>NW_023416368.1:14862500-17262500 GCF_014108235.1 Myotis myotis | reverse complement strand
GCCTTGATTCTAATAGTTAAGCACTGCCACTTGAGTTTACTGTCAATGATATACCAGCCTCACTACTGTTAGGGGCTCCAATTTGAAACAGCATTTCCTGTTGATTCTGGTCTAAAAAGGGACAATCACCACTGTTCTCAATGTTTGGTGCACTGCTCACTGGTGTGCTCCCCATTGCATTGTAAAATATATCTCCCATGTTTTCTATGCCCCACCCCCCATAGAATAGAGTTGGCTTTCAGCCTTATATAATAGAGTTGGTTTTCAGCCTTATGTAATACATATCTTAAGCATGTCCACTCTTTTGATTTCTCCTTGATCCTCTGCCATGACAGTTCTGGCATTTCTATTTCCTTAGTTTGGGCCATTGCTTTCTCTAAGCTTCTAAGAGCCATCCTAGCTCGTGTTATTGTCTTTTTGGGTCTTTGCCAGCTTATTTAAGCCACTATTATGGGAGAAGGCTTCTATAACAATAACTCCCCTTTATCTACCTTTATATTCTACCTTCCTTGTCAGCAACTGCAGGATTCATCTCCACATATATTCTCTCTACCCTTGCTGGTACATGTTGCTACAGGTGAAAGGTGAAATGATTTCACCAAGCTACCATTACTAGTACAGATTGTGTCCAGAACCCACATCTTCTCTCACCTAATACAATTTTTTTCTACATTTTCCTGGAATAACTATTTGTTTCATGTAATTGAGCAAAGATACATTTTTTTCCTCCAGGCCCTCTTACACTGAATTGACAATAACATTACATAGTCTGGTTCATCCTTAACAAACTCACATTTATTTATCATTTTGTTTACTTTATGAGGAAAGGAATAAAATTTTATTTAAAGGAATAAATTTTTTGGACTACTGTCTTGAAGGCTGGGATTTTTGTCTTAGTCCTCTTTGTTCTCCTTCAGTGACTAGTAGAGTGCCTTGTACAGTAGATACTCAATGAATATAGCTTAATTTAACAACCCCTGATTGTTTGCCTGGTCTAGTGTATACTCCCATGCTTAGTCCAGAACCTAGCATATAGTAGTTCTCAATATATAAGTATTAAATGAGAAATAATCATATGTAGTAAGCAATTACTGTGTGCTAGACATAGCATTTTCTCACTTAGAACTTATAACAGTCGCTTGATGTAGGTGTGGTTATTGTCTCTACTTTTCAGCTGTGGTTTGAAGAGGTTCTATTACTTGTAGGTACCACAGAGCTAACATGTAAACCCAGGCTGTCTGAATTACCAACTCTCTTACACTGCGGAGTACCTTCAGTTGGTCAAATGACTGTACCAACACAAAGATACTTATCTTTCAAAACTTTGAAAGGACTCCTTGGCCTACATTTTCTAGTCACACAAAGTATCATGACTCATTAACAGCAGGAGTTGCATTGTCATGGGGAGGATTAGTTAGAGTGATGTAGGGTGTCCTTGAGAAAACTGAAAGTAGTTCTTAAAAACTTTCAATGAAGAAGAACTTTCTTTAATTATTACTTTGGGTTTTTTGGTCAGGTACTATTTGACTTGGCAGCTGATAGAAAGTTAAAACGATAGTCAGATTGCAAGTCCTTCATTATAAGAGTTACCTTGGGCATTGTGAAGTACGACTCTACCACAGGTGAAAGGAGAGAGGGAACATTTTTCATTCAAAATATTTTTTTGAGGACCTAACTCTGTCAAGATAGAGTTTGGTGGTGAGCAAGATTACAAAAGGAATCACTTACAGTCACTGCCTTCAAAGAGTGTGAGATCTTATGAGAAACAGTGACATGAAAATTAAACATAATATGCAAGTTGATATTTTTTGCATGCCCTCTCCATTTCAGACACCATGTATAGTAGGACCAGGACTAAGGTGAGGCAAGTCAGGGACTCCCTGAGGGTACAAAACATACAGGGATGCCCCAAAACTCAGTATTAAAGATAAATAATGTTTTATGTGGTCTTTTAAAAATCAAAATAAATCCAAGCAAGTCCACGACCAAAAGAAAAAAACAAAACAAAACCCAAATTTTAAACAAAGGCAGACCGGTATTATGGGTTTTTCCTTTGCCTCAGGCTGAGCGTGGCACTGGAGCTGAGCACTTGACATGTACATCAAACACATATGTTTCCGCCATCCAAACCATTTGCCTCCAATTAATTTCCCAGGCTGACAACTGAAAATGTGGAGCATTTCTGAATCTAAGAGTTTTAAACTCAAGTGTGCCTGAGCTGGAAACCTGAGTTTAATTCTCATCTCAGATGCTTATCCACTCTACTCTTGGGGGAGGGATTTTATCCTCTTTGTACTCCGGTTCTTTTATGTAAAATACTGCCAATAGTTCTTTGCTTATAACATTGTTATATTAAATAAGCTAATCCATGCAAAATGCATAACCAATGTACTTGATAAGTGCTACCTAACATAAAAGACAGAATGTCGTAAGCTATACAGATATTATGTGTTGGGATCACAACTTCATGAGTCACCTAGACTATGATGCATGATATTATTAAAAGTATGACAGAGGCAGTTCTCTGCCCACCCCCACTGTTTTATTAAGAAACAATTGACATACATCACTGTATAAGTTTAAGGTACACAGCATGATTTACATATATTGTGAAATGATTACCATAATAGGGTTAGTTGACATATATCATCTCATATAGGTGTCAATAAAAAGAATTCTTCCTGTGATGAGACCTCTTAGGATCTACTTTCATAACAACATTTTTATATATCATACAGTAGTATTAGCTAGAGTCATCATGTTGTACATTACATCCCTAGGATGTATTTATCTTATCACCCGAGGTTTGCCCCCTGTGGCCACCTTCCTCCAATTCCCCCTCCCACTGGTAACCACAAATGTGTCCTTTTTTACTGTGATTTAGAGTTTTTTAAAAAATTGGATTCCACATATAAGTGAGATCATACAGTATTTGTCTTTCTCTGTCTGACTTATCTCACTTAGCATAATGCCTTCAGGGTCCATCCATACATTGTTGCAAGTGGTAGGATTTGCTTGTTTTTTTATGGCTGGTTTTTGTGTTGTCCTTCACCTGTCAGCTGCTGGGCCTTTCAGAGTCTTTTTGCATGTTCCCTCAGAGTGAGACTATTACAGGTCAAGGTCCCCCTGGCTTCACCCCAGAAACTTGCTGCTCCTGGAGCTTTTATTGAAGATATCTTGTGATTACAAGAGCAGGCACTGCAGTCGGGCCCCGGGCTTTCAAGCACCAGTTGAACCGCTAGCGAGATGTGAGATTTTGAGAAAGTTTTCTGACCTTGCCAACCCTCATTATCCTCGGGTCCTCTTAGAATGGGGATCATAACTGCCTTGAGGCTTAATTGTGAGTATTTTTAAATGAGATAACCCTTGTGATGCTCTTAGCTCAAACCTGGCCCCTAGTCAGGATTAAGCAAGTGGAAACTGCTTTTATAATCAGTGTTGATGCTGTAGCTCTGTGAAATACCATCAACTTCGCCTCATTTGTGCATTTCTCTGACTCATGAAATGCTAGTGCCTTGAGCCATAATAAGAGAGGTTCTCCTCCTCCCCCCATCCCCCACCCCCAAAAAAGAAAGAAACCTAAGACCAAATCTGTTTGGCAAATGCTGCTTTAACTTGGCTTCCTTCTCGGTTTCCTGTTTATTCCCTGTGTCCTTTCAATGTTCATGTTTTTTTGCTGATGAGCTACCTGTCCACTGCCCCTCCACTCAAGGGTTCGTATGTATGGGTCTGCTAAGCAACCTATTCTACAGGCTGGCCAGGTTTGGTGTTGGCTTTGCAGCCCAAAGCCGAGACTCTAGGTGCATTTCTCAGATGCCACATAAGGTCCATGCCTGGTGTCATACCCACCCTGGCATCTTTCCTGGCCTGACAGGCCATTTCAGTTTCATCTGCTCCTCTGCCCAGTGGGAGGTTGTTTTAAAATTTCTACTTCTGATATTTTAGGTAGAAGAGAACAGCTGGACAGAGTGTCAATAGGGAGTTGATTCCCCTGGAAAAAAGCAGCTCTTTTTCTCAATATTCTTTTGCCTCAGAGTGTCTACCCTGCCTGTTTGCTTATTCACCCTATGTTGTACATGGGCACTATATGTAGTTACTATATTCAAGGCTGGTGGTTCAGTGTATGGGTGCTTCCCAACATATGTCCTCATGGCATGCATACATACATACATATATATTTTTTATATCGATGTAAAATTCACATTATATAAAAGCCACTGTTTCAACCATTTTGGAGTGTATAGTTAATGGCTCCTAGTTTATTCACAATATTGTACACCCATCTATTTCCAGAACATATTCATCACTCCCCTGGCGAGGTCACTTCCCATTCCCCACATCCTCCAGTTTCTCAAAACCACTCATAGGCCTTTTGTCTCTGAATTTGCCTATTCTGAATATTTTATGTAAATAGAATCATTCATTATGTGACCTTTTGTGTCTGACTTCTTTCACTTAGTATTATCTTTTCAAGGTTCATCCATGCTGTAGCATCTATCATTCCTCTTTTGGCTGAAAAATAGTTCACATTTTGTTTATTTATTCATCAATTGACAGACATCTGGGTTGGTTCCACATTTTGGATATTGTGAATACTGCTGCTATGAATACTCACGTACAGGTTTTTGTCTGAATGCCAGTTTGGGATATATACCTAGGAATGGAATTGCTGGGTTATACTTTATGGTATCTTAATTCAGTATTTCCTAACCATTAATTAAGTTTACTAAATTCAAAAAATTCACATCTTCCCGAAGTAATTTAATCTCATGAGGTTCCAGAGTGCTAAAAAATGTTCGGTTCCATTGGTATGTTGGCTGTGAAATTTTTATTCTGAACATATTTTCTGGGATAACAAATATTTTGCATTGAAGTAATATTTGAGCTACTTAAAACTGCAACCACAACAAAAGGAACTCACATAAAACATGCTTTCCAAAGAAAACAGTGCACTGAGAAAGTATCGGTGGAAAAATTACACAGCTTTTGAAGTCCATAAGAATAGTTCAGTTCTGCCTGGTTTGCCATAGTGTGTGCGTGAAGAGTAGCATAGAGAATCCTTTTTGTAATCCTGGCCTGGCTGGCAATTCTCTGTTTTGTTGTTCTCTCTTCCAATAAGCCAATGAACAGATGAGGAAAATGGATGGAAATTAGAATTTGAATCACTTCCTAACTGTCTTACTCCATTCAAATGGCCACCATTAGCATACACACATTTTTCCTCACTAGCTCATCTCCAGATGATAAAAACCAATCATCTTTTTGAAAGGATTCCCTCTCTACTTCTCCCCAGAAATAAGCTGGCAGGCACATGGTTGCCTACTTCCCACTTGCATTTTGCTATTGGTTTCTGAACCTGAATCAAGCTCTTTATGAAGTTTGACTTTATCTGCTTAGTTGGGACTGAATCTAGCAGCCACGGAACACTTGTTGATGAAATGGCATTCATGTGCAGGGAGGCAATTGCCCACATGGGAGGGGACATTTGCCTAGTGGCATGCTGCGTAATCAATTCCACGTTAAGACACAGATCAATATTGTCTTCGCGATGTCTCAATAGCCATTAGATATGAAGAGAACAGGCCCAGCAAGCAGAAAAATGAGGGGAAATATTGTTCTTGATCAGAACATGGAACTTCTAATGATTTCAAATGGGGACACTGACCTGTCTGGAAAATTAACTGTTATTTCTTTCTCGTTGATGAGTCTAAATTAGTTCAATTTTGTTTTCATTTTTAGTTTAGTTTTCTTTTGATTTACAGATTTTGTTATTTGAGGAGAGAATACTACGTATTCTCTGTAGCATTTCTCCTGGGGTTTTACAGATAATCGTTACTGTTTATATTTTTAAAAAATAAAGTTTTTATGGTGAAGTGGTTTTAGATTTACAGAAAATTTACCAAGCTAGTAAAAGAGAGTCCCTATTATTGACATCTTACATTACTATGGTGCATTTGTCAAAATTAATGAACCAGTATTGATACCTGATTGTTAACTAAAATCCATTTTATTCAGATATCTTCATTTTTTTTGTTTATAATTTTTATTTCTTAAAGTATTACAAAGAGTATTACATATGTCTCCTTTCCCCCCCCCCTTGACATTCCCCTGGCCCCTACTCCCCCCCCCCATGTCTTGTGTCCATTGGTTAATCTTATGCGCATGCATATAAGTCCTTCGGTTGATCTCTTAATCCCCCCCCCAAACCCTCCCCAGGCTTCCCACTGTAGTTTGACAGTCTGTTCAATGTTGCTCTGCCTCTGCATCTACCCCTGTTCATCAGTCTATACTGGTCCCCATTATCTGTCCCAACCTCACTGGAGCAGTCCCAGCCTCACCGGGGCCGTTTCAACCTCACTGGGGCCGTCCCGACCTCACCATGGCCGTTTCAACCTCACCGGGGCCGTTTCAACCTCACTGGGGCCATCTTGACCTCACTGGGGCTGCTTCAACCTCACCAGGGCCGTCCCGACCTCACTGGGGCTGTCCCGACCTCACCAGGGCCGTTTCAACCTCACTGGGGCCGTCCCGACCTCACCGGGGCCGTTTCAATCTCACCGGGGCCGTTTCAGCCTCACTGGAGCCGTCCCTACCTCACCGGAGCCGTTTCAGCCTCACCGGGGCCGTCCCGACCTCACCAGGGCTGTTTCAACCTCACCGGGGCCATCTCGACCTCACCGGGGCTGCTTCAACCTCACTGGGGCCGTCCCAACCTCACCGGAGCCGTCCTGACCTCACCGGGGCCGTTTCAACCTCACTGGGGCCGTCCCTACCTCACCGGGGCCGTCCCGACCTCACCGGGGCCGTTTCAACCTGACCGGGTCTGTCCTGACCTCACCGGGGCCGTTTCAACCTCACTGGGGCCGTCCCTACCTCACCGGAGCCGTTTCAGCCTCACCGGGGCCGTCCCGACCTCACCGGGGCTGATTCAACCTCACTGGGGCCGTCCCGACCTCACCGGAGCCGTCCTGACCTCACCGGGGCCGTTTCAACCTCACCGGGGCCGTCCCGACCTCACCAGGGCCGTTTCAACCTGACCGGGTCTGTCCTGACCTCACCGGGGCCGTTTCAACCTCACCGGGGCCGTCCCGACCTCACCGGGGCCGTTTCAACCTGACCGGGTCTGTCCTGACCTCACCGGGGCCGTTTCAGCCTCACTGGGGCCGTCCCGACCTCACCGGGGCCGTTTCAACCTCACCGGGGCCGTTTCAACCTGACCGGGCCCGTCCTGACCTCACCGGGGCCGTTTCAACCTCACCGGGGTCGTCCCGACTTCACTGGGGCTGTTTCAGCCTCACCAGAGCCATCCTGACCTCACCGGGGCCATTTCAACCTCACCGGGACCGTCCCTACCTCACCAGGGCCATTTTCAACCTCACCGGGGCCGTCCTGACCTCACCGGGGCCGTTTCAACCTCACCGGGGCCGTTTCAATCTTACTGGGGCAGTCTTGACCTCACCAGGGCTGTCTCGATCTTTCCGGGGGCATCCCGACCTCACCGGGGCCGTTTCGACCTCACCAGGGCCGTATCGTCCTCACCGGGGCTGTCCCGACCTCACCGGGGCCGTCCCAGCCTCACTGGGGTAACACGAAGTTTGGCCCTCTGTCCCCTGCTGGGCGGCTCCCTGCTAGACAAAATCTCCAGGTGTTCCTGGTGGCTGAACATCCAGCACTCCTGCTCAGACCACGCCCTCCTCCAAGTGCACAGACTGCCTGTCTGCCGTTCCCCAGTGCCCCACGCGAGACTGGAACCAGTGGGCATGTTTGTGCGCCTGCTGGTACAGCGGTTCCACTACGCTGGCCCAGCCGGGCCCAGCCCCGGCCTGCCCCGAACCCGACTCCGCCCCCCGATTGCATCTCTCCCGGATGCAAGGAGCTGAAATCTGCAGCCTGCTGGGTTGGGCTCTGTACTTGGTGCCTCTACACATCCTACTCAGTCTCAATGCTCTTCTTTCTATGCGAGGAGTTGAAATCTGCAGTTTGTTGGGTTGGGCTCTGTACTTGGTGGCTCTGCACATCCTACTCAGTCTCAATGTTCTTTCTTTCCTTCCAGTTGTAGAGCATCCACTGGGCCAACTTTCCCATAGTTCCGTATGATCGCTGTTTGTCCTATAGTTGGTAGTTTCAATGTTGTTGTGTGAGGCAGCACGCGCAGGTCTCTTCCTTACACCGCCATCTTGTTTCTCCTGGGTCTGCTTCTTGAGTGTGTCTCCCATGGCTGCAAGCAGTTGAAGTCTGCAATTTGTTGGGTTAGGCTGCAAAAGCGCAGGTGGGTCTTTTTGTGCACCTGGCACAGCTTGGATGGGGATGTAAATTGATTAGGGCTGGGTCTCAAGGAGTTGCCATGGCGGAGCAAATAGCACTGGCTGCATCTCCACGGCCCCTTGCCTCTCCGGGACACCGGGGCTTCGCGTCCCCCAGTGCCGGGGAGCAGTTGTGCGACAGAGCCTCCCTCGCTTTCTGATGGCTGCAAGGCCATACTGCCTCTCCCCATAGGGTCTGGTGCCTCATGATCCTGCCCGAAACAGCTCAGTGGATTTGAGAGTTTATAAAAGCACAGTCATTTCCTCTTGTGCCTCTGGCACAGCCCGGATGGGGATGTAAATTGAGTAGGACAGGGTCTCAGGGAGTCGCCAGCGTGGAGCAGATAGCAATGGCGTCGTCTCCGCGCCCCTCGCCTTCCCAGGACACCAGGACTTCGCGTCCCTCAGTGCCAGCGAGCAGCCCCGTGTCAGAGCTTCCCTCACTTTCCAACTGCTGCAAGGCCATGGCCGCCTCTCCCCGTGGGATCTGGGGCCTCAGAGACCCGCCCCGAGCAAGGCCAGAGGATTCGAGGGTTCGTAACCGCTTCCAATTGAAAAAAAACCTCGAATCCAGTTGCAGCCCGCCTGGCGTGTGACTGCGTACCTCTGTTTTTGGCGCCTCCGTAGCTCCCACTCAGTCTCACTGCGCTTCTTTCTTTTCTTCCAGTTGTAGAACTTCCACTGGGCCAACTTCCCCATGGTTCTGAGTGGTGGTTGTTTGCCTCATAGTTGGTAGTTTCAATGATGCTGTGAGAGAGCAGCACGCATAGGTCCACTCCCTATGCCGCCATCTTGGTTCTCCCAGATATCTTCATTTTTTATCAGATGTCCTTTTCCTGTTCCAAGATTCCGTTGGGATACTACATAACAGTTAGCCATCCTGTCTCCTTAGGTGCCCGTGGCTGTGGTAGTCCTCAGACTTTCGTTTTCAATGATTTTGACAGTTTTGAGGAGCACTACTCAGGTCCTTTGTAGAAAATCCCTCAACTCAGGCTTTTTTGTTCAATGTTTTCCTCATAATTAGACTGTGGTTATGAGTTCGTGTGGGTTACAGGAAGGAAGATCACAGAGGCAAAATGCTGTTCTCTGTTGTGCCCAGATTTTAAGATTCCCAAGAACCCCCACAGGGAGCCAGCGAGTCCGATGCAAAAGCAAAGAGTCATTCATTTCAAACCTAGGTTTGGCTCCCCTGCCACACTCACCGATGCAACGGTAAGCTCCAGTGGCCGAGAGAGAGCGAGGCCTGATGGGATTGTGGGTTTTATAGTAAGGGCAGGGGAGGGGACTGTGGGCCCCGCCGATTGGCCAGGCGCGAGTCGGGTCTTGTTACACAGGATGTGGTCATCTCTATGGCGCGCACATCCCTTGATTATCATTGGTTAGTTTAAAGAAATCTTGGGCGTGGCCAGTAGGGGCCTGGGCTTCCGGGAAGAAGGCACTTTCCTGAGCACATGGTGGCTGCCCCAAAAATGGAGGACCCAGGGCAAGATGAAGGGTGCAGTCCTCGCCCCCCCAAGGGCGAGCTGAGCCCAGGCTCCAGGGGCCAGTCCGGTTGCTGGGGGTCCAGCAGATCGACCAGTTCCAGCCCAGACAGGAAGTCCACGTCCTCTGTCTCGTTCCCGGGGGCGCTGGCGATCGCCTCCTCCTCCATCTCCTCGAGCGAGGGCACGCGCCCCGCCCCGCCGCCGCTGCTGCTGCTGCGTGGGTCCGGTCCGGGGGCGGCAGGCGGGTGGCAGCCTGCGCCGGGCTCCCACCGTGGGCTGGGGAGTCGGTGCCCGAGGCCGCCAGCAGCGTGGTCAGGCCCCGCGATGACTCGCCCTTTCATTCTCATCACATGCGTGATAGCAAGAGTACACGCTATCATGACATCGCTGTTGATGTTAACCTTGATCACCAGTCTGAGGTAGGGTTTTTAGCTTTCTCCATTGTGAAGATCCCCTTTTTACAAAAATATATTTTTATTGATTTCAGAGAGGAAAGGAGAGATAGAAACATCAATGATAAGAGAGAATCATTGGTCTGCTGCCTCATGCAGCCCCTGACTGGAGATTGAGCCCGCAACCCAGGCATGTGCCTTTGTCTGGAATCGAACTCAGGACCCTTCAGTCCACAGGCCAATGCTCTAGCCACTGACCCAAACCAGTTAGGGCACGAAGGTCCTCTTTTCCCCCTCTTTACATACTGTGCTCTTTGGAAGGAAGTGACTCTGCCCAGTCCACATTTAGGGGATAGAGAGTTATCTTTATCTCCTTGAGGGAGGAGCATCTACATAAATTATTTGTAATTCTTCTGTATGGGAGATTTGTCTCTTATTTTCCCAAGTATTTATTTATTCAGTCATTTATTTATATCAGTATAGACACATAAATATTTATATTTTAGGTTATGATCCAATGCTACTTTAATTCGTTGTTTAACTTATTCCCACTTTGGACACTGGGAACTTTTTCAGTTGGGTTCTTTATCCATTAGACATGCCCTCATTTGTGTGTATGTATCCGTTGTTGTTATTAATCCTCACCTGAGGATATTTTTCCATTGATTTTTAGAGAAAGTGGAGAGAGAGGGTAAGTTAGAGAGAAACATCGATATAAGAAAAGCAAATTCATTGATTGCCTCCTGCACAGGCCCCGACCAGGGCCCAGGTTGGGAAGGAGCCTGCAACCTACGTGCCCTTGACCAGAATCGAATCCGAGACACTTTAGTCTGCAGGCCGACGGTCTCCACTGAGCCAAACCAGCAAGGGCATGTGTGTGTTGTATCTTGAGCACTTATTCACTTTCTGGCAATACGAGATGCCCTGGAATAATTTTGTGCATTTCCTGTCACAGTTCTAGAATCAGCCATTTCTCTAAGGGGCTCTAGTTCCTTTTTTGGGAATTGGTATTAGATAGTAAGATCTGGATGCTAGGTGTACTCATTGTTACTGAGTTGCCATTGCTTTCAGGCCTTCTCCAACAACAGAGCAAAGAAATATATGTGTGTATTGCTATATTATAAATCAGAAGACGCCTTAATCAATAAGCTAAATTTATTTGGAGTCCTTTTCATTTCGCTAGCGCTAGTGGGCCCAGAGGAAATCTTGCTTCTCAAGTTCTGGGGCCCAATATGGTGGAAGTCTTCCTTATTTATATGTTTTTCAGCTCTTTGTCTCCGAAATTTGGAATGAGACTTCTGGACCTTCTGAGAAAAAGTCCTGGGTGCTGGGACAGGGCCGTGAGACCATATCTCAAGGCCTGGCCTGGCGCCAGCACTGACAACTCTGTCTGGGGCATAGTTTATGGCCTCTCTGGATGGGAGTAGTCTTATTTTTCCCTATTATTTAAGCAAGCAAATGTTTACAGAAGACAGAATAGCAGGGTTAAGTTTTAAACAGCAGTTTTTACCCAACATGGAGGTTACTATGCTTCAGTATATTAACCTGTGTATGTTCACATATTTATAATTATTTTGATATATACTCATCTGTATTGGTATTAAACTAAACATGTGTTCACACTGATATTTCCAATGCTAATCCATTACCAAATGCAATGTAGGTTTCTCCCATTTCTTTTAAAATATGTTTTTATTAATTTTTAGAGAGAGAGGAAGGGAGAGGAATAGAGAGATAGAGACATCAATGAGAGAGAAATGTCTTCGATCTGTGATCTGCTGCCTCCTGCACGCCTCCTTTAGGGGACTGAGCCTGTGACCCGGCATGCGCTCTGACCAGGAACCAAACTGGTGATCTCTTGGTTCCTGGGTCAAGGCTCAACCACTGAGCCACAGCTGGCGGCTTTCGTCCATCCTTATTTGAAATGGCCCACCCCAAGAGTGAGACACCTGACTCCCACCATCCACCAATCTTTTACAGGATTTTCAATTCCAGGATACGTGTATTTGGGTTTCATGATTGTTAACTTCTATCCCTCATGAGAAACAACTTGGCCAACTAGAGTACAGTTCTATGTGCAGATCCTTTTGCCTTTAGTCTTTCAGAATTCACTCACTTCTGGTTACTTAAGTCAGCACCTTTTTTACCCACTTTCTTCAGTGAGGATGTTTCATACATTTGTAATACAGTTAGATTCTCTTGTCACTGTCTTCATTCCTTCCCGGGAGTGCCCAAGCTTTTAAATGATTTTTTAACTTGCATACATTAAGGTTCACTCTTTGTATTGTAACATTCTATGGTTTTTGACAAAATTATAGTGTTAATTTATCTACCAGTACAATATCCTACAGAATAGTTTCACTTCCCTAAAAATTCCCTGTGCTTCACTGCTCAGTCCTCCTCTCTGTACCCTCCCCCTACCAAAGCCCCTGGCAACCACCCATCTGTTTACCATCTCAATAGTTTTGCCTTTTCCAAAATGTTACTTGTAAGGACTCGGATAGCAATGCGTCCCTTTTAAGCTAGCTTCTTTCACTTATCAATATGCACTTAAGGTTCATCTGTGTCTTTGCATAGCTTGATAGTTCATTCCTTTTAATTGCTGAGTACTGTTGTTGTATTCCATATATTGCATGGGTATGCTATAGTTGGTTTATTCATTTACCTATTGAAGGACATCTGCAAAAATCTGCTTCCAGATTTTGGCAATGAATTAAATTGTGATAAACATCTGCCTGCAGTTTTTGTGTGGAGATGTCTTCAAATCAATTGGGTAAATACTTAGAAGAGTACAGTTTCTCAATTGTATGCTAAAAGTATCTTTAGCTTTTAAGAAACAACCAGACTGTCTTCTAAGTGGCTGTACCTTTTTGTATTCCCATTAGAAATGAATCTGAGCATTCTTGTGACTTAAAATCTTCACCAATAATTGGCATTGGCATTCTTTGAGCCATTTCCATGGGTGTGTAGTGATTAAATTAGTTTTTTTATTTAGTTATCATATTCAATGAAAAAATATCACGCATCAAAAAACATATGCGGAACTATTACTGAATAGTTTTTGTTGTTAGATCCTTTCCTTTCTGTAATATGTTTTTTCACCACCAAAACTTGACATTTATCACATACTTATCCTAAGAATTATTAATACGAGCAGTTTATTGGTTATTTACTTTAACTTTGGATTGAAATAAATTGAAATTTAATCTAGACTCTACTGCTTGTCATCTTAAGACTGTGGATGAATCATGAACTTGCCTTGCTCCAGTTTCCTAGTCTTTAAACAGGGACAGTAATGGAACCCGGATGGAAGGTTATATGAATTCAGTGAGCATCTGCATGAGAGCATTTAGCACAATGCCTGGAACATGGCAACTATATGGTGTGTGGACGAAAAAAGGGCCACATACTAACCTGACTAACTCGGAAGGCCTGCATGGCGGCCTTGCAAACTCAAGAGACCTAGAGTAGCCACAAAGGATGGTCTGAAATGAAAAACCTTTAATTAAAGAGCAGTTGATAATGGGTAGTTATGTCCTAGGCCAATATTTTCCTTGACAAAGGTCAACTTAGATCTTAGCCTATTGTCTTTGCATCTAAGATAACGTATCTGTGAAATGTCAGAGTAACTTGTAACTTCCCTTTTTCCTCAGGGCACAACCAAATGCCCTGGGCGCCAGGACGGAGACCATAAATTCCTTCATTGTTAATTGTTGACTGTTAACTATCCTGTACCCACCTCAGTAAAAGAAGTATGTATCTCTCATTTTACTTTTTATTCAATCCCAGAGGTTCCTCTCTCGCCCACCACCACTTTGCTTTCTCCCACCTCCCTAATCTATCACCAATGGATTCATATAATCCACATATGTCTCCTCCTTTGACTGTAATATATAAAACAAGGTGAAAAACAGCCATTTTCTGGAGCATTATCCCAATATGTTGAGATTCTGCTTCCTGGCATTGGTTGACAGTTAGGCTCAAATAAACTCACAAAAAAATCTTTACAGGTTTGAATTTCTTAAGTTAACAGGTGTTATTGTATTGTTGTTACTCTATTGCAAGGGTGGGGAACCTTTTTACTGCCAAGGGCCTTTGGATATTTGCAACATCATTCTCAGGCCATTCAGAATTATCAGCTTAAAAATTAGCCTGCTATATTTGGTCAAACATTTAATTAACTCACCCCTAATGCGTTGGCAGGGCCAGATCAAATGATTTCACTGGCCTTATATGGCCAGGCCAGACATTACCCACCCCTGCTCTATTGCTACTGCTACTGCTACTACTAGTATACTACTACTAGTTATTTCTTGGAAACCATATACTTCCAGTCCTTCCCTTTTGAGCTGCGCTGATCTTCTTTACCCAAGCTTGGCTCACAGAGATAGAATAAACACACTTCACGTTCATTACATTCCCCGCAGCATGATATTTCCCCTACTCCGAAGAGCATGTGGAATAGATATTTGCAAAGGTAACCCAAGTGTTACAACTCATTGGCTTCCTGTTATTTCTTGTATTACTAATAAGCTCTCACATTTGCTCGGTGCTTTCGACTTTACATAGTGCCAGCTTTACCAATGCTATTTCATTTGCTTCTTTAAACGGCTTTCTGAGGTAGGCAGGGCATGCTTACCAGACCCCGGTTTTGGGGAGGCGATACGAGCTCATGGTTGTATAACTAGTAAAGGCAGAGCCAGGGGGCGAGGCCAGGCAGTCTGAATCCCAACTCAGTGTTCTTTCCAGGAAACTGGGCACAGAGTGAGTGTTCAGAGAGATGTGCCTGGGACATTCATTAGTTCCCATTATTTCTGCTCCATCCGTGCAGGTACTTGGGCAGCAAGGATCTTTTTTTAAAAGATATTTTTATTGATTTCAGAGAGGAAGGGAAAGGGAGATAGAGATAGAAACATCAATGATGAGAAACACTGATCTACTGCCACACTAGGGATCTAGCCCACAACCCGGGCACAGGCCCTGACCCCGGGAATCAAACGGTGACTTCCTGGTTCATAGGCCCATGCTCAAGCACTGAGTTAAGTAGACTGGGCAGCAGGGATCTTTAAAAGGGGCTCACTTGAACTTTAAGATTCTAAACCAGCTGTAATGTCCAAATCCTCGTACCACCTTGGTGATCTTGATATCTTCCATTCGAGCTAGCCTGTGTGTACTAAGATTTTCAGTGCCACTTCTGAAACATTTCCTTGCTCATGTTCAGAAGCGTAGTAGCCACATTTCTGCATTCTTTCTGAGACTTAACTTATCTCCCACCCCCTTCATATCTCATTCACAGGGCTAAGCACCTAGCAGCTTCATTGCTACTGTTATGCCCAGATTTCAAGATCCCCAAAAAACCACGCCAGGGAGCCAGTCCGATGCAAAAGCAGAGGGTCCTGTACTGAGCTAGCTAACTCGACCCTGCCTCCTGGCCGAGGCAGCGACCGGAAGCAGAATGCCACTCATGAGAATATCAGGGCTTTAATAGTGAGGGGAGGGGAGCTGACTGTGGGCCCTGCCGATTGGTCAGGCGCAAGTCGGGTCTTGTTACACAGGATGTGGTCATCTCTAGGGCGCGCATGTCCCTTGATTGTCATTGGTTAGTTTAAAGAAATCCCGGCTTCCGGGAAGAAGGTACTTTCCTGAGCACATGGCGGCTGCCCCAACATGGAGGATCCGGGGTAAGATGGAAGGCATAGCCCTAGCCCTTTCAGCTACTATGACTACACTGTACTAGTTGTGTCTGATGGTCCAGGGGTGGATATTTACCAATGAGATACCTTCTCCTGGTAAAAAGACTCAAAGCACAGAGACAGCTAATTAAGAATTGCATGTGCGCCCTAGCCAGTTTGGCTCAGTGGATAGAGCGTTGGCCTGTGAACTGAAAGGTCCCAGGTTCAGTTCTGATCAAGGGCACATATCCGGGTTGTGGGCTCGATCCCGATTGGGGGACTTGCAGGAGGCAGCCAATCAATGATTCTCTCTCATCATGGATGTTTCGATCTCTCTCCCTCTTCCTTCCTCTCTGAAATCAATAAAAATATATTAAAAAACAACAACACAGAATTGCATGTGGAATGCATGGGAGAGACATTACGTGCCCTAAGAGAAGAGAAGTAGAGAGAGAGGTCTTTTACAGCAAGAGAGGAAAGAAGTAGAAACATTGTAAGACAACGAGATGAAAAAGAGATACAGAGATAGAGAGAGAAAAAGAATGTACGAAATCTAGCAGGATTACATTCCTGCCTTCTAGCTTCTTCCAGAGACCTTGCTTCATTACTTTCCAAATGTTTGAGTCTCTTGATTATTTAAAATCAATTTCCTGCCCCACCCCCAAGCTAGCTTAGGTAGGTGTTTGTTACCCTGACAAACATGCACCCTAATTTACATAGGGAGTGAAATTCTCTGATGCAGAATTTACTTTTGAGCGTCAGCCAATGTAGCTTTCAACAGCAGCATTAGCTTTCAAGTGTGGTGGGCCGCCACCAGAGTCCGTTTGTGAATTCTGCACAGCAAGGGGCACTCCAACTATGTAGTATTTCCACCTTGATGTGAACAACCCTTCACAGCATCCCAGGATCTTAGCACAAGGGGGTCCTTATCAAATCAGCTATTTCAATCCTCTGCTCCAATCAGAACTCTGTCCTTCCATGTTCCATCAAGTTTTGTCTTGAAATCTTCCATGGCTGGGAAGCAAAGCATAGACTTAGGAGTAAAACAGGATTTTGTTCAAAACCTGCTTTGGAACTTTCTAGCCTTAAAATCTTGGACACATTTATTAACTGCGTGTGGGCCTTCCTTTCCTCATTTGCAAAATGCGGATTAAATTTGTTCACCTATGGATTTTATGAAATAAGGCATACATAACACCTGCTACAGTTCCTAGCCCATAGTAGATGCTCAACAATTTTGTCCACTCTCAGCCTTGTCAGGCAATTCATCAATCATTCTTTACGCTGAAAGAAGGATTCCTACCTGTGTAGTCTGTAGCGGTCCTAATGTAAAATAGAAAAGGCAGTCATGGTGACTGAACCTGAAAGCCCGAGATGAAATCCTAGACTCACAGCTTTCTTGTGCACTCTGGGATACGGGAATCTGCAGTAATTTCCAGATTCCTTTAAAATGAGGATTTGCACTGGTGGACTTTTGAGCTCTCTTAGCAGTATGAAATATTGTGACTTTAATATTCACACTTTAGGTTTTGACTTTACATTAAATAAATCATAATACTCTCCGCTCTATAGTTCTGTTGGTGGGGGAGCAATAGTACTTTTGCATTCTTTGTGTTATATTTCTTGTGGCAGGGAAACGAGTGCCCCTAAAAGAAGCCAGAACCCTCATGCACTGTCAGTGGGAATGCAAACTGGTGCAGCTACTGTGGAAATCAGTATGGAATTTCCTCAAAAAGTTAAAAATGGAACTGCATTTTGACTCAGTGATCCCATTTCTGGGAATATATCCTAAGAATCCTGAAACACCAATCAGAAAGAATATATGCACCCCTATGTCCATAGCAGTGTTATTTACAATAGCCAAGAAGCCCATCAGTAGATGAGTGGATAAAAAAGCTGTGGTACATGTACACAATGGAATATCATGCAGCTGTAAAAAAGAAGGAACTCTTATCATTTGCAACAGCATGGATGGACCTGGAGATTATTATGCCAAGTGAAATAAGCCAGTCAGAGAAAGACAAATACCATATGATCTCACCTATATGTGGAATATAATGAACAAACCAATCTGACGAACAAAATAGAATCAGAGGCGTGGATACATGGAACAAACTGACGGAGATCAGAGGGGAGCATGATGGGGGGAGAGGGAACTGGATAAAAGAAGTGAAGAGAGTAGCTTAAGAATATAGGAGGTGAGTAAAGGAGGGGGAAATGGGGGACATCTGTGATAGTGTGAACAATAAAAAAAGAAACCATTTCGAATTTTAGAGAGATATAATTGCCAAGTATCTCTGTGTACTCAGAAAAAAACATGCCTCAATATAAGTAATCAATCCTAGTTCTTCCCTCTCCTTGGTCAGCAGCCCTGGTCCCAGAAATGAAAAGAGTTAAGAGAAACTGTCTTCCTTTCATGTCAGATTTGCACTAACTTGCCTTAGTCATTTCTTCATTTATTTTCCTCCTCTAATAATCCGAGTTAACTATTCCACAGCTTTTCTTCAAACTCAAGTCCCCAACGTTTGGAATTTTGTAAAACAATAAAGATGAACTCTATTGGAAAATAAGATGCTGGCTGACAGGGGAACATTTGGGATGCATGATTGTTTTAGAACAATACCCCATTGATCTTGCTTCAGGGAACTGGAGTTTTGGCCACTTGTTTTCTTGGCTTAGTCTTTTCCTACACTCCAAATTTCTTTTCCTTCTTCCCCAGCCTGCCCCCAATCCCTGGCTTCCATCCATTTATGCATTCAATAATTGATTCACTCCTCCTGGAATACTTACTGAGTTGCTACTACATACAAAACTTTCTGTTAACTTCTGGCCTATATTTCAGTGATAAAAAAAATCAACTTTTACTTCAAGGAATTCAGTCTAGTAGAAGAGGTAAGATAGATATATGCAACCAAAACCTCAAATGGAAAGACTTACTAGCACAACTCAATATTTTTCAAACCACAAACTTCAGCCCATTAGCAGGTCACAGAACCAATTAGTAGGTCATGACCAGTACATTTTAAAATAAATAAAATAAATTGAATAGAAAATATTGAAGTAAATCACAGATAAGCATATGTGGTATTCTGTGCAACTTTTATGTAAGTTATAATTTAGTGTGTGTAGGAATGGTGTAATATAAAACATTTTTTTAAAATATATTTTTATTGATTTCAGAGAGGAAGGGAGAGAGCTAGAGAGATAGGAACATCAATGATGAGAGAGAATCACGGATTGGCTGCCTCCTGCATGTCCCCTATTGGGGGAGATCGAGCCCACAACCTGGGCATGTGCCCCTGGCTGGAATCAAACCCGGGACACTTTAGTCCACAGGCTGATGCTCCATCCACTGAGCCAAACCAGCTAGGGCTAAAACATTTAAACAAATACTTTTATTGATTTCAGAGAGAGGAAAAGAGAGGGAGAGGGAAATAGAAACATCAATGATGAGAGAGACTCATTGATGGGCTGCCTCCTGCATGCCCCAAACTGGGGATTGGGCCTGCAACATGAGCATGTGCCCTGACTGGGAATCGAACCTTGACCTCCTGGTTCATAGGTCGATGCTCCACCACTGAGACATGCTGGCCGGGCTAAAATTTTTTGTTTTACTATGCATCACACTCAAAAGTTTGACGAACGCTAGCTTAGGACAGAAACAGATAGAGAAATGCTTCTGAAACTTAATGTGTAATGTGAATCAATTAGGAATCTTGTTAAGATGAGGCTTGCCCCCAGTTGGTCCAAGATGGCTCCTCAAATTCTGTTTCTAGCAAGTTCCCTGGTGATTCTGTGGCTGCTGGTCTGCAGAAGGAGGTAGAGTGTTTCCAGTGGAAGACCTGAGGAATCCCTTGAACATTTATTTGTGACTTCAAGAGTCTCCAAGGAATAAAAGAAAACAACATTTTTCTTTCCCTTTCTGGGCGTCGCTTTTGTTTGAGAAAAATCTTAAACCTAACCCAGTTTTCTCCAAAGACTGTTGCTGTCCAGCTCCCAGGTGCTGAATGTTGAAACCAAGGGACCAGATAAGCTTAGGATCAGTTATTGGCAAAAGCTCCACTGTTGTCTCTGAGGTTAGCCCCCGGTTTCCCATCAGGTCTCAGGCGTCCATGCCTTTCCTTACAGTGCCCCTGCAATCAGCGGCAGAGTACATCCTAAAACGCAGACTCTTAAGAACAGGAACAGAAGAGTTTCATTTACTTCAGCCTTACCAGCCAGTACATTTCATCAGACTTCTATCACCAGCACCCCAGTAGCTGCCTTGACCTAATGTTTTCTCTGCCTGTAATTCCTGTCCTTTCTTCCCTCCCCCTCCTTCATTTCCCCCCTTTCTAATCCATCCTGTACAGGGACATATTGCTCATCCTAAAATGAAGCTTTCATTATTTTTCCTTTTTTGCTTAAAACCCTTCCACCTAGGCCCGTGGTCGGCAAACTGCGGCTCGCGAGCCACATGCAGCTCTTTGGCCCCTTGAGTGTGGCTCTTCCTCAGCCTTAGGAGTACCCTAATTAAGTTAATAATAATGTACCTACCTATATAGTTTAAGTTAAAAAAATTTGGCTCTCAAAAGAAATTTCAATCGTTGTACTGTTGATATTTGGCTCTGTTGACTAATGAGTTTGCCGACCACTGACCTAGGCAAAAACCTCTGCTCCCAACTTGTTTGCTGCTCCTATAACATGCCTTTCTTCATCTTTCATAGTGACCGCTGCTCTCCCTTCCCTGGGATGATCCTGCTTTTCCAGAGATCAGAGTCCTGCCTACTTTCTAGGATTTAGCTTACATCCCACTTCTTTCATGATGCGTTTTGTGGGACCCCCAGAGGGAAGGAACCTCTCTCCCCTTCTGCTGATGGCTCACCACAATCGTGCTGAGCATGATCTGCTAGTGGCCTGTGGCAGCAGCAGCAGCAGCAGCAGCACAGGACCAGGCTGTGTCTAACCAAACTGGCTGCATGTCTTCTCTGGGTTTCGGTTTCCCCACTAAGATAATAACAAGATTGGAGACGAAATCTGTAAGGGACTGCACATGCGGCCCATCCTGACTTTTGCTAGCCTATAAGTTTCCTTAGAGATCTCATTTTCTATTCTTGAGATTTTAGAAAATGTAATCACTGTTTCTTGTTAGTATTGAACTATTACCCATCTTTTGAAGTGTCTTGTAATTTTGAAACTCTCATTTGTATTTGTCTTTCTTATTCCTATCAGGAAGGAGCCTCATTTTATGGTAGAAGCAAAGGAGGCCCAGGGAGGGCCTGCCTAAGGCCAAGCACAGCCGAGAATACAACACAACTCCTAACTGGCGAGGGCTGGCTGGTCCAGGGCCTGGCATCGCTCAGAGTGAGTGCTCACTAATTACTTGTCAATTGATTGGAGGTTGTCAGGCCCATCTTGCAAGACAACTCATTTCTCCCTGGAAGGAGGAGCCCTTTGGAGTCTGTTGGTTAACGGGAAAAGTGCTTACTCGGGGAGGAAGGCGGTGCAAGCCGGAACCAGCTCTCGCTGAGAATCTGCAGACTTCCTCACTCGGTGTTTCCGAACCCCATTCTTCGCAGGGGAGAGGTGAGGGGGTTCAAGGATACTTGCAACCTGTCCCTTTGGTGGAGGCATGTAGCTGCCTCCAGGGCTGCTCGGGACTGATCCTGCGGAGCGGGGCGCCCCCCACCCCCACCCCTGCCTCGCTCAGGCTCCCTCTGCTCTGCAAAGGGAGGGGGAAGCTGGGGCAGCCTTGCACACTAGTCTTCCCGGAGCTGCAGAGAGGAGCCCTGCGCCCTCGGGAGCCTCTCAGGCGGCGGCTTCCCCTGGCTGCCCCCGTGAGCGGGCTCTCCCCGCCACCCCGCCCGTGGCTCCCCTAGCTCCCTCCCTCCAGCCCCGCCGGCCGGAGCGCGCACACCGGGGCTCCGGCACGTGGGCGCGCGGGAGGCGGCGGCAGCTGCTGCCGCTGCGCTGCCTGAGCCCAGCCAGAGCCGGCGAGATCACCCTCCATGCTGCGGGCTCTGCGGCCACCTTCCGCTCAGCTTCTGGCCCAAGCCCAGCCCGGCGAGCAGGCGAAGCAGCGGAGGGGAGGAGGACAGGGCCTGGAGGAGGGGCACGGAGGGCTGGGGCGAGCGGGGCTTTGAACGAGAGGTGTCCGCCATCGGGAGGAGGCAGCCCTGCTCTCTCCATCCGTCTCGGCTCCAGCCGTTGCTGGGGCTTCCAGGCATGTGGATGTGGCTGCGCTCCTAGGCGGCAGCCCGCGGAGGCTTCCCGAAGCCGGTTGGCCCACGCCTGCCCCAATTCCGCGGGGCAAGTCCCTTGTCTATTCTGACGCGCCCGGCAGCTCGAGCCTGAGCGAGCGCGAAGTCCAAAGTCCGCCCCCAGCGCAGCCAACTTCCCTGGGAGCCCTTCTCCCTGCAGCAACCTGCGCCAGTCCTGGGAGCAATGCGCCCCCAGCCGGGCGGCGCGCCCTCTGCCAACTCGCCACCCATGGGATTGACTGCCCTCGGCTGCCCCGCT
This sequence comes from Myotis myotis, assembly GCF_014108235.1. Classification (NCBI taxonomy): domain Eukaryota; kingdom Metazoa; phylum Chordata; class Mammalia; order Chiroptera; family Vespertilionidae; genus Myotis; species Myotis myotis. Next base: position 17,240,151 of record NW_023416368.1, on the reverse strand, counting down.
TGGAGCGCGTAGCCTTCGCCGCGTGGCTGGGGAGAGGAGCAAGGCGTTTGGAGGATCCCGTGCGGGTCAGCCTGCGGGGGTGCCCTGCGGGGGCAGCATCAATACCCAGGGTGAGTAGCCTGGTTGTGGCGGCGTCTTTCCCCCCCAGCTTGGAGCTTGCATGGATGGCAGGGAGCCGGGAGAAAGTTGAGTCTCCTTGCACCACCTATTCTGGGTTTCGGCAGCAGAACGCATTTGTTCCCCTAAGCCAGTTGCCTTCGGGACTTCCCTGAAAGCCTTTCATTCCAAACCAAAGAGGGAGACTTCTTCCGCCTCCCAAGGAGATACAGGCTCCGGGGAGCAGATCACTGACTGCTCCTCGCCAACAGGCTATTTGGGGCTTGCCAGCCGCCCGCATTTTAAGCAGGCGCCCAGCGTAAGCGCTTGGAGATCCGCAGCCACCTGGGCGCGCTCCGGGCAGCCGGGCTCCTAGGGGAGGCTGAGCGCTGCTTCATTAAAGAGAAGTGACTGTTGAAATATTAAGGAAGTGTGCATGTGTGTGATTGCGCGCAGGAAAGGTAGCCACAGGAGGAGGCGCGAGTGAAATTTATATGTCGCTGATGGATTAGGTACTCTGGGCGTCCAGCTCCACGGTGAGGGTTTGGGGGCGCATGATCTAATAGGGTCCAACAGGTGGCCTGCTGGGGCCGGTACTGGGGCGGGGAAACCACTCCCTACCCAGGGCCCAGGCTGCTGCCTCTTCTAGGGGCGCATCTGAACATGGGTAAGGAAATGAGCTCTCTGCTCTCAGGCCTGATTTGGGGTGAGTGTGTGAGGCATCCAAATGCCTCCTGTCGGGAAACAGCGGCCTCATTGTGTATCTGACTGAGGTTTCAACTTGCAGGCAACTGAGGGGCCATTCAGCTGCAGCGAGGCGAGGCGGACTTGGCCGGTCCTCAGATGCAAGCCCCAGCCTTCTTCGTGGTCCCTGGTGGCGGGGATTCCAGCTCCCCGGGCTGGGCTCCTAGCCAGACCTCAGCATTTTGCTTCTGTATTCCACCAGGGGAGGGGGAGTTGCCAGAGTACCAGGAGCTGTGGCCCGAGTTTATTCTTCTTTACCTGCCTCCAGCACTTTTTTCCTGAGACTCAGATGGAGGAGTGGGGTGTATGTGTGAAGGGTGTGTACACGTGGTGTGCACACTGGAGTGTGGGGACAGGTCGAGTTTGAGAGCTGGACGGAAAGAGACTAGAGAGAGACCAAGAGATTAGAATTAGGAGAGGGTGTGGCTCCATTTCAAAAAGTTTCTTCTGAACTCACCATCCTCAGGTGATTTTTGAGTGTGAAATACCCTGGTCCTGTACCAGATGGCACTCCAACGCGGCATCTTCCGGGGCCGGCTGCATAGTTCCTCCATCCCTCAGTTTGCTCACCTGTAGATCTGAGGACAGATATCGCTGCTCCTGGCAGAAGCTCTGATCTTTCTATAAAAGAGGTACTTAGAGATGGGTGTCAGGTTGGAAGATGGAAGAGCAGCTGGGGGTGTGTGGGGGGGGAGCGGGGGAGTTATCTGGAGGCTGCATGCATAGAGAGCTGTTGGTTTTTACTACACCGTGTTTTGAGGAGGTTTATTGGCTTTGACACGCTTGATGGTGATGTTGAGACGCTAAATCTTTTCCAACACCCCCTTGGCACCATCACACCACTGCCTCCCCATGGTGCAGAGAGCTGTGTATACTATGGAAACAAAGTGATGGTCCCTCCAAAATACAGAAGAACCCTGCACTGCTAGCACTTGGCCCAGTGGCTTCCCCTCCAGGGGGGGCTCTGGGTACTAGAGTTGTTTGGCCTCGCTGTTTCTTTTCCACAGTGCAATTTGCTGCTGTGTCTTTTCAGCCATGATTTAGTTTCCATCCCCACCAGGGACCTTCATCACTAGGGTCCTCTGGCAGCAGATCATCAAGAACGTGTAAGGAGAGTGAGCCTCTTGACTTGTAGAGGGCGCTAGCTGAGTTAGCATGGGGCACACACATGCTTGGCGGGACGATTGGCCCTGGAGGCTCCTTGTTGGAAAGGGAGCCAGGAGCTGGGGCGTCCAGAGGAGAAATGGGCAGTGAGGCCTTGTGTATGACAGAGAGACAGAAAGACAGAGACAGATAGATGTACAGAGTCAGACAAGGACAAAATGCAGGGAGGGCAGGATCAGACACAGAAAGACAGAGACACACAGAGTCAGAGCAAGAGGGTCATCAGGGAGACAGATACACACAGAGGCAAAAAGAGAGAAGGAAAGCCATAGGGTAGAGGGGCCAAGAATAAGAGGAAGAGGCCCAGGAGAGAGAAGTGGAAGGGAGGGAGAGGAACCTGAAGACGAGTGAGAAGAAAGTAAAGGGAAAGGAATGGGAACAAGGTGGAAGTCAGTGGGGAGGGGAGAAAAGGTGGGCAAACAGGGGAGACAGAGGAAGCGGAGTGTATTTAATTTGTATAAACCACATGGCCATGCTAAGGAAGTCGATAGAATCCACATCCTTAAGTAGCCAGCCCTTGCAGAGTGTTTGTTTCTCTGGGGAGTCGTGAATTAGGCAGAAATTGGACACCTGCTTGGAGCCCAGCTGCATTGGAGATGGCAAGAATGTAAGAAGTTGACATTCTTGGGAAATGCACAGATGCACAAGTTCATTTGCCTTCCCTGTTTTTTCCTGGGTAAACCCAGGACTGGCGAATTAGGGGAAGGGTTGCTTTATTAACCATACTTGTCAGTGATTCTCTGACCCCTGTTTAGGTAGCTTCTGAGCTGGACTCACTCCCCTGGGAGTCTGATCCAACAGGAACAGGAATGTGCCACTCACTGAGTATCCCAGTAGATTCTGAACCCATTGTCCCTGATCCACACTTTGATAAACACGGAAGAGACGACTTAACACCCGTCTTTAATTTGTTCTCATATTTCCTCCCGAGAGATGTAGGTTCCCACCTCCTCTGGTATTCCATCCTCCCCGGAAGAGCTCATTTCTTGTGAATTTCTCTCTTGATAAAAGGACAAGCCCAAGGATTGCTCAGCCAGGGTTACCTTTCCGTGAGCCTCATTAATCACAGCAGCTCCGGGGGACAGCACACAGCTCTTCTGGTTGACCTTGTCAGGGGTGTCCACGACTAACAGGTATTGAGCGCCCAGCAGGGCACTGTCCTGGGCGTTCTTTATTCCCGGGCCTATTTAACGCTCACAAAAACGATGCCACAGGCACCATTATCAGCATCTGCATTTTATACTTTAGGAAGCTGAGACTTAGAGAAATGATGATACTTGTCCCAGAGAAATAATATTAGTTGTTCATGGCCCAGCAACTGGAAAGCAGCAGTGTTGAAATTCAAAACCAGGTTGACGCAAGGGGTCTAAGGTTCTAATTACTGGCTCCTAATCCTAGCACTCCATTCTAGACGGATGGAGCCGGCAAGCCTTTGAGATCTTGTCCAACCACGTTCTCTCCCCACTTTATCAATTGAGGAAAATGAGAAGCGGCTGAAGAAACTGAGAAGCGACTTGCCAGAGATCCTTCTGTCACTGGGTGCCAGAAATGGGACACGTGCCCTGATAGCTTGAGGCCCTGTCTAGCCTCGTCCCCGCCACACCAGTGAGGATCATGTCTGGCTGATTGTCAAAGTCACATGAGCATCTTAGTCAAGTTCCTGGACCCCACTGGAGGCTTACTGAATCTTGGGGCAAAGAGCCCAGCTGCCTGTAATTTTAGTCCCTGCCTGGAGTCGGCATCTGCACATTACCTTTTGCCCCAGTTACTCTGTAGCTCCTGATGCTATGGATCCCTTTCAAACAGCTTCAGGAGGCAACTCCAAGCCCCTCCTGCTCCCAGCAAAATATACACACAGAAAAGTAGTACACCCTGTATGCTGCAGCCCACGCCGATGTAACGCGGGTGAGGAAACAGCTGGTCAACCCAGAGGCAGCTTTGAAAGCTCTTTGAGAGGTGTAGTAATCACAGTGATGTCTGTTATACTCGGTTTTTCCTGTGCCAAGCCGGAGAGCATTTAAGGAAACATCAAATGCTCCTTCAATGCATCAGCATCGGTATTTGTACAAATACTTGACACAAAGTGACAGACACCAGGAGCCAGGCCCATGTGGGGCTGTGTCCAAAGTGTCAGCTCCGTCTCCCAATTTAGTGGATCTAGCTGTGGTATCAGAAAGACCCTTCCCTCCCCTTGGTTCTCACGCTTCTGACTCCCCTCAGAATCTGTCAGCGCCTCCTTCCGCAGGTGACAAGGAGCCACCGCACGCACTCTTGTCTCTTTCTGGCCCACTTATATTGTTTTCCCGGTGACTTCAACATCTTTTCCCTTCCATGTTGTTGAATAGTGGCCAAAGGTGCCAGACATCTGGTCCAGGACACTATTTTGTCATCTTTCCCTTTTCGGATCCAAATTTGTGTTCTGAATCTGTTGCTTTTAACCCCGACCTCTTATTCAGAGATGGTAATTGAGCCTTAGGTAGCTTTGATAAGCAACTGGGAAAACACGTGCTTTAAGTAATGACAGTCATTTATGAGTAGATTGCAAACCGAGGGATAACTTAGGTTCACAATGTCTGCATCTTTAATACGCTGGGACCTTTTCGCCATTTCAGTGGAACAAGGCTAGTTTTCTGGCCTGGCTGGCAGTGGAGAAGTGGTGAAGACTTGGGCTCTGAGTGCAGACAACTAGCGGTCAGTGCCTGCCTCCACCTGCTAGCTGTTATAATGTTGGTCTGGTTATTGAACGTCCCCATGTCTCCATTTCCTCACCTGGACGTTGAAGAAAAGGACAGGGTGCCCCTTCTGTGTTTGCTGCCAGGACTCGCCTTGATCAGTGACTGAAGTACTGAGCATGGTGCCCAGGTAAGGACTCACTGGTTCTTTAGTGTTTGTGAAGCATTTGCCATGTGCCGGGCCCCATTGATCCCAGGGTAAAACTGACATCCCAGAAGTTAGGAGGTTAAACAACTTGTTCAGGTCACACTGATCCTATGTAACAGATTTGAGACTTCAAATCTGGTTCTGTCCTTTTCACCTCCCCCCGACCCCCCAACTCTTACTGTGGCGTTGGTGTGACTCACTCCCTTACACGTAAGGACAGGGTGTTGAGTATGAAACCTATTCTGATTTGTAGTTTAATTGGACTCATTACTAGCATGTCCAATAGAATGATTCTAGGTGGCGATCGCTTGAATTTGGAAGGGTACATTTTAGTTGGTTAAGTCACCTCCAAATATTTGCTTTTGTGTTTTGTTTTTTTTTAGCAGTTGGGAAGGATTCCTGGATCCATCCCCTGCTGCTTTGGCTGGATTGGCTGTCACCTGTTTCTAATCTCAGCGTAGATATTGCTTCTTGGAAAATCTCCCTCAACTCCTCAAGGGCTGAGTTAGATGTCTTTATGTGTCTTTCTCCAAGTAAAACGCAGTACGCATGTCCCTTTACTTTCTGTATCTGCTCGGTCTAAAAGCTTCTTGAGACCAGGATCCTGGACTTAATTGAAGTTGTATCTACGGCGCCCAGGACAGTGTGTGACATACAGGAAAGTCACAAAATACATTGAAGGACCAGTTGAAACTTTGACCTAATTGTCCATGACCAAGGAAAAGTGGTCATCCAAACAGTGGAACTGAAAACCCTGTGGTGTCATGTGTCCCCAGAGGCACCAGTTCTTCTGACGGAAGAGGAGCCGAATGGTATCAGCAGTTGTTGATTAACTACGTTAATAGCTTTGGGCAAGTTCCATTGTGATGTTGCTCAAGATATAATTAGAAGGGACATTCTGATTTATAGGTTAATGCGATTTTATCTGTTCGTATAATTAGTTGCTCAGAAATAACACTATTGTTTCTCAGCCCAAAAGTTTTCAAAATTAATAGGCTTCTGGAATTAGCACCAAGGTGAGAGATAGTCTAGGTCTACCAGCTTGTATGAGAGATGAGCAAACTGAGAGACTCAAAGAAAGAAAGGGACTTGTCTGAGGTCACCCAGCAAGTTAGTGCCAGAGCCAATGTGAGAGCCCGAGGTTTCTGGCTGCTAGCCCAGGACTCTTAATGCACAGCGGAGAGTGATTAACACATTCATGGTGAGCTCCTTGTTGCTTTGAAGGCTTCTGCATGTACACAGCCCGGACTCTGCAACATCCCAAGACAAAGCTCATGCTGAAAAGTAGGGAAGCGAGACTGAAATGATTTGCTGGTAGGGTAAACCCAAGTGTCAGAGGAGTTGGTGAGAACATCTTTGCAGGTCCTGCGCTGCTTGGCAAGGTCTTACCGGCTTCTAAGGTTCCAAGTCTACTTCTCAAACAAGGAAACACGGCTTGGCAGGGATCTCCCTTCGATGCTCTTGAGTGTGATATTTCAAGGAGATTTAGAGATACTGGGACGTTCACTGCCAAGCTCCCGGTGAGCGTTGTTGGCAAAGGAGTGGTTCTGATCATGCTCCTGTTCCTTCTTAACGCTTTCTTAGATGGGAAGCAGGTCTGCCTTGGGACCCCTTTCTCCACTTCTGGGGTGCCTTGGAGTCTGACTAAATGGACCAGCCTAAATGCATCTGAGACAGAGCAATGTGTGCGGAGTGCTCTAACGTTGTTAACACATTGATTTTTATCACATGGTATCAGTGTTATGGCGACAGTAAGACGTGGGCCATTGGTGCGATAGATATACTGTGGATGATCCTTTGGAAACATAATCAGTGCTGTTGAGGCAGCAGCACCATCTCCACAGAGCACGTTCCCTGATCCCAAAAGGCTTGCCAAACCAACCCAAAGTAACAAGACTGTGATTGTTCAAGGAAAAAGGCACAGATAAAAATTCTCTTTGCTTCTCAACCGTAATCAGTCTGAAATTATTGATGTTACTATTGGTTTGGTGTATAAGAGTTGCGTACAAGGGAGAGGCTCTTCTTTTTACTCCTACCACCGGAACACATTGTTCCCTTCCCTAACTTCTCTGAGTGTCTAAAATCCCTTCATTAAAGAAATTCCTTTGGGCTTCAAATAATTTGGAGTTTTCTATGGTCCTTTATTAAAATGCAAAACTTCCCACGTAGGATATCATTTAGCTACTTTAGTTGTCTAGACCTAACATCTCACCCATACATCTCATCCCATCCCTCTCACCTTATGGAGGCATTTTCACAGGCATCAAGGATGAATACTACCAGCATCACTGCCACCACACCACCTACAACCATGTCTACTGCTGTTACTAATACTGCCATTTAAGGAGGACTTACTATGTGCCAACATGGTTCCAAGTTCTTTGTATGTATTTTCTCATCTCATATGCCCAGTAATGCACTGCTGTAGTTATGGGTTGGGGAATTATGCTACCAGAGAGAGAAAAAATTTGCTGAAAAGTGGGGGCAGGATAAAACCTGAATAGTAAAACAAACTGATTGTCTGCACAGGAAAATATTGAGAAGCAATGCGGAAGGTCGGGAGGAAAGGTGGCATCTCCTTCCTTTTCCCCGGTCCCAGACATCCATGTCTACTCATGGGATCTTTAGAGAAGGCTAAGGAATCTGAGATGTGGGAGTCAGTGTGCACTGAATCCTCACTTGTACATGGCAGAGCAGGGCTTTGAATGAAGACCGTTCTTATTTTCAAACTTCACTAGGTAATGCTGTCTCCACTTAGAAAGCGCCACGCTTGTAAGGAACTTGGAGAACATCTTGTCCTGCAGCTTTCCCATCACTGTGGAGTATACTCAGGAACACACTTTGCATCCTTCCCTAGCACATGGTCTCACCCACAACAGACACAACGGTTTTTAAAAAACAATACTTTTACTCTGGGTTATTTACAAATGCCCTCTATTCTCTTGCATTCTGTTACCCACTGTACACATGTCCACATACAGATACAACATATTCACACATAGAATTGAAACAAAGGTTTCAAACATAATGTTTACCCTTACTCTGGGTGATATACTTTGGGGAGATAAGAAGCAAGTATAGATAATGCTTTCTCTTCTTGAGGAATCTGGAGACACAGTTTACTTACCCCAAACAGGTTGAGAAGGAAAAACTATTGTGTGTTTGAGTCTTAATGCTCTCATTCCATGCAGAAGGGAGAGCAACTACGGAGGCCCTCAGGTGGGACTGTGCCTTTTACATCTGAGAATCGACAAGGGAGCTAGTGGTGCTTGAAGTAGAGGAATACAGCAGCACATGCCTCCTAGGAAGGAGCTGCTGGTAATAAAAACACAATATTCCATCTGAGCTGCCTCGGCTAGGCCTTTCTAGACTAGTTCAAGAAAGTTGTGTGGCTATTTCTAAATTACACGAAAATAAATGTTCTTTTACAAGAGTCCAGGATTTTACAGTGAAACTGCCTCTCATATAATCCTGGTGAATTGAAAGGAAGTGTAGGCATGTACCCAGTATACAGTTGTTCAGTTGTTTTACTTGAACGACCTTAGCTTCAGTCTAATTGCTGTACTAGCTTTAGTTCAACAATTGGTTCAAGAAAAGACACTTGAATAACTGAGTGAATTAGGAAGTGAACTCACTAGCTTGGCTGGTGTGAAACTAAGGGAAGAGATGGAGGCAGCTCCACCCTTTTGGTGGGCAGAGAATTAGGTGCAATTGCTTAGAGAAGCAAGTTTTAAGTTCTCAGCTGGGAAACTCCATACCTGCCAAGGTAAGAGGACGTTTTACTTTGAACTCAAAGAGACAGGTTTTTTGTTTTGTTTTGTTTGTTTGTTTGTTTTTAAGTTTGAAAAAAATCATTTGTTTTGTTGGAAGTGGAATGATGTTAAACAGCATGGAGAGTTAATGCCAGCCAGTTCGCCCTCCCCACCCTACCTTAATGAAGCTTTTGGTGTAATTGTCCCAGTGTTCCCTTCACAAGCTCAAAGAGAGAAATAAAGGGAGACTGTATCAAAGTACTTGAAATGGGCCTTAGTTGGTTTGGCTCAGTGGGTAGAGCGTCGGCCTGCGGACTCAAAGGTCCTGGGTTAGATTTCGGGCAAGGGCAGGAACCTGTCCCCGGCCCAGACCCTTGTTGGTCTGGGAGGAGGCAACCAATCCATGTGTTTCTCTCACATCGATATTTCTGTCTTTCTCTTTTCCACTCTCTCTAAAAATCGATGGAAAAATTATCCTCCGGTAAGGATTAAAAAAAAATGCTTGAAATGGGTTAATACATTTTTATTGAAATGACACTATATTTTTAGCAACAAAAGTATTTCTGAACACATAACAAGATTTTTATTTTAATATATCATAGTGAGGAGAAACATACATCTAGGACCACTTGATTTTGAGAAAATATTTATATTGCATGTCTTCAATTTTCAGGCTGGGTGGTTCCTTTTCAGATGCAAAATCACTCCAACTGAAAGCCTTTTTTGTACTCGAGTTGGGCCTGCCAGCTTTCAAAGAGGCAGTTGGGATAATATGATAAACTGGTCCGTGTGCTCAATCTTAGCTCATCAAGCCTGCGCCAGGATTGACATTTCCTACAGTAGGGCTGGATGCTCTGATTACAAATTGGTCCTGAGTAGCTGGACTCTTCATAATTTCATTCACTAAGGGAGAGTGTTTGTATCCTTAGGTCTGCTTTGCTTTTGAAACCTGGAGGAGGAAATATATTTCTGGTTCCCATCTCTTGTTAAAAAAATGTGATACAGAGGGAGGTGGGTACAGAAACAGATACAATTTATTACATGAAAAGAAAGAGACAGCTTTTAAGGTAGTTGGGGGATCTTAGCTTCTCCTTGAGGGAGGCAGGGGGATGGGGTAGGAGAGAGCAGGGAGAGAGGAGTTCTGGGACAGCCCGACTTGAAAGCAGAGGCCTTCGGGCCCTGGCTGCCCTTTACCTGTGGAGGTGGGGTTCCTAGAATTGAACCCCAGGAGGAGGTCTTTCCGTGATTAGCTGGCTTTTAGAAGTTTGTGTCCTGGTGCAAAACCTCCAAAGATTGCTTTGTACGGGTTGAACACCAGTTTCTCCTGACTGTGGCTGCAGAACCATCGGCCTTTCCCCTGGAAGGCAAAGAAAGACCTTTTATCCTCACTCATGAAGCCTTATGATTTCCGTTGTAAAGACAAATGGTGAACTACTTGCTGGAGAGTTGGCAGCTACAAAGTGGTAGAGCTGGGACTTGAGCCTTAGCGTCCTAGCTTCACAGTCTACCATTAGCTGAATTATAGCACATATCACATTTCATGTTTTAAGGTTATACGATTATAATATGATCATTCTTACCAGCAGTCTTAGAGTTTTCCCCTCGCTTACTAATGCTGTTCTCCACTTCTCTATCTCAGTAAAATGGCACCAGTTGTGCAAACCAGAAACTTGGAATTACCTGTGACATTTCTAAAATGTTGAGCCTATCTCTCATCAACCAGAGTCTTACATTCTTGATCAGCTTGACAGTCTGGCCATTAGTCTTTGGCACCACATGGTTGCCAGAAGAACCTTTGAAAAAGGTCACTTTTGGCCACTTTAAAATCATTGTGTTATTTTTATTTAGTTCTAGGGTAAGAATCATATTCTTTCCCCACCTCTGTACCTTATCTCGTACCACGTTGTACTTCTCACTGGTCATGCTGATCTTTGTTTTTTCCAGACTCTTGATCCTTCAGCCAACAGGGCCTTTCCATGTTTGAAACCTCCAGCTGCATTACCAGCCATCCTCCCTGTCATGGTCACCCACAACCCCCCGCGCCCCCCCGCGCCATGCCGCCAGAGTGCTTGAAGATTTTAGTTCCCGATTGGCTCTCTTTCCTCAAAATTACTCTGGCCATAGCTCTTGATTATTATAATCTCTATGTAGATCATTTCTCCGATATCCTGGTCAGTTCCTTGAATTCTCTTTGAGTGACTGCTCCTACCATAGACATACCCTAGGCTTATGGTTCTTAAATTTTGGCATGCATCAGGATCACCCAGAGGACTTTTTAAAATACTGAGTGCTGGATCCCACCCCCAAAATTCAGTAAGTCTGGGGTGGGGTCAGAGACTTTGCATTTCTGACACGTTCTGAGTGATGCTGATATTGCTGATCTGAGGACCACTGCAAACTGTATCCTGTCCTCTGCAATAATTGCCCCACGTCCATGACCTGAATTTCAAGCATCTCACTCTCTAGCTGCTGTATTCTAATGCTGTAGCTCACTCCCTTACTTCTGGTAGCCTCACTCCAGTGACTCTTTGACAACCCTTATCTCTAATCAGATGTATGAAAACGGGGAATGTTGCAATTACCCAATGCTTGTGGTGTATGCAGCAATTAGGATGAGTCTGTCAGGAGTGGCGCTATTTTCTATCTGGAAACTTGAAATTTCTGAAAATTGTCAGCGTCCTACCTTCTTTTCCCATCTGTATATTTTTATACTTTAAAAAAAAGTGAAGTTGCTGAACACTTGGTGAAGTGTTATGAAGTAGGTATAAAATATGTTAAATTAATATATTTGACTCAACTAAGGGATAAAAAGGTGTTAAATGCACACACATATATAGACAGTTCCCTCCTGGACTTTTATGATTTCATCAGATAGCTATAATTTCATCCGTGCTCTTTTAAAGTATAGGTATTTCAAATCTGTAACAAATCTATTGTTACTTTAAGAAAGCATTTGAAGCCATAGCCTATCCTTGAAATGAGTAAATAAACCATGCTGTGTTTTTGGTGATAACATCTTAGTTTTACAAGTGTTTCAGCATTGTTTACAGAAATTATTTCACATCATCCTTGACTGCAATCCTATGGGATGCTAGAAAAAAAATGTTTGTTCATTAGAGAAAAGAGAATCAGAACTGAATCACCTTGTCCAAGGACACAAACTATAGCAAGTTGGACTCATATTTGGAGCTTCTTTTGCCTCAAAACCCAGAGTTCTTTCCATTTGGATTAGACTCTTTTTGTTAAAATATGTTTTTATGGATTTTAGAGAGGAAGGGAGAGGGATAGAAAGATAGAAACATAGATGAGAGAGAAACATCAACTGCCTCCTGCACCTGCACCTGCACGCCCCCTACTGGGGTTTGAGCCTCCAACCCGGGCATGTGCCCTGACCAGGAATTGAACCAGCGGCCTCTTGGTCCATGAATTGATGCTCAACCATGGGCCACACCGGCTGGGCTTGGTTAGAGAATCTTGATGGTTGAAGACACTCCAGAGATCATTTAATATGGGAGTCCCAGGGAAATAGGAAACAAAGAGTTTCAGCTGTAGAGTATGATAAACTGTGTAAATCAGACTTCTGCTGGTTGTCACTGTTTGGCTGTGAGTACTACCCTATTTTCTGATTTTTAAGGGAAACTGAAAATATGGAGAATTAATGATAACTTTCAAATTTGAAAATATTTGCACAACTCAGATTCGGAGGAAAACACTAAGTAGGGCCGAATTTAACATGTCTGATTTGTCTATGGGGCATTGGTTTGAAACCTGTGACCTCACATTATATTGCGGGTGGGAGGTATTTTTATCACAGTCCTGGATCTGATAGTTTGGCCCTTTGCTTAAACATTTCCAGTGACATAGGACTTTCTCTAATGTGGTTCTGTTGTTGGCATCTCATTGCTCTTGGGTTAATCATCCTTAGCACCTTCATTTTGCTTACATCCTCTAACTGTTCATAATTCCACAGGGAAACCTTTCAAACATTTCAGGAAAGCATCCTTTTTTGTCTCACCCTCACCCCCAGTATTCTTTATATGTTAAACATTCATATTCTTTCAACTATAATCCTCAGGCATGGTTTTTACAGCCTTTGTAATCCCAGTTACTTTCTTCTGGATGTTCTCTAAATCTGCTAAATTTCTCTCAGAGTAGCCCATAGTATTCCATGATAGCGTCTCATACGAGACATAAAAATTGTTTTAAGGTTATTGAGATACAGTTGACATATAATACTATTTTAGTTTCAGATGTGTACAATATGATGAATCCATCTGAGTTGCTGTTATGGCATCATCAAAAAGAGGTAGATAGGGAGAAACCAAGATGGCGGCATAGGTTAACACCGGAGATCGCTGCCTCAAGCAACCACTTCAGAGATATAACTAAAGGACAGAACGGACATCACCCAGAACCACGGGAAGGCTGGCTGAGTGGAAATTCTACAACTAGGAGGAAAGAGAATATCATACCCAGACTCAGAGGAGGCGCAGTGCTGAAGTGAAATACTCAGGTGCGGAGTGTGCGCGCGGAGCGGGCTGGAGGCGGAGGGCGCGGTTGTTGTTTTCAATCGGGAGGGAGTTTCAGACTCTGAGCTCCAGATCCGGGCGAGTCTCTGGGGACCGAGACTCAAACGGGAGAAACGGGACTGTCTGGCTTTGGTCGGAACTCGAAGGCAGCTTTCTCTCCGAGGTTTGCAGCCATTGCTGGGGCTCTGAGAGGCAGAGCCCCTGGGGAAGGAACTGAGAGTCGCCATAACTGCTCGTTCCGCCCGCCCTGTAGATCCCCGGGGGCCCGCCCCGCCCAAGCCCTGCGCAGAGCCATTTGCCAGATAGCCTCAGGCAAACGCTAGATTAGCACCGCCCTAGAGATCCAGCACAGAAGCCCTCCCACTACAGACACAGCAGACTCTCATAGCCAGTTAGCCTGGAGGTCAAATCACCCCGGTATTGCCGACATCAATCAAGGCTTAAAGGCAACAAGACTGCGGACAAAGACCACTAGGGGGTGCACCAAGAAAGCATAAAAAATGCGGAGACAAAGAAACGGGACAAAACTGTCAATGGAGGATATTGAGTTCAGAACCACACTTTTAAGGTCTCTTAAGAACTGTCTAGAAGCTGCCGATAAACTTAGTAAGGCCCTCGAAAAGACTGGTGAGACCGCCGATAAATGTAGTGAGATCCTCAAGAAATCTAATGAGACCCTCGATGTTGTGATAAAGAACCAACTAGAAATTAAGCATACACTGACTGAAATAAAGAATATTATACAGACACCCAACAGCAGACCAGAGGAGCGCAAGAATCAAGTCAAAGATTCGAAATGCGAAGAAGCAAAAAACACCCAACTGGAAAAGCAAAATGAAAAAAGAATCCGAAAATATGAAGATAGTGTAAGGAGCCTCTGGGACAGCTTCAAGCGCACCAACATCAGAATTATAGGGGTGCCAGAAGATGAGAGAGAGCAAGATATTGAAAACCTATTTAAAGAAATAATGACAGAAAACTTCCCCCACCTGGTGAAAGAAATAGACCTACAGGTCCAGGAAGCGCAGAGAACCCCAAACAAAAGGAATCCAAAGAGGACCACACCAAGACACATCATAATTAAAATGCCAAGAGCAAAAGACAAAGAGAGAATCTTAAAAGCAGCAAGAGAAAGAAACCCAGTTACCTACAAGGGAATACCCATACGACTGTCAGCTGATTTCTCAACAGAAACTTTGCAGGCCAGAAGGGAATGGCAAGAAATATTCAAAGTGATGAACACCAAGAACCTACAACCAAGATTACTTTATCCAGCAAAGCTATCATTCAGAATGGAAGGTCAGATAAAGAGCTTCACAGATAAGGAAAAGCTAAAGGAGTTCATCACCACCAAACCAGTATTATATGAAATGCTGAAAGGTATCCTTTGAGAAGAGGAAGAAGAAAAAAAAAAGGTAAAGATACAAATTATGAACAACAAATATGCATCTATCAACAAGTGAATCTAAGAATCAAGTGAATAAATAATCTGGTGATCATAATAGAATCAGGGACATAGAAAGGGAACGGACTGACTATTCTTGGGGGGGAAAGGGGTGTGGGAGATGCGGGAAGAGACTGGACAAAAATCGTGCACCTATGGAAGAGGACAGTGGGTGGGGAGTGAGGGCGGAGGGTGGGGTGGGAGCTGGGAGGAGGGGAGTTATGGGGGGAAAAAAAAAGAGGAACAAATGTAATAATCTGAACAATAAAGATTTAATTAAAAAAAAAAAAGAGGTAGATAGGTTTTTGCTACATTTTCAAGTTCAGTTTGGAATGATATGACAAAATTAGTCCCTGTCACATGTTAAAGTCCTCCTTCAAAGTGGCCCGAGCTGATAAAGATCAGGAGACATATGTCACTGTCCACGAGAAAGACTTGCCTCCATTTTGAGACTTCAAGAACAGAGAAAACAAACAGCTGTTCTAAAGAAGAGCCCTACGTAAAAGATTTGTGAATTACAGTCATAACTTGTGATAGAACTGGCCCTCACAAGGAGTCTAGAGCAGGGGTGGGCAAACTTTTTGACTCGAGGGCCACAATGGGTTCTTAAACTGGACCGGAGGGCCGGAACAAAAGCATGGATGGAGTGTTTGTGTGAACTAATATAAATTCAAAGTAAACATCATTACATAAAAGGGTACGGTCTTTTTTTTTTTTTAGTTTTATTCATTTCAAACGGGCCGGATCCGGCCCGCGGGCCGTAGTTTGCCCACGGCTTGTCTAGAGTCTAGAATAAGGAAGTTTTAATTAAATGTTTATGAATGATCCTCCTTGATAATGCTAAAAGGCCAGCTAGTTAATGATGAGCACCAAGGTTTATTAGAAACCTACTATGTGCCAAGCACAATAACTATACAGATGGACATGATAATGAATGTAGACTACTTAGCATAGTAATAGTAGTTAATGATTCAAATAAGTGATAAATGTTACTATCATCACTATTAATACTATTATTATGTTTAATATGTTATTTAGTCCTTCTTATTCCTTAAGAGGTCAATATTATTGCCATCTCTTAGAGGTGGAAACTAAGACTTAGGTTAAGTCCTGAGATCACACAGCTTGCAAACACAGAGCCTAGCAGTGACGGCGAACCTTTTGAGCTCGGCGTGTCAGCATTTTGAAAAACCCTAACTTAACTCTGGTGCCGTGTCACATATAGAAATTTTTTGATATTTGCAACCATAGTAAAACAACGATTTATATTTTTGATATTTATTTTATGTATTTAAATGCCACTTAACAAAGAAAAATCAACCAAAAAAATGAGTTCGCGTGTCACCTCTGACACGTGTGTCATAGGTTCGCCATCACTGGCCTAGAGTCTTTCAAGCACTAAAACACACGCTACTCCTTCTCCTTCATGCTTCTTTCTCCCTTGCAATCTGAGATGAACTTGGAATCAGGGTATAGCCCATTATTCCTTCTGATGAACTGTCAGATTTTTTCTCTCTCTTATGATTAGGAAGTGGATTTAATTTTAAACTCAGACATGGAAATACACGTTTATCCTTGTCAAGCATTATTTGTGGCGTTGGCACTCTATTCTAGTCTATTTAGATCATTCTGAAAGTCAAGTATTTCAATCAGTGTATTAAATTTGTGACATGCACGCATTGGACAAGCAAGACTGACTTCTGGGACTTTTTCCTGGTTTTTGATTCCAAGATATTTATAGGGGACACAGAAACGGGAGAGGCAGCAAAACAGACAGAGCTTTGGGCACACTCCAAGAGATGTTTTCATTCATCTAACCTCCCCAGTTTTATATCAGTCATGAGTTGGAGTTCTTTGGGTATGGTGCCCTGACCTGGTATGCATTTACTATCCTAAGCTTCTCGTAATCTATCTCATATATTTTCCATCTTGTACATAAGTTTATCAAGAAATGGCTCAGTGGATAGAGTGTCGGCCTGCAGATTGAAGGGTTCCTGGTTTGATTATGATCAAGGGCACCCGTACCTCAGTTGCAGGCTCCTCCCCGGCCCAGGCCCTGGTTGGGGCACATGGAGGAGGTAACCAATTGATGTGTCTCTCTCATATCAGTGTTTCTCTCTGTCTCTCTCCCTCCCACTCTCTCTAAAAATCAATGAAAAAATATCCTTGGGTGAGGGTTGAAAGAAAGAAAGAACAATATATGAGCAGATATCCCCTCCCCCCTGAAACCAATATATTCCACAATTATGAAATTATATCTCTCTGTAAGACTAGTAAGCTTATTTTAAAATCCAGGTGAGCTTGGCATGACTTATTTTTGTTGAACCTGTAATGCCTTTAGCTGTCACTGCTTTCTGATCTTGATTCATTCTTGTTGGTTTGAGAGACGTAACATTTATTTTACTTAAAGTTTCTAAAGTGATTTCAACATTTAATAAAATGATTTCTGGGAGGAGCAGATTCCTAGAAACCTAAAAAGCAAGTTATGAAGCAAACTGTAATTATTACAGTTAGAATCTGGGCACTTGTAACAGATGTGTTTAATCAAATGCCTTTAAAATGAATGTGCAGATGTATCACAAATAGGAAAGATATTTCACATTATTCAGATAACTGATAGTTTTGGTGTGGGAGGATTGTTCCAAGAATGTACAGAAAATTTAATGCATTTCTTGTTTTTTTGCACCATCTCCCCCATTGGGCAGAGAGTTTGTTTAAGCAGGAACCAGAGCTGGCATATTCCACACATAATTTTCCTATATCTTATAGAGAGTAAAAGGAAGCCGCCTGGAGAGATGCATGAAAGGCGGCATTTAATTGGGAGGAAAAAAATAACCTGTATTTGTCTCTCTTAATTAGTGTAGGAAGAGTTCTATTTCTCTAAAGAGCCCCTTTCTAGTCTATATTTATAGAACAGCAACTTAAAAATGGCATTTTTCTTAAAGTATTAGAACTTTGAAAAAAAGCTTCATACTATAAAATGGATTTTAAAAGGGTAACTGCACTTAATAATTTGTGAACAGGTAGGGATCTTCCTGTATGTAATAAACACAGAAGGACTCGTGGGCTAGTTGTGGCCTTTGGCCAATGGCATTTGAGTCCCTTTAGCTCTTGGCCATAGTTGCAGTGGAGTGTAGGTGTATTTGAGTGAAACCTGCTGTCCTTTAAGTGGGGCTGTGCTTATCAGCCCTTACTCCTCCAGGCTGCTGTGTACTTTCCTGTCCAAGCCTGGCACCTGCAAGCATTCGGTTATGCAACTCTGGGGGTAAGAGGAAGTAGGGTGGTCTTGTGGAGGGTGTAAGAAATTTACATGAGATGATTATACCTCCTTGAAACAACGACAACACCCCTTAGGTTCTGGATTTATGATTTGTTGTAATTTTTTTTTTAACCAAATGTGATTCTTTGATAATTTTAGATCTGGTTAGCACCTATGTGTGTAACTGGAAGTACAAAGTGTTTTGATGACATATACATGAAATTAAAGAATGGCTACACTTATTTGCAATGATAATGGTGAAAAGAGACTAACATAGGGCATAGCCTGAGGCAAGTAGATGATAAAAATGTTCTACATTTTTGAGTTTGACACAATTATCAACAGATATGAGTGCACAGGTTTTTTTAGACTCTTTGATCTATGTATTTGAGCTTCCCAACAACCCCTTTCTCAGTTACCATGTAACTTTGCACTGACTGTATGTTTGCAGTACATTTGATATCAAGGCTCCAAACTTTTTAGAAAAGGAGAACATTCTTTTGCTCAAACAAGAGCCAAGGTGTAACCTTTACACATTTCTTTTTTTTTTTCTTAGCTCAATTGGTGTCATCTTTAAATAATTACTAGCTTTATTTTGCACCTTGATTGTCCAAAGGCAATCAGGGTTGATGTAAAGTACTGTTAACGTAAAAAACCATTGAAACCTGTAAAGAATTTTTGTGAGTTTATTTGAGCCAAACTGTCGACATATGCCGGGAAGCAGAACCTCAATGAATTGAGATAGTGCTCAGGAGAATGGCAGGGTTACATCCGTATTTATACATGA
Organism: Myotis myotis; assembly: GCF_014108235.1. NCBI lineage: Eukaryota > Metazoa > Chordata > Mammalia > Chiroptera > Vespertilionidae > Myotis > Myotis myotis. The sequence goes on along the minus strand of NW_023416368.1, from coordinate 17,221,496 downwards.
AATTCATTGGTGACAGATTTAAGGAGGTGGGATTAAGCGAAGCGGGAGGGGGGGGGAACCTCTGTGATAGGATAAAAAGTAAAATGATGGACACATACTTAGGTGGGTGCAGGATCAATTAACATGATAATGAAGGAATTTGTAGTATCTCCTGGTGCCCAGAACATTTGGTTGTGCTCCAGGGGCTCCAGAATAAGGGAAGTTACAAGTTACCCAGACATTTCAAGGGAATGTTATCTTAGAGGCAAAAAGTCAAATGGTCTCAGTAAGGATCAAAGTTGATCTTGTCAGTGAAGATACTGGCTTAGGACATAACTGCCCACCATAACTGCTTTTAGTTAAAGTTTAATTTCAGACCATCCTTTGTGGTTATTTTAGGTCTCTGAGTCTGCTAGGCTGCCACGCAGGCCTTCCCTGAGCTTGTCAGGTCAGCGTGTGGCCCCTTTTGTCCACAGTACTTTGAAGTCAAACGTATGGCCAGACATCTGACTGCGAGCAAATGAGATGATGTCTCCAAGACTTTATTATCTACAGGCTTAAGGAGACTAGTGGCCTGCCCTATTGAGATTTTATGCCGATTAAATGAGGTAATGAATGTAATACCTGTAACAACAATAACAAAAGTTATTTATCTGACATTTACTAAGCAACATATTCTGGAAAGAGAACAGGACTAGCATTTGAAGGCCTGAGTCTGCCCTTGACCTGATGGGGGACCGTGACCTTGGATGCTTCTTGGGTCCTCTCTTTCCTCATCTGTATAATCTGAGCATAGCAACCCCTGCCCTGCCTCCCTCACGGAGATGCTGTCAAAATCAAATGAGAGAATAGGCGTGAGGGTATCTGGTAAATGGAGAGAGGTTGAAGTATTAGGAACTGTAATTAAGAGTGAGATTGACTTTAGAGAGCGAGCTGGCCCAGAAGAGCCTGCCCTGTAACTTCTGCCACCTGCCACCACCGAAAGCGAGGACTAATGAAAAGGGCAGGAGTTACAGGGCCACGACAGAGGCGCAAAGGGAATAGGCCCGGCTTCCCATCAGCAGCAGGAGGGAGAATAGAGATAACATTAGTTTGAATGGAGTCCCTGAGAACCATTACAGCCCGGATGCAGGTAACTGCATTGCATTGTGTAGCCCTGGTCCGAGCAGAGTTATGGCTTCTGTTATAAAGTGGAACGTTCAACATCCTATCTTTAAACCCCTTCCTAGTGTTAAAAACTTCACTCATCAGAAGGGAGGGAATATAGTGTTTCTAGGCTTAATATATAATTGAAAGTTCATCGATAATGCATTTCACTGTCTAAGGTTTAGTAGTAGTTGTAGCATTGTCCGGTTCGGATATATTCATTTGTAATTGTTTCTAACCTCTACTTGTAATTCTTCCTCAACTTTCTGTGTATGATGTATTTCTAGGTACAATTTTCAGCAGAAAGTCAGCTTGAATATTGCTTAATTTGCAGCCACGAAAGCTGGATAGAATCCAGAGACCTGGGTGACATGCAGCCGCCTACCTCTGACCGGTGATGAGAACACAATTAACCTTTGCCTGGCTCCAGTCAAGAGGCTGCCAGGATGCAAGAGGTGCCTGTGGCCGCATCTCTACACAACCTGGTGCATTTCCTTAGTGATTCACGTAAGATGTTATCATAGCTCATGGGGAAATGTTATTAACTTTAATTTAGCAAAATTGAGTGCTCTAGGAGATATTGAATCAAGCTGCTTTCTCCTACTTGGTAAACACATTCATTAAAATGAAAAGATGACTGACGTACTGTGTCCTACCTGGGCTGATTCACATAAACCATGGAAATAGCATTCTTCTAACCTGGGACTCGATGTTTCATTGTGTATCTGTTTTTGCTGTTCTGAGACCTAGGCTAGGAGACTAATAGAACTATCAGACCTCTCAAATCTAACACCATAAAACAATTGATTATGGAGTCATTTACTTTGTGGGGAAAACATACTTGGCCCTTCACTGTAAACCAGGAGATGATCCAGCACATTGTCATAGCTGAGGGTTTTGTATCTCATGCAGAGTGAAGGGTAAATGAAAAAGGACTGCTTCTTAGGATTCTTTCTTTTATGGTAAGAATCACACTGTACTTTCCTTTCCCTTGTGGGTTTCCAGGCATGTCCAGGGGGTAGGCCAGGGCCTTCTGTGTTCTTATAACCCTGACAATATTTCTGAGAACACACTTATTCCACTTTACACAACTCTTTTTTTTTTTTTTTTTTTACAGAGATTTCTTCACCTCTAAATTTGAATTACTCTGGCACTGACACTCAATTTGTTAATGTTTATGTTCCTAATATGAGCGGAGAGATGGGCATGTAGTAGATGTGCAACTGATGGTGGTTAAATACAGGGATGATTTTTGTCTTTTTCCTCCTCAAAGTCAGACATAAAAAACCCAATAGAACTACAATTTGGTGACTTAAACTTAGGAATACCTTTCATCACTTGGCAGGTGTTGACTTGTTAAATCACAAAGTGTGTCTATGATGGCTTGGGCTCTATATATAGTTAGCCACACCTGATTCAGGTGCTTCTTCTGGCACTTACATGCTGAGTGACCTTGTGAACTTACCTGCCTCAGTTTTCTCATCTGGAAAATGGGGCAGCAATAATAGAGAAAGCTGATTTCATTTCTGTACAACAACCCTGAGCAGTCTTAGATCAGTACACAGAAATGTGAGTGGCTTGAAGCATTTGTCTTGTGGTTAAGAGCCCTTGTATTTTCATATGTTATAACTTACTTAATTCTTGCAATAGCTCTGCAAATTAAGCAATATTTTATCCATCTTCATATGAGCCCTTTGTAGGGCTCTTAACCACAAGGCACTGTTTCAGACACATGGGTAAGTTACTAGGAAGTCCAGAAAAGGGGCAGGGGAGGAATTCAGGCTTCAATTATAAAAAGATATATTTTTATTATAAAAACCTCTCTGCCTTGTTGCCGAATGACAGTCCTTTATTGCACAGGTTGATCTTTCCTCCTCTTCCCAGTTTCCCTCATCCCCCCCCCCCATTATTGATATGTTGACTAATAAAAGAGATGTGTTCTGAATGTTACCTGATTACCTTCAACAGCCACTCCCAGAGTTGCTGTAGGGATTGAGTGCAACTATGTTTGCAAAGTGCTCAGCACAGCTCCTGGCACACAGCTGACCATTCAATAAGCATCAGCTATTGTTTGTATCCTTTTTGCCCAGCCATAGTTGCAATTGTATGTGACTAGAGTTGGCAAAACAACAACAACAGCATTACTGCTTTATGAGAAATGTAGAGCATTTTTTAAATATGGCTCATTAATATGAACCACATCGTTGAGCAGCTGTCTAAGGAGTGGCATTTACCTTTACATCAAATGGTAGCTCTGAAGGCTTAACTGAGATGGGCATGAATTGTATATGCTGGTGTTGGGGAGATGTCAGCCACAGAGATGACACAGGCTTAACATCAAACTGACCCTTTCTCAAAGCACCTCAGACCCTGATTATGTCTCAGGTTTCTGGGGTAAATGCCAAAACTGGGTGTGTGTGTCTTTGTCAGTCATTCTGCACAGTAACTAATGCTTGGCACCGGGGCTGTCAACCGAGGACCTCAGGCTGGGATGGAGCCTGTCTGTCAGGAGAGGCAGGGAGCTGGGCCTTAGTTCCTCGCTGGGGCTCCTGCCTTGGGGTTGGGTATTCTGGCTCAATTTCTGAGCAGGGTGGCACCTGACATTGTGGGCTGGGGGACAGGAAACCTGGTTTGAAGTTTGTTACAAGAAAAAGTGGTTATAGAATCATGCAAGACTTAGAGCTGGAAGGGACCTCAGGCTTATCTTGTCTGTAATAACAAGCTAGTATTTATACGGTATATACTATATTTCAGGAACTGCACTAGGTGATCTTCATATATTATAACTTAATTAATTCTTGCAATAGCCCTGAAAATTAAGCAATATTTTACCCATCTTCATATGCGCCAGTACATTCTAAAAGTTTTGCATATATCACCTCCGTTAATCTTTATAACTGTCAATGGGACTGGTGATATTATACCTGGAAATGGAAAGGCGGAACCTTGGGGAACCTTGCAGAGCTTAAGTTACTTGTTCAGCCACAAATTCAGTATTTTTCCGTGTATAAGATGCTATTTTTTTCTAAAATCGTTAGACTGAAAATCGAGGGCGTCTTATACACAGAGGTCAGCCTAGGAGGGCACTGCGCAGGTGCGTAGCTACCCATACCTTGTCAAAAAGGCTTCCTCCAATTATGAGCCTTATTGTTACTGACATCAGCTGATGCCCTAATTCAGAGGTTCTCAACCTGTGGGTTGCGACCCCTTTGGCAGTCGAATGACCCTTTCACAGGGGTCGCCTAAGACCATCCTGCATATCAGATATTTACATTGCGATTCATAACAGCAGCAACATTACAGTTAGGAAGTAGCAACGAAAATAATTTTATGGTTGTGTCACAACAGGAGGAACTGTATTTAAAGGGCCAGAAGGTTTGAGAACCACTGCAGTGGAGGTGGAGGTGGAGAGTGTGCAGATGCAACAGGGACCAGAGTGTTCTGAGCCCATAAAGATGTCAAAAAATAAAAAAGATACTAAATACCGGTAAGTGATTGTCTTACTCTGCAACATTCAAATGAATGTAATCAGCTATGCAAAAGAGCATGGAAATAGAGCTGCAGAGAGACAATGTGGCCCTCCTTTCACTGAGTGTATGATCAGACACTGGAGAAAACAGGAAGAACAACTCCTTAAGATGCCAAAAAAGAAGAAGGCCTTAAGAGGAAAACCAGCAAAATGTTTAAAATATTGATTTCTTAATTTTGGGTTGGAAAAGTGGAGGGCGTCTAACACAGGGGCGTCTTACACATGGAAAAATACTGTAGTTACTAAGCAGCAGAGGCGAGTGGCAAACCCAATGTCTCTGAGAGCAAAACACAAACACCTAAGTACTCCTTGTCGCATCTTTTGCTTACTGTGATTGACACTGTGAGCTGTAAGGCACATGCCCCAGGTTGTATAGCGCGTAGGATGGTCTTCAGGATCAGAGTTCTTTTCAGGCTCTAAAACTCACTGTGTGGACTTGCATCACCTCCAGAGTCCATCCTGCTCTGGCCTGGTGTTGCGTCTCTGCTCTGGATTCAGCCTGTCCATTTTCCTCAGTTCTTGAGTTGAAGTTTCCCATAATCTTTAGTTTTGTTCTGAGCTAAGAGTCACCTATGACAAAATGACTTCCCTGATTGCTGGTCACCTCTACAAATGTGTGCTCTCATTCTGTCCTTAACTATTGTGATGGGAAGAACAGTTTCTTTATCCAAGTTGTTGCTGATTGAAGTCATTGAGAATTTTATCATTACATGAGTGAAATTTGCAAAAAGATAATTTGCAAGTGTAGTTTCTCATTTCATGTGGCCCAGACTGATTGTGGCTTTTTCTTCCTTTGGTTGTGGATGTGATCGGTTCTGGAAGGTTAATCACCATCTAGTTTATGCCTTCATTGTCTTCAGGGAACTTGGTGGTCAATTTACTGGGGCATTTGATTGTGGAACTGGTGTATTTTCCTTTTGTTGAAAAACTTTTCAAGATCTGATGAAACCTCCAATTTGTCCAAAACTTTCTTGTACTGAATTTGGCTGTACTAGTTAGACATTAGCCTTGGTTGAGAAAATATTTTTAGTACTATAGCCAAGGGGCTGTAATTAATATTTTAAGTTATGTGTAATACAGAACATTACTGTGCTACAAGTCAATCATATTATCTCTCAGTCTTGTGTCTCCTGCCTCTTTTCCTCTCTCTTGATTCTTTTTTTTAATCCTCACCTGAGGATATTTTAAATTGATTTTTAGAGAGAGAGGAAGGGGAGAGATTGAGAGAGCAGAGTGTGAGAGAGAGGGAGGAAGAGAGAAACATCAATCTGTTGCCTCCTGTACACATTCTGACTGAAGATAAAACTCACCATCAATCTAGGTATGTGCCCTGACTGGAATTCATACCCACAACCTTTTGTAATAGGGAACAACACTTCAACCAACTGAGCCATCCAGCCAGGGCATCTCTATTGATTCCTTATTTTACTTTTCTTCCTTCCCGAGTTCAACATATTATTCACAGGTTATAATGATGCATAATGACCATTTATATTTATTAATTACTTAGGACTTTCTGGGAATCCAGAGTATCAGTGCTTAGTACTTATGTACAAGAGGGCACGTAGACAACAGTGGCATATTCTTTGAATCCATAAATCAGTGGTGTGCATATTTCAATGACAAGAGTAATTATGGTGAGATGTAATGACCAAGTTCATTATTGATTAGGGAAATGCTATATTGTAACATACACTCTTTTCTTTCTCACCTTCTCCTAAACCCAGTGGAGAAGTCAAATAGTTTCAACTCCTAGCTCTTCATTGTCCTTCAAATCCTGGTTGCTATCAATTACTCCTCAGCTGCTATCAAATTCATGGAGTTAAACAGCTTCTAAGCCATTGGCTCCGCTGTCAGGACCCAAGAGAACTTTTCCCTGAGGTAACTCCTGTCATTTCTCTGCTTGTAAGTTTCATTAATCTGACCTTAAGTCAAAGCACCTTCTGGAACTGACCTACAAGCAGTTTCCATCCTCACCATCATCATCCTCACCCTTATTTTTACCATCAGCTTCACCATCATCCTTACCATCTTTCTCACCTTTATCCTCACCATCATCCCCACCTTCTTCTTCCCCATCATCCTCACCATCATCTTCTCCATCATCCACATATCATCTTTCTCGCCATCATCCTCGCCATCATGCTCACCATCACTGTCCAGTATAATCATCCTGTCTGCCAGTTATTAAACTCTTACTATGTGCCACACACATGGTGCTAAGTACCTTTCCTAACTATTTCATGTCAACCCAAGAGGCAAGTATCAGTATCTGTACTCTACAGTTGAGACACTCAAGTCTCAGGAAAGTGAAATTACTTGAGCAAATTCACTCACTCACTAAATGGCTGAGCTGGAATGGTATGTCTCTTGTGTTTGGCAATGAAGCCAATGTCAGATGTTGTTTTACAATTATATCCTTCTCTTCCCTGACTACCCCTGACCCTTTCCTGGCCACACCCAGATGTGTTGGGGGAGGGACAAAACAAATATGGGGCTCGAAAGTTATGAAAAAATGCTGTCTAGCTCAAGCACTGACCAGCTGGTGATGTGCAAATCACATCTGGAGTTTAGGTTGCCTATCTGTAAATGAAAGACATCTGAATACATGAGGCTTAATGTTCCTTCCAGCAAAAATTTTGATGATTTTTTTTCTGACCACTCTGGTAGTCACTATGGAAAAAAAAGCAACATCTTTGATTTTCATAAAATTGCTCTCTGATAATAATAATAATAATAATATCATCTATGGTCTTTATAGTTTGCACTGTACCTTTGCATATTTTAATCACAATCATAATAATAACATTATCACTCATTTAATCTTCATGATGATTCTAAAGCTTTGCCTTCACCTATATTACTTTATTGAAACCTATCTGTGTAACCTAATACAAGTCATCGTATTACAGAAATGTCCCCCAATACTTAGATCTTTATTTCTTGTATTTCCAAATTTGCAGCAGAAATGTGTTTTCACTAAGGGTCAGGAGTAGCCTGACAAGGTTAATTAGATCCATATTGTCAGGAGCACAGCGAAGCCAGAAAGACACTGTTCATTGGTGGTGTTCCCTTTCTTCACCTTCCTGCAGGCACTGTTGGTAGAGGAGCTCAATTGGCGGCACCCTGGGCTTGGTAACGGCTACTGGAGATAAGGAGCTGAGGGTAGAAGTCTGTAACTGAGTGATACCTCCTGTTTCTTTCAGAATTGCATAATTGATTCTTATTCTTTTCCTTTTTTGTTTTGATGTCATTTAATTCTTCAAGTAAACTCACTTGTTATTGGGATTAACATCATTGTAACTTGCCCCAGCTTTTGATCATGTTGCTCTTTGAAGGCATGATAGCACTGAACCTTCTGATATCAGGGCTGAAGGAATGGCGGTGAAACCTGATGTCTTAGGATAGTGATTCTTCATCAGGGAAGCTGGCCTCTTAGAGGGTATGTTATCAGAACCTTGAAGCAGAAGGTGAGAGAACGAGTGATGAAAAAAATCACATGTAGTATTCTAAAATAATATTATAACTAATAAGTGAAAAATAATACTGTTTTATTAACAAAGCTATAAAGAGTTAAGCTTTATACAATCTTGACTGATAGGGCATAAAAGTTAGGTACTTCCAACAAGTGTTTCTTTCTCCAGGTCTGAATTTCAGAAAGTCTGTGATGTCTTGGGCCATGTTCAAGAAAAATATGCAAGATTGTTCTTTGTAATAGCAAAACCAAGCAGAACTGAAGCAAAACTAAAGACCCGTCAAAGGGAGAGTGACTGAGTAAAGTCATGTTGTATAGTGGGGTATTATTGAGCCATTGCTGCGAATGAACCGATGTGCTGATATTGGAAGATCTCCAACACACATTTCAGGTTAAGACAACAGCAACAATAGGAAAAGCATAATGAATAGTGTGATCCCTTTAGTATAAAAACAGCCCCCAAGCTCTACAAAAATTATAAACATCTCTCTCTCTCGTGCTATACATGTGGCAGACTTTTTCCTTCTAGAAGGATACATAGAATTTTGCTAGAAGGGTTGTTATCTTTTGGGAAAATGACTGCAGGGAGGTAAACTTACATTTTACACTTTGTACATTTTTTCTTTTTAAAATATATATTTTATTGATTTTTTTTACAGAGAGGAAGGGAGAGAGATAGAGAGTTAGAAACATCAATGAGAGAGAAACATGGATCAGCTGCCTCCTGCACATCTCCTACTGGGGATGTGCCCGCAACCCAGGTACATGCCCTTGACCGGAATCGAACCTGGGACCTTTCAGTCTGCAAGCCGACGCTCTACCCACTGAGCCAAACCGGTTTCGGCCATTTTTTCTTTTTAAAATAGACTAATCAATCCTCCAATATTTTGCTCAACAAATATTTGTTGAATGGCTCCTATGTGGCAGGAAAACGTAGTACTCTCTGTAATAGTGGTAAGACCCCAACTTTCCGAAAGCTAAGCCTAGGCAGTAATAAGAAAACATAGAACTGGCAATTCCAGAGAGTTCTGAGAGCTAAGAAGAATAAAAAGCTCATTAAAGATGAACAGCAGGAAGAACTCTTTAGATAGCAGAGCAGTCAGCTATTGCTCCTCCTGTGCTCCATAAAACAAATAAAACAAAAGGAAACAAAATACCCCCAAATGTATACGTGCCTCACAGAAAGTTATGCAGGTCAGCTGTAGCTCAGCTGATCTTGGCTGGGAAGCTGTGGGTCATCCGGGTTTGCAGGTTGCAGGCTGAGCTCACATCTGCTCCGTATTTGTCTGTTCTGGGGCCCAGGTCGAAAGCACAGCCGCTGCTAGGGCAGCTCTTTTCATGACCGATCACTACATCACAAAAGAGCCAAGTCAAACTGAGTGAGACCTTTCAAGGCCTTTGTCTGCTGATATTTGATTGGCCAAAGCAAGTCATAGGGCCAAGCCCAGTGACAGCAGGGTAGGGAATTCTGTTCCACTGATGAGGGCAGTGCATGGAAGTGAATGTTTGCTGCAAAATAATTGACACTATCAGTCAAGGCCTCTCTGATAGTTGAGCTGGAAACTGAACAGCCAGGAGCCAGTCATGCTGAGATCATGCTAAGATCTGAGGGTGAGCGTGAGGGAATTTTCTCAGGCAGAGAAAACAATAAATGTACAGAATCATTATGTAAGTTGTCAACTAGAATTGGTTGATTGGATTGTAGACCGTTTTTTTCTTTAAACTTTCATATAAAAATAATCCCTAATGTTCTTTCAAAAAGGAGTAGAATGGGTTACAAAAAAAACAAAAAACAAAAAACTCTAGGGAATACTGATTGAATCTTGAGCTCTATTGCTAATATAGTTTTCTACACAGAAGAACATTTATGATCATTAATGTAATAGGACGTGAAGTTCAACAATTCTGAGGCACCAAGATGCAACAGATGCTGTGTTCCAAAGAGATGCTTGGCCATATGCAGTATTTCAAAGTAGATAACCAAAAATCAGTTGGATGGCCATTAAACCCCCACTGACATGGAGGATTAATTTTAAAAACAACAACAATGAAAATATGGTTTTGTAAGGATTTCCTTGAAAATCCTGTGCTGAGATTCCCAGATCCTCCCCACCGCCAACGGAGCTGTGGAGAGCGTGTCTCCTCCCCTCCTCTAGTGAGAAGGCCATTAATGGAAAGATCTGGGAAGAAGTCGAAGTTCATGGTTGTCTGGGGCTGGACTTACACCTGAGAAAATTCAAGCAGCCTATGAAGGAGGGGGCTTCTCCTGAGTGTGACCGCTTTCCTGTCTCATGGGGTCAAAAGTGTGTAAGACCTGGGGTCAGATATAGAACATGTGTTATTCCTACCAGCCAGGGGTCATTTTCAAAGAAAGCTGTTCAAGAAGGCTGTGTGCCAGGCTGAGATGTTCCCTGAGGGGCAGAAGCTGGGGGAGGGGGAATGCTCAGCTAGCCAAAGGAAGTTGTAGTGGAGGCACCTAGCAGGGAGAACCCATAACTGTGCCAGTTACAGGGAACAGAAGCTATGAAAGGTCAGTACACTCCATGGACGAGTTTTCCTTTCTCTTACTTGTCCCACCTCTGTCACACGGACTTGAACGGGTCACACACAGCAGCTACCTGGAGGGGAAGGAGGGCAAGCAAGAGAGAAAAAGGCAAAGGCTTCCACACTCCTGCCTCAGTGGCAGATGGCCCACGGACAGCTTGTCTATAGGTGGTGGGAAGAGGGAGAGACTCTATCTTAGAGAGTTGATTGAAGTGCGTACTTACCTACTAGGTTGGACTTCCTAATTTCCCAGTCAAGATTGATGTGGAGTCAGAGTGATGATAAAGCTTTCCAAGAGGGATCAGATATGTTTTTGGACGGCTTACATTTTTTATCCAGAGTAGCAAGCATTTCTGCTAAACCACAGAGGATAATAAAAAATAAATTTGCTTGTATGATTACACTCCTTGAATCTTGTCTAACCTACCAATTACATTAAAATTTATTAAAATATAGTAATTGAAGCATTGTATTAAGGGTTGTATAGATATTATTTCATTCCCAAGAACTCTATAAGGTAAGTTCCCTTATCCCCACTTTACAGATGAGCACATTGAAACCAAGGCTTGTTTAGTGGTTGTCTAAGGTCATAGCACAGGGAATGTCAAGGCTGGGTTTCACAACATACCCGGTCCATCTGACGCTGGAGTCTTTGTTTCTATCTGATCTGATTTCTTTTCCTCAGAGTAGCCCCTGAGGTGTTTGTGGGGAGTGACCATGCTCTCCCCGGCTCCCCATCCATCCCCCAGGCCCAGCAGGCCCAGCTGCTTCAGCCATGCCATGCATGACCCGTCCTAGTCATTCCCCTGACCTTGTTCCAGTTTGTTATGTGTGGCCCCTGTGCACATGTGCATGCCAAGTATTAGGTCTGATCATGTAAGTGTGTGACTTAGCAGATGCCTCTGTACCTGCCAGCAGTCCCATGGAAGTGGGTCAGGGCCTGCTGGATGCGCTTCCCATGCGCTCTCTTCTCCTGCAGTGATTCCACCAGGTGCCTGAGGAGCACCCTGCCTGTGGCAGCCTGGGGAAGGCATATCAATTGCTTCTTCTCTCCACCCGGGGTCCATGCTGCTCATATAAATAGAGAAATTATCGCCTCTGCTTCTCACCCAGCAGGGCTCATATTGGCAGTGGCACCTTGTTAAAGTGAAGGACTGTCTATTGCATTACAGATAATGCGAGACAAACTACATTTTCTGCTTCCTGACAATACACTTTGTTGAAGGTAAGGTCCAGGGAGAGTTCTCTGTAGGTTTACCCCGACTCGAAACTTGGGTTTCAGGAAGAGCAGTTTTGAAGATTGCTTCTGCTAAGGGAAGGGGCAAGAGGGGTGGCATTTTTTCATTATTATTTGGCAGGGAGTACATCAGATCAAGTGCAATTTAAAAAATTAACTGCTAAACATAAGGAAAATACACTCATATGAAGACTGTTGACAGACTGTAAGGTTATCCGATAAATTGCATCCGTCTGTAGGCGACGTTCTAATTGTTAACTTTTGTGAGTTTGGTTCATACTTTAAAGCAGTCCTGCTCATGCCCGCGGCAGAGGCTCCAAAAAGTCAGGCATTCAAATCCTACTTTCATAATTAATGCTGATTCTCTGTACCATGTTCACTGTTATGTAATACTTTTCTTTAGCTGACTCTTTACTTATTCTAAGGAATAATACCTGTGACATGGATGTGATGTACCAGTCCTGTATGTTATATATGGAATTATTTCTACAGGGAGAATTCAGTGTAGAATATATATAGTAGGAATGTTAACCCATATGCCTACTAAAATTCTGCAGGGTTTCACCAGTGGTGCTTTCAGTAGTATCATCAGATGATACTGACTGAGTTCCATTTTTAGAAGGAAACATAGATGAAGGTGAGGGGATGCTGGAGATGGATGGGAGGGAATGAAAATGGATGGATGCAAGGGAATGGCATTTGTCTTAGAAATAATTTATATAGAGCTCCAGTTCTTTGAATTTTATGAGATGAAGCGAGATTTGATAGTGGCAGTACGTGAAAAGGAAACTCTGTCTCAAAAAACTTCCTAGTAAAACTGGAAATACCATATTTTTCCGTGTATAAGAAGCCCCCCACTTTCCAACCCAAAATTAAGAAATCAATATTTTAAACATTTTGCTGGTTTTCCTCTTAAGGCCTTCTTCTTTTTTGGCATCTTAAGGAGTTGTTCTTCCTGTTTTCTCCAGTGTCTGATCACACACTCAGTGGGAGGAGGGCCACATTGTCTCTCTGCAGCTCTATTTCCATGCTCTTTTGCATAGCTGATTATAATTCAGATTGAATTTTGCAGAGTAAGACAATCACTTACCGGTATTTAGTATCTTTTTATTTTTTGACATCTTTATGGGCTCAGAACACTCTGGCCCCTGGTGCATCTGCACACTCTCCACCTCCATCTCCAATTAGGGCATCAGCTGATATCAGTAACAATAAGGCTCATAATTGGAGGGAGCCTGTTTGACAAGTTATGGAAAGCTATGCGCCCATGTGGCTCCCTCCCAGGCTGACTTCTGTGTGTGAGATACCCCTTGATTTTCAGTCTAATGATTTTAGAAAAAAATAGTGTCTTTTACACGGAAAAATACGGTAGTTTTGTTGCCTGGTCTCCCATGCATACTCTCATTTGGATATTAGTCCAGGCATTCATTCATACAGGTGCTTGCTGAGGGTCCACACTGCAGTAGATGCTGGCATGCAGTAATGAATGAGAGGAGTTCCCTGTCCTTGGGGAACTCAGAACATAGACTGGGAAATGGGTAAATAAATCAGTTGTCATACTCTGGTGGGAAGAGTACTAAATTGAGGTGTGAAACAAATGCTGTGAGCGTCCCAGATGTAGGGAACTGAGACTGTTCAGGAATGTCAGACCATGTTAGTCACAGTGCTGGGCTTAAATTGGAAAATGAAAAAACCATGGGAGCCCCTCATTTTGAGTTCTGCTTTCATTTTACAGAAAATCATTTATCTTCTGAGGGCCAGAGGAGATGGGAACTATATCTTAGAGAAAGACCTATTTGACCTTGAAGTGAATCACCTTGGAAATTCCTCTGATTTGCTTTTTGTCCCTTTTAGTTAAGAGAGACTTGAGTGGCTGGGCCTAAGGGTGTGTCCCTGATGCCCCTTGTTAGCCTTGCTTATCTTCCTATATTGGCCTCCGGAAAGGTTGGGCCATGTAGTACTTCTGCCAGGTGCTTGAAGAAATAACCAGCAAGCAGCCCGAAGATATGTATTCAAGGATGTTGTTCATTGAGGTATTGCTTATAATAACAACAATGAAAAACATTAAATATCCATCAAAAGGGGATTGATTACTACATTATTGAACATTCCTCAATGTAATACCAAACTGTCCTTTAAAAAGATAAGTGGGATATATATGTATTAACCAGGAAGAGTTTTCGTGATACATAAAGTAAAAGATAAAAATAAAAAGCAGGTTATAGGACTGAATGCATAATATTATGCTTGTCTTTTAACAAATGTGAGTTAAGAAATGCATAAGGAGTCTGCCGGGATGTATTCTAAACCGTGAACAGAGGCTGTTGTGGAGGGGGTGGTGTGTGAAGTGCATGGAAGGGAGTTTCACTTTCTCTTTGAAGCACATCTGTATTTTGTGCATTTTTAATTGTTTTATAAACAGCCAAAAAACAAACTAAAGGCATAGTCAATTATAGAAAGAAAAAAAGGGAAAAATTTGGAAGGGAGACTGGCATAGCAGAAGGAGAACATGGCTGTAGCTATCAAGCTCATGGAGTCTGGTTCTTCTTCAGTTCTGTTTTAAATGGCTGGATGGTGCCAGGATTGAATCTAAAACCTCCACTCTTTTCATAGTCTCTAGTTCTCAACCTTGGTGGAGCCCTGGGAGAATCTTCTTTTTCTTATTCTCTCACCTCCCATATCCAACCAATTGCAGAATGTCTTGCATGCATTCTCATTCCTTCCTTTGACTCTTACTCCTTTGTAATACCTTGGCCTGGCATACTGTACTGGCATAGCCATCTTCCCAGTCTCCATCTGTTATGCTTTTGTACTGGCAGCAGAGCAATCCTTCTACAACACAGAGATAATAATTTTTTTTAAAGATAATAATTTTACTCTCTTGATTAGAAAGTTTAAGTCTCCATTGCTCATGGCATGCATTCAGATTCCCTTGTTTGACCCTCAAGACCCTGCATGATGTGGTCTCAACCAGTCATGTCCTTTTATATGCCCCATAGGGAATTTCTTTCTCTCCTCAGCCCTTGCTTTGCACTTATCCCTCTTTCATGTTTCTGTGGGTAACACTTGCTTCTCGTTTTATTCCTACTATGTAAACACTCAGTGTATACTATCTTATGCTATAGATATAACAGTGATAGGAATCTTCTTTTTTCATTCATTCATTCATTCAATAATCTTCATAGCATGACTGCTGTAGACTAGGTATTGTGCTAGATGCCAGAGATACAGCAGCAGTGAACAGAGCAGAACACCACACCACGTCCCTGCCTCCTCCCCAGACCCAAACAAAGCCCAAGGAGAGAAGAAAATAACATGAAACACTGAGAAGAGAACTAACCTGGGACTGAGAAAGAGAATCATAGTGATGGTGATGGGGTTGGGGGAGGAAGGAGGATGTAATTAGGAAAACTCTGGCTGAGGAGGTTGCATTTAAGGCCGACAGAACAGGAAGGAGCCAGTTGGGGTGGCATGAGTGGGGGTAGAACGTCGGGGCAGATGGGATCTCAAGTGGGAGTATATTCAAAGACCCTGAAGCAAGAACATGCTTGGCTGAACAAGGAGCGGAAGGAAGGCTTTGGCTGGAGGAAGGAGGTTGAGGGGGAGAGTGGCAGGTGATGTGGGAGTATTCAGTGTCATGTAAGGAATTTGGATTTTAGTCCCGGTGCAAGGGCGTGCTGTCGGAGGGCGTTAGCAGGGAAGTGAGATGAGAAATCAGTTTCATTCCCGCATCCCCTCAGCACCTGTCACAGTGCCCAGCATAGAATTGTTGCTCAGTGAGTACTTGTTGCATTATTGAGTGCTGTGGCTATGATTGATTATAGAATTAGCCACACTTCAGCAGCGGATGAATTTAGTCTTCTTTATCAGTTTTTATCCAGCAAGCTAGATAAATTCATAAAAAGGTAACTTTCCTGGTAATCTCCTATTTTCAGTTCATTAATCACAAGCTGAACGATGGCTCCGGTTTTGCATAAAAAAGCTCAGAAGTGATCTCCATACTATTTTGGATGTTTGAACATTAATTTAAGTCCCATTGAGAAGTTCCTTATTTTTTCTTTACCAAAAGAAGCCTAAATTTTTCACGTTAAAAAAAGATGGCAGTGCTACTATAATCTGAACTACAAAATATATGTGTGTTGTTTTTTAATGGCTTAGAATATGGGTAGACCCTGGCAATTTATAGACTAGAAAAATGAGGCACCCAGGCAAAGTCCTTTGTCCAAACCCATCCAGTTAATGTTCAGATTTCCTGTTTCCCCATCAGGCACTGCCATGTTGCTCCTCTTACTTGACACAGGCTTGTCTCTTTTTCTATTCTTCCCTAATGCAGGATACTGTTGGTAAACAGAATGCCGGATAAATATTTGCATTATGAGCTTTCAAAAAATAGCTAATAAAAGTTATTCATTTGACTTTTAAGAAGAAATAATTGAGAAATTTGCTTATGTTGACTTTTTGGTTAGCAACATGGATTAGTCAAGAATCTCTTTGTTGCAAGTGACAGAAACCAAATTCAAAATGGGAAGTTGCCTGGCTGGTATGGCTTAGTGGTTGAGAGTATAAACCCTTGAGCCAAGAGGCCCCCAGTTGGATGCCTAGTCTGGGCACATGCTTGGTTTGTGGGCTCGATCCCCAGTGTGTGTGTGTGTGTGTGTGTGTGTGTGTGTGTGTGTGTGTGGCGGGGGGAGTGGCATGCAGGAGGCAGCTGATCAATGTCTCTCTCATCAATGTTTTTATCTCTATCCATTTCACTTCCTCTCTCTCTAAAAATAATTAATAGAAGCATATTTCAAAAAAGAATAGCATAAAAGTCTTAAAAAAAGAACTAACTGGGAAATATATTGGTGTACATAGGTGTACCTTAAGAGGTGAAGATCTGGCCTCAGGTACTACAGGGTCCCCAGCACTTCAAAGCCCCTTTCCTTCAAGGCTCTTGCTTCTGCTTGGAAAAAGGTAGCCACTTCCATTTGTTTGGACCAATGGATAGAGAGAGGGGGTAGCAATTCATTGCCACAGAAGAGGGCGCTGCTTCCAGAAGGAAGAGACATGATAGACAAAACAATAAATGTTGCCTCCTTCATACTGTAAAGACTAGCTATTTGCACTAGCAACCATCATAGCAAATACATACTTTTAAATGTTTTCATGTATATTGTTTCATTGTCCCTTCAACCCACTAAGGTTTCAGAAGGGACAGGAGGGACAGCAATTTGGCCGGAGACAAGTGGATAAGGGAATGAGTAGTAGGAGATGAAGCCAAAAGGATGTGGGGAGAGCCAGACCATGTAGGCCCTGGCAGAGGACGATTGGCGCAGAGGTCTCTCCAAGTCCAGAATTCATGCTTTCATTCACATGCTGATTTGTAGGTCCTCCGTTGCAGTTATTCTTTTCTTTCAAATGTATGTTGGATTTTTGGAAACAAATCTTTTTTGGACTCAAGTCCTCAAATAGAGCAATAACCAAGATAGGTAGCAAGTTACTGACGCTGGCTTTCTGAAGTGGCTGCATGTATGCATTGATTTTTTTTAACAAACATATTTAATGCCTATTATGTTCCAGGCATGGTACTGAGCGTTGAGGATTCAGAAAAGAATAGGGCGAAGTCCTTGTGCAGGAGATACCTCCAGGTAGTTGGGGAGACAGATAAGTAAACAAATAATTATAATAATGGGATCTGCTCGTGAAACTCTGTTCTAAGATGGCATGGGATGCAAAAAAATCAAGGAGCTTGTCTAGGCGCAGTCAAAGAGAACTTAGTGAAGGACACAGCATTTGGATTGAGTCTTGAATAATTTAAGATTTAATGTCTTTTTCTGGGTCTTTGTGTTGTTAGATGGAAGAAGGATGCTGCAAGCGAAGAACAGCATGTGCAAAGGCAGGCGGTAGGAGAGGTGATCATGTGACCAGAGCATGGGGGAGGGTGGGTGGAGTGGTGATGGTGATATGAGGTATTGTTAGGTTGAGTGTTCACCTGCGTCTTCACTCCCAATCTACTTTAAAAACGATATCATGCACTCTAGACTGTGATAAAAATCGGATTCACTCCTTTATAATTAGTTACCAGTTGTACCGGTTAATAATGTGGATTTTTTCCAATAGTTACACATATGTTGATATATATGCGATTTGATATGTATACTATTTTGTTGTAGTGACAGCAAGCTTCTAAACTTCATATGTCAAATTTGCTTAAGGTGTTAACATCATAGATATTTTTACGCTTAAAAATGTCAAATTTTGTGCCAAAAAGAGAGCATTTGCGGGAAGTTTTAATTCATTACTTTATTTTGAAGAAAGGTGCTGCTGAAAGTTATCGTGTACTTCAGAAAGCTTATGGTGAACATGCTCCATCTCAAGATACTTGAGATGAACGCTGGTTTAAATGCTTTAAGAGTGATGATTTCGATGTGAAAGACAAAGAACATCCAGGTCAATTTGAACCACGCTTTGATCGTAAAACAACCAAAATGGGCCAGAAGACACGGCAAAGTAATTTTGCTTCATGACAATGCACCACTACACACTTCAAAACCAGTTAAAGACAGGTTAAAAGATCTTGCCTGGGAAGTGTTAACCCACCCGCTGTATTCACCAGACCTTGCTCCTTCAGATTACCACTTGTTCCGATCGATGGCACACGCACTTTCTGAGCAGCACTTCAAACAACAAGAAAGCCCACTGCATGGGAGAACATATTTTCCAATGTTATCACCGATAAGGGTTTAATCTCCAACATTTATAGGGAACTCATGCAACTTAACAAAAGGAAGATGAACAATCCAATCAAAAAATGGGCAAAGGACCTAAATAGACACTTTTCAAAAGAGGACATTCAGAAAGCCAAGAGACATATGAAAACATGCTCAAAGTCACTAATCATCTGAGAGATGCAAATCAAAACAACAATGAGGTACCATCTCACACCTGTCAGACTGGCTATCATCAACAAATCAACAAACGACAAGTGCTGGAGAGGATGTGGAGAAGAAGGAACACTCGCGCACTGCTGGTGGGAATGCAGACTGGTGCAGCCACTATGGAAGACAGTATGGAGTTTCCTCAAAAAACTAAAAATGGAACTCCCATTTGACCCATTGATCCCACTGCTAGGAATATATCCCAAGAAACCAGAAACACCAATCAGGAAGGATATATGCATCCCTATGTTCATAGCAGCACAATTTACCATAGCTAAGATTTAGAAACAACCTAAGTGCCCATCAACGGATGAATGGATTAGAAAACTGTGGTACATATACACAATGAAATACTATGCTGCTGTAAAAAAGAAGGAATTCTTACCATTTGCCACAGCATGGATGGAACTGGAGAGCATTATGCTAAGTGGAATAAGCCAGTCAATGAAAGAAAAATACCACATGATCTCACTCATTTCTGGATAATAAAGACCATTATAAACTGGTGAACAAAAATAGATACAGAGGCAGAGCAGCATTAAACAGACTGTCAAACTACAGCAGGAAGGCGGGGGAGGGTTGTGGGGGGTAAGAGACCAACCAAAGGACTTGTATGCATGCATATAAGCATAACCAATGGACACAAGACACTGGGGGGTAGGGGAGGCTGGGGGAAGGTCAAGGGGGAAAAAAAGGAGACAAATGTACTACTGTTTGTAATATTTTAAGCAATTAAAAAAATAAAAAATGAAGTGGAAAATTGGGTCTCTGAATGGTTTGCCTCAAAACAAGAAAAGTTCTATTGGGACAGTATCCACAAATTACCTGAAAGATGGGGAAATGTGTAGCTAGCAATGGATATTACTTTGAATAAAGCACTTTTTATGTTTCCCTTGAAATTAATCATGTTTTCTTCAATTACAAAATTCGCATTATAAACCTGTACACCTAGTATGCCTCACCTCTCAAGTTCTCAACTTAAGTGTAGAGTGAATTATCTAACCGGTATGAATAAGGAACTTTTCTTAAACTCCAGGATAACTTTGTTCAAAATCCTGGGTCACTTCAAGATATTTTGTGGGTTTTTTTGTTTGTTTGTTTGTTTTCCCCCCCAAGATTGTTAGCCTTTCAGCTTTATCTCAGGATTATTGGGGTAGTCAGCTTCCCCCCCCCCGCCACAATTTTCAGATACTTTATGCCCATCTGTAAATGAATTCTCAATTGGGGGTCATTTGGGTGCTTTGGTAACAGTCTTTTTCATTAGATCAGAGCAGAAACCAAAGAATAGGGACCCCTTTCCCCGTCTCCGTTTCCGTTTCCTGTGGCTAAAATCGCCATAGCCCGGCCAGTGTGGTTCAGTGGTTGAGCATTGACCCATGAACCAAAAGGTCCCTGGTTCATTTCCTGGTCAGGGCACATGCCCAGATTGCAGGTTTGATCCCCAGTGTGGAGTTGGGGGGAAGGTGTGCAGGAGGCAGCTGGTCAATGTCTCTCTCTCTCTCAAATGTTTTTTTTTTTAAATTGCTTAAAGTAATACAAAGGGTATTACATATGTGTCCATTCCCCCCCCCCCCCCCCCCCGCCGCCCTAGACAGTCCCCTAGCCTCCCCTATCCCCCAGTGTCTTATGTCCATTGGTTATGCTTATATGCATGCATACAAGTCCTTTGGTTGATCTCTTACCCCCCTACCTCCTGTCAAATGTTTTTATCTCTCTTCCTCTCTTTCTAAAATCAAGAGAAACATATTAATAAATAAGTAAATAAAATCACCATAGCCGGTTTGGCTCAATGGATAGAGCATTGGCCTGCAAATGGAAGGGCCCCGGGTTCGATTCCAGTCAGGGGCACATGCCTGGGCTTGATCCCCAATGGGGGGCATGCAGGAGGCAGCCAATCAATGATTCTGTCTCATCATTGATGTTTCTGTCTCTCTCTCCCTCTCCCTTCCTCTCTGACATCAATAAAAAATATTTTTAAAATCACCATAAACTTAGTGGATTAAACAATATAGATTCGTTCTCCTACATTTCTGGAGGTCAGAAGTCCAAAATCAGTTTCACTGGGCTCAAGTCAAGGTGTCATCAGGGCTGGCTCCTTCTGCACACGCAGAGGGGAGAATTTGTTTACTTGTCTTTTTCAGCTTCTAATGTCCACCTGTATTCCTCGGCTTGTGGCCCCTTCCTTCATTCTCTGCTTCTATTACCATGTGACCTTCTCTTTGGCCTCTCCCAGTGTGTTTCTTATAAGGGCCCCCTTCATTACATGAGATCCACTGGGATAATCGGGATGATCTCATCTCAAAACCCTGAACTTGATCACATCTGCATAATTCCTTTTGCATCCAAGGTGACATTCCCAGGTTCCGGAGATTAGATTGAGGACAGCTTTGAGGCTGTTCTTCAGGCTGTCACTGTCTCTTCCCAACTTATGAGTCCTTTGATGGTAGCAACTCTGATATCTTCTCCTGATGCCACACACATTTCTGGGGTTAAAAGTTTGCAGACATATTTTTTTTTGTAATAGGCATCTAAGTGCTTTTGAATTTACCCTATAGAACAATGCAAACAAGAAACTCAATGATCTAAACTTAATATCGTTGTAAGACTTGCTTTATAAGGAGAATACTGCTTAGTAATGAAGATACCTTAGTAACTTTAGATAAAGAAAATATTTATTCTCAAAGAACTAGAGTGGTTGATCTCAAATGATCTGTGATGTCTTCTACCACTTTATAGTGACTCTGTCTTATATTCAAGTTGTTTGTATACATGATTTGTCTTCTTAATAGACTGTAAGCTTCTCGGGGACAGAGCCCTTTTCGGATTTATCACTGTGTCTGGTAGACCACATAACATATATGAAATATAAATAGATGTTTTGCATGTATTAAGTTTTTGAATGTTCATTAAAACCATAGGCAGAGGCTCAGAGAAGATACATAGCTTGCCCCAAATTAGAATAGCTAATAAGATACAGTGCTGATATTCAGACTCACTCTGACTCCTGCACCCATGCTTTTATCAACCCCATTATGCTCCTCTTTACTACTGCAGTAAAGTATGTGCTGACTGAATAATAATTATTGCTGTATAGCTAGCACAGCACTTTCACATACATTATCTCATTAGATCCCCATAAAAGAGGCAGGCAACTATCACCTACTTCTGTGTTTTAGAGATGAGCAGACAGGCTCAGAATGGTCAACTGTGCTCATTTATTCACACATTCAGTCTTCCTTCATTATACAGACACTCGCCGAACCTCCACGAGGTGCCACGCCTGGGCTGTGCCTTGGGAAGCAGTGGCAAACAGAGAGACAAGTCCCTTCCTTTTGGAGCTCATGGTGCTGTGGGGAACGCAGCGTTACCAGCACCAGGACGGCTCCCCGGGAGAGTGTTCCGTAGGAACAGACAATAGGGGACTTGAATCTGGGGCATCACTAAAAGCTTCTCTGACCTGGGTATATTAATCAATGCACTTTTGGTTTCCAGTAATAGAAATTCTATTCAAAATAGCTGAAACTCTCAGGTATGTACTAGCTCACATTGCTGGGGGAAAAAAATCTATGCATGTGAGCTAGTTTCTAGACTGGATCCGGAAGTTTATATGATGTTATTAGAACTCTGTGCTGGATTTATTCTTCCTAGGTTGTCCTCCGTTATACAGGTGGCTACAAGTCAGTGAGTGAGATGCTTTTATTTTTCTTAGTGTTAGAGACCCAGGAGAAAAGAGGGCAATTCTTTCCTCTTAGCTCCAGGAAACATAGTTCCTTAGGAGGATACAGTTGGACCCTATTTGGACCACATGGTCAGATACTACTATGGCCAGGGTTCAAGGTGCTGTGATTGGCTAGATGGGGTCACGTGGTTCCTCTCCTCCATAGAGGAAGCATACTTCATGTTTAGGGAGGGACAGTTTTCTGAAAGGCAGACTTGCTGAGTGGATCAAATGAACAGATAACTCCCTACAGGGTCACATAGTATACGCAGTTAAGCTATAACATGAACTACATGTCTGTAAAACAACAGTATGCACATACCATATGCAGTAAGTACTGTAGGACTTTGGGGAAGATCGAATTGGAGGCATCACAATCAAACTTCATTGGTAGCCGAAACCGGTTTGGCTCAGTGGATAGAGCGTCGGCCTGGGGACTGAAAGGTCCCAGGTTCGATTCCGGTCAAGGGCATGTACCTGGGTTGCGGAGATGTGCAGGAGGCAGCTGATCGATGTTTCTCTCTCATCGATGTTTCTAACTCTCTGTCTCTCTCCCTTCCTCTCTGTAAAAAATCAATAAAATATATTTTTTTTTTTTTAAAAAAGAACTTCATTGGTGACATATACATCAAAAGGTAGGAACTTAATGAGTGACAACTTTGTCCATAAATAAATGTGGCGCTTTACCTTGAAAAAGATCTGAAGTTTGCTGTAGGAGGTGAGCAGGGCAGGTTTCCTGCTTGTGAGCGATTGTAGGATGGTGGAAGGAGGCTTATAAAAATTTGCTGTCTTTTGCAGCCTTCAGTTCTGAAATGTGTTTTCCTGCCTTTGAAAATAGGTTCTTTGAGATATGTGTTTATAATCAATACTTATTTCATCAAAGTTGAAAATTTGATCCATTGTATAGCCTTTTTCAATTGCTTTCAGTAGCACTGCTAGAAAATTTTTTTTTACAGCTTTCTCATCTGTGTTTGTGGCTTCACCCAACAGTTGAAGGCTTTGGAAATTTATTTTTATTTATTTATTTATTTATTTATTTATTTATTTATTTATTTATTATTTTTAATTTATCTTTATTCTTAAAAGTATTACAGATGTCCTATTTTTTCCCCCATTGACCTACTTCCCTCCTTCCCCCACAGGCCTTCATTGCAGTATTGTCTGTATCTTTGGTTAAGCTTTTTCCACCCACCCACCCCTGCCTTCCAGGCTTTGGAAATTCTTAGAGATGTTTGCAACCACCAACCCTGCAACTATTAGGGCTAAAAGGAGCCGGGTTTGGCAATTTCTGCTTAAGGTCTTCTTATATAGATCATGCTGTCTCTTTGATCATGAGAAAGGTTGTTCCTGACTTTTCTTTTTGCCGTTTGCTATTAAATTTATATGCTCAATAATCTTTCCATTTCTTCTAGTTCTTTAGCATGTGTAATTGAATTCAAAACAGTTTCTTTTATTCTGTTGTATTGTCTTTGATTGCAGTGCATTGCCTAGGACAGCATCATATTCTCTTGCTTTTTCAAAATGCTCACTTCGAGCTTTTCCTCAAGACTTAAAGCTTTCCTTTTGTACTCACTTCTTGACACTTTAAAACCTGGATACTTCAACATAAGTTTTTTTCATACAGGCAAGTTCATAAATGTGAAAGACTAGCAAAATGCAACATTGTAGGATAATATGCATAGTGAACTGGCTGCTGGGAGGTGTTTAAGGTGTGTGTGTGTTTTGTGTCTTCCTGCATGACTGGGTTCGTTCCCCTGGAGGCAGTGTCTGTGTTCAACTAGTGTGGTGTTTTTGGTGGTCAAAATTGTGCATATGCACATGCCAAGTTTATGTTATACAATGCTGCATATTATTTCCTAAGGTATCAGTTGCATTACAACACATCTACTTTTTCAAAACAAGCATTATAGAACTGACTATAATCAGAAGGGAACATTTAACAAAACCCACACCCTCTGACTTTGCCACATTTTGTCCTACACAGGGCTAGCAATTGTGTGAACACTCACTGTGTTTAAAATATAATGAAATGCATTTTTAACTCAGAAATGCCAGAGCCTTGCCCTGGCCAGTGTGGCTCAGTAAGTTGTCGTGCCCTCCTGTGTACCAAAGGGTCGCTGGTTTGATTCTGATTGGGACAGATGTCTGGGTTGTGGGTTCAACCCCTGGTCAATATTTCTCTCTTACATCAATGCTTCTCTCTCTCCCTTTTCCTTCCTCTCTGTCTGAGAAATGCCAGAGCCTAACCATCTAACCTTGTTACCTGGGGAGGTTATAAGGCTATACATTTGTTTTTAGGCCATTGAAGCCATTGTTTAAAATGTATTTGGAACAGTTTTTGATATGGCCCATTTTGCTAATAGGTCCTTTTTATGGCATTATTTGAAAATCACTCACTATTTTGTAACAAGTCACTAACATGAATTCTTACTCGACCATTGCTTCTTTTAAAAAACTCTACTTGCTTCTGAAACACATTACCAAGAGAGCTAAAGTGTATGAACATACTCTATGAAGCCTAAAGAATTACTCTAATAGGAGTTGTTAATTTAGATTTTGGCAATAGTCACTCAAAACTGAAGCACATCTCTTAAATATAAGCTTTGGCTATTGAGAGTTTCCAAAATAAAGTGCCAAACAACTTGAAGGCAGGTCCAAATGAAGAACTCTTAATATGAATTAAACTTTTTTGGGAAAAGTTGTATGGCAAGCTTTGTTGGACTACACTTCCATGATCTCTATTGGAATATGTGTTTATTCTCACCATTTAATTATCTTCATGTATATAGGGTGTCCCCAAAATGCACATTTAAAAGCTGACAGCTCAATTGATGTTTCTTTCTTTTCAGATTTAATCCATTGGACTTAATAATTATTCAACGTGTATATACATTTTTTGGGGGGAATACCCTGTATTTCTAAGACTTTATTCCTGCCTGATAAAACCAAAGTGGCAGAACTTGAACCGTGGTTTCATATTTTAATCTTTCCCAACATTTAACAATGTCCAGCTGGTGTTTGGTGCACAGTGAGTGCTTAACTGATGATTTGAGGATTGGTTGGTTGGAACATTTGTTGATTCCTTCCTAGTGGCATCTCATATTTGGAAGTTGCTCAATAAAGATTAGATGCTATGAATCTTTTGTTTCACTCTTTTTGTTGAATATTTACTCTTATTGTTCAATATGGTATTTTGTAAATAGGTAGAATTCTACTTTAGTGAAGCAATCCTTACTGGGATAACTTTTTATCTTGCTGTGTATTTTTTTTTGTTTGTTTGTTTCCTTCTTTTGAATCTTGGTTGCAGAAATGTGATCTTTATCACACATGTGAGCTCATAGCAAATTTCCATTATTGGTCCCGACAACTCCTGTCTCTTGTTTTGTTTACTTTTTAAAAATATATATTTTTATTGATTTCAGAGAGGAAGAGAGAGGGATAGAGAGATAGAAACATAAATGATGAAAGAGAATCATTGATTGGCTGCCTCCTGCATGCCCCATCCTGGGGATTGAGTCCGTAACCTGGATATGTGCCCTGATCTGGTTCATAGGTCAACGTTCAATCACTGAGTCACGCTGGCCAGGCTACTTTTTTCTTTTTATCTACAAATCCCAGGATCATTTCACTCCCACCAAAGATACTCTGAAATGCCTACTGTGTATCTTTACATTTGCATGTATTCTTATAAAATGTATAGTGCTAGTTTGGGGGATATGGTTTTAGTTTACTTAAAATAATTTGCTATTGTTTAACCTGTATTTTTTCTTTCAATCAATCGTGATTTTAAGATCTGTCCATGTTATTGTTATAAACTTGGTGTGTTGTTTCTTAACTGTTCTCCATAATAAGTATGCCATCCTATCTAATAAAAAGGGAATATGCTAAATGACCCTCACACCATTGCAAAGATGGCGGTGTCCACAGCCATAAGGAGGGAATATGCTAATTGACTGCCCCACCCTCAAAGATGGCGGCGTCCACATCCACAAGATGGCCGGCCGGGGAGGGCAGTTGTGGGCGATCAGGCTAGCAGGGAAGGGCAGTTGGGGGCAATCAGGCTGGCAGGGGAGTGGTTAGGGGTGATCAGGTTGGCAGGCAGAAGTGGTTAGGGGCAATCAGGCAGGCAGGCAGGCGAGCAGTTGGGAGCCAGCGGTCTCAGATTGTGAGTCGGACATCCCCTGAGTAGTCCCAGATTGGAGAGGGTGCAGGCTGGGCTGATGGACACCCCCCCCCCCCCGCCCCCCACCAGTGCACAAATTTTGTGCACCGGGCCTCTGGCATTTTATATTATTCATTTTCTTATTGATAGACATCTGGGCTGTTTCCAAATCACCATTGCCACAGAAATGCTGTATTTGTTGAATACCTTGTCCATGTCCTCTTATACACCTCCTAGGAGCCTATGAGAGATTCTATGGGCCAGATACTCAAATGTGAGACTTCTGGGTCATAATGACAATTCACCTCCAGTTTACCTAAAAGTGGCCGGATCACATTTGGAATAACAGTTCCAGTTTACACTCCCATCCTCAAATGCTTGTCCTCTCACATTCATTCCAACACTTGGTATGATGGGATTTTCCATATTTGCCTTGATGGTGGGTATGAAGGGATATGATAGTATTATTTCAACCTTTTTTTTTTCTGATTAAGAGTATGTCTGAGTAGTTTCCCATATTAATGGAGACTCAGGTTTCCCCTTTTGCAAATTACCTATTCATATAATTTTGGTCAATTTTTAAGAATTCTAAAAGGACACATGAATTCACTGGAAAAAAAATGCTATTTGTGCCCTAACCAGTTTGGTTTGGTAGATAAAGAGTCGGCTTGTGGACCAAAGTGTCCCAGGTTCGATTTTGGTCCAGGGCAGATACCTTGGTTACAGGATCCTCCCTGGCTTGGGCTGTGGTCAGGGTGTGATCAGGAGGCAACCAATGGATGTATTTCTCTCACATCAATGTTTCTCTCTGTCTTTCCCTCTCTCTTCTACTCTCCCTAAAAAGCAGTGGAAAAATATCCTTGGGTGAGGATTAACAACAAGAAAATATGCTACTTATAGACTTGGAGGACTAGAGGCACTAAAATAAATGCAGATAACCTCTTAGTAGACTTGGGTCTACTTATGTCTGATTTTCTGTATAATGCAGAAAGATTCTGGATTCCCTGTTCCTCCATCTGATTTACAGCATGGACGACTAGCTCATTGCTCGCTCATGCACTCAGTTCTTTCCCCCAACAACTGGACACTGTCACATATTGAAAAAACACGTGAGAAGCTTGTGGCCTTCTTAGTCATATTGTGTTTACATAACTGGGTAAACTTTATGCATTCTGGCAGGATTTGGTTTCAAGTGGTTAGAAAATGCTCTTTGTGGAGCCAATTAAATTAGTGGCATGGCTAGTGCATTCTTTTTCATCCTTTTGCAGTGGAACTGCTGTCAGAGTTCCTGTATCTTAATTGGCTCTACTGGAAAGGAAATTTTGAAATCTCCCACTGCAGCATAAATGTACTTATCTGTCCCTTGAATTTACATCTGGTGCCTTTGCCACGATTGCTGAGAATTACTTGTCTTGTTGCTCTTTGGGAAATGAGGTGCAGTGGCATTTGGATTGATGAGAGCAGCACCACTTCAGATGAGGTGGCATTTTATAATGACGGGCGGTATAATGTAGTTCCATTAGGTGCAAAGGTGCAAACATGATTTCCAGAAATGCACAGTTCAGTGTGAATGGTTCCCTCATTAACATTGATTTATAGCCATGCTTCTCAAAACTTTTGTGTTCACCAGACACTTTGGGATATAGAGATTATCTCTTGATCTCTCATTGGAAGGCAATAAAAGACCCCAAATGACTCTGAGCAAGATAACGCCATATGATATAATCAGTTTGACTTACAGAATGTTTCCTAGACTTTGTAAAAGCACCTGCAGTGATCACACTACTGACTTGGTCGTTCTTCAGCCCAGAGTTATAGATTAAGTATTAAGGTCCGCCACGATGCCTTGTCCTTCCTGTCTGTATATTTAAAATAAAATCATGGAACGAATTCCAGTTTTTATTTTGTATTCAGTTTCCTTGAGCGGTAAAATAAACATTTTAGTTTGATTAAATGATGGAATGTTAGGCTTAGAAATGAACTTATATACCATATAGCTTGATTTTGTTAGAGATGAGGAAACAGACTCAGAAAAACCATGTTTCCTAGAAGTGAATAACTCGTTTCAATCAGTTTCCTAAGTTATGGGAAACTCTCAAATGGCAATATCTCTTTGTTCCATTTTCTTTTTATTGCTTAAAGTATTACAAAGGGTATTACATATGTGTTCATTTTTTCCCCCCGCCCTAGACAGTCCCCTAGCCTCCCCTATCCCCCAGTGTCTTATGTCCATTGGTTATGCTTATATGCATGCATATAAGTCCTTTAGTAGATCTCTTACCCCCCTACCTCCTGCCCCCCAACCCTCCCCGGCCTTCCCGCTGCAGTTTGACAATCTGTTTGGGGCAGCTCTGCCTCTGTATCTATTATTGTTCAAAAGTTTATAATGGTCTCTATTATCCATGAATGAATGAGATCATGTGGTATTTTTCCTTCATTGACTGGCTTATTTCACTTAGCATAAAAAATATATATTTTTTATGGATTTCAGAGAGGAAGGGAGAGGGAGAGAGAGATAGAAACATCAGTGATGAGAGAGAATAATTGCTCGGCTGCCTCCTGCACGCCCCCTACTGGGGATTGAGCCCACAACCCGGGCATGTGCCCTTGACCCGAATCAAGACCGGGACCCTTCAGTCCACAGGTTAATGCTCTATCCACTGAGCCAAACCAGCTAGGGTTCTTTGTCCCAATTTCACATGAGATTTTCCTGAAGTAAATAGGTCATGGAATCATTTGGGCCTTTTTGAGAATTTTTATTGAATTTATTGGGGGATGTTGGTTAATACAATTATGTAGATTTCAGGTGTACAGTTTTATAATACACCATCTGTATATTGTATTGTGCGGTCACCACCCAAATGGGGCTTCTTCTCTCAGGGCTTTTTGGTGTTTTTTAAAAAATCCCATCCATCACACAGTCCAGCAAACCTTCAAACGAAAGGACCTGGAAGGAAATGGCTTGTTGCTGTGATTCTTAGTCTATGCCCAGATATTTTATAGAACAAATTATAAACTGATAGGTATTTTCAGTGAATTATTCTAAATCTTTGTATTCCTTAGAGTACCTTAATCATTAAGGTCAGATCAGCACACCATCCTAGATCAAGAAGGACCAAGAGGTAATGTAATTAGTAGCTTATATTACATACCAGGATGCCTAGAGATTCCTTAATGGATCACTTGAAATGGACGTAATGGAGAGGAAGGGCCAAGTGGATGGACATGTAGTAAATCCGGATTGTTTACAATCATTTCATTTAGAGTCATAATTTAATCTTTTACCCCCAAATATGCATTTGAATTTTAGGAAAGACTTCATTTTACAAAGAGTTGGTTGCAATAGAAAGTTTGAAAAACCATTGCTAACGCTCATGGAAGGAGAAGGTATATTGAACAAGCAGAGACTAGTTCATTATTAGTAGCGGTTTTAGCAACTGCCTCAGAGTAGTGAGAGGGGAGCTCTTACCTGGTAAGAGCTGTTATGTGCAAGAGTATCTCGCCCCTAAATGTTCTGAGGTGTAGAAGCAGACCGTAAGTTTCACTTTTTGGAAAAATGAGGCACCGGGAAATGGATTCTGGCTCCATGCACGTAAGACTTGTCTGAACTCAGAGGCTTCACTACAGAGCGAGAAAAAAAGGTGTGGGGAGGGAGAGAGAAAAAGAGAGACCTTGATACCTCTCTGAGCTTCAGTTCTGTCATCTGACAATAGAAATGAATATTTCTAGTATTTATTTCTGAGGCATTTTGAATAGTAAAGGGTACAGTATAGGTAAATCATGTATATAAGTGCCTGTACATATAGAAAGGAGCTCAATAATTATGAATGTCCTTGGTGTGAGACTAAAAGTACCACTCCCCTTTCTATTAAAGCTTGAAGAGGCAAAGAAGGACAAGTACATTCAACACAATTAGAAGGATTTTTAACAGTTTGGAGTGATGGAGACTCAAAATATAAATAAGTTGAAGATTGGTTGACTTGAATTCATAGATGACTCCTCCACGTTGAGCTGTCACATAGAACTAGAATCATACTCCTAATCTGATGACTATTGGAGTAGATCTTGAGGACAGATAATCCAGGTCCTTGGTCACTGGTTTGGACTAGTAAAGAATTCCTTTATTCTTAAAAGTTGGGATCTAGAAAGGATTTCTTTTCAAACTCTCTGAAAGCATAGCCACTGTGAAAATACCCTGTGTTTGTCACAGTAGGAACTACTTGAACGTGATGAAAGTAAGACAGAGCAATGTTTTCAGGTTAATGATAAAATAACACTTGTTCATTGTAGAATTAATTTATGCTGAAAATAACACTGCAGCCATATCAGATGTTTCCCTCTTTAGGCCTCTGATTCCAGGAAAGTAAAAGCTAGAAAAAACATTCTGTCCCTTTGTGGAAATGAAGAGGATTAATTATTTTGAACACCATGTGTGGTCGTAACAGAGCTACAGGAATCATCTGCAGCTATGTACATGATATAGACAGGAGAAACAAGAAAAGTAGAATGAGAGAGAGAGAGAGAGAGAGAGAGAGAGAGAGAGAGAGAGAGAGAGAGAGAGAGATTTAGCATCATCTTTTGGTCTTGCCTCTTCATGATGTCCTGTGGCTGCAGGCTATGCCATTTATACACTATAGATCTTTGAGATATTTGCTGGTCATTAGTATGAGCAACCAGCCCCAGTCCCTGCTCTGGAAAGCCCTCCCCCTCTCCCTACCACCCAGCCCTCCCCAGAGGAGGAAATGAATAAAGACAAGGCAGTGTGCTATATGAGGGCTGGGTGACACCCTCCAGAAATTGGGATTTGCACCAGGTTTGCTAGAGGGAGTCACATCTAATCCGTTACCTCAAAAACAAAAACAAAAAAAAGGAATAGGAATTAGCCCAGAGCAAGTGGGGGTTGAAAGTGGATAGGGAGAGATTTCCAGGCATATCTGAAGACCTGGGGTAGGAAAAGAGAGGGATCCCTCTATCAGATAGTGTTACAGCACAGAGGTTTGCAGGGTCGGGGCAAAGGTAAGCATGGCTGGCTAACATGGCTGATGTTAAAGCGTTTGGATTTGTGTGAGTAGTGGCGGAGAGTCACAGTTCACCTGGGTTTTAGAAGGACCTCGAAGGCTGCAGCTGGGAGAGACCAGTTAGCAGGCGGTGTTGGTTCTGTGGGGGAGGGACATGATGTGACAATGATTTTGGAGGGTAGTGTTGGTCCTGGTTATACAATCAGATGTAAGGGCCCATTTTAAATTCATTCTTTTTAGCCTCTTTTTGACCCCTTGTCTACAGTACTTACACAAAGAGTTTTATGTTAAAAGTGTTTTGTTAAAATATTTTTATTGATTTCAGAGAAGAAGGGAGAGGGGGAGAGAGCCAGAAACATCAATGATGAGAGGGGATCATTGATCGGCTGCCTCCAGCACTGGGGATCAAGCCCACAACCCAGGCATGTGCCCTTGACCAGAATCGAACTCGGGACCCTTCAGTCCCAGGCCGACGCTCTATCCACTGAGCCAAACCAGCCAGGGCATGTTAAAAGTGTTTTGACAATTATAAAGATATACACGAATATCAGCTATTAAAAAGAGAGCAGGGTGAAATGAGTCAAATTATACACATTACTTTTTTTTCTTTTTTTAAAGTATACTTTCATTGATTCCAGAGAGGAAGGAAGAGAGAGAGAGAGAGAGAGAGAGAGAGAGAGAGAGAGAGAGAGAGAGAGAAAGAAACATCCATGATGAGAGAGAATTAACGATCAGCTGCCTCCTGCACACCCCACACTGGGGATCGAGCCCACAACCTGGGCCTGTGCCC
The DNA here is from genome assembly GCF_014108235.1 of Myotis myotis. Classification (NCBI taxonomy): domain Eukaryota; kingdom Metazoa; phylum Chordata; class Mammalia; order Chiroptera; family Vespertilionidae; genus Myotis; species Myotis myotis. The sequence goes on along the minus strand of NW_023416368.1, from coordinate 17,188,978 downwards.
TGACCGGGAATCGAACCAGGACCTTCAGGTTCATAGGTTGACGCTCAACCACTGAGCCACACCAGCCGGGCTATACACATTACTTTTAAGGAATTCTTAGTTCTTTCACCATTGTGAGATTTTTTTTTACATGAATTTATTTTTTTTACTTATGAGTATAGGATCCTATTTTTCTCAATAATATTCAGGAGATTTAAGTTGCTGGTGGGAATATGAATGGGTATATCCTCTTTGGAGACCAATTTATTATGACATAGTGAACTTGATGTTGTATATATCCCCTACCAGGGGTGGGCAAACTTTTTGACTCGAGGGCCACAATGGGTTCTTTTTTTTTTTTTTTTTTTTTTTTTTTTTTTAATATATTTTATTGATTTTTTTTACAGAGAGGAAGGGAGAGGGATAGAGAGTCAGAAACATCGATGAGAGAGAAACATCGATCAGCTGTCTCCTGCACATCTCCCGCTGGGGATGTGCCCACAATCCAGGCACATGCCCTTGACCGGAATCGAACCCGGGACCCTTCAGTCCGCAGGCCAATGCTCCATCCACTGAGCCAAACCGGTTTCGGCGCACAATGGGTTTTTAAACTGGACCAGAGGGCCAGAACAAAAGCATGGATGGAGTGTTTGTGTGAACTAATATAAATTCAAAGTAAACATCATTACATAAAAGGGTACAGTCTTTTTTTTTTTTTTTTTTTTTTTTAGTTTTATTCATTTCAAACGGGCCGGATCTGGCCCGCGGGCCGTAGTTTGCTCACGGCTGCCTTAACCCCTATATCTACTTCTGGCTATACAGCTCGGAGAAATTCTCACAAGGCTTGCATAAGAGATGTGTATTACTGTGTATTCATGGTAACACTCCTTGTGGTAATGAATGAATGATTCATGAATGAAAACCACCTAACGGGCCATTATAGAGAAACTGATAAATAAATTGTGATTTAGTCACACAATCAAATTCTAAAATAATCTTAAAATGAATGAAATATATGTATAAAAAGATATAGCTAGACAATCCATGTGAACAAATTTTAAAAAAACAAATTTAGTTCAAAGAGGGAATTCTCAAGAATATACCATAATACTATGAATATAAATTTTAAATCAGACACACCAATATACTTTATTACTTATGCATGCATCCATGTGGTAAAAGTGCACATGCAAGTGAGAATAACTCAGACCACTTCTTGATCAGTATCTTTAAAAATATCCTGGGAGTCTTTAGTATATTGATCTATAAATAGGAAGATAAATTCTACCTGAAGATCGATAGAGCTGTAAATTTAGCCTTTTTCAGTATAAATAATCTGTGTTGCAGGTATTACTATGACTGCTGCTAGTTTCCATTTATTTAGTGCTTACCATATACTTCCCATTTCTGTGCTGGACTGGCCCTTAGGGAGTTAGCAAATGTTACCTTGGGGTATGTGAAAGCAGTATTTGTCATTGATGGCAACATCTATTTGGAATATGTGGTCATATTTTCTCTTCCTTTAGAACCGTGCTACTTAGGAACAGTTCAATAAAGGAAAAGGAGTGAGAATAGTGTTGCTTTTTTGAACAAAATGCAGTGTTCCATTTGTAGTCATGTCTCTTTTTAGTCTGGACTCATTCTCTTGCAAGTGACAGCAAGTGAAGTCCCACTAGCTTAAGACACAATGAGGATGTGTGGGCGTGGCTCCAGAAAATTGGATCCTGTTGTGTTGGGCATAGCTAGATCCGGGCACCGATGTTCTGTTGTTAGATCTGTCTCCCTGTTCCGTATCATTCCCACGCAGAACCAGCCCCTGACCCACGCACTCCCAGCTTAGCTGCCTGAGCAGCCAGAGGCCATCTCCCTTGCAGGAAAGTCCTGGGTGGGCTTCAGATTGGTTTGCCTTGGGTCCCAAGCCCATTCCTGAAACAGTCCCTGTGGCACAGAAGTTAGTTTAGGTATTTTATCAGGAAAAGTGGGCTTAAAGGAGGGAAGAACATTTTACTAAAGGCAAAGTGGGATGGTGTTAGCAGGGGCCAGGTCAAGGGGGCACGCAAAACTTGTGACTGCCATGGAACATCATCACGTCTCTGTGGTCTTTGTCCTTCACACACCTGAAGAAAGAGCACAGTGAACAGGTGACGCGCTCTGTGTTTTAAGCATTCCTGAGTTTTGCCGAAGCGGGATTGACTCCTGGCAATGAATGGCCTTTCCCCAGGGGAGACTGTCCTTGCCCGCACTAATATTCATCACCAGTAGCATTTGGCGGAATGAGAATTAGGGATGCTCTTCTAAGAAATGTCCCAGAAATTGCCTTGTTCAATGACGAGCGTAAAGACGAAACCCCTGCATTCTCACTTTGAGAACATTAGCGGTCTGAGCTAGTTCATTAGCTGCCTTAATTTGCACAGATACTGATGGGAGATGGGAGGACCCACCTTCATCAGAATGCCTCCCACCACAGTGTGCTGTGCTATTAAAATCCCAGTAATAACTAGTGTTGGCTTAGGCAGATTTGCATTGCCGTGTTGGTCTGTGCCCTGCACTTGGCAATGCCCGGGTAACATGTAAATCAGGCACTAAGTGTAATTAAGTACTATCCTCTGCACATCTCTCCTTTTCGGACATTTTTATTCACCCTGATTTAGAGCATGACAATTGGGTGCGATTAAAGCAACAAATTGTGCCTATAAAACAAACCCCTGAAAATAGCAAGGTACTATAAAATTTTATAAAGGGAATACTGCCCATGTCTCCAATCCGATAAAACTTTTGTGAGCTGGGAGATGAACTGTGAAATAAAAGTAAGCCAATACAGTATGTGCCACCTCTAGACTATAAATTGCATATTATTGTTTAGTATACCTTTTATGTTCCCTCTCCAAAGGACTCCTTAGCATGCTCAGAATACCCCATGCAGCTTGCAATTAATTAGCCTTCAAGGGAATCAGATCAGGAGACACTGGACCACTCTGTGAGGATAAGGAATTTGGGTGGCAATATTGTAATGCGATGGTATTCAGTCTTTTGGGGGAGTTTTGTGGTTCTTGCAGTTGCTACTTCGGTTTCCTTTTTTGGTTCATGCTTATGTCCTGTCTGTTTTAAAGGATGAAACCGATTTCCAAGGCTCTTGAAAGCTACTTGCTTTTCGCCTAGAGTTTCAGGGTTTTATAGCTACATGGCACTTTAATGTCACCTACTCCAGGACCTCCTTTTAAAAATAAAACAGCTGTGGTTGTAAGCATCAAGTGGCTTGCTTAGGTTCACTTAGTAAATTAGGGGCACACTGGATTCTCCTTGAGGGATAATCATGCCCCATTTTGCCCTTTTGCCTAAAATTTTCAGAGTTCCTTTTCCGGTTAAAAATATGTAGGTGGCCCTAACCGGTATAGCTCAGTGGATAGAGCATCGGCCTACGGACTGAAAGGTTCCAGGTTCGATTCCGGTCAAGGGCATGAACCTTGGTTGCGGGCACATTCCCAGTAGCAAGTGTGCAGGAGGCAGCTAATTGATGTTTCTCTCTCATCGATGTTTCTAACTCTCTATCCCTCTCCCTTCCTCTCTGTGAAAAAAATCAATAAAATATATATATATATATATATATATATATATATATATATATATATATATGTGTGTGTGTGTGTGTTTCCTGATTATAAAAATAAAAGATGTTCTTTTATGACATTTAGGAAATTAAAAAAGTATTTTGAAGTGAACTTTAAAAAATTCACTTACATTTTCACCAACCAAAGAACTACTTTTAACATTATATGTATATCCTTCTAGCCTTTTATTTTCATATATGAAGAAAGGAATATAGGTATAATTATTTACTCTGAAAAATAAAGAATATTCTGTTTTATTCACTTAATACCTGTGTTAGGATGATTTTTTTTACATGATGAAATACTTTCTCAAAAGCATGATTTTTTTCAATTTTATGTTACTTCAAAATAATATGACTCTTTGATAATTTGCTTAATTATTTCATTATTGTTTTATTACTGGTCCACTTTTCCCCTGGGTTGGGATACTTAGGACTATTAAAAATGAAAAATTACTGGGAGAGACATGAAAAATGACAGAATATTGATGGAACAAAAATCTTTTTAATGTTTCATATCCAGAGTAGTTTTACGGGAACAATTGAATCAAGTTTTATGTGATAATATCTAAGTTTCTCATATCAGATAAGGTTTGATAATATCATTTCTGTATCAGTATGGATTTATAAGTTAAGTAGATTTTTTTATACTTTGAATTTGTTCTTTTGCTAAATGTATGCTAGTTTACAGATAATCAGTCTGCATAAGTTTAAAACACTATGTCCATCACTAGGTCTCTATGGCATCTATCCATTCATTTATTCATCTATTCTTTCCTTTAAATCCTTACTTTCTAAGCATATGCCAAGCACCACAGTTCTGGGAAAATAGAAAGATGAATATGGCATAGTCTTTGCCTTCCAGGGGCTTATACTTTAATTGAAGAGGCAGGTAAGAAAGCAGTTCACCCATTACAAGGCAGAACATCCTGTGGAATAATGGGAGGCATGGCTTCAGAGCCTGAAGATGAAAGGGCAATTACATTTTTTAAATTAAATTTATCGTGTTGACATTCTATATAATAAAAGCGTAATATGCAAATCAACTGAACTGTGGAACAACTGGTCGCTATGACGTGCACTGACCACCAGGTGGCAGATGCTCAGTGCTGGAGCTGCCCCACAGGGAGAGTGCTGCTCAGCCAGAAGCGGCAGGCTAGCGCAGCGGCAGTGGCAGGAGCCTCTCCCACCTCTGCCGAGGGCGGGCAGTAAGGAGTGAGGGGTCCCGGACTGTGAGAGCCCCAGACTGCAAGAGGGATGTCTGACTGCTGGCTTAGTCATAGTAAGCTGGCAGGTGGACATCCCCCAAGGGATTCCGGACTGCGAGAGGGTGCAGGCCGGGCTGAGGGACTAACCCTCCTCCCCTTCCCCTCTAGTGCATGAATCTCGTGCACTGGGCCTCTAGTAGGTTGATAAAATAATATAGGTTTCAAGTGCACAATTCTATGATACATCGTCTGTATATTGTATTGTGAGCATACCACCCAGTGCCAAATCTCCTTCCATCACCACACACTTGACCTTCATTTTCCCCACCATCAACCTTTTCCTCTGGTTACTGCCATGCTGTTGCCTATGTCTATGAGTTTTTGTCTGTTTGTCTTATTTGTTCATTTGTTGCTTTTAGTTTTATATCTCACATATGAGTGCAATTATATGGTTCTTGACTTGTTCTGTCTGACTTATTTCTCTTAGTATGATATTCTCAAGGCTGATCCCTGTTTTCACAAATGGCAGTATTGCATCTTTTCTGATGGTTGAGTATTAGTCCATTGTATATTACAGTCAGAGGACAGTCCGGGCCAAAAGAACAGCAAAACCTGGAGTGCTAGTGCAATCAGAGAGAGAAGAGTGTAGATGGAGAAAAGAAACAAGAGATGTAAGACTGCAAATGGAAATACACTACTTTTATATGCCATAGTTAAAGAGGTAAATATCTTTTTTTTAAATCTGATTCTGCTAGTGTCAATAATTCAGTTTTGGGCAAATAGAGATTATCAAGACTGTAGAATGAGCTGAAGACCAGGGAGTTCTGAGTTCTGATCTCTTCATGCTACTTAATGTTATGTAATAATGTCTCTTGATCTTTCTTTTTTGAATGTAGGCTCTGTTTGCCTAAGGTGAAATGGAAATAGCAGAATAAAACATAGAGCGTGTACACAATATTTAGATATTGCAACTGAAGAGAGTATTAATAACTGTTGGAGTTTGCATTAAGCTCATTTTGCAATTGTAGGCTTTCTTCTCTCACATTCAGACAGCATACATTTTAGAGTAATACTCCAGTTAGTTAGATTAGTGGAGACTCTCTGAAATTATTATTAAAAGAGAAATGCAGCTTTATTACTTTCATATATATACTTTGAATTATGCTAGTAAAGAATTGCCTAATAGGCGCCCTGATGAACCTCCTTTAATAAATACATTAAAATAATTTATAATTAGAATAATGATTTTATGCAAATGAAAGCTGACAAGGTTTTCAAATGCCTGAAGATAGTTTGTTTTCTGAAACAGGATAAAAATGCCTTTTAGAGTTAGTTATACAATTATTGATTCTTGCATTTGCATAGTGCTTTCTCATTTTTCAAACTAAATACATCTCATTTGGTCCTCATAATAACCTTATAAAGATGTTAGGAGTTTCTAGCCTCATGTTATCAATAGCAAATCAGAGCTACAAAGAAGTTAAGTGATTTGCCATGAATCACAAAATTTGTAATTGATCGATAGAATATAGGGCTCTTGATTATTAGTCTATTCTGTATCAGGTCTTAGTATTTCCTCTTTTTCCTGTACGTTGTAGTATAGATGACTTTTAGCATCCTGTGTTTCGGACTTTGCATAAATTTAGGGAGCAATAAAGATCAAGGGAACAATTATATTTCTGAAACCAAGATTACATTTTGATTGCCTCAACAAACCCATGAAATGCAAATGCTAAAAACATAGCTTTATTCTTATGTTTCTAGGATTACAGTGAAATTGTCCAATTTTAGAAGTATCACCATAAGTATTTAGTTATTAGCAAGATGGGAACTCTTTAATTACAGAAAGAAGACCATATCTTAAAAATTTGGAAGGTCTCCCAAAATAATAGACAGAATACACTGTGTATTCTTATTCTTCATTGGCTGCTTTCATAAATGAATGTGGAAACGTTAAGCTTTCAGTGGATTACAATAACATTTGATTCTTCATTAGATACTAGCATGGAGGCTGTGACCATTATTGCTTGGTTAAGTAATATGATGTAAGAACAGACTCTTAAAATTGCTATGTTTTAAAAGAATTTTTATAAATACAGTGACACATATATAGCAAAGTAATCCTACATATTTTAGTAAAAATATGACTGTCCTACTCTGAATATGTAGATCTGAAAGTAAAAAGAAAAACAAAGCAACTCCAAACCCTAAAAACATGAGCAACACAGAACAGCATTGCATTATTTCCTTATTATGTTATGGAATTGGTGTAAAAGTCCTCTTTTCCTTTAGGTCTGTGCATCAAGATTTGTTGCTGAAAATAATAGGTGTACTTTCTTGTTTCTTTGTGTCTTTTGTATAAAAGCCTGTGACATGCATACTCAATGCAGCATTATACTTAGGCTGCAACATGATGATTTTACAACATTCTAAGTAGCATTATAAATTCCTTTGCACTTCACAAAGCTCTTCCCAGCTACTTAATATAAGACATTCCCATCTATCTGTCTTTCCTGACAACTTTTGAAAGAACTGATGGAACTCACTACATTTTACAATGCACAAGAATATACTGAGGGTTCCGGGTAAGATGGAGTGACTTGTGGTAGAATAATGCTCGTGTAGACAATCCTTTAAAAAGTCCTGCTTAAATGCATCAGGAGTTGTTAATGTAATGACCACTGGGATGGTTAAAATTGTAGAGATTGTAAAGACATAGAAGCTGCACTGAAGATTGATCTCTACTTTTTCCCTGGGAAATTTGCTACTTCTGGGTATGGATAGAAAGCAGAAAGTGAGGGCTCTGCCCAGGCAGAAGGTTACTGTTAAAAGAAAGAGGGATCTACAGAACTTTTGGTGATTTCATGGAGTGGACTGAAAAAAAAACATTGGGCTTAAGGAATCTTGAAACACAGGTTACTTTCCCCCTAAGATATTTACTGAATTTTTAAGTGAATGAAGTGGGAGGGAGAAAAAAAGAAAGAAAAAAAGCAAAGTTAAAAACTTCTGGAAAGTAGTATTAAAGAAGCAAAGATTAGCATTCAAGAGTTGCTAGGATAATGAGCCTGGTGATCACACTGGATATCAGCTGGAATTTGTACAGGACCACATCCTAAGAGGGAATAGACTTCTATAGGTAGCCTATGCCTTACTCAAACTACAGTCCAGCCTCAAAGCAGATTAGTCATTGGTTAAGTGAAGGTGATCAACTCTGAATTATTTTGCCAACAAAAAAAAACACACGTTAAATCTGCTTTGAAGGAAGGTAACAGTCTGGAACCTCTATAATTTTTGTTGTTGTTAATCCTCACCTGAGGATATTTCTCCAATGCTATTTTAGAGAGAGTGGAAGAGAGAGGGAAAGACAGAGAGAAACATCAATGTGAGAGAAACACATTGATTGGTTGCCTCCTGCACGTGCCCTAATCAGAGCCCGGGTTGGGGAGGAGCCTGCAATCAAGACATTTGCCGTTGACAGGAATCGAACCCGGGACCCATTGGTCCGCAGGCCGACACTTTATCCACTGAGCCAAACCGGCTAGGGCTGGAACCTCTATAATTTTTAGTACAATATTTGAAATATTACTAAAAAACAATAAAAAACTGTCAATAGTATACTAGTATATTCACAAGTTATCTGGAAATTGGCTATGATTAAGAAAATAGAGGAACTGAGTAGCAATGGGTAAAACATGGATCATTTCACCACAGAAGTAAAATCTATATAAAGAATCAAATGGAAACTGGAGAATCAAACAGTATAAGATCTTAAGTTAATTACTCAGTAAATGCGTTTGACAGTAGAAGTCAGAATAATCAACTGATAGACAGCTCAATAGGACCTGTCTAACTGAAGCACAGAGATGAAATAAAAGAATGTAAAATAGATAAAGGAGGATAAGAAATTTGGAATATGTAATGCTTGACATACAAGTAATTGGAATATTAGAAGAAAAACAGAGTTTGTGGAAGAATCAGTATTCAAAGAAATAATGGCTATGAATATTCCAAATATGATGAAAGATACCAACCCACGAATTCTGTAGGCTCTGTGAATGACAAGTAGAATAATTACAAAAGAAAATAAAACTTAGGCACATGAGAGTAGAACTGATGAGAACCAAAGACAAGAAGATTTTAAAAGTAACTGGAGGTGGGACAAAAACCAGGCTGAGAAAAATAAGACTTATTGTTAAACTAGCAACAATAATGCAGCTAACTTCTTAACAAGGACAGTAGGGGCCGGAGATAATAGAATTCCATCTTAAAAGTAATGAAGGAAAGTAACTGCCAACCCGAAATTCTTTACTCAGTGAAAATGAAGGTTAAATAAGACTTTTTGGAAAGGAATAAATAAAGCTGTCTTTTATTTGCAAGTGACACGAAAATATATGTAAATATAAAAGACATTTTAGACCAACAACTACTGAAAGACTGTGTCACTGACAGACTGTATTCAAAAATAATCCCGTGTGTGCTCTTTATAAAAGGCTCATTTTAAATGTTCAGATACAGAAGTATTAAAAGTAAAAGAATGGGAAAGATACCATGCAAACAGTAAGCAAAATAAAGCTGCTGGAGTTTTCTAATAAACAGAAAAGTAGATCTTAAGGGCAAGAGGTAAAGAGGAATAATACCTAAGTATAAAGAAGATTTCACAGTCCTAAATTTGAATGCAAGAGGTACCATTGCTTTAAACTATTTAAAGCAATCAATGACGGAAAAACAACTATAAAGACAATCATGATCATAGAAAGTCACTTGAACATGCCTTTCCTATATCTGATAGAACAGGCATCCTCCATTCTATACAGACATGGAAAATCTGAACAACATATTTAATAAATGTGACGTAATTAATTTTAGGGTACTGCACTCAACCATTGTAGAAGTCTTACTTTTCCAAGTGCATATGAATCATTATCAAACCGACCATATACTGGTTTATAAAGTCTCATCAAATATCAAAAGCCTTAAATCATTTATATTATGTTAGCAGATTATAAAGAATTATAGATAAATAAAAACCCAAAGTATAAGTAAAGAAACACAAATTGCTTATAAATTAATTTACTATAAGTAATCTGTGTGTCAAAGAAGACACCTCATTGGTAATTAAAAATCTTTTGATCTGAATTTTAATGAAGTTATGACTTAGGCAGCTAAAGCAGTACATTCAGGGTAATTTATAGCCTTCAGTTCACATGAATAATTTCTTAAAAATCAGTGATACAATCTTCCATTTGAAAAACTAGAAAAAGAATAATAAATTAAATACCAAAAAGTAGATAAAAGAAAATAATGATAAGATCTGGAATTCATTAAAGAGAAAACAAATGTATGATAGAAAAATAATCAACAAAACCAACATTGGTTCTTTACAAAGATTGGTAAAATTAATAGCAAGATTGATCAAGGAAATAAATTACCAATATCAAAATGACTTAGGACAGGCTGTTAAATCTCACTTCCCACAATAATAGAAAACCACTTTACAACCTGGTCTCCCTCCATTCTCTGAACTATGAGATTAGAGAAGACATAACATTCATTTAGCTCCCTCCTGGGCATAGAGAGCTCAGGGAGACTCGGTATTCTCAAAGAGAATAAAGTTGAACTCCTTTCTACCTACTCTGCTGGGCTCTGTAGGTCTGGAATTAACACACTTCACATAGAGTTCTGAGACTCCATGGCCCTTGTACAGAATTTATTTCAAGTTCTCTCAACAGGGACTTCAGTAGATTCTGAGTCTTACTAGACATCACATAGCGGCTGTCAAATTTAGAGAGGCAGATGGCTCAGCTGATGGAAGAGGACAAATATTATAGGTCATGTTTTTAGAAAACTTTCTCAGTTCCTTTGTAATAATTATAGTAGCAGCAGCAGCATCAGCAGCAATAGTAGTAGTAATAATAATAATATTATTTAATTGGCTGTAAGTTACCACATTCTGTCTGCCACAGATCCCATTTTATGGGTAGTAACTTAGAAGTGAGGGAAAAGAATTCTGAAGATTTGGATTAAGTAGTGGCTCTGATATTAACATTGAGATATTGGACAGATGATTTAATTCTCCGTGCCTGTTTCCTGTCCAGAAAATCAGAATAATTCTAATAATGCCCTTTTGAAGTTGATGTCCTTTAGGGACAGCTATCTAGACCAATACTCTCTTCTCCTTCCCTCAACCTCACCTTTTAGAATTGCTTTACCAAGAAGACTACTATAGGCATTCCTACTTGTACTATTTGACCTGGTTTCCCCAGGTCCAGGGGACCTGGTGGGCTCAGGAGTAGATAGTTGACCCATGCCTGGTCAGATTCTGGGACTTTGCTCAGAATTGGGGATTTAGAGACTCTTCAGTCCCAGCAGGCTACTGGAACCCAGGGCAGGCTAACATAGATGGTAAGGATCTGTTGTGAGGCCGTCAGCTATCTCAGCCATATGCCAAGAGATACCAGAGAGCTCATTGGCACTGAGATGAGAGCAGGTAAATCCCAGATTGAAAGAGTGATGCAGGGAGAAAAATTCCTTGGTTTCCTATGGTTTTCTAATTTCTGGTATTAGACTTCTTTCATAGATTTGACTGAATTTTCTCTCCTAGAGATTCAGAAGTTTGCTTCTGGGTTAATAACACATTTTGCCTATTTCTTATGTGCTTTAGTTTGGGTGAGTTTCTGTTGCAAACAACCGAAGGATTCCTAAGACTGGTCAAGTGGGTCTATATAGAAAATAAGAATAAAAAAATGTCTTGGAAAATGAACAGAACCATACAGACAGAGTTTTTTGTTGTTTTGCTGGTCAAACACACACACACACACACACACACACACACACACACACACACATATATATCTTAGGTGTATTCCTTATGTGTAATTAATTTATTCTTTGTATATATTTTAGCAGCTTCTAATACTTGAAACCAGGGATCTTACTCTTGTACCTAAGACATTCCAGTCAGAAGTTAGACACTTCTTAGCAGTTGAGATGGACTTTGGCTGCACTTAGGAGCCAGTCAACTTTTTTCTTCCCTGTATTTCTAGACTCACAGCTAAAATGGGGGAAAGAAATAAGGCAACAACCTGGGGCTTTGAAATCCAGCCTCCGTCTTCTTTTCTCACAGATCTTTTCTGTCTGAGGACTCCGTCTCCTTTGGCAGAATGGTGTGTTTTTCCGTAAAGGCAAGCATGTCATGGGGAAATGAGTGTTTACAGCTTTGACAGTTTCTTCTAAACGTATATCCCTAGGAAAGCAAACATTGAAAAATTTCTGTTTCCTCAAAAGTTGCTACATGAGGGCCCACAGGCAATGAAAAAGCCAGAAATAATCCCTTTTTCTTACCATTTTAGTCAGTCATCCTAGAGCAGCGGTTCTCAACCTGTGGGTCACGACCCCTTTGAGGGTCGAACGACCCTTTCACAGAGGTCGCCTAAGACCATCGGAAAACACATACATAATACGTATTGTTTTTGTGATTAATCACTATGCTTTAATTATGTTCATTTTGTAACAATGAAATTGGGGGTCACCACAACATGAGGAACTGTACTAAAGGGTTGTGTCATTAGGAAGGTTGAGAACCACTGTCCTAGAGGAACACAGGATAAACACATCCATCTTACAGGTTGTATTTGTCAGTGTCCAGTCAGGAAAACAGGAACTGCTTGGTGTATTTCAACAGAAGGCATTTAATGAAACAGAGGAGAATTCGCGACATAGGTGATGAAAAAGCTGACAGAGCAACTGGAGGCATGAGGCCACTCCAGGATTGAGAGAAATTATGGGAGACAACAGGCGGGTATTACCAAATTCCAGAGGCCAGAGTCTTGAGACAGGACAAGAACATGGGCAGACCTTCCCTGGCAGGAGTTTGGACTATGGAGAGGATGGCTCTTGGATCTATGAAGGACATATGCCTACCTCTGCCAGAGAAAAGATACTACCCAAGGTAGAGTGAGAAAGAAACACCCCGACTCCTCCCCTTCTCCCACGTGCCAGTGCCTCTCATTGAATAAACCTACACAGAAGGAAGACAGTTGGCAAAAGAGCCTGGGAGCTATGATTCCTGAGATGAAGAGCAGGGGGATGATGGGAAATGAATCTGAGAGCTAGCAGGCCGACTCTACCATATAGCTCAGGATATTCTGGAACTCTCCATCATCTCCGAGCTCTCCATCTGTTTACATTTTCTCAAGCTCAAATGCAGGAGGACTATTTTAGCTTGGGCAGTGGATTTTAGCAGGTGATGGGGACATAGAAAGTATATGAAGGCATTGTTTTGGCTTCTACTGTGATTGTGTGTGTGTGTGTGTGTGTGTGTGTGTGTGTGTGTGGTGTGGTGTGGTGTGGTGTGGTGTGCTACTAGTATCAAGAGGGCTGGAGACAGATGCTCCGTGTGCTATAATGTATGTGCAGCCCGACACAGAAGGGCTGTGCCCAAAGGCCCATAGTGCCCCATTGATAAATGTGGCACTTTTATGTTGCAGTCATCTGCAATGGAAAGGGTTTCCTTAAAAAGCAGTTAAGTTCATGGTCATTAAAGGATTTCAATTAAAGGTTAGGTAATCCTCGGCGGGGATATTGTAGAAAGTAAAGAACTCAGATAGCGAGAACGGTGGCAGTGTTGGAGTTGTATTTGACCTCTTGGCCTCCTCTCTCTTTTAAGATTTTATAATATCTTTGGTAATTATGAAAACAGCAAGATTTATTCAGTGTCTGTTTTATGTATCAGTTTCTGTTTTAAATGCATATACACAACATCTCCTTTATGCTCCACAATAAAATGGTTAGAAAGATAATGCTTATTGTGTGCATTTTGCAGACAAGGAAACTGAAGTTCAACGGGGCACATGGACTTCCCAAAATTACCCTGTTAGAAAGTGATAGAGGAGGAGAGGAGCTCAAATCTGTCTGACTCATTATTTTAAATCGCCACTTGAGTATATGTTTTTCATTGTTTCTAGAAAGAAAGGAAGGGAGAGGGAGAGAGAGAGAAACATGAATCAGTTACCTCCCATACGAGCCCCAACGGGGGATCAAACCCACAACCTGGGTATCTGCCCTGACCAGGAATCAAACCCATGGCCCTGTGTTCAACGGATCAGTGCTCTAGCTAACTGAGCCACAGCACCAGTACAAACTCTGTCTGACTAAACCTGGGTTCGTAGCTGCTTTGCTGTGAGGCTTCCTGGTGCAGTTTTTATGTCCCCTTGACTCCCAGCAGTTTGAATTGTCACCCTGAGATCTGTGTAATGCATTGTAATTGTTTCACCTGCCTGTCTTTCCTGCTGTGGCTGGTGACGCTCAGGGCTAAGCTGTTCCAGAAAGCCATTCAGGATACACTCAGATTGTAGGACTACTGCCTGCCACTGGAATGTTAATTACCTGACTGTAACCATGCTGTTTCTCCTGATGCCCTGATGTTTATTCATTAGTCTTCCTGACCGTACTTGGATGACAGGGAGCATTCTGGTCTGACCAGCAAAAAAGCAGGGGTTTTCTGAAAGTCTTGGCTGATTTTATTCCTCATATAAATAGAATAAATGGAAGTTAACACAACTAGAATTGCTGTATCTTTACTCTTTCACGCAAATATGTATGGAACACTCCTATGTACCAGGAGTTTGTCTGAATGCAGATGTGGCCCCTAACGTTCATGGTGGTTGTATGGTCTAGTTGCTGTGCCGCCCAGTAGGACTTTCTGTACCAGCTACATGACTATTGAATTCTTACAGTGGGGCAAGTGCCACTGAAGAGTAGAATTTGCAGTTTTAATGAATTTAAATTTAAGTGTAAATACCATGCATGCTTAGTGGCTCGAGGACAGTGCAGGTCTAGTGGAAAATATAGGAAATTATGGTGAAGGATGTATAGTGATTTAACATTTACAGAGTATCTGCAATGGGCAGATCATGGGACAGGAAGAGGAGTAAGACTTGGCATGTTGCAGTCCACAGTCTAGGGAGCATGCGAACACTTAAATAGATGTTGTATGTGTTGGTTGAAATATAATCTGAAGTGAATGTGGTAGGTAGAAATTGAGGGAGGAACTGACAACCTGGAAAATCAGGGGCTGTTTCAAGGAAGACTTCCAGGCGAAAAATGAGGGAGTTGGCTTGAGGGGAAACTATTGCTGTTGGAGCAGGACTTCTCCATCTGGGCACTGTTTTGGGCTAAATGATCTATAATAATGAAAGCATGAAATGCTAATTAGACCAGATGTCCTTCCGGACGACCTTCTGGATGAAGCTGGGGCTGCAAGGGCTGAGGCGGCTGCCATGGTGGTGGATGGGGGCTGAGACAGAGGCGGGGGGGGGGGGGGGGGGGAGCCCTTTGCACGAATTTCGTGCATCGGGCCTCTAGTATTTTAATAATACATATGTATGGGTTGGATAATTCTCTGCCTTGGGTGCTGTCCTAGGCATTATAAAATGTTTAGCAGCACCCAGGCTTGGACCCACTAGCTGCCAATAGTATCACAACCCTCATTCTTGATAATAAAAAAAATGGGTCCAATCATTGTAAAGTAGTCTCGACAGAACAAAATAGCTCTGGTTGAGAACTTCTGCTGAAGAGAAAATGCGATTGGAAAGCCATAGGTATTGTGGATAGAGGAGTGAGTCACTGGAGATGGGAGCATGGGTGGGGAGGGCGGTGCCTGGGGGAATGACATGAGTGTGGGGCCAGATGTCAAAGAGGTTCAGACACCAGCTATGGAGTGCACGCTATCCTGTAAGCAGCAGAGAGTTGGTAGAGGTTTTTACAAAAGAGTGACAGGATCGATTCTGTTATTTTGGAAGGCAAACCTGAGGTGGGCGTTCTCACATTGCACCAGGTGAGAAGCAAACCAGGTTGGGGAACTGACCATGTTGGGGAGGGTGTCATGTTGTATGTCAGGCAGATGGTGAGGACTTGACCAAAGGCTACAGCAGCTGAGAGGGGAGAAGGCCAGCATAGCTAGTCAACAACATTTAAATGAATCAGACTTTCTACTGATGCGTTGACTAATGTACCAACTGACAAACACATCCGTAGAATGACAGACTTTGAAGACATTTACTTGATTTTTTTTAAAAAAAATTGCTGTGTTCTGCATTTTACTATTTTCATGGGAAATGGAACTCTTTTCTAGAGCGATTTCATGTATAGATTTGTTTAATTAACTGTGTCAAAAATATTGTATTCCTACATTCGTTGTTTGATAGTGTATTGAGACAGGAAAGGATATGATTTTTATTTTTATTTATTTTAGATCTTCATGATGAATTTGAATATATATGCATGTAATATACTTTATATATGTTATAATATTTGTATTTATATGTTATAATGGTTGGGCATAGTGAAAAGAAGAAATGTTAGCTATTTTCATGAACAGTTTGAGTACTGAAGAGTAATTGTCATAATTACTTGATATGAATATCTTGAATCAAAAAAGACAGCAATGAAGGAATAGAAACCCTGTGATTTTTGGGCCATTTCCTCCTTTATTTTTTATGTTTTTTGTTAATCCTCACCCAAGGACATTTTTCCCATTTATTTTTAGAGAGAGTAGAAGGGAGGGAGAGGCGGAGAGAGCGAGAAAGAGAAAGAGAGGGAGAGAGAGAGAGAGAGAGAGAGGCACATCAATGTGAGAGAGACACATCGATTGGTTGCCTCCTGCATGTGCCTTGACGGGCCTGGGTGGCCACTCTAACCATTGGCCAACACCTGCCTCTTTTAGAAAACATTTTGTGGTTAGATTAATTTCACTTAATGGTTAGCTCATTTAAACAAGCTCCTGTCATTCAGAACATAGAATAATTACCACAGAAGAGTTTATAGGTTGAGGTTCTGAATATTTAAGGCTAGATTAATCTCTAGGGCACAGACAATGAGCAAATGGATGGGTAAATAATAGCATGTGCATAGAAACATGCATCTGTGCACTAATACAAAAGTAGTGCCTATAACCCAGCAGGTGTGGCTCTTTAGTTGAGTGTAGCCCTATGAGTCAGGAGGTCAAGGTTCGATTTCTGGTCAGGGCACATGCCCAGGTTGCAGGCTTATCCTCAGCAGGGGGTGTGCAAGAGGCAGCCTATCAATGATTCTCTGTCATCATTGATATTTCTACTTCTCTTTCTTCCTCTCTGAAATCAATAAAAATATATTTAAAAAATAGTACCTTGTAGTGTAGTAAGTTAGCTCTTTGGAAGGACATTAACTGAAATTGCTGTCAGCAACCTGATAAAAAATAAACTTTGGATGAAATGAACCTGCCTTTGGCACTTGAGACCTCTTTCAGAGTGCTGCGGGTACTGTGCTGCCTGTATAATTTCATTTTCTCAAGTTGTTTAGTTGGGTCACATGACCCATTCATAGCCTTCATTGCTTCCACTCAGAGCAAGAACTAGCAGTTGGCATCTTGGCTTTTGTGAATTATCCTTCTTCTTCTTCTTTTTACTTTAATTTTTTTAAAATTTATTTCCAAACCCTGTTATTTCTGGCCTTTGAAAGGCAACCCCTACCAGAATGTTATTTTTAAAAGAGCTTGTGTAGCATGAGCAGGTGCTGGACAGTAAATCAATCTGGTTACATGTTGTTCTCATTAAAACTTTGCACCCAACCTGCTGGTCCAGTGGAGAGGAAGACACGATGGGAGGCAGACAGAGGCGTCAGCACTCTACTGTTGGGAAGAACCCGCTCTTCATTTGTCTGCAGCCTAGTAAATTCTCTACACTGTACTCTCTTCCTGTTTAGGAAAATCCAGTGGGGATTGAATGATACTAGGCAAACTATCCTCATCTGTGAGAAATGGATAAAAAAACAGAGCGATCTACTTGGAAGTGAAAAAGTCATTAGAAATTATCTAGCCAATGGGTTATCATTTTGATTGTAGTAGAAGTCTTGAGCAAGTAAAATCTTTCATAAAATAGTAATGTTTCAACAATAATGATGATAGAAAAATTTTATTGAGTGTTTTCAAATGCCATCATTGTTCTTATAAGAAACTGGAGGGTAGGAGAAGTAATTTAAGTGCTGAAGTGACGCAGTTACTAAGAGACGGACCTGTTTGAGCCACCTTCACCAACCCTGACACTCCCCACTTCTAGACTTCTTTATGTACTAGGGCAGTGATGGCGAACCTATGACACGCGTGTCAGAGGTGACACGCAAACTCATTTTTTTGGTTGATTTTTCTTTATTAAATGGCATTTAAATATATAAAATAAATATCAAAAATATGTCTTTGTTTTACTATGGTTGCAAATATCAAAAAAATTCTATATGTGACACGGCACCAGAGTTAAGTTAGGTTTTTCAAAATGCTGACACACCGAGTTCAAAAGGTTTGCCATCACTGTACTAGGGCATGGCATGTTTTTATTGCATTAGCTACTCTGGGTTAGGTGTCTTGTGTGAGCTGAACACGCCTTAAGTACACTGTAAGGGAACTCAGGCACTCAGCTCTGCACTCACAAGTCTATAGTTGATAATTGTCCAACCCCTTCAAAGAGCCAGCCAGGCATGGTGTTAGGAGCTGAGGTGCGTGGCCTCTGCCCGTCTTACAAAATGTACAGACTAGAACTGGAAATGATGTAATGCATTTTGGGATCAGAGTGGTTATACTAGGAAATAAGAGAGAAAAACACATGGAAGTATTTTTCTCCATATCACTGTGTCTTGCTCAGTTCCAGATGGTATGGCAAAGTGCTATTGATTGGGTGGCTTATAAACAAGAATCATTGCCTGACCAGTATGGCTCAGTGCTTGAGTGTGAACCTGTGATCCAGGAGGTCATGGTTCAATTCCCGGTCAGGGCACATGCCCAGATTGTGGCTTGATCCCCAGTATGGAGCGTGCAGGAGGCAGCCAATAGATGATTCTCTCTCATCATTGATGTTTCTATCTCTCTCTTCCTTCCTTTCTGAAGTCAATAAAATATATTTAAAAAAAATAAATGAGAAATGTTTATTTTTCCCAGTTTTGAGGCTGGGAAGTTTAAGATCAGTATGCTGTTAGAGTGGATGTCTGGTGAAGCCCTGCTTCCTGTTTCATAGACAGCTGTCTTCTGTCTGGAACTCACATAGCAGAAGGGGTGAGAAGCTCTCTAATACAGGCTAATCCCTCATGACCTCATTATCTCCTGAAGGTCACCACTTCCAAATACCATCACAATGTTTAACATATGACTATTGGGGGAACACACACATTTAATCTATATCATATGGTTAACTCTAAGAGGGCAAGGGCAGAAACTATCCTGGTTGTGTATGTAAAATTACTGAGATGAATCAAGAGACCATCAATGTAGTGAGTTCATAAGGAATCTAGTCTGTTTGAGACATCCCTTGCTAAGCTCTGGGGTCAATATCACCAGCCTTTTTCAATGTGAGTCTCAGTATGACTGATTCTTGGAGTAAGTGAACGATCTCACTGACTTTCTTACCTTCCTAATGCCTGAATTATGACTATGAGTTCTAGACTGACAGATAATGAGAAAGAAAGAAAACAGTGAGGAGTGGGAGAGAACAGAATGGAGGCAGGGAGAAGAAAACGGAAGAGGAAGGAGGAAGGTGGGAAAAAGGGCCCAACCTCTTTAGGAACCATAAACAGCTTGTGGAGAATGAGCAGGAGGTTAAAGAAACGAATGGAAATCTTGGGCCCTGAGTGAACATCAAGGATACGTAAACATGGCGACACATATTGATGATTGCTTCGTGAGTGCATTATCTTTAATTTCTGAAGACTTTACTAGTATAACTGAAAACAGAACTCTATAGTCATATGATGGAACACTTTCTGGAATGTGTGATCCTGGCAAGTCAGTCGATGCCTTTGGGCCTCGGCTGGCTCTTCTATAAAATGAAAGAGTACAAGTATGATGCACCTCTTTCTTCAGTGCTAAAATTCTCTTCTCCTTGGTTTCCTTCCTGTTGGCTTAAAGGTCAGTCATTTATTGCTGTGGCAATAATTTATCCAGGCTTATTATGCTCATTAGATATAATTAACAAAGAATGCATATGCTTTGATGTTTTTATTTTCACTAAATATAATGGGGATGTTCATTTAAGATTGTACATCTTCAATAAAATAAGCCATTAAAATTTTAATGTTTTTGCTTTAAACAAGCTAAACCACGTGTATCTGTACTTTTTTTTGGTCAGATGGTCTTTCCCCATGTTCCTTTATTCCTAGGCAGAAGCCAACATACCTTTTAATAATTGGAGCTCTTATTGTGCACTCTAAAAATAAAACAGAAGATTTGCAACACATTTTGCTTTTAGGAGGTTGTACGTGTTATTTCAGTGTTTTTGCTCCCTTTTTTCTAAATGTCACGCCTGTTTTTTAGAGCAGCTTGAAGGGTTATAAACTCTACTTATTTAGTAATAGCTTAGGAATCTTCCTTTGATTGCATCAATTTGTTAGTTGTTACAATTAACCTTCCTAAGTTAAATAAAGATAAAATAAAGAACTAAATATTGATAAAGACCCATCAAAACTGTTTTGTGGGCAAATACTCACCTGATGAAAAGTAGGTATCTGCAAAAATTTGCAGTAAAGAGTAGATAAAAAAGATTTGGCTTAAAAATATCAATCCTGTGATTTTTGTAGGGCAGAGAGGTTTTCTCGGAGTAATTTTCCTTTAATGTCTGCTTTTTGCTGATAAACCCCATTCAATGTGAGATTGCAGTTCCCAGGGAACTCCCGATAAATCATTATGTTTCCCCAAACTGCTCTTTCCTGTTTGCCACTTAACTGATGCTGGATATAAAAATCATATGTAAAAGCATGGCTTAGGACATTTATTTCACAGAACTAAAAACAATGTTGGGGTTTTAAAACCTGCACCCAGTTTCATGCCTGGAAATTTGCAGACACTTAAAAAGTATTTGTGGAATACACTTGGGTTCTTATGAAAAACCTGTTCCTTAGAGAATAAATTAGACCAAGAAAGAGGCACCAATCCATGGCCCCATTGTTCCAAACACTGTGCCAATTTCAGTCTGACCTCACCATGATAATTCCTTATGGAAGGCATTAAGCTGAAGATAAGCATCCTTAGACCAGGAAAAACCAAATAAACCCCCTACCATACATTTATACTCTAACATTATTGTCAGTTCTTTATTTCCTCAAAAAGTTTCCAGTCATCAAACACAGGTATGCAGCTGAATTCTGTCTTTAGCATGTTGATAGAGAAATATAATTAATTACAGGCGCAGTATGTTTGATAAACAGGAGGTCCACCTTCATACTGCAGACTTGTGTTTCTCAAAGTATCGCCTTTGGACCATTTAAATCAGAACCATGTATGAGGCTAATTATAAATGCAGATGCCCGGGCCCTCGCAGACGTTTTCAACACCACATTTGGGAGCACACTCAGAAATCTACATTTTTAACTGGTTTTCCCCAGGATGTCTTCGGTTGCATGAAGTTAAGTAAGCATCCCCACATAGTACCGTTACTTTAGTTGTGCAGCTATCCTGGGAATTAACACGCACCATCGCAGTTATACTCATGGAGAGAATGTCTTGGGCTTTCATGATTCCTGTGTCCTTAGGCATCTTGAGTTTACGTGTAGAGGTAACTATGGTGGGATTAAAAACAGGAAGGAGGAAGAGGAGCACCTGAGCACATAAAACTAGCTGTCTTTGTCGTTGAATCTAAGAAGCAAATCAGTGGTTTGATCACAGGGAATATGTGGAAGGAAAGTGAGAAGAGGTCAAATGAGCATGTTGGGCTGGTGGGAGGTATGGAATGTCATGTGGAAACTTGGGCATATTTGGTTTTTAATTTTTATTGAATTTATTGGGGAGCCATTGCTTAATAAAATCATATTGGTTTCAGGTATATAATTCTACAGTATATCATCATATTGTATTGTGTGTTCACCACCACAAGTCAAGTCTCCTTCCATTGCTATGAACCCCCCCTTTACTGTCTTCTACCTCTGCCCCCCTTTTCCCTCTGGTAATAACCATACTTCTGTCTGTGTCTATGAGTTTTTTGTTATTTTATTTATTTATGTTTTTGCTTAACCCCTTCACCATTTTCACCCAGTTCCCCAACCCTCTCCCCTCACAGCTGTTCTTTGTATCTATGAATCTGTCTCTATTTCGCTCGTTAGTTCATTTTGTTCATTAGATGCCAGATATGAGTGAAATCGTATGGTACTTGTCTTTCGCTAACTGGCTTATTGCATTTAGCATAATTCCCTTCAGGTCCACCATGCTGTCAAAAAGGGCAAGATTTCCTTATTTTTACAGCCAAGTAGTAGTCCATTGTGTAAGTGTACCACAGCTTTTTTATCCACTCATCTACTGATGGGCACTTGGGCTGTTTCCAGATCTTAGCTATTGTAATTACGCTGCAATGAACATAGGGGTGCATATATTCTTTCAAATCTGTGTTTTGGGTTTCTTTGGATATATTCCCAGAAGTAGAATCACTGAATCATAAGGCAGTTCCATTTTTAATTTTTTGAGGAAAGCCACACTGCTTTCCATAGTGGCTGCACCAGTCTGCATTTCCACCAACAGTGCACGAGAGTTCCCTTTTCTCCATATTCTTGCCAACACTTGTTGTTTGTTGATTTATTGATGATAGCCATTCTGACAGGCAAAGGTGATATCTCATTGTGGTTTTGATTTGCATTTCTCTTATGATTAGTGATGTTGAGCATCTTTTCATGTCTATTGGCCATCTGCATGTCCTCTTTAGAGTACTGTCTATTCAGATTCTTTGCCCATTTTTAATTGGCTTGTTTGTTTTTTTGGTATTGAGTTTTTTAAGCTCATAATAAATTTTGGATATTAATCTCTTATCAGAAGTGTTTGTTTTAGTCTCCAGACAGTGGTGAGCCACCGAAGGTGACACAGGGGAGTGAGCTGATCAGAGCTTGTTTTCAAAAAGTAAAGGAAAAAAGGCGTACTCTCAAGTGGACTACAAAGGAGAGGGCAATATGTTTGAAACTGCAAGGGATTTTTGTTTGCAAGCTTCAAAGAAAAGGCCTGTGCATGTCTGAATTCAACTGAGAGCAAAGGACTAGCTAGAGAATTAAAAAACAAAACACCCCCTGATAAGAATAACACCCTGTGAGCGGGTCCTCATCAAAGCCCTAAATTTCGTCACTTCAAGTCACACTCCTAGGTCACTGTTGGAGGACAGCCTTTGTCTGCCAGGTATTTTCTGCTGTTGGGCTCTCATCCTGCTTAGAATTCCTTTGAAGGCTTGTTGGTTGACTCTATGACCTCAGAACTTTCACTTGCAATTTGACAGTTTTCTAGGGAGACCTTCATTGGGATCCTGCCTGGCCAGGCTTTTGCTTTGATTATGGAAAAGTTCACTTGTCTGGTAGCCTCTCGATATGTTTCTCTGGACATCAATTGCAATATCTATATATATTAAATGCCACTATAAAAATAGGTAGTAAAACAGAAGTGTCTGGAATCTTCTCTCTCCTATCCTCAACTTAATCAGAGCCCTCAATAACTCAAAATCTGTTTTTGATGGAGAGACGAAAGGTAATGTACTTATCCTTTCAGTCAGTCATCCAACAAACACTAAGCTCTCATTATCTGTCAGGTGCCTCCCAAGATGTTGAGACTATGGGATTACGAAACAAGAACATTCACTGTCAAGTGTGGGGGGACAGGCATCTACATGACTAATTAATTAATGGTTACCATTATTCTTAAGATAAAAGCACCAGTGCTTCATCTGGCCTCTTAGGCTCCATGCTTTCTAGCCCCTCCATAGCTTCCAGCCACCTCGTACTATGTTCATGTCAGCCAAAGTGCTGTTGTTCTTGGTATGTGCTAGCTTCCACGGATTGTTTTCCATTCCCCTTAAATTCCCACTTCTTTCAGGATGCCTTCTTTGTCCTCTGAGACTGAATTTTTCCCTCTTGCTATATATTTTCGTCACTGCTTGTGTTTTCTCTTCATAGCACTTATCAGCAATATAATTATTTTCACAATTGTTGCTAACTTTCTATTTCTAGACTCCAAGGTTCATGGGAGTAGGGATAGAGGCTGAGCCATTCATTGTAATAACCTCAACATACTTTCCAGTTCATAATGGCATTCAGCACACATTTATTTTTGATAATTGAATGAATAAATAGAAGGTGGAAAGGGCAATGATTGAGTGCATGAAACGTAAGAGGGACATACCAAACTCCATTTGGAAAGATTAGGAACGGTCCTGATACCAATACTTTAAACCTGATATCTACTTACTACACAAAATAATGCCCTGTATCTCTTCACAGTCCTAAATAATCAACCACAAACTAAACCCCACTGATTATATTTATCGAGATAATAAAGCTACAACTATTTCAGAAAGAGTCCATGAAAATTAAACCAAAATGGTTTTGTATGTAAATCTCAGAAGAAAATAAAATAGCCAAAAGATTTCCAATCAATGGACATTTTTCTAAAGAGTACACAAAATAAGCAATGATTATTTCTTATGGTTCATCAATTAACATATAATACTTTTTGATATTAAACCTTATACTATCCAATTTAATAACTTTAACACATTTCTTAGGAACTAGTGTTATTATCTGCTCCTTTTAGTTGTAATTTTGTATTATTATGCCAGCTGTAAGTTGCTTATCTCACTTATTTTTATTTACTTTAAACATGTCAGTGTTATAGTCTACCAGCTCAAATATATTCTAACCAGACTATATGTTTAAGGCTTTCCTGTTCTCTTAACCTTGATGATGATCTTTGTTATTTTATTTATCAGTTTTTATGAAAACGTATTGTTATTGATTTTAGAGAGGAAGGGAGAAAGACAGAGATAGAAACATCAATGATGAGAGAGAATCACTGATTGGCTGCCTCTTGCATGCCCCACATTGGGGATCAAACCTGCAACCTGGACATGTGCCCTGACTGGGAATCCAACCTTGACTTATTGGTTCATAGGTTGATGCTCAATCACTGAGCCACGCCGATCGGGCTTATTTACCAATTTTTGCTTGTTTGTTTACACTCATGAAGTTGAAACATATTTGCTGCTCTCAACATAAAGTTAGAATCAAAAGATCTATCTAGAATATTAACTGGGCACTCTATGAAACTATAGACATGATGCATAGTAAAAGCAAATTGATTTGAACATTACTCCAGGTTATCAGAGACCTGCCAATAATTAATAAAAATTGTCAGTAAATGAAGACTGGGAAGCAAAAAGATAAGCCAAATATAGACCCACTTAGCACATGGGAAACATTATTAGTGGTTGTATTTACAAGCAAACTGACCAGATATTTTGAAGTTAGAAAATTTAGGGCTGAGTCCATTGAGCACATTTACTGAGTATTCCCTGTGTGGAAGTCTGTGCTGTGTTCAGTTGGAAATGGTGAAAGAAGATGACTTGGTTTTTGTTTTTGAGAATTTGAAACTTAGAAAGATAAAAACATGCATAATCTAACAATTGAAGAATGCTTAGAATGATGTATTAACTAATAGAAATAATTAGTTATCTAGCTGATAGTGAGTAAAGGAGTCTGTGAGAATCAGCGAAGGGAGTTTCCTAGAGGAGATGAGTTTTGAGCAAAATCTTGAAAATGTAAGAATGTATGGGTTTGTAGGGACAAGGCAGGGCTGTGACTTACTTGAACTGACTTCTAATTGAACGAGTAAGTCATATGTAAGTCCCAATAAGCATATTAGGATAACTAATAAGGTAACAGTAGGAGAATTGAGAAATTATGTGGTTTCATAAGCAAGTGACTGATGGAAAAATAGCTTAAGTTCTTTATTAGCTTGATGCCTGAATGCAACTACTGTGCAACTGTTTTTGTTTTTATATGTTGCTCTCCATTCTTCACTGAATGTGTATATTTTATGTTGTCGCAATCATAGTGTATGTAGCATTGTATTTTGCATTTCTCATTTAATTGTACGTCATAAACATTCTTGCATTTCTATCTAGTAGTTACAATAATTTTAACAGTATAAAATTCCATCTTGTTGATATATTGCAATTTACTAAATCATTGCCTTATTCCTGGTTTTATTTTATTCTTAGTAATGCTGCAATAAGTACTGCTGTGCATATACTATTTTCCTTCCATTCAATTATTTTTAGAGTACATATTCACAAAAATAAATTTATTGGATCTAAGGATTAGAACATTTTTATAGTTCTTGCTGCCTGCCATTTCCATTCTAGAAGGATTCTGCCAATTTTACTCTGCCAGTAGCAATGTATATGGGAGTTGCTTTTCTCAGATCTTTGCCAACAGTAGGCTTAATCATTAGAAATTGGTTTGTTAATTTTATAGGTTTAGAATGACACTTTAAGATTGATTTAATTAGGGCTCCTTTCTTCCTTTATCCTGAGGATAATTTTCTTAATTTGTTTGCTTATTATTTGTGTTCTCACTCATGTAAATCATGTAGTCCTATCATTTAGCTTTTTAGCTTATTAACTCTTTTCTTTCCAAATATAATTATTGAAAGGACATGGAATTTTTTGTAGGGCCAAAGGAAATTATTCGCTGAAGAGTAAAACAGGAGAACTTTTTTTGCTCTTCCCAGATGAAACCTGGGTCTATTTTAATACATAAAAAATAGATAAATAGGCTGCTGCCATGCCTGGTTGGAACGGCAAGTGCTAGGTCCATTTCTTGGACTCCTCACTCCTCTGGGTGCTAAAGCCCCTCAGTAGAAGGAACATTAACATTATCTTATAGTAGGAGATCCAGGTCCAGGTACTTGAAAAATAGCCAATGACTGACATTCAAATCTTAAGTTAAAGCAAAGATATTTTAGAATAGAGACACTATAATGAAAGCTTCACTATAGATTTTCTGAAGAATCAGCTATGCAGAATCTATTTTTCCTTATTCAGCTCAGTAAATACTTTATAAAGACAATATGTGGATCACTAGAAAGGATA
This sequence comes from Myotis myotis, assembly GCF_014108235.1. Classification (NCBI taxonomy): domain Eukaryota; kingdom Metazoa; phylum Chordata; class Mammalia; order Chiroptera; family Vespertilionidae; genus Myotis; species Myotis myotis. Next base: position 17,162,276 of record NW_023416368.1, on the reverse strand, counting down.
TGAAAATGAGCCTGAACAAGCTTTCAGGATAGCAGGGAAGATAAGAAATATACACAAATAACAGTAAGATAGGGCGTTATGAGAAAATTCTCTAATGGGAGAACAAATAATTATATTTATATAGAGAAGAGCAAGATAGTTACTTTATTGGGTGGTGGGGTACAGAGATTATATTAAAATATTAACATGATTCCATCAGGCAGAATTGAGATTCAGGAGAAGGGAACTTATTCCAAGAAGAAAGAAAGAGGCAAGAGGTGGTCATGGCAACAGGTTTGACAAGAGGAGATGGAAGGGTGGTCAGAGTTCAAAACCAGTGAGAGGGACAAGTCTGGAATAGTCACAGGATGGCAAAGGGAGAAGTATGGCTTAGGAATGTTATAACTCCTTTGTTTATCGAATGGAGCTATTTGATGAGGAGGGTGCCAAGATCAAAGCTGTCTTTATACTATTGCCAGCATATTTTTATGAACTTTATTGAGGTGACATTGGCTAATAAAATTATATATGTTTCAAGTGTACAATTCTATGATACATTATATATATTGCATTATGTGTTTACTACCCAAAGTCAAATCTTCTTCTGTCACCATATATTTGACCCTCTTTACTATCCCCTCCTCCCCCTTTCCCTCTTGTAACCACCATACTGTTGTCTGTGTCTATGAGTTTTTGTTTGTTTGCCTTGTTTGTGCATTTGCTGCTTTCAATTTATATCCCACATATGAGTGTAATCATATGGTTCTTGACTTTTTCTGTCTGACTTGTTTGGCTTAGCATGATATTCTCAAGATCCATCCATGTTGTCGCAAATGGCGGTATTTTGTCTTTTCTTAAGGCTAAGTAGTATTCCATTGTATATATGTACCTCATCTTCTTTATCCAATCCTATTTTTAAGAGGATGTGAATTTCCCTTTTGCAGCTTCCATCTTTACACGATTTTTAAAGAGTATCTTATACATTGTTTATAGACATGAGAAAGAATAACATGATATATTGGAAAGGGAACTAGACTGAGAGTCATGAAACTGGATTGTAGTCACAATATGCTATAAATGGAAAGAAAAAAAAAAGGCTATGTGAGCCTTTCCCTTACCTGATATATATTTTATTTTATTTATTTTTTATTTTTTAAAATATATTTTATTGATTTTTTACAGAGAGGAAGGGAGAGAGATAGAGAGTTAGAAACATCGATGAGAGAGAAACATCGATCAACTGCCTCCTGCACATCTCCCACTGGGGATGTGCCTGCAACCCAGGTACATGCCCTTGACCGGAATCGAACCTGGGACCTTTCAGTCCGCAGGCCGACGCTCTATCCACTGAGCCAAACCGGTTTCGGCCTGAAATGTATTTTAAACATGGAAATGTGGTCACACACCTGTAGCCTGCACTGATTTCACATAGAGGAACTTGTGAATGGATGGGTTTGGGGGATATTTGGAGCAGGACCGAGCGTCGCGGCTGTGAGGATGAGCAGCATCAGTGGCTTCTGCAGCGCCTGGGCTGTGGCTCAGCGGCCTGTGCTCCTCTCTGCATCTCCAGCACTCGCCTTGGGAGGCCAAGCTGCATCCGAGTGTACGTCTTGCCGTAGACTCCCTTAGGAATACAGCTTTGCTTTCGTTTCCTGTGAGTTTGGCTCTTCAACCTATGGCAGACAGGTGATGATGGAAGGAAAGGGCTAGTCCTCAAAACATAGAGGAGATGTGGTAACCAATGAAAATAATGGAAATGGATGTGCTCTGTGACCTAAAAACTGCCATACACAGGAAAAGGGCGTTTATACTCCAAATGACGCCTGCTTGAGGGCCTCCTCTGTTAAAAGGTGGCTGTTTTAGGAGCCTGGATCCCAGCCTTGGACCACAAGCAGAGCAGTCTTCAGTTACTAGCTTTAGTCTCAACATGGACAAAATGGGATTAACATCCTCTGTGACCTCAAAGTCTTGCTGTAGAGCCCAGCCCCACTGTGAGCGGATTAAGGCAAGAACTTTTATTAAAAGTTATTTTTTACAGTGACAATTAGAAGGAGTCTTCATGTCCAGCCATAGGAGAATGCTTCAATACATTAGATTAAAAATGGGGTGGGATATTTACTTTGCAGAATATAACAAAATTATGGTTCAAAAGACTGTATTGTGACAAGGAACAATATTGTTTAAATATTTCTCTTCAGAGAAAAGGCAAGATCATACTATGATTTTGATTCTATTAAATATATGAATATTAAGTAAATATGTAAAATAAATAGACATAGATTTTTCAGCTAAAAATAATGATAATACCTATCATACAGAGATCTTTTGAGGATTATATGATGATTGATACATGTCTCACATATTAATACTAATTATTAGCTTTATCATTGGCTAGTTGGTTTTCTGTATTTTACTTAAATGTCATCATTTATTAACCATCCTTTACTGAGAATCTGTTATGTGCTGGGCACTGAATGAGGTGCTGGAATACGGAAGTGATTATGTGGGGCCCCTGAGCATGGGACACTCACATCGAAGTGAGGAGAGAGAGGTACATCATTAAAGGAGCAGTGGACTTAGATCTAACTATTTAAATCTAAATTCAGCTTCTAAAGTGGCCACTCTCTGGACAAATGAATTGCAAAAAGGTATATCTTCCTCTCAGCCCAGTACACTAAACACTAGGGTACAGTTTGGCTGGTCAGTGTGACTCAGTTGGTTGAGTTGAAAGGTTGCTGGTTTGATGCCCGGTCAGGGCATATACCTACATACCTGGTTACAGGTTCAATCGCTGGTCAGGGCATGTACGGAAGGCAACCCATGTTTCCCTCTCACATCTATGTCTTCTCTCTCTCTCTCTCTCTCTCTCTCTCTCTCTCTCTCTCTCTCTCTCTCTCCCTAAGCATGTCCTCAGGTGAGGATTAAAAAACACACACAGTGGGGTACAGTTAGAGTTTCAGCCCCCATCACCCTCTCAGCCCTGCATGTTCATGCTGAGTTCAACTTGCTCAAGTTCACGCAGAGGCTCTGAAAAATACCCTTGAAACATCCTGAAATTGACTATGATGCACAGTAAATGAGATTTGTTGTCTCTACCCTGGTCAATGATGATTTTGCACACTGAGGTTTGAGAAATACTGAACTAGATTAAATAATGGAACAAAAGAAAAATCTATAGGCAGTTGTCAGGATAATCCCTAGCATCGAGTGAGAGATGGCGGAGAATTCTAAAGTGCCTCTGCTCCACTGCCGGGTTTTCTCCATTCTTTTTTAATATTAAGTCTCAGTAACTTGGATGCACATCGATATTTTTATTTGTTCTTATGGGCATTTCCTTAGATAATACATAGGAAAGCATCTAGCCCAGGGACTGGCATAGGGTAGATGTCTACTACCTATTCATTGATCCGTAGCTTGACCTAGCTTGATCACAACCACATACACATTGTGCTTGGGAAAGTTGTAGTGAAGTGCTGGCCTCAGTGTCCTGTCTTTGCTCATTGGAGTCCTGCTAAATACAGTAACTCCGAGTAGCTATCACTCCCAAGTTCTTGGCCACCTGTCTCCTCTCAGGAACCAGCCCATGATCTTGATGGCATATGATGTGGCATCACCAGGATACAACACATGTTAGCACAGCGGTCTGGACCAACCGGTAAGGCACCCAGAAGTGAGGCAGACTGGTTCCTGGCAGCTAGCTGCACATTCAGTTTTTGCTCCACATTAAAAAATGTAAGCGGTGGCTATACACACTGTCTTCAGTATTTACAGTCAGAGAAAGAGAAAGCCCCTCCTGACTCTTTGTTTCTGATGGCGTCTCTGTTTCTAGCTTGCCTGTATCTAACCCTCTCCTCCTGCAGTTCAGAACTCGTCAGCACATCGTATCTGATGTTCCTGCTCTAATCCCAGATTACCACACCAGGACAGCTGGAGCAGACGGAGAGAGAGAGAGACTCTTAGGGGGAAGGAACTCATTAGCCTGTCAAGAGTCTCCAGGATCTGATGAAAAGTCAGATTAGGAAGGGCTTAAGCTGCCACGGAGAGCCAGGATTCATCTTAAAGATTTCCACTCAGCTAAACCTGCCAGGAAGTATTTAACATGCACCAGAGACAGGCATCCCCTCTTCAGGAAGAATAATGAGTTATTTGAGGATTGATTTCCAGTATGGACCATAGTCCTGGGTAGTAATTAAATCTGTGGAGGGGTGAGAGGGCTGCCTGGATTCACAGCCCAGCACTCAGTTCAGTTACTTTACCTCCTTCACCTCTCTCTCCCCTTTCCTCATCTTTAAGAATGGGGCTTAGAATAACACCTACCTCCTACATTTTTTGTTTTATTTTGAGATTTAATGAGCTAACACTTAAGACAGAATCTGAAAAATTCTAAGCATTCAGCAAACGTGAGAAATCATTATTATTGTCATTATCGTGAAGACAGATAAAAGTTTGCCAGCATCGGTAGATGTGATCATTATTAAAATCTTTCTATTATTGAATACTTGAGAAAATAGTTATTCTTAAAAGGCAAGTATTTACTTGGTCAAATTTTTTTCAGTTTTTGAAATTTATAACAATTGGCCATGGAGTTTACAGTTCATACAGTACCTTCACATGCATTATTCGCTCCAAGCCCCAGAAGCACGTCAAGGCTGGGGCCCTGGGAGACGGGCTTATGTTATCTGGGATCCCTGAACTGGTGAGTGGTTGAGTTAAGATTTGAACCTACATCTTCAGGCTCCTCGTTCATCATTCTGCTGCGCTGACTGGCGGGGAGCCCAGCGTGGTGAGATTGCACAGACTTTGGAGTTGCTGGACTCTCTCTGAGTTGCATTACTATCCCTCACTATATGTCATGGTTGACCAACTGTCTAGTATTACTAAGCCTCTGTTGACTTATCTATAAAAGTTACAGGACAATTCCTTCTTTAGACATGCTGTGCGGTGGAAAACCAGCCAGATCACAGCTAAGGATGGTGCCAGCCCACCCCCTGGCCCATGGTCATTACTGTTAAAAACAGCTTCTTCCTTTATTTTTCCAGCATTGATAATGTGCCCAGCATAGTGCCAGACTCTTTTTTTTCCTTTACCACCAAATGAGTATTTCTTCAATGAAAGTCTGTGTCAGAGTTTGATTCCAGTTGCACCAAGACCTCCTGTCATCCACACGATCCCGTCCCCAGCTACTCAGGTTGACCAATGCACCTCTGTGAAAAAGGAGAAGAGACAAGGCGGGGAATGGGGTAGGAAGAGGACAGAAAGAAAGCCAGCCTCTTCCAGACTTAGAGAACTTACAGACTTCACGAGCCCCTGAGCAGCAAGGGGAAAGTTTCCCCAGCAATGATGTCACCTCGTTGCTCCTGTGGACTAGGTGTGCCAGACATAAAAACAGAGGGGAGGCGAGAACATGGGCTCCGTGGGTAAATGGCTCTCTGTGTAACACCATCCTGGTGATGTTTTCTAATTTGTTCAGAATTAACATTTTGATTGTAAAACAACTGCTTGGTCTAGGGGATCTTTGGATTAGTCTGTGTGCTCCATTAACATAAAGTGCTGGGATTTTAAGGTGAAATGATGGAAAAAGCAAGAAAATGTTTAGGTTGCTAGGAACATGCCAGAGAGGTGCAAGAATGTCACCTGTTTATACAGTGGGGATTACTTTATACATTGATGTATTTTTGTATTGGTAAGTCCAGGATTAAGGAATGCAAGGAAGATATTTCCTAGATCCTTGCCTTTGTATTTATTTATTTTAAAAATACTTTTAAATTGATTTCAGGGAGAAAGGGAGAGGGAGAGAGAGAGAAAAATATCAATGATGAGAGAGAATCATTGATAGACTGCTTCCTGCATGCCCCCTACTGGGGATGGAGCCTGCAACCCGGGCATGTGCCCTGGCTGGGAATTAAACCATGACCTCCTGGTTCATAGGTAGATGCTCAACCACTGAGCCACATCTACAGGGCTATCCTTGAGTTTTTAAGTAACACAGTGAGTTTTAAAGGAAGCTCCAAGGAAAAGGTGATTCCTAGTGCTGGTGTAAGATGCAATCTATTAGCACGTCAAGTGACTCTACTCTAAAGTACGCTCCAAACCTGCCTGCTGCTCTTCAAGTGCAAGGCTGCCACTCCAGGCCAGCTCCTTCGTTTCTTATCTGGATACAGCATCGGGCGCCCAGCTGGGCTCCCTGCTTCCACTCTTTCAACCTCATCATCCATTTTCTACCCAGCAGTCGGAATGATCTTTTAAAAACATAATTTAGGTCTTCTCTGCCTAGACTCTTTCAACGACTTTCCATTTTACTTACTGCACTTGTAATACAATTCAAATTTACTGTCATGGTCTACAAGATCTGACGGGATATGACCCTTCTACTTCTCTGACTTCTCTCTCACTATTTCCACCCTTGCTCCATATATTCTCCTCGTCTTAGCTTTCTTTATGACCCTCGAATGGCGCAGACTTCCTTCTGGCTCACGTCTTTGCATTTGCTATTCTCTCTGCCTAAATGACTTAATGTCTCTCAGGCCAAATGTCACCTCTTGGGATAAGATCTTCCCTTCTGCCCAATATAAGGAACTTTATCTGGAGAACCCTAAATGAAGTTCCATTGTTCATTTATTCATTTACTTGTTTATTATTTGTCTCCCCCTGGAATGAAGAATCTCAGGTCATATTACTGACTCAGGATCATAAAATTCTTTTTTCAAGTTAACACCAAGAGCTTCCGGAGTGCCTGAAACTATAGTAAGTTCTTTAAATATATTCTCTCGCTATCTCCAGATAACCCATTTGACATGGTGACAGTGACATCATCTCTATTCATAGGTGAGGGAATGGAGACCCAGAGGAGTTTGATATTTTTCTCAAGTCACTCCATTAGGAAGTGGTTGAGATCAGATTTAGATCCACTGTCATCTGCCGGGGAATGGTAGTGTGTTAATCTGCTAGGCTGTCTTAACAAAATGTCACAGAAATTCATTTCCTCACCGTTCTGGAGGCTCAGAGTCCAAGATCAAAGTGCTGCAGGGCGTGGTTCCCCTGAGGCCTCTCTCCTTGACTTGCAGATGGCCACCTTCTCTCTGTCCTCAGGTGCTCTTTACTCTGTGCCTGTGTACTCCCCATGTCTCTTCCTCTTTTTGTAAGAACACCAGTCCTTTTAGATTAGGGCCTTACTGTTATGACCTCATTTAACCTTAATTATGTCCTTAAAGGTCCTGATCACACTGGGGGTTGGGGCATCAACATATGAATTGGGTCTGGGAGGGGAGACACAATTCAGTTTGTAATTAAACCTAAGCACTCAACCAGTGTGCTCAGTGCTTATTCTGATATTGAGACTTTGATTCAAATAATTTTAACTTCTCTGGCCCTAAGTCTTTCATGGATAAGAAAAATTGTTCTTCTTTCTTAAAGTAGTGTTATTGAGGTATTATTGATATACAATAAAACTATATTGATTAGTTTTTAAAGATTTCCCTCTAAAAAACTTACAATTATAATATAAATACTGCATAATTCTTCCGCAAGTTTAGTCATTATTGGTATTGAGTTAAAATGAGGTTATTCTAATGCTGCCTCCTGTGAAGGTTTGGAAGTATTGAGACTTTCTCTGGGGCCACATCAATACTTCAGTCTGTAATTGCCAGTTTCCCAGGGTGTTATTGGCAACTCTTTTTCTCAAACACAAAGGAACGCAATTTTTTCTTTTCACTCCTTTACAACTTAACCCAATAATTATTGCTTGCTTGATGTATGCTGGGCATTTTTTTTTTAAAGTTTAAATATTTGTTATGTAGAAGACACTCTGAAGACCATGCATTCATTGTGTCTGATTTGGTCTTTTAGTAAGATGTAGGGTGGCACAGGTAGGAAAATGGAACCTTTCTATCCTATATAATAAAAGCTCAGCAACCAAATGTGGAACGACCGAAATGACCAGAATGACCGCTGCCCCTCTCCCTGGCTGGCCCCGCCCCTGATCAGCTGGCCCCGCCCCTGATCAGCCCTAATGGGGCGGGCCAGCTGTACCCCACCAGTGCACAAATTTGTGCACTGAGCCTCCAGAGGTCAGTCAGCTAGAGAGGGTGGAGCTGGTATTTGACTTCAGGTCCGTCTGGTTCCTAAACTTAGGTCCTTATTCCTTGAGCCACTGAGATGAACTGCTACTTTTGTTCTTGCGATGACCCTCACTCTTATGACTCCCTCTGCTCTTGTGGTTTCAATTTTTGTTCCCATTGACTGCCTCTCCTGGGTGTCTGTGCCTCTCCTTTTCCCCTCACTTTCCTCTCCTAGTTCATTTCATCTCGTACGATACACACGATATGAAAGAGGGAGATCTGCATCTCTTTTCGCTCTGAAGTTTAATTGCATTGTCTCCTTTAACCTCTTGCTGATTAAATAGTGACAAATGTGGGAATTATTGTCAGATTGATAGGAGTACACAAGTTGAGAAGGGCACATGCATTTGGAAGGATGCTTTCCTTATTCACTGACATTACCTGGACTTTTGTATGCCATTGCCTTGTGCCTTTCATTATTTTTAATTCCAGTTTACATTTAGAGCTTGCAAATTGAATTGCTTTCTGTGCGGCGCTATGATTTCTCTACTTGGCAAGTACCACTGCCCCCCTTCCCGCCTTGCTTCTCAGAAATTAACGTGGTTGATTTTGTTCCCTTGTACTGCAAACTCATCTGATCAGTAGAATCATGATCGCACTTAGTAATTGCTTCCACAGAGTCTGTAGGGAGAGCGGATGAGTGGTGCTCTGCCTGATGAGGAGAAAGGAGGTTCTCCAGGGAAGTGCACAGGAGCTTTAGGCAATGACCTTGGGTATTAGAGAGCCTTCCCTCTTCACTTGCACTCAGAAGTCTTGTGATGTTTGCAGAAGCCATTAAGGGCCCTGTTGGAAGTGTCCTCACTGGAGTCAGGATAAATATGAAGACTCAGTTATTTGTTTTATCTCATAGGTGCTGCAAAGGGAACCATGTTAACCGAGTTGGGTGTTCTAGCCCAACACCAGCTCAGTTTTGATGATCTTTATTAGTGAAACATTTCATATCCAGTCCGTTTTCAGTACTTTTGTTCTATGTATCACCTTAAAAAAATTCAGTTGATTTTAGTTTCATGAATGAAAGTGGGATTAGTCTCATATTGAGAGACCCCAGGTGCAAAATGAGAGCCAGTATAGCTGTATGGGTGGTTGGTGTCAGCTCACAGAAGTGTTCAGGGATGCAGACCTAGATGCCCTCTAGCATCCTCTCTGTTTCTGAGATGCACAACCCATCTCCACTTCCATCCTCATCTCTCAATATTCCCCATGTTGTAGCACCCTACATCTCTGTACTGTTTATGGACCTCGTGGTCCCTCAATAGCCCAGTCTCTTTTAAGTCTCTGTGCCTTTCAACCTTCTCTTCCCTATTTCTGGAAAACTTTTCTCTGGTCTTCTCTGTGATTGATTCCTTGCTAGTCTTCAGGATACAACCCAAGCACTACTACCTTTCTATATAGTAACCCCTATCTTGCATATTGACTTAGGGGCTCTCCTCTGTCACCAATGCTTATTTTAACTATAGTACCTGTCACACTACATCATAACTGTTGGATGCCTTCTTCTTCTCCCTTATGCTGAGGTCCATGACAATGCTAATTTTATTTTTGAATCACATGTAGAGGATATTGTTGAATTGGTCAATGAAATGAAATAGCTATATATTAATTTTGTATATAGAGTTATAGATTTTTAAAAGATATTTTGATCAGCATTTAGAAATTCAGTAAGACTTTTTAAAGCTCTACAGTACCTGTTTTTCTCTTTTATGTACTTTCTCGGCTATGCTTTTTCTAGGAATCCTACATACTTTTCATGGACTATTGTCAATGAACATGTTCATTGGTTTTTAAGAAAGTCAGACAGTATTGAACTAAAGTTTATAGTTAATATAAAAAGGAATGATCTTGCAAGACTTATTTTTGTAGAAAATACACTGGATAGGAAAATCCGTTTTGTGAGTGGGTTATTGAATCCTATAGAGCAACTTAGCCCTTTTATTTGTAATTTGTAAAGGTTTTTCTGATAGCAATGGGCATTCAAGAGACCTCCTTTCCAATAGAGCAGCGGTTCTCAACCTGTGGGTCACGACCCCTTTGGGGGTCAAACGACCCTTTCACAGGGGTCGCCTAAGACCATCGGAAAACACATATATAATTACATATCGTTTTTGTGATGAATCACTATGCTTTAATTATGTTCAATTTGTAACAATGAAATTGGGGCTCACCGCAACATGAGGAACTGTATGAAAGGGTCCTGGCATTAGGAAGGTTGCAAACCACTGCAATAGAGGGTGCTGCTACTCCACTAGCTATGATGGATCCCAACAGATGAAGCCATCAAAAGAATTGTTCTAAATGCATCCCAGATGGCTACTTACAATTATGATTTATGCTCAGTATAATTTGAAGTATTTTAACCCCCGGGGGGGGGGGGTTGAGGAGGGGGAGTCTACCTGCTTATTTTGCAAGCTCCAGTCTTGTTACATGCTACGTTTCAGCACTTTTTAGGTTAACTGGGCCTCACAGTGCTATCCACAGAGAGCCTTCCCACTTGCCCATGCATGGTGTATGAGTGCCTTTGCCTTTCAAGGAACCCACATTTGCAAAGTGCATTTCTATTTCACTTTCTCTTTCTAATAATTTTAGACCAGGTCTACTTACTTGGCCTCTGGCTACATGAGAAAAGTGACTATGGAATATAAAATGATTAATAGTTTCGGTGAATGGTCTAGAATGTGTTTTCTTAGAGACCTGATGCTGAGGTGAGGAAGGAACGCTGTCAGCCTTCTTTTCATGCTTCCTTCCTTTTGTTCATGACCTTCTCTTAGTCCTGACTGCCCTTGCCATTTCTCTATTACATCCTCATCATTTTCTAAAAGCCAGCTCAACTACCCATGTAGGATTAAATACGCATTTCCATATGCTCCCCCAGCTATTTTCTTTTGGTTATTAATGGTACTTGCTTTATTTTATCTTATATAGTTATTAGCTGTTTACATATCTTTCCACCCTCAAAGACTGAAAATACCCCAGGGAAGGGACCCTGTCTTACTTGTTTTTGCACTCATATAGACAGACGAATAGGCTGCATATAAAAGCGTACCCCACAAACATTTATTGATTTGAAATGACTGTTTCTGAGAACTGTACTACATGTAAATATTGAACCTAGAGTATCTAAACCATTACGGCTAAATGGATCCTTTAGAAATGTAGTTGTCTCTTTGTGTTGATAAGATTGAAAAGGATAAGAAGTACATAATGGGTGAAATCTAACTAATTTTGTGGTGGGGATAGAGGATGTGCTCCAATTTAGCAGGTGGTCTTTTGTAGACTTTGCCATCGAGTGATATGCAAAGATTTTACTTGTTAACATTTTTTCCTTCTTGTTGAGACATCAGTGTTTTGATGGTTGCAGAAGTGGCAGGGCTGTGCCAGGTTTTCCTCCCTATGTAGCCTACGTCAGGTACCTTTGGCAATTCTTTAATGTTATTTCACAGTTACATTTTTTCTTCTTTGTGACACAAAAAGTCTCTCAGGCCTCCCTTGTTACTCTTCTCAGACCCCGTGGTTGCCCTGATGTTTTGCAGGGTAAATGCACCATGCAGATGCCCCACCAGAGGCCCACAGCTCTGTTCGTGAGAAACTTTGGCTTTCATCATTGTTTCTTATTTTTTGTTAATCCTCAACTGAAGGATTTTTCCCATTGATTTAGAGCAGTGGTTCTCAACCTGTGGGTCGCGACCCCTTTGGGGGTCAAACGACCCTTTCACAAGGGGTCGCCTAAGACCATCAGAAAACAGATATATAATTACATATTGTTTTTGTGATTAATCACTATGCTTTAATTATGTTCAATTTGTAACAATGAAAATACATCCTGCATATCATATTTACATTACGTTTCATAACAATAGCAAAATTACGGTTATGAAGTAGCAACGAAATAATTTTATGGTTGGGGGTCACCACAACATGAGGAACTGCATTAAAGGGTTGCGGCATTAGGAAGGTTGAGAACCACTGATTTAGAGAGTGGAAGGGAGGAAAAGGTGGAGAGAGAGAGAAAGAAAGAAACATCAATGTGGAGAGAGACACATGGATCAGTTGCCTCCTGTACACACCCTGCCTGGGGCCAGGGATTGAACCTGCAACCCAGGTATATGCCCTTGACCAGGAATCAAACCCATGATCCTTTGGTGCATGGGCGATGCTCTAACCACTGACCCATGCCAGCCAGGGCTCATCATTATTTCTTAAAAGCAAAAACCTTTATTGTACAAGTAATATGTGCTGGATGTGAGAAACAGAAACAATTTATGGGAGTAGAAATTATGTGAAAAGTTCTCCAAGTCTTACTCTGTCCCACAAAGAATCACTGTTTCTATCATCTAGCGATATTTACACACACGCACACACCGTTTTTCTTTATAATCACTGTTTTGAACATCTGTTCCACCCAATGGCAGAAAGCACAATTACAGCCAATCATAGCATAGCTCTTCTGACAAGTGTAAGTGCTGACAATTCAGTTTCCCCAGCCTGTCCTCCTTCCCCGAGGTTTATCTTAATGCTGGGAATTTAAGGAGGGTCCTGGCTTCTGGAGTGAGGAGCCGGCTGGACCCCCATGGGGCCTGTTCACCCTAGAATAGTCTAGGGTGTGTAGCATCCTGCCCAGTTCCAGGTGTTCCCCACCCGCAGGCATCCAACAGTATTGCTGGCAGTTCCATTTGGTCTTGGCCGTACTGCTGGCCCATCCAGGGGCCCTTCGGGTGTGCACCCTCACAAGGCCTTTCCTCTAGGTGCACGTAGCGAGGGAACTCTGGTATCTCTTTCTTTCCTTCTTCTCTGCTAGTGAGGGGCAGTTCTTCAAGGCTAAGGGCAACTTGGTGGGCTACTTTGGAGCTACTCTATCTCTCACCTCTCTCCCCTCTACAACCATCCATCTTCAAGCGCCTCATGCCTTGACTGAGAACCTCCTTTGGAAGGTTCAGAGGCAAAGCGGGCACTGGGCTTCTTCGCTCGCAAACCCTGTGCTTACCGGAGGGTTCTGTGTCTCCAGTCCCTTGAGGTCAGCCTCCAGGAACTCATTTGCCAAAATCTTACTTCCTTTCTTCCTTGTTCTCCTACCCAGGGAGCGGTATCTTCCCACCACCTCTTCTAGGATAGAAAACACGCAAACAAAAAATGGTTTTGTAAGTGTTTCACATGTGAATCTCAGCTTTTAAAAACTGAAATGTCCAGCGTTGGGTGACTTTTTCTATCTTTAGTTCTGCTGTGATGTCTTTACCTTGAGGATAATGGAGTCTCAGGGCGGTGTGTGTGTGTGTGTGTGTGTGTGTGTGTGTGTGTGTGTGTCACAGTATATAAAGGAGTTTGGGGAAACAGTCACTTTTCACAGAATCATCCAGACCCATGTCACACACATATGCTCACAGATGTGGGGTCTAAATTGCCTTGTTTCTGTTTGCTTTTTACATAAATGGAATAATACTTAGCCTATTGTTTGTGACAGGCTATTTTTTTCCTTAGCAGTATATGATAAACATATATCATTACTGCATAGTGTTCATAATATATTAGTGTGCTTGGGCTGCCAGAACAAAATACTGTAGGCTGGGTGGTCAGACACCGACATTTACCTCTTGCATTTCTGGAGGCCAGGAGCCTCGTATGAGGTCCCGCAGGGCTTGGTTTCTGAGGAGACCTCTCTTTTTGGCAGGTGGCTGCCTTCTCTCTGCACCCTCACAAGGCCTTTCCTCTAGGTGCACGTAGCGAGGGAACTCTGGTATCTCTTCTCACAGGGATAGGAATCCTACTAGACTAGGACCCCACCCTTATAACCTCATATAATTGTTCCTCTTGGTAGGCCCTGTCTCCAAATATAGTCGCATTGTGGTTATGCCTTCGACATATGCGATTTGGGAGGACACAATTCGGTCCATAGCACTTAGTAGGGAACATGGTAAATGTCTTTTATATTAGAATACCAACTCTTTACTACAGATGTTTTAATACTGTTTTTCATATGTCACTTGATGAAAAAATGTTTAAGCTACGTTTCTTTCGATAGGATTTTTAAATAGATAATTTATGATCTCGCGGGGCTTCCCAAAGCTCACACAAAGAGGGACAGGAACCTTGGCATCCAGGGCCCTGCTTGCTTCTATGCAACTCTCATACCCACAGCGCCTGTAGTGGAGCACAAAGCAGAAATGCGCAGAAGGCCAATTGTCATAAAAACCATCAGAATAAAAGCTCCTCTAACATCAGCCTACTTTTCTGATGCAGAAATCAGCAATAACCCTTTTATAGCCACATCTGAGTTGGTGGCTGGACCGTGGGGTGTCGAAACTGCCTCATCTCTTGTTCAGATTGCATTCGGGGACCTCAAAAAGGAGTTAGGCCTGCCGAGCACCAAGTTCCAGGGGACACCTCTGGAGACTTCATCTTGTTTGATTTTTCTCCTTTTCTTCGCTTATTATGAAAAAATGGAAAGATATGCAAAATTAGAGAAAAATGGTGTTTATGAAGTTTGTGAACTCATCACCGAACCTTTTCTCCTGCCTATGTTCTCTCCTCAGTTCCAATGGACTGTTTTGAAGCAAGTCCTGAATATTGTACCTTTTTATCTGTAATTATTTCAGCATCTATCTCTAAACTATAAGCATTTTTTTGTAAACGTAACCAAAATGTCAATACCCCAAAATGTCAATTTTTAACCATTCTCATATATTATCAAATATCTTGTCAGTGATTAATTTTTACCTATTACATCATAAATCCATTTTTTAAATTGTTCAAATCAGAATTCAAACAAGAGCTTCATATTGCATTTAGTAGGTATGTCTCTTAAGTTCCTTTTAGTTTACAATTTTTCATCTTCTCTTTTATTATAATTTATTTGTTGAAGAAACTAGGTCACTGTCCTGTAGTTCCCCATATTCTATATTTTGCTGATGGTCTCCTTAGGTGTCATTTAATATGTTCCTCTGTATATGTTATAAATTGGTAGGTAGGTCTCAAAGTTTGTCTGTAGAGGGGGTGGTGTCTCTGAGACAGTTTCAAGGGATCCAGGAGACCAAGGCTATTTTCACAGGAATGCTAAGATGTAAGTTGCCCTTTTCATTCTTATTCTTTTACAAGTGTTCAGGAGAGTTTTCCAGAATCTGTTTGACATGTGTTTCACAACCGATTGAATGCAAGAGCAGACATGAGAATCAAGTTTTCTTCCATTAAGCCAGATGTTCAAAAGTTTTTCAGAAATGTAAAACAATCCATTCTTATAAAATACTTTGTTTTTGAAAAATAGCACTCAACATATAATGGATTCACTATTTTTTGCTTGTTTGTTTGTTTTAATCCTCACCTGAGGATATTTTTCCATTGATTTTTAGAGAGAGTGGAAGAGAGAAATATTGATGTGAGAGAAACACATTGATTGGTTGCCTCCCTACAAACCTGACCAGGGCTGGGGAGGAGCCTGTAACTGAGGTTTGTGCCCTTGACTGGAATCAAACCTGAAACCCTTTGGTGCGCAGGATGACGTTCCATCCACTGAACCAAACCGGCCAGGGGTCACTATTATTTTTAAATGAATTAATAAAAAAATATTGACCATATTGACTCTTCTTTTAAAATTTATTAATTTTATTCAATCATTTTTTATAACTGTATGAACTCATGATATTAATTTTGTACTTA
This sequence comes from Myotis myotis, assembly GCF_014108235.1. NCBI lineage: Eukaryota > Metazoa > Chordata > Mammalia > Chiroptera > Vespertilionidae > Myotis > Myotis myotis. Next base: position 17,146,539 of record NW_023416368.1, on the reverse strand, counting down.
GGATTACAGTTCAATACTATTTTATATATATATATACTAGAGGCCCGGTGCACAAAAATTTGTGCACTTGGTTGGGGGGGGGGATCCCTCAGCCCGGCCTGTACATTCTCGCAGTCTGGGACCCCTCGGGGGATGACCACCTGCTGGCTTAGGCCTGCTGCCTGGGGGGATTGGGCCTAAGCTGGCAATCAGACATCCCTCTGGCAGCCCAGCAGCCCTCGGGGAATGTCCACTTGCCAGCGGGGAGCAGACCTAAGCTGCAGTCGGACATCCTTAGCGCTGCTGAGGAGGCAGGAGAGGCTCCCCCCACCACCGCTGTACTGGCAGCCGTCAGCCTGGCTTGTGGCTGAGCAGAGCTCCCCCATGTGGGAGCACACTGACCACCAGAGGGCAGCTCCTGCATTGAGTGTCTTCCCCCTGGTGGTCAGTGTGTGTCATAATGACCAGTCATTCCCAGTCTTTCTGCTGTTAGGGTCAGTTTGTATATTACCCTTTTACTATATAGGATAGAGGCCTGGTGCACAGATGGGGGCCGGCTGGTTTGCCCTGAAGGGTGTCCCGGATCATGGTGGGGGTCCCGCTTGGGTGCCTGGCCAGCCTGGATGAGGGGCTGAGGGCCGTTTTCAGGCTGGCCTGCGACTAAAGCTCCCAGCCTCTCCTTTTTTTTCTTTTTTTTTATTCTGGGATTTATTTACCTTCTGTAATTGAAACTCTGTTGCCTTCACTGGTGCTCCCAGCTCTGAGGCCACGGCCGGCTGAAAAGCAGGTATCTGGGATTTGTTTAGCTTCTATAATTGAAACTTTGTTGCTTTTGGAGCTGTTGCTTTCGGAGCTTAGAGCAGGCCGCGGCAGGCGGGAAACCTTGGCTTCCTCTGTCACTGGAGCAAGCAAACCTCCTGCTCACTTCAGCTGCGTGGCTGCTGGCTGCCATCTTTGTTAGCAGTTAATTTGCATATCTCGCTGATTAGCCAATGGGAAGCATAGTGGAGGTATGGTTAATTACTCTTTTTGTCTTTTATTAGATACGATATATATCTAATATATATATATATATATATATATATATATATATATATATATATATATACTGAGTTGCCAGATTATTATGACCACCTGATGTTTGTAGGCAGGTTAGTTATAATTTCACGCTGAAGTTGATAGAGGCCCAGACCATTATAAATAGGGAAGCAGGTTGTTACCACAGCAGTAGAAGTGATTTTTTTCTGAAGATATGGGTAAGCAATGCAATTTAACAGCCTTTGAAGGTGGGATATATTTGAATGTGAGTGGCCAGATTATTATGACCACCTGACGTTTGTAGGCAAATTAGCCGTACACTGCATCATATGGGATATGGAAGCCGAAGGCCTGTTCGAACACCTTTGCTGTCTGCAGTTACCAAGATAAAACGTCTCCAATTCGCACAAGAACACAAAGATTGGACAGTTGAGCATTGGAAAAAAGTCATGTGGTCAGATGAATCACATTTCCAGTTGCATCATGCAGATGGCAGAGTGAGAATTTGATGGAAACAGCATGAAAGCATGCACCCCACATGCATGAGTACAACCCTTCAAGCTGGTGGGGGCAGTGTTATGGTGTGGGGCATGTTTTCCTGGCATGATTTGAGCCCTTTAATTCATGTGGAACAACGTCTGAATAGCACAACATACCTAAGTATCGTTGCTGGTAAAGTTCATCCTATCATATTGATGGTGTATCCCAATGGAGATGGCTTCTTCCAACAAGACAATGCACCATGCCACGGTGCTCGTATTGTGCAGGAGTGGTTTTAAGAACATGAGGGAGACTTTACCTTGCTTAGGTGGCCCCCACAATCACCAGATCTCAATCTAACTGAGCATTTGTGGGATGAAGTTAAAAGAGCCATCAGGCAGCTGGTTCCACAACCATCAAATCTCACAGAACTGGACAGTGCTATTCATCAGGCATGGTGTCAGATTCTTCGCATCACCTTTCAACATCTTGTGGAGTCAATGCCAAGAAGAATTGCCGCAGTATTGAAGGCAGAAGGTGGCCCAACGAAGTACTGATGGGGTGGTCATAATAATCTGGCCACTCATAGTAATATATATCCCACTTTCAAAGGCTGTTAAATCATGTTGTTGATCCATATCTTCAGAAAAAAATCACTTCTACTGTTGTAAACAACCTGCTTCCCTATTTATAATGGTCTGGCCCTCTAGCAACTTCAGCATGAAATTATAGCTAATTTGCCTACAAACATCAGGTGGTCATAATAATCTGGCCACTCAGTGTTTGTGTGTGTGTGTGTGTGTGTGTATATTTTTATATACATATATATATATATGTGAATATATATATATATGTGTGTGTGTGTGTGTGTCTCAAATTTTTCCAGCTTTTTCTATTGGGAGTTCTTTCAGTTGGCTTTTGTGTTCCCTTGACACACTGGCATGAAAGAAAGTTACTTTTACACTTCTTTACTACATGATTGTCTAGGCTTATATATTTTCTCCCCCAGTTTTAGCATCAATCATTTCTCCAGGGAGCTTGGTTCCCTTTATTGGTGAATGGTATTAAAAACCGAGATCTGGCCCTAACTGGTTTGGCTCAGTGGATAGAGCGTCGGCCTGTGGACTGAAAGGTCCCAGGTTCAATTCCGGTCAAGGGCATGTACCTAGGTTGCATGCACATCCTCAGTAGGGGGTGTGCAGGAGGCAGCTGGTCGATGTTTCTCTCTCGTCGATGTTTCTCTCTCATCGATGTTTCTAACTCTCTATCCCTCTCCCTTCCTCTCTGTAAAAAATCAATAAAATATATTTTAAAAAAAAACAAAAAACAAACAAACCGAGATCTGTGCAGTAGGTGTTCTCATTGCTACTCTGGTAGCAGTGGCCCTCTCAGCTAATGGAGCAAATAAATATATGTGTGTATACTAACCTGCATATATACACGTCTCTAAGTAATATCTATACCTGTATTAAGCTAAACGTGAGTTTATACTGTTGTCTCCAGCTCTAATCCATTTTCACATGGATCATTCTAGCCTCCACCCCTTGCTTATCTGTGGATTTCTCCTCTAACATTGAGAAACATGGCTTCCAACATCCGCCATCCATTTATTTAGTGTTCAGTTTTAACATGCATGTGTGACAGTATCATAGCTGTTAACCCATATTCTTTGGGGAAACAACTTTCTCAGCTGGACCACAGTGCTTGGTGTGTAGTTCCTTTTGTCCTTAGTGTTACAGACCCCACTCATTTCCGGAATTACTTGGATCAGAACCTTTCCCCCCAGCTCCCTTTGGAGAGGTGGGTTCCTATATTTGTAACACAGTGAGATTCTCTTGTCACAGAGTGCGTTCTTTCCTAGGCTCCCCCAACTTCCTAAATAAATTTTAAATTTATATACATTAATGTCCACTCTTTGGGCTGTAATGTTCTATGGGTTCTGACAAATGGATGTTATGTAGCCACCATCACAGTATAATACAGAATAGTTTTATTCCCCTAAATATCCCATGTGCTTCCCTCATTCAACCTTTTTTCCCCCAACTCTTGTTTAACAGATACATAGTTTGCAAATATTTTCTCTAAGTCTGTGGCCTGACCTTTGATTTCTTTAAAGTTTCTTTCTAAGGGAAGATTTTAATTTTAATAAAGTCTAAGTTATCAAATTTTTCTTTCATGGATTATGCTTTTTCGTATTGTATCTAAAAACGTATTGCCAAACCAAAGGTCACATAGAATTTCTCCTATGTTTTTTTTCCAGAAGTTTTATAATAATGCATTTTATATTTAGGTCTATGATTCATTTTGAGTTATTTTTTTGTGGAAGGAATAAGGTCAGAGTATAGATTCAGATTTTTGTATGTGCATATCCAATCCAATTGTTCTAGCCCTGTTGAAAAGACCATTCTTTCCCTTTTATATTGTTTTTACTCTTTTGTCAAAGATCACTTGACTCTATTTGTGTGCATCTATTTCTGGGCTCTTTTTTCTGTTCCATTGATCTATGTGTCTGTTCTTTCATCAATACCATGCTGTCGTGATTACTGTAGCCTTATATTAAGTCTTGAAAGTTGGGTAGTGTCAGTCTTCTGACTTTGTTCTTCTTTAGTACTGTGCTACCCATTCTGGCCTCTGCCTTTCCATGTAAACTTTAGAATTAATTGGTTGATACTAACAACTTAGCTTATAATTAAAAATAATAATTTTGTAAAACATTTATGTGTTTCAAAACGGAATCTATAAAACTCACTTCTGTTTCCTCTATTTTTTTCTCTATGCCTTCAGAAGATATACTTACACACACACACACACACACACACACACACACACACACACACACACACGTATAGTATTCTGTTATGATACCCCAAGGTGACTAAGACAAGTGATATGAATTAGTTGAACTATGGAAGAGTAGAAGGCAACAGGAGGCATGCTTTCTGACTCAAGGCAAGACAATCCAATCCTGTTTCAGTTAACATAGAACTGTGAATTAAGGTAGATATTGAGTGGAGTGCTACAGCTAGAACATGATATAGCCCCAAGGCTAAGCCTGCACATTTGACTCTCAATGGCTTTCTAAATTTTGGTCCCTGCCTCTCACAAATCACATAAATACTTCTCTTAACTTAGTCCCACTGGATACCTGTATATTCTTCTAGTAAATCTTACATCCTGACCCCCTCCCTTATGCACAATAAGATTCAAGCTAAGTAGAAGTGAGTTTCTGTTGCATCCAAAAGACCTTGATTAATGTACTGCTTTACCTTGAGAAAACATAACTAATTATTCTCATAGTAGTATCTTCTAGTAGAACTGATATTAAATATGTTTTTATTTTTATTTATTTAGAGAGAAAGGGAGAGGGATAGATAGATAGAAACATCGGTGAGAGAGAAACATTGATCGGTTGCCTCCTGCATACCCCCTCCTGGGGACTGAGCCCTCAACCCCAACATGTGCCCTGACTGGGAATAGAACAGGGGACCTCTTGGTTCATGGGTCCATGCTCAAGCACTGAGCCACACAGGTTGGCTGGAACTGATATTTTGAAACTCAAAATTAATTTCCTCTTCAATTTAGAATAAATGTCAATATTATGAAGGGAAAGAAAGACACACTGAGCTCAAGAAAGCCTTGGATTTATCTTAGGTTTGCATTGTTCCTCTCAAGTTTGTATTCCTTCTTTGCACATAGCCTTCCTATATTTCCCCTCTTCATTGTAAATGCTCCATTTTCCTTAATTAAGTTCCTCCACTTAGTGAGTAAAAAGGAATCTTAAGCAAATCTGTTAATTGCCAGAGGGTGTTGCTAAGGCTTAGTGTGTGGTTTTATTTTTATAGACAAGGCTGTGTATAACATATTAGAATAAAGTTGTGACTCAGGAATACTGAAAAGAGTCTAATTCATTAGAAAGTAGATTCAGGGGGGTAGGGGAGGCCGGGGGAAGGTCAAGGGGGGAAAAAAGGAGACATATGTAATACTCTTTGTAATACTTTAAGCAATAAAACAAAATTAAAATAAAAAGAGAACTCGCTGGAGGGGGTCAATGGCGGGAAAAGGGGGACATATGTAATATTTTCAACAATAAAGATTTTTAAAAAGAGAAAAAAAATAGTAGATTCAACAGCAAGTGGGGAAGAGAGAAGGAAATGACTTTACAACATTGTCATTCAGCCACGTTTTAATTGCTTTCCACCATAACTTCCCTGAAGAAGGCTGGTGCCTTCATGCTCACATTGTAAATGCTGGGAAAGATATAAGGAGAGGAAGAGCAGTGATTCACCTAAGTTCACATGTTCAGTTAAAAACAGCATCAGGCCGAAACCGGTTTGGCTCAGTGGATAGAGTGTCAGCCTGCAGACTGAAAGGTCCCAGGTTCGATTCCGGTCAAGGGCATGTACCTGGGTTGCGGGGTGGGGGATGTGCAGGAGGCGGCTGATCCATGTTTCTCTCTCATCGATGTTTCTGACTCTCTATCTCTTTCCCTTCCTCTCTGTAAAAAATCAATGAAATATATTTAAAAAAAAAAAAAAAACAGCATCAGAAGGAGCAGCTTTATGTATTCATTAGGACTTTTATAGGAATGGTTAATTCCCACAATCCATGCCAGTTAATGTCTGGGTGACATTAGTTACTTTATTTTTCTGTTTCTCTCTTATCTTTAAAGTGGGACTAATTTGCCCAGTCATAGAGGCTCAGTTGGTTGAGTGTGGCCCTGTACACCAAAAGGTCACCCGCCTGCCCAGGGCACATACCTGGGTTGCAGGTTTGATCCCAGGTCAGAGAGCTTATGGAAGGAAATGGATTGATGTTTCTCTCTCTCTCCTTTCTCTCAGCATGTCCTTGGTGAGGATTAAAATAAATAAATAAATAAATAAAATGGGACTAATTTGCCTTGGCTTAAATGAGGTAATGCATACGAAGTGCTTAACCTAGTCATTTTTCTATTTATAATAACTTTTTGTCATTAATCCTCCCCTGAGGATATTTTTTCCATTGACTTTTTTTGAGAGAGAGAGAGAGAGAGAGAGAGAGAGAGAGAGAGAGAGAGAGAGAAAGAGAGAGAGAGAGAGAAGAGAGAATGGAAGGGAGGGAGGGAGGAAGGGGAGTGAGTAACATCGATGTGAAAGAGGCACATTGACTGGCTGCCTCACACACACACCCTGACAGGGCTGGGAATTAAACCTGCAACCTAGGTACATGCCCTTGACTGGGAATCACACTTGACAGCCTTCAGCCAGGGCTATTTATAATAACTTTTACCAAAATTTAATTCACAAATTCCACATAGCTGTTGCCTTGATTATTATGGTAGAAAACTGCAAGGTATGTGCCTTCTTCTCAATGAATTTTGAACAAAAATGAAAGGGTTAAGCATAAGGTTCATGACTGGTTTTACAAGTTACCAATGAACAGTTTTATTACAACCCCTTTTCTCCATAAATGTGCGGCCTCTTCATCCCACTTACCCTTCAGCTGGAACATAGAGCTTTGCAGTATTTCATGGTTGTAACCACAGTGGTGATAAGACGGGACACTTTCTGGAAGATATCAAATGGCTTTTTGTATTTCATATAACCTTATAGGAGGTAGAGGCTAGGAGTAGCTGGCAAAGCTAATTCATTATCTTCTAACCCATTTTTCATGCCAAATCGGGGTTCACAGAGGACCAGGGAAGACTCCTACCTGAATTATGCTGACGCTTATCTTCGATGTTCTTATATCCCGAGTGCTCACTTTTCTTGGCCTCTTGCCCATGTGTTTCAGTCTGAATAGGTTTGCTTTGTAAAATTTCACATATAATCCTGAGAAGAATGGAACTTGGAGTGTTTTTTGGTTGGCAAAGTAAATTAACTCCGCTACTGCCCATGAAAGATAATGCCTGTGGGGGAAACCAGCATTTTTAGGTCATCTCCAGCATGAAGTAATAACTAGAACATTGAAAATTCCCTTAAGAAACTTGTTGATGATAACTTTTAATAACTTGAGGAAAATATAGAGTATTTAACTGTATCATGGAATTTTTCATGAAGTTATGAATTTGATGGTAACTCAATTACATATGAGATAATCTATTGACCTATATTGTCTGCATACCTCGCGTCAGTCTAAAAATCAGAAATCAGCCATTTTGTAGTGGTTTCCTTTAGATTAAAAAAATATTTTTTGTTGATCTTTTTAGAAAGAGAAGAAGGGAGAGGTAGAGAGAGCGAAAAACATTGATGTGAAAGAGAAGCATAGATTGGCTGCCTCTTGCCCACTGGGGATCAAACCCAAAACCTGGGCATGTGCCCTGACTGGGAGTCAAACCTGCAACCCTTCGGTGCATAGGACAATGCCCAACCAACTGAGTCACACTGGCCAGGGCACCTTTAGATTTTGATACTATAGATTTTAAGAAGTTAGTAAAATTTTTAAATGAAGGGCATGTTCTTTTCTCCCTCTTTGAGTTTTATGTGTATTTATCGTGCTAAGAGATGACTTGTAGGTTGAGTGGACCTTTTCCTTCTCTGTGTGTCACCCGTCATCACTATGGTTAGTGAAGGACTTTAATCCATGTAGTTATGCTCTGACTCCCTATTAAACTTGGTGATTTTTACAGGCCATTGGTTTGATCCACCAGTTACCTCTTTGGGTTTAAGAGTTTGCACTAATTTTGTCTCCCAACCCACCACTGCAAACTAATCATGCCATTTCTTTCTCTCTAAGGAAATTCACTCAGAATTATCTGTGCAACACAGAGTAAAGAGATACGGAAAATAATATTCTGCTCTATCGCTACTGCCTGCTTAGAGATCTATTTTGTTTTTCTCTAGGACCCCATCTTGTAGGCTGGTGACTATTTTATTGCCTCGTGTTTATTTATTATTTTCTATTGATCCTTTCAATCTCTCTTTCTTGAATGACTGGTAACTGAGTTTTTTGTTGTTGTTGTTTGTTTTTTGTGTTGTTTTTTTTGTTCCAAAAGAAGTTCCAATGTTCCCATGCTTTGTAGATGGGAGTATATATTTGAAAATCTGAAAACTAAAAGTATGAAAAAGCCATATTTACTTTATTTGTACTATTCTTAAAGAGTCTAGCATCCCTTGAGTGTTTACCATGTTCTGAAGTTTGGGCCAAGAGTGTGCTGGTTGTGTGTGTACATTGCTATGTGGATAGGTGAGCATGTATATTTACAAGTGAATCTCTGTGTGTGTTTAAGTGAAATCTCATTTAAAAAATTCTTAAAACATCTCTATAAATTTGAGTATAATTACTTTCCCCTTTTACATACGGAAAAACAAAAATTCAATGACACGTAACTATTATGCACCGGAATCAGGACTCAAAATTATGTCTGTCAGATGTCAACCAAGTCTTGCTTTTGATGACAGCACTGCTGTCTCATTGGTTCTTTTCATCTTGCCTCACGCACAGTTATTTGGGGACAGGTGTAGCTCACTCTAGTGTTTTAAAGATGCTGCAGGGTCTTGGACACTCTTCCCACTGAGCAGTGGGGTCTGTTTCCTCTTTCCTTCACTCTGAACTCGCCTGTGACTACTTTGACAAATGCACCGTGATGGCAGTGATGCTAGGGCAGCCCCAGGACTCACCTTTAAAAGGATTGGCAACTTCTCTTTGACCTCCAGGAGCTCAGAACCCGAGGGGTCCTTGCTCTGAAGGAGCTCAAACTAGCCACATGGAAAGGCCCTATGGAGAGAGGGAAAGCTGCTCAGCTGGTCCTCACTTGTTCAGACTCTACGTCATTTTAGCTTAGACCAGCCGTGGGCAAACTATGGCCTGCAGGTATGTAATGATGTTTACTTTATTTATATTAGTTCACACAAACACTCCATCCATGCTTTTGTTCCGGCCCCAGTTTAAGAACCCATTGTGGCCCTCGAGTCAAAAAGTTTGCCTACCCCTGGCTTAGACTCTAGACTTCATGGAGTAGAAATAAGCTTATCCATGCTATGCTCTGTTCTAATTCTTGACCAGTAGACTCATCAAATATAACAATAAATTCTTGTATCGAACCACTAAGTTTTGGAGTAGATTGTTAGAGAGGAATAGATCATCAAAACACCCAACCTCCTGAATAAGATCTCCCAAACCAGGAATTTTTGTTCCTTCCTAGTTCATCTTTATATTTCTAACTCATAGCACAGTATCATTCATGTAGTTGCAGCCCAGTTAATTTTAGTTGATTGAATGAGTAAATGAATGAATGGGATAAAGCTATTAGGAAGACAAGGACACCGGTCTCACAGAGCATCTGTTCTACTGGGGGAAAGAGACAGACAATAAACAAATACTTTCAGGTGGTGGTGAGTGTTATGAAGGACAGTAGGGTAGGAGAGGAGGACACTTGTGCAGAGAGGGAGTCGTGAGTACCTGTGTGCTACCTGGACTATGGCTTTGCTGCTAAAAAAACAAGAATTTGCCATCTTTTTCCCTGTTTCCATACACCTCTGGATCAACTGCAGTATCACATCTCAGGGTATGAAAACGGGATGGTCCCCGAGCAAAAAGGGAGTTTGGGTAGAAAAGGCCTTGGTCAGGATATCACTCAACAAAAACCACTCCCTGAACTTGTACATTCTCACACTTCCAAGCTCCTGTAATGTAGTCCCCTCTGCATGGAATGGTATCCTGAAAGTCCTCTCATCCTTTTCTTATCCAGTTTAATGTTCCGTCCTCACACGCATAAGTCTCTTCCTCTACTGTGCTACAGATCTGTGCTTTCATGGCACCTTTCTCTAATGCTGGCTCGTCCTCTCCAATTACAGCTTCCCCCAGCTCTTTGAGAAATCGGTGAGAATAAGGGATGTGTGTTTTATCACCATATCCACTATGGAACTTACTGTAGTTTTTAACAGTAGAAGATGCTTAATGCATGCTTGTTCAAAGCAAGAAGCTGAGGAAAGAAGGAAGGAAAGGGCCATGTTTCTTCCATAACTTTATTTATGTAGGCCTGACACATAGGAGGACATATTCAATAAATACTTGATGAATGAGTGAATGTACTAATTAATTAATGGCTGAGATAGCACCATTTTCAGTATTTTAAATCATGAGCAAGTTCATTTTTTTTTGTTATAAAATCTCCCTTATTAAATCCCTAAGGGCAAATATATTTCTATAAGGAGTGTGTAGACCCCATTACAAATCTGGGCATTATATTTTTCATAATGTATGAAAAAGAGCAGATGACCCAGTGTTGTAAAAAATGGTCAGCAGGGCATGTCCTCAAGTTCTGTATCTTTAATTAATGTTGTAATATGAATCAGAATCTCCCAGTGTGAAAGTAGCTTCTGGGAAGGAACTCAGGGATTGTTCTCTCTCCCGCCATCAAGACATAATCTATAACCATTTCATCCATCGCCTGAAATATTACTGAGCTCAGAATTCTAATTTTTAACACTGAAAATGCCCAATTTATATCTAGGAAAGAATTTATGCAATGAGATGCCTTAATGTGAGATTTTCTTTCTCTCATACCTATCTATCTATCTATCTATCTATCTATCTATCTATCTATCTATCTATCTATCTATCTATCTATCTATCATCTATTCTATTTAGATACAATGCAAAGAAACAATTGTAAAAATACATTTTCATTACGTGTGCCTGCAGTCTCTTTACAGGTAACAGCTGTACTTAAAACTTTGCTGTCTCACATACATTTCTGAAAAGTTGTTGATTAATTAGGAGAAAGTAAAAGCACTAACTGTGCAATTCTTATTTTAGTAGCAATTTGGATTACATAGCGTGAGGTGTAAAGTATGTTAAAACGGCATCAGATATGGCGTCTTTGCATTAAAATGGAAATGGATTCTGTTTATGTCATTCCATTATGTCAGCATTGAGCAGTTTAGATGTATTAATAGACAGCCCAAATGCCATCTATCCCTTTTAAATATCATAACTGGCAGAAGTACAAATGTTAGTGAAGGTACAAAGCTAATTTCTGATTCAATGGAAGAAAATGACCTTGAATGAGTTGACACAGTTAAAAAAAATACCGAATGATTCTGATTCAGTACATTTGAAGAATTAAGCCAACGACTTTATACTGGGACATTAGAATGAATGACCATATGATTTGTTATATAAATACCAGGAATTGAATGCTTGTTTGTTATTTGCTGTTTAATTGGTTGGTTTCTGGTTGTAAAGAGAACCTTGGGCTCAGCCTAATTGATTAAGTACCTTGTTTCCCTGTATTCTTTAATTTCAGATTCAAGGCTTGTATGTAATCCATTTGATGGTTTTATTTGCTTTTTTCTCTCCTGCAACTTTGCTGACTAGGAATTGGTTTACTCTTTCATGTCTGAAGGCTCTGATAAATTGAGGAGCTTAGGCAGACAGCTCTTTTATCCAAGAGCCCTTACTGAGCTGGTGATATTGCTGAAACCTGCCTAGTCTCAAAAAAAAAAAAAAAATGCTCAGGGAGGGATAAGAGTCCTGCAGGGAGGAAGCAACAAGGGAAATTTTTTGCAATGACCTCAAGAAAAACATGAATTCACTCACGCAGAAGTCTGTGCCAAAATAGGACGACGAGAGTAGGCTGGTTGTGCTTTGGCTGATGAAAGGATAGTGAATTGAAAAAATGATCAAAAGTGACATTGTGGGCCAACTAAGAAATATCAAAGGAGACTGGACTGCCGATCAGCCACGGAATTCTGTGTCCACTGGGAGCAGCTCCACAAATGTTTGCTGAGCCCTTATGTAGAAACGGTACTAGGTGGTGTGGCAGATGCAACGATAACACTCGGTGGGTACATCTTCCCCTTGCTGTTCTCTTGCCTTTTCTCATGATTTGCCCTTGACCTTGTTCTTCTCCTTCCTTTCACCTGGATGGAGCTATGCAAGCACCTTCTAAGGGATACAAAGATGCATGAGACACAATTCCTGCCTTTAAGGAAGTTTCAATCTGATGGAACTCTGAGACAGAAGTAGAATTGGAGATGTTTATCTGTATCTTTGTTTTGTTTTGCTTGAAAGCCAATTCTGATAAAATTGCAGGAAATCATGGGGGTAGAGAAGCCTTGTTCCATTAATACAGGAGCTGTGATTTTTATTATTGTCAAAGGGTGCCTATTATATCTCTTTTCTGTGATTTTTAAAGTGCCGGTTAATTTGAAGCTTTACTCTTTTCTTTTCCAAGTGGTTGGTATCTTTCTCTTTCTGAGAAACTCACTTTGCATGGGGTCTTTTGCCTGTTTGGACTTAAGACTTTGACTTACAAATCTGACATGGATAAGGCAAAGCACAATATGTATGTTCTCTGAGGTTAACCTGTAATATTTTCAAGATCCACATCAGCTGAATGATGTGAGCTTCCGGAAACACCGTCTCTTCCAGCTTTCTGGAGGAACACAAGAGTACTTGGGAGTTCATTGTGTTCTCGGATGAAAGAGAAAAGAGCTTGTTGTGGGGACAAAGCAAAGATGGTTTCAATTGTGAATTGACACTTTGCTTTTTTGTCTTTTTTCCTGGCTGCTTTCAGCAGTTCACCATTACAAGGTCCAGGTGTGTTTGTGGTCTTTCATGTGTCCATACATCAACCCATGGAGGGATACACTGTGAATGACCAATGGTGATGGCCACTGGTGACTTCTGGAAGCTTTAGGTTCTGGTGCTAACAGTCTACTTGCCTGTCAATGAAAGTTGGCCCAATGGTACTGCTGCACAAGCCACAAAAATTTGTTGTCAAGTGCGGTCTCTTTGCCTGGAAAGCTCTTCCCTACATTTTCCACATGAATAAATCATTGTGGCCTCATTTATGTCTGCTGATTTTGCCTGAATAGAATCCATCCCTCCTTCTTCCTGCACCGCCATCTTGATTTTGCTTTGGAGAGCCACTCCTCCCTCTGGGTGAGTCTCTGGGAAACAGTGCCACGTGGTACCGAACTAGGGTTGTCTAGAGCCAGACTTCCTGGGTTTCCATCCTAGCTCCACCAGCGCTACTTCTGTAGCATCCTGTACACACATCAGTAGGGACCACAGCCATTTGTTCTTATTGATCTTCCTGTATGGACTCCCGACTGATGGGGCTCCTTGGGAACTCCCTGAGTTGGCATTTTCATTTGGGCAGCCTTGGTTGCAACATGATAGGTGCTGTTTAGGATTAAAGGAAAGTGCCCCTGTCCTGGATAATGACACCACTTGCTGCATCGCTGGGTTCCATCTGCACTCTTCAAAGTGGATTAAAAATATCCTATCATTTCTTGAGCTGCTTTTTCCTTGTAATTCCCTTCCCCCTCCCCCAAATGTGCTATAGCATGGTGTTCAGATCATTGAGTGAATGGAGAGTGTTTAAGATTTTTAATCCTTTTTAATTTTAATTTCATTTTTCCCATTACCATTTAGCCACCCTATGCCTCCTTCCACCTCCTTTCCCTCCCCCCTGCAATCACCACACTGTTGTCTGTGTCCATGCGTTATCTCTCTCTTTTTTCTTTTTTTGCTCAATCCCACAACACTCCCCACTCTAACACCCTCTCACACCAGAGCTGTCTGCCTGCTCTTTATCTATGACTCTGCCTCTATTTAGCTTGGTAGTTGAGTTTGTTCATTAAATTCCACATATGAATGAAACCATATGTTACTAGACTTGAAACTGAGCTGATATTAACTTACTATTACTAACTTGATTTTTTGTTCAGTGTAGGTAAGGTCTTTTTGACAAGGTGAAAACTTGGGGAATCACATGCTTCATGTTTTCTTGGCATATGCATGTGTGATGGGACTTCTTATTTCTTCTCTCCTGTAAATAAGAGTATTATAAAGAAGATGTTTTCCCTTTCCCAATAAAGTTCTGATGTCAAAGAGAATGGAAAAAGAATGGAGCAAATTTGGATATGAATTTTTCCTGGGTAAACAAGTTCAAATACAGTTCATTGAAAGCTGTCCTGAGCAAATGAAATGAATATTGGCTTTGGGAAAAGAAAAAAAAAAGTGAAGGAAAGAGAAATTCTGAAAAATTGAAGTCCATTCCTTTAATGTGGAGGGTTAATGAACTTTCTGCATACTTCTTTTCATTGTTTATAGGCCTTGATGTACTGATGTCTTACCTCACAGACACTGTCACATCTCAGTACATTGTTAAGTGCTTGATGCAGAGTTGTCCACGTCAGAGAGGAATAGTGCCAGCTCATAGGGTCTGAATCTTGATTTCAGAATGAAAGTTTTCTTCTCACTCTTAAGAATTGATAGAAGAATTTAATAATTCTTCTTCTCTGATTCGAGTCAGTTGATTTTCTTTTGGAATTTGATATGCTAAATGTCTAAGCCTTAAGACTGGAAGCATTCCAGTTATAGGATAATGGATAGAAGCACCAAGGGAATGAAAACAATATTAATGCTTTTATTTAAGAGTTGACTATTAGCATGCATTAATAGATAGTAAACCGAAAACTCAGTGCTAAGACACTTGGGTCTCATCTTATTTAGCTTGTTTAGAGAAGAAAATGTGTTTTGAGCTCTTCAATCTTGCTACAACTGCGCTGTAACAAAGCAATTTTAGTAGAAAAAATGGATTTGGATCACAGTTTCTTGTTGAGTTTTGTAGAATTTGTCTGTTAGAGGAAAAAACTGGCTTGCTGAAAATGTGTTTGCTTCTCTGCTTACAAGTTCTAATCTTGGTTCTGATGTTATTGGAACAATTGTCGGCATGCCTCTTTACTTTCCAATAGTTTGTAGTAAAAACATTCATTCTCAATATATTTTTTTTGTCCCTGTGCCTTTAAAACTTGATTAAAAATCATCAGGCTGCTCAGAGTTCTAAGTGAATAGACATTGTCATTAGCTCTTTGATAATGGTCTCTCTGTTCTATAAACCAAGTAATCAAGTTTAGCTTGTACTTGTTGTATCAAAGTTCCCAGAGGGTTTACTAATGAAAACAAAATGGCAATATATGTCATTTTAATAAACTAGCATTCTACTTAAAATAATTTGAAAATGAACATTTTAGTCCCATGTGCCACTGTTCTGACCTTAGCATCCTTGGGTTCCTCTCTGTCGTCATTTTAGCGATTACAAGTCAGGGTGAATTAACCAAGGTCATGTCTGTACCAACATTTTAATTACCTGGCTTTGTTGATGGCTTGTTGAAATTGCTTTCATCTGGCGGGTTGAAACACAGCACATTGATAGGAGGAATAGCTACCCAGCATTCAAATGCTTCTTGATGTGTACCTCTTGTCATAAGGTGACTACTTTTTAAAAATATTTATATGGCCGAAACCGGTTTGGTTCAGTGGATAGAGCATCAGCCTGCGGACTGAAAGGTCTCAGGTTCGATTCCGGTCAAGGGCATGTACCTGGGTTGTGATCACATCCCCAGTAGGAGATGTGCAGGAGGCAGCTGATCGATGTTTCTCTTTCACTGATTTTTCTAACTTTCTATCTCTCTCCCTTCCTCTCTGTAAAAAATCAATAAAATATATTTTTAAAAAAATAAAAATATTTATAAAATATACTTATATTTTATGATTAAAAACAAACAAACACTTGCACATCTGAAGGAGTTTTTTTATTATTTAGAGACTCTGGTGGTTTATGGCATCATAACATATGCTCTAACTCAAGGTTGCTCAATTCAGGCACTGCCTAAGTTGCGGGGGGCCTATTTTGTGCATTAGAGGATGTTGCTGAGCACCTGTAGCCTTTCCCCCCTAGATGCCAGTAGCACATGCTTCCCCCGCACCCAGCACCCCAATAGTGACAGTCAAAAATGTCTCCAGACATTGCAAATGTCCGCTGGGAAAGAGGGAGAAGAATCACCCCACATTGATAACCATGGCTCAATACTATAAATTTATGCTGATCTTATTTTAACATTTCCTTCCATTTTTGTTATCCTTTGGTGTGTTTTTATGACATAGACAGTCAAGTTCCAAGTAGTCATTCTTTCTTTTGGATACAAAAATAAGTTTTAGTTTTTACTGATGATTTGCCTGGAAGCACAGCTTGCCATGTTTTATTTAAGCTGGTTTGATTGCAAGCATGTTATGCTGATTCAACGTTTTGGACAGAATGTTTCAGCTATTAAGAACAAAACAATAAATTCTTTCTACATGCTGAAATATTTTGTGTAGCAGGTTTAGTAATATTAGAATTGGGACCCAGAATGAAGGCGCTCTAGTGAACACTGTCCCATATTAATGTACCCCTATCTCCTAATATGAATATCATGTATCATAAAAGTTTCACAATTTTAAATATCGTAATAATAGAAAGCATACTGATGGCTGATATTCACCAAGTACTGATCATGCCAGGAAGTGTAACAAAGCTTTACTCACACTGAGTCATTTAATGCTTCTAAGCACCTTGAGGCAAGTGCTATTGTTGTCATTATTTTATCTGGAGAGAATAAAAAAGCATCAGAAACGTTTAGTCACTTACCCCAAATCAACTGTTCAAGGTTGGCACTAGGACTTGAATCAAAGGTTTCTATTTCTTAAAGATACTGCTTTCAGCTTCTGTACTATTCTGCCAACCAGTGTCTGTTTTCATTGTGGCATCCCTCAGACTTGCCACTGTAGTGCACTCTGGACCACCCTCTTTTTTTTAATAAGTAATTAAAAATATTTTATATGTTTTTATTGATTTCAGAGGGAGGAAGGGAGGGGAATAGAGAGATAGAAACATCAATGAGAGAGAAACAAAGATTGGCTGCCTCCTGCACACCCCCTGCTGAAAATCAAGCACACAACGCAGGCATGTGCCCTGACCAGGAATCGAATCATGACCTCCTGGTTCATGGGTCAATGCTCAACCACTGAGCCACACCTGCCGGGCATAGACCACCTTTAACTGCTAGGAGCCACATATCTGCCTGAGGGTTCCCCTCACCCTTTGTGAGTGTGCCCCACCCACACTCAAGGAAAGAAGTTTCAGAGGATTAACACCCACCCCTCTGTCCTCCTTCAGTAAGGCTCCACTCTCTCTGGGAGTTGTTGAATGAGCATCCTAGATTCCTTAACAGGTGTGATAGTTCGGAGGTTGCTCATTGGATGCCAGAGTTCCCAGGAGCACTAAGCCCATGAGCTAGTGTATTTGCCGGATAGTGTATCCTCCTTAGCTGCCTTCCCTTTCCTATCTCACTCCTCTACTTCCTTACAGGCACGTACTTCCCAAGTAAACCACGTACACCAGAGCCTTACATCAGGGGCAGCTTCTGGGGGAATGCAAATTAAGCTGGTTATCTTTCCAAAAATTTGCTTTAAAGGAGAAGATGGTATGTGGTTGGTTTTGAACCCATGCTAGAGTTCTACATTAATGGAATAAAAACTAAAAAAATTACAGTTATATAGAGTGGTAGAAGAGCAGTGCAAATATTTTCAGCTAATCTATCACACCATGTTTCTCACGTTGTAATATACTTGTATTTAACATTGAAATTGAATCCACTAAAGTGTATAGCCCAAATAAAAACGCCGTATGGAGACTCAATCTCGTTAGCAATCAGGTTCTCAATTTCCAGGTCTTTGATGACTTCAACATTTTTTATGAACTTCATTTGTAGATCTCAGGTCCATACTTTCTGAATAAACACTATATTTTCTACTGGTTCATTCAAGGAGCATGCTGGGTGCTGTGAGCTCCACCTCCTCTCAATGTCCCCTTGTGCTGTTTTAGAGTCAATCCCTTTCCACTAATCTTTGGTCATTCCAATCGCTGATCTGCTTTCTACCACTACAGTTTTGTCTTTTCTAGAATTTCATATACATGAAATTGCCTCGTACATGGTATATATTGCTAAGTATGTGCTTTTGAGATTCATCCATGCTGTCTGATCAATAGTTTGTGTCTTTTATTGCTGAGCACTATTCCATTGTATGGATGTACCTTAGAATTGGTGGTGGGAGGTGGGACTGAGCCTCCTGTTCAGGGAATGCAGATATAGCCATGAGGCCTTATATTGCTGCAGAGGCTATCTTGGTCATGGCCTTAAAATGAGCCAACATGGATTCTAGTGGTGGGTGTGAACCTTTGCCCTTACCCCCTGCATCCAGGTGATAGTCACACATCGGAACAGGTAGCCGACCAGGTTATTCATTTGTCCCAGGGCCCTGAAAATCCAGATGGTTTCTTGGAATTTTTAGAATATCCTTGTCCCTGGCCACTATGAGATCCATAGAGGTGTAGCTTCTCCCACCACATGTATAGCCCCTGTTGGAGAGGGATATGGGGAGAGAGAGACAGAATGATTTGGAGTGGGGCCTTGACTTACGAGTTTAATTCGTTCCGAGACTGAGCTCCTTAAGGAGCTCGTTAACTCAAATTACTCTGTCAACTCAATGCAAAAAATCGGCGGAGAGAAAGCTGGTATCTCAAAAAACTCGTTAGTCGGGACACTCGTAAGTCAAGGCCCCACTGTACTTGAAATGCTGAGTATTTCTCTAAAGGTCTTTCATTAGTATTGCAGGGGGGCAAAAACAGTTGCTTTCCTTCTCCCTATTCCTTGTGTATAGAGGTAGCGAGGAAGATCAGGCCAATCAGTGCGAGATTAAAAAAAGAGATGTGACATTTTCTAAGGAACCTTGTCACACAATGTAAATTTTGAACCAATTTGCTTCTAATGGAACTTATTAGAGAAGGTTACCTAAAACTCCAAGTGGCCCTTTCCTGCTTTTAACTGACAAATGCTGACATTTACATTTTTTAACCTATTGGTACATTTCATCATTTTAGAAAGGTTGTGTCTTGGTTTTATCATGATTTTTAGTTAAGAACCTGAGCTAAATCTCAATTCAAGTTTGTCTACAGTCTGATTTACAGCGACTTTCCCTTTATTCTCTCTGATAGAGATTGTAATTAGCCACTGGACAGGCATATCAGAACTAGGAGAGGATGAAAATAATCAGAGGATTGGCACATGATTGAGATACTAAATTTCAGGTGTGTCTTTGAAAGAGTCATTCTCTTTCTGCAAGCTGTTAAAAACCTCACTTTACTAGATACTTTGCAAAGTATTCCTGATGAAATGCAGGCCTCATGGGAATCATTCTTTTCCCTGTTTTGGGTGTATTTATTTGGAGACTTAAGAGTCACAACATTTTTAAGGAGTAAAATAAAATCCAGGGAATATAGTTTTTGAGGTGGAAAGTTTGAAACAATTTGTTGACTGTCACGGACAAAGCAGCTAGAGCCCTAAAAGTATACAATTCAAGACTTTTATAAACTCCTAGATGTAGGCTTCTCTTTGGCAAATAAAAAAGGAAGATGTATGAGTCTAGAAGAGGTTTAATTTGAAAACTTAAATTGAGGAAAAGAGCAGAGAATCTGAAGGTGTAGAGTAGCTCGTATGTGTATACGTTTTCCAGTATATACACGTATATACACGTATTCACACACATGTACACACAGCAGTCCCCACTTATACCTAGTTTCATCTTCCACGGTTTCAGTTACGTGCAGTCAGTTGCAGTCTGCAAATATTAAATGAAAAAATTCAGAAATAAACAATTCCTGTTTTAAATGCATGCTGTTCTGAGTGGCCTGCTGAAATCTCGCGCAGTCTCGGCGAATCGCCCCTCCTCCCGCGTCCTCGCGCTGATGCTCCCTGCCCCTTAGTCACTCAGTAGCCATCTCCGTCATCAGGTGGCTGTTATACCTGCTGCTTGTGTTCCAGTCTCCCTCATAGTCCCCCAACGCAACGTCGCGATCCTATATCGTTCACCCCACTCCATTCCATCACGTCGGCATTTTTTCGTTTCACACCAGCAGCAGAAGGGTGAGTACAGCACAATAAGGTATTTTGAGAGAGGCCACATTCATATAACTTTTATTGCAGTATATTGTTATAATTGTTCCCTTTTATTGTTAGTTATTGCTGTTAATCTCTTACTGTGTCTAATTCATTAATGAAACTTTATCATAGGTATGTATGTTTAGGAAAAATCATAGTCTATGTAGGGTTCGGTCCTGTCCGTAGAGGCATCCATGGGGGCCTTGGAATGGAAGACACACATAGAGTGGCCCTCCCTTACCCCTGACTTCCTTTCCTTCCCCTTCTGTAGATGCCCACACCCTGGCACACAGGCCACAGAGGATGCCCGTGGCTTGCCATGCCTGCATACCCTGCTTTGCAACCCTTCCTTTTCCTGAATAAATCCTTTTTGGTTGACAGAAAAAGAAAGAGAATTCTCATTTATCACTTTCCCAACAAATACTTATCAAATACCTATAATGTGCCAAACCTACTCCTTGCCCTTATTGAACTCACAGTGCAGGGGGAAGGCTTGTGATAAACAGGTAATTAAAAAAAAATAGTATTGTGGTTGGGAGTGGTGCCTGCTGGCACAGGAACACATCAGGAGGAAGTGGTTTTGTTTAGGGGTCAAAGAAGATCCCCTGAGGACATGTAGTTTAAATCTATTACTCCTGCATAATGTCCTCCTCTGATTTAACTTCCAGCCCCTTGGATGGCAACAGCGAGGTCCTACAGGCCTCCATGCTCTGTTCCTGTAGCGTTAGGTAGGCCACGGGAAGTCCCAAGCCCTCTGTAGGTCACGGCCTTGCTGGCTTCCATGACACTTGTGGGGAAAAGATCTGAGATCCAGAGGATTTGACCAGCAGGTGCGGGTATCTGGTTTATGTTGCTTGCTAGAATCCACAGGATCCTCCTCTCTCCTGGATGTCTACTATTGATTGTTTTTCCACCAGCAAGAGAGTCACTTCTGGGCTCCCACAGATTCCGTGAGTCATGTGGCACCCCACAGCTGTACGCTAAGTGGCGAAATAACCAGAAGCAATAACTAATAACAGGGGCAACATATATGGAGTGTGTGCCACTAAGCGGTGTGATCTACAGAACAGTCCTGTCATAAATGCCTTTAACTGATGTATTTGCTGCTCTGCCCTCCCCCCACCCCCTCAAGCAAAGGAGATGAGAGAGAAATAAAAATGGAAGCAGGTCCTCTCAGTGAGTCTCAGCCCATGAGGGGCATGTCTTAGGAGACACATTTCGTGTGGCACTTGGGTCATCTGAGCATCTTGGTGAGAACCGTGTGATTACTAGGGTGCAAAATGGTATTTTGATCCTATGCAGGTTTTCACTTTACCAACTAACTTTTCACATCTCACATACTTATTTCAGTGAATTCTTCCAGCCGTTCCATAAGACTGAGACACACGTGATCTCACTTCCAACGGCCAAGGAGCTTCAATAACTTGTCCATTACCTAGTAGGGGCTGAGGGAAGATTTACACTCCCGGGGTCCCCGGGGTGTGCTCCTGGTGATACTGCCTTCTGGCTCTCAGTGATTTGTTAGGCAGCTTGTAGCTTTTGGGTTGGAACCCAAATACTTCTTTTCATACTAGTGAAGAGAGAAAATCCACAGGGGAGATGCCCATTGGTACCATTTTAGGAAATCAGAGAAGCAATGAGTTACAACTTTGCCGAAGAGAAGTTTCAAAAGAAGTTTGGAGAGATCCGACTGTATCTTGGAGTGGGCAATTCAGAGACTCCCGCTTGATTGAACCCGAGCCATCAGTCAAGCCAGAGCCAGATAAATATAAATTTATCTCCAGATAAATGAGTTGGAGTCATTCCCTTAAGTCCAAAGGCAGAACTGCTGTCTACCTCACCCCCACTCCCACCTTGTAGCCTGGCTCCCCACCTGGCTGCAGTTTGAGGCAGCAGGTTCTCATTACATTTAACTCTCTTTTTTTTGTAATATGTTCTTGAAATTGAATTAAATTTACCTCCTTCCTGGTGTTTGTTGATTTTTAAATGACTTCCTGGTGGGTTTTCTTCAAGATCTTTAGCCAAAATTCAGTGGTTCTCAGGGTAAAATGAGAGATTCAACCCTATGAGAAAACAATGCATTATTTTCTTACCTTCAGGTGTAACTGGAAGATGCTGTGTTTTGACCATTCATGGTCTTTATTTCCCCTAGTGATTTTGCTTTCCCTGCTGGGATGGTCTAAGCCAATTACCCTCCTCTCCCGAGTTGTTGTTAGTCTTCATCCACAGAACAAAAAAAGTCATACTCTCCTCCAACAGAATTGCCAATCTTCTTCAAACTATTGCATTTTCCATGGTTACTGAAATGCACTCGCCATGGGAGATTTGGAGATGAGGGTTAGGATCCCCTGTAAATGTATCCCAGGATTGTGATCAGAAAAAGACCTTCTTGAGAAGGGATCTGAATTGGTAAGGTCTAAATAGTTGTTCATGTGTTTCTTCATTTATTTATCCATGGCACTTTCTGTGTGTCAGGTACATAATAGAATAAATATGCAAATATCCTTTCCTCACACAAATTGCAGTTCTGAGGGAGAGAAGGACAACAAATAAATAATCAGACTTCAGGAAGTGTGTTAAATAGTGGTAACTGCTAAAGAGAATATACAGAGAGGGATTAGGGATGTGTGAGTGGGGGTGGAGGTCGGGTGCATCGTATGTGGGTGTGTGGGAAAGTGGAAATTTTACATACGTCTCCAGGGAAAGTTCCCTTTCCTTCCTAATATCTGAATGAAGTGAGGGCTTTTTGGTGGAAAATTTTTCAGAGATAAGAATAATAAATGCAAAAGGTTTAGTGTGTCCAGAGAATAGCATGGAGAGCAGGTGGCCAGCAGAGTGAGCTGATCAGGAGGGAGAGCAATCAGAGGTGAGCTCAGAGGTGATGGGAGCCTGATGCAGAGGTCAAGGCCAGGATGTCGGTTCTGCTATGAGCTAGAAACCATGCCATTGGAGGGTTTTGAGCAGGAAACATGTTATGTTTCAACAGCATGGCTCTGGCTCCTGTGTTGAGAATAGGCTGAAGGGTCGAGCAGAGCGATTGTTTAGGAGACATTTGAAATAATCCAGGCAAGAGATGGTTTGGGCTTAGATTGGTAACATAAAAAAGTGGTTTCCAGGGCTGGTTTATGGGAGTGATTTCAAGTATTGTCTTTAAAGTTAAATGAAAATGTCTCAGTATTTAAATTTACAGCTGCACTCTTCACAACTGAAGTTTTTTAAAATTGGCATTTTTATACAGATTAAACTACATAAACTATTAATGAAGCACCTACTAAATACCCAGCTAAATGGTGGGATTTTAGATCTTCTCCTGAACAAGTTATTTTAATCTCATTGAATAAAAAATAACTACATGTGTGCACATACATACAAACACCTTAATTTGGAAAACATATGAACATATGTTCTGTTACAGGTGATGCTTAAATGCTATTAAGAAACGTAGTATTTCCTGAGCAGTGCAGTTTGTGCTGGGCATTTTTCGTAAGGAAACAGATGCAAACTTCAAAACAGCTCTGTGACAGCAGTTTTCAAACTTCTTGGTTTCAGGACCCCTTTCCACTTACAAAAATCAAAGAGCTTTCACTTATGTGAGTTGTATATATTAATATTCACTATATTACAAATTAAAATGAAAGCATTTAAAATTACTAATTTATTTAAAATAATGATTAACCTATCATATGTTAGATATAATATGTGTTTTATGAAAATACTATAATTTATATTTTTTAAAATTTATTTTAGAAAGAAGGACATGAGAGAGAGAGAGAGAGAGAGAGAGAGACCGGTTGCCTCTTGTATGCACCCCGACCAGGGATTGAACCTGCCACCTTTGGGTGGATGTAAGGGAATGATGCTCCAACCAATTGAGCTGTACCAGCCAGGTCTCCAAAATTTTAAAATGCATTAAGAACAGCATTAATTTACATTATTGCAAATCTCTTTAATGTCTGGCATAATAGAAGATATCTGGATTTTCATATTTGCTTCTACATTCAATCTGTTGTGATGCATTTTGTGGCTGAAGTATATCTGACCTTGTACAAATATGTAGTGGAAAAGGTAGGAATATTGTCATATCCTTTTCAGATAATTGTGGTTATTGTTTTTTGATGCTAAACTAAAACTCAACAAGTGGAGGTTTCTAGAAAGTTAGTTATAATATAGAATCTGAGATACATTCATGAACTTTTTTTAAAAGATAGGTCTATTTTTTTTAATATATATTTTATTGATTTTTTACAGAGAGGAAGGGACAGGGATAGAGAGTTAGAAACATCGACGAGAGAGAAACATCGATCAGCTGCCTCCTGCACACTCCCTCCTGGGTATGTGCCTGCAACCAAGGTACATGCTCTTGACCGGAATCGAACCTGGGACCCTTAAATCCGCAGGTCGACCTTTCCACTGAGCCAAACCGGTTAGGGCCATCCATGAACTTTTTACCCCATTAACTTAAGTCCATTGTTCATATTGCACGTTACCCAGGCATGATCTTGTAACTTCATATGTTGGCCATTGGGATAATATTGGCTCACTGAATTATGCAGATCTCCATATATTGAAATAATTCACAGAATAATATTTTTAAAATGTTTTACATGTGTTACTATCACCACCAATCTCATCATAAACTCCTGTATGTATTAGGAAGCTATCAAGCTCACAGTGGCAGATGCAAGTCATCCAACATTCTAATTTCCACTTGCTAGATCAAATTTTGTCATTGGTAATGCATGTTGTCAATTGTTTTCCTTGAAGTGACAGGCTTGCTTCTTTCAAGAGAATGTCTTCCACATCCGAATAGTTTATCTCAGTTTTTCAAGTAAAACTGAAGCTCCATGAAAAAGACTGCTAGTTCAGCTCACAATTCAGTTACACAAATGCTTTTCCTTGAGGCAGCCCTTGCCTTCAGTGAGCCCAAGTGCTTGACATGTACCACCCATTTGTCACGGAGAATATTACAAAGATGAGCAGTCAAGGGTCAAGATTTAATATTGATCTTATTTACTGCTTCAGTCAGAGCATCCTTATGTGACAGAAAACTTCCCCTCTCCTCGTTCTTTGTCAGCACTGAGTGGTGAAGAACACAATGACTGCTAGTACAGTTGGGTGCCACTGCTTAGATCTGTGGTTGGCAAACTGCGGCTCGCGAGCCACATGCGGCTCTTTGGCCCCTTGAGTGTGGCTCTTCCTAAGCCTTAGGAGTACCCTAATTAAGTTAATAACAATGTACCTACCTATATAGTTTAAGTTTAAAAAATTTGGCTCTCAAAAGAAATTTCAATCGTTGTACTGTTGATATTTGGCTCTGTCGACTAATGAGTTTGCCGACCACTGGCCTAGATTCATGCTGAGGCACCAGCAGTTTTACCTTCTATTGATTTGGGCCATCAGTGCAGATGTCAGCACAGTGACAAAGGCAGGTGGTATCTTAAGAGTTATTATAAAATATTTTCCTCATTGCAGACTCCCTGATGGGATCTGAGGTTACTGTGCCCACTTCCACCCACCGGCCTCATGGGTCTGTAGACCACACCTTGATAACTGAAGTTCAGTGAAATGTGGTTTACAAATGAAGACACTGAGCCTTAGAGAGGTTAGGAAACTTGGCTAGGGTCACATGGTTACAAGAAGCAAAATCAGGAGTCTGGGTGGGTGGGAGGTAATCAACCAAAGACCTTGTATGCATATGTGCATAACCCATAGACACTAACAATAGGGTGATGAAGGCCTGGGGTAGTGGGCGGGGCTGGGGCAGGCTGGAGGAGGCCAATGGGGGAAAAAAGGCTGACATATGTAATACTTTCAACCATAAAGATTTAAAAATAAAATTAGTACTTTAACTCAGGTCTGTCAGAGCCAAAGTTGGTCTGGAATGTTGGTCTCCCCTGTCCCCCTGCCCCTCCAATGGTAGACATTATGTAGACTCTTGAAGGAAGTGTAAACTTAATTGTTCAAAAGAACATGGGGATCTGGATGAGAAAAATAAAATAAGCTCAATTCTGAGGACTAAGATGGCCACAGTTTATATAGGGGATGAAGAAAAGACAGACTGAAGTGGAACAGCCATTTGGCCATGTCTAGAGACAACATTGGGCAAGGAGGACTTGAATGTCAGAGTGAGGAATCTGACCATACTTAAAAAAGAAACTTGATTTTTGAAACAGAACACGGGTGATAAAAGGAGCATGAAGCTGGCATTGGTGGTGGATGTGTCAACAAAGAGCACAAGATCAGAGAAAGCCTGGCAGGTCACTGTGGTTATTTTAATGTTCTGATGATCATATCATCTGCCCTTCCTTAGAAAGGAATTCTCGAAATGCTATTTCTGATGTATTCGTTTCTGACGTACTGCACAGTGCTTTACAAAGTGGTCCTCCCAGTGTTTCAACACAGAATAATATTGAATGTGAACTGTAATTGGAAAATACAAACAGAAAACTAAAAATGTCCCATTAATAAACCAAAAAATAAAAGCCAAAAACGAATGTTTCCCCTAAATAGTGTTCCTTCAGACTCCACCTCTGCCTTCTCCCAATTCTTAGTACGAAGAATCCTACCATGCAGACATCCTGCTTCCACGGCGAACACAAAAACCACAAGTGGTTTTAGAGGAGACGTGAACATGTCCTGTTGAAATGATTTCAGGAGGATGCCTTTCTGCAGGTGACCCTTTTTCCATCTCTGTTGTTGGACTCAGAGGTCATTGAATGCGATTATTTTTTTTTAGCTGGTCACCCACAACAGAATAAATAGAGCCCATTTTCACAATTGTTGCTTTCAAAGGAAATTATTCAGGATGAAAATCTGTGCAGAAAATAGGTAGATAGTCTCTGCAGGAAATAAAGGTGGCGAGGAGTGTATTGCACCATTGATTTAGTTTTGTACTTCGCTGGAGGGAGAAGTCTGGAGTCAGGCAGAGGAGCCAACAGAGGCATTTGTTGTAAACTCTAGCTCTGTGGTGGTATGAGGGGCTATGCATGACACCTCGCTTTATACTTCGGGGCCCTGGAAATTATGGGATTATAACATTTTGAAGCAAAAAGATTGTAATGTAATGCTTCCCCCAGTGTTGATGAGATGCCCATTGTTAAACCCATTGCTGAGACTGTAGGGCTCTACAAGTTCTTCCAGCATGTGGTCCAAGAACTCCAGGGTCTTCCTCTATCTATGATATTAGAATGTGCTGCCTTTCTGCCAGAGTCCTTATTTGTTCAGAAGACTTTATTAAGGACTGTGAGAAGCTCCACATTGTACCAGGCAATGAGATGGTAAGAAATGCCTTGTTGGGGATTTCTGTCTGCTGGGGAGCCAGGTAAGGGAACAATCATGATTAAAAGGTATGTCAGTGCCATGAACAAAATGCCATAGTTCCACAGCATGTAAGGTTAAAAAAAGAGGAATTGCTATTTCTAGAGCATCTCCTGTGAGTTGGGCACTGTGCTGTGGAGTTGGGGACTGAGAGGAAAAGAAGAAAGTGGAGCATTGAGCATTTGGTAGGTAGATGGGTTGTGATAGGAGTTCGCGTCTGGGAGTGAACATGTCCGAGGAAGAGCTGGGCAGAGCATAGGCTGCTGAGGGAGGGGTAGTAGCAAAGAACTTGGCCTTTATTCTGCCCATAAGTGGGAACCACCAAAGCCTCAAATGCAGAATAAGTACATCACTAGGTTGGTGATGTTAAAACTCTGAGGGCAGCATGTAGGTTTAGTTGGAGGGTTAGAAAGTCTAAGTGAGGATAGAATGACAGTTGCCAAAACAAGAAATACCAAGAGCCCAGCAGTTGTGTTAGAGGACAGAAGAGGTGAGCGGACAATCCACTGAAGCAGTGGACCTTGATAACAGAATCACAGTAGCGCCTGATGAAGGGGGAAGGCAGGCTGCCATTTCTAGCACCCATGCCTTTGTGCATGTGATGAGATAAGAAGCTCGGGAAGGAGAGAAGTTAATGAGCCACTATTTTCTGGGGAAGTAGGTACCTGCAACCTTAGTTCCATTCTTGCAAGGTGAATGAGAGTATATACAGCCAGGATGGTTGTTAGATTAAATGAGATAATTTATATAAAATCTCCAGCATAATAGCATAATACCAGGACATAATACCTCATAATAATATTGTCTTCTCTTCAAACACACATACACACACACATACACACACAAGAGAGAGAGAGAGACAGAGACAGAGAGAGAACTCTATAGCCTATTGACATCTTTAAAATCCTGTCCCAAATTTATCATATTTTTAATGAGTGGAACATAATTGTAAAAGTCCAGTAAATACTGCTGTTAAAATAGAGAGGCAGCCAACAGACAAATTAATTTCAATAGAGTTATTTCCCAGAATTGTGGATGAAAGTTAAAGGTTGCTACACGTTTTTAAGGAAGTGGTAATGTACATCAGTGTGCATTCCTTTTGCACCGTTGAGTAGTAGGCTGTCCGCCTGTTCTAAATTTTTTATTCAGTACTTTTCTGAGTATCATGTAATGCCAGATGGTGCACCAGGAGAATTAACTGCATGGCTGTGAAATGCTTTTCTTGGTCTGTTAGTGGACTGCCATTAACCTGGGAAATGTGGCCGGTTGGGTGTGGGCAAGATTTAGGTTTATGATGTAGTTTACGAAAATGTTGAGATCCAGCATTTGTCGTTATTTGAAATGTTTTTACACTAGAAGCAACAAATCTGTATCAAAATTTTTATGGGTAAAAAAAGAAATGTGTTGTCAAAAGAGCTTGGACATCTTTTTTTCAAAACAAAGCAGATATCCCCTTCACAGAAGCCAGTCTCAAGAGCGTGCGGCTTCATCAGAGCCCCTCCTTACTCCAGACAAGGGGACAATGCATTGAATACTTCTTTAGGGGCCAGAGCAAATGCTACAGTGCCTCCAGGGCATCTTCTGAGGTTTCAGCCATTGGCCAGTGAACCCTTCCTCCCCAATAGAATTCCAAGCTTCCCTTGGGAGATGTCCAAGCCCGTTACCACCATTCCAACATGCCCCAGTTAGCCAAGATTTCCATTAGCAATCTTGCTTCTCCGCTCGGGCAAGTGTATGCCAACCCTCTCCCCCCCGGGACTTCTCTCTCAGCACCCCATATTGCCTGGGTAATCAGGCTTTCATGGAAATGAAAATTGGAGTCATATAATGGTAAGAAATTCTTTAAAAGCCATAAACCTGAATTCTAATGAGATTTACTAGCTGTGTGACATTGGGACAGGCAAACTCCTCTGAATCTCGGTTTTATTAGCCGTGCAATATGGATAATGATGCCTCGTGCTCAAGGCTGTTGGAGAATTTAAATGAGATACGGTTTATAGGTCTCCTAGAACAATGCCTGGCATGTGTGTTTGCTCTGCCACGGTTGGTTCACAAAGTGTTAAAAATCCCTGTTTAAGGACGGCATGTTGGCGAAGCAGGGTGAAAATCCTTTCTGAGCCTTCCATGTTATAAATATCATATTTCTTTGGAAAGAAGCCTGAGTTCGGTTCACAGAGCAGTTGAGTTGGAGACTTCTAAACATTCATTCATAGTTGTCCTTTGGGCTTCGAGAATTTTAGCTTTGCAAAATGCCATGCTAGTGAGGCAGAGTACCTTATTATGACAACAAATTCAATGATGGAAATACCTTGCTGATTTTTGGCAGTTTATCCATCAATAACTGTTCTTAAGCATAACATACACAAGAGTTACAGCAGCTGCCGTTTCCGAGAGCTTTTTCTGCTCCGGGCACTGTGCTAAACTCTGTATACAACTTCTCATTTATTGCTCTCTGCAACACTGTGAGATTGGTGTTCCTCTCCCAGTTTTACATATGAGGAACCCGAGGCTCAGTGAGGCTGAGTAAATTACTCAAGGTCATACCAGTAACAAAAGTAAGACTTAAACATCAACATATGTGATTGTTTCCTACCTCTTGAACCTCTGCCTATACCCAGAGCTATAGAGAGAAGTACCTACGGGACAAGGGATACTCAGAATGCAATTTCAGCCTGGGTTTGGTTAAAGGGCAGGGTAATGGCTTAGTGGAGCTAAGTGCTATTAGGGGTATGGGAAGGATGGCTGAATGGAAGATGCATTTGGGTATTGATCACTCCCAAGGCCTCTGTGGAGGTTGTGCATATGCTCTGCCCAGGGGCACCTGCTTGAGGGGGTGAGGGGTACTGAGTCCTGCTCTCACTCTGTGCACTAGGCTGAGCACGTGCAGGGCTGTGACTGCCATGGGGATGGGCTCCAGTTTCTGATTTGCACAGAGGTATCCTATAGCTCACAGCATCCCAACGTTGACTCATTCCCAGTCATGCCTGCCTGCTCTCTGTCAGCACAAAGAACCTGTGATCACAAGGGGAGGGAGGGAAGAATCTTGGAGAGGCAACATAGACCCATTCCTTAGCAAGTGCAGTTCAAAGGTCACAATAAAACAAAATATTTAGGAAGGAAGAATGAAAGGCTATTAGCTATTTTTAAGGATTAAAAAGCCACCAAGTAGAATAATATTGATCTATTTGAAAGGATCATGACAAAGCTATGGAAAAATTGCCCCTTACTGTAGAAACATACTTAGATATCCTGTAAGCAGCCACCAGCGTAAGAGAAACTGTGAATATTAATGAAGTGACAGGGCAAGCATTTTAAAAGGAGCTTTTTTCTCTGAGTATTTTTTGTAGAGGGGAAAAGGACTCTTTACACTTTAAAGGGATGTATTTTCTCTACTGTATACTGGATTTTCATAAAACAGTGCCTCTTGCCAGACTCTACAATGGACTTTATATTCTTTGGGAGAGAGAGAGCATGTGTGGAGGCAGGGCAGGCCTAAGGTGAGATAGATAGATAGATAGATAGATAGATAGATAGATAGATAGATAGATAGATAGATAGATAGATGATAGATAGATATGTGTGTGTGTGTATCTATCTATCTATCTATCTATCTATCTATCTATCTATCTATCATCTCAAGTGACCAGAATGATCAGAATAACCAGTCGCTATGACACACACTGTGGCCAGCCAACCGGCTCAATCAGGGGCAGAGCCAGCAGGCCAACCTCTGCGGCCCCTCCCCTCCCCCGACTGTGCATGGATTTGTGCACTGGGCCTCTAGTAAATTTATAATGACAAAGGAAATAAAGAAAGACAGCGCAAACTGAGACAATAGAAGGTGAATTAAAACTACCTAATTTTTAAAAATGGAACTCCCATTTGACCCAGTGATCCCACTTCTAGGAATATGTCCTAAGAAATCAGAAACATCAATCAGAAAGAATATATGCACCCCTATGTTCATAGCAGCAGAATTTACAATAGCTAAGATTTGGAAACAGCCCAGGTGCCCATCGGCAGATGAATGGATAAAAAAGCCATGGTACATTTACACAATGGAATACTACACAGCTATAGAAAAAAAGAAAGAACTCTTAAGATTTGCAACAACATGGATGGTCCTAGAAAGTATTATGCTAAGTGAAATAAGCCAGTCAGAGAATGATAAGAATCACATGACCTCACTCCTATTTGGAAGTTAATGAACAAAATAAACTGATGAACAAAATAGATCCAGAGATATAGAAGCATGGAACAGACAGTGAAATCTCGGAGGGAAGGTGGGGGAGGGTGGGAAGATATCAATCTAAGAACTTGTATACATGTATGCATTACCTATGGACACAGACAATAGGGTGGTGAAGGCCTGGAGTGGGGTGGAGGGGTAGTAGGGGTGGGCTAGGTTAATGGGGGAATATGGGGTACAAATGTAATACTTTCAACAATAAAGATTAAAAAAAATAAAAAATAAAACTACCTAATTTTGTGACATGATAGATTTATCAGGACAAAATATGGGATAGTACTAGTAGAGAGCTGATTGAGCTGTGGAATATAAAGCATGGGCTTGTAGATGAAGAGATGCTTAAAGTGAAAATGTGCATATGCATGTTTTAGCTTCTAATGCTTGTTAAAAATAACTGCCCACCTTCGTGGGTGTGGCTCAGTTGTTTGAGCAGTGTCCCATGCACCCAGAGGTCACTGGTTCAATTCCCGGTCAGGAAACATGCCCATTTTGTGGGCTGGTCCCCCGTAGGGGGCATGCAGGAGGCAGCCCATCAGTGTTTCTCTCCCTCTCCCTCTCCCTAAATTAAATAAGAACTTATTTAAAAAGACACAAAATTAAAATAAAAATAATCTGCCCATGAGTGACTTTTGACTCTTTAAAATCAATTTTTAAGAAAACATTCTAGAAAATTAGCTAGGTAAATATTTATATATATATCTTTGCAAAAATATTTATATATCTTGACATTTGTTTTGGCCTCCACATTACTTATTTGTAATCAGTGGAATTACCCAGAAATTAACTTGTAGTATAAATACATGATTTCCTTGTATTTGTTGACTAAATATAACGTCCAAGTTTTTAAGCTTCAGACAAACATTGTTCAAACAAAAATGTTAAATGACAACAATTATATAATATATATGCCTGCTTTGTCTTTGGAGTTGTGGTGAAATAAATAGCATCCTAAATTCATGACATTTTAGAGTTGGAACAGACCTTTTTGTTCTAAGTTGTAAGCAGGACACAAATGTCAAGTGCAACAGGTCCTCGAATAACTTGGTTTTGTTCAGGTCATTTCGTTCTAACATTGATGGCCTGCTGTAGAAACTTAACTCTTGTGTATATCAAGTAGCATGTGATAAAATTGGTTTCCTTATATGTTGCATAAAGTTGAAGAACCTACTAATGATATTAAGTGAGGACTTCCTGTACTCTTACTTATCTTTATCTCTATGACACGGCCATGCTTTTACATATTGGCAAATCAAAATAATAAGTCCTCAGTGGTGTTCAGCCAGGACACACCAAGCTGTGAAGAAATTTACACATATTTCTGAGCTCTGCTCTTGGGGTGTTTCCTGGTAAATGATTCTTGTGCAAAACTTGTCACAGGAAGATTGAAAACAGGCACACCTACCTAACAATATAGGTCCATTTGGGGGACTAAAAACCAAACACTTCCTGTTAAGAATGTTTGATTACTTTAAAATATATAGAATGGATTAAGATATAATTCACATATCTAAGACAATTCACTAATTTATAAAGCATGCAATTCAATGGTACTTCGTACATTCACAGTTGTATAGCCATCGCTAGAATTAATTTTACAGCATTTTCATTACCCCCAAAGAAACCCCATGTCCATTAAAAATCACTCACCATTTTCCTTCTCTTCCGAGCCCCTGGCAACTACTAATCTACTTTTGTCTCTATAGATTTGCCTGTTCTGGACATTTTATACAAATGGACTAATATATGGTCTTTTGTGAGTAGATTATTTTACTTAGCATGATGTTTTCAAGGTTTAAATATGTTTGAGCAGGTATCAGTATTTCATTAATTTTCATGGCTGAATAATATTCAGTTGTATAGATAGATATATCACATTTTGTTTATCCATTCATGAGTTGATTGACATTTGAGTTGTTTTATACTGTGAATAATGCTGTTATGAACATTTGCATACAAGTTTTTGTGTGGACATATATTTTTATTTTTCTTGGGTGAATACCTAATAGGTGCAATTGCAGGGTCACGTGATAACTCTGTGTTCAAGTTTTTAAGGAACTGCCATACTGTTTTCCAAAGTGGCTGCATGCCATGTTACTCTCCTACCAGCAGTATTGGGTCCCATTCTCCATATCTCTGCCAGTGCTTGTTATTATTATCTGTCTTTTCTATTTTATCCATCCTAGTGGGTGTGAAGTAGTATCTTATTGGTTTAGTTTGCATTTCCCTGGTGGCTAATTTTCATGGACTTATTGGTCATTGAATTGCTTTTCAGCTTTCATAGCTTGGTAAAATAATATCAAAGGTTCTCAGAAATACCTTTGTAGTTTGTTAAGACTTGCTGGAAAAAATGACAAGAAAGGTTCAGAAAGAGAATCAGGGGAGTAAGATTCTGGAAGAGATACACAAAAGGGTTATTAATGCAGTGGTACACCAAGAAGGATGGGAAAGAGTTATGTTCTGCTCTTTAAGAATATGAGATGTATGTCTGTAAGAATTCATTTAGCTGCAAATAAAAGACGTGTCATATTAGAAACATCATACAGAGAGGTGGGTAGTGGCTGTCATTGGCTTCGTTGCTTGTTAGAGCCACAAGGTGGCTGCTGTGCTACCACAAATCATGTATTATTTCAAAGTAGGAAAAGAGGCAGAACAAAGGACTCTGCTAGTTGGATATTTTATTTGGAAAGCAAAGGCTTTTCTCAGAACCCTAGCAGAGACTTCTACTTACATCTCATTAGCTATGACTGTTTCACATGATCACAGGGATTCTATAGGGAAAAAAGGCTTATGTGGATTTAATATTTATAGTTGGTACTAAGACATGCCATAAAATATAAGTCATTTGAAACCTTTATTAGCACAATAGCTCTTTCTTTCGAAAAT
Source organism: Myotis myotis (assembly GCF_014108235.1). Lineage (NCBI taxonomy): Eukaryota > Metazoa > Chordata > Mammalia > Chiroptera > Vespertilionidae > Myotis > Myotis myotis. Next base: position 17,111,844 of record NW_023416368.1, on the reverse strand, counting down.
CTTTAAATATACATATTTAAAGTGCCTAATTTGGTAAGTTCTGATACTTATCTGTATGTACTCATGGAAACATCACCACATAATAAACATAGCTATCATCACCCAAAGTTTCGCCTATCCCTACATAATCCCTCTCCCTTTGTACTTAAAAATGGCACTTCTTTCTAATGTACATTTTTTAAAAATCCTCATCTGAGGATATTTTTCCATTGATATTTTGAGAGAGGGAAAGACAGAGAGAAATATCAATGTGAGAGAAACACATCGATTGGTTGCCTCCTGCAAAGTCCTGGCCAGGGCCTGGGCAGGAAGGAGCCTGCAACCAAGAAACTTGCCCTTGACTGGAATCGAACCAGGGACCTTTTGGTCCATAGGCTGATGTTCTACTCACTGAGCAAACCAGCTAGGGCTAATGTATATATTTTTAATTTACTTTTCATGCCTTATTGGACTTGCTGGAATCTCAATGACAATATTAAATAGATATATTCATATTATCTTAGTTAATATCTATAGAATCTATTGTGATGTCACTTCTCTCATTTATGGTATTGTTAGGTTGGTGCTCCTCCCTTTTATTTTCTGATGAATCTGGCTAGAGATTTTTAAATAATATATATTTTTATTGTTGATAGTATTACAGATGTTTCCCACTCCCCGCCCCCCCATACTTTATCCCTCTCATCCCAGCCCCTACACACCCCTTTTAATTTTGTTTATCTTCTTAACAACTCAGGTTTTGATTTTACTGTTTTTTTTTTCTATTTTTTTGTTTTGTTTCCTGCTTTATTAATTTCTACCCTTTGTAAAATGTTTTTTCTCTCTTCTGTTTCCTTTACATATTATTAGCTCTTACTTTTTTCTAGTTCATTATGAGGGAAGCTGAGGTAATTTACTTGAGACATTTCTTTTTTTCTATGTGTTTAGTTCCATGGATTTCTCTCTTAGTATTGCTTTAGACGCTTTCCACAAATTTTGATATATGTGTTTCTTTTTCATCTAGTTAAAATTATTTTTTAAAATACTTTTTAAAATTTCTTTTAATAAAAAATTATTTAAAAGTATATTATTTAGTTTCTAAATATTAAGGTGAATTTCAGTTATCTTTTCTGTTATTCATTTATAATTGAATTCTGTATTGGTCAGGAAACATACTCTGTATGACTTGAATTCCTTTAAATTTATGCAGACTTTTTATGGCCCATCCATATATAGTCTTGTATTTTGTATGCACTTGACAATATATATTCAGCTATTGATGGATGCAGTGTTCTATCAATATCAGTTAGGTCAGACTGGTTGATAGTGTTATTCATGTCTTGTGTAGCATTTCTAATTTTCTGTCTACCTGGAGTGTTCAATTCTCTGGGTATAACTGTGGATTGAATAATAGAGTTCTTACAGTGCTACGATATTTATTTAATCACTACTTAATAGTGCTAATTGCTGAGGATGCAGAGATGAATAAGAAACATGTGGCTCCTGTAGTCACGTAGCATACAGTGAAGCACAGAGTGCATTCTTCCTTAAAGTAGCTCCGATTCACCGTCTAGTGCAGCGGTTCTCAATCTGTAGGTCACAACCCCTTTGGGGGTCAAATGACCCTTTCACAGGGGTTGCCTAAGACCATCGGAAAACACATATATAATTACATATTGTTTTTGTGATTAATCACTATGCTTTAATTATGTTCAATTTGTAACAATGAAATTGGGGGTCACCACAACATGAGGAACTGTATTAAAGGGTCGCGGCATTAGGAAGGTTGAGAGCAACTAGTCTAGAGAATTTCACTGGTCCTTCCTAGTCTGGTCTTCCTCCATTTTATACCCAAGCTTCTGCAAGTATGTGTTTGATCTATTCCTTTCACTCACTGAGCTATTCTTTGTGCTACTGTCTGGCTAATCTTCTAAGGGCAGTTTTTATTCGATTCCTTCATCCTTGTCCATCCAGCTCTAGCACAATGGCTCATGGAGTTGCCATGCTTATTTGTCATTGATACCTTGCATGTGGAAAAAGGGAAGAATTCTTCACTTGGTTCCTTTGTCTTCTTGTAGTACTTCATGGGAAAGCTTCTCTTAGTTACTTCTGAGATAATCTGTAAACTATCCAGGCTGTATTAATCCTAACTTTCTATCACTTCTTGATAGAAAAGATTTGTTCTGTTCTCCCGATCATCTCTTCATTTCCTGACCTTTGCATTGGGTGTGGTCATATGAGGTCAAACCTCTTTTCAACTAATAGGACACTTGGGAGAAGAAGTTAATATTTTTAAGGGTGGAGATTATTGGTTGTTCCTTTTTTCTGTTCCTTTGTGGCCACCTTTGGTGCCTCGCACATCATTTGGTTATACACATGGTCGGAAACCAATGACATCTTTGTTGAATTTAATTGAAATCCTATTTCTTTCTTATTTTTAAATCATCTACCATCATTTCTCTTTGAAAAGTCATTACCAAAGGGATACACACATAATGTTTATATTTCAGTAAGAGAATATCTCTTAAAAAGTTAAAAAAAACACCTTGCTTTGCCGTTTTAATTTTATGACTCACCAGGGGAAAATGGACTTCTAAAAGGAAGGAAGGAAGCAATTTATCCAAAACTTTAATTATTTAGTCTTCAGTTTTAAATACCAGCTCAGAAGCTTTAGCATAGAATCTATTTTTAATCTTTAAAATATTTCTTCTCTTTAGCTAGTATAAATGTTTATAAAGTCCCAAAACACTACAAGGAAATGGTTCACTATACCTTAAACCAGCGATTTTCAACCAGTGTGCCACCAGAATTTTTAAAACACGGAATACCTGACTATTTAGTCAGGGGCACTGACTTCTTTCCCCTTAGATCGTCAAATAAAAAATGACAACAGCCAACACAACAATAGCCGCCCAGTACGACTGAATCAAAATGATACCTTTTTCTTTGTCAGATCGGCAAAAAATATAATGTATTTTTTAGTGTGCTGCAGAATTTTAGTAATTAGTTTATGTGTGCCATGAGATGAAAAAGGCTGAAAATTGCTGCCTTGGATTTCTTTGAACATTTACACCATTGCTCATATCAGCAGGAGTCTTTGGAATTCAGTAGCAATTTTTGTGACCATACCTGTTTTATACAATGTAGCACATTTTTCTTTTTATTCTGAGTTAGTTTTTCAAAAGAAGGGGAGAAGAGGACTCCTCATCTTATAAAAAGTGAACATCACCCTATGGCCCAACTCAGTTGTAGGGAACAAGTTTCATGAAGAAATGAAAGAAAGTAAAGAGCATTCTTTATGATTTCTTACAATGTGATTATATTATATATATATATATATATCTCAATAACAACAAAAACTATTTGATATCTAGAATCTTTTTGAAAAATAGGAGAAAAAGCTTAGTAACTTTGGGTTTGTCAAAGATGTTTAATATGACACAAAGAGCACAAAACTAGACAAATTAGTTTTGCTTCTCTAAAAGCACAGTTAAGAAAATGAAAAAGCTGGGAGAAAATATTTGTAAAACAGATAGCAAACAAAGGACTTGTATCTGGACTCTATGAGGAACTTTTAAATTCATTAACAAGGAGGAAAGCAACCATTTGGAAGTAGGGCGAAGACTTAGACGTTTCAACAGAGAGCGTTCACACTGGGAAATAAGCCGGGGAGAAATGCTCAACTCCATTAGTCACTGGGGAAATGCACATTTAAATCACAAGGAGATGCCATGAGAGACCCCGCGTCCAGCTAGAGTTAAAGTAGAGAGACTGCAGATACCGTGTGTTTGAGCATTGGAACAACTGGAAGTCTCATACTTGACCGGTGGGAATGCCAAATGGTGCTGCCGCTGTGGAAAACAGCTTGACAGTTTCCTAAGAAGTTACACATACGTTTGCTTAACATATGGCCCAGCCATTGGACTCCTAGGTATTTATCCAAGAGTGAAGAAAGCATATGCCCACTCAGAAAAACTTTCCATGCGTGTTCACTGGAGCTTTGTTTGTGATAGTCCAAAACCCGAGACAACAACAAATGTCCAGCAACAGAAAGAAGAATGGGTAAACACATCGTGATGGATCCATGTGATGGAAAAGCACTTCACAGGGAAACAAACTACTGATACACACCACACCACGGATGCCTCTCACAATGACCATGCTGAGTGAAAGAAGCTGGAGCAAAAATGAATGCATACTGTATGATTCTATTTATAGAAAGCCCCAGAAAATTCAAGCTCATTGATGGCAACCTATAAGCCATGTCAGTGGTGCCCTCAGTTGGGAAGGGGGTGATTGGCGAAGCATAGGAGAGAGAGATTACAGAGTGATTCAAGGAAACTATTGGGTCTGATGAATATGCTCATCAACCTTATTGTGGAGATAATCCCATAAGTATGAATTTATTTCAAAAATTATCGCAACATGCCCTTTGAATGTATGCAGTTTAGTGTATGTCAAGTGTAACTGAATAGATCTTTTAAGAATAATATAAATGATGATAGAAATGAGCACTTTGCAGAGCTATTACTTGAGAAACTTAACATCAGAATCAACAACCTGTTACCTCTGCTCTTAAGGACTCCTGCAAAGCTTGTAATATTTCCCTAGGTCTCTAGCTGTCTTTACCAACCTGTGACAATTTAAAGGCATTTCTAAATTCTCAGACACCAATGTATTATTTTTAACCAAAATTCAGATTTTCCAGATGGCTCTACTTTTTAAAAAAGTTGTTATGGTTGTTTTTTTGTTTGTTTTGGTTTTTACCTTCTCTTCAAAGCAATGGCAACTGCCCAGCTCAGAGACCAGGACGTCTGGCAGTCCTGTGACAGTTTTGTCGCAGCTTTGAGAGGAGTGGGCAAAATCTCCTAACACCCACTTCTGTGAGCAGCATTGCTGCTATCAATTGAGGATATGTTGGGGGCCTGCTAGGGCTGTAGAAACTTAGATATGAAAGGATGCACATTATTATAGTGTTTCAAGGATTGGTGAGCAAATAAAAATCGAAGACTTATGGGAACATCACCTGCAAATTGGGTCTGCTGCCTCTAGCCCTTCCCCGGCTTCCAGCTTAATTTTCAGAGACATTCGGAGGCTTCCATGGCTAACAACACCCTCCCTCCCTCTATATTTGGAATGGCATCAACACAAGAACATCTGTATATCTCCATTTTAGGAACATTATCACACTTTTAAACGTTAAAAAACACATGTTGAAATGCACTACATGCAGGTGGTTGTGTTATATTTATGTATATTTTACCCCCCTTCTGAAGTGCCTGATACTCATATGAAGGAGAACATTGGTTTAATTTGAAATGTTATACATTTCTCAAGCCAGATCTTTTGATATTAGAAACACATTTATATATTGTTTTTTAAGGGTTACAAGATAGTTTCTTCATCTAAAACTTAGCTGCCTTTCGTCCTTAATGACCTCTCTTTGTGATAAGTACATGGGCCAACACCCCTCTCCGTCGTGGTTTTGGGCTATGTAGGTTTACTTAGGATATTACAAAAACATTTCATCACCCTGCCTGTTGGGGCTCAGTTGGTTGAGCATTGTCCCATGCACCAAAAGGTGTCTGGTTTGATTCTAGGTCAGGACATATCCTGGGTGTTGACTCAGTTCTCAATAGGGGCTGTGCAGGAGGCAGCCGAATCAATATTTCTCTCTCTTCCTCTCTCCCTAAAAAAATAAATAAAAACATATATTTTTAAAAAAGGACATTTCATCACTTGCTTGTCAGTGAAATGATAAGAGGCCATTAAAACTATTTTACGGCCTTATTAGGGCACAGATACTATACCTGTTTGATGACCTTTCCTGTACTTAAATAAGAAGATGTACTTCCACACAACGCTTAGGTGAAAATACGAGGTAAAGGATATTCTAGTTGGAAAGACTAATAAAACCATGGCTCAGTGGAGACAATTGACAAACATTTTTTATGCCCACTCCACACTCAGGGTTTTGGAATATATCCCCAAGCTTAAAGAAACTCATGGTTGTGTTGAGATGCTTAGAAACCTTTAAACTTCTGTCTTTCCTTTTGTATTTTTACAACCCAAAAGACCCAAGCAAGGTCTTTTGGGTTGTAAAAATAAATAAATAAATAAATAAATAAATAAATAAATAAATAAATAAATAAAGCCTAGACAATCCCAAAGGATTTCTACAAAGGCAAATGCTGTTTAGAGGAAGGCTGTGGCTGTTTGTGCCAGGATTAAATTAAATCCAACCGTAGCTTTAATTAATACTGTCTCCAGATCATATCAATACTGCCACATACTGCAGCCATCAGCCCAGGTTTTAAGATGCTGGTTGACACTGAAAGCCTGCATAGGTTCTGTCAAGTTACTCATGGCCAATTCCAGTCAGTGAAAGGAATGCATGTCCAGCAATAGGACTTGGCTCTCAGTTTTAAGTGCAAGGAAGCATTCCTCCTTTTCAGGAACCATGAAGAGTGTGGTTGATGTAAGTCATCACATGATCAGTAGGGCCTGTTGTCTCTCTCTGCCTCATTTTCCTCCTGGGTTACGTGAGGTCAGAATAGGAGCTGCAATCGATGAGTTAAAGCGGTTCTAACAGTCACATGAGTGTAATCAAAACTGGGCTCTGTCTCTTTTGGGGAGGCAATAAGCAAGTTCAATACTGAGCCTCAGTTGATACTTTAATCCGAAGAACAGGTTGCTAACTTTTGTTACTCCTGGCATGTCGGACTTGGTTTGGGTTTATTAGTGACTGACTACTAACAAACCCGAGTTTGCATTTTCATAAGTAAATTGAAGATGTTAAGTTTTGCATTTCACACCACAGACGCCAAACTCAGTACTCAAAAGGAAATAGCCATGACCAGGCACTGCATGTATAAAACTGTGAGAAAGTATTTGGTACCGGAGGCGAGACTGATTGAAATTACTAATCTTCCCCGGACCCCCAACCTCCTCCTTGCCTCCCCCCCCCCCCCCATACAAACTCTCTGCTTGTGGTAAAACCATATAATTTTCGTTTTAAGCATTAAATGTCCTATTATGTGTAAACTTCAAAGTTAAAACTCATGGGTGTAGCACATATTTTAATTGAAGATATAAAACAGCAAACTATATTCCTGAAGCTGTAAGCAGCTCATTTTTGTACACCAGTGATGTCTCCTTTCCTGTAGTCGGATTCTTCACGCTTCCCATCAGCGGAGTAGGTGCTAATGCTCACGGCTTTGTGAGTTAGGCATTGCTGCTTGTCAGTGTCAGGGTCAAAATGATGCTGATGGAAAACATTCTTGACATCTTCTGCTGATGTGTGGTTCTCTCCAAATTTACCCCTCAAAGCTGGGTGATTGAAGCGATTGGGTAATCATAGAATTTCCTTTGGGTACAAAAATTCCTCCTTGCAAAAAAAAAAAAAAAAAAATCTTGCAAGCTTCCAAAGCCCCTTATCCTGTGAGAAACAGTTTCAAAGGAAGGTATTTTTTAAATAAAATATAGGGAGCAGAGGAATATATTTCTTTTTAAAAAATACTATTTTTTATTGTTGATAGTATTATAGATATCTCCCATTCCCTCCTTCCTCCCAGCCCCTACCCACCCCAGGCCTTCACTACCCTATAGCCCATGTCCATGGGCTACTCATATAAGTATATCAGTTCTTTGGTTTATCTCTTCTCATTCCCCCACCCCACATTGAGGTATGTCAGTCTATTCCATGGCTCCTTTAGGTCTTATTTTCTTGGTCAATTCATTTTGTTCATTAGATTCCACAAATGAGTGAGACCATGTGATATTTGTCTTCTCAGTTTGGTTTATTTCACTTAGCATAATATTTTCCAGGTCCATCCCTGCTGTCCCAAAGGGTCAGAGATCTGTCCTTTTTATAGCTGCATTGTATTCCATAGCATACATGTCCTACAGCTTTTTTATCCATTCATCTACTGGTGGGCACTTGGGCTGCTTCCAAATCTTAGCTATGGCAAATAACACTGCTATGAAAATAGGGGTGCATATATTCTTTCTGATTGTTTATTTTTTTTGGGGGGGGGTGGGTAAGGATATGTTCCCAGAAGTGGGATCACTGGGTCACACGGAAGTTCCATTTTTAATTTTTTGAGGAAACTCCATACTGTTTTCCATAGTGGCTGCACCAATCTGCATTCCCACCATCAGTGAACGAGAGTTCCCTTTTCTCTACTCCTTGCCAGCACTTGTCGTTTGTTGTTTTTTGATGAGAGCCATTCTGGGGAGTAAAGAAATCTTTTTCCTTTCTTAATTACTTAATTTTAACTTATTATGTTCAAATGATGATGGAAATAATGAAAACAAATTCTGTGTAGCTTTTTAATTTTCCAAAGAATTTTCACATTTTAAAAAAATTTCACTTTCACCACAACTCCGTAAAACGAGGCAGTTGTTTTGATGAGTTGATAGGTTAGAAAACACAGACATGAACATGGAAAGTGGCTTGCCTCTACTTTCGTAAGCATTGCATAGTTTGATTTCATTTAAATGTTTCTATCTCATGTTGTCTTTTACAGTAAGAAAGACAAAGGGATTTTATTATCCTTACTGTTTCCATGTTCTAGCTGGGAAAACTGGATAGGGGAATGTTGTAGTAACTCATCCATTTTTTAAATATGTTTTTATCGATTTCGGAGAGAGGAAGGAAAAGGGAGAGAGAGATAGAAACATAAATGATGAGAGAGAATCATACATCATCTGCCTACCCAGGCATGTGCTTTGACCTGGAATCAAACCAGCAACCTCTTGGGTAATGGGTTGATGCTTAACCACTGAGCCACACCAGCCGGACAGTAACTCATCCATTTTTTGTATAGCAACTAAATAGCATAGGTACAGGAACTCCTAGCAACTACAGGACAGAACAGTCGCAACTCCCAGAACAGCAGCTATGCAGGACTTAAGAGCTTTGAAGTTAGCCACACTGTGACCAAGAGCCAGCTCTGCTGCTGAATGTATGTGTGACCTGGAGCAAAGAACTTAACCTCTGTTGTTTTTTTTCTTTAACTTGGGAATAAGGTCATATATCCCCTCTAGATGGTTGTGAACATTTAATGAGATCATGCCTAGGCATTGCTTAGCACAGTACATACCAATCTCCATAAATGCCAGGTACCTCTAACATTCTACTATTACTTTAAAAATGTTTAGAAAGTATATTCTTGAAATCAGAACGGTCTTAGCAGTACCTGGTAGACTGACTTAACTATTGAGTGTATAGTGTTGAGCACAGATGTGAAGATGGTGGTATGTGCTTAAATCTTGAATTTTGCTACTTAATAGGCTGTTTGAAAATTCACTTTGATACTTTAACACATATCTCCCTTGGCATGTGTCACAGAGCACTGACAAAACCTGTCAGTCAGAGAAAACTAGGTATGCTTCACACACACACACACACACACACACACACACACACACACTCATACACACACACACACATTCAAGGCACCCTGTTATGGGAGAGGAGATGGTGGAATAAAGAAATGGTGTGATTTACATTGTCATTATGCCTGAGTTTGCACCCACGCAGTTTCATCAGCAGCTCTGACCTTGTGGCTCCGCATGGCTGAACCGCAGCCAGCAAACCTGCATTTGCATTTGTATTCTCACTGGGAAAGTTTTGGAAGTGTTCTTTCTGTTTCTGCCTGTAAAAATCCAGCTCATACATTTCCCCTGTGGATCGGGACATAGATTTGTTAGTATTGTCAGAACCTGATCTTTCCTGCGGTTTTTATTTCAGAATTTTACTTGCATTTGACTCCTGGGTGAGCAGAAAATGTTCCTTCCTCTTAGATGCTAAATGATCACCCACTCCATTTCCAAAAGTTAATATCGTGAGATTAAGAAGATTCAAAGACCTCATAGCTAGACGAGGCTTTGGAGACCATTTAATCAAATGTCTATATTTTAGAGACAGGGAAATTGAGGCTCAGAGAGATGAAGGAGATTCCTTAACTGGACATTCAGACTCAGTACCCAGGTTTCCTGTCTTGCCACCTTTCACAGTTTCCATTAGCATCAGTCTTCCACTTGCAATCAATACCAGTTAAAAAAAATCAAGAACTAAAGGGCTCATCAGCCAACCAGTTCGTTGATAAATAGGGAAATGAAGGCTCAGAGCCTTTCAGCAAAATCCTACAGGATAGATAATGGCAGGACTTGGAGTAGAATTCAGATTTCTAGGCTCCCGAGTCAGTGCTGTCTCCCAAAACATTGTTTATGCAAAGTTGCCCCTAAGAGGGGATTCACGCTCACCAGTAGTGATTGGATGTTATGGCCCTATCCTTCTTGGAATCTTCCTTTGTGTTTCTGATATACGCCCTCCTGCACACAGCGTGATGCCTCTGTTATGACCCAGGGGACACCTAGAGATGATGAATCCTTTACCAAGGTGATTCATAGCTCTTTTGAGCGAGATGAGGGAGCTTGAGAGACTCCACTTTCGTTTACTTTCAGGCCACTTGTTTGTCTTTCTGTGTGTCTAGCAGAGTCAACAGTAATCACTCCGCTGATGTATGAGCTGATTAGTGGCTGGGGCTGCCTCTCTCCTCAGGAACAATAAATCCCACGCCAGGCCTGCCCCAGTCCCTGCCGTGATGCCGGGAGCCTTCCAGTTTAACCTTTGGCAGTAAATTCGGCTCATCGTCAAGCTTTCAACTGCTATAGAAACTCTTTTGTACCATTACGTAAGGGCTTTTCTTAAGACAAATTACTTAGAGCCCCTGTATTTTTACAATATATGCTTGTGTCCAACTAAGGAGGCTCAGGTTGCTATATTCTGAGATGTAGCAAGAGTTTTCTTTCTTCCCCTACCTTGTTGCTCTTTTTCTTCTCTGTACTCTTAGTATCCATATAGTCAGGACAGCTCTCCCTGACATTCAGTTAGGTACTCACTCTAGAGATAGGCAGACTTGAGTTTGAAATTCCGTTCTGCCACCCGTTAGTTGTGTGAGCTCGAGAAAATTACTTAGCACTTGGTGAGCCTCAGTTTATTACTCTGTAAAGTGGGAATAGTAATGGCCCCTACCTCCTCAAAGGGGCTGGCGATAATGAAATGAAGTAATTCATGTAAAGAACTTAACACAATGCCTGGTATATAATAAGTGTTCAATAAGTAGGCTAATAATGACAATGATGCTAAAAGTCATGACGTGTTTGAAAGGGTTCAGACTTTTGTTATAAGATATGAAATAAGTTCTGGAGCCCTAATGTACAGCATGGTGATTGTTGAGAATAATAATGTTTACTTGCAATTCGCTAATATAGTAGATGTCAAGTGTTCTCACCATGTACACACAAAAAAGAGTAACTGTGAAGTGAGGGTGTGTTAACTAGCTTGGTTATGGTAATCATACCACTATATATGTATATAAAAACACAACATTGCACATTATATAGATACAATTATTATTTGTCAGTCATACTTTAGTACAGCTGGAAAGATAGTCACAACATATTTTGTGTAAGTACTTTCTCTGTAAGCTTCATCACAGTTAAGAATAATACTTTATGCTTTTTTTTCTATTCTCCTCCTCCCATAGCATTTGGCATTAATGCATATTATGAATGAAAGAACATGTACTTAGTGAATATCCACAAAGTGTGAAGTGACATGCTCTTTGTCCCTGATATAAGTATAGTTTCTTTGGGTGAATAAAATATGCATGCTTTTTACAGTGCAGTAAACAGTTAATGATTGCTTCTGTACTGGGCATTCTATAGGTGCTGATAATGCAGAGACAAAAGATAAATATTCTGCCCTCAATGGATTCCCAGCCCAGTGTGGTTAATGCAGTGTATCGTTGACATAGAAACAAGCATCAAAAGTCAGGTGTTATGAAAGCCCAGTGGAGAAAGGCAGGAGAATAGGGATTGAGGGCTAGTTGGTAGATGGACAGAAACCACGTAAGAAATAACAGATATTGAGTTAACAGGTACAGCATTGCATCTAGGTATGATCAAAGTAAGCAGTAATAGTGATAATGGGATGCATACATCCTGGTGCTCTTGGAAATGAGCTATGAACACAATGCTTATTTTTCGTACTTTGAATTGTGCACAGCCAGTAGTCTTGCATATTAGATGCCAGCGCTGGTGTTTGATGGCATGCACAGCCACTCTCCAAAAGGAAAATGTGAATATATGTTGTTTCCACTGTAAGCAACCTCAGAGGGTTTCTATTATACTTTCAAAAACAAGAAAAGGTGAAGTGATGATTAGCCTCTCATAATCAGTGGTCTCTCCATCTCCAGTAGCACTGTGAATCTTCAAACCCGTTCTTTCAAACATGACTACATAGAAGGTTCAGGAATGCAGAAATGTTGGGATGGATGAGGGTATTTTTCTGTGTTTCAGTTTCACCATCTCCTAGCAGGGTCTGAAACGCCATACCAACCGCCCTGATTAAATAACCTAAACTAGTAGGCACACTCTGAAAAGTAAAAAATATAAACAGCTCTATCAACATCATTGTTATTTTTGCCAGAAAATTTATTACAGAGAGAAAGTGCTCACGCCTGCCTTATCTTGGGCTTCTGGAGAATGAAATTTTCAGCAATATTTGCATTTATATAAAATACTTTTACTGCACGTCTTAGTGGAGGCTGTTTAGGTTATAAGTAATAGATATTGATTCTAACTATTTAATTCAAAAAGAGGGAATTTATTGGAAAAATACAGCCATAGTTCATAGAATGTGAAAGCGTGAAGTTCAGCTAGGCTTTGGAAGGGACTGGAACAAGGACCTGGAGCTCCCTGTGTGTCTGCTTCCTGCAGCCAAAAATGGTGTCCTTAGCCCCCAGCCCATATTCCAAATACCCAGATGAGAGACCCTACCTCACTGATGGATCAAGATGGGTTCATTTGGCACAAACTTGATTATAGAGGTGTGTGTGTGTGTGTGTGTGTGTGTGTGTGTGTGAGAGAGAGAGAGAGAGAGAGAGAGAGAGAGAGAGAGAGAGAGAGAGAGCGCACATGGAGGTGTGCACACCGCTTTAGAAAGGGTAAGTCATGGGCCAGGCAGATGACCCAGATGTTGTCTATCTACTCTAGAGGGAAACATTCCAAATACCAGCAGTAGTTATGAAGGATGTTCTTATACTGACTATGGAAGGAACATGCTTGGACATTAAAGAACAGAGACAAATTCAGGGTGGGGGAGGGTCTTATCAGCAAGCTTCTGGGACTAGCAGCTGGGACTCCAACTGAGCTGCAGCCTTCTGTGAGTGCTTGGTCAGGGAGGGTGCCCACTCATTAGGAAGGCTCACTGATTGGGGATGTTCCCCCTCAGAGTGGCTGCCAAGTGAGCTCTGTCATTTAGAACCAGATCAGGGATGCTAGCTGCCGATTTTCCAGAAGCCTCTGGTGAAGCCTTTGACAGGGAAGCCACGTTCTGTCTCTGTCGCCTGAAATCCCCTGATGGGCAGCCCCCACAGGAGTGTGACTGATTTCAGTTTTCATTGAGACGGCCCTGATCAAGGAGCTACGCTAGAGCTCTGACTGCATCATGCGGTTGATGCTGGGGATGAGAATGTTGGGAGCGTGGAGGAATGCAGGTGCCCCTCTCCTTCACACTTCACACATGGATCGCCTCCTGAGAAGTTGTACGGAAGTCAAACTCGTGTTCTTTCAGTCATATTTTTTTCTCTGTCATGCAGAGGACTTGTTGAGACACTTCTACATTTCTGATTAATCTACTAGCAATAGCTCTTCATGCTTTGCTGTCTCAGATTCTCTGTTGTTCAGTCTTTCTTTTGAGTAGAAAAATGATTTATGGACATACCTGCATTTTCAACTTTGCTGCTACATTACTCCACACTGGTGTCTCTGAGCATTTTAAACTCAGACTAGCTAATGAGACCTCTCTGCCATTGCCAAGTTCCCTTTACCCATCGCAGACCTTCCTTGCCTTCCTCCATGCAGAGTGGTGGTGGAGAGGCGGGCTCTCGAATCAAGACATCTATGTTTCTTGACTTATTAGCTGCATAACTCAAGCTACTAAATTTCTCATGCCTCAGTTTTTGCTTCTGTAAACTATGGATGATAACATTTGGAATTGTTAATAAGGTTAAAAAGAGATCATGCATGTGACCCTCCTAGAACACTGTCTGGCATGTGGTAAACTTAATAAATGCTAGCTAGCTTGTATAGTTATTGCCTGTCTCCGGTAATGGCATCATCATTTACTAGATTTCCAAGCCAGACAGTTATTGCTGACTCCGGTCTCTGCCATCTCTCCATCAATTATTCATTGTACTATTTGTAATAATAATGCTAGTAATAACACCATCATTCAGTGAATGTGGAGCATTATACCATTAGCTTATTTAATGCTCTCAATGACACTCTCTTCATTTTAAAGATGAGAAAAGTGAAGCTCAGAGAGATGAGATAACGTGTGCAACATTATATAGTCAGTGAATGGCAGCGAGCCACAATACATATTTAGGTTCATCTGACTGCAAAGCTCTGGCTGTTAGCAGCTATGAGACTCTGTAACCAAATTCAATCTATTTTGCCTTGGAAATATTTCTGGAAAAGTTACCTCCTCTCCCTCCTAGCTTCTATGGATCTCTGTTCTGATCTTAAGGCAGGTTTCTATCTGGTTTCCTTCCCTACCACCTCCAGCTTCTTCTTACTCAACCCATCCTCCAACCTCCTCTTGTTGAAGTTATTTTTCTCAAACACTCAGTAGATCACAAGCTTTCAATGGCTCTTCATTGAGAAGACATATTGGTTCTTCACAATCAATCTTCCCAATTCCGCCCTTGTCATCCAGTCTTACCGTATAGTCACCGATTCTTCTAATGTCCCCTCTTTCCTGCACCTCTAAACCTTTGCGCAGACTATTGAGTCTGTTTTAATCAGCCTCCGTTCTCCTGACATGGTTAACTTGCTGATCCTCTGGAACTCTTTTCAGATGCTGTCTTTCCTCTTTCCCAGCTCCTGTAATCACAGAGTGACTGGTTTCTTTTCTCCGCTTTCATCACTCTATGTTCATACACCTGCACATGCATTCTCATGGTGCATTGTATACACTTTCTCCATATTTGTCTCCACGACTAGTCTGTGAGATCCTGAAGGCAAGGAGCATATATTAGTCATCTTGTGGCCCTAGCCAATGGTGTACCTGGTCCATATTAGGCCTCCGTAAGAATTGACTGTAGAAAAAATAAAAATTGAACTCACCTACATAGAGACTTTTTAAGTAACCTTCTAAACTTTTTTTTGTAGAGTCCTTTTTGTAAAAAAGAATGATTTATTTGTCATTTACTAGTATAATCTTTGAAAGTTTGGGCATTTGGGGTCATGTTTCCTTAAAAATGGGACATAGTCTTATACTCTTAAGACCTAATGTGTCTGTAAAGAAGTTACAAGAAAGCATTATAATTTTCTGAGAAAGAAGATATTTTTTTTTTTAGTTTTTGCTGCAAAGAACATTGAGGAGGTGGTAATAAAAGTGATTAACAAGAGAATATGGGTGTTTAAGTAATCAGCTTACCAATTATTCATCAGAGGTCCGTAAATCCTAGATAGGTGAGTTGTTCATTAAAACACATTTCATTAAATCTTAGACTTTATTTTCAAAAAGTGAATTAAGTCAGAGAAATCTTCTAATTGAAGGTGTTTGGTGGAAGGAGTACTGGTAAGGTATACAGCTACCTGCTTTCTTATGAGGGATCTTGCAGCATAAAAGGCATCGCCTATCATTCGTAGCCCCTTGTGAGTAACACCATACCACAGACCCTGCTTCAGGGACAGCTTGATGTAGACCACATGACCCTAAACACCCCGCCCCCAACAAATCTCATGGCCAGTTGGCCAGAGTAGTCACTTGAACCATTTCATAGCTGGTTGGACTCAGCATCAGCATGTGAAGAAGACTGGGATCAAAGAGACTTTTTCTCTCAGAAACATGAACTAAGAAATACTTAGACAAGAAGGCAGTCAGCCGAGTAGGAACAAATGCTGAGAGTTTGTGATAGAGAGAAGCATATTTTAAGGACTATCAGCCTCAGAATCAACTGGAATTCTTGTTAAAATTCAGATTCTAAGAGCCTACCTCAGATGGGGATAGAGGAAAGTATGAGTGTTGGGCATGTGAGGGCCAGGCTTCCCTCTTGAAGGTGGAGGCAAGATAGCCTAGGGAAGGGCACTTGGGGCTTCTCTCTTCTTGGTGTAAAGGGCCTGGGGAAATAGGGTCTCAGGTACTGAGGTCACCAGATGGAGGAGGAGTCAGAGGAAGTTGAGTCTTATTCAAACCCTTGGGTGCACGCCTGACCACTGCCCGTGGAGGCATACGGGGCTCCAAGGCCTTTGATGCTTTACAGGAAAATGGCCTGACTACTTCTACCAAATAAGGTGCAAGAGCACTGTGTCCATGTGAGTTTGTACTTCCCACAAGTAGGATTGGCATTTTGTGTCCGTTTCTCAGATGGACAACATTCTGAAGTTCTGAGATTTGATTAATTAAGTGCTCTTTGATTGGGTCCTTTGTCTTCAAATATGTTTCAAACCCATTCTTGGCAAAAGTTTCTCTTTCATTCTGAATTTTAATTGCTATGTAAAATAAATCCAGTTCTTCCAAAGATGGGAGAGATAGTAGTTGCAAGTTCTCTCTAATGCAGTGATGGCGAACCTTTTGAGCTCAGTGTGTCAGCATTTTGAAAAACCCTAACTTAACTCTGGTGCCGTGTCACATATAGAAATTTTTTGATATTTGCAACCATAGTAAAACAAAGACTTATAATTTTGATATTTATTTTATACTAGAGGCCTGTTGCATGAAAAGATTTGTGCAATAGGCCTTCCCTTTCCTTGGCTGCTGGCACCAGTTTTCCTCCGGCACCCAGGACCCAGGCCTTCGCTCCGGCCGGAGCCACCTTTACTCTTCGCTGCTCTGGCCGGAGCTGCCTTCAAGCCGCCTTCAAGCCTTCGCTGCTGCAGCCTGAGCCGCCTTCAAGCCTTCGCTGCTCTGGCCGGAGCCGCCTTCAGTCTTCGCTCCTCCGCTTCGCGCCTACATATGCAAATTTACCGCCATCTTTTTTGGCGGTTAATTTGCATACCTTGCTGATTAGCCAATGGGAGGTGTAGCGAAGGTATGGTCAATTACCATGTTTGTCTATTATTAGATAGGATATTTAAATGCCATTTACCAAAGAAAAATCAACCAAAAAACTGAGTTCGCATGTCATCTGACACGCGTGTCATAGGTTCGCCATCACTGCTCTATTGGGTTTATTGTTTGAATTTAAAATATTTGAGCTTAGCCATCCACTGTTAGGCATTCATGAAATAACAATAGTGCAGACATCACAATCCGCTGTCATCTTTCTGTCTTCACAAATGTCCTGGTGGTAAGTGAAACCTTGTATTTAAATAAATCCATTTGGACCTAATTTCTGCCTTTCACGCTGTGAGAGAACTGTCAAATTTGAAGTGTAATGACTGGATGATTTCTTGTAATGGCACCAAAAAAAACCTCCTGAAAAACAGATTTGAATGTCATCTAAGTAAATTCCCTGTGGGATGCAGACCCATTTAGAGATTATTTTTTCTTTTGGCTTTTATACAACAAAGCAGGAGGACGTTGTAAGGGAGCCAATATAAAGTGGTATCTGAGGGAGTAAAAGGCAGACCGAAGCCTCACAAAGCCCAGAAAATAAAAAAAGTTGACCTTATTTTAGTTAAACTTTCCCATTTCCATGAGAGAATTGACCTGCAATACTGTCTGAGATGTCTGGCCTATGACTTCAGCACATTCTCTCTCTTACACTTTGATTTGTCTGGTGATTCAAACACAAAGCCTCGATTTTCCAAACTGATTGGTTTTTCTACATTCCACTCCATTTTTTTTTGTCTTGTGAAATATTAATATGGTCCCAGAATTCTACTGCTTTAACATCTATACAAGATCCTCAGTCCTTCATCAGATGTCTGTTGACTTTCAGGTGAAGTGCATTGATCATGGAATAAAAGAGAATGTGTTAAAATGAAGAGGCAAAGAATCTGGGTTCTAGTTCCCAGCTCTATCACCAGTTAGGCTTGTTAAGTTCACCACCTTAGACTTTTGGACTTTCCTTTCCTTCCTTTTAAAATGAAGGAGTTGAAATAAATTAATCATCTTCAACTATGCTTTCTTGAGTCCCAGGGTTCTTGAAAGATGTCTCAAGGGTTACTGTGGGGTTTGGCAGCCTAGGAGGCAGAGCCTCCTTCCCCACCTATCACATAAATTTGTGTTTGGGGAAAAAAATAACCCGGAAGTTAAAAAACCAGTGTTTTTTGAGAATCTAAAGGAATTTTGTCTAAGTTCAATATCCTATCATATTGTGACTCTGTTTCTTCATAAGAGCAGTTTTCAGCAAAACTAGATATTCAGTTATGTATTTGAGGAAAATGCTGATGATATGTGGTGCATGTCCTAGGAAGTGGCCAGATACCTAGGGAGTGACTTACTCCCTCTACAGTCTAAGTTCCATGAGGAACTTATCTGAATCACTAGCATTTAGTCTATAACAATACATAGCAGATGCTCAACAAATTCTGAGTTGATGAACAAATCCTATATAATAAAAGCCTAATATGCAAATTGTCCCCTCAGGCGGGAGTTCGACCTACCAGGAGTTCTATTGCTCCCTATGATGTGCGCTGATCACCAGGTGGTGGCGTGGAACATGGCGGGCATTGGTGATGCGGCACTGGCAGTGGGCGGCAGTGGAGGCGCTGCTGGCAGACTAGAGCAGGGACTGAGAAAGGGACTGCAGTGGGATGGTGGAGCAGGTGAGCAGGTGGTGCCAGGCCAAGGAGGGTGTGAGCCAGGGCCCTGATTGCCCTGCCTGTCGCCCTGCAGAAGACAACCAGCAACGGGGGGCGGTACTGGCAAGTGGGTGGTGCCAGGCCAAGGAGGGGTGCCAGGCGGGGCTGCTGGGCTGCAGGGCTGGGGGCATGAGCTGGGGATGTGTGGCTGAGGGCATGAGCTAGGGCCCAATCTCTGCAGGCCACCCCAAGGGACCCCATCCATGCATGGATTTCATGCACCGGGCCTCTAGTCGATAGATAAATGAACACATGAACCCCATCCTGATGCTTTGAGTTTGAACTCTTAAATTCAACTCTGAAGCTCTTCTATTGACACTTTATATCAGCTCCCCTTCCTTCTGTTCCCTTCTCAGTTGGTAACTTTGCCAGGGATACTGTTGAGCAGTTAACGTGTGAGTGAATGGTCCTTGATATCCCAGGGGGATATCAGAAGGCTTTGGAACCACTGCAAGCTGTAACTTAGAGAACATTTTTCTTTAACAGCAGACATGAAAAAAATTGAAGGGAGTAGTAAAAGTGATATGAGCAGCACTCTAATACTTGTTCTATGTATCTACGTTTGCTTATTAATTCATCTATTCATTCATTCATGCACTCCTTCATCAGTCATTCATTTTCTTCACGGTGCTTGATCCTATGCTAGGGAATGGGAGTTCACAGTCTTTTAAAGTTTATTTTTATCGAGATATAACTGACTTACACTGCATAAGCTTAGGGTGTAGAACATGTTGATTTGATACATTTTATATTGCAATGTGATTACCACCACTGTAGGGTTAGCTAATACCTTTATCATGTCATAAGTTTTCTTTTTTTTTTGTGGTGGGAACAACCACATTATAATCTCTTAGAAACTTTGAAGTTTACAATATGGTACTGTTGTCTACAAACACCATGCTGCCCATGAGCTCTCTAAGACTTGTCTACTAGTTGCAAATGTGTACCCTTAAACAACATCTCCCCAAGTCCCTTACCCCCCAGCCCCTGCTAACCACCATTCCATTCCCTGTTGCTATTTGTCATTCTCTGTCTAACTTATCTCGCTTAGCACAGTGCCCTCAAGATTCATTGATGTTGTCCCTACTGGCAGGCTTTCCTTTTTCTTATGTCTGAATATATTCCAGTGTGCATTGTAATATGATCATCACCACTGTAGTGTTAGCTAACAGTATAATGATATATACATATACACAGCTTCTCTAGCCATTCATCCATTGATGGACACTTAGGTTGTTTTTATATCATGACTATTGTGAATAATGGTGCAGTAAACATGGGAGTGCATATATCTTTTCGATACCCTGTTTTTTATTTTCTTTAGTTATATACTCACAAGTGGAATTGCTGGAGCACATGGTAGTTTTATTTTTTCTGTATTTGAAGAACCTCCATACTGTTTTCCATAGTGGCTGAGCAGTTTGCAATCCCACCGATAGTACACAAGGGTTCCCTTATTCCCACATCTTTGCCAACACTTGTTAAATTTTTACAGTCTTTTAAATGTGTCACACATTGGAAAAGATACTATAATAAAACAATACAAATAGATGCCACGAGAGAGATAGAAGAATGCTTAGAGAACCACATCTCCAAGTATTTTCCTTGGCTAAGAATGTCCTTTGATAGATGCTCTGTAAAGCAGCAAACCAGTAATATCTAAACAATGCAGTCTTTTTGGTCAGTGATCCCAGGGTTGGCACAGTATTCGACGGGATATCACAATGCATGTCCTTCCCAAACTTCTCCTCTACCACTGCCACAATTTAACAGTCTACTCTCAGAGTTGTAGAACAGCTCCTGGGGCACAAGAATCATAGACTCATAAGGTTGCTTTTGAAGAAGACAGGCAGCTACCAGAGAAGGAAGTTCTCTCTCTTTTTAAATTGATTTTATATATTTATTTATTATTTAAAAATATTTTAATTGATTTTTTAGAGAGAGGGGAAAGGGAGAGGTAGAGAGAGAAAGATCAATGTGAGAATCATGGATCTGATGCCTCCTGCACACCCCCTACCGGGGATTGAACCCACCACCTGGGCATGTGCCCTGACCAGGAATTGAACCTACGACCTTTAGGTGTATAAAATGATGCTCCAACCAACTGAGCCACACCAGCCAGGCCAACGGAGTTCTTTTAACACACTTCTTACTGGGATGTCAGGTTACTCCTAGATGCCCCTAAGTGGCTACCTCTCAAGTCTAATTGGCTAGAGCTGGGTTACATGGCGGCTCTAGCTGCAGAGTAACCTGGGAAATTCAGTATTTTTAACTTTTAAATAGGTGGTGGGCAAGGAAGAGAGAGGTTAGAAATGGCTATGGAGGACACAACTGCTAGAATCTACCAAATTAGGAGAGTCAGGAAAGATGTTACCCAAAGAGGTGATATTTGATCTGTGTTTTGAAGGACTTTCTAGAGCTTGCCTGGAGGATAATTGTAGGAACATTCTAGGCAGAGAGACATGGGGAGACATGTGATCATGAAAAGCTCCATTTATTTGAGGATCAAAAGAAAGTTTAATGTGACTAGGAGATAAGTTGTTATGGCGAACATGGCATTGAACAACCCTGAAAAAGAAATATAGGTAGATTTATAAGCTTTGTTAATGATTCAATAAGTTATTCTGATGATAACTTCATAGCAAAGTCTGTCCTATTGATAACCCTAGGAAAACTTTGGGGGAAATTATGTGAAAGAGAAAAACTATTTTGCCTACCCCTTAGAAATCAATTTTCATGAGAAATAAAAGATTGAATTATTTGAAAGGGGAATACACATAAATAATATCTGTATAACAGGTCATTCATTTAACCATTCAGTGTATCTTCACACCAATCCTAAGGCTTTCAGAAAGTTAACATGAAAAAGCATTGTTTAAAAAATCCTCTATTTTTAGAAATGCTATTAGTGGAGGCATCAGTTCTAACCTTTTCCCTGTTCTTTCTGTGTCATGCACATTAATTAACACTTCCACCCTAAAAGAATGTGTTTTTTTCCCATGAGCTGGGAATGATACTTTAGAAGCATGCTTTAGATTAGAGACTTTAAGAAAAAGAAATCAGGATGATCTAAAAATGCTCTTTGCAGCACCTAATTTCCTGTTTGGACTTTTTCTCTCCTTCCTCCCCCCGCCATCACAACTAGTTAGTATTTATGATATGCTTCAGAAGGACAGTGAGGTTGAAACTTACCTTTGCAAGATCTTTGAAAACTAATTAGGTAACCAATTAAATGGTACACGGAGACTGTAGGGGAACTAGTGTCAACACTGAAGAGAATAAAGTTTTAAACACGTCGGAAATGCCCTTTTGCAGGCAGTTCACTTAGAATTTGGAAAGAATCCTTAACTATCCATTAAATCCAGATTATCACAAGGAAAAACTGCGATTCATACTCGAATTGTTAAAATTATGCTGCTTTATAGCATTTATGATTTACCTTTTAGTAATTTAGATCGGCTTTTCCTAACTTGTCAGAAAATGATTCTGTTTCTTTGGTCACCCACATTACCTACTAAAACTAAGTGTGTGTAGTTCATTTGGGGTGTTCCATGAAAGTAGAGATTTTTATTTGGTGTTCACATTCCAGGATACTCACAGTATTATAAATCTTCCCCAATCTTTGAAAGCCAGTAATTAAAACTTTTCTAGAAGGTTCTTGTACCTGGGACTTGGTAGATGCTCTTTTTATATCTATTAACATAGCATCATAAAATAGAGTGCAGAGAACGCTGAATAAAACAACAGCAGCAGCCTAGCTGGCTTGGCCCAGTGGATAGAGCATTGGCCTGTGGACCTAAGGGTCCCGGGGTCAACTCCAGTTAAGGGCACATGCCCAGGTTGCTGGCTCAATCCCCAGTAGGGGGCGTGCAGAAGGCAGCTGATCAATGATTCTCTCTGATCATTGATGTTTCTATCTCTCCTCCCTTCCTTTCTAAAATCAATAAAAATATATTTTAAGCCGAAACCGGTTTGGCTCAGTGGATAGAGCGTCGGCCTGCGGACTGAAAGGTCCCAGGTTCGATTCCGGTCAAGGGCATGTACCTGGGTTGCGGGCATATCCCCAGTAGGAGATGTGCAGGAGGCAGCTGATCGATGTTTCTCTCTCATCGATGTTTCTAACTCTCTATCCCTCTCCCTTCCTGTCTGTAAAAAATCAATAAAATATATATTTATATATATATATATATATATATATATATATATATATATTAAAAAAAGAAGTACCCTTAAAAAATTAAAGACAAAGCAACAACAGCAGCAAGAAGTCACACAATCTTTTAATAGGTATTTTATTGGAGTACACTGAACCCTGGGAAAATAAATTATATTTTCATTGTTTAAGATAAGACGTAAGAAAATATTTAAAATTATTTTATCACCAAATACCAGAGTTTGGGGATATATCCCATGTTTCCAAAGTTGGTGTAAAGACAAAGGAAACACAAAAATTGAGTTAGTTCTAAATGGCTGGTGGATATGCCAGCCAAAAGTGGCAATATAAATTGCTAGGGTTGGCGGGACCCCTGAAATCAAGATTCAGAAATGGAATGGGAAACTCTGTGGCTGGAAGGAGACTATGAACTCAGCTCAGACCTGGGAACCTGAAGCCTGGAGAGGCTCAGTGATTCATCCCAGTTCCTTGAATAGCAAGTGGCAGGTCCAGATCAAGGACAGAGCCGTTCAGAACTTTGTGAGAAAGCTAACTAAGTCCAGAGCTCTTTTCGTAAAGCCACCTGGTTTCTGAGACAGGCCTGACCTCACATGTCTGAAAGCTTCGGGACTCTTGTTGGCATCTATCCAGGAAGATGAAGCAGTCAGAGAAAACTCTGCATTGGCATTGTACTGACTATCAGATGGCTTCCAGGTCTGCTTTAACATTGAATTTTCTTACTCATGAACCTTAATACCTAACTGTAAGCTGATAGCCTATCCCCACTCTATGGGTCAGCAGCAGAAATGAGACCATAATGGTTTAGTGGGGGTTTTCCCCAAGTAACGGATTTTCATTCATAACTATTTGTAGATTTTCTGGAGTTTTTCTTGCCTATTTGTTCATGGGTTAGTTAAAAAAAATTAAACAATCCAGTACTATAGACTTCACCAACTTGAAATTGTTGACTTGATTCTTATGTTGAAGCTGTTTCTATCACTTACCATGTGTATTTTATTTAATTTTTATGCTTTTGTTTTTTAAAAAATATTATCTTGAAATTATTAGGGTTAAAATGGTTAATAGAATTATGTTTCAAGTGTACAATTCTATAATACATCATCTGTTATTGTATGTATTGAGTGTTCACTACCCAAAGTCAAGTTTCCTTTCATCACTATTTATTCCCCCTTTACCTTCTTCTACTTCCCCCTACCCCCTTCCCCTCTGGTAATCACCATAGTGATGTCTGTGGCTGGACCTAGAGGATACTATGCTAAGTGAAATAAGCCAGTCAGAGAAAGACAAATATCATATTTCAATTATATGTGGAATCTAATGAACAAAATAAACAAACAAAATAGAAACAGATTCATAGATACAGAGAGGAGACTTACAGCTGTCAGAAGGGAGCGGGACTGGAAGGCTGGATGAAAAAGGTGAAAGGATTAAGAAAAAAACTCAGACACTATGTGTGTTTTAAGCAAGTCACTTTTTCCTCCTTAAGGCTCAATTTGTGCATTTGTAAAAAGGGAGCAGTTGTGGTAATTAAGTCTTAGAGGTGTGATTAAGATAATGTGTTTAATAAGGCTAGCTTACATTTTTATTCATTCATCTGATGTTTTTTAAAAATATATTTTATTGATTTCTTACAGAGGGCAAGAGAGAGGGATAGAGAATTAGAAACATTGATGAGAGAGAAGCATCGAATAGCTGCCTCCTGCACACCCCCTACTGGGGCTATGTCTGCAACCAAGGTACATTCCCTTGACCAGAATCAAACCTGGGACCCTTCAGTCCCCAGGCCGACGCTCTATCCAGTGAGCCAAACCAGCTAGGGCTCATCTGATGTTTATTGGGCATCCGCTATATGTACACACAGTGAGGGCTCACATAAATATTAATTGGTGTTGTTAATAATGTTTTGTATTTACACTCAAAAGTTATTTATCCACACTTTGAAAAATAGCAATTTTAAGCTGGAAGCAGTTATGGTCATCATCCATGCCAATGCTCTTACCTTACAGTGGAGGAAGCACAGGATGGTTAATTGGTTTCTCAGACTCATACAACAAATTTATCTGTAGATGAGCGTGTAACCATTAAAATATGGTTCTTACAGATATGAAATTCAGTTCAGTATCCCCAACTTGGTCCCTTAGTTATTCTGTGACCTGGGCTGCTGACCTCACCTTTTGACCCTTGGTATCCTTTACTGCCATTTGGAGATTATAGTACCGAATGGGGTTATTATAAGATTAAATTTGATCATTTAGCACAGTACTTGGCATATAGTACGTGCTCAGTAAGCATTATTATTCTGCTACTCCTTTGTTTTCTCAAAATTAAGGATATTACAATTATGCATTCACTAAGCAGTTGTAGCAGTAGAATTCTCCAGATAGGTACCAAAATCTATTCTGTTCTCCATGCCTAACCGATAATAAAGCACCTTTTAATGTGGAGCTATTAGCGAGCATTTTGTTGAACAGAATTATATACAGACGATCTCATTTCTCCTGAGCCCTATGTCTGCACTTCAAGTATTTTCAACCAAGACTTTGGGCTATGATTATGCATGCAGTTGAACTAGCTAAACATTACTGGAAGATGAAAAATGGAGATTCGAATTTTTCTCATAATCTGATTTTGTTTGCTGTGTAAGTTCATGCATTCTTTGTTGCAAGAAACAGAGGATGCCATGCCAACACTTTACAAGCAAGCTGTAATCTTTCTTTCTATGTGCTTCCCATGGGCTTTGCTGGGTTCTCAGCCAGTCTCTCCCTCTCCTTTAATTTCTGCAGTTTATCCTTCCTCCTTTCATTAACAGCTGGCCGGGTTTTCCCGTGTATTCTTGTATACACTTGAAAGGAGAAAAAATGTTGGACCAGCTAATTACTGATATTTTCATGGGACAGAGTTTTTGTTGTTGCTGTTGTTTGTTTTGTTTTGTTTTGTTTTCAACAAATTCTCTTCCCGGGTCTTTAAACTACCTGTCCATTGGTTGACCTTGAGTGAGTGAAACTCCACTGGGTCAAACAGGACCCACCCATTGTTCTAGGCTAGGAGGAGCCTAAGCATTTCTTCACTAAATAGGAACCTCTCGGGGAAGCCCCAGGGACAGTGAGTCAAGTACAAGCTCTGATGGGCATAGATTACCAATTAAAAACAAAACTTTTTGGGGGCTAGCCCATCGATTATGAATTAATTCCTAATGATCGATAATGGTGGAATACACTTTAATAAAGGACTCATAAAATACCTACTATGTGAGGTTCAGAACTACAAAGAAGTTGTAGAGCAATATAAATCCTGGGCACAATGTTTTTCTTTCTCTCACTTAATTCAACTTCAGTTAAGAATCCAGTTTCTCTTTGCTTTGATAGAAAACAACTTTGAACTCACTGTGGATGTTCTCTTAGAAGCAAAGGCCTTTGGGAGCATGATGTTGTCCGCGGGGCTTTGGAGCTTCAGATTTGTGTCAGGTACTCTTTTGCACTTGACTTCATGTCAGCCTTGACTCACCAGCTAGCAGAGAGATGTCCTGAGTGTGTCTGCTAGTGTGTGACTGTGCACATGTGTGAGAAAGGGTGGAAATGTGTATATGGAAGTGCCTTTGGAAAGAATGTGTTTCTTTGTCTCCCATGACTTGACTGAAATCTTCTTGTCTGACAAGAAGAAAAAGTTTTGAAAAACATGCATGATATATTTCTGTAGCTGTTGGATATCTTCTTCCAATGAGGAGCTTGTTTCCCTGGCAACCGTGTTTTAAGTCACTCCCTCATGGCCTTGCCCAATCTTGATAGAATAGAGCTCCCCACTAAGTTGTGTTATAGGCTTCTTTGCAGAAGTCCAATCTTCTTTTTTAATTGTGGTAAAATCTATATAACATAAAATTAGCTATTTTAACCATTGAAAATGTGCAATTTGTTGACATTTAGTACATTTACTATGTTGTACAATTATTGTCACTATTGTCTTTTTAATGGTTAAAGTAACCACACTTTACCTATTATTTTTATTTGTTTATATGTTTTATTTTTATATGTATAATGCAACATTTTAAAAAGTAATTACCTTCTAAATCCAGGGTGGGGAAACTTTTTTTCTGTCAAGGGCCATTTGGATATTTATAGCATCATTTGAAGGCCATACAAAATTATCAACTTAAAGATTAGCCTGCTGTATTTGGTCAAACATTTAATTAAATCACCCCTATTGCCTTGGTAGGGCCAGACCAAATGATTTCCTGGACAGTGCTCTGAATGCTGATGTAGGATGTGGATAAAGATATTTTCCAGGCAATATTTTTTAATACTTACCCAAGAATATATTTTCATTGATGTTTTAGAGAGAGAGGAAGAGGGAGAGAGAGAAACATCGATTGGTTGCCTTCTGTATGGGCCCCAATGGGCGTATTAAACCTGCAACCTAGCTACTAGTATGTGCCTTGACTGGAAATTTAACTCAGCTTTTTGGTGTATGGTACAGTTCTCCAACCAGATGAGCCACCTGGCTAGGAACCCACAAATTTTTTGGTTTGAAGGGATAGGGAGAGACACAGAAAGAGAAACATTGATGTGAAATAGACACATCAATTGATTGCCTCCCACATGCACCCCAACAAGGGCTGGAGATCAAGCCTGCAACTGAGATAGATGCCCTTGACCAGAATCCAATCCTGAACCCTTCAGTGCGTGGGCCAGTGCTCTATCCACTGAGCGAAACTGGCTAGGCCCAGGCAAATTTTTAATGTAAAGGATTGTAGTCATGATCTACCAAGCTGAGAGAGAAAGAAAGAAAGAGCACAAGAGCTGTTGACTCTGGCCTCACTTTTTGACTGGTGATTTTTATAATTATAGTCTTTTAATAAAACCATACTCTCAAAGAAACAGCATAAAGTAGCATCTTATTTTTTGATCTAATATGTTTCACTTACATGTTAAATATCATCTTTTATTTGAATTAGCCATCATACCATGTTTAATCTTGTGCAAAAAGCACCTGGTCACAAGTCAGGAAACTTTGGCACTTAATAATGGGACAATCTTGAACATGACAATTCCTTCTCTGAGCCTCAGTTTCCTCATCTGTAAAATGAATGGAATTTAGCCATTGGACACAGATCCAACTGTGTCCCTGGCACCATGTCTGCCACACACTGGAGATTCTGTAAAAATAACAGCATCTTTGCTTTCCTGAAGGGTTGTGCAGAAAATTGTAGGTTATGATGAAAGACTTTCTTCATAATATAACATTGTGCCTACACAAAGTATACTGACTATTATCACTCCTTCTGTAAGTTTCAAGGTGAAAAAGAAAAAAACAACAACAATAAACTTTGCTCCCCCAAATGGAGAGGACATTCTTCACTCTGGCCACTTAGGATCTTTGTATAAGAAGGAGAGACATAATCAGATGACCTTCACACCCACTAAGATGGCTATATGAGACTTTGGGTTGTAGGCACACACTGCAATGTATAGGTGATGTATCTTAGAATTAGATACTTGAAAACTATCTAATTTTATTAACAAATGTCACCACAATAAATGTAATAAAAAATTTAAAAAAGGAAAAAAATGATAACAGAAGGTATGGAGATATTGGAACTCTTAAGCACTGCTGGTGGGACAGTAAAATGGAAAAGTTTAACAATTCCTCAATGTGTTAAGCAAAGAGTTACTATACGACCCAGCAGTTTCACTCCTGGGTATATATACTCAAGAGAATTACTCAAGTGGGGCCCTCATGGAACAGTGCTGCCAATATCTCTATAAATAACCATCATTTATTTATACTTTATTCACATGCTATTCCACAGTGCCTTTATGTGGTGAACGCTCTGATGTTATTGAAGGAGAGCTTTTTAGCTGGAGGTTAACTGTCTTCAAGTCACTAGAATGCCATTTCTAGTATGGCATGCATTTGAAAAATAAGATTATAGGAACTAAAGCAGAGATTATGGAGTGCTTCAGACTGGGATAAATAAATAATAGCTTCCAAGGGCAGGAAAAGAGTATCTCTTGTTAGAGAGATCACAAACTCTTCAGCTTCAGAGAATCACTGCTCAATTCTTCCAGAGTTGTGCAGGCCCTTAAAGTCAGAGGCACTTAAACTTTGTCTTAAATGTCTTGTAGTAGACCTTAGCCAAAAGTACTGAACTTTTTACCAGTATTGGGTGCATACAATTCTCTGAGCAGCTTCACAGACAAAGGCAAAATTTTCCGGAAATTTAGAATTGTTTTTTTTTTCAGGGAATTTAAAATAAAATCTTATAATTTACAAACTATTCCTGGAGAATGAATCGTGTTTGGATCAAATCAAACACAATATTTGAATAGCCTGAGAACAAAAGGCAAGTGATTCGCAGCCACATTTAGAGCGGGTCGTGGATCTCATATAAGCTCATTTAAAAAAAATGGAAAATATTCAATGAAATACCTTTAAAACAAGAAGTTGTATAATATTATGAATGAGTTGTTTCAAATTTTTTATTCTGGAGACTACAGAGGGTGATAGTAGGGTGAGGTCTTTAAATGTCTATGGATGGTAGTCTAGATCCATCATTTTATCTGCTCACCCCCCTCCCTGATACCCTTGGATAACATATGATCTCTTTTCACCATTTTCTAGATTGGGGTTTTGCCTAATTTGTATAAAAAATAAAATCTCCACTCATAAAGAAGTTTAAAAATCAGTGATTGAGAAAACAATGCAAAAGACTTAAGTCTCTCATCTTTTTTACATAAGTTTTCAGGATTTGAGTGACAGATTTTAGTCCAAAGCAGTGGAAGAAATTCAGGAGTAATAAGTTAGATGACTGACAGGTGGAATTAGGGAAGAAAGCCTGTTCTTGAGCTTTGATCCCAAGAAGGTCATTAGATCCCCTAGCACAGAGACTTTAGCCAAGATAGTGGCTTGGTGGTTGCATATCATGTCAATTCTGATAGTAAAAAATATCCTCAAAGGGCCATGAGAAAGCACAACACTGGGATGACAAATTTGAGTGAGTCAGTGAGAAAGGACAGACCAAAAGACTGACTACCAATAGAATTATTTTTCCTCCTTGAGGAAAAAAGGAATAATGGTAGCTAATTTGTCACTTGGTGATCGTAGGAGGAGAGAACATGAATCATGAACACAAAAAATTCCCAGGTATAAGGGGAGTGTGCTGTCCAAGAGAACATACCCCTCAGCCCGATGATTCATTGTGTTGTTTCTTCAGTTGCTTTGTAACCTGCTGCATAAATATGTGGGCTTTGTTGCTCAGAGAGGGGAGCTGTACACCTTCTGCATGAAAACTGTCAGAGGGGGGTTTCTGCGCCTAATTTGGTATTTAGCTCCTTGTTCCATCTAAGCCGACTTCAGTGGCTCTCATTTCATAGATGAGTAGGATGAATGTCGGCTGAATAGCAAAGCATTATATGTAATTACCTGTGTGAGCACCACCATGATGTTGCCGGTTTTAGAAGGACCGTGGTCCAGGATTTATAAGTTCTTGAGTTTTGTCCACCATCGTCAAATATTGCACATTGCATGCAAATTTCCAAATCTTTCCCAACAGCTTCATTTCTGTATTTTATTTTTTAAACTTATAGAACGTAATTGTACTTAAAAGCATCTACCACATATATTTCTCCAGAGGAATCCTGTACCAGAGTCCACATAAGATTACCAAATCATAACCAAAGATAAATGGAGTAGAACCTAAACCATCTCTTGACTTCAGTTGCTTCTGGGCACAAATAAGCTCACAATGGTCTTTGTATTTCCTACACTCTGATTCTTGCTCAGACCTGATTGTGTCCATCGCCCCACCCACTGCAACATCTTTCCCAGTGAGTCATGAATGTGCCCCAGGGGCTTCCCTGTCATCCGCGTTCACAGAGTGGTAGCCACTGTGGCCTGTCAGTGTCAGCGTCTTCTGATTATGGATGCATTTGTTGGTGCCTCTGACCTCCACTGCGGCCAGCACCCACCAGGAGAACAGTAAATGTTGCAAAGTGCTGTGTCCTGAAACTCTGAAACTGTCTTGTCAAGAGAGTAGATCAGAGCCCAGTGGCATGAAAAATAGAGGGGGTGGCTCTGTCCTCCAATCAGTGTCACTTTTGATACCTGGGCTACACGGGCTCTGTTGTGCTCAGCATCTCACAGGGCCTCGTGTGACAACAGCATCTTCTGCAACAGCCTGCAGCCTTCTCTCTAAACGGGGTGGCCCCAGTTTTGGGGTCTGGACAACCTTCTCTATGTTGCCCACTCAGCCTCGGGCCTACGGATTTTGTGCATAAAACCTTCATCTTTTCAAGGGCCGTTCCTCTCCATGAAGTAGACTTAGATGTAAAGTATGGTCAGTGACTTCATTTAGTCATTCTCAGCTTTCATGGAACTGATACCTCCCTTTCAGAATTTCACAATTGGTTTGTGAGTTGAGGGCTGTTGAGCTCTCCATACTAGAGAGATGGAAAACCCCATACCAGGGTGGCAGCGCGCCATCTCTCCAGAGCGAGTAGGGAGGAATTAGAAGAGACGTGGGAAGCTTGCGGGCAGGCGGAGGCAGCAAGGAGAACCACAAGTGTTCATCGCAGTGCATCATTAGCTTCTGTTCACTTCAGATCAAACCATGCTGGCAGCGGCGCCGAGAAACTACACCCCAGAGGAGAAACGGCTTTCAACATTTTTCTTTTAACGATTTGTGCTTCCTCTTGGGGCATGAACACCTTGGGTTCTGTCCAAACGGTGTTCAGGACAAGTCTCTTCCCAGGGTGCCAGATAGCGCAGTACAGCCTGCTCAGCGTGCAGTTACCGCACAGCGAGGCATCTGGTTCCAACTCCGTGGTCTGTGTGGCAGCATTTTCAGCACAACCCAGAAGCCAGATTTGTGTGTGGAACTGTATCTTTCTCTCATTATATGGCCTTCATTTGTTCACGCTCATATATTAAAAAAAGATGTTTTTATTGATTTTAGAGAGAAAGCGAGAGGGATAGAGAGATGGAAACAGCGATTGGCTGCCTCCTGTGTGCCCTCGACTGAAGATCAAGCCTGCAACCCAGGCATGTGTCCTGACAGGGACTAGAACCAGTGAACTCTTGGTTCATAGGTCGATGCTCAACCACTGAGCCACACCAGCTGGGCTCACACTCATTTTTTTTTTTTTTAAGAAGGCTATGCTCACCTTGACTGGCCTGCTTTTCTCCCGCCCTCCTCTTCTTTTCTCATCTTCCCTTCTTTCTAATTAGTGTCCTGTTTTCTAGTTTCATTGTATCCTGGGTCCCTTCCAAACATTGTAATTTCTAACATTTTTATTCCCTAATTGCTTTCTTCCTAAATTCCTCACTTCCTAATTTCATTCCTTCCACCCTCTTTTTGTTCTTGCCACTTAAGTTTAGAAAGATGACTTACTAACAATTTTCCATGTCAAGATTTATACTTTTAAGTCATGGATTTCTTTGTAATATTATTGCAATTATTTTTATAGCAGTCATATGATAAATGCCTTTCCAAAGTTCTCTTTTTAACAAGAATCCTGAACATATTCCCTACTCCTGGGGCTCTTCACCTTTAGATGACCCAAATCAAGGTGGCTTTGGAAAGAGGGTTACCTTTCAATCAGGGACAAGGGTCGTGAGGAGAGATGGAGTGGGGACAGACCAGACAAATTCATGTGAGAGAAATGGTAGAAGGAACTAGGAATGATCACGCAGGTGAAGAGACAAGTCTGTAAATGAGCCTTGTCTGTAAATGCCTGAAGAGATTTCACTTGGAAGGGGGATTTCACTGGATCTGTGGGACTCCGACGAGCAGGCTATGGAACAGTAGATTAGAAGGAATGAAAGAGGCCAGCATAAGGCACAGTCTTATTAGCGGCCGTTTGAGAAAGCAATGGACTGTCTTGTGAAGTGTTGGCTTCTCTGTCAGTAGCAACATTAGTTAACAGATGGGTGGTATAGAGGGATGAAATGCTAGAGGCAGAATGGTTTACGTTACCTGCAAGGCCCCTGCAGTCCAATCCAGGATGCTCTTGTTTTAGTCACTGCCTCCTTCACTGAATCTTTTGGTCATTCTGCTAACAATGACCTTGTCCCTTCTGACCACTCTTAGCTAAACCCTACATATTTGGCCTTGAGTACATTCAATTAAACATTTTGATTCACATTATTCCTTCCTGTTATTTAATTGCTTTATATGCCTAGGTTTTGTGTTTCTTCAGTAACTTTAAGCACCTTGAGAGTTAGGACATTGTCATTCCTTTCTTTGGGCAAAGCTTGTTCTTGTTATTTTGAATTACATTTGAAATAGGGTTCTTTTTATTTTTTTTAAAAAATAGATCTAAAACCATAATACTGTGAAAACCGTGGCTGATTTTAGCCCTGATATGAGTGGAAGATTTTTGCACGGTCTGTGCTCACCAGGCAAAGTTCAGAAGCAGAGATATTGAGACCCTTGAAGGGATTTCCTTGATGCTAACCTGCACTGTGGGTTGTAGACTAGAAATTCAAACCCAGGTCAGATTATGATAAGTTGTTGATAAGCTATTATTGAACACCGAACTCATACAAAGTGACAGTAACACATTGGCCCTTTGGGGTCAACTTTCCAATGCCCTCACTTTATCAATAAGGAAGTGAAGGGCCAGAGACCTCAGTGCTTTGCTCAAAGTCTGTATGTGAGTGAGTGGAAGAAAGCTGTGAGTTTGGATCTTCTCTTTCCTTTCCCAGTGTTGTGCCTTGTACTGCTATTGTGGTTGTGATGGTTTGTTGGGAGCTCTTCACAGGCTCGCCATCAGATTCTGATGAAACTGCAAATGTATGTCTGAAAAAAATAGGCAATATATGATCATCAAAATAGGTGTTTGGTGGCCTTTCAGCATCCAGTATCACTATAATGCTCTGACCAAGATCTCACATCCATTTAACAATTTATTATTTTAAATATATTTTTCTTGATTTCAGAGAGGAAGAAAGGAGAGAGAGAGAAACATCAATGATGAGAGAGAATCGTTGTTCAACTTCCTCATGCACACACATACCCTCCCCCTCCTCCCCAACTGGGGATCAAGCCTGCAACCCTGGCATGTGCCCTAACTGGGAATCAAGCTATGACCTCCTGGTTCATAGGTAAATGCTCAGCCACTGAGGTACACCCATGCTCAGCTAGGCAAGCTTCATTCCTACTGTGTGCCAGGCACTAGGCCAGGTGCTTAGAGCCCAGTGTTCTAGGATACGGTAAGATGTTGTCTTGGTTCTTCTGCTGATTATTTTCAGTGCTAGATGTATCATTAAGTCTATTCAAATCAGTATTTCCTATGACAGCCCAGCCACAGTGATATCCATATCTTTAATCACAGGCAATAAAGAAAAACAAACATCAACATTTAATGACCAAAATAGATAGATTCTGCTATACAACTCTACTATAATAGTTGCACACATGTTTTCATGTATGTAATATGTATGTAGTGTTATATAGTTCTATATTAAGTTCCTGCAAGTATGCTCCAAAAGATTCTAGTCTATTACAATTCATTTTATTGGAGAGAACTATTCCTAGAGACTTCACATAATGTGTGTCCTATCATAGATGGAAGGAATTTCTATGCCTATCATGGTACTACCTGGCAGCAAATATGATTCACAATTCACTTGACTCACCGGTTTTGAAACCAGGCAAATTTTCAGTTTGAAGGAATTTGCATTAGTTCACATTTTAAACCCTGGGAATTTATTATGACAATCTTTTGTTCAGATTTACATAATTCAAGGTTGCATAAAATCAGACCACAGTGTATTCCCACGAGGCTGGAAAACAAACAAACAAAAAAAATGCTGGGACCTTTGAGCAGGTGGTGTAAACATTCTGGAGAAGGAAAAGCTGCAATCCCTGCTCTTCAATAGCTTCAACTCTTGGGAAAATCAAACAGATACATGTAAAGCCTATGAAAACAATCTAAAGCAGTGTTTCTCAGCCTTTATGCTATTATTGCCTTCCCAGGAACCTTTTTAGACATTTTTTCTAGTTGTATGCCCATCCCATGAAAATTTATACACAGGTATATTGTATATCAGTTTATAAACTCTGTGTGTGTGTGTGTGTGTGTGTGTGTATTCCATATGCAATTAGAGGAAGAGTTTTTTTTCTCCTAGAACCAATTTTCATCTCCTTAGAAGCATTATTTCTTCCATTGAGAATGCATGGTTTAAGATAATGTAGGTCTAAATAAAAGATAATAAAATACAAGACAGATTAGCTACATACAAGGCCCCAACTGATCAGAGTAGTAGACAGAAGGCTTTAAAGAAAACACAGAATCAAAGATAGAATCTGCAGACTCAAAATTAATAATGTTTAAATGTCTGTAAAATATAATATTGTATCAATTTCGGTTATTGTTCAATTTTAAGTGCTTAAAAATTGGATTGCATTTGGAAACAATTTTTAGGTTAGATCTTATCACTTTGTAATAATCCCCGAGCCTGAATCAAATTCTTAAGCAGTCATGGTCAATCATATATCAAATGAGTTACTCATAACCGAAGATGTTCAGAGCTAGATTATTTTAAACATTTCAAAGATTTTATCACAAAAGAAAAAAATTAAAGTAGGGTACGGGTACCTTTACTGTGTGACATAATATTGGGTAGAAGTGCCAAAAATAGGCTTGGGAAGGTGTTTCCTGATGAAAGTGAAATCTGAGTCACATCTTGACTGCCCAATGGGTATGATGTGAGAGAGAGGGGCAGGAGAAAAAGCAGAAAGGTGGCAGTCCCCCTTTGGGCTTAAGTTGTTGGTAGCTTTATATATATGCAAAAGAAAAGTACCTGACAGAATGAATTATCTTCAGTTAATAAGACCTTTTTACAAACACCCAATGACTTATGTTTCTGAGTTCTTAGCAAGTGTGAACCATACAAGGTGCACATGCAGACCTACCACGTAAAGAAAATAAGTAATATCTTGTCACTGTTTTATAACAGAATCCTGTAACTTCCCATGAGCCCAGTTTATGGATGTTTTTCATTAGGGGAGTTTGGGGAGAAGTGAAATATCTAGAGATCTATAACAAAAGACAAAACAGAAGTGGGATGCAACATAGTTTCTTTCTAAAATCACTCTTGCATTTATTCTATTTATATTTTAGTGGATTGGTTTAGTGTTTCTTTTAAAGTTTCTAAAAATCATAAGCTATGATTTTTAATATAGTTTGATATGAAGTCTCTGGTCTTGAGTTTTCCCCCTTTGTTTGCCCAGTACTGTGCTCATCATGGTCTGTGATACTCTTTTGGATAGATGAGGTGTGGGAGTCATCCCACATTGAACTTGGTGTTAGTATGAACAGCAGGTCTTCATTGATCTTCATGTTTCCAGCCTCATTTCTTGTTTCTTTCAAGGAGGACTATACTATTAGAGCTTGGTTACAAAAGATGCCATGTTTATGAGAAAAGACTAGAAAGTTTGCTATTGTTATTTTTCAAGTTTATATTCACAGAATTTCATGGAAATAAAATTGAATTGAAATGGAATGATGGTAGCATTTGAACTTGAAACAAATTCTTTCAGTGTTGTCACCGCATATGCTTCTTACAATTGTCCACAAGAGTAGGAGAGTAGGAACAAGATGTGTGTTCTAGACCCTGTGAAAGTTAAGCACAGAGATGAAGTGACGTGCCCCCAATTACCTAGCTGGACTATTTTGCATTCTTAGAATTTCACCTTGTCTTGTTAAAAAGTGTAAATATTTATGTGTGTGTGTGTGTGTATCTGTGTATACATTTCTAAGTCTTATATCATGAAAGAAGAAATCAATCAATATACCTAAGAGGCCGCTTGCATTTGAATTTGACATTTTGGCTGACCCCAGATGTGCCATTCTTAAGTTTTCAGTGGCCTTTGGTTGTACTACTCACCTCTAAGTCCATTTTGGTCAGGGGCCAAATGGAGAACTTCTCACAAAGCTGAGAGGAATTACCTTGACTTTCCACAGGTGAATAGTACAATGTAGATGAGTGCTTGCTCAGATTACCCCTTATGTTAAGTGAGGTTGATGGAAGTGTATACTGACCTAAGATTGAGGTGAGGAGTGCCGGGAGCCGGTCCATCCTTGCTGTTTCAAGGGACCTGGCATATATGGCATACTGTTCTTAATATGTTTGCTCACCTTCTTGGCACTATGTGTTTTAACCAAGGTCTCCTCTCTGAGAAAGGTTGTTTCCCCAGGTAGGGATTTTCCCCTGAAGTTAGGGAGGGAATAAAACCTCTTAACTAAGTGCCAGGCGGGTAATTAATCACTTTAACTATGAACAATCTTGCTTAAGCTACATAATCTTTACTCCCTGGAATGAAGATAAGAAACGCCCTAACCTTTGTAATAGAGATTGATAGGATTGAATCAACTGGTATAAATACAGATGCAACAAGACAGCAAGCCACAGAACTTAGAATACGGAACCAAGAGAGACAGAACCTAGGCACAGAACCTACACAGAACGTTCTCTAGAGACAGAAGAACTTTGCTGGAGAGAACATGGCAAAAGATCCTGGACAGAAACTGGCCTCAGAACCTAGAGACAGAACCTAGCGAGAGAACATGGCAAAAGATCCTGGACTGAACCTGACTACAGAAACTGGCAAGAGAACCTGACTAGAACCTGGTAACTGAACCTGGCTGGAGAACCTGGACAGAACCTGGCTGGAGAACCCAGCAAGAGAACATGGACACAGAACCTGGCTGGAGATCTGAAGCAGAACTTCGCTGGAGATCCAGACCAGAACTTGGCTGGAGATCCTGGCTGGAGATCCTGGCTAGGCTGCTGATCAACTGAACGCTGTCTCCGTGTCCTTCCTTCTTCGCTGACTCCATCCACACCTTTGGGGACCCCTGGACCTGCTGGGGTTGGACCCCGGCAGAGGAGGGAATGGAAAGTTGGTCACAAGTGAAACATCTAACAGTGGGGTCTGACCCATTGTAGGTAAGCAGTTTCATGCTAGTTTTTCTTATTTAGAAATTATAGTACTTAGAATAGTATTATGGAGCAAAGTTGAGAACTGAAGATTGGAAATTAAAGAATGAGTTTTCTATGGAAACATCCCCTTCAGCCTCATCCACTAGAAGGTAAACTTTTCTAGATAGCACACAAAATGTCTCTAGGAACTTTGCTTCTAGGAACACCAAGAAACCAGGCTGAAAGATAGCTTGTCAGAAGAGGACTCTCCTTGGCCTCCTCTGTTGGAAAGGTGGCCATGGAGCGCCCCTCTACAAAGGTAGGCTGTGAAATACATCAGGACTATTCCAATGGGACCACTGACAGGACTTTTTCAAATAACCCTAGGGCTTCTTTCAGTGGATCTGGTCACAGAGAATCCCTTGAACTAGGAACCCATGGTTTCATTTACATTGTTAGAAACAGTCTATGTTTATGTTACATTTTTTGGCTACATTTCTCTCTCTCTTTTTTTTTTTTAATATATTTTATTGATTTTTTACAGAGAGGAAGGGAGAGAGATAGAGAGTTAGAAACATCGATGAGAGAGAAACATCGATCAGCTGCCTCCTGCACATCTCCCACTGGGGATGTGCCCGCAACTCAGGTACATGCCCTTGACCAGAATCGAACCCAGGACCCTTCAGTCCGCAGGCCGACGCTCTATCCACTGAGCCAAACCGGTTTCGGCGGCTACATTTCTCTTGATCTTTAACTCAGACTATTGCTTTCTGGTATCCAATGCCTCAGGAAATTTACCATTTGGCCAAATTTTACAAATGGTTCAATTTGTTTATGCATGTTCTTCTCTTTCATATCTCACCCTCCTAAAAGAAAGAAAATGTACCGGCCCATGAGATTAAAGTTCTGTATGACGGTTCTCCTTTAAACAAGAGAAAAATAAAATGGTAATAGTGGCCTCCTGAAAATAACCGATAAATGAAGATCACCAGAAGAGAGTTTATAAGTGGGTAAAGTGATATAAAATATATCCAGGAAGTTGTGGGACCACACATTTCTCAAACACCAAACTTACCTTTCCTATCTCAGCATATATTTTGTTTTTCTTTCCCAATTGGAGCATGCTGGTGGGAGAGACAAATCATTGGGCAGAACCAGTTAATGTCTGCCAATAGACACTGGATTTCTATTTCTGATCCAGTGTCTCTCTCAGACTTCTTTGCAACCCCTAGCCGTCAACAGTTGCCTACATTTCCATGTTTTGTGTTCTCCCTCCCGCAACATAGGTCAGCTTAGTAGACCAGTTTGCAGGTTTGTTACCCGCAGGAAAGGGGCTGATCTCCCCCTGTTGCTCCTGGGAGCAGGCTTCTTGGGGTACCACTGGAATAAGCATTTCCACAGGATAAGATATGGTAGAAAGCTCTATTTCTGTGGAATTACACCCCTGGGTTTCCAAAGTCCCATTTCTCTTAGTCTAGTCATAGACGAAGTGTCGCTGGGGTTTCAGTAGGGCTAAATCAGACAGTGTCCAGAGTTTCCCTTCCATGTCAGAGCCAGATCCAGTTCAGCATCAGGTCAGCTGCAGTCCATTAATTCATTGTATGTGAGGTCCGCATGGCTGTGGGCCATAGGGGCAAATTCAAGAGAGCAAATACCTTTGTTTAGGGGATTATGTATCCCCAAATGTTCCTGCCCTTACAGTCACCACACCCATTCTGGTCAATCATTTCTGTCCCTTAGGTGTGATTGGCAAGCAAGTATTTTCCCTATCTCCCCCCAGCTTTCCTGTGTATCAGTCTATCTTCCCTTGGTTGGACCCCTTCCCCACCCTACCCCCACCCCACCACCTGGGGAGTGCAGAGTTGTAGCTTCCTGGTGAAGTTGCCCAAATGTCTATAATACCTGGTCTTCCCTTTGCTTCTTTCCTATTATTAATAACTAGCTAATTACAATAGTACCATATTCACTCATTATCTCTTTCCTGTTTGAAGAAGATGTTTTAAGAGGTGAAGAAGAAAGATGAAAATGGTTTCTGTAAAATGCTTCTGGCTTGCCAACATGCATTATTTCCCCAGAGCAGCTTCCTGGTCCTGGTTTTAAAGTTTATTTTTAGCTAACTCTGATAAAACACTAACCAGTTTGAATTCATTTTCAGTTTGCAGAAAACACTGGATTGACAGGCATAGAGAGAGCTAAAAATAACAGGACAGAACAGAGTAGAATTTTAGAGCTGGAAATGGACATGAACATTATCTACTCCAATTCTTTTTTCAGACAGACATCCAAGTTCAAAGAAGTTAAGTGCCTCCCCCAAGGTCACACCACTAGTGTGTAAAGTTTGTTCCACCACGTCCTGCGTGGTTCAGGGTTCAGGATCTGGAAGAGGAGCCGCACACAAATGAAAGAGAAGAGACAAGAGATAATTTCGAAATATTGGGGGGCCAGGCGGGTAAGTCCAACTCAAGGGGAAGGACTTCCACTGGTGCTCAGGCCTCACCAAGCTTTTATTGGTTTGGGATACACCATAGCCCTTAGGCAGGCAAGTTCTAGTAACAGGCAGACTAGCCCATCAGCAAGGATTTACATAATAATAAATGGGGAAGTTGCTTCAGCTACCATTGTCTGGACTAATAGTGGGTGCACAGCTCTGACCTTTGCCAGGGCTTCAAGGGTCACCAGCCTTCCAGGTTCCTTGTCCACACCTCTCTGCTAGTGAAGACA
Organism: Myotis myotis; assembly: GCF_014108235.1. NCBI lineage: Eukaryota > Metazoa > Chordata > Mammalia > Chiroptera > Vespertilionidae > Myotis > Myotis myotis. Next base: position 17,071,223 of record NW_023416368.1, on the reverse strand, counting down.
ATAGGCGGTTTCCCACACACTAGTATGTGATTGAACAGAGACATGAACACCATTTTTTCCCCCACCACATTTGACCAGTGTTTTCCACTATCAAAACATTTTTTAATGCCAAAAGCAAGACCAATAGTATCAGACTTCCATTCCAGAGAGGAATTTGCCTCCGATGAAGCTCACTTAGCCATTCCAGCTCTGTCTTCCACCTACTTATTTCTCCCTCATTATTTTCATTAATTAATATGTATTGATTCCCCTCTGTTGGATAAACTACTTCACTGCACAAACTTGTATTAGAAGCCTTCCTGGAGATTACAAACTTGAAGAGTCAATGAGAAAATGTAGCTATAATTTAAAACCTTATTCTCCAGAACTTTACCAGCACTCCTCTTGTCTTTTGAAATAGAGTACTCATCATGGCAATCAATTTAACATCAGGGACAAGACTCTTGGAAGGATGAGGAACTGGCTGATTATCCTTTCCCTTTCTTCTTTGCATTATTGCCTCTCCTCCTTTCATCCTGTGATTCATTACTTCTTTTGAAGGATTGACTGAGTAGTTTATTGATTTATTCAACAAATATTTGGTGAATGCCTCCTATATGCCAGTCATAGGCGAAACACTGGGAACAGAACAACAGAAAATGCAGAGTCCCTGTGTTCAAGGGGCTTCCTGCTTAGCAAAGGGAAGGGGAGCACTTGGCAGTGTGACTCATTAGAACCTAGTGACAACAGCAGTTGATTCCAGTCTTTCATAGCATGACATACACAGAAAATGATAATACTGTAAGACATATTGTAAGACGTGGTAATTTGGAATCCCAGATGAGGTTACTCTTGGGCAGAGGCAAAAGATGGTATGTTTGGGCTGTCTCAGGGTCCCTAAGGCCAGCCTAGGGATGAAATGATTGACATTTATTTCTGGCTTGCTGACTGGAATGCACTGAAGTAGTCTTTGGAGAGATGTTTTCCTCAACTGAGGGAGTTGTAGTACAAATGGAGAAAGATTAATTCGAAAGATCTTCGGGAAGTTGAACTGACAAGACTTGGTGAGTGGCTGATATATAGAGAAGAACTCAAGGATGATTCCTGGGATCTGGCCTGAGTGGATGATGATGCCATTGAATGAGATGGTGTATATTAGAGGAGGAGGAAATATTTAGGGGAGTACGATGAGTTCCTTTTGTTGACTATGGTTCCCCGAGATGGGGACTCTGAGAGGGAGAGTTGAATGCAGCACATTTATTGGTGCATTATCATACGAGATGATGCTGTAGAGAAATGGGGAAGGGTGGGATAGTCAAAGAGAAAAGCAGATGTGAAAAACAATTGTGACTGAGATATCAGCCAATTCTACTCAAAACTCTGGATGGCTCTTGACACTACTGGCTTTTTTTTTTTTTTTTAAGATATTTGTATTGATTTCAGAGAAGAAGGGAGAGGGAGAGGGAGAGAGAGAGAAACATCAGTGATGAGAGAAAATCATTGATTGGCTGCCTTCTGCACGCCCCCTAATAGGGATCAAGCCCACAACCCGGACATGTGCCCTTGACTGGAATCAAACCCAGGACTCTTCAGTCAGCAGGCCAGCACTCTATTCACTGAGCCAAACCAGCTAGGGCGAGCACCTGGCCTTTTAATCACCACATTAACCGGTCACTTAGGTGGGCTTGTTTCTGGCAGAGGGCATAAGCTTGGACACTGCAGTTCTCAGCAGAGGAAAGCAATTTCTAGTGAGAGGCACAGCTATGAGCGGTCAGCAGCTGGCATTCCACGCAGCTAGGGAAGAGGAAGGTTTTCTGGGTGGAAGACTGAAATACCCACCAGTGTGGTCAGTGAAGATGACTGGGAGGCAGATTACATATGAGTCTGGAGGTAAGAAGAGAAGTCTGGGTTGAAGAGGTGAACTTGGCATTGGTAATGGTGTAGAAAATAGTTGAAGTCATGTGTGTGATAACAGTGAAAAAAGGAGAGTTAGAACATAACCTTGGGCCATATCACAACTTAATGGGCAAGGTGACACAAGGAACCCGGGACATGAAGAATGAATGAGGTTGGGAACTCACGGCAGATGGGTAACAGGAAGCAGGGAAGGAAAGCACATCAGAAATGTCAGCTGCATTTAACACCCAAGAGATTATTTGTTATTTGAGGGAGAGAAGATTCTGTGGCCTTGTGGAGGCCTAGGCTAGAGTGTAGCTGGTGAAGAGAAGAGCAGAAAATGAGAATATATGACACCGTGGGTGCAGATAACTTTATTAAGAAGTTGAGCTTTTCAATCAGGGAAATGGGATATAGTAGAGGAAGTTCACAGGATGGAAGATATTGTGTCTAGTTTAATTCTACGTTAAGAAGGGAAAGACTTGAGTATGTTTGAACATTGGTGGGGGGTGTAGCAGTCTCAAGGGACCGGGCAAAGAATCTGAGATTTGTGGCTGTGATGAGGGGGGTGACAAGGCAGGTGGGGTCAGGTTCAAATCACAAGTGGAATGTGAAGCCCCTGAGGATTTTAGCTGCTTAAAATGAGAAAAGTCTGAACCCACGTAGAGAGCAGCACTTCTGGGAACTACATAATAAATGCTGGGTATATCAACAGTTGGAGCTTGGTGCAAACTCCCCATAATCAGAGGCAGTGCTGAAAAATTCCCCCACACACATACAGATCCTCTCTGAAGTCATTGGAAACTACCTAGAAAACGTATTAAACTTAAAGAAGCAGTCATGGGAATGCAACACATAGTTGCTTCTAAAAGTCGTCCCTCATGTAGAATAAGTCAGTTTATCCTAACAGGCATGTGTTAAGCATCTAGTCTGTGGAAGGACTAGAGACATAAACTGTGGAAAGGGTAGTGAACTTGTACTTGGGACACATGGTTCAATTCTTCGTATATTGAAGACTTTCAAGGAAAATTAATTTCTTTTGTGAAACATAAGCAGTCAACCTTTCTCATTGTCTATTTCCTCATCTTTAAAATGTTTGGTGATCACTAAGCCTCCTCTGAGCTCCCATGCTCTGAGTTTACAAGAGGAGCTCTGGGAGGTGTGACCTAGAAGGAAGAGTGTTGGCAGACATGAATTTCCCCCAATATTCATTATATGAATGGATATCATTTGGTGAGGTTCAGAGAAGTTAAGTGACTTCTGAAAGTCCGACAGGTGGACAGTGAGCAACATTCAGGGACTTGGCTGAATCCCCTCCTCCCAGCTGAGTTCCTTTTCTCAAGTTGCTATATTGGATGAGCCAAATCCTGGGTATAATGGGGAATTCCCCAGTAACAGGGTAAGCATGGATGGTCTCCCTGACGGCCCTCATTGTTAAAACATTGTTGTTGTTGTTTTTTAATTCTATTTTTTCTTTAAAGTTTACATTCAATATAATTTGTTTTAGTTTCAGAAGTATAGCATAGGGGCTAAACAATTATATACTTACAAAGTGATTTCCCCTGATATTTCCAGTATCCATCTGGCATCATACATAGTTATTACAATATAATTGATTGTAATCTCTATGCTGTATTTTACATGCCCATGACTATTCTGTAACTACCAATTTGTAGTTCTTAAGTCCTCTACCTTTGTTACCCAGCCTCCCTATTCCCCTCCCTTCTGGCAACCATTAGTCTTAAAATATTATGTTTACATTAGTACTAAAAATGGCTTAAAGAACAGACTATAATATTCAAGTAAAAATGAAACTTCAAAGTAATTTTTTATCTTAAAAAATTAAAATAAAAGTGAGTGTTTTTCTAAGAGCTTTAGTGGTTGTTTGTATGTGTGTGGGTAGTTTTCAGCACTGCCCTTTTGCTTATAATTCTGGACTCCTGGGACACGTATTTCCTGTCCCCTGCTAGTGCAAATATTTTGATGTGAAAGTTTGCAAGTACTTTCATCCAACCTGCAGTATTTGTAGCCCCCAAAGAAAAGTAAGTTGTAGAGAAAGAGGGCATGTGAGGTTGACGCTTTCATCTGGGAAGACCAATAAATCACTAGAGGCTCCTGCCCAGTAACGCCCACTGAAAAATGTAGACATCAGAGAATACCCCAGTGCTTCAGTGGGAAGTGAACACATGTGTGCAATGGTGAACACACGGATTTCTTGATGAGACATATTAGCATAACCGCCCTGCATGAAACATAGTTATTATTTGGGACAGGACAGGGCACAACAGGTGGCAGAAGCTCACCACTATTAGTGTATCTCTCTTCGATGTGATAGAACAATAGTGTCCAATGTGGGGATCTCACAGCAGACAAAGGTCATTAAGACTATTCATTCAGGTGGTGGAGCAAACATAAAGAGACTTGTATTTTATCCTTTTAATTGTTTGCATATTTTCTGAAATGTACAATATGTAAATATCATAGTACGTGGGCAATTTGTCAAAAAGTACGGATATTAGGGGTATATGCTCAAGTTTATTTTGTTAACAGGGTGACTTATCAAATGGTTTAGAGATGAATCTCTGGAATATTTTTCTGCGCTTTTATAGCACAAGTGGAGCCTCTACCTTTTGTCCAAACGAAGGGTTAAGATCAAAACTTACTAGACTCTGCCGTGAAAACAGATCTATTGCTTCAGCAAAAAGAGCTGGAAAGTGGCGAAGATGAACATGCACACGTATTTATCCCATGCTCTTTACAGAGCAGGCTCCTTGCTTTCAATGGACATTTCCACATAAGGCCCTTGGAAAAACCATCCGTTGATCGATATGTTAATGTGACAGTCAGTGCAAACCTGAGCGATGTCATTGCATTTTCAATTAGGATTACGGAGAAGCAAGAAAAGGAATCAAGGAAATTGGATAAACAAATTCAACTAATGCAAGCAATAGTTCTTCATCAGGAGCACTTAGTATTTGTTTAGTGCCTTTTATTTTAGCATTTTGCTCCCCTCCCGCACCCCCCCCCCCCAGTAGGGAGTTATTTACCTGTTTTAACTACTAAGCAGCTGATCCCCCCCCCATTCCATCCCCCCCCCCCAGCATAATACTTTATCATTTGTGGAACACCTTTGTGACTTGTGGTCACTTGTGAAAGGGTCGAAGGAAGTAAGGATTGAGCTGTAACTGGTAAAGAAATAGCAGTTCTATATTTTGACTGAGATGATTGTTTGATATTGATTGATTGTTAATCCTCCTCTGAGGATATTTTTCCATTGATTTTTAGAGAGAGTGGAAGGGAAGGGGAGAGCCAGAGAGAGAAACATCAATGTGAGAGAGACACATTGATTGGTTGCCTCTGAATGCACCCCAACCAAGGATGGGAATTGAGCCTGCAACTGAGGTATGTGCCCTTGACCCAAATTGAACCTGGGGCCCTTGAGTCCCCAGCCGGCGCTCTAACCACTGAGCCCCGCTAGGGCAGATTGTTTGATATTTAGTGGGAGGCACAGTGACCTTGTAATCGTCTGTGCGTAGAAAAAGCTGTGAAGTGGGCTCGCTTTGCCTCATCTTTCGTGGGCTTAGAGTAATCTTGTCTGAGGCTGGCATTTTGTGAGATGGCTTATATCCAAAGGGAGAAGAGCATGAACAGCTGTGAGTGGCCGGCCGGCTTCCCAGTGTCAGAGGCTGCTCTTCCTTTCTCAGCACTTTTAATTTCTCTCAACACTTTAAAAATGTTTTCTAATCTTTCTACTTTGAACTTGGATTACTTTTGTAATTAGAACAAATACCTGTTAAGTAAAAAATAATAAAAGGCATGCTCATGGGAAAGGGGGCAGGTCTATAGTATTATAGAATGAAGTATTGCAGTAGCCTCCCCACCTTACCCCTCTTATCCAGTTTCACTTTCTGTGGTTTCGGTTACTGGCAGTCAACAGAGGTTTGAAAATATTACATAGACTCTTCCGGAATTAAACAGTTCATACGTTTTCAATTATATCTGTTCTGAGTAGCGTAATGAAATGTGGTACCATTCTGCACCCCCCAGGGCGTGAATCACCCTTGTTCATCATATCCATGCTATACTGGTATATACAGTACAATAGATATTTGAGAGTGATACCATATTCACATACATTTATCACAGTATGTTGCTATCACTGTCCTATTTTATCATTGTACTGTTGTTAATTTCTTACTGTGAATAATTTATATACTAAGCTTTATCATAAACATGTATGTATAGAAAAAACAGGATATATAGAGTTCAGAGCTCTCTGCAATTGCAGGCATCCGTTGAAGGTCTTGGAAAATATCCCCCTCTGGGTGGGGGGAACTACTGTATCTGTAAAATAGGCATAAGGGGACAGTGCGACTAACTTGCACTCTTCCCAGTAATATTTCATGAGTCTTGCTGGTGAGGAGCTTGGCATAAAAGAAGGCCTGCAGCTATTTTCGATGCCCTGTTCCCTAGGTGGCTCTCTTTATTTAATATAGAAGTCACAGGGAAAGGTTCTTTGTAGTAATGGCTTTTTAAATGAATTACACATAGAGAAATTGAGTTGCTTCTTCAAAGGAGGAGACCAGATTTGGGTAGTGTTATGTATCAATCAATTGAATCTTGATTTATAGAAAACAGAAATGTATTTTGTCTTTATTATTTAAAGAAAAGAAAAAAGGCAAACAGTGCATGTGAAAGAAAATATGAGTGTCTTTGGGGTCTCACATTGAATAACAAGCAAAGAAAAAAAACAAAAAAAATGATTTTCCCTCAAATTTTCTGGTAACGTTCAAGACAAATAAATTAAATTAAGCATATTTTATGCAACAACCAAAAACAAGCATCTTCAGCGACATCTTTAAAATGTACATGAATTCTCTTTCTATTCTGAATCCTTTTGAAATTGCATTTTTTGGGGGGGCATCTATTGAACTGTGAATCTATTTTAGTTACTTTTTAATCTTTATTGAATTTTTAAGTGTTAAATATAATATCTCCTCATTATAATATTGTCAAAAAATGTAAAAGGTTATAAGTGAACAGTAAAATCTCTTTCTTTTCTTATTTTAATTCTCAGAGTGATGCCTTCCAATCTAACCCAATTCTAAATTTGCTGCAGATTTTATTGTTGTTGTTTTTTCTGTTTTGAATGAGTGGGAATATATTTACTTTCATACTTGAAATGTTGGTCTTCATTTTGATGTGATAAAACGGTAAGTTCTGTGAGGCCAGAACCATGCCTGCTTTTTCTCCCGTTGCATCATCTTCAGTACCTAGTACTGTATATATCTGGTCAGTGGCTTGACTGAGAGGACGTCTCCAACATAAGCAGAATTCCTTAACGGCAAAATGAAAGGCAGCCCCCTGAATGGGAGAACATATTCACCAATGATACATCTGATAGGGGGTTAATATCCAAAATTTTAAAGAACTCAAACATCTCAATACCAATAAAACCCCAAACAATCCAATTAAATAGACAAAGGACCTGAATAGACGGTCTCCAAAAATGACAGGCAGATGGCCAATGGACACATGAAAAGGTGCTCAACATCACTAATCATCAGAGAAATGCAAATTAAGACCACAATAAGATGTCACCTCACACCTGTCAGAATGACCATCATCAATAAATCCATAAACTACAAGTATTGGTGAGGCTATAGAGAAAAGGGAACCCTCGTGCACTGTTGGTGAAAATGTAGATTGGGGCAGCCACTGCGGAAAACAATATGGAGGTTCCTCAAAATATTAAAAGTGGAACTGCCTCATGAACCAGCAATTCCACCTCTGGTGATATATCTGATGAAACCTGAAACACTGATTTGAAAGAATACTTGTACCCCTTTATTCATTGTAGTGCTATTTACTATAGGCAAGATTTGGAGGCAGCCCGAGTGTCCATCAGTAGATGAGTGCATAAAAAAGCTGTGGTACACTTACACAATGGACTACTACTAGGATGTAAAAAATAAATCTTTGGCGGCATGGAGGGACCTGGAGAGGATTATGCTAAGTGAAATGAGCCAGTCAGAGGAAGACAAATATTATATGATTTCACTTACATGTGGAATCTAATGGGAAAAAAAATAAACAAACAAAATACAAACAGACTCACAGGTACCGAGAACATACAGTGGGGAGGGGGACTGAGGGGCTATGTGAAGTAGGTGAAGGGAGTAAGGAAGAAAGAAACAACTCATGGACACAGACAACAGTCTGGTGATTACCAGAGGGAAGGGGGGAGGGTGGAAGAGGGTGAAGGGTGATAAATGGTGGCGGAAGGAGATTAGACGTTGAATGGTGAGTGCACAATGCAATATGCAGATGGTGTATTGCAAAATTGTACACTTGAAACCTATATAATTTTATTGACCAATGTAACCCTAATAAATTCAATAAAACTTGCTTCAACATCTTAATGGATTCCCCCTCATTTTCATTGTAGTATCATAAGCACTTGTCTGTGAATATATTTCAACCTAAACAGACTGAGTTACACATGCAGCAGATATATTCCAAATATTTATAGTTATCTTTATTTAATGTCATTAATATAATTACTTCTATATGAGGCATAAAAGTTGTGGTGCTTTTTAAAAATTGTGTAGGAGCTATTGAAGAGATAACCAAGAGGAGCCAGTTGTGTTGAGCAGGTGTTCCTGGTATCCCAGTAAATAATACATTTTCTTAATTAACATAAACAGGTATTGTAAACATTCTGTCATTGAATAAATTCCAGGTTAATAATGAGTCTGGGATATGTTGGCTATTCTTTGCATTTTATCTGCAAAATGATGTATAGCTTCAGAATCAGGAAACCTGGATTTGCTTCTAACCATTCACTGTCTGTTCTTAGGCAGTTCACTTGCTCTCCAGGTTATTCAGCAGTGTAGTAGTTTGGTCAGACTGTCCTGGACTCCCACAGCACTGCTTTCTCTTTTATTGATGCACTTTTCACACATGTATTTCATCAAGTAATTATTTCCTGACTGTAGGTTTTTCTAGTATTTAAGTTTCTTGAGGAAATGAATAGGTTTATTAATTTAAAAAATTTCAATTACAGTTGACACACAATATTAGTTTAGTTTCAGTTATACAGCATAGTGATTAGGCATTTATATAACTTACGAGTGATCACCCCGATAAGTCGAATTCCCACCTGCCACCATACATAGTTATTGCAATATTATTGACTACATTCCCTATGCTGTACTACATCACTGTTACTGTTTTTATAATTGGCAACTTTTACTTCTTAATCCCTTCATCTTTTCCCCCATTTCCCCCAAGTTCCTGCCATCTGGCGACTGTTGCTAGGTGAAATAAGTCCAATAGACAAAGACAGATACCCTATGATTTTCCTAATACATCACACCTAAAAAACAAAATAAATGAGCAAGCAAAACAGAAACAAACTCATAGATACAGAGAAGAAATTAATACATTTTCTTGAACTTGGACACACTGGTTAGTGGGTGAACCTGACTCCAGACATGAGCTATCCTTTATTTATCAGGTAATTGCCATACAGAGGTATTCTCTAGGAGTTTTGTATCACCAGGGATAATTTTATTATATCACCAAGGATAATTTTAAGAAATATATTTAGGTTAGCTTTATATTCTGTATGTGACAGAATTGCATGAGTTAGTTTGACTTATTTTACTTCAAAGATGTTTTGACCTACTCACTTTCAAAATAGCTGTTTCTAGGAACATTTTTTTTTAAAAAAAGTAAGTAAAATAGAAGTGTCCAATAATTATCTCAAACTGGACCTTCATCAGATCAACATATTTCACCAACTTGGTGGGCATTTTACTGACTTTCAAAATGTTTTTAATTTCCTTCACTTACATGTCAGGGGCATTTGGCTTATCTTCTTGTATTTAATGACTCCTGAAACAAACGTGGTTATCAGATGGGCCTACAATATTTGGAAAGAGTAGTTTTATTTATAAAACCTCACATTGACTCACAGGCCAACAGAACTGGAGACATTCAAGGTGATCACCATGAGAGGCTGGATTCTTCATTCAGTTTTTACCTCTTCCTTGTCATTCATCATATTCTCATCGCACTACAGAATGTCAGGCTAGGAAGGACCCTTCAGGTCCCCTGCTCCTACTTCTTGTACATTTTCATTTTACAATTAAGGCAAGAACCCGGAAAGGGTTAATGAGTTTCCTGGGACAAACTACTGTTGTTAGAGACAGGTCTACAGTTGGAAGCCCGACTTCTGCCTATCAGCCTGACTTTAGTTTCCACATTTTTATTTTTAAATAAAATGCTCATAGAACTCAACAAAAAGAAGATAAACAACCCAATTAAAAAATGGGCATAAAACTTGAATAGACATTTCTCCGAAGAGGACATACAAATGGCCGAGACACATGAAAAAATGCTCAAAGTCACTAATCATCAGAGAAATGCAAATTAAAACCACAATGAGATATCACCTCACACCTGTCATATTGGCTATCATCAAACAATCAACAAACAAGTGCTGGTGAGGATGTAGAGAAAAGGAAACCCTAGTACACTGCTGGTGGGAATGCAGATTGGTGCAGCCACTATGGAAAACAGTATGGAGTTTCCTCAAAAAATTAAAAATGGAACTGCCATTTGCCCAAGTGATCCTACTTCTGGGAATATATTCTAAAAACACCAGAACACCATTCAGAAAGAATATATGCACCCCTATGTTCATAGCCGTGTTATTTATAATAGTTAAGATTTGGAAACAGCCCAAATGTCCATCCGTAGATGAGTGGATAAAAAACTGTGGTACATTTACACTATGGAATACTATGCAGCTTTAAAAAAGAGGGATCTCTTACCCTTTGGGACAGCGTAGATGGACCTAGAAAATTCTATGCTAAGTAAAATAAGCCAAACTGAGAAGATAAATAGCCTATGATCTCACTTATTTGTGAAATCTAATGAACAAAATGAATTGACCTACAAAATAAGACCTGAAGGAGGCATGGAACAGACTCTATGGTTGGGGGGATGAGAAGAGATAAACTAAAGATCTTACATTATTGTATGCATAGCCCATGGTCACAGGCAATAGGATAATGAAGACCTGGAGGAGGAGGGTAGGGTATGGGAGGAGGGGCGAAGGGGAGAAAAATGGGAGATCTCTGTAATACAATCAGCTACAAAAATATATAAAAAACCAATGAAATTCTGTCATTTGCAATAGTATAGATGAACTTTGAAGGCATTATCCTAAATGAACTAAGTCATACAGAGAAAAACAAACACTGCATGACCTCACTTATATGTGAAATCTGGAAAAGCTGAACTCCTAGAAACAGAGTAGATTGTTGTTTGCCAGGAGCTTGGGGAATTGGAGAGATGTTTAAGGGTAGAAACTTTTAGTATGATAGGAATGTGTCTGGGATTCTGCTGTACAACATAGTGACTATAGTTAATAATACAATACTACTATATTGTATACTTAGAAGTTACTAAGAGAATAGGACTCTAGATATTTTCAAAACACACACACACACACACACCCAGGATAAACACATTGTTTAATAGAATATGGTTTTTTGTGAAAAGCTCAGTGAATTAAGGGAAAGCTAAGAATCAAGGTAAAAAAGAATGGGAACTTGAGTAAAACCATGAGGTAGGGATCAGCAATTTTAGGGAAAGATTTTTGTTTTTGTATTTGTTTTTTTCTATCCTATGACATCTGTCAAGATTCAAATTACAGACAGAGAGTGACTTGGATTGATCAAGATTTGTTAGTGTGGATGGGCACCTTCAATTTATAATTCCATCAAGTCTGTGTCAGCTAGGACGGGGTGGGCCCCCAAACCAAGTCACTAACTCGTGCTAGGGCACATGGCAGAGTGCACAGACTCTCTGAGTCAGCAGCCACCTCAGCAAGAAGTATTTGACGTTGCATTTTTGGAAAGCAGTTGAGGATTTCTCTTCCTTGGTGAGCAGCAAGTCATGAAAGTGGTCTGGCTTATTTGGCAGCAAGCTCACATCCCCAGAGCTGTGTCGGCAAGAAACCTCTTTAACGATCTCTTTTTGCGTAGCTCTGAATGATGCAGGGCAAGAGTTCCCTCTGATCAATACTAAGGCACATTTAATATCCAGCTAGTTGACAAACTGAATAACTCATGAAAAAGTGGTCAAATGTGTGTTCCCAGCTAGGTACAGCTTTAAGCAGTAGGTTTTGTAACTTCTCTTTTCCAAATACTGACTATCTGTTGTTTGTCAAAGAAAGGAACTCGGTAGTTGGCTTGTTGTGTGGTTACCATGTATTGAGTGCTACGGTGGCCGTGTGTCATTACTTTTGACTGGTTCGGATCTGCATCTCATTGTCAGGTCTGGAAAACTCCTCACTCTGTGATTCAAGGTAGGCGTCACATCTTTCTCCCATCGCTGAAGCTAAGGGATGTTGGCTGCTTGCTTTGCCCATGCCCAACAGTAAGGTGGGCATCTGGCCTACGCTCTGCCAGTTGCTTGTGACTGCCGCAGACTTGGACTGTGAGCTGGTGACATAGTGAAGCCGAGGACCCTGGGGACCGTCATGGGGGCAGGATTCCCGTATGTCAATTGGGTTCCTTGGGCGGCAGCAGCACCCAGTGCTCAGAGCCACTCCTGTCCCAAACAAGAGGCATGGTGGAGGTGCAAGCTGCCCTGTCTAATGTTTGCGGACAGTAGCACCTGTGAGATCCTCACTGCATCATTCTGTGACTGGTTTTGGGTAGTTAATATATTTACTTGGTTCTAAACCCCTAGCAGGTTTTGAATCCTCCCAGGAATTCTATGAATTAACTAATATCCTTTGGTCAAATTCCTTTTGTGCTTGAATCAGCTGGAATTGGTTTCTGTTGCTTGCAGCTAAGAATCCTGACTGACATAAAGCATTTTTATATATTTTTTTGTTACTCAATCCTTTTATTCTCTTTCTAATTTAAATCCTTTATTGTTTAAAGTATTACATAAGTCTTCTTTTTCTCCCATTGACCTCTCCCCAGCCGCCCCCATGCCCCCTGTCCCCCCTGTCTGTGTCCATTGGTTATGCTCCTGTCTTTACTGTACTCTAGTGACTTTTGTTTAACAGCTGAGCATTTAGAAAGGAGATGAGAGCAATGCAGGCTGAGATTCACATGTTTAATGACTTACCCTTGGCACCTTAGCTTGTGAATGAGCAAGTCAGGATTTGCACTCAGCTCTTCTGTACTTCAGATCTGGTGCTCCTTTGAGCCACAGGGATAGGAACTAGCTCTGCTGGCACACATCTGCCTATACAGACACTCAAGGGCTGTGTTCTCTGTTCCCTCCTTGGCTTGCGGGTGCTTTCTGCAGGGAAGCCGGAATTGCTAATGACATTCTCGCTGCCTGTGATACTTAGATCACTTTATCAATCAAATGTGGCATTTGGTGGCAGCCCTGCCACCTGTCCCTTTCCATCAGTGTCAGAGTATGTCACTGCAGGCCACAGGTGCCAGCTGTCAGCCTGGAATAAACCGGGGCCTGCCCGGGACAAGTGTGCCGAGGGAATCTCTTCAGAGTGACTTTCTCTCGTCTGGCAGCCCCTTCTGAGTTTGAGACTCAAAATGGAAAAATAAACAAATTACAGACGAGTAAGCAAACATGTGGCTGTTTATGAGGCGTCAGGCTGGCTGTTACCGGGGCTTCATTAATCACTCTGCCTTTTTCTTCTCCTCCATTAGCCTGGGTGTCATGTAGCGTCTATTGAAATATACGTGGATTTAATAGGCATTTACTTAATTGGACCACTAACCAAAGTGCTGGTACTATGGCAGTGCTTTTGTACACAGGCAGTAGCTGTTCCCCACAGGGAAAGTTTTGATTTGAGAGTTTGAGGAAGAAGGGAAAGGGGGGAGGAAATGGAACTATCAGTGTTTGATCTCCCACAATGCCAGGCACCGTTAGGTGCTGTATGTATCCATGTACTATTTTGTGTAATCCTAACAATACCCCATGAAGTAGACATTATTCCCATTTCATGGATGAGACAGCTGTCACACTGAAAGTTAAAATAATTTGTCTAAGGACCCAACGAGTGTCCAGGTTGGGATTTGAACATCAAATGACCCTCGTTATCAGCCAGCAACGCCGTTATCATCCAGCCGAAGCTTCACTGTTGAGAGCCACGCAATATCAGTATTTAGCAGACAAAAATATCCCATGCTGCCAAACAAAAAAGAATTAACATTTTTATCTCAAAAAAAGAAAAAAAAATGATCTCAGGTCTTGGAACATGCCTAAAAAAGGCATGCTGCAGATCAACATATTCAAAGAGATAGGTTTTTCCTTTCATCTTCCCCAAGTGTGCTCCTCCCCAAAGTTCTCCCCTGAGGTGCTCTAGACGCCCCAAAGATCTTTCTCCAAAACTCACCCCTTCCTGGGCTTTCCTTCCCTTTCTCCCTCCTCTGTTTTTATAGATCCAGGCTTTTCTCCATCAAGCAGCCCCTTGCCTCTTTAGTGTGAATCATTTTAACCTTTTTACTTTGCCGGTTCTATTTCTTTCGCTTCTAAATGATAGTTGTTGAGAAAGCAGGCCTGGGTAGCAGAGTCCCTGGACTCAAACCTTGGCTCCAGCCCTTTCTAGCTGTGTGATCGTAGGCAAGTTATTCCACCAATCGGAGTCTCAGTTTACGCTGTGGTAAAGATGACAGTAATATCTGCATCATTGGACTGATTGGAAGATGAAGTAAGTGATGCATATAAAGTGCTTAGAATAGTCCTGATATAGCAAAGACCTAGAAAATGGACTAGGTTATTATCATACTTATTTCTGTTACCTTGTTCAGTCTGTGAGGAGCCAAATGCAGGAACCCAGCAAGCAGACACACTCTCCTGACACGGTGTAGGGAGGGGAAACTATGAATCCTCTCATGTACATTGGCGTGGGGGACTCCGCTCACAGTTATATTACCTTTAAAAATCATGGATATCATTTAAATCAGCATGAATTTGACATTGGCATTAGTAGTTGTTAATAATTTAAAAATCAACAATATTAGTATAATACTAAGCTTTTTCTGAATGCCTTTAGGTTCAGTGTCTCACACATTATCTACCATTACCTGTGTTCTCTTACTTAATCCTTATTGTAATGCTTTGAGATAGATATCATGATTATCCCTATTTGACAGGTAGAAATAGGCTGTAAGAGCTGAAGTGGCTTTGTTTAAGAGAGTGTTTCTCAATCTTTTTCATGTTATGGCCACACTTAGAAAATAAAAATACTGTACATTGAGGCAAACTGTGGTGGAGAGAAAAGGCTTTAATGGCTGAAAAGTCGCCTGTAACCCATTTTCAGTCCAGTAAATACAATGTTTTCCTCTAAGGGAGAGTCAGGGCAGGGACTCATGTGCCTTTTGTATGACGATGAAGAGTGGCCCAAAGCAGACAGGAATTGGTGGGGGGCTTATGTTTGAAGGAAAGGAATGTCACGCGTGAGTTTTCTGTTTTTATTGCTTTTATTTGTGGTTGTTTACTACTCACTGTGCTAAAACCTGCCACTTTGCTGGCATGAGGAATTGGAAGAAAGAACCTGGGGCTACTTGAGAAGCTAGAAAGTTAAGGAGAAAAGTCTAGAAAGGAAAGCACCATAAGAGGGAGCCCCCAGTTCTTTTTGTGAACTCTTCCCCAGTCTCTGAATGACCCCTGAGCTATGCAAGTATGAAAGTTAAAAGAATTGAACTCAGAACGCAGCTGATGCTCACTGCAGTGGAGGCAGAAGTTTGGAGTTAAGTTAAATGTCTGCTAAAATAAATGACAGCAACAACAAACACACCTGTTCAGAGGAACATAACAGAATCCAGACACAAACTATCATGCACAATATCTAGGATACTACCCAAAATTACTAGATACAGACATGTGAAGATACAGGAAAATGTGAACATACCCAAGGAAGTAAACATAGATGACTCAAATGTTAAAATTAGTAGTCAAGGATTTTAAAACAGGTATTGCAGTTCTGTCTAAGCATGTAGAATAGAAAGTGCTCGAAAGGAGAAAGCACAGACCATGCTTGTCATCATCATGCTATGCTGCGTCCCATATTTTTCTTAATATTCTGTTTTCTACATAAAAACAGATTTGAAAACTAAATGACAGAGACACTCCTTGCTTAAATTCTTCACACAGCTACGACAGAGTTCAGACCCAGACCCAAGTCACTGTACTCCTTAGTTGAGTTTTTCATGTGAGCGTAAAAGCTCACATGATATAGTAGATCTGCCTTGGTTTGAATCAGTTACTAGCTATGTAACCTTGATAAGTTATTTAATTTAAGCATAATTTTCATTACATAGATGCTGTGAGTCTCACCCATGCTATTACAAATGAAATGCTTACCAAAGTGCTTGACACATGGTAATGCTTAATACCATTTTAATTTTCATCATCATCACCATCATCATTATCATTGTGCCACCATCAAGTACTACATAGAATTCTGCTTTACTGATGTAATTATAACATCAAGTGGAAAAATCTACCATCGGAGTTTGTTCATGTATTGCTTCATGGGTTTATTCAACAGTTATTAAGCACCTACTTTGTGTAAGAAAATGTGCTTGATAGAGGGGAAATATAGCCATATATAAGACATAGTCTTTGCCATCAATTTACTATCTTAACAAATTTTTGAAATTAAATAATTTGCATAGAGGAGGGGCCAAGTAACTCCAGAACTGCATTTTCCCCTAAATTTTAATACTTGGTATAGTTGAGATGATGAAAATGTTAAGAGTGTATGAATCCCCTTGATGCCAGAAATTATAAACACTCATTCAGTCCCAATCAGTTCTCCTTTATTTGGGGAGTTACTGAATCCCACAGGAAGGTGAAGGTAGTTGTAGAGCCCCTCTTCTGAAAAATATACACACCAGCACACTTTTAAGCCTCTTAATAGGGGCTTTCAGACCCCAGAAATCTGCTCAAAGAATCTCTGTGGCAGAGAGAGCTTCTGGTGATGTAAAATGGGCTGCTTTAGAAGAATAACAGAAACCAATATTATTTTACTGTTAAATAATAAGTAGGTCAAAGGTGGGAAAGAACTTTTGCTCACATTGAGCTGAAATTTTTTGCATCCTTGAGCATTCCATCCATGCAGTGGGCCTCATACTGCCCTGCAGGGGGCAGCCTGCTCCCTTCTGCATGACAACAGCTCTGACAGTATGTGAAGACAGTTACTGCATTCTGTCTTGGCCTTCTCTAGGCTGCGTGTCTTCATTGCTTTTCCTGGTTATTCATTTCTCAAGGGATCCAGACCCTTTCCTAGCCTCTAACTGTGGAATGGCTCTGTACGTTGTTTCCTTGAATCACAGATGTTATACATACTTACTGTGAATTAAGGTAAAAATCACATCAAAACCTGAACAAATCAAAAACTACAGTTCCGTGTGGAATAAAAAGCAAATGTGTCTATGTACCCCACTTTGGTAAATTACATTTCTATAAACAACTGTTAAGAGTTTGAGGATGCCTTCCCATATGAAGTCTAGACGTATGGTGTGCTTTTATCTGTATACACATACATGTTTTTCTCTTAGGCAAACAGAATCTCACTATATGTACTGATTTATAACTTTGGAAAACTTAAGTCTAGTATAGGCATTGTTCTTTCTCAAGCTATTGGGGACCTCATTGGACCACATGGCATCCGACGTGAGAAACCAGAATAGAACACAAAGTTTTTAGTATACAACTTAGAATCAGGTCTCTTATAATAGTCATTGTTTCTTTTGTTCACAAGCATGTATTAAAGGCCTACTGCGCTAAGTGCTGGGAGAAAGACATACACTATGAATATATGAACTTACCCCAAAGAAACTCATGGTCCAGTGGCAAAGATAGATAATCTGACAGAAAGTTTTGTGATGGTATCTGTTAGTTAACTTGGGCTCCCATCTACATGGTGTGTGATGAATGGATGTTTGCACTAAAATTTGTTCCTAAACTTCAGTTTTTTTAAATGTATTTTTTATTTTTATTTCAGAGAGGAAGGGAGAAGGAGAGAGAGATAGAAACATCAATGATGAGAGAGAACCATTGATCAGCTGCCTCCTGCATGCCCCCCAGTGGGGATGGAGCTCGCAACCTGGGCATGCACCCTGGCAGAATCAACGCTTGACCTCCCAGTTTATAGGTTGATGCTCAGTCATTGAGCCATGCCTGCCTGGTTAAACTTCAGTTATTTTTTTGTCTCTTCCTTTCTTTTTTCCTTGCAAACTAATACCTCACATATCTTTTTTTTTTTTTTTGAAGTTAGGCAAATTTTAAAATAGATTACCTTTTATCTGCCCTTGACGTGCTATTGAAGTTTCAGCAGCCATGCAAACTCAGTATAAATCTCACCATACAGATGGGACCACAAGTTAACTAACAGATACCAAGAGTTCTTGCAAATATCAATGGATTTATTCTCTCTGATTTTTTTTTAGTACAAATCATAAGCCATGCCATGCCTACAAGTGGATAGGTGTGACATAAAGATACATTTCATAAAGGTAAAATTCTTGTTTTGAAAAAGAATGAGTATCAGAACTTCCTGCAAATGAAGAATTGTGAAAGCAATGATATCTGTGTTACTGAAAAATGTTCAAGCAGAGTTTGGAAAAGAATGTTAATGCTATCAAATGCAGTAACTGTATACAGTAGACACCCAGTAAATGCTTGTGGAAGGAAGAGAAGGGAGATAGAAAACTTTTATTCATTCATTCAGAAATATTTACTGAAGACCTATTCTGGGCCTGGCTCTTTGCTGGTTCCCAGGCAACAAAGGTAAGCATGTGAGAAGTGATTCCTCCAGCCCACTGAATTTACAGCAAACGCTAAGCAAGGGATTATGTAAACATTTAACTACAAGCGACCATAGCCTCTAAAAGAAAAGCCTAAATAGCTCTGAATGCATGTATAGGGCAGCACTTACCTGTACCGTCAGGGATGACTGCTCTGAAGATTGGGGTATAGGTGGGAGCTGATAAGTGTTCAAACGTAACTACAGACTGTGTGGCTAGAGAGTACCAGGAACCCTCAAGGCATGCCAGGAAGGCCAGTGCTGCTGAAACCTGGAGAACGAGGTGGGTGGCGGGAGAAGATGGAGCTGAAGAAGTGACTGGGGGATAGTGTGGGCAGAGCCTTGAAGGCCACGTGAGGAATTTAGTCCCATTTTAGGAGGATGAGGGGCCCCAGAAAGGCTTAAAGGCAAGGAGAATCATGCAGAGATTTGCTTTCTACCAGACCCCTTTGCTTGCATTGTGGAGAATCACCTGGAGAGGGGACAGGTGAATAGGTAGAGGCCAGTTCTGCTGGGAGAGTGCAGCTCACATAAGACAGTATGGGGCATGAAGGGATGGTGATGATGGAGATGAAGTGAGAGGAAAAGAGGGCAGGGCATTGGGATGAAGTGAATGAGAAAGGGAGGATTACAGGCAGTAGGAAGGTTAACTCTTAGGTTTCTGGTTGGTCCAGCTGGATGACTGAGGGTGGCCACTGAGTCAGGACACACTGGATTGCAAACAGCAGGTTTGTAGGAGAAAAATCCTGATTCCGGTTAGGATATGTTTATTTTCAGCCACAGGCACTGTTAGATGCTTTGCAAATTTTATTTCATTAATTCTCATAATCATTTTGCAAGTTGGATATTATTTTACTCACGTTCTAGCTGAGAATATCAAAGTACTAAACTTAGGTTAATAGCCCAAAGTCACATAGCTAATTAGGGAAGAGCCTGGATTTGAAACTAAATCTACCCAACTTCCAAGTATCTGCTATTTCTACTCATTTTTTTTTAACTGAGAGTTTAATCAAATGTCGCCAAGCAGTTATCTTGTTGATAAGTATGAAGGCCCTTTTCCTAATGGTGTTTTGAAACCTTAGAAAAATAAGAGTATTTTAATGCAAATAGGGTTATGCCCTCCTTTATTTCTTCTTTCTTAATCTTCCTACGATGTAAATAGTCAGAGATTGATATCCCGAGCTTAATCAAGGCAGGTTTTCGTGCCAACACAACATAGTCACAGTAGTTTGAAGGTAACTGTTTATATAACCACGATAAAATCATCTTGTGAAATTCATGAGCCACTACACAGACTAGCGATCGCTTTCTCCAAAATGTACGGGCAGCCACACCAGCTGGATCGTTAAGACAGAACTGCACATAATTTCATCCTCTCGCCGATTGCTCTGGGAAACTGAGTGTACTTGTCACATTCAGTGGCGTGCTCTAATGATGATGAGCTTGTAGGGACTCTGGGAATATTGAACACTTTAGAGGTGATCCAGCAACGGCCTCGTTTTACTGACGAGGGTCACAGAACCTGGCAGGGAAGATGGCTAGGGCAGGAGAGCTGGTGATAGAACTGAGCCAGGAACCCCGCAGCTTTCCAGACCATCAACTCTTTCCGTTCTGCCAACCAACATATGTGATGGAGAGAGAGAGTTGGAGAGGCAGTATGTGGAAGGACGGGTGGACACACGTGGAAAGATAGGTGGGTGAATGTCTTTCCCTTACCAGTTGCTAAATGCTGATGCTTTACTTGTTTTTTCTTACTTAATCCTTATAACAATTTAGTGACATTGGTCTTATTTAGCCCCATTTAGCAGATGAAGAACCCGAGGCTCAAATTATTAGCTTAATGTTAGCATAAATACCTAAGTTATGTATATGTGTATACATTTTTAAGGATCTGAGGAATTATAATTTGTATTTATTTTAATTAATTAATTAATTAATTTTTAATATATATTTTTATTGATTTCAGAGAGGAAGGGAGAGAGAGAGAGATAGAAACATCAATGATGAGAGTCATTGATCGGCTGCCTCCTGCACAACCCCCACCAGGGATCAAGCCCGCAACCCGGGCATGTGCCCTTGACCAGAATCGAACTTAGACTTTTCAGTTCTCAGGCTGGGGCTCTATCCACTAAGACAAACCAGCTAGGGCTAATTTTTATCTCAAAAAATACATTTTTATTGATTTCAGAGAGAAAGGGAGAAAGAGAGATAGAAACATTAATGATGAGAGAATCATTGATGGGATGCCTCCTGCACGCTCCCTACTGGGGATGGAGCTCAAAACCCAGGGATGTGCCCTGACCAGGAATCGAACCTTGGTCTCCTGGTTCACAGGTTGATGCTCAACCACTGAGTCTCACCAGCTGGGCTGTGTTTATTTTTATACAATCGTCTCTAGAAAAAATGGAACTTTCTATATAAGAATGGGACTTTAGAGGAAAACTTGATGACTTTTCCTCAAAGTCTTGGAATCTTAGAAATACTGGGATCTAGATACGAATAGAGCTCATTCATCCACTAATTTTAGACTTTGAGCAAGTTACTTTTTTTTCCTCTCAGGCTTCATTTCTTGACTGTAAAAATGGGTATAATTTTCTCAAAGAGGGAAAGAAACATCCCAAAGAGGAACTTTTGAAAATTAAGGCAATCCAAATTAAATTAAAGAAGCAGCACGACAGAGATGGATGTGTGAAAGAGCATGAAGGACCCATATTCAACTCTTTGCCCACTACCCCCAGCTGGCAAATGTTGGTGCTGAGCAAAGAGTGCTCCATTGGACACTCTGACTCAATGAGTGGCAAAGAGGAGGGATTGGGGAGAGAAAGTGAGGTCTGAGAGCACACGTTTACAAGCTCTATGAACGCAGGTGAGAGCATGCTCTCTCTAAACCTCACTTTTCTCATCTGTAAAACTGGGTAAATGGGACCTGCTCCTTGGGGTAATTGTAAAGACTTCATGAAGTGATATAGTGCCTGGCATACAGCAGATACTCAACAAATACCTGCTGCTTATTGGGTCAGTGCCCAAGTCAGAGGCAGGTTTGGAGAAAAATACACATCTCTTATTGCCCATGTTTATTGCTGTTAATGTGGATACCAGTTTCTCGCTTTAACAGATTTAGTCAACCAAATTATACTGTTTTTTGTTTTCATGATTCCAGAAAAAGCAAACTTTAATTGGTTTCCCTGCAGCATGGACCAGAGAAATTAAACTAGCTTGGGGCCCTCTTATACAATGAGCTGCAAGCCTTCTGTAAGTCATCTCATTAGCTCCCCTGTGATATTTATGAAGACTGGGATTTGCTAATGATCTCAAATGGGGTTAAGATCTTCAGTGTGTGTAGGAGAGGGGAGTGGTGAAGAGAATAAGAAGACCTTAAGAGACCTTAAATGCAAAACTTTACTGAACCATTCTTTGGTTATCAGTTACCCAGTGGGGTGTCTGACAAATACAGTATGGGGCCTGATTCCCCATTATCTGTGTGATGAGGTACCATCTGGGCTCATAGAAAGAGATGCAGTCAATACGATTTGGCTGAACTAACTAGTCAGTGAATAAATTATCAAAACTGACAAATGACGTTCAAATCAGAAGTGATGATGGGTTTAAAAAAATGTGTTAGCTCAGCTGAGTCACTGTGAAATAATTGGTTTTTAAAGAAATGTGTGTCATGGGACTGGGAAGATGGCGCCTCTTTTTAAAAAAATGTATTTTATTGATTTCAGAGAGGAAAGGAGAGGGAGAGAGGGAGGGAAGGAGAGAGAGAGAGAGAGAGAGAGAGAGAGAGATCAATGATGAGAATCATTGATGGGCTGCCTCCCGAACGCCCCCTAGTGGGGATTGAGCCTGCAGCCCAGGCATGTGCCCTTGACCAGAATCAAACCCAGCACCCTCCAGTTCACAGCCTGATGCTCTATCCAAACCGAACTGGCACAGTGGTCGGCAAACTCATTAGTCAACAGAGCCAAATATCAACAGTACAACGATTGAAATTTCTTTTGAGAGCCAAATTTTTTAAACTTAAACTATATAGGTAGGTACATTGTTATTAACTTAATTAGGGTACTCCTAAGGCTTAGGAAGAGCCACACTCAAGGGGCCAAAGAGCTGCATGTGGCTCGTGAGCCGCAGTTTGAGGACCACGGGGCTAGGGTAAGATGATGCCTCTTTCCCCATTAAAACAACAATAACAACAACAAACCCCAAACCAAAAATCGTGACTCCCCCTTTTGTTTAAGTGAACGCTGTACCAACGTGAAAAGCAAGATTCTAACAAACATCTGAGTTTCCAAGCTGGATAGATGGCACATATCAGGCCAATTAAAATAGATACTTCTGAAGGCACAACTCTGTAAATTTTCTGCTCAGAAAACATTGATTACTTTCTGTTATTAAGATGTGTAGCCTACTTCAAAAGGACCTTCATGACCAATCATAAGAAAGATGGCTCACCTTTGTTGGATGCTGTGTATCAGATACTTTGCTAAGCATTTATTTATGGATTCAATTATTTAATTATTGGAATGAAATTACAAGTTAGCTGCTATAATGATCCCTGTTCTGTCAATGAAGTTACAGGTGTAGAGAGATAACTTGTCCAATATCCCATGGCTAGGATAAGGGGGGAAGAAGAATATGAACATGGAAATTTTGTGTTATTTCTACCTGTAGGGTCAGCAGATGATGGCCCATGAGCTGAGAATGACTTTTAAATTTTTAAATTATTGGAAAAAATCAAAAGGAGGGCAGTATTTTGAGGTATGTGGCAATTTATGAAATTGAGATCTCAGTGTCCATAAATGAGGCTTTATGGAAACATGCTCGTTTGTTTACCTGTTACCTATGGCTGATTTCCTATTACATTGGCAGAGGTGAGTAGTTGTGATAGAAATCACCTGGCCCACAAAAGCCCAAATATTTACTCTCTGGTCCTGTACAAAAAAAGTTTGCCAACCCAACCCCTGATCTATCTTAACCCGTGCAGAATACCACCTCTCATTACGCTATGATGCCTTTTCTAGCCTGGGGGCTTCTCCACAGAGCCTCTTTTCCGTCCTCATTCCTATCATGCTTGCTTCTGGAACATTTAATGTCAGTTCTACTAGTTGAATGCCTCATATTTTTTCAGGCCCAGATCAAGCATCACATTTTACTTTGGAAACTTTCTGCCAGGCCGGTATGGCTCAGTGGTTGAGCATTGACCTATGAACCAGGAGGCCATGGTTCAAATCCTGGTCAGGGCACATGCCCTGGTTGTGAGCTCAATTCCCAGTGTGGGGCATGCAGGAGGCATCCCATCAATAATTCTGTCTCATCATTGATGTTTCTATTTCTCTCTTCCTCTCCCTTCTTCTCTGAAATCAATAAAAATATATTTAAAAAAACAACTCGTGGAAGAAACATCCAAAATTTTCCTCACATCAGGTGCAAGGTGCAATTTCATCTAGGACCAAAATGATATTATCAGAACATAATTCCTGTCTTTTCTGCCATACATTCAGCTGTTCTCTGCAAAGCTTCTGTTTCACACCGCCTAGTCCAGAATGTGTCTGAATGCCCTAAGGTAATGCTTGGGATCAAGAGAAGGAATTATGCTGATTGGCTCGCAAGTGGGTGAAACCCCTTCCCCAAACCAATAATTATGGCTAAAAAGATGGGATACCCTGGTTGGATTAAGTCAATCAGTGTCCACTCCTACAGTCAGAGGCTGGCTTAGCACCCCACTGCAGTCACATAGATAAGGGATTTGGGATAAGATCAAGAAGGAGGAATAAAAGGACCCCTGCTAGGAAGGCGCCAACAAATGCCCACTCATCACCGTGCCCCAAAGCCTTCCACACTTCTCTCTACCGAGCCTTTTCCTGGCAGGCAGAGTTTATCTCTTTTTTCCTCTTTCCTCCAGAGCGTTTCCCATCTGGAGGCCTGAATTATAGTGAGTTGTATACATTCTCTCTCTTAACAACTGCTACTACTAGATGCTCTTCATAGTGTCTGTTATAATTATTGACTCTTGTGCTGGAGGCAGGAAACACTCTCACCTAAAAATTCTCCTGTAAGGAATCCTTGTGTGGTTTCAAATGCATATTTTGTTGTCCCTTTTAGGAGGGTGATTAATACTGCATGTGAGCTGCCAGCCTTCTTTCATTTCTGTGTGTTTCTCCTCAACCTCAGCCTCTTGAACTGGCAGGATGGGGGAGGGCCAGGGGCAGAGTTGAGGATGGTGGGAGGTTCAGAGACAGGATGTGAATCAGGAATGCTTCCTTCATCCATTGCTTTAAACACAAGAGGGGGATTTCACATTTCAGCGTGACCAATTTGACACAGCCATGTCAAAATGCCGCACCACCATATTTTTCCCACATTACAGTGGCAAGATCCAAATCTGCCATGCTCACCAAAAGACATGTAGATCTTCGTGACAGCGCTGTTAATGATAGTCCAAAGCAAGAAATAAGGTAAGCAACCAGCTTTAGTGGAACTGATAAATTGTGATACATTCACATAATGGAAATCTATGCAGCGATGAGGAAGAACAATCTCCAACTAGAACTAATGGTATGATACGTCTCACAAATTTAGTATCGACTCAAGAATCCAGACAGAATATATTATGTGATTCCATTTATACAAAATGCAAGCAAAGCTAGCTAATGTTGTTAGAAGTCAGGACAGTGGTTATCCGAAAAGAAGGTTGGAGGGTAACTGCTGGGTGCTAGCAATGTTACGTTTTTGTTTCTGTTTTTGCCTAGTTGTTGACTACACAGGTGTGTTCATGTGAGAATTTATCAAGGTGTATAATTATGATATGTGCACTTTTCTGTATGTATATTTAAATGTAATTGAAATTGACATGGGGGAAAAGAAACCATAGGCAGGCTATGTCAGAATGTTCTACTGTGCTCCAGTTTTCCCCCATGTTTGCAAGGTGGGGCAGCGCTCTGAACTGAATGCTGCATTTGGGGTAAGGTCTGACCTATCTGGATCTGCAGGTGGCTTGGCCCAGGATGGGCATCCCTTTTTGTAAGGAATAGAATGAGGGTTTTAGCTTACTCCAGACTGAGGTCTTAGCTGAGCTAATCAGCCCTGGTTCAAATACTAGTGAACTCCTCTGGTCAGACGCTCCTGTTGAAATACCCACTTGCACTCTGGCCACAAGTCAGAACAGTCTGCAACCTTAAAATTTGTCTCAACTCTCAGCCCCACCGTGATGCTGCTGCTCCAGCTGCTGATGGTTCTTTGACAGGGTGAAAGGGTTTATGTGACATCCTGACGGTAAGCTTTCTTTCGCTCCTTGATGGGAAAGAATGAATTAGAATGAACTAACAGGTGCTCATTTTGTATCATTCTCTCCCCTTTGGACCAGTTGCTTCTCACTTTGGCGCCTGTGGATTCATAAAATCAGTGCTGCAGCTTCATCTTTCAAGGTGAAAGACACAAGTAGTTGGGATTGCAGTGCTTCCAAGAGTTTCCATGAACTGAGGAGGAAGGTGCTGATTTTATATTGTTGAGGTCACTTTCATTTGGTTATTGTGAATACCACCAAAGTGCATTATACTGCCTCGGAGTGGATGTTTTCTTACTCCTGAGAATTTATCTGTTTTTTATTGATTGATTTGAGAGAGAGAGAAAAAGAAAGAGAGATAGATCATTGTTCTACTTGTTTAGGCATTCGTTGATTCTTGTATGTGACCCGATTGGGGATCCACTACACAACCTAGGTATATGGGAACAAAGCTCTAACCAACTGAGCTATCTGGCCTGGGCCTGAGAATTTTTTGAATGTACTTGAATTTGCCTTATGAATGCTTTTGGTTAATTGGCCTTTAGGTGTTCTTGTTTGAACAGGCCAGTTCCTCCTAGCTTCTCATCATTTTCTTGGCCGCACTATAAATGTCCTCCATTTGTCAATGCCTGCCTTGGTCTTGCTGGTCCAAAGGATGCATCCCGTTGCAAAATGTGGTTTCAATGATGCTGAAAGAGGAGACCGACCGGGGATGGCTGTTTGCTTTCTGGTACTTGATATTTTGCTTCCTTCGCATCCTGGTGCTGTAATGAAATATCATGTAGCGTTCCTATAGGACTGATAAGCCACCCTCGGCCCCTAAAGATAACTCTGTCTGTGCCTTACTGCTTTCCAAGAAAATCCCTGTCATTATGCAGAGCTTTATGCATTTCCTTTCAAACCTAGTCATTTGCATTTTTCGCCTTTGAAAAGGCAAATTTGCTTTGAAAAGTGTAATGAAATGTGCCCAAATGAAAAATGGGCCCTGTGGATGGCTGGTGCCAGCAGGGGCTTTAATTAAATGATTAGATGGCAATTTGATAGGACTAGCTTTTGAACTGCATCATGTTATCATTTAGTTTTGGGAGGGGAAACGCAGCTCGACCTTTGGAAATACTGAAAGATAATATGACCTTTTGCTTCCAACCACCACGGAGCCATGTACAGAAAGGCTTTTACAAAGTCGCTGTTCACTTTTCTCGGAGCCCAATCTCAGTTCTCAGGGTTCCTCACGCTTCCTGAACAAGATGTGTCCTTCAAGGACTTTGTGTCTTTGCCCTGTCTGTTCCTGCTGCCCTTAGAACTTTCACTTCTTGCTGGCCTTAGGGAGACTGTTGTTTTTCAAAGCACAGTTCAGCAGCTTCCTTCTTTTTATTGAAGCCCTTCTTAACTCCCCTAGACTGGGAGTGAATGTGCCTCCCGCTATCCTGAGATCTATACCGTGGTCCCCCTGTCTCCTCTTTCTGAAGGTACAGCTTTTTTGGAACATGGCCCTGCTCATTCATTAGCACATTACAAGGCTGCCTTTGTGTTACAAGGCAAAGGAGAGCAGTGGCCACAGAGACCGTGCCTGCAACGTCTAAAACATTTACTACCTGGCCCTTTACAGGAATAGTTGGCGTGGGTCCGCATTTCTTTCAGTCAGGTATAACTAGCAGCTCGGTGACTATACGCTCCATGAGGCCAGGCACTCCCAAATTTGCTCACCACCGACTCCCAAACACCAACTACAAGCCTGGCACACAGAGGCTCCCTGGAAAAGATCCGCTGTGCATTGTGGCTGTAGGAATGCAGTGCGCTGATTGATCTGTGTTGTGTGTTCAGTGCCTGGTACAAACGAGGCACTTAGTAAATAAATGCTCATTTGCTGGATCTGGGCAGCCATGTCATCTGGTATTACCCACAACAAATTCATGATTTTTTTTTGTGTGTGCGTCTGCAAGACTTAATATTAATTTTTCAGGTATGCATTCTAATATGAAATTGATGCTAAAGTTTAACCTAAATATCTCTACGCATGACTTTTACCTAATGAGCCACCTAATCTAGTCCAGGCACTGGGCTCAGAGCTTCATTCCGCTGCCTCATTGCAAAGCCAGTGCCACCTTTTTTGGAGGCAGATATTCTCATACCCCCATTTTCCAGGTTAGAAATAGAGGCACAGAAGGTTAAACAAGGAGGCGAATTTCATAAGTTGGGTCAAACTATGACTTAAAACTGTGTCTCCTGACTTCTCAACTTCAGCTCTTCCCCACCATAGGGACTAATGACCTGTACCATTTTTCTACTTGTGAAAAAAACAAAGGATTCTTTCAAAGAGATATTGAAACTACCTATGTCTTGTCAGTAATCATAGACATGTTTTATGAAAATTTATTGCTCCTTAAACTTTGACACCTGACGAAAGACATGCTTTTGCTTGCTACCTCCTAAGTCAGCACTCAACTGAACTAGCTGTAGAAGGATGTGTCTCTCATACAGCACACATGTGTACGTACATATGTACACACATGCAGGGAGCATGCAGTAGCTAGACTGATTGAAGAGATGTGAATTAATGAAACCAAAGATAAAATAAAACTGCTAAAATGTACTAGACCCATGCTATAGCAACTGGAATCTCTTTGAGTAGTGACCCAGGTCCAGGATCAAGCGATTCTTAGTACCCTCTGTATAAAATAGGGATAAGAAATTATTAATATGGGTACCTAGTGGCCTTATTTTCAGACTAAATGACTAAATGAGTAATGTAAAAATTTTGACACATGAGTTTTTGGTCTGTTCTGTTTGCAATGGGAGCCCCAGGACCTAGAGTGGTGCCTTTACCAACTTTGTATCCTGTATTACTCTGTTTGTACTCTGTACTCTGTCAGGGTTTTCCAGACAAAACAAAATAGTAGGGTGTGTGTGTGTGTGTGTGTGTGTGTGTGTGTGTGTGCATGCACGCAAGAGAGCATGCGCCTGTTAGTGCGTACATACACACACACATATATATTATGGAGGCTATGTCCCAAGATCTGTAGTTGGCAACCTGGAGACCCAGGAGAGCCCTTGTGTAGTTTGATTCTAAGATTGAAGGCCTGAGAACCAGGAGAGACAATGTGTTAGGTTTCAGTCCAGGAGCCAGCAGGCTTGTGCCCATGAAGAGCCAATATTTCAGTGTGAGTCCAGAGTCTGGAAAAAGCCAGTGTTCCAGCTCAGCAGTCAGGCAGGGAAGTTACCTCTTCCTCAGCTTTTTTGTTCTAATCAGGTCCTTAACTGATTGGATGAGGCCCACCCCATGCGGGAGGACATCTGCGTTACTCAATCCACCCATTCAAATGTTACTCTTATCCAGAAACACCCCCAGAGACACGACCAGAGTGATGTTTGACCACATGTCTGGGCACTCATGGCCCAGTCAAGTTGACACATAAAATTATGAATTTTCCCAAAAGTATTTGAGATATTTTTGAACTAGGGTTGACTTATAGCTAATCATATATAACAAAATATGTAATATTTCAGAGTTTAGGCTGATATTTTCTATGCAAACATTACATTGTAGGCTATATTGAAGATATTTTCATTTTTTAGTTCTCCTTTTTAAAAAAAAATACCTAACATATTGTTAGAACTCTCAGATGTGATGATAGTTGTTGCCAGAATTGATTTTGGGTCAGATATTTATTTCTACTGTATGTTAGTGTGTTTGTGTGTGTGTGTGGGGGGGGGGTTGTGTAGCCACATATGATTAAGCATCATGCCTCTGGATATTTTACATCTGCTTGCACACTGACATACCAATGTGTTGGTATTCTTTAATCAAAATAGTTATGATGTTAGAGTAGGTGTTTATGACTGGGACACAAAAATAAGCCAATTTATTAATTATCTCTTAATGAGCTACTCTTTACTCAGCCCTAGTAAGAAACTGAGGGTAGAAGAAAAAATAGTGACATACTCCATACCCTCAAACCACTTACTGAGTTTGAGTCATATAACAACTAACTGGTAATGCAGAGCTATTGGGAATTAAGTGTATCATATTCAAAATTGATGATGGACACAAATGAATTAAAAGAAGCGGAAAGAAGCAGAAGTACTTGTAATGTTGGGAGATGCAAACAGTGAAGTAATTGCACTTGCACGTTAAAAATGTAGCATGCTGTTTTCAAATGCCTCCTTGCTATTTTTTTCAACTTAAAAAAAATTAAATTGATTGGAGTGGTTTTGGTTGATAAGATCATACATGAAAGTGTATATTTTTATGATAAGTGATGTGTATTAAGCAAAACAACTCCTTGCTCTTTTAGCTTCAGACCTTCCACCGTCCACAGCCTCAGCATTCCCTCTGGTTCATCTGGGTGGGTGTACCATGGGCTGAAGTATTTGTGGTCATGATTTAGGTCCCTCTTGCTGTTTCTTGTAAATCTATCATGGATATTACTGGTTGGCAAGGGGTGGTTTTATTGGCTTGGCAGCTGGCTTGTTTGAAATGAGATTTTTTTTGAAGTTAGGAACGTTTTGACCAATAAAAGACTGTGTTTTAATCAGGCTAGATTTAATCAACTTTGAGGAGAAGAAATCAAAACCACAAATGCATGGAGGTTCTTCTCTGACAGTTGATGGCTTGCTCATACCTTGAGCTAGCATGGGAGATAATGAAGGTGCTAGTGTTTACTTTTGGTCATCCCAGGGACACTAGTTGTGTCAGTGGTCTAGGGCTGCCAGAACAAAGCCCTGCAAACTTGGTGCTTTAAAGCAACAGAAGTGTATTCTTCTATGCTCTGGAGACGAGAAGTCCAAAATCAAGGTGCCCACAGGGCCTTGATCCTTCTACTAGCTCCAGAGGAGAATCCTTCCTTGTCCCTTTCAACTTCTGGAGTTCCAGGCGCTCCTGGGCTCCTGGCAGCACAGCTCCCATCCCTGCCCCGTCTTCATGTGGCTTCCTTTGCGCACCAGGGTGTTTCTCCTCCTCTCTGTCTTCTCTTCTTTTAAGGACATTTGTCATTGGATTTAAGGTTCCTCTTGTTAATTCTGAGGAGGATCTTTTCTCAAGATCTTTTACTCAATTATGTCTTTAAATGCCCTTTAAAGGTCACATTCACAGGTACCAGGGATTGTAAGTTGCACATATCTTTTTTTGGAGTGGGTGGAGATACTACCATTCAACCCAGGTCACTTACTCTCCCATTCAGACTATAGAGAGGAGCCGCAATGTTGCTAGCACAACACTGTCGAGAGCCTAAGGTTGGCGGGCATATTTGGGATGAACTTAGAGTGATTCAACTAAATAATTTTCAAAGTTTATTATAGAAATTTCTTGTTAGTTGCTTCTTAATTGCTGGAGAAGCCTCTATGTAAGGAGCACATTGAATATGAGAAGCAAAAACATTTTCCAGTCTTTATAATTCAAATCACGTCTGTTACATCAACATTTTACCAAGATATCCAGTGATTTGATACTTTTGCCAAAATACTAGTTCTCCTTCATTGACTGGCTTATTTCACTTAGCATAATGCTCTCCAGTTCCATCCATGACGTTGCAAATGGTAAGAGTTCCTTCCTTTTTAGAGCAGCATAGTATTCCATCGTGTAGATGTACCACAGTTTTCTAATCCATTCATCTACTGATGGGCACTTAGGCTGTTTCCAGATCTTAGCTATGGTGAATTGTGCTGCTATGAACATAGGGGTGCATATATCCTTTCTGATTGGTGTTTCTGGTTTCTTGGGATATATTCCTAGAAGTGGGATCACAGGGTCAAATGGGAGTTCCATTTGTAGTTTTTTGAGGAAACTCCATACTGTCTTCCATAGTGGCTGCACCAGTCTGCATTCCCACCAGCAGTGCACAAGTGTTCCTTTTTCTCCACATCCTCTCCAGCACTTGTCGTTTGTTGATTTGTTGATGATAGCCAGTCTGACAGGTGTGAGATGGTACCTCATTGTTGTTTTGATTTGCATCTCTCGGATGATTAGTGACTTTGAGCATGTTTTCATATGTCTCTTGGCTTTCTGAATGTCCTCTTTTGAAAGGTGTCTATTTAGGTCCTTTGCCCATTTTTTGATTGGATTGTTTATCTTCCTTTTGTTAAGTTGTATGAGTTCCCTATAAATTTTGGAGATTAGGCCCTTATCGGATATGACATTGGCAAATATGTTTTCCCACACAGTGGGTTTTCTCGTTGTTTTGTTGATGGTTTCTTTTGCTGTGCAGAAGCTTTTTATTTTGATGTAGTCCCATTTGTTCATTTTCTCTTTAGTTTCAAGTGCCCTAGGAGCTGTATCAGTGAAGAAATTGCTTCGGCATATGTCTGAGATTTTGTTGCCTTTGGATTCTTCTAGAATTTTTATAGTTTCCTGTCGTACATTTAAGTCCTTTATCCATTTTGAGTTTATTTTTGTGTATGGTGTAAGTTGGAAATACCACATGATCTCACTCATTCATGGATAATAGAGACCATTATAAACTTTTGAACAATAATAGATACAGAGGCAGAGCTGCCTCAAACAGATTGTCAAACTGCAGCAGGAAGGCCAGGGAGGGTTGCGGGGCAGGAGGTAGGGGGGTAAGAGATCAACTAAAGGACTTGTATGCATGCATAGAAGCATAACCAGTGGACATAAGACATTGGGGGATAGGGGAGGCTAGGGGACTGTCTAGGGCGGGGGGATAAAATGGACACATATGTAATACCCTTTGTAATACTTTAAGCAATAAAAAAATAAAAAAAAATAAAAAAAAAATAAAAAAAAACAAAAAAAAAAAAAAAAAAAAACAAAATACTAGTTCTCATCAGATACCACCTGGAACATGAGTTGCGAAATTTGTACTTTTTTCCTTTATTAGTATGAAGAGGAAATTTGATTTCACATGAGTTGCATTTTTCCATT
The DNA here is from genome assembly GCF_014108235.1 of Myotis myotis. Lineage (NCBI taxonomy): Eukaryota > Metazoa > Chordata > Mammalia > Chiroptera > Vespertilionidae > Myotis > Myotis myotis. The sequence continues at coordinate 17,038,376 of NW_023416368.1, read as the reverse complement.
TTTAATACACATATATGTTTTTGCCTAAATGTATATAAGATGAGGCTGTCAGAAGTCCAGAGGGTGACAGACATGTCTACCTTGTTTTAAGAACTTTATCCCCAGAGCCTAGTACAGTGCCTGGCATATAATAGGTACTCAGTACTTTTGCTGAATGAATAATATTCTATGAAGATATTTTCAAATGGATTAAATTATGTATTTTGAGTCAAAATATGGCTAGTCATTACTGCTTATAACACAATATTGTCTTCCCCTCCCCAACTAATTTTTTCTTCATTGGGAGGTCAGCAGTGCCATTTTGATATTTTCTTCAGATTTAGTTTTATTCTCTACTTACAATATATGAAGAGAGGTCAGGGAGGACACCCATTATTAAAGGAAAAATTGGAGCACTAGACTTAGAGTCCAAAAAATTGGAGCATTTTATACATTTTTCACACTTGTTATATGACCTTGGACAAGTACTCAGTGTCTCTAACCCTTTGCTTTCTCTTATATTCATTCATTCAACAAATATTTCTACGTACCTCATTTTCCACAATTGAACATCATCAACTAATGTAATTCAAGGTAAGTCAAAACAAGTTTACTACAAACTGTGGAAATCTAATTGTAGCACTTAGCTACAGTGAGGACACTTCTTTTTTTAAAAAAAATATATTTTTATTGATTTTTTACAGAGAGGAAGGGAGAGAGATAGAGAGTTAGAAACATCGATGAGAGAGAAACATCGATCAGCTGCCTCCTGCACATCTCCTACTGGGGATGTGCCTGCAACCCAGGTACATGCCCTTGACCGGAATCGAGCCTGGGACCTTTCAGTCCGCAGGCCGACGCTCTATCCACTGAGCCAAACCAGTTTCGGTGAGGACACTTCTTGAGTGTCTGACCTCACTTCTCAGGTTAATGTGACATAACTTAGCACGTGAATCAGCCTTTCACAGTTACTTGTAGTTTTTCTTTCTATTTCTTCATTCATTCATTCATTTCACTTATGTTTCTGAGCCAGGCCTTTTTCCAGGTGCCCTGGGCCAGTACACAGCTTTCTTTCATCTCCCTGTTCAGTTCCTTCCCTGTGGCTCCTCCAGGTCTTGTCCTGAGTTCAGGCTGGAGAGCATGCCCAGCGGCATTTTTTATCATGTCCCCAATTTCTACAATTTGTAATAAAGGAGGTCTGAATACTTACATCTCCTGGTGAATCTCTTTGGATATTCTTTATTCTGATGATGCTTTTGTAATAACCTGGTTATTATTTAACAGGAAAGGAGCAAGGGGAGACCAAATAGTATAGGCATGCCATTGATACAGCTTTGCGAAAAAGCTGTGTTTAACACTTTCCAAATCTGTTCCCACTGATTGATGGGGGAAGAGATTGGACAAAGGCAGGTTAGACCCATGCCCAAGATCTGAGTGACATAAGAAGGTGCCTACCTGCTTTCCTGTCAATCACACCTGTGAGCCAGTCAGTAGCCAGAATAGGCATGGCCACCAAGTGCGCACAACCTAAACATATAAACTAGACAAAGGACCCACCTTCTCTTGGCTCCATGGCGCCTGGCTCCTATGACTCTTGCTGTAGGGCAACTATGTCAAACTCAAAGACTAATATGGGCCAAATAAACAAGGTTTAAGTTTATGTGGGTGCAAGAAGACAAAAGCTTCAATTTTCATAGAAACATAGGGTTTATTTCAATAGAGACATGCTGAATACAAAGGGCTGAAATAAATGAGTAATCATTAACATAAAATAATAGAACATTTTAATAAAAAATATTTTTTCTTGAACATTAACTTACCAGACACCGAATAACTGCCCTTTCATTCCAGCCTCCCCCTCCTCTTTTCTGCCATTCCCCCCTCCTCCTTTTCCCTTTTCTCCTCTGCTTATCTTTCCTGCCCTGCCCTTCTTCTTTCTCCTCCTCCTCCTCCTCCCTTCATTTTTTCCCACCTTCCTCCACCTGTTCCCTCCCTCCCTCCCTCCTTCCCTCCCTCCCTCCTTCTCTCTCCTTTATTATTCCCACCTCTTCTTTGTTGCTCCAGTATAACTGACAGTGATAACCTCCAATTTCTTCATAGGAAGCCCAGTCCCTGCCTGTCCGTCTATTGACCTGGTTGGCCAAGGGGGGTACTCATAGGAGCTGACAGAATGCTCTGAGTTGCTCACTTACATCAGGGGTAGGACAGCAATAATCCTGGCCCTAGCTCAGCACCAAGCCCAGGCCAGGTGGGTTTTATGCTTTTACCTAGCATGAGGTGAAGAGTTCAGGCCTGCATCTCTCTTCTGACATGTTCCAGCTCCATGATCTTCTCTGAGCAAATCCTCTGCCAAAACCAGTGAAAGCCAATACACATCCCCCACCTCAGCTAGTTTTCAAGCTAGCCCAATGAACGTTCATATTCAGAAAAAAATACAGTGGAAAGGGGAAATTCCTGATAAAAATGAACCTATTCTACCTCACTAAGCCAAAAGCCTATCTCAAAGTATTTGGGTTGCTGCATGGACTTAAGACTTCCACAGGAACAGTAACTAGGCATTAGCCTTATATTTGCATATCTAAATGGGTTTATACTAGACATTCCCTATAGGACAGAGACGTAATCTACCCAAGGAAGCTTGGCCTCTCCCCTGGAATGCTGAAACTGACAGGCACACATCAAGTAGTCCTTTTCAACTGTGACTTCCATTGCTAATGGGATGGGAATTCCACATCCCACTTTGAAGAGCTCAAGTATTTTGAGTATGTGATGATGGCAAAATGACCGGGGTTATGCATGGTTTGGGAGCAAAGCTAAATATGAATTCAATCATGAGAACTTCCGGGAACACAATTATTAGGTATAACCTTTTTCCTATCAGTACGAACAGAAATTTCTGATGTTCTCCCAATGTTTCAGGCATATCACACATCACTACAGCTTTCCTTTAACTTGCTTTAGATGCCTCCCTCTAGTGTGCTTCTGATGCTAAAAAGCTAATATTTAGACCATTATGACTTACTTAAAAGTACAAGTAAATATACTCCCTTTTATTGGCTTTAAAATTTATCTTAGTTTTAGATTTTATTATTCTGTACACTTTATTTTAGTTTTTGAGCAACTACATCTCAATTACTCTTTAAAAACAATCTTCTTAGGCTGATGAGTATTCACACTTCTCATTTTAATTCAACTGCAGCTTTATTTTGTATACGTTGGATGGGAAATAATTTTAAAATGTCTCCTTGAAAACAGTATTAATCATTATAAATATCCAGGTAATGGGTTACTCCCTCTGGTGTTTCATTGGCTGGCAGCTTAACATTGTAGCCAACAGATAAACATTGCTGGTATTTGTTGCTAAACCCTAGTGAAGATTAGAAATACCATTAGTCATGCTGTATGTCGCTCACCTACTCTCCCCTTCCCAAGGCTTAATCTCCACTGGCCAGAAATTAAGACCAAGAGTTATCAGTTACTTCAGATATTAGGAAAGTAAGGCCCTTACTGCATTCAAACATTGCAGCATCTAATGAGTTGGAACTATTAGAACCTCTGTACCTCAGAGGAGAAACTGAGGCTTCTTGAGGTTATGTTACCTGTGTCTGATCACAGAACAGTCAGGGGTAGTAGAGTCGGCATTTAGACCCAAATATGTCTAAGGACTTACTTTCCTAATCATTACATTTTGCTGACTGTAAACCCACGATGCTTTACTGAGCTTTAAAAAAGTCATTCTGTCGGGTCTGTGTGGGAACCTTTAAAGTGTGTATTTACCTTTAGAAATGGACTTGAGGAGTCATTCCCTCCAAAGTCCTCACCTTAATTACTAATCTAGTGTAAATTTGGGCTTTGCCATTCAAATGTCACTTGACTGGAGCTTTCCTGTCCGTCCACTAACCTGGATGGTGGGGAGGACTCCCAGTGCCCTCCACCGGACACCGTTCCAGTCGTTTCTTTACAGCCACTGTGTTTCCTCGGAGCCCCACAAGCTTGCCTGCCAGGAAACCTTCGGAGGTGGTAGCAAGGGCAGCAGGAAATACAATTATAGCAGAAAGCAATGGGTTCTGCTTCATTTGAGTGTGGCAGGACTGAAAGAATCACAGGTCCTGAACCATCTGGAGAAATGAGGGGGGTTAAGGCACGGCTCACCGCCCGGGAGCATCTTTCACAGCCAGTGTAATAGGTGCTTGATTGAACTTGCACTGTGTGTGCAAAACTGCACCAAGTGGCACAGGAAGACAGAGGAAACAGAAAACCTGGGCTCTGTGCAGGGACGGTTCGAAGAGACTGGTTCCTGACAAAGCCACCAGGCCTGACATGTGGAAATCATCACGCTTTTTCCAAGGAGTCGCCTTAGCAATCCATGCCTCGTTTGCAGCAAAGCTGCCCGTGCTCGTTTACAAAGGCCTCTGAAAATTGCTTTGACACTTACTTTGAGGCATACAAGAAGATCGGACTCTATTCAGAGCAGGCCTCAGTTTTGTTACCAGCTCAGTCCCTTGCCCACACTTGGCCCTGAACTAATTTGAACTGTTTTCAATAATCAAGGCTAACATTCAAGGGCAGATGTTTTCTCTCATTGTGGGTGTTGAAAGGAGACACACCTTAAGGCAATTCCTAAGCTTGTCTTTATATCCTCCAGGTTGACCAGTTCATCATACATGTTCAACACAAGTCTATTGATTTTAATTGAAAAAAAAAAAAAAGTTCCAAACACTGGCTGTACCTCTGGCATAATCTAGCAACTTTAGGCAAATACTTTTCATCAACAAGCTTTGAAATTTATACTCATAATTTTATTGTCAATTATTTGATATCCCCCTGAAGCACTTATCTAGTTATAACACTATCTGATTCAAATGATCAAAGAGTCTTTGATCTTCTTTTTGAAGAAGAGTCAAGGGTCTTCTTTTTTTGCTTGAGAGTTGTTTCACTGGTTCACAGAATGATCTAGAACAATAACAGTTGGACAATGATGGCATTTTTTGAGCCCTCATTTCATAAGTAGGCATTGCTCTATTTTGCGTATTGTCTTATTTAATCCTCACAACCACTTTATAAGGAAAAAATTGTTACTCTTATCTTCCCATTCTGCAGATAAGAAAACTGAAACTCAGAGACTGGTTTGTATAAAATTCCATGACTAAGAAAGGTGATCTATTACCCAGGAAGAACCCTGGCATCTTTATTCTCCTCTCCTCGGTTGCAATGATGTACTCAGTCTGCACTCTGTTGAAAAACATATAAGTTTAGTGTTTTATTGTATTTTCACAAGGAGTTTCATCTTCATATTAAATAAAAGTGAGCCTGCAAAATCAGAAAAATAAAAGTCACCTGAAATTGAAGCACCAAAGAAGTCGATGATTTGGAGCATGTCATTGCAGATACTCAGTTTTTGTTCATATTTCATCGCCTCGCATTTGTTTGTGCCGGATCCGATTTCCATGGAAAGTATTTGTGAAGATGCCTGCAAAAGAGAATGGCTACTTTATTTTTTACAGTTACTTATTGCTATAGTCATAGAAGACCATCTGTATACATTCTAGATCTGCTCTGCTTTCCTATGATTTTATGATTAGGGTGATGTTTTCCTTATGACAGGTGGGTACTTTTGGGGTAAACATGCTTCATGGTCTACTTTTCCACGTGAAGTTGGAAAAGGAAGCAAAGAAGAGAAACTTTTCTAGGGCATCTAGATGGGCTAGTTTTTGTGTTCAGCAATACATATGGATTTTCTAGTTTTCTATAAATATTCTATTAAGGTTCCTCCTTGCGTAAATAATGGAACTGAGAAAGCACAGCCAGCCGAACCGATTTGGCTCAGTGGATAGAGCGTCGGTCGGCCTGCGGACTGAAGGGTCCCAGGTTCGATTCCGGTCAAGGGCATGTACCTTGGTTGTGGGCACATCCCCAGTAGGGGGCGTGCAGGAGGCAGCTGATCGATCTTTCTCATCGATGTTTCTAAATCTCTATCCCTCTCCCTTCTTCTCTGTAAAAAACCAATAAAATATATTTTTTAAAAAAAGAAAGCACAGCCCGTCGGTGACAGAGCTAGGATGGCATGCCAGAGTTGGACCTCCAAAGCCCATGCAGTGTAACCCAATGGTTGAGCGTCAACCTATGAACCAGGAGGTCATGGTTTGCTTCCCAGTCAGGGCGCATGCCTAGGTTTTTGGCTCAATCCCCAGTAGGAGGCGTGCAGGAGGCAGCCGATTAATGATTCTCTCTCATGATTGATGTCTCTATCTCTCCCTCTCCCTTCAGACAAACAAAACACACACACAAAAACAAACAAACAAACAAAAAACAACAACAAAAAAACCCCACAAAGTCCATGCAATTCCCCTGCATCCTGTGGCCAAAACTCATCTATTTCTGCGGAAGGGCCCGCAGCTGGGATATTTGCCCAACTCTGCTAAGTAAAGGCCATTCAGCCCCTGCCTATATGTCCATCTTACCCCAGCTACACGTACAGGTGAATGTCGATGTAGATTTAGAATCCTCCTGGGCCCTAGGATACTCAGCCCTAGATCTGGAATTGTTCATGGTTACCTGAGTGTAAGAGGGTGGAGGCTGGGGAAGGCAACTTTCAGAGAATGCCGTCCCCATTACCATCTCTCTCAATATTCAGACAGTCTATGTGGTGCATCTTTGTCCTGTACAATCGGAGAAATTGAGAGTGTGGTGGTCCTAACCCTTCTCCCTAATTTCTGCAAACCTGAGGTGACATTTTGCTTCAGAATCCCTCTCTTTGTCTAAGTAGACTTCCATGGTACACAGTGCTGCCCTCCACCCGACACCTCCAAGCTCTCTCCTAGGATGCATCCCATCCTCAGCCTACTGCATTGGTATCAGAAGTGCTGGGCCCATAACTTTGGTCCCCTCCCAGTAGAAGAGGGAGCTGACAAAGTAAAATTGTATATATTTAAGGAGTACAATGTGATGTTTTAATATACATATACATTATGAAATGATTATCACAATCAAGTTAAATAACATCCATCACCATTGAGAATTTAAATGCCATTCGGTTTGGCAGTTATAGTTACCATGGCAAACAAGGATATTGAGATTTCTGGCTTGCGCATCACTCTGTGAGTGTGATTGATCTGAGTCAGTACACTTTGTCCAACCCAATGCATGGCTAGGATCCAGTTTCTATAATTGCAATGTTAATGTCCTCCAACCACTATTTTTACTCTGAGAGGCCCAGCCTCTTTCCTTAGTGGTGTCTTGCCGGGGTCCAACCCCAGCAGGTCCAGGGGTCCCCAAGGGTGTGGATGGAGTCGGTGAAGAAGTTCTGCTTAGGATCTCCAGCCAGGTTCTGTGTCCATGTTCTCTTGCTAGGTTCTCCAGCCAGGTTCTGTCCAGGTTCTCCAGCTAGGTTCAGTCACCAGGTTCTAGTCAGGTTCTCTTGCCAAATTCTGTAGTCAGGTTCAGTCCAGGATCTTTTGCCATGTTCTCTCGCTAGGTTCTGTCTCTAGGTTCTGAGGCCAGTTTCTGTCCAGGATCTTTTGCCATGTTCTCTCCAGCGAAGTTCTTCTGTCTCTAGAGAACGTTCTGTGTAGGTTCTGTGCCTAGGTTCTGTCTCTCTTGGTTCCGTATTCTAAGTTCTGTGTTCTAAGTTCTGTATTCTAAGTTCTGACTCTTGCTGTCTTGTTACATCTGTATTTATACCAGTTGATTCAATCCTATCAATCTCTATTCCAAAGGTTAGGGCGTTTCTTATCTCCATTCCAGGGAGTAAAGATTATGTAGCTTAAGCATGATTGTTCGTAGTTAAAGTGATTAATTACCCGCCTGGCACTTAGTTAAGAGGTTTTATTCCCTCCCTAACTTCAGGGGAAAATCCCTACCTGGGGAAACAACCTTTTTCAGAGATCTTGGTTAAAACACATAGTGCCAAGAAGGTGAGCAAACATATTAAGAACAGTATGCCATATATGCCAGGTCCCTTGAAACAGCAAGCATGGACCGGCTCCCGGCAGTGTCTCTCTCTCCCCAGCAGCAACTAGATCCAGGTTTAGGAGCTCAGCAAATAGCAGGAAATACAGTGATATGTTCTGTTATACTCATTCAATTATATCACCACCAATCACGTTTTAACCAGCTATTGTTATTAACAGTCTTACGTTTTTACTTTAGTTTTTTTTTTTCCACAAAAAACAGTTTAGGTTTTCTAAATACACACACACACTCACACACACTCCATTTTAAAAATATTTTTATTGAGTTTATTTATTTTAGACAGGAAGGGAGAGGGAGAGAGAGATAGAAACATCAATGATGAGAGAGAATCATTGATCAGCTGCCTCCTAAGCGCCCCACACTGGGGATCGAGCCCACAGCCCGGGCATATGCTCTGACTTGGAATTGAACCCGTGACCTCCAGGTTCATAAGTCGATGCTCAACCGCTGAGCCACTCCGGCCGGACTATATCCTCCTTTATTGTCTTACATGCTGAAGATTTGGGGTGATAATTAGTGGATTTCTTCCCCTGGAGCATTTCTCTCTTCTCGAGCCCTTCCTTGCCCCTGACTCAGAGTTGAGCGAGTTGAACACTTCCCTGCCGGCCTGAGGACTGGGTGGCTGTGGAGCTGCCTGGGGAACTGCCGCTGAGTTACACCTCGCCTGCGATGATCTCTCTGTTCATTTAAGCTCCACTTATCTTGAGCCCTCAGCTTAGCAGGAGAAGAGTTGTTACACTTGGAGGGAAGTTTCCTGTGTCAGAAGCAGAGGTAGGGGAGCATGTTGTGAAACCAGCTGGCATGAAATTGAATTACAGGTGCCCGTATTCTCCCAGCCTTAAATTGCTCTATTTTACCATGGGCCTTTCTGTTTGTTTGGAACAAATAACTGCAATTTACTAGGATGCTACGAGATGAGGGTATAAGCAGTCAGAGGTGGTTTAAGGTTTCCATAATGATGGGAAATTACTCCTATCCATTTCAGGCATGCTTCTCTCTCCCGAGCCACCACATTTAAATGTGCAGAGAGGAAATGCCTCACTTTTTAATACTCTTCTCTCGGCACAACACTCTTTAAAGGCACTCCAGGTTTCTCTAATGTTCTGAACCACACACTCAATCAGTTTTATTTATTATCCCGGGGAATACGTTCCGTAATGTCTTCCTAGGCGGCCAGGAGTGAATGGACAATTTGCTTTCACTGCCTCAATCTCCTCAACTCATTTCCTCTTAATTTCGTGGAGATGGTGTGGAGCTTCTAGAAGGAGTCGCACAGGAGGAAGGCTCCACGACACCTTTTCCCCCTCTCTTCTCTGAACATTGTGGGAAGGGATTTCTGTGTCTCCCCTTCCTCCTTCAACACATTTTAGCTTTCCGGGGAGTATTGTTATTGTCTTTTCAAAAAGGAATGTAAATGACTTGAGAGGTTTTTTGTTTTTTTCCTGGGACTGTTCACACACAGATAAGCTGCCTCATTAGGGGTGATGGGGATGAGGCAGTGATGGGATCCTTTTTATGCGAAACAGGCATTCAAGTGATCCTCTCTTTCTTGGAGCCAAACACAAGCGGTATGGGAGGTTGATCAAAAATAAAAATGTGCTGTTTTTGTGGATGAACTAAATTTATAAGTAAATTGACGAGTTTCCTAAATGCTACTGTCTAGCTGTAGTATTTGAGACATTTCTCATGAAAAGAGATTTGCTTAAGTGGCTCATGACACATCGATGCTTTTTAGACTCTTTCTGAGATCATTTTTTTAACTATGCAAATATAAGTGAGTGCATTCTCTTTGGGAGTACAAAACTCCCATGATGAAGAACCGAAATATTACGCTGGCATCCCCTTCTCCAACCTATTAGTGGTCCCATTAATACTAATTAGGGGTATCTTCCAGATGTTTCTGCATGAATGCATATGTGTATATAGGTTGCTGCAGAGAGCAGTATATAGTTTTGCTATGTGATTATCTTAAGTACTAGTAAATGAGATCATATTTTGTTATTTTGTCTGTAGCTTTTTTTTTTTACCTAACACTGTATTCACATCAATATATATATATATATATAGATCTAGTCCATCTTTAAAAAATATGTTTTTTATTGATTTTGGAGAGAGGAAGGGAGAGAGAGTTAGAAACATCAATGATGAGAATCATTGATCAGCTGCCTCCTGCACGCCCTCTATTGGGGATTGAGCTCACAACCCGGGCATGTACCCTTATCTGGAATTGAACTGGGACCTCCTGGTTCATGGGTTGATGCTCAACCACTGAGCACACTGGCCAGGCTTTTTAAAAAAATCATTCTTTTAGGAGCTGAATATTAATTCATGATGTGGGTGTACCACAATTTGTTTAACATATCAGTGGACATGTAAATTGCATTATTTTGCTTTTACAGAAGATGTGTTGATGTGACTATCTGTGTGTGTGTGTGTGTGTGTGTGTGTGTGTGTGTGTGTGTGTGTGTGTGTATATCTTGTTATGCATGCATGTGCTAGATCTCTAGGGTAAGCATCTAGTTTTTATTGCAACACTGCATTATTGGAGCCTATTGACTGGTCATCCTGGCCTGAAGATAGCTTATGTAGAAAGTGCTAACTGGTACAAATTTGTGAGCGCATGTGGATTTTGGCCCATGGGGTTGTGTTGGACAAAAGTGTTAAATTAGAATTAAAACATAACAGTAATTTGTAAGTGTTTGTTCACCTGTTAGAATCCCTGCAGAGCTGAATATGCACATTTCAAGATCTGAGATAACTGTGAAAATTAAAATAAGTAAATAGAATTCACGATCATCAACTTTGGATAATTTCCCATGAAGTGAGAATGAGTGTGTGTTTGAGAATGTCAAGAACATTGAACTTGAATTGTTTTCCCATATTTTCAGAGGATCACATGCACAATGTATGGAATGACATTTGAAGCTAGATTTGAACCCTGTGTGTCTGACAAGGGGGGAGGATTTCAGACCTTTGGTAACGCCCTATCTCCAAGTCTTCTTTTTTTTTTTTTTTAAATATATTTTATTGATTTTTTACAGAGAGGAAGGGAGAGAGATAGAGAGTTAGAAACATCGATGAGAGAGAAACATCGATCAGCCGCCTCCTGCACATCTCCTACTGGGGATGTGCCCCGCAACCCAGGTACATGCCCTTGACCGGAATCGAACCTAGGACCTTTCAGTCCGCAGGCCGACGCTCTATCCACTGAGCCAAACCGGGTTCGGCTCCAAGTCTTCTTACAACAGGGTGAACAATAATGTGCCTCTCGGAGTGGTCAGGAGGATGTAAGGACCTAGTGTGCGTGAAACGCTTAGCACAGCACGTGCCTCCCAGTGGGCCATCAGTATTATATTGTTTATAAAGTTTTATTACTCTAAACATTATCATATTTATAATGTTGGCCGAGTGAACTTAATCTCACCAAGTCTGATATTTGCTTGATAAAGAAGAAGCCAAATTGGATAATCTCAGAGGTCCTTTGCAGTTTTACCATTTTGATAAGCTGTTCTTCCTTTTGAGAAATAAAAGTTGTGTTCACTGTCTTTGTAAGCCTGTTAGGAACAGAACACACCTATGCGTGGCACACACGTGCATGCACACACATACACAGTGTGCGTTAGATTTGTGGCACCGTAGGACTCAGGCCCTTCCAAGGCAGAGCCTCAAACAGGCAAGGAGTGACAGTCCCAGTCTAGAGCAATGTGGGTGCGAGAGATCCCCTTTACCTAGGGGATCTGCCAAAAGTGCCTCCCCTTGTTCCCCTCCCAGCCCTCATCCCATTCCACCCATCAGCTCCCTTAACCTCTGTGAGAATGACCACATTATTCTTAATATGGATGTGCCACAATTTATTTAACCCACTGATGGGCATTTAAATTGCTTTATTTTGCTTTTGCAAGAAGGACAGTACTGTGTATGTCTTTATGTGCACGTGTGTACTGGACATCCAGGGTAGATATGACGACATCCTGTTCTCGGGCTCTGGGCTCTGTCTCTCCCAGTGGTGTGGCTTGTGCAATAATCATCATTCTGTCCTTTAAAACAAAACCACTATGATTTATTAACCTTTAACAGACATTCATTTGTTCATTCATTAGTTGATAAATAGGGATAGAATGAGGATTATGTCCTGAACACAATTCCAAGCGCTGTAGCTGCAGCAATAAACACAATCAAGTTTCTGGCCTGATGGAAGGTCCATTTTAGTAGAGAGTTGTGGACAACAAATAGATTAAGAAGTGTCAGATACTATATATTTCTAATATAAATTGCTATGAAGAAAAATAAAGCAGATGATGATAGGGGATGCTAATTACATAGGGTTGCCAGGTAGGACTTCTTTGAGCTAAGTTCTGTTCTCCTAACCTATCTTTACATGATTCACTGAGCAAGGATGTGAATGATATGAACATATCATAGATTCTATATATGTTTGCATGTAAGTTACATATGTGTATGTACACCACCTGCAAGGTCATTCTTACTGCCCCCATTTTACAGATTAGTAAGCTGTTATTTAGAGACATTAAGTATGTATTAAAAATGTTTTTCTGTAGCAAGTAATAGGAAATCTGCCTTACAGTGACCTAAACCAATGGCCATGACAAGAATCTGGGGAGGAGGCAGCTTCTGGCCCTGATGTAGGCACCTCAGGGCCGGCAAGGCCAGCATCTTTGGGATGCTCTCAGCCTTCTCCCCTTGGGCTGAGCACAGCTTCCACAGTCAGCATGCCTGCACTCGTGGCAGAAGCATCAAGGAAGGAAAACACCTCTTCTCTCTGTCTCTCTTATCAGAAAAGAAAGTAGACTTGGCAGATTGCCTTGTTGGGAAGATCAGTGTCCCCTGGCTGCTCCTGGCTGTGAGGAAGACTGAGGCAGTGAGTATTTAGTTTTGTAATGCCTTTTAGTGGAGGAAAGTAAGGGAGGAATTGAAAGTGAGTGTTGGGGTTCCTGTTTGCTTTGCCATAAATTTTCCATGTCTGGTAAGCCAGGTCTGCCTGGCAGCTAAGTTCTGTTCTCCTAACCTATCTTTACATGATTCATTTGGGATAGGCATTGTCTCTCACAGCATCTGGGGGGGTGACTAATGTCAGCGATAGCTCCTACTAAAATACTAACAGCAGTACCATACAGGAGGTTACAACAAAATTTTGGTTGCTGTGCGGTGGGTATGGTAATACCGCTCTCTGTTTTTTTAAGTATAATTTCCAGGCATTGGTATTTGTCTGGTGAAACTTTTCCTGTGATTGGCCTAGTTAATAAGAGTTGGTCTATGATGAATGGAAATCCCTTTGTTTGATTTGTTGCAAATCCCGTGACCACAGATAATGCTTGCAGAGCAATTTAGGTACCGGGTCACAGGGAAAATTCTGAGTAAATAATTTATCTTCTGAAAAAATACCAATGTACTATTCCTTCAGAATTGCCCAGAGTCACAAAGTCCTTCATACCTGTTGAGTGTCCTTGAATTTATGGTTGTTTTTTACCTGTGTTGACTCATTTGCTTTATACAGTTATTCTGGGAAATAATACAGGAATCAATATTGCTATCTTACACGGGTAAAGTGATATATAGAAAAAAACTGAATGATTTAAAATATTAGAACAAACTTGACATTTTCTAACCATGTATTCCTAGTCTTATTAAAAAACAAAAAGCATCACTGTTAAAGCAGATCCCATCACTCCCCTTCAGCTAGATGACTGTCCCCAGTTCCCTCCTGTGTAGAAATTCTGAACTGTCATAGGTCAGAAACAGAATGATCATTCATAGAATTGGCACCAATTTACTCGCTCTGGCATTTTCTGTAAGCCTTGCAAAGTGAAATGATTAAATCATCAAGTCTTAAACAATGTTTTATGGGCATTTTTAATGCAAGGAAAGAGTAATACATGGTAATTGTCAAAGATGCACGAAACACAAGAATGTTTACACCACGCAGTGAAATGTCTCTTTAGTCACAACACCATTAGCAGATTAGTTTATATATTTTCAGACATTTTTCAATAACCATTTGCAACGGTTATTTTTATAATAATTATTATGTTATCATTATTGATGGAATATGACACTGTTTTACACCTTTTTCTGTCTAACCCTATATTATGAACAATATATTGTGATCTTTCTATGCCAGTATATCTATAACTACCTAATTATAACTACCTAAAAATTGGTTTTTAATTCAAGTATTTTATTTAGGAATGAATTGTAATTCTTATAGCCAATCCCCTAATAATGACAATTTAATTTTCCCTCCAAAATGTTTAATATTATTATAAGTATTCCTGAACCTATATGTGTATCTATAAGCAGATGTTTAGCATATCTATAGAAAAAACACCCAGAAGTGGTATTGGTTAATTAGAAAGTAGGCACATTTAAAATTTTACAGATATTACAGAATTTCCCTCCACCAGCAGTATATAAGAATGCATTTCCCCCTGAATTCTTGCTGGTACTGGGTATTGTCCATTTTTAGTCTGCGTTAATCAATTATATTTTTTGACAAAACAATTATATTTTTGTCTTCATTTGCATTTCTTAGATTAACAGTGATTTTAAGAATTTTACACATGATTGTTGGTCACTCTTTCGTCATTTGTATGCTCTTTGCGCATTTTTCAATTATATTGTTTTTTGATAATTTAAAAAATATATATTTTGTATTGATTTTAGAAAGAGAAAGGGGAGAGAGAGAGAGAGAGAGAGAGAGAGAGAGAGAGAGAGAGAGGAAGAGAGAAAGAGAAACATCAATGTGAGAGAGAGACATCAATAGGTTGCCTCTTGCATGTGCCCAGGGTTCCAGCCTGAAATATGGCATGTGCCTGATCGGGAATCGAACCAGCAACATGGGATGATGCTCAATGGAGCCACACCGGCCAGAGTGCATTGTTTTTGTTTTCTGATGACGCTCTTTAGATATTAGAGATGGTAACCCTGCAACTGTTGCCTATCTTTCCCCCTCACTTTGTTTTTTAACCGTCAATAAAAAGTCAGCAGCAGTCTGATTCTACAGTATTTCAAAATGGAAATCTATTCTGAGTAGAACTTGGGCAGTGTGGGAGCTCGCTGGGCTTGGGTAATTATCATTCTGCGGCTGGTATTTACCCACACCCACTTGCAGTATAGTCCAAATCAGGATTTAATAACCCATAGCATATTTGCACAGACTTTCTCATTTTCTAACCATTTAAAATTAGTCTGAAAGATGAATGACTCCGTTTTTAATATAGTCCCCTTTAAATCTAACTCTACCCAGAGAAGTTTTTGAAGGAGAATCAGTGGCTTAGTTTCAACAACACAGGCGTAACTTCTTGGAAAGTTTCATGCTTTTGTTCTACCCAGATGTTCTCTCTGAGGAATCACAGGCTCAACCCAACACAAACCTGTCAATAGTGGTAGGTTTTCTAAATGAAGGGAATTGGAATAAAATTATCAAGTGAGAGAGAAAAGGCATGGCCATTCAACTAAATCTGCAATGTAGTGAGGCAATAAGGGTATAAAATATATAGAATCTATACCTGGGTATTCTTTGATTATGAGTGTGGCAATCCTATAGGCCTGTCCTTGAATTCTGGCTTCTCCACTTAATTATTATGTGAGACAGGCTATTTAACTTTTCAAAGTTTCAGTTTCTTTATCTTTAAAATGGAGTAATGGCTGTAATGGTCATTACCTAAAGATCCCTTATTTTATCATTTCTGACCTTCGTCTCAATGTTGATTATAAAAAGCTGGGTGACCTGTTTTACCATCAGTATACTCTGGCCTCAGGTGCAAGCACTATTTAAAAATCATAGCAGATAAAAGTGAAGAAGGTGAATAAAAACAGTAAAACTGCCATTAATTTGGCATTTTGTAAGCAAGTTCTCTCCAGCAGTCGATTCATGCTGTCTGTTAAAGTAGCCCAACTTCTCATTTTTATTTTATTTGTTACATCTCAATCTTTCGTGACTTAAAAATGATGACATCTGAATATCTCTCAAGCAGTTACTGCATATTTATGAAGAACAGTTAATCTGGCAAAGTAGAGAGAGATAAATCATAAAATCGTAATGCTTCAAGGAGGCCTTAAGCTGGTTTTATTGTGTCCATCAAAGGGTGAGGTGCAGGCATAAGGTGACTTTCTCTTCCACACACTTTCTCTAGGTGCCAAAGGACACCTAGGTATCTGGGAAGAGTGGTCCCACAGATCACAACACATGGGGTACCCGGTGATGTCTGGGTCACAGACATGTGCAGCTCCCACTGGCAGGCCCAGCGCTGGGTGCAGTGTGCTGGCAGTGGGTATGACGTCCCCTGCTGGTCACACATGGAAGCTCAGCGACTGGAGGCCTCGGTGCAGTGGGTAAGAACTGCTCCTTAAACAGAACAGATGGGATGACTGAGCTTGCCTGCTTCCTACAGGTGTGGGAGACAGACAGTGAACCCCTAATAGGATACCCCACAAAAGATGGAAAACCCTTGGAGTGGGCCTCGTCTCCCTTTGGCATGGCTCCTCCAGGTCTGTTCCTCCTATCCGCGACCCCCCTGACCTCCGATTACCCTCCCAGCACCCCTGTCTCTCCTTTTCACCCAGGACATTTATTCTAGACTAGGGTGGACATTTTTTCCACATCATCAGCTCATCCACCCTAAATCTATTTTCTATGCCAATGAGACCACCCATTCTTTGTGGTCTCTGAGTATTCCTGCTGTGCCCTCCCTCCTGGGGGAAGTGACTGGGGAATGTCTCTGATGAGTGAAGATGGGCCAAAAGAGAGATGGGGATCCTGAGAACAAAAACACGTTTGTGTGTATTTCAATAGTATCATCCTGCCCCCGTCCACATTGATAGCACAACATCACCATCATCACTATCACCACAACCACCATCGAGCAAGTACATTTTTGAGGGCTTATTGTGAAATTGCCAGCAATCATCAGAAATACATTATGTCATTTTATTGTACAGATTCCTATAGTGTCGGTCCTATGATTTTCTCCATGTGTGAGAAAACTGAGTCTTATAGGATTAAATAATGTACCTATGCAGAGGTTCTCAATCAAGAGCTATTTTGTCTCAGGGGACATCTGGCAATGTCTGGAAAATTTTTTTAAAATTGATTTCAGAAAGAGGAAGGGAGAGAGAGAGAGAAAGAGAAATATCGATGTGAGAGAGAAACATCGATCAGCTGCCTCCTGCGTGTGTCCCCACCAGAGATCAAACCCCCAGCCCGGGTATGTGCCCTGACCAGGAATCGAACCCATTATCCTCTGGTGTATATGATGAAGCTCCAACCAACTGAACCACACCAGCCAGGGCTGGAAACATTTGTTTTCATCATGCAAAGGGGGTGCTAAAGGCTAAACATCACACAATATCCATGTAAGCTCTCCCGCCCCCTTCATGGTACAGACATTTTCATTCCAAAATGTCAATAATAACCAAGTTAAGAAATCCTGGCCTGACATGATGCATTAGTCAGTTGAAGACAGCTTTATCATGAATGGGTGTTGCATATTTATTAAATGCTTGTACTATATCCAGTGAATCATGGGTTATTTCTTTATTAATCTGTTTATGTGATACATTCTAGCAATAGATTCTCAAATGTTAAAACCATTTTTTTTTCATTCCTGAGATAAATTCTATTTAGTCCCAGTGTGATGCCATTTATTTAAAAAATTTAAGCATACAGAACAATACCATATATTATTGTGGACATTTACATATGTAGTAAAAGTATTTTAATAAAAAAACACCCTGTAGAAGACAGTACACACCTATTTCAGAATAATGGTTACAGAATAATGGAAAGAAGTGGAAATCAATGGGGAGAGTCCCATTACCAGGTCTTGCACCATGTCCATGCTTTAAATAGAGTGCTGAAGCACAATGTAAACATTTGTTAAATCTGGGAGTATGCTCCTGGTGCCCAGTACATTATTTTTCATATTTTTGGATGTTTGCAATATTTTATATTTGGAAAAAGATAGAAACATAGAGCTAAAAAGGAAAAAAGATTAAAAGTAGTAGAGCTAAAATGATATAAAAGGCTAAATAGCAAACAGTCAACTAAATGCCAGGTCCAGGGTGAAAGTGAGGTGCAACTGTCTCCAGCGCCCATGCCATTCCCTATTATACCAGGCCACTTCTCCCACAAGAGCCAATGCAGGACAAGGTGTTAGTAACAGGAGCTCATGGTGTGCCAGGCACTCTTCTCAGTAGCTGATGTGTATTAACTCATTTAATCTTCCAATAATCCCAGTAGTAAGCACTCTTATATCCTTCATGTGGGAGATGAAGACACGGCACGTGGGGAGAATATGTCATTGGGAATATGTGTATTTAGTGTCCTTTGCTCCTTCTCCTCCCCAGAGGAGTGACTATGAATCAGGATTCCTAGGGGCCAAGGGAAAAGCAATGTGTCCATTCTCTAAGCATCATCCTTGACACATTGCCTTATCCCTCTTCCCAGATCCTTATCCATCACCAAATCCTCCTAAATCCTCAAACCGCCCTTTTCTCTCCACCTTCACTGCCACCCTCTTCTCAGTCACTATGGTCTTTGGCTTGCAATATTCTTTTGACAGCTTTCTCTGTTGTCTGATCCTCTTTATCTTTCACACCCAATCAAAGTGATTGAAATGCAAACTGGACCCCTTAACTTTCCCTTCCCAGGGCTTCACATGACTCTTAGAATAAGAAGAAAGTCTTTAGTGTAGTTCAAGATCAAGATAACCTAGGATATCAACCAGCCTCTTTTCTTGCCAATAGTCTTTTAGTTTTCCAGCCACTGGGCCAAACACCTTGCATCTCAGGGTCTTGGCACACTGCGTCCTATGCAAGGAAACCTCTTAGCAACACCTGGACCCATGTCCATGTCCATCTCACATTCTTGGCCAAGTTGTAGATTGCTGCCCACTGTTTAGTGTTCATGTCAAATATTATTTCCTCATTTCCTGGGGGACTTTTCTGTCTCTTCCAAACTTAGGTAGATCCACTGCTCTGTAACCCTCATAGAATTCCCTATCACTCTTCATAGTACTAACAAATTTAAACAATTGTATAATCACTTTAAAGTTTGCTCAAATGTAATTACCATAACATGAGTCCAAAGACTATTATTATTATTACTGTATCCTCAGGGCATAAATAAATAAGTGAATGAATGAATGAATGTATTTTTCTATTGATGTGGTGACTGGTCAAAAAGAGGAGTCGGCTGTTTTACCTGTGGCCTGAGTTTGTCTCTTACCTGTGTTATGGTGCATGGATTTGAAGGATGAAAAGCTAGCCCAGAGTGACCACAGGAAAGGGGGTGTCAGGCTACTATTAGGAGTCAAAGAGTGGGGCCAGGGAACCAAGGAAGTGAAGAGTGAAGAACTGAGGGTCAGAGTGGCTGTTTCCATGGGTGGGGCAGTCCCATATAAAGTGTGGGAATGCACACACCTGTGAAGAGACCAGAACGTGGCATAGTTCACTTGTATTTGGGGCTTCCCATTGTGATTTCATTTGTCAAGATAATTAGGTCCAAACATCATTGTATGTAATAATCGCACGGTGCTTGCTGAAAGTGCAGATTCCGGAGCACCTTTAGAATATGATTCTGAATCGGTAGGTTTAGAGCAGTGGTTCTCAACCTTCCTAATGCTGCCACCCTTTAATACAGTTCCTCATGTTGTGGTGACCCCCAATTTCATTGTTACAAATTGAACATAATTAAAGCATAGTGATTAATCATAAAAACAATATGTAATTATATATGTGTTTTCTGATGGTCTTAGGCGACCCCTGTGAAAGGGTCATTCGATCCCCAAAGGGGTCGCGACCCACAGGTTGAGAACCCCTGGTTTAGAGGAAGCAGAACCCAAGCATCTATCTGCATTTTAATAGTAAAGGAGATAGTGGAGTTGGGATGGGGCAGTGGAGAAAAGGAAAAACAGGTTAAAATAACTGGCCGATTAGAACCTTTCGAACTATTAAGACACAAGTCATGGTGAACAGCTTAAGGACATTGTGGTGATTGTTTCTGTTCGCCTTAAACAAGAAGGATGATGCAGAGTTATTACACCATTGAAATGTGCTCGCTGATCTGTTGTGCATAGTGGATCCTGCTTTTAACTTGCGCACGACAAAGATTAATGCCGGTTTTGCTTCCCTTGTCTACACTCAGCCCTCACCAGGTAGAAATATCAACCCAGGCCTTTCATGCTGACTCCTTCTTAATTAAGCTCTAAAACAACAGAAATTGTTAGTCCCCAAACCTAAACAGATAAGCATTTTTATGTTATTGTCATAAAATTCTTCTTCAGGAGCAGAGCTATTTCTTTGGAGAAAATGTGGGACAGAAAAGTTGGAGTTTTTTTAAAAAAGGATTTAGGTGGAAACAATGGAGCTACAAAGATGCCTTAAAAAGACAGTGTATTTATAGCACGAAAATCACTATTTAAAGAACTGGTCTCTCCATTTTTATGACCAATTAGATCATCAAGCTGGCCTGGTCCCGATTTCATTAGCATGTGGCACAGGGTGTCTCCGAGGGCACTCGTATTTTCTTAGTCGTGCAGTGCTTCACAGCTGGGCTGGAACTGCTGCCACACTCTTTTTGAATGCAAGAAACTTGTGCTTCTAGACCAGGGGTGGGCAAACTTTTTGACTCGAGGGCCACAATGGGTTCTTAAACTGGACCGGAGGGCCGGAACAAAAGCATGGATGGAGTGTTTGTGTGAACTAATATAAATTCAAAGTAAACATCATTACATAAAAGGGTACGGTCTTTTTTTTTTTTTTAGTTTTATTCATTTCAAACAGGCCGGATCCGGTCAGCGGGCCGTAGTTTGCCCACGGCTGTTCTAGACTCTCCCAGGATTTTAACTCTCTTCCTTGAACAGATTCACACAACAATAGATAAGTCCACGTTGGATCACTGCAGCTACCTTGGATATTAAGGATCTACTCTTTGGAATAAGAACTAGTGTATTAGGCTTTGTGGACACACATACCATTCTTAAGGGAACACAGTACCACGCAGCAGTGCTCAGTAAATGCCTGAGGTCTGAGATGAATCCAGTGAGAGGAGAAAGGACACCACCGTCCTCCAGTTTCTGGTCAGGGTAGATCAGTTTCCCGGATGTGGACTCTGGGACAGAGATTAGCATGTAGGATTTTACTGAGGAGAACTGTTGAGGTGAGTATCTGTTTAGGGAAAGGGAAATAAGGATTGAGCTGATGTTGGGATGTGATGCGTTTTGAAAGAAGCCTCTGCCTACCCCATGGGGAGCTATGAAGCTGGATGATTCTCTCCAGTTGTCTCTAGTCGAGGTAAGGAAACAGCCTTTATAACCCTGCCTGGACCAGGCAGTGGATGCAGGCTGGCTCATTAGGGCAAGTCTCAAAGAGGATTTATAGCTGAGGATTGTTTGCTGGCAGCCCGCCTGGCAGCTGAGGGAATGAATCTTTCACTCCTGAAAAGGGATCTGGCTAACACATAGTATTCTGTGGTCTGTGATGGTGCTTGGGAGCCCATTGGGGCTGGCTCCAATGAGAGTTTAGGCAGAAGAGTGGTCAGTTAGTGGCAGGGAACCAGCAGGTAAGGATGGTACCATGTGGGAAACCAGTGATCCTACTCACAAAATCCAAAGGGGGATAGCAAACAGGCTCAATTTAGATCCCTGCCCATCTCTGGAGGATTTTGCTTGGCTCATAAGAGAAGTGTGATGACAATAGGAGGTGATCGCCATAGTATATAGGGGATGGAGGAGAGGGAATCCAGCCAACCCCCCAATTGAAAATAGGCGCTCTGCTCAAATTGTCCATCAACTCATAGAACCTTGTTCTTTTCCATTAAGGCAGCAATCACAGTTGATAAAGATCCATTGGTGGGTTTTCCTGTTTCTCTATAGGCTGTTCGCGGCATGGGGCAGGGTTTTGTGTCTGGATATGTGTCCATTCTCAATAGATGTTGTTTAAGTGAATGAATGAAATTAAAGCAAAATATAAAGAGCTTTCTCCATTGGTGAGTAAATAAATTAAGCACTAGAACATTCTCAGTTGCTGGTTTTGTGGTATTTTTTCAGTTTTCTGTGAATGAACCTAATGTAAATTTATCTGGACACTGAAAGCACGCTTTTCCAATCCCACTAGACCAGGGGTGGGCAAACTTTTTGATTCGAGGGCCACAATGGGTTCTTAAACTGGACTGGAGGGCCGGAACAAAAGCATGGATGGAGTGTTTGTGTGAACTAATATAAATTCAAAGTAAACATCATTACATAAAAAGGTACGGTCTTTTCTTTTTTTTAGTTTTATTCATTTCAAACGGGCCGGATCCGGCCCGCGGGCCATAGTTTGCCCACGGCTGCTCTAGACTCTTGTACTTGTGGGGCTGGAAGGGTTTCGTATTCACAGCGACCAGGTCTGGACACAGGCTCTGGCTGCCCTTCCTCTGGCCACCTCTCTCCAGGTTACCGTTTGCCTCCCACTGTGCCTGCTCTGTCATTTTATGTGTGATTAACACTGTCCACGATCAGAATGTTTCTGACAGGTCTCCTAGCCAGTAGAGTACATTTAAAGGCCTAATTACCACATGCCTGAACTCTGGGCTTTGCTTTCAGGTTTCAGCTGTGATGTTGCAGATGAATGATTTCCTGGTCGGCCCTGCTTTCTGGGGTTAAGGCATTTATGAAATGATGATGACTCCTCTCTCCAAAGCATTTCAAATGCCAGCAATTGAGGCTCAGCTCTGAAATAAGAACGTGCTGCTTTCCGTATGTAACACAACCTGCATTTTGCTGTTAATTTCTGCATTGGACAGACAAACCTCAGTGAAGACACATAGCTCAGCTAGCAAATCTTCTATAGACAGACTTTAATTCTATTTTTTTCTTTCTTATTTAGTAGAGGGAGAAAAAAAAATAGGCTTCTGAACAGTTACTGAGATATGGCTTGTGTGTTCTAAACATTCTTTTGGCCTTAAAGTAATTCAAGGTTTCTGGTTCCTCCAGTCAGTAGGGATCAATAGTGATAATAGTATTTCCCAAGTATTTTTATGCATTAGGCCCTGCACCAAGCACAAAGATCATGCTTGCACGGTCATCTCATTATTCCTATTTTACTGATGAAAAAACTGAGTCTTAGCCATTAAGTAACCTCCCTACTAGCTGGCAGAGCTGTGACTCAATCACAGTCCTGTTTGACTCCAACTCTCATGCTTTTAACCCTGTGATATCCTGTCTGTGACATGAAATCACTTCAAAGTCTTAGCCACAGTTAAGATCTTGGAAACAGAATTTCCTCAGGTTTTCAAGGAAGAGTCTGGTAACCATACAAAAATTATGTTTTAAAGAATATCAAATTTGTACTGATTGCAATTTTTGGCAGATTTTTCATTCTAATAATTCTGTGTAGGATTAGTAACCCCCAGGATTATCTGGGCCCTTGCATTGTTCTAGTTAGAGCAAGTTTGCATAGGAACCCAGGGCGCAAGACACCTTGTCTGGTTTAACTCCTTGTCCCTCTGCTGATGTCCCCTAATCTGCCCATGGCAGGTGGCTGCTATTCCAGGCATAAGTGTATCCATGAGTGAAAATTCCGTAACCTCCTTCGCTGACCTGTTCCAGTCCATTTATCAGTATCATTAGCAGGGCTCTTATTTCTGTCCTTAGAACCATTAAGCAATCTCAACTTGAATGAAGACATTGTTAGCTTAATAATAACGATAATTATTCACATTTGTAAAACATTTTCCACTTTACAAAGCACATTCATATACTTGGTTCTCATTTGAACCCGAGGCAAGCAGGGAAGGAATTTATTTACTTATTTACTCAGCAAATATTTGTTGTGTCTCCTCCTTACATTAAAATATCATTTCCACTTTGCAGACGTAAACTAAATCCCAGAGGGGATGAATCACTTTCTGTGACTCTCTAGGTTTTAGAATGCTGAGTTTAGGGCTTTTTCGAAACCTGTGAGTGATCTGATTTTGAAGGGCAGGGCTGGCTTATACTTTATTTTCTAAGCCATGGATTAAAATTTTCAAAGTCGACAGCCCACATGGACAACCTGAGTACTATCCATGTATATGAAAGTTTCTATCAACATTAATCAACAAATAAGTCCTTTGCATTAATCAACAAATGATTCCTTTTCTTATGAAGCATAGTGCATGATTTTCTTTTCTTTATGGAAAATCCTGAGAATGGTTCACAACGCCTCAGGATCTAGCAGCTACTGACCTCTGCAGCCCAACTCTGCTACCCCAGCCTTTTCACTTTATCACACTCCTTGTGTTCCCTCTTGGATCAAGGTCTTTGTTAGTATTTCTTCCCAAAAATCTCTGCACCTTCCCATCCTTCCCCGTTATACTGCAGATCTTAGCTTAACTGTCAGTACCTCAAGGAAATGTTTATCAACACCCTCCACCAGAACCTCTGATATAGACTCTTAGCACCAGTCACTTCCCCTCCACTTTACCGATCACAGTCTATTATTACGTATGTATTTATGTAAATGTTGTTTTTCAATGTTTATGTTCTTAATTGGACTGAAAGCATTAGGAGATCCTTGTTTCTGCTCATCTTTGTGAGCTTAGTTCTTGTAAAGGTTCCCACCAGGTGCCTGGCCAGAGGAGGTGATGTGTTCCAAAATTACATATTTGGATGGATGAATCAAAATAAGGCTAACGTTATTCTTGCGCTCAGTCCATTGACTTTGCTCATTTCATCTGTTCATTTATTTATTCCCTGTATCTTATGACCAAGGATTTGAAAATACTATTTGGCTTACTGTTTGTTTATCCGTCCTGGAGGTGATGCATTCACCTACAATATCCACCGTCAGGTCAGTGTGGGAGATGCTGTGAAGGCTTTTCTGCTCCTAAACATTGTCAGTACATAGGGAAAGGATCCATTGTTACCCAGACTTATGTACTTATTGCACATTCAGGTTGGCACTTTAATGTTCCTGGGTTAATTGGACAAATCCCGTGGTAGTTTTTGATTGCTCCAGTAACAAATGACCATAAATTTCATGACTTAATACAGCATTCATTTATTATCTCGCTGTTTCCATGGGTCAGAAGTATGGGCATGGGTGGCTCAGTTGGGTTCTATGCTTAGGATCTCACAAAGTCTGTGTCAAGGAGTTGGCAGGCCTGTGCTATTACCTGGGGAGGATCTGCTTTCTATGCTTATTCAGGTTGTTGGTAGATTTCAGTTTTGTGTGGTAGCTGGCTGTTGGCCAAGGGCCACTCCCACTCCTAAAACCAGCATTTCACAGCCCAAAACTGTGAATTCTCAGTGCCTGTCATCCTTTGCCTTCTTTCTCTGCCTTATCTCTCTGACTTCTTCCTTCCTCTTCTGCTTTTCAGAGTTGATGTGATTACATTGGGTCTACCACAGTGGTTCTCAACCTTCCTAATGCTGCGACCCTTTAATACAGTTCCTCATGTTGTGGTGACCCCCAACCATAAAATTATTTTCGTTGCTACTTCATAACTGTCATTTTACTACTGTTATGAATCGTAATGTAAATATCTGATATGCAGGATGTATTTTCATTGTTACAAATTGAGCATAATTAAAGCATAGTGATTAGTCACAAAAACAATATGTAATTATATATGTGTTTTTCCGATGGTCTTAGACAACCCCTGTGAAAGGGTCGTTCGACCCCCAAAGGGTCACGACCCACAGGTTGAGA
The DNA here is from genome assembly GCF_014108235.1 of Myotis myotis. Taxonomy (NCBI): domain Eukaryota; kingdom Metazoa; phylum Chordata; class Mammalia; order Chiroptera; family Vespertilionidae; genus Myotis; species Myotis myotis. The sequence continues at coordinate 17,012,735 of NW_023416368.1, read as the reverse complement.
ACCACTGGTCTACCAGGACACTCTAGGATTATCTTATCACATTTGTATATCCTAGAGATTAGGATATGAACATATTCAGAGGACCATTTCTCTGCCTACCATAAATCCCAAGTGCCTATGAACTTGTGTGTGACTTATCTTAATCATATACACAAAGAGAATGGCATTTGTGTGGATCTCTCCATACCTCTTCAGATGCCACAAACTTTGGTAGAAAGGTTTCCCAGAAATAGCGCTAACACAGTTGGGGCCTTCATGGCCTCAAACAATTGACAATAATGGCCTTCTTACTCCATTACTTTTGAGTGGTAGCAGTTCACTTTAACACACTGGTTCCTTGTGGGACAGGAGTGCTGATTGGATCAGCAACGCAAAATGGACAGAAGAGGGAAGTGAGTTTCCTGGCAGATGGCTGCCAGCCTCAATAGATGGCTGTCCCTTTGGAGTGGTCCCTTCCTTACATGTCAGTGCTTTCTCGCTTTCACAGGAATGCCTTTTGCGTGTTTGCCCAAGGCAATAGTCTCTCTCTGGAAGGGAGAGAGACTATTGCTTTGGGCACTGCAGGGTTTCTTCCTTGTGTTCTCAGACCTCTGGTGCCCTTCCTCTCCTCTTGATGTAGTCAGGAGGAGACTGTGACTACACCCAGGGGAGATAAGTATTTCAGAGAAAATATATAGGTAATTTTTGCGTTCAGTCCATTGACATTGCTCGTTTCATTCATTCACTTATTTATTCCCTGTATCTCACGACCAAAGATTTGAAAATATCGTCTGGCTTACCATTTGTTTATCCATCCTGGGGATGATGCACTCACCCACAATATCCGTTGTCAGGTCAGTGCGGGAGATGCTGTGAAGGTTCCTCTGTTCCTGAACATTGTCAGTACCTAGGAGAAAGATCCACTGTTTACCAGGCTTATTGCACTATGACCACACTCCTGATTAGTGTGCATGGAACTAGGGCTGCAGGGGGGAACATGAGGAATGGTAGGTGAGGGTAAGATGCTAAAAAAGTACATGAGGGGTTCCTGGAGGCTTGAGTCAAGCATGGCATTAAGCCTGAGAGGATTCATGCATGAGTGCATGCTTCAGAACAGCTGGCCACACTTTTGCACCATTTTGAGGGGTGGGAAGGTTGCAAATTGTGAAGAGCGTGCAAAGCTGGGTCAAAGGTTAAGAACTGATCATGGGCACAGACACTGAAGAAAGTGTGGGGCTCAGGCCACAGAATGCCATATTTCTATTTCCATGAAGGTGCAGGTAAACCACTGAGAGCCTGCATTTATGCAAATAGCTTCCATGTGTTTTTCTTTCTGAGACTGCTATCCATGATTGTCTCATTGTTCAATGATCATTAAAGACCTTAAAGCTGACCCTTAAGAAGTGTGATTTTTATATCAAAGTAACAAAACACTGTTGAACACATCACTTGCAAGGCCTTACACAAGGCATGGGGGCAGCAGGATGGGTAATAGTATGTCTGAAGCACATTTTCTGAATGCAAAACCCTTATAGAATTATTTGTAAAGGGGCTGGAAATCATGTTTCTCATCAAGGTGCATTCACGAGTGCATTCATAATGGTTTGTTAAAATCAAATTGCGGCCAATCTTGCACTGATGTCACAGGAGAAAGCAGGCTTGAGTGGCATTCCAGAGAGTCAGGTGAGACTTTAGTAAGGATTTGACAGACTAGCTAAATTCCAAAGAGATACCATTCTTATAATTTGAACTTTCATCTATTAATGCTCTTCCTGAACATTCTGATCTCTTGTAATAGCATTTATTGCCCCTCAACCCCTCCAGCGAGACAACTCAGAGTCGGTTTTGAGTCTTCTATTTTCTTAGCCTTCCAAAGCCCACTGGTCTTTAAAGTTGATTTTTCTACCTCCAAAATGGTCTAAAACCTACCCTTGTCTACATGCTCCAGTATCACTGTCCTGATTTGCTCATTATTCTTTGGCTGGTTTATAGAAATAACCTCCTAATGATTATTGTTATTCACACTTTCCACTAACTCCATCCCATCTCCAATTCTGCTGCCAATTAGCCACTGAAACAAGACCCAGTTATGTCAACTCCTTGGTTCTGACCTTTCAGATTTCTCCTCACTGGTGGGATGAAGCCCCAGACTGAGCCTGGTATCTGTAAGGCCCTGCACCATCTGGCCCCAGCTTGGCCTTTCAGTTTCATTGCCAGCCAGTGCTCATGGCTCACACCAGTCTCTATCCCATTTGCCATCTCTGCCAAACACTTTCTATCTAAGGCAGTTATCTATGCTCAAAATGATCCATTCTCCCTTATTTTTTCAACAAGCAAACTTCTATTCATCTTTCCATTTCTAGCTCAAAAGTCTCTCTCCCTCCAGACAATCTTCTTTGGTTCATACCTGCCTTCTCCCACCCTACCCCATTTCCTTATTGATATTTAATATATGTTGTTCAGATCCTGGCATGCTGATAACAATAATGAGAATGACAACTTCAGTTAATTCACCGAGTCAGGCTGTGCTGGGTACATACCATAATTGCACTGTCCCAGTCTCCCATCTTTCTTATAAGTCAATATTCTTCTTCTTCTTTCTTATAAGTAAATATTATTATTAACAGATGAAAAGACAGGCTCAGGAGGAAGTTAAGTGACTCTTAAATTCCCCAGCTGGTAAGTGGCAGAACATGAGTTCAAACCTGGACCTTTGACTCAAGAGAATGGATTATTTATGGTTTCTTTGTATGGCCTTCCATGGAATATGACAATAGGAAAGATCCCTGGCAATTATACTTTCTGGGGCTAATGCCTCTCTCTACCTCTCTGAGTTCTGAGGTTTTCTTTTCCTCAAGCTAAGTGCCTGATCCATAGTAATAGATTTTTAACAGGTATCCTTTGCATGAGAGAATGGAAGAAAATGCCTGTTACATTTTAATAAAGGCTTACCTGGGTTAACTATAGAGTGTGTGTGTGTGTGTGTGTGTGTGTGTGTGTGTGTGTGTGTATAATGAAATATCATAAGAGTTTGAAACTTTTTATGTTGGGAACAACTCATGTAGCAAATAGGAAGGACAGAATGCAGAGGTAAGTTAAAAATTTTGTTGCTTTCTTTGTTCTGTATCTCTACTGGTTAGGAAAGTAACCACCTACATGAGGAAATCTGGATGACATTTGGTTTAGGAGCAGCATGTCTGCAGTTCTTTGTTTTACCCTGTGTATGTTGCCTCTTGGACACAAGATGACTGCTGTAACTCCAGACATCACATCCACTTTTAAAATGTGGAGGAGAGCCGAAACCGGTTTGGCTCAGTGGATAGAGCGTCGGCCTGCGGACTGAAGGGTCCCGGGTTCGATTCCGGTCAAGGGCATGTACCTTGGTTGCGGGCATATTCCCAGTGGGAGATGTGCAGGAGGCAGCTGATCGATGTTTCTCTCTCATCGATGTTTCTAACTCTCTATCTCTCTCCCTTCCTCTCTGTAAAAAATCAATAAAATATATTTTAAAAAAATGTGGAGGAGAAAACAGGAGTGTTTCCAACTATGTATTGTCCTCTTATTAAGAAAAAATATATTCCAAGAGCTCGCAACAGACCCCCATCTGCATCTCCATGGCCAGAACCATGTCTTAGGATCACTTTAGCTGTCAGTGAGGTCTGGAAAGTATACATCTCACCGGGCTAGGTATAGATCCACCTTGAAGAAGGTCAAGTTCTGTTAACAAAAAAAGAGGGGAATCAACAAATAATGCCAGCCACAGCATGTGTGCTATTCTGCTTAGTGGTCAAACTGACTTTTTGCTTCAGTCTCCACCATGTTTTATTTTCAAATTATTTTGTCTAACAAGAAAGATAGATATTCAAAAGTATAAGATATATATATATATCAATGAAAAATACAAGATGTGGAGTGAGCAATATTTTTAAGACGAATTATGTTTGTAGGGAGTAAAAAATGAGCCCTAATCAATAACTAGGCAAGTTATTGAAACTCTTTGAACTTTAGTTTCCTCCTCTGTCTAATGGAAATGATAATATTGACATCAGAGGATTAATGTGAGGATTTAGTGAAATAAACATTTTGCCCAAAACAGTAGAAGCATTTAGTAAACTTAGCAGTTACTGTAATTATTATAGTTTTTAAATAGCATGTGTTCCTTTCCAATTGACAATGGGATTTTAACAATGAAAGATGGAACCAGTAGACCTATCTTCTTCCCATTGTGAAAGTTACAAGAATATTTACCCATTGAATATTTACCCATCTGCCACACTCCTTTCCTGCTTCCAGTGAGATTTTGAAATTGTCTATTTTGTAGACTCACTAATTCTAAGAAAAAACTTTAAAAAATTCATCTGGGCACTTATCTTATGAGGGAAGCCCACTCATGCCAGTCAGTTGCTATTCATTTAACTCCAGGTTGGCAAAGTTTCTCATTAGAGAGCCAGATAGTAAATATTTTAGGTTTTGTAGAGAATATGTATTCATTCCAAAAAACCCCACACCTTATGGACACTGAAAATTGAATTTTATGCAATTTTCATGTGTTATGAAATGTTACTCTTGGATTTTTTTCAGCCATTTAACAATGTGAACACTACTGTTAGCTCATGGGCCGTACCTAAGTAGGCGGCTAGTTCAATTTGGCCTGTGGGCTATTGCTTGTCAAATTCTGGTTTTACTTAATGTCATTGTCATATTTTCTATCATACTAAGTTAAGTTATCATTCACTGCCTCATTCCTGAATTCAGGCTCCTAATTACATACAGTGGATTTTAACATTGCCAAGTAGAAATGACTAATTCTTACTATTGGAGTGATAGCACAGGATTCAAAAGTAATGAAATGGAAAAAAAAAGGTGCAGGGATTAGCCAAAGAACAGATATATAACCCATAGACACAGATGACAGTGTGGTGATGGCCAGAGGGAAGGGATGGGCAAAGGGAGGAAAATGGAGATGTCTGTAATAGTGCCAATAATAAAGAAAGCAATGACATTTATTTTGCATTCTGTAAGTAGGTAATGTAGCTTTAAATAAATATGATTTGGTATAATTAGAATATTCTTAGGTTATGAGGAAGCAAGGAATAATATCATACCCTCAACAGGTGGTGAGCAAGATTCATTTGATTAGCCAGCCCTGAGTGTCCCCCTTATCTCTTCGTGTCGTTAGGCTGGGCATGTATGAGACAGGACTAAAATACCTTTGCATATTTTACAACATGAAGAATCGTGATTTGACTGTTAGAATTCCACCCAAAGTAAATAAATGCCAGACTGATAGTTGGAGAATAAAAATGTTTGTTCCTTCCTATTGTTCAATTTCTTCCCTCTTTCAAACCAATTACCCAGGCCCCACCGCCACTTCTGGGCAGCAGGCTTGAAGTCTTGAAACTCATTATGTCAGGTTGAAAATGAGAGACAACAGCTGTCAGAGCCAGAATTTGATGCCTTTGACTTGTTTCCACGGAGCTGAAAGCATGCTTGCAAGCTGTACAATTGAGAGGATTTGCCGATACGTAAGCGAAGGGTTCTGAGCAGCTCTGAGGTGGCATTGCTTTCCCCTGAGCTGTTTTACACAAGAACACACCTGTTTTATTTTTCCTGCGGCCGCAGCAGCATGTCCAATATCGGTAACAGTACTGAAAAGAGGCGGCCACAGCACTTCCAAGGAAAGAGAAACTTAAAAAATCACAGTGCTTTTATAAAGATTTGTCAGTCTTTGCTTAATGTTCCTCTCTCTGTATTGGATAAGGAAAGCACATGTAGGATCTTATAGGATCTATTTATACATGATCGTCATGTTTCTGGGGTAGGCTCGGGGTTTCTGCATGAATCAGCTATGAAAATGACTTAACAGTGCAATGAAAGCAGGCATTGTCATCTTATGGATTTGTTGCCTTCTATCCTTTTTTACTAAGATATAATCTTAGAATTTTTCTATCCTCTTCACCCCAAGGTAAAGCTTTCTTGTGCTCAGGGAATCTTCCTGTGATTGGCCCTTTCTTCTTTTAAGGACTAAACTGTTTTCTTAAACAGCATAGTGAGGTGCATGACACTGGGTGAGAATTCAGACTGGAAGAGGTCACACGGAATGCAGCTCACGGCCAACAGTGAGTGGCTGCCAAGGAAAGCTGGCTGTCTCACCGGTGTGACCCCAAGCTCAGGAGGGACCTGAAGTGTGATCAGGATACTTAAAAAAGATTACATGGCATGCTAAAGAGGAGAGGAAGCAATGCCTAGGAAGAAACTCCTTTGAATAAGGATCAATTTTTACAGGTGATAGTCTCTGTAATGATAACTATTCTTTTGAACTTCCCATGTATTTATGACTATTGTCTACTTTCCTTCAGAGGCTTTTGATTTGAATATCCAGCGACAGAGTGCTGGAAATACCTCTGAAATGTTTGAAAAAATGTTGCTTATATGCTTCATTACTATTCATTGTTTTTACTCTTGCTGTGCACATTGCAAATGTTAAGTGTCAGCCAAGACAAACAACTGTTTTAACTTTTGACACTTTACATGTTTATGTTACAGCATCAGCCATGGTTCCTCATTGTCTACAGAAGAAAAATAACAACAACAACAATAAAAAACAAGCCCAAACTACTGAGTTAGGTGGACCAAACCGTTATTGAGCTCTTACCAAAGTGACAAGGACTGGCGCAGACACTGCCCTCAGGAAGGAAGGTGTATTAGATTCTTTTCCTGTACTCAAGGGTCTCAACCTAGATGACTTGAGATCTCATGTAGAGGATTGTCAAGAAAAAACTTCGAGCCTGGCCGGGTGGCTCAGTTAGTTGGATCATCGACCTGTACACCAAAAAGGTTGCGTGTTCAGTTCTGGTCAGGGTGGTCAGGGCACATACCGAGGTTGCGGGTTTGAACCCTGGTCCGGTGCATATGGGAGGCAACTGATTGATGTTACTCTTACATTGACATTGATGTTTCTCTCTCTCTCTCTCTCTCTCTCTCTCTCTCTCTCTCTCTCTCTCTCTCTCTCTCTTCCCCCCCCCTCTCTCCTCCTTTATCTCTCTCTAAAAATCAATAGAAACTTATCCGTGGGTGAGGATTAAAACAAAATAGCTTCCAGAGAAGACAGAATTTGAGTGGAGTCTGGAGAATAAGTGAAAGTTGATGTGACATAAGAGGAAAGAAATATGGTCTTTGTTACCCATCCAGAAAACAGTTATTTGTTACCCATCCAGAAAACAGTTATTTACTGAGCATATAATAGAAGTGTAGGTGCTGTTTTAGGTTCTGGGATAAGTAGGTTGTAAGCTGTGGTGTGTGCCATTTTGGAGTTCAGAGTTTGTTGGAGGAGATGCACATCAAACAGAGAATCTCACAGATAATCCCTCTATTCCCATCATACTAGGAGATGGGTGGACAGAAAATACAAGGCCCTATGACAACATAGCACAATGAGAGAATGGCCTAACCTTCAGGGGCAGAAAGGCTCTGGCTTAAGCTGAGACCTAAAGGAAAGGGAGTAGTTGACTGTATCCTGGGTGAGGGAAGAGGTTCCAGAAAGAGCAAAGCCTTCAGACTTAAAAGAGTTTAGTGCTTTAGAGGAAATGAACCACCGACCCCCTCCTGCCAACAAAGCCCATGTAATAATCAGGAGTGGAGTGGAATGAGTCTAAAAGGCAGGCATGGATGAGTTGAGGATGGGGCAAAAAGAGCCAGATAAAGAATAAATGTGGGCCATCAATCTTCAAGGGCATTTTAAGTATGGAATAACCTGAAAGTTCTATATTTTTATTTTTTCTAGGTTTACTGAGACACAGCAATTGACATATAATGTTGTGTCACTTTAAGGTGTACAGAGTGTTGATTTGGTACATTTATATATAGCAAATGGATTGCCACCTGTAGCATTAGCCACCACCTCCATCACCTCACATAATTACCATTTCCTTTTTGTGGCAAGAACATTTAAAAGCTACTCTCAGCAATATTCAAGTATATAATATAGTATTATTAGCAATAGTTACCATCACTCCTTTCCCTTCCTACAGCTTTAATGAAACACATCCTTTTTGCATTTAGAGGGCTAACAATATTATTGATGGAACCAAGATTTTAAAGTTAATTGACACCCATGTGTATGTACTGACCACTGGCATTCTCCCTTTTAAAGGATCAGTATGAATCATTAATAATAACATAGATGTCAGATGCATTGAGATTAAAGTTTTGAAGTTTGTGCTTTTAAAACTGCAATTTAAGATTGTTGAGAGCTCAAGTCTTTTACAAATAATCAAGTATAGTCCTTTATTCCTAAAAGTGCTTCTTAAAGGGTGACTGTCCTTACTCTGAGGGTGAAGAAGGTCCATAGTAAGATGCAAAAGCCTTTGTCTCTCAGCCATGAACTCCACCACAGGTGCAGTACCTCGAATTTCAAAGATGTGTTCGTAATGAGATATCACCTCACATTTATTAGATACTAGAGGCCTGGTGCACAAAATTTGTGCACTTGGGCGGGGGTCCCTCAGCCTGGCCTGTGACCTCTTGCAGTCCAATAGCCCTGGGGGGATGTCCAACTGACAGCTTAGCCCCACTCCCGTAAGCCATTAGTTGGACATCATTAGTGCTGCCACGGAGGTGGGAGAGGCTCCTGCCACCGCTGCTGTGCTCACCAGCCATGAGCCCGGCTTCTGGCTGAGCGTCGCACCCCTTGTGGGAACACACTGACCACCGGGGGGCAGCTCCTGCAGTGAGCGTCTGCCCCCTGGTGGTCAGTGCACATCATAGTGACGGGTCGTTCCACTGTTCGGTCGATTTGCATATTAGCCTTTTATTACATAGGATTACAAAAAAGAAGAAATAAGTGTGGGTGAGAATGTGCACTGTTGGTTGGGATGTGAATTGGTATAGCCACCATGGAAAATCATGTGGAGTTTTCACAAAAAATTAAAAATAGAACTATATGATTCAGCCATTCCACTTCTGGATATTTATCTGAAAGAAATATAATTACTATTTTGAAAAGATGTTTGTACCTCCATGTTCATTACAATGTTATTTACAAAATCCAAGACATGGAAACAACCCAAGTGCCCATTCAACAGATGAGTGGATAAAGAAAATGTGATATATATGCAAAATTGAATATAATCCAGCCAATTTAAAACAAAGCAAACAAACCAAAACACCAAGAAGTCCTATTTAAGACATCATGGATGGACCTTGAGGGCACTATGCTAAATTAAGCAAAATGGATCAGAGAGAGAAAGACAAAAAATAGTGTATGATCTACTTATATATGGAACCTAAAAACAAAACAAAACATATACAGAAAACAGGTTGATGGTTGCCAGAGGTAGGTCGGGGTGGAGGGTAAAATGGATGAACATGGTCAAAAGGCACAAACTTTGAGTTATAAGATACATAAGTTCTGGGGATGTAATGTACAGCATGGTGACTATAGTTAAGAACACTGTACTGTGTATTTGTAAGTTGCTAGGAGAGTAGACCCTAAAAGTTCTCATCACAGGATAAAAAAAGTAATTGCGTCGATGGATGCTAACTAAACTTATTGTGGTAATCATTTCACAATGTGTATATGTATATATAGATATAGATATAGATATAGATATAGATATAGATATAGATATAGATATCATATCACTATGTTGTACATTAAAGCTAACACAGTGTTATATGTCACTTATATCTCAGTTTAATAAACCGCGTTGAGCAATCCCTCCCTGTAGGAAGTGATCTTGTACCTCCTTGCAGAGGGCAATGTTTTCCTAGTTGATTGTCACATTTCTCTTTCACATTCCTCTCTGTATCCCAAATACTTTGAGCAGATCTACCCACCACAGCATGTTTTCAATGCATATATTTAAAATCTGATTAAGTAATGAGATCATTGACTACAGGGTTTCACTTCCTGTTTAGTGGCACCATCCAAAACACATAGGTTTAAAAGGGCCACAGACCTCATGGTGATGTTCATTTCTAAGCTGTTACAGAAACAACAGAAACCAACAAACCTGTCAGAAGCACCTAGAAGCCCTTTGTGAAGCCTCCACAAGTGCCCAGAACCACAGGGAGTGAGTGCAAAGCTGGTTGAAAACCAGGACCCCAGTGCAATGACCTGATGCCCTCCCATCCAGCTATGCAAACAGCTTCTTCACCAATCACTAGGAAAACCGGCTCAGGTGTGAAAGAAAGATATCTGCTAACTTTTTAACTGACATCTGGTTTTCAGTGCTTGGCTAACGGAGGGTACATGGCAGACACAAAACTGCACCTAACATTTTTATAATCAAGGTGGTGGCATTTATTAGCCAGAATAACTTGAAATTTGGAGGAAAGGCACCACAATAAAACAAAGCACTTTTACAAACAGATTTTGGCAACCTTTACAATGCTAATCCATTACCAAAACTAAAACTAAGAGACCAAAAAAGATAATTACTCTTTTAGCAATGCTCAAGTATATAATACACTCTTACTAGCTAGATCATCATGTTAGAAAGTTGTAACTTTTCATTTGGAATTTTGAATGCTGTTATTTTTACTATTGTTATTGTTGTTATTATTATTATTATTAACTCCTGAATTTGGAGGGACAGTTTTTTGAAAATTACAGCTTGTCTTGACTGTACTGAGGGGAACATGCCTCTTTGCATTGACCACTTTCAGTAAGACCTCCTGATGATCCCGATGACCAACCAGAGTTTGAGACTTGCTAGACCTGAATAATTTTGGCACACAGCCGAGTCTCAGTTCGACTTTGTGAAGGAGCAAGCCAATGGGTTGGTTTTGGTCTAGCAATCCCAACCTTACTTCGGGGGAGTAGCATATACTCTGAGAAGATTGCCTGTGTTGGTGCCATGTACATAGCAGGGACAAAATAAAAATGTGCTGAGTTACTATTTTAAGTGTGAATAGAATATCACTTTGCAGTTATCTTTGACTCAACTTTTTTATTCTGAACCCAAAACAACTTGTGGATTTCATGACCAAAAATGTTCTTGAACATAAACTTTTATATTATCAGAATAAAATAGATGTTCATTATTACTTTCTGCCTGGAGCCTTGATAACCTGTGACTCTTATTACTTAACTAGTGGCCCGGTACATGGATTCATGCACATTGAAAGAAAATTAATTAGAAGAAATATTTTAATATTACTATTTGCCCTTTCTCTATAATAGAAGTGTCAACCAAATTCATGTTTGACAATGACAAATCAAAACACACACATGAAATTGGCGCCAGCGAGACCTTTATATGTATCATGCATATTATAGAATAAACTTGCTTAATTAGACCTGCTTTCTGATTTAGCTAAACTTTTTCCAGCCCAGTGAAGCACCCCAACTTCTCTTTCCGGTAATTGTCAGCAACACAGCAGCAAATATCAATGCGAAGCAGCTTATTATTGTAGAAGTCAAGTCCATATGGGTTTTTTCTCCTATTGTGTAAAATTACCCTCTCAAAAGGGGAAAAGGAGATTGTGTCCTGAACTCTCCAGAGATGTGTTTTTTATGGTTGGAGGGTAAGAAGTTAATGTTCTCCCTTACTTACTTTTCTGCCTTTCCTCATTGGCTATTTATTAGCGCGGAGTTTGATGTGGCACTTTTCCATCTCCCTTGTGGTTGAATCTTCCAAGTACTCAGGTTCTCCTTTCAAATTGGCATATGCCATTGAATTTTAATTTTCACCATCTTCCCACAAAACACATAATACTTTTTCTTTTCTGAGTCGGATGCTACTTTTACATTAGGACCAGAGTTCTGTCACGAAGAGCAAACTGAATCCAATAGGAATGGACTCTGGAAGCCTCGCTCCCTCCCTTCTCACGGTCTGTGCAGACCCTGGAGGGTTCATCCTCTGGTCTGGTGCAAGTTACACGAATGACTGACACTCTGTTCTTTTGGCTGAGAAGGATCTATGTGTTCCGCGAGGGCTGCCTCAGGTAGTGCATTTACAGAAATTATAGCCTGTGTCTCTTTTTAAGAAGGGAACATTTCATGAGAGTGCCAAAAAATTAGCATCACTAATCTATGAGAACCCTTCCTGCAGGCCCAGGGGAAAATAAGCTAAACCCATTTTCGTACCTTTCACGAGCACTAATTGTTGAAAATGCGATGCCAAGAGAAAGAGCTTAATCAGGAATTCCTCCTTCACAAGGTAGGATGAACTGGAGCCGATTGGAATCATCATCACTGGAGCCAAAGCTGACGCATCTACTACTCCATAACAAACCACTCCAGCACAGAGCAGTTGAAGCAGCCAGCTTACTACACCCATGGTGGTTGGCCAGGAGGAATTCAGACAGGGCCCAGCTAGGATAGATTTTTCCTGCTATAAAATGCCTGGATCCTCACCTGGAAAGACCGGAAGGGTAGTGTTGCACTGATGGCTAGAGCTGGAATCCTCTGTGGAATTATACCTTTCGTTATTTTCTGAATTTGTGATACCTTGACATCCGAGACCTTCTTGATGCTGGAGGGACTGCCTGCCCCCCTGCCCTTCCCCGAGGGTGAACTAATTCCTAGAGTTGGCAGACACTTGCCCTGCTCAAGCACCCCTTTTATATGGAAAATAAACAATCCACACACCATACCCAAACTTCCCCCTTTCCTGGATTCATATTCCTGGCTACTATTCTCCTGCTCCAGTCATCCCAGGGGCAGGTACCAGACAACTAGAGAAAACCCTGTACTCCAGAGCCTATACAAAGCATTCAAATTGGCCAGTCCTAAATCTCCTTAGCCTGCCTTGCCTATCTTCTCCTTCAGAAACCACATTAAAGGCCCTTGCTCTGTTTCCCTTCCTCCTTCTGCCTCCTGGTGCCTCCCCATGTGCCTCCCATGCACGGCATGCCCATGCCTCCTGTTTCCAGGGATTTCTTCCTTTATGACCATCATTTCCATGTCTGTGTGTCTTACCATATCTCATTAAACACATGCTGCATACATTTTTAAAACAATCCGAATGTGTCTTCACCCGCATGTCTAAGTGGGTGATGTTGGCTTTTGGTCAGAACATCTTGGCCGTAGCCTCTCTATGCCTGTGTCAGCTTGGGCTCCCTCAGAGCATGATGGCTGAGTTTCAAGAGCAAGCTTTCCAAGAGAACCAGGCAGAAGGGCATGACTTTTTATGATCTAAGCATGGAAGCCATACATCCTCACTTCTGTCATGCTCTGTTGATTAAAGCAGACACCAAGGTCCGCCTAGGTTCAAGGGGAGGGGGACTGACTATGTAGGAAAGTAGTCCTACTACTAAATGTGATAATCAAGGATGAGCCACTTTTGAGTGTTGACTGTGCACTGAGCACTACACAAAACACATGGCAGGTAATAACCAAGTTCATGCTTATAGTAACCCATGGAGGGGAATACTATAAATCCCCTTTCCCAGAAAGAAAGCTGAAGGTCACACAGTTAATAAAATAAGGGGTTGAAGGTAGAGTCACTCTGCTGTCCTGACTCCTGATACAGTGAAAGAGCAGGCTATTGATGTATCAAACCTCGAGAGGTAGGAATATTCTGGATCTGAGTGTTAAGCTTGGGAGACTTGCCTAAGTGACTTTGATTTTTATCATCATCTGCTTGGGGACACAGGAGTTAGAATCATGATCTTGGCAGTGAATTTTTCATCATGGAGCATACGGTTCAGTGGAGAGTACTTAGGCAACAAGCGAAAAGTACAATGTATGAGAACTTGTCCCTCTTCATTTTAAGAGAGCAAGTGAGCCCTTAGGTCTCACCAGAGAATTGACTCTTTCTGCCTGAAAAGCGACTGTCTGTACAACATAAAGGGGTCTTCACATTGCTAGAGCTTGTGTTCAGCTTGCAAGTGTGCCATGTTCCAAAAGATACAAGGCGTTTGTTTGAGTCTCAGAAGGCATTTCCCCATGGGGAGAATGTGGTAGTTTCTTTTGGGGGTAACAGGAACACAGCCACCTCCCTTAGGCACCCACAGACACTATGGACAAGTGCTCTCAGAAACTACCAACTTGTTGATTTTTTAAAAATGTTATTTATTTTTTTTGGTGTCTGTTCTAATTTTACTTTTTAATTACATTTATCGGGGTGACATTGGTTAATAAGACTACAAAGATTTCAAGTGTGCATTTCTATGATACATGATCTATTACACACACACAGTATGTTTTATTTTTCAATTATAGTTTACATTCAGTATGATTTTGTATGAGTTTCAGGTGTACAGCATGGTGGTTAGACAACCACAGACCTTACAAAGTGTTCCTCCCGATACTCCCAGTATCCACCTGGCACCATCCATAGTTATTACAATGTTTTTGAGCACATTCCCTATGCTGTACTTTATACGTTCCCGTGGCTTGAGGATTTTGTCAAGTTCCATTACAGAGAGCCCCATTTTAGGCCAAGCATTGCCCAGTGCCTTGCACTAAATTTGGGCCTTCTCATTGTCTACGCCCAGTGTAGAGTATTTCAAAATGAGAAGCTTAGGGTTTGAGCTTTGGAAGGAAACTTGTAAGCACCGAGTGGGCACGCGCTATGGGCTGCCTCCTGGTAGGACTCGATTGTCTTGTATACTAAGATGACAGACATCGCCTCGGGCATTGACGCTGCTGGATGCCTCTCATAACTATGAAGATCTGTGTAGCATAATAATTTTACAAAGGGATGAGGTTATTGCAGTGACACATAATACTCAAACTTCATAAAGATACTTTCCTCCATCTTCAAAAAATAACAGGATTTGGCCAAAGATAGAATTCTGAGGTCAGCTAATCAGCTAGGCGACCTGATGTGACCATTCTGGTTATGTTACCTACGGGTAGTCTGATTTTAAAAATAATTTTAAAATTTTCTTTTATTGTCAGGCAAGGAAATATCTTAGGGGAAGGCAGTTTTTAGCTCAATTCAGAGCTTATTTAAAATTCAGTGTGGGTGTTTCTTGAGGAAGTGGCTGACTAGTGCAATTTTCCTCTGCCCGCTGGGCTCTCCTGTTGGTTACATTGTAATCAGAAAAATGTGAAGAATTTTCATTGATGATATCTCTACAAAACAAGACCCACTTATTTCATCATCCATTGGCGGCACATTTTCCTCTGTGATGTAGATCTGTCTTGTCAACCTTAAATTGCAGGTCTGGCCTTTTGGATAAATGCACCTTGCAGGTTTCATGCAGCAAAATACCTGTGATGTACAAACCAGTGTCTATAAAATGTCTCTCTGCCCTCGAAGGCTTGTTATGTCCTGGAATTTTGCAGAAAGCCTAGTAAACACACCTGCTCACACTGTTCACAGCTTACCTGCCGGGATCCCCTAATGATACGCCAGACAGTGGAGGAGGCTATAAAATGGACAAAGTGCAGACTCCGGCGTTTGTTTTTCTTTGGTGATCTCATTAGAAGTAACAGAGCAGTGACCATGTCTTATTTGCAGCTGTGGGACCACACTTCTGAAATCATGTGTTGGCTCCAGGAAAAGCCAACCACATCCTGTGCTTTCAAGATACCTGCAGCTGCAGCTAACATGTGCCACCCTCCTACTCCCAGCCCCTTTACAGAATGAGCAAATGAGCCCAGACTTCTGCTGGATAAAGAGAAATATTAGGCTTCTTATGACTCATCTGCAAACATTTGGGACCTTGCTCATCTAGTCCCTTTGGAAATGTTACTCCAGGGATTTCAGTAAATTTTAAAGATGAAGACTGATAAACAGCTGTCTTGGACAGACAAGATAAATAGCTGTGCCTTCACCAGCTCCTGAGAAAACATTTCTGCCTGTGTCACTCCCCCACTAAATAGTAACTGCCTCAAAGATAGGTTCGGTGCCTACTCCATCTTGGTGGCCCTGCACACAACAGGAGGTTAATAAATGATTGTTAAGGTGGACTTCATGTAGTTTGGGAACTGTGATAAACCTTTTACACAATGGAGTACTACTTGGCTGTAAAAAAGAAGGAAAGCTTACCTTTTGTGACAGCATGGATGGGCCTGAAGAGTTTTATGCTAAGTGAAATAAGCCAGTCAGAGAAGGACAAGTACTATATGATTTCACTTGCATGAGGAATCTAGTGAACAAAATAAACTAACAACAACAACAACAAAAAGGAAACAGACTCATGGGTACAGAAAACAGACTAGTAGCTATGGGAGGGTGTTGGGGGACTGGGTGAAAAAGTTGAAGGGATTAAGCAAAAGAAAACTCATATGGACAACAATGTGGTGATTACAAGATGAAAAGGGCGTGGCAGGAGATAGAAAAGGGTGAAGAGGGGATATGTAGTGATGGGAGGAGATTTGACTTTGGAGGAAGAACACACACTACAGATGATGTATTATAGAATTGTACACTTGAAACCTATATAATTTTGTTAACCCATGTCACCCTAATACATTAAATAAATAAATTCACTAATGTCAAAGATTTGCAAATTAAAACCACAATGAGCTATCACCTCAAATCTGCTAGGAGGACTATTATTAAAAAATAAGAGATAACAAGTGTTGGTGAGGATGTAGACAAAAAGGAACCCTAGTACACTGTTGGTGGGAATGCAACGTGATACATCAATTATGGAAAACAGTATGCAGGGTTCCCCCAAAATTAGAAATAGAACTACCACATGATTCAGCAGTGCCATTTCTGGGTATCTATCCAAAAGAATTGAAATAAGGATCTTGAAGAGGTACCTGTACTTTCATGTTTAGTGCAGCTTTATTTACAATCCCCAAGATATGGAAACAACCTAAGTGCCCATTGCTGGATGAATGGGTAAAGAAATATTGAATACACATACAATGGAATTGTAATAAGCCTAGTAAATCAGAATCTCCTGCCATTTGCATCAACATGGATGGATCTGGAGAACATTACGCTAAGTGAAATATGCCAGGTACAGAAAGACCAATACTGTATGATAATCACTTATATATAGAATCAAAAATAGTGGAATTCATAGAAACATAGAGAATGGCACTTGCCAGGACTTAGCGAATGGGGTGGAAATTGATTGGTGGTGGTCAAGGGTACAAAGTCTTAGCTGTAGGAGATAAGTTCTGCAAGTCCACTACACTTATAGCCTATAGCCAACAATACTATATTGCCTACTTAAAATTGGCTAAGATGGCAAATCTTAGGTTGTGTTCTTACCATTTACCGTAAATGGTAACAATAATAATTATACTATAAGGGGGTGGGTGGAAGGACGCTTTTGGAGGTGATGGATATGTTTATGGCCTTGATGGTAGTGATGGTTTCATGGGTGTATACTTATCTTAAAACACATTGAGTTGTATACATTAAATATTTACAGCTCTTTACATGCCAATCATGTCTTAATTGTGGCTTAAAAATAATATAAAAGAAAAACAACAACAACCAAGAACATATTCTGTGCCAGACTCTTGGCTTACAGTTTACATGGGGAACTGGCTGAATTCCAAAGTCTTGTCAATGATTCGTTAAGATTTTATTTTTAGAAAAAAGTGTTTTATATTCCATTGATTCATTGAAAAATAATATCATGACATTTTACTCTTATATCGTGGAGAACAACCCTGGGTCTGAATAGCATATCTCTGCCTCATATTCTCAATGTTGCACTGTTAATGTTTCCCATTTAAATAATATTCATGTACATTAACAATCCAATTTCCAAATACTTATATTTTTAAGAAGTATTATTGAATCTAATTTTCTTGAGCTGTGTATTATTTTTCGATTAGATAAGTGTGTTATTTTGACCAGCAATTTTATTTTTAAGTGAAATATATTAAGATAAGGACTAGATGATTCTGAGTGAAGAAATAGCAGGAGTAACTGATTTATTTGAACTAATATATATATATGTTTGATTTATTTGAACTAATATCTATATCTATCTATCTATCTATCTATCTATCTATCTATCATGCCAGGACTCAGGCAGCACCCACTCTCATGGCTGACTGAGAAGGCCCACTGAGGATGAGGTACTGGCAAAAAAGCACCCCCAAGGCAGCCTGCCAGGCCCTCTAAAAATATGTACTGCTCAGAAACCCCGAGTCAGGATAGAAGTTCCGGCAGGTTTACTTGACCTTGAGACCCAGAAAGGAAAGGCCTGGAGGAAGAGTCTCCTGCCCTGGCATGCAGGTACAGGGGGGAATGATAGAGGTTGGGTTTTGACGATGATACATCCTAGGGGCAAGCTCCTTCCAGCTCCCTGAGGAGAGATGCACCTCTCCCGTTCAGGTCCACCTGTACTATTTGTCTGCTCATGCCCGCCGGGCTCTCTCATGCCATCCCTGTGATGCCAGCCTGCCCTGAATATGCCCTGCTTCACAGCAACTCTGTGGAGCCACTGTGTGCTGCTGTGAAAAGCAGATGCCCAGACTCCATGCCCAGATACCCTGATCCAGTAGGTCTGCATTTCTAACAACCACGTTGCCTGAATCTGTTGCAAGAGATTTAAGGGACCCACCTTTGATTTCAAAACACTTTAAACCATCCAGCGAGAGGAAAAGCCACATTCTAGAGATGTTCCAGGAAAACAAAAACCAAATGGAACAGTCTAGTTATCCTCCTGTTAGATTTTTATTGTCTGTTTTACTCATGTCACCTCCCTGGTTAAAGTCATTCCCACTGCACTTAGAATAAATGTCACAGTCTTTGCCATGATCGGGGAGCTCTGCAGAAGGTTCTTACCCAAACACCCTGGCCCTGGGATGATGTCATGGAAATCACTCATGTCACCCTCTCCTGACTTTCCATTTCCTGTCATAAGGCTTTTCTCTGGCTGGAGTGTTTTTCCTTTCTGGCCAAATCCCACTGACCCCATCATTTATCTCAAATGTCATTTTCTCTGTTGAGTCCAGCCCCAACTCTTCCCTCTCAGATAACTCTATTATTATTTTCCGTTATAGTAGGGGCCATAACTTAAAATTATGTGTTCATTTTCACAATCGATTGTTTACTGTCTATCTGCCCCAGTAACCTCTAAGCCAGTGGTTCTCAACCTTCCTAATGCCGTGACCCTTTAATACAGTTCCTCATGTTGTGGTGACCCCCAACCACAAAATTATGTTCGTTGCTACTTCATAACTGTAATTTTGCTACTGTTATGAATCGTAATGTAAATATCTGATATGCAGGATGTATTTTCTTTGTTACAAATTGAACATAATTAAAGCATAGTGATTAATCACAAAAACAATATGTAATTATATATGTGTTTTCCGATGGTCTTAGGCGACCCCTGTGAAAGGGTCATGCGACCCCCAAAGGGGTCGCGACCCACAGGTTGAGAACCGCTGCTCTAAGCCCTGTGCGGGCTTTCTTTTCTATTGGTTTATTACAGTAATCCCAGCCCCTAGCAGCCTGCCTGGCACAAGATAAAAGCTACCGAAGTGTTTGTTGAATGAAGAAAGGAAAGGGTATGTGTAAATGTACTTTGAAGTGTGAGCAAGGGCTTTAGGGTTCACTACATCATTTGGAAGGGAATATACTTCCCTTCCCGCCTCGTCCACCCCGTCTCCAGTGGCCTTTCTCATCAGTAATAATGATGCGGATTTTCAAATCCCCTCTCTCCTCAGAGCTGTCTGACCTGGGCTGAGGCTGACTGAAGGTTTATGGGAAGTCAGGTTCCCGGTGGGAGGGGGACTAAAAGCAGCTGTGTCCGGTGTTTGATATGTCTGGGCACAGGGCCGAGATTTTTGACAAGATAAATGACTTAATGATTTCCACCAGTCCACATTCCAAGTCATGGGGATTGATACGGAGGTGGTCAGACCAGCTTTTGAATTGAAATCAATACTACTTAATATCTAAATTTCATTTTGAAATGTGACTAAGGGTAAGCTAGTGGATTTTTGTTAGCGGTAGAATTATTTTTAAAGTAATGATCCTCGGGGGTTCCCATAGATTTTCCAATTACTGTTCTAAGGAGCCTGGGGGGGGGGGGGCGGCTGTGGATGACCCCACAAGCTTTTGCCTTGATTTGCATATTAAAGATGTTGTGATATTTTTCAAGTGGAAGATGAAAGTGTTAGGGTCCCATTAGTCACAATATTAGGAACAAAGATAGAAACAGATTTTGTTTTAATTTGAAAGCAAGGGACCTTATCTTATATTTCATATTATTAGGGTTTCAGGGAAGTCCATTTGTGTTTTGCATGCTTAAGTAGATTAAGAAAGAAGGTTAAGCAATTCTCTTGAAATTAGGATCTTCAAAGAATGAATAAGTGGAAAATATCTCAGTTATGCCAGTCCTTATTTCAGGGCAAGAGGCTATTTGATATTCAAAGCTGGAGGCAAAGTGTATTTTAAAAATATACAAATATGTATAGTTCTTCAACATCGTATGTGTGTTTTGTAGGTAATTTATTCAAAATGTGTCCAGCCCTTGTAACTTGCCTCTTTCTAAAATAGTATTAGTGCTGCTGCTGTTACTGCTACAGCTGGTAATATTGCTACTTCTTACTATTAATGATCATGAAAGTGATGATTCCTTCAACTTACTGAACTTCAGTGTCATATATTATCTCATCATATAATCCCAAGAACCCATGTGATGTGAGCACTGGCATCGTCCTTGTTGTTGAGTAGGACAAGGACAGAGAGAAGCCAGTTAGAGGTGGAATCCCATCCCAAACCCAGCCCAGCTTCACTAGAAAACCCGAGCTCTTGTACCTCCTCCCCGCTGTGTTTTGAATAGGAAAGAACAATCCCACTTCGGTCAAGCAGAGCTTGGTGCTGGATCTGCTTTCAGACTTTTCTGTCATGCTACCTTTTCAAAGGATTTTAAGCCATTTTGATGTGGTTCAGAAACTCTATAAGCTGGGGACGTGAGTGCACCTCTTAAAATAAATGCATACAATCTTGGCTTCCACAAAATTGAGTCCATTGCTGCTTCCCAGATTGTACCCATGTCTGCCTCTGGTTCTGTGACACGTGGGGCCGGGAGGCCAAGTCCTGGCACAGACCTACAATCCATAAAAGAAAAACCACTGCTTTCCAGTTTGGGAGTGGCTAGGGCATCAGGGGAACCAGAGCTTAGTTGGTTGGCATCCCAGTGCTGGTGGGCCCTCACTGGCAGGGAGCAGCGGGAGCCCCGATGTGGGCTAGGTGGGGTTTGGAGCGACTTTGAGCAAAAATCTGCAGAGTGGGGAATTCACAGGCGGGTAATGGGAAACTGACTCTAGAGTTTCAGCGATTCAGGAAGCAGCTGACACTGAAGACATCCGAAACCCTTGAGAAGGCTCCTGATACTCTCTTGCCATTGGCTGACCAGCCACTTCCCCTTCATCCTTTTCTAAAGGGCTTCGGATTGATCTCGCTTTCCAGCTTGCATTAGGGCTGTTTTGCTTTTTACTGAGGGTATTCTACCAGAATTAGGAAAGATCTCAAGGAAGGAAATCAAATCACGCTAGAATGAAAATTAGATAGCTTTCAAGAGCAATCTTCTTTTTTTTGTTTTTCTTTTTAAAGATTTTTTTTATTGATTTTTAGAGAGAGAAGAATAAAGGGAGAGAGAGAAACATGGATGTGAGAGAGAGACATTGATCTGCTGCCTTCTGTACAATCCCCGTTAATAGAGTCCACAACCTGGGCATTGCCTTGACCAGGAATCGAACTGGTAACCCTTGGTGCAGGGCCCAACGTCCAACCAACAGAGCCACGCTGGCCAGTGCTGTTTGTTTGTTTTGTCTGTTGTACTCACATTCCAGGATGCACAATTCGTTAGTGCTCATGTTCCCCTCAGATTTTTTTTTTTCTGGTCTATTAAGTGATATCATGACACAATCAGTGTTTAAGATCCTGGGTTCTAGTATTATCAGATAGGCTTCAGTTTGAACTCCAGCTTCACTTATTAATGGCAAGTTATATGACCTCTGGTATCTTCACTCTCCTCGTCTGTAAAACCAGGGTAAGAGTAAGTCCTTCAGATAGCTGTGATGAAGATTAAATGAGAGAATGCAGACTTAGCCCTCAGCAAAGTCTCTAGCACAGAGTGAACATTCAATCAATGTGGGCTTCTGTTGTTATTATTACCACTATATTGTTGTTGTTTTTGTGGGAATGAAGAATCCTTATTGATCAGGTGTAGGACCCGAGTTCATCCAGTGACTACTAATATTTCACCCCATTTTCTCGGGAAGGTCACTGACAGCATTTAGATGCATTATGGCATTTTCTTTCTTGGCATTGATTTTAAATTCAGAACCAAAGTCAAAATGACAAATCCCTTTAATTTTTTTTCACTTGAGGTCAAAAGACTTTCTTTCATTCACTGACTTGTTCAAGCTGGGTGGATAGTTATTGCATTCTCCCAGCACTTGTAAGCTTGTTACAAATGAGTTGTCTGGTGGATTTAAACCTCTCTTCCTCCCAGGAAATGAAACCGCACCACTCTACTGAGCCAAGGCATGTATCTAATCATTTACCATAGCTGAGAGGCAGAAAAATTTGGTTCTAGTTTGACACTAGAAAGGAGAAATCATTTCCCCTAACATCTACCACCTCAAGATAAAATTAAACATGTATCCTTAGACTTTCTTTTCACCTTTCAATTTGAGCTGCATTGCCTGAGGGGATATATATATATATATATATATATATATATATATGAATGGATTCTATTTTATTTTAAGCTTTAAAATGGGAATCTATTCCAGGGTGATATTTCACATTCTTCCAGCTGAGGGGTTCTCAAACTTGTGCTATCCAACCCCCAGAAAACATGTGTTGAGAGGGTTCCGATACCCTTCCCCCAAGAGCCAAGTGCCCTAATACCCTTCTCTCGGATTCTTGGTTGTCCTGGGAGAATCCAGGATTGCTATCCTCTTTCTGTCTTAGTTTCACCATGTTGTTTCCTTTTCTGTTTCTGCTCAGCCTTGATCTTTGTCATGCTGATGCAACTGTACATGTTAAGAATCTAGTGAAATACTTTCACACTGGCTGGGTTGGTCAGCAGCCCCTGTCCTAGAACCCGCCCCCCCCATCAAGTGCTCCTTCCACTGCCCGCCCTGGTCGCTTTCCCAGGAACCCCTCAGCCCCTCCCCCAACAATTCTTTAAAGTGTTGACCTTGGGCATGGCAGCACCCCGTTCTGCAGCACCAGCTTCCTTTCCTCTCCATACAATCTCTTGCCACTCTGGTTGGTCAGTAGGTTGAACATACCTCCACCCGGATTCTTCTTGCACAACACGCCTTGCTGGCCTACTGAACCTTGAGTCCAAATCCTTGCTTAGCAAGATAGAATCTGTGTCTCCTTTGTTAGAAGTCAGGGTGGGCTTAATTTTCAAACCCTCCTGGGAGACATGGGAGAAGGTTTCATTTCTTCTTCCCCCCTTGCATCAATGAAAAATAAAGTAGTTACGTGTTCATATTAAAGTTGTCTGAACTTCCAGATTCTGTCACAAGACTGTGCTTGTTTCCTACTGACATAAGCTGCATCTCAGGTAGCCTCCGATTTGGCTGAGTGATGGACTAGAATTGTTAAAGAGCTATTGCATTTAAATGGAAGGAGCTTGCCTGGCTGGCATGGCTCAGTGGTTGAGCCTGACCCTATGAGCCAGGAGGTCACAGTTCTATTCCAGGTCAGGGAACCTGCCAGGGTTGCTGGCTCCATCCTCAGTGTGGGGCTTGCAGGAGGCAGCCGATCAATGATGTTTCTCTGTCTCTCTTTCCCTCTCCCTTCCTCTCTGAAATCAATAAAAATATATTTAAAAAATAAAACGAAATGGGAGGAGCTTGATCACTAGTAGGATTGGGACAAGAATACAGTTCTGTGGGTGGTGGACAGGGTGACCAAGTCATCTCCAGTCAGCAAGTAGGAGGGGGTGTCCAGGTGAGCATTCAAGTAAAACCCCAATCAAGTAGGGGCAGGTATGTGAGTAAGGGACTTGTTAAAAAAAACAACTTAGTAAAAATTTTGGGAATACAGTAGGTCCTCAGGTTATGTGGGAGATCCGTTCCTACGGCGCGATATAACGTGATTTTTGCCATAAGTCGGAACCCACCTACATAAGCATCTACATCACTCATGTGGAGCACATACACAGCAGTAATGAAGTGAAACAGTAAGAAAAAATTTAAAAGAAAGATAACAATTCCTGACTTTTACTTGTGGTAAATAAATAATAAAAAACATAAAGCACATATGTACATACGTTGAAATGATGGACCTTTTTTTATTTTTATAAGTAAGTGGGAGATGGCAATGTAACTACAAAATGACGTATGTCAAGTCTGACATAACCCGAGGACTGTCTGTAATGCAAAAGGGCCATGAGGGACGAAGAAAGTACTTCTAATGCCCCGTTGGAGCATTGTTTAATGGGCTCATCCGTGGGTTTTTTAATTATCTGAAGAATGTACTTTTGTCTGCCTTGCTACACACCATTATTAAAGGCTCAGGCTTGGTGACCTGAGCATGTTAACTTGCAGATATTTGTCCAGGAGAGAGAGTTTCTCTCTCCCAAGGTAATGATTGTGTGCCCTCTAGGATGTAAACCAGTTTTGTATCTTTAACAATGTTATTCTAAGATGCTTTTCTCCCCCAAAATGACAAATACCCAGTTCCTCAAATGCTCCTTGAGCCAGCTGTACTTCGTATATTGGTTTCTTAGGGCTGGCAAATTGGGTGGTTTAACACCAAAGGACCTTATTGCCTCACAGTTCAGGAGTACAGAATCATATTCTCACCGTCCAGATCTGAGCTCTTGCCTGGGCCATGCTCTCTCTGGAGCCTGGAGGCAGATGTCCTTGCCTCTTTCCCAGCTGCTGGTGGGTGCCTCATAGTGGACCCAGGGGTCACCCTACCAGTATAACCTCACTTTAACCAATTACATCAGCAGTGACCTTCTTTCTAAGTAATCTAATCCTGAGGGGCATTCAGACTTCAGCATGTCATTGTGAGGAACATGATTCAACCCATAACCACCATCTTACTTGTTCCCTCATTAATGAGTTAAAGAAAATCTTTAACACATGTTCACTCTGTATCTATCTGAGTCACACCTCTAACTTTTTGGAAATTATACCATGTTTAGAGGTATCTGAGGTTAATTATTGAGAAAGTTGGAATGGAGGGCAGGCGTGAGAACTTCATGGATATTGGCTCTTCGGACAATCCCTCGGACAGGACAATTCAGCAGGAGGTGGGAATAGGTGTGTCTGCTGGTATCACACAGACCTTCCCTCCTATTAAACACTTATAGACACTGGGAAGGTCCTTTAACACCATCACTGAATTATCCCATGAGATTCATCATGGGAAATGTGTGTTCGTGGACCTTTTCACAGGTAAAATGACTCCATGGGTTCCAAACAATGAAGTTCATAAATTGTAATGCCTTGTCCAGTTGCCAACCCTCCAATCCCCACCGCTGAGGAGGCCAATTTAGCTTGAGCTCTGTCAGACCTGTACCTATGCAGGACCTTGCCTGGGCAGAGGCTCAGTTTCTTTCCTTGCCACTGGACCACACACTTCTCATGGCGGTGAATTTTATCCTTGGCCTCCTAGTTCAGATCGTTGGGATGGTCATCCTTGTGCTCTTTAGCTCCCATGGTTTGGTCCCCATGTCTCCTGTTCACAGACCTCCCGGACATTCAACGCTAGTACAATGTTCCACACACTTTAGACACAATAAATTATTTGAATAAAGGAACAAACAAGTTATGGCTGCTAATAATCCACTTCATTTTTTAATTCTTTGTCATAGATCTTTCACAGTTGCCAGCTTCTCCTTGGCAGGCTTCTATTATTCCCATTGGTCTGGCCCACTCTATTCTCTGAGTTATGGCTCTGATACCTTCTTGAACTTTTGAGTTGCAGTCTATAGCCTAACAACCCTCTATATTGTTAATCTACTACCTTGGAAATGAACATCAGAAGGCTTCTGTAAATAGGAATATATATTTACAGAAAGCCAAGAATCAGTATGGACAAAAAAGCCAGTTTTCCTTATAGACTCTAAGAAGTTTAGACAAATCTTCCTCTTTAATGATCTTGCTTTGTTTGTTTAAATTCAAATATTTTACTCTTTGGTCCACTTAGAAGCTTGATGAGTTACTTAATTAGACCCACATATTATAGACTCTGGGAGATTTAATTAAAATGTGCTAATGTGTAAAATCAAGTGTGCGTCAATGGTTTCTTAATTTTCCCCAAGTTTAGATGGAGGGAATAAATGGTACTTACTATAACTTTGGGGCTGTTGTAGAAATTCTACACAAAGTAGCAATTAGAGTCTCTGTTTATTATATATTATCTTGATCTTCAGGTTAAGATTTAACAGTTGGAAGTCTAATACAGTAATTATTGTGTGGCTTTTGACAGACTAAATATTTACACAATTATAATTTAGTGTGAGAATATGCCCAATAGTTGTTCCATGTCCAAACATGTTAGGCACCTCTTACAACCTATTTGTTAGTAGTATAACCCAACTAGAGGCCCAGTGCATGAATTTGTGCACGGGTGGGATCCCTCAGGCTGACTGGTAATTGGGGCTGATCAGGGCCATCGGGGCTGGACGGCTGGGGGGAGGGATTGTGGGAGGCTGGCTAGAGGTTGGCCTCCCATGGGAGCTTGGCTGTGGGAGAGCACTGCCCACCAGGGAGCAGCTCCTATGTTGAGTGTCATAGCTACCAGCTGGTTGTAATAGCCACTTAGGCTTTTATATATCTAGATTAACATATGGAATAACTTTATAAAAATATATTTTACTCAATGCATAAACAAATGCGAAACTGAAATAATTTTTCAGGCACTTGATGTCTAAGAAATCTAGGTGACTATAGTTAATCAACTACATCTGTGGTAACAATTATTATTACTTACTACGTAGTAATTTGCCAAGTATAATGCTAATGCTCTACATACCTCATCTCAGTTCATCTTTGCCACAATTTACAATGGGGCTACACTTTTCAGACCTGTTTTATAGTTTAGGAAACTGAGGCTCAGTGAAATTAACTTACTTATCTAAGTAACTTGCTAGATGTCATGCAGATGGTCAGAAGAAAGGTCTGCTACCAAAGCTCATGTTCTCTGCTACTCATTATTGCCCTTTCCAGAAAATGCTGTTAGTGATGTACATTGTGATGGCTTGGTTTATGTGTATAGTTCTTTCACCTAGTTGCATTTTGCTCTATTTCATTTCTTTACTAAAAAGAATTATGATTAATCTGCATATCCAGAGAAAGACATTAAATGTTTAATGATAAGAGTATGCATTTTGATGCATTTTTCCATGGTGACTGTTTTTTTTAAGTAAGAGATTTATAGTAGGGATGATGAAAGAGAGAGAAGGAAATGAGTTTACTTTTGGCATCTACACGGTTCTGGACATTGGACTAGACCAGGGGTGGGAAACCCCTGGCATGCGTGCCAAACATGGCACGCCAGTAACTTTTGCTGGCACGCGAAACCCTCTCTTATAATCTTCCATTTACAATTTTTTTCTAAATATCGACTTTTTTATTTTTCAGGTAAATTTAGTGTTGGTGCATCTTAGATAAATAAATAATTTTACATAACAAGTTATCTTTAAGACCATAGACATGAATTGACGAGAGAGGGGAAGAGCAATTTCTATGCCTCTGCCTTAACTCTCCCTGCCTTCCTAGATCCGACCAGTGTTTTGGTTTCATCCACATACGCTTGTGAATCTTTGTTCTCAGTGATGAATTTTGTTAAGTCTCGTAATAGGAGTAGCCTGACAGATGAAAGTAGTAGCTCGTGCATATCTCTGAAGGTCACGAAATATAAACCTGGTGTAAAATCTCTGTCATCTGTGATGCAGCAGCAAAAGTCCCACTGATAATATCAAATGGAGTCATAAAGTTTTCTGTTGGACTATCAGTGTACATGTATACATTAAAAAATACATGTATTTTTCATCATCATATATACTGTGTTTTTGTCGCTCAAATGAATTTTATTATTTCTTCAAGGTTCTTCACATACGTACCCCTTAAGAGATATCAAGTAGGTGTAACATGTTCTCAAAAATTAGGGTTGGAACGCAGAAGAATTTTGAGTCAGATTTTGCTGCTTTTGGCACGCACTCACAAAAAGGTTGCCCATCCCTGGACTAGACCCTTCACATCTTAAATTCTTATAATTATTTGCTTTTTTAAAAACTTTATTGTTGAAAGTATTACATATGCCCCCCCCCACTTTTTTTTTTTCTATTGACCCCATCTAACCTGCCCCTGCCCTCCATCCCAGGCCTTCACCACCCTAAAGAAAAATTCTTATAATAGTTTATAATCTTCTTATCCATGTTGGCTCTTATTTGCTACAGACCACAATAGTTGTTACAATACTATTGACTATACTAGGGACCCGGTGCACGGATTCGTGCATATTGAAAGGAAATTAATTAGAAGAAATATTTTAATATCGCTATTTGCCCTTTCTCTATAATAGAAGTGTCAACCAAATTCACAATCGACAATGACAAATTGAAACACACGCGTGCAATTGGTGCCAGCGAGAACTTTATACGTATCATGCATGCGTGAGTCAACTTAGCATTTTTCATATATAATAAACTTGCTTAACACATTGTATGCGGGAAACGTATTTATACGTTTTACGTTGACTGGTAGTAGAGCGGCGTGGGACACGTATTAATACGTTTTTTATAGACTAGCGGTAGAATGCGGGTAACGTATAAATACGTAATCTAAAGTTATTGTAATTTTACTGAACGTTGCTATTTGCGCAAAAAATTAGCAAAAATGGCCCGCGCCACCTGTTAGCACGCGATAAAAACTACCCGCAAACAATGTGTTAATTAGACTTGCTTTCTGCCAAAACCTGTTTGGCTCAGTGGGTAGAGCATCGGCCTGCAGACTGAAAGCTCCCAGGTTCGATTCCGGTCAGGGGCATGTGCCTTGGTTGTGGGCACATCCCCAGTGGGAGATGTGCAGGAGGCAGCTGATCAATGTTTCTCTCTCATCGATGTTTCTAACTATCTCTCTCCCTTCTTCTCTGTAAAAAATCAATAAAATATATTTTTTTAAAAAATTAGACTTGCTTTCTGATTTAGCTAAACTTTTTCCAGCCCAGTGAAGCACCCCAACTTCTCTTTCAGGTAATTGTCAGCAACACAGCAGTAAATATCAACATGAAGCAGATTATTATTGTAGATCACGCAGGGAGAACAAAGAATGAAATATTTAACTGTAGCAGTGTTTGACTATATTTTGCACAGTGAGAAGACCTGAAGTCATTTTCAAGGTCCACCATTTCTTACTTCTTTTCAGTTGGGTCAAGTTTCTAAACCTTCTAAATCTCCGTTTTTCAGCTAATGAAAAGAAAATAGGATTCTACCCAGTCTCCTATCTACCTACTCCAGGACTTCTGTGAGGATAAAATGAGATGAGGCACATGAAAATGCATTCCTGGGATGAAGAAACTCCAAGGAGGCTAGTTACTAGGGAGAGGAAGCTAGGTGTTGCTACATGACATCATTACCCAGCGCCCACAGGGACCGTTTCCAGGCTGGACTGGGCGGTGGGCTGCATTTTGCTCCATGGAGTCTTGGCAGCGTTGGCTGTGATTTGGTGGGATGCCGCTCCAAGGTGGTGCCGGGGCCTGTATCCCACTTCAGGGAAGCCGAGTGTTGGTTTGTCAGCAACAGATCCGTGGTGCCATTTATTTTTAAATGGCCAGTGTGTGTCATGTCAGCTCTTGCCTTGAGCGTCTGCTCCCTGGTGGTCATTGTGCATCAGCTACCGGCCTGGCCTGCACCTTCTCACAATCTGGGATGTCTGACTGCCAGTTTAGGTCCGATCCCAAACCAACAGTCAGACATCCCTCTCGCAATCCAGGACTGCTGACCAGCCTGCCTGCCTAATCACCCCTAACCACTCGCCTGCCTGCCTGATTGCCCCTAACCATTCTGCATGCCTGCCCGATCACCTCTAACTGCTTGCCTGCCTACCTGATCACCCCTAATCACTCTGCCTGCCTGATTGCCCCTAACCACTCTGCCTGCCTAATCACCCCTAACTGATAGCCTGCCTGCTTGATTACCCCTAACCACCTCTGCTTCGGCCCCCGCTGCTGCGGCTTCATCTGGAAGGACGTCTAGAATGACATCTGGAAGGTTGTTCAGCTGTCTGGTCTAATTAGCATATTATGCTTTTATTATATACTAGAGGCCCGGTGCACAAAAATTTGTGCACTCGGTGGGGAGGGGAGTCCCTCAGCCCGGCCTGTGCCCTCTCGCAGTCTGGGACCCCTCGGGAGATAACGACCTGCTGGCTTAGGCCTGCTCCCGGGTGGCAGAGGGCAGGCCCAATCCCTAGGTGCAGCCCCTGGTCGGGCTCAGAGCAGGGCCGATTGGGGAGTTGGGGCGCCACCCCCTGTCATACACAGAGCAGGGCGATCGGGAGGTTGTGATTCCACCCTCAGTCACACTCAGGGTAGGGCTGATTGGGGGGTTGGGGCACCACCCCCTGTCACACTCAAGGCAGGGTCGATGGGGAGGTTGCGGCGCCACCCCCTGTCATGCACAGAGCAGGGCCAATCAGGGGGTTGGGGCATTTCCCCCTGTCACTCACAGAGCAGGGCCCATCAGGGGGGTTGGAGCTCTGTACCCTGTCACGCACAGAGCAGGGCTGATCAGGGGTTTGGGGTGCCGCCACTCTCACACTCAGGGCAGGGACGATGGGGAGGTTATGGCTCTAACCCGTCACACACAGAGCAGGGCCCATGGGGGGGGGGGTTGGGGCGCCGCACCCTGTCACACACAGAGCCGCAGGGCGATCAGGGGGTTTGGGCGTTGCCCCCTGTCACACTGATCCCGGTGCCGGGAGGCCTCGAGGCTCCACTGATCCCGGTGCTGGGAGGCATATTACCCTTTTACTATATAGTGTAGAGGCCTGGTGCATGGGTGGGTGCCGGCTGGTTTGCCCTGAAGGGTGTCCTGGATCAGGGTGGGGGTCCCCACTGGGGTGCCTGGCCAGCCTGGGTGAGGGGCTGAGGGCTGTTTGCAGCTGGTCACACACCCTTCAGGGTGGGGGTCCCCACTGGGGTGCCTGGCCAGCCTGGGTGAGGAGCTGAGGGCTGTTTTCAGGCTGGGGGTGACTGAAGCTCCCAACCGCTCCCTTTTTTCTTTTTTTTTTTAATTCTGGGCCAGCTTTAGCTTTGAGGCTTGGCTCCAGCTCTTAGGCCTCCGCTGCTGAAAGTAGGTTTCTGGCCTTTGCTTACAATGTTGCGATCCTGCTGGCTGAAGCCCGGCAGGTTTCTGGGGTTTTGTTTAGCTTCTATGTTTGTTACATAGTTGCTTGCAGCTCAGAGGCCTGCAGCGGCAGGCGGGGAACGTTGGAGTCCTCCGTCACTGAAGCAAGCAAGCCTTATGTTAGTTTCAAGCTTCCTGGCTGCCGGCCGCCATCTTGGCTGGCAGTTAATTTGCATATTGCCCTGATTAGCCATTGGGAAGGGTAGCGGTTGTACGCCAATTACCATGTTTCTCTTTTATTAGATAGGATGTATAGATTCCCTACGATATACTGTATATTCCTGTGACTATACAAGATGTTCTAGCTTGAAATATGGACATTTTTTTCAAACAGTCCTGTTTTTTGTTTATTTTAATGTGTGTGTGTGTGTGTTTTCTTTTGTTGTCGTTGTTTTGTTTTTGTGAGGAATGGTATTTAACAACCAAAATCTGGGTTTGTTATTACTATGCCGTTATTGTCTCTAAACCTGTTTAGCCGGAAGAAAAAGAACACATAAATATTTCAAAACTAATTCAGTCCCAAAAGTTCCTTACTTACTTTGACAAATCACTGATGCTTTCTAAGTACAATAACCTGATTTTTTGAGACAAAGCAGAGACCTCACAACACTTTACATTTCACACATTTTCATCTACCTTCTTTCATAGTGACAGCCCTGAGTCCAGTATCAACACATTTACTCATTTGCTCAGTTCTACAGTAGATATAAAATAGTTTCAGAACTATCCTTAAAAAAAATAAACTCTGTTTAAAGTTGCCTGGATTTCTTTTCTTTGTTCCTTTTAGTGTTGTTGTTATTCATTTAAAATGAAGTTGGCTTTATTTGCTTCTGTGTGTATTTAGTTTTAGGTTTCATCTCCATCCTTGCCGATTTAATTTAATTTGGGGCATATGTAGAATATTAACATGATTCTAAAAAGATGTGATTGTGAAAGGTCACTCCAACCAAATCCCCTTCCAGCCTGTAGCCCCTTTGCAGCCCCTTCTGAATTGATTAGTTTTTCTTTACTCTTTTTATATTTCTTTTTGCAAAAATAAGCATGTGTATATATAATTTTTCTTTGTTTCTTACACAAAGGTAGCATATTATTTGTAATAACTTTTACATTGCTGTATTTAATGTAAGGTATCTTAAAAATCACTCCCTTGTACAGTTCATAGAGATCTTCCTCCATGTTTGTATGGATGCTGGGTTCCTCATTTATATATGCACCATAGTTTATTCAGCTAATCACAGTATTTGGGCACTTAAGACACTTAAGATAATTGCCAATATTTTGCAATTACACATAATGCTGTAATGAATGACCAGCATACAGACTTTTGTACTGCTGGAGGTATATGTTCAGTTATATTCTCAGATATGTGATTGCTGGAGCATGTGGAGTTTATAATACACATGCATCTTCTCCTGCATTGGAGGGGGCCGGCCTTGAATTTCCACTATCAACATGTTAGAGGACTGTTTTCCCATGGTCTTATCAAAAGCCAGTATCATCAAGCTCTGAATTTTTGCCAATCTTATAATTGAGAATTTCAATTTCTCATATTAAAATGAAAATTGAACATCTTTTTATATGTTTAAAAACAATTCTGTTTTTATTTAATTTTATTAAATATATTGGGATGACATTGGTTAATACGGTCATATAGGTTTCAAATGTACAGTTCTATGATACATGATCTGTATATTGCATTTTGTGCCCATCATCCAAAATCAAATCATTTTCCATTACCACATTTTTGCCCCCCTTTACTACCTCCTACTCCTTTGCATTGGGAAATATTTTTGTAGATACCCTCTACCTTTTTTCTACAGCATTTTAAAATTTCCTTAATTTCAAAAAAATTATAACTGTTAAAAATCATTTAATAGGGATATTATTGCAAATATCTTCTCCTAGTTCTTTATTTGTACTTTGACTTTGTTTATGGTGATTTTTCCATGTAGAGCTTTATTTTTTCCAGCTTTATTTAGATATAATTGACATAAAAACCGTTATTGTTTTTATATATTCAAATGTACCCACCTACATTTTTATTGCAAATGAATTTTGACTTATAAATAGGAAGCCTTTCTCTAAACCCAGTTGTGAAGGAAACCATCCATGTTTTCTTCTAGAATTGGTAGTTATATCTTTTATATTTATTCAATTTTTGTAATGTTTCTACATATTTCTTTTAAGAACATTGCTAAATATTTTATATTTTTATTATTATTGTAACTGGAAAATTTTCCCATGAAATTTCTCGTTAGTTATTTCTGATACATAAAAAAACTTAATTTTTATAGTTTGTAGGAACCACTTCACTTGTCACATTTTCTTTGAGTGCCTAATGTCAAAAACTGAAATATTTTTCTAGGAATATTTATTTATTTTTCTTATTTTTATGCCTTCTAAATCTTTTCTTGATTTATGCATAAACCTTTTCACATTTATGCAGAAATGTAATTATGTCGCATTTGTTATATCAAAGAAAACAAGATAGTGACTCATAATCTTTCTTGACATCATGGTGACATTTAAATTAATGTTGAGATCTTAGTTAAGGCATTGGAAACTTTCATTTCTTACCTAACTGTAAAGAGAGTGCCTATATTATTCTATCATTAATAATGTCAATATCAGCTAATGTCTGTTAAAATGAAAAATAAACTTTATACCCATACTATCTATATTATGCCCCACAGTTAGCATATATGTATTTTCAAAAGATGATCTCTGACTCAATTTTTAAAAAAACAAATGTAAAAATAGCTATATTTGAAGGTTTTTTAGTATTTGGTGTATAAAGACAGAGATAGATAGATAGATAGATAGATAGATAGATAGATGTTATATACAAGTATCATATGGGTTTGACAGATACTGTTTGTTTTCATAAACATGTAATTTTTATATGTTTATATGCGAATATTGGTAAATTCTTTTTAATTAGGATTTAGAGTGGCACAGTCTTCATTCCCTCATCTATCCATCTATCCAACAATATCTCCCATTAACCTAGTAAATGTTAAGAACTAAGCCAAGTTCTGGGAAGCAAAGGTTTTTAAACTGTGCCCCCGGGAAGGCTGGGATATGTGTAATTTTGCTTCGCATAGCAAATGCCTTTCTTATGAATCTACTTCAGTACCCAAAAGACAATTACTGTTTTTCCTCACCAAAGCACGAATGGCAGTTTCTTAAAATGGGGACAGATAAATAGGGAACTTAAATCTTAACAGCTGATGCTGCATCGTTTTTCCAAGAGTTTCATCAAGTTTTAACATGTAATTTCATTAACCTATAATTCAAAAGGTTCGTTGTCTTTTTATGGGAAAAAATCTGTCAATAGGGAAATACATAATGTCCATGGAGAGACATTAAATTTGTCACTATAAAAACAAAATTACTACATATTAATCCATCACCTATTTCCCTAGCTCAAACTCATTTGACACATTTAATGAAAATCATGATGACTCCTTCCTATAACAAACCGATCTCAAACAAAACAGAAGTTATAATACTTGCATATTTCACATTGAAAGAGTGATGAAAACTTCACCGGAGACATTTATTTTGTCATTTCCACAGACATAGTTAAAACCAAGAGCTGTAAATCACCATATGCTCCGTAACTCCTCGGCTTGGACTCAGAACCTTGAATGTTGATAGAATTCACATATTAATTTGAGCTTTCCCTTTTAGTGTAACTTTTGATATTTCCCCCCCAAAGACTTAAAAAAAAGAAGCTTTTCATTTAAAATGCATTACTCAGGGAACTGTTTTAATGATCTCACTTCCTTTCATTTAATAGGCAAAATAACATTTCTTTGAAAAATGATATCTGCCAAGAATTTCATTATTGAATGGAAGAGATCAGTAATTTTTAGATGTGTGGGACATCTGTCGGAAGTTTTGGAAAGGAATTGCCAGCTCCGTTCATGTGACTTATTTCATCTGAAAGCAGCAAACACTCACCAGGAAGTAAAACTGAAGCTGTGTCAACATAGTAGTTATAAAATGCAGAGAACAACTGGGCACCTTGTATAGCATCCTAAGTGCCCTATGCCTTTCTATGCTCCCTTAACTCCTCTCTATGTACCCCTCCATGTGTCCCACCCTATTGGGCAGCTCTGATCATATTATTTCTTTCTTCACAAATCTTCCGTAACTCCCCAGTGCCTACCGGATGCCTTGATCTGCCATTGCAAGTTCTACACAATCAGCCTAACCTTCGAATCTCAAATCCTGCTACATGTGCATCTTTCTTGACTCTTCAGCTCTGGAAGCTGCAGACTCTCCCCTCTCCCCGTGCATGTTCACCTCCACACATGCCCTTATGCCTGCTTTTTCCTTCACCTCCAATTTCCTTCTCAAGTTGTCTTCTCCCATTGCCCAAATCCACTGTAAGACAGTTTCAGAGTCCTCCAACTAGATGTGACCTACTACCTGTGACTATGTTTATATATGTAGTTTTTCATACACACATTTTATTCTTTACTCTTTCCACTTAATAACATATCTGAAATCTCTTTAAATATCAACTGAGCACATATCCCTCCTCTTTATCTTTTAGAACCCATATCTTTATTGAACTATTTTGAAGAATACATGAGAACTGCCAGTGCTCCTTGTATTAATGAAAGATGAAACTGGGAGGCTCAGAGAAAACTGGAGGGAGCTGAGCACAGGGCTGTACTGTTCCTCAGGTTTTACACAGCTCACATCATACTTTCAGCAGCTGCATTCACATCATATGGGCACACCATAATTAACCGATCCTGCCTCAGTGGATATTTTAGTTGTTTCTAATTGTTGACGTAAAAAAAAACACACAACTACAAGCAATGCTATTTGTAATAGAAAATGCTCTTAAATGTTCATATTGGGGAACTTGTACCAGTGTTATCAGTAGGATTAATTCCAGGAAGGAGATCGTTTTCTATCTTGAATTATAATTATTTATAATGGTGTCTCTTCACCACCATCCCCTTTCCGGAAGGCCTGCCGACTTCTTGACAGTAGAATGAGTCGTCGTCGTCGTCATCATCATCATCATCATCATCATCATGATGTGCTGATAGTTCTCTATGCCAACTGCTTACAGAGGTATGTCAGTCCTCAGAACAACTCTAGGGAGTTTGGTATTATTATTTTCATCCCACAAATGAGGAAACTGAGGCTTAAAGAAGTGAAGTAACTAGCGAAAGAAGGAGGTTGTATTTGAATTCAGGTTGGAGCCTGCATTTCAATTCACCCCTAACCACTGTGCTCTCCTGCACACAGCCAGCCCTCTGGAGATATTTGTCGAGTGATTATGCCTGAACAGAGCAAAAGGAAAAGTTGCACAGAAATTAAAACAAACATTGTTCATATTAAAGAAAGGTCATTTCTTCCTTTAGCCACAAATTGTTGTAGCAATTCTATTGCTTATTTTCCTTGAAGACATTTATCTTCTGGATGAAATCATAGGATGAGAAAAGATCTGTTTTGTGTTTGGTTAATACCAATGGTTCTGTTAATACATCTCTGAATAAACAGCTTATTTTCAAGTTTTTATGAGACATTCTTACTGTATATCTCTTATAGAAAAATAGACAGGGGGAGAGGGAAGCCTTTATGATACAAAATGAAGTTAGACTAAAAATTAACTTAGTTCTAAAATATTTACTGAGCATCTGTTATATGCCAAGTGTTTTGCCAGTTGGAGGGGCAAGTATGAATTGAAATACTTTTTTAAAAGCCTAAATAGCCAAACCGGTGTGGTTCAGTGGTTGAGCATTGGCTTATGTACCAGAAAGCCATGGTTTGATTCCTTGTCAGGGTATATGCCTGGGTTGAGGGCTTGATCCCCAAGTGTGGGGTGTGCAGGCGGCCACCGATTAATGGCTCTTATTATTGATGTTCCTATCTCTCTCTCCCTCTCCATTCCTCTCTAAAATCAATAAAAATATATTTTTTTAAAGCCTAAATAAATGTGCAGGTGCCCAAGGTGATCCTGAGTGCTCTGCACAGATTATTTGGAGAGTCGGGAAAGGCTTTCTTTGGTCACATGAGAGTGGCAATCTGATGTTCAAGTTCAGAGTCACCCCAGGTCTGGACAATGTGTGGTGGGTTGGAGGTCAGCAGAGGTGGAAGGGCAGAGGTGGTGTGAGCAGGAGGAGCATCATGTGCAAAGACCTGAGGTGACTGGGATCCTGGCACATCCTAGGAGCCAGAGGAAGGCATGTGACCTCAGCACCAAAGATGAGAAAAGTGGTTCAAGGAGAGCCAGCCAGTGGGCACTGTCGATAGTGATTTTTAACCTAATAGCTCTATTGACAGTAATTCACATATCGTACTGTTCACTCATTTCAAGTATACAGTTCAGTGGTACTTAGAATATTCACAGAGTTGTGCAACTACCATCCCAATAAACTGCAATATTTCAATCACCCCAAAGGAAACCCTCTACTCATTAGCTGCCATTCCCCATTTCCAGCTATTCAGCACCCCTTTCTTTTGTAACCACTAATGCACTTCCTGTCTCTGTGGGTTTGTCTGTCCTGGACATGACATATAAATGGAACCAGAGGGAATGTGACCCTTGTTTCTCTCTCCCCTCGTGTAGCATTATGTTTCCAAGGTTCACCCACATTGTAGTATGATCAGTACTCTTTCATTTTTATTGCCAAATAGTCGCTGAATGGTATTGCCAAGTAAATGTTGTGATGTTGTATCTTTGTTGTTCTATAGTGATTTCAGCAGATCCTAAAAATACCTCAGAGACTTTAATTCTAAAATAAACTCACCTTTAAGACAGTAGAAACATGAAGTTTTATCTTCGTTGTTAATTGCTTTTCTTAAATACCATGCAATAGAATTATCATAAATGGCCAACCGTGACCTCTAAACTAGGATAACATGCTTTTCCTTTGAAGAAATAATGACTCCAGCATTTTCCAGTGCTTAATTTTTTACAACATTATCAGAGCCTGTAAACATGACACATTTTATAACTTCCAATTAAAGAATAAGCAGGTTTACATGGATTTGTTATACTCTTCCAATAATGGATAGAAATTGATTTGGGGCAGAATGTAGGGATGTTTTGTGGCAAACATGTGGACCTATTTCTACTGAAAGAAATAAATGGGACAAAGTTACCTTACAGTAAATATTTTTAATTGTTTAAAAACATAATACTCCGTGT
Organism: Myotis myotis; assembly: GCF_014108235.1. Lineage (NCBI taxonomy): Eukaryota > Metazoa > Chordata > Mammalia > Chiroptera > Vespertilionidae > Myotis > Myotis myotis. The sequence continues at coordinate 16,974,358 of NW_023416368.1, read as the reverse complement.
AATAGTGCCCTTTTCCTTTCTCCTTTTCTTTGTCCTGCCAAAATATAAAGACGGAGGGAGAATCAGATGGTAATTACTTCTCTTTCTTTGCTGTATGAGAAACTCACTCTGGAAAATAATCTTCTGCTGTCAGATTACTATGAATTGCACAGCGAAAATGTAGTACAATAGTGTGCTTTTCCGCACCAGCTGTCATGTCTGTGTTCCTTGCTAAAATGCTCATCTTTTTCCCCTACGTGTAGCACAGTGGGAAGAACCCAAACTTAGGGTTAGAAAGAGCCAGGGAAAAGCAGAATTTGAATTGTGACTCTGTGACCCACACACTGTGAGGCTGTGGGCAAGCTCTCTAAACTCTTAGAGCCTCTATTTCCTCCATCTCTTTATGAATTAGGAATGGTGGTATCTTTGTCCTGGGACTCTTGGAAAGATTAAATCGATAGACTATCTAAGCATTCACATAGTGTGCCTGACACACAGTAGGAGCTCACTAAATGGTAGTTATTAATAAAGGGAGATTTTTACTTCACTTGGCACAAATGGTTCTTTAGTTGTTTGATGGCTTGCCTTCCATATTTAAATAGGGTCCCTATGTTGCTAAGAATTGTGCTTACTATTTCTCTCACCCAAACAGTCAACTTTTCGAGTTAGGATAGGCTATGCTATGCTGTAGTAACAAATTAATTTCCCCAAGTCAGTGGCTTAACATGGGAAATGGTTCTTTCTTTTTAAAAAATAAATTTTTTATTTGATTTCAGAGAGGAAGAGAGAGTGAGAGAGAGTCAGAAACTTCAATGATGAAAAGAATCATTGATCTGTTGCCTTCTGCATGCCCCACACTGGGTATCGATTGAGCCCACAACCGGAGACCAGGAATGAAACCTTAACCTCCTGGTTCATAGGTGGACGCTCAATCACTGAGCCACACCGCTGGCTGGGCAGGCTTGTTTCTTGCTTATACAAAGTCCTATGGCACCTGGAGGACGTTCCAGGGCAACAGGCTTCCATACAGTGACTTAGAGCTCCTGGCACTTCCATCAAATGGCTAAACCTCTAATAGTGGTGCTCATGATCTCCTCTTAGGACTTCAGAGAGCTAGAATTTCACACAGAAGCTGTTGTTCTCTGCCTCAGCCTGCAAGTGACACAGGTCCCGCCTACTCACATTTCATTGGTGGTAACTAGTCATGGGCAGTGCCTAAAGGCCAAGTGCTGAGAATATGCCTTTGCCCAGGGAAGATAGGAGAACTCAGGTATGAACGAGTACCATCAATCCCCACTAATCTGAGTCAGATTGTATCATATTTTTATAATTGCAGGAATTTTTTTGGAGCTTTAAAATGGTAACATACTTAATCCATCTTTAAGGTGGGCCCATTCTTCACAGTTTTCCCCAAATTAATTGGCTCATGGAACTCTTTCTTCCTAGAGTACCTGGAGCACTGTTACTCATTCCATGGAACGAACATATTTTGATAAGCAGTAAGATAATTTCTACATGTTCTTTTTCACTGCTCCTATAAGCATCAGTTCTCCTCATCTTCACTGTGGTTGTCTTATTTGTAAACCTTGATTATCATGGAAATTGCTGTAAGTGTGCTACTCCCACTAAAATTACTAGCCTAATCGCAATGTCTGCAGAGAAAACACTCAGAAAGGCAAAGCAAAGTAAACTGTTGGAATATAGCAGGAGTGATTACTGGGTGACAAGGAAGGAATTGCTGTCTGCTGGTCCTTTAGTTCATGCTGTTTTAACAGTCCACTGCCCTTTATTCTAGAAGGATAGAGGATGGAAGTATTATCATTCATATGATATAAGAGCTGCCACCAGTTTCTTTGAACTGCTGGGTGACATCATCGTCTGTAAAGTAAGTAGCAGAGATGGTGGCTCCAGTCAGCTGCTGTTATCAAGCTTAATTGGACTTTCAGTTCGTCAAGGAACAATTGCTGAATTCCTGATAAATGGAATTTCCATGGCTGAGCTCTGAGGAAGAAATACTCAACTTAGTATTGTGCATGGTAAGCGACAATAAATACTTGTTGCCAGGTAGACAATAAATATCAGTCAACAGACATTTATTGAGCATCCACTATGTTCCCCAAACTATAGTCAGCTCTAGGACTATGTTACAGATAAAGAAAAGGATATGATGACAATTCTCAATTAACACTTACTGAATATAATTATGTCTTGTGTCATTTTGCCAAATATCCAGTCGTGCCCCTGTGCTCAGAACTCAGTGGGTATTCCCAGGAGGTGAAACTTTCATTGTTGAAACCAGGAAAGTCCCCGGCAAGCCTGTGCGATTCGGTTACCCTAAGTTATGCCCTAAACATTAAGAAACTGTTTAAAATGTGTCTCCTGGGCTAGACTCCATGCTTCATGGGTCAGGGCTCTTGTCTCTCTTGCTCTTAGCATGTGCCTGATGCATTGTAAGTACCTGGTAAATATTTGTTAAATAAACACGTCATAGGGTGCAATGAAAATTAAATGAGTTAAAATGTCTAGTTCAGAGCATAGTATGTTGTCAATGCTTGATACATGAAAGCAAGTGTCATAATTTCCTTCCTGCAAGCACTCCTTATTCTCACCTATTTTATTGGCAATTGTTATTTTTCATGACCACCTTCTGTTTGTTTCCCATGTAAATTTCATAAAGTAATTAGTAGGACATATGTATAGCGTTAGATAATCATTCTGCTATTGTGGGAATTAAGACGCTTTAAAGAAATTTTATCCTAAAGTGTATTTTTCCTTTCCCTTTGTGAATCTTTCTGTTTGCTTTTATACTTTGAAATGCTAATATCATGCTTCACTTTTGTCTGGAGCATCTTTTAATTGGAGATTCAGTTCTACCATCTTTTAGTACCACTCCAACCTGCTGCCAAAGCTTTGACAACATGGTTAAAACAGTTAAGTTTATCAGCCAAAAGAGGAGAACGGGCTGATGCCTGGATGGTTCCGCTAGTGCATAACCAAAATACAGCTCGATTCTCCAGTAGTCTAGTGAAATGTATGGTAAACTGAGGACTCCTTGTTGATTTCCATTGGACAGGTGTTCCCCTGAATGCTAAGAAATCCATCCTCATTCTTGAAATAACATCATAGAAAGAACACAAGTGATTAACTTGAAGCATAGCATTTTGGTGAGTGAAGTGTCCAAATGGTGTCTTAGATGACTATAGAGCAGTGAGACAATTTGCCAGAAGACCACTAAGGAATATTTTTTAAAAGAATAGGGAAGCTGTTATTTATTGAGCATGTTGGCATGATTACATTCTTTCACTTGTATCATCTCATTTACTTCCCTTAAACTTTTTATTTATTTTTTAATTTTTATTTTTTATGGTGAGACATTATGTCAGATGGATGAGGACATTAAGACTTAGAGAAGCTACATAAGTTGTCCACGTTGATCGAGCTAACCAGTCACAGAATTGAGATTTAAACCCAGGTGTGTGTGACCCTGAAGTGTGTGTCTCCCCTTGCCGCCGCCCACCCCCTACCCCCGCTTCATTAGGCTACAGTCATTTGTTTAATGCACATGTACCAAGAATCTTTTCCCCACAACACAGAACTGCCTTCATGTCACTTACCGTTGACCGGAGTGCCAGCTATGAATCAAGTTGTGCCTCAGCGTCCTTGGAGTTTTCTTTTGAAGACTGAATGAGAGATCCAGGGATTGGTCTAGATAGCACTCAGTAATTGTTAGCTGATGTTATTGTTGTTAGACTACAGCACAGACATGTGATTATAAATATTGTCAGGTGATATAGAGGGAAAGTACATGGAATTGCGAATGCATAGGAAGGAGGGCCTAATTTAGTCTGGAAGGTGGGTGAAGGCTTTCCTGACGAAGGCAAAAAAGCAAGGTGGGGAGGGGAGTCATCTTGGCAGGAGGAACAGCATGTGCAAAGGCCCCAAGGCAGAGGAAACACCATGTGTTCGAAGAAGTGAAAGGAATTGGGGTGGCGCTTGTGAAACAGTAGCTGCAATCATTTTCTCCTCAATATTTTCCCCAGCACCAGGCAATTCTCCAAGTCTTTGAGATCCCCTGATGGTAACTTCAAGTCTCAGATCCTAGTTTCCTAAGTTCTAGAGACTTTTCTTAGGGCTCAAAGAAATCTTGCTTCTACTGTGTTCCATCTTTACAGATTCCTTCCGTAGATTAAGTAGCATGTTGATGGTTGCAGTTTAAATCAGGGAGACAGCTCTGTCTTTAAGGGGAAAGATAATCGGGGATGATTCATTGTCTTTTTAAATAGCAAATAGTGAGGTCTAGAAAATTTGCAAACATGGACCTTGCACATTCTAATTCCCTGCCAATGCAGACAGACTAGACTACATGGAAAGAGATTTCCTGGGGACATTAGAGACCAAAAATAATCTTGTTAAAAAGAAAACTCTTCCAAGGAACATAATACTTATCTTGTCATTTTAGACATATTGCATCTGTGGTGGCTGCAGTGTACAGAGAGAAGGGAAAAATGCAGAAAATGAATAGAACAAACAATGTTTAAGAGGATTAAAGATTAATGAAGGCTCCAACAAAGAAAATTAGAGAGGACGCTGGATTTCCTGTGACAGTCATATCCTAAGTTCCTCTCAAGTCTGATGTACAGATTATACTGGACCTGGTAGAATGAAGACAAGGATAGAAACCAGGAAGCATGACTTTCTTACAAAGTTTAGAGCTGGTAGGGAACCCAAATTCATATGGCCCAGTGAGATGGTATTTACCCCCCAAATCCATATCCTCAGGAAAACCTTGAGAAAATATTAGACAGCCCCAACTAGAGAGACATTCTGCATAACACCTGACTAATACTTTTGATAAGTGGCAAGGGCATAATAAAGATGGAGAAATTGGCATAGATTGGAGAAGGCTAAGAGATATGACAACTAAATGCAGTGAGTTGTCCTGAATTGAGTCCTGGTATAGGAAAGAGGTATTAGTCAAAAACAAAAACAAAAATGATAAAGTCTGAAGTCTAGTGAATCTGCTTATATAAAAACCCTGGGTGGTGTTCATCACGACCAGACCAGAACCGCGACCAAGCGGAAGGAAGTCAGTCCTGCAGAGGTTGTCTTGGCAATGGCTGCGCCCTCCCCTGAGCTGTTTCCCAGAGCTGTTTCCTGTAAGGGCGGGGTTTGAGGCAGGAACCCGCCCTGGGAGCGAGGAGTCAGATCTTTATAAAGTGTGCTGTGCCAGCACAGAAAAGGGTGAACCTGAGTGGGGGCGGCTGAAAGGCTTAGAAAAGACAGACAAGAGAATGAAAGCCAGGTCTCGGTGGGATGCTGCTTCTCTGAGAGACAGCGACCATGCCCACAGCCATGCCTTTATTTTATAGCAGATGCTACGAGGCAAAGTAAGGGCATGACCAATATGTTTACAACATTCTCCTGGGTTTCAATCCTACTCAACTACATGCACTTGAACTCTATCAAGCCTACATCACTCAGGCACATGGGGCCATGTGTTCGGACCATAGATTCAAGCTTACAACTACAGCTGTTGGCAATAATTGTGCTGGGAGGGCCCTGCCCTCCAAGCTGGGACTTACACGTGGCAATGAGAGGACTGTGCCCTCTCATCAGTCCAAGGCTTGAACCTGTCCAAAACACTGTAGCGGCTCCCCACAATAAAGTTTTAATTCTGTTTCTTTGTTACTAATGTTGTGGCCCCACCCCATAACAAAGAAACAATTTCTGAAGGATGAGGCCCAGGAATCAGGATTTTAAAAAGATTCCCAGGTGATTCTAATGTGCAGCCAAGGTTGAGAACCACTGCTATAGATAATATTAAAAATATATCTAAACGTGCAATTCTTTGTCCAAAAAATGAGCACGTTCAAAAATTAAATGAAGAAAATTTGGATATACTCAGACATTTTCACACATATTTGAGTGATTATTCCATTGATTCCACAGATGATGCTGAAAAGGAAAATTTTCCCATTGAATTTCTTAATAGTATTACTCCTTCAGGAATGCCATGTCATAAATTAAAATTGAAAGTGGGTGCAATCATCATGCTATTGAGAAATCTCAATAGTAAATGGGGTCTTTGTAATGGTACCAGATTTATTATCAAAAGATTACGACCTAACGTTATCAAAACTGAAGTATTAACAGGATCTGCAGAGAGAGAGGCTGTTCTGATTCCAAGAATTAATTTGTCCCCATCTGACACTGCCTCCCATTTAAATTGATTCGACGACGGTTTCCCGTGATGCCAGCATTTGTGATGACTATTAATAAATCACAAGGACAAACTCTAGACAAAGTAGGTATATTCCTACCTGAACCCATTTTTGCACATGGTCAGTTATATGTTGCTTTCTCTCGAGTTTGAAGAGCATGTGATGTTACAGTTAAAGTTCTAAGTACTTCATCACAAGGGAAATTAGTCAAGCACTCTGAAAGTGTTTTCATTCTTAATGTGGTGTTCAGGGAGATATTAGAATAAGTTTAATCACTTTATCAGTCATTGTTTGCATCACTGTTGTTTTCATATCATGTTTTTGTCATTTTCATATCATGCCTCTGTTGTTATATCCTTTTGTTACTGTTTATTTATTAATAAATTTATATATTATTTTCATATACATTTTTACTAATTTCCTTTCATCTCTCACACTTCTATTATAGAGAAAGGGCAAATAGCAATATTAAAATATCTCCACTAATTAATTCCCTTTTTAAAAAAATATATTTTATTGATTTTTTACAGAGAGGAAGGGAGAGGGATAGAGAGTTAGAAACATTGATGAGAGAGAAACATCAATCAGCTTCCTCCTGCACACTCCCCACTGGGGATGTGCCCGCAACCAAGGTACATGCCCTTGACTGGAATCGAACCTGGGACCCTTGAGTCCGCAGGCCGATGCTCTATCCACTGAGCGAAACCGGTTAGGGCAATTAATTCCCTTTTTTAAAAAAAATTATTAGTTAAGGTATTACAAATGTGTCCTTATCCCCCCCCCCATTAACCCCCAATTAATTCCCTTTTAATGTGCACGAATTTTGTGCACCGGGCCACTAGTAGTATTATACCAATGTCGATTTCTCAGTTTTTGTAAATATACCATGGCTATGTTGATGTTCGGGAACCAGCGTGAAATGTATACAGGAACTCAGTGCTGTATTTACAGCTTCACCGTGGATCAAAATTTATTTTAATAAAAAAGTGAAAAAGTGTGGCACCACACAGAGAAAACCATATGGCGAAAGCTTTCTCTCTACCGATGAGGAAATCAGAATTTACAGAGGCAGCATGCCAATGAAGAGCTTGACTTTGTGACTTACTTTTAGGCTTGGAAAACATGCAGTTAAGAAACATTTCCCGCCAAGACCTGTTTGGCTCAGTGGATAGAGCGTTGGCCTGTGGACTGAAGGGTCCCAGGTTCGATTCGGGTCAAGGGCATGTACCTTGGTTGCCGGCACATCCCCACTGGGAGGTGTGCAGGAGGCGGCTGGTCGATGTTTCTCTCTCATCGATGTTTCTGACTCTATCTCTCTCCCTTCCTTTCTGTAAAAAATCAATAAAAATATATTTAAAAAAATAAAAAAAAAAGAAAAAAGAAACATTTCCCACCCTGGGAAATCTTATTATGTTGTTCCTACAAAAGGCTCATAGGATCCTAATAAGGGCTCTTTCCACTATACCGCATCTTGACACTGTTTGAATTTTGTTTTCTATCTAAAATTTTTACAAATGTGAAAAATGGTGTGGAGTTGGTAAAAGGCGAAGTCCTTAGGATGATGGTCTTTAAAACTTTGCCTGGTTTGGCCTCTGAGGACCTCTCCAGGCTTAACTTCTTTTTACAATGCAGACATCAGCTTCTTCCCCTGAATGTGCCATGGATTTTGTTTGTTTTGTTTGTTATGTGTTTGTTTGTTTGTCTTAGGACCCCTTTATATTCTTGAAGAGTGGCATCCCATATACACATAGACATGGTGGTTCCATCTTTAGATCAGACCCTCCTCTAGGTGGTCATCCATTATGGTCTAGCCCACCATCTACCACTAAGGGCCAATTAGCCCATCTATTATGTTCCTCCAGTGGTACCCTGTACCTTTCCAATGAAACAATATGTGCACTTAGTCCTACGTATTCATCTTTTGCCCTCTACTACACACTCAATATATACATTTATGACTCACAGTCTTTATTCATGCTAAAAGAGCATTTTAAATACTATTTGTTATTTTTAATTTCGGAATGCTCTCATCCCCACCTCTCAGCATCCTAAAACCAAAAGTAGATGCAGTATGCCTATTGAAGAGGCAAGTGGTATGTTTGGGGAGTTTTCTTTTTGCATGTTGATATTTAGGCATGTTTCATTTCTCACAAACTCATGGCTAGGTTCCCAGGGTCTAACAGAGTACAGGCCCATAGCAGACATTGAAACTATCCATTGAATAAGTAATTCATAAGATGAAAACTAGACAATTGAACTCTTTGTCTGAAAACCAACTGCACAGTTAAGGAAAAGCAACATTTGGGAATCCAATTTAACTAGATTGAACTAATCGTATCTTTTCTCCTTTCAGCATTTATACCTTGTAGGATATCCATGGAACCTCCTTTACTGCAGATAAAATAGTTTCCCTTTTCTGTTTCACAATCATGAAAGAAAAAGAGAAGTAACATATCACAGGAGATCTATTGGCAGAAAAGCTTTAGTTGGCTTTTGTCATCACTCCTGCATAAAAGTAAAAAATTCTCTAAACTACTCTAGAAAAGAAAGAGTGATGTGCAGTCCCTTTAAATTCTTCTGAATAGTGCTCTGTGAAGATAACTTACAGTGAGCATCAGACCATTTGTAGGAGCAGTAAGTTCCAGACAAGAGGGGTTGTATGTGGGGGAGAGAGGCAGAGAGTAGAGGTATGAGAAATAGAGTTAGGAGAGGGCTGTCACATAGGCTTCTGCTATGGGTTTCCACTGGCTAATAGCAGGATGTGAAGTGATACTGAGGCATGCTCTGTATAAATCTCCTCCTGCTTCTCTACTTTCCTTCTCTTCCCCTTTATCATTTTCATCATCATTGTCATAATCATATCATCATCATCTTCATCATTATATCATCACCATCAACATTGTCATCATCTTCATCATCATTCCTATTTCATCACTTGCATAACCCTTTGGACCCTTGGCTTAAACCCCAGGACCCTTGGCTTACAAACACCCCTTATAAGAATATCCACTTGATTTTGTGTTTATACTTTCAGTTCTTTTTCTTAAAGAGCATGCCCCCATAATGTATAAGCTCCAGGCCCCAGAAAATCTAGACCTGCTCCTGATTATAATTATCCAGTAGAGGAGCTCTAACAGAAACATGAGTATTGAGTATACAACAAGCTACATTTTCATGGGTTTGTATGTCCCCAGAGAGCCTGCTCTATTAGTACACTGCATACCAAGTGGAAAATTATTAGATCCTTGTTGAATTAAGTCTGTGAAAAGCCACCCTGCGTACTTGTCTGCATTTGTTATTGTGTTAAATTAATCCAAAGATCTAGATGGTGTGGTGTTATGTTCAGTATCCAGCTGTTTGTGACCCTCCCTTAAGTGTGGGCAGATACATACCTTCATTTCAATTTAGATGACATTTTTAATCTATTATAGCGGGTATGACCTCAAATTATTTAGGGCTTTTAATGTCCTCCACTGACTCTGGTTCCATCCTGGTCAAGCTTGTTCCAATGATGGGTAACCTTCTGATTTAGAAGACCCATTTTGATTTTGTAGTAACCTATTAATAAGATGTCATCAGATTTAGAATGCCAATTTAAAGAAGGATTAGAGCTTCTTAGATTTTTTTCCCATCATATCTCTGATATATAATCTGCAGAACATTCTGCATTTCCTTTTGAAGTATCATACTTAAAACTATTGTCTCTTTTTTATTTCCTTCCCAGCATCAGTTTAGTGTTAGGACTTGTAAAGGTATAATGGGATGGTTATGTAGGGACAGGTACCACTCGTTATCCCTCTATAAGTTATGCACTATGTAAAAAGTCTGCACAGGGAAAGCTGGGCTAGCAATGGTGCCTCTGTAACAGGCTCACTTACCCATGTGGAGATTTGCTGAGCCTCGAGAATGGGTTGATTGCCTTATACTTGGGCCCCTTTCTTCCTTACGGTGAGGTGAGATTATTACATCCTCCTTATTTGGGCATGAGTGAGTGAGTATCATGGGAGCAGATGGTGCTGTTTTATGAAGAAAGGTAAATCAACTAGAAGAGGGATGGAGGAAATAAAAGGTAGGGAGAGGACATTGTTCCTGTGGTGTACAATAGGTTTGTTTGTTTATTTTAATTGAGTTTTGAGAGAGATGAAGGGAGAGGAATAAAGAAGGTAGAAACATTGATGAGAGAAAGAAACATCATTGATCAGCTGTCTCCTGCACATCTCCTACTGGAGACCAAGCCCACAATTCTGGGGCATGTGCCCTGACTGGGAATCGAACCAATGAGCTCTTGGTTCATGGGTTAACACTCAACCACTGAGCCAGGCAACATGTTTTTTAGTTGATTCAAGAACAGGCTTGCCCTAGCCACTGTGGCTCAGTAAATATAGCATTGGACTGAAAGGCTGTGGGTTCAATTCTGGTCGAGGGCACAGAACTAGGTTGCAGACTTGATCCCCAGCCCTAGTTGAGGCACATGCTGGAATCAACCAATTGATGTGTCTCTCTCACATTGATGTTTTTCTGCCGGGAGCCGGTCCATCCTTGCTGTTTCAAGGGACCTGGCATATATGGCATACTGTTCTTAATATGTTTGCTAACCTTCTTGGCACTATGTGTTTTAACCAAGGTCTCTGAGAAAGGTTGTTTCCCCAGGTAGGGATTTTCCCCTGAAGTTAGGGAGGGAATAAAACCCCTCAACTAAGTGCCAGGCGGGTAATTAATCACTTTAACTATGAACAATCATGCTTAAGCTACATAATCTTTACTCCCTGAAATGGAGATAAGAAACGCCCTAACCTTTGGAATAGAGATTGATAGGATTGGAATCAACTGGTATAAATACAGTTGTAAGAACACAGAACTTAGAACACAGAACTTAGATTGAGAGAACATGGCAAAAGATCCTGGACTGAACCTGACTACAGAAATTGGCAAGAGAACCTGACTAGAACCTGGTGACTGAACCTGGCTGGAGAACCTGGACAGAACCTGGCTAGAGAACCTAGCGAGGGAACATGGCTACAGAACCTGGCTGGAGAACCTGGAGAGCCTAGCAAGAGAACATGGACAAAACCTGGCTGGAGATCCTAAGCAGAACCTCTCTGGAGATCCAGACCAGAACTTGGCTGGAGATCCTGGCTGGAGATCCTGGCGAGGCTGCTGATCAACTGAACACTGTTTCCGTGTCCTTCCTCCTTCGCTGACTCCATCCACACCTTTGGGGACCCCTGGACCTGCTGGGCTTGGACCCCGGCATTTTTCTCTGTGTCTCTCCCCCTCCCTTCCATTCTCTCTAAAAATCAATGGAAAAAATATCCTCAGGTAAGGATTAACAGCAAGAACAAAAGTATAGGCTTGAAGCCATTGGTTTCATTGATCCATCAGCCATTTATTGAGTACCTATTGTGTAAACAGCTCTAGACCTTTGTATCTTTTTATACTTTGTAGGTGTGAAAGATAATACATTTGCAGAATGTATTCTCTCTGTAAAATATATATATATATCCTTGAGAAATGAGGTATTTGCTACAGGGGATGCAGAAGGTTGCCTGTAAAACAGATCATTGTAATGCAAATAGAATGAAATAAACAGGAAAGGAGGTAATATCTAATTATTGTAGAGATTTCAGGGAAAACATTGTAGCTTCTGATTGTGGATTCCATAATTTCATAGAGGCAGTGACCTGTGGACCAAGCCTTGAAGAGTGATAGGATTTACCTGTATTGAGAATGGCAGCCAAGGGCATGCTAGGAATCTATAATAATAAAAGCGTAATACGCTAATTAGACCAGACAGCCAAACGACCTTCTGGATGAAGCTTGGGCTACAAGGGCTGAGCCCGTTGCACTAATTTCGTGCATCAGGCCTCTAGTAGGGAATAAATAGGTAATAAGGCAAAGGTTGAAAGGGCTTGATCAAAGTGAGGAATAGTGACCAGTCTGGCACACTTACAACCATCCTGATAATTCTAAGGTGCCTTGATCTTTTGTAAAACTGCCCCTGGTGTAAGTTAGATAGGCTCAGAATTTTGAATTTATAACTAATTAATAGGTTCCTTGGTAATAGTAGAAAATAACAATAGAAACTTCGGTTTTTAAAAGTATGTCTGAATTGCTTGCCTTAGCCATTCATTGTGTCTGTGTCGGGGTGTGTATGTGTGTGTATGTGTGTGTGTGTATGTGTGTGTGGTGTAACCACTATGATAGTGTCCATTTCACAGATGACAAAACTGAGGAACAGAGAGGAAGCAATACTCCTCCAAGGCCACATTGCTAATAGCTGGCTGAGCTAGGACTTTAACACCATCTGTATGAATCCACAGTCCATGTCTTAACTCTGACTGTTTTTGCTGCACAGTAGAGTAGGTCAAAAGTTAACATACTCTAAGCATCTTCCTGGAAGAACAAGAGTCAAGACATGAAGCTTCCCATGTTTCTAATTGCATCCTCACACTGGGGAATGGAGCCACCTCATTGCTAAGATCCATTGCTTTATGAAAATGAGATTGGGTGGCACTTGTGTTTAGATCAGTCACACAAATCAGGGCCCAACTTTCTCCTTGTTTTTTGTTTTGTTTGTTTTTTTGTCAGATGGAAAATTGGGCAATTCCTCAATTAAATATCACCAACCTTCTTGCATCCCCAGCAGCAAATGACACATTCTCAGGGGTTCGTCAAAATTTCACCTCTCCAGTATCTCATTTTTCTGGCTCAGCACTGGAAAATGGGGACAAAGACACAACATTTTCAGCCTGGCTGTTTCTTGTTTCTTAAGATACACTCATAGCAGAGAAAGAGCAATTTCACTTTTTTGAAAAAGTTTCTTTCTCTGTCACCTGGTGCATTCCTGGAAACCTCCAGTTCTCAGTCAGCATTTTAACCCATCTGACCAGACTGGAGGGAGAGATTTCTCTGTATTGTAAGTTAGCAAGCCAGCCCTACCCTTTTTAGAGTTGGTTAGAAAACAGGGTAAAATCCAGGACTCTTTAGAAAGGGGTCATGACCATGTTTAGACACCAAGAACTGGCATCCATTTCTCTTTTTTTCTTTTTTAAATATATTTTATTGATTTGCTTTTTACAGAGAGGAAGGGAGAGGCATAGAGAGTTAGAAACATCGATGAGAGAAACATCGATCAGCTGCCTCCTGCACTCACCCCACCTGGGATGTGCCCAGAACCAAGGTACATGCCCTCGACCGGAATCGAACCTGGGACCCTTGAGTCCGCAGGCCGATGCTCTATCCACCAAGCCAAACCGGTTAGGGTGGCATCCATTTCAATAAATATTAATTGTACTCTGGCAATGGTGTACCACAAGTGTGGACCAAGAGCAAAGCAAATCCCAGATGTGCGAGTTAATCAACAAATACTCATTCAGTGTCTGTAAGTGTGAGAAACTGGAAAATGCTGAAGATGTTTTACAAAGGACCCTACAACCTCTCTAGGGAGAGAAGTTAAACATAGTTAAATAACTGAGGGCTCAATGTTTATATGTTATGTGCTCAGTCAGAGAAACACTTGGCACCCTGTGTTGTTTTCAGACGAAGGGACATTTGTGCTGTCTTGGAGAAATCAGATCGGATGTCTAGGAGAAATTGAATTAAGTTTTTAAGAAGAGGCAAAATCCAAATAGATGGGGAGGAAGAAAGAAAAGAACATTTCAGGTGAGAGAAGTGGAGGTTTCAGAGCTTTAAGCACATTAGATGCTCAATAAAGGCCATTGATTGGAATAAAATTAAAACTTGATATTTCAGTTATGCCTCTCTAGTGCCATGTCAAATGCTTTCCTAAATACTTTCATGTCAGATCAGAAGATGGTATTACATACTTTTTAATATTTAGAGGAATACTTCTCTAGGGAGCATAGATTAATTCACCCCGCACGTTTTCTTTGAATTAGATTGACTCATGAATATCTTCTACTATACATGAATGGAAGGTTGGGACCCAAAAGAAAAATGGTGCTGCTTGTTTTTCCCTTTTTATGGGGCAAACTATCTACGAGCACCTCTCCCCACTGACCGCTCTTTAATCATAATTTGGCTGGCACCCTGGGAGAAAGATGGGACATGGACGTGGTTCAGTGTAAGGCGTGATGATGACCAGAATCATTCCATAAATTGGCAGGCTTTTTCCTAAAGAAGGACTTGGCATCCATTTTTTAAAATTATATTTTATTGTTATGGAAGCAGCATATGAATATAGAAAATTAGTGGATACAGGCAAGCAAAATTGAAAATTAATCACATTCCTACTGCTGAAAGTTCCAAACTATAACACTTTATTGTATTTTTCCAGATATTATATCTATATATCTAAAGGTATGTAGATATATAGATATATAGGTATAGATATAGAGATATAGATATAGATAGATATAGTTACACATACATTTTTGTAGTTTTTCACATGAGATCATGCTATATATATATTGTTTTGTAATCTATATTTTTTAGTTTATCATCTTTACTTTTCCATTTCAATAAATTTTAAACTCATCTAATACCCAGAGTCATTCCTGTTTCCCAGTTGACACAAAGATTTTCTTTAAGGTTCTCAGTATCCAGTTCTGGACCACACATGTATCTGGTCATCATGGTCCTTTCTTGCTCAGTTCAGGTGGGCATAACAAAAATATCAGCCACTGGGCAGCTTAAACATCAGGAATTTTATTTTTGCACGGTTCTGGAGGCTGAAAGTCCCCAGATTAAGGTCGGGAGGGTCAGTGTCTGATGCTAGCTCTCTCTTATCTTGGAGATGGTCACTTTCTTGCTGTGTCCTCAGGTGGCCTTTCCATGTACTGTGACCCCACTGGGCACTGGGAAGTCAGTCTCCCCTTTCCACAGACCCACTGCTCCAAACACCATGGATAGACAACCCCCATGGTTATTGCAGCCTCTGCACCAGGACTCACTTGGTACCTGGGAGGGGGCTGGGCCAGAGGCTTCCATCACTAAGTATCCCAGATGTTCATTATGGTACTGCCATCCTCGGGCAATTACAGCCACTGCCGTGGCCTGCTGAGACACCATGGGCTGTGCGTGCTCAGCCTTCACCCTCAGTGGGGACCTGAATGCAGATACCTGGAGGGTTTAGGGCTTCGGTATAATTCAGTGCACCTGCCTGCCACCAACATGACCTGGTCGCTGTTCTGAGCAGAGAGCAGCAGCTGCCACTGGGCAGTGACAGGGAGGAGTAGACTGGGGGAGGCTCAGGATGTCAGGGACACAAAGCTTGAGAACCTGTCCCAGGAGGCAGGGCTATATTTGAGCTGGAGTTCCCAAGTCCTGGCTTGCTCCGGTATTCCAGGGGACCTTATTGTAAAACACAACTTAGAAGATCCAATTCAGAAATTCAAGATGACACCTACAGAGCATGAAACTCCAAGACCAGGGCCCTTCTGAGCACAGGGTTCTGTGTGACTGCACTGGTCATGCTCCATGGAGCTGGCCCTGACTCCCGGGTTTCTGACTTAAGCTGCAGGGCCATTAAATATGAGGGTCATTTGCTGAGATGAGAGAAGAATGAAAACCATTCAGCTTGCGAAGGGTGGTTTTGGTCATTCATTTGGTCAAGTGAATTCTTACATACCTCTGATGTACTTGAGGAAAATGAATTCTTCCGTTTGGTCAAGTGAAATCTTATATACCTCTGATGTACTTAAGGAAAATGTCCAGGAAGGAATTGGAATTATAAGTTTAGAGCTCCAGGAGTTCTGGAGGCTTCAAGGTGCTCAAAGCTGTAATCTGATAATCCTGTTAATTCTTTCTCAAACAGAAAGTATAGCTGCAAACTTCTGGATGTTGGGGTTCTAGAGAAACATGAATTTTAAGTATCTGAGTACCCCAAACATCTTTTGATAAACCTTTGTCTTTATTTTCCCACAACATTAATTCATTTGCAGAAGGCTCTCTCTTTTTCCTATACTTGCCTGTATTTATTCTTCTGCTGGTCTAAATTTTCCGATTTCCAAATAGTATTTTTGTTCCTCAAGTGAATATTAACTCTTGAATTATTCAGATTTATAGTGCATGTAATTCTACATCATTATGAATACACAAAGAGGGACAATGGACTTTTCTTTCTCTTAAAATAGAATAAAAATGTGCTCGTGAGCCAGATCCTCTTCTTCAAATACAGTGTAAACTAGAAAACTGGCCAACATGCCTGTTAGTTTTCTTCCCCCACACACTCCGTTTATAAGTACCTTTCAAAATGAAGCTCTTTTGACCACTCTCCCTTCCCTCTATCGTATGTGAGAGGGACTCAGGAATAATTAATAATTATTATTTTTAATCCTCACCTGAGGATATGTTTTTCTTATTGGTTTTAGAGAAAGGGAGAGAGAGAGAGAGAGAGCTAGAGGAACATTGATGTGAGAGAGAAACATCCATTGATCGTCTCCCATACACTCCCTGACTAGGGATCGACTGGAAATGGAACCCAAATCCTGGATATGTGCCCTGACTAGGAATTGAACCCACAAGCCATCAGTGCATGGGATGACACTCCAACTACCTTAGTAACACCAGCCATGATGACTCAAGAATCATTTAAAACAAGAGTTCTGTGCTTAGAAGAGTTACAAGATGTTTGCCTCTGGTGAGTGTGAGGAAAACCTTTCTGCCGTGCTTTGCCTATGGCCATGACAGTTTCCATTTGTCTATTTTCCCCATAAAGGGACTCAGTCCTTAGGCTGTTTATTTTTTCTTCTTTCTTATTTTCTTAAAGGATAGCAAAAGGTGGTGCCTGGTAGACTGTGCAGAGATGTATTAGAAAGATGGCTCCTCATTTAGGTATGACTTGTGTCTTTGACATCTAGGCGGGACACTTCTAAATTGGGTCTTTTCCAAATGATGTCAGAGAAAACTAGAAACAAGCTTATTGAAGGCCCTGGATTATTATTCTGTCTCCTCTTCCAGGCAATGCTGCAGGCAGCCCATTGAAAGAAAGGACATAATTAGAAATTGTGTTAAAGATAAATCTGTTCTTGGAGATGAATATGGATTTGAAGGTAGTTAGCTGTGTTCAACCAGTCATAGTGGCCTACTTTTTAAATAAATGCATCTCTTTTGTATGTCTACTACTGTTAGATGGCGAAGAAAGGATGTTTTAGGGCACATTTTTTGGACTATATATCTTACAGGGAATTTACTCCTCTAACAAACCTAATTTATTGAAAAATTATATTTGAATCAGCATGATGCCTTATAAATAAGAGGCAGTCAGTAAATATCTGTAGGACTTTAATTGGGCATGAATCTTTTCTATACTTAGAGCCTTACACTCTAGTTCAGCAGCCAGGAAGGAGTCTGAAAAGTTAATTCAGCATGCAGGTAATAAAACTTGCCATGAGTAAAGCATGACATTAGATGTTTAGTGGAATAAAAAAAAAAGAATAAACAGGTAGAATAACAACTCTAGCTTCTAAGGACTTAGAGGACACTAAAGCATACAGAATTCATCAGACTTACATTCTTTTTTAAACCTGGAAGAAAAATCTATAAATCACTTTACTTAATCTAAGGCTTTACTTCTATAAATGACAGTGTGGACTAGACTCATCAGTCAGAATTAGTGACAAAGTCAGGGTCAGATGCTATTCTTCAAGCAGTATTTATTTCAACTGTATAAACAGGGCTTTCTTTGACAGCAGTTTTGAGAGTTCTCTTGCTACAGTATCCATGGACTGTGACGATTGATACCTACTTAGTGTGAGAGGTCATTCAAACAGTTTTCATCAAGTGAGGGTGGAAACTAGCCCATAACCATGTGTGTTTGAAACAGTGCACTTGATTTATCTACATGGAGAATCATTAGAGTGACTTATAATTATAATCCCTAGAAAACAGGGCAGATGCCACTAATACAGCAATGGTTAAATGGACTATCTCAAATAGCCATCAGAGATGAAACTGTAGGTAAGTATATAACAGTAACATATAAAAATGTTTGCCATGTAACATTACGTAAAAATGTACACTGAATTATAATAGCATCCATTAATATATGTTTTGCCTATTCTTTGCAGCAACAGTCACTTCTTCAAAAGTTTCCTAAAGATAAATTTGCAAACCAATTAAAAGATGCAAGCCAAGTGCTGTTTATTGCAACAGTATATGTAACAGCAAAAGCCTGGAAACAATCTCAAAGTTTATCATTAGGGGACAAATGAGGGATTATGTTCATGTCATTGAGATCCAGGGTATTTTGTGTATGAGAAATGGAAAGTGGCTGTAAGGAAGATAGGTTTAAGTAAAAATCACAATCATTCTGAATTTGATTTGTAGGTAGCAGCTTGAACTCTCTGGAGATAAAAAACAAACATATTTAGTAGGTCTGTCCTCTGAAAATGGCTAGAAAAAAATGACCACCATTAAGTCAGCAGACATCTTGGAGATGTGACTGATTCAGGTCTGAGGTAGAAAGTGTGTGAAACAAATGTGGGTCTTGTCCCACCAGAAAACAGGCCAACTATACAAAGGCTACTGAGAATGTCCGGAAGGGTGAGGAAGCAAGCTACATAGGTTCCTGCCAGCCAAAGATGGAAGGATTTTAGCTCCAATAGTTTAATAGCTGGAATGATTGGTGTTCTGTTTCTGTTTTGGGGAGGCAGTAAACATTATACTCAGAGACCGAGTTGTCTTTGCCAGTAATTTATTTAGCACAGGTTCAGTGTGGGAGATATAATCATTTCATAAATCAATAGCATACAAGATAATATCTCTTAGTAAACCAAAAAAAGAAAAAAAAAAGAAATAACATATGCTAAATAAATGACAAATCCATCACACTATTGTTGCAGGTAAGGGGAGGTGAAGGAATAAAGTCCACCTTTAATAATAGGCATACCTTTGTGTATTAGGAGGCACTGGGGAGAGTCAGTGACCAGCCAAGAGCTGATTTCCAGTTGCGAGCACCAAAGGAAAAGTCCCCTGTTGGTAGCGCATGTTGCTAGGGAGTGAAAATGGCCATGTTGGTGGGTTCTCTTGATCAAGCTAACAAAATGATAACCCTAGAAGAACCAAATGGTTGTTATGGAGAAGATGCTCCTTTGGAAATGCTAATACAATACATGAGGAAGGAAGATAGAATATCACCATTTTATAATGTCTAATGAAATATCTACAAAATGATCATTAAGGTTGCTCACATCACAAAAAGGGGAAACAAGACTTTTATGTGCCTCTTGAGACACCACCACCTGAGATTTTCCAGCCCCCCCAAATCGCACCTGATTCTGATCAAGACTGCAGGCATAATTCCCCATTTATATTAAGGCTAGAGAACAGAAGAGCACATTAAGCAATGCCATGAGGATAAAATCAGTAATAGGCACACAGTGCAAAACTCCAGGAGACAAATTACTTAGTTTCTTCTACAAAGATTTGTGATGAAAAAAGATGAAGGGAGGGAGAGTGGGAAGCTATAGATTACAAGAGACTTAAAAGCAATGAGCCTCAAACTTTAATTAATGTGCATATAAATCACCTGGGATCTTGTTATAATACAGATTCTGCTTTGGTGGGTCTGGGTGGGGGGAGGCTGTGAGCCTGTATTTCTAACCACCTCCCAGATGAGGCCAGCGAGCTGCTACCTTTACTGTACTTTGAGGCAGTAACATATAGGAGACTGTATCCATAGCAATGGATGGACCTAAATTTTATCCTGATTCAAATAATCTAAAAATACATCATGAGAGATTAGAAATATGAACATTAAACAGTGATATTTAATAGAAAAGAACTATTAAATGTATGGGTGAAATAATAGTATTTGATTATGTTTAAAGAAAATTTATTTTATAAAATACATAATATAATATTTTTAGTTGTAATAATATGATGTATGGGATAGCTTCAAAATAGAGCATTGGCCCACACACTGAAATGTCTCTGGTTTGATTCCCAGTCAAGGACATGTATCTGGGTTGTGGGTTCACTCCCCAACTGATTGGTAGGGCACATCTTCCTCTTCCTCCCTCCCTTCCACTCTCTCTGAAAAGTAATGGAAAAAAATATCCTTAGGCGAGGATTAACAACAAAATAACAAATCTCAAAAATGTCCAAACAACAGCTTTCCTTTCTCAACCTTCCTCTCTTCTAGGCAGTGGTCTGAAATGCCTCTTGATTGTCAAATTCCATAGGATATGGCCATAATGCCCCCATGTTCTCCTTTTTCTAATTTTGTATATGAAATTCAAGAGCCTGGCTTGTATAAGGTTTCAGAAGAGAGTAGATGGCAAAGTTAGGATGAGATAGCCTATCTCCTATATTTCATCTGACTTCACCTTCATTATATAACACTAGAGGCCCGTTGCACGAAGATTCGTGCAATAGGCCTTCTTTCCCCTGGCTGCCAGCACCAGTTTTCCTCTGGCACCCAGGACCTAGACCAGCCGTGGGCAAACTACAGCCCGTGGGCCGGATCCGGCCCATTTGAAATGAATAAAACTAAAAAAAAAAAAAAGACCGTACCCTTTTATATAATGATGTTTACTTTGAATTTATATTAGTTCACACAAACACTCCATCCATGCTTTTGTTCCAGCCCTCCGGTCCAGTTTAAGAACCCATTGTGGCCCTTGAGTCAAAAAGTTTGCCCACCCCTGACCTAGACCTTCACTCTGGCCACCGCCTTCCATCTTCCCTCTGGACACAGTCTTCGCTGCAGCTGGAGCCTTCAGTCTTTGCTCCTTGCTCCGGCAGGAGTCTTCAGTCTCCGGCCAGAGCTGCTCCTGTAGCTCCTTCCGCCCCCCACCCTCCCCCTCATAGCTTGATCGCTGCTTCACCTGCAGACCTTGCCAAAGGGCTCCTGGGTCCTGGGGTGCCACCTCGCCTGCGGCCGGCTTTCCAATCACGATCATGATCACAGGCCGCAGGCAAGGCGGCTCCTGGGTCCCGGGGGGTCACCTTGCCTGTGGCCTGGCTTTCCAGCAGCTCCTGGGGTCGCACACGGGGGCCTGGATGGTGGCTCCCGGTATCCCGCCCTGCCCGCAGTATGCAAATTAGCCACCATCTTTGTTGGTGGTTAATTTACATATCACACTGAGCCAATGGGAGGC
This sequence comes from Myotis myotis, assembly GCF_014108235.1. NCBI lineage: Eukaryota > Metazoa > Chordata > Mammalia > Chiroptera > Vespertilionidae > Myotis > Myotis myotis. Next base: position 16,953,096 of record NW_023416368.1, on the reverse strand, counting down.
GTAGCAAAGGTATGGTCAATTACCATGTTTGTCTATTATTAGATAGGATTGTTGCCCAGGGTCTCTATTATCTATTTTTGGACAGAGTAACTGGATTAAAGAATTAGAGATTCGGCCCTAGCTGGTTTCGCTTAGTGGATAGAGTGTCGGCCTGCAGGCTGAATGGTCCCAGGTTCAATTCCGGCCAAGAACACATGCCCTGGTTGCAGGCTCCATCCTCCCCCCCGCCCCCCAGTGGGGGGCAGCCAATCGGTGATCCTCTGTCATTGATATTTCTGTCTCTGTATTCCTCTCCCTTCCTCTCTGAAATCAATAAAAATATATTTAAAAAATACTTAAAAAAAGAATTGGAGATCCAGTTCTTAGTTCTTAGAGAAATAAAAGAGAATATGAGACATGTTCTCAACCCTTCCCTGGACAAGATCTGATATAGAAATATATCAAGGAAAGACAGTCAATTTCCCGTGCACTTTAGCCACAACTGTTCTCTTCATATAACTTCTTACTTGAAAGTCCCGTATGTTCAGTGAAAAGAGTTGCTCAGAGGTTCTGTGGAGCATGGCTTGAAAAATAAAAAACCGTGAAGGAAGGAGAGAGAAGTTACTAAGGACTGAGGTGGAGAAGGGCAAGGTTTCAGGAGACCCTTCATGGAAAAAGAAAACTCAGCTAGGTCTTGAAGTGTGAGTAGGATTCTGGTAAAGGGATAGGAGGAAAGAGACTGCATTAACAGAGCTTGAGATGGCACTGAGGAGGAGCAGAGGGATGCTGGGTGGCCAAACTCGCTGATTTTCTTGATGGCCTTGGCTATCTGAATTGTCTGGTTTGCGTAATTATTTACTTATTTCTTGCTTGTCTCTTGCAACCATAATGTAAATTATGGGAGGTGCAGTGACCTTGTGTACCTCAACTGTAGCCCAAGCACCTAGGACAGTGTACACAGAAGGTTATATGGTATGCACAAACGACTGACTCTTGGGAGATGATGGAGGTTATAGTGGGCTGTTACCTTGGGGACCAGGAACACCAGGATTCAAGGCTTGGAATTAACCTTTCTAAAGGTTGTTTATTAGAGAGGTGAGGAAATTCTAATGGCACTTTACAATTACAGTAGGACAGTGGAATTTCTGATGGATTTTGGTGGAAAAATGGTAATCAAGAAAGACTTCTTAAGAGCCCTTTGTAATATTCCAGGTATGAGGTGATTAAGGTGGGCATCAGAGTGAAAGAGAAAAACCTCACAGAGGCAGAGTCCATGAGATTTCGTTCTGGCCAGATTAATTTGAATAGTTCATTGGATCACATTATTATTATTATTATTATTTTTATCATTTTCAACCTGCATCTCATCTCCAAATTTAAACTGCTGTAATGACGATCTAAACAGCATTTCAAAAGTTGTTTGAAGGCTTTGGGGCTTCCATACAGACAGAATCCTATACTGATCTGTTTCACTCTTTCAAAACCTGGAATCCTTTCCGGGTTTGTCCATTTGAAGTGCAAAATACCATAGACCAGTAGAGTGTATTTTTGTTTTGGGTGCGTGTTTTGGAATAAACTCCAAGAATGGGCAGTGCTACTTTGTTTGTGGTTAGCATACTGGAACAGGGAGAGAGCTAGGCCACTTGGGAAATTGAAGAGGTAGTTCTCTCTCATTTCTAATTTGTTCTGTTTGATTCAAAACTCATAGACTCCTTTTGTATACTTTCTTCCTTCCTCCATGTGTCTCCGCCTTGATCCAACAGGAGGTTTTTTCCTTCTCCCTTTACTGCCATTTTGTTACTGTTTTGTTTCTCTTTCCAAGAGCTTCTGGGGCTAATCTTCATTTTCACTCTTCCGAATTGGTGCTTCATTTACCATCATTTATGTAATGCCAATATAAAACTATACCACCTTGTTCAATTTAAAATTAAACCTCTCACTGCAATAGAGGTTTCAAAAGAATTTCTAAGAAATGTGGGGAGAATGGAAGTGAGAAAAGCAGACATTCCAGTGAAGCAATGTCCCCAGAGGTTTGTTTGTAAAGTTGCTGGCTAGCTGTGTGATAAAGTTTGGTACGGCATTTCTTTCTTTTTCTCCTTTTCTAAATTAAATTTATTGGGGTCACAATGGTAATAAGATTATCCAGGTTTCCAGTGTACAATTCTATGTTACATCCTCTGGGTATTGATTGATTGTGTGCCCGCCACACCAAGTCAAATCTTCCATCACCATATATTTGACCAACTTTACCTTTGCAACTACCTCACTCCCCTTTCCTCTGGTGTGTCTATGAGTATTTGTTTGTTTGTTTTTCTTATTTGTTCCTTAGTTGCTTTAAGGTTTATATCTCTTAATGAGTTAATGTAGGCATCACATCAGCAGTAGGTAATCTTACTCCTCCCAATCCCCTCCCACCTTCCAGGTATTTTTTCATTCATATTTTTGTTGGGATGGAACACAATGATGGAACACTCTGAACTTGGTCATTATGTGTCTGGGCAATAGCAGCAAAATAGTTAGAAAACTTGTTATGTTGTATCATAGCTCTCATTTGGGTATTTGCTGGAGACACTGTGATTAAGTTTGGGGCTTCTGTACAAGATATCCAATGATTTTACAGAGAAACGGTGAATGCAATAATTGCCATTTATTCAACGTTCACTGTGGCCTCAACAATGGGCAAATGCTTTACAGGCAATATCTATCTCTTAATATTTCTGAGACTCTGCAGGGGAAAAGTTATTAATGATGCTTGGTGTTCGGGGGAAATACCTTTCCGATTGGTAACGCAAGTTGCTGAAGTCACATAGTGAGTTTCATGGCCCAGGTTCTCCTAAAAGCAGAGACAAGGGTGGTTTTCTGGGAGAGGATTCCCTGGGACAGGAGTGAAGGAGCGCATCAGTGTGTGTTACTGAGTTGGACGCTACTGGAAAGTCTGTTGTTTGATTTTCAGTGAAGGAGGGGTATTTTGAGGCACGTTTTGGAAATGCATCTTGAAACCACTCACCTTAGGGATGAAAGGAAAGCATTTGCTCATTGGCTGTTCCTCTACACCAGTGGCTCTCAGCCTTCCTAATGCCGCGACCCTTTAATACAGTTCCTCATGTTGTGGTGACCTCCAACCATAAAATTATTTTCGTTGCTACTTCATAACTGTAATTTTGCCACTGTTATGAATCATAATGTAAATATCTGATATGCAGGATGTATTTTCATTGTTCGCGACCCACAGGTTGAGAACCGCTGCTCTACACTGATTGACTTCTCTAGATAGTACATTTTTTAAAAAATATATTTTATTGATTTTTTACAGAGAGGAAGGGAGAGAGATAGTTAGAAACATTGATGAGAGAGAAACATTGATCAGCTGCCTCCTGCACACCTCCTACTGGGGATGTGCCCGCAACCAAGGTACATGCCCTTGACTGGAATTGAACCTGAGACCCTTCAGTCTGCAGGCCGACGCTCTATCCATTGAGCCAAACCAGTTAGGGCTAGATAGCACATTTTATAGTGACCCCAGGGGGTCTCCCACCATGGTTCCAGAGACACAGGTATTTGCTATAGGTATGTGTCAATGGCCCAAGGCAAGATGCTGTCCTTTGTAAGGCTAGGAAGCTGACTGAACCTGATGGCTGTAGCAGTGCCTGGAGTGGGGGACACGGGAGGGTGAAAAGGTTGAGTGGTAGCTCGCAGGAGGAACCTGATACAACTGGTTTCCAAAGGGACCAAGATTTGAACCCAAGCCAGTCTGATCCCCAGCCTTGTTCACGTCGCCTCCATACATTGTTATCGTCAAAAGCAATTATTGGAGTCACTAGATTTGCTCTTTGGGGATATGTTTTAAGCACTTAATCCTCTATCTTGACAGAAACAATGCCTTGGCTGAAGGGTAGCATAGGTGCGGTTAATCTTCAGTGAGTCTCAGTGTCTGCCTCCTTTTCCCTTTTTGCTGCACTCAGGGTCCTGGTGCTGCTCAGCTTTTTTACTATTTTGTTCCACTCTTGTTGAGTAATGTGCGTGCCTCATACCTGTGACCTACACTTTCCAGTAGTAACTGATCTGCTGCAATCGCAGTATGATAGGCAATGAAGATAGAAAAAATACGGAGTGCACAGTCTGACCTGGGCTTTACATATTTTTGTAACACATGTGGTGTGGCCTTGGGCAAGTCACTGAATGAAGCCAATTACAAGGGATGATATATTGTAGAATTACATTATGAGATTTCCAGAGTAGCGAAATCTATAGACACAGAATGATTAGCGATTGCCTAGAACACTTGGGAGAATGGGGATTTGGGGTAATAGAGCCAGGTGGGCTGGAGTTTCTTTTGGGGGTAATGAATATAGTGACTATATTTTAAAATTGGTTTTGAGATGGATAAAGAATTCTGAATATACTAATCATCATGATTGTGTACTTTAAAAGGGTAAAGGTAATTGGTATGTGAATTATATCTTAATAAAAGTATTGAAAAAATATAGAAACTTTCCAAAAATTAATACATACTCCTTAGATATGACATTTCATTACTTGCTTTTCATTGTCTCTTATGTTTCTTTTTTCTTGCCTTCCTACAGATTAGATGAACTTATTTTTCTGGATTGTATCTTGATTTATTTATAGTGTGTTTGTGTGTATCTTTTTGTAGTATTTGCTGTGCATATTGCTACACCTAGAAAAAAATAGTGTAATAGTCTGCTGTTATCAGAATCTTACCACTTCAAGTGAAGTGTGGGAACTTCACTTCTATTTTGGTCCCTTTAATGTTCCCACTTTTAAAAAGCATTATCTTGAGGTTGTACATAAAGAGCCAAGGGCAAGTGGAGATTTTGGAAAAGATAAGGCATAGGAATCTAACTACTAGTAAATGTATAAAGTAAATACTATTTGGCTATTCGAAGGAATGAAGTAGCTCTGTCTGTACTGGCATGGGAGGATGGTTGTGATATAGTAAGTGAATAAATCAGAGTTGCCAGTGTATATATAGAAAATGAATTTCCATATTTGTTTACATAATCACCACTATGGCATGAAGATCTAAGATAACACCTAATGATCCCACCTCCTGGTGTCCACACCCTGTAGGTAATTACCTTCCCTCAAGTATGGGCTGGGCCAGTGACTTGCTTCTAACCAGTAGTATATGTCTAAGGTGGTGAGATGCCACTACAGTGATTAAGATACGAGAAATTATAACGTTTGTCTCACTAGCAAACTTACTTTATTGACTCTGTCCTTTGATGGCTTTGCGGAAGCAGACTGCCATATGTAGAGGTGCCCATAGCAAGGCAAGTCCAGTAGCCTGCAAGGAGCTGAATCCTGCCAACAACCACATGAGCTTGCAAGTGGATCCCTCTTTAATTGAGTGTCCAGTGGACCCCAGTTCTGACCAACATGTTACTTACAGCCTTGCAAAAGATGCTGAATCAGAGGACACAGTTAAGCTGTGCTGAGATCCCTAACTCGTAAAAATTATGAGATAAGGTATTGTTTTAAGCCTCTAAGTTTGTAGTAATTTGTTATATACTCACTTATTATTTATATTAGTATATGCAGTAGAAAAAAATGTCAGCTTTTACTATAAATGGTTTCTATGTAGTCAACATTTTCAGAAGAATTTTACTTTCATTTCATAAACAAACACATATATACATATACAATAAACTATATGTCTATTTTGAACTGCGCTTGTCTCTGACCTACACAGCCCATACTGCAGCAGAGCAGTCTTCTGGTAAAGAAATGAGGGGGGAAAAATCTACAAACAATTGTTTGTGCGAAGTTGTTAATATGAGAGGATTATTGGGTTAAGTAACTGTAAAACTTAGCACGTTGATCAATGTAGAGCGCCCCCAAACCAAAACCCATTCATTCTGTCTTCGTGTCTTCAAAAAGAACAGGACTGGCTTATAACAGAAAAAGCATGAAAAGGGATATGATCTTTATACTTTATCAGAGTTATCTCCTGGAAATGTCAAAACATTAATCATTGTGAAGGAGATTAGAAATATGTCCAGCGTATTCGCAGAAGTCCCTGGTACATGTGTACATGAATATATGTGTTTTTTATTTTTCTTTAGTGTAAGATGAGCAGCATTAGGCATTCTTATTTCTTATAGAAGCTATTCTTTTCATTATTAGAAATCCAAGGATGATTATCATTCTGGTATCTGTTATTTAGTATCTTTATTTTTCCTATTTTCCCTTTTGCAATTGCAAAATTCCCTATTGTAATTTCCCTTTCGTCATGCCACCATTTTTTTTTTGTTTGTTTGTTTGTTTTTAGATCAGAATCACTATTTAGAAAAAGATAAATTTAGGGATTGGTAAATTATTTTTAACAAGTATTAATTGAGCATCCTGAAATATAAGGATGGATTCTGTTGGTAATTGAGATTTTTTTTAAGGAAATTCTTTTGAAAATATCTATGTTTCTTTCAAAGCACCATGACACTCTACCTTGATTTTTAGAGACAAAGTGCTGAAAATCCAACTGCATTCAGATGAAAGGACTGGCCCATTAAGAATTCAGCTGGACATTTTTCTGACACGGCATGTGCCATTTCCAGGTAATCAATTTAGGGCACATAGGAGGGATCCATGTCGTGAAATCTCTGATTTCATGTAGGTTCGTTCACAGGCATGTCCTGAGTGGAATAGAAAAATGTGAGGAGCAGGGGAAAGCTTGGATTAGCACAGAAGTGATGCTCAGAGCATAGGAATAACCTTGGCCTTAACTGGAGTTCTCCTCTGATGAATCCTGTTTCTTCTTTGAGTTACTTATGTTGTCTATCGCTTTTATGTTTGAAAATTACAGTTTTTGTGGGCTACCATTGTGCCATTTTGGTAAATGTACTTTAATTACTTAAATTACATAGACGTATTTTTCACCTGGTTTTTACATCTCCTTGGTATATTTACTATAAGACATGGTAGTTTCTGGTTGAAACTCAAACTGTAGGGAAAGCCTATATTTTAGACTTTAAGAAAGTCAGGTTAAAAAAATGTTATGGATAAAAAAGTTTCAAGGATAATCTCAGAGTAGAACCATAAAATTTTGATTAAATTACAATTTGTACAATATTTCAGCCATGAGTGTCTCTCTTCCTGTCTGTCTGTCTCACTCTCTCAGAGTAAGAAACTGTATGAGTTGGTATTACCTGTTGTACAAATAATGTGAGCTTACAGCCTCATTGCATTTTTATTTCTCTTTATCATATTCATAGGCCTGTTATTACTCTGTCTTTGAATAGTCCTAGCCCATGTTCAACAAATATTTTTGGAATATATGTTACAGACACGGGAGAGTTTTTAACTTGAAAATAAATTTTGTGACCAGAATTAAGAAAAAAAGTTTGGGACTTTCCTTGGCAGTCTAAAGTAGAAGAAAATTTAAAAATTCCTAATATATCAAAATGTTTATCCCACCTTTCATTTTATCCCAGCATTCTTATTTTATAATATTTTATTGAGTAATAATTAAAGACTGCTTTGCTAATTGTCCCTTGTCGAAGTATATTATTAAAATTTTTCTGGACATGATAATGGCCAAAGTTACCCTATGTTAGAGACATTTTACAAGCCTTTTAGGTTATATGACAATATAGCTCAGCGGTTCTCAACCTGTGGGTCGCATCCCCTTTGGGGGTCGAACGACCCTTTCACAGGGGTTGCCTAAGACCATCGGAAAACACATATATAATTACATATTGTTTTTGTGATTAATCACTATGCTTTAATTATGTTCAATTTGTAACAATGAAATTGGGGGTCACAACATGAGGAACTGTATTAAAGGGTCGCGGCATTAGGAAGGTTGAGAACCACTGATATAGCTAAACTGTAGTGTCCACATCAACTCAGAGTGAATTCCGTGGGAATTATTTAGGTGCAAACAGTGTTATACTAATTGTACTAACTTGGATTTGCATAACGCTTGATAATTTTCATAGCTCTTTCTTATCCCAGTTCACATTTGATTTTCACGCTATGCCCAAGAGGGTAGTAATGTGGGTATTGTAATCTTCAATTTCTAAGTCCCCTTATTGAGTCACAGTCTAAGAGGAACTTACTGCCTGACATTGAATTCCACTTTACAGATAAGGTTCACGAGTGTGTACTGTTCACTGGGGTAGACATAGTGATCAGTAACTTCTGTATCTTTTATTATGACGTCTGGTAATTTTTAATGCCAATATTCAAATAGGATTCTGAATAATTTTTCCATCAAATAATTTGATTTTTACCTTAAAGTCCTTAGGGTCATATTGAGTCAGCAAGCATTCGTATGTGCTGTGAATAGCAGGTATTGACATAGTATAGCTAACTGGTAAGAACTGGTTGTTTCTAGAGCCAGTCCTGGGTTTGATTGATTGTTTTGCTTCTGGCCTTGGCAAATTTTTAAAAATCGTTGTGAACCTTCATTTCTTCATCTTCAAAAAGGAGATAATGCTGGTTAGTATTTTATTCAGTTCTGGGATTAAATGTAATAATGCATGGAAAATATGATTGAGAATAAGCATTGAATAAATGTCAGTTGCCTCTACTCCTTCCTTTTTTCTTTAAAATGTGTTTTATCCATGGAAGGAAAAAGATATGTGGAGTATTGTTTAGATAAAGTGTTTTACATATATTTTCATGTTAATACAATAAAAAACAAGTAACCTGCTGAGAATACATGTACCTCTCTTATATATATCAGTGAACAAACTTGTTTTTAATTTTTTGGCAGACTTATGAAACCAATTAGCTTCATAATATATATGCAGCTTTAATGGGCAAGTAAATAATTAATGTTATTGCCTTTGTACATTTAGCTTTTCAGTTATAAATTAACATAATTAAAAGAGTAATGTTTCAGTATGCATTCTACTAGCCAAATTTAAATCAGGCAATTAAACTGTAGGTTTTCCGCACCAAATGAGCTTCAGCTCATAATGAGGCAGAAAAGAGACGTAAATTTGTTTTTTCATGATCAGGTTCATTACAAAAACATGAAGGAAAATACTTGCAGTAGGTGCAATCAAATAAATTATTCCAAACCCCACTTATATATTTTAAATTGTTTTTCTGGGTCTTCTGCCTTAAATTGAGAGCTTAAACACTGTTTTTTTGTTGTTTGTTTTATTTTTGTTTTTCTTTCTCCTTGCAAAGAATCACCTTGGATCTGGTCAGAATGTTATGTATGGGGAGCAATGTTCAGTGATCCAAATCTGTAAAGATGATCTGCTTGTGTGTAAATCCAGAGTTGAGATCATTTAAATGAAAGGTAGGCCAGTTTGCATGCCTTGAATCAAAAGGCTAGCTGTGTGAAAATTGAGATTGTGTGAGGGTAGTAATGGGGAAAGGGGCTGGAGGAAGGTCACGGCTGTGCTCTACGATCCACATGCCTGTAGAAAGGAGCACAGCAGTAAGTAGGTTGTACTCTCCCTGAGATGTGAAGCAGGTGTACTTCCCCCCTTTGCAACCCGCTCCAGGGAGTACTATCACACATTTTTTAATCTATGACAATACCTTTTGTGACTACATTCTTCCAAGCAGAGTGAGTAGAAAATGGGACCTGCTATGTGGGGGATAATTGAATTGCAGCCATTTCTAATCTTCAAGAAACACTGGTTTGTAATTAAAGATGCACTGCCTAATGATCTATATTTAACGGCTTGCCACGTTGAAGCACACTACTAAAAGGAAAATTCTGGATCGCATTAGAACGGGCACATGTATCACACACATCTCTTTTTGGAGATGGATGCCACCGCTTCACTTTCTTGTCCACTGATCTGTCCATGAAGTTCCTTGAAAGCATAGATTTTTCTGTCCAAGGCTCTTCTGCATATAGTTCCTTCTGCCTAGAAAAGTCTTCACATCTATTTCCCTCTTCTTTTGATAAATACTTCTCAGGCCCAGATCTCATGGAAACTCCTCTCTCTATGATGCCCAGGGTAAAGGAAGATTATCTCTTGGTTATCCCACAAGGCCTTGTACTTACTCTTCTAAACCATTTATTGCCCAGTGTTAACAAAGTGACAAGTCTTGAAAAAATCACACCATTTACAGAGTGTCCCAAAACATGGATACGCACTTTAACAACTGATAACTAATGTATGTCTTCTCTTTTTCAGCCAGACTAAGCGATGCACAAAGGAAATTTATCCTAAAATGTTACTGGGGGTTTGAAAACAAGCTGAAGTACAAGCATTGCCTTTATAATTATTACCTTGTGTCCCAATAAAATATATACATACTTTAACAGTTGATAACTCACTTAATTTTCACTCCTTTTCAGGTTTAAATGATTTGAAACAATGGGTGAAGCCAGACTAAGCTTTGCACAAAGAAAATTTGTCCACTAGACTTTTGTTATGGGGATACATAAAAGATAAAGTTTACAGTACAAAACCAGCAACTGTTGACAATTTGGGGGTGCACGAATACTGAAGGAAATTATTCTTGATGTTTGCGATTCCATTACTTAGCATTATCAGCAGTGCCTGGACCAGAATGGTCATCAGTTTGAAAACAGGTGTTGACAAAAAAATTATCCATTTCTGTGGATTCTTTTCAATTTTGAAGATGAACTGTATGTTAATAAACACTAACTTTATAATCATTCAAAGCTTGTATGGGGGACACCCTATACATTTGCCAGATAAGGAAGCATGGCTTTTGAGGACACCTAGAGATTAGGAATCAGAAGATCTTGCATCACTTGGGGCATGTCAGATCTGAAAGACTTAGTTTTCTTCATTGAAACAACATTGTGAGTTTCTGTTCCTGCATTATCAGGAAGTACCAACTCACTCATGTTTTGAGGATTAATGGCAAATTGTGACATTTAACATATCCCTTTGTGTGTGACATGAAGATGTGAGAAGCAGTGCAGTGCCATGGTTATGAGTACAGGATCTGGAGCCAGACTATGTGGATTCAAATCCCAGCACTGCCTCTTTGGTCCAGTTGCTTATTTTCCCCACCTATGAAGTAGAGATTATAATAAAACCTTCTTAATAAGTTAGTGAGGAGGCCACAATGAGTCAATACATATAATTGGGACTTAGATTTTATAATTACTATTACTGATTATTTTTTTCTGTTCACTGACTTCATTAAGGCTTTATTATATTTCTTCCCTAGCAATTATAGTAGCCATATTTCTACTTTAACATATTTGTGTTAAGTTCCTACTCAAATAATCCCCCAATATCATATACTGAAAAGAAAACGAAGAAGAAAATATTTTTCACTCACCTATAACGTCTTTTCCTTCCTCTCCTCCTAGCATGCTTTGTGTAATTCTTTCTGAGGAGATGGTACAGCATTGGGTTGGTTATTAGCATTAGCATAATGAATTTCAAAAAAACATGAAGCACTTTCTTGTTCTCCTATTTCCTCTCAGAAATGAGCTTTCTCATGTACATTGGCAATCTTGTTCTTCAAATAAGTGCTCTCTCCCTCATATTCAAGATAACTTTTCAAATTAATATAATGATTTGTTCCATTCTAAGGGGTAATTGTCTGTAATGTTTTATTTTTAGAGTAATATCCAGTAATTTTCAGAAGCTGGAGCTTGTCACCAAATCATTGAAATATAAGTAATGTTATAACTACCCCAGGAGAGTGGCTCAGTGGATTCCAAGGCGCTTGAAAAGTGAGTGTAGCATCCAGGTTGCCAGCCTACAGACATTGTGAGGATAAATATGTTAAGAAGCATCTGAAATTTCAGGGGGGAGAGGGAGGGAATAATGAGGGAGAGCATTTACATGAGAAAAACTTACTAAAAATATGGTTCCAGCAAATAGGAGATATTTCTACTACTAAAGAAAAGAAGAAAATGACTTTTAATACCACCTGAACATATCTGGGCCAAAGAACCCAACCTTCTCATGAATGAGAAAAAATATTCCATGTCATGCACAATCATCATCAAGTCAGTTTTCATCTTTCTTTGTGAGGGCAGTGGGGTAACAATCATACTTTCTGTTTCCCATACGCTTAAGGCCCTGAGGCCAGAAGGAGTGTAGCGCTCCACCATAATAGAAAGGTGGCCAGTATGGCAGGTGCACCTGGAGTAGGTGGAGGTGTATGATAGAAGATGAGACTATAAAGTAGGGGCCAGGTCTCTGAAGATCTTCTAAACCAGCCGTGGGCAAACTACGGCCCGCGGGTCGGATCCGGCCCGTTTGAAATGAATAAAACTAAAAAAAAAAAAAGACCGTACCCTTTTATGTAATGATGCTTACTTTGCATTTATATTAGTTCACACAAACACTCCATCCATGCTTTTGTTCCGGCCCTCCGGTCCAGTTTAAGAACCCATTGTGGCCCTCGAGTCAAAAAGTTTGCCCACCCCTGTTCTAAACCATGGTAAGATTTTGGGATTTTATTCTAGCGGCAGTGTGAAACCTTTGAAAAGTTTAGGGGGAGGATTGGAAATGGTTCATTTGTCGAAGTTCATTCCTGCTACAGATTAGAAAATGGATTGGGCTCAGCCAACGATGAGTTGATTATAGACCAGTTGGAAGGCCCTGATGATGATCCAGCAGGTGGAGATCTGCTTGTCACGGCTCTGTCTTGGAGAGGGGAGTGGCCCAGAGTGGATGGAGAGCTCTCCTTCATGTCAGAGGCATTGCGGATAAGCTTCTTGGTGGGCTTCTTAGTAAGATGATAGGTTGCCATTTACGTGAAAGGACTTAGGGAAAAAAGCAACCCTAATTTATCCTTTACAATATATACTATGTGTGTATACCTGTGCGCATGCACCTGTGTTGGACAGGTAAAGTGTGTCGTTTCACCTTAACACTTCATAAGTGAAAACTGGATGCTAGAGGTGGAATTTTTCTTTAATCTTTCCTGTGTGATTGTGAACAAGTTCAAGGATTTACCCATTTGTTTTCCATTTTAATAGACCATTTTCTCCTCTTAGAGATTTTTCAACTCAGAACTTTTCAGTAAGTGAGATGTCAAATTAAGATGGACATTTTTGGAATTATACCAAATGGTTCACATAAGTTCATGAGCATCGCTTGGTGCCAGATGGCTAAGAACAATTATCTGGCCTTTCTTTCAACTTTAATGTTTTCAGAGAACTTTATGATAAGTGACTAATTTAGCTTCACATTTGTCTGGGAGGAAGGGTGAGGGAAAGATAATAGCCAGCCATCTAAGGCACATTTCTGTAATTCATAGGGCTCTGTGGATTCTTAATCAATATTAAATAGGAACTTAGCTTATGCTGCGCAGGAAGCAGATGGTTTTGGAAGGCTCAGGATCAGCAAACCTGTGTTTCCCAGGACTTTGTACCTAGACTTAAGGGATTATTCTTGTGGCTTTGTTTGTATTTATTTGTGTTGAAAATTTTAAACCAGGGTGCTAGACCATGGCGCTAGACCTGTCCTACATAGTCTTTCCTTTCAACAACCATGGGTGTAATGCTCCCTGTATGAGCATGAGGAGCTGAGGCCAGATGAGTAGGATTAAATTTGCAGAGCAGATATTTGGTGCAAACATTTGAATAGCTCGATAGTCATTGCTTTGAAGTTAAAGGATAGCTTTCCCGTCCTTGTCAAGGGATTGGGGCTGTTCCTTTTCCTAGCTGGGCACTTGGCCGGCCTACAGTATGTGTCTGTGTTGTTTTATAAACTCTTTAATCTACCTCTTGATGGGGCTAAATATGTTTCTAATTTAATCTTTCTGGTTTCTAATGTGATTTCAACGAAAGCTTATTTCCAATGTAATGGTTTCCCAATTATAGCGGAGTCTCAGTTTATGTGCATTTAATTTATGTAAATTCAGCTGTATGTGCGTGGCAAATAAAGAGAAAACTATTTAAATGGTGAAGAGGATTCTGTCCCTCATTCCATGCCATGAGCACATGCCCTGGATTAAGAGGAGAGGCTGGCCGAAACTGGTTTGGCTCAGTGGATAGAGCATCGGCCTGCGGACTGAAGGGTCCCGGGTTCAATTCCGGTCAGGGGCATGTACCTGGGTTGCGGGCATATCCCCGGTAGGAGATGTGCAGGAGGCAGCTGATCTATGTTTCTCTCTCATCGATGTTTCTGACTCTATCTCTCTCTCTTCCTCTCTGTAAAAAATCAACAAAATATATTAAAAAAAAAAAAAAGAGGAGAGGCTGGAGTCTGCTTTTCCATGCCCAGTCCTTCAGCCCTCTTATGGGGTGATGACATGGTCTAAGTGAGGGATACTCTATTGTTTACAAATGCTTTTTACACTACAGAGCCGCTACGATGAGTCTTCGTGCTGTCCAACCAAACAACTGTCTGCTACAAAACTGAAGGAAATATTTTTTCCTTCGGATTTATCTATTTAACAAACATTTGATGATAATTTATGTACCAGCACTGTTCTAGGTTCTAGGAATCCTACTGGTAATACAGTGAACTCCTGAAAAGTTCCCTGCCCTCACAGAATTTATAGCTGAATGGCTTTTGTGATCCATAATGGCATGTCAGTATGTTGCCTTCCTCAGATAGTTGTAGAATAACATTGGGTATGTGTATATATTTATTTTTAAATTTATTTTTATTGTTGAAAGTATTATGGATGTCTCTTTTTTCTCCATTGACCCCCTCCTTTTCACTCCCATCCCCTCTCAAGACCTTCACCCTACTATTGTCCGTGTCCATGGGTTATGCATATATGCATATAAGTTCTTTGGTTGATCTATCCCCCTTACCTCTAAGAATTTTCAGTGTATTGCATGCACCTGCCAGAATGGCTACCATCAGTAAATCAACAAACAAGATATGTGTATATTTTTAAAATTAAACCCCTCCATAGAGCCACTTTGAAGACAGTTTGGCAGTTTCTTACAAAACTAAATTCACCCTTACCTTACAGATCCAGCAATCAGCTCAGAGGAGTTGAAAATGTCTACACAAAAACCTGCACACAAACATTTACAAGAGATTCATTTATAATTGCCCAAACTTGGAAGCAACCAATATGCCCTTCAGTAGGTGAACAGCTCAATAGATCATGGTGCATTCAGACAATGGGATATGATACAGTGCTGAAAAGAAGTGAGCTATGAAGTCATGAGAACACATGCTAGAAACTTAATGCATATTGCTGAGTGAAAGAAAAGCCAATCTGAAAAGCTGCATATTTAATGATTCCAACTGTATAACATTCTAGGAAAAACAAAATATGAAAAAGTAAAAAGATTATTGGTTGCCAGGGAGAGGAAGAGGGAGCGATGAATAGATGGTGCACATGATATTTCTAGGACAGTGAAACTATTCTGTGTGATGCTATTACAGTGGACACATTTGTCAAAACCCATGGAATGTACACCCACAGTGAATCCTAGGGTGAACTGTGGACTTCAGGTGGTTATGATGATGCCAGATGTACCACTCTGGTGCAGGATGCGGATGGTGGGGTGGCTGCATGTGTAGGGGCAGAGAGTATATGGGAACTTTCCTACTTTTTGCTCAGTTTTGCTGTCAACCTAAAACTGCTATAACAGATGCTATATGTGCTTGTATCTGGCAAATAGTTTCTTTTATTTTATTATGGAAAAGTTTAAAAACATATTAGAGTAGAAGGAACAGGGTAATGGAATCTTATATACCCATAAGCCAGTCTATGCAAAAATAAATTCACCCTTCCCCAAACCACAACTCATCCTATGACTTACATATTCTTAGCAGTTTTCTAATAGATATAATACAGGTTTGTCATTTTGCCAAGATCATAGAAGTGGTAAGATGCCACATGGTGTGGCTGGGTCATGAACGATGGGAACTGGGCATTAGAGACCTGGGATCTTATCATCCATTTGCCCCCAACCACTTCTGTGCTTTTAGAGAAGGCACGGTCCTCTCATCGGCAAAAGTAAGAGGATTCAACTGGCTGATCTCTGTGGCCTCATCCAATTCTTTCTTTTGAAATACTTTTAGCGAGGCCATTAAGACTTTTTAATAATTATTTAACAATATGAGAGTAAAATCCATTCAGTGTAATGAAGTACAAGTCATAATTTCATTCCTTTAAAAAGAAAAACATTTTAAAATGTGTAGATTGACTTCTGTCCTGTGGGATTCCCCATAGGGCAGATTTTTCGATCTCTTATACAATTAATTGGAAATTGTTGCAAAAGTCTCTCTTACATAGATGGTTAAAATACAGATATTTTACATTGTGTGACACACTTTACCTGTAGAGGTTATTTCAGAGAAAAAGTGTTCAATTTGACCGAACAAAGATAATAGGACAGCCATTTTATTTTCAATTTTTGTAATTTTTTAATATATGTTACATATTAAACATGAAGGAAAATGGTATATTAAATCGCTGTGTGCCTCCCATCCAGTGTTAGCAAATCCCAAGATTTTACAATTTTTGCTTTTTAATTATTTAAACAATGAAATATTGATAGTTATAGCCTCATATATGGAGAAAATTGTTTTGAAAATAATTTTTCATTTGTTTGTAAATATGTCACACACTCATAAAAAATTGAAAATCAAAGAGGTCAAAATCATACATAACCCTGTCACCTAGAGAAAACTATTATCATTTTCATAAACTAGCTTTATCATACAGCTGCTATATGTTCTTGTATCTGGCAAATAGTTCCATTTATTTTTATTGTGGAAAAGTTGAAAAACATATTAAAGTAGAAGGAACAGGGTAATGGAATGTTATATACCCAATAGCCAGCTGCTAGAGTTATCAGTGTATTGGCAGATCTGTTTTACACATCACCCAGCCCCCACTGGTGCTAGTTTCTACCCATAACACCATGTCTTTCTTAATTAAGTATTTCAGTATTCATCTCTAATTACTTAGTAATTATCTTTATCAAATCTCTAGTCACTTTTCAAATTACTGTTTATAATTTTTCCATCTTGTTTGTAAGTCAAGATCCAAATAAGTTCCATCCTTTAGAATTGACTTTCATGTCTCCTGAGACTCTCTTAATTCATAGGTTTCCTATCACTCTGCATTATTTTCCTTACAATCTTCTTGTTGAAGACAATAGGGTTGTTTGTCCTGTAGATAGGTCCACAGTCTGGATGTTATTGATTGCAACTCTGAGATGTGTGTAGCAAATTCCTTAGTCACTCTCATTTCCTGTAAGCTAGCAGATTGAATGCTTGCTTTTGGTTAGACTAGTTCATAGGTGAAGCTATATTCTTCCCTCAGGAGACATGTGAAATCTTTCTTATGTGGTTTTAGCAGCCATTGATATTTTTTTACCTGGATCTGCTGTCTCATTACAGATCACAAAATGTTGATATTCAAATTTTGTTAATTTGTTTTTATTTTTGGTGATAAACTCCCACAAATAGAAACTGTCTTTCATCAGTATTTGATTATGTCACAAGGAAAAGCAGGGCAATGTGTGATTTTTCTTTTATTTACCATTTTCAAAATAATAATTTGGTTTTCTATCATCTTCTAAAGGTGACCAATGTTTTTTTTTTTCCTTCTTAGTATCATTATAAACTCATTATTCAAATACATCTGTAGTGTTTTGTCCTTTTCTATTATTACTGTCATTGATGCTCTAATTTTCCCACCCATAATTTTCAGTTTTCTTATTATGTGTGTTGTTGAGTTCATAGGCTATTTGCATTTCTTTTTATTTGAGCTTCCTGTTAATATCCCTTGCTGAATTTTCTAGACAATTATTTGGGTTTTTTGTTTCTATTTTTGAAAGAGCTTTATATATTAGGAATATTAGCTCTTTGCTCTTATGAAATCAAAAGAATACTTCTCACAAAATTACATAAGCAGTGTAAAAAGATAAATAATGAACTGGTAAAACATATTTATAATTTTTATCACAAAGATGAGCTCTTTTAAAAATATTTTATTGCATTTATTTGGGTGACATCTATATATATAAAAGCCTAAGCAACAGTCCAACCCTTTGACCATCCAACTGGTAGCTATGATGCAAAATGACCACCAGGGGGCAGATGCTCCAACCAGTAGCTGTGACGCACACTGACCACCAGGGGCAGATGCTCAATGCAGGAGCTGACGAGCTGCAGTGACTTGGCAGGTGCGGTTCTTGGGTGATGAGAACCAGGGAGGAGGGAGCCCGATTGCGAGAACTGCCCTCTTGCAATCTGGAACCCCCCAGGGGATGTCAGAGAGCCAGTTTCAGCCAAATCCCTGCAGGCCAGGCTGAGGGACACCACCGGTGCACAAATCTGTGCACTGGACGTCTAGTCGCTTAATAAAATTATATAGGTTTCAACTGTACAGTTGTATTATACATCATCTATATATTGCATTGTGTGTTCACCACCCAAAACCTTCTTCCATCACCATGTAGTCTTCTTTTACCCTGTTCTACTTCTCCCCAAACCCCTTTCTGTCTGGTAATCACCATACTGTTGTCTGTGTCTATGAGGGCTTTTGTTTGCTTAATCCCTTCACCTAATTCACCCATCTCCCCAAACCCTCTCCCCTCTCAGCAGAAAAGAGTATAACAGTCTTTGGAAGCTGCGATGGTGGACTCAGTGTTTCCTGGATTCCCCCAACATTCTATCATGTCGCCCAAGTTACTTCAACACCCTAAGCCTTCACTTTTCCCATATGCAAAATGGGAACTCTAATAACACTCCTCCATTAGTGTACTGCGAGCATTTCATGAGCAAATACAAATTTAGCACAGTACTGGCACATACAAGCTCCATAAATAATAGCTTCTCAAATTTTTTATATTGACTACCAATAACACTGATAATCAATCCCACTTACCCTCATATGGATTTACCCAGCATGTCAGCATGGCAGGGGACATGGTCCTTAGGTAGGCCAGCCTTTCCTGTTTGCCACCACAGAGTCATCAGGAAAGTGGTGTAGCTTTGTTTGGATATCAGTCGGGGAAAGGTGTCATACAGAAATGATCAATTTATGTCCATGTAAAAACTTATGTCTGTGCCTTGGCTCCATGTTGTATTCTTATTCTGTGCCTCAAAGAAATAAACCCGATACACATTGAGTTCATGACTCTCCGTGACTTGGGCTAGTAAGCAAGACATCAATGTTTTGTCACACATATTACTATTTTGTACCCTCCTATGTCTGTAAGAGACAGTTGAGGCGTTATTATGCCAATTTGATCCGTAAGAAAACTCATAGCACAATGAATTAATAATATACATACAATTGAATTAATTCAAACATAGAACTCTTTGAGGTAGGTATTATGATTTCTATACTGCAGATGAAACACTAAGAGGTTAAATAACCATGGTAGAAATAGTGGGTAGCTGAGCCAGGAATCAAATCTAGTGTTACCCGTGGAGTTTATGCAACCAAGGCTTTAAAATAATGCCCTTTTTGGCAGTCATTTAGAATAACAGGTTTTTGCTGAGCATTCTTCCTTTGTGTTCATGGTATTGTACAATATTGTGGATCTAAATTACATGTGTGACTAAGAATAGCAAATTAGAGGCTGATGCTCTTGGAGTGAGGTGATGCTTTCTAATCGTTTTATTTCGTTGGTATCAGGAAATATATGGAAAACTGCCACTTAAAATAGCCCAGGGTAATTTAATCACTGGTTTGTCTAAATGTGTGTCCAAGTCTGTCCCCAGGATAACAGATAAGGAGGATGTGGTGAACTCAGCTATGGACTGTGTTTGAGGCAGCACAGAACCCCCCCTGTCACCATTTGAGGCCATATGGAGTAGCCTGGTGCCACTGTAAATTTTTTTGGTATCTATGTTGTGTGTTGGTTCATAGACATGCATGGGAGTCTATGCGGAGTTGGGACTAAATTTCTGAATCATGCATATAATGATGTATTTAAGGAACTCATATATATGCATGCTATTAGGCTGGGAACAAGTACCACTTTTCTAGCAAAAAAGACCACTTTTTTAAAGCAAAGGGTGAACCTGCATTTTTAGATACCTAAAATAGCAAATTCCGGACTCAGAGGGATTGTTGGTAAGTGCATTAGAGATGGGTAGGGTGGCCATCTATGCTTCTATGGAGACTAAATTTTAAAAGCACATCTTGTAGGCCACTGCTATTACTACCTACACATTGTCACTCTCTGACCCACTTTATGAAATTTAAAGTAAACATTTCATTAACTAGCAAAGAAGATTACAGATCCACAATTAACCCAAATGCTAGGGAATTCTCCAAAATCCATTATAATGTTCAGTGACTTTTCTTCTAGAGTCCCTTTGATTTCACTTCAATTTAAAAGGCTAACCCATGAAGGAAATATGGTACTAATGCATAAAGAGATCTGGTGTCTAAAGTCCCAGATGTGCCCTGGCAGGGTAGCTCAGTTGGTTGGAGCATCCTCCCAATACGCCAACATTGCAGGTTCGATCTCTGGTCAGAGCACATACAGAATCAACCAAAAAATTTATAAACAAGTGGAATAATAACTTGATGTTTTTTCTCTCCCTTCCTCGCTCTGAAATCACATAAAAAAATAAAGGTCACTAGATGTTTTAATCCTTAAAATCCAGAGACACGGATTTTTCTTCTTTTTTTGCTAATCCCTAGCAGTTCAGTTGTTTGGTGTCCAGACTAGGTATAAATAGGCAAGTTATTTTTAAATATATTGTTATTGATTTCAGGAAGGAGGGGGGAGGGAGAGAGTTAGAAACATCAATAATGAGAGAGAATCATTGATTGGCTGCCTCCTGCATGTCCCATACTGAGGATTGAGCCTGCAACCTGGGCATGTGCCCTGAACGGTAATCCAACTGTGACCTCTTGGTTCATTGGTGGATGTTCAACCACTGAGCCGTGCCAGTTGGGCTAGGCAAGTTTTTTAATACTGTGCCAGAGGGACATGATTCCAGTTACAGAGAACTTTGTTTCTCCTCAGTATTTTACATTTCAGGGGCCCAGCATTGTTTTAATAATGTCAGCTGGGAGGAAATATATTTAATATTTTACAAACCAAGACCCAACACACACACCAGTGGTGCGTTGGCCAATATCTGCTGCTCAGGAAGCCACTGTTCCAATGATTAGTGTGACCACCTCTAGGGCTTTGGAAGAAATATGTCCTCTTCTATCTGGGTACTTTTATTCTCCTTGGCTGAGACTGAGCTGGACCAGTTTTCGCAGTTCCATTCTTGGAGGACTGAAACTCCATCCTTGAAGTTCCGACGATGGCATTTATAAGCATCAGAGAACTAGATTTAATCAGAAAGAGAACCCAGGGAGGAATCCATTGTGGTTTTCAGCACCAATAAGCTCCATGGTCGGTTCTGAGTTTGAACTGTCACTTTCAGGTTTTGTGATTTCAAGCAAATGACTTAATGTCTCCATCCTCATTCAAGCAAATGACTTAATGTCAATATCCTCATATTCAGATGGGTGTGATGCACCTATTGGCAAGCATCGCTGGCTGTGTGGATACTGAGTGGAGGTATGTGAGGCACAACCTTATATACCTGGTATATGTGGTATACCTACAATCACAGTTCTTCTTAAAATGTTAGTCTTTATGTCAATGTTTCTCAAATTCCCAGTAGCACCTAACCCTGTTGGTGTAGTTAGATTAAATTCATAGTTCACTCTGGACTTTCAAAAATCATAATCAAGGTCCATTTCAACGTTCTTAATTCCTTTATGTTTCTCTACTATCTCCCCTGCCCTACCCTCTCTGGATGCCTGTCTCTCTTGGGTATGTGTCTGGGTCATTTGTGGGTCAGTGCCTGTGAGCTTTATGCTCATGGGAATCATTTTCAGTGCAGCCAGTCATTAGAGTGGTGAGGTTCACACTGCCATCAGAGCAGCCACTAATTGATACCTCTTGAAAAATGACATTATTTCCTGATGCATTCAGGCTGACTGACGGGCAAGAGTGCCACCCACCTGCGTGATTAGCACTGTACTCAGGCAGACACTGTGATTTAAGATGAATGTTGTTCTTTCTTGACATATTTCCTTTGACAATATTTCTCGTATATACTTTCTCAGCTTATTTTGCCACATAACTGCATTAATCCCATTACAGTTTCCAAAGATTTTTTTAAAACTGATTTGTGAAGCTGTGTCCTCTAACCCCAGTGTTCTCCGTACCCTATTGTCCATGTGGCACCTTGTTAATGGGTAGTGTTTTGGTGGGTTTGGTGGATACTTTTTGCTTTTTGCTGAAGGAGGGAAACAAACCAGGATCAACCCAGAAGAGCTGTGTGGGGGGCAAATTAAGAAAATGAGCATGTCTCACGAGAAAACCAAGAATTACAGAATTTTCTCTCTTTATGAAGCAGAAATGAGGCTATTTATATCGGCACACCCTGTATCACTTGTTGCATGAATCAACAACTTTGTAGGAATTTGTCATGTTGTCCCATGTCTGGGCAGATGTTAGAAAATTGTAAAAGACAATGAAAGACATGCTTGAATGAAAGGTTCCTGTGGGTACAAATAAGATCCTTAATATTCCCTACCATATCCCAGTCCTTAACAAAGTGCATGGCAAATAGCATGCACTTGGTAAACATTTGTTCGTAAATGCATTCTGAACAAGTCCTACAGTGGCATAGAATGGATTGTAAGTAAGTTTTCCCTGATGCATCTTAACTTTTTATTAGATTGTACTCTAACTAAACCTGAAAGGTTGGTGACATCTTTTTTTGTTGCTACTACCAAACAGAGACAGTTTCTTAATATTAGAAAAAAAGAAAGAAGCATTTGGAAAGACTGGGGACTTGAATTCTCAAAGCAGCACAATTTATTTAATAATTCCATATATCATTGTGCTGATTTACAGCATTGTTTGCTTTCAGAGTTGAGTTTCTTGGCTTTGGAATGCAGGAATAATTGTAGACTGTGGCTTGGCAATTATTGGCCTGCTATAATTTGAGGGCCAAGATCATCCTCAAATTGCTGGGTACCACAGCAAGAGGGCAAGGAATGAACCAGACAACCATAGTTTCTCATGGTACAAAGTTCTGCCATCTGCCTCCAGAATGTGGGGGCACTTGGGGTAATGATACTTGTCTGCGTCGGAGGGTGCTTCAGAGAAAGTTACCCAAAGTCACCAAGGGCCACAAGGGCCATTCCGTATGACGCAAGAGAGAAAAGATTCATACTCTGGTGGGGAGTGAGAGGCAGATGGATAACAGTTATGGAATGCCATGCAAAATATCAGCCTGCAACAATAAAAAGAATTAAGAGCAGCAAATATGTGTTGAGTACGTATAACATGCATAGTAATGAGTGACTTAACTATGTTGCCTCACTTCATTTTCAGAAACATCCTAAAGAGGTAGCTATTTCTATCATCTCACTTTTATAGAAAAGAGCGTACTGAGAGAGGTAGAGTGCATTGATTGGGGTTTCATAGTGGTGGAACCAGGATGAGAATACTATGATTATCCCAAAACCTCCTTCTTAACCATTGTTGTTTTGTTGTTGTTGTTGTTAATCCTCACCCAAAGATATTTTCCCATTGATCTTTTAGAGAGAGTGGAAGAGAAAGGGAAAGACACAGAGAAACATCAATGTGAGAGAAACACATCAATTGATTGCCTCCTGAAAGTGCCCTGACCAAGGCCCAGAACAGGGAGGAACCTTAACCTAGATACATGCGCTTGACTAGAATCAAACCTGGGACCCTTTGGTTCACAGGCCAACGCTCTATCCACTGAGCCAAACTGGCTAGGGTCCATTGCACCCTGTTTTTCCTAAGGAATGTTGGACTGCTCAGAATAAGGGAGCCCATCTCACTGAATAGGTCACATTGGAACAAAGATATGAAATAGTGAGAGTAAAAGAACATTCCAGAGAACTGTGAGTGCCTCAGCCTCTCAAAGTTAGAGGCCTTTGAGGAATGACTAGGCCAGCATGGCTGAAGAGGAATAAGCAAGGGGAGAGAAGTGGGAGACAAAGATAATGGTAACAGAACTGTTTTATCAGGGTCTTTGGGGTCATTGTGATGACTTTGCTTCTGAAGGCTTTGATCATGGGAGTGTCACTCTCCTACTCAAGGGTCTAGTTGAGTGTGCGGGCCATGGCTTGAGCATGCCTGCTCTATAGCCCTGCAGATCTATAATGAAGCCTAGGACTAGAGTAGCAGTAATGGAGGAGGTAAGAGTGATCAGCTGCTGGATTTATTCAGAAGGTAGTGCCACCAGTATTTGCTGACGTCATGGAGGATGTGTGGTGTGTATGGGGGAGAGGAGTCAAGGTTGACTGGAAGAGTTTGGGCTGACCGCCAGGGTGAACAGAATTGTAACTGACTGAGAAAAAATAAGCCAGGAAGCCTAATAGACGTGGCCAAGGCAGAGTGGCCAGTGATAGGAGGCAAGTTTGGTTTCTTAGAAGCCAAGTGAAGGAAGTGTTTCAAGGTGATGGATTGTCCTCTTGTCTCATTTAGCAGAGACCCCAGTGTTGAGCACCTTGTTTGTGTTTACGAAAGATTTGCTTGAAATAGGCCATAGGTAATGAATCATCCTGGGGAGCTTTTCCTCTCTGATCTTCAGTTTCCCCTATAAGTTAAATGAGCAAATGAGCTAGTTGTGTCCTTAAAAAGCCTTCCATTCTTTTTTTAAAAAAAGATGTATTTTTATTTATTTCAGAGAGGAAGTGAAAGGGAGAGAGAAATAGAAACATCAATGATGAGAGAGAATCATTGATTGGCTGCCTCCTGCACACTCCCTACTGGAGATGAGCCTGCAACCTGGGCATGTGCCCTAACCAGGAATCTAACCTTGACCTCTTGGTTCATAGGTCAATGCTCAACCACTGAGCAACTGGCTGGGCAAAAAAACCTTCCGTTCTTGATGTACTATGGTTTTTATGATTTAGTGTGATTCCTTGATTTTCAACAAGACGGAATCTATTCAGGTATGATGCATTTTTATTCCAGTCAGAATTGAATGTATCTTTTGTTTAGTCTCTTCAAACCGAATGGCCTTGAATTTAATATCACAGTTATATTTTAGTTTCTGTTTTTCTTTATTAATGTCTTCTTTTTCCTGTGATTTTTGTAGCCGTGGCAGAAGCCTCCATCCTCTGGCACGTGGAGCAAGCTGTACTGGACCCTGTGTGGAGGTTAAGAAAACTCTCTCTTTGGTGGTGGCCTGAGGAGATCATCTCAACCCCAATGTTGCCCTGAATTCTGTGCTCAAGATTCAAGATTAGGATTGGGAAGGTATGAACTTGTGATTTTGATGTCTTATTTTTAAGGTGAATACATTTAAAGACGCTTATCATTTTCACAGCCTTTTCTCCTTCCCATCTCCTTTTTTCTTCTTTTAAGCAATGACTTTTTATTATTTTGCTGCCAGCTTGTGGGATATGGTGGAATAGTGTACAGTGGGAGAAACTGAGGCTGCATTGTCTCAGTAATAAAGAGGTCACCAGAGGCCAGTAAGAAAGAGCAAGGGCGTGGAGTGTGTGTGTAGGGATCTCTGATGGAAAGAAAAGGGAAATTGAGGTTGATGATCATGTGAGAAGACCTCAGGTAGAGAGATGAATAAGTAAATGGTGCTGTGTAATACACAGTTTATTTCCATTTTCATTGTCCACAGAAAAACTGGCCAAGCTTTGTATTATATGTCAAGGTCTCCTGGGGAGCTGTCTTTATATTTCTTTAGGTTACATACTCATGCTGTCCAACTGGAAGTTGGAGTCAAGCAGCCCCATTTTTTTTTTCTGCTTACAATTATAAGTGTGTGTGTGTGTGTGTGTGTGTGTGTGTGTGTGTGTGCGCACACACACACATACACATACATGCATGCATATGTATAATTAATATATATTTTGGAGGCTCGGTGAACAAAATTTGTGCACAGGGCAGTGGGGGCAGGAGGGTCGGTCCCTCAGCTGGGCCTGCACCCTCTTGCAATCTGGGAACCCTGCGGGATCGGGCCTAAACTGGCAGTCGGATATCCCTTTCACAATCCAGGACTGCTGGCTCCTTACTGCTTGCCTGATTGCCCCTAACCACCTCTGCCTTGGCCCCCACCACGGTGGCTTCGTCCAGAATGACATCCAGGAGGTCATTCGGCTGTTTGTTCTACTTAGCATATTACACTTTAATTATTTTATTTATATATATATATAATTTGAGTGGTTTCTAATTACTCTCTGGAGTAATTAGTAGGAGGAAGGGGGGATTTTACATAACATACCATTAATGTTGTGCTTACTGTGAGACACATTGTGCTATAAGCTTTGGAAATAAATCACAAGTACATCTGATAACCATTTGCCTTAGGGATTTCTGTTTTGGGAAACCAAAGGAAAGATAATTAAAAATGGCATTCTGGCGGGTTCTCTCTGGAGCATGTCCAAGCTTTTCTTCCTTCAAAGATGCGCATCTTTACTTTCTCTCCTAAACCCCAAGGGTCCCCATAAGACTTGGAACCAGGGGAGCAATGGGCAGTAGCAGCTCATCCTGGGTAATCCCTTGTTCCTGTCTCCAAGGCCCCCTTTTCTCTGACTTTTCAGTGAGTCGACAGCAGCCCCACTTTGGCTCATATCCTTCCTATAACGCCGTTAGAGAAGCAAAGCAGCCCGCCTAGGCTCTCTCCTGTTACTTTTTCTACCCTAAGCCCTTCCTTTGTTTCACTGTCCCCAGATTTAATGAATGTATTCTCACAAAAACGCTTTCTGAGCCTGCGTAGCAAGGAAGGGACAGGGCAGACTCATGCCCAGGCTTGTTAGAGTTTATGTCTCTCTGCTCTACCATATAGAATAGGAGGATGGCGTGCATTGCTGGTTAAAAGCACCGGGACAATGTGGTTTCACAGCCTGGGACCACATGGCGTATCCAAAAGAAACTGTATCATATGTCTGACAATTCCATTGATACCTCATTTGCTATCATTTAAATTTCCTTCAAAAAAAAAAAAAAGATAAAGGAAAAGCCTTCATAACTCAAATGCTTCTGGGAACTGGGAGAACAAAGTAGCTAAGTTGTTGAGTCGGCTTCCTTCTCACGGCACATAGTCTTGCCATGTGTCATTATTTAAACAAGTTAGAGATCGAGAGCTGATGAAAATCAAATTAGTTCTAGCTACCAGCCTGCTTTCATGTTATCCATGAATTACTCTCTGCTGGAATAGGGTATATACTTTCAGGTGATCACAAATAGACCTTCCTTGGAGGGTAAAGCATATATATTTTCTATCCAATTTTTGCAAAATCTTCCAAAGCCCATGCAGAAATTATTGAGCTCTGATATTCACGTGGCTCACAGTACCTCTGAAAGTGCTAAGAGACGGGTGAAAATGTGAGAGGAGTATTTGAAACAGACTCTTCTCTCCCTGTTTTTGGGGGATTTTTTTTTCTAAAGAAGATACGTTATTTCCCCTCTTTGAACCCTAGGGTATCTGTAAAGCAGTTTAAGTATAAATACTACTTATGAATTCATCTCCCATGAACATGCTTTCAATGGCTAAATATGTCACCTAACAATCAACAAGGAGAAAGCATACAGGGCGCCTTTTTGAGACCTTGCACAAGTATCAGCATTGTACATAAGACATGTGCTGTTGCCATGCGTTTCTCTGCCCACATCCTTGATCTGTTGGAAAGGAAAGCTCAAAGGCTCTTCTCTGCTTGTCCGCAAAACCTGGAGAAGCTTACGGGTTTGGGCTGGGATTTGACGACTGAGTTCTTTGCTTTAGGAGTATTGATCTTTAATCAAACTTTAATTCAACATGCCGGGGTGCTGTCAGGAATCTCCACCTAGATGCCCACTAATTACAACATCAGTTCAGCAGAGGAAGTTTTAAAGGGCTTGGCCGTAAAAAATGTTCTTGGTTTAGAGACCCATCAACCCTTGAGGGGAAAGTTAAGCTCCTCGTGATGGTTGACAGAAGACATGGGGCAAGTTCACCACAGGGCTAGATTCAGCTTTAGTGTGTAGAGATAGGTGCATGGCCCTGCTCACAGACCAAAACCCAATTTCCAGGAAGGAAGAAGGACACGAGGCAGTGCTGGTCCATCCCTCTGCCAGGATGCTTCCTGGCTCCCATGCTCCAGCGCCCCCAGCAGATGTATCAGATGTCTTGTCAAGTGAAGACAGCGTACATGAGTTTACGGGGTTTAGAAAAGGCAAACAAGCTTCTTCCTGAACAGAAAAGCCATTTGATGTTGCTAAGCCAATGCTGGTCGGAGTGTGGCCTATAAAACAGCAGCAGCAGCAGCATCACCTAAGCACATGAGGCATGCAGGTTCTCAGGCCCTTCCTCAGACGCAGGCAACCAGGTCCTCTTGCAGGGAGGGAGGTGCAGGAATATGCTTTTAAAGCAGCTGTCCAGATCATTCACATGCCTTGCTGACATTTGAAAACCACTGTTTAACCTGTTCCCCAATCTCCGGTAAAGAAGGGTGTTGAACAAAAACCTCATGTCTATAAACCAGGAAGCTCTTAAAATATTAATGATTGAGACACTTAAGTGTGTGTAAGTTTACGTCTGAAGGACACATAAAGCACAAACCACAGAGGAAAAGAAATAAATGGAACTTCATGAAAATGAAAAGCATCTAGTCATCAAAAAACACCACCAAGAAAACAGGTAGCCTACAGACTGGGAGAAAGTATTTATGACACATATAGCTGACATGTACAAGAAGAGGCACTTCATAAAACAAGGTATAGAATAACCAATAATCACAAGCAATGGTGTTTAAAAGAATTTGTTTTCAGGGAAATGCAAATTAAACGCACAATGAGATACCTCTGCACACCTATCAGAATGGCTAAAATTAAAAGGACCCCAACTATCAAAACTTAAGAAGATACTGGTTGAAATGTAAAATGCTCCAGTGGCTTTGAAAAGTAATCTGGCAGTTTCTTAGAAAATTTTACAACAGTCTATGATAAGATCCAGCAATTCCAGTCCTAGGTATCTGTCCAAGGATGGAAAACATGTATCCACACATTTGTAGTAGCATTATTATAAATATCCAATACTGAAAACAACTCAGATGCCCAACTTAGGAAAATGGATGAGTAGTTTTCTGATCTACTCATAAAGTGGAAGACTAGTCAGCAATGAAATAAAAAATTTTGATAAACATAATAACATGGATGCATCTCAAAAATAGTATAATGAGTAAAAGAAGGCAAACATCAAAAATATTTAAGATTTATATGAAATTGTAGAATAGTCATAACTAATCAATAATAATAGATATCAAATCAGTGCTTGCCCTGTGGGAGATTATCTGGGGAAGGTACAAGAGAGACATTTCCGGGGTGATGGGAATATTTTGCATCTTGATATGCATTCGTCAAAACTCATTCAATGGTAAATTCATTGAGCTTTTTACTCTATGTAAATTATGTATGTAAAATGGATAAGACATTTTTTCAGAAACTTCCATTTATTGAATACCCTGTCAAAAGTGCTATTCTGTTTAAATCTTCAAAGCAACTCTGGGGGTGGTGTTACTAGTCCTAATTTACAGATATGGAAACTGTTACTGTACAACGTCAGGTAAGTTGCTGCAAACCATATTGCTTGGTCATAGAAACAGAATTCAAAAGTAGGTCCCTTTATCTCAAAAACATCTTAACCATCAAGGTATATCTTTGGCATATGTGCCCTGGTTCCATTTTTAATTCCGGGTCAAGGGTGAGGCAACAGTCCCCTGGAAGAGGCTTCCATAATGGCTAGTGGGGGGACAGTGGTTATTAAATGGATGAATTATATATTTTCTGCTAACTTTAGGGAGGGGTGAGATAAAAATTTAATAGCAAATGTTACTACTGCCTCAGGGATCATTGGTTTAAAGCACTCCAATGCAGGTCTGTATTCTCAGTGTGATCCTTCTTGATTATGACACCTAATATAAATAGTTATATCAGAAACCATAAAACATGCAATTTAGAAAACATGATACCATGACTGGCAGAGGCAATGCCATTTAACAAAGCGCACTAGAGTGGGACTGCATGGGTTCAGATGTAGGCGCCTCCACATTCTGTTCTTGATGTAAGACCAATGGCCAGGCACCGACCTGCTGGTAGCCTCAGTCAGTCTCTTCATTTGCAGGGTGGGGATGACTCTCTGACTATCTGATATGCTTGACGTGAGCATTAAATAAAATTATGCTGGTAACGTGCTGGTAGGTGCTGGTCCCTTATAATCCCTGTATAAATATTAAGCTACTATTTTTGGTTTCAGAGACCATATGAGCGATGACACTTCTAAACAAGAAAATAACATGATACTCTGTTTTATGTGGCCTCTCGGAATCACTGTGATTCTATTCATTTTGCTTCAGCTGAAAGCAAAATACTGTAGTTTTCTTTAAAAAAAGACAAAGAACAAAAAAAGGTATCCATTTTATTAAAAGAATTTGGAAACTCTCAAAGAATGGAGCCTGTCGCAAAAAAAGAAAAAAAGCATTTAATTAAATGTCAGAAATTGTGTTGAGGAAAAACTGTCATTAAATGTAGTTGTTACATTTTATCTGACCAGAGTTATTGAAAGGGAGCCTGGAACTATTTAGCACATTTAAGGGATACCAACAGGGTTAATTGTCTTGGGAAGGAGTGCTGAAGAGCTGAATTCCTTTATGCACCTCTCCAGTTTGTGATATTGTCATTAATTTCATGAGACTTGGGCATACGTCTTTATTTTAGCTGTGCACTTTAGTCTCAATTTCCATAAAGTTTAAAACCAGAGATATGACAAATATGTGCAAGCTAACAGTGCTTTTTCTATAAAGTCCAAATTATTCTAGTACCAACCTGCTATATAAGTAGAGAATCTCTGCATACCTCCAAAAACGGTTACAAAAGGGGAACTGCTTTTGAGGATAGTTTGTGTCATTGTTTCTGATTCTGATTGTCACCAGTAAGTGCGGGAAGGTGGGTGGGTGATTTGGGATAAGAGCCCTTCAGATACTGGCAGAGGGGTGTGTGTGTGTGTGTGTGTGTGTGTGTGTGTGTGTGTACGCAAATGTTTATTTCCCCCTTTGGAATCTTTCTCCATCAATAAAGTCTTATGCTGGTTTTATGCAAGTGCTAGTGTTCATGTGGATCACCTTTGTGCTTGTCTGTTTCCTCTGGATGTGGAAAGGATGGTTTTTATATTATCTGTGTCTCCCGGCATGTCAGCAGAACTGTGGCTCACTTATCAAGTCTTATGACGGCCCTTCTCCTATGATTTTCTTCAGCCTTCACTGAATTTCCTCTGAAATTCATCATGCATTGAAATTTCATCTCAGATAATAAATATCCTGGTGCCAAACATGAAAGCATCAGCAGAACCACTTCCGTGTGAAAGGAGAAGCCTCTTGCTGGGAAACCCAGAGGGTAGCTTTGCACAGCTGGCTTTGTTTATTCAGCCAATGTATGGCACGTACCTCCCATGAGCTAGAGGTTGGGCCAACTTTGCTACTTCATGTCTGCACGACACCTATTGACTCTTGGATTTCAATATCCTGATGTATACAATGGGAGTTTGGATCAGGTAAGCCTGAGAATATCCTAGATTTTACTGAATATCAAGTTTTATTTAATTTTACATAAACTGGTGATTAATGGTGATCCAACAACACTCTCTAGGCATGTTTAACCATTATCTGTAAGTATCGATTCCAACATGGAATATGAAGGTCCAAGCAGATTGACCTAAAGAAATTATAAAATTTCTATAAGCCTTCTTGTTCAGTTTTAGCACTTACTCTGTACTATGTAATTGTAGAATATCATTCATTGAGAAAGTCTTATTTGAAATACAGTCTAATTTTCTTCTCTATATAGTCCAGAAGTTTTCCTTTTCTTTCTACCTCTTAGGGTAGCTCTAATAAAGCTATTACATTTTATAGATGGGGAAACTGAGGAAGAGAGAGGTTAACTAATTAATAGAATAAGAAACTCCTATGTTGAGATTGGTCCCTTATAATTAATGTAAAGGGCCCAACTCTACTCATAAGATTTTTTTAAAAAAATATATTTTTATTGATTTTAGAGAGGAATGGAGAAGGAGAGAGAGAGAGATGCATCAATGAGGAGAGTGAATCACTGATTGGCTGCCTCCTGCATATACGCTACTGGGGATCGAGCCCAGAACTCCAGCATGTGCCCTGACCAGGAATCTAAGCATGACCTCCTGGTTCATAGGTTGATGCTCAACCCCTGAGCCACAGTGGCCAGGCAACTTGCAGGATTTTTAATCCTGAGCTAAAGCATACCTACTGAAGGATGCCAGCTTCAATGTTCTTTGATTCTGCTTCTGAAGATGGCAGCAACTTTTCTGCCTTTACAGTTTTGTTTCTAATTCAAATAGCTGCCATTTTAAGAATAGTCTCCTTTTGACAGTTATTGAAGAAAATATTTGTGTTTCTCCCCTTGAGCACTGTGTGTTGTAGTGTTTGTTTCCTTGGTCTGGATTTTACCCAAGGCCTTGAAACTAACAAAATCTGAGCTATTGTGTTCAAAACCATGTACACATTCAGCTCTTTTTTTTTTTTTAATATATAAAATTATTCTAGTACTAGAGGCCCGGTGCCTGAAAATTCATGCACTGGAGGAGGTCCCTCAGCCCGGCCTGCCCCCTCTCACAGTCTGGGAGTCCTCAGGGGCAGGAGGCAACCCGGCTATCAGGGGAAAGCGACACCCCATCACGCCTCTGCTGCCGCCACTACCGGCAGCGCAAGTCTCGACCAACTCTGGTTACCTGAGCCTCTGGGGGCCCTGGGCAACTGGGCAGCTGCCATTCAAGGCTTGCCTGTGCCTCGGGCTGGCCCTGGGGGGCTGGGGGGCTGAGGGGATTGGGCGCTGCCATCTTGTGGCTGTGGGCCATCTTTGAGGGTGTGGCAGTCAATTAGCTTATTCCTTCCTTATTGGCTGTGGGTGCCACCATATTTGAGGGCGTGGCAGTCAATTAGCATATTCCCTCCTTATTGTCTGTGGGTGCCACCATCTTTGAGGGTGTGACAGTCAATTAGCATATTCCCTCCTTATTGGCTGTGGGTGCCATCATCTTTGTGACATTGTGAGAGTCAATTAGCATATTCCCTCTTTATTATATATTTTTTATTTTTATTTTTTGCTGTCATACTGTGATAGCCTTGCTATTATTTTTTATTTATTGTTTAAGATATTACAAATAGTAGTACATATGTCTCCTTTATTTTTCCCCATTGACCTCCCCCTGGCATCCCCTCCCACCTCCCCAGTACTTGCGCCCCCCCCCCCCCCCCCCCCCCCCCCGGTGTCTTGCGTCTGTTGGTTGTGCTTATATGCATGCATACAAGTCCTTCAATTGATCTCTTACACATTTAGCTCTTATTTGCTAGGTTAAAACACATACACACACACACACACACACCATCACTGTCACTGTCGACGACAATGGCAAAATGGCCATTTTAACATTTCCTGAAATTTGACCTATCTTGTTTTTATAACTAAACTAGTATAACATAGGTTAAAATCGATACACTGCGCATTTACATCTGCACGATGTATGATTTTCTCTTCAACTTGTTATTCTCCTTCACTTTGCTGTGAAATGCACCTCCACTTTCCCATTTTTTTGTTTGTGATGCTTTCTCAAATGTTCACACCAGCATCTTCATATTTAGCCAGGACCATAGAGTTGATCTATGTCTATGCCAATAAATATATTTATTTGCCATATATTGGTAAATTTTGTGAGGATTAAACAGGAATAAATGTGGAAACACTTTGAAACTTCTAACCCCCATTGCTTAAAGAATCGTCCAAAGCCCTGAATGTACAATACACAATACCCCCATTTATATTCTGCCTTCTTGCATCATCTCTGCTGTTTTTCTACCCTCTGCCTACCCCCAGCCTTTCAACCAGCTACAGTGACCTTCTCCATGTTTTCAGAAATATGCCAGGTCTTTTTAAATCACCACTCCTTTGCACCTACTGCTCCTTTTGACCAAAGTGCCCATCCCCACCTACTTCCCCTTCAAAAAAAAGAGAAAGAAATAATATAGAAACCCCTCACCTTTTAATATTCAATTCATGGAGGTCTTCTGAGACTCCCTTGAATCATATGTCACTCCCTCCTTTTTAATCCATTGCATCTTTTTCAACTCTGCATTATAACTCTTCACTGTGAAGAGAAGTCATTATAATTGTGTTTATAAATCAATCTCCTTTAATATAATGCAAGCTCTTTAAGATAGGCATTCTTGTTCTTATGAATGTATCCTCTAGTTCCCAGCTTGGCCTGGCAGATAGTGGGAACTCAGCAGATATTGGAATGAGGGAGGGTGGCATAGTATATTGTAGAATGTATTTAGTTTCAAAATAAGTCATTTTTCTCCTGGTTTATTGGTTCTTTTTGGGATTTCTTATTTTATTTTTGGTTATTTTTATGTTGGTAAGCTAAATCCTTATGGTTCAGAAGAGATTCCATAAATAGCATCATGGAAAGGTAAATTATGAGAGTAATATAAGCCTGAAAAGGAGAAATCGTGAGGTTACCTCAAGAATGAAACACAGGGGCAGTTCAGTACAGTTGGTTGCTTCTGGTCAGGAGAGTGAGGAAGTGAATGCTATTATTTTATTTTTTGCTCTGTACTTGGTGTTCTTTTGAGGAAAACATTTATACAAAGGAATACGCTCTGATTTCCGGATCAGTGCCTACTGATCCTGAAAGACAAATTTGTCAAAGTATATTATAAAGTATAAACATGACTCTATTGAAATATATAAGGAGTATATATCAAAGGTTTTATTCAACTCATTAATGAATGAGAATCATAGAGATAGAAAAGCTGAATCTAAGAGCGTTTAAAGTAACTAAGTATCTGTAGACTACCTCAAAAGGTGTTTGGAAATGAATTTGAATTAGAGACAAAACCAATTAGTCCTACAGAGAACTCAAACTGTAATTGAGATTATCTTTCTCCAGGCTTTAAGTCTTTGTTAGGAACTACCTTCTCAAACTCTAATGAAATAGAAACTAGCAAAGTAAAACACTGGTTCATTCTCCTAGAGAGGTAAGAATCCTTGAGTGAGATTGTGGAACAATGTGCAAGTCTCACTTTGTACACATTTCATCCTCTTGGTTGCCAAGTTTTGGATAACTTTTGTTCCTAAAAGAAGTTCAAATATTATTTCATGAAAGTTTCCCTTATCCTCTCAACATGATTTTCTCTTGCTTTGCCTTTGTTTCCATAGCATACCTCTATCACAGCAATAACAGCAGTTTTAAATTATTTGTTAATTGTTCTTTTTAAATTATTAATTGCTTGTTTTACTTCCCCACTAGAAAGCGAGATTTCTTTGTACAGGCCTGTTAACATAGTAAATTATCAAGGTATTTGTTGAATTAATGCTTTAACTTGCAAAAGTAATTGGTTGTTTTTATAATGCAGAGATGGTAAATTAGAGATGGGAATGCAGGAGGAGGAGAAATATCAGTAAGTGGATAGCTAGAAGGGAAAAACTCAAATCTCCTACAGAATCTGTTGATGTGGCAATTTTCAAGTTGTTCAGTAAATAGCTGGGTGAAACTCTACTATCTGTTAATGAAGCTACAGTCAGATGTTAAAGGAAATAGAATTCACATAGAAGTACCGCCAGGTGAAATGACCTATGGAAGCTCATCTCTCTTATATCTTTTTTTTTTTATTAAATATATTTTATTGATTTTTTACAGAGAGGAAGGGAGAGAGATAGAGAGTTAGAAACATCGATGGGAGAGAAACATCGATCAGCCGCCTCCTGCACATCTCCTACTGGGGATGTGCCCGCAACCCAGGTACATGCCCTTGACCGGAATCGAACCTGGGACCTTTCAGTCTGCAGGCCGACGCTCTATCCACTGAGCCAAACCGGTTTCGGCTCTCTTATATCTTTTGTAAATCTTTCTTCATAATGCCAAACATACTTCTTAATGAAACAAAAGGGAAGGTTCCAGGGCAGAAATGCCCTCCTATTTGCCTCATACCTGGGGCTAGGAAATGATGCCACTTGCACTTTTTTAAAACCCATGATCACCAACACTTTTTCCTGCTGCTAGAATGGCCCTCTCCCACACCGACCATATGCAAGCACAGTGCCTGGAAACTGGGATGCCTTTTGGTTTGGTTCTTTTAGAAGAAAGCTTAGCGTTCTGTCCAGCTTTAAACATCTAAAAACTTCTGACAAATCAAGAGAAGTTCAGTAGTCCTGACAGTGTTTGACATCTATGTTTTTTTTGTGTGTGTTAATTATATATGCCCCCCACTCCCTCCATCAAAGGTCTTTTATTTGAAGCAGTTCCAAATGGGCTCCTGTTGATATAACTGGAACACCAGTTAAACTTAGCTACATGCTGATAAACATACTTAGGCAGAGTTTGGAAGTTACTGTTCAGATGCTTCCAGGTGATCACAGGACACCAGAGCCCATGAGGACTCCTCAGCTGTCCTTGAACTCCTCCTCATGTTGAGTTTGACCACTAAGGGGTTCCACACGGAAGGTCAAGTATTACTTTCTATATGACTAGCAAAGGGGCCAGAAATAAGGTGGCATGGCAGATTAATGACCTTGAGGCATAGGAGGACCCATGCCCTGCCTGAAAGGGATTAGCACTACTCAGCTCCCGCTGGCTGTTTTGGGATACTGAAGTGAGCCTAAGGTTTTCAAGGCTATCTTTTATGAGACTGGAAATGCAGATTTTTATACACAGTCTCCTGATCTTCAGAATGGTCTGTGGACTAAGTGAGATGAACTGGCAGGCTCCGTCCACGTGGGAGCCAGTTTACCACCCAAGCCTAGGCATGGAAAACAGGAGCCATATTTATAGCTTCCTAATTGGTCTCCCTGCAACCATCCCTATCCTCTCGTCTGTGCAATGGCAGCTAGAGTGATCTTTTTAAAATGCAGCCCTAATCACGTCTTCTCTCTGTTTACAACCCTTCGGCAGCCTCCTGTCAGAGTTAAAGGCTAAAGGCTTTATTAAGGTTCTGAGGCTCTTCCTGGTCTGCAGGGTTACACCTGCCACCGCACTTCACCTCATTCTTTCTGTCCCTTTTTCTGTGACTCCTTTGGTTCCCTAAAGCACATCACTAGCATCTCCAGCCTCTGCCAATGCCAGCCCACCACCTGGGATGCTCTTCCAGCCCCACCCCCATACTTGCCCTTCATTTAGGGAAGTTTAAAAAAAATCTTTATTGTTGAAAATATTACATATGTTCCCTTTTCCCCCCATTCACCCCTTCCAGCTCACCCCTGTCTCTCGCCCGAGGCCTTTGCCACCCTATTGTCTATGTCCATGGGCTATGCAGCTATGCATATAAGATCTTTGGTTGATCACTTCCATTTAGGGAACTTTTGTACACCTTTCAGGGCTCCCCTGTGCTGTAAGAGGACTTCATTAACCCCCTCCACTGGCCTGGATTCATCCTCTTTATATGCAGCCCATGTGCCCTGGTCCTCCGACATCATAACGTACCTCAGACCCTATCTTATGATCACAATTTTCTACTAAATCTTAGTTTTTTTCTTAGTGGACAGCAGGATGTTTGGATGGTTTATCTTCAGCACCCGCACAGTGTCATGCACATTGCATAGAGATGAATGAATATGCATTGACTTGGCCTTGAACTCCCATTGCCTGTGGTAAGCATGGGAATACCATGAGGGTGTATGACTACAGAAGCGGGAAACTGGCTTCCCCATAGAGATCTCTAGTTTGGTGTTTTCTCTCTCTCAGTCTGTGAAAAGCGCAGTCTTTGAGAGGAGGCAGTTTCTTGCAATGATTTTGCTTTTTCTATGAATGAACTTGTTTTGCTTTCTGAAAAATAGGTCTTAAATTGTTCTCTATTCTTCCTGAAATGCTCTCACTGGTCTTTTAGAGAGGGGGGGGGCGGGGGGTAGTGAAGAGGAACTGAAAGGACTCTAAAGAACACAAGCACGTCGTCTAATTTCGTGTAGCCTAGTGGTTGAAACCCCTGTACCTCAAAGGCTTTTAACGGGAATAGAAAAATATGATGCCTTCAGTAGGCAAACATTTTCTGAAAAGAAAAACATAAAACATTTCATTCCTCTGCACTTAGACTAAGAACAGAGAAGAGCGTAAACAACTGAGTAACACAGTAATATAAATCTAGATACATTGAGGGCAGCCAGTGGGGACAGATGGTCAAAGAGAATGAAGGGGATCCAGAGAGAAAGGCTGAGAGATAGATAAGAATTCCTACTTTCTTCTCTTTTGTATTTCTTTCCTCCCATGAGTGACATAGAAGTCCTGAGAGCTGCAAATTGTTTACTGAGAGCATCATGGGATAGAGCTCCCCACCACCACCTAACCCTAGATCCCCATTCACCATCGGGCGATTGGAGCCTGCCAGTGGTGGGGAGGGACCAAGAGGTTGGCTGGCAGGCCCTGATCACCCAATCAGGGCCTGCAGGCTGGGGGAAGCTCCTTCATTGAGCGTCTGCCCCCTGGTGGTCAGTGCACGTCATAGTGACTGGTCATGTTGCCCTTCGTTGATTTGCATATTACCCTTTTATTATATAGGATATGTGTGTGTGTGTGTGTGTGTGTGTGTGTTTGTATGTAATAAAATATCTCTAATGATTTAATAGCTTTATTGAGATATATATTTCAATTGTGCAGTTCACCTATTTCTCATATGGTAAATAATGATTATATGTTGAAATAGCAAAAGTTTTGATAAATCAGGCTAAAATATGTTATTAAAACAGGTTTCACTTTTTATTTTTATAGTTTAATGTGGCTGCATGAAAATTTAAGGTACAATACGTGTCTCATTATATTTGACTGTAAGCTTTGACTTACAGATCAAATGGATTACAAGTATATGGCTGTTGCAGAAAATGCAATCAAAAACCCTTTAGCCAGCCCTGACTGGTTTGGCTCAGTGGATAGAGTGTCAGCCTGCGGACTGAAGGGGCCCAGGTTCGATTCCAGTCAAGGGCATGTACCTTGGTTGTGGGCACATCCCCAATAGGGGGTGTGCAGGAGGCAGCTGATGGATGTTTCTCTCTCATCGATGTTTCTAACTCTCTATCCCTCTCCCTTCCTCTCTGTAAAAAATCAATAAAATATATTTTTAAAAAAACAAAAAAACCCTTTAGCCAGTTGGTACATATCCTTTGCAAAATTAGACATTCTGTGGCTCTGCTTCTCTTCTTCTACTCTTAACCATGAATATGTTGGGAGACAACTCTCTCTCTCTCTCTCTCTCTCTCTCTCTCTCTCTCTCTCTCTCTCTCTCTCTCTCTCCCTCAGAAAATGATGTTGGTGACTTTTGATTAGCAAAAGTCATGAAATGAAAATGGTATAATCCCCATTTTCTAGATGTAGACATTATGTTTGTACCAAATGATGAATCTCATTTGGTACAAACATAAATCAGCTATATTTATGTCAGTTAACTTTTCCCAGGTGGTCATAGCTAAGTGGCTGCATTTTCCTGTTCAGATGTTTCCTTCGATGTCCTGGGAGCCCTGCTGGACTCTTGGAATTGATTTGTTTCATTCTGGCCACAAAGGTCTACATAAATAACTCCTCAAAGGACTGGACACAGTGAAGTGAGTCAAAAGTTAATACCGTGCTTTTTTTTCCTGGCAAAAGCAGGAACTTCAGTTCTCTTGTCGCCTGGACTGTGTATGGGAATCGAGGCTGCGATCAAGTTTTGTAGGTGCACCTAGGTTTTACATAGCTCTTTTAAAACTGCATGTACATTTTCTTTTATTGTCCCTGTGAAGGAAAATAATTAGAAACCCAATCTTCAAGAAAATAAGTAAACTACCAATGGCACTCTTTAATAATCTGAACTCTCCTGAAATTCTGCTCCTTGCGGGTCTGAACTTTTCATTTCTTTATGCTTCATGCTACCTTTGCGTTGAATAGACTGAGGGCAGACTAGTGGGTGACCTTGACCTTGCCTTGGCTGACCATGTCAGGGCCACCCCCAAGTGGAGGCATCTGCGCATATGCATGCCCAGGCCGTACCCATGACCAGGTAAACATATTTCTGAGCTATGTCCCATGCATCAGCATTTTCTTAAGTCCTTTGAGAGATTCCAGTATACAGCCAAGTTAGAGAAACACTGCCTTTAAGATTCTTTAGCCCCATTGTTTTAAACACTGGGGAAGCAGCAAAGCACTTGTACACATGAAATGTACGTACAACCTCGGTAACAGCTGTGCTGCTCTCTGAAGCAAGGTTGGGTCTGCAGCCCACCACATGGCCTGTCCCTGGGTCCCTAACTTGCTTGGTGCCTATGGGGCTTCTTTGAAACCTCAGGGCTCCCTGAAGCACCTATGGAAAGCCACCTCATGCGAAGTCCTCACTTGATAGGCTAGCACAGTGGTCGGCAAACCGCGGCTCACGAGCCACATGCAGCTCTTTGGCCCCTTGAGTGTGGCTCTTCCACAAAATACCACGTGCGGGCGTGCACATACAGTGTGATTGAAACTTCGTGGCCCATGCGCAGAAGTCGGTTTTCGGAAAGGAGATTGACGAAACAAGTATTCAAGATGAGTGTGGATGGGAGAGTTGGAAGGGGTCGACCTCAGCGAACGTACCTCAATCACATTGAGGACGTTTTTAGCAAAGGCCAGCTTAGGAGGACCCTAATTAAGTTAATAACAATGTACCTACCTATATAGTTTAAGTTTAAAAAATTTGGCTCTCAAAAGAAATTTCAATCATTGTACTGTTGATATTTGGCTCTGTTGACTAACGAGTTTGCTGACCACTGGGCTAGCACTTGCCCAAGGACACCTTCTTTTTCTTCTCCCTTCATTCTTTCTCTTCCACCTCCCACTCTCTTTTTTCCGAAGACTGTAGCTAGTTTAGGTGCAGGAACATGATTCAAGTCTTATGTCTTGAATTGGCAGAGTGGCCTTGCCTCTCCTCACTCTCTTCACCTCAGATCCCCCCAAAGCCCTGGAGGTGGTGAGAAGCACACAACTCCCCAAGCACCAAGTATTGTTGGGGAACTGAATAAATGATGTCTGACAAATATGTATGCTGCCATTTTTCATATGCATGCAGATGCCACTGTGATGAAAGGAAAATAATTTCAATTCAAAGTGTTAATGTATACATACCAGCCTTTTTTGATCCTGCATTTTATCCATCAATAACAGCAATATTAACAGCCCATACTGAGCATTTACTATGTGCCACATGCTGCATTTAATGCTTTATGTGAGTATTTTATTGAAGCATCATCAGAGCTCTAAGAGTAAAAAATGATTAATTATCTCTACGTGAGAAACAGAGTCAAGAAGGTTTAGTATTTGGCTCATTTTTATATAACTAAGGTTGTTCTGAGTCTAAAACTTTGCCCTTAACACTCCACATGCTTTCCTGCTTCTCAACAGATAACTGATAGAAGTATTTTTTTTCAACAATCACATTTTTTAATCTTGAGAAATTGGTTATGTAATATTTGAAGCATGAAGTATAGAGAATAATATAATAAACACCCATAAAATACCACTGTGCTCTGCCAAATCATAACACTTGGTCATAATTGTTCAGATTTTTTTTTTATTGTTGACTCTGTTACAGTGTCCTCCACTCTCCCTGCCCCCTTTGCCTCCCTCCTCCCTGTCCCCGCCCCCTCCTTGGCCTCCACCACATTATTGTCTATGTCCATGGGCTATGCATATATGCATATAGATTCTTTGGTTGATTGCTTGCCATCCTCCCCTCTGAGATCTGTCAGTCTGTTCCATGTTTCCATGCCTCTGTGCCTATTTTGTTGGTCAGTTTATTTTTTTCATTAGATTTCACATATAAGTGAGATCATGTGATATTTGTCTTTCTGTGACTGGCTTATTTTACTTATCATAATAGTCTCCAGGTCCATCCATGCTGTCACAAGGGATAACAGACAACCATTAGCAGTATATCTTTTTCAACACCACATGTTCTTGTTTGTATTATTATTATTATTTTTTAGAGCTAGAGTAAGGGAGATGAATATAGAGAGAGAGAAACATCATAGATCTGCTGCTTCCTGTACTCCCCCACCCCACTGGGGATTGAGCCCCCAACCTGGGCATGTGCCCTGATTGGGAATCAAACCAGTTCCTGGTTCAATGCTCAACTGCTGAGCCACACTGGCCGGGCAATCACATGTTCTTTTTAAAGGGAACTTCACTTTCAAGAGGGCTGAACATCACTGCTCTGAAGCATACTACTTTTTATGCTGTTCCCTGCTCTCTTAGTGAGCTCTGGACATAGCTCAACCCTTCAATTAATGAAAGGGTTATAAATCCCATGTCTATAGGGACAAGGGGGGACATCCCACTAATCAGGAAAGGGCTCAGTTTGATCTTAAGCAAACTGAAAGGTCTGTATTGTCATCTTATTTTTCTGAAAGATGGTGATCTTCCCTACCAGCCTGTTATCCCCCAACCCTTTTGTTAGAAATGTAGCTACCAAAGCACTTCTCTTCTGTTTAAAAACAACAAAAGAAAGCTACCAAGAGCAAGGCATTCAATGACTGCAGCCATTAGACTTCAGTGTCAGCGATATGGTAGGGAGCGGTGGGGTTTGGGGTAGCCTGGAGTATACATGCTCCCTCTAAATGGGGAAGCCAGTAATTCAGCTCTAAAAGATGGTGGGTGGTCCTGTGTATTCAGAACTTTAGTGTTTTCCGGAGAACCTAGAAAATTGGATTTTTATGTGAAATATGTCTATTTCCCCAAGTTGACTTAAATGCAATGAAAACACTTGCAGAGGTCAAGCAAATGATGTTTTCAATCTAGTTCTGGCTTGGGGCTTCCAGGTCACCGCCTTTGGAAGAAACAAACAGAAGCAAAACTGCAGAAAGCAGGACAAACCTAGCAATGTTGTCAGCTGGGCCTTGAACCAAAAGCGCACAGGTTTCATTCATGCACAATTCCTGTACCTTCCAGGATCTCCGCTTGTCGCTGCTCTGTGTCAGTGGCAACAGGTGGCTGTAGTCCCTCCTTGCGGGCTGACTGGGGCTCTCAGTGACCAGGACAGTTGAGGCAGCGGTGGGCCTCCTGCCAAGGCTCAGATTCTCACTAACTTTCGCTGGCTGAGCCCTTCGGCATGCAGGAAACGGGCCGCGTGGCTGCGGAGACAGCACTCCTCCCAGATAAGGGAAACAGAAGGTTGTGGGCAATGTTTTTGCTTCCTGTGGTGGGAAAGCCTTCCAAGGAGCTATCAAAAAATCCATCGTCCTGCCAAAACTCTGCCTTATTGGCCAAATGTGAATTGATCTTTTCTATGTTTACCAGGATATTTCCTCTTTCTAGCTATTTCAGTTTACTTTTTAGCGTTCCAAGTGAAATGGCAGACTCCAGAAGAGTTGGAACCTGTAATGCAACTCTTTTTTTGTTTGGTTAATACTCACCTGAGGATATTTTTCCTTTTTTTTTTTTTTAAGAAAGTAGGAGGGAGAGAGTGTGGCGGGGAGAGGGAGAGAGATAGAAACCTCCATATGAGACACAATGGTTGGCTGCCTTCCACCTGTGCCCCTACCTAGACAGGGATGGAACCTGAAACCCAGGTACTTGCCCTTGACTGGGAATTAAACCCAAGACCCTTTGGTGCAAGGGCCAAAGCTCTAACCACTGAGTACACAGGCCAAGGCTGCAATGTAACCCTTTTGTGTTGTAAATATGTGAATTGGGACCTATGCAGGGGAGAAAAAAGTTGCAACGGGCGCACTGTAAAGGTAGCCAGAATAGAACTGTGTCTTCCTGATTCATAGTTCATTTTCTAGCAACTCTCAAATCTGGCTGTGCCACAGAATCTCGTGAATAGCATTAAAACCCAGCTGTGCAGCTCATCTGGACCAACTGAATTATATACCAGGCGTGAGGACTAGGAATGTGTGATTTTGCAGGTCCCTGGGTCACTCTAAGGTAATCTTTCCATGGGCAGGTAGTTGGGAATCATTGACTTCTACTTGT
Source organism: Myotis myotis (assembly GCF_014108235.1). Classification (NCBI taxonomy): domain Eukaryota; kingdom Metazoa; phylum Chordata; class Mammalia; order Chiroptera; family Vespertilionidae; genus Myotis; species Myotis myotis. The sequence goes on along the minus strand of NW_023416368.1, from coordinate 16,909,270 downwards.
GACTCCACACCCAGAGATGGGGTCACAACTGAATTTTAGTGCAGACATTCTTAAGACAACTTCCAGGACTCACATTTCTCTGTAGTATTTGATCTTAAGGCAGAATGGGTTACTTTTGCCTTCTAAGACAAACTCAAGAAAGTAGAAATTATTATACATTGTGTAGAAATGGTGTGTTGTCATGGATCCCTGATGCCTGACAAATTTTAGTTAAAACGTGCTCAAAGCTTCATTGCATTAGAGATTCTAAGTGTTCATATGAGCAGCATTCCCAGGTTTGAGGCAAGGAGAAAATGAAATATCCAAACATACTGGTGAGCCTGTTTTTTGATAAGATGCTTAACTTGAGCCGCTGAGACATTGAATATCTCTAATAATGAGACTGCCATAAATGGGATTAATGGGAAAACAATTCTAATTTCATACGTATATGGGAGCCCATAAAAATATTAGATTCAAAAGTAGTGACCAAAGCAGGCAGATTTTATACCTTTTAGACAAGGAAGCATTACATTTGTGAAAAATTAAGCATGCAAAGAGGTTTGGGCTTGGGGTGGTAGATTAGGAAAGAAATAACAAGGTTTGTTTATACGGCCTTTTCAGCCTTCTATTCCCTACGATGATAAGGATGCCTTCTCGCCTCCTGGTACAGGGAGGGCACCTGTCACAGGGGAGATTTATTTCCTGGTTTCAGGTGCACAGAGGAGGTCAGGGTGTCCTTTTGTCCTGGCTGTTTCTCAGCTAACTTTAATGCAAAATAATCTAAGTGGCATTTTTTGAGGTGGCATATTCTCCTCCCTTCAATGGTAGTAATTAAATAGTCTAAATGCTTTTAAATAAATTATCTCTTTTAGTACCCATGTGGACTATGGGATGTGAGTATTGTCTTCACTTTACACATGAGAAGACTAAGACTCAGGTGATAAAATTCACCCTGTGAAACATAGTTGGGACTAAGCAGAGCCAGGTGTTCAAGTTCAAAGCTGACCCCTCTGTCTTATGCACAGGTCTAGTGGATGACTGGCCGTTCAAATTCCTTTACAAAGACCTTCAGTCTCACCTTCTCAAAAATTTCATCCACCATTGTCCCCTCACCAAAACTTGTCCATAGACCCTAAAAGTACTGGAATGCAGTATTAGTTGGGGGTAAAACATTTTCCCACATATATACAATCGAAAGACAGACTGTGCACATCATATGTAAACAAGAAACTTCCTTCATTCTGAGGGTCTTCTCTTCCCTGTGGGAGCAAAGCATGGTCTGCAGTTCTGTTTCACTGACATACTCCTAACTTTGATCATTCATGCTGCAACACAGTGGAATTTGAATATGGAACTTTTTATTAAGGATATATTAAAAGGAAGCATAATTAGTATAATAGTTAAGTGCATTGACTGGATCCTTTGGTTGGGTAACTTCCTGTTTGAAGAAAATGTGATCCAAATCACATTTTTATGAGTATTTGATTTTAGGGATTTTAAAGTAATGTAAAAATCAAAGCTTTAACTTCTGAATTTACATACAAATTTTGAAATAATGTGAATTGCCAAAATTAACATTATTCAAGAAGTGGATAATCTTGCCCAGCTGATGTGGCTCAGAGGTTGAGCGTTGACCATGGTTTGATTCCCAGTCAGGGCACATGCCTGGATTGTGGACTCGAGCTCTAGTGTGGGGTGTGCAGGAGGCAGTCAGTCAATGACTCTCTCTTATCATGGATGTTTCTATCTCTCTCTTTCCCTCTCCCTCCCTCTCTGAAATCAATAAAAAAAAAAATTTTAAAAAAGAAGTGAATAATCTCAAATTTGGTGATTTTTTTTGCATCATGATGTCAGTTTAACCAGTAAACCAAAAAATCTTGTCGTTATTTGTGAAGGGTGGCATTCAGTTATTTGAGTTTGAATAACATGCATGCTCCAGGTAGCTATTTTTCTTTGGGCATTTCATGGTTGATAGAACCTCTGAGGTGACTTAGGTTCCTATTGATGGAAAGGACTATACATTGGGTGCTAGAGTTTCAGATAATAAATCTAGTGTTCTTTACTGAGTTACGCTCTGGTCTACCATGTCCACATCTATAGAACATGGGTATTGAATTTTACCGGATAGTCTCTGGCAATATTCCTTTCTCTATCCTTCCACAAATCCCCACCAATACTAGACACTGTTTGGCATTCCCCATGTGGAATGACTTTATCTGTGGAGTCAGTTGGCCAGAGGAAAGTTTCCCTTGTTTTTCCATATTACAAATCAGGACAGAGCAGGGCACAACTGCTTCTAGTCCTGATGGAGCATGGGGACAGCAGCAGAGGAGAAACTAAGCTAACCCCACTCTGCTCCTGCTCCCAGACCTCCTGCTAATGCCCCCTATAGGCCGAATCTACCCGGAAGTGTTGAGGACCAGGGAGCCCATTGAAGAAGTCCCTGCAGACCAGCTCCAAGGGCACTGGGCCCAACAGAGAAGGCAAGAGTCAATCAGCAAGGGTGAGTGGGAGAGATTCATTACCCTCTTTGCTCAATTGTTGATGAATGTATTTAGCAGATGGCTTAGAGTCAAGAACCTGGAGGGGATTGCACGCACCTAGACTTGGAACCTTTTCAAAATTACATGGCATATTAGAATGATGGAAAGGACTAGAATTGAGATCTCCCAGCTCTGACTGCAAATCTCAATTTGTGTTGCACCCGCTGTCATTGAACTTCACGTCATCTTTATTAAATGTGTGGATATGAGTGATGCAGTTTGTTTTTTGAACCATTCTTCAAAGTAGAGCACTTCTCATTATGGTTTCAAGAAGCAGCATGCGATCTTCCAAATGGATTGGGATTTGGAGGGTCCATCCCAGCTCCGCAACTTTGATTAATAAAGCTTATAAGTCTAGCACTCTAAGCCTTTTCTCCACCATTACAGCAGTGGCAATATCTGTCCTGCCAATTTCACAAGATTATTTGGAAGATCAAATAAAATCATCAAAGAGCCTTATAAAATGTCATGTGCTACAAAAATGTATGGTTGTTAATCACCAGAATACAATCATAAGTAAAGGCTATCAATCTTAGTTAAAGAATAAAAATATGTAAATGTCACTTATTTTTTATCCTCTGCATATCTATTAAGTACTTGAATTGTTTAAGCTTTACATTTTAAAGAGGTGATCAATTTTTAATGATCAATTCTTTGAGATTAGATTTCAACCAAATGAATAAAAAACTAGTCACAAAAAATTAAAATCCCAAATACTATGTATACAAACACTATGAGAAATATTTTTGATTATCAAGAAAAGGGGACGTATTTTCTTTATTAAGTATCATGGAAGACTGGAGTTTGGGAGACAATAGGAAATGTTTTATAAAGACTTGAATTCTTTTTAAAAAAAATACATTTTACGCTGAAACCAGTTTGGCTCAGTGGACAGAGCGTCGGCCTGCGGACTGAAAGGTCCCAGGTTCGATTCTGGTCAAGGGCATGTACCTGGGTTGTGGGCACATCCCCAGTAGGAGATGTGCAAGAGGCAGCTGATCGATGTTTCTAACTCTCTATCTCTCTCCCTTCCTCTCTGTAAAAAATCAATAAAATATATTTGAAAAAAAATAAAAATAAAAAATACATTTTATTGATTTTTTAACAGAGAGGAAGGGGGAGGGATAGAGAGTTAGAAACATCGATGAGAGAGAAGCATGGATCAGCTGCCTCCTGCACACCCCCTACTAGGGATGTGCCTGCAACCAAGGTACATGCCCTTGACCGGAATCGAACCTGGGACCCTTTAGTCCCCAGGCCGATGCTCTATCCAGTGAGCCAAACCAGCTAGGGCAAGACATTAATTCTTTATCAAATTAATCTTCAGTGTGATTCACAGCATTAAATCAATGTACATATTTTTATGAGTAAATCTTTAAGTGAAAATTTTCACCAGTGTTTCACAATAAAATGCAGTAATTACATGATGAATAAAACTACCTCAAAAGAGAGAGAAAATGGCGGCATAGGTTAATGCCGGAGATTGCTGCCTTGAACAACCACTTCAAAAAACAACTAAAAGATGTAATGGACATCATCCAGAACCACAGGAAGGCTGGCTGAGTGGAAATTCTACAACTAGGAGGAAAGAGAATATCATACCCAGACTCAGAGGAGGCGCAGTGCTGAAGTGAAATACTCAGGTGCGGAGTGCACGCGGAGTGGGCTGGAGGCGGAGGGTGCGGTTGTTGTTTTGGAGCGGGCTGGAGGCGGAGGGCGCGGTTGTTGTTTTCAATTGGGAGGGAGTTTCAGACTCTGAGCTCCAGATCCGGGCGAGTCTCTAGGGACCCAGACTCAAACGGGAGAAGCGGGACTGTCTGGCTTCGGTTGGAACTCGAAGGCAGCTTTCTCTCCGAGGTTTGCAGCGGTTGCTGGGACTCTGTGAGGCAGAGCCCCTAGGGATGGAACTGAGAGCAGCCACAACTGCTTGCTTTGGCCCGCCCTGTAGATCCCTGGGGACCCGCCCCACCCAAGCCCTGTGCAGAGCCATTCGCCAGATAGCCTCAGGCAAAGGCTAGATTAGCACCACCCTAGAGATCCAGCACAGAAGCTCTCCCATTGCAGACACAGCGGACTCTCATAGCCAGTTAGCCTGGAGGTCAAATCACCCCCGGTATTGCCGACAACAATCAAGGCTTAACTGCAACAAGACTGCACACAAAGACCACTAGGGGGTGCACCAAGAAAGCATAAAAAATGCGGAGACAAAGAAACAGGACAAAACTGTCAATGGAGGATATTGAGTTCAGAACCACACTTTTAAGGTCTCTTAAGAACTATCTAGAAGCCACTGATAAATGTAGTGAGATCCTCATGAAATCTAATGAGACCCTCGATGTTATGATAAAGAACCAACTAGAAATTAAGCATACATGGACTGAAATAACGAATACTATACAGACTCCCAACAGCAGACAAGAGGAGTGCAAGAATCAAGGCAAAGATTTGAAATGCGAAGAAGCAAAAAACACCCAACCAGAAAAGCAAAATGAAAAAATCCGAAAATACGAAGATAGCGTAAGGAGCCCCTGGGACAGCTTCAAGCGTACCAACATCAGAATTATAGGGGTGCCAGAAGATGAGAGAGAGCAAGATATTGAAAACCTATTTGAAGAAATAATGACAGAAAACTTCCCCCACCTGGTAAAAGAAATAGACTTACAAGTCCAGGAAGCGCAGAGAACCCCAAACAAAGGAATCCAAAGAGGACCACACCAAGACACATCATAATTAAAATGCCAAGAGCAAAAGACAAAGAGAGAATCTTAAAAGCAGCAAGAGAAAGAAACTCAGTTACCTACAAGGGAATACCCATACGACTGTCAGCTGATTTCTCAACAGAAACTTTGCAGGCCAGAAGGGAATGGCAAGAAATATTCAAAGTGATGAATACCAAGAACCTACAACCAAGATTACTTTATCCAGCAAAGCTATCATTCAGAGCTGAAGGTCAGATAAAGAGCTTCACAGATAAGGAAAAGCTAAAGGAGTTCATCACCACCAAACCAGTATTATATGAAATGCTGAAAGGTATCCTTTAAGAAGAAGAAGAAGAAGAAAAAGGTAAAGATACAAATTATGAACAACAAACATGCATCTATCAACAAGTGAATCTAAGAATCAAGTGAATAAATAATCTGGTGATCATAATAGAATCAGAGACATAGAAGGGGAATGGACTGACTATTCTTGGGTGGGAAAGGGGTGTGGGAGATGCGGGAAGAGACTGGACAAAAATCGTGCACCTAAGGATGAGGACAGTGGGTGGGGAGTGAGGGCGGAGGGTGGGGCGGGAACTGGGAGGAGGGGAGTTATGGGGGGAAAAAAGAGGAACAAATGTAATAATCTGAACAATAAAGATTTAATTAAAAAAAAACTACCTCAAAAAAAATGAAATGTATCCTTAACTAAGTGAAATTTAAAAAAAAAATTATGATATGAAACTAGAAGGAAATAAAATCTACTTTTTAAAAGAGGGTTTTATTAGTGTTCAGATAAAGATCTATCCCAGCATCAATCTTATATATACTGATTTGAAATTTATAAATAATTGATCTCTAGGTTTTTTTTATTAAAAAAGCTTTACTTCTGATATTTTATTCTATCAGATCTTTTAATGAGCAATGAAGTAAAAATGTCACATAATTACACTTACTTGAAAATATTCCTTTCAGTTTCAAAGACATTTCTGTAATAGTCATATAAATCAGCAACCATAATAAATTAAGTCCAATTATTGTTGCTTTCAGTTCATGCAAGAGGGTATCTCTTAATTATATGTTCTTTCTTTAACTATATTTCCTAAGATGACACACTTTAAGATCCTGGGGGGAAAATAAATGAACCTTTTTAGTTTCATCGTTTAGCATTAAGTAGCATGTATGCCCTTCACCTAGGTTTACTAACACTGAACATGATTTAAGATTTTTCTTTGCCTAGTCTCCATGTGTACCCATCTTCATCGTACTATACGAAGCCACCTCACTTGATATTTTCTAAATAATTCCTCCCAGGTATCGCTCTTATTCTTGCCTCTTCCCTCAATTTCTTCTCTGAGATCAGAGGTCAGCAGACTTTTTCTCTAAAGTGCCAGAGTGTAAATATTTTAGGCTCTGTGGACCATAAGCTTTCTCTTCACATGAGAGAACAGCCACAGAAATACGTGGATTTACATGTGGGCCTTGCCTTTCATGATGATGTGTACTTTTATTTATGAATACCTATATCTTTCTTTATAGATGAATATTTTTGAAACTAAGGGAATCAGTGATCAAGCATATCAAATATTGGAGTTTCTATTTTATCTTGAAGGCACTGAAAAGCTTATAAGAAGAATAGGGAATGAGATCTACTATTTTTGTGTCTCACTGAGGGTTTTCTCTTTGTGAAGTTAGTTGGTGAGTTTCTCAAATTCTACTCAACCAACACCTTGTTCGCACACATTTACGAAGTGCTTACTTTTTTCCAGGCACAGTATTAGGAATTGTATGTTTGCACGCACAGCAAATTCAGAGGCATGTCTTCTGTCTTTATCTTATGGGTGAGGAGACTGGAAGGCCACTCAGTGACCCAAGGGCACGAAGCTGATGAATTGGAAAAATGACACTAAGACTGTGACATCAAAATCCATGCTCTTCTATATTAGCTTCTTAGCTACTGGTTATTCTTTCTCATTCTGTTATAAAACAGGAATGAATGATAGAGAAGAGGTGGGGAAGCCACTATATTTTTGTAGCATAGATACAGACACTTTCCTCTTTTTCTTTTTCCTGAATGGCTTTTAATTTTGAATCACAACTGTGTGTTTCAAGCCCTTAGGCAAAGGATTTTCATGAAGTTTGAATTTTTTAATGTTTCTGAATATGGCAACTATTTAATTCATAAGCTATTGAGTTAGAAGTATAAAGGTGTAATTTTTTAAAGTTACTTTTCCAGCCTCCCAATCTGATACTGCTGGCTAAATTCAGTCAAATATAACGATTTGTTTTTAATTTCAGGTTAAGGCTAGTGTTTCCCCCTCTCTTTCATTCCTTACTGTAGTTCATTTTAGGGACCAGATGCCTTAGTCTATCTTATTTCTCTAGGAAGTAAATTGTGTGACAAAACATCCATATTAGTGATAGCCCACTGTGTGGTCCCAGGGTGGTAAGAATGAGAGAAAAGGAAACATTAACCCAGGAAGGAGATAAGCAAATACAAATTGGTAGATTACAGACCTGGCTCCAGTTTGGCAAATGAACACAGATGACTCCCTTCCATAATCGAAGGTTTGTCTATACTTCTGGGTGTTGTCAAATAGCCTCTCTAGGCAACTCCTGGGGAAGCTACATCTCAGTCCAATGAGCAGTATTTCACTTGAGTCTAGGAAAGAAGCAGAGCCTGTGTGATCTGCTGGCATCAGGCTTGGGAGCCAGAAATGCTGAGCTGCCTAGAATGGGGATGTGATGGATGTGGGGTGAGGCTGGGAGTTACTAGAGGAGCCATGGTGGTAGTGGCCACAGCAATCCATTGAGCAAATGGCCCAGGACCAGGGAGGCAGGTAGGGCTAAGGAAATCGGATGAGCACAAACGAAGTCCAACAAATAGGACTTTCCATATATCTTGGCATTTGCAGGGAAGTGGCCAAACTGGTTTTAGATTTGACTCTCTTCATTATGGTTTCTGCTGAGATGTCCAGACATCCTTTCGAGTCCTGCTCTGGTCTGTGAAGAAAAGCCCCTTACCCGTTTCCAACCCCTTTCATTCTGAGGACTGTTTGGACTTCCATCTTATTCTCTCAACTGATGCTCTCTCCCCACTCAGGGTGTGGGCTGGGATGATGCCTGTACTGTTTCCTCAAGTTGCCCTGGGTCTCTTGGAGTGATTCCTATGCACATTAAAATACTGGCTTAGGGAAGATCTAAATCCCATGCAGGACGTGGGCCACAGTTGCCATCTGCTCTGAAATCCTTAAAACTAAATCTGATTATATAAACGTCACACACGCCGAGTCTGGGGGGAGGAGGCAAGGCAGTTCCTCATTCCATCAACATCTGATGGTCTCAGTTTTTATCAAACGTCCTTCCTCTCCTCAAGAGAATCCCTTTTCTAGGTTTGGATGGTGGGGATTGGGGTGGGAATATAACCAAGCTTTTCTCTACATACGTTTTTTCCTGTCACAGGGAGATTTCAGAGACTTTTAAACTTAGCCCATCATTTTAATGTCTCTTGTGCTACACTTTCTCCCATTTGGAAAATGCTGGATTCCACTTTCCTGAATGCAAATCAGGAGGAAACACTAAGGCAGCCGTTCTCAACCTGTGGGTCGCGAACCCTTTGGCAGTCGAACGACCCTTTCACAGGGGTCGCCTAAGACCATCCTGCATATCAGATATTTACATTATGATTCATAACAGTAGCAACATTACAGTTATTAGGTAGCAATGAAAATAATTTTATGGTTGCGGGCCAGAAGGTTGAGAACCACTGCACTAAGGGAATAGGAGTTCAGGGGGAAGGAAAATGCTTAAGATATGCATATCATGTCTCACTTGTGTAGGCAAACTGAGGAGTAAGGCAAGTGGGGGTGAAATCCACTCCTTTTGAGAATCATGTCTTGAGACACCAGCTCAGGGCTGATGGCTCCACAGGACCCCATCAGACCTCAAGGAGGAATCAGGAGCTTGGTAGTGTCCTTCACGCTCTCTCTCTACAGGGCCATAATGAGTGCTGTCATTAACCACAGCCATTCTCTGGATGGGGAGATGTGCTCAGTCCTCCTCGGTGCTTACTGAGCTTTCTCCACTCAGCATAACACCCTATGGTGCTAGTATAATTGCTTTTTTTCTTCATTTCTTACCTCAGGTACTATGTTCCATTGGCTCTTTATGCTGAAATTTAGTCCTTTAGCATCATTCGACAAGCTCTCGGAAGTATGCATGAGCTGATTTCTGAGTTGGGAATCTACCCATGTAGTTATCAAAAGAAATCATTTACATGTTCTGCACGTATGAACTTCGCCTGCCTCGGAGAAAGGCAAGGAAGGAAAGCTAATAGAATGTGATAAAATGGGTAAAATAAGTCTATTTACAGTCCTGCTGCTCTCAGAGCGGAGATTTAAATGTAGCCACATCGTCTCCCATAAATGTAAATGTAAGTGTATTTGAGCAGAGAATGGGAGCTGAGGGTTGTTTTTGGACTTGAGGTTCAATTTTCCTGTTGGAATAAATATTGAAGCTTAAGTTGACTGCATTGAAAATGCTATCAATTGTTGTGCTGGCTTCTTATTCTCCTTTCATTGGATTTTAATCCACAGTATGTGAATGTGTGGGCTTCTTTTACCCCCTTTTCATTTTCTCTCTGCCTTTTCAGCATCATTCTCCATGCCCATCCTTACAGCTCCCTTCATGCCATGGCACTGAACCCCGGTGTCAGCATCATTGTGTGTCACACTGGGGGAGCTGGGACTGCACCTCTCACTGTTTGCACCCTGCTCCTGCCCATGCTGGCAATACCACAAGCAAGGCAGACATGGAAACGCCTCCCATCTATATTCATCTGGGATTTGGGCCTGGTACCGAATATGAATGGGTCTTGAATTATATTTCCAAGTCAATATTGAACTCAATATCATTCGTAGAGGGTGCATTTTAAGTAATCATTACCTTTCTGGTCTTTCCAATATCAAACCAAAACGCATTGGCTTATGCAAGTACATATTGTGTACAGATAGTGTGCGAGGCTTTCCGAGGGACACAGAACTGGACAGTATGAGTCCCAGCTCTCCAAGGTCTCATAAATGACTTAGAGAGGCAAGACATGTGCGACTGTCTTTATAAATTTATAAATAGCTCAAAGATTGGGGTGACTGACAAATCACTTTCCTCAGTTTTGTTCTTTGGAAAATTGTTCTGCTAATGTTTTCTATTAGAGTTGTTATGTTGATTAAATGAATTAAAATATGTGAGGACATTTGATCATATAGTAATTGCTCAACATATTTGATACGTTTGTGTCATATGTATATGTGTACATGAATATATACACACATATAAATGTATTTTTATAATTGTAAAATGTAAATTGTATAATTTGTGTATTAATAATGCGTGCGTATATTAGTGTGTGTGTATATATATATATAGATTATTTTTTTATTCAAGAGACCTCACCAAATAGTATAGGCTTAAGAGTCAAATTGTAATGGTTGCAAGGACTTCAGGAGCTCAAGAGGAAAAGAGTCTTTAAGGCTGCACTTATCCAAGTTCTGTGGGGCTAACAGGAATTTAGTTGGGCCAGTAAGAACGGTTTGCAATAAGGAGGGGCAGAAAAAACCCCACACTTGCCAGCACTTTCTAAGTGCTAGTAAGTTCCTTGATGCTCCCTCTGTCCTTTTATCTTTTTAAAAATATATTTTATTGATTTTTTTACAGAGAGGAAGGAAAAGGGATAGAGAGTTAGAAACATCGATGGGAGAGAAACATCGATCAGCTGCCTCCTGCACACCCTTCCACTGGGGATGTGCCCGCAACCAAGGTACATGCCCTTGACCAGAATTGAACCTGGGCCCTTCAGTCTGCAGGCCGATGCTCTAGCCACTGAGCCAAACTGGTTAGGGCTGCCCTTTAATCTTGTTTTTCAACAGTGTGTAAAATAAAAACTCTTTTAAGAGAAAAGGACTAAGATGGGATCTCTTCCAAAGATATCCACTTAGCAAAGAAATTATTCAGCCTACATCCTTTAAGAAAGCTAGATAAATGCTATTTTTAACACCTTTTTTTAACTTTAAAATGTTATTTTTGCGTTGCTAAATATGCAAGTCGAAGGAGCCGAGATGCAGTGCACTGCCTGAGAGCCTGTTGATTTTTCTGGTTGAATACTTGAGCCTTCGGGTGAGTAAACTGTTAGGAGTGCCCTGAACCTGGCTGGTATTGACAGTTGCCTTCAGCCCGCATATACAGGTTTCAGATATCTTTGAAATATTGCTCTCTAAGGATAAATGCTTCAAACTATTTGAACGTTGCAGATAAGCTCTTTTAGGAAAAGTACCACAACTTCCTAAGGTTTATGTACTATTTTTTGGGGTCATAAGTATCTTTTGACTGTGGAAATTTAGGAATAGACACATTTTAAAAGAAGCAAAAACAATCTTCGCTGTGTCTGAAGAATTTTAGACCAGTGCACCTTGCAAAGATTTTCTAGAGGAATTGAGGAAATAGTCAAATGTTTTTTGAGGGAGATGCTTAAGGTATGACAAGATAGCATTTTTATTCCCCTGACTTAGCTTTGTGTGAGAAATATTCTTTTAGTCTTCTTCCCTTGGCAGTTTCTTAATCCCTGAGATGCTCATTTCTTTATCTTCCCCTGCCTGGTATCTGTTTTGCCTTTTCAGGATTAGCAGGGGGCTCTGGAGTTGAATTGACATTTTCTTATTACTACATACGCCTTGTTTCCATTACTGTCATTGAAGTAGATCACTTTAGTGTGCCACTAGAAATAATACTAATTGTTGCTTGATAGGGACACAAAATAAACCATATAGGAGAGGCTGCGATGCCCGTAGCTTCCAGGGAGTGATGATGATGCTGGGTTCACCCAGAGCAGCGTAGAGCAGAGCTGTCGGATTCACCTGAAAAGGCCTTAGGCCAACCTGGCCACTGATTTAGGATATAAAGCCCAGGGGAAGTGTGTGTGTGTGTATGTGTGTGTGTTGGGGGTGTGGGGTGGGGCTCAGTTAGACAACTTTGGATTTTCTCTGCGCTCAGTGCTGCTCTATATTACTCACATCCTTTCCACTGAGAAATGAACTTAGTCACACCTGGGACACAGTGTTCTTCATTGTCACAGTGTCCACCTCCCTAACTTGTAAATTGTTCTCACACCTGCACCATAAAGGCAATTACACCCCACAGCGAGGCAGCGATCTTAAGCTTTTCTTTAGTAGTCTTTCTTTCTCCCTCTCTGTCTCATTCTCAATCCTTTTCACTGCCTTCTTCACTCTTCTCTGATTTATTTCCCCTCATTCTCAGGCCGACTCAGACCACACTCAGGCTCAACCGTCCGTCCAGTCACCCTGGCTGCTCTGTTTTCTCTCCGTTCTCATGTCAGATTCATTTCAGAGCATCCCCCTGACTTCCCTTCCCACTGGACCATCTACATTTGCTCTCCGTGACTCTCTGTGGTGTTCATTATTCCTATCATACCCTGCAATTTCCCTTCCCGATATTTACAGTAACTTTTAATTCTGTGTTCATTTGTGAGATTGCTTGTTTGATGCTATTATTCTACACTGGATCACAAGCCCCATGATGGCAGAACTGTCTGTTTTCTCCTTGTTGTATTCCATAGCAACTGCAATAGAGCTTTCTATGTGGTAGGTGCTCATAAATCTTTGTTGGATTCATGGATGAAGGAATGCATGGATAGATGAATGGGTGGATGCATGGATGGGTAGGTCACAGACAGTTCATTTTGGTTGTTTTCAGGGAGGCAGTATGGTGGCGTGCCTGTCCCAGTGTGTGGACTTGATTTCCAGCTCCATCTCTCATCTCTGACCTTGAGCAAGGGACTTCAGCTCTGTCTCAGAGAAATGGAACAAACAAACAAACATGATAGGATGATTTTTGAGGAACAAATGAGATCACCCCTATAAAGCATTTATCAAATCCCTAGCACGAAGTAAATTAGCATGTGGTAACTAGGAGAAAAATAAAATCATTGGTTTTTCCTATCTTGTTAGAACAAGTAAGTACTCTTTTTTAAAAATTATTTATTGTTAAGTATTACATATAGTATCACATATGTCTCCTTTTTTCCCCATTGGCCACCCCACCCCCAGCACATGCCCTCACCCCCCTACTGTCTGTGTCCATTGGTTATGCTCATATGCATGCATACAAGACCTTTGGTTGATCTCTTACCCCTTACCCCACCCTCCCCTGCCTTTCCTCTGAAGATGGATGGAAATCTTCTTGATGCTTCTATGTCTCTGGATCTATTTTTGTTCATCAGTTTACATTGTTCATTATATTCCACAATGAGTGAGATTATGTGATATTTTTCTTTCTCTGACTGGCTTATTTCGCTTAGCATAATGCTCTCCAGACCCATCCATGCCGTTGCAAATGGTAAGAGTTCTTTCTTTTTTACAGCAGTGTAGTATTCCATTGTATAGATGTACCACAGCTTTTTAATCCACTCATCTGCTGATGGGCATTTAGGTTGTTTCCAAATGTTGGCTATTGTAAATTGTGCTGCTATGAACATAGCAGTGCATATGTCCTTTCTGATTGGTGTTTCTGATTTCTTGAGATATATTCCTAGAAGTGAGATTATTGTAGTAGAGTAATGTTGGACAATTTTATTATTTCAATTGGCAATATAATTTGGGGGGCTTAGATTGAGCAAACTGGAATATTTATTTTTATTTTATTTTTAAAATATATTTTTTATTGCTTTCAGAGAGGAAGGGAGAGGGAGATAGAAATATCAATGATGAGAGAGAATCATTGATCAGCTGCCTCCTGCACACCCTCAGCTGGGGATCGAACCTGCAACCCGGGCATGTGCCCTTGATCAGAATCGAACCCGAGACCCTTCGGTGCGCAGGTTGATACTCTATCCACTGAGCCAAACCGGCTAGGGCTGCAATATTTATTAAACTCCTTGGGTGGAAAGGTCAGTTTATTTTCCTCCTTCTGGAGAGCTTCACCACCCTGAATGAATGCATCTCTCCCATGAAAACCCGAACCTTCCCCTCACTAACACCCTCTTCCCTGACAAGTGAGTAATGCCATGCCTCCTGACAGGCCCCCAGGGCACTTGTTTTACTTCCTAACGTGAAAGAGAACCAGTGCACCTAGGGTGTGCTATTAAGAAAAAAACCAGTTTGTTTTTATTTGTTCAACCTCATAATCTTTGTAGGGAGCTTCCCTGTCCCCATTGGACAGATAAGAACCCGGGGCCTGGACTAATGGAGTGCGCTGGCAGTTCACTGTAACAGAGATGTATTGAGCACTGCTCTGGGCCAGGTGCTCTGGGAGCTGAGGAGAGGAACCGGGCGGAGGGGAAGGGCTCACAAGGAAAAATATGCAGGTGCCCTCAGCCGGCACAGGGCTGGGACCAGGAGTCTTTGCACCGCCGTCTGCACATCCTCGCGGTGGTGAGTGTGGCAATGCAGGAAAGGAGGCTAAGGACGTCTGTCCTTGTCAGGAGGAATCAAAACGGCTGACAGGGGACACACCTGATCTCCAGGCCCAATAAAGAACTTCCCCGCCTGACAGCAGTTCCTAAAATGCGGAGGCCTCCCCACTCTCTCACTGTCAAAACTGGGAACTAATTGTCCCCAGACTCCTTGATTATCTGCAGCCCAGCTGCTGCTCTGACCACTTGACAAATGAACTGGCCTCCTCGGAGGAGGTTTGTTTACAGGCAGCGGGGTGATTATTGCTGAGTAGCTGCAGGCCTACTTACTGAGCCCTGCTGCTCGGGCTCCTGGGCTTTGGGGCCTGGGTATTGTGTGCTGTCTTCTCCTCTCATTTCCTTCTTTACACAACCACAGGCTCTGTTACCTCTTTCTTCCTTGGGGTGGAGGGACAATAATTTTCATTATTTAAGCCTACACAGATCACTCGGACTCACTGAAGGTAATTTCTTCATCTGTACAATGGAAATAATAGCCATCTTAAAACCTGCCTCAAAGGGTTGTTAATGAGTCAAATATGAGGAATCTGATTTTTTTTCTTCTTCTTGATTTATATTGTGGTTGGAGGGGCACACACTATACACAAGCAAATAACTATATAAAAATGTCAGGTTGTGAAAAGAGCTGTGAAGAAAAATAAAGCAGGGGATGGAGGAGTTGGGGTGGGGTGCTATTTCAAATAGGGTCAACAAAAGGTTGCCCGAGATAGCAATGGCTCAGCATGTGAGTTCTGGAGGGACATGTTCAAAGCAGACTAAATAGCATGAGAGCCTGTGCAAAGGCCCTGAGGTAGGGGGCATGCTTGGCTTGTTGGGAGAATAGGAAGGAAGTGGTTTGGCTGGAGCTGAATGAACAAAGGGGAGTCAGTAAATGAGTCATCAAGGAGGCAGAGGAGGGGCATATTTCAGACCATGTAAAACCGTCTGGGCCTCAGACAGAATTGTGGGCTTTATTACAAGTTATGCAGAAAGCCATGGCGGTCTGTGGACAGTCATCTGGCATGATCTGGTGGACGCTTGCTGAGTGGGAGCGCCCCGTGAGAAGGCACAAGGGAACCGGGAGGGCAGTTGCTAGGTACGGATCTGAGCAGTGGTGGGTCTGCTGTTTCTGAGATATTAAATGGCATAATCTGATGGGGATCTAGAATTTCCAAGCACCTCAGAGAGCTGAGGGGGATGCAGGTATTGGCTGGAAGGCTCCCCACAGGTGGGTGATCAGGAGCTTCTTATTCAGGCCCTAGAGAACCCGCACAGGTGAGGGCTGCGGGGAGGTAGAGTCACAAAGGAGTCTCCAGGCCTTAGCTGGTTAGTGAACTGTCCATACACAGCGCCATAGAGACACCACGGAGCTAACCAGGCCCTGAGAGCAGCTCCCTCTCAGTCATGAGGTGGAGTAAGGGTTTCTTTTGGGTCCAGTACACAGTAAGGAAAATCTCTGAAATATGGTTGATTGCTGAGAGAAAACTAAGTGTCAAGCCAGAAAAAAGATGAATTTCTCTCACGAGACAAAGCTTGCATACCATGCTTGGGGAAGGGGACTGGAAGCAGGATGAGGTCAGTTGGAAAGTGAAGAGCAGGCATTTCTTTTGTCCTCCTGCGTTGCAGGGGGTCCATTCTGACCCTGCTAGGCATCCACAGCCCTTGGCCGAGCGTCTTAGCACAGCAAGTCCTCAGTAAATGTTACCACTTTGGTTCCTGCCACAGTAAGAAAGAATGGAATGGCAGGCAGATGACACCGTTCTCAGCACTCCCCCGGAAACCAGTGCTTGTGTTACAGGCAGAACTTCCGGAACTAGTCTGATCGGCGACTTCTCTCTGACAATCCAGTGGTGCCAGGAGGCCTATGTGTAGTCCTCCTTGCTCTGCTCTAGCTACAGCGCAGTGCCAGGTAAAACGAATTAGGAGGAGGGGCGTTAGAACATCAGTCACATCAGGAAAGTCATTCGTTAAGACAGGCAGAGACCATCACCTCGTTACCCTCCTGCCCTGGCCAAGCTCCAGACTGTGATCATGTTCCATCTCCCCATCCATCCTCACGTGGCTTTTGCAGGAGAAGAAATTGCTGCTTTTCCATAGTTCTCCACAATAGCTTTCCCTTCGCAGGGCTTGGAATTAGTTCTTGGGTGGACATTTTTAAAATGCTGCCAGGCATCATCGGTTAGGTGTCCTCCTAGGTCGTTTCCACGCTGGGGAATAACCTTCTGCTTCCCCTGTGAATGTGTGGCCTGTCTTAGGATCTGTCTGATTTCTGTTGTCAGGGCTTTTTCCCCCTTAATTTAAAGGGTATGTCTTTGTGGCTTGGTCATTAGGAACAGAAATGTGTAATTCTCAAGGAGGAAAATAGGAACACCAGGGCATGTTAATCAAAGGGCCAATATCTATGGGTTTTTACCTGTTACATCAAGATTTAAGTTAAAAACAGACAGAGCATAGTGTCTGTGCCATGCTAAGTGGGTCCTAGAAGAAGTAAAGGCATTTCAGTCTCATAGTGGCTGGTGGCTTGGCTCATACAAGCCTGTGGCACTAACTGGAATGTTTGAAGTGGAACTATTTACCACGGTCTCTGCTTACCTGCAAGCCCCTGGATTTTGATCAGTAGATCTAAAGGGTACATTCTTAATTAGCTTTAAGGCCTAAGACAGTGTAGTTTCCTGGATCGAATCCTGGAACAGCGGGAGGACAATAGTAGACAAATTGGAGAAATCCAAATAAATATCGTAGTTAATGGTAACATTTCCATGACAAAGTATTATGCCAATGTTGATTTCTTAGTTTTATTAACTGTAGCATGGTTGTAACATATGAATATTAGGGAAGCTGTGTGACAACTATACAGAAGCACACTGCAGTATCTATGCAACTCTACTGTAAATATAAAATTATGTAAAAGTTAAGTGGAAAATAGGTAAATACAGAGCGAGATGGTCTGAGGATGTTTCCGGAGCCTTTCGGATCCTGCCCTAACAGCAGGGCCCCAGTGCACATTCAGTTCAGTGAGAGCATCCACGGGAGAACGATGCTGATGGCACTGCCCAAGCCAGGAGCAGCCATCGCCCCCAGGAGGTAGACAGGTCCACCTGCCCTGATGAGGACAGTAAGGCTTGGAGGGGGAAATAACTCCTCCAGGATCAACAGATAGTGTTTGTGGGTTCAGAACTGTAGTCCTGGCCCTTGACGTGCACACCTGCTCTCATCCTGGGAGTTCCTTCCCGTCATGGCCCTGCCTTCGCTAGCTGTGATCTCAGAACATTCCTACACGTCTCTGGTTCTCTGCTTCCTCATTTATAAGACAACGAGATTGGGTTCCATGACTCTTAAGGCTTCTTCCAGCTCTGAAATTCTCTGACTTGCTGATCTACCCAATAGTACTTTTTAATTCAAATGTTACCATTCACCTTCTCTATCCAGTGGTTTCCTTTCAAGACTTAAGGAGATAACCTTTTGAATGGAAGGGGGCTTATGTGACATCCACATTCATTTCTTTCCCTGAATAATCCTGCCAACTCCATATTTCTGGGGAAACCTTTACCAGGCCCACACAGTGTGAATACTTGTAAGAGAAATTTTATTATAAACAACTTGTTATATATAATTAGTATGAGTTTTAGTGTGTATTTATAATTATTTTTTAATCTTAATACATATTACTGGTAGCACAGGAATGTAGAGAGATTGGCAATGGTAAGCTATTCTAAAAGTTGTTACATATCATTGGCTTGTAAGAGTAAAATGACTATTAACTTACCAAGTTTTCTTTGAAATAATTAGAAAAAGAACTTTCTGATTCAGTGATGGCGAACCTTTTGAGCTCGGCGTGTCAGCATTTTGAAAAACCCTAACTTAACTCTGGTGCCGTGTCACATAAAGAAATTTTTTGATATTTGCAACCATAGTGAAACAAAGGCATATTTTTGATATTTATTTTATATATTTAAATGCCATTTAACAAAGAAAAATCAAGCAAAAAAATGAGTTTGCATGTCACCTCTGACATGCATGTCATAGGTTTGCCATCACTGTATGGGTAGACATGAATTTGATTCTGTTGAAGTTCATATATCACTTTAATAACTCATTGGCTATTTTACAAATCTCTGACATAGGAAAATATATTATTAAGCAAAATAAATAGAGGAAAATATATTATTAAGCAAAATAGAATAAATTCATAATAAAAGTGAAAATTTCTAAATCCTGGAAGAAATTTAGTTAACATGAATAGATTTTTAAAATTTTGCTACTGAAAAGTAAAAGGATAAAAAAAAAGAATTGAGAACTTGCCAAAAAGATCATTTCCTGGTATACAGCCTCAAATTATTTTAAGTGGTTTTTACCAACCTTCTTTTCAGGATCTTGATGAGAGCTATTGAGCATCTATGTGTTAGTGCATGCAAAAATGCACAAATGCCCAAATTAATGCCATTTCTATTCTTGACAAAAATAAACTAAAGAGGCAAATGAGCAGTTATTCAACTGAAAGGAATAAAATTGAAAGGGAAAATAATTGTCATTTTGCTAAGTGCTGTTATATCCAGGAAAAAGAGGGTGAATAAACTAAGTAAATACATAGGCATTTGCATTTGTTTCAACAAACAGATTAAATTGATGTCTTTACACATTATTGCTTTCATGCATAGAACCATTTCCTCCATTCCAATGCCCTTTTAAACGAATTTTGATGCGGAAAAATCTTAGTGAAATCCTAAAATTCCCCAAACCATATTAAATATCTGGATTTTATTTCCTTTTCTGTAAAATAATGAAGTAACAACTTCTTTTATAGTTAACTTGACCTTTAGTCGTTATTCCTTTGATAGTAAATTAAAAAAAAATCACTGTGTCTGTAGTTTTTTAATGATATAGAGAATTAAGTTCTTTTTACTGCACCTGCAATTACTAGTTATGTGACTTTGCAAAGTCAGGCAACCTTGTTAAGTCCCAGTTTTCTTCTATGTACAATGAGCCTAATTATTCTTGTGGAATTTACATCGGGGCGTGAGGAATTTGAAAGCACATTGTGACGTATTCACAGCTATATTCTGGGCCGTTAAAACAGTTTAGTTATTCAGTGTTTAGTGAGTGCTTATTGTATGCTGGGCACTGCATTCACGGCTCAACTGTGAGCAAGGCAAAAGCAAATAAAAAAGCAGTAAGATACCTGTACTAAGAGGCTGAAATTCTAATTAGGGGAGACTACCAGTGGGAAATCAAATAAGAAACTTGCAGGGAGAGGGGCAAATTATGAAATAAATCAGAGAGGGTAATGGGTGGCAGAGGAGAGAGGCCCACCTTAGATAAGTGGTTGCAAACAGCCTCTGACCTTTGAGTGAGGAGCCAGCAGTAAGGGCAGCTCAGGAAAGGGCATTCCAGTGGAGGGAAAAGCTGAGTTTAAGGAACAAACAGGTCAGTGCAGCTGGAGCCTGGTGAACTCTAGGGGAGAGAGAGGCACAAGGCAGAGCAGAAGATGCAGGCAGGGGCCTGATTCTATTGGGCCATCTGTGCCATGTTCTGGAGTCCTGGATAAGCTCTGTGGTTGTTTTAAGAATTACACTTATTCCATACAGTTTCCAAGAGCAAAACAGAGGAATTGATCATATGAGGCAATTGGCTCTCCAGGTTTTTTCAGAAATTTTTCTTATTAACACTTTCTTTCACTATAGCCCCAAGTTAGTCAGGGAATCTGAAGATGAAAGCAGAATACTCAAGATAAGCCTCTTCCTTGCTTCTTCCTTCATAAGGTCCATGAATAGTCTCCATCATTATTTTTCCCTCCTACATATCTCCTTCAGCTATCCCATTGTCTTTCTTCCTCCTGCCAATATTTTGGATAACACAACAAACTCCATTGTGGGGCCCATGAAATCTGTCTTCCAAATGGCTTCTGAAAGGGCTTGGTTCTAGAATCAAATCTGATTATAACATTGCCTCCCCTTTCATCCATGCCCATCCCATCCCCATCTGCTTAAAACCCTTCTGTGATTTCCCATCACGAGTGAAATTCTGAGTCTTTCCATGGGGAATGAGACACTTCACTTTTTTTCCATCTTTCGACATTTCAGTGGGACCTTTATATATGCTTCCCTATGTCCACCCTCTCCCACACCTCGGCAGGTGCTCTCCCTTCACGTAGAATGCGTTGTGCGTGTGTCCATTCACTTCTCTAAACTCAGTTCCTCTATGTTTCTTTAACATCAGGGCTCTAACGTGACAAAAATCAAAATACTGTCATTATTTGGTTAACTTTTTGTTTTTCCAGCTAACACCATAACCCTCTCAAGGTCAGGGACCATGCTTGGCCATGCTGGTGTGCCTTTGGCTCTGGCCAGGCTATAGGACTAAAATTAAAAGCAGGGAAGCACTTGTTCTGTGCACTACTCTCTGTTTTATAACCTATTCTGCTTTTGTTCTCTTAACTCTAAAAGGGAAAACATTCCCTCTTGTCATGATTGCCTATATAAAGATCAACTGACAGAACATATTAAAAACAACAAGCACAATGCCAAATGTAATTAAATAGATGGTGAAAGTGACTCTTGTTACTCACAACATCAATAATATAATTATTAGAAGGAGGAACAAAAAAATTGAGTTGTGGTTTGTACCCTTAAAACGTTGACTCTAACTGGCAAAGCAAGATATATAGACAAAAATTAACTAGCAACCGCCTAATTTTGGATTAAGAAATGTTGACTTATATAGCAATTCATAGAGGAAAAACAATAACAATACCCCCCAGGGATAGGGAGAAAGCAACGGTGCTAATGATGATGGGCGCATGTATTGAACTCGTATTCTGTGCCAGGCTAAGTGCTCAGCTTGCCACATGGATTATCTCCGTGAATACTTAGAAGGGCCCTATGGGTTGGGTACTTCTTGTATTCCTCTTTTATAGATGATGACTCAGAAGCTCAGAAAAATTCTGTAATTTGCCCACCACCACCGTGTAGGATGTGAGGGGAGGCAACTTTTGTAGTCAGGCATTGTGGCTGCACAGTTCTAGCTCATAACCTCTTTGATACCTATACTGCATCTCTGAAAATATCCTGGAGGGGGTTATGATTTAACATAGGCCATGAGAAGATGTAAGAGTAAAGCTTATTAAAACAACCCCCTGCCCCAAATAAAATTGGATGGAGAGGAAAGGCTTTCTTTCCATGTGGGGAGGGGCATAGGTGAAGGAGATTACTGGGGTGGGCATAGCAAAGGAATTAGAATGATTCTGGGGTGGCAGTGTCAGAGATCAATCTGAGTAGAGCAAAGAGATCAGATGAAGCAATATGAAAACATGAGAATAAAACATTATTGCCCAGGCCCTGGTCATATTCCACCTAGATGCCTCTAATAGTCAGGCTTTTCTTTGAATCCACAGAGCTGGTTCTTTCGATGATATCATTCTCAAAATATTGATGTCTTGCAAAAAGAACAAAACAAAACAAAAAACAAAAGACTTCTACAATGGATTCCTACTGCCTACCTCATCAACCCACAGGCTTTGCTCCTGTGATTGGACCTGCCTCTTTGATCCACCCACATTTTTCACTATTGGTTTTGTCAAGCATGAGACACAAACTGGGAGATGAAATTCAGAGTCTGAAATGTCAGAATTGCTAGAGTAATTTTAGTTTCAGAGGGCAGCACAATATAGGTGATGGTACAAGGGGCTGGGGGTGGTGGGGAAAGCAAGATCACGGCAGTGTTTTGAAGGACCAGCAAGGGGACTGTGTATGTATATATGAGTAGTTGGAAAAACATGTGAAAAACTTCATTGTTTCTCATAGAATTTCCAGGACATTGATAACGGTTGAGGCTGTAATAATGGAATAGCTCTCATAGAGAGTGAATGTAGACAGAGGATATGTTATGGCTGAAAAGTGACTCTTAGGAGATGCCTATTGTCAGGGTCTTGGAGTAAGAGTTGGAAAGATCAAAAAGTGGTTAAGTGAGCAAATACCGAGAGAGATAAGTGAGTGCCCATTTAGTTACGAGCGGATGTACGAAATGAAACAACAATGTAAAAGCAGTTGAGGAGAGACTAATAACTTTCAGTAATATCAACATAATCCATAGCCAGAATAGATTTTGTGGATGAGTAGGAAAGACCCTATAAGAATAACCAAGGGTACTTAAGGTGAAATATAATTAGGAGTAATTATTTACCAAGTATTTTTTAGGTGTACAATCCTGACTTGTCCTAATATAGGCCCTCTTTTAAGGGCTTACTATCCATGTCAGTCAGTTCTGAATGTAGAGAAAAACAGTAGGAAAGTGTGTAGTATAAAATCAACTGAAGAAACAGAAAAACTATTACTAATGCATGTATATGGCTCTTATTTTTTGAGGACATTCTGCTCAGAAAAAAAAAAAAAATCCTGTGTTACTGTCTACCAGATCTTCAACTATCCTAGGTTTTTACCTCCAATGTAGTCTCATTTCGGTTCTTTACACAGAGCCAGTTCTCCTTAATCATTTCCTTGCCCTCCTGCAAAGATTGCTCAAAGATGTAATAATTAACCTAAGGAAACGCTTCATTCGAAAAGACTGACTCAGTGGAATGTAAAATGCAACAAGGAGTTTCTGGCTTTAATTTATCTTTTGAAAAAATTAAAAGGGAGTGAAGGAACTACTTGTGCATGGAAGAAAAATGGAAACGTGCTCTCAATAAATTCCCTCGGAAGTCACAGGCTCAGAAAGATATGCTGTTATTTAGACTTCCGATGAAGATCAGTTAATATAATTTTGATGGTACTAATCAATAATGAGGAAAGTAAATTAGGATATATTTTAAGGCTACAAAATTACTGTGCTTCCATTGTAAGAGCAAGTATATTTTAAGGATACAGTATTACTGTGCTTTTAATGGGAAGAGTAAAGTATATTTAAAGGGTACGGAGTTACTGTGATTTCAACTGGAAGAGTAAAGATTTGTGCTCATATCAAATGGACATGCTCTTACCTACATAAGCAGTCAACGTGGCTATTTTTCAGTGGCTCATTTTGGGGGGGAGGGGAGGTTGGAGTAAGAATAAGAAGCCACTTGCCTGGAATGGTGGAAGTAGGATTACTATCCCATGCCAAATTAACCACTTTCAGAAAGTTGGTCATAAACTTTTTGATTTCTCTTGGTTTCAGCTTAGTGTGGTGAAATACGGAATTCATTGGAATTCAGTTAATAGACTTTGTCTTGGTGGGCGGCATGGCTGAAGGTACTGAATTCAGAGACACAGCCTGTCACTGTGAATTCTTCTATTTTATTAATTTCAGCCAGGCAAAACTGTAGTGCTTGTATTTTAATATGCTAGTGTCAACGCTAAGGACAAAATACACAGACTTATTTACATATAGGCTTTGTTAAAGTACCGATATGCTATAGATATGAAGAATGGAAAGAAAAATAGATTAGAAACATCTCCAAGGAAAATCTGATGTCATTTAGTGTCTTAGTTATTTGTGATTCTTCTTTTCAGGAATGGTGTGTAATATTTTGGTTCCTTTGTGGGGGAGGTGGAGCGCTCCATTGTTTATTCTTTGAGACTCAGGTATGCCTTGCCTGCAACAAAAAGTAATGATTATTCTGACTGATTTCACAGGCCTTCAGGAGCCTGGGGCTTTCTTTATCCTATGTGGCAGGCTGCAAAATATTCTAGCAATAGCTTTTGTAATTTCATGTGAAAATATGTTTGTTGATTGTGGAGTTGTTGTTTTTTTGGTTTTTTTTTTCTGTCTAAATATGTCAGTCTCCAAAAAATACTCTCTCTCCTTTAATATCTTTTGAAAAAATTAAAAGTGAGTGAAGTAGCTACCTGTGCATGGAAGAAAAATGGAAATGTGTTCCAAATAAACTCCCTCAGAAGTCATGGGCTCAGAAATACCCACTCCCCCACCCCCTGTTTTTCCCCCCTGTAGCTTGGCATAATTGCAAGGTGACAAAATGTCAAGAATAAGGCTTAAAAAAAATACTGGGACTTCTAATTTTCTCTCTAAACAATGATATATGCATACTACAAATACATGTTTGAATGCCAGCTGTAAAACAAACAAAAATGATTGAATTCTAGGTAACCTTTGGTAAATTGTGGAGATGTTATAATGGAATATACCTTGATAGTCCGGAAAGTGGCTTTTGGGTCTATCTTACCTCGCCGGAGAAATTGCAAATCTAAGCTTCAGAAAACATGGAAGGAGAAAGAGTTGCTACTTGGTCATTAAGTTCTCCTGAAGGCATGTATACTAGTTATCCAGGGAGTTTATTTAATCAACTTTATTAAGCACAGTTTATGTACAGTGCACCGCTTCGCTTTCAGTGTATAATTCAGCTTTGACAGATGTACACATGCATGAAATTGCCACTGCCACCATCAAGAGAGGCTGTTTCCATCGCCCCCCCTCCCCCCAAGAATCCTTTTGCAGTCCATTCCCCTCCCCCTACACTCTGCTAATCCCAGGCCCCACGGGATCTGCTTTTTGTCACTGTAGATTAGTTGGGCAGAGCAGTCTTTTGAACATGCCTGGGTTGCGGGCTCAATTTCAGAGAGAAAGGGAGAGGGAGAGAGAGATAGGAAAATCAATGATGGAAGAGCATCATTGATTGGCTGCCTCCTCCACACCCCTTAATGGGGATCAAGACCACAACCTGGCATGTTCCCTGACCGGGTATTGAACCATGACTTCCTAGTTCATAGGTCAATGCTCAACCACTGAGCCATACCAGTTGGGCGGCAGATCAGTCTTGTAAACATGCAATATTTCTTCAATTTCTTGGGAAGCTGGGGACAGCTGGCGAGGGGACAGATATTTTTCATTTTAAGTGATCTAGCTGGGTATTTGATTTTTAAATGATATACAAATAGAACTGTGATACATTTTTTTTCCAAGTTTGCGTACAAGCTATTTCAGCCTCCTTTCCCTTTAAGCCCCTGATATTACAAAGTACCCTTGCATTTTTATTGATTTCCCTCTCCCTCCCCTGTCTGAAAGTTATGAGATTTCCCCCAACACCTACAATGTGAAGTGTCTTACTAATGAGGCTTGAATTGATTCAATACAAGTAAAAAGAAGACTGTATCACCCCCCAGTTCTCTGAGTTCCTCTACCCCTGCTAGTTTACTGCAGCCATAAGTTCATTCCTTCTGTCTGCCAGCAGAAGGCAAGGACCCCAGACGAAGGACACAGCTGATGTAGGACCAGCCCATAGTGAAGCCAGTTGAGTCCCACACACAAAAGTGACCTCAAGTTGCCTTCTGGTGCTCTAAAGCTAAGATTGAGTTATAATTTTTTTTAAAGGACTAATCATTAAAAGAATTCACACCCTAGCTGGTTTGGCTCAGTGGATAGAGTGCTGGCCTGCAGACTGAAAGGTGCAGGGTTTGATTCCGATCAAGGGCACATGCCTGGGTTGCGGGCTCGATCCCCAGTAGGGGGTATGCAAGAGGCAACTAATCAATGATTCTCTCTCATCATTGATGTTTCTAACTCTCTTTCCTTCTCCCTTACTCTCTGAAATCAATATAAATATATTTTTTAAAAATAAGAATTCACAAAGTAAGCTGGGTTTGAGATGAATACTCCAATATTCTTATATCTTATTACAAGCCTTTAGACACCTATTCGAGAAACTATTCCCCATGGATACTCACTTTGTTGTATCTTATTTTAAAAAGATTTTTCTCTGAATTTTCTCAATTTGTACAATAATGAAATCTAAGTCTTTTAGTTCAAAATGCTTCTATGGTTGATGGTTGTCATACAGTAAAATGACTTGCTAAATTACACTGTGTCCATTTCCTCTTCTTTCACAGCCTTCAGTTGTGTATTCCTGGTTTTTAAAAATGTATATACATTGATCTTTTGGCCCTTGATCAGAAATGAAGGCCTGCAGTTATCTGATACGTGCAAATTAGCTTGAAGTTAAGGATAGCCCAGCATCTGCACGTCCCCCAGGAAAACTTGCTGGAAACTGATTCATTTTTAACAAATTCACAAAGGCCCTCTCTGGCTGGACCTCAACAAATGTCATCTCTTTGGTGAATTTTTTAAGAACCCGGTGGGCTGTGATTTTTATAAACCAAAATAAAATAGCCACATTTCCCATGTGCTTTCTTTATTGTGCTCATTTCTGCTGCAAGTCCAGAACTCACTCAGGACACAGGGTGCTTTGATCTGCACCAAACATCTATGACTGGCCAGGGAATAATGAGCTGTGACAGGATCATCCGCTTCTAAATTCTCCTAATTGGCCACTCTGATGACTACTAGGGTTGGAGGGTTTTCTTGGCAAAAATATCCATTTCCAAATTTGTGAGATTTACTCTGCTTTTTTCGTTCATTTACTCATAATTACTGAGCATTTCCAATGCCAGGGCTTGCTCTGGGGAGTTGATCAGAATCAAGGGACACATTCTGGTGCAAAGTGAAGGGACAATATAAATGCAGGGTAACTGAGAGTTCTGAGGTATCGGGATCATGGCTGGGGGAGGGTGGGGGGTGAAAATGGACTGGTCGTGACCTGGCTGTGCTGATGTATGGATGACAGTCTTGTTGCCATGTGGTCTATTGTCCATTCAGAACACTCCTGAATCACTCTTAATCCCTGCAGTTCAAGTACAGCTTTCTCTGGGTTCTCCCCAAACTGCCTGTGAGCTCACCCTGGTGCCCAAATACAGTGTTAGGCTAAGAAAGTAAGTATGTACAGTGCTCTTTAAGACTCTCTCTGGTTTTAGGTTACTTGTGGGCAAATGGGTTGTTTTGTCCCCCTGAGTCATTCTCTGACTGGCTGCATAATGGCCTCTCTGCCTACATAAACAGCCACCGGTTTTTCTGGAGAGTCCCACGGCTTCTTGGGCTCTAGCCTGGTGTTGTTACACAGCTACTCTCTCCACTCCTGTCTCTGTAAAAACTATTATGCATTTGTCACATCTGCTTTTGTTGCAAGGATCCCCGTTTACATGAAACTAAAATCTCGATTCCCTCCTTGTCTCCCATCTGGTCCTCATCCCAACTGGGGATTTTTTTAAAAATATATTTTATTGTTTTTTTTTTTACAGAGAGGAAGGGAGAGAGATAGAGAGTTAGAAACATTAATCAGCTGCCTCCTGCACACCTCCTACTGGGGATGTGCTCGCAACCCAGGTACATGCCCTTGACTGGAATCGAACCTGGGACCTTTCAGTCCCCAAGCCGACGCTCTATCCACTGAGCCAAACCGGTTTCGGCCCAACTGGGGATTTTTATCCAACTTGGTATAAATTGGAATTTATAGGTAGAATGGGGAGTCAGCCAGATATCGCTGACCTTTACTCTTCTACAGTTTTCCCAAATCGATGGCCTCTGTACATGATTAATTTCTGTTCTCTCCTAGGAGAATGTGCTAGACTTTTGAAACTCAAAAGCCAAAAATTTACCTCTTTATTCTTCATGATTTTTTTTCCTTCTCCAGAAGCAGTGAGCATAGGATGGCCTGGCCAGTGCTTCTTTGAGGTAAAGGAACAATGGGTAAAAGGAAATAAGGCTTCATAAGGGGTCGTATTTTGAAATAGTTAACCACACCTGGTTTGTTCTGCACCAAAACTTTAAAATGGAGCAATAGAGAAACCAAGTGAAATGAACACTTGAAGGAGAGCGCTTCCCAGTGTGGCCTTTGGCGATGGCTTCATGGGAAATGGAATTCCACTTGGGTAATGAAGAATGGGTGTGATTTCAGTAGGAAGTTTTAAGGTAGAGAAGTGACTGGAAAAGGTTTCTCAGTAAAGAGAATAGCCAAATACAGGGAAAGGAGGAGCCTGAGAGGATCTAAGACTTGGATGAAAACAGTTTCCTTTTGGCGAGAATGTTGAGGGCATTCTGGCCAGAGCATACCCTCTGGAGAAAGGCTGGGTGGGTGTGAATCCCCAATCTGCCCTTCCTAGCTGTGTGACCATAGATGACATTCTTTTTTAAAAAATATATATATATATATATATTTTATTGATTTTTTACAGAGAGGAAGGGAGAGAGATAGAGAGTCAGAAACATCGATGAGAGAGAAACATCGACCAGCCGCCTCCTGCACATCCCCCACTGGGGATGTGCCCGCAACCCAGGTACATGCTCTTGACCGGAATCGAACCTGGGACCTTTCAGTCCGCAGGCCGACGCTCTATCCACTGAGCCAAACCGGTTTCGGCTAGATGACATTCTTTTTATTTTTTTTATTTTTTTTTATTTTTTTTATTTTTTAAATATATTTTATTGAGTTTTTAAAGAGAGGAAAGGAGAGAGAGATAGAGAGTTAGAAACATCGATGAGAGAGAAACATCGACCAGCTGCCTCCTGCACACTCCCCACTGGGGATGCGCCCGCAACCCAGGTACATGCCCTTGACCGGAATCGAACCTGGGACCTTTCAGTCCGCAGGCCGACGCTCTATCCACTGAGCCAAACCGGTTCCGGCTAGATGACATTCTTAACCTGTGCCACAGTTTCCTCATATGTAAGTGGAGTAAAAGATAGTGCCTATCACATGTAGTGTATGACAAGTAGATGTGTTATATATAGTAAAGTTCTTTGAACAGTGCCTGGGCTTAGAATGTGATATACTAGTATATATGAAATAAAATAGTGTTTGTGACTATTGTAATTTTGTTAGGAAAAAGAGGGGAAAGCTAAATTTAGAAAGGTCATTAAGGGACTTGATGAGATGAAGGACTGTCCAGAAATGGTTTAGTGAAAAAATTGTCTTGGTAATGCTGCTTACTTTAAAGTTGCAAATAAATGTGTGTTATAGTGACCAAGTAGCTCCTTAGAAAAGAAATGAAATCCCCAAGCACTACCTCCTCCACACCCCCAAAGTGACTGTGATTCAGTAGGTATCGTGTGTAGGAAGAAATCTGTGTTTTTAACTGTGATGATTCTCAGAGTTGGGATTGAGGTGAAGCAAATCAGGTGTCCAGGGTGCCCTCTCACCTCCTTAAGTGTATGCTAATGTCCTGCTGGCCCTGAGAATGGGCGCCTCCTTAAATTTTGCATCCTAGTTCCTGACGTCCCCCTGAGATTCTGATGCTGGTGGAGGCAGAAGTCATTTATTCCTTCATTAGACATATTATGTGGGCACCTGCTATGTGCCTGGCATTATTCCAAATGCTTGCATACATCAGTGAACACAATAGACAAAGATTCCCACCCTTGTGAAACTTACATTTAGCAGGAGAGACAAAAATTAATTAACAAAATAACTAAGTTGTATATAATGTTAGAATATGGTATGTTCCATAGAGCGGGATAGGGGGGTAGATCGTATGTGAAGGTCGCCTTAGAGGAGGACCCAGGCGAGTGAGGCTCCGTGTCCAGGACGCTACTCAGATCTATCGGAAGTGGTTTTTCTGAAACCTCCTGTATGGTAGAAAGTATGCTGCAGGGAGGAAGCGTGTTCTAGGAGCCACTGGCACTGTCTGCCCTGCATTCAGCCAGGGAGAAGGGGCCTGTCATTGCCATCTATTTGCCTCCTTTAATATAACACACCAAAAAGTTCAGCTCTTTCAGCGCCTACCATTAAGGTGGTTACAGAGTAAACTTGCCAATCACACAGATGTTGCCTTTTTGGGAAGATAAAGAACCTTCGGTTGTTGGGAATGATCCTGTGAGGAAAATCTAAAGGCACATTGACTGTAAAATATCACGGAAATGAAAAAGCAGGTTGTGATGCTAAAAAATGTAGCGGAGTGATGATGCCTATGATCTCCTTAGTGTCTGTCCTGCACAGATGTCACAGAATCTAAGAACTGGAAGGGGACCCAGGCGCCTGTCTAGGAAAGCAGATATGAAATGAGAGTTTGGAAATGATGAATGCAAAGATCATTTAATTAAGAAAATCTCCTTGGTAAAAACAGTGATAAAGGGAAAGAACCTCTATTACTAAAAACAGGGGACCCTGGCCAAGGGCTTATCCATCAGAACACATGGCAATTAGATGTTTGAAGACTAAAACGGAGAGACTTAAGGGCACGAAAGGACAAGAATAAATCAGGAAAATAAACGAGGCAAAGAAAAAGACATAAAGCACTATTAAAGTTTTAAAATTTGTTAGATTCCCTTTTATGCTGTTGCTTATGCACAAACAGATGAGCTTGTTATTGAGGGCAGGGTATCTTAAAGCTCCTCATGACAGCAATTTCTTTGAATACTACATTAAGTAAATGAGCTATAATTAGAGGCCACTGACTCTGTGTCAGGAGCATTGGGGAAAAGCACTGAAGAGAGAGTTGTCTTATTCATTCCATGGTTATTCATCAAGCAGCAGCTAGGTTTCTTTGAAATATTTTGACAAAAATAGAGCCATCTCTGTGATATGGGTAAGTCTAGGTACAATTGGTTTCCATTCTGTGTTTTGCAACATTCTGTTCCTTGGAGTGGAAGTGGGCTTAGGCATCATTATGTAGTCTGACTAAATTATGTTATCCAAATGGTCATGTAGATCTGGGAAGTTTTGTCTAAAAACGCGCCATCAGTAGCAACCTACTACTCCATACTCAGACTCAGCGAGAGAGAATGCCATTGAGAAAATCATCTAGAAGTGTGCTTAGCACATAGGATGCTTAATAAACATTAGATAAATAATTAAAGAACTAGTGACCCTTGTACTATGTATTTCAGAAAGATTAGAAAAATCTGCCTGGAAATAACTTCTTTAAAAGGAAATAGTATTATGGGGATGTGGATGAAGGGGACGTTCACATGTTACTCTGTATAACTTATTGATATCTACTTAAGGTAGATAAAAATTGTCCAAATCAATAATATCTACCATTATACCTATTTTAGCCTGGCATTATTCCAGGTACTTGGCCTATGTCAATGAATACAGTTGACAAAGTTATCTCCCCCTGTGAAGCTTAACAGATGAAACAAAAATTATAAACAGAAATGCTAGGTAAATTGTATCTGATATTAGAAGGTGATATGTATTGTGGGAAGAAAAGATAGCACAGGATAAAGGTGATAGTTCACACTCACCCTGTTTTAATGGAGGGGCCAGACTAATTCTAAGAATTTGTCTCCTATACCAACTCACTAGGTATGCTTACCTGTTAATAACCGTCTTTAACATTTAAAACCTGATAGAGTTAGCATCTGAAAAAAATGTTTCTTTAAATAATACCACTTTTAACACGTGTGATTTTTAAACTTTTCAAGGAAATACCATACACAGAATAAAGGAACATTGATTTTTCACAATATTCCCATGAATTAGATGGGCATGTGAAAAGGTGAATTTATTATTTTACTCATTTTTTTTACCATAGTAAAATACACATAATGTAAAATGTACCATCTTAACTATTTTTAAGTCTTCAAGAGTAGTAAGTGGATTCACAATTGCATGACCCTCTTCCATTTCCAGGACTCTTTTCATCCTAAAACTGAAACTCTATACTCAATAAATAATAGTGCCCTATCATCACCTCCCCCCATTCCTGCAACCACCATCCACATTCTGTCTCTATCATTTTGACTCACTACTTCAGATATATGAAATTATATTACAGTTTTTTTTGGAGGCTACCTTATCTCACTTAGTATAATGTTCTTGGGTTTATCTATAAAGTAATACATGTTAGAACTTCCTTTCTTTTTAGGCTGAATAATTTTCCTTTGTTTGTATATACTACATTTTGCTTATTCATTCATCTGTCAATGGACACTTGGGTTGCTTCTATATTTTCACTATTGTGAATAATGTTACCATGACTATGAATGTACAAATATCTCTTCTAGGCATGCTTTGAACTATTTTGGGTATATGTCCAGAAATGGATTTGCTGGATTACATCATAATTCTCTTTTTATTGTCTGAGGAATCCACAATGGGTACACCATTTTTAAGCCCCACCAACAGTGCACAAGTGTTCAATTTCTCCATATCCATTTTTTTAATAGTAGCCATCTCAATGGATATGAGAGCATATCTCACTGTAGTTTTTGTTTGAATTTCCTTAATGATTAGCAATATTGAACATCTTTTCATGTGGCTTACTGGCCATTTCTATATCATCTTTGTAGAAATTTTTGTTGAAGTAATTTGCCCATTTTTGAATCAGGTACTTAGTTTTTTGTTTTTGAGTTTTAGGAGTTCTCTCTATATTCTAAATATATGACTTGCAATTAAGGATTAAACTTTTTTTTGGTATATAGATATCTATTTTTTCTGGCACCATTGGTTGAAAATACTGTCATTTCCCCATTGAATGGTCTTGGCACCCTTGTCAAAAATCATTTTATTGTATATTCTAGGGTTTGTTTCTTGGTTTTCTATTTTATTAATCTAAATGTCTTTATGGCCCAGGCCAGTTTGGCTCAGTGGATAGAGCATTGGCCTGTGAACTGAAAGGTCCCAGGTTCAATTCTGGTCAAGGGCACATGCCCAGGTTGTGGGCTTGATCCCCAGTGGGGAACTTGCGGGAGGCAGCTGATCCATGATTCTCTCTCATCATGGATGTTTCTATCTCTCTCTCCCTCTTCCTTCCTCTCTGAAATCAATAAAAATATATTTTAAAAAATAAAATAAATGTCTTTATGCCTTTACCACACTGTCTTGGTTATTGTAGCTTTATGGTAAGTTTTGAAATCAGGAAGTATGAGTCTTCCTGCTTTGCTCTTCTCTTTCAATATTGTTTTGACTACTTGGGGTCCCTTGGCTTCCATATGAATTTGTGGTGGGGTTTTTCTATTTCTGCAGAAATGTCTTTGGAGGTTTGATAGAGATTGCAGTGAATCTGTAGATTTGCCTTAGGTACTATTGACATCTCAACAATATTAAGTTATTCAATCCACGAACATGAGTGTTTTTTTCAATTTATTCAGGTTTTCTTTAACTTCTTTCAGCAATGACTTATAGTTTTCATTGTATAAGCCCTTTACTTATTTGGTTAGGTAAGGTGAATTCAATTTTATTTAATAGATAAGAGCTAAGTGGTATGCTTTTGGTTTTATGGATAGAGTATATGATGTTGTTTAGGATAACTTAGCATCACCTGTTTCCTATTCCAATAATTAAAGTTATACCTTATAGAGATGACAAAAGGAAAGATCATCAGGCTACTGAAATGAAGATCCCAGAGTTTGGATCTTGAAGACATCAAGGTATAATCCCAGTTTCCTGAGTCCAGATTCTGGATTTTTACTAGTTGACTTACTGGTGATTGATTGAGCACCAAGGTGTGTGTGTGTGTGTGTGTGTGTGTGTGTGTGTGTGTTCGGTAGAATTCCAGTGAAGCTATCTGGTCCTAAGTTTTGTTTATTGGTTTGGAGTACTTATTCAGTGTCCTTACTAGTAATTACTCAGTTCATATCTTCTATTTTTTTGTGATTCAGTCTTAGTAGGTATATGTTTCTATGAATTTATCTATTTCTTTTAGGTTGTCCATTTTTTGGCATATAATGGTCCAAAGTAGTCTTTTTAAAAAATATAATCTTTTTATCGATTTCAGAGAGGAAGGGAGAGGGAGAGAAAGAAAAATACATCAATTATGAGAATCATTGATTGGCTGCCTCCTGCACGCGCCCCCCTGCACTGGGGATCGAGCTCACAAACCCCTGCGTGTGCCCTTGACTGGAATGGAACCCAGGTCTCTTCAGTCCGCAGGCCAACGCTCTATCCACTGAGCCAAATCAGCGAGGGTCAAAATAGTCTTTATGATGCTTTGTATTTCAGTGTGATACCCTGAAGAAGAAGCTCCTTGGATTCCTGGCTTTGATTTTACTGACTGTATGATCTTGTGAAAGATAGTGAAACCATTTATGGCTCTATTTCCTGGACTAAAAAATGGAAACAAGCACAAATTGTATAGAATTGCTGTGAGGAGTAAAATCAGGTAATCATACAACATGTACTAAACAGATAGCAAGTGCTTAATAAATAATAGCTGTAGCGGTAAGTGATGGTGGTGATACTAATGATTAGCATTATCAAGTAATAGGGAAAACTAAAACAAGCTATAAAAAACTGACGAAGGTAGTATTCATTATTGTTAGATTTGAATGCTCTTTAGGGAATGCTTATTTCTGCAATAATTATTTTACCTTATTTTCATTGTAAATAGTGCTGCCAAAATTATTAACCAGTTGATTAATATTTGGTTTTGATCTACTAACCTCATTTACACCCTATGCCAGCCTATTTCACAAAACCATTACCATGTTCAAACAGAGAAAACTATTCATTAGTCTTACCATATGCTTCCATATGCTTAGCATTAATCATTGTTTAGCTGGGTAAACAGGGGTTTGCATTTTATTCTTGATGCCATTAGGGAAATTAGTCTAAATGAGAAATTTCATTCTAAAAAGCCTGTAAATATGCCAGAACCTTTCACATCCAAATGTTACATGATATCACTTAACAATGTTTTAATCAGAAGTCAGCTTTTTTGTATTATTTTACAAAATTGTTATTTTTTTCAGAAGAATTAGAAAATGAAGGAAAACATCAAGAAAATTAAATTCAAAATCTTTTCACCATCTCATAATAACTACTGTTAGTATGTTGATGTATATGCATTTTTTTTTCTGTGAGTGTGTGTTTATGTATATACTAAAGGCCCAGTGCACGAAATTCATGCATGGGTAGGGTCCCTAGGCCTGGACGATGATCAGGGCCAATCTGTGGGATGACCGGCGGGATGATCAGGAGCTGCCCCCGACCCCCAAGGCCACCGCCAGTTGCCTCCCTATGCGGGGCGACCAGCTGGGCAATCAATGGGGGAGGGGGGCCTCCCCATTGGCACCTGCCTTGGCTGGCCTGGGGCCTGCAGGCTGGGGGCAGCTCCTGCATCGAGCGTCTGCCCCCTGGTGGTCAGTGTGCATCATAGGGACCAGTAGTTCCACCATTCAGTTGATTTGCATAGGCGTTTATTATATAGGATGTATGTGTATATAATTCTGAGTTTGTGTGGATGATAGACAAGTAGTCTAGGATTTCTTGGAGCAGGTGTAAGTAGAAACTTGGTGTTGTAGTAATTGTGCATAGGTAATTAAGTTTTGTATTCATGTTTGAAGTAAATTTAATGTTTTCTCCTTCCTTCGGTAATCATTATTTACCGGATACTTGGACTGTGAGACACTGTATTAGGTACTTTGTAATTATTGATTAATTTGACTTTCCTAACAATCTTATGAAACGGGAACTATTATTCCCCCCAGTGGGTTGACAAGGAATCTGAGGCTAGGTTGCTTACATACTGAATGAGTGGTTGGACTGGGATTCTGCCTATGGTATCCCGTACTCTTGCCTTTCAGAAATGGCTTTCTGTGGACCATGGCCTGCAGATGTGAGAGAGTTAAGGGTTTCCTTTTGTGTTTATCGAGGATTCAAACAGTACAAAGAGTTGTTCCTGGGATATTAATGTACATCACTAGGAAATCTGTCACAGTGTCCTTTTTTATTTGAGGTGTCACAGTGTCTCTTCTATTCTTTAATTTTCAGAAAGTTATAAACTTGAGATACACTGAGTGTGGCAAATGTGATTAGAATCAGTGAGTGCCTGTTTTAATGATGTTCTAATTGGCATGAAGAAAAGGTGGCACATATTCAATAACCCTATTTCCTCAACACAGGCACAGCACATGCGTATGCTCGCCCCCCCCCACCCCCTTCTCAAACCCCTTCTTGCCTTAGTGAAAAATAAATAAATCCGAACCCTCTGCTGTGAGGGTTGACATGCTCTTTGAAGGCTTTTAAATACATGGCTTTAAAACACCTTGCCATTTGAGTGACCAAGAACTTGTGGCTTGCTTTTCCTCATCTAGTCCACTCCTGTAGAAGAAGAGCACATTGAGGCCCAAAGAGATTTTTGACTTGGATCCTTTGGCTGTTGGCTCAAAACTAATGTTCTGTCAATTTTTGAGTTAAGATCAGAAGCAATTCAACCTCACAGATTTTGGAAGGAATAAGTTAAACGAGGTACGCAATATCCTGCACTGAATACACACACATACTTGGCTTTTAGGAAATGACAACTATCAGGCAAGTTTCTACCTTGCCAATATCAACGTCACAGAAGAAAGAAGGGACACTGGACCGAGAGTCGGGGGACTCTTTACTTCTATGTCTGACTGCCCTCTCTTGGCTTTCTCACCTTTGGATAAATTACCTCTCCACATCTTGAGTTCTTCCTTCTAAAAATAATGACATTGGATTATCAACAATTTTGAGCATTTATTCATTATTCATCTAC
Source organism: Myotis myotis (assembly GCF_014108235.1). Classification (NCBI taxonomy): domain Eukaryota; kingdom Metazoa; phylum Chordata; class Mammalia; order Chiroptera; family Vespertilionidae; genus Myotis; species Myotis myotis. The sequence goes on along the minus strand of NW_023416368.1, from coordinate 16,872,363 downwards.
CAAAAGTCTCTAAACTTCAGGAAGGCAGGTGTCTCTAACATTTTAACTGTCGCATCTCCCGTGCCAGACACAAGTAAGATGCTTTAGTGCTAAGCGTTCAAATGGTACATTAATGAATGAATGAAAATGATTAGTCTATCATATTACAGAAGACATAAGCTCCAAAAGTCGTGTCCATTGTTAACCTAAACATAAAAAGCGAAAATGAGAGGTGGCTTATTTTGTTAAGATGGTAAATTTAATGTGTTTCTTTATCGCAATGGAAAAGTGATATGATGGAACATGACATACAGGTACACAATAAGTTTCAGCTATTAATAGTTATGTTTACAAAAGTAGGTTTGGAAACCTGAAAATCCCCAAGTGTCATCTTTGTGCCAGCTGTGGCCAGAGCGCAGTTTGAGTAAACATGTTGGTACAGCTTCACTCTCACTGCAGTAATGAGCAAGGCTTGGGATCAGTTCACCATGCTGAGATGTCTCCCACTGACATTAAAATGGAAGAAACAGGGGAGTTGGAGGTTGGAGGCCTCCAGTTTAACAGGGAAATCACTGTCTGTTGGTAAAATTGCTGCCATCTTAGGACCATGGCAGTTACAAATGAGTCTTTTGGGAGGTAATGCAATGAGTGTTTTCTAAGGGGGAAATGTGCTATCAAACTCATACAAATGCCTGGTACTGCCGGAGGGACGAGGATAAGCCCATAATTCCCAAGGGTTTTCGTTGTTGTTGTTGTTGGTTTTGTTTTGTTTTTCACCGGACTACATGCTTTATCACTTTCAGTTGTCTCAGCTCGAGCCAGGGATGTTTGGGAGTTATTACAAGATTTGAAAGAACGTTGAGTTTTTGATCTTGTCAGAACCGAACGCGCTTTATAAATGTCAGAGTTGGTATGTGGGAATCTAGGCCACTGCTCCAGTGGGCACCTTGTGAGAATCCGCTAATGAGGCCACAGGAGAGCAGCCAGATGAGTGACTCCTGGAGTCGTCCTGACTTCGAAAACAGCTCTTTGGCTTTGCTCAGTGAAAGAATTTTACTTGGTTGTATTGCTGTTGTATTGCAAGCAAGTACCCAGGTTTAAATCAGTCCATTCTGAGCACCGCTCATTTACAACCTTAAAAACATTGCTGGTACTCTGGCCTCTTCCAGGTTTGAGGGAAGCCATCTCACAGGGCTTTCTGTTTTGACCCAGACCATTCAAATAATTCTTGATTGAGCGTGATCCCACCCCATCATGAACTCCTTCTGGATAGTCTACTTAGACTGGATTATTCTTCTTTGACTCCCAGAACTTAGTACTGTTCTGGTTTAACTCCCAGTAGGCTTAAAATAAATACTTGTTCAGTGAACAAATGAAAGCCAAACTGGCTTGCAGTTTTGAATTTACCGCTATTACTCTGTTGTTTATATGCCCTCTGATTTTTAAATGAGCCTGAGCTTCATTATAGCCCTTGAGTTAATTGAAAGGGGTGCAAGACTAATGATAAACTGTTGCAATTGTAGTTTGTTTTTAGTACTGAGATTCCTTGACCCTCAATGATCAAACTAAGACCATAGAGGGGCATTTAAATGGGAAGAGCCCTTCAAAGTCTCTTCTAAAGCATTTCATGTAGAGAAGAGTCTTGTGATTCCAAATAATAAGGTTACTGATCCCAGGTTTTGAAGATGCAGATTAACTGGCTGATTCTTATAGGGCCAACAAGAGCTGTCAGAATCAAGACTCCATAGGGAATCCTAGATGTGTCCATGGGTAATTCAGCAGAATAGCAGAGGTTCTTTTGTTTGTTGTGTCCTGTGTGGGGAGAAATTGTGGACAAGGAGTCAGTGGTGTCTAGTCCTACCTCCTTTACAGATGAGCTCTGGGAACAAGGATAAGTGTTTGAACATCTCTGGACATCTGTTACCTCATTTGTTCAAGGGAGAAGGCCTGTCCTTCCCTCTCTATTTTGCTCAGTTATTGTGAGTCTTACATAGGGAATGTGTGAAACTCTCTTGAAAACCATAAAGAGCTGTATATATGTGTGTATAGGCATGTGTGTAACTACAACACCATATAGGAGAGTATAATTATGATTTTGGTAAATGATGTATGGTTTCTTAGTGTAGTTGAATTATCTTAGGACACTTAATCTTGTGACGCAGAAACTATAGAATGTGTTATGTTATTCAAATATTTAATTCCAATTTTTTACCAGAATAAAGTAACATAACAATAGCAAGAACATCTAATGTCTAGTTAGTGCTCACTACTTATGAGATTCATGCTGATTTTTATTTTAAAATTAAATTATGTCTTCTATGTCAGGAATTATGATTAGTGTTGTACAAACTGTTTTCCTTAAATAAACTTCTTATTTTAGAATAATTTTAGATTTACAGAAGAATTGTGAAGATGGTAGAGGATTTCCACATACCCCACATCCAGTTTCTTTTATTTGGTACATATATATTCATGTAATTCTAAGAGCAAACCTGTGATATAGGTATTATGGTTTTCTTGTTAATGGTACACACTAACTGAAGTTTAAACTGTTTTTGCAGTTCTTTTTGTCTTTTTAAAAAATTAAATTTATTGAGTGACGTTGGTTAATAGGATCATATAGGTTTCAGGTGTACATCTCCATGATGCATGATCTGTACATTGCAGTGTGTGCCCGCCACCCAAAGTCAAATCATCTTCTGTCACCATATATTTGGCCCCTTTTTATTCGTCTTTAGACGTGTTTTCACCAAAAAAGGTTACTGTTTATCAATTTGATACAGAGTTAAGTTTTTCTCCTCTTTGTCTTTTATATTAAGTTTGGCTTTTTATTCTTTTTAACTTAATTTAACTTTTGGAAAATATAAAATATTCATATATTTGGAATTAAAACTATATAAAAAGTTGTACTTAGAAAAGTCTCCATTTCATTTTTATTTCTTCTACCTTTTCCTAAATTCCCATAGGTAACCATTTTATTATTTTCTGATTTATCAATAGTGTGCATATTGAAGCACACACACACATCTATATGTGTATATATATGTATATATATCATGTACATATATTTTTATAATATGTGCACTTGAATATATTATCTACTCGTATTTACCCTTATATTTTACTCAAATGGTAGACATGGTAGATATTCTTTCATACCTTGATGTTCTTACCTGGTAGTAGTTGTTGGAAATCACTCCATATATGTTCAACAAGATTTTCTTTTGTATAGCTATATAATAACCTACTCCATTGTGTGAAGGTATGATAGTGTATTCAGTTAGTCTACTATGTCTAGACATTTCAATGTTTGCTAATATTTTTCTGTCACAATTAATATGAATATGGCACAAGGTTTGTTCCTATGTTGTTTAATTCTTGTGGAAATATATTTTTCAGGTGAATTTCTAGATTGCTGGGTCAGAGGGTGAATGTATATACAGTCTGTTGCACAGGTCTCCTCCACAGAGTTTTAACCATTATGCACTCTAACAATATCTGAGATTATCTGTTTCCCTGTAGCCTCAGTATAATTTTCAGGTAGACATTTAAATGTAGTCAGTCTGATAGGTAACAAATACAAAATATATCTGTATTATTTACTAGAGGCCCGATGCACAAAATTCATGCAAGAGTAGGCCTTTGCAGCCCTGTGGCCCTGCCCCCCACCCACTGGTCATCCCTAAGGTCATTCCCCCATCCAGTCTAATTAGCATATTAGCTCTTTATTATATAGGATTTTCCTTTTATTTTTTATTATTTTTTATTTAATTTATTGAGGTGACATTGGTTGAAAAAGTTATGTAGGTTTCAGGTGTACAATACTATAATGGATAATCTGTATGTTGTATTGTGTGTTTACCACCCCAAGTCAAGTCTTCTTCATTACCATTTATCCCCCCTGTACTCTTTTCTACCTCCCTCCACCCCTCTTCTCTTGTCATCACCATGCTGTTGTCTGTACCTGAGTTGTTTTTGTTTAATCACATCACCTTTTCCACCCAGCCCTGCAGACCTCCTCCCCTCTGACAGCTGTCAGTTCTCTATGAGTTTGTTTCTGTCTTGTTTGTTAGTTTATTTTGTTCATGAGATTCCACATATAAGTGAAATCATATGGTACTTGACTGTCTCTGACTGGCTTACTTCATAGCACAGGATGAGTGTGGCTCAATGGTGTTATGCAGCACTTGAGAAATTAAATTGTTTCCAAGCCAATTGGAGGACAACTTTGCATTCACCGAAGACTCTAAGAGTTATTGTCTACTATAGCTTTGAAAATGTGGAACATTGTTTACTTGAAGAGAGGCTTTTTCTTTGTGGTTCACTTTGCTCTTGCAGTATATTTGTAGATACATGTCTAAAGGGAACAAGTAATTTTTTGACATGAAATGCATCATATTATTCAAAGGCGACTCCCTGGGCTCCTGAAAAGACTAATACATTTTTTTTCTATGCACTCAGCCACATGTTTACAGGCTTAAGGATCAGGATGATTGAATGATAAGACCTAAGTTGAAATGTTTATTGTATCAAAAATTGTATTCAAATATACTTTTCTTGGTGAACATGTCCCTTGGAGTCTGCCAACTGGGTTTTATTTGAAATATTTTTAGAAAGGAAGATTTAGATTAGAAAATCACCTGCCTGCAGATGTCCTTTGGAAATGTTAGTTTCCACTGTTTAGAGAGAGGAAAAAATCAGCTGAATGGGTGGGCATGACCCTTCTACTCTTCATCAGAGATCATTGCACCTACACTCTGATGTTTTTAAGATGATTGTGACTCTACCTTTTTTTTAAAAAATTATTTTTATTGATTTCAGAGAGGAAGGGAGAGGGAGTGAGAGACAGAAACATCAATGATGAGAGAGAATCATCAATTGGCTGTTTCCTGCATGCCCCCAATTGGGGATTGACCCACAAACCAGGCATATCCCCTTGACTGGAATAGGACCTGGGACCCTTCAGTCCACAGGCTGACACTCTATACATTGAACCAAACTGGCTAGGGCAACATTTTTTTTAAAGCAACACATTTAATAGGACAAAAATGTAGTGAGATAGCAAGAAAGGTACATGGCCTCTGGTTCTTGCATTGTTCTTGATAACCAAACAAGTCATTTTTTATTTCTGGATCTCAATTTTCCCTCTTCTGATATGTGAGCAGTGTGGACTGGTTGCTCTTTAATGTCTTTTATAGTTTAAAAATGAATCTTTGATTTTACTTATGTTACCCATCTTTTTTGTCTACATTTAACCCATGGCACTTCCATGGGGTATATATAAGTCTACATTAAAATTAGATTATTCTTGATCTTTCAAACCTTTCCTGCAATTATTATTTGAATGTCAATTGCATATACACTAAGTCTTTACTTAATGTCATTGATAGGTTTTGCAACGTTGAGTAAAACAGTGTATAATGAAACCAATTTTACCATAGGCTAATTGATATAAACGAATTAAGTTTCTGCAGTTATTTATCAACATGATAATGAAGCTATGTTGAACAAAATAGTATTTGTGATCTTGATGTAGTTTATTGATTTTCAGGTACCATTGAAAATTGTGAGGTAATGAGGCTATCATTTACCTAAAGTTACAGACAGAAACCAGACCTAGGGCTGGGGGGGAAAAAAAACCACATTTATTGATCTATTTGCATTTATTGTTGTGCTTATCACTATGGCAACTGGTCACCTTGATAGGATTTTCTTTTTATTATTCAGAGAAGCCAAAAAGTGAGGTGAGAGGCAGAAGTGGATGGAGTGCTTAGATACATGCTTTAATATATTAAAGGATCATTTTGGGGAGTGCTCTATGTAAAACCTTGTTTCCGTATATTAAAAATTAGATACAAAACTCTGCTTATTGTCAATAAGCATGCATTTCACTTAGAAGAGATAAAATATAAATGCATGAAAGGAATTACAAGTACAAATTCTAAAAATACACAGTAAAATTACTGCATGTGGAGATATTTAGAATAAGTGGAATTAAGCTAAGAAGGCTTCTTGCACGAGAACAACTTTGGTGTAAGACTTGAAGTGAATCAATCCATTTTGAACTACAGCCTGTAACTCTTTTCTCTCCTCAAGATTTTGTTAATAAAGAGACCTAGTAGAAAGAAAATGCAATAAATGTCAGGCCTATTCTATATTTTTATTATGTGTTGATAAGATACTCAGAATAAGGTCATGTGTGTTAGGTGACTCTGAAGCGTTTGTAATTTTCTCTGTTTCCGGTCTTTATGAGTTGCTTGACATAGCATTCTAATTCCTGGGAATGATTAGAATTTACATTTCAGGACCTTGGAGAGCTACCAGGGATGTAGGTTTATTTATGAGTCTTTCAAAGCTTTGGGGGCTGTTTAGTTTCGTTGAAAATGTTGACTGCTTAATCCCTTCAGCCTTCTCACCCAGCCCCCTCCTCCTTTCCCTCTGACAGCCTGTCTCCACTGTGTTTGTTAATTTTGTTTATTAGATTCCACATATGAGTGAAATCATATGGTACTTGTCTTTTTCTAACTGGCTTATTTCACTTAGCATAATACTCTCCAGGTCCATCCGTGCTATTGCAAAAGGTAAGATTTCCTTCTATTTTATGGCTGAATGGTATTCTATACATGTACTGCAGCTTTTTTATCCACTTATGTACTGATCGGCACTGGGGCTGCTTCCAAATCTTGGCTACTGTAAATAACCCTGCAATGAACATAGGGATGCTTATATAGTCCTTTGAATTAGTGTGTCAGGTTCCTTTGGACATATTCCCAGAAGTGAAATTGCTGGGTCATAGGCAGTTCCATTTTTAATTTGTTGAGATAACTCCATACTGCTTTCTACAGTGGCTGCACCAGTTTGCATTCCGCCAACAGTGCAGTAGGGTTCCCTTTCCCCCCATATTCACCAACACTTGTTGTTTGGTGACTCATGGACCCAGACAACAGTATGGCAATTGACATAATGCAGGGGGTGGAGAGAGGTAGAAGAAGGTAAAGGGGGATAAATGATGATAGAAGGACACTTGACTTGGGGTGGTAAATACATACTACAACATCCAGATGATGTATTGTAGAATTATATACCTGAAACCAATGTCACCCCAATAAATTCAATTTAAAAAGGAAAATAAAATTTGGACTGGCCTATATAAGAAGGGCAGTCTCTTCTGACTCTCTCCCCAATAGCTGTATTTGTTCCTTAAAATATTTAACAGTTTCTCCCTTAGTAAGAATTATTCTGATTGTTTTTGCTCATACAATTATTTCTCCACTAGTCATTTTTTGTAAATGTAGTCTTATGCTCTGGTGCTTTTACCTCTGTACAGATAAACTCCTAAATTTGAAATACTGGATTGGTTTATTTATGTAAGCGTGTAAGCATCTTTGTAAAAAAAAAAAAGGCAAGAGTTAATTTATTCCCTCTCTGATGCCACCACCCATAAGTCTCCTGCATCATGTATAACCCCTCTGACATGAAATATGAGCTTTTTCAAAAGACAGTGGTGGCACAGATTTAATAGACTTTGGTAATTTGTATTCTGCCATACTCATCTCAGGCTTCTTAAAAAATTGTTTGTTATAAGTATGAGGTGAAAATACTTTTAGCAATTTCAGAAAAAAAGAATACCTTAATACCATTTGTTTTGAAAACGATTGAAGTATAATAAAATGAATAAAATATATTAATATAAAAGGTTCTAGTCCAAAAAACTATTGGCATGATTGAAAACAGCTTGTATGGCTCTTTAAACAATGGCATATCTGAAACTAGTATGCTATTATAAGTTTACTTCTGTTAAGTGTCTTGATGTCAACCTTAATTTACTCAGTCATGACAAAATTTAATTTTGTTTTTAATATGTTTTGGTTTTAAGGATTACTTAAAATTTAAATTCTAGTCTTTGTGAAAAGTATAATGTTACTATAACATTTTATATGATATATCACAGAATAGGCCACAAAACAAGTCTCAATAAGTATAAGAAGATTTAAATTATATCAAGGATTTTCTCAGATCATAAAGGTATGAAACTGGTAATCAACCACAAAAATGAAACTGGAAAAATCAAAAATTTATAAAGACCAAAGAACATGCTACTCAACAACAAATAGGTCAACAAAGAAATCAAGGGGGGAACCAAAACATACCTCAAGACAAATGAAAATGGAAGTATAACATCCTAAAGTCAATGGGATGAAGCAAGCACAGTTATAAGAGGAAGTTCATAGTGATACAGGACTCCTCTAGAGAAAAAAGAAAAATCTCAAATAAATAATTTAACATCACTCCTAAAGGAAGTAGAAAAAAGAACAAAGCCCAAATATAGTAAAAGAAATGAAATAATCATGATGAAAACAAAAATAAGTGAAATTCAGACAGAAAAATAGAATCTTTGATCAGTGAAACCAAGATCTAGTTCTTTGAAAAGAGAAACAAAATTGATAAACTTTCAGCTAGACTCACCAAGAAAAAAAGAGAGAGGGCTCAAATAAATTAGAGATGAAAGAGAAGTTACAACTGATATCACAGAAATATAAAAGCTTCCAAGGGACTACTACAAACTATTACACACCAACAAATTGGATAGCCTACAAGACATGGATAAATTCCTAGAAACATACAATCTTTTAAGACTGAACCATTACAAAATAAAGGAACACTAAATCTCAATTGTCCATTTACTGGTAAGGAAAATGAGTGAGTAATACAAAAAAACTTCCAGCAAACCAAGTCTAGGACCACATGTCTTCACAGGTGAATTCTACCAAACATTCATAGACGATTTAATATCTGTTCTTCTTAAACTCTTCCACAAACTTGAAAAAGAGAGAACATTTCCAAACTCATTTTATAAGGCCAACATTAATCTCATACCAAAACCAGACAAAGATACCACATCAAAAGAAAATTACAGGTCAGTATCTCTGATGAACATAGATGCAAATACTCTAAAAATATTAGCAAACCAAATTCCACAATACATTAAAGGATCATACATCATGGTCAAGTGGAATCTACTCCAGAACTGCAAGTATGATTCAGCATTCACAAGTAAAGCAATGCATTGCACCCCATTAAAAAAATGAAGAATACAAATAATATAATCACCTCAATAGATGCAGAAAAAGCAACTTCCATTTATGATAAAATATCTCAACAAAGCATGCATAGAGGGAACAAATCTTAACAAAATAAAAGTCACATGTGAGAAACCCACAACTGACATATTCAATGGGGATAAACTGAAAGCTTTGCCTTTAAGATCTGACAAGATATGCATGCCCACTCTCACCATGGTTATTCATATTTTATTCATATTGCCTACAGTACTCAGCCATAGAAATGAATGAAGTCTTTCTATTTGCAATAACATGGATGACCTTGAGGGTATTATGCTAAGTGAAATAAATCAGACAGAGAAAGACAAGTGGGCAAATACTGTATGATTTCACTTATACTTGGAATCTTAAAACAAAGCAAAACCAAAAGCAAACTCTTAGGTACAGAGAACGTAGAAACATAGAACTGCCTGAGGGAAAGGAGTTGGGGGAGGGTGAAAGGGGTGATGGGGATCAATTGTATGGTGATGGACAATAACTAGACTTAGAGTGGTGACAACTAGAGTATACAAATATTGAGTTATGTTATACCTCTGAAATGTAATCTTGCATACCAATTTTATCACAATGAAATAAAAGGATATTAGATAAAACTAAGGAAATATGAATAAAGTATGGACTTTAAACAATAAAAATAAAGTATAATATTACCATACCTTCACAGATCAGCAAGGAGTAATGGTAGCCAAGGGGTTTTCTAAGCTAATAGTGAAATCATTTTTTTTTAATTTGTTTCTTTTAGTTTCCTTCTACTATTAAATTTCTGATATGAGGAATTGATATGGGGTAAACTTGAAACAGATTTTAAATGCCCTTCAATTTTAACATAAATTATATCATTTTAACATAAAAATTAGTTCTTGTTTATCTCTTTTTGCTTAGGTAGTAAATAGCTAAGAAATCATTAACCCAGAGATGCTTAACCTGTTGAACTCTATGAAATGTCTTAATAGCTCAATTTTTTTAATGAGGCAGAACATAAATAAATTAAAAAGTAAAGCTATTAATCTTTTGACCCATATATATCAAGCCCCAGAGAAAATAATAACTACCTTAACAGTGTAAGAATAAGAAAGTATGGATCTCCATGTATATAGGTGTTACAAATTTTGGAAAAGGACCAGTTAGAAATTAAGCATACACTGACTGAAATAAAGAATAATATACAGGGATTCAATAGTAGACTATAGAAACCCAAGAAACAAATCAATGATTTGAAATATGAGGAAGTAAAAACACCCAAACAGAAGAGCAAAAAGAGAAAAGAAACCAAAAATATGAAGATATTGTAAGGAGCCTCTGGGACAGCTTCAAGCGTACCAACATCTGAATTATGGGGGGTCAGAAGAAGAGAGACAGCAAGATATTGAAAACCTATTTGAAGAAATAATGACAGAAAACTTCCCCTACCTGATAAAAGAAATAGACTTACAAGTCCAGGAAGTACAGAGAACCCCAAACAAGAGGAATCCAAAGAGGACCACAACAAGACACAACGTAATTAAAATGCTAAGGGCAAAAGACAAAGAGAAAATCTTAAAAGCAGCAAGAGAAAAGCAGTTAGTTATCTTACAGGGAGTGCCCATATGACTGTCAGCTGATTTCTCAACAGAAACTATGCAGGCCAGAAGGGAGTGGCAAGAAATATTCAAAGTGATGATTAGCAAGAACCTACAACCAAGATTACTCTACCCAGCAAAGCTATCATTTAGAATTGAAGGTCAGATAAAGAGCTTCACAGACAAGAAAAAGCTAAAGGAGTTCATCACCACCAAACCAGTATTATATTAAATGCTGAAAGGTATTGTTTAAGAAGAGAAAGAAGAATAGAAAGATAAAGATAAAAAATATGAACAAGAAAATGGCAACAAATACATATCTATCAACAATTGAATCTAAAAATCAAACCAATAAAAAATATGATGAACAGATTAAACTGGTGAATGGAATAGAATCAGGGGCATGGAAATGGAACAAACTCACAATTCTCAAAGGGAAGAGCGTGTGGGGGTGGGAAGAGATTAGACAAGATCTCATATGCATGTATACATTACCTATGGATACAAACAATAGGGTGGCTAGGGCCTAGAGTGGGGCGGGAACTGGGTGGAGGGGAGCTATGGAGGCAGAAAAGAGGGACATCTGTAATAATCTCAACAATAAAGATTAAAAAATGCATAAGAATTTTTAAAAATTATTTATAAATTTCATTTAATTGACCTATTCATCATAAAAATAATGCTAATCTTAATGATTAGCTTAATGAAAGTAAGGATCTGTTTAATATAATTATAACATTAATAATATTACTACTACTAAGATGGTGTTTTGATATTGTCATTCATGGCCTCTTGAAAGATATCACATAAATCTCCCCCTAAAAAATAGAGACAAGGTAAGTCACATTTAATTTAAGGTCACAAAGAAAAGTGCCATAGATTTGCTAGCAACAGACTATTTATTTGATGGCAACAGTTTATAGAGCTAACTTCATTTAATTTGAAAGTGGGACAAAATGTTGTAGCCAACAGTTCATATATGGCAGACTTAATTTGACCAACTTCAGTTTCCTAAATTTGGATTTTGCTGATAGGCCGTTGTTGCCTGAACCCTTTCCTTAGGTCTTTGTGAGATTGGTCTGGATCTTGTGTGAGAAAGTCCAGTCATGAGTTGGATCCCATTCTTACTGTATTTCTTGGTCATTTTTTGGTACAACTACCCACAACCATTTCTTTGTAATCTTTAAAACTCTGTTAATGGATGAAAGAATGCCTTGGTCCCTGTTCGCTGTATGTGTGTTGTGAGTGTGTTTATCCTGAAATATAAATAGCAAGTGCATTAGCAGAGTTTATATAGTTTTCATAATATCCCTGTTAGTAGATTTCCTTAAAAAAAAAAAAAAAAGAACTATGCCCCATTTTTCCAGCTCTATCAAGATTTAATTGACATATAACACTGCATAAGTTTAAGGTGTACAACATGTTGACTTGATAGGTATATATTGCAAAAAGATTGTCATCATTACATTAGTTTATACCATAGTCACATCACATAATTACCATTTCTTATTTGTAGCAACTTCCAGGTATAATACATTATTATTAACTATAATCACCATGCTGTACATTAGATCCTCGGAAGTTATTTATCTTATAACTGAAAGGTTATACTCTTTGCCCAACAACTCCCCACTTCCCCATCCTGCAGTCCCTGGTAGCTGCCATTCTACTCTGTTTTTATGAGTTCATCCTTTTTTAGATTCTACGTATTAATAGATACTTTGTCTTTCTCTGACTTATTTCACTTAGCATAGTGCCTTTAAGGTATATTCATGTTACCACAAATGCTATGCACAACTACCTCTGATTTCTATTCCCATCCCACAGGATTCAGCAGAATGTTTTGCATGTAGCAAATTCACCCATTCACTCACTGATATACTTACTTAGGATCTTGCTCTGAAATTAGCCTAGTAATAGATGTTTAGTCAAAAGAGATGAGAGGGTCATTAGGAAGAAATGAACTTTAATCATGTAAGTGTTTCCAGGTAGCTTCTCAGTCTATTTTCTGTAACCCTATGCAGTTGAGATTTTGAAAGCTATAGGTCAAGAGATGTGGATTTTTCCTTTGTAACATTATAAAATTCATCGGGTCTTTATCATCCACAATTTCTTCATCTTTAAAATGGTACTCACTCAACTTTCCCTATAAGAGCATTGTGAGGATAAAATTAGGAAAGAGTTGAGAAAATGATATGAAAGAATGAAACACTTTGATCATAGACATATATACCCAAATATACATGTGTGTATATGTGTGTGTATACTCATAAATATACATTTAGCATGTTTTTAATTAAGCATTTATTATTCTTGTAGTCAGATCATAAGTTATATAGATTTATTATGTCATGGAAGCATTCTGAATTATTTTCTTGTATTGAGAAAAAATATTTTCACATGTTCTAGGATACCAAGTGTATTAAAATGAAACCCTGTGATTTGAATAGCTCAAGCTTCACTGAGAAGTGGCTGTAAATCTGTAATACTTTATTGAGGTCAGACTGAAAATAGAAGCCAAAATCTTATTTATATTGCTGTCTCTTGGTGACAAAGCTACAAAACCATTTCTGCTGTCTAGGGCCCTATTGATTCAGTGACAGCTGAGGCCAGCCCTAAGATTTAGTGATGGCGGAAATAGCTGATAATCTGTATCTGTAGATTCCAAAGTCTTGGCTCTATGCAAGAGAAGTATTTTAGATGAAAACATGCAGAGGTACAGTTCACAAAAATATCAAGGAAACAAATGTACATTTTGCAGTGGTAGCAACAGCGTCAATTTGGAATATGATTTTTATATTTAAACTAGAGGCCTGGTGCACAAAAATTTGTGCACTCGGGGGGAAAGTGGGGGTCACTCAGCCCGGCCTGTGCCCTCTTGCAGTCTGGGACCCCTCGGGAGATAACTCCCTGCTGGCTTAGGCCTGCTCCCGGGTGGCAGAGGGCAGGCCCAATCCCTAGGTGCAGCCCCTGGTCGGGCTCAGAGCAGTGCCAATTGGGGAGTTGGGGCGCCGCCCCTGTCATGCACAGAGCAGGGCAGATCGGGAGGTTGTGATGCCACCCTCAGTCACGCTCAGGGTAGGGCTGATTGGGGGGTTGGGGCACCGCCCCCTGTCACACTCAAGGCAGGGTCGATGGGGAGGTTGCAGTGCCACCACCTGTCATGCACAGAGCAGGGCCAATCAGGGGGTTGGGGCGCTGCCCCCTGTCACTCACAGAGCAGGGCCAATAGGGGAGTTGGGGCACCGCCCCCTGTCACACACAGAGCAGTGCGGATCAGGGGGTTGGGGTGCCGCACCCTGTCACACTCAGGGCAGGGCCAATGGGGAGGTTATGGCTGTACCCTGTCACAGAGCAGGGCCCATGGGGGGGGGGGGGTTGGGTCACCGCACCCTGTCACACACAGAGCCGCAGGGCTGATCAGGGGGTTGGGGCGCCTTCCCCTGTCATGAACAGAGCAGGGCTGATAGGGAGGTTGTGGCCCCACCCCCTGTCACACACAGAGCCGCAGGGCGATCAGGGGGTTTGAGCGCTGCCCCCTGTCACGCTGATCCCGGTGCCGGGAGGCCTCGCGGCTCCGCTGATCCTGGTGCTGGGAGGCATATTACCCTTTTACTATATAGGATAGAGGCCTGGTGCACGGGTGGGGGCCGGCTGGTTTGCCCTGAAGGGTGTCCTGGATCAGGGTGAGGGTCCCCACTGGAGTGCCTGGCCAACCTGGGTGAGGGGATGATGGCTGTTTGCAGCTGGTCACACACCCTTCAGGGTGGGGGACCCCACTGGGGTGCCTGGCCAGTCTGGGTGAGGGACTGAGGGCTGTTTTCAGGCCGACTGAAGCTCCCAACTGCTCCTTTTTTTCTTTCTTTCTTTTTTTTTTATTCTGGGCCACCTTTAGCTCTGGCTCCAGCTCTGAGGCCTCTGCTGCTGAAAAAAGGTATCTTGTTTGTTTAGGTTCTATAATCAAAACAATGTATAACTCCAGCTCTGAGATCCTGGGCTCGCTGAAAGCAGGTTTCTGGGGTTTTGTTTAGCTTCTATATTTGTTAAAATGTTTCTTAAACTGCAAGCTCAGAGGCTGGCAAGGCAGGCGGGGAACGTTGCAGTCCTCGCGTCACTGAAGCAAGCAAGTCTCAAGTTAGTTTCAAGCTGCCTGGCTGCTGGCCGCCATCTTGGCTGGTAGTTAATTTGCATATCTCGCTGATTAGCCAATGGGAAGGGTAGTGGTCGTACGCCAATTACCATGTTTCTCTTTTATTAGATAGGATTCCCAGGGGTAGAGTTACCATATTTGAGATCTTAGGCTAGTTCCACCTCTCTATAGATTGTCATGAATGCTGGACACACAATATAGGAAAAATGAATATCCACGTCTTGAGGCTTTCAGTTGAAGCCCGGTAATCTTTTTGTGCGTATTTGAGAATTCACACATACTGGAGCTACCATGGTGACTCAGGGTTTGGGGAAGAAACATCTCCAGGTTTGTTTGTTGTGTGTTTTGCAAACCTCGGCCTACATATTTCTGGAGTTTTATTGCCATAGAACTGTTACTCCTCGGGTTTTTGATTCACATGTTAGTGTCCCAGGAAGGTGTGGGAGTTTGTCGCATTTTGATATTGTGTGTGTGCACACAATTAAATCTTAACATGTCCTGATGCTATGAAGAATTCACTCACATATCCAACAGGGTCTATTAAGTGGAACAGCTTTTTCTGACTTTATCCTTTAAATCAAAAGCTTTAGGTACAGGCATGACATATCTATTGAAAATAAGCAGAAAATAGAATTTTATCACAAAAGAATGCACTAGTAAATGATGGTATGAATGGTAGACTGGAATATGCCAGTCGTATAGATGGAATGACAGTCACTGTAATCGTTACAATCATAATGGTAATTTCATTATGTTTATTATCTCATTCTGACTTTTGATGGTTTGTCAGATTCAGGAATGGTATCTCTAGAGAGAATGGTAAAACAAACCCTTATGATAAGAGTAAAGATTTGCCGAAACCGGTTTGGCTCAGTGGATAGAGCATCGGCTTGTGGACTGAAGGGTCCCAGGTTCGATTCCGGTCAGGGGCATGTACCTGGGTTGCAGGCACATCCCCAGTAGGAGATGTGCAGGAGGCAGCTGATCGATGTTCCTCTCTCATCGATGTTTCTAACTCTCTATCTCTCTCACTTCCTCTCTGTAAAAAAATCAATAAAATATATTAAAAAAAAAGAGTAAAGATTTGTTGAAAGTGTTTATGTCCACTTTAAGCAATTTACATACAGTAGCTATTGATCCTCATAACAAAATTGTGAATCAAATGGCATTATTCACATGTGAACACTTGAGTTTCTTAGAGGCTAAATAACTTGCCCAAGGGCCTGCGGCCTGATACAGGCCAGTGCTGGTACCGGGAGCTAGATCAGTCTGACTCTCCAGCTCGTGATTTTAACTCCTCTCCATTCTCTAAAAAGAATGGTTAGAACAGCTGGTAGCCTAGAGAATGGAGGACTGAAGTTTGTGTGAGCTGGAAAAATGTGAGGACTTATCGTGTACAAGTGGGTAAGCTTATTCTGTGTGGTTTCATGTGGCATAACTAGGACTAATTCAGAGATGTTGTAAGCAGGACATTTTTAGTTCTGTTCTTTTATTAAAAAAGAAGAAGAAGGAGGAGGAGGAGGAGGAGGAGGAAGAGGAGGAGGAGGAGGAGGAGGAGGAGGAGGGGGAGGAGGAAGAAGGGGAGGAGGAGGAGGAGGAGGAGGAGGAGGAGGAGGAGGAGGAGGAGGAGGAGGAAGAGGAAGAAGAAGAAGAAGAAGAAGAAGAAGAAGAAGAAGAAGAAGAAGAAGAAGAAGAAGAAGAAGAAGTAGTTGTTTTTTCTAGAAGGAATGAGCTCCCCGTCTCAAGACTTCAGACAAAAGTCAAGTAGAAAAGGTGCTCGCAGAGGACACAGGTATTAGGCTAGATGGTTTCTAAACTTTTGTTCACTGTTAAGGTTCCACCTGTTAGATTTTAAGTGTTGAATGTTGGAGGCAAAGTGGAAAATGCTAATAGTGCCTACCTTTTGCAGTTTCTACATACAGAGATTCTAATTTATGCTACTTACTGTATTGAATTTGTTAATATTTTCTTTTGGAGGAAGGAAGATT
This sequence comes from Myotis myotis, assembly GCF_014108235.1. NCBI lineage: Eukaryota > Metazoa > Chordata > Mammalia > Chiroptera > Vespertilionidae > Myotis > Myotis myotis. The sequence continues at coordinate 16,855,565 of NW_023416368.1, read as the reverse complement.
AGGTATTGACAAATTCTTACACTCAACATTTTCTGTGAGTTCTTATTGGACAGCATACTGTCGTTAGGAAGGTAAATTTACTCTTTCTGGTGATAAAAAAAAATTCAAGTGGAAGCTGGTATTTTAAAGAGCGCTTGAGTGAAGTAAAGTGGTTAGTGAGCTTTTGAGATGGAATTCATTCTGCACTTGTTTTTTTCTGAAATTTTTACAATTCCCACATCTTCTCTAGAAGTGTAAAAATAGAATGCTCTCTTCTCACGTTATTTGAAATTTCAAAGTAAATAACATATTTTCACATACTAAAATCAAGAAGTAGATATAGATTTTTGACTTTTAAAGATAGATCATTTTTAAAAAATTTAGATCCTTGAAAATTGTTGGGCCCATCTGCTTGCTTAAAATACTTTTTCTGTATAGTGTGAAAGATAAAGCACCATTCGTGTTTTTCAGGTTATCTTTCTTGTCAATCATGTTTGACTTTCTTTTTAATGGACTTCGTCCACCTTGACAATTCTAATATGTCTCATTGTTCAATACCGCCCCCCCCTACCCCATCTATGCTACTTTTGAGATTCACTGCTCTTGATGTAAATAATACAGTAATTGTGATAAATATGCAAGTAGATCTTATATTTATAAAAATGTAAAGAGCAGTGAGTGATTGGCGATGGGCAGTTTCTTCATAGCTTGAGTGTATTAACTTATCAGATAAAGGCGCAAGGGTTGATACATTTTCATAAGAAGTAAGGAACTGTGACTTTGAATGCATCAAAAGCAATGGAATTCATGGTACAGGTGTGTGAACACTCAGTTGAGTAGGTTGACTGAAGAAGTTGATTTCTCTCACATGATCAGAGGAGATTGCTAGGTGGGTGGCCAGAGTGACAGGAGTATCTGGATGCTATAATAGATCTATGATAGATACAGGATGGAAAGTGTCCTCTTCAAACAAAGAAGCCTGCTACAATGTAAGCAAACTGGGTAACATTGGCATGGTGTAACAGGGAGCATGACACACAGAATTCCAAAATGACACTGTTAGGGGAAGTGAGTGCATGCTTTCTGTTGCTCATGCGTTACTTTGGAATTTCTTAGAGCAGGATTTCAGAAATTGGAGGAGACTTCAGACATGTTGATTTCTTAAGAAAACAGTGTATGCAAATAAAATAGAATGATAGGAAACGGGTTGGGTTTAGCTTGAATTTGTGATGACAAGGGCTGGAATACTATGTTCACAACAATGGAGAACATGGGGCTGACATTAGCAATGCAATTGAAGAGAAAACAGCAGGATGTGGTGACAGATTGAATTCAGAGGGGAACCTGAATGACATTACTGGCCGGTGGCTATCCTGACAACAAAACAGCAGGATGTAGATTGTGTGACAATGGCTTTCTGTCCAAAGACAACCACAAATGGGACAGTAATCACAACCAGGCATATCTTTCTAAATAAATCAGCATATGTGATAAGGTATGCATCCAATGGTGGTAAAATTAGAATTGGCCCATAAATTAAGGAATCCAATTGTGATCTATATCTTCTTTAACTTATGCTTGGCTTCTTTAACAGATGTCAACATAGAGAAATTATGGATTTGTGTTAACATAACAGGTCTCATTTACTGATGGTTCATTCACTGCACAGCAGGCATTGCGGTGTACTGCATGCATAATTTTATTTAGCCCCTGTGGGTACAGTTTTCTCCCCCTAGTGCAGTGGTCGGCAAACTCATTAGTCAACAGAGCCAAATATCAACAGTACCAGGATTGAAATTTCTTTTGAGAGCCAAATTTTTTAAACTGAAACTATATAGGTAGGTACATTGTTATTAACTTAATTAGGGTCCTCCTAAGCTGGCCTTTGCTAAAAACGTCCTCATTGTATAATAATAAAGTCACCAACACAAAAGAATTACAATTCTTAAATTGATGACAAAAATACCTGTAGGATTTGTAGCTGGTTGGAAAAATACAGGTAACTTTATACTTCGAGTAAGTACTTTAGTCACCCGCGTGCGATTTGCGGATGCGACTAGCACTAACCACTGCACGATGAGACTGCTGACTGGCTCACTCAACTCATGCATGAATCGCGAGTGCCTCCCCCGCGCTGCGTATCCCACAGCCCGCCTGCATAGCATCTTCCTTCGCCCAACCGACCTACCAACCGACCGACACCCCCCACTTCTTCTAAGGCCACTTCTTCAAAATAGACTCGCCCAGGCTGAAAACCGACTTCTGCGCATGGGCCACAAAGTTTCAATGGCACTGTACATGCGCGCCCGCACATGGTATTTTGTGGAAGAGCCACACTCAAGGGGCCAAAGAGCCGCATGTGGCTCACGAGCCGCGATTTGCCGACCACTGCCCTAGTGTGTACCTGACAGCACTGGGCTTTATAAATGTAGAGACCCTTGCCCACATTTACACAGGAGAGCAAATTGTAGAGCCAGGATTCAGTCTTCATCTCTCAGACCCAGGTCCATTCTCTTCAGAATTTGGCAGCCTACCTTTTAAATAACTTTCTGATGATGACCTACCCTAAAGGCAAAACAATTATTCCTCAATTAGCCTTTGAGTGGACCCAACAAAAAGGGAAGCTATTTGAGCCAAAACACAGCATACAAACAAACAAAAAAGTACAGGCAGGATTTTGTGTTGCAACCTAACATCATTATCATCACTATTAGCAGCAACCATACTCCAGTGAGATTTATTTCAAATTATGTTTTAGTTCTGATTGGCTACGTTTTCATTTTATAAGAACCAGGAGGTCTTGATGTAATTAGTCTGTCTCAAATGAACCAAAGAAAGTGCTGTGGGGAAGAGGAGGAAAAAATAAAACAAAAAGCAAAACACCCTCATTACTTTAGCCTTTTAAAGAAATCTCTTAATGAGTTATTATTCAAAGCAGAAAATAAGGGTAATAAGGATCAGGTATATTTTATGTTAGGTTTTTACAGTTTTATTATGGTTACTTAACTTCTTTGCACCTAAATTTTATCATCTCTGAAGTAGGAATGAAATACCTTTGTCATTGACCACCTCATGGAGACCTCCAATGCAAGCCTATTAGCTACCAGAAACCAATGCAGCACTACCCGGGTGTGAAAGAGGCCCTTAATCTGAAAAGTTTCTTTTATCCCTTGGTGTTTCAGAGTTCAGAATTAGTTAAACTTTAGTATCCAATGCAAGGCCTGCTTCTTGACTGTAAATATTTCTTGGTAATAAAACATCTAACTTTTAAGTCATCTTGATATATTAACTTCTTAATATACATAAGATAATCGGTGCACTGTGAAGAGTAACAGGGCGTTTGCCAAATGCATGAAGCTACTTACAGAAGATCTTGTACGAGCACAATCAGTTGAAAAGCCTGATTTTTATGTTTATTATTACTATTATTGTTTTAATCATTTATCCCAGTAAGATATTAAAGAATGCACACCGCCATTTGAAGAACATACTGCACCATGAAATGACATTGTGTGTCATCCTCAAGACATTTTTGTCCTTAGGACACTTAAGTCCTCATCCCAAGTGCTTGCCGATGTTGCTTGCTCAGAAGGACACACTTTGTGAAGAGAATGAATGCCAAGCTTGCTTGTAGTTGCAAAACTACAATTTTCTTTTTGACGCTTACAATAGTATCTTTAAAATGTCTACTGGATTAAAGGGGTTGAGAACCCATATTTAGAATTTAGAATAATCCAAGTATTATTGGAACTGACAGAGAGAATTTTTATTTAGACTCAAAAAACAGGGAGATAAGCACAGATGGTATAAGAAAAGTGGAAAGCTAGAAGAGAAACCCCCCTCTACTCAGGAGTTTGCCTCAGATTTATAGAAGAGCAGCAACATTTATACCGCATGCCGATTTACATGGTTGCATGATTTCTGTTTTTATAAGAGTGGGAAATGAAAAGCTCTTGGACATATAGGACATTTATTTGAAATCATTTTGGGTGCAAGTATTGGACTCAGAATATAAGCAGCAACATTTACTTGTTTTATCTGCCGTGCCTTGCACTTAGTAAATGTTTAGAGGTCATATCAATGAGTTCCATAAGCCCAGCACAGTTGCTGATTATCTCCTGTATCACCAGTGTCCCTAATGATCATACACGATATTTGGATATACAAACATTCCCTAAAGTGTGTGTGTGTGTGTGTGTGTGTGTGTGTGTGTGTGTATCGTCTTCTTAGTATCCATGGCACAAAAGTAATCAACAAGAGATAAGATAAATAGAGTTAAGCCACATTTGAATTTAAGTGGGATTGAGACCAAGACGGTTGTTTCAATAGGAAGGCATAGGAAAAAGTAAAGAGAGGAAGGATGATAAATTTGATTGGGAGCATACTGAATTTGAGATGCTACTGTAATGTCCAAGGAGAACAATTTAGTAGGTGGTTGCTGATGGCCAGAATTAGCAATAATTGCTGTATCTTGGGTCCCTTTCATGGAAATGCCCTTACATGTTTGTTAAACTCTAATGATGGCAACCTATTAGGTAACCTTGGAAAAGTTTATTGAACCAGAGGATTTACTGACCCAAGTAAAGCTGCTCGGGTTATCTTGATACTTTGGACTAAGAGTTAAAAAACTAGAGCCATAGGACTGAATACTAGAGATGTAGATGTGTAAAGGGTTGGGGGGAAATGTTGATACCATGAAAACCCAAACTGTAAGCTTGCTTCTGTCTGGTGGGAGCAGCACTCCTGCAGCATATAGATATGCCAATCGGGAGAAGGAAAAGTTGGCTTTAGAACTTGACTCTTCCTCTTCCCAGTTCTAGTTCTTATGGATCTCTCCCCACCCACCATCCAACTCTCTCTCTCTCTCTTTCTCCTTTCCTTCTTTGACATCTCTGAGGTATTCCTGTCTCTTTTTTTGACATAGATTGGTTAAGACAGCATGAAGTATAGCTTCAGTAATGATTCTCAGAGCCACTATGAGGAACTTTAAGAATGTCCCTGAGAAGCAATACCAGTAGCCATTAGAGCATTAGATTGGGTAACAGAAAAAAGTCCCCCAATCTTGGCTAATAAAAACAGGCTATGTAATTCAAGAGATTCTATCAAGGAAAATAAAAACTCTGAGTAGAGCCAACACAGACTACATTTAAAGTAGTTGAATGTACCCAGAAATTTCCTTTAAAACCTTCACAAGTTTCCATTTAGCATACTCTTCTTTGCTACAATTAGCTTAAGTTAAGTATTTATGACTTTTTAAAGTCAATGAACATATGGGTTAGAACTCTCTTGGCTGAAACCCCTATCGAATGAGTGGAAATCTTTGCTTGGACAGCTCTAATAGGTGCTTCTAAATGACTTCACCCTCAGTTCCAACTATTGCACAGCTGCCTAATATTGAGGCAAAAGTCCATCACTCTTTATTTGCCCAGGGAATATTTCTACCTCTCTCAGGACCACAAGCAGTCTAACAACCCATATTATATTGGTGAGACTTTTACATTCTATCTGATGATTTAATGCTATTCACTCTACTTCCCTGAGAAATTAATGGCAACAAACTATTTCTTTAACTTATATAAGCTGTGTTATGCTGACATATACAACATGTACATTAACACTCTACTTATTTCAAACCTAGAATGATCTGACAGACCATGAAATCTTAATGGAATTGTAGTCCCTTCTGAGTATGTTAGCATGCCTATTAGTATCTCCAGTAATAAACACATCACATTTTATTTCAGGCAGCTCTGGGATGTTGCATACCCTTATTCACAATTCACTCCATGTATATTTATTGAGTTATATTGTCTGGAGTTCTTTCTGTACATTCCCCTAGCTCTCCAGTGTTTTCCATCCCATTAAAAGGAACATTTATCCCGTCAGAAAAGGATGGAGACAAAGATACAGAAATTCTATTTTTATATATACAAAACAAATGCCTTTTTAACTCATCATGGTAGCTGGAGATAAAGAGCTGGTGTGGGATTGGCTGAAAGGATTTTTTGATGCATAGTTTTCCCTCTTTGGAGGATAATATGTATATTTTCTTGACAAGGGGAACCAGAGAAATCTTGTTAAATTACAATTTATTTTACCTCTCCTAATAGAACCATGATAAAATTTGTAGCCAAATAGAAAATTACTACCTAAGAAAAATGAGTATCTGCTCTATACACTGCCTGTGTAGAATACCAGATTTTCTCCAGAGAAAGGCAGTGATTTTGTAGTCAAGTATAATAAAACTGAGCCATAAATTTATATTGGAAAGCTCCTATACCTTCCTGTAACTAAGCATCACACTGAAAATGCTGTAATGGCAGCTTGCCTGTCAGTTATTCTGCATATGGATGTCCACTTACTTGGGCTAAACGTGTTGATGAAAAAAGTTGTGTTCAAGAGGCAGACACAATCACAACATTTAATTCCATTTGCTTCAGTGATTGGATCATAGATGGGCAGAGTGTCAATCACAATCACAAGATTCTTGCTAGAAAACTTATTCACACATTTCTGCTGCATTTCGACCTGGGCAAATGTTATTTGGTGCTTCTGGAAGCCACAGTGCTAGCACATGGAATTTGAGTATAATGCCATGAGAAAAGAAAGAGATGGATGACCAGAGACGGTTACCATTATATGATCCCTTGGGTCAGCATCTGTACCTGGGCTTTATGTCATTTGCAACCAAAAGAGTTCTTATACAAGAGTAGATGGGTATGTTGGCCAATGTATAGCTCATCTCTGGTAAAGGAGATTTGTGGATCTGGAGAGATTTTCCTATAATACCAGTGAAAAATTTTTATAAGTCGAAGTCCATAACCTGGTAACATGGGGTCTTTCCCCTTCTCAAATCTCTCAGTTGGGATTAACATAGAGAAGAAAAAACTATTTCAGCGTGGAGGAGGAACTGTCAACAGAAATGACTAAAGCACACAGTCTGGATAAGTAATGTCGGTCATTATTGCAAATCAGATTCGGGTAGCTGTGCAGTGGCCTGGTTGACCCGGGCTTTATAATTCCAGGTGGTCTCAGCTTTGTACTAAGGCAGGAGATCAGTCATTGCACTACATGACTCTTGGATAATTTATATTGGAGCCTCCCCCCCAAAAAAAATAAGACAAATAAAAAGAAAGGAAAAATGAGCAAGCAAGGCAACACTGTTGTCCATATCTTAAAAAATGTGTTTTAGCTCTTTGCTTAGACTTGTCACCTCTACAAGCTACTTGCCAACAGGAAGGAAATGGGACTAGAGAATGTGTGGACATTGAGATGTTTGTAGTAGCCCTGCCGAGCGCAAACATAGCTCAGGGCTTTGCCAGATATAGAATTGTTCTTCTATTGATTATGAATTAACTTCATTTGTTAATGAAAGAGGCAGCTCTTTTTTTCTCCTCCTCCCTATGGGTAATTTAGGTTAAAAGACAACACGGTCTGTCTTCCAGTTTCAGCCACAATAATTAAATAATTCAAGGTCTTAAGGATTTTCATTAACGTGAACCTATTAAGTAAAAGTTCATTAGAAAACTGGATATACTTCAAATAACAAGGTTATAATTGAAAACTTTTATTTTATGTGAGGCATTTTTCTTTCTTTTTCCCCCAAAATGCACTATACCTGGGAATGAGACAGGATCACAGTGTGTCCACTATTTATACACTCAAGGCAAATGTCATTTAGTTTAGTGCTATCCCTTTGGGTTTAGTGAAAAGACAGAAATTTCAACTCTAGTGAGTTTTCAGTCTGCAACTCTTCATTTGCTACCACCTAAATAAAGTTAATAGGATCAACTGATTATTTCACACGTACAACTCCATTACACCTGTATATTGCTAATTTTACATACATTTCTTTTTAATACTCCTCATCCCAACACCAAAAATACCCCACAAGGTTATAACTAGTAGGGTCATGCAAATCTAAGCCAGAACTTTAAGCACAAATGTTTTTAATGAAATCTGGACTTTTTTTCTCTAAAGGGATCACCTGTACTGTTAGAGCAAATGTCACAGACACAGGGGTGTACTGACAGGTCACTGACGTCGCTGCTGAAGTCCCTCAGTCTGTCCTCATGTTCTCCCGGCACCTTGGCTATATGCCCTTTAACTAGAGTGACCATATAGTTTGTACAATAACCCAGGACACTTTGAGAGGAAAGGAGGATTCTGTTAATAACTATGTTAGAGCAACTGGCAAAAACAAGAATAGAGGTGGCAATCACCTTAATTATCACACCTAACAACAATGGTGGAAGTCAACACTCATTTCATGAACACTTACCGAACACCTAATAATTGCCAGATACTAGAGATGCAATGCACAGGGTCACAGCTCCTCCCTGCAGGGAGAGTATAGTCAGGTGGGAAGTCAAGAACCAGTAAACTTCCCAAAGATGCGAGGAAAGGCTAATAAGGAGTAAGATGAATGGGTTCACGTGCTCAATTTTGTATTTGTCATTTTATCTTTTTGCTGAGTTTTATTTGGTGAAGTAATATAACCCACAGCCTCCTAAAGTAGGTAGTGTTGGGTCCTACGTCCTCCTCATTGGATGGGCCATCCATCTCCCAGCCATGTCAGCAGCTCATGGTTCACAGCTGCCCCAGTCTCTATCTAAACAACTTTCTTAGACTCATGGACTTGCACTTGGCCTCCCGTGGGGTTACAAAGGCTGGCCTTTGTGGCTCAAGCCCTCTCCCTGTGGATCAAGCCAAGACTTTATGGCTTGGAACTGAATTTTGTAATGTTATCTACTTCTAATAAATTTAAACTTAAATAGCCACATGTGGCTACTGTATTAAACACCACAGTTCTATATAAAAAAAAAATGTCCAGGGCCAGGATTCTCACCTGGCTACAATGAGCCCCAGGCTCACAGAAAGCCAAGAGTCCCCAGGTAGATTTGGTGGTCCATGTGTTATGATCCCAATGCGTTAGTGTCCGACAGTCTATTCCGGAAGATTATTAATGGAAGTTTGGGGTTGATTCTTATGCTATGATATTCAGCTTATGGAAGAATCCTTAGTCAGTCTCTTCTGGAACTTCTGAGTGAGATAGTGGGGTTCAGTTTGTAAATAAGCTGGCGTTGTTGTTGGATCAAAGGCATTCCGATTGGTCTAGAAAGTTTTTCAACAATAAAATGAAAATGCGAGGCCTCCATTCTTGGAACCAATCTAATTTGGGTATCGGCGCATTGGAATATCTTTGATTTGGGAATACAGGATCAGGTTTGCTCAATACAATGGGGAATAGTCCAAACCAATGTAGTGCATGAGAAAAACTTTAAAAGTCTCTCTGAGTATGAAATGAAAATAAAATATTTATTTCACAGATGTACTACAAAGTATGAGTAGATGAAAAGGAAAATATAATGTCTACATTAGAGAAAATAAATGTTGGTTTGTTGGTTTTCATTGTTTTATGTATAGAAAATGCTTGGGAAAGAAAAACATCAAAGCTAGTTGGTGAGTATGCAGTGTCCTGTTACAGAAGACGCTTGGCTTTGAGTTCAGACTTCATCACTTACTTGATGTGGAGTTTGAAGAGAGTTACTCGTCCTGTGAGCCTGTTTTATTGCTTGTGAATGGGAACATTTCAGTCTCTTCTGTGGTTTTGTGAGATTTAAGCGGGGTAACAAAGTGATTTGGATTTATACACTGTTGGAGAAACATAAGCTCCTGTGATAGTGTTTTGGGCTCTTTGCTTCGTGCTTTCTGTTGTGTTCTGTAGGGTTCATTGACCTTGATTTTGCTAATCTACATTAGTGGTTATGATTTCAAAGGCCAAAGGTTCCAAGCAGGTACGTTAAATAGTAGATCAACCAAGTAAGGACTGTGGGAAACTGTGAGGCTCATCCCACTAGAGGGGCAGCCCTACTCAGTGCCTTGTTGCATGTGAATGTGGGCCCAGGCTTGCCACACTTTTTAAAAATAAGTTAAAGGATGACTTTTAATAGATTCTGTGGGACAAACAAAGCTCATTTATTGTCCACATCCGACCTGCAGGCCATCGGTTTGCAATTTGTGCCTCCTTCCAGAGAGGATGTAAAATGAATTATGTTCAAGCATAGAATTCACTAGGGAAGAAAAACAGAGGAAAGAATCAAAGGAATAGAATAAGTTGTTTTTTGTTGATCAATAGGAATGTATTATACGCTACCAGGCCGAATGCTTTGGGAAATGCTAACAAAATAGAAAACATTGTTGTTGACCTCCAAGAGCATGTGAGGTCCCTAGAGAGAGATACAAATGCCCAAAGTCTCAGAGAATGCGAAAAAGCCAAGATATAATTAGGTGTGAGATCGGTATAGACCAGTGCCACTACAGGGTGGTTTGTCTGCAGGTCTGCACCAGGCTGCGCTGGTTGTTACTCATCTGTGGTGTGAGAAGAATCAAAATTGACAGCACACGCTCAGGAACTTTCAGACCAAGTTGATAGAGTGCTTTTTTTGTTTGTTTAATCTAATAAAATATTGAGGCTTATATTTCATAGGCCTTCGAGTCTCACCTTTAAATTTTCATTTTTCTTATCATTCATATTTAATATTATTATTATTTTATTGTTGACACTATATTCCAGATGTTCCCCATGTTGTCTCCCTTTGCCACCATCTGCCCAGCCCCCCTTCTGCCCAGCCTTAGTCACATTATTGTCTGTGTCAGTGGGCTATGCATATATGTATATATGTTCTTCGGTTAATTTTTCCCTGTGCCTCCAAACCCCCGGTCACTTGGACTGTTTCCAGATTTTGGCTATTGTAAATAATGCTGCTATGAACATATGGGTGCATATATTCTTTCTGATCGGTGTTTCAGGATTCTTAGGATATATTACCAGAAGTGGGATCTCTGGGTCAAATGGCAGTTATGCTTTTAATTTTTTGAAGAACTTACTGTTTTCCATAGCGGCTGCAGCAGTCTGCATTCCACCAGAGTGTACTAGGGTTTCCTTTCTCCACATCCTCGCCAGCAAATCCTTGTCATTTGTTGATTTGTTGATGTTAGCCATTCTGGCAGGTGTGAGGTGATACCTCATTGTCATTTTGATTTGCATCTCTCTAGTGATCAGTGACTTTGAGGATTTTTTCATATGTCTCTTGGCCATCTGCATGTCTGCTTTGGAGACATGTCTATTTAGGTCCTTTGCCCATTTTTTTTATTGGATCGCCTGTCTTCCTGGTGTTGAGTTGTATAATTTCTTTATATATTTTGGGTATTAATCCCTTATCAGATGTATCATTGGCAAATATGTTCTCTCATACTGTGGGTTCCCTCTTCATTTTGTTGATGGATCTCTTTGTTATGCAGAAGCTTTTTAGTTTGAAATAGTCCCATTTATGTATTTTTTCCTTTGTTTCCCTGATCCACTGAGCTATATCAGCAAAAATACTGCTAAATGAGACATTTGAAATTTTACTGCCTATGATTTATTCTAGGATTTTCATGGTTTCATGACTTATATTTAAGTATTTTATCCATTTTGAGTTCATTCTGTGTATGGTGTAAGTTGGTGGTCTAGTTTCAATTTTTTGCATGTACCTATCCAATTTTCCCAGCACCATTTATTGAAGAGACTTGCCTCCTTTGTCAAATCATATTTATGACTTTTTATAAAATATTAATCAGCAGCAGGTTGGCTAAACAAACGAAAGCTGACAAACCATAAATCACTGATCTTTCACCACAGATGTGTTGAAATATACTGGTAGATATCAGTATTTGAAGTTAGAGAACAAATAATTTGCTATTAGATGCTAGTCATTAGCTCTAGGTTAATTAGTTCTATAAAAACTATCAGGAAAATTACCTTTTAAAATGGGTTTCTGACAGTTCACCAAAGCTGTTTCAATATGAGAAGGGCAACTACAGGGTGGGGCAAAAGTAGGTTTACAGTTGTTCATCTGGAAAATAATAAAATAAGAAATAATAATAGAAAAATAAACAATTTCACACACTCACACTGTAAACCTACTTTTGCGCCACCCTGTATAGAAGACAGTCAACTGTATTTAAGGGAAAACGTAACTAATTACTTATAAACTATTGAGAAATTGTAATCGGCTGAAATTCAGAAGTTTGAAACATGTGCAAAATAGACATTCAGCACAACCACCATGATAAATTCACAGCTAACTGATGGTTTGAAATTCAGATTGAAATTACAACATTTTCTTACTTATTTAGCTAATGGAGAGATTGAAACATTAGTCATTCAGCAAGTGAATTTCCAGTGATTCCACTTAATTCCAGAATTAAAGAAAGTTTGTTGAGATGGTAAGGTAGATCACAAATTTATCCCCTTACCACATTGACATGGAGAGTGGTCTTATAGGGATCACATGTGCATAGATTGTGTGGTATAGACAGTGGGAAGAAACAGTTAGGACAGAACCATGGACCAGTTCTGTGATGCTGGCCATTACAAACTTTTCTTCTTTAAGGGCTTTCCTAAAGAAGCCCTCTTTTTGATGGCATCATTTTTTCTTATTTCTAATCTAATGGCAACATTCATAAATTGCTAAATTATTAAATACAAGAGGCCCGGTGCATGGGATTTGTACACTGGTGGGGGGCATGGCCCGTGGAGATTGCCCCAGGTGGTAGCGCCATTCATCCCAGTCAGCTGAGCTGTGCTCCCACTGTGGGAGTGCACTGACCACCAGGGGGCAGCTCCTGTGTTGAGTGTCTGCCCCCTGGTGGTCAGTGCACATCACAGAGCCTGGTCGACCAGTCGTTCTGGTTGTTTCGCCATTCAGTCCCTGGGCTTTTATTACATAGGATTAGCTTTGTTGAGGAAATAAATTCTCAAGTGTCCCTTCCCACTTTCACAGACATTCATTGAGTGCCTGCTTGGTGCCAATCACTATACTTGTAGGTGCTGGAATATGTTCTCTGAGGTAGCCTTTACACAATGTTTGAAATCACATAAGCACATTTATATTCCCCTTTGATACTATTCTGTCCTAAAATTCAGTAAGTAGGACAGAGCACAGAAGATACCAGTACTTAGGATGGGAGGGAAGGTCTGTGGAGCCAAGGGAGATCCAGCCAGGAATTGGCACTCCAACCCCCTCTGAAGGTTTCTGTGTAGGAGTGCAGGTCTTACCATGGTGTAAGTGATCAAATTTGAAAATTTATTGAGGAACAGAATATTTATATTGCTTCACAGTATCTTTACCTATACTGCTTATTGATGCTGAAGAGTTACTTTTAAGTGGAGAAATCTGGCATAAAACTACCCTTATTATATCAGCCAAGTGACCAACATTAGTAATGGCACAATTCAAAATCGTATGTCAACTGTCAGGATGCAATCGTAACAGAGCATCACTTCTGTGATATATATTACTACCAAAGACATAGACCTTACCCTGACCAACCAAATCTAGACATACAGACCCAAATTGAAGAACATAGTTGTCAAAGGATCCTGAAAGCCAAGAAAAAATCGAGGAACTGTATTAGATGGGAGGATACTAAAGACACATGATAACTGGGTTCCTTGTCTATAAAAGACATTTTGGAATAATTAGTGAAAGGTACCATTTAATCTATAACAGTTTCCTCTTTTTCCATTAACATTTATTTGTTGTTCTACATATGTTCACCTCAATTTTTGTGGGTTGCATTCCCATGGTGTCTATGTGCTCATTTATCCCATTTATTTCCTATAAACTGTCCTTTAAACCAGAGGCTTTATCAAATTGAGGTTCAATATTTTGTCTTATTTTAAAAGTAGTTCATGTATTTCTTATTTCTCTACATTAGAGAATATATAATGGCTTGTTGTCTATCTTTTTGTTAAGACTAATCATTGTGTTTTTTTGATATCAGTTCATCCATTATAAAACTCCCCACAAGGTTTTTACCTTATGGTTTTATAAGCAACTTATTATTGTTGCATGGATCCATTATGTTAATAGGGAATGCAGAATTGTATTATTTATATTTTATCATTCCTCATTCATTTATTAGCTGGGATTTTTTTTCTAAAGAAAAGCTTTTCCTGAACAACTGTTTGATTACCATGAGGTGCCATTCAAACAAGAAATAATAAGTGTTTGACTTACCCTTCATGTATCATCATCACAAATTTTAAAGGTAAGATGATGATAGGAAAATTGCTCAATTTGATGAAAATATACCAGAGGAAGCAATGTGAAGTAAATGTCAGAGAGAAGACTGTGATGTCGATTTTTTTTTATACTTACCAAAGGATATGTTTTTTTAATTGATTTTTAGAGAGAGAAAGAGGGAGAGAAACATCAATGCGAGAGAGAAACATTAATCAGAAACATTGATCTGTTGCCTCCCACTCACACTCTGACCTGGGACGGAACCTGTAACCTTTCGTGTAAGGGGATGGTACTCCACGCAGCTGTGTTACATTGCCAGGGCATTGATGTCTTTTTTAATTCAGTACTTATTATCTTAACTAGCTAGCCTCCTAGTGTAGACATACCCTTCCTAACTGTCCCCACCCCTGATGTTAGCAATTGGCTGTCACTCACTTTGGGGATACAGTAGTGAACCAAATGTGTGTCTTCCATCAGCTGTCAGGAAAAGAGTTGCTACACATGTTCTCTAAGTTAAATATTTAGAGGCTTCGTTAATGTGAGACAAAATGGATATTGATCAATTAAGCCCGGGGGGAAATGCAAAGCACCCACCCTACCACAGTGACAGGATTCAGAATATAATATATTTACTAGTATATCTGATACATTTGGATGATGACTTTCCAACAGGCCTAAATTTTAGGTTTTTATTCTGAACTGTGGTTTATTTCTGTTGCGTATGAGAACACTGGACGATTATCAGCTCCTCGCTGTTACATAGATGATCCATCCTCTAAACATAATTTATGCCCATCACCAAAATTGCTTTTAATGTTCCCGGGATCTAAATATTTTATGTTGTTTACATTTGTTTGTTCTGCTTCCGTGGAGCACTCTCTAGTCAGCTTGCATAAAATCAGCACATTTTCATCCCTGCCACACAGATCATGGCAGGAGACTGATGTTTAAGAGGGAAAACAACTCTTAAAACAGTAAAATTCTGTTGCAAAAAAAATAAAAAATCAATAGCTTGTTTTCTATTCGGAAAAAAATAGGATTATAGATTCCATCCCCCCAACACACGAGGCTGATGAGGAATTTGATTTTTAATGAAGTTGTTCTTTCACGTATGCTGAGCAGATTGATTTAGGAAGCTGTTATTCATACCAGTTGAAGGCAAGTGTGGAAACTGCTTCGTATAAACAAGGATAACTGGTGATGGAAGGAGACTTGACTTCAAGTGGTGAGCAAACAATAGAGTGTACAGATGATGTATACAAAACCTGTATAATTTTGTTTACCGGTGTCATCCCGATAAATTCAATAAAATACTTAAAATTAAATAAATAAATGCACAAGGATATGCTAAAGCTAAGAGAAGTTTTTTTTCAAACCCACAGGCAAAGGTTGGAGTATCACTATATTCCAGTACATTTAAATATATGTACATATATTTAATATAATTTTGTTTAAAAAAACAAACCCCAACACTTTTTTTAATGCTCATAGTGAAACACCACAATACGATTTAGCCCATCTTTCCTTAAATGGCTTTGCACATTCCAAGAGTTTTATCATCCCAAACCCCAGAAACACTAATAATAGCATCCACTCCATGGATATCGTCTGCTCACATCTTAATAATGACCACTTTAGGCCTAAAACATATAATTAAGCTCCCAGCACTGAGCATCTCAATGAAGGATATTGCTAAGTAACCAGTCTGCAGCCTACTTAATTAGCATAAACAAAAAAGCACCACTTAGACTAGCTGTCCTGGGGCACCAGGGGGCCCCTTTTCATTTGAAGCACTTAGTGAGCAATTTTGAAAAGAGGAAGAGATAATGAAGATTATTACCCTGTTGCCCTGTTAGCCACACTCATCATTAGGACTGGAAAGAATAAGAAATTAGAGGATCATATCAGCCCTCTTTCATATGAATTCTGAAAGTCGTGAATTGTTAAGCAGATTTTATTCAAGATACAATAAGCTTTCTGTGGGGACCTACTCATTAGAAGGCATTTCTTGAGTTTTCTCTGGTTTTAGAAGCTCAGGGAGATACCGAGGGTAAAAGGGGCCCCCAGTTTCCTTCAATAAGCAAGCTCTTCAAAATATTTCTCAAAGAGGATTTTGGAAAAATGGATGACAGTCCATGCATTCAATACTTTAACAATAGTTTTTAGCCCTTATCATGCACCTGGCATAGGAGGCGCACATAGCAGTTTCTTACCTCAGGGAGGTCACATCCCTATCAGAGTGAGACAGAATTAATCAAACACTGTCACATGGTAATAACAGGACTAAAATGGTGGCGTGATGGAGAATAATGGTGTTGGAAGAGGTTTTTTTAAAAAAAATAGTAAAGATTTTAAAACAGGAAGTTAAGGTGATCTGATTTATTAATTTACAACAATCATTTTAGCTTCTGAGTAAAGAAAGAATGTTAGAAGAACAAAGATGGGAAAGTGGAAAGACTAGAGGTTATTGCAGTCCTCCCAGCAAGACATACAGTGCCTTAGAGTGGGTGATTTTAGTGATGCTAGAGGGGACCCTGGCTGGATATCGGAAATAAATGCAGCAGGATCAGCTGATACAAAGAAAGAAAGGAATCAAAATGATTAGTAGGCTTCTGACATTGACAACTTGGTAGATGCCATACTGTTAGTGCCATAAAAATACCCAAAGGGATGTTAGTTATTTAAAATAATAGTTTTGGAAGCAATTAACCTTTTCATTTTTAGCACGGTGCTTTCTTTCTGGCTCTCATATTGGATCCTTTTAAAAGCAGAAATTGTTTCATTCATTTATATTTATTGACTACCTACAATGCCTTGTGCTTCAATAGGCCCTGGGGAATCCAGCCCCTGTTTCATGGAGGGAATGGACATTAAACAAATAGCCACACTAATGAAACTCTAATTATAAAGTGAAGTAAGTCTCTGGCATTATATAACCAGTGAACCTGCCAGAGGCAAGGATGGGGTGGAGGTATTGGAAAAGCCTTCCCTGAACTGTTCTAAAAAGTAAGAATGAAGTAGAATAAAGTATATAGTATGCGAAAGAGAGAGAGCGAGCGAGCTTGAATGAGTGACGGAAAAGAATGGGATATTCCTGATAGAGGGAACAGAATCTGCTAAAGTCCTTTGCCCAAAGGAAGCATGGCTCCTAGAAACTAAAACCCAGGTCAGTGGAATACAGAGAGCAAGAGGAGAGAAGTACAAGAAGAACCTCAAGAGGCACATAGAAGCTAGCTCAGGCTGCGCTTTGTAGGACGATAAAAATGATTTAGGACCTCAGCTAAGAGCAAACCACTGAAGTCTGAAAAGATGACTGATTACTGTGTGGAAGATGAATTGGGATGTTGTTGGGAGATCAGTTAGGAGGCAGTGGAAGTCCCTGGGCAAGAGATAAAGATGGATTAGACAAGGAAGGTAGCAATGGAGGAGAGAAGCAATTTTAGTGAGGGTTGGTGTGGATAGGATGTTAGTGCTGAAGGTTTGGCAAGCTGGTATTCAAGGTGATTCCAAGCTTCTTATGTACCTAAACATTGCTGCTCACCAAATTTGTTAAGCCTGGAAGGAGACTGGGCTTGGAAAGGGGAGACATCTGTATTTTTTGAGACTTACTGAATTCTGGGGTACCTTTGAGACATTGAATTGAAGATTTAAAGATGCCTTTGAGTATATACTAGTATGTTGGAGTATAAGAGTTCCTGGTTGTTGACAGAAATCAAAGCTTTGGGTATGAATGGTAAAGTATGGAGTGACAGGAGAAGAGATGCTAGGATGCGGCCTCAAAGGGCTGTATTCATAACTAGATGAAGAAATGGAAAGAGAACAGCAGTGAGATGCCATGGAAACAAGGGGATGAAAGTATTTCAATTAGGAGAGGGTGGTAGAAGAGAAGTGTCAACACTACTTCAAGGAGGTCAAGTAAGGTGAAGACTGAAAAATATGTTAGATTAACAACAAGTAAATGACAGTTTTGATGGGACCAGGTGACAAATTGGATTGCAATAATATTCCTGCTTTTGTAGTCAGTATTGTGCAAATTTCTAGGACCTTTGATTATTTCCACGTTCTGAGACTTACAAATTCCAAGACAAACAAATGATGCAAGGCAGAAAGAAAGCTTTGGATCTGGGGTTAGAAGGCTTCAGTTCAAGTCCTTGTGTCTCTGCTTAGCAGCTGTGTGACCTTACACAAGTCATTTCCTCTCTCTCTTTCAGCCTCAGTTACGCAATTCTGCAGGAATTCAGTAAGGTTACTATGACTAACAGAGTAGATAATGTATGTGCATTTTCTGTGCCTGGTACATACAAAGAACATATCAAAACATACATATACTGCATTTTCCCAAGTTTTGTAAAAAAGCATGTTATTCCTCGTTTAGAGAAAAATCAAAATCATAAACTATTTTTAAAATATGTTTTTAATAATTTTAGAGAGGAAGGGAGAGAGGGATGGAATCGATTGGCTGCCTCCTGCATGCCCCACACTGGGGATTGAGCCCACAACCCGGGCATATGCCCCAAGCAGGAATCTAATCATGACCTCCTGGTTCATATGTCGATGCTCAACCACTTAACCATGCCAGTGGGCCATAAGCTATTTTTTCGTTTTGTTTCATTAATCCTCACCTGAGGATATTTTTCCATTGATTTTTAGAGAGAGTGGAAAGGGAAGGGAGAGACAGAGAGAAACATTGATGTGAGAGAAACACATTGGTTGGTTGCCTCCTGCAGGGACCTGACCAGGGCCAAGAAACCTGAAATTTAGGTACGTACCCTTGACTGGAATCAAACGTGGGACCCTTCAGTCTGCGGGCCCACCCTCTATCCACTGAGCCAAATCGGCTATGTCCATAAACTATTTTTTTTAAAATATATTTCATTGATTTTTCACAGAGAGGAAGGGAGAGAGATAGAGAGTTAGAAACATCGATGAGAGAGAAACATCGATCAGCTGCCTCCTGCACATCTCCCACTGGGGATGTGCCCACAACCCAGGTACATGCTCTTGACCGGAATCGAACCTGGGACCTTTCAGTCTGCACGCCGACGCTCTATCCACTGAGCCAAACCGGTTTCAGCATAAACTATTTTTAATAAGGAAATATATAACAAAATAAATTTTTGAAAAACCTGACTGTTTATTTGGTTAAAAAAAAATTCCCAGGCCCGATGCCCATACAGGTTTAAATTATATGCCTGTAGATATTCCATATTAAAAAATGATAAGATGAAGAATTGTTTTGTGTGATGTGGCTGTCTCTAGGCTCTCCTAGAATTTTATAACTGTAATAAATGTTGAAACTGATTCATTCTCCTGGTTGGATATTCTTCTACGTCCATGGAAATCAACACTGCCAATTTTGATTTCCTATTTTTTGGCATTTATTATGAAGTCAGACATAATTTACAAAGAAACATTGAAGGCTACCTCTGTCACCATTGATATTTCCCAGAGACAGTGAGGTGCCTTTATAAATATGAAATTTGATGTTTATACAAAAGAGAAAAGATAGTAATTCCTCCTATGATCAGTAAGAAAAAGGTGTGAAACCCACAAGGACCTCTGAGAAAATGAAGGAGGCTTAAGTTTACAGATGTCAGAATCCAGTGTAGAAAACCCCAGATAATTTCCTTTTCCCAGAGGCAGGGGAGCTAGAAAGAACCTCCTAGATTGGAAACTGGTGTCCAGATCCTGCCCTTTCACTAATGAGCTGGGAGATCATGAACAAGGCTCTGCATTGCCTCTGGGAATAAAAAGATGAATAAGATAAACACAAAAGAATAGGAAAGAGACGAACCAGTGTTCATGTTGTCTCTAAAATTCACCAACTCTACAATTCTCTAACAAAATTAAGAAATCCGTTGCAGGAAGACTTGGATAGTGTGTTTTAGTGCTTGATTACAAATTATTATCTGTTTGACACAGAGTCAGAGGTTGCGAGTTAGTGAGAAGGGAGCATTAAAACTCTTTTGTTTGGAGTCAATGCCAATAGAAAATGAATCCAGACTGAAAATAAAGCATATCTGAAATTACCAAGTAAATCAACAAGAAAGTAATGGTAATAAAGAGACAACTTAGTATCTTGTTGGTCTTTTTATAGACATTTAACCAAGAGCCTGAAAGCAGACATTGCTCTGGAGACAGTTTAATGATATCTTTTCCTTTAGTTTATTGAATTTAGCTCAATATTATGGCTTACCAAATGACTGTTGTCTTAGGAAAGTTAGGTTAAAACGTTATTAAAATAAAAACACATTTACCATTAATAAACTTTTAGTAGAAATTTACAAAAGCAAATCCCTAAAGGATCTCTTCATGTTTTAAAAAAGCAACCAAATATCACACCTTTTTTGTATATACTTTTAATTATGCATTATAGGCAGCAACATTACAGATTTCTTTGTCCTTCCCTCTCTCCCTCTTTTCTCCCTTCTCTCTCTTTCTTTGCCTCTCTAGCTGTCTCTCTCTTCTCTGATTCTCCAGTGTCCAAAACAGACTGAAAACATTGTGATTGAACAGTAATTGCTTTTAGAAGGAAAAAAACCCCACATGTTTGCATGCAAAAGAATGTGAATGAGATGTTAATAGACCCTCTGATTTCCCTCCTAGTCCTATTTTCTCAAAGATAACTACTGTTACTTATTTTAAGTGGATCTTTCCAGACCTTTTGCAATGGATTTTACGCTCATAAGTAAATACTTTTGGAAAATATATAGAACTACTGAATGTTTTGTATTGTTTTGAACTGATTATACATGATTTAACACTGTGATGTTTCTCATTTTTTAAACTCAATAGTATGTGTTGGACTTATACCATTAATATTTACCTTATCTATTTAACCATAATTTATTTAATTTCCCCTGTAAGTAAAATCTTCCTTTGAAAATGCCCTTTAGATATAAAATTAATGGCCTTGTTTTTAGACTTCCAAATTCGAGCTTGATTTGTTTACGCCCATTAATATTACATTCATTTTGATATTAGTATTTCGGACTCAGTAATGTGTGGAGTGGGAGTGGATCAACTAATGTAGAATGTTTCACAGAAGCTGTCATGGACTTCTGGGTAATGGGTTTGTCTTTTTGCTTCAATAGTAATAAGAAGAAAATGAGAGGTTTAACTGTGAAGATGACCTGAGATTACATTATACAAGCTGACAAATGGAATTGCTCTTGGACTGTTCCTATTGTTGGTATTGTAATGCACAAATATTGTTCAAATATTTATTCTAAAGTCCCCCTGGCTGGGGTAAGCAGTGGGGGACCCCAGAAGGCTCAAACTTAGCCTCAAACTGAGCCTCAAGCAGTCTTCCAACAAGCAGGAAGTTTCTTTGAAGTCTGATATTTTATCTCAAGTATTCATGCAAAGTTTTAGTTTAATTTTTTTAAGTATTTTAAATTACATAACATCTAGTAAATGTGAACTGCAGGATGATGCAACCTGTTTATCCTGTGGCTTGGCCTGCCCTCTAGTGTGCTGCTGCAAGTCCTTGGAGCGCTTGGGCCCAAGTTAGACACAGATGCAAAAGGCTACCTTACGAGGTGCTGCTCTCTAGAAGCGTCTGTCAACGTCACTAACACTGACTCTTTTTGAATAAAATATATTTAGAATGCATATGACATTTTTCTACATATGACTTTGTCAAGGCTCTGTACTTAAAAGCAGAAACCCACACAACTGACGTTAACTGCTAAGGATGTGTGTGTTGGAGTGGGGGTGTTTGTTACATGGAGACAAGGGTTGATGTCAGGAATTAGTTGTGTGGCATGAAGAACTGAAGCCGGGACCAGGAGAGGGGACAGAACCCAGGTGACTTGGGCTCTCTTTCTCTCTGGGCCTGATTCCTTCTTTTGATTTTCCTCTGAGCATATGACCCATGCTTCTCTCTCTTTGCAGACCATGACCCACCAAGTGGGTCCTCCCACAGTTCTTTTTTTCAAAAAATCCTTATTGTTGAAAGTATTATAGATGTCCCCCTTCACCCCCTCCCCCATTGACCCCTTCTAGCCCACACCCACCCCCCACCCCAGACCTTCACCACACTATTGTCTGTGCCCATGGGTTCTGCATATATGCATACAAGTTCTTTGGCTATTCTCTTCCCATCTACCTACCCACCCATCCCCGTCTTCCCTCTGAGATTCAACAGTCTGTTCCATGCTGTTATGTCTCTGGATCTATTTTGTTCATTAGTTTATTTTGTTCTTTAGATTCCACATATGAGTGAGATCATGTGATACTTGTCTTTATCTGACTGGCTTATTTTGCTTAGCATAATACTCTTCAGGTCCCCCCATGCTGTCTCAGAGGGTAAGAGGTCCTTTGTTACTGCTGCATAGTATTTCATGATGTAAATGCACCACAGCTTTTTTAGCCATTCATTTATTGATGGGCACTTGGACTGTTTCCAGGTCTTAGCTATTGTAAATTGTGCTGCTATGAACACAGGGGTGCATATATTCTTTCTGATTGGTGTTTCAGCTTTCTTAGGGTATATTTTTTGGAGTGGAATCACTAGGTCAAATGGCAGTTCCATATGTCACTCCCCACAGCTCTTGCAGTAATTTGCTGTCTATTCAGATGACGGAAGAAGCATACCAGGGTTTTTCAATTCCAAATTTATATTCTCAAGAAAGGAACTGTGTGCTCAGATCAGTCCCCAAACATGGGTATTCTTTAGTTGGGGTAAGAATTCAAGATTAAGGGAAAAAATCACCAAGATGAGAAATGTATTATGGGCACATTTCCTCTCTCTTGTAATTGACCCTATTGCCTTAAAGTTGTCAGGATGGGGCTTCACATTGCTGTATAATTTTCTGTCATTCAAAATACTTATTTTGAGCTTCTTTAATATATAACCCCTAGTAAATCAATTCATCAAAAATATTGCTCAGTGGTTGAACATTGACCTATCTATAATAATAAAAGCATAATATGCTAATTAGACCAGACATCCTTCTGGATGACCTTCCAGACGAAGCCAGGGCTGTGAGGGAAGCCCGAGTCCTGGGTGCTTGCCGGTGGCTGGAGGGAAGCGAGTCCCAGGTGCCAGAGGGAAGCCGGTGCCTGCAACCAGGGGAGGGAAGGCCTACTCTTGCACAAATTCCGTGCATTGGGCCTCTAGTAATATATATATTCCTAGATTTTTCCTACTTCCTTTCTCCGTAACACAAGATTTCCTTCATCTACTACAGTGATGGCGAACCTATGACACGCGTGTCAGAGGCGACACGCGAACTCATTTTTTGGTTGATTTTTCTTTGTTAAATGGCATTTAAATATATAAAATAAATATCAAAAATATAAGTCTTTGTTTTACTATGATTGCAAATATCAAAAATTTTCTATATGTGACACGGCACCAGAGTTAAGTTAGGGTTTTTCAAAATGCTGACACGCCGAGCTCAAAAGGTTCACCATCACTGATCTACTACAACCTAAACAATATTAAGAGGGTGAACACAAAGAAAGATGTAAGAATGCAACTGTCTTTTTTAAAGCCGGATATTAAAGAGATTTATAGCCCAGCTGGCATAGTTCAGTAGGTAAGCATCAACCTCTGAACCAGAAGGTCATGGTTCAATTCCCAGTCTGGGCACATGCCTGGTTTGCCTGCTTGATCACCAGTGTGGGACTTGCAGGAGGCAGCTGATCAATGACTCTCATCATTGATGTTTCTATCTATCTGTCTATCTATCGCTCTCCATTCCTCTCTGAAATCAATACAAATATATATTTTTTAAAAGATATTGATAATAATGTAAAGCAGTGACAGTTTTACTAATTATTTTTGTTTTGGGAAATGTTTTTTCTCATTAAAGTATTATATTACATTGATATTTTAAAGTGAATGAATAAGAAAATATTTAAAATTTTTCTCAATTTTAATTTCTGCTATGTTAAATATTGATAGATAATTAGCATATAAACAAAAGCTCCTCAGGCTCCTTAATAATTAAAAGAATTAAAGGCATTCATTTGAGAACCACAGAAACTGCCAAATGAGTCTTAGGATGCGGCAGCATTTTGCATTTGTATAAGCAGTGTATAAGAATTTCACTTTCTTTTTTTAAATTTTATTTATTTATTTATTTATTTATTTATTTATTTATTTATTTATTCTTTATTGATTAAGGTATTACATATGTGTCCATTACCCCCCATTATCCCCCCACCTCCCACACTCATGCCCTCACCGCCCCTGGTGTCTGTGTCCATTGTCTATATGCATGCATACAAGTCCTTTGGTTGATCTCTCCCCTTACCCCCCGCCCTCCCCTACCTTCCCTCTGAGGCTTTTTTTTTAATGTAACCATTCTAGTGGTATGAAGTCATATCTTATTGTAGTTTCAATTTGCTTTTCTCTGATAGCTAATGATGTTGAGCACCTTCTCATGCCTCTAATGGCCATTCCTACATCTTTTGTGATTTGTGTGCTTGAGTTTGTGCCCTTGTTTTATTGGATTATTTATCATTTTATTGTTTTGTAGACTTCTGTGTCTGTTTTGTATACAAATTTTTATTAGATTTTTCCTATTCTGTAGCTTGTCTACTTATTTTCTTAATGTTTCTTTTTGTGATGAGCAAAAATTTTAAATATGAATAAATCTACTTTATCATTCTTTTTTTATGTTATATTTGTATGGCTATATAGTGCAAAGGTATTCTTTATTTTTGTAAAAGCTTTGCTGTTATGGATTTTATATTTATATTTCTGATTGACATCAAATTAATTTTTGTGTATGTTGTAAAAAAAGAATTAGTTTTTCATATGGCTATCCAATTATTCTGGGAACAGATAAAAAAAACTTTTCTCGCTGAATTGATGGCAATTTCTATGGCTTACCTCTATTCTTTATTTGTATATGCATCTCTTTTATCTCTAACATCTTTGGTAGACTCTGTTTCACTGCCTGCATTTCTGTACTTAAATTTCTCCTCTCTTCAGATGCTCATATTTTTCTTTATATCTTTTGAAAATTTTAGCATATTAATTTTAAAGTTCCTGTTTGATAATTTCAACATCTTGGGCCAAAAGGACAGCATCTTTAAGACTACCAGAGAGAAAAGACAGACTACCTATGTGGAAATTAAATTGCCTCTTAGCCTCAACATATTCTCTGGAAAGCACAGAAATTGCATTTGCTGGGAGGGACTGTATACAGTTTCCATAGAGGTCTTGGAATATAGCTATCATTCTTATCAAAGTCTCTGAAATTAGATACCCCTGATGTTTAAATTCCAATGCTACAACTCCCTCTCTCCTGAGACCTTGAACAAGTTATTCTCAATTTTAAGCATTCCCTTTCCTCTTTGGAAAAAAGTGGGCAAATTAATCGTGTCCAGCTCATGGAGTAAAGCTTTGAGCTTTACTAGATAAGACATAAAAAGTGCAGCAAGTGTCAGCTGGGAACCACTGCAACGTTTCCACAGCTATGAGAATTGGTTTGGAAACCACAGGACTGAGCATCTATTCAAGCTCAGAGAGCAGCGAGGTCTTCTGGAATCTATGCTCCATAAAGCAGGAATTTTGTCAGTTTTGTTCAATATTTCCCCCTGAATTTAGAATAGTGCCTGGAATGTAGTAGATATCAAATAAACACTTGTGAATGAATGAATGAATGAATGAATGAATGAATGAATGAATGAATGAATTCTCTATGTGCGTCTGCAGCTAGAGAGCTAAAGGGGGACACAGAGAATATTAGAATGGAGATTACTTGTTCTAACATGTCCAGCCCCCGCCATCATTTGGGGAATTAGACAAGTGGGGAGAAGTGAGCAACTCAGAAACGACTGTAGAGCAGCAAGGCCTAGAACCCACGTGTCTTCAGGCTTGGTTAATAACTCCCTACTTTATCACTGAAGGCAAACAGATATAATAATTTTGCGCCAATCTTTGAATTCCAGCCTCAGCCCTCATGCCTCATTATGAGTAGTGTTTCTTTACTTTTTTAAAAAAGATGGGTTAACCTGATTCTAAAGTTCATGCTCTACTCTCTTAGTTTTTGTGGAGGACAAAAAAAATGTTTCAAAATGAATAGTATTTCAGTGATGGCTAACCTTTTGAACTCGGTGTGCCAGCATTTTGAAAAACCCTAACTTAGCTCTGATGCTGTGTCACATATAGAAATTTTTTGATATTTGCAATCATAGTAAAACAAAGACTTATATTTTTGATATTTATTTTATATATTTAAATGCCATTTAACAAAGAAAAATCAACCAAAAAAATGAGTTCGCGTGTCACCTCTGACACACGTGTCATAGGTTCGCCATCACTGGTGTATAGTATTAGTGACGGATATGAAGAAGCCTTAAGAAATTTTGCTTCCTAATTGCTAAATTAGGGAGGGTGGGTTTGCAGGGTTTTTTGAGTAGCTGACTATGTGAAATGTAATTGGCCCTTTCCACATGTTCTTCCAGAAACATAAAAATGGTTAACGTGGGTCTGAAATATGACATTGCTTCTTTAGGTTGCCGATTAACTATTGGAACCAAAGAAACTGGTATTTGAGCAAACTCCCTAATGCAAAATTTTCTAGACAATCAAATTTTTTCTTTCTTCTCCCCATTAAAATTATGAAAGTTTATTATTCATTATTATAGTAGATTATGCATTTCTCAAAGACAATGTAAATGACCTTCCCATTGTTACCCCAACATTTTTTCTTGTTTCACAAATCAGCAACTACACAGGCATGATAGTATTGGAAGTACACAGAAGAGCAGGATAAGTGATCCATTAAATTACGTCCTGACAATAGAGAAATCCTAGAATGTCCACGGAAAATTGCTTCAGTTTTCTCACAAATCAGCTGGTATATAAAAGCACCCTCTCAGACATTTGTCTAATAAATAATGACTATCATTGATAGATACAGTTATCAAGAAATAAAATTGACCAAGACTGCCTGGCGTATGATAACATCTAGATCTGCAAAATTTTCACCTAGGAATATTGTATTTGAGAGAAATATTGGAATCAAAAGAAAACTCAGCCGAAACCGGTTTGGCTCAGTGGATAGAGCGTCGGCCTGCGGACTGAAAGGTCCCAGGTTCGATTCCGGTCAAGGGCATGTACCTGGGTTGCGGGCACATCCTCAGTAGGAGATGTGCAGGAGGCAGCTGATCGATGTTTCTCTCCCATCGATGTTTCTAGCTCTCTATATCTCTCCCTTCCTCTCTGTAAAAAATCAATGAAATATATTTAAAAAAAAAAAAAAAGAAAACTCAGTTAATGTT
This sequence comes from Myotis myotis, assembly GCF_014108235.1. NCBI lineage: Eukaryota > Metazoa > Chordata > Mammalia > Chiroptera > Vespertilionidae > Myotis > Myotis myotis. Next base: position 16,828,269 of record NW_023416368.1, on the reverse strand, counting down.
TGCTATGGCCAAAACGTTTAGTAAAATCCTCAATGAAGTTTTCACAGAAAAGGCTTGTGGTGAAAATACTTTTAACAAAATAAAAATAAATCAGAAAAACAGTAACTATTTTATAGTACTGAGTAGAATATTGGTCGAAAAATTAAATTGGCTTAAAGTAGTTCACTCTAAAACACATGGTCAATAGAATATTCATTTATATTCATACTAGAGGCCTTGTGCACAAAAATTTGTGCACTCGGCAGGATCCCTCAGCCCAGCCTGTGCCCTCTCACAGTCTGGGACCCCTCGGGGGATGTCCACCTGCTGGTTTAGGCCCACTTCCCAGGGGGATCAGGCCTAAGCTGGCAGTCAGACATCCCTATAGCAGCCCAGGAGCCCTTGAGGGATGTCCATTTGCCAGCGGAGGCAGGCCTAAGCTGCAGTTGGACATCCTTAGCACTGCTGAGAAGGCGGGAGAGGCTCCCGCCACCACCACTGTGCTGTCAGCCTCAGCCTGGCTTGCAACTGAGCAGAGCTCCCCCTGTGGGAGTGCACTAACCACCAGGAGCAGCTCCTGCATTGAGCGCCTGCCCCCTGGTGGTCAGTGTGTGTCATAGTGACCAGTCATTCCCAGTCGTTCTGCTATTAGGGTCAATTTGCATATTACCCTTTTATTATATAAAAAATAATGCTAATAGCCGAAACCGGTTTGGCTCAGTGGATAGAGCGTCGGCCTGCGGACTGAGAGGTCCCAGGTTCGATTCCGGTCAAGGGCATGTACCTGGGTTGCGGGCATATCCCCAGTAGGAGATGTGCAGGAGGCAGCTGATCGATGATTCTCTCTCATCGATGTTTCTAACTCTCTATCTCTCTCCCTTCCTCTCTGTAAAAAATCAATATAATATATTAAAAAAATAATAATGCTAATAATGTTTTAATAAACATGGAGTCAGAACATCCTCAGAATTAAATGGCAAGTCCAAAAAGTGGGGTCAAAAGTGTCCCTGACTTGTGCAGAACATTCTAATAGGCAATATAAGCTAGAAAATGTTGTCATGAAACACTGAATACCATAGCTCTTTGACATTTTAAAATGTTATTGAAAATATTAATCACATTCTATGCCCAGCTCTGTTGCTTTCTGTGCAACCTTTGGCAAGTCAGTCATGGACTCTCTCAAGCTCCATTTCCTCATAAGTAAGATGGGAATGTCAACTCTCACTGATTTATTGGGCAGAGTGAATTTGGTAGCAGGTAACCTAGCACTTGGTTAGTCACAGAATAAATGATAATTTCCTTAATAATGGTAATTTTGTCCCATTCAATTTAAGTCTTTCTGTTATTGGGGCTATGGAATACTCTTCTTCCCACTTCATGCCTTCTCTTTAAATCCCTTCAGCCTATTATTTTCTTCCTTATTGTATGTTTCAAAATGGTTTCTCTGCACTGAAGCTATCATCCTTATCCTACTTATCTGAAGAAAAGTATAAAGTTATTGCCAGTAAAGGGCAAACCAAGACATGCAACTCACTAGCAAATGGATTGACGTCCGTGCTTAGTACTTCCGGCCCACCCTGTTTTCAGGTTTCCTAGTAGATTCCCCTTCCCTGGCACAAAGAGGAGCCCCCTACACAGTGGTTCTGGGTATCCTCATGCATCTTCACCTCCACCTGCTCCAGCCTCATTGAAACCAGCTCCAGAGACAGTAGGTGACATAAACCTCTGCAAGAAGAGAACTGTGTTGATGAAGGTTTAGGTCTACTGATAGATGGCATCTTCACCAAGCAAACTGAGGAAACATAATGGCGTGTGATAAAATTCAGATCTGGGAAATGTGACCAAAGCAAATTTGAGAGTTCAGATCACCATTCCATCTTTTAGGCTCTCTTTTCTTTTCTTTGTTGGTTTTGCTTCTGAAATATTGAAACGTACAATAATGTAAAAAAAAAAAAGCCAAGGCATTTGTGCTCATTGATGTTTCTATCTCTCTTTCAAAGTCATGGTTTATAAAATGAGTCAGGTAATAAGTATATATAAATTTGTCTACTCCTTACTTCTTTTCAATTATTTTTTTCAATATAGTTGGAATATAATCTTATATTGGTTATCATCATTTTAAGTTCACAGTATAATGATTCAACATATTTATGCCTTACAATGTGATCACCCCACTAATTCTGGTAATCACCTGTCACTGTGTAAAATTATCACTGTACTATTGACTATATTCCCCTTCCCATGTTTACCCATCTCCCTACCCCCTCACTTCTGCCAATCATCTCTTTGGTCTCAATTTCTATGAGTCTGTTTTTGTTTTCTTTGTTTATTTGTTGTTTTTTTAGATTCAACATATAAATGAAACCATACAGTATTTCTTTTTCTCTGTCTGACTTATTTCACTTAGCATAATACTCTCTAGATCCATTCATATTTTTACAAATGGCAAGATTGCATTCTTTTTTATTGCTACATAATATTCCATTTTGTGTGTGTGTTTGGGTATACCAGCTTTTAATTTTAGAGTTGAACCCCCAGAAACTAAGTGACCTCTCTATGGCTACTTAGTCATTTGTGGAGGCCAGAATAGAATTAAGACTCATTAATTATGTGCTGCATTTGGTATAGATAAGACTTCATACCCTGGTGCTAGAGAAGCTGGGCTTGAATCTCCAATCTTCTTTGTATCACATACTTCCACCCAGCCAGTATGGCTCAGTGTTTGAGCATTGACCCATGAATCAGGAAGTCCCTGGTTCGATTCCTGTTCAGGGCACATACCTGGGTTGAGGGTTCGACCCCAGTAGGGAGTGTTTAGGAAGTAGCTGAAGGATGTCTCTCTCTCTCTCATCATTGATGTTTCTATCTCTCTATTCCTCTCCCTTCCTCTCTTTCTAAAATCGATTAAAAAGCATATTGAAAAATAAAAAGAAAAGTCACTTCCTTTCTCTAAGCCTCAGTCTCCTCATCTGTGCAACAGGGACAGTGACAGTACCTGCCGGATAGCACTGTGGGAAGGACTAAATCATCTTGTGCAGTGAGGGCACTTTATAAAGCGCGCAGCACTCAGAAATGGTAGCGATGGTTAGTTTGGCCCATGGTCACCTAGAAGGTGGGGGAGACCCTGCCTACATTCCTTTCTTTATAGGCTGTACCTAAAACAAACACTGGGCCTCTTTCTTTTTTACCAAATTCAGGTAATAATCAAATGAAAAATAAAACTTAAGCATGTCACCTCTTTCACTGATATTGGTAAAAAAGGATTAAGTTAAAATAAGGAATTTTTAATGCAAGGAAGGAGACCATCTCAACTCTTCTCAAAGTAAACAATTACCCTTATTGTCCTCCCTGTGCGGAGGCAAAGGACAACTGTCTTTGAGAAAGATAGTTCCTGATCCAGGATGTTCTTGGAGAACAGCTAAGGTAGGGGGGTTGAGTCAGAGTGTGCCTTGCCCTAGAAACAACTCTGACACTTAGGGCTGAGATTCTGTGGTCTTCCCAGGGTGGGGAAAGGATTGGCGTGCTGCCAGCCTGTCTGGAGGGGTCCTGGAGCTTATGGGGAAAAGGGGATTGGCCTAGAGTCCTAGACCTTTGCTCTGTCCTTGCCTGGTGGTAGGCAAAACCATCATCTCTCGGAGGCAGGAGTTTCTAATGCTGGGATCTGGGGGTTGGCCTGTGTGTATGTGTGTGAGTGTGTAGTATTTTAAGCTTTCGAAAATTATATATAAATGTGTATTTGCTTTTCACTGGCATAGTATACAGCTTTCATCAAATACTTGAAGTAATTCCAGATCCCCAAATATTAAAAACTACTACTCTGGAGTGTCTTCTAGCTTCAGGATAAAAGAGAATTGTGGGTGACTTTTCTTTCGCCAAGGAGAGCAGTCATTGGAAGCTATTTCTGTAAATAGACCACGATCCAAGGGGCATGTCCCTGAGAACATGATGGATTCCCGCTGTCCCTTTGCTCACAGGCTAAACTTAGCTCGCTAAGTGCTGCCGTGGCCCAGGCGCATTTTGCAACAGGTGCAGTGGGTAAGCCCGTGCGATGCGGTATTTTCCAGACAGCTGATGCCCAGCAAGCACGCCGTCACCATGGTAACTGGATATAAGTTCTGGCAACTTTTGACTTAAAACTTCTATCTTTAAAGAAAAAAAAAAAAAGGATGACATCTAATGTAAAAGTTTTCCTTTCCGAGCAGACGCAAAATTCCACTTGTCTTTGCATTTTCCATTCCAGCGAGAGTCCCTTGGAGATCCAAAGATAAATTCCCCGTGGTGACGACATCCACGAGAAAGGCACATCCACTTCGTTCCAGAGCTGAGGAATGCCTTCTGTTCTTGCCAAGAAACCAGCTCTCTTGCTCTCCCTTAAAGGCTGTCTGTTTCTGTTTGTTGGCGGTAGGGTGCTTGCCTGCCTGTTTGTTTTTAGTGTTTGGGAGTCAGTTACCTTTTAGAACAGGGAAAGGCAAACTAAGGCCCACAGCCTGTTTGCTGTTGTTTTGTAAGTTTTGTTTTGGTTTTAAAAACCGCCGCACTCAATTCTTCATGCATGGTCGCTGGCTGCTTTTGAGTGCTCCAGTGGTCAACCACAGTAGTCACAAAGAGATGGTATAGCCTGCAAAGCCAAAATATTTGATATTGGCAAACTGGAAACAAGTTTGCTGGCCTCTGCTCTAGAGGGTGAAAATTGCCCTGGATAAATTTGACATTTTCTTTCCTTATACCTTTTCTAGGATGAGTTTGTCTGCATAGAAGAGGAAAGAGTGGAAGTGAGGTCACTGTGGAGGATAGGGGGTAGAGGTGGGGTGGGTAGCTAGGGCGGACAGCAAGACACATTGAGGACAATTTCCTTCTTTTTACTCACATGCCATTGTCCAGGGTGACAATCCCAGACTCTCTTCTTTCCCTAGAATTCCCTTGAAAGAAGCAAATGCAAAATAATTGCTATGCTTGTGTTTATTTATAGTCTGTCTTTGCTTAGTTACAGAAGGAAGAACAAAAACCCCAACAGGCTGTTTTGAACTCATTTTTCTTGCAAGTCCATAGGAAGCGGTGCCAAGATTAGCGAAAGGGAGAGGTTGTGGCAACACGGGACTCTCGCTCACAGCACACTGTCAGCTCTTAGCCGCCTGGGACTTCTCTCACTCCAGATCAATAGGGCAGTCTTACCACCAGCATCACTTTTTAACCCACCCCATCTCACTCTCTGATGGGATCTTCCCATGTTAATGCCTGCACTCAAAAGTATTTCTCCCCCGACCTTTCAAAGGGCCTAATCATCTAGAAGAAAAGAGTTGTTGGCAACCCTCTTGCCCTGGGAGAGGAAGGATCTTGGTTATTTGCTGTGCAGGGCACTTTGAAAATTTGGCTTTGGAGTTTTTAAAAATGGGAAAGTGTTCATTGCTGACGAAGGGAGACATTGCACTTGGGGGTTATCACAGGATCCCAGAAAAGTGAGACACACCGATAAAATCTTAAAAAATGAAAACCAAAGGTCCCTGTAGCTAAAATTAGTAGCTGGAGAGCTGCTGCTGCATTTGTGAGGTTGTCATGCTCCTGGTGGCAGCACAGGTCAGCGAGGAGACCCAGTTCTGTCCTCAGTGCGGATCTAATGTAATTCCAGGGCGGCCAAGGACAGGGGCTAGTCAGGTCATACTGCCCCCTTCAGGCATCCCCAGGGGATTGGCAGTACAAATCAAATACCCGGATTTCTATTTGATTCTTCTTCTCATCCCTTTGAAATGTCTACTTTAAAAGTCTGTAGCTGTAGCAGGCACACTGTATTGTCACAGAGCTCGTGTGTGCAGTGAATACATACATATGCATGCAGCAGAGGTGCGTGCTTGGAACACCTGGAATAGATCGGTGCACACACAAGTGCGGAGAGTGCTGAAAAGTGGGTGAGGCCAGGGCTCCACAGCGCCTGCTCCTGCCTGTTCCTCGCACTGCCGGGGTCCAGCCCCAGCAGGTCCAGGGGTTCCCAAAGGCATAGACGGAGTCGGCGAAGAAGGAAGGACACGGAGACAGTGTTCAGTTGATCAGCAGCCTAGCCAGGATCTCCAGCCAGGATCTCCAGCCAAGTTCTGGTCTGGATTTCCAGAGAGGTTCTTCTGCTGTTTATTGTCTTGTTACATCCGTATTTATACCAGTTGATTTTAATCCTGTCAATTTCTATTACAAAGGTTAGGGCGTTTCTTATCTCCATTCCAGGGAGTAAAGATTATGTAGCTTAAGCATGATTGTTTGTAGTTAAAGTGATTAACTACCCGCCTGGCACTTAGTTAAGGAGTTTCATCCCCTCCCTAACTTCAGGGAAAAATCCCTACCTGGGGAAACAACCTTTCTCAGAGACCTTGGTTAAAACACATAGTGCCAAGAAGGTGAGCAAACATATTAAAAACAGTATGCCATATATGCCAGGTCCCTTGAAACAGCAAGCATGGACCGACTCCCGGCATCGCACAATGCGATGCTTTAAAGGGTGTCTGTCTCCTTTTCTTCGTGGGGTAACATACCCAAGGCTCCATTCTGTTCTAGATTCATAATGGCCAAACTCCAGGGTGAGAAGGAAATGAGGATTGGGAGGGACAAAATAGTCTAACCCAACTGGCATGCTTTGAATTACTTTTCAGGAATAAAACTAAGTTTGTAAGAATCATCCCTACCCCCATTTGTGTCGGCCCCTTCTTTGTGAAATGTGTCATTTTTGAGGTGCCATGTTGGTTCAGTAGGAGGCTCAAACATGTAGCAGTGATAAATGGACCCTGAGAATGTAAAGCTCCTTGTCAGAGCCTCCAGTAAAACCACACAACCATCATTTATTCGACACTTACCGTGTGCTGTCCTAAATTTCTTATGCAGACAATCAGTTCTTAAAATGATCCTGTGTCAGTTTGAGGTATAATGTCCATTCTTTAAGCTGATGGCACTGAGCCTCAGAGGGAGTGAGTGCTTCCTCCAAGGCCCTTGAGTTGCAGCAAGTGGTTTCAGCCCAGTTGGTTCAGAATATCAAACCTACTCTCATGTCCAACCAGCTCAGAACATAAGGCATAGTCATTCATATTCTCTCTCTCTCTCTCTCTCTCTCTCTCTCTCTCTCTCTCTCTCTCTCTCCCCCCCCCCCATGGTGTCTTTTCTTTATAGGGGGGCTCGACACCTATTAGATTTGTCCACTTTATTTTAAAAGATACCTTGGTCTCAGATGCAGATCAAAATTATGAAAGAATTCTGTGACAGTATTTATTTGATTTTATAAAAAGCTTTTATTTTCTAAGCTTCCACCAAGGTTTTCAACTTTTCATCTGGGAAAATAAGCTTCTTCAGATAAAGTTTTGAATGATGTGGTAGTTTGGCACTAAGCATCAGTTTCCCCTCTTTCTACTACACCCTTCATCACTGCAGAGGGTGGGGGGAGGGAGTTAAATACTACGTTTCCCAGATCCTCATGCACCCCCGTATTTTTTTAAGCAAATAAGAGCAGTTTTAGAATTGTCTCTGTGGTAGTTTGTGTGGATTTACTATTCCATACATATTTGCCATGCTCCAATTTTGAACCCCATGGTGTTTGGGCACAAAGTCTCTGCCTCATGGCTTGTATTTCAGCATTGGAAATGGGCCATAAGTCCACTTAAAATGTATAATAGATGTGTGTAAATAATAAAATGTATGCAATGTCAGGTACAATCTTTGATGTGTAAAATTAATATAGCTTTGTAGCAGCTTTCCAAGGTCATATGCCAAAATTCATATGCCATTCCTCTATGATTTCAGATTTTTGTTATTAATCCAAAAGCAATGAACATCCTTGTAGTTGTCCCTTTTCTCCCAGGTGCAAAATATATTGTTGTGGGAGAACTTTGTAAAGTTCCAAAATAATGGGTCGTATTATTTTTAAGAAACAAACACCTTACAGTTGTTTGGCCTTATGAAATGTTAGGCCCTGCCAGGCTGTGAGAATTCTCTAATTCTAAGATTTAACATGTTTAAGGATTTCAGGCCAGAGGGCAAGGGAATGGAGAGGGAGACGGGTTGTCATGCTAGGCTGGCCTGGGAACCTCACCTGCCCATCTACCTCCGGACAGTGTTTTTACTGGGTTCTAAAAACCCTCCCTTCCCTCCTGACACCTTCCCTGTCTCTTCCTCATTCCCTCTTCTTGCTGTTATTAATGGCAAGCTGGCTGCAGTATAAGCAGTGTTATTGTTACCTCTGTTGGCCTTGTCATATTTTATTCCCAGCCTGAGGTTTTGCCAGTTGTTAGCAGCTAACAGGTATAAAAATAGCCCACTTGTTGTAATGAAGGACATAAAAATGCAAAGAGGGTTGTGGGCTCTCTGAGCTGGCCTGCTTACCTTCGCGGGACTTGCTGCAGAGTATTGATTGGCCACAGCATAATAAAACTCTGGTGAGTAACAAAAGGACAGAAGAGACTTCTTGGGTGACAAACGATAGATCAGCTTCACGCTTTGAAGAGGTGGGAATACCCTGCCTGGTTTTGCAATCAAGCTCTCCTTTATTCCCCTGCCTCTGCCTTTATTTTTTCCCCTTTGAGATAATTAGGTGGTTTTAACCTCAGAGAGGGATGCTTAGATTTCTAGGCAAGCTTGTTTTTTCTGTTATGCTTGGGAGATGTAAGGATGATGGAGGGACCATTGATTATTCCCATCCCCTAACGTTTGTATCTCACTTGTGCTGTGGATGAAGCACTGTGGTGTCACCAGACACAAACAAGACAAATGTGCTCCCTGACCGTATGGAGCTTAGAGTTGGATCTGTGAGCCAGGTGTTATGCATACAGTAGTTTAAGCAGCAAATAAAGCATTGGACTGGGGTCTATGTTGTGAAGGAAAATAATAGGTTGGTATAAGAGAGTTGAAAAAGAGGGGGAAAGCATCAGATGAGCATGTCCGGGAAGGTGATGCTGGAGCTGAAACTTGAAGGTGAGGAACAGTCATGTGCAGAGTGGACGTGAAAACATTCCGGCAGAGGGAACAGTATGGGTCACAGGCCGGAGATGGGAGACAGACTTCAAGGCCATCATGACCGAGGCATAGTGAGCGAGAGGAAAAGTGGCAGCAAATACTGTGGTTGGGCAGAGACTGGTCACTAATTCTGAGGTAAGAGCCGTGGGCTCATTCCAAAGCATTGGGATGTTATTGGGGTGTTTTAGGCACAAACGAGACTAATGTGATTGGAATGACATGTTTTTCAAGGCTCCTCTGGCTGCTCTTGCGATTGTATAAATTGGAGAGGGATAAGCATGGAAACGAGGAGCTACTCTGGAAGTCTTCACCTCGCAACGGATGGCGAGGGCTCAACCTGGTAAGGAGTTAAAGGGCATGGAAACAAAGAGGGTCAAAATACATTTTTCTTTTTTCTTTTTAAATATATTTTATTGATTCTTTACAGAGAGGAAGGGAGAGGGATAGAGAGTTAGAAACATCGATGAGAGAGAGACATTGATCAGCTGCCTCCTGCACACCCCCAACTGGGGATGTGCCTGCATCCAAGGTACATGCCCTTGACTGGAATCGAACCTGGGACCCTTCAGTCTGCAGGCCAATGCTCTATCCACTGAGCCAAACCAGTCAGGGCCAAAATACATTTTTCTCCAAGAAGAAGCAAGGAGACATGGTGATGGATTAGGAGTTAGGAGTGAATAAGAGGGAGACCTTGTGAGATGTGGAATGTGAATTACTTACTCCTGTGAGGTCATTCTTGATGCAGATTTTGTGACCATTTCACAAGCACCGTCCACACATGTCCTCTGTTGCTTTTCTAACCACAGAACAATCTAACATGGTTCACGTTTCAAAAGTTAGCAGTGACTGGCCCCAACATTCACTCCAGTGCTCCCTTCTATCGTCAGTGACTTGCCTTTGATCTTTCTTTTGCATTTGGACAAATGGCTTGCTAGGGCAGAGACTGTGTTTCCGTTTTGAAGACTAGGAACAATGTCTGTTCTATGTGTAAATGATACCAGTGGTTTTCAAACCACAAGCTGTGGTGATTTTTGTCCTTGAGGGGACATTTGGCACTGCCTGGAGTTGATTATCTCAACTGAGGAAGTGCTACAGGCATTTAGTGGGCAGAGTCCCAGGATGCTGCTCTAGTCTACATCCTACCACACTCACTGCACAGCCCCCACAACAAACAATTATCCAGTCCAGAATGTCAGTAATGCCCAGGTTGAGAGGCCCTGAACAAGAAGGATGTTTACTGACTTGGGGTTCTGCATGTAGCTATAGTGGGTTTAACCTGGATCAGTGATTATAGCCCCTTACAGGCAGCACAAGAAACATAAAGGGGCCTGGCTGGCATGGCTTAGTGGTTGAGCATCCACCTATGAACCAGGAGGTCATGGTTCAATTCCCAGTGAGGACACATTCCCAGGTTGCAGGCTGGATCCTCAATAGGGGGAGTGCCGGAGACAGCCGATCAATGATTCTCCTCATCATTGATGTTTCTATCTCTCTCTTCCTCTCCCTTCCTCTCTGAAGTAAAATATGTATATGTATATTTTTTTAAAGAAACATAAGGGGTCCTAAGTTCTTTTAAATATTCAGAAACCTGCAACATTGTCCAGAGTGTTGGGTTCTATAGCCTTTATAAGACAAGATGGGGCAAAAGTAGATTTACAGTTGTCTGTATGGAAAATAATACAATACTAATAAACAATAATACATGAATAAACTGTGTTTTGCATACACACAGTTGTAAACCTACTTTTCCCTACTTGATATAAATAAAAATTACATGTGGGAAATCAAATATAAAGCTGTAGACTCTATTAATGAAAATGTAAATATTTAATTAGTAGCTTCTATTTCAAATTTAGATCATGTTATTAGCAAATTTAATGCTTAGAGCATATACCCAACAAATATTTCTTCAAGTTCCTCCCAAATTAAATCTTTACTCTTCCCATACTTGTTAACATGACATCATAAGAAATACTTCCCTAGAAAAACCCAATGATTAAATGGAAAAATATATAAATAGACAGTTCATAAAACCAACAAACATGAAAAATTTATTCAAGAGCTTCAATAATAGATGCAAAATCAACCAGTTTTTGCATATCAAATTTACCTACATTTTCATAAAAACAAAAATATCTAGGGAGTAAGGAAGAATGCTGTGGGCAGCGTTTACTTCTCATATCCACCCGAGTTCATTCCTCTTTGCCTTGAAAACAACAGTGGTTGTGTAAAGTGTTGGAACGCTGCAAGTAACCTTGAGTTTTTTCATGAACAAGGACTCTTCCATGCTATTTCAAAGTCATCTTATTAATGGGGAAAACAGAGACAAAAGCGATGAGAGTATTACTTCCTATATTAGTTCCCCTACAGATGGGGATCTCCAAGAAGCTACAAAGAAGAGAATGTCGCTACACATTCAGGAAAAAATGATGACCCCAGATATGAGGAAGTCATGATGGCCATCTCACTAATAATCCACATAGGAATCCACTGCTCTGTGGACATGGTTGGAGTCTAACTTATATACTAATGAGCTGGAGTCTAACTTATATACTAATGCATTAGGAAATAATGCATCATCTAGTCCTTCCTCCCTCCCAGTGAAATGCCACATGGACCAGTATGTACCAACTTCAGCAGTCTGCATTTTTGTTCCTGTTTTCATGATAATGGGGAAAAAAGACACACATTGGCCAACAACTGGCAACAGCGTTGTGCCCCCAGTTTGGGATTCTGAGAACTGTTCATCCAACAGATTGGTTTTCCCACAGCATTGCATTAATAGGCATCCAAATGCCATTATCACTGGAAACCCATGGAGTGTGTTTGATTTGGGAATACGAGCCCATGCATAACAATGTGCAATTACAACAGAAACTTTTAAAAAATATTTGTTTGCCGTTCAAGCTGGAAAGGGCCAGGCAGTTTTAGGAATTCTTCCTGAGCTGCAGAGATTTCTGAGTATTTTATATTTCAGAAGACCTCATCATGGCATTTTTGGTTCCTGATTTTCCAGTTGATGTTTATTCGCTCTAATGGGAAGCCAGGTTTGGGGAAGCGTTGCTTCTCTCTGGGCTCTGCAATTATGTCCGGCAGAGAAGAAACCGTTTTAATGCTCCACTGGCTATTTACAGTTGGATGGTATTTTTCTTGTTTGGGGGTTGAAGTTGCCCTGGTGTTCTGTTTTAAAATCAATCGTAGATACATTTACAGAGTTAGTACAAGCATAGGCAATCCACAGAGGGGGCACGTCTCAAGGTTGGGAAATGAATTAAGAATACAATCCCTGCCAATAATATTTCAGACCCAATCTGCTCCACCCTTTTCCCCATTTATGCAGAGAAATTTGTACTGTGAATGTTTCCCTGCTGCATTGTATTAATTGGAATTAAATGTCACTTTTAGAGCAAACCCATAGAGTGAGGTTGTTTAATTAGTAGGCAGTTCCCAGAATTAAGGACACAGGTGTTAGTGAAACTCAGTATAGTGTTGTTACAAAGAGATTTTAACCAATTAACTTACATCTATTCAGCATTCAGCAGAAATTTTTTTTTTAAGATTTGTTGTTGAAAGTATTACATATATCCCCTTTTTTCCACATTGACCTCTCCCACCACCCTCCCCCCACCAAGGCCTTCACCACACCACTATCTGAGAAAGATAAGCATCACATGATCTCACTCTTGTGTGAAATCTAATGAACAACATAAACTGATGAACAAAAATAGACCCAGAGACATAGGAACTTCAGCAGAAATTTTTTGAGTGCATACAAAAGAAAGTGCATCTGGACACTGGGTAATGCTGATAAGATACAAATGCAAGGGAGAGGGGAGGAGCTTGCATGTTGGTATTTTGGAGTGCTACATTTAGAAATATATGTTGAGTTCTCATTCCAGCACATTCATTTAGAGAATGGGTTTATTTTTTACTTATTTTTTTAATTTTATTTTTCAATGATAGTTGCCATTCAATATTATATTAATTTCACATATACAGCATAGTGATCATACACTCATATAAATGGATGATGTGACCATAGTTTAGGTCATATTCCCAATATAAACCAATCTTTAAGAAAGAGATTACGCTGATAGGCTGGTTCTGGGCCATGTGACCATTTCTGGCACCAAGGGGGTGGAGTCAGCCCCATTCAAACCAAGTGAATTAGAAACCTGGAAGGGCTGGGTCTACAAGTAAAATGAAGGATTCTCCTATAAGATGGAGGTGGAAAGAGTAGTTGGAAGGCAAAAGCAATAGGCATCCAATACACTTTGACTTTCTCATCATGGTTTTGCTTTCTGAACAACGTAGTAGAGCTATTATAGTGTCTGTATGATCTACATAGGGGAAAAACTGTTTATGTTCTTATGGAACATATAGTCCCCCAAATCTCTGGAATATGGTAGGGACTAAAATTTTAAAAATGAGTAAGTAAATAAGTGAATGGCTTAGATACATGACTGTGGCTTCCCAGATTAAATAATATTTTCTACCATTGCTAGTACAAAGAAAATTATAAAGCAGCTGTGTGTACTTAAGTGCTTCCATAGAATGAACAAAGAAAAGTGACTCAATTAGTTGTAATATAGTTGGGTACTATTAGCCACTTAATTGAATAATTACTAGTTTGGGCCAAGGGTTGTTTTTATCCTTTACTTTGATTCTTGATGTCTGGTTTATATGCATTCTTTAAAAATTTTTTTTTTAAGGTTGGAAATAGGTATACTTTGTATCTATCCACACTGTCTGAGACATTCAGTTGAATATTTATAATTAAAAATCCTATATAATAAAAGGGTAATATGCAAATTGACCAAATGGTAGAGCGACTGGTCACTATAACATGCACTGACCACCAAGGGGCAGACACTCAATGTAGGACCTGCTTCCTGGTGGTCAGTGTACTCCCACAGGGGGAGTGCTGCTCAGCAGCCAGAAGCCGGGCTCATGGCTGGTGAGCACAGTGGCAGTGGCAGGAGCCTCTCCTGCCTCCACAACAGCACTAAGGATGTCCAGCTGATGGCTTAGGTCCGCTCCTTAAGCCATCAGCTGGACATCCCCTGAGGGATCCCAGACGGTAAGAGGGCACAGGCCAGGCTGAGGGACCCCCCCCCCCACACCCCACCCCAAGTGCATGAATTTCGTGCACCAGGCCTCTAGTATTTCAATAAAAGTATTATCCAACTGGTAAATATCTTAAGTAAGGAAAATATATTACTTTGAAGATTTCTGTACATGATATTATTGTCTGTTTTTAGCTCATTAATTGTACTTCAAAAATTATTCTGGGTGATTAAATTATGTTGCTGGAAAGATTAAAAGGAACACTTTGCATTATGCCCAATAACAGCCTTTGCAGATTTATATGTCCCTTAAATTATTCCCTAGAGAACTTTGTTTATAACAGGGACATATTACTTATTAGAAGCAACTTCACCCATGTTGGTCATAGGGGAGGGTGGTTAGTGTTTATCCATGGACATGTAACCCATTAAAGAGAAGGTGATCAGTATTGCTCCTGAGGAAAGAGCCACATAAGCATTTTATTGATGAATATTATTTGGAAACTCAAAACCTAAGTCATATTTCAGTCCCAGCCAGAAGCTTATCCATACGTCTTCTGCCCTCTTTCATATTTGTTGATACTTTCTTGTCCTGTCATCTATTCTTCCTACTATTTTTTTGTTAGCATTTACCATGAGACAGAAATTGTATCCAGCATTTTAGTACATTATGTCCTTCTGTTGTGATATCTGCTTATCTTTCCCTGTGTTGATTACTACTGATTGCTCAGTACGTTTTTTTAAAGAAATAATTTCCCATTTTAACAAGTGTTTATTGTCCTAACTCAGTGATTCTCAAACTTGAGTGTGCACCAGAATCATGTGGAAGGGTTGTTAAAACAAGTAGTTGGGTTCCTCCCCAGAGTGTCTGATCCAGTAATCCCTGGATCCTGTATAAGTATTTGGATTGCTAACATGTTTTCAGTGATGTTGATGATGGAGGACCACACTGAGAAATACAGCTCAATCTCAAAGAAGTACTTGGTTATGATGAAAATCTGTTTGGTATTATGAGGAAAGAGTTAGATGTGGAATGAGTTCCACTTCAGTTCTTTCACTTAGGGAATAGATTGTTAATTTAACTATTATGAGCTTTGGTTTCCTGAATTGCTAATTTGTGTGTATGCATGCATAACTTCTTAGGGAATTTTGTAAGAAAGGATGTGAAATATTTTTGAGCTGATAGTATTTCAGCTCAGATGATTGAATGAGCATTTAGAGTGCTGACAGGGACAGGCAGTGGGTGTCAGTTGGGGAGGGAGGTTAAGCAGAATGGTCCTTTCTCCTCCATTTATTTATTCAGCAAATACTTATCAGTCACTCAATAGGTGCTAGTGGAGAGAGACAGCAGTGAGGAAAAGAGATACAAAATCCATGCCTTTGTGAAGTTTACATTCTAGAAGAAAATTACAACAAAGAAGGTAAACACAGCACATTCTGAGGTGAAAAGTGAAATGAAAAATAACGTAGAGGGGGTGTGGCCATAGGTGTATAAAGAAAAACAATTTTAATTTACCTCTAGTACTTAGGTTTTTATAACAACTATAACAGCAGTTTTCAAACTGCTGTGCAAAATAATATTTTTTGGGGGGAGCTTGATTAAAATACAAATCCCCACACTTCACCTTCAGTTACTGCTGTGCAGCAGACCTGGCCTGGAGCCTGGGAGTTACCTATTTGACTGATAGGTGGTCCGAATGCCAGACTTCAAAGTCTCACTAAGCAATAGTGAACTAGAGGGTAGTAAGAAGGTTTAGACATATTGCTAGAAAGAGTAGAAAGAAGTGTGGGGAGGGACTGAAAAACACAAACAAGGAAAAAGTGAAGACTAAAACCTGTATGGGAGAGAGGTAGAGAAAAGCTGAGGCAAACTGGCCTGGTGGAAAGACTGTAGGTGGTGGTGTCCAAGGTACCCAGGTGTGATTTTTGGATTCTGTCTCTTTCTTACCAGCTAGGTGGCCTTGAACGTGTTACTTAGCCTCTTGGACCCTTAGTTGCACATCTGGACCATGAATGTATACACATACCACCAAAGTGTGTGTGTGCATGTTCTCTTTGTTGGTATTGTGTGCTTTTTAATCTTTTTGTTGAAAGTATTACATATGTCCCTCCCCCACCCCCCACCGATTGACCTCTTCTAACCCACCTCCACCACTCCAAGCACTGAATCTGGACCAGATATGATGGTGGGGGTGGTAGTCTTGATTTGCAGGCATATGAAGTTAAGTTAGAATAAATTCTCCAAACATTCCATGAGGATTAAGAGAACCTAAAAGCATAAAATCTGTACAGGGTGGATCTTGACACTCAGTTGTGTGCTTCAGAATGTCTTTTGAATGTAGCCACATGGCAGGGAAGTTGTCATGACAGGAAAAAGGATGGAAACAGTCACTGGCTAGAACTCCTGGGGGCTTTAGAGCCACTGAATTCGTGTTTGGTGAGTTGCTGTCTAAGACCTAAGGAAGCTAATAGTTCTGAGTCCATTACTGGGCATATAAAATATCTAACATAGTGGAACTCAAAGTTTGTACATGGTTCCCTTTGTACCATTAGGCCCACTTTCTGTTCCCAACTGGATCCCAGGATGTTAGAGAACATTTCTTTGCCCGCTGACATTAACGTTATTTAGCAGCCTTCATGGTTTTTCTTGCCTGTCCTAAGTGTTTATTTCTTTACAGTAACTGTTACATGGTACCCTGAAGAGCACGGTCATGTTCAGTGTTTGCCCAAAGGAGAACTAAAGAGGCTTTTTATTCCCGAGACTCGCTGCATCTCTAACATCGTAAAACACATAGAATGGTCATCTCAATGTGAGTGATTTCAGGGGACTGAGGATCAAAAGAAGTGCTCTTAGCTCTTTCCCACAAATGAGTAAAAGTTGCATTTGGATTTGATAATGAACACATCTTTAGCCTACGGTTTTCCCTGACATTTTTCAGGTATCTACATTTGCTCCAGGAAATTTCTTTCATGCTTTGATTCTGACTATACGACCATCACTCCCTGATTAAGTCTGTTCGATCTAGAAACTGGCCCCCTGGATTCCACTTTCTGGTCTTACACCGTATTTCCTTTACAGGATGTGTCTGTTTGTCCCATCTGTGCAGAAAGCCTTACAGACGATTCTTTCTCTTTTTTATTTTTGTCTTTATAGCCACCTAGTACAGGATTGGACACATTATTGGTGTAAGGTAATTACTTTATTAGATTGCATGAATTAAAACAGGCATTAGAGTTCTTATTAGCTCACCTTATTTCCTCTGCAGTGGAATTTTCCAAATTATGTTTTATAGAACATTAGTCCTAAAAAATGATCTGTTATGAAAGAGTCTCCCTCCTGGAGATTTACCATACACATAATACATGAAGCTCAGAAAAATCCAGAATTAAGGGTCCTATGTTACACCATATATTTACTGAACTTCCCAAAAGATTTTGACTAGGGATCCCCTTTCTATTGCATCATTTTATTTATTTATTTATTTAGTTAGTTAGTTAGTTAGTTTGTCATGAGAACTCCTTGGGAAACCCAACTCTATTACTCTTATTCTTTAACTCACTTCAAGCTTTTCAACATTAGCTGAAAAAGAAAGAAAAAAGAGCCCTAACCGGTTTGGCTCAGTGGATAGAGCTTCGGCCTGCGGACTGAAAGGTGCCAGATTCGATTTCGGTCAAGGGCATGTACCTTGGTTGCAGGCTCATCACCAGTAGGAAGTGTGCAGGAGGCAGCTGATTGATGTTTCTCTCTCATCAATGTTTCTGACTCTCTATCCCTCTCACTTCCTCTCTGTAAAAAGCAGTAAAATACATTAAAAAAGAAAAAAGGACTGGAAAGCACGATCTAACCTCATCGTTTTACTCAGTGGTATGCTAGAGCCAGCTCTTACTCATTGGTGGGACCAACTGAGCACATGCTTCTCAACTCCATGTTGACATCATGTAACGCACTGCCCACTCCCTCCCAGCCAGTTTGCCCACCCGTGGCTGCAAATGGATGTAAAGCATCAGGACCAGGTCACCGCTGGCTGAGGGTGTGGCTGACAAAAGAGTGCAGATCCTCCAATTCTGACTCAGGGCTGGTTCTTATTTCCCCAGCATTATTGATGCATCATTGGCAATAAATATTGTCTCTTTTAAGGTGCACTGCATGATGGTTTGATGTGCATTTACCCATGGGTTTTTCTGGGATATCCAGCATCATAGGCAGGTGAGGGAAGTTTACATTTGTTGTATGTCTGCATGTACCAAAGGCACTTGTGTAGGTCAAATAGTTTTATGGTGGGAAGGACACTAAGAAGTTAACATTCTTTCCACATTTTTCATGTGTAGACATTGCAGTCAGAAAGGGTTTGCTTATCCAAAAACATTCATGTAGTTCAAGCAAGGCCAGAGTTCCCAGATAAACAATAGCACCAGCGCTTTCCCTTGGACCACCTTAACATTTCCCAGCCCGGTGACCTTGAACAAGTCGCTTCTTTAAATATGAATTTCCTCATTGACATACTTAGAAGCAGATAATCCTAAACTACCACATAGAGATAATGTGAAACTCTAGTGAAACGTGTGCACAAATGCAGTTTGTAAATTACGAAGTGCTGTTAAATTACATTAGGCCATTACTCATATAAAATATTAAATTGTGACACCACTCTACTTGAATTTCATATTCATTAATAGGAATGAGAAGCAGGTTAGCATAGCAATTAAGGACACTGTCTTCCCCATTAGGCAGGCCTGAATTAATCCTATCTTTATCTCTTATCCACTTTGTGATACTAAACTTCTCTTGCCCTGGCCGGGTAGCTCAATTAGTTAGAGTGTCAACCCAAATATATCAAGGTTGTGGGTTTGATCCCTGGTCAGGGCACATACAAGACTCAACCAATGAATGCATTGATAAGTGGAACAACAAATCTCTCTCTCTCTAAAAAAAAAAAAAAATTAATTAATAAAAATAAATAAACCCCTCTGTGCTTTAGTTTTCTCACTTATAAAATGTAGATAACTCCAGGACCTAACTCATGGAGTTGTTCTAAAGATTAAATTATGCATGAAAAACACAACACACTGCCCAATGTAGAATTAACTCTTTAAAAAGTAATTGGAATTATGATATGTTGTTCATCTACACTAACTTGACTAGCCCTGTAAAGAAGTGTCTAAGCTCCCTTTACCCATAGACACTGATTAAGGGACCACTCTTATTATTCACTTTCAAGCTTGATTTCTTTTTTTTTAATATATTTTATTGATTTTTTACAGAGAGGAAGAGAGAGAGATAGAGAGTTAGAAACATCGATGAGAGAGAAACATCGATCAGCTGCCTCCTGCACATCCCCCACTGGGGAAGTGCCCACAACCCAGGTACCTGCCCTTGACCGGAATCGAACCCGGGACCTTTCAGTCCGCAGGCCGATGCTCTATCCACTGAGCCAAACCGGTTTCGGCGATTTCTTTTTTTGTTTTGTTTTGTTAAATTGAAGTATAATGGACATGTAGCATTGTATTAGTTGCAGGTGTACAACATACTCTATAATAATGAAAGCATAATATGCTAAATAAACCTGATGTCCAGAAGGAAGAAGCCAGGGCTGCAAGGGAATCCCTGGTCCAAGGTGCCTGCTGGAGGCTAGAGGGCAGCCCAGGTCCTAGTGCCAGAAGGAAGCCGATGCCGGCAGCCGGATGAGGGAAGGCCGACTCTTGCACGAATTTCATGCATTGGGCCTCTAGTGATTTAATATTTGTATATATTCTGAAATTGTCACCACAATAAATCTTGTTAACATCCATCACCATACATAGTTACAAAATTTTCTTTACAAAGCTTTAGGAGCTTAATTTCTTTTCAAAGCCCCTAATGATTTCTGTCTTCCAGCCCAGAGCTGTTTTCAGATTTCCGGCTTTCTTCTTCTCTCATCTCCTGCAAATCACAAACATGGTGGCAGGTGTAAAAAATTTCCCCTCATACTTTTCACATACCTGGATGTAAAATATACTTTCAAGTTCATGGCATTAAAAGTAAAAGGCTATTATATCAAAATAAAGTATGAAGTCTTGAAATGCCAATCAAAATCTCTCCAGAACCCCAAATACATTTATTCAAGATAGAAATGTTTTCTGTTTTGACTTAAACTCCTAAAAAGTGGGGACTATTTTATTATATTATGTCACTACAAACTCAAGCTTTACTTCATCCTTTACCGTGAGCTATTGCTGTAGCTCATCTAATAATAGAAATTTCAAGTGTTTCTGTAAAATAAAATATTGATATATGATAATATATTAGTGAGAGAGAAATGAAGTGGCTCAGCTCCCACGTCCTCTTATAAATTTGTTAAATGAACTGGTTAAAGAATTGACCCATTTCTCTAGCTATAAACCCTTGTCAATTTATTATTCTATATCCTAGGTCTGGAAATTAATAGATATCATAATGATTATTCATGGGCAAGTCTCTTTCCATGGAGTCATCCAGAATGTCTTTCATAACTTCAGCCTTAGAAAGCCGATTCTATCAGTTCAGCAAGAGAGTTGCTATCTCAATGGCAGACTCACCCTAACCAGCCTCATGAGATTGATGTCTATATTAGCAATGTCAATTTTAAACTTATAATTCAAAATAAGTGTTGCATTATAGATAGAGACAGGTACATCTTCTCTCCCTCTAGGAAGATCTACATAAGAAGTGGGAACATAATAAGATAGGTAATTAATGTATTTGAAGTCAAAACAAAAAGATGTAGATAAAAAGGATTCCTCGCCCTAGCCGGTTTGGCTCAGTGGAGAGAGCGTTGGCCTGAGGACTGAGGGGTCCTGGGTTCAATTCTGGTCAAGGGCACATGCCCGGGTTGCAGGCTCAATCCCTATAAGGGGGTGTGCAGGAGGCAGCAGATCAATGATTCTCTCTCATCATTGATATTTCTATCTTTCTCTCCCCCTCCCTTCCTCTCTGAAATCAATCCAAATATATTTTACAAAAGGGATTCTTTAATTACCATTAAGGTATCATTGTGAGTCAGTCCAATAGGGACAGCCTTGTCAGTGGTCCCAAAAGTCACTTAAAGTCTTCCTAAAAAAGATCATAAATGCCTGAGGCTAAGTACCCCATCTGTCCTACCCCTAGAATATTTCCAGTGCAGTCATTAAATAGGAATGTATATGGAGTTCTTTGGCTAAGACTCTACTTCAGAGCTTGAATGAACTTTCTTCCTTGTGTGGCTCTCCATTTTCCTATGTACCATAGATGACCTTTTGAAAGCCACATTCTTCCATTAGATATGCCAACATACCATAGAGTTAGAGGTGAGTCTGCTGATCAGAGAGCCCATCTGTCTTTTTCTGCGGATTTTGCATTTCTGTTCTCACCCATTTGGTGTTTATGCTTCTTCCTGCTTCCTGCTTTTGGGAGTGAGGAGCAAGGCATGTCACTGCAATCACTAAGTACACTTTACATGACGTTTATTTCTGTGAACCTATTACATCAACACTCCATGCTCTTCTCTTAAGATAGGATAGCAATGCACTTCAGCCAGATTGGCCCAGTCTCTCTTTTAATGGTTTCAGTTAAGTACCAGGCATGAAGCTGGTTTTTGCTATTGATTTTTTATGAGCTTCTTATATAGTTTGGGTATTAACTCTGTATCAGATATATGCTTTGCAAATATTTTCTTCCATTCTGTAGGTTGTCTTTTCATGTTGTTGATGGTTTCTTTTGCTGTGCAGAAGCTTTTTAAGTCTGTTGTAGTTCCACTGTTTATTTTTATTTTTTCTTGCTGGTGATTTTGGTGCTATAGCCATAAAATCATTTCCAGGACTAGATAAAGGGTATTTTCCCCTATATTTTCTTCTAGGAGTTTTATAGTTGTGGGTCTTCAATTTAAGACATTAAGCCATTTCAAGTTAATTTTTTTGTGTATAATCAAAGATAAGGGTTCAGTTTTATTTTTCTGCATGTGAGTATCCAGTTTTCCCTGTGCCATTTACTGAAGAGACTGCCCTTTCCCCACTGTGTATTCTTGGCATCGTTGTCAAAGATAAGTTAGGCGGGTTGATTTCTGGGCTCTCACTTCTATTCCATTAGTCTATGCATTTGTTTTCTGCTTGTACCATACTGTTTGATTATTATACTCTGTCATATAATTTGAAATCAGAAAATGTGATGCCTCCAATGTTGATCTGCTGTCTTGGGATCACTTTGGTTGTTCATAGTCTTCTGTGGCTTCAGAAAAATTTTAGGATTGTTTGTTCTACTTTAGTGAAAGTTGCCATTAGAATTTTAATAGGGATTGTATTAAATCTGTAGATTGCTTTGGGTAGTACGAACATTTTAACAATATAAATTCTTCTCAACTATGAACATGGGGTATCTTCCATTTATTTGTGACTTCTTCAGTTTATTTTATTAATATTTTACAGTTTTTCCCTATTCAGATCTTTCCCCTCTTTAAATTTATGTCTAAGAATTTTATTTTTTATGCTACTGTAAATGGGATTATTTAAACCGCTTTTTTGATAGTTTTTTTTGTGTATGTAAATGCAGCTAATTTTTTATATTGATTTTGTGTATGGCCACTGTCCTGATTTTTAGTTCTAACAATTTTTGTTTGACATTTTAGAGTTTTCTATATATAAGATCATAACAGACAATTACATTTCTTCTTTTCCAGTTTGGCTGATTTTTTTTTTCTCTTAATTGCTCTGAGTAGGACTTTAGTAGTATGTTTAATCATATTTAATAGGATGGGTGTTCAGTAGAAGTGGACACCCTTGTCTTGTTCCTGATCTTAAAGGAAAAGCTTTCAGCTTATTATTGTTGAGGGGATATTGACAGTGGGCTTGTCATATCTGGCCTTTATTATGTGGCGATACATTTTAATGCCTAATTTGTTGAGCATTTTTATCATGAAAACATGTTGAATTTTTATCAAATGATTTTTATCTTTTATTCTGTTAGTGTAGTATTTCCCATTCATTTATGTGTGTATGTTGAACCATCCTTGAATCTCAGGGGTAAATTTCATTTGATTATAGTGTGTGACATTTTTAATGTGTTATTGAGTTCAGTTATGGATTTTTTCATATGTGTTTGCCTATGAGTTTATTTTCTCATTAGTGGCCTTTTTTGGCTTTGGCCGGAGGGTAAAGTTGGCATTGTGAGTGAGTGTGGAGTTGTTTCCTCTTGTTCATTTTTTTTTTTAAAACTTGAAAAGGATTGTAATTAATTCTGGTAATTACTCTGTTCAGATTTTTTTCTTCTTCATTCAGTCTTGGTAGGTAGTATGCTTCTAGAAATTTATCCATTTTTTCGAGGTTGTCCAATTTGTTGGTGCCTAATTGTTCATAATAGTATCGTATTTTCTGTTGTATTTCTGTATGACTAATATAGTTGTAATGTATCCTCTTTGATTTATACTTGCATTTATTTGAGTCCTCTTTTCTTTTTTCCTTTGTTAGTCTAACTAAAGGTTTGTCTGTTTTGTTTATTTTTTTCAAAAAATAAACTTACTTTGTTGTTCTTTTGTATTTTTTTTTCTGGTTTCTATTTCTTTTATTTCTGTTCTAATATTTATTATTTTTTCTGCTAACTTTGGACTTCTTAGTTTGTTCTTCATTTATCTAGTCCCTTGAGATGTAAAATTGGGTTATTTATTTAAGGTCTTTTTCTTCTTCTAATGTAAACATTTATCACTATGAACTTGCCTTTTGGAACTGCTTTGCGGCATCTTATAAGTTTCAGCGTGTTGTGTTTCCATTTTGGTTTGTCTCAAGATACTTTATGGTTTACATCAAGATACTTTATGGATTTCTTCTTTGACCCATTGTTTGTTCAGTAGCATATTGTTTAATTTCCACATATTTGTGAATTTTTTAGCTTTTCTCCTGTTATTAATTTCTAGTTTCATGCCGTTGTGGTTAGAAAATATACTTTATGTGATTTCAGTTTTCTTAAATTTGTTAAAACTTGTTTTGTGGTCCAACATATAATCTATCCTGGAGAATGTTCTGTATACACATGAGAGGAATGCTTATTCTGCTGCCATTGGATGGAATGCTCTATATTTCCATTCTATTTTGTCTGTAATGCTATTCAAAACTGCTGTTTCTTATTGATTTTCTGTCTGAATGATTTATCCATTGTTGAAAGTGAGGTACTATAGTCCCCTGTTATTATTGCATTGCTGTCTTTTCTTTCTTCAATTTTGTTAATACAGCTTTATGTTTTAGGTGCTTCAATGTTGGGTGCGTATGTATTTACAATTGTTATATCTGGTTGAAGAATAGACCTCTTTATCATTATGTATTGACCTTCTTTGTTTCCTGTGACAGGTTTTGACTGAAAGTCTACTTTGTCTGATATGAGCATAGCCACACTTTCTGTCTTTTGGTTATCTCTGCACGGAATAACTTTTTCCTTCCCTACACTTTCATCCAGTGTGTTTCCTTAAGGCGAAGATGAGTCTCCCGTATGCAGCATATTGTTGAATCTTCTTTTCTATTTAGTCTTCTGATTGGAAAATTTAATCCATGTGCATTTCAAGTGACTATTGATAGGTGAGGACTTACTGTTACAATTTTATTCATTGTTTCCTGACTGTTTTATAGTTTTTATGTTTTCTTTCTTCTTTTGTTGTTTATTGATTTTGGGGGGCTAGTAGTGTGCTTTGAATACTTTTTCTTCATCTCTTGTTTATCTAGCAGAGGTTTTTTCCTTTGTTGTTATCACAAAATTTACGTAAAACAAAAGTCTATTTTAAGCTGATACCTACTTAATTTTAATTGCATACAAAGTCACCCTACACTTTTACTCCCCCCCATTTTATCCATTTTATGCTTTTGATGATACTTTACACTTTTGATGTCACTTGATACTTTTATTATCCATTGTTTTATCTGTTAACAAATCATTGTAGCTGCAGTTACTTTTAATATTTGTCTTTTAACTTTGAAACCTGAGTTAAAAGGGATTTACATACCACCATTACAATATTATAGTATTCTGAATTTGAGTATATATTTATCTCTACCAGTGATTTTTAAAAATATTTTTTATATTTCATGCTCTTACTTAGTATCCTTTTGTTTAAACTTGAAACACTCTATCATTTCTTATAAAGCAGGTTTAGTGGGGATAAACTCTTTCAGTATTTGTTTTTTGGGCAGTATCAGAATATTTTTATTAATAGCAATTTTCATTATTAGTTAAACACTAAACACTTATTAAGCAACTATTTTGGTCAGACACTATGCTAGTTGTGGTTTTGCTCAACTATGTTTCTGTCAAATATATAAATGAATTATTTCTAAAGTTCAAATAATTTGAAATGTATACTATTAAATTTTCTCTCCTTGGCAGATTTTGATATGTTTTGCATATAATTGCTGGGTGCCCTGAATTTGGAGGCTTGGGCATTGGTTTCAAGCAGCACTCCTCATTCAGGGGACTTAAAATAATTTGGGAATTCCTGCATCCAACTGTTGTATTTTGTACCATTGAGCACCGAGTGATGGTATTGCTTTCAAATATAATTCTTATTTATTTCTGCCTAGCATGGAGTCCCTTTCATGGAATCTGAACCATATTTATTGATCAATAAATTTTGCTTCCAAAGACAAATGTAATATTTCAAGAGTTTTACTTTCAGCAAGCTGTAAAACAATGAGAAATTATGGACCAGAAAGAATTTTGAAAGAAGTGATCATTGGTTTGTGCTGAAAAGAAAAGAATGCATGTAACCATCTATGCACCTATACCAATATTTGCTTTAAACTATTTAATTAATTTTTATAAAAGATACATTTATGATGTATTTTATTACTTGTCACATTCATTATCAAAGGGGTCAATTCCTTCTCAAAGTAATGACTTAGTCTGAGACTCCTTCATTGTGCCCCATGCTTGTTATTTGAATTTCCAAAACAGAAAATGACTTTAGCTTAGACACTGTGTGTGGCCAGTGGAGATATTCTCAAAACTGTGGGTCATTGATTTGTCACTGAGCCAAACTTTCTGGTGCAGATTTCCTCCACAGAAAAGTCTTTTCAAAGTCAACCAGACAATTTTGCCCTTGGCCATTGAAAAGTAGGATTCGATTTGCTCTGTCTGTTTTGAAGAGGCAAAGCAGGGTGAGTGTCATTTCCCATCAGGTATTATTTGTGAAATGAACCCTTAAATGAAAGGCTGGCATATGCTACTGTTCTAATTATCTGCCCTTAGTTTAACTCTAACTCAACTGCTTTGGACATGTCTATAGTAAATACTTTTTCTATTATTCGATTAAATATTACTTCAGACTCTTTCTTAACAAACCTTCCCTGGGCAAAATTATAACCATGTCTTGGGTGCCCTGTCATTCATAGTTCACATGGGAGTTCTGTCTGCCTACAACTTTTTCTGGGTTCCTTAATTAGCCTAATCTGTCCTATGGTACAGATGGAGCTGATTCTGTCTCTTTAGTGTCCAGGGTTGTCATATGAGCCACGTAGACCAACAGAATCACCTCATCCCCTTGGTCATAGAGATTGGTTAAGGAATAAGCATGTGGCTCAAGCTGGCTACCAGAGTCCTTTCCGGGAAAGATCTTTTCCTGGTGAAAGTGGGCTTGGGACCCCCTGTGGATATCTTACTACCCAATGAAGAGGGAAAAACTGAAGCCTAGAAAGGAAGCCTAGAAAAGAAGAGGGAGATAGAGCTTTGAAATCTTCCACATGTGGGTACAGTTATATGACTTAGAAACACCCCCTCCTAAGCCCTTTCTTTTCCTTAGGCTAATTTGAATGAGTTCTGATTGCTGTAACCCCAAAGGTCCTGAAAAATGCTTCATTTCAAGTTGGTGCCATAAATGCTTTGCCTCTGGAGGACCCCACAGTATGATCGCAATGTAGCCTGCCCTCCCAGTGAGTGGCACAGCAAACATTCTTCCCTAGAATCATAGTTATCCCTCGTACCTCAGGCCTTAAGGACTTTGCCAAACACCCAACTTGGTAATTTCATGCGAAGCTTTTTAAATAAACATGCAAATGGCTTACTAGTTTTTGAGAATATTTACATCTTACAAGAGAACTCAGTATCCTAAGTTAAAAAAACACAATATTTTAATATGTAATAAAGAGTATATAGATACAAAATAAAGAAAGTGAAGTTATTTGCATGTTCCCGTATTTGGATTTAAAAGAAAGAAACACTGGCCCTAGCCGGGTTGGCTCAGTGGCTAGAGCATCAGCCTGTGGACTGAAGGGTCCCAGGTTAGATTCAGGTCAAGGGCACATGATGATTGTGGGCTCAGTAGGGGGCATGCAGGAGGCAGCCAATCAATGATTCTCTCTCATCAGTGATGTTTTTATTTCTCTCATTCTCTCCATTCCTCTCTGAAACCAATAAAAACATATTTTAAAAAATTAAAATAAAAAAAACCCCACTGTATTCACTTACTTAAAAATACCCATTATTGCTTCCTATGAGCTAGACATGATGCAAGGAACGAGAGGATACAATAGCAAGCGGGCCTGGTGTCTGCCCTCCAGGAAAACATTCGTTTTCTATCAGACAAGATTGATATGAATCAAGTAAAACTACGTTAAATATATTGTCACCTCTATGATAAGTACTAGCCTTTTGGCATATGTAACAGGACTGTTGGTTCTGGGACAACTGAATCTTAGATAACGGGAAGGCTGAGTAGGAGTTAAATGGATGAAACATGAGCGTGAGGGTAATAACTAAGAAAAATCTTTCCAGAAGGAGAGATTGCTTTTTCGAAAATTCTCAAGTGGAAAGATACATGATTTCTTTAAAGACTGGACAAAGGGAGCGTGGCAGCTGATGAAACTGAAGAGGTAGACAAGGGACCAGATCAAGCCAGGCCTTTCGAGTCAGAGCTGGCTGTCTTTCCTGTTCAGGCAAGTGGAAGCCACTGAAGTATTTTAGTCCCCAGAGTGACACAATTAGGTTTATGATTTAAAAGTTCAGCCCTGTCTGGTGTGGCTCAGTTGGTTGGGCTTAATCCTGTGCACCAAAAGGTTGCCAGTTCCCTTCCTGGTTGGGTCACATGCCCAGGTTTGCAGGCTCAATCCCCACTAGGGGGCGTGCAGGAAGCAGCTGATTGATGTTTCTCACATAGATATCTCTCTCCCTCTCCCTACCTCTCTCTCTAAAGTAAATAAAAACATATTTTCAAAAATAATAAAGTAAAAGTTCAGTTATCATTGTGACTTAGTGATTCTTAAGTCTGGCTCACATAAGAATCATTGGGGTGGCATAGGGCTCAACATTTAATGCTATTGTCTGGTTCCTATTTTAGTCCAGTAGAGACATAATCTTCTGGGGCAGGCCCCCAGCTCTGATCATCTTTAAAGCTCCCTCCAGATTCTAGGCTTGAGAATCCCAGATGTAGACCATGTAGAGGATGTGGCTTAAAAAGATCACTTGTGATACAAGCACTCCAAGCTGGCCTCTCAGTATGACCCAAGGTTACTGCGCCCCAAACTCATATTATCAGGAATTGCATTACTAGAAGTATATTTCCTAAATGAGAGAGGGAATTGTTCCTCTGTCCCCCCAGAATTAGACACAGCACACCTGAAAAGTTTATTCACCTCTCAGCACCAAATTTTACAAGGAAATTAGCTAACCTGAAACATTCCTAGAAGAAAACAAACCAGATAATAATAGGAATCTAGACCATAATGAAGAGAAATGACTCAATAGTATGGGATATGTTAAAACAATAAGTGAAAATATGGTAGGAGGTGAAGCCGACAAAAACCCTTGTCCTCAGAGCTCATATTCTATTTTAGAATGATCCTTAAGGTCAGACTTTTTCACTGCACTTTATGATTAGCAGCTATAGAATCTGTGTGTGTTTATAGGGAGCTATATTTTAATGATTAACTTTAGAACATCAAAAGTAGAAATCTCTGAAAAGCAAAGACGTTAACAGCTATGGAAGAATTCCAGTACGGGTAGCCCTCATAGAGAGTATTCAGAATCCAATGGCAAGGATTAAAGGTGTAGGAAGGAGATTGATGAGTGATCTAGCCCTTGATGAACACCAAATATTACAGTATTAAATACTAGCAGTACTTATATAGTTTGAGCATTGGCTATGTGCTAATCACTTTGCTAAGTGCTTTATTGTGCATAATCTCATATAAAGGCTTATACACTCATTACACAGATGAGGAAAAGGAAAACAGTATCCAGCCATCATTTTTAAAAGTTAAAGGCATTTACTCCTACATATATAAAGTGAAAATATGTCAAAGATGTGATTTGACATATTTATTGGTGACATGTGATGGTAAGACTGGTGCTGAGAGCATTTGAGGAGCTCCTTGTTTTAGGGGCATTAATAAAGGAATGTTGGCACCAGTTTGCTAGACTAGGTACAAAACTGGCTAATGTTTTATAGTGCAATGCACCATCTATGTGGGATTTATTTTTCTACTGGGGAGAAATAATTTGTCTCTTTAACAAACTGAAGTCTCCAAGGTAACATGCAACTTGACTAAATCTGGGGTCTCTCTATATTCAGTAGTAAACAGTGAATTAAACAAAGCGCATTTCCCATAAGTAATTCTTAAAATGGCATGTTAATTGCCACACATGCCTCTGAAAGAACACGACAAGCTCTGGGTATTATTTTCAAGTTTTGGATCATTTTTGTTAACATTAGGAGAGAGAAGTAACTTTTCAGGACTTTCCAGCTGGTAGTATTGAAGCTGGGTCTCAAACAGCCGCACTGAATGAGCCATGTGGCCAGTATTTGGGGAGATGCTGGGGGAGCACCCTTTACATCCCATCACCATTGTTCTGCTTTCATATGAGTCTGAGCCTGGTTTTTCCAGTTAGGTTTGTTTGTGTTTTTAATTCATTACTAAGACACTTGTTACCCATTCAAAATGAACTATTCCTCCTCTTTTATTCCCCCCAAAGTAGCTGGACACACCAAACATGATTAATAAGTACAGAGTGGTTCTTAAATCAGGCGCTACTGTCAACTCTAAGACCAAGGCTCTGGAACCCCAGATAGAAATAGGAGTCGTTAGAATTTGTAGCAGCTATTTTCTCAGTGAGACTTCTTCCTCAGCTGATGGGATTTGTTGTTGCTGTTGTTAATTTTGGAGGTTGCAGTTACCAAACATGGGGATTGCAGTTGTTAATGGCCTGTTTTTTAGAATGGTAACCTTGAGTCCTTCAGGTTTGGAGAGAGATTTTGGTTCTCTGCAATCGGTGCTTTGTTCGGCCTCATGTACTTGACAGCAGGTATGGTGTCACTCTTTTCCTTCCTTGTGATTTAATCTTGAGGAAAGACTTCAGTGTTATGTTTAGGAAATAAATGAAAAGGGTAGCTGTGCTTCATGTTCCACGAAGGCATTAGGACACTTGCCTGTTTCCAAGGTGATAGGGCCCCTGTGACTTTAAGGGGGCAGAAAAGTAACCCATCGAATAGTTTATTCTAGGAGCTCTAACGAGATGTAAGAGTGCAGTTGCAGTTTAGCTTTTAGGTAAGAGAAAGGGTTTGGTTTTTGCTTCATTGAAAGAACACTAAACTGAAATTTATTTATAGGTACTGTAATAAATACTTCACATGGATTATCTCAACATATCCTTAACAATTCCATGAGTTAGTTCCTATTATTCTCCCCATTTTATGGATGAGGATATTGAGGTCCAGAAGGTTAAGCAAGCTGAGTAGGATTCACAGACAGAGCTAAAATTAGACCCAGGACAACCAACTAGTTACAAGCCTACCCCTGTGAAGGTTACATGATATTACCCGCCCCCCCTCTCCCAAATGCTGCTGGGATTAAAAAAAAAGCATATAGAAAATTAACCCAAATCCCATTTTATAGCCTCAACTCTGGCATTAACTGTCTTTGCAACTCTGGACGAGCCATCTAATCTGTCTGGGCCTGCATATCCCTCTGTAACATGAAGGGTAGAAGCACTTTTGGTAGGATGGTCTCTGGGGTTCCTTTCAACTCATAAGTTCTCTGATTCTGTAATTGCATCCTGACCTTAGAGGGGCACATGGTCCCTTCCCCCACACACATACACTCACTTCATCCCAAGGCAAAAATCTAATCCTGCCAAAAGTGCCCGTTGCAATTGGATTCTAAACTCAAGACCCCACCGAATCCTATTATCCACAACAGCCCCTCGGGAACACACCACACTTTTACAATCTGGGCAGCCCCATCTTTAAAATAAGTTGCTAATGGGGTGGACTATTAGGAAGTAAAATATTAATACCGAAAGAAAAAAGTCAAAACAGATGAGGCTCTCCCTTTACATCATCTCTATTCTACAGTGTTACCTTGACAACTCAGCTTCGGCTGTTTAGATATTGGGCTTTCAGTGTGGGAAAAGGAGAAGAGGGGTGTCTGTCCTCTTCGTACCTGTAGAGATTTCCTCTCGTTTCATGGAAAAATGAAATGTCAAAGGTAGACCGCAAGGTCCAGCAGAATGTACACAGGACATCTTGGTGGAGGGTCATCCAGAAATAATCACAGGGGCACAGAATGAGGACACATTCTGATTGAAGGTACATTCTTTTCTCTTTTCTCTTTCCTATAATCATAACACACAGCAACAGCCTGTAAAACTTTAGTCACATTTTTGGACCAGCACAGACATAGAGCAGAGACCAGCCAAAGTGCCTGAAAAACAATTGCATTATTTTTAGTTGCAGCGGCCATAGATGCACACACCAGGATGGGGGCACAATTCTCAAGTGCTGAACCAGCCTGGAAACACTAAAAATATTACTCCCTCCAGTCTGTGACATTGTGAGTGAAGACTGAGGCAACGCAGGGAGCGAGTCCACATTAGACTTCATGACTCCTAGCTCTAATAGGCTTGTTGTCAGGACCAGCAAGGGCTCAAAGGGCTGAAGGGGGGGGGGGGGGGGGCGAGGAGGGGGGAGGGGGGGGGCGAGGCTCAGAAAAAGTGAATAGAAGAAGCAAGTCCTACAGGGGCGATGTTGAGCAGAAGAAAGAGAAGATGTCTCCAGCAGCTAGCCCCACCGAGCTGAGCCTGCGTGGAGAATGGCTGAGAAATCCAAACTGGTTCTAGAAGCAGTGCCCCTGGTGGTTGTGAGCCCAACAGACGCCATGGGCGCTGTTGCAGGGGAGCCGGGCCGGGCCGGACACATGTTTCCCATTGATAGCTGGAGACAGCCCAGTAGCTCCGCGTTGGCCTGACAAAGCCGTATTGAAGTGCAGACAGAGTACAGTTTCAAAGCAGGCAGAAAGAGAGCGGGAATGCTGTTCAGGAAATTCTTCAGGCATGGGCAGGGCCTTGGCTGCAGTTCCACAGTTGGAAAATCTGACTGGGGCAGCTCCTGAACACGGGCTGGGCCTGCTCGCACTCGGCAGGCCCCGGCCGCCTCCGTCACAGCCTCTCAGCACACCCCGGACCGAGGGCCATTTCACAGCTGCCTGGGAAGCAGACGAGAGAGGTAGGGGGCTGCTGGGTGCTTGCATGTCCACGCCTCTCTTCACTTCCTAAGCCTGCTGTTTGTTTGCACGGACTCCGACTTCCCAGGGCGTGTGTGTGTGTGTGTGTGTGTGTGTGTGTGTGTAAGTTAGAACTCCATCACTTACACATGTGGCGTGGACTTGGGATCTTTCCTTCCCCCCACTCCCTTCAAGATCTGACTTTCAGCGGCACTGAGACGCTTCTGAAAGCGGGGGGTGAGGGGGCAGCTCAGTGTGAAAAAAGAAAAGTATGTGATGTGTGTGTTGTCACCCGGCTCCCGCCTTCTGGAACTTTGCTGTGTGGAAGGACACTTCATTGGCAGGAAAGATCATTTTAAATGAAATTGTCTGTGTGCTTTGCTTCATGAGAGTTGTTAGAGGAGTGTTTTGTGTTTTTCTTTTAGCAGAAAATGGCTCTCATTTCGGGAGGGAAGTGGGGTTTGAAGTTTCTATTTTGGATGACACTTGCAGAGTGCAGGAGCAGATGTGTGTCTGTGTGTTCCTGGCATCTTCTTCTTATTATAGGAGGTTGTGACAGTCATTGAAGGAGCCCATTGATAGATTTGCCTAGTAATATGCTGGATCAAGATTTGTATTTGTTTGTATAATAATTTTTACTTTTTCTGAGTTTTACTCTCAAAAAATACTTCTACATTTTCTGAAATATAGATCACTAAAGAGTAAGAGAAAACAGTCATTTACTCAAAATCATTGTTAAAAGATGGAGACATAATGGTATGAATTTTATTTTATTGATCAATTGATTTCCTTTTACACCTTACAAAAGAGTGCCTTTTTTAAAAATCAAATTTTAAATAATCCTTGTCACACATATCAGCTATAATGCAATATAGATGTTTACTCCCCTAGGTAAGCTATAGCTTATTCTCTTTGCAATTATAAAATATGCAGAATAATGCAATTGCATCTAAGAAACTGGTCCAGCTGAGAAAGAGGTCGACTAAATTTCACTACAGTGTTGTGATTCCTGGCAGGGCAATCTGTGACAGCAACGGTGTTTTCCAAAGGGGTTTTGGCCAAGAGTCTGGTTGGGAGAAGAGATGAATGAATGGATTCTTGGATACTTCTTGAATAGCAGAATATTAGGAGCTAGGCCTCTTAGGGTGGGCCTCTATAAAAACAGGTGTGTGTTCGCTTCCGTTCTAAAATCTCTCAACAAGTAGCTAATAGTACAGAGTAAGGTTAATGGGTAAATGAAGAGTGTGTTTTTTATATCTTTCTCTGTGTACGACCTAGGATGAGTGGGCGGACACTGTGTCCTATTGGTGGAACTTGATTTTCAGCCAGCAATTTTATTTTCTCCACGGAGGGAATGGGGCAGCAGGATTTTTGAGTCTAAAAGATGGTGCACAACCGTTTTCTTCATCAGCCTCATCTTTGGGTTGGGCTGGGCAGGGAAGGGCTTGTGAACTGCAGGACAGGGAACAAGAAAGGCATGCAGTGAGAAGTCGGGAAAGACAGTGACTACACTATGTTTTTCTCAAGTGCCTACTGGGCGAGCAAAATGCCAAGACAGATTAGGAAGCCACATGAGCCATGGCCTAGCCCATTGCCAGTGCAAGCGGAGCCTCCGTGAGCTCTAATGTCATACATACTCTTCTAAATTTAGTGCACCCCAAACCCCGAGCAGAACAGGCAACTCCGTGTTGCAGGATTACGTGCAGCCATGCCTAAAACTTGGAAGAACCTCTCTAGTTTCCCTTTTTTGGCAATATGAGAGGAAAATAAGTGAGGCCCTCCCGGCGTTTGAAGAGAGATAGCCGGAGTGGAGGGTAGGGAAGAAATCCAGGGCAGAGGTGTGTGCAACAGGGACAGAGGAGTGGCCATACCACACACTGGGCAGTGAGGACAGAGTGAGGAGATCTGTGTGTAGGAGCGAAACACACTCTAGAAACAACACAGAGCAGCAGGCACTGATTTGTTTGACTGGACGTGTGTGGATAAACCATGGCCTCAGTGAGGAAAATGGTTTTACCCTCCTCACTGTAGGAGGCCCCCTGGTCAGTCTGCCCTGCTCTGCCTTCTGGAAGTAATCAGAAAGCACATTTTGTAAGATTGGCATCGTCCGAAGGTTCAGATTTCCTAAGCGGGGCGGGAGCAGGCTCTTAAGGCCTTATTTTTAACCCACATTTGTTCCATCCAGTGATCCAGTGATATTCCTGCTGGAGAGGGGGTGTCGCGTGAAGGGACCTGCTGGACTTAGGTGAATGATCGCAGTGGGCAAAGTGGGTTCCAGGCCCTGCTCCTGGACACTTCAGTATGAAGACAAACTTCCGAAAGGGATACAAAATGGTGTATATGTCTTATCCTAGTGAATTTATTCAATTTTTTATTTTCTTTTTAAAACCACCGCCAATGGCATGTACCACGTTGTTGCTGAAAGTGTTTAATATCTGTTTCATAATATAAGGAAGTTCTTAGCATCGAGGATTTTGCCATCTGGGAGGGATTTGGCTACCCTGTATTCAGAATTTCTTGAGTTTGAGGAATATAGTGACCCCTTTTAACAGGACTGGAAAAAAGATCTGTTCCTCCATTGTTGATTCAATCATTTGTTATGTTGTTATTTGTTTATACCATTTTCTTGTTCATAGAGTTTATTGGGGTGACCTTGGTTAATAAAATTATATAGGTGTCACGTGTAAATTCTATAATACATCAACTGCGTATTGTATTGTGCATTTACCAACCCAAGTCAAGTCTCCTTCCATCACCATTTATGCCCCCTATACTCTCTTCTGTCTCCCCTTACCCCTTTCCCCTCTGGAAATCACCATACTGTTGTCTGTGTCTATGAGATTTTTGTTTGTTGTCTTAATCGTTTTACCGTTCTCATACAGCCCTGCCACTACCTTCCCTCTGATAGCTGTCAGTCTGTTTCTATTTTGTTTATTTTGTTCATTAGATTCCACATATAAGTGAAATCGTATGATACTTGTCTTTCCCTGACTGGCTTATTTCACTGAGCATAATGCTCTTCGAGTCCATCCATGCTGTTGCAAAGGGTTTTTCATCCACTCCTCTATTGATGGACACTTGGGCTGCCTCTAAATCTTGGCTATTGTAATAATGTTGGAATGAAATAGAGGTGCATATGTTCTTTCAAATCAGTGTTTCAGATTTCTTCGTATATATTCCCAGAAGTGGAATCACTGGGTCATAAGGCAGTTCCATTTGTAATTATTTTTAGGTAAATCCATACTACTTTCCACAGTAGCTGCACAAATCTGTATTCTTACCAGCAGTACATGAGGGTTCCCTTTTTCCACATCCTCACCAACACTTGTTCATTGATTTATTGATGGTAGCCAATCTGACATGTGTGCAGCGATATTTCATTGTGGCTTTAATTTACATGTCTGTGATGATTAGTGATGTTGAGCATTTTTTCATATGTCTATTGGCCATCTTTATGTCTTTTTAAAATATTATGTATTTATTTCAGAGCAGAAGGGAGATGGAGAGAGAGATAGAAACATCAGTGATGAGAGAGAGAATCATTGATCGGTTGCCTCCTGCCACTCTGGGGATTGAATCCCATGTTACATATGTTGGCTCAATACTAGCTGGTGCCATGCTAGAGGAAGTAACATGGCAATGGACTCTTACTGTTCAAAGGGCCCTCAGGAATCACCTGGTTCCATGGTTTCTCAAAACTTCTTAAATCAAATTTTTTGAGGTTAGAGTAGGGGAATCCCTATATTATTAAAAGCTCCCTGAGAGATTCTGTTGAAGCCAGCCAGACACTGGTCCACAGAACTGAGTTTGTTTAACACTGTCGTGGCTAAACTATTATTGACTGCAGGGGTGCCATTTATAGCATTGCTAACAGATGCCAGCCAGATGTGATGACGGAGACCCTTCCTGCACTGGGAGGCAGCTTGTGGTGTTGTTTCTCAAGTCAAGCCTCCTCAGATTGGGCCAAATTTGTATCTCTGTACTTTCTTTGTAACCCATAGCCATTGTCATAGTAGTTTAAGCCACATTTGAGGGTGTAGTGGTAGTTAGTGCAGAAGTGAGGAGAAGAGAAGGAAATATAGGTAGAGGTGGCCAGGAATACTGGGATGCATCCTTAATCCACTGAAAGCTGGATCTCAGCTTTCCCATCTGTGAAATGGGATCAGATGCCTCTAAAGTGTTTTCCGTTTCTCACAATACATGATTTTTGTAATTCTAAGGCTCTTCCATTTCTTTTTTTTTAAATATATATTTATTTCAGAGAGGAAGCCAGAGAGAAAGGGAGAGATGGAAACATCAATGATGAGAGGAAATCATTGATCAGCTGCCTTCTGCCCCCCACCCCTCAACTAGGAAACGAGTCCACAACCCAAGCATGTGTCCTGACAGGAAATTGAACGGTGAACTCCTGGTTCATAGGTCAACACTCAACCCCTGAGCCACACCAGCCAGGCAAACTCTTCCATTTCTTTATGAATACCTTAGTCTGGGCATCTTGAGTTATTTTATCTACCCTTATCTTTTTCTGTGCTATTCTCTTTCTTTTTCTCTAAACACATTCCAGTTAACCTCCTCCTGAGAAAAATGTAGTTCTCTGAACTCAATTCCAGTCATCTGACCAGTACTTGTTCCCGAATAAGACAACATACATCTATTAACCTAAGGGGAAGAGGGTGATGGTCAGGGAGAAAGCACAGCAAGAAAAAAGAATGTGGTAATCTAGTAGCAGAAGGAGAGTGTTTGTACTGTGACCTGAGCCCCGGCTCTGAGCCTGGGCTGTGATCCTAGCTGTGTGACCTTGGGCAGGTCACTTCATCTCCATGTGCCACAGTTGTATCATCTTGAAAATGGACATGGTAGTATGGACCCCATAGTGTGTTGTGAGATTGTGCACGTAAGGCACGTAACATGAAAAACTTGAGTATTTTAGCTTTCTATACTTTAGTATTGACTGAGATGGCATGAGGCAAAGAATGAAATAAGCAGATAAGATAAAGTGAGACAATCGGCAGAGGAGAGAATATTTCACCCTGACTCATCCAGGTTGCCTTTTCTTTCTGCGTTGCCCGAATTTCTCTGCAGTGTCCGCTGTCCCCTTTCTTTCACCTTTGCTGCTACACAGAAAGGTGATCCTCTTCATTATTGCTTCAAATTCCTGCTGCCAAGTGTGAGCCGCCTTATAGAAAGGAGGCCATGTAAGCAGTGGCCCCTGGCCTGCCTTTCAGACAGGTGTGTGGGACGGGAGGAGAAGTGTGTTGCCACGGTTCACTACATGTGTAAACCTAGCGAGATTGCTTTGCTTGGAAATCTTGGCTGCTGGCCGTCCTAATGGAGCTCCGGGTGTGTGGGTGGACGTGGAAGGGATGGCTTTATTCTTCCCTTGAACCGATAAATGCAGTGGCACCTATTAAATAGCAAGCACAGTTTCCTGATAAAGACTCTATTGCCAGGGATTAGAAACTCTCTCCTTGTTCAAACCACTTTCCCTGGCCGGGGTGATAAAATCAGACTCTCTTGTGCGCACCCTGACTTCCAAATAATGCATTTCTGAGTTCCTGGAAACCCTGCAGGTCCTTGCAGGGGTCCAGGTATTCAGCCACTGAAACTACTCTTCTTGAGCCCAAGTAAGTAAGTATCAGGGTTAGCTCCTTTCTCCAAGCAAATCATTCAGCACCGCCCCATTCCTCTGACTCAGGCTGGGTGTGCGGTCCTGGGCATGGCATAGTCCATGAAAGCGGACTGCTTAAAGCCTGGAGACGGCCAAGAAGCCACCCCTCACTGTGTCCCTTTCCTTCCTGCTCTTACCTTCTTCCATCTCTCTTGGTCTGTATTCTGTCTAGCTCTTCCCTTCTATTTTTTTTTTAATTCCATTCTATCTTCCTGTTGCCAGGTTCTCTCTTTGTTATTGCTTAGTAGGCACTTACCAACGTCTCCTGCTTGTCTCAGTGGTCAGGAGTGGTGGTCATAGACCCGAGTCTGGGCTGCATTACTTCTACCACGTAATGACAGACATTAACCCCGAGAGTTGGCCATGATCATCTAAGGCAGTGGGCGGCAAACTCATTAGTCAACAGAGCCAAATATGAACAGTACAACGATTGAAATTTCTTTTGAAAGCCAAATTTTTTAAACTTAAACTATATAGGTAGGTACATTGTTATTAACTTAATTAGGGTACTCCTAAGGCTTAGGAAGAGCCACACTCAAGGGGCCAAAAAGCCGCATGTGGCTCGCAAGCCGCAGTTTGCCGACCACGGGTGTAGGTTTGTGGTCTCCCTTCTGTCATTGAAGACCCTGCTCCTGGTGTCTTGCAGGCTGAGGATGCCAGCAGTGGGTCCCAAACCAGCAATCCATGGACTGGCCAGCAGACACAGTTTGGTGTAGCTTTTTCATTGACTCAGTTACAGAGCATTTAAACATACTGAGCTATGTGTACAAATGTATATTATGTAGAAAAAGCTGAAGACAAGCATCCCTGGTCTGATTTCTTGCGGCGCAGCATTTGGTGGGATGTGGGAGCAGCTCCTGTTCCTCTGAGAGGGTCTGTGTCTGTGTCATCAACCTCCACCTTCCTTATCTGTAGGTGTTTCCATTAGTAAGCTCTCAATAGGCCTTCTGGTCTGAACTACAGAATGTATAAAATGATCTGAGTGACCTCCCCCCCACCCCCAGTTGTTTCAAGGGTGGTACATACAATGCCATTGTAGATGCATGAGAGAGAAATTAGGGTGTGGTTACCGGATTCTCTCAGGGGACAGTGCTGCGATGGGCTAAGTGTCTGTTGAGAGGACGTGCACTAGGGCCGCATGGTGGCCAGGAGCACAGGTGTCAGCAGTAAACATTCCTTGGAGTAATCACATCATACAACTTACATAGGATTTAAACATTTAAATGCGATAGAATCCAGAAAAGCCTCTGGGGTGGGGATTGATTAGGATGGGGCATGAGGGGACGCTCTCAGTTGATGGGAACGTTCCCTGTCTTGATTGAACATTGTTTACAGAGATGTACGGTTTTATAAATCTCTAGCTGGATGGTTAATAGCTGTGTATTTCACTGGAAGTACGTTGTATCTCAGTAGACACATGCACAATCTGTACAAACATACCTACACATATATGTGAAGGCATACCAAGTGCTTAGCACACTGTAAAGTAACGTTTAGGTATTATTATCACCATGCTTGTTTCTGGATTCTTTGATGTAAAAAAAAAATACAAATAATCATGACTAAAAATGAGATGAAGAGCATTTCCTTTTAGACAGCAGATTTCTCTGCAAGTTTTTGAGAGCTTAGATAATTGCTAAGGATCCTTACCAAACACAGTTGTCAAGGGAGCATCTACTGGGTCGATGCTAATTTTATAGAACTATTGAATCACTATAAAAGGAGGTATCTAATGTGTTGTAGCTGTTTTTCATGGTGTTGTAAAAGCTAATGGGTTTTAGAGACATATCCAAGTTGGTTTATTACCTGAAAAGGAGGGTGGTGGAATGCACCCTGGTTGAAATTCAGTAGTTGCTCAATAAGTATTTGATGAATCAGCTTAAAATTAATACCCAATTTGAGACATTCTAGCTCAAAATGTTAGAAAAACATTTTAAAATAAGTAATTATACTGTTTTGACCACAGATACACATATTGCTCTATCTGGTAGCATTTAACACAAGAATTCAGAGAACAGGCTTTTCAGCCAGATTATTTAACAAACTCTGGGTTCAAATTCTTTAACAAACTAAGTGAGTTTGGGTAGGTTACTGTGTCTCTCTGCTGCTCATTTGCCCCCTGCCCCCTGTGAGACGAGGGTAGTGATAGTACCTATCTCATCATTAAATGTGTGTGAAGATTCAACAAGCTCCGGAAAGCATTTAGAAGAGTGACTGGCACATAGTAACCGTTACCCAAGTGATGGTCATCAGTTTTGTGTGCTTTCTTTGTGTGAGGAAGCTGACGGCTTTGTTGTGGTTTGCCTTTGGGTATCGTTCAGAAAGCATATATATGGTGTTTGATTAAAGTGATGTCTAATAGTTTAAGGGGGAAAGACTGCACCGTGGAGCTTGTGGGCAGCATGCTGGTTTTTAGTTTAGCTTTCTTTGGCCTCGTCCCTACTTTACTCTGTGACCTTGTTAAGCCACGTCTCCTCCCTGAACCTGGCTTTCTCAGCTGTTAAGTCGTTTTTGAACTTGGCATTGTCCATGCTCCCTTCAAGCTCTGTGTCTTATTCTCTGATTTTACATGTTTGAGTCATGTTTATCATTCCTTTATTACACAGCTTGGTCCCCACATCGCAGAAGAGCTGTGGTGACTGGCTTGACTGGGATGGTCATTACCTGTTCTGGGTAGACTCATCCATGGGGATTTAAGAAGTTCGGATCTTGGACAACACAGGGTAGCTGGCTAGTTGAAATGGACCTGTCGCTCCTGTACAGAACGCTGGCCATAGACAAGGACATGATGGGGAGAGGCAGTGCCCTTTGCTTGTGAAAATGACACTGTTAAATTTGCGGTCAGGTGTTTGAAATTATCTTTCCTGTTCAGGGGTATTCAGTTTATGTATTCTTTTCTGATCCTCAACTTGCAACATCAAGGACTATGTTTAGAATGATGCCTGAGTTTTATGCACAGCCTAATCTTCAGTGACGCCAAGTCATTGCTCAGATATTAGCGTCACCATGAGGACAGCCTTTCCCATGCTTTTAGCATTTGAACCTGCTCTGCTCCCCAACCCACATCACTGCTTATCCCCCTTTTCTTGACTCTCTCTCTCTTCCTCCCTTTTGTTCTTGGTCTTTTCCCCATAGCACTCATTCTCTGTAACAGAAGTTTCAAACATGGTTTTCATTTTTGGTATCTGCCTCTCCCATCACTGCCTCCTACCATAGCCATGAGATGGGGGGAGGGGGAGGGTCTGTGTTTTTGCTCATTGGTGTATCCCAAATACCTATAATAGAGCCATGGGAGGGCCTGGAGGAAAACATGGATCTGTCAGGTGGTGGCCTTGTTCATGTATTCCACACAAAATACATGCCTATATGGTAATTCTAAATACCTTGTGACTTATTCAGGGAAAGCCAAGTCTTTGCCTCATTCCATATGAAATGGAAAGAAAATTGAGCCTGAGTTTGAGTCCAGACCCTAACCAACTTACTGGTTTGGAGTCCTTCAGAACATTCTTTCATTCCTGAGGACCTCAGTATCCTAATTTATGAAATAATTTTTTTGACATAATTTTAATCATATTGATCCCTTAGAATGCTGTCGGAAATGTCTGAGCCCATATATCTCAGAATTACTAGTACACATATGTATGTGTGTTTCAAAATTATATTTCTATCTGAAACTACTTACACTGGCACCTCACACATCTAAATCTCTAGAACAGTAAGAATTAATGTTTATAGTGATACAGAAATATCTTCTAATTCATCAAAGATAACTATTTTAAATTTATATGTAAGGGACGTTGTACTTTGGAAGATAACTTTAATAGTAACATCTACAAAAGCAATGGATATACACACACGTACTCAAACACACACACTTAGATCTAGCAATTCAGTTTTCAGGGCTTCCGTGAGAGGTATATTTGGACATACGTGAAAAATCCATGTTCCATTGCTATGGCTTTCAATAATACTGATATGCAGGAGACTTACACATTTCTCTCTAAGCCCAGTCTTCCCCCTGAGTTCCAGTCATAATTTGAAGTGGCTTTGTGATGCCACCCCATGGATTCTTCTATGCATTTCTAAATCAGCATGACGAAACTGACTGTCTTCCCTCTGCACACTCCGTTTGCCTCCTGCCCCAGAGCCTATTAGTCTCCTTTGCTGCCCATCCTGATGAACGGCAGCATCGTTCACCAGGCTGCTCAGCCAGAACCTTGGCATTCTCCTTGACTCCTGTCCTTTCGTTGCACACACTCTATGTCCTGGGGCAGCAGCAACATCCTGATAGCTCTACCTTCCAAATAGATTCCAAATACGGCAGTTCAGCACCTTCTCCCTCATCTCTACCCTGGTCTGGGTTGTTCTCTCTGGGCAAGAGTAGTACCCACAGGCCCCTGGCTTCTCCACTTGCATCCTTGTCCCCTGCAGTCCATTCCTTAGAGAGGCCGCTGGAGTGATCCCATGCTGACAAACAGCATCTCATGCCTATGCCCAGGTCTCTGAAAGTTACTCTTACAATCAGTATCCTGCCTAAGGTTTTCCCTGTGGTTTATAAGACCACATGTGCAACCCTTCTGCCTGCCCTCCCAGCTCATTTTCACATACTCTCCCCCTTGCTCACTCTGATCTAGCCACCCTCTCCTTTAAACATGCCCAATGAGCCCCTCCCTCAGGGCCTTTGCACCTGCCGGTACTGTTTCTTCCGACTGGAGTGCTCTCTCCCTATGTCCTCTTGCTTGTTCGTGTTTTTGTGTTGTTGTTGTTGTTGTTCTGCCCCTCAAATCTCTCCACTACAGAGAGGCTTCCCCTGTCGGTCCTGTGGACAGGAGCGTTCCCCCTCCCCCG
The DNA here is from genome assembly GCF_014108235.1 of Myotis myotis. Classification (NCBI taxonomy): domain Eukaryota; kingdom Metazoa; phylum Chordata; class Mammalia; order Chiroptera; family Vespertilionidae; genus Myotis; species Myotis myotis. The sequence goes on along the minus strand of NW_023416368.1, from coordinate 16,785,270 downwards.
CCCTCTATCTGTCCCTTTTCCCGGCTTTACTTTTGTCTTTATAAAACTTACTCCCAAGAGTAGGTATGAAAAGTTACGTGTCTGTTGGTTTGCTTGTGTATCATATCTTCCACTTGAATATAAGGTCCAAGAGTCAGGAATCTGTCTTTTTACTGCTGAATGCCTAGTGCCAGCACAGGGTAATACCCGATAAATATCTATCTCTTTGAACAAACATTGGTAACAGAAGATTACTGTAAACAGCATCAATATTCATCACTAAGGAGTTGGTTAAGTTAAATATCATGTATCCATACAATTTCAAACTAACTTAAAAATATATTTCTGTATACTTTTATGGGGCTATCACTAAACTATATTAAGTGGGCCAAGTTAGATTTGGAACAATAAAGAGCATATAATATGCTCTTGTTGGTGTAAAAAAGGAAAATTTAAACGTGTGCATGCACTGAATGTATATATTGAATAAGGCCAATGTGTGTACTTAGCATTTCTGTAAGGATAAGAAAAAAGCTGGTGATAGTTGCGTTTAGGGAGGAGGGCTTAACGTGTGAATGAAAAAGGAATGTTCTTAACTGTCTGCTCTTTGGTTCTTTTAAATACATGCACTTGCCTAATTTTTTTCGGTGAAAATTCTTCAACACTTGCATATAAAAATTATTGGCAAAATAAAATAAGAAATAGCTAACTTTTAAATCCCAATATTTGTTTAAATAGAACATGCCATTTCTGAATCATTTCCCATAAACAGGCATTTACTTTTCTTTGTGAATTTTACAAAACGGATGTTGATTATTCTATCAAAACTACAAGTAATGAGTTTGTTACAATTGTATAAATTGTGCCAAACATCAGCAACCCAAGACTAATGCTTTATATGGCTGGCTGAATGAAAACAACTCTTGAAGGCAGATAGTTTTAAATCAAAGACCTCAAAATTAACATGGCTATTGGAAGACTATTTACATGCCAAGATAATCCAAAGTGACTCAGACTCCACAACAAATTCTAGAAACGGTAATGACCCTGTGAAGGAACTTGTGCCTGCTATTTATGTGAACTGGTTTCAATCATATACAGTGATCTAATTCATACTTACTTTTAAATGTGTTGGAAATTTTAACGTATGTCATCGTCATCATCATCAATAAACTCTAGCTCACTTGATTGGTATCACATGTCTTATTTCTAAATAAGGTACGTAGTTATTATTAGTCCGGCAGTATTAATTCTTCACTCCTTACCATCACTTACAAGGTTTGGTATAATTGATCTGCAGCCTCTCTACAAACTCATCCTGTACCCTTTCCTCTGGACTCATTCAAAGCCAACCCTGCCAGCCATCCTGCTTAACCTGAGCATATTTTAAAGCCAAATGCTTGCTGTGTCTGTCCTCTGCTGGAAAATTCATTCCACCCCTAGGCCTCACCTAAATTGTCACTTGGTCAGAATGGCCTTCTGTGACCAGAGTGGGTTGCCCTCTCTTCTCTGGCACAAAACCTTCTTCGTTTCCTTCCTGATACCTCACTTTAGTTCTAATTGTTTCTTCTATTTATATGTTTATTGTTCATCTCTTCCATTAAACACAGGCTTGATGAGGGTAGAAATATCCTTCTCATCCATGGAAAGACATAAGTATCTCCAGGATCTACTATGGTACCTGGCACGTGGTAGTTGTCAAAAATATTTTTTTTCTGTTGAAAGATTGGAGACTTCCTTGAAGGCCAGGTGCTTTGTCATGTTACTATGTAACTGTACATAGAATTACACTCATTGTCACTCCCATAAGTTCCCTTGTGGAACAAAATTGTGAAGCCTGATGGGTAAAAGAGGCAAGCAAGCATTAGTCAAATGCCTGTCAGTGCTTCCTTGCTTCAGCTCTACCCAATGAGAAGAGTGGAACATGGACCCAACAATATTACAGGCCCCAAAGAAACATCATCAGGAAGCTTGATGGCCTTGATGTGTCTTTAGAAGTATACTGAGTACTTTTTAATCATCCCTCAAAACATAACACATTCTTGTACAGAAGGTTGATAATACAGACACTGGAACTGTTTTCCAGATATCTCTTTTATTTGGGAGGAATAAAAGGAAAACATTCATTGTCCTGAAGAAGAACGATCCAGAAACAAAAACACTGAGTGCAGACACAAAGGGATGGCTTCTAACAGTATTATTCTAGCATATGTGCTCAGCCGCACAAAGTATCACAGCTGTGTATGTTTCTGCCAAAGACCTTCCATCATTTCTACATCAACTGGTGAAATGTAGGGAAGGGAGCAATACAAGGTTTTCTAGTAGCTATTTGGTACCAACCAGCCTGAGGAAGGGAAGTCAACACTGTATAAAAATATATAATGATTAAGTAAGATCAGGCCAATTTCTGCATTAGGATTTCAAAAACTGCTCAAAGACGTGGTGCTCATCAGTTTGAAGCTCAGTGTAGGTGAGCCTTAAGCTAGATGTATATTGTAGCTTCCTTCATTAGAGGAGCAGAAGCCACAGGGTCAGGGACCACTGAGGCTGGGCCTAATTCAAGGATTCTGGTGATGACTTCACATGATCGTGAGATTTCTGCAGATCTCTCTGGCGGCTCCTATGACAGATGTTGGGCATTGATGAGGAAAAACTTGCATGGGCATCGGAAAGTCACTAAGGGGTTGGTGGCTGCAGTGGCTGAGATGAAACAAGGTCACACAGGCTAAGAGGAGGTTCTTCACAAGTCCAGTTTATCAGAACGGGCCGTCTCCTGGAAGCTCTCACATTAAGCTAGCATCAGGCCTTGATTCCATAACGGTATGTGATCCCAGGTTTGAACATTTGAATGAATTTATGGCTCTCAAAATCATACTTTAATAATACACCCATCCAGAATGATTTTCTTTTGGAAACCCCACATCTATATATATAAAAGCCTAATATGCAGATTGTCTCCTCGGGAGTTTGACCTGGAGACCGGGAGTTTGATTGCTCACTATGATGTGTGTTGACCACCAGGGGGCAGCGTGGAATGAAGGAAGGCCCCAGCTGGTAGTCAGAAGGCCCCGATTGGCCCTGATCACTGGCCAGGCCTCAGGACCCTACTCGTGCACGAATTTCGTGTGCCAGGCCTCTAGTCTATTATATTTGGCAACTATTTATTTAGCCTGATGTTATAGGTGGGGTTTATTATGAAATTGACTTGAACTATTGGTATTTGTTCCCTACTTAATGGCAAAGCAACAGTAAGTTTCACTATTCCTTCTTTGAAAAATATAATCCTATTGCATTTTGTGTGTGAGAAACATTATCTTTAAGTCAACTGGATTTGTTGATAAACAGGTGAACGCTGAAAATAACCTCATGAAAGAGTAGAGTAATGCTTTGGATTTAAGCCTTAACATTGGTATGATTGCATGTGCCTTTAGAAAGAGAGTTATGTGAGCTTTCATTCCTTTGCTTCTGATCTCACCGCTATTTACTTATTGCTGGATTATATGCTTTGCTGTTCAGCAATGGCCTGATTTTTATTCATTCATTAACAAGTGTATGCTAAGACGGATAGATAGGTAGATAGATAGAATATAGATAGATGATAGATAGATAGATAGATAGATAGATAGATAGATAGATAGATAGATAGATAATAGATAGATAGATATTCATACTCACCATTTTTAGGTGCTCCTGGTGTTCAGAGAAGTTCTAAATACTTAGAAGGTTTTAGGATATATTCAGAGAGATGACACATATGACTGTAAAATATGTTAGATAGCAATGTAAAATTATTCCCAAAGTCTGATAGAAAGCACTTTCTATCTTATAATTCTCAAGAAAAGGCTGTGTTTGGGTAGATGGACTCCTTTTAAAAATTCACATGCCTGATACACCCCCACAGATGCAAGTAAGCCTCCTATGAGGGCATGTTAAACTGGTTGAGAATCATTTTGCCAAATTTTTCAACTTTTGGAAGTGTTTTAATGTATGATCGGTGTAGAGGACGGAAAGTCTATTGAATGCCATCAAACAACAGATATTTATTCCTCACATATTCTGGTCTAGGCACTGCTACTATTTAAAATCAGATTATCACTCCCTTGTTTCAAATTCTGCCAGGGATTTCATAGACTTTTCAAGAACATCTGTCTTTGTACTCTGGTCTCGAAGGTCCAGCATCATCTGGCTCCAAGCCAACTTATTCGGCCTCATCTCATGCCCGTTTCCACTTTACTCACCACAGACAGTCACACAGACCTTGTCCGCAACGGGGACTTTGCTTTATTTCCTCTGTCTGGAATTTGTTTTTATCCCAGCCTTCACCTCAATGTCTTTTTCTTATCCTTCAAGTCTAAGCTTAAATGTTACATCCTCAGAGAGTTCTCTGTTGATGAGTCTATAAAATATCTTTCATCTTCTGATGTTCTCTTTAACATTATCAGATATATTTCAGTGAAAGCACTTCACAGCATTCATTTTTTCTCTTTATGCATTTACTGTTAATTCTCCCCCACTGCCCAGGCCGTGAGCTTCATAAATGCAGTGTAATTCTTACTATTTGTGGTATCTTGAGACCCTTTGCCCAATAAATAGAATTTGATCAATGATTAGTAATTATTTGATGAGGGAGTATATGGATGAAAGATATTTAGACAGGTCCAATTTGAGATGGAAACGAGAATTCAAATTCTAAGTTGAATTTCGTTATCATAGAAGCACACAATGCAAGCATAGCCCTCAACATTGTCTCTGAGGTGAGAGATAACACTGATTCTTAATTGAACTTGGAAGAAAGAAGCAGCGGGGAGAGGTTGGAAGACAGACAGTGATCACTGAAATAAAAAGGAAACCATGGACCTGCATTGTCATCACTGCCTAAGGACAAACCTTCCAGATGAAAGGGAGAAGTTGGCAAAGTCCAAAACTTCAGAAAGTCCAAGGAAAATGGGCATTAAGGAAAGTCCATTGAATTCTGATCAGGGACATCACTAGTGATTTTTGAATGCTCCGTTTCAGTGGATGGATGAGAATATGAAATTTTTAGATATTGCCAAGGATCCTGGAACCCTGGGCATCAATGAGAGTAAAAGAGGTAGAGAGGGTAATAAAGTTAAGATATTTTAATGGCAGAAAAGATCTGTTCACATTGAAAAAGCCAAGACACCAAAGGCTGCAAAGAGCATAATAGTCAATATATTGCTGAAGGGGGAGGATGGAAATGAAAACTCCAGGGTAGGAATGCAGCACAAATGTGAAAGATGGCCAAGTATACATGGGAAGAAGATGGGTCACCCAGTGAAAAATAACAGTAGTACAGGCAAAAATGGGCCAGGGTACTTTTCTGTAATGGATCTAAATTTGTGTTCTGGAAGCATGGTGCCCGGGCCATTATTATCAGGATCACTTCTGGTGCTTGTTAAAAATGCAGGTTTCTGAGATGCACCCAGACTTACTAAATTAGAATCTTTTGGTGCGATGCCTGGGAGTCTGCATTTAATCAATACCCGGGAGTGTTGCGTATACATTCCAAAGTCTGAAAAGCACTCGCAGTGGAACATAGGTAATTGTATCTCCCATCGAGCTCAGCAAAGCAGTGCTGTGCAGTCATGTTATTACACTGAGGTTTCCGTGTATGCTTGGGGTCCCTTGTGGGAGAGACCCGAGGGGGATCCAGGTTTTGTGAGGTCTGAAGCTTAAACAACATACGGGGCCATTTTAAAGGGAAAGAAACCTGAAGAATTAGAAGTACAATCTTAAGTTAAACACATGAATATTTATTTGGAATGGGAAAGAAATTTAAATTATTAATTATAGAAGATGGCATATCATAAAATCCAGAAAAATAATATTAATAATTAACTGTCTGACATACTTTTTCTACAGTTTTTGGTCGCTTCGTGTCTTCATATGACAGCTCTTTGGCACTATCACATTCTGTACAGACAATGGAAAAGATAATTGTTTATTGAAATTGGTAATTTCAATAGAACCTCCTTTTTTAAATATAAATGGTCATGATGCATAAAGCACTCAACTTTACATACAAAAGACAGAGGCACAGTGCACATAACTGTAAACATAAGAATTCTGAATAATTCTATTTTCTGTGTCCCATAAAAAAAAGAAAAATGGTGTGGTGCATTTATAATTATATATGCTGAATTGAGTATATCCTTGATAGGAGAGAATTTCTGTTTTGACTAGGTGTCAATGAGGATTGAATCCTACATTTGAAATTTTACATATCTGATGATAGAAAAAATGTCAAACTAGCTTTTGACTTCTCCACTACCTTCCTATTTCTGGAGCTGGCCACTATAGGAGATGTTTACATCGCAATGTGTCTTTTGGTCCTGCACCTTCATGACACCATGCTTGGTGAGTTGACACCAAGGATGAAATAATTCCTAAAAGACATTTCTACACCAGGGAGCTAGCAATAATGTACTTCTACAGGGAAGTGCCTGTAAACCATATACATATATACCGCAGCACCCAAACTCTACGCACCCCTGATTTAATTTCCTGTTAGTTAGACCTCCAAAATGCATGTAATTCCTCCAAAGTCAGGCAACATAAAGGGAAGCTGAAAAAGGCAGGGTCCACTGTAGCCGGTTTGGCTCTCATATCAGTGTTTCTCTCTCTCTCTCTCTTTCTCCCTTTTTCTCCCCTTCTCTCTTTCTTTCTCTCCTCTTCCCCTCCATCTCCTCTCCTTCTCTTTCATTCTCTCTTAAAAAAATGAATGGTGCCCTAACCGGTTTGGCCCAGTGGATAGAGCATCGGCCTGTGGACTGAAGGGTCCCAGGTTCGATTCCGGTCAAGGGCATGTACCTTGGTTGTAGGCACATCCCCAGTAGGGGGTGTGCAGGAGGCAGCTGATCAATGTTTCTCTCTCATCGATGTTTCTAACTCTCTATCCCTCTCCCTTCCTCTCTGTAAAAAATCAATAAAATTTAAAAAAAAATGAATGGAAAATAGTATGCTCGGGTGAGAATTAACAACAACAAAAAAAGAATGTATGATGCTGGCAATGCATTATTATCTGCCCCTCCCAGGGCCAAGGAAGGGCCTGAGCAAGAGAGGACCTGAAACTTCAACTTCATTCTCTGGACAGCAAACTTCTTGTGAATCAAAGAGAAATACAGATTGGAGATGGTCTTTCCTCTTATGTTTTTAACATTACAACATGTTGTGTGTGCTTTTTTACTAGAAAAATTAATGTACTCAGCATATCTAAATTGTCCCTTTCCAGGCAGGGTTATTGACAACAGATGTTTCCATTACAGTATGTTTGCCTGGCAAGGCTCCCTATAGCAGTCATTCCTAGAAAATTGCTCACTCCCTTCCCTGTTCCATAACCTATTGATCGGTCGAGTGATATATCAATCTATCTTTTTTTAATTACAGAGTTGTAGATTGGAGTTTGTTGTTTCATTTAGCTTATGAAAGTAGGCAAGGGGTGTGGTGGAGATAGAGGAGCCCTCAAGAGATAGAAAAGACCACTACATCAGGCATCAGAGTTCTGCTCCCTGCTCAGCTTATAATTCGCTAAGTGACTTGAAAGGGAACTACTTTCCCTTCTGGCCTTTGAGCAACTCAGTAAGTCAATAAACATGTCGGGCAAAGTCAGTGGTTTCTAGGAGTCCAAGGGTTCTGCAGAGGTGTCTCAAGAGTGGTTCATCCCTCATTCTTGCTCTCTTCCTGTTTTATGTGCTACATTAGAGTTTGTTTCAAGATTTTTGTCTCAAAATGGTTGTACTGTGGGGGGGAAAAAGAAGGCCGTTTTTTATTTTATTTTTATTTTTTTAGAAAAGTTGTCTCAGATACTTGAAATGACCTGGGAAGCTTTTAACAGTTCTAATTCCATCATAGAGCTCAGAATTTGAATCTGTTCCACATTTCTTTTGAATCCTGCTGCATTGAAAGATATTATTCTACACCAGTGATAAGCAACCTTGTCTACACGTTAGGATCATTTGGGAACTTTTAAAAATGCTGACGCCTGGGTCCTACCATTGTGACTGTTATTTAATTGACCTGAGCATAGAGATGTTGAATAGCTCCTCAGAGATCTCTGATGGGCATCAGGATTGAGAACCCATAGTAGAAATAATCACTGAATTCTGACAAGTTCTAACAACCTGTGTATGAAAGAAAATGTAAAAGTGTGCTATCCATCTCCCCAGTCTCTTATAGATATTTATTGAACATGGCATTTCTGTTTTATAGCTAAGCTATGTAATGCTCTCACTGGTTGGGGCAAGTGTCAGAGGAAAGACAGCTGGTGTGGGGGGATACCTCTAGCTCCTGGACACTCATGTGTGAAGAACTCCTTGCTGTTCATCATACCCACAAGAATCAGGGACTGCTATTCTTGTCCTTATCCTGCCACATACCCTGTAGCCATGCACAAGTGGGTCAGCTTCTCTAGTCTTAAACCAGGTTATTCATAAAACTAGTTGGTTGGAATCAAAGAACATTTCAGATATGGTTCCAAGATTCTGTGATCATTTCCTTTATTTACAGAATATAATTTCATAGGGAATCAAGGCTTAGTTTCCTTCAGACTGATATGGCACTTTTTTTCCTCTTCTAATTGAACTTTGTAAAAGGGCCAGTAAGTGATGACTTTGTGTTCCTATGTTGTTGCAATACAGTCCTGACCTAGAGAATTGTAAGGAGCTGAGTTACTAAATAGAGATTTTCTTGCAGCATGAACCTCACAGCTGAGTTGGGAAACCAGTGCTTCGGGAGGCTCCAGTGGAAGTTTGCAAAGATACAAATAAGAACTTCCCTGGTGTTTGGCTTCCACTTTTGTGCACCCCCAAACAGCAGCAGATGTCATAGTGGATGGGAAATCATTCATTCATTCGTCATTTATACATTTATTTCTTCACTTATTCATTCCAGGCACATGTATTTAAACATATCCTCATACTAGGGCCTGGTTTCACTCTTAGGGTCATGTTCAGAAATAAGACAGACATCATAGAGACCTCTAGTGACTCTAAGTAAGAATTCGCTTGGTTTTTCAAGTGGAATGCCTCAAGGCCTTGAGTTCTGGGGGGGCGGGGAGAGGGGGTGATTTTACACATCCATTTTAATGATTATCTGAAAACCATAAAGTAATCATATTCTGAACTACCTGGAAAATGACCTAATAACCAAGGATGTGATTTTGGGGCCCACACTTTGTCACCAAAGTACACTTGGTCACTCTGGTATCTCATGTCACTAATTTAATTGCCGTTGAGTAAGATGAAAATAAACAGAGGTGGTTCTTATTCTTAGGAAATGAAGTGTGCCTACCTGAGGATCAAATGGAGTAAAAATCCCCAAGTAAAGGTTGTGTGGTAATTTGAACAGAGAAACTCAGTAGAGTCCCTGTTGTCACATGGCTCATGGCCAAAGAGGGATGATGTGCTCATCAGATGCTGCGCTGAAGTCCGTGGTACCACACTATGCACTTTAGTTTTAGCAAATCACCTTCCTTTGTAGTAGTCAGTTCTTTCCCATTGTGAATGATACATGTTGGTAGCTTTGTTTGGATTTAATTTTAAATTTTGGTGTGGTTTTATAATTTTATGGAAGTGATCATTTTACTCAGATTAGTGTTGGTACCTAATTAGTAGTGCTGGTATAAAGATAATTTGTGTCGACAGCAGGGACTTGGGAAAGCATCCTTACTTTAAAGGAGGTTGGCATATTACTTACTATTGGCAAATACTGTTCTGATTTAACTCACTCTACTATGATCACTGTTTAACTAGTTCACTTCTTCCATTAGCCTGCAAGCTCCTGGAAGACATGTTTACACTTTATTTGACTTTGAACCTCCTTTCTGTTTATTAAATAAATGAGTTAATTGATACCAATTAGAATGGTCTGACTCATAAAGACTAAATTTAATGGTAGTGAGTTCTCTGTCAAGGGAAGCATGTAAGCCCAGGCTATTACATATTGTTAACTATTCCTAAGTCAGGTGAGGTTTAATCTGAGTGCCCATTAACATTCCTTTGAACTTTGGAATAGAGGGATGATCAAAATTGTTACTTTTGCCACTGACTTTCTGGCAATTAAGAATGATTGCATTTGAGCCCTAGCTGGTTTGGCTCAGTGGATAGTGTCAGCCGGGTCCTGGGTTTGATTCCAGTCAAGGGCACATGCCGGGGTTGCAGACTCAACCCTCAGTAGGGACTGTGCTGGAGGCAGCCAATTGATGATTCTTTCTCATCACTGATGTTTCTCTCTCTCTCTCCCTCTCCCTTCCTCTCTGAAATCAATAAAAAAATATTTAAAAAAAAAGAATGATTGCATTTTAGGTCATTATCCCCCAAATAAATTGCCTGAATGTTGTTATTATAGCACTGCAGTAAACTGCTGGGGTTATTTCATTGCCTCAGACCAATTCCAAATTTACTTCCAAGACTTTAATAGATCTTGAGTGTCTCCCTCACAAAGATGTTGGATTCTAAGAGACCTTTCGAATGGCTTCCTAGGGTCCCTCCCCTCCCAGGATACATGTGTATGTGGAAGGTTACACACATCATGAGAGATGGCTGTGTGAACGGAGAGGGCTGAAGCAACCGTGCAGAGGAGCCACGTTTGTCCAGAGGGTAGAAATGTACGGACAGCAGCCAGCCATATCTCTCCATCAGTTGATTTTTTTGCCTTTCTTTTTTTTCTTTCCCCCTCTCAGCCGTTTAATGTGAGTGCTTCTGTCCCGCTTCGTTTATTTCAGATGCCTCAGGAACAGTACACACACCACCGGAGCACCATGCCCAGCTCCGGGGGGCCACAGGTGTACAAAGTGGGGATTTACGGCTGGCGGAAAAGATGCCTGTATTTCTTTGTCCTGCTGCTGATGATTTTAATACTGGTGAACTTGGCCATGACCATCTGGATTCTCAAAGTCATGAACTTCACAATCGTAAGTAAAGCCACCCAAATTTCTTTACCTCTCCTTGTGGGGGAGGGACCTGTGGGGCGAGGAGGAACATAGGAAAGCGGCGATCATAGGATTCAAAATGCCCGGCAACCTGGTGTCTTGGTTAAAAAAAAAAAAAAAAAATTCTGTTCAAATGACAAGGGAGGATGGACTTCTATCTCCTCTCAGTTCCTCGGGAGCTGGTTATCCAGTTTAGAGGCATCTCCTCCTTTACGGCCTCCTGTATGCATTCGCTCATTCTGATAACTATTCTGTTTTCTGTAGTTTACAAGCACTTTGAGTAAATGATGCAGGAGGAAATATGGGATAAATTCAAAGTGTTAAGTTTTCCTTAATTTTAGTAATGATTATGAAAGGGTTTGTGAGGTAGAAGGTTGAAACATTGGGAGGAAATTAGACTTTGGGGATTATCTAAGAATTTTAAGGGTTTGTACCAGGTATCCCATTACTATGGTTAATCGGGAGTCTCCTTGATGTTTTGGGAGGGCATTCTCTTTGCCACCACCAGGGTGAGAAGGAAATAAGAGGAACAGAGCAATGTTTCATTTTTTAAGAACTTATTGTTTATGCTGCTTTGAAAGAAATTTTGCTGTTGGTACTTGGGCCACTCTACTGATTGAATATTCACTTGTTGAAGTTCAAATTAAAAGAAAATCTTGGCAAAATCATTTCTGAAGTTATTCTGAGGTGGTGTGTTTTGTTTTGTTTTTCCTAGAGATTTCCTGGCCATTCTAGCAAGATAAGTAATGTATTCGTGAGGGCACAAAGGGCACCAGTCGGCTGCCCTTAGAATCCTTTCTTGTGATGTCCAAAGTCTAATTAGATTGGCAAAAAAATAAATCTCATTTGGTAAAGCAAAGTGACCATAACACAATGGACAGTCAGGTTTGCATGTGACATTCCCTAATAGGAGAGTGGATATTTGCCTTTTCTGATTGATCAAGGTCCTTTTTATCCTTAACATGCTACGGGCAGTCACACTCCCTGGCCTGGGCAGTAACTTCTGCTTCAGCTGCTTTTCCTGTCTTCCCTGCCTCCTGGAACCTTTCCTGGGGCCCCTCAGCTCCTTTCTGCATCTGTTATTCTACTTATCACTCTGGCTAATAATTTTTGCATGTGTTTCCCACGCAGACTGAACTTTGAGAAGAGCAAGGGCTGCCTTTTTCTCTGGGTGCCTTTATTCATCACGAATGGAAGGGTTGCATGGTGCTTAATTAGGACTTAATTAGGACCCCATAAACCAAGGTCAGAGACACTGCTTCAGGCATCAGAATGGTTCACTCTAATGCTTGTCGTTAAAGCTAGGAAACTATCTGATAAAAAGAGTTACCTTGATTTTACACATTTCTTTCTTGAGGAGGAAAAAATAGTTCAATTCTTTGAAAAACAGAGAAAGTCTTGTAACATGAAGTTTGGAAGAGGATATGGGTCAGTGTCCATGGGGTTGTAGGCGTTCAAGGTCATTTACTCTGGACTAGGGGAGCACATTAGCTTCTGTTTCTGAATTAGACGCGGCAGACACTTTGTGAACTTGGACTTACTTTCTTTACAGACAAGGAGAATTCAGAGAAGGGTTTTAAGCAGACGAGAGAGATGTGATCAGATTTGTGGTCTAGATGCTTGCTCAGGGGAGGATGCAATATAATGGGGGGATTTTCTCAGAGTTTAGGGCTCTGAAGACCAAGTCCTGGGTCCACTTGTTCTTAAGTCTTTGTGCCTGTAATTGCCAATTGTTGATGTTCATGTTCTGCGGGGTTTTGATTTTGAGGTTTACCAACTTGTAAAATGGCAAAGCTTCTGAATTGCCATATTAAATAAGGGAGGCCTGAAGGTCGGGTAGGAGAATGGACAATAAAGACTCAAAAGACATTTAAAGGGATGGCATTGACACATCTGACCATATACTAGTTGGAGGTAGGAGCTGAGGTATTGGAAGACATTCTGGAATTCTCCCAGGTTGTGGCTGCTGAGATGGTTGGCTCATGGGACCCCCCAAAAAACAGGATAGAATGCCTTACCTTCCCCCTGGAGCTGCGCTGAAACTCCTATATGCCCTGAACTCCCTATTTGGGGCTATTTTTGTTATTTGTACCTAGTTTGACATGAAGTTAATTTATAGAGCCTGAAAGACTTAGGAGTGAGTGTGGCGAATATGAACTCAAACGCTGATAAATGTGATATTATACTAATGTGGCTTTTGAAGTGTGTTTAATCTGGCCAGCCTAATAATGAGAGGTCCATGCAAATGTAAATTGAGTGACAATTCATTCTGAGAGTGTGTGAACTTAGGGAGTAATACGACATTAAAGTAATAATCTATATGAAATAGGCTATTCCCCATAGTTAAGGAAATTGATTGCCAAAGTTGAGAGTTCTTAGAGCTTTACTAAACCAAGTACTTACTGGGGTGAGAATAATGCCATTATTAGCTATAATCAGTGCTTTATAACAGTAATGCATTTGTGCAAATAGAGCTGAAGTGTCGGAAAATTGGTCTTTCCCTGCAACTTCAGAGCATATGTTCCCATCCATCACAGTGTAAAACATATCCTTTTAGAATTATAATTCTATTCCACAAATAATCATTTAGTACTGATCGTGAAGATCTTAAAAATGAAGGAGGTATTAACCAGTGTTATATTGGAGCAAAGGAAAACAACGAGATGACAGTTCAGCGTTTTCAGCAGGGATTTAAAAATATTGCCAATAGAAAAGAGTGGTCATTTTGTACTTCTGGAGTATTCAATAATTTGGGACTTGGGAAAGCTCACTCTCTCATCAAACCCTCTGAGTAACAATGAACCAAGAGAATGATGTCATCTGACCGTGTTCGTGAGGACTTGGCAATGTACCCAAGATCGGATATCCAGAATTTTCTGTCGTCAGGCTTGCATTCCGTGTCATCCCCAAGGATGTATGCTGGAAGACTCCTTCCATTATAACCGTCTGGACAAACATCCAACCAAGTTTTCTTTGTCCCAGATGTAAGTCAGAAGAAAAATGAGGTTGTTCTCCTGGGCTCTTAACAGGATACTGTGGTGTTCATTTTGAGGCAGGAGAGCAAGGATGCACTTTTCTGCTCAGTTTTCCCCCATGTGGGGGAGTGTGTGGTTTATTATATTGTAAACACCCATAAGTCGGCCCATCCTAGTTCAGCACAGCCTGTGCTGTTTAGAGGAACTAATATTTATTACACTTCTGTTCTGTGCAGGTCACTGTGCTTGGCATTTAAAATATCTCATTTAAATGTCAAAACAACTCTACAGATGAGGGATTATTATCTCCATGGTAGTAAAGGAAACCAGGGCTCAGAGAAGTGGTTGACTTCCTGAAAGATTCACAGCGAGTAAGTCAAAGAACTGGTGCTTGGCTTCAAAACTCAAGCCTTCCCACCATACTGCACCCCTCCCCCCAATTGCCACAATGATCTGGCTCCTCAACTAAACTCCGAAGCTGGCAAAATCGTCCGTTGTCTTTGTTGCCCACCTGTGTCACCCAATCACAAATGTCTTTCCCACCTGAGGAATCCACGGGCATGTCCTGCCTAGAGTAGTTTCCTGGTCTTTCTGAATGTTCAGTCCTTAATCTCACTTCTCCTCGCCCCGTAGCTGATGATTTCTGTCTTTCCACTGTCTCCACCTTCTGTTCTATCAACTTGTTGTGTTAATGTGAACATTTAATGTAAGCTTAATATTAATATCTGTGTGTTAGGCTGGTGTGATAGCTGTCAGGTAATTCACGATAAGCATTTACAGCAGCCTCTGACGCAGAGGAAGACTCAAAAGTTGGCAACAGAAAGTCACGAGCCAGCCTACACCATAGCGTAGTGGTTAAGGGCTCAGACTCCAGAGACAGATGTCCTAGCTACAAACTTGCTTTCTGCTACTTTGGCAAGTTTCTCGACCTCTCTATGCTGCAATCTTCTGGGAGTAATAGCAATACCTACCTATTCATAGGATGGATATAAAATGTAAATGAGGTAATGAATGCAAAGTGCTTGGAATGGAGCCTGGCGCATAGTAGGTGCTTTCTGTGGCGTATTTGCTCCCATCATCGTCATCAGTTATTGAAGGCTCATTTGGGGCCAGGCACTATGCTATTGCCATTGATAAGCATCACCAAACCTAATCCTCAGGCAGATAGGCGCTGTGAGGAGACCAGCTTCACATGGCAGGAGAGAGGCTCAGCGTCTTGATTTGAGGTCTCCCGCTCTACCGTGGTACAGTAGAGATTGGAATCTCAGCGGTCTGATTCTGGAGCCTGGTCTGTTAGCCAGTTTGATAAATTGTGGGCAGTGCAGAAAGCCCCAGCATGAGTGTCAGGGAACTGGTTGCCGAGGCAGCCGTGAACTACGTCACCTTGTTCCTCTGGGGCTCCGTATAGAAATGAATGTGTTGACCTAGGTGCCCTTTCAGACTGTAAGGCATCTTCCTGTTAGGACACTATGGTTTAGTCTTTGGGGCTCTGCCTTGACTGAGTGAGAGCTTCTGCTTCTGCCAATGCATTCTAGCAGCCCAGTCCAAAGAACTTGACCTTGAAGACCTCTCCAAATACTATAGTATTGATCATCCATATCATCATTTAGTATAAGTGATTAATAAGTGGCAAAACGTAAAAGGCATGGGAACTATGAATAGGTGGCGTGATCTGTTAGGCCAGTGAGTGTGGAATCATTTGTTGTTAGATGAACTAGGAGCCTGAGCAGTCACCTCATTGGAAATCCTCATTTTGCCCAGGACTGAAGCAAAGTAAATAGACAGCAAGGTTGCCTGACCCAGCTTCAGCACCCCAACCACCCTGGGAACTTCTCAGGAGCAGGCATTGTGTTCTCTTCACTTTGTAGCCCCAACCTAGTGCCTGGTATTCGGTTGGCTTTCTGCGTGTGTGTCAGTTGCCTTTGTGCAGACAACATACATCAAATAATGGATGTCAAGCATCTGGTCAGTGTCGGACACATGGTAGTTCCTCAGTAAAGTGTAGCTGTCTATACCCATGTTTCATAGATCCGCTAACTTCTATTTCTCTTTCCTTCATCAAAATGACAAAATTCAAACCACTGAACTTGTGGTTATATAAAAAATGAATGTCCACTTGTTTAAGAAAAACTTCTACAGAAAATACTTTATAATTTTCCATATAATCCTCATAAAAACCCCACCAGGTACACACATTTTACAGATGGGGAAGCAGAGGCTTCGAGAAGTGCAGCCACTCCCCCAAGGTCACGCTGCCAGGAGCCATGAAACTGGGATCCGGTCACAGGGAGTCTGACCCCAGAGCCCAGGCTCTTGATCAGGACACCACGCTGCCCGTTTTCCAAGTGTGATTTTTCATGAAGACAAATTGGATTTGTTCAGTGCAGTGTCAAAGACATGATTTATTTACCCTGCAGTGAGATGAAGATCCGCTGAGGGTCAGAGGAAGGCATTCTAATACTTGTAAATTGGACACATTGTAAAACAGTAAAAGCCAGAGGGAATGACCAGTGTGTTCCACAGCTCCAGACAGTTATACAGTGTCTGTTTGGGGAAGGCTCAAGGTATTGTGACCCGTCAAACTAACTCAAGTAGAGGGAAGTGAGAGTACCCATGCCCAGGCCGGGGAGAGGGCTGTCATGGGAGCCTAGGGCATGGATGCCTGGGACCTGGAGCATGTCAGGAACCAAGGCTCCTTGGGAATGTACACCCTCTGGCTTTCCTGGACCACAGGGCATTAATCTTGCCCTGGAACATTCTTTTCTGCTTGAAGGCCAGGTTGCCTATACCCTCGCGGGGCTACCAATGAGCTCCCTGTGTTTACTCAGGTTTTCTTCTTCCTTTCAACATGCATCTAGCTGCCTTTGACCTTCCCTGAATAATGACCTTTCCATTTCAGCTCTCACCTCTAGTGGTCCCAGTCTCCTGTTACCCAGGTTCATCACATTGTAGCTTGCTGGACTGACCACAGACCCCGTGAGAGGCCATTAGCTGCAGCCTGGGAGGACGAAGCCATGTGGTTCTGAGAGTCCTCCTTGAGCAGCCAGCTAGGACTTCCCGCCCAGTAAAGAGGTCACTCGCAAGTAGTATCCACAGGCTCACTCGCCAATAGTGTCCACATTTGATTTCTTATAGACATTGTCGTTTTTAAGCTTTTCTCTTCTCATTTATTCTCCAAAGTCGCCCCCCCCGCCCAGCCCCCAGTTTAGCTGACATTTTGTGTTTTGCTGTACCTGGTGCCATGCAGTGGTAGTGGGGCGGGGAGCGAGGGGCATGTAGTACCGCATTTCTTTGCCCGACAGCTTCTCCTGGTCATCTGTGAGTTCCAGAAGGCAGTCACCTTCCACTATTCACCATTGAATCCACAACTTTAAGCACCTTGCTTATTAGCACACAGTAGATCCTTAGAGTGTTTATTGAATAAATGAATGACAAAAAATATAAATAGGCAGTCACTTTACATCAATATGTGTGAGGATGGGCTTATAGAGCTTTATATTGCTCTTAAAATGAAATATTAGTGGATTTATTAGGGTAGGCGGGTCACAAATGAGATGAGTGCTTGAATTTGATTATGAGAGGGATTTTTAATACAGATACTCCCCCCTGTGTATCAACTATATGCTACATGTTAATGATATGAGAAAAGACAGGTGTAATAGTGGAGTGTGAAACAGCATAGAAGCAGGAGACATCATCCTCGTTAATGCAGGTGCTTAGCAAATGAGGGAAAATGATATTATTGGCTTTAGTTGTACTTTTCGTTTAACACAGTTAATGAATATATTGTGTGTGTGAGAGTAGCATCCACTTCGGCCCAGATACCAGCTTCACTTGGGAGCGTGACGAGGCCTCCCATATTGAGAACATCATGGTTCCATCCCTCAGTGCTTTGACTCCTTTGATTGTTTCTCATCCATTAGCTCATATTCATCAACCTGAAAAATCACCACAATGTGATTTTTTTAAGGCATCATGAAAATTGCAGGAAAACAAAAGACAGAAAATGATTCTGTTCCATGAGCAGTCCTGGGATAGGGCTCTGCAATGTCCAGTTTGGTTTGAAGCTCGCTGTGTTTTGTACCTTTGCATGAATGCAAATCATTAAGGATGATTTTGGTCATTGTCATTGCTGCAAAATGCTGTACACCATGCTTGCCACACACTTATACAATCTATTGGACAAATTTGCTTCAATTCAGTCAGTATTTCTTAAGCATACTATGCTTTTTGCAGTACCCTGTGTTTGGGGTGGACAGTAAAGATCATAATAAAGAAATCCTATTCTTTAATAGATCATAATTACTAGGAAGAAAAAAATACATGTGTAATTTTAATGCATTCCTAAAATGACAAGTATTTTAAGGGAATATGAAGAAGGAATCAGCCAAACCTAGAAGGCCCTTGGAGACTTCTTGAGTCTGAAAGGACGGACAAGGCCTTGTGAGTGGTGTTTAGGGCAAAGAAAGTACCATGATTGTAGCCTGAAAGCGGTGATTTAAACTTGGTCGCAGAGCCTCAGACACTGTGGTTCCAGTATTGATAGCTCAGGGCCCTGGAGGGACAGGAAGGAGGCAGGGGGAGAGGAAGGGAGCTGACACTGGTCAAGTCAAACAGGATGCAAATTATACTCTGGAGAGGTCACCCTGGGAAGCTGAAGATCCAATTATAAACAAATTACTGTGCAACTCCAGTCTGTCGTTTGGATCATATTCCTGACCTTTGCCACTATTACAGTTTTCATGCACTCAGAATTCTTTTTATGCGTCTAGAATTGAGAAAAATAAAGAATGTCAGAAAATCTCCCTGGAAGTACTGCTGTCTTCATGCATCACCCATAGCCGCTCACACATGGAATTTTAAGGTCTAATCGGTCATGCTGTGGCTGTGAACTCTGAACAACTCTCAGAAATTGGAAGTTAGGACCACGTCTTGGGGATCTGTTTCCTCTGAGGCATTAAGCTGTCATAGGAGAGAATTTCCAAATCCCAAGGGTCACATTATCATGAGGGTCAGTCCTTCCACAGCAGCTGGGGGATTATTCAGGCTGTAGAAAGAAACCCAGGAAATAAGAGGAGGTTTCAGGTCAACTGGGTTGCCTGAGAATCATTAGTTAGGATTTCTAAGTCAAGTTGGCTTTGTAAATGCTTCGTCTGGAACCGCACTGTCCAATATGAAATTGAAAGTAAATAATGTAAAAATGTAGTGCCTCCATCACACCAGCCACGTCACACACGTTCAGGGGCTACCTGAGCAGACACAACACATTTCCATCATTGCACAAAGTGCTCAGTTATAAAACAGGTCTAGACTCTGCTGGCCCATCTCTTAGCTAGGTCTTAGAGGGCGTGCTATGCCCTTGAACAAAGACGTTTTTCATTCCTCTCCATATTGCAATTTCTTCCTTACCTTTCTGCGCCTCAGACAGTTTTTAAGACCTGGAGCCATGGGATTAAGGTAGGAAAGCAAACAAACAAAATAACTCAATTTAACAGAAAGAGGAGAATAAAGTTTCTTATCATCTGATGAACAGATGGTCCAAAATAACATATGTGAGACTATGAATGATTTTTCGTCTTGCCCGTGAGGAGCAAGGTGGGATTTTGTTGTGAGAAGAGTTGTGCTGAGGGGGAGGGTCAGGGACCATTTCTGAGTCTTATTCTACCGATATGTAACATATGCAGTTTGGAACAGCTCAAATTGTTTCTATAGTTGTTTCATCCTTCCATTCTCTTCAACTCAGATTAAGAGAGATTGAATCACATTTTTCTCTAGAAGTTTATTTGTGTGTTTTGTTTGCTTGCACTATATTTAATTAGACAAAAATCCAAGATGCTAAATGCCAGGAAGTACATCTGATGTGCCTTTTTTAATTTTTAATTTTTATCTATTCAATTATTTAATGAATAACCCATCTCATTATCTAGTGCTACATAACAAACCACCCCAAAAATTAGTGGCTTAATAGAACAGCAGTCATTTGTTTGCTCAGGAATCTCCAATTTGGGCAGAGCTCAGAGGGCTTCTCTGAGCTCCCTGAGGTCTCTCTAGCCCTTGAGCTATGGTGGCTCCAAGGCTGAGGTTGTCTCAACAGCAGGAGCTGGAGTCATCTTGAGGTGTGTTTACTTACATGTGTGGGTGGTTGATGCTGGCCGTGAGCTGGGACCTCAGCAGCCAGAGCACCTACACATGGCCCCTCCATGGGCCAATTTGGGCTTCCTGTCCACATGGTAGCTGGACTCCAGAATGTGTTGCACTTAAGCGGTGGACGTGCATCACGCTGTCATGACCCAGACTCAGAAGTCGAGTGGCCTCATTTCCATTTTACTCTGCTGATCAAGGCAGACACAGAATCCTGTCTGGATTCACAAGGATGGCATTTAAACTTCGCCTGTGCTCGGGGACGTTGAAGTTTCTAGAGAAGAATGTAGGATGGGCAATGGCCAGTGTAGCTTAGTTGATTGGCATTGTCCCATGCATGGAAAGGTTGCCAGTTTGATTCCTGATCAGGGCACATGCTAGGGTTTTGGGCTTGATTCCTGGTAGGGGGTGTGCAGGAGGCAGCTGATCTCACATTGATGTTTCTCTCTTTCCCTCTCCCTTCCTCTCTCTCTAAAAGTCAATAAAAATTCTTTTAAAAAAAGAATGTTGGATGGGAAATTATAGTGGGTCAAATGGTGGCCCCTTAAAAGATAAACCCTTGGCTTTAATCCTCTTAATCCCTGGAACCTGTGCATGTTGCCATATATGCCTTATCTGAATTTAGGATCTTGAGGTGAGGAAATCATCCTGGATTATCTAGTTGGGTCCTAAGTCCAATGACAACTGTTTTTATGAGTCAGGCAGAGGGAGATTTGACATAGAGAGGCAGGCAGTGTGACCATAGAGGCGGACATTGGTGAATTTCACCCACAAGCAATGCCAGCTTTTCTTCCAGAGCCTCCAGGGAAGTGTGGCCCCACTGACAACTTAATTTCAGACCTCTGGCTTCCAGAACTCTGAGAGAATAAATTTCTGTTGTTTTAAGCCATCAATGTTGTGGTAAGTTGTTAGGGAAGCCACAGGGAAGTCATACAGAGGTAGTGCTGCAGTAATCTATGGAAAGTACAATGCACCACAACAGTAACCAGAGCAGCTATCAACCGTACAAATGCCGCACCTTATATTGAGCACAATGCTAAGTCCCTGTGTTCTCTCTCTTATTCCTCAATGACACTGTGAAGGGGTGGGTACTGTGATCTGCCCTTTATCTATGAGGAAACAGAAGTGCAGAGAACTTGCTTAACCTGCCCAACTTCTCCAGCTAGTAAGAATCAGAATCCAGATCCAGATGAGTCTAACTTGAATGTTGATGCTCTTGACTTGCTTTGAAGATGCTTACTGTCAAAAAAAATAAAGTAATTATATCATAACTAGTCATCTATTTATTGAGTAATGTTCCATGGCAGTGATTGTCGGGGTGTAACTAGGAGTCCTAAGGAATGAGCATTTTAAAACTACTTTAGTACTGGTGAACCCTCAAGCAGTTTTAGCCTTATGAATACTTTAAGGAGCCATACTAACTACATAAGTGACACCTGTGTTATAAAAATCATGGTTTGGTTGCCTTTTGAATTACTTTTCTGCCTTTGCCAAGCCACGGTGAATGGTCTACTTGTTGCTTTGATAGGTGAGTTAAAGAACAGGAAGAAATTCCCAGGAAGGAGCATAGGCTTTCTGTTTCATGGAAACTATAATGCTTATGTAGATAAAATACTGAATTTTGGTTAGCTTTTAATTATCAGTCAACTTTATTATGTGGAGAACTTACCATCTCTTAAAACTTGATTTTCTAATAGTAGATGCTCTGTAAGTAAGAGTTTATTGATAAAGAATAAGTAAAGAAAGAACCTAATGTCAGTTTAAGCCTTTTCAGTAGGAAATACTATACCATAGACTATGGAGTCATTCAATACCCACTTACCAAGTACCCAGTATGAGCAGGTGCTCCTGATGGAGCCCTGATGTGCAATTCTCTCCTCAAACACTAGCAATAAAAAATTCCATGAAGTCATTATCACCATGTCGACATAATCATCATTTTATCACAATAGGTATTTTTAGGTGCTTGCTATATTCCAAGAAACAAAATAATAATAAAAAATACAACAACACAGAACTCTCTTCTTCCCTCGTAGCATTTTTATGCTTGTAAAGGTTCTTTGCACCTTAGAAAACCTATTCACATCTACTGCATTCTGTGATTCTTTCTTTACAAACATCCCAATGGGAAAGACATGTCTGGGATCATTTAATTTAGCCCTTTTGATTGAAGGAGCAGCTGAGGCTCAGTGATCTGCTTAAAGTTTCATGCCCAATAAGTACTACAGTCAACCTCCCAACTTTAGAATAAATAGGAATGAACAAGAGCAGTAGACCTTGACAACAGTTTTATTTTGCAGACTCAAGTAAGTCAGGAAGCCAGCGTTTATTGAATATATGGTAAAAGACTCAGCACCTTCTTGTCCCTTATCTGGCCATCAAATTTAGGTTGGCCAATATCAGGGAGTTTCGACTATTTATGCACAAGACTGTAATCGGCCATGTTAAGCAAGTTTGTTTTCTTTCTCTAATAAAACTCTTATTTCCATGATTAAAAAAAGGAAGTACTTTCACTAAAATCCAAAGATAGAGAAAAATGATAATTTAGGTCCATCAGTCTCTCACTGAGTTAAACCATCTTCATGCCATACGTAGTTGGTTGCTGTTTTAGAAATGAATGCTTTGTAGTTCACATAAGAATTTTCTGACACTCTCCACTGAAACCTGCATTGTGTTTCTTGGCAAGGAGGGATTCATGAGGGCTGGGATAATCCGTGCCTTGTTTATTCACTGGCATAAAGCCCTGTGCTTCTTTCCGACTTTTGTCATTTTCCTTTGAAAAATAATTTTCTGGTCCCAGTTAGGTGAATGGTTCCAAATGAAATTCTCAACTCTTCAAATCTTTTGTTACTCTAGTTACTATCTGGTGACAGCCTAATGAATGAATTACAGTCATTTACTCAACAAATGTTTGTTGAGCTCTTCCTGTAAGCCAAGTACTGTGCCAGGTGTTGGAGGTACAGTAGCGAGCAGAAGCAAATGCAGTCCCTTCCTCATGGAGCTTGCCGTATAATGGAGGAGACAGGAAATAATCATACGATGAAACAAACAAATGTAAAAATGCCACTGTGATAAGTGGATGCTGTAGGAATGTATGAAGGGGCGATTTGGCACAATCAAAGAGGGCGTCTTTCAAGACGAAATGATTGCACAGATACCAAAAGTGAAATGAACAAAGGAAGACAAAGGAAAGAGAGATGATGGCGATCTAGAAAACACTGTCTGTGGATTCCTAGGAAATCTGATAATAATTTCCTCTGGGGGTGCAATTAGATGTTTTGGGGGGTGAGAGTGGTGAGACAGGTGGGAAAGGCCAAGACTTTGCCTTGTTACCACATTCTATCGACCATTTTGCAAGGAGAATGTACTTATGTGACACTCGTAGGAGTCAAAAAAATTAAAAAGAAAAAAAGGTAAAAAGAAAATCCTAAGTAGAAAAGAAGCAAGGTTGTGTCATGAGGGTTGTTTTCTTTAAGGACCATTGGCTACATTTGGTTTAATTGGGGACTTCACCTATAAGGATAAATACATATTGGAATTCCCCACACTTGCTACAAATACTTTCTGCATTAGAAAAAGGAAGCTTGTTTATAGTAAGTATTTTGCATTCTTCATTGGCACAAAACAGTATTTGGCCACTTTCAGGTACATTAACTGCAGGATTTGCAAATAGATGATTGTCATTAGTAGGATGACATGTATTGAGAGCTTATTCTGTGCCAGGCATGCTACTGAGCACTGAGCATCGGCTATATTATTTCATCCCTATAGCAGCCCTAGGAGATGGAGCCTACAGTTATCCCCTTTCTCCAGATGAGGACACTGAGACTTAGAAGAGAGGTAGTCACCTTCCCAGGGTTCCAGTGAGTGACAGAGCTGGGATGTGAAGCCTAGCTGAACCCAGAACTCCTAACAACTGTGCCATCATCCTCCCATGATACCCCGCAGGCTAGGACATCACTGCCTTTATTCCTCAGAGCCCCAAGTCCTCATGCTTGTGACATTATTAGGATGGTTCCAATAGTCAGCAGCAGGGCACATGAAGAATGCTGAGTGTCTGGGGGATCCCTAAGATGCACTGATTCCCAACACTTTCTAAATGCCCATATATTAGAATGAATACTTCTCATTCCCACCTGGTGGTGTGCCTCCCACCCCATTTATTGAGATGGGTCTTTGTGTTTTATAATGGACCTCTCTCTCATATGGTATGAATCCCTTCTTGAACTTAGAGAGATGAAGAGGCCTCGCAACCAGCAGACTGACTTACGTTAGAACAAATCCTCTCAGTCCAGACTGCCCAGCTTCTTGGCTCATTTGCCATCACACGCTCATTGTCCAGAGTTGTTCTGCAGCCATGGTTCACCTGATGCTTTGGAAGGAGTCTGATATGTGATGAAATGAGATGTTATAGAGGGGCAGGGTGCTTTAAGGTGCTTTATAGACAACAGGCCTGGGTGCAAGCCTTGGCTCTGCTACTGAGGAGCCAGGTGATGTTGGCAAGATAACTTCACTTTTTTGAGCCTTGCTCACTCATTTGTCGTAAAGGGATTCGCGATATTCGCTTTGCTGAAGATTGGAGATAACCCAGCAAATGCTTGCGATTATTATTGTCAACTTGAACACTTGGAGAGTTGCCTTACAAAGAGAAGATTATTCAGTTGCTAAAATTGAGCTTAGAGTCATAAGCTCCCTTTTAAAGGAATGACTAATGAAGTCTTAAAAGCATATATCATGTGGGTGTGGCTGAGAAAAATCATCCCTGCTCTTAGAATTGCAGTCACTCTGATATTTGATAGGCACACATTATTGCTGATTCAACTTAGAACCGTGTGAAACAGAGGAAACTAAGTATAGCCATTCTGGTGAGTGAGATGGTCTGTAAGGAAGCAAACTACTAAATAAACAATGCAATTGTGTACTGGGTCATGTCCTCTGAAGTAAGTACAAAGATGTGACAATAGCTTGCTTTCAACACAGATCAGCATGGGCATCTCTGGAGAGGTGAATATTAGTAGAAGCCAGAAGAATGAGTGAGAGACAGCCAAGCAGTGAGCTGAGGGAGATTCCAGGTGGAAGGAGAGGCAAGTTCAAATGCCCTGATGGAGAGAAAGCATGGAGTAGCCAGTCTCTGTATAATGGTGAGGAGAGGGACTTGCCATTCAGTTTTCACTGCAGGAGAGTGCACCCTCACTAAGAGGGAACGAAGGAATAACGCATTTATACTTGGGCCCCTGTGTGCACTATGCCATTTATAAGAGGCTAGTTGACCGTGAATGACTTGTTCCTGGATTTGCATGATGTGATACTTACATATGTTGTTAGCCCCGTGCCTGTAGCTGGTCTATTCAAAGTCTGCATCCGTATTTATCAAGGAATATTGAATGTCCAAACGTCCTAGAAATAGTGGTGATGGCATGATGGCTGCTAATCTCAGGGCTGGCCTCTGAGATAGCACCATTGTAAAAAACGCTCAGTAATGAATACATTGGAGAGCAATTTATGAATAGACACTCCATTTGATTTTTCACAGAGTCCAAAGCAACCTTAAAGTATTGTAAATGGGCCCTATTATCTAATCAGGGAATTATAGCAATCTATTAATTGCTGTTTCTGATTATTTGCATTTAATTAAGGGGTACTCTTGAGAAAATGAAGGACAGCATAACCTCAAAATATGGCTTTACATCTTGGATAATTGACTATAATTTCTGTCTGTGCAGCCTTCCTAAATTGTTTATTTCTCCAGATGTTTCCTAAAAGCTATGATTTTACCTCTTTCCTTTCAATGGGTGAGTAGGGGTTGCTCATAAAAGCTTATACGGTTTAGTTTTCTAACTAAATTAAAGCTTAATTAGTCAAAAATCCATATCTGTGCTGTGTTTATACAGTTTATACAAGCATAATTAATTTTAGTTAATTGCATAAGTAGCTTTTTTTATGCAAACAGTCACTTTTTTTCTGATGACCTCTAAACGTCAGATTTTAGGCTAGCTACATGTCTAGCCTTCCCCGGTAATGCTAAATCAACTTGCATGATTCTAAAAGTATTACTCTTTCCTTTGATTTATGACTTTTATCATGGAAGTCAGTGATTACCTTGGCAACCCATGTTTCATGTTTGGAAAACACAATGAAAAAGTATACTAGCATAGCAGTGCTTTTGTTTTGATGGGAACCAACAAAAAAATAGAAATATGATTTCCATATGTTCTCGTAAGCCCACTACTTCTCATAAAGTTACCTAGACGTTCTTAGTCTATTTGAATGACAGTTCAAATTACATTGATCAGCTAAATGTCAAAAAGAAGAGCTATTATTTTTTAAACCTCCTGGTATTTCCTGGATTTCTCTTCCTGAGAAAGATAGCTTTACCATACACTGAGCCCCACTCTCTTGCTGCAGGAGCTGTTCCCTTTGCAGAGGTCTCTAGAACAACATGTTTAATCCTGAGAAATTTTCCTCTAAAACACAGGCCTTCTCACTTGATTGGCAATTAAACTTTATTACTAGTTCCCTCATCATTTCCATGAGAAATCTCGCATAGAAACATAGGATGGTGAACTGGTCCTCTTTTCTCTCCTCCTCATTCATGGTCTGGGAGGGCTGGGGGTTGCTTGTGCTGCTCTTTCAGGAGACGCAGAAGCTTCTTTCCCAGAAGCACCCAGCAAAGCTCCCTACCTGCCTCACCGACCTGAGTGGCGTTGCATGTCCATCTGTGGACCAGTGAGTGTGGCCAGGGAGTGAGATTAAGAACTTTGGCTTGGGCCTGAGTCACAAGTGCCACCCTATTACCCCAGGCTGAGGGACTGCGTGGGGAGTATGGGAGCAGAATGAAAATGAGGGTCACCCTAAGTGAAAGGATGGGGATGTTGGGGAGATAATCACAGCTGCATCTCACAGAGCTGAATGCACTGTATTTTACTGGGACTGTAACAGCCAAAGCCTGGGACACCTCTTGACTTTAGAGTGACTTTTGCTTTAAGATAGTCAGCGTAGGCGAATTTGGAGTCTGTAAAGTGCTCTTTCTGGCTGTATTTCTCCAAGCTTCATTAACAGCCAGTATTATAGAACCAATTCAAAAGGAACATGTTTTCAGTGCCTATCTTGTTAGCTTCAGGGCTACATTTTTTAAAATGCATAATGAAATCCATGGAATATTCAGAAAGAATCTGACGCTTTGCAAAATTGGCTTTGGGGGCTGTGCCTGGCTTATATTTGGAGGGAAAAGTGTCTGGCCATTGCATGAATTGAAAATCCTTTGGTCCGTCTCTAGGCTGCTGTTGCCGTAAACAGTTGAAAAAAAAAAAAGAGAGAGAGAGAAATTCAGTATGTGTGTGACTTTCAAAGACTCTGTAGAGGTTCAATACCTCTTTAGTCTTGTACAGACTATAGGAAGGTCGTTTTCCCCTATGTGTATGAAGTCGGTCTCCCTACTTTGTGCGTTTTTGTTCATTTCAGAGGATAAGAAATGGGAACTGGCTATTGTTAGTGACAGGCCAGTGCTTCAAGAATAATGAGAGGCACTCCTCCTTTTCCCTGGGGGTTGGTAAAGCAAAAGTACACACAGACTTGGTAGCTTTTTCTAAATCGCTATCATTACCATGTTCTCTCCAGGACCGTGTAGGGTCTTACCATTATTAAAGTCAGGACACTTGAGCTATGGTCTGGGACCTTGGGCAAACCACTCATCCCCTCTGGGCACCATGGTTCATGTTGATAAAGTGGCGAGTTTTAGAGGCATGAGGAACCCAGTTATATCTCAGATAGCTTTTATCTTTAAAGTTGTAAACACCTGAAATGGGGAGATATAAAAAGGGACTTCTGGTTTTACGATAGTATCTTACTTCTCTTAACTATCTACAAAAATATCTAAGATAAAATAAAGGATGAGGAATTATCTAAACTAATAATAGAAGAATATGCAAATTGTCTGGGATGCCTTCACAGTAACAGTAATGACCAGCAGGGGGACAGTAAGAGGTGACCTGGCCACGGGGGGGCGGGGGGGGGGGGGCATTTGGGGGCGACCAGGCTGGGGGAGGGTGCAGTTGGAGGTGACCAGGCTGGGGGAGGGTGCAGTTGGGGGCAACCAGGCTGGCAGGGTGGGGACAGTTAGGGGCTATCAGGCAGGCAGGAAGGTGAGCAGTTAGGAGCCAGCAGTCCCAGGTTGTGAGAGGGATGTCCAAAGGGTCCCAGATTGGAGAGGGTGCAGGCTGGGCTGAGGGGACCCCCCCCCCGCACCCCCCCTCTCCCCCGCATGAATTTCGTGCTCCGGGCCTCTAGTTTCATTATAAAAAACTAGGGATAACAATCAATCTCCAAACAAATTCTTAGGGGAATTTTCATAGCCCTTCAAGGTTTGGGAAACTGCATTAAAGGACACAGGTAAAGCTACTGTATGTTATGACATTGGAAATAGAGAATCTCCCCCTCCCCCCCTCACACACATACACACACGCACCCACCCACCCACCCCCACACACACATAGCAGAAGTTCCCTAGAAGGTACTTTATCTTTGGATCCATATTTGTGTTCTAGATGCAAAATCCAATATTAGTAGCAACTGGGAAGATAAACATTCCCACTTTATTTCTTCATGGGTGCTGTTTTTGAGTCAGTCTGTTCTTTAGTTCACACATGCATATATATAAAGACATATGCACTATATATACACATACATACACATGCACACAAATACGCACATTTATAGACATACACATACACACAAATACATACATATATGGACACATGCACATAAATGCAAATATACACACATATGCACACACACTAATTTGCATGCATATATATACATACACATAAATATATGTACACAAACCAGTGAGAGGCTCTGGTCCCCAAAATACAACAGCCACAAGTAGAATAGAGCGAAGAGATGTTTGTGTCTTGGGAGATGCAAATCCTGTGTATGCAAGAGAAGGTATAGGGAGACACAAGTAGCCATGCAGAGTGGAAAACATTGTCCTTCATGAATTACATCTATTCAGAGTGTGAGAGATGAGAGCCCTCCTGACACCGGAAGGAAATGTGGAGCTACAGGTGTGAGACGGCCATTCACTCAGTGCCCACGGGGACAGAGAGCATCTGAGAGCAGCATGGCATCTGCATGGGTCTTTTCGCCTGTGGGCATGAAGGCAATATAGAGCCTATGAAAAAGACAAACTACAAAATAAGGAACAGGAGCACCATCCTGAAGATGTGCAGGAAAAAGCACGCCACAGAAAATGTTTTAATTTACAAACCAGAAGGAAGATTTAAAAACTACAGAGCGGGTAGGGGCAGAAGAGGGCATGGCCATTGTGGTTTCTCCCTGGAAGAAGACCGGAATCCATGAGGACAGTGCAGGACAAGACAAAAAGGTCGTAGAACTGAGGGAGATGACATAGGAAACATTGTAAGGAACTGAAAAGGCAGTAACAGTTTAAACCAACTTTGATATCAGCAAAGAATTCCTATTGAGAAAAAGCCAATCAGTGAAGCAAAGAATTAAAATGAAGTGCTTTTCCAGAATGAATAAGGAAGAAAAGTGATAAAGCAGAAGAAAATAAAGATTACTATGGCAGATAGAGAATGAGTTGTAGTAATTTCTAAGAACTACAGAAATTCTTCAGGAAGAGACTAGAAATGAGACTAACACCTCAAAGACATAATCGAAGATTTTTCTGAGCTGGACATATGTATTAAAAGGTGTCCTTGAGAGTCAGATAAAAAAAATGACAACCATACCCAGATACATCCAGGTTTAGATAAAACATGTTTCCATGTAAAAACAAACCAGTCTTACAAAAGAACAAAAGTCATGCTGATCAAAGGAGTCTTCTTTAGAGGAGAGCAGTAAGCAATAAAATAACTCTACAATTCTGGAGGGAAAAGTGCATCCTGAGAATGGTGTAGTCAGAGAAGTTGTTTGCCATGTAAGACGAAAACTAAGATGCTTTCTCATGTATTCTCAGCTGCTCAACATGTTCCTTTTGCCTTCCCTGTTTGCTTCAGCCAAATGGAAACTAAATACAAATTACGAACCCCCAAATGAGAGACTTGTGATATAAAATGACTTGTGGGTAAGCTTTGGAACCATTTACATATGAAAAATTTTTAAACGTCTTCTGAATATTATGAGATGCACTTATCAACGTGTAAAAAAATATGTAATATGTAAACTATTCTAAAAACTGGTATCCAAGATGCCAGATTGCATCTATAAAGACCAAAAGGGAGTAGCTAGGGCATGCAAGGAGGAAAGCTTGAAGCTAAAAAAGTGTATGTATTCTACAGGAAAGTTTAAAAACTACAATTCTATCTTCACTTCGATAGTAAGTGAAATATGAACTAAGGAATTGAAAAAACAAAACAACAAGAACTTAAGAGTATATTTCTAATCCTGGGGGCAGGGAGGAAGAAATTGTAACTCAAAAGTAACAGACAGAAAGTACTAAACAGACAAGCAAGAAGGGTATTGCGATTAATTTAAAAGAAATCTAATTATTTGCTAAATCTAACATGGAAACAATTATGTAGCCTCATGAAGATGCAGAACATCATTTCGTCATAGATCTTTAAGGAGGAAGACACATGACAACCTTTCCTACTGCTCCCTCAGAAACAGGGAAGGTCCCCACTGGACAGTGCTATGCAGCAGCCCTGGTGATGGATCCTAACCCCAGCCAAGCAGGGAGTGGGGTAGGCTCAGTTGTAGTGGAGCCACCCTGGCAGTGGTGTCTGGTGTTTTCCCCTCTGCTGTGGTTTCTGTGGTAAACAAAATTGTTTCTGGTGGTGCCATCGGGGCTTGGTGACGCAGCAGGAGATTGTGCCAGGACTTATCTGAGCTGTTTGACCTTCAGAAATGATGTGGAATCTGTACCCTTATGTGGAAACCATTGTTCATAGCTCTTTGGCACTTTATACACTTTTTTTTCCCTTAAGTGAGGAGCTTCCCAAGAAGCACTAAGACCCGTTCCAGCTTTTGCAGACCAGAAATTGGGGGTTCTCTTTAATGTCTTTAGTGTGTATAATCTGTACTATATGCTTTAGCACACAATTATATGATTATTTTCTTAAAATACAAACTATCTCTTCCAAAGAAAACCTCTATCCTATAAAGCAAGAAGAAAGGCTTCTTTGTTATTCATAGTACACTTCTCATTCTTTCAGGGCCTCTGTAGCTTTATTTTTTTTAAAAAATGGCAGTAACACTTTATCTGCCTGTAGGCAGTCGGGTAGACCAGATGACTGCCTGAGATTCCTTCCAGCTTGGAAATCTGTGTTTGTGGGTGGCTGTGTGTATGAGAGAGGGCTTAGGTTTAACAGAAGAGGTAACAGATTGCTATACTCTTCAGGAGAAGTGCTGTAAATTGATTATTTGTTTACTCACCCGAGGGCTTAGAACTGAGTTGTGAACATAGTTGATACTCCGTGGAGACTTGGGTTTATGATGTTGTGTTTCCTCATGTCACCTAAGGGTACAGGAGTGAGTTAAAGAGGAAGTTGGAATCTTTGAATCAGAAGTCAGGAGATCCCACTGGCAGATCTGCATCTAATGTGGCCTAAGTCAATCCACTTAGAGTTCTCTGGGTTAAATTTCCATTTCTGAAATGAAAGGTTTGGATTTGATGGGGAATTATGGACTGGTGGTTGGCCAGAACTGGCTAGCAGAGTGTGTTATTGGACCTTGAGGGCGTTGACAATTTTTATTGCAGTTGTTGTCACTATGAAAAGCCTTTAGAAGGGGCTCATGTGCCCTGCATTTTATCACAGTCCTCACCACTCCCTGTTGCCTAACCCCTGGCCATGCCACTCATTTATGTTTACCTTATTAGCCTTAATAAGCATTTAATAGTCACCTAAAAAAAGGAAGGATGATTAGATTTTCAGCTTCTAACATTAGCTTTTCTGCTCTGCAAACTCTGGCCCGTCAGTGTGCAAAAGGTATTTCTTTTAAAGACTTTGGAGGTTAAAAAATGATTTGACTAATTAGAACAAATTGATGTGGAAAAAAAATGTCAACCTAGGAAGACACACTAGAGAAATTCCAAATGGGGTTTAAAATGGAAATAGAAAAGCTGAATCATTCTGCTTGTTTTCAGGTGCCTTCTCTTCACAGTCATTAGTTTGGTCTGAACTGCACCAGAATGGTCCTAATGGCCCCAGTCACCTGAGCCATTACAGCTTGTCTAACTTGGTTAAGTTCTTTTCTGCTTGAAATTGTTCATGATTCAGCATTTCACAGCTTGAGTCGGGTGCTTTCAGAGGGCACCTTCCCGAAAGGTCGGTCACTCTCCAGAAATCAGTATCCAAGATTATGAGGGCAGCTTCTGCTCAGTGACCCCGAGAGAATGATAATGTACCAAACCCAGGACTTGGGAGGCACAGCGCTAGAGCAATGCCTGCTTGGCAATGCCAGAAAGAGCAAAGAAGCTGGTGAAACCAGGCATTCTGGGAGGGGTGGGGTCTATGGGATGGAGGATAGCTCTCTAAGAGGCTGCATGTGGCTAAGGAGGAAGGTGGAGCATTCCTTGTATGTCAAAGGCAGTAAGAGTCTCATGCTCTCTTTACCCCATTCCAACATCACAAGAAGGAAACACTTATCAGAGGATAACAGATGAGGAAACCGAGGCTTGGAGAGGTGAGGTAACCTGCGATTTCAAAGTTAGTGTGTTATTTCATGAAGGGCATGTAACTATTCTCTGTACATCGATGCTTGATGAATGATGTATGCACTTTATTCATTTATTATGGTGTTATTGTGTCTGAAAATAAGTTTCCAGTAAATACATAGAACCCTTTTGTCAGCTGATGGCACTGTCAGTATGAAATTTATAAGGCTAAAGCATACATATTTCACCGGGTGCACGCGAATGCATTATCCCTTTTTTTTGGGGGGGGGGTGGAGGGCATTTAAAAGAGATCATTTTATGACATATTAAAAAGCAAGAAAAGGGGTGAGGGTGATTTTGTGAAGCAACAGAACAAGAGTGATGAGAAAGTAGAATATTAATGTAGTCAGCAAAGCAGTATGCATTTAAAAATAATGGGACTCTAATTATTAAAATTCAGGGGGAGTCCAATAGAGAATCTATTGTATTTTTCCCCACTTGCTAACCAGCAAGTAGATGATTCATGCACTGGAGGAGGAAAACACACACACACACACACACACACACACACACACACACACACACTGGTTATTTTTTTAATGATATGCAGTTGCCAGCTTAGGTTTCTATTTTTACCCTAGCCTGGTCCCTGTGCATGTTTTTCCCTTATTTAGGAAACCTGCAACTACAAATATGTTCAATTCATTTTCCTACCTTTCTGCTGAATACAGAGAACAATGCCTACGCTGCCGTGCTGTGCCTGGAGATTATTTTAAGCAGGATTGAGAGCAAGTCAAGCAGGCAGCGCCCTGCTGTTAGCATCAGGCAAAACCAGACTTCTTTTACTTGCCCTGGAAGGTGTTTATTTTTAGGAATAGTTGTTTATATTGTAAATTGAGGAATGAAATAATCGTTAAGATTATTTATACTGAGACCAAGAGTTTTAGGGTTGATGTAGGGGACACTGCTAATTCTTTCATGATGCTTGCAAGGAGTGAAACACAAGGAGAAAAGTTGTAAATTAAGAACGTGAATGACAGGAGTTAAGGTCTCCTCTCGGAGGCCATGTACAAACAGGATGAGAGCCACAGACAGGAGAGTGAAGAGAGAGGCCCATGTGTCAGGTGTGTGGCTTACCGGCTGCTGGAATTGTTCCATCAGAGAAGTAGGGAGAGGAGCACAGATTCAAAATGCAACTGGGAGAGAGAGACCACTGCTGACTCTGACTCAGCATTTTGTCTCTCCAAGCGCTGGGGAAACTTACTCCTTTCCAGTGTTTCTGCTGGTCCTCCTTGCCTTCCTCCTCCATCATCACTGCCCTGTTTGTCTCATCTAATTCCTACTGGCTACTGTGGGCCCTGCCCTGCCTAATCAAACCTTCTTAAATGCTGGTTTTATGTGTCATTTCCATCCTCAAATATGGTCATCCATTCCCAATTGTCACCTGTATAATGACGGAATTCCTCTCACTTAGAAGGCCCCCTAATCAAGCTGGCCAGCTAACTGTGCACTTGACTTTTTGACGTTCTTTAAGGAATATACACCCCTAGCCCTTGGGGTGATGTGGTCACTGTCCCATGAATGTGCTCCTTCCAGCTCCATGCCTTCAGGCCTGATGCTTACAGCACACCTTTGCCTTTTATGGAATAAATACAGGACATGTTGACTACACTCACCTGCTTTTTAAAAAATATATATTTTATTGATTTTTTACAGAGAGGAAGGGAAGGGAAAGAGATAGAGAGTTAGAAACATCGTTGAGAGAGAAACATTGGTCAGCTGCCAAGGTGCATGTCCTTGACCAGAATTGAACCCGGGACCCTTCAGTCCGAAGGCCGATGCTCCATCCGCTGGGCCAAACCAGTTAGGGCCTCACCTGCTTTTGATATGTTGAATTTTCACTTTTGTGTAGCAACTGACATTTCCAGCTACTGTATGGTGGCTGCCACTTTCCCATCAAATGTTTTTGTGCAGTCAGTGTTAAAATGCACTGAGTTTTCCTTAAGTCTCTCAATTATGAGAAAATTAAACAATATTAATGGTGCAGAGTGGAGGTCTCAAGACAGTTGAGGCAAAGTTGGGCATCTTTAGGGGGTTGAGAGTGGTGAACTTGTAATCACTTTTGGGGCCTCTTGAATGTAAGCTAGATGTGAAATTATAATGCAAAAGGGCAAAGTTAAAGAACATGGTGAACTGTAGAAAATGCATCATTGAGGACTGTTCAAAAGGTGTGTCATAATGGGAGTTATGTTTTGTGGTATCTTTATACTGTTATTTGAATTGCATAACTTACTTCAGCACATTTTTAAAGAGATATGTGATACAATAAGAAGAGATGGTTGATAGAATCAGCAGTGAGTAGCTTTTACTTTTGTTCTCACCTGTAATCTCTCAGCTCATTTCAGTCAGGACTCATTTGATTTACCTGCAACAAGAAGGCATCTTCAGTTGCATTCATTCATTTACTCACTCACTCATTCATTCATTCATACACTTACGTTTTATTAAATTTATTGGTGGGAGTGTACATTTGTACAACCACTATGGAAAACAGTGTGGAAGTTCCTCAAAAATTAGGAATAGAGCTACCTTATGACCCAGCAATCCCTCTTTTGAATTTCTACCCCATAATTTGAAAAGAGTCATTTGTAAGGAGATATGTATACCTCTGATTATTGCAGCATTATTCACAGTTGCCAAAACGTAAAAACAACCTAGATACTCTTTGACAGATATTTATTTATTTATTTATTTATTTATTTATTTATTTATTTAAATCTTTATTGTTGAAAATATTACATGTGTCCCTTCTTTTCCCCCATTGATCTCTTCTAAACCACCCGCAACCCCCACCCCAAGCCTTCACCACCCTATTGTCTGTGTCCATGGGTTATGCATCTATGCATACAAGTTCATTGGTTGATCTCTTCCCACCCAACCACCGTCCCCTGCCTTCCCTCTGAGATCCTACAGGCTGTTCCACGTTTCTGTCTCTGGATCTATTTTTGTTCATCAGTTTATTTTGTTCATTAGATTCCACAGATGAGTGAGATCATGTGATACTAGAAGATGTGGAACATATATACAATGGAATACTATTTTATTGCTTTTAGATGGCACCACCCTCTCCCTTTGGGCGGCTCAGAAATTATATAAGTTTAGATCATTACAGTTAATCTTCATCTGTAGACTACTATATATATATTTCTTGGCAACAATGCATACACATCAACCAATATATGATTCCTTGAAGGCAGGAGTAACAATTTACTTTGGAAAAAAAAGTATGCTTTGATGGGACAGGGCTATTTTAGTTAGTTACCTCAGAACTGTGGCACTTAACTTTCCCTCCTATGAATTAAATATTGTAAAGCTTTTAAAACAGTGTTCAGCATTTTGTCAGGGTACCAAATACCTTCAGTTTACTACCCATTAGATATTAAAATTTACTTTGTTCATTCTCAATGCATCTCTTTCAAACTTAAAGAACTTTGAATGTGAGTTCTGCATTTCTCTATTTTATTATCTTTTTAGATTTCAATCATATCTTTTGCCTGAGCTGTCCTAATAAAGGTGACGTTTTATAAAATGTAGAGTAGTGTAGTGATTGGCATCTTCTTTTGTGATCAGAATGGAGATTCTTGATCATTAGAGTTAGTATTTAGTGTTTAAACACACAGTAAAGAGTCATAATTTAGCTGTCCAGATGTTAGAGTAGGTTTCATTTATGTTGGTGTTAGCACTCATGTCTTTTAGGTAATTTATTAGAGAAGAGTATAATTTCCTCTAAAAGATAACTGTAAGAGTAGATACTTGCCAATGCAATTACATTTCCAGTTTTTAATTCCTTTTTCTTTAACATTCCATAATTTTGCTGGACTTTTAAAGAAAACATGATCTTGAGATATATATATATATATATTCTTAGTCAATGTCAATTTTAGTATCTGTTTTTCTATTGATTTGCTAAGAATTACCTTCAATCACTTAAAACTAAGTACTGCATTAAGACCGCCCAAGGCTAGCCTATATTTGGAAAATTCACTCCATTTAAGAATTAATTTAACAAGAGCCTATTACACATTCTACTTTGGAAATTCACCAGGATTCTTTCCATCTCTGTAAAAGCATTTATTATCCAGAAGAAATTAGGCCCAATTTTAGAGAATACCACAGTGTATTCTTAAATTTCCAGAAATCACCATGACTCTGACTATAGTAATGTTTAATTTCCACAGAATTTCAGTACTGAATGAAATGGGATGGATAGCAGCTATAATTAGAATACTACCTCCTTCTGACAGCTTAAAGCCATTTAAACAGCAAAAAGTAGGGGCGGTGGTGTTATTGTTAACTTAGCCTAAAAGGTCTCATCCTTTTGTGGGTATTTTCATTTGGGTTTGTGGTTGTAAAGAATAGCATGTCACCCAGTGTCCATCACAGAGAAGTGGATGTGGGAAGACCAGTCAGCCTGTGTCGCATTGGTGAGGAAGTAGAAACTAAGACCTTAGATGTCTCTTTCAAGATGTTTTGCTTAGTCCTAGCTAGATTGTTTCAGTGGAGAGAGTGTTGGTCTGTGGACTGAAGGGTCCCAGGTTCGATTGTGGTCAAGGGCACATGCCCGGGTTGTGGGCTTGATCCCCAGTATGGGGCATGCAGAAGGCAGCCAATCAATGATTCTCTCTCATATTTGATGTTTCTCTCTCTCCCTCTCCTTCCTCTCTGAAATCAATAAAAATATATTTTTTTAAAAAAAGATATTTTGCTCAGAAGCAGACTAGAGAAATTGAATAGAAGCTGGAGGAGGTGTGGCATTAATGGGTATTTTATTTTTATTTGAGATAGGCAGGAACTATGATGAAAATACGCAGTAACTATGACCATATGGAAAGAGAAAAAGAGAGACAATTGGAACAGATATGGGACAAGGGAAGAAAGTTGTGCAAAAGTACAGTCAGTATCCTCAGTGTTCAGATTAATCATTTAACGACGTAGCCTAAAATGTATTTTTGACTCAAAGGGGGTTCCTTAACCAGAAACTTCATCGCAGATGTCTGTTTAATGAGTCCATCCCTGCCTGCCTTGATTGCAGTACCTGGCACGCGGGGATCTTCAGAGCTGTGGAGAAAGTGACAAGTGGCCAATGACAGCACAACACACAAATAAGCGGTGGAGTAATCACTGCCAGTCAGCTGGGCTTCGTGGCAAATGGCAACCCTTTTCCTGCTCGGCAGCTATTGAGTTTTCACTCATTCTCCTCCAAGAGCCATAGAAACTTAGGACATTGACTCGGATCTTCATTTTTTTTCAGCAATTGGCCTATTCTTTGATGGAAAAAATAAAGACTTCTCTGATTTTTGCCCAAAACAAAGCAAAAACAAAACAAGAAAAAAATGTCTCCTTTTGCCCACATGACAGTGACCGCATACCAGCACTGAAATTGGTGCTTCGGGCCATTTTAAGTCAAAGCTCACAGACTCTCTTGTTGGTGCCCTTCAGGCCTGAGAAGGGTGATTTTCAATAAACTCCTGTGACATGTTCGAAAGGAAACACGACCAATATGCATCTAGAACTCACTACAGGACATCCGTCTTCACAGTCTTTCTTGGTAATGTGTGTGAATGCACATATCTGTAAAATACCAAACTTACAGAAAGATTACAAGAGTAGGGAGGGACTTCATAAAGATGTTTAAGCAGCCCTAACCAGTTTGGCTCGGTGGATGGAGCATCGGCCTGTGGACTGAAGGGTCCCGGGTTCGATTCCTGTCAGGGGCATGTACCTTGGTTGCAGGCACATCCCCAGTGGGGAGTGTGCAGGAGGCAGCTGGTCGATGTTTCTCTCGCATCGATGTTTCTGGCTCTCTATCCCTCTCCCTTCCTCTCTGTAAAAAATCAATAAAAATAGTTTTTAAAAAGATGTTTAAGCAAAATTAACCAGTTATTTACATTTTATCTTATTTGCTTATCCTTCACCCTTTTCTTCTCCTCTCTTCTCTCATCCTTTTAATTTATCCCTCCTTCTCTCTCTTACTTTTCTTCTCCCTGTGTTTCTCTCCACCTCCTCCCTATATATGCTTGTGTTAAAAATACAGTTTGAGGGTAAGTTGGAGATATCATACCTTTTGCCTTTCTTCCTTGCAGTCATTCAAGAACCCAGGCTATGGGAGGTTTTGCCATTTTTACCACAGTAG
This sequence comes from Myotis myotis, assembly GCF_014108235.1. Lineage (NCBI taxonomy): Eukaryota > Metazoa > Chordata > Mammalia > Chiroptera > Vespertilionidae > Myotis > Myotis myotis. The sequence continues at coordinate 16,746,418 of NW_023416368.1, read as the reverse complement.
CTCCCCAAATCACACTGGGTGTCATCATCTAGCCAGCAAAAGAGAGCAAGCGAGGACAGACAAGTGTGGGGACATTTGTATGGGACTGGCCCCTATCATTGACACACACATCCCATTGACAAGGATTCAGCGTCAGGACCATGGCTGGTGGAAGTGGGCAGGGGAGTGCTGTATGTGGCTGGGCAGATGTTCTAAGTAGTACATTCAAAATATGAAAGGTGATCATAAATCTCTGTCTCTAGAAATCTGTATTTGTGAATATATAATGTGCACATGTGATTTTGTCGTTTTGAGTTCATTGGAGTTACCTTATTTGATTCCTGCATGGGCACTGTTGAGGTCACCACACCAGGCATGTCCTCTTTTTGCAGATGGAAGAACTGATCCCAACTTAAGTGACTGGAGTAGAATTAAATGGTTTCTAATCAGATATTTTTGTGTGTGTTTTTTTTTGTATTTTTATCCCAAATTACACTTTTTAGGAAAAAGTACTATTGTTAGAAAAGGGGCTTATTGAACTTGCTATATTCTCTGATTTACTGAGGAATTATCATCAGTGGTACCCCAAGGTACTCTTGGTTGAAATCTATACTAATAAAAGGGTAATATGCTAATTAGACTGGGTCAACTGGCCATCTTCTGGACATCTGACTTCTTTCTGGACAAAGCCATGGTGGTGGAGGCCGAGGCAGAGGCAGTTAGGGGTGAGATCAGGCTGGTAGGGGAAAGCAGTTAGGGGCAAGATCAGGCTGGCAGGGGGTTAGGGGCGACCAAGCCAGCAGGAGAGGGCAGTTGGGGGCGAGATCAGGCTGGCAGGGAAGGGCAGTTGGGGGCGAACAGGTCGGCAGGGGAGGGCAGTTGGGGGGTGACTAGACTGGCAGGGGAGGGCAGTTGGGGGTGACCGGGCTGGCAGGGGAGGGCAGTTGGGGATGACCGGGCTGGCAGGGGAGGGCACTTAGGAGCCAGTGGTCCTGGATTGCAAGAGGGATGCCTGACTGCCGGTTTAGGCCCGATCCCTGGGGCAGTTGAACATCCCTGGAGGGTCCCAGATTGGAGATGGTGTAGGCTGGGCTGAGGGACACCCCCTTTGTGTATGAATTTCGTGCACTTGGCCTCTAGTAGTTTAATAAAAATAGAAGTTAATTTTTGTAATGTTTAAATAATTTCCATTTGTCACAGACAGTGGTGAAAGCAGGATATCTGTGGCCTTTGAGTCTCCAGTTTCCATTTGGTCACATGCTGTCTGGGGGACAGATGAGAACCCAAACTGACCACCTTTGAATACTAATGATAGAGAGATAAAAAGGTAGAGCTCACCTCTCCAACAATTTCCTATAAGATATGCATACTATCTTTAAACCACTGAGATAGAAAAAAAACATGGTAGGAGGAAATAATTATATGTAATATCCCAAACTGCCACTTTAAAAAAATAAATCAGCGTTGTAGGGATAATGAACTTAACTACTATTTAATTAAACTTTAATTAGTTGGTCTAATTAATTCGTTTAATGAGCTTCTAAATATTGCCAACATTATTCTGAATCTTTGGAGAATGGTTCTGAAATTTGGAAAGAGTAATCTAATGAGGCTCAACATTGGTTGTTTACACCGCGAAGTAAATTTGAAATTTTGATGGGTGCCTAATTCCTATTTATATTCTGAAACTTGATTCTTGCAGTGCCCTCCTTTGCCCCGTCCTGAGGCTAGCCTGTTCAGTGTCCTCACAGTGCCCTAAGGGTTTTCTCCTTAGAGCATGTATCACAGTTATAAAGTGATGATTTATTAGGACTTACGCAGTGTCTGCCAGTCTTCTCTAAATGATGGCAAGCTCCATGAAAGTAAGGATTGTTTCTGTCTTGGTCACTGCTGAATTCCCAGAGTCTAGAGCACGGTGGGCATTCAGGAGACAATGGGACACATGAATGAATATTCTCACTGAAAACAAAGCCAGCAGTACACTGTTGCATGGGAATGGTGTGTATTGGTATGTTCTGGCATTCAAGCCAAGTATATGGAGGCTTAAGCACCTGTTCTCTACTGATGATGTCCTTAAGGTACCCCCATTTGTTATAAAAATTATTTTTAATTACCTCTGGGTATATACCCCAGAGTAGTGCAAGCAGAGACTCAAACAGATATTTGTATACCAGCATTCATGGTAGCATTATTCACAATAGCCCAAATGTGGAAGCAGCCCCAGTCTCCATCCACAGTTAAACAGATTAACAAAATGCTTTATATACAACACACAATGGAGTATTACGCAACGTAAGAAGGAAGGAAATTCTGACACGTGCTGCAATATAGATGAATCTTGAAGACATTATACAATAAGTGAAATAAGCCAGTTGCAGAAAGACAAATATGTTTATATGAGATACCCAGCATGGTCAAAATTAAGAAGGAAAGGAGAATAGTGGTGGCTGGGGGTAGAGAGAATGGGGAGTTAATGATTAATGGGAACAGAGTTTCGGATTTGTGGGATGAAAAGAATTTCAGAGATGCTGCAGACTGTACCATGTGAATGAACTTAACACTACTGAACTGTACACTTAGAAAGGTTAAGATGGTAAATTTCATGTTATGTGTATTTTATCACATTTTAAGATTTTTTTTCAGGTTTATGTCCAGCCTTATAAAAAACGAACCTTATGTCCAGAGCCTTCTAACTTTATTACTATCAGTAAACTCCTAGTATGTAGAAATTCTGATAGAAGCCTACCTTTGCTTAAAAAAAAAAAGGCTTTTCCTTTTATTTTTCCATCACTTTGCATATACAGAAGACTCAGACCCTTCTCATTTTTCCATCTTTGTCACTTGCTACCTGTGAGCTCTTGGATAATCAGTTTATTTTCTCCTCACATTAGTTCCTCTCTTACAAAAGGGATATAATGCTATTCAGTGCACCACCCAAAGGATAAAATAAGATGCGGAATGTGGAAAATTTATAAACTAAAGTTCTACACACAGGTGATAAAATAACTTTAAAGTTTTTATCATATATGAACATGATAAAATACAGATAAGCCTAAAGAATAAAATCAGATCACTTGTAATGCCACCACCCTTTTATGATTCATTCATTTTTTTATTCATATAGTGGCTGAGTGTCTATTTTGTGCTAAGTATTTGCATCTACTTCAGTTCCATTCACTTCTCTGCCTACAAACCTATGCATTCTTTTATTTAGTTATTTTTTTTAGTACTTAATTATGAAGAGTACCTATAACGTGCCAGGCGCTATTCTAGGTTCTGAAGATGCAAAAACAAAAAAGACCTCCAAACCCCCCAAAATCTGCCCTAGTTTGCATTCTAATGTAGAATCTGACATTAAGCAAGATAAAAACAAATGCATAGTATTTTAGATATTGGTAAATGCTAAGAAGGAAAAATAACTCATCAATGGAGGTTAGAAACAGTCGTTGGAGGAATGGAGTTAAAAGTTTAGATGGTCCAAGAAAAGCCTTATTTAGGTGACGGAGTGAAGACCTGTAAGAAGTCCAGGAAGTATGCATGCAGACCTCTGGACAAACAGCATTCCATCAGAGGGACCAGCATGTGCAAAGGCCTTCAGGTAGAGTGTGGATAGCATATTTAAGAAACGGAAAAAAGTATCCTTCTGTATGGTTGGAGCAGTGTGATCACAGAGAAAACAGTGGGAATAAGATCAGAGCGTTCCCAGGGACCAAAATAAGCTTTCTGAATGACAAAGGAAACCAAAGCGAGTAGCCAGATGTTTTACTTGCAAGTATGGCTGAGGTCACAGTGATGAGATGGAACTGTAGAAGGGCAGGTAAGAAACAAGGATGAAGTAGGAGGCTATTACAATAATCCAGGTGTGAGATGATAGTGATGTGGACCAGGTTAAGGGCAAAGAAGGGAGAGAGAGAGATATTTTAGGTAGAGTTGGCAGGATTTTCTGCTGGATAGTATGTTGGTTGTGTAGGAGAACAAAGCAATCCAGAATGATTGATTGATTGATTGATTGATTACTTTGAAGCTTTCTTCAGAATACTTGAGAACATTTGTTTGGGTTTTTGTTTTTTGTTTTTAAAAAAAGGAAAAATCTAAGTATAAGTGACAAAGGGTCCATTGTAAGAGCTTGTTTCAGACATAATGTATGTGTTTAACATTTTTTTTCCAATGTTTGAACAAAAGAAAGGATTCTAAAGTATGGGCTCTCCCAGGTCTTGAGTCCATTACAAGCTCCACATTGGTGGGCGTGTGGTCACTGAGACTATTGGTCGTTGGGTTGTGAATTCTTCCCTTTAATTTTCCTCTCTGTGGACATCACCATAGCAAATGTCCATTTTAGACTATTTCTCCAAGGTTCTATGGGCTCATCTCTGTTCCCTCTGGGTATCAAAGAGAATTCTGCAGTAATAAAGAAGTCACTGCACTACATGGACTTCACTCAGGTCAAGCCCAGGCATCAAAAATGCTATCCTACTTAACTGGATCACAGAGTACCCTAAATTGATCAGAGCATACTTTGTATTTTATATATTTTTTAATTTAAAAGAATGTCACACAACTTTTCTGCTTTCAGCCTTCAGCAGAAGGGGTTGACCAGGCAGAACTGACAAAAGCTGGAAGAGTGTGCTTTCCATTCATTCATTCATCCCTTCAGAGAAAGATCTCACCAAACAACGCCCATGAATCGTGATTTAGAAGGCTGGAAGCTTGCTTTATTTATTTATTTATTAAATATGTTTTTATTGATTTTAGAGAGAGAGGAAGGGGGAAAGATGGAGAGATAGAAACATCGAAGAGAGAAAAACATAGATTGGCTGCCTCCTGCACAACCCCTATTAGGGATGGAGCCCACACCCCGGGCATGTGCCCTGACTGGGAATAGATCCTGTGAACTCTTGGTTTATGGGTCAACAGTCAACCACTGAGCCGCACCAACTGGGCTAGAAGGCTTCTTTTTTATTTTCATTTAGTAGTGGTGATACCAGGAGGAGTAGACATTTAGAATATGGCTTAGAGGTTAAGATTGATGTGGGTTAAATAACACTTCACTTTTTCCTTAGCCATGCAATATTTCAAAATCTCTAAACTCTGAATTTCAGTTTCCTCAACTGTAAAATGGTGATAGTAATGCTAATCTCACAAGATTTTTGTATGAAGCAAAGGAATTCATTATTATGAAGAAGGTATGTGGTATGAAGCCTGTCGTTGTTTATAGACAAGTTGTGGTTTTTATTCCCATCTTAAATGTTGAGGAAGTAGTGAAGGACAAAGCAGAGAGAAGTCAGCAGCCCGCTGTGCTGGAGTCATTGCTTCAGCGTTTGTTTTGCTGGAGTTTCAGATACCCTTTCAGTAACTTAGGTAACAGAATAAAGCGAGAGCAAATAATAAAATTCCCAACTCTTTCTCCTTCCTCTCCCATGACCACAACTGAAAAATAATGGCAATGGAGAAGCCACAGACACAAATCTCAGGAAGAATTAAGCTGGAGGTATCCAGAGAAGCCGGGGCAGAGGCCAAGGTAATCAGGCTGGTGAATTGCCTGCAACTTTCTGGCAGCTCGGAGGGTCTCTGCAGAGAAGCAATGAGGATTAGGACATGAGAAAACGGTGCTGCTGCAAAGCAGAGCTGGCTTGAGTATTCCTCATCAGTCCACGGCTCTGAAAGAAACACACACACACACACACACACACACACACACACACACACACACAGGGATAACAGGAAACCTTAGACTCCTGATCAAGTTGGAGTATCATTTTTCACTCTTTGGGCAAGGAAAATCAAAGGGGTCTTCAGCTTGCAGACAGAATGCAAACATTGATCTCTACCCTGGGGTAGCGGTTTGGGGCCTGGGCACAGGGGCGTGGCAGAAATGTTTTATTTCAATTCACCCATAAGGATTAGGTTCCAATACGGGTGTAGCACATGCTCAGTCGGATCTCTGCCTCCTTATAAACGTGCACACATGTATTTATGATCACAGTGTGTTTTTAACAGGTTGCACTGCTCTATGCCACAGCGAGTGGAGTTGTCAGTGTCTGTGTTAATAGGCACACTTTGTTACAGAAGTCATAGAATCGCAGCATTTTTGAGATGAAGGGGATCTGTAAAGAGTTTGATGCCAAAGGGCAAGAAAGTGCCGTTAGCAGTTTTGACTGTGGCTCTGGAGTCTATCTGCTCAGGAATGGATCCCAGCTCTGCCATTGGCTAAGTGACTTTGACCTTGGCCAAGTGACTTAAATCCTCCAATGCCTCAATTTTCTCACCCGTAAAGTGGGATCAAAATAGTGCCTTCCTCCTCGGTTGTTAGGCTAAATAATAGAATCTGTGTAAAACACAGAGTAAGTGCTCAGTGTATGTTTTCTATGATCATAAGCATTGTTTTTACCACATCTCCTTTAGCTCTCAAAACTTGTTAAAGTACGCACCGTTTTTACCTTTATGTACAACCACTAAACAGAAGGCTCAGGAATGTTAAATTGTGTCATAACAGTGGGGGCAGGAATCAACCCAGATGCGTCTCATTCCGAAACCTACGCTCTTCGGCCACACAGTGCTCACCTCCAGGTATTTAATCAATGCTTCTTCGATGTTCATCTGGCACATACCCAGGACCTTCCCTGCCCTCAGCTTTCCTCTGCCAAAAGCAACTGGCAAAATGGCTTTGCAGGCTGCGGAGACTTGCAGGCGCTCACTCCAGGTGCTCTGTGTCAGAAACAACGTTAACATCCCTTCCAGATACACAAACATAAGAAGAAAGAAAATGCTGAGGACTCTTTTAATGGAGAATGGAAACGTCACTTTGGAGCCATGATTGACTTGAAAATCAAGGCTCAATTGTACTGTGTTTTTATCTCATTTTCACTCAAATGCCAATAGGTTGTTGCTCAGAACCCAAACCTGAAAAATATGGTTTCCAAGAGCTACAATGGGAGTTTAAGATAAAAAAAAAAAGTAAAGAAAACTCAGAGAAGTCCGTTTGACTTGTAATAATAGGAGGAGTTTAACATTTGCTTAAATCCAGTTGAGGATACATTGACACTGGCATTTAGCTTGTCAACTTTCCGAGTTCTGTTCGCTGAAACATGTCAACAAAGCACATTTCTCTCCTCTAATCTGAGGTTGCCAGAACTGGTGATTCACATAAGAAATGTTATGGACTTTCAAAGATTATAGTGCACATTTAGAAGGGAAAAGAATATATCTGTTAGATTGTAATCTAGTTGCTAAGGGCATTGTAACTAAAACTAAGGTACTTCATTCTTGGCGAATAGCTATCTTTAGTATAACTGATTGTGATCTTAGCAACTACCAAGCTCATTCCTGTTGGGAAGAAACCCACCAGCCGCTTTTATTAGGGATGTTATAGAATAGATAAACATCCATGAATGACACCTGGTTCAAAGACTGATATTGTAGTAAAAAGAAGCCGTGGAATCTGGAAGTCTGAAAGGCTAACCGTGATACTATCATGGACCCTGAACCAAGATGCTTAGAGAGAGTGGGTAACGTGAAATCACAAGAGGCTCATGCATTGGGGGATGTAACAGCTCCAAATGGTGTTTAAAAAAGAGCATGCGGTGGACGTACCATCAGTGGGTGGGGACATATCAAGGTTGTGGAAATTCAGATTCCATTCCTGTGCACCTTGTTACAAACTGGATAGGGAAACAACCACTGTCTATATTGGGCTACACTCTGCCCGATGATTAATGTGCTTCTACTTTAAGTAATTGGGAGGGGTGGCACCTCAGGGAATGCTAAACATATTTTTAATTGCTATATAAATATGTCATTTCCTTGCTAATTCAAGTTATGCATGGGAGGTTATAGAATACCAGAGGGCCTCCAGGTATGATGTATTGTACCTTAAGCTGAGTTGAAGGACTAACAGGCTCAGCTGAAGATAAAATATTCCTTGCCAGCTCTGTCTTAGCAGATGAAGAATTAATGTTGAAGCACAACATCACTTTATAAAAGCAGAATTATTGTTTGGCTCTGAGTAGGATCTCTAAATAACTTTCTGAGATGTTGGAAAGAAAATTCATGTTCAATAAGAAAAAAAAGTGCCCCCAAACAACCCCAAGAAAACATTCCTTATTTAGGAGAATGCTCATCCTGAAGTAGAAATGAACATTGTCTTTGGCATGAAGCAAAATATGCAAGATGGTGGAGGACGTTCGTTTCACATTGCCCTTTCACATTGCAGTCTGAAACTGACCTCATCAACTTTGATGTCTCTGGAAGCAAAGCTTCCTTTAACTCCAAATCTTATGCTCAGCCCTTTCCATGCTAACTTCCTCTTGAGTCTAAGACTCAATAGGTATGTACTTGCGCTAAGGCATCTTTTCAGGATCAGTGGATATTGATGGATTGTCTACCCAGAAAAGCAATGCAAGTTGAACTTCCCATTTTGAGTCTGCAAAGAAGTCATGTTGAAATTTTGAAGTGAAATTTATTTATTTATTTATTTTTGGTTGACAGCACCACCAATCTGTGATTCTGAATTCCCATCAGAAACAATTGTGTGATAAAAGGGCAAGGTGGCTATTGAGAAATTCAAAATGTGAATACAAGAGCTGTTTTCTCTTTGAAAAAGCCCCCTGATGTTTTCTTGATGTTTCCTTGAACACCTCTGTTTGTGCCAGGGACCCTGGTTCATTAATAAAAAGATAATCAGTGGATTAAATGTGGAAAGCAGATTCGTTCAATGACCAGGTACCTAGCAAATGGCAGTATTTGCAAACCCAGTTGTCTGATATGGAAGGTAATCAAATTGCTATCCAATATGCCTAATCACTGGTCATATTTTTTATTTGCAAGATCCTGGGGGTATCCTTTAATCTAAAGCTGAATGGAATCAGAAATCAATTAATGACTGATTGCTGTTTCTCCTACAAATTGATTTTGGATTTGGCAGCCTGAAGACCCAATTGTGCCAGAATCCACACATGGGCTACATTAAAATATAGTTAGGATCTTGGATCAGTTAATTACATTGGTCCCTCCAATTTCTTCAAAAAAGCTCTGCTTTTTCTTAAAATAAGTTTAACTTCTAAATTTTCCTTACTCCCACTCCTGCTAACCTTCCATTATTTTAGTGATCTCTAATTTTTAGCAACTGGAAAGCAATAATGAGAATTCATTTGTATTTTAAATATCGTCCCAAATACTTTTAGAAGTGGAAACCTAATACAAATGTTATTTTGAAATAGGAAATATGTGAACCAGAAAGTCCCCATGCTAGCCTTGTAAAAAATCCATTATTTGTACAATCTATAAAATTCTCATCACACATACATACATACCTGATGTTGACTTCGTAGTGGGCAATGGAGAGGAAGGCAGGTAAGATTCTCATCTAGAAGGTAAGGTCCTTACTGAAACTAAACCTGTCACATTACTTGTATATTCCCTCCCACCACCCTCCCATAAGTGCATGCGCATAAACACTCAAATATTTGAAGAGGCACAAATTTCTGAAGTTTTCTCTCTCCAAGCCTCTTTGAAGATAAGCTTCTCTGTGTCTTATTTCCTTGGGCAAAGAGGGACTTAGCAGATTCTTCCTCCTATAAAAGTTATCTCCATCTGAAGTGATGCCCTGAAGGGTGGGCAGCTGGCAGAAATTCCTTATCCTGTTCCATTCATTGGGAGAGCTGCTCCTATGTCCTCAAACTAGGCTGGTCCTCATCTCATCCGGAGACTGCATGTCTGCCCCAGAGATCGCCTAAGAAGATTAAAACTCTTGCTGTGACAACTGGGACTAATTCTAGAAGAATAAAGCTCCAGGGACATTCTGGACATTGTTTTTGTCACCGAGTATAGCATAATAGTTAAGACAGAGACTCTGGAGCCAGGCTGCCATTACTTTCTGACTTTGTGACCTTGGGCAAATTATTTAATTTTCTTGTGCCTCAGTTTCCTCATGATAATAGCAGTCCATACAGTAGAGAGCTGTTGTGTGACTAAATTAATAGTGCCAGGCAGATAATAGTAATACACACACACACACACACACACACACACACACACACACACATGCTTGCTATTATTACCGGTTTTTTGAAATTGCACAGGGAAAAAAAATTCAGGTAGTTGGCTTATTAAGTTATTTTTCTGTGTTGCCTTTCAACTCATAGTTAATGTATAGTGCTTTGTATAAACTGTTAGAAAAAGGGTGGCAATTGGCCTCTATTTGCAACCTCGGTGTTTCAGCACACATATACCAAGTGTATTCTAAGGGATTTCTCACATACCAGCAACAATAGGTCACCTGAGTAAAGACTTGCCTTTTATATCTCCTGTTTCAAACTCTTTGCCACTTGGCATCTCTCTTGCAGCCTTGCCCTTATGATGTCAGTATAAAAGTGATAGAGCAGCAACAAGACACTCACATATTTGCTCCATCTACACATTCAACAAACATTTATTGAGGTCCTGACACCAGGAATATAGTGATGAGGAATAGACAGGGTCTTTCACCTTGTAGAGCATATGGTCTGGTGAGACAGGTAGGCACTGAGCACAGATGATAAAAAGGATACGTGTCATAGAGAAGCACAGGACAGGGACAGAGAAGACCTGCCTGAATAAATGACATTTAATCTAAGCAGTGCCTTTACCATGTTATTGATCTAAACCCTAAAATGTTTTGGGTGTTTATTTTCACAACATTCCTGTAAGCTATATGCAAACAAGTTGTCTGTAGTACAGCAAGACAGTTTGTACTGGCTCACAAGAGTCAATGGCCGTTTTCAGGAGCTTTGCCAATTGAGTCATTTACTAAACACAGTTATGACAATTAAATTTTTATAAATGTACAGTTAGATCAATTAAAATAAAGGTAAATAAGTACTCAAAAATCATCACTTCTTAATTATTTTTTTAATATATTTTATTGATTTTTTACAGAGAGGAAGGGAGAGAGAGAGAGAGTCAGAAACATCGATGAGAGAGAAACATCAATCAGCTGCCTCCTGCACATCTCCTACTGGGGATGTGCCCGCAACCCAGATACATGCCCTTGGCCGGAATCGAACCTGGGCCCCTTCAGTCCGCAGGCCGATGCTCTATCCACTGAGCCAAATCGGTTTCGGCACTTCTTAATTATTTTATTTACATTTTATGGTTCTTTATTATAGTGAGGTTATTTTGACTATAGCATCTGGATGGTGGAAATAATACATCACGGTGTAGCCTGTACGACATTTCCCACCTCTGTGTCATGTTGATAGTTGAGAGCTTCACATTGCCTATGATGGGGGAATTTACACCATGGCAATTGGTAAACGCTATAAATCAGGAGGGTTATTTTTGTCTGTTTGTTTGTTTTTCTGGGAATTCTGCTATTAAATATCCACTCTTCCAGCACCGTTTTACTTCAGTGCGTGGCATCCAGAGCATCCATTTGCCCCCCGCCCCTTGTTTACTGACTGTTATAGAGATCCTGTGCATTGAATTAAAAAGAGGCAAAGCCAGGATCCTGGTGAGTTAACTTCCAGCACCAACTTTGCTGCTGATGAGTTTTGCATTCTGGACATGTCACTTAATAAATGTCTGTTCTTGGCACTCCAAAAAGAGATTGATAAGCTCTGATTCCTTCCCTCAAAGAGGCTCTAGTCTAAGCTATGGAAGACAGACATATCTAACTAATTCCTGTCAATTCTGATCTAGTGGTGCTTTAGGGATAAGATGTAGGGACAGCCCATATTGGACACTTGGGAGGAGTTCATTGAGAATGCGGTATATGAAGCAGAACCTGAGCAGAACGCACTGGCTGTCCGTAGGTGGAGGAGCACCTGGGCAGGTATGATGTAGTCTACGTGGATCGAGGATGGGGAACTTCTGAGGGTGGCAGTAGTGAGAGAAATAAGATTATATATTAGGATCAGATTGTTATCCTAATAGTAGTGGGCACCAACCAAATTTTTAAATGATATTTTTATAATTTGGGTAATGATGTCTTTTGTATTTTGAACATACTATCTTCTATAGCTACAGAAGGGTTGACTTGAAAGGATCCGAGCACTAGAGAACAGCTGGAAGACCAATTTGAGAATTACCAGAATGTAGAAGAGAGATTGTGGGTGGGCTGGAAGCCTGGTAGATAACTGAGAGGGGCCATTATTTTATTCATCCACAAAAAGGACAAGTATGATTTCCTCTGATGAGGGCCACACTATGACTTTAGGAGACTTTATGCATCTTTGCTTCCTCCACAAAAATGATTTAACATTAAACTTTGCAATTGTGTAGGTATAAAAACCAATAAACCAATAGTATATATAAATTATTTTCTTCAATATAAGAGTTTACTCATTCTGATTTAAAAAATAAAATAATTTTTGTGGGCCCTTAAGAGTATCATGGGTCATTGGCTTTGTACCTACTGTGTTTAATGGGGTTGATGAGCAAATGAGGGGACAGTTGAGTAAGCCCTTAGAAGATCAAACACTATGCAAACTTAGAGTCTTTTTAGAATTCCTGTTGGTTAGAGCAAGCTTGAGTAATTATACTCTGTGAATACATTCCTTGTTAATTGGCTTTAGTGAGTGGATTGAAAAATCACAACACACTTTTAAGAGGCGTGTTCTGTTCTTTATTCATTGTACGACACCAGGTGCGTGAGTGTGCGGGTGATGTTCAAGGCAGGTGTGTGTGCACTGTGAGCAAAGGCCGTTAGACAGAGCTTGCTATAGCAAGAGACAGCAACCTCCACCACCACCACTTGTTGGGGCTGAAACTCAAAGTCAGGCAGAAGAGTGGGAAAGCTTTGTAGTGGGGAAAAGGGGAAGCTCCATGTAAACCCTGAACGGAGACTGTTGGCTTAGGGAAGTCATAGGCGGGCTCCAAGTAAACCCTGAACAGAGACTGTTGGCTTAGGGAAGTCATAGAATTGGGCATCTGTATGATTGGTTAGGGAGCATATTTGGTTTTCTCTGGCTTGTTCTAAGTTAGAATTAGGGACATAATTAGGGAAGCTGTCAGTTAATAATCAAGCCCTGGCCATTTGGAGTGATCATTACAGAGGCTATTGTGGAGCCTCCGGAATTGTTACTGGAGGAGAGCAATTCTGACTTGCTGCAAATCTGACATAGCCGGCTGGCTTTCTGATTTGTTTATTGTAAATAAGGGGCTGGTTTCCTGAGCAGGTTGCTGCGGATTGTGGGTCAGAGTTGCATTTTTATTTGGTCTGGCCATTATCTGCCCATTTGTACATTTACTCTTCCATTATGTACCAAGCCCTCTGCTCCACGGTATCTCCGATCCTCTTAATAGCTCTCTGAAGAAGGCACTGTAATGTTCGCAGAGAGGAACTGGGCCATTGGGAGGCTAGGTGATGTGTTTGTCTCCAAAGCCTGTGGGTTTACAGGTTCCTCACTTGCAAAATTAGCAGAGTAAGATAACCTCTAGAATCTCTTCTAGGTCAGATTTTCAGATTCAAAACTTGATCACGGGAGTCTCTCTTCTCCGTCATAACCACAGCAACTATTTCCCTCCAACCCAAGGACACCTTGAGTTTCATTTAGGCATATCCACAGGACTTACATATGTTCAGATTTCTTCACCTAGGATTTGGGAAACTCAAAAGAACTGAGGCGAACCTACCTGGCCCACTGAACCCTTTCCATGCAGCAGGAGCCCTGGAGGAGTTAGCTGCCACACGTTCCCCACCACACCAAGCCATTTTCCCCCGGAACGATTTAATTTCATGCACAGAGAGAGACTCGGCGTGGGCGAAGAGAATGCTCTATCATGTCGTTCAGTCATGTCTGCGATTTCTCAGCTTCTCCCCAGTGCTGTAGAAATGATTAATTCCTTGGGAAGGAAGCCAAGAAAATTGTGAAAATAGCAAAAAATATTTCGACTGCACTTGTAGAGCCCATAAACTTGTCACTGGAGTGATGAGAAAACTGCTGGGTTGCCTCTCATTAGCAGCAAAATATTTTATTTATATATGTGGTTTTGTGTGCGTTTTTATTATCACAGTGCAGAGGGTGTCTGGAGGGCTTTGGGCTTAGGTAAGTTGGAGAGAAACCCAGGGAAAATATTTCATGTCCCTGTTGGGCTTCGCAGCTGTGGAATGCTGAGCCCTTGCCAACAGTATTGATTGGTTACTGTGTATTGAGTGTTCCCGGGTGTGGAGTGCGCTGGAGTACTTTACGACGTGGCACTTGTTGACCTCTGGATGGTATTGTTGAAGCTTTTCCAAAGCCAGGCATGTGTGAGAGACAGCAAAAGAGCGTGTTTTCACAATAATAATGATAGCTTCCATTGATTGATATCTTAGTATGTTGCCAGGCCTTCTGCTAAATGCGGTCCATGCATGCTTTCATTTAACCTTTGCTGCAACCCTAGACTAGGTTACTATCATGATTTCTATTTTGAGGTAATTGAGGTTCAGAGAGGTTAAGTAACCTATGGATACTTATAGGTAATAAGAGATAAAGTTAGGACTCAGCCCAAATACTTTCGACTCCCAAGCTTAAACACTAACCGGGAAGCTCTACTACTTCCCCACAACAAAGAATGTCAGGGCCAAAAAGACTTTACTGATCATTTTGTCTGAGGCTTTCAAACTGTACTGCAGGAGCTGGGGGTGAGGGGGTGTCCTACAGGAAAGGGTGCTGATTAGGTGCCCACCCCTACATCAACTGAGCGGCTTGGCACTTGGGTTGTATTTGGACTCCTTGTACTTTAGAGAGATGGTTCCATTAGAGTAGTGGTTCTCAACCTTCCTAATGCCACGACCCTTTAATATAGTTCCTCATGTTGTGGGGACCCCCAACCATAAAATTATTTTCGTTGCTACTTCATAACTGTAATTTTGCTACTGTTATGAATCATAATGTAAATATCTGATATGCAGGATGTATTTTCATTGTTACAAATTGAACATAATTAAAGCATAGTGATTAATCACAAAACAATATGTAATTATATATGTGTTTTCCGATGGTCTTAGGCGACCCCTGTGAAAGGGTCGTTCGACCCCTAAAGGGGTCGCGACCCACAGGTTGAGAACTGCTGCATTAGAGGGTGAGGAAATAATGGAGTTTAAAAAAAAGAAATATATATTTTCTAGTTTATTGTCTTCATTTTAGAGCATGAGTTGGCAGACTTTTTCTGGAAAGGGCAAGATAAAATGTTCAGGCTCTGAGGCCCAGACATCGTTTTAGTTGAATATTCTTTTTTGTTTTTCTATAAACCTTAAGAAATACAGAAAGCATTCTTAGCTCACGAGCTATATAAAAACAGCCCACAAACTTGATTTGGCCTACAGGCTATAGTTTGCTGAACTCTATTTTAGAAGATAAATCCAAAGTTCAGAGAGGGAAAGTGATTTGCCTAAGGCCACAGAGCCAGGATGAGAACTCAGATTTCTACAACAGCTCTGTGGGCTCTGTTGACCAAACTGAGTGGGTGTATGTTCATGCGTGTTGTGGCTCACCAGACAGAGTGTTTGGAGATTCACATATGTAGAATGAGACCCTGCTTCTCCCAGAAGCTTGGAGTTTATGGAGAGACAAGACTCAAACACAAGATAAGTTAACCAGCAATAAAGAGCCCACCCCAAAGGAGAATATAAATCACTGATGGGCCCGAGAGTAACATTTTAAACATGTTTCATTACTGCAGGACTGTTACACCATAAATATACCGATACAGTGGTTCTCAAACCTTGGGAAGCATCGGACTCACTTCGAGGGCTGTTAAAACACAGATCACTTGACTCCACCCCCAGAATTTCTGATTCGGGGGCCTGAAAATTTACATTTTGAACAAATTCATAAGTGATGTGGATGTGACTGGTCCAGTGACCACACTTGGCAAACCACTGGGAAGGTGTGTTGTTGACTCTCAGAGCAAAGGTATAATTTTCACCATTTCCAAAAAGTATTTAGCTAAAGGTTTTCTTAAAGCTAGAGTTCTGTCTACCTTTAGCATATGCTGACCTGGTTCACACTCAAGTGTCAATGAATTACAAATGAATGCCTCTATGTGGTTAAAGGGACATCTGGGCAGAGAACTACTTGAAGCACAAATAATGTGTTCCTGCTGGTAGAATTTAGACCGCCTTCCTCAATAATGACAAAATTTTGCAGTGAAGTATCAAAACAAACAAACAGTCACCTACTCTTCCTAGTTATAAAACGAGGTTGATCACAACCTATATTGCTCCAGAAAGAACTGTTTATAACTCAAATGACTGACATTGTTATTGTTTAAAGTAACTCTGGTGCTTTATAGCTGCAGCTGTTCTAGTTTAAACACACATTGCCTGGCCCTGACAACATGCAGCTTTTTGCCTCTCGGACTCTCCTGTGGTTTGAAATGTGTTATTCATAAGTCTGCTAAGTTCCAAGTATCTGAGAGAACAGATGTGGACCTAAAGGAATGCAATCAACTCTCACTGATACTGCTTCCAAAGGAAATATATTCATATGTATTTATATTTAGATATTTTGGTGCAGTAGAATGAAAAGCTGCATTTGGGTCTTTAGGTTTAAGATGTTGGAGTAGAAACAGGATAACCTAGTGCTGTTCTGTGCTTACCGGTTTTGAATCACTCAACTCAACACTCTACATGATATATAAAATATAGAAGACACATTTCTTACCCTCATGGAGCTTATAATATGGGAAGCAAGACACACTCATGAAGTAATGAGAGCAGAAGTTTCCAAACTTATTTGCACAGCAGCTTAAGCCAATAAGCAAACAAAAGTTCAGATTCCCTGCCCTAGACCAATTGATTAGATATCTAGAGTGTGATACATATACTTGAGAATGTGTATTTTTAACAAGTTCCCTAGTTGAAGCTGATGGCCAGCCAAAAATGGAATTCAGTGGTATCTTTAAAATTCTTGAAGATGAAAGGATGCTCTTTTGTACACTGTTGTGCAAGTTCTTTGTCCAGATGACATATTCTGTGTTCATTCAATAGTATAGAGTCTGTACTGTCCAATCTTGTTCTTTCATTGGTTGATAGGGCTATAAAGTGGGAACGGTGGGCAGGGCTCTGATCAGCCCACAGAGCTGCATTCGCGTAAAGAGGGTGATCTCCGGACAGAGCTGAGACATTGACTAAACTGTCCAACAGCAAGGCACTGTGACAGGGTGCCGGGGCTGACCAGCAGCCCCGGATGGACAGATTACTCTGACACAGTTTCACTGCGGGGAGAGGGCTAAGGGGCTTGCCCTGCTGAAGAAGCCAGGCGGCCCCGATTGCCTGCCTTCTTAGGCTTTCATTGGCATTTTTAGATGCCATCAGTAGGGTGAGTAATCTTGGGAGGACACATGTGTTTACATTGTCCTCTAGGCAAGGGCATCCAGGGATTAAGCATACGGATTCCAGTAAACACCTGGGGTTCTGCACATGCACAGGCTTGTTTGGGAAGGTCAAGGAATAATCAGGCCTTGGGCACTCCCCTCAGTCTCCCCTAAGTCGGAATTCCGATACACAGGGCAGGTCGCCTTCCACACACTTCCCTTTTCCCAGAATGTCCTCCTTACAACTTTCCAACCAAGTCTCGTGTGCTCCCCAACAACAAAGGAAGACATACTCTGTGCTGTCACTCGAGAGTGGGCCAGGGCTGACTCCACTTATTTAGCTAATAGTTACCTGGAACTTCCTCTGTGTCAGGTGTCCTGCCAGGCACTGCGGCTCTAGATCATAAACAAATCGTGTGGCCGCTGTCTTCTGAGGCCTGCAGTCCAGTGGAGATGCACAGGGGGAATAAGTAGTCATGGTCTTTTCCCCCCTTTAAATAGTGTGATACAATGTACATAACATAACATTGACCATTTAGCCATTTATACAATTGAGTGGCATTGACTAGATTCACACTGTTTTGCAACCATCAGGTCATCCCCATTTCCAAACTTTTTCATCGCCTCAAACTGAAACTCTGTACCTATTAAATAACAACCCCCTCTTACCCCCTGCCTCCAGCCCCTGACAACCACTGTTTCATTTTCTGTCTCTATAAATTTGACTGCTCCTGGAATGTCATGTAAGTGAAATCATACAGTATTTACCGTTTTGTGTCTGGCTTATATCACATATCATAATGTCCTCAAGGTTCATCCATGTCGTAACATGTCAGAATTTCATTCGTATTTAAGACTGAATAATATTTCCTCGTGTGTCTGTACCACATTTTGCTTATCCATCCATCCATCAGTGGGCACTCGGATCATCTCCACCTTTTTGGCAATTGCACATAAGGATGCTGTGAACATTTGTGTGCAGATACCTGTTTGAGCCCTGTTTTTCATTCTTCTGGGTATATCCCTAGATGAGGAATTTCTGGATAATATGGTAACTCCATATTGAATTGTTAGAGGAAGTTTGCCGCTTCCCCCCCACCCCCACCCCCCACCCCGCAAGTTCATTGTCCGTTGTCCTTAGTGAAGAAGAGCCACAGTGCTGTGTTTCAGGTTTCAGAATAAGAAATCCAGACGAGGTTTTAAGCCCGGGGTTGGCTGGCCTCTAACGTGTCCCTTCAAATCTCAGTTCTTCCATCCCAGGTACAATTTTCCATAATCTTGTTGCCACGGCCCAGAGGCAAAGCTGCTGGTTTTAGAGAACTTGAACTCTGTGAAGGTGGAGCAAAAGCCTGGGGCACAGGCTCAGAGGAGTTCTAATCTTTACTTTGCCCCATTGTGCAGCAGCCCCCAGGCTGGTCATTTAACCTTCGAAATTCCTGTGTTTTCTGACTCACGGAGATGATTGTAATGACCTGCCTTCGGAGCCAGTGGTAAGGAATATATAATGACAGACTTGGGGATGTTTGCGAGGCCCTTTGTTAGATGTTCACTCGGCTGCAAGAGACTTGGGTGTTCTTGCTCCCATGTCTGTGTGTCCAGACCTAGAATGGTGGCCCCCAGTGCATAGCTCTCAGATGAGCTCCTTGTTGCTTCCTGGAGATTGAGCTGGTTCTCAATGTTCACTACAGTCCTCACACCTAAACGTCTAGTCTTTGAATGTTTTTTTTTCTTCCAAATCTTTGGGGAGCAGATAGAAAAACACCTCAAAGAGAAGGGTTTAAGATTGCCTTCAATCTCTTATTTTCCCAGAATATTTAAAAGGAAAGCACAGATATTATTGGGGATGTTGCTTCTATTCCCTCCAAATTACCTCTGTGTGTATGTACAATGTTACTGCCTTCATATGTGTTCTCTCTCATGTGTCCCATACCATCTTTGATGCAGAACATCGCGTTTATTTGGATTTGTCAGTGAAATTCCAGTAACACAGAAAGCATTGGTGGGGAATATAGATTCCACCAATGATTTCACAGGGAAGACAGAGCAAGGTGCATCTTCTGTAGCAAAGACCTTGACATTTTCATCAGCTGCCTCTGCCCTCCGCAGTCAGTTCATCCCCTCCTAATGGCACTGGGGCTTCCCTCCTCTGCCTTCTCCCTGGTGCTTTCAGGATCTTGTTTCTAATTTCCTCCCCCTGCATTTCATCTCTTTCATCTCGCTGCTCCACTGCCCCACTCCCCATCGCACACGGAGCAGCTCAATCATCCCAGCTCAAAGGGCTTTTCCCTCTGCATCCTCCCCAACAGACAGTACTTTTTTCTTCTGCTCTTTTTAAAAAATGCAGCAACTGGGATGATTCTTCTGTGTTTAAGAATTTTTAAAGATATCCTTTATAACATTTTGATATAACTTAGTGCCTTCCTTGGGAAGAAATACACAGAGATAAACAAATCTAAGATGCGCTCACCCTCCGGCATGCCTGCCTTATCTCGTTTTCTCCCTTTCCGTGGGGGAGGAACTTGTAAATATGATGAGGTGTCATCCTGTGATTATGTCATTTTATGTCGTATAACCTAAGGTATTTTTCAGATATAACTCAGTTTATTAATCAGTGGCCTCTGAGTTAATCAAAAGGGAGATTATCTGGGTGGGCCCTTTAAATGGGGCATAAAGGTCAGAGACTGAGGACAGCGGAGATTGGAAGCGTGAAGGGATATGGAGAGAGTGAGATGACACAGAACTAAGACAGCTTCTTGGGCTGAACGTGGCCCCAGGCAGCGAGAGGACAGGAGTCTCAGTCCCCCAGTTACAAAGGGCTGACTTCTGCCCACAGCTTGAGCTTGTAAATGGATCTGGGTTCCAGAAAGGGATGCGACCAGCTGAAACGCTGACTTACCCCTGGCAGCGCGCCGATTCTGCACCTGGGTTTCTGACCTACAGAGCCCAGGAGATAATAAGTGGGTGTTGATGCAAGCCTCTAACTTGTGTGCCGGGGTCCAGCCCCAGCGGTTCCAGGGGTTCCCAAAGTGTGAACCGAGGTGTGGATGGAGTCGGCCAAGAATGTTTTACACGGAAACAGTGTTCAGAACTCTCTAGCTCTCTTTTGTCTCCATGGATCTTCCTGTGCCTGGCTGAGGCCACAGAGAAAGATCCTGAGGCAAGCTGAGCCTTTATTTTATAGTCAGAGGTAAACAAGGTAGTGGTTTCCATAGTTACACCGTTCTTGTGAGTTTCACTTGTTTTGGCCGCTTCCTGCACTTCCCTCAGCCCATTAGCTTCCCAGGTAAGATCTAGGGAGCCTCATAAGGTCAAGGCTAATTATGCTAAGAGGACTGTGCCCTCTAAGCTGGGATTTGTTTGTGACTTTGCCAACAGGTCAGTCCGAGGTTTAACCCTATAACGGCTCCCCACACTTGTGATAATCCATTACTCGCAACCGAAAAGGAGTGTGTACACTTCACTCAGGGCTTATTCTCCTTTCATTGTGCATTTTACCATAGCCCAGCTTTTTGGAAAGGATGGTGCTGTGTTGGTAGAGGATACGTTTTTCTATTTTTAATAAAATGGTCTTACTTTGGAAAAGACAGAAAATGTATACATCCACGCCAGCCCTCACCTGCCAAATATGGTTTTTTTGGGGAATCTTAGTGAACAATGACATCGCCCAGTTTAGAAATGAAAGATTGAAAACGGCCCCATCTTCCCTCCCCTCAAGTCAATTTCTTCACAAGGATTTCTGGGTATTTCCTGCCCCTGAGAAATCTCCTTCCTCTTAACAGTGAGTTCTTAAAACCTGTGCCTGAGTAATAACTTTCATTTTGTTGTCAAGGTGGTTTTGAATCCTGTCTCATTCGATGTGCCTCACTTTTTGTCTGGTCTCCCCAGCTGGAGGCCTGGGGGCAGGCTTCTGCACACACACACACACACACACACACACACACACACACACACACCACACAAGGAGCCCAGCGGGCGCTCCCACACACTTTTGGATTTATTGATTTTACAAGTCAAGGACCAGCACTTGCTACTAAATAAAGTCGATCTGCTCACCTTTTGATTCTTTATCCACTCTCCTGTTTAGATATCACCTGCTATATTCAGCCCCAACTTTGCTTTGCTTTTCTTTAAAGAAAAGAAAAGAAAAGACCTCTGGGCATAAACCCCTCTTTCAGAGAGAGAAATAATTGAGCAGCAGCTGGTCCATGGCATTAAGAACTGAAGGAGCAGAATGTGCTCAGACCATGATCCGCCTGATGGGAGTTCTGTGCAAGGCGAGAGATAACCTGGGCGCAGAGACCTTGCAGGCAGCAGGGAGGAGTGTCAGTGGCGTGTCCTTCCTCGAGGCATCCTGTTATAATCCCTGGGCCATTAGCGCAGACACCCTTCAGTGGCTTCTCATTAAGCGCAGGGCATCCAGCATCCTGTGGCACACCAGGCCCCAGCCCCTTCCAGCCCCACCCCTGCTGCTGCCCCCTGCCGGCCCCTGATCTAATGGTACTCACCTACCTGTGTGCCTCTGGGCCCCATGGTTCTCCCTCCAAATTCAGTGCACGATGTTGCCTGCTCTGGAGTGCACTTCCCCCCAGCCTCTTCCTCAGCCCCATTCATCCAGTGATTTGTACATCTGTCCTTCAGAACTCCAGGTGTCACCTCCACGCAGCCCTTCCTGACCTCCCCAGGCACAGGACTTTTTCACAAATGTTTATTGACTACTTTCCCTGTGCTGAGCACTTTGTATGAGTTATCTCACATCCTGATGAGGGGCTTGTTATCCCTAGTTTTACAGAGGATGAAGCCAAGACTTAAGGAGGTTAAGTTACCTGCCGAAGTTTTTCTAGCTACTAAGCCAGGACTTGAGTTTGGGACTGTTTTAATCCAAAGCTCGTTCTTGTAACGTCGAGACCTTTCTCTCAGCCTCTGTGCTTTGCTGCTGCCTTGCCCCTCTCCTTCTGCATGGGCTCTGGGGGCGCCCTCATTCTTTCCTGTCACCGTTTGTTCAAAGTCTGTCTCCCTCAAGGGTCTGTGAACCTCAATGAGGTGAGGACCGTAGTCTCTTCATCGTAATGCATATCCCCAGCACTTCATAAAATGTTCAACAATTCTGAGCTTAATAAATGAGCAATAAAATAAAAATAGCAAAAAGGAAGCAAGGATCAAAGAAAAGAAACATCTAAGGGAAATTCTAATCTACTCAGAGTTAACTTCTTTGGTGAAGGCAGTAATGGCCTCTTTCTAAGATCCTTGAGTCCAGCTTTTGTTTCATGGAAGGAAAAGGAGAATGGCAAGAGGGAAAGAAAGAGAGAGGGATGGGGGGGAGGGAGAGAAGGAGAGAACAAAGTAAGGAGAGAGGAGAGCAAGTTCATTTCTTTCTCAGTCATATAGTTTTATTGAATCACCGATATATCACTTACTTAATGAAGGATGGAGGAAGACTGCTGTAGACCATTGTCCAGAGGAATGGTTTTAAGATGTTCCATTCCCAAAGCTCAGTTCACAAACTCTGCGTTAAGATGTCCTATCTGACACATGTGGATAAGAAAGACCTTCTTCTTGAAGCCGAGGATGATGGCATTTAATACTTGGTTCGGGGAATATAAATGCCCACCACAGGAATGGTAGTGCAGGGAAAGTGAGCTGTGCGAGGTAATATTTACATGCTCACTTTATATTACCAGTGAATGTGCAATGTGAGATTATAAAATCACACCACAACCTAGTAAAAGTTCCTCACTGCCCCTTTCATCCTTTCATCTTTAAGTATGAATGTTTCTCAAAAATGTAAGCATTTTACAAGAGGTAAGAGGCATCCACTAAAATCAAAACGATAGGGCCACCCCTACACTCTCTGGACTTGAATGTGAAGGACTTACGGTGGAAGCAACCGTGGAAGCTTCCTCATTGGTTCTCATTTGCTCGGCACCCTTTGCTCTGTGCCAGCTTCCTTTTGGCGCCCCTTCTTCTTCTGGCATCACCTTCTCTTTCCATCCTCAGAACCTCTTTCTTTATTTAGTCTTTATCTCCTTCTTTTCCACTGCAAAGGAAGCTGTGCCCTTCCTTTCCAGGGCCAAGACCTCTCTGGCTAGGGAAGCAGTACAGTGTGAAATTGGGAGCTCCAGAGTCAGGTTCACTACTTGCAAACGGTGATTTCAGGCAAGTCCCTGTGCTTCTCTAAGTCTCAGTTTCCACATCTATAGAAAAGAGATAATGGCCTCTCTGTTGCTTACATCTCCAGTCTCTGCCGTGGCATATTATTTTCCCAATGAATGGAACTTGTACTCTCTTGGCAGTGGGAAGACAAACACTAAACAGTACTATAATAAAAATACCTAAAATGTACTTAAAATGCCTTTATCCTTTAGAAAGAAATGAACTCTTTGACTCTCACTCTGTGTCCTAAACCCATACTTACTTGGTCTACATTGCAATAGAAAACCTTTATTCTCTGTCTTCACTGCCTCACCATCTTATTGATTCACCCTTTAACCTATTAAAAACTCCATTGTTCCTTCTTCCGTCTTTCAAAATCACTCTCTTGAGTGTAACCAATGACCTAATATCCAAATCCAATAGCCTTTGTTTAATTTTTTCTTCTCCTTGTGTCTCTATAGTATTTTACACTCACTGGTCAAAGTCTTCTCTTTTGAAACAACTCGAAACATTTTTTTTTCTGTTCTGTCCAATTAAGAGCCTACTCTCTATTTTTATTAAAGATACCACACTTCTTATGCGCTCCCAAGCTTCAGACCATAGCAGAAACTGAGTCACCCATCGCTTTTATTTGCTCACTCCCAACCAGCTTATGCTGTTTTTAGTCTTCCTCCAGGTTTCCTCCACCTAATACTCTAGGTCAGCAGTTGCCAACTGGTGGTCTGTGGACCACTGGTGGTCCGTGAGGTCTGAAAGATTGGCGACCGTTGCTCTAGACCCCATTCACAAATATTACATCGGGTTTACTATTGGGCTTTTGTGAAGATTTAGGAAACAATAGATTATGAATAAAGCATGGGCTTTAGAGTTGGCAGACCTTAGCTTGAATCCTTGTCCTGCTATTTATTAGCTGGGTAACTTTGGTCTGACTTCTAAACCCCTCTTTGTTTCAATTGCCAGGGCTGCATTAGGAATTAAAAATATCAAGCTCCTCTCATAGTGCCTCATACAGACTTCACACTCAGCAAAGGATAACAGTTGATAGTATATAAGCTCCCTGCCCAATGTAACCCAAAGAATGAACCCCCTAAAAGCTTTGATGGACAGTCAATCTCATCTATAATTTGGCTTCATCCTCCTTCTAGCTGTCATTTTTGTCTTATTCCTCCATCCCGCTCCCCTACATGAGCTATTTGACCCATGTAAAGGGCCCTGTTTTTCTCAGCCTCTTTCCTACTATTTTCCCAATTCCTCCTTTCTGGAATCTCAGTTTTCTCTATCTCCCTCTTTTCCAAACTCTCTTGTTCTCCCAATACAGATCAAATCTAACTTCATGAAATGAAATGAATACATAGGGACTTTAAGATTGTGACTTATCTAAGATCTTACCATGCCAGTCTGTAATTGGAACTCTAGTGTATAAACACATCACATTAGCAAATGATTTTATAGCCTTTGAAATTATTTTTTATTGGTTTCAGAGAGGGAGAGGGGAAAAGGGCTAGAAACATCAATGATGAGAGAGAATAATTGATTGGCTGCCTCCTGCATCCCCCCTCCCCCGACTGGGGATTGAGCCAGCAACCTGGGCATGTGCCCTGATGGGAAATTGAACTGTGATTTCCTGGTCCACAGGTTGATGCTCAACCACTAACCCACACCAGCTGGGCTCTTTGGCATGATTTTTAAATGGTCGTGTGCGTGCACATATGTTTGTTTTTCTTGATGGTTCTTTCTTTGCTGCCTGTGTTTCTTCCATAATGCTGACACAGGATAGGACGGTTCCACAATGAGAGCTCAATAAGCTCTTATTGATGACTTTCTGGGTTGATTTTAATGGAATATGGAGCTTATGCCCCTTCTGATCCTTAGGTCACAGTCTTTATTTCTTGGCACCTAATACAGAACCTTTTTCTCCAAGAGGTTCCATCTGCTCTTAAGAAATGTGCTCATGAGTCATTTCCTTCCTCGCCCACCTTGCAAACTACAGATGGAGGAGGATAGCCCCTCTGGAATAAGTGGAAGTAGGGGTCACCTGGGACACCAGGGAGTTGAATGTAGGTTCAAGGTTGTCAAAGCCTAGCTCAGATTATCATCCCCCAAGGCCTGTTGTGAGGTTAAGTGGGAACACCTCAGTTCAGAGGAAAGAACAAGGTGCTTTGAGGCCAGACATGACTGGGCTGGGATCCGGGCACAGAGGAGACATCTGCTACTATCATCCTTCTGTCCCAGAGGTGTTTGGATACTTCCCATAGAGGACACTGCAGAAATTATTGATGCATATGCCAAACAATGTGCAAATAGCGTCTCGTCCACACTTGGGCCTGTTGTAAAATCCTTTTTTTCAAAAAGTTGATTATTTGCTCTTCTTGCTTAACAGGAGAAACCTGATAAAGTACACAATTTTCTTATTTCCTAAGAAGAAAAGTCTGAAAATTACCTTTCTCCCTTTCCTTTGAATTTTTAAGATTTGATCAATTTTTATGTTCCCTAAAGAGGAGAATTCAATAATGCAGTCTGGAATTTGGCTAATATTTTTTGTCATGCATTCAAGGGTAAACCTTGATAGAGTGTTTATTTCACCCTTGTGTTTTATGTGACTCGGGAAAATGCAATGTTGAAAAGTTGGCCTGGATGGGGTCAGTAGCATGAAACTGGGGTAGGTCCTGCCTGGGTGAGACACACCCGTGTGGGAGCCTTTAGTTTCCTCCTCATTTCCACTCAAAATGATTGGAGTGACCCTTAGTTGATCAAACTTGCAAGAATTCCTTAAGTATAAAATTAGTCTAATTTTATACTTATAATAAAAAAGTGCTTCAAAAACTGGAGCTCTTCATGAATACAAACTATAACAGCTATTTTTTCTACCCATGTTTATAAATTGGAAAATAACACAGTACTGGAATGGCAACCAAGGACAGAAATAAAATAACCATGGCACATTGTGATACATGCTGTAACTAAAACCAGTAGGTGCTGAGTTGAAGAATTAGGGTCCAGGGAGGCCTCTCTTTTAATGGGATGATCTTAGAAAGCTTCTTGGAAGGGGTGGCATTTAAGCAGAGACCCAAGAGATGAGAAGCAGGTAGATGGACACTTCTGTGACACCTCAACTTAGCTGTTGAATAGGGATACTGCACAGGGAAGACCAAACCTCACACCTTAGACTGAGAAGGCATTTCACACTTTAAACCCAAAGAGGCAGATAGAGCATTTGGCAGAGGGTGGTGTTGGTGGGGAGAGGGGGAATGGCTGGAGGGTTCTTTCTCACAGTAGATACCTTGAACTTCTTACAGCAGCTGCTCTGTCATATTAACTAGCATTGACCTCGTTCTTGAGCCTTGTCAGCATGTACAACAAACTGGCATAGTTGGCTGGGACATTCAAATGGATTTCTTACAGGTTAGTCCCCTAGAACTGAGGCTAGAAAATTGGAGAAAGGAAGCCTTTATCATAGAAGCAAGTGCTTCAGCAAAGAACATGGGACTTAGAAATGGAGGACACAGCACTTAAGCTTCCGAAATGGGCGTCAACTTGGATTGCTTTTCTTCCAAGGGCGCTAAGTGAGAGAGAAAACGCATTGGTTTGGATTTAGGTAATGCAAGATTTCTGAGCTTTCATAAAGACTGAATTTCAAACTCTGCTCTGCAACCCATTTCCTAGTAAGATTATAAAGTGGTGTCCCAACAATCCCCTTCTCTACTCCTAGGATTTTCTGGGAGAATATTTACAATACTTAAAAGTAATATCCAGTATTAAACTGTTGGCAAACACTCACGGGAAAACCCATCATCAAATGGTTCTACAAATGTTTTAGTATATATAGTCTCCTAAAGCAGGTTTCTTGTGGGTTTCCACCAGGCACCACTTTGAAATGCTTTACCCATTCCCTGTTTCTTGAAATGTATAAACTACACACACACACACACACACACACACACACACAAAAAAAAAAAAAAAAAAAATAATAATAATTTCAAATGGCCATCAATAGGATATCAATTAAATTATAAAATGTCAGTAAAATTCAATAATGTGTATGCTTTCAATGAATGAGATAGATCATATAAAGTTAACATAAAAGGATATTCTTCAAGTAACATTGACAGGAAATAAAGGTTATATGAAGGGGTCGGCATCCTTTTTCTGAAAAGGGCCAGATAGTAAGTACTTCAGGTTTTGCAGACATATGGTTTCTGTCAGAGCGCCTGTCTCTCCTGTTTAGTGTGAAGGCTGCCACAGGCAGTACATAAACAGATGAGTGTGGCTGTGCTCCAGTGCAGTGTTTATTGACAGACCAGGCAGTGGTCCCACGGGCTGTATTTGCAGACCCTGTTATAAACTCTGTGGAGTGTAAAATAATGTGTTCTTTATGCAACAATTAAATATTTAGAAGGATGTATACCACATTGTTTAATGTTGATTACATTTTAGGAATGGAATAATGGAGTGTTTTACTAGCAGTTGATGTATTAAAATAAGCAATGATTGCCCTATATAATCAGTGAAAACAATGAAGATATTTTGAAGGGGGGAAAAATCAGACTTTGAACGAACTCTGAGGTGTCTCAGTCCAAATAAATAATGTTTCTATTTTTACTAGTTGCTGGGAGCAGAAACTCACCTCAGGTATTGAAAGGCCTGCCTTGACTCTAGAATACTAAGCTGAACATTTCCCCTTCCCCCAGTAAAGTTTCTCTACCAGTGAAGCAAACCCATGGTTTCTAATTTACTCCTAATTAGAGAGAAGTCTCTTTAAAACTTTCAACTAAAATAGGATTTGTATTTTCAAATACAGAATCATGGATTGCCAAACATATATTTTGTGAATATATGTCTGATGGTTCATCAAGTTGCTAGAAAAAAATTAATAAAATCATTTTCCTATTTTGGAGAAATTATAATTATTCCATTTTATGTTCATAGTTATAACGAAGTCTCCCATAAACTTCACTGGGAATATAAGTTTTTCCTCCTCTTAACTACTTGGGAGAAATGTCTAGGAGGGAAATAATGTACTTTAGCATCTAAATGTGTTTATTCATTTATTCACACATTTAATAAGGGTGCTACAATATGGCAGGTCCTGTGCTATTGCTGGGAATATAAGAATCACTGACTTGTGTGATCTTGGGCAAACTCCTTTGTGTCTCTGGTCTTCCTTGTCCTGTTCTTCTCATAAGAAAACCATTTAAAGGAAGTTCTCAGCCTCAGGCAGATCCTGGGCACCCATATTGCTAAGTTGCTTTCCGAAGGTTTAAGCCAGTTTGCAATGCTGTCTGTGGGCTCAAAGTGCACTATTGACATCACAATCTTACCAGCCAGGGCTTTGGGTTCCTTTTAACATTTTAGCCATATAAGTGAGTTAAAATGGCACCTGGCTGTGTTATTTATTTTCTCTTCTTACAGTGTTAGTGCATTTGAAGAATGCACAGTTTTGCCTCTGAGTCAAATGCAGTTTCAATTCCATCTCATGTTCTTAGATTTTCTTTGCTAAGAAAATTATTCTGTAGTGGCAGGAAGTAGAAGAAAGGGCAGGGGAGGAAAATGCTTTTTAAAAAACTCATTTTAGGGAAGAAAACTATTTGAGAAAACTGTTTCTATAGCACATTGCACATTGATGATGCAGCAATACTTGAAATGTCTCACTTGAATTACTGCATCTCATTCCCTAAGGGAAACCCTCAATTTCTCTGTTTTCACCCTTGTTCCTCATGCCACATGGTTACTTCCACCCATATTTCTCTTTTGGAAATATTAGCCAAAGCCCCAAGGCATACCTCTTCTAGTCATTAATAAATGATCGTAAGCACTTCAAATGCAGAACATTATATAAATACGTTGGGATAATGTTGACAAGAATACTTCACAGGGAAGTGGGAAGAGCCAGTGAATTATTTGAAGTTTGCTTAATGTTTGCAAGCAATTTTCAGAGAATGCCTTGGCTGTTGTCTCAGTCTGATTGAGCTGCCCTAACAAAATACCACTCACTGGTGACTTAAACAATAGAACTTTTCTCATGGTTCTGGAGGCTGGGAAGTCCAAGATCAAGGTCCAGCGGGATTCAGTTTCTGGTGAAGACTCTTTTCCAGGCTTGCAGATGGCGGCCTTCTCACTTTGTCCTCACATGATGGGGGAGGGGCAGAGAGCTCTGGGTACTTCTTTTGATTTCCTATAATGGTACAGTTTTATAGGATCAGAGCTCCATGCTTATGGCTTAATTTAATCTTAATCACCTCCTTAAATGCCCTATCTCCAATACAAGTACATGAGGGTACAGGGCCACAGCACATAATTTGGGAGGTACATAATTCATTTCATAGCACTGTATACTCAGAAAGCGGACTATTGCTGGTTGAAAGCTCAGTTGTCAATTTCTCAGTATGCTTTCTTGCCCTCACCTTTTGTCACAGTCGTCCCACAGCATCAGAGGTGCTACTCATTTTCTTCCCACTGAGAAGCATGGAATAGAAGGAAAGAGTCAAGACAGGGGTTGAGTGACTTCTGTCTATTGACTTGTCAACAGAAAGGGCAGATATGAGGGTCAAACAAGATTGTAGAGTCATAGATCTCAGAAGTCACCCAGACCAAACTTTACATCCAGGTCTTCAGATGGAGAAATTGAGATTCAAAAAGACGAAGAGTGTTGCCATTCGTTGTTGTGGTAATTAATGATCGATATGATGCTGGAAGTCTCCTGCCACCATCCCAATGCCCAGTGTGGGATGTGATTGCACCTTCAAGCGAAAGGTTCCATGTAAATCAGTTCCAGCTTCATGGGATAGGTCAATACCAGTTAGGATATGTGTGGTTTCAAGCAACATAAATTTGACCCTGATCCCAATCAGAAGACTATTGGGGGTTCACAGAGTCAGTGAGAGCAGAGAGTTGGTTAGGTGACTGGGAAGGTCCTACATAACTGCAGCAGCTACAGGATGGGAAGCACCCCCTGATCACTTACAGAACGCCGTCACTGCTGCCAGAGGCAGGGCCTCTACCGCCGTCACTTGGAGTCGGTTGAAACGAGTCCTGTCTCTTAGGGACCTCATAAAATATCAGAGTGCCAGGGAGGCTATTTCCAATCATATTGTAGACTGAGCATTTATGCCTTTCTTGTATAGGACTGAAAAGGCAGGATTTGGCCCCTACATCTTCTATAAGGGAACATAGGCCATATATCTACCTACATTGGGATATACTCTAAAATAGAAAGTGGTGAAATGCAGGGAATCCAAAAAACAAAACAAAGCAAACACCAATATCTGCAGCAGCCTCCAACCTAAGAGCTTCTCCCATTGAAAATGGTTGTTTCATGTCTCAGCTTTTCCTGGGGCCCTTGGGTCTGCCGCTGTGATCCTGTCATTGGGCATTATCGTTTACTTTCCCATTCTGTTTGCATTCAGAATGAAATCTCGTGCTGAATTCTCTTCGTTGATATATGTTGATTTGGGCTTTCTGTTCTCATTGTGGTGCCAGAGATGCGTAGCACCTTGGGTGTTTCTGTGAACTGTATCATGTTACTTCATTCGCTTACTACAATGAAGAGGCATAGCTCAGTGCACTCTTGGGGGAATTTTTTTTTCAACCACCTACAGAATTCAAGCATATTTGTGATCCAGGGTCTGACTACCAAGATATGATATACCCTTCTGAGTCTTTGACCACTTGGGTTCGCTTTTGCACTTGTGGATTTGAAATAACAGTCTTCTTTCCTTGCCCGTCAAACAGTAAGAGATGTATTTATCTTAACTAAAAGAACGAGAGTTTATTAACAGCAATAAAACAGCCCCAGATTGTGTGTCTGCAGAGAATTCGCGGTTTTGTTCCTTTTGCTGTGTAGCTGATGGCCATCATCCATCCCCAGAGCATAGCCACAAAAGGAAGTTCGGGAACTGATGCTCTGTTGGTGAGAAGCCATGTGGATCTTTATTTAGTCCCTGACACTAGCACCTCCATCACTTTCTTTTTTTAGGATCACATATATAGTTTTTGTGAAACAGGAGTACTGCCACTCAGAAAGGCATCTGGCTACTCCTTGTGCTTAAGTCTAAAGATGTGATAAAAATCCTCCTCCTGAGTCACTGGCAAGCACTACGGGTGACATGGGGCAGAGTCAGCAACTGGCTGGTCCTTGAGAAGTAAGGGGTTGGTGGCTCTCATTTGCAAACTTTATTTGTCTCATGCGAGGACAAGTGAAAACAGAGGACCGTCGTGATCCATGTTCTTGAGTTTTTACTGACACATTTTTTTAACATCTTTCCAGAAGAAGACGTAGGCCCATTTTCCTGGGTACACAGCAGAAAAACCTTTCCATTTCTGTAAACAGAATAGTTACCAAGGCGAGTGTATGTCTGTATGAGTGTACACTAAGCAATGAGAATAAATTTGCATATTAATACCATGAGTTATTTTTCTTTATCCTTGCCCAGGGTAATGCCATACTAGCAAAGAGCAGAACTCTGAGCTCTACCAAGATAGCAGAACTCACACTAGCCAGTTTTGCTCAGTGGTTAGAGCGTTAGCCCATGGACTGAAGGGTCCAGATTCAATTCCAGTTGATTCCTGGGCATGTACCTTGGCTGCAGGCTCCATCTCCGGCTCTGGTTGGGGTGTGCAGAAGGCAACCAATCAGTGTGTCTCTCTCACATCAGTGTTTCTCTCTCTCTCTCTGTCTCTCCCCCTCTCTTCTACTCTCTCTAAAAATTAATGGAAAAATAACATCAGGTGAGAATTAACAACAACAAAAGACAGTAGAACTCTTGTGACATGGCTTTTCCCCGTCCGCCCCCTCAGTCTATCTGCTACCAAATACTTGAATACAGTCCATTGGCCCTGGTGTATCATGCTTTAGCTTTCTCAACCTCTTCCCATGGTAACATTGCAAAACTATTTACTTTAACTTTGCCCTCAACTTTACCATCTTTTATTTTTCACAACACCCAAGTCTTCCTTCTGTAAGTGTTCTTACATCCTATTTCAGTTGGAGTCCAGAATACGAAGGAACCTATCGTTCTGGTTTGAATACAGTCTGATTAAAAATGTCCATTTAATTCCCACCATGTGATTTTGCGTATGAAAATGTTTAGCATGTCATAAATGCAAGGGAAGCTATTTCAAAGATGAAGCACGTACTATATATGCGAAGCGTGCAGGAATTGCCAAATGAATTTTGTTCTTGGGCTTTTTCACGAAGCTTTTGCCATTAGGAGCTTAGAGAATATTAGAAGAATGCTCTATAATGTACCAAATAACTCAAGTTGTTAGTAATTATGTGTGAATTTCACAGGCCTGTGAATTTCTTTGCCTGATACTTCTCTAAAATCCATCTCAACTGAAACCGGATTCTAATTTCATTTTCTCCCTTACAAAGAAACATATTCTGCCTCCCCTCCCCATGTTTAGGTTTTTGTGGAGACAAGAGATCAATGTGGTATTTCCATCACAGCTTTTGAAAACGACATTCTTCGCGGTGTAATTGCCAAGACAATTAGCTGCAAGCTATAGTAACTATCTCTTAAAAACGAAAGCTAGTTCCCACTTAAGAGTTATGTTACTCTGCAGTAGTGTTGACAAGATGAAGAGCCATTTTGGATGCTATGATTCTGAAATGGCTACCTCTGTGTGATCCATGCTTCCAAGTGGCTATGATTCAGTTCTAGTCAACTGACGTTTATGGCTTTTTAAAATCTAGACTGAGGCTTTCAATTCAGCTCCATCAGGTGTCTGTAAACAAGCATCTGTTATGTTTAAGTTCCCAGACATCTTTCTTTCAAACCTGTTATTTCCCCTAAATCAAATGCTTAGTTCAGCAGAGCCTGGAAAAAAAAAAAAAGAAAAGAAAGAAAGAAAGAAAAAGTAACAACTTCAAACAGTCCCAATGGGGCATATTACAGATAACTGTTATAAAGACACCAAGAAAGTCCATCGAGGAATTTAGAATGGAAATGGACTAATTTCTCTCATGCCTTCTAAACTACTATTAACAAGGAGGGAAGTAATGCAGACTAGGTTGCATAATGTGTTCAAGGGATGGCCCATGGAGCTACTATTACTCCTTGAAGCATCATCATAATCAGGTTGCAGGATGTTGGGTGGTTTGGCAGAAAGGGTGGCAGGCACTTCACCAGCTTGGATTGCAACCCTGACTCTGGGTCTATAAACTCTGTGGCCTTGGCCACATTGCTGATCTCACATTAATGTTGCTTTTTTTTTTAAATTGATTTCAGAAAGGAAGGGAGAGGGAGTGAGAGATAGAAACATCAATGATGACAGAGAATCATTGATCGGCTGCCTCCTACACGCCTCACACTGGGGATCGAGCCTGAAACCTGGGCATGTGCCCCAATCAGGAATTGAACCATGACTTCCTGGTTCATAAGTCGATGCTCAACCACTGAGCTATGCCAGCTGGACAACGTTGCATTTTGTAATCTATAAATTGGAGCCACTGCTGTCAGATTAAGAAAGTTTTTTTATCTGTACTTACTGAGTCTCTACTTTGTGTCTGACGCTACATAAATCATTGAGGATTCAAGTGGAAAAAAAAAAAAAAACCAGCAACAACAAGAATCAGGCCTCATCCTTGTTCTTGTAAGCATATGTTCTAACAAGACTTAACTGTGGCTGATACTGTTGTATTCCAGGTGTTTGTTGAGCTCAACGGCTAGTTGAGATGTAAGTTAAATAAACATGAACCTCTTATTACACGCTTGTGGAGTAATTCAGCCTCTCTCTTAGTATCTTCAGGAATTGGGAGGAAAGAGATTTACTTTTTTCCCCCATTTATAGCTCTGAATTCTTGCTTTTGTTGTAGCAATGCAGTTTATAGATCTCCTCATGAGTAAATCCACCCAGTCCCTGTTCTGTATACTAGACACATTTCAAACCAGCGGTCCCCAAGGTTTCACCAACACAAGGCTATGGGTTGAGCCAAATTGTTATGTGTGATTTGGGATAACAGAAGTAGCTTACATCACAAATTATTTAAAGTTTAAATATCTGTTTTTGTTGTGAGAAGTCCTTTGGCTGTAGCCCCACCAGGAATTTCTGTCTGGCTTTGTTTCCCTGCAGGCTCGGCCTGACCCCGTGGTTGCTAAGCCGCTTTCTCCCTCAGTACAAGGGCTTGGGGCCTTGCCTGCTAACCCCTAGTGTCTACCGAGCATATAGTACAGCTATCCATCTTGTTTAGAGGAATTCTGGTACTTGTCGTTAAAGTAACATTTCATTCCCTCCCCATTTTATTGCTGCTGGTGTCTGACACTCCAAACAATTGAGTTATCTTTGTTTTATACCACAAGCGCTGACGGCTTTCCTCACAACAGCCAGTGTACTCTACGAACACAGGTCAGCAGGCCTATGCCTGCAACAAAGGAAACTCAGCCACACGTGTCATTTCATAGTCTCTTAGCATCGTCTTCCTGCTTGTGCACCAGCCTCTCGAGCTTGGAGGTAGGAGAAAGGACATCACTGGAGAGGGAGTGGGGGTGACCGCACAAGCAGGTAGGTCACATCTCAATAGCCCTCGAGTTTGAATTGCTAAAGTGGCCCTTCAGGAAATGAGAGGCATTAGTGGTCCTTGAGGTTCTGGGTTGCGGCCTGAATCGCAGATGCTATTCGTAATGCCTGGGAAATTGCTTCGCTTGCTTCTTTCTGAGTTGGAAAGTTTTCTGGTTAGGCTCTGCTGCCAGGATAAGCCCGAATAACCAATAAGTGAGCCTTTCCCAAGCGCAGCGCTTGGGATAAATGTGAACTGACAGCGTGCGCCCTCCGGAAATTACCGAGGCCGCTGCAGCCTCCTTTGTGAGGGGCCAGGGAGTCCACAACGTGCTTTTGGAAACATACACCTTCCTCCCACCAGCTTCAAGTGTTACCTCAGCATTTCACCAATGTGGTTTCTGATGAAGGTCGGAAAGTTAAACTCATCACGCAGTAGCCGGGGTTGATAGTTCAAATCCTGATCTTATCACTCGGCCTCTTTGGCCCATTCCAATTTCTTTACCAGCGCTGCGAACTGCTCGCTTGTGGGGACGATCTGCAGTGCGCAGGAGCCTCAGTAAAAATAAAAACCGCGCTGCGTCAGGCAGAAACAAAAGGTCTGAAATGATTTCGCAGTTTGCTCCCCCAGATGTGGAAGGCGACCCATCCATTTCCATTCAGTCAGAATGAAGTTGCACAATAGTCATGTCACTGTCTTGTCTTCTGTCATTGGTTCTTCTTCCTCCGGCATCAAAGTAAAGCCTTTTTTGGAATAAGCAGATTCTCTTTTTGCTTTTCCTGCCTTCCATTCACATAGAGTTGGTGATAGCAGCTTTTTAAAGGAATCTGCACTTGACATAGGAAGGGATTCACTAAAAATGAGCCTATAACGGAATCCCTGATACTCATGAGCAAAATAACCTGGTAACATTCTCAGATCTCCAAATTCATGAATCCCACAGTATGTAATGCCTTCCATTTGTTAAATATATGAAACAGAGTATGTGAACAGCAACATCACTGATATTTTGGACCCGGTAATTCTTCGTCGTAGGGACTGTTCTGTGCCTTGCAGGGTGTTAGCAGTATCCTGCAGTATCCTGAGCTTCCACCTGATTTGATGCCAGGAACACAGTCCCTATTCACTTGTGATCACCAGAATTAGTATCTTTGGACATTGCCAGATGTCTCTATGGGACAAATCCCCCCCCCCCCCCGCCCCTTATTCCAGTTGAGAACAGTTGATGTAAAGTGAGGCTAATATATCCTTCTGTTGGTTGCTTGGAGAATTAAAGGAGATTGTGAGCAAGGTAAGACCAAGAAATCTACAAGTGTGAAGACTGGGAGTCCGGCAGTGTTTATTCACAAACCGATTGATTTAGTCAGACAGGAAACTCACAATGTGAGATTAGTCTGAACAAAAGTACATAAGTGCATTTCACAAGGGTCCTTAGAAACAGTTGAACCAGGAAACATTAAATTGGCAAAGAATATAGGTCTATTAGAGTCCCAGGCACCTTAGATGTGAAGTGGTGCCTAGAGTTTTACATCTTTTTTTTTTTTGAATGTCACAATTTGGATTAGGAGGATTTTATCTTTCTGGAATAGTGCCTGGCACTTAAGATGTGCTTTAAAAATGTTAAGGGGAGGAAAATAAAATCTCAAAAATTACTTCAAGACCCAATGGTCACATAGGCACAGGCGAAGTCTCAGCATCCTTGTATGAACTCCTCAGTTCTGCTCCAAGCTTGGTTCATGTCTTGACTGTAATACCTATGTGCTGCGTAACCTGGTGAGCTGCTTTACTGTTCCGTGCCTCAGCTTCATAATCTGTAAAGTGGGGGCATTAACAGTACATGCCTCATAGAATTGTGGGAAGGAATAAAGAAACTAATATATGAAAAGTATGTACATGGTACCTGACGCTCAATTAATGTTAGCTAATATGATTATTGCTGTCATCATTATGATAGCCATAACAGTGGAGTAACAATGGATCCCAAGAGTAGGAAGTTGAGTTAATCATATTCTTTTGGACATGGCACAATTTTATTATGAATTTGTACAAGGTTCTACTCTTAAGTTTGTATATATTTGCTTCCTTTCCTTGTCATACCCCACACCCACCACTGCTCCTTCCATTACAGAAATCATTCTAATGTAATCTACTGTAGTTAGTATCTTTGTTTTTGTACGTGTTCTTAAAAAATGGCTATTGTTTTGTATGCACTTATCTTTCATCTACATAAGTGATATTGTGCTGTGTGTGACTTTTCTTACTCTTTTTCACTCATCCTGTCACTGCTCATTCCTATACTATTTTGCAGTACATGACTGTGGATAGCATACCTCACCACACTTCACCTTCATATGCTCCATGTGATAAGAACCCAAATGGCCTCCAAGTCGCCACAATAACACCATCATGAATATCCTCATACACAAACAAGCGCTTAGGAAGTGTGAGGATGTATTCGAGGCATGTTCTGTTCACACATTTCCATCAAACAGAAGTTGACACAGGAAAGCATTCCAGATTTTCAGTCTCACTACGTGGATATTACTGTTGCCTGCAGTTTCATTCAGAGCAATAACAGCCACATAGGAAGAGCATGCAGTGATGAATACATCTATTTAGCACATGTGTTTCATATGCCAGACACTACACTAGATGTTTTATGTAGTGGAGTCCCCGGGACCACCCTCAGGTTCAGTAATCCTCTGGGACTCACTGGACTCAGTTGTAGTCACACTCACAGCTGTTTTATTCCAGCAGGAGACTGAGCACAATCAGCAAAAGAAAAGGTATGTGTGGGGGGGAGGGGGGAGGCTGGAGGGAATCAGAGAAGGCATCCAGGGTCCTCTCAGTGCAGTCACATCAAATGTACGTCATTCTCCAGCACCGGCCTTTGACCCCTGTCTACTGTTGCCAAATAGGGACACCCATTAGAGCTGCAGTGTCCAGAGCTTTTACTGGGGCTGGTCACCCAGGCAGCCTGGGCCTGGGTCGTCTCAAGATCCCAGAAGGAAAGCAGATGTTGAGTATAAACCATCATGTTTGCACAAACAGACAGGGAATAGTGCCCCATTCTTTTGAGTTCTGGGAATGGTTGGGACCCTCCCCAAATCCAGGGCCCCAGATTCCAGCCAAGGGATCAACCTTTTAAGCTGTCCTTCCAAAGGACAGCAGTCAGGCCTGCGATTTCACTCTTCCCTGCATGTTTATTGTCTCAGTGCACACAATGGCAGGAAGGCAGATGATAATATTCTCTCTTTACAGTGAGAAAACAGGTGTGCCCCAGGTCACAGAGCTCAAAGGAGAAAGAGCCAGGCGTACCCCCAAGCTCCCAGGAAAGCAGTCTATTTTTTAAAGTGCCCTCTAAAGCTGACATTCTCTCTGCCATGAATTTAGTCTTACCCACAGTAATTAGACACACAAGATTTTATCATCTCTTTCTTTGCTGAAAATAGCTTGACGTGTTATTTTTCTTATTTTGCAAACAGTTTCTGGAAGTAACCTTGAGTCATTAAACTCACATAAGAAGAAGTCATAGATAGCCATGGTTGTGGTCCTAAGCAAGGAACATCTTTTCTTAAAATGCTCAGATAATGGGTGATTTGAAGCCCGGGAAGCAAAAGCTACAATTTTTAGGACAGCAAATAGCAAGTTGGTTCAATTCCTACGTTGAAATCAGTTTAGAAAATAAATGGCATCTCTTTTTGGGTGTTTTCTCTGGTTGACTAAGAAAACCTACTTGCAATGTGCTAAGTATTCTGCCTGCGTTATTCACACTAATGTTATAGATGTTAAACTTGCCAAATGTCACCTAACTAGTAAATGGTGGAGCAGGGATTTGAACCAAGCAGGTGCCAGAGCCATGGCTTATCCACATGCTCTACTACCATCCCCAAAGCAGTATCGTAAGGGTGACCCAGGGTGACCCAGGTTGTGGAAACAAGTCACCATGCACCAAACAGGAACACAGAGGGTCAAGTTGATGGGCCAAGGTCAGCACAGGCTTGGTGAGTCTTAGGAAGCTCCCATCTCTTTGAGCCTCAGTCCTCTTGTTTCTGAAATGAGACTGATAATTCCTGCCCTGTCCACTGTGCAGTGTTCTTGTGGGGAGTCCTATAGGTTAACAAATGTAAGACTATCTTCAGTAGTGAAGTAGGGCTTGTATGAGATGCTACTCCTTTAGTTGCGTGTGTCTTTTGGCAGAAAGGTCTTATCACAGCATAAAACTGAAAACTCCAGGAGGAAGTCTGTCTATATGGACAACTGGGTGAAAGGACAGAAACAATGTCACCACACATCGGCTTCTCCCCGGCCAGCTTTCAGGCTCTGCCTTCCTTCTTGTAAGCTCCTTTCTCAAAAGGGCCTCCCCTGGTGGTTACAGAATGGCTGCACTGGCCTTGCTGTCCCTGAGTGTCACACGCTTCAGGAAAGACAGGGGCAGCTTGTTCCATGGTTCAAACTGAGAGTCCCAGCATCCAGTCTCCTGGCCTGGGATTGGCCTCAGTTGGATTAACACACCTGCCACAAACCAATCACTGTTACCAGAAGGTGCCCAATGCTCACTGGCATTGCCCAGGCCACATGCCACCCTTGGAGCTGAGAGTGGAGTCAGAACCATCAGAACCACTTAGAAAGGCCTCCAGCATCTCCACGTGGCTAACACAGTGTGGTTAAGGGGTAATGCAGATTCAGTGGCATCCTCTCATCGCTGTCTGTACACAGAGTAATCCTATTAAAACGTCATAGTTCTAAGGAAGCAATGTGTCCCACCTCCTGGCTGGTGTGTAACAGGAGAAACTGAGGCGTACTTTTCTGAGCATTGCATTTAGCAGAGAGGGACAGCTCCCCACAGACTCACAGCATTTATTGACCATGTAGGCAGGAGTGCAATTCAGCAATGCAACGGTTCCCTCCCTCTCCGCCCCCACGAAGAGCCTAATTTTTCAGCGCTTGTCACACTGGCCCACTTAGGGGAGGGTAACTATATCAGGTAATTACGAAGATAGCATTTAATTAGTTTTGGTTTCAAATCAAGGTATTTGCTGCAAACCTGGCCAGCGATGCTGATGGACACTAATGAATGAAGCCCTGTGATTAAAACATCTGTCACTGTCAAGCAGGGTCGATTCAGGGTGGGGATTGGCCTGTCACTGGGAATGTGATGATCGCCACAGAAAGCCAAATTAGCCAAACTTAATGTTCCCCTAATCATTGGGCGATTGAGCTGACAGTGATTGGTCGCAAGCATGCACCGATGAGCAGTAATGAAGTTGCTACCAGATCAGTTCAGCGTAGGTTTTTCAGGCTAATTAGCTAGACAAAAATGTTAATTTAATCAAAGAAACATGTATTCATTAAAGGTGTGTAAGAGAGCTGGAGGAGAAAATTGGCTCAGTCATCGAGGAGGTAAAATTGTAGCTGCCAAGACAAGTCATCGCGGCTTCGCAACCTCATCCCTCAATTTACTGTATCTCTTAGAAAACAGTCCGGTTACACTTAAGTATGTCACGTGGTCTTTTTTGACTCCAAATCTGATGATTGCAAAGGAGAGATCATCTGCAGAGCAATGTTGAATAAAAGCAAAAGCTTATCTCATCTGATCCCCAGAGGATTAATTAATTCCTCTAGAAATGTTCGTTTACTTTGATGCATGGCCTGCCAGAGGAGAAACAGTTCTCAGGGATTATCTAATGCATGTGCTTCCATTTACAAGAAGAAGAATGAGGCACAGAGAAGCTATATCGCTTGCTCAAGGCCACACAGCTGAGCACATTTTAATCTGTGTCTTAGACACACGACTGGCTGAGTAGTCAACAGAGTGTAACTTGTGAAGAAGGTATTGTAACAGGCATTCCCCGCTTGTGTCACTAGGCTGGGGACATCCTCCGACTTTTTTTTTTAACAGAGAGACATTTATCTGAAAAGATTATGATCTAGCTATACTTGTAACTGTGAAGAAAATGAAAAATCTATATAATGAACAAATACAATTTGACTGGTTATTTCTTGCATGAGATGATACATGTGAAAGTGCTGGAAGTAAGGGAGAGCATTTAGTTATCATCTCTTGCTACATCCAGTGCTAAAATTATTTTCTGTGGAGATACAGGCATTCCTTTGCAAGTTTTGTATCCTGTTACCAGCCTATGTCATCAGAGTCCAAGTATGCTAACATCCATGGGCTATTAAACACTTAATACATTAATGTATCCTTTCATCCACCCATTTCTTTCTCTCTCTCTCTCACTCTTTTTTTTTTTTGCTTAACTGATTTAACATTCTTTCCTTCTTTTCTTTTATTTTTTTCCATAACCATATATCTCCTTAATCCCACAAATACCTCTGTAGAGGAGTTTGAATTGGGAAACATTGTTCAATTTAGGCCTTTGGAGAATTATCTCAGGATCAGGAGGGAGACATGGCTCCCAGCGTTTGCCTGAGCTGTTCTCTGCCCCAGTGCCTTTCACCCTCATCTTGGGCTGGTAGAGTTTCACTCATCTTGTGCTTGTTTAAATATTCTTTCTTCTAAGTAGTCATCCCAGGCTCCCACACCAAATAGGGAACCCGTCTGTGTGTCCATCCGAGCACCGTCATCTTGCATTTATCCTGGCCCCTGTCACTGGGATTCATAGTAGCCTGCTTGATAACCACCTTCTCTCCCTTAGTTTCTCCAGATGTGGTCCAGGTACCACTGACATCAAAATCACTTGGTTGTTTGTTAAAAATTCAAATTTGTTAGCTGTTCCCAGATTTATTCAGAGGAAAGATGTACAAAGTGGATTTTGTAAGTTTCCCTGGTGAGTTTTATATGCTATAAGGTCTGGAAACACTCTCCTATCCTCTCAGCTCCCTGAAGTATGGATAAGCACAACAAATACTCAATATGCATGCATGGAATGAATGAATGCATGAGTAAATTAATTCTGATCATAAAAATGGGTACTAAGATCGTGCAGCAAGCACATTCCTAATGACTTTGACTTATAGCTTTGCTGGTATAGGATCCCATTTCTCATCTCTGATGCTGTAAAAGTTTAGAAGCAAAAAAAATGGAAGAGAAAGGGATCCTTGAAGATCCTCCAATCCAGTGTTGTGACTGAGATGACCCCTGGAAAGGGACTTGCCTTAGACCACAGAGCACAGTGATGGGAGAGAGTGACAGGAGCCCTCTGCCATTCCTGCTTCACCTGATCCCCCTGCCACAGTCCACCCAGGAAAGGAGAAAGGCCATTCTTGCTGTGCTCTTAAGAAAAGATCCAAACTCTCTCCCATTGTATAAAGAATTAGAAATGAATCCAGGTTCTACTGGTTCCCAGATAACTAAAATCTACCCTTCCTAGAGACTCCTCCCTCAGACAAGTCTGACTCGGAGAGCTTCTTATCAAAATATCAGGATGCCGAGGAGTTTGTGTAACAGAAGCCCAGCCTCGTAGAATAAGAACATCTCATGGCGTGAAAGACCCTCACTACCATTTAGTCCTCGATGGTTCATCTTTAATCCATCTGCATTCAGACACCACAGACTTGCTATATTCGAATACCAAATATTTCCCTTGAAATGAACTTTTAAAAACAATACTGGATTCATTCTGAATAGGAAAATACGTGGAAATTTTGGTTTGAAGTGCCAGTTATTTTTGAATACGTATTTTAAATGCCCTCCTTGTACCATGTAAGTCGTCTTATATATAATCAGTGGTACATACATCATGGTGTGGGTTTCAGCTTACTCATTATTTTAGTTGGTTCGATGATCTTCCCATTATATCTCAAAGGCGGTGTTTACGGTCTACTTGAAATGAGATGGTAATCCTGTCCTAGAATTCCCCTAAGTCCTCTACAGCATTGTCTCTCAGAAGGCACATGGGATAGTCTTCTATAATAATATCATGCCCAGAGTTATTTGCTTATTTTTAAGGAATGAAAATGCACAACGTAGAAATTAAAGTTTCTTTGCATGTCTGGAAAATTTTAATAAAGGTGGTTTCATTACTGTGATTAAGCCAGTTATCACAGTAAATTCAGATTAGCACCTGAATTTGACATCATTTTTTAAGAAAACAGTCCTGGCGACAAATGGAAATGCTTTATATTTATCTAGCAACAAAGGAGAATCCCAATTGGATTGCTTTTGTCTAAATCTGGATCAGAGAGGGAGGTTCCCATTCAGGGGGGATGAAGAGGAGATAGATAGTGAATATCACTCTTTTGGAAACATGTATCCTTTTTTAACTTTTGGAAATGATAAGCAAGTTCAAGTTTGGGATCCACACTTTGGACTTGTTACAAGGGGGTGTTTAAAGGAGCACTGAAATCATTTCCAGCTCTCCACGCTCTAGGTTTGAAACAGAGAAGCTATGAGAATGCGGGCAGCCTGGAGGAAATGGCGCGTAAAGGAATAGAAGGCTTAGGCCTATGTGTGCTACCT
Organism: Myotis myotis; assembly: GCF_014108235.1. Classification (NCBI taxonomy): domain Eukaryota; kingdom Metazoa; phylum Chordata; class Mammalia; order Chiroptera; family Vespertilionidae; genus Myotis; species Myotis myotis. The sequence continues at coordinate 16,703,096 of NW_023416368.1, read as the reverse complement.
GGAGGATGCCTGGGAAGGGCTGGATTTGCAACCTCACAATGGCACCGCACTCAGCTGGGAATTTACGGGTCTCTGTAAGGGGGTTTTAAATTAAGGGAGCATATTTGTCAGATTTAGGGACAGTAGGCAATCGAGCATCTTTGGAAAACCGTAAATGAGTTAATGTGGTGTTCAGGACAAGCTGTGAATTGGCCTCTCCGAGGAGGTTTGTGGTAATAACCTGCTGTAAAAATTACCCTGCCTTTCCGGCCGTTTTCACCATATGCTCCTGCTCCGAGAGCTGGCAGTTCCTCGCAGGCACTGCTGCTTAAGGACCTATTATTCTGCGAGGTGGACTTTGGCTCCGTTTTCTATGTGCTTTCAGGTGGGCAATTTGCAGCCAGGGAGGGAAGCAGGTGGGAAGTTAAGTAAAGATGGAAATTTTTTTTTAAGGATGGTTTTCATGTGCAGCCGCATGAGGGCTGTAGCTAAAGAGAGGCGTTTCTATGTCTCAGTGACAGAAAGGCATGCTCCCCTGGACGGCCACCTCTCCCGGGAAGCTTTCTTTAGGGACCCCTGCTGCTGCTGTGCTCCCCTGTTTATGTAATTGGGGGGTACCTGTCATCGCCAGGACAGTGTTTAGCAATTATTCATTTCCACCGTGGCTTTTCTTTCCTCTTTCCCATTCCTCATCGGGAACCCTAAGCAAGTGGTGTCCCAGCTTCTACATTGTTCAAAGTGTTTTGTGCCCTTGTGAGCCGCTAGTTTCATGATGACAGCCAGGGAGGCTAATAATAATAATAGCCGCAGCAGCAGTAATTATGGTAATAACACTGGTCGTAATAACTTCCATTTATTGAATGCGTTTTAGGTGCCTCACGCTGTGAACGTTTTCCCAGGAATTGATTCCCTATTTAATCTTTGAACAACTCTTACCGGGCTACTTTTATTCCCTCCATTTGAGAGGCATTGGAGATAAGAAATGTTAAGTAAGTTGCCCAAAGTCAGAGAGAATACTGAAGCCCAAACCATTGGTGTCCACAGCCCCCACTTCTAACTGTTGGGCTGTCTGTCCTCGGGGAGTGAAAGATGAGGAATGGTAGCTAACTTTGACTGAGAAGTTAGACTGCCCAGGCAGTGTTCCAAGTACCTTAAGATATAATCTCATTTAATGCCGTAACCCAGTGAGAGGGGGTGCTCTTCCCAAACCCCTGGTGCATTTGAGGAAACCTAGGTTCAGAGAGGTTATTGGTTGCTTACTGGCATGCAGCTGGGGGGCCTCTTTTCTTAGCCACTGTGCCCACTTTGTCTTAGGACATATTTGATGTATACCTGGCTGGCAAACAGACATTACTTACTTAAGGATTCCTCCTTGGGGAAGCTTACCTATTTCTCAAGGAAACTGATGTTCCTGATTTTATCTAGGGTAGTGTTTCTCAATCCTTTGTTTATGATTACTCCTCTATGGAGTCTATTTGTGATATTTTTCATAATTATCCCCCCCCACACACACACACACACCAGGAAGTGTTAATACCACAGCTATACAATATATCTATTTATGGACTCTATATACACCTTTGCGTTATGCATGAAAAACAGAAATTTTAGTGACAAAGAACCAATTTTCTTCCCGTTGGGGGTGATACTCAATATTGATTGCCCCATGAGAATACATGGGTGAGTCTTTCTAGGCCCCCATTTTTAAGCTGTTCGGCATGAGCTCTGAAAAAGCCATGCAGAGTACAATGCTGACTAAACCAAGAGCTCCCTGTGCAGGAGGCTCCACTCAGTGCGCGAGGAGTCCTTTATGTTTGCACCCGTATTGAATACCTTGCCTGGTGGTATCCGATGCTCTGGGGAAAAAAAAATCAAATGAGGAAGATTTACCTTCTGTGCCTTTTTCTCAATCGTTTGAGGCCTGGAATGCATAGGAGATCCATGTTACAGAAGGCCAGCTGCTTTCTTTCATCAAGATGAAATTCGTATCATCTAAAATTAGCCCATTTCAAGTGAACAATTCAGTGGCATTTAGTATATTTGAAGTGTTGTGCAACTTCCATCTCTGCCTGCTTCCAAAACATTTTCATACCCCGTCACCCCAACAGGAAACCCTGTGCAGGTTAAGCAGTCACCCCCCCACCCCCCAACCCTTGGAGACACTGATCTGCATCCGTCTCTGTGGATTTGCCGCTTCTAAATACTTCATAAACATGGAATCAGACAGTGTGTGTAGCCTTTTGTGTCTGACTTTCAACCGAGGGTGATGTTTCTCCCATGTTGCAGCGTGTATGGGTCCTTCATTCCTTTTTGCGGCTGGATGATACTACTTCCGGTGGCTCATGCCGCCTTTCATCTGTTACCCAGTTGATGGGCATATGGGTTGTTTCCACTTTTTGGCTATTGGAAATAATGCCGTTATGAATGATTTGGTTACAAATTTTTGTGTGGCCATATGGTTCCAGTTCTCTTGGGTAAAGAGTGGAATTGCTAGATCATATGGCCATTCTAGGTTTCACACTTCGAAGAACTGCCAAATTATTTTCCATAGTGGCCGTGCCATCTTGAATTCCCACCAGCAATGGAAACAAGTTAGAATTTTTCCATATCCTCACCAAAACTCAAAACTCATCATTCATCATTTTTAGTATTTTCATCCTACTAGGTATGAAGTGATATCTCATGGTAGTTTTTTCATTTACCTAATGGTGATGAACAGCATCTCATGTGCTTATGGGCCATTTGATAATCTTCTTTGGAGAAATGTCTATTCAAATCCTCGCCACCATCAGCCCTTTTAAAAAATCAGGTTCTTTGGCTCTATCTGGGTGGCTCAGCTGTTTGGAGCATCATCCCGTACACCAAAAATGTTGTGGGTTTGATCCCAGGTGTGTATGGGAGGCAACCGGTCAATCAGTGTTCCTCTCTCATTTCTCTCTCCTCTCTCTCTCTCTCTCTCTCTCTCTCTCTCTCATCAATAATTGGGTTAGGATTAAAATTTTAAAAAGTCAGATTATTTGTGTTTTTATTGTTGTAAGAGTTGTGTATATATTTTGGATACTAGAGCCTTAGCAGATATATGATTGTCAACTATTTTTTCCCATCCTATGAGTTGCTTTTTCTCTTTCTTGATAGTGTACTTTGATGCACAATAACTTTTAATTTTGTTGGAATCCAAATCATTGATGTCTTTGTGTTTGTTGCTTGTACTTTTGGTATTATATCTAAGATGCATGGGCGTTTTAATAGGCTTCTTTCAATTATTAAACCTTTAACCCAAAGTATTACAGCTTTAATCTTGTGATTTCAGGCCCTGTCCTAGGATGGGTCATGACCACATAGTCTGGGTGGGAGTGGCCTTGCAGCAACATCTTCAAGTTGACACAGCAGCAACCTACTCTGAACATCATAAAGCCACTCTGACACATGGAAGATGAGCCTCTAGCAAGGGTAGCACACTGGTCTAGGGTACAGCTTGAGATGCAAATAGGCCTGCATTTGAATCCACTACTTGCTAGCTGCGTATCCCTGAGCAAATCAATGAACCTCTCTTAGTTTTCATATTCTGTAAAGGGTGGGGGGGATGATAATTCTCCTTCATGAGGACATTTTCTAAATAGCTTCATCCAGTATGTGGTACATAGTGCACGCTTGGCAAATGTTATTATTAGCTATATTAGTAATAATTATTACTTCATTCTGTACTAATCACTGCATATGGTACAAATGATCATTTCCACATTCAGTGGTTCTGTATTATCTATGCAACAATTCTCTCTTAGTATGACTAATTGAAAGATGATCGCATGCATAAACCTCTTGCGTTTGCGATCAAAATTTGCCATTACCGCGCAGCTCAGTTGTGTCTTTCCCCGTGGGTTTAAAAACGAAAGGCCTATTAGTCCCGTGTATAAGTGCAAGGAAAGTTCACCTGGGAACATGTGTGGAGTTCAGCCGAGATGGTTTCCTTACCTCAGCTCCCTGCAGTTTATTATTAAGACGTCTTTGGGCCTTGGGGGTTAATTCCATGCCTCCTGCATGCTGCAAATGGGTAAGCTGCTTACAGTCACTCAAGTTAGAAATGGCTGATTTGGATGGAAAGAATGACTCATGACTGTATGCACTGTCATCAGAGCACTTTGCGAAATGTCTTGAATTTGCTAACTGTGAAATGAACTCTTTATCCCGGGAGGGAGAGTAGCAGGTTGTGGTTGAGAGTTTGGAAGCTTCTAAATCTGGCATTCCACTGTGGCCCCAAATAATGGTGCACTTTCTTGGGTGGGAGGAATAATTTAACAGGATTCAGTAGGAGGAAACAGAGATTTCGCTCCAAATGTGGTAGCGGGCAGCGTGGGGGTGGGGGGGGGAGTGGGGGGGTGCTCAGGAGGTTCTGTGGGGGCAGGGAGTGATGGAGTGTAATTCTGATGTGAAATTGGGTATTGTTTTTGTCTAATCTCTGAGCTAATGAAAGACATTCAGATCGGTTACGTGTGCTCTGTAGGTGTGACTGAGTTAAGAAGTCGGGACTCTAAAGATAATCTTAACCCTAGGTGTCAGGCTAATAGAACAGGAAGCATCACAGTGGAGTCAGGAAACCGTTTTAAACCTCAGCCTCACCATTCCCCACCTCAGGACCTTTCAGCTGCCCTCGTGTCTGTGGAAGTCAATGTGTTTTACCATCTACAATGGGAAGATTCAAGTGCAAAAATTACGTTGGTGGTTGTTACGTTATTTCTGCAGCAGTGAATACACACCACAGGATGAAATTCAAAGGTACAAGAGTATGTTTCAAACACAGAATACAGGCCGTTTTGCAGCCTGCTGCTTTCTCTTTCCATGACTTGTATGAGCAGTTCCCTACGTTGTCAAGTCATCTTTGTAACTGTCATTTATAACCTTGCCTAATAGACCCTCATTCCATAGCTGTTCACCTAGGTAAAAGCCCTTTGTTTTTTAATGATAAAATGCTCTGAATTGCATTCAGTACTTACATTAATGAACAGTTTGGGCACTCACCTTGTATAAGGTACCGTGCACAGCATTGGAGATAGGATAGAGAATAAGAAAATGCTTCTTTCTTCATGGGGCTTGTGTTCTCATGGAGGAAACAGATAGTAAAGAAGAAAATAAAAATAAAAATGGGAGTGCTGTTGGAATTTTTGAAGGAAATAGTCAGCTGGGATGCACCTAAAGAATGAGCGGGCCTATTTTAGAGAGGATGTATATTTTCATGGGGGTAGCCTTCTTTTCCACCTTTTGAGAAATACTTGCTTTTGATACTTGCCCAGATTCAAGACTAGTACTGCAAAGAATAGTAACCATTGCATGGACCCTTGATGAAAATGCCTGGCTAAGTTCTTGTTGGAAGTAGTTTTGCCGGCATGAGTCAGCCACAGCAGTATGTGGCCCCTGGTCCCACCCCGGGAATTATTCGTCAGCACCTTCGGCACCATTGCCTGGGACTGTGAGTGTTCGAAGGTGGACTGGGACGATGAAAAGCTGCACTCATGGGCATCTCTTGCATTTTGATCCATACGTTTATGTTTTCCTACACCCTGGGTGACTGCTGACGGGGTGTCAGTGGCACTCTTGGGACATGTAAAGACTTCAAGACCAGGAAGGGGGGCACTTAGAATCCATTCCGGTCTCGAGCACTAAGTTGCTGTGTGTCCCTGAGAGAGTCAGTACACTTCTCTGAGATTCAGTTCCCTGGCTTTGAAAATGCGGGGCTGACTTGGCATGCAGTGGTGTTGAGAATTTCTCCCAGGTGCCAGCCGTGGTGTGGTACACGGGGTTGGCACTGAGTGGCACTGAGGGTACACTGAGTGACAAAGAATGCCATAGTCGATTATCTCTACCATGGCACCCTCCCCTTGCATTTGCTGACCCTGAATTATATTATCTTTCTCGTTCTTCATCTTGCTTCAAAATTCTTCTACCCTTACGTAAGAATCTCAGTTCATGGAGAATGTTTGCATTCTAAAGGTCAGCCTGAACAAAACAGATACTTGCCTATTTTTGGACTTCTCACCAAGTTTTCAAGATGTTTTCTGTGTGAGTGTGTGTGTGCGCGTGCGTGTCCGTCCGTGTCCTTGTCCTTGTGTCCTTCCAGCTGTCAGCTACTCATCACTGAAAGTAGGACTGTGACTGTCAGACCTGGTACAGCCCCTCCAGAGCCTGGGAGCCCTGCTCAGAGACTAACATGTCCGTCCTTTGGAACAGGCTTCCGCTGCTGAAATGCTCAGCTTGGAAGCCAGCTAGGCTTCCCGAGGTGTCTGACACCGGAGACAGTTTGCACTTTGAAAGCGAGGCCTCCAGCAACGCCAGTTGAAGAAGCATAGCTGGCTCCCAGGCCTGGAGGCCTGCTTCCTTCTGACAGATTCAGTTGAAAAGGTTGGTTGTCCTGAGCAGGGAGCCCCTCTGTGCCTCTCCCTCCTCCACTCCCACCTCCAGACTTCCCCCTGCCCCCCAAACAAGTGCTCCTTATCAGGGGAGGAAAATGGTCCTCATCCTCAACTCTCATAAATCGCTTTTCATTTCTGCAGAGATTTGGGTTCATTTCATGATGGTATATAAAGGATGAAGAACATTCAGAGCAAAAAAAAAAATGTATCTATCCACGGCAATTACATCAACATTTTTAAGCTTAAAAAAGTGTTACAGAGAGAACTCATTTCGCATCCATAACTGTGACTGCTCCATGTGTGTTTTTTTAAGAGTATAATAAAGACATAAATGGGATAGATGGGGCTAAGTAGTTTTACAGATGGCGGCTGCATATTAAAGATGAAATTGCTGTCTATAAATAAAACCACTTTTACAGTAACTAGGTTACTGCTTTATCTTAATTTGGTTGTAATTGAGAGCATTAGCGTTCTTCGTAATAGCCCAACGCTCCTGCACAGTGTAAACAGGACTCCATGGGCTGCGAACTGATGGATTCCCTTTGCCACGGAGAGGTCCAAACCTACAGGGTTATCTAGAAAGGCTGATGGTTTCTAGGCCTTCTCTTTGACTTCTTGGATCCAGAGGATTTTAGAAAGATCCCGTGGGGCTCCAAAAAGAGGTGGCAAACATCTAAAATTCACTGTGTTATGTGTATGAGCGTGTGTGTCTCATGCACCGATATGTTTTGATTACCAGTGTTGGTTGTTTTTTTGTGCTTTTACAATATCACTGAATTTGACCCAAACTGCAGATGTATAGATCTTGACCTTCCTTCTTTCTGGTAAAAGAAGAACCATAAATTAAAAATGATTTACAAAATAGGAATTTATTTTGAAGTGTATTTAGTGGAATTGAGGATGAGACAAAAATGTAAAATACAAAATATCACCTTTCAGATGGGAAGGGGGAGCTAAAAATAGGACTTCCCACCTTCACAGTGTTGTCACTTCCCTCGGGCTGGCGTCCCTGGCTGAGAGTGAGTCAACACAGCAGCGTGGCTTTAAGTGTGGCCTAAGGAGCTAGACTGCTGGGCATAAATCCTCTCTCCACTGCCTGCTGCTCTGTGACCTTGGACAAGTCCCTTAATCTCTCTGTTTTGGCTTCCTTCTGTGCACACCGGCATCATAACAGTGTCGATCACAGAGGATTGCTGTAGGATTAAATGGATTTATCCATGTAAAACTGCCGAGCGATCCTAGCATTGATGGATAACCCTATAATGTCATCTGTGTGTGCACCCCCACACACATTGTTTTTACCATCACATGCTTTATTCACTAATTCCGTAACCAAAAATATGGGGGCCGAGGAATTATGTAGTATGTTCCAGGTAGTATGCTAGTGGCTAGGAATGGAAAAATGTAAAATCACAGTCTTCAGTCTCTAGAAGTTCTTATACAAATATAAGTTCTCCAAAAGCAGGGGCTTTGTCATTCTAGATCAGCATCTTCAGGGCCTTCCCTGTGATTAGTGCTGGAAAAGAGACTTACTGGCCTGGTCAGTGTGGCTCAGTGGTTGAGCATCGACCATTGAACCAGGAGGTCACAGTTAGATACCCAGTCAGGACACATGCCTGGGTGGCTGGCTCAATCTCTCATGTGGGGGTGTGCAGAAGGCAGCCAATCAATGATTCTCTCTCATCATTGATGTTTCTATCTCTCTCTATCTCTCCCTTTCTCTCTGAAATCAATAAAAAATAAATAAAAAAGAAAAGAAAGAAGAAGAGACTTACTGAATGGAAGAAATGGGACTGTCAAGGTCCTGAGCCCCCCCCTCAGTGTCCCAGGAAACATAGGCACAGAAGACATTGTCCCCAAAGCAAACACGGTCTTACTTTTGTAAAAAAAAAAAAAAAAAAAAGGCACAATAGGTACTGGGAAGCAAAAATCAGTGTCTTCTACAGACACAGGTAAAGTTAGGGATGTTTGGGAAAGGTGTCATAAAACAGTCACAAAGGTGGGTGCAGCAGGGAAGAGGGGGTCAGAGAAACTCCTGGAAGTGAAAATTCTGCTAGACCTTAAGGTGTGGGGAGCGATTTGATGGCTGAAGACAACTGGGCAGTGCATTGATTATAATAAAGCAAAAAAGGAGAAACCCAGATATTTTGCCAGCATCAGGATTATAGAGGAAAAGAAATCTTATTCAAAAGTCCCTTTTATTTTCTGGTATTGCAATGCATTTTGTGATTTCCCCCAACAGAATTACTTTCCTAATTAAATCTATCCCAGGCAACCATTCAGAAACACAGTCTGTAGCAGAAAGGGACAGATGGCCAGAGTTTTACCTCCATCCCCTGGTCCAGAGAGCTGGGTCCAGGAAAAAGCTGGCTGTGTAGACATCATTGTTGTGCAAATTAGCCCCTGGGAACATTCCTGAAAGGGATTGATTTTGTGGGGGTAAGATGATGTAGGAAGAAATATGAATTTCAGGCCCCTAAACTAGAGCCTAGCTACAAAGAATCATAGAATTTTTTAAATTTAAATTCTTTATTGTTTGAAGTATTACATATGTCTCTTTTTCCCCCCTTGATCTCTCCCCACCCATCCCCACTCCGAAGCACATGCCCTCACCTCCTCCCCGCCCCTCCTCCCCCATCTGTATCCATTGGTTATGCTCATATGCATGCATACAAGTCCTTTGAATCATAGAATTTTTGAGTTGGGAAGGATCTAGAAGACCACCACTCTGACTCCTTTATTTTACAAATGAGGAACCTGAGGCCCAGGTAAAGTAAACCCTTATCTTAAGGTTATGCATCCAATAGTGGCAGACCTGGGATTTTAGCCCAGGTCTCCATAAGCAAGGCAGACATTATATGTACTGTGCCCGGAATAGGCCCCAGAACACAGGACGGGTGCTGAACAGATAGAGACAGGATTCTTGAGCTGGAATAAAGTAGCTTTTTTTAAAGTCCACAAAGAATTGCACATTTTATTAGGAATCCTGTAACATTACAGAGAAATACTTCAGTGAAGTTAATTTATATGATTTCTATCCACCATTAAATATTTCCTTAAAACCTAAGATGGGGAGGTACGATTTGGGGTATATCATCCTCATATAGGTAGAGCCATATAAAATCATCAGTATCTGACCATTTTGGACACACTGAAATGGAAATTTCTGTAACATTCAATCTAGTGCAATATAACAAACAAATGATTGCTTATTTGATCTTCTAGAAACACAGGAGCATGCGCAGGAATAATTCATGCTTCCTGAATCCCCTACCAAATGTTCTAGTCCTGCTATGCTCATGTTGCTTTAATCAAAATTCATCTTTCCTATAATCTCGGCATGCCCCTCAGAATGCCCCTAATGGCAACCCAGATGTTATAAAAAAAAAAGTAATCATATTCTTTAAATTTTAAGTAATAGTAATCACTACTTATTACTGAATGCTTACCATCTGTCAGGTACCATGCTAAATGCTTTATCTACACTGTTCAATGTAATTTGCATTACTGCCCTATTAGGCATAGATAACTAGTTGGGATTTTTTTAAGACTTTATTTGTTCAGAGCCATTTAAGGTTCACAGCAAGATTAAAGGGAAGATATAGATATTTCCCATTAACTCCAGGCCTCCACACACGGACAGCCTCCCCTGCAATCATCCTCCTCCACCAGGATGTTATATTTGTTATCATTGATGAACCTACATTGATACATCATAATCACCCAAAGTCCAAAATTTACACTAGGGCTCACTCTTGCTTTTGTACACTCTGTGGGTTGGTACAAATGTGTAATGGCATGTATCCAACATTGTGGCATCATACAAGGTAGTTCATGTATCCATCATTGTGGCATCATACAACGTAGTTCATGTATCCATCATTGTGGCATCATACAACGTAGTTTCGCTGCCTAAAAATTCCCTGTGCTCCTCTTAGTCATCCCTCCCCTCTTCCCACCTCCAACCCCTGGCAAGCATGATCTTTTTACTGTTTTCATAGTTTTCCCTTTCTCAAGAGTCATATAGTTGGAATCATACAGGATGTAACATTTTCAGCTTGGCTTCTTTCACTTAGTAACGTGACTGCAAGGTTCCCTCATGTCTTTTCATGGTTTGATAGTTCATGTCTTTTTAGTGCTGAATAATATTCCACTGTCTGATTACCGCAGTTTACTTATCCATTCATCTACTAAAGGAATTTTGATTGCTTCCAGTTTTTGACAATCATGAGTGAAGCTCCTGTAAATATCCATATGCAGGTTTTATATATATTTCTATTGATTTCAGAGAGGAAGAAAGAGAGATAGAGAGAAACATCAATGATGAGAAAGAATCATCGATTGGCTGCCTCCTGCATGCCCCCTACTGGGGGAGGGGGATCGAGCTGGCAACCTGGGCATGTGCCCCCAGCCAGAATCAAACCTGGGACCCTCTAGTCTGCAGGCTGACGCTCTATCCACTGAGCCTTGTGCAGGTTTTTTGATGCAACTCCTTTGGGTAAACACTATGAACCACCATTGCTGGGTCACATGGTAAGAGTGTGTTTCGTTTTGTAAGAAACCGCCAAGCTGTTTTCTAAAGCGGCTGCACCATTTTGCATTCCCACCAGCAACGAATGAGAATTCCTGTTGCTCCACGTCCTCACCAGCATTTGGTGTTACCGGCGTTCTGGATTTTAGCCATTCTAATAGGAGCGCAGTGACATCTCATTGCTGTTTCAATTTAATTTCCCTGATGACGTATGATGTGTAGCATCTTTTCATATGCTTATTTGCCATCTGTGCATCTTCTTTGGTGATACGTCTGTTCAGGTCTTTGGCCCTTTTTTAAATCAGGTTGTTTGTTTTCGTCTAGACTTTTTAGTCTCTGTTTTACAGGAGAAGAAAATGAGATTTAAGAAATTTTGCTCAAGGTCAAACTAGTTTTCAAACCTGGGAGTTAGAATCCAAACCCAGGTTTGTCTGAATCTAAGTCTGTACTTTCAATGTCCATTCTATTAACCTTGGTAAAATCCCATCCTACAGCTTCGTCAACGTTAGTCCTCTTCTCTGTCTGAAGTCCCCCATGACTGGAACTCAGAGCTTTCTGCAGCACAACTGTCATGGTATGGTGCCAACTGCTCAGAAGTGTGCCCTCATGTCACACCTGCAAGTGCCTCCCCTGCACTTCCCAGCTCTGTGTGCCTAGGGAACCCAGTGCTGTGCTTGTTGCAGGAGACATCAATTTCAGTTTGACCACCTGCCTAGTTTGCACAAAGCAAAATGAGATCACATTAATTAGAGCGCTCTATTGGGGATGAATTATATTGATTTCTCAATCAGAGCATGACGATGGAAAGCAGTTATTTAATTTCTTTATTAGTGTGGTCTGTGGTACGGCACTGAACAGCAGCAAGCTCTCCACGGGACACCGCTGCCAATCCCATCTTTCCACGGAGTCCATCAGCATGAGCTGGAAAAGCATGCTGAAAATAGCCTCACATCACCTGGAAATTAGGTTTCAGGACCTTTCTGCATAAACACAAACTCGGTCTTGGCAGGTGTCCATGCCAAGCACAGGCAACTTCCCATGGCGGTGTCCGTGGGTGAGGACAGCCTCCTTCACAGGAAGGCTGGGCTGTGCAGGAAGGTCTTGGCTCTTACCCTGCTTTCCTGTAAGGACCTTATCTGGGCACTCAAAATAGCTGTGGCGACCCTTAGCTATGATCATCCTCACTTCCTATTAGTGTGTCCCAAAGACGAGCGCAACAGTGTTGAGTAGGTTGTACTCAGAACGGTTCTACGATCAGATTAGTTGAGTCATTCAAACGAAGCTGATTTCTTTTTTCCTCTCAGTTTCTGATTAGTTTTTCAGATTATTTGACATCGGATCATGTTTATTTGACACTAGATTATAAGCTTCGTGAGGGCAGAACTAAGTGTAAACTTCCTCACCACTGAATCCCCAGTAATTAGTGTAACACCCAACACATTCAATATACGTATGTTTGCAAAAGAAAGTGAGAGAAGGAGGAAGGAAGAAAGGGAGGGAGGGAATAAGAGAGGGAGGGAGGGAAGGAGAGAGGGAAAGAGGGAAGGAGGGAAGGAGAGAGGGAGGGAGGGAGGAGGGAGGGAAAGAAAGTATAACAAGGAAGCCTGAGAATCCACCAGGAAGAGGAAAGTAAGATCAAGAGAATAACAAGGAAACATGACTAACTTCAGAATGTCTCCAGAGACGGGCCTGCTCTAATCTGTATGTACAAGGCTGGGTTGTTTGGTTTTGGTGAGATGGGTAGTTGTATTTACTTTTAGGTTCTGAACACCTGACCAGTTGTGTTCTTCATATGGGAGGAGTCTGAGAGCACCTGGAGCACAGGCACCATGAGCGCCTCTTTTCAGCCCCCTGCACATTCTGGCAGTTGGGCAGGGGAGCCTGTGAACAGTCGCTACCACATTTCAATATTGTTCTGTCTTACTCCTCTCACGTGCATTGCCGCTTTTCCTGGAACTTGGATTTGCCACCTTTGCTGGCCGCTTGGCTGCTTTGATTGCCCCAAACAGCCCCTTTTTCATGTCCACATGCCCCAAGGGAACCCAGGTGCAGAGCCAGGGATGTGGACAGGTGTTTAGGGACTGCTGGACTCTCATGCCTTGCCCACTGGAGAGGAAGGCTTGATGAGAATTAAGCGGCCGAAGGCAGGGCATTCCATTCAGAAAGAGAGCAAATGTAAATAAGGCAGATAATAAGGATAAGAAGCTGGACTTGGATTAACTGAATCCTCTTTGGAAATAATTCTTGTGTTCCAGATTAAGAGATTAGTAAAACCAGTATTCTAGTAGTTTCCTATTACTATTTGAGGGGATAAGGGAATCCCATCGCTCACAAAGCATTGGCATTTGTTTTCAAATCATATTATTTTAATATTGTATAGAATTTCAATTACCTTTTTTAAGAGCACTTTTAATTTTATTTAATTATATGACTTTGGTACATACTTGAAAACAGTGAAATGAATTGGTTATTGGGTTTTTATCTTTATTGTTGAGAGTATTACAGATGTCCCCCCATTACCCCCATCCACCCGCCCCAGGCCTTCACCACACTAATGTCTGTGTTCATGGGCTATGCATATATGCATAGAAGTTCTTTGCTTAATCTCTTCCCACCTCCTTCCCTCTGAGATGCCTTTCAGTTAAAGCTAATTAAGAGAACTGTAGCTGGATCTTAAATGAATTATAGAAACGAATTAAGGCTATCTATTTAGGATTTAGAGAGAGCCTTCTTTTGATATTCTTAAAATAATACAGAAAAGTTTTAAAAACAGATAAGGAAAATCTAAATTAAAAAATTGCCCAGAATTCCATGATTCCTGAAAATAGCCTTATATTTTCCATCTCTCCAGAGCTAGGCAGACAGTTTGGTATAATCTCCTTTCTTTCTCCTTCTTTCCTTGAGTTCTTTACTTAAATTCGGGGGGGGGGGGTTTAAGTGATCATCCTATTTGGATGGGTTTGGTTAGTTGCATGTCAATTTAATGCCAGACTTGGTTTGAGTCTGGGCTGAGGGAAGTGTTTGACAAAGCTTCTTATTACATACTTGTGGACAAGATGCAGAAATATGGTCTGGATGTCAGGAGAATTAGGTGAGTTCACAGCTGGCTGAACAGTTGTACCCAAAGGACTCTGATTAATGCATAGATGTCAGCCAGCAGGGAGATCCTAGGGGTGTTGGCACAAGTATGTTTCACAGATATTATGTTCAGAGACTACCTGGGAATACACCTTATTAAGGAATTTTCTTTTCAGAACTACTGATCTGTTCACTCCAAATACCAAAATCTTGACAGCAGTTTTCACTCAAAGCCCATTACCTAATGACGGAGTGGTCTTCTAAGAATGGATTCATAAAAGTGGAGCCAGTGGCCTTGAAAGGGCTGTGAACATCATCACAGTCACAATTGCTGTGGAAATTGCTATGATTTGGCCCAAAATCAGAAGAAGTTTTTATAACTAAATATTTCCCCCAAGGAGACAAAAGGACTGAAAAAGTATTGGATCCTCCCTGAGTGAACTACCAAGTTAACTAAATAGTGAACCTGACAGTGAATGGCAACGTGGGACATGGTGATTATTCACATCCCATTTTATCTGCACAGAGAAACCATCGACGCATCAGCTAGGTGTGGCTAACGGGGATGTCCCCACCTGGTTACTTGGTGGATAACAAAACAGTTGATCTTTATTGAACTTTTAATCTCTACCAGGCACCGCTCAAGGCTTTATATGTATTCCTCCTACAACCCCATGGTACAGTCATTGTGGACTTAGAGATAAGAGAAGTAAGGCAGAAAAAGGCAACTTATCTTGCCAGAGGTCACACAGCCGGTCCAAGGTATGGCAGGGATTTGAACAGGCAGCGTGACTTCAGAGTACTTCCCTTTTACCTCCCGACTCTGCCTTCCCCACTCTTCTTCCCCTGGCTTTCCACTGCTGGGGTCTAGCCTCATGATCCTTTGAGTGCCAGGGGCCACATCTTTGTATCACAGGTTTGCATCCTCCAGGCAGAAAGCTTACGGTCCCTGTAGCTCTTCAGAAGTTATGCTCTTGGGATAGCCTCTCCTCATGCTTTTCTAAAGAGTTTTGTTCTTTCCCAGTGCTGGCTCCCAGCACTTCTCTCTCTGACCATCCTCCACCCACCTGCTACCGATCGCTCAGATTGTGCTGTCACTCGCCATGCGTTTCAAGCGCTAGCTTTCTGGCAGGCAGGAACGGACTTCCTTCTTTGGGCTATACGTGGAAAACTGCTCCCTAATTCTGCAGAAACCAAGTGTTCTATGGTACTTCCTAGGTGACCCTGATAACAGCTTTTTTCTATAGCCACCAGGGTTTTTAGAAGAACGTGCTAAATCAACAGAAGCCAACGGGGCCCTTGGCTTTCATTTTCAGCATTTATTTTTATACTTGGCAGAAGCGTTCGAAATCGAGTAAATTTCTGGGTGCTGCAGAGCTCAGACACTGCCTGGAGTGACAGTCAAGATTCAAAGGAGCTCAGAGTTGTTGCAATGCTGTTTCACATCAATAGGGTGAAAGTGATGTAGAGATATGGGATATAGAGATATTTGTGCTGACTCTGAAATAATTGTACAAGAATGGGACCAGGGAGACCCTAATTAACAGCAATTCATGTGACAAATATTGAAGATAGACTGACTGAACCATAAGTTACTATGAACCAATTCAATCCGAAGCTCCATTAAGAGGAATAGTTTTGCTCAATGACTATGGACATTTGTCTTTTTATTTATACTATTAAGTAGTATTTGGAGCTTCAGATTTAATTTTGAATATTGCATTCTAAAAGCATCATTGCCAAATTAAAGTGTGGCCTGGAGAAGGCAAGCAGAATTGCATGGTATTGGACACTCTGGCACACGAAGGAAGGCAGAAGAAACTAACTCTTCATCATGAAGGGAAAGAAACATCAGAGGAGAAATGAGATCGTCTCACACCTGAAGCAATGGTCACACGGAGAGGAAACTGTGGAGCAAACGGATAGACTTCCCTTCCTAGGGAGAGCATGGCGGGACCAGTTATAGAACTCGCTATTTTGCAAAGTAGTGAGCACCCCCACCATCAAAATTGTTCAGAGACTGGAAAATTGGATATCATGGATGCTATAAGAAGCAAATGTTATTCTTGAGCGTAAATGTTTACAGTAGCTTCGTTCACAGTAGCTGAAAATGGAAACAACCTAAATGCCCATCAAAAGTTGGGTGGATCAACAAGTGCTTCTCCACCAGAGGTGGTTTTGCTCTCCAAGGGGCGTTTGGTAATGTCTGGAGAAATTGTCTGTCACAATGGGAAAATGAAGTGCTTTGGCATCCACTGGTTTATGACTAGGGATGCTGCAAAACCTCCTCCAGTACAGAGGCCCCAGTGGCCGTAGTGCCAAGGGCGAGAAACCCGGGAATAAACAAGCTGGAGTCCGTCCATACAAGGGCACATCTCAGCAATACAAAGTGACGGACTGCTGACGTATGCAGCACCGCTGCAAGTCCTCCCACGTGCAGCGCTTGTCCTCCACGCAGGGGCAAAAGCAAGAGATGCTTCTCCTGCCAGGTCCCTCCAGGAGAAAACTCAGAATCATTACACCCTGTGAAAGAAGACAGACACAAAAGAATACGTGTTGCACTATTCCGTTTGCACAAAGTTCTAGAAAATGAAAACTAATCTATAGTGACCGGAAGCAGATCAGTGGTTGCCTGGGACCCAGGGGGGATGGGAGGGAATGAATTGCAAAGGGTCACAAAAATGTGTTGGGGAGAGAGATGTATCTTGATTGTGGTGGTGCTTGCACAGGTATATTAGCTGTCAAAACTCATTGCATTGCATATTTCTTTAAAGGCACTTACCTGTCTATAAGTCATAACTCAATAGAATGGTTTTTAAAATAGGAGATATTACATTGGGAGGACCTGTACTCAAGATCTACTTTGCTTCCCAACTCCAAGATGATGTAATTTTACTCTATAGGTCCATTGTCTTGCCAATCTAGTGGATGGTATAAAAACTTGTAACAGTATGGGTTCAATCATGTGATAGAGACCACAGAGGAAGTTAAGAGGGAAAGTTTAATGTAGAATTATTAAATTCTGATGGAAGAGTAAGACATATGGAAACTCTATATGGTACCCAAGGAAAGACAGACTGGGAAGGGGACCCTGTCACCAAGGTTATGGTTTAGACTTTGTTGGAGAAAGTATAGCTCAGCCCACTGAATAGCAGAGAAGTTTGCTTGTTGGTCCAGATCAGAACTGGTCTGCAGTCACTGGTCAAGTACCAGGCAACCTTCTGGCTTGCAAGCAGGGTACAGTCATTGAGCAGCTAGTGGTGTGAGTATGCAGAGGGAGGAAGTCCAGGCAGGGTACAGGCAAGCCATACATGGACCTGCAGAGGGGGTGAGGGCAGTTACAAGATTGGGGACCTTCCCGGTTCCAAGAAAGCTGAGTGTGGGCCTACAGAGAGAACCGGGCTCTGTGAGAGCAAGAAACCTACAGCATATGGTGTGTCTGTCAAGAGAGCTGCTGATAGGTTATTGTCAGGCCAGTAGGGGCTGCAGTGTGGCCAGGGCACTAGGTGCTTTGAGTGTGTGGCTGGTCAGAGCTCCACCGGAAGTCTTCCTACCTGCAGTGCTAGTCCCCCATGCAGGAGACAATAAACAAAGATCCTCCTCCTGCAGGTCCCTCCAGGAGAAATCTCAGTATCACCTTCAGTGTGAAGAAGACATGTTTAAAGAAACCCAGCCATTATTAAAAAGCGTGTGTTGAAGGCTGAATATGGAGTTGAAAGATAATTCATTGACACTTGGCACACTTATTGTCATGGGTTCAATTGTGTGCTCCCCAAAAGATATATTGAGGCCCCAGCCTCTACTACCTGTGATTGGAAACTTGTTTGGAAATTGGGTCTTTGTGGATGTAATGAAATCCAGATGAGGTCTTTAGGGTGGGCACTGATCCAATATGGCTTAGTCCTAATTAGAAGCAAAGATTGCCACATGAAGACAGACCAACAGGAAGGACACCATGTGACCACAGACGCAGAGATGGAACTGATGCGAATGCAGACCAAGGAGCGCCAAGGATTGAGGCCGTCCACCAGAGGTGTGGGGAGATCTACTCAGTCTCCCAGGGATCCTGGCCCTGCTGACCCTTTGATGTTGGGATTCTGGTCTCCAGAACTGTGAAAATAAACTGTGGTTTTGAACCACCCGGTTCATATTGGGAATCTAGTAACTGCTTTTGTGACAAATACTAGTATCTGCTACTGTGGAAGTGGCTTTGGAATTAGGTAGTGAGCAGAGGTGGGAAGAGTTTTGAGATAATTGATAGAAAAAGCCTATATAGCCTTGAAGAAATTGTTGGCAGAAACGTGGACTTTCAAGGTGATTTTGGTCAGGGCCCAGAAAGAAGCAAGGAGAGCTGTCGAGAACGTTTGTATAGAGAGAACACCTACATTGTCGCGAGCAGAAGGATGCTAGAACTAGGAACGTTGATGGTGCTTCTGGTGAGAGCTCAGAAGTAAGGGACATGTCCCTGGGCATTGGAGGAAAGACGACCCTTGTTATAAAGTGGTAGAGAACTTGGCTGAATGACATTCTGCTTTTGGGCGGAAAGTTGAACGTAAAAGCCATGAACTTGAGTATTTAGGTGAAAAAATTTCCAAAGTGTGGAAGAAGCAGCCGGGTTCCTCTTTGCTGCCTATAGTAAAATGCAAAGGGACTAAATTGAAGAGAGAAATGTTAAGGGAAGGAGAAGTGCTGGGATTACTGGGAGCTGGAAGAGGCAAGAGAGGATTCTCACCCAGAGGATTCAGGGAGAACAAGGTCCTGCTAACACCTTGATTTTGGACTCAAAGCCTCTACAACTGGGAGACAATACATATCCATTGTTTTAAGCTCCCAGCTTGTGGTTACTTTGTTACAGCAGCCCCAGGAAAGGAAAATTCTCAGCAAGTTTATTCATCAATTCAAAATTTGAATTGAAACACATTTAGTAATTGCATTTGCATTGTTGGTTAGGATCTAGACAAAATTTTGTTTTACATAATATAACAAAAATTACATTGATGCGAAAGTAATTTGTTCCCAGTGAACATGTCTGATCGGAGCCTCTGCCTGAGGAAATGTTTTCCGTTTCTGGGTTTTTACCTTGTTCCGTTATCTACATTTTACTAGAACACAGACCCAAATCACATTTGTTCTGCTTCCCTATTTGCTTTTTCATGAGTGAAAATCTGTGTTTAATTATCATACCCCATTCAGACACTCTATTTATTCAAAATAATAAAGATTATAGCATGAACACCTTCCATTTTTTAAATAATATAAACAGTTTTGAAAACAGCCTTTTTTGAAACCTACTTTGTTTCTTCAAGTTGGTCACTCTGGCTATCTACACCCTGAGCCCTGGCTAGTGTGGCTCACTTGATTGGATGTTGTCCCATGCACCAAAAGGTTGCTGGTTCGATTCCCAGTCGGGCACGTGCCTGGGTTGTGTGCTCGATCCCCAGTAGGAGTCATACAGGAAGCAGCAGATCAGTGGTTCACTCTCACATCTCTCTCTCTCTCTCTCTCTAAAAACCAATAACAAATCTTTTATAAATAAATAATAAATTCTGACATATATAAAAGACTGGCTTGACGTTTACTGATTAAATATGTAGCAGCTATTCAGAGGAATTTTAATTTCTTTTACAACTTTAAAAAGTTAAAGGAAATCACTTAAATAAAAAGCCCAAAACACTAAAATATTTGATACCATCATCCCCCAAAATGTATCAGATATCACATCCTGAAAGGGGCTGCAGGTATTCTGGGATGTTCACCAAGGCACCAAATTTATAGCAGTAAAAAGTTCATACTAAGGAAAACACAGGAGCAAAATACTTTTTTTTTTTTTTTCATTTTAATCCCACTGTCGTGTCTACCTCGCCCCCTGCCCAGTGGAGTCTGAGCCTGGGGCACACAGAGCAACCTCAGAAGGTTTAAAAGCAGAATCCTTTGCCTGCGCCTCTTCTATGTAAGAACAGGAAAGGGTAAGTGTCCTGTTTGCCCTACTTCATGGCTGGTTAGGAGACTTGCATCCCCATGTGGGTGCGAATGTCATTTATTTCCGTCAACCTTGTTTCCTCACTGGGAGTATGTGTGCAAGTGACAGAGTTAGGCCTGCAGTCCAGTCCAGGCTCTTCCACATTCTAGCTGGGTGGCTTTTGGCACCTCAATATATGTACATGCATAAACATTTTACAGTTTAAAAAGTTTGTAAAAATGTTATATTTATGTATAAACAAATATATACAGGGTAGGCAAAAGTGAGCTTACACTTGTGCGCAGGCAAAACACAGTTTATTCTTGTATTATTCACTATCAATTATTGTATTATGCTCCATACAAACAACTGTAAGCCTACTTTTTGTCCCACCTGTATTCTGTATGTATTCTTCGTATAATAGGGACAGTGCTTATTTGACCTCAAGGGTATATTATGAGTATCCACCCCATGGTCGGGCCTTTGTAAAGTGTTTTACCCTGTGACTGGCATGTAGTATGTCCTTAATAAATTTTAATTTCTTCCTTTTCCTCAAAACTTGAAACCATTTAGGAAGATGCCCCTTTTAGCAGGAGGCGATTAGAGGTTCAAGATAGTGGACTGTTTTTAAAGATGAGAAATCTGAATAATGAAGAATAAGTAGTTTTTAAAATATTGAGATTATCTTGCTTTTCATTCAAAACATACCAAATAATAGTGAGAGAACTCTTCATTGGATGCCACACTCAAGAAAAGAAATCAACCCTGTCCAAGCCCCTGGATGAAATACTCTAATTTGCCCTTTCTTTCTCATCACTTTCTGTCTTCCCTCATCCCATCAGCCACTTAATAAGCCTATTAAAGGGTGTCCCAAAATTCACGCAAGAAGTAATTCTGATAGAAAATACAGGTTTATAATTAAAAATTGTATATTTTTTATTGATTCATAAAGTATATAGTATAGGGTTATGTATGGAATAGCATATCGGGTAAATGGCCTCCACGGCTTTGCTGGCACATACGCACTCTTTTGTTATTGCCTGAGCAGCCGCATTTTCGAAGAAGAATGGTCCGAAGATGCCTCCAGCCCAGAATCCACACCAAACAGTGACACGTTGTGGATGCATTTGTTTCTCAACAATCACTCATGGATTTTCTGAACCCCAAATGTGACAATTTTGTCGATTAACCAAGCCATCAAGGTGAAAATGAGCCTCATCGAAATTCAGCCACATTTACGCAAAACGGTCATGGAAAATTTCAACAAAAGAGTGCGTATGTGCCAGCCAAGCCTTGGAGGCCATTTACCTGATATGCTATTCCGTACATAACCCCATACTATATACTTCATGAATCAATAAAAAAATTACAATTTTTAATTATAAACCTGTGTTTTCTATCAAAATTACTTCTTGCGTGAATTTTGGGACACCCTTTATATGGCTCACACTGTTCTGAATGCATAGACATAAGACAAGTTCCCTCTACTCAGTGTTCACTTCTCTAGAAGAAAGCTCATAGTCTGAGTGGGGAGTTGATAGTCTGTTTTATTATTTCAGTCCTTCTAATTCCTTAAAATAATACTTCTCAAACTCTGGTGTGCATGAGAATCCTGGAAGGACATGTTTTAAAACGCATTCTCTTAAGAAACATTGGACTAAGTGAGAGGCAAGAGATGTGGTGGCTATTTCTTCTTCTGTCTGTGTGTCCTTGGAGGAATTGTTCTGCTTCTCTGGGCCTCAGGAACTCTCTAGCTCAGTGGCCCCATTTTACATAGAAAGAAACTAAGAGCCCTTTGTGTATCTAGAAAGCTCATCCATTCCCCATGTCTTCTTCCAGCAGTGTCTGTGCTAAAGCATTGTTGGTAAATATTCATTAGCTCTTTGATAAGTACTTGGTGATGTCAAGAAGTAGATATAATGCATTTTATACTCTATTGTGGCATTGAAAAAGTTTAAAGACCAGTTAACACCTTGACACTTCTTTTAAAATATATTTTTACTTATTTTAGAGAGGAAGGGAGAGGGAGAGAGAGAGAGAAACACCAGTGATGAGAGACAGTCATTGATCAGCTGCCTCATGCACACCCCACTGAAGATTGAGCCTGAAACCTCGGACATACACCCTGACCAGGAATCGAACTGTGACCTCCTAGTTCATAGGTCGATGCTCAACCACTGAGCCACGCCGGCCGGGCCCCTTGACCATTTTTTTTTTTAAGTGAGGCAGTTTTTAAGGATTAACTAAACTAATTTGTAAAGGCCTAGTTTTAATTGTACAGCATATATTTACCTACTTCTTTTTTCCTTTGAAAGTTAGCTAGAATTTCCTATTTTCCCTGGAGGCGTGAAGTCAAGCAAGAGATAAGTATTGGCCTGCGAAGTTTTCTGCTCAACTATAGGGAAACCTTTTTAGAGATTCCCCCACCCGAAACTTCTGAAATGTATTTCTTTATAGCATATGGCACCACTACAAGGAAACCGAAGGCACTGCTAATGGATTGATATCATCCATAAAGCCTCTTGTTTGACTGAGGTCTTCCTTTTTAAACCTAAGCTGAAGGTCATTTGGAACAATGATGGAAGGCAGTTGATTTCCTGCTTATAAATACAGACTAGGAAATGTAGTATTGATTGCTGCATTCCAAGGAGGGGGGCCACTGCTCTCAACTGCTGGCCATCTAGGATGATGTAATATCCAAGGCCAGAGAGTAGTGTTGCCACATGTCAAGTGAACAATGATTTATTGGACCAAGAACACATTAGTTCTAGGAGTCTGAAATATATGAAATAGAATCCCTGCCTAATAAGAGCTCAAAATGTTAGGCATCAAATCCAGATCTACAAATATTAAAGATTTAATATCATAATTGTGGATATGCTAAACACATTTGGAGTTCAAAGAAGAGAATGAGCCATTGCAATAGAATTCATGAAGAAATGAGATGTGATCAGGACTCTGAAGAATGGGAAAGACAAGGAAGTCTTAACAGGGTGTGTAGCCTCAGTGTCGTTGAGCAAGTGAGCGAATGATAGCTATTCTGAGTATGACAATTGGGTATAAGTCCATTCATTTCATAGCCTGAAATTGTTGAGCTAAGGAATTGCTCAGCCTAGGACATTACAACCCCAGATTTCCAAATTATGAGGTCTGTCAGAATAGCATTTCCTGTGGTACGCTCTATTGGATGATAATAGATAGTTCATTAAAAGGAGTTCTGTACACAAGTAAACTGCAAAATACTAGGATGGATAAAGTTAAATAGATCACACTTTTATAGCAGGCTCCTCAGAACCTTGAACAGACTGCTATACCTTGAAATGCTCTAAGAAGTTGAGTACATAGCCTTTCCCAGGATAACTTGGGCCAATACAGGTAGATTAGATTAGATAAATAGATAGATAGATAGATAGATAGATAGATAGATAGATAGATAGATAGATGATAGATAGATACCGATTTAATTTTTCCAGGGCACCTCATAGAGAAAGTGTTTCCAGGACATACTTTGGGAAGTGCTCACATACAAAAAAGTTTTCTTTTTCTAGGCTTTTACCAAATATACAAATTTCTTTCAATGTGAGATTCTGCCTATGTCCACATTATTCATTTCTTATGATAACTCTTCCCCTTCACAATATCAATTCTAAAAAGCCTGCGAAAACATCAGAATATGTGGTATAAGATACACATTGCATTCTTGTCTAGTTAACCCACCAAATATCAAAATAAACATCCTGTTCTCATGGTTTCTATAACAGGATAACATTACCAGAAATTCTGGCAGGAAAAAACAGTGAGGAGAAATTTCTGTTACTATTAAGTGAGAGTAAACTTGAACATAACAACAATTGGCTAAAATAAAACAATTTTAATTCTTGACTTAACACAGCTATAATGAAATCAAATTTTCTTAGGTTAAAAAACTCCATCCTATAAATTACTTTTCATATGGACGATATTGCTAGGAAATTCGTATTTGCCATGAGTTTCTCTCTTTTTTTCTTGGTGTTTTGGTTGTTGTTATTCTTGTTTGTTTTTTGTTTGTTTGTTTTGTTTTTGTGCTCTTATTTCCCAAGAAAAATAGGGATTCTACTCTGGAGTTAATTTTTACAGTCTCATTTCAAATAATTAAAATCTCAAGACACTTTTATTATAATATATATGCTCATGGAGCAATAAGCCTTTGAGTTCTGCTTGAGCGGGAGGGAGGGAGTCTTGGAATGAGACTCCTGAACTTCCTCAGCTGAGTTTCTTCTCCTAAAAAACTCCTTTATTGACCAAGTAAATGCGCTTCTTATTTCCTTCCTTCCCAGACAAATCAGTTTTGCATTGTCCTTAGAGCTTTGTATTAAATCAAGAAAGTTTGGGTCCTAATCGTACCTTGAGACCTTGAGCTTCCCGCCTATTTAGTTCTTACAAATCTTACATCTTCAAGCCCTGGTTAGAACTTTGGATGAGGGAAGAAATATGTGAAAAGTTGCATATGGTAAAATAGCATCATACATGAATTTTTTATAGTCAAGTTCAACTATATAATGTCAACAAAGTGGGAGGGTCAGGAGGTGAGAAGAGGGAAATGATCAGATATTCTGTGTTCTTCCTGCTGTTCAAACAAGACCCAGGCCTTTATAGTCCCAGGGATCAGGAATCTATAGCCAAAATGCAAGTAGAAATTTTTAAAAAGCTAATTTTGAACCTTTATGTTTCGAAGAGTCCAGCTCCTGGCTTTAGGGGCAATTTAAGAAAATTTCAGAGTTAACTTCGACTATATAGGTGTGTGTATTTTATTTTCATCTTATCTGCTCACATCTGATGCTATTTCTTAAGATGCCACTCTACCAAAATTTCTAGGATTACATCACTTTATAGCTAAGGAAACCACAGAGATTATTTGTTTAACCATTCTTATTTACTGTTGAGAAAATCAAGACCCAAAGAGAAGAAATTATTTAGCACATTTACTGAATTTGCAGGGGGAGGGGTATGAATTTTTGACTCCTTAATTCTAATGCACTGTCTTTTCCAGTGGGTTTAGGAATCAGATATCAAGCTTGTTAGAATTTTGTATAGTCAGATTCAGTGGACTTTGAGTGACTGGGAGTAGAGATGGCAGCAGAGACAGGAGGAATGTATTCTCTTCTCAATAAAATACAAGTGTTTAGAATACAGACATGTCTCTTCATTTTCACAGTAATATTCCCAAAGGAAAGAAGACTCTAATATAATATTTTTGGTTTCCAAGCTTATTCAGAATTGCAAAGAATAGACAATTATGATTAAGAATTCATAGTAGTTATATTTTTATTCACTCAGTTTATTGTTTTTGAGAAAGCCCTGAAATAAGCCCACCTCTCTATTCTTTCCAAGGCTTTCTTATACTTGGAAAAATTGTAATGACACTTCAGGAGAAAGTTACCAGTCCTAGAAAACATCAGAGTTAAACTTGTATTAATAGAAGCAAAGAAAAGGTGTTGACTTTTCAAAAGAAAAGTCTTCTTTAGGGAGCAGATGTACAATTTTTGGTTCTCAAGCAAATGATGAATTTGTAATAAGATTCAAGGGCAGTTAGTCTTGAGGCAAATTTTTTTCTTACCTGAACTTTAAATTTGTTTGGGTGCATTTACATAGAGATGGTGTTGTTTTTGTTGCTATCAGTGTGGTGTTTACTAGAGGGAACAAGCAAGAAATGAAAAAAATTTTGTTTTCCTCGTCCCAAAAGCCTATGACCTTGCATGAATCACTGAAATTCTTGTGTTTCACTTTCTCCAAAGGAGGGTAATAAATTGCCTAGATGATGATGATGATGACGACGACGACAACAACAATGATGACAATGAAGATAGATGATAGATAGATAGATAGATGATAGATAGATTTGAGTGTTATATATGAGATTTGGATGTTATATATGAGAGTATTTTGAGAATAGACATACAGAAATACAGGAAATGTTTTCCTTTATGGCACTCTTAAATACTCATTGAAATCAAAGCAGTGGTAGGAAAGGACACTTGATTTACCCAATTTCTTTTTTAGGAAGTAGCTGAAAATAATGCTTTAACTTCCTCCTCCAGCTGTCTTTTCCCCCTGAGCAACTATGGCTTGTACAACACACCACAGTTCATGAATGTCCCATATTATGTTTGTCAAATAATGTAATGACATTTAGGCATGGGCAGAGTGTAGCAGAAGTGTTTTGGCCCCAAAATAATTGAAAGGCTTTGTAAAGCTATTGATTTTTTTTTAAAGTCAAAACTCCAACAATTCTCTGGCTCCAACATTAATTACAGCATTCTGCTGCGGTTGAACTCAGATGCTACATAGGATAAGGTCATTCTGCACATTTCAGACTTGTTTAGCTGTGTTTGAAGAGAAATCTCCAGTGTCTTAGATGCCACTTGAGAACAAATTGGATGTTCCTGATGCTCATCCACAGTGCTGCGCCCATGGAGGAGTGTTTTCCAGTGAGGGCCACTCTGCAGGATCCCCCCCAGGAAATGGCCCACCTACCTCGTAGCAGGTCAGTGCATCCCAAACTGCAATTTGTGTACCAGTCACTTGAGAGCCAGTGACAATGCAGATTCAAATTCAGCAGGTCTGGTGTGGAGCCAAGTGAGGCTGATACTGCTGGCCTCCCCACTATATTTTGAGAATCAAGATATTAAAGGATACTTCTGTGTCCTAATGGAAAGAATTGATGTAGCATGTCAACTTAGGAAAAAGAAAACCCTTGGGCAACTTCAACAATGCTTTGGAATAAGGTTCACAGGAACATTGGGAAATTAGCAAAATTTATGTTTTGACATCTCCATAAACACAAATATATAACATATTGTCATCTTCCCTTTTGTAACTCTCATTCCCCGAATCATTAAGTGTTCAAGCTGTTCTACCCCAGAGACCTCTGAGAACATCTCCTCACCTTTCCCACGTGGCCCCATATCTCTAAAACTTCTCCCTCGTTTCTCTCTCTCTCAACCCCATCAAAAGTTAACTGTGGCCTGCCTCACACTCTCACAGCCTTACCCTAAAGCTGGTGCCAATCTAATCAATGGAAAGCCATGACGCAAAAGCAAAGAATTCAGAGAAGTTGGAGGGAGAGAGTGTGGAGCAGAGGAAATCCCTAGTATCCTTAAGGTGATGCCATGCAGATACTGGTTACAGTTTGCAGAGATCGGACTCTGAGCAATTGTTCATTCTACTTGGCAAACAGTCCCTTGTACCTGCAGTCCATATTGTCGGGCTTCCATGCGAACCAACGTTTGCTTTTTGTCTCAGAAGTTCTTAGTTGGTATGCGTTTATAAAGAAAAAAAGAAAGTATATATACTTATTCCTTCCCCTTTGGGTCAATATCTTCCAAATCGCTCATTTCTGTGCAGCCTCCCACGCTTTCTCTCCAGCCATCAACGTCCTATACAAGTTTTGGATAACACCAGAAGGCAGCTTAAATTATTTTTCAATATATTCTGAGAGTGAAAACGCCAAGTCATATATTGTAGTGACTAGATGCCACTATAAAAATTAAATGTTTCCTTAACTGGGAACTGTAGGGGAGGACTAGGGGACAAGAAGTAATTTCATCTCTATTCTTGGTAGAGATTCTAGGGAGCAAACACATTCTAAGAAATGAGTGCCTTTAACCCTTGTCCACAACTATTTATTTTCAAAACACTTCACAAACACTAATTAAACTGACTACTAGCTTTAAGAATAATGAAGAGAAAAAGGCACTCAATTAGCTCGTGCACTTTAGTGGAAACTTTTTTCTTCTATTCCTGGTGATTCTTGAGTCATTTACCTGACGCTCCCCGCAGTCACTTCAGGACTACACAAGACAGAGAATTCACGCTCAGGGTCAGGCAAGACTGGAGCCTGAGTTCTTGCTGGCTGTGTGGGCTTGCACAGAGGACTGCAGATGTTCTAATACGTGGTTGCCCCATCTCTGTAATGGAGGCCACAGGGAAGCAGTACAAGCGTTATGATGATGTAGGCAGGCTGACTTCTTTAGGCACAGTGGGCACAGTGCCCATGATATTTTTGGAGCACCAATATGTGTGTATATATATATATATATATATATATGTATATATATGTATGTATATATATGTGTATATATATATGTATATATATGTATGTATATATATTTTCATTTCATTTAACATGCAGATGAAGAAATGAGCGTGAAAGTGAAAGGAAAATGTTTTAGTATGTAATATACCTATGTTTATACTAATGTAGTTGTGAAAGATAATTTTGAACAATGTATTATGGAGAAAGGCCACAAAGGCAATAGTGCCTAGGATCACACAAAAGTCACAATGAGCCCCAGATGTGTGCAAATCACTTAGGGCAGTGACGGGCACATCCTGACATCAGATTGTAAGCAGGTGGTCTTGAGTTACCACATCTGAAAAATGGGTAAGGGTGGGTATAAGGCTGTTGGGAATGAGTTATGAGGCCATTGGGAATATTAAACTTGAGACTGCATGTAAAGCCTGGCACAGTCCCTGGCATAGTGAAAAAATGCAGGGTCTTATAAAGGCCTATGCCTTTCTTCATCCTCTTCATCATCATTGCTTAGTGTGAGGCGTGAGTTTTTGAAGTCTCCTTGGAGACACATGATAGACTTTAAGAGCACATGAATTCTCTTAAAACTGTGTGTTACCAGAGCTTTTTATTAAGAAAAAAAAATTGGTCCATATGTGCATTTTTCTGGAGTAAAGGTTCAAAGCTTTCATCCAATTCTCAGAGGGATCCATGACCCAAAAGGCTTTACAAATCACATTAGACAAACAGTCCATATGCTTTGAGGGCATCTGTTGTAGCCTGCGTTATAGTTGCTTCTGATGACTATCCAAGATATCGAGAACTTGTTCCTTTAAATTAGTAACCTTGTTTATGGAGATACCCAAGGATGAAGACCAGGGGTCCTCAAACTACGGCCCGCGGGCCACATGCAAATACAAATATTGTATTTGTTCTCGTTTTGTTTTTTTACTTCAAAATAAGATATGTGCAGAGTGCATAGGAATTTGTTCATGGTTTGTTTTTTTTAAACTATAGTCCGGCCCTCCAACAGTCTGAGGGACAGTGAACTGGCCCTCTGTTTAAAAAGTTTGAGGACCCCTGATGTAGAGTAATATATTTTAGTGAGATTTCCAGATATTAAACCACCAATTTTCATGTAAAAGGATTAAATTAATCTGACGGTATACATTCCTGTACTTTGGAAAATCAATATAAGTGAAACAATTCATTCCTTAATAATTCTGGGAAATGATTACCAGGGTAAAAAATAAAATGAAATCGCTAATATCTATTTACCATCTTTCAGGTACTTTTCTAAAGAGTAATTGATATGTATAGTCCTCACCATAATCCTGGGATAATTCACAATTATGCCCGTTTTCTTTACTGAGATCATTCTTTCGTGGGGTGGTACCAAGTGACATCTAGACATCCAGTTGATGGCAACTGAAAGCAGCTACCAAAAAAAACACCAAAAAACAGAAGTAATTTCAAGGAGAGAGAATGTGAGGAGCAGAGCTGTCAAAATGCCCACTCAGAGAATTACAGACATTGCAGGTCAAGCAGAAAACGGATGCTGCTAGTTCTGGAGTCACCCAAGTTCATAGGGGTTTAATCAATTCAAAAAGCATGGTGGTCATAGACAGAGGCACATTTTCTGAAGTAATCAGCTTTTCCCAGGGAGTTTCCTATAAATTACACACAGTACTTCCAAGCCACCCTAGGGAGCTGAGAGCCTTGGGAAAAGAAGTTGGCTTATAGGGGAAAATAGCCTCTTTCTGGAGGTGAACATGCTCTCTCCAAATTCACAGCCATTTATTTCATGAGCACCTTGGAAGAAAGAGAAAATATGGAAATACCTGTAAGTTCGCCATTAGTTTCTCAGCTCACTTCTGGGATGTTATCTGAGAAGAATATTTAAAAGAATTATTCCACAGGCTACGCTTCTAATTAACTATGATGACTATACAACTTATGAAGTGGCTAATGTTTTGAAATTGTTCTCTTATAATTTCTTTTGCTCTGAATTTTCTCAAAAAGACATATTTGCCAAATATAAATTAATACCAAGTCAAAACATTTCAACATGAACCAACACAGCATACATCAAAAGCAATGATAATAAGAATTAATCTGGCCGAAACCGGTTTGGCTCAGTGGATAGAGCGTCGGCCTGCGGACTAAAAGGTCCCAGGTTCGATTCCAGTCAAGGGCATGTACCTGGGTTGCGGGCACATCCCCAGTAGGAGATGTGCAGGAGGCGGCTGTCGATGTTTCTCTCTCATCGATGTTTCTAACTCTCTATCTCTCTTCCTTCCTCTCTGTAAAAAATCAATAAAATTAAAAAAAAAAAAGAATTAATCTGATTCAAATTGTGTTCATCGGGAATAATGTTAAATGTTGCATTCAGTTTCTTGGTCACAAGCAACAGTTTACCTTACTTAAGAAAATGTTTGAAAGGATACTGGGTATCTCACTAAATTACCACCTTGACTTAAAGATGTATGTGTATTTTTACATTTTTAAAATTGTTGTCTATCTCTTCAAAGAAATTGTAAACTCCTTGGGAGCATCATCTACATCAGTGGTTCTCAAACTTTAATATGTGCAAAGATTTCCCAGTGACTTTATTAAAATCCAGATGTCCAGGCCTCATCCTGCAGATATAATGCTTCATTAGGTTTGACACTGGGCGAAGGAATTGGTGTTTTTAAGTAGTATTCCAGGTGATTGTCCACTGACCATCTTTTGGGAAACACTGATCTATTATCACATTGGAATCATTTCTGTCATATCCACTAGGCTTGAGTGTGGCATGCCAAGAAATAAGCTCCCTAATAAATAGCCTAGATGAGTGTGAATTCCTCAGACACCAGTTTTCGACTGTGGCCAGATGTGTTTGGTATGATGCTTTTAGAAACTTCAAACACATTCTAGAAAGGGACCTTAAATTCAACCTCTTCGTTTGACAGACGTGCAAACAGGCCCAGAGAACAACAGGGACTTCCCTGAGGTCGTGTAGCTAGAGAGAGCCGCATGGAGCCTGACATGCATGTCCCCTGACTTCTAACCTAATCCAGTTCTCCCTGTCACACCACGGCCTCATCAAGATGGGGAAATACAGTGGTTCTCAAATGAGGGTGGTTTTGCCCCTCAGAGGACATTTGGCAATGTCTGAAGGTATCTTTGGTCATTACAGTTGGCTATGTGGGTGGCCAGCGAAGGTGGGTAGAGGTCAGGGATGCTGCACAGGACAGCCCCACAGTAAAGGACTCTTCGGCCCCAAATGTTAGCAGTGCCCAGTGGAGAAGCTGTGGGCCAGTCACTGTGGACTCTGGTGGCTTCCAAATGACAGCCTGTGTAAGCCCCGTGTGCCGGCTCCTTCAAACACTCTGGAGGCTGCACTGTGTGCTCTTGCACCCGCGTCCTGGCTCTACCCCCTGGCCTGGCCGCAGACATTCCTTTCCCGGAGGCAGCGTGGGCTGACTCCTTAGCGCTTGCACGGCAGCTGGCCTCACTGCTTGGACACAGCAGCTGTGTCACCCCAGCCTTGCCGACAGCTCTCTCGGGTGAGAAAGGAGGTACTCCAGCTGGTCACAGAAAGAGCAGCCAGCTGGGTTTGAAGGGAAACAGATTTCATTCTGATCCTGATTAAAGTACAAACCCATTTAGAGACGTGCCCTCTCTGATTGGGGATTTTTTAAAGGGTAATTGGGGTAACAGGTAGAGAGGAAACTTCATGACTCAGAATAGAAGGGAGGATGGATGCTCAGGGTGTGCCCCGGGCCTGCGCGGCCTACTTTTGCTGTACTCTGAGGGTAATCCTAACTCGATGCATGTGCATTGGGTCTCAGTGGCTCAGCAATTTAGATAAGTGATTTCAGGAATTCAATAAACTGCTCTCAGCCTTAGTTTCCCTGACTACAAAATGGCGGTGATAATGCCAATATTATAGGGTTGTTATTAAGATTAAGAGAGCTAATGGATGTAGAGAAGGGTTATAGTGTGGTGATTGGCATGCAGTCAGTGCTAAATAAATGGTAGCTCTCAGCTATTCTTTTCCTGCACCGTTAATGTATAACACACACCAGGTTTCACCAGCCTCTGATGATGCATCAGCCCCTCCTCCTTTGTTTGTAGTAGACCTCTCTGCTGTAATTACTGCAAGTTAACCTCTCTTCAAAGTGTCCCCATCCATTATGTTAACCATCCGCAAAGGGGTCCCTTCCTTCTCCCAACAAACCAGTCTTTCAGCTCTAGCCACCATTACCCCCGACTCTATCCCCTCCTCTTGCCTGAGCTGACTCCCCCTCCCCCTGTCAGTCAGGGAATGTCTTCCAAATGGCACAGTCATGGTGGTGGTTCAGGCTGTGGGTTCTCCCGAGGCCAGCCATATTAGAAGTCAGAGCGCATCATTCATGCAGAAGAGGAAGAAAAATCTTGCAATTCTGGGTCTTTTTCCTCATGGGCCACACAACAGCCCATCTCTTATTTAGAAATCCGTGCTGACTGGTTCTATCAGCTTCTTCCTCTGCCTCTCTCCCCAAAGGGACTTCAATCCATCTAAAACATAGGAGGAGACAAGATAGTCTATGATTCCCATTTTCTTCCATTCCTTCCCTCAAGCCAACACTTTTAGCTAGTCCCGCTGTGACGAGGCAAGCACTCCCAAACACAGCACAGCTGCACACAATTCCTGCAGAGCCCTGCGTGAGTGTGTGTCTCCTTGGCAGCTTTAGGCCCCCAACTCAGCACGTTCCCATTATGAAGAGGCCTGTTAGAAACCTAGAGGACTGGGTCAGGGCCCCAGAAAGAGGAGCAATAAAGCTGGTGGAGAAAGTGGCCAAACCTGAGAGAGGCAGAAGGAGGATGCATGAAGGGTAGGTTCCCCGGGGCCACAGAGCAAGAAATCAGACAGAGAGGCAATGCATCTGCATTGTAGTGATTGGCCCTGGCTGAAAGCAACAGTCAGCTGCAGCCTCTTTCTCATCACCAAAGCCCCATAGGTTTGGCTAGCCCAGGGCTCCACGTGACTTCCCAGCAAACCAAGCGAGGAACCCCATCACTTCCAAGTACTCAGTCCCCTGTGTGACTGCTACTTGAACTTGGGGTGTGAGAGGATGGCATGGGGATTTGCAGAATCTTCAGGAATGTCTTTCAGCACCTTCAGCTCCAGTTCCGGGACATTTCAACCCAGCCAAAAAAGTGAGTTTTGAGTTAATCTTTGAAACATTAGTAAAAATCCTTATGTAAGTGAAAAAGAAAGCATTCCAGATAGGAACTGGATGTGCAGAGGTCAGAGCAGCCACCGAGGGAGCAGACTTAATTTGATAAAGAGCTGAGGGAGTGGATTAGAAGAGATTAAAAAAGGAAAACGCCAGTCATCATTTTTCACCCCTAACGCCCAGAAAGACTAAATTCTAGTGTAATCTTTATGTTCAAACACGGCCATCAGCAGACTTAAAGTTTAAAACTTTTAAAGGGAGGCATTTGAAATTAATTTTGATGTGAGGGCATAGAAGAACCATATCTGGCACTGGACAAAGGAAAAATGCTTTCAAGGAAATAGGGCCTATGGTAGTGCTTCTGTAGCCAAATGCTGCACACGGAGGAATCGAAACACAGTGGATGGTAAATCCCGAACTTCTGTAGCAGAATATTGTTGTAGAGGAAGATTGTCACCTAAGGGGAGAACCCATCCGGGCTGCTTTAGTGATAAAGATGATGCTGGGATAATGCAAGTGTTGCCTGATAAGTAAACTAAATCCTGCCCTTTTAAAAATGCATGTCCAGGCTTGGCCAGTGTGACTCGGTTGGACTCACCCTGTGAACCAAGAGGTTGTTGGTTCAATTCCCAGTCAGGGCACATGCTGGGGGTTTCAGGCTTAATCCCCTTCAGGAGGCAGCCAATCAATGTTTCTCTCTCTCTCCCTCTCTCCCCTCTCTCCCCCCCACTCCTCCCTTTCTTTCTCTAAAATCAATAAAAACATATTAAAAACAAAATACACATCCAGACCAGCTGACATCACCAATCTAAGTTCTAAGTAACAGGTTTGTCCCAAAACAAACCTGAACCTGAATCCCTGTGATTCAACAGGGATTTTTTTTTTAGAGAAATATATTTTATGGGCTTACAAGAGGCTTTGTTGGAACTCACAATATCCTTGAACTGCAAGCAACAGTGATTTTAGAGGAGTGTTAATGCAGTGAACTTAAGTAGAAAAAAAAGAAAGGAAAACCCATACAATTGTCAGTGCTAAATGAACTGAGAAGTGGTTGGAAAGAACATTTTAGACTCAGTTCTTTCTATATTCTGTTTTTACTTTTAAGGAATCCTTTGGTATTGTTGAGCCCCATTGACTAGAATGGTACCGACATAATACGACATTTGTTTAGTATGTATATGTTTTCATATAATACTGTGGTGGAACCGGTCCATTTAGCTAGTGAGACTCATAAGATGTATTCAGACAACAAGGTTATTCTCCCAAACATAATATAACCCATTAGAACTCACTGGCTACACCACACTAGAGGGGCTTTCCCTGTCCTTGTCACTCTCAGAGAATGAAGAGTCATCTGTACAGCTAGTCACGGAGACAGTCTCATTTTAGTAATTCCAGGGAGAAGAGGAAAGGGGGCAGAGAAGTCTTCCTTAGCTAGTGCCATTGTAACTGGTGCCAGCGTTCTCTACACTTGCCTCACCGATCTCTTTCTCTAACCCTCTCTACCCCTCACTTACCAACCCAATTTCCCATCCAGTCCCACCCCTCCCCCAGGCCCTAAATCATCCCAGGGCCACTTACCAGACAATTAAAGACCGCCCTATAGCCCAAAGTCTACTAGAATTACTCAAACTAGCCAATCCTAAACTGTTTATTCTGCCTTACTGAGGAACACCCAATAAAGTCTCTGGTCTAGGCTCCCCCATCACTCCTTCTCTCTGACTAAGCCCGGTGCCTCCCCATTTGGCCCTGCATGGAGTGGTGTGCCCCTTCTTCCCTCAGGGAAAGTAAATCATAATTTCTCCTTTCAGTGGCTTTGGCCTCTCCATATCATCACTCAGTCATCTCCATCAGTTAAAAACCCCTTGGTACAAGAACTCAGAGCATTTCACAACTTGAAAAGTATTTATTTTGGGGGGAAGTGTCTCTGATTACATAGTACCTGGACTCAGAATCTTACAACCAACAGTTTAAGAGCAACCAAAAAAAAAGAAAAGAAAAAGTGATAGCCCAGCCATAGATACTTCATCTAAATTTTGTTTTAATGAGCTGAACTAACAGTTATGGAGGTAAAATGGGCAGTAAAAATTTACCTTTAACTCACTTATTTTCTGTGTCATTGGGTGCATAATGCAGCATTTCTCAAAGTATGTCCTCCAGAATACTCACCCCATAGACAGTGAACAGATAGTAGAGAAAAAATAATATTTTATTCAAGTTCTCTTGGAATCTCTGGATCAACATTTTCTGACACTCTGTTCTCTTCCAGGAATAGTGTTGGATACTTTACTTACTTTGCAATTTCCACTACTGAACACCAGTTGTGCTTTTTAGAATATTCAGAGAGCTAAATCTCAGGAGATTAACGAAGTTGCTCAAAGTTTTAAGAGGCCCATTAGATATTCACACTTAGATTTTATTGCCTTCAAAAGCCATACCTACAGAACACTATACAGTGGGGCCTTGACTTACGAGTGTCCTGACTAATGAGTTTTTTGAGATACCGACTGTCTCTCGGCCGATTTTTTGCATTGAGTTGACAGAGTAATTTGAGTTAACGAGCTCCTTAATGAGCTCCATAATGAGCTCGGTCTCGGAACAAATTAAACTCGTAAGTCAAGGCCCCACTGTATATGTATAAGAACACAATACTCTCTGAGAATTGGATGAGAGGAACACCATAGAGCAGTGATGGCGAACCATCAGAGGTGACACGCGAACTCATTTTTTTGGTTGATTTTTCTTTGTTAAATGGTATTTAAATATATAAAATAAATATCCAAAATATGTCTTTGTTTTACTATGGTTGCAAATATCAAAAAATTTCTATATGTGACACGGCACCAGAGTTAAGTTAGGGTTTTTCAAAGCGCTGACACGCCGAGCTCAAAAGGTTCGCCATCACTGCCCTAGAGTAACAAAACGATGGCTCGGAGAGCTAATTCCAACCCATCCACTAGCAGTTTCCCATGAGCATGGTTTGAACACATCTCTAAATGTCACAGGACATTGGCTTTGTCATAGGACAGATAGAGGACATAATAATAGAATGGATTCTATAATGTTAAGGAAAAGATTAGGATAATGAATATGATATCAAAACATAGAGAAGTTCCATAACAAAAAATAAGTATTTTTCTCTTTTCTAGAGTATTGGTGTTTGAAATTCCACTGTGGACCTGTAGCTTAGTTTGCTCCATGTAGGAAGTTTACATATCCTTAATTCTAATGCACTAAACTAAGACTTTAAAATAAAAAACCTCTGAGTACTGGTCAGTAACCAATGGATAAAGAGAGAGGCTGCTAGGGGGTAGGAGGACTGTGATGCTCTGGACCCCGTATCCCTGACCTTGAGATGTTGAGTTGGGGAAATCAGTGCAGCTGCTGGCACTGAAATAGCAATCTTGTAGGCAAGAACAAACCCACGGGACCAAGTATTAAATTCCAGTGCTGTGGGGTGAAAAAGATTGTGCAGCTCACTGTACGCTCTGTGATCAAAGTGATTTGGGGTCTTTCTAGAAGTTTTCAGAAATTAAAATTCTGGGAAAATAGGGAAGAGTAGAAAAGGATTAAATCTGCACTGTCCAATATCGTAGCCACAGGCTACATGTAAAGTTATGGAGAACTTGAAATGTGGCTTGTCCGCATCAAGATGTGCTATAAGTGTAAAATACATTTCCTTTCCTTTTAATAACTGCCATATGCCTTCTATTGGCTCTGTTCATCCACTTATCCATCAATCCATCCAACAAAAATTTATTAAGTCGTCGCCTCACGGTCAGGCCATGGTCAAGTTCATCCAGCTCCTTGGGCCCCATATTAAACACTGGCTTGGGGACTTGCATCTGACCTAAGTATGTTTCACATGTTGGATGAAAAATAGAATTGATTTTTGGTTATAGAGAAAATGACATCACTTCTAGAGTGTTTTCCCTAGATGCTAGGTGCCCTTGGCCTCCATTGTTCCATTTTTTGCTAGAAGATCCATTTGACTTGATTAGAGTGAAGAAGAATTATTTTCAAAGCATCTTCACAACCCATATACCCAGACAGTTGGGTGACCTGTATATAATAGTGTAAAAATAATTTTATTAGCTAGATGGGTCTTCATTTTAAATGGCTGCGTGGTACTGGGAAAGTAACCTCTCTGAAATCCATTGCATCATCTATTATAAGATTAGGGAATTGTACTTAATGATTGCTAAGGGTTCTTCTGGCTCTAACATAAATTCTAAATAATTGAAGGAATGTTGCTATTTTTGTATATCTGGAACATTCTTCCTGGTGACGTAAATTTCTGGAGGAAGATAAGGACCTTGTTTTCATTCATTGCTTGATATTTTGTATTGTTCTGTTCCATGGCCACTTCAAAGGTCTGACTGATTGGGTTATAATTGAGTACTGACAGAAAGGTAAAGTGGAAAGAACACTGGGCAAGAAGTCAGAGACCTACATCATGACTTCAGTCCTGCTACTAATATTTGTGTGACTGTGGGCAAGTCACCCCAGGGCCTTGAGCCCCAATTTCTTCTGTTAAATGTCAAGGCTGGGTTACATGGTCTCCACGGCACCCTCTTGCTCTAAAATTCTTTAGTTTTATATCTAGATATGCATTCAGTTAATTCTGGTCTCATCTGTTTTCATGAACCAGAGCCATAGATAATAAATTGTTGGCATGAGTGGCTCTCCCAAATATAGGATGAATGTCACAAGATGTAAAAAGTAAATGTGAGCCCTGACCAGGTTGGCTCAGTGGATAGAGCGTCGGCCTGTGAACTGAAGGGTCCCAGGTTCGATTCCGGTCAAGGGTATGTACCTTGGTTGCGAGCATATCCCCAGTAGGGGGTGTGCAGGAGGCAGCTGATCGATGTTTCTCTCTCGTCGATGTTTCTAACTCTCTATCCCCCTCCACTCCTCTCTGTAAAAAATGAATAAAATATATACATTTTTAAAAGTAAATGTGATTAGAGAGAATGCCATTTTATCAAAAGAGATCTCCAGTGCCCAGACCCACCCAGGACTGAGCCCAGTGTCATTTCTGACCATGCATTGATAAACTAGTTACATCAGCATGTTCATTTCCACTCTAACGAAATGCCCCTGCCATTGCCTTCAGGCCTTGGGCTGGCCATACCCTTAGGTACAGGAATTCTCATCTTTCCTGAGGGCCTGGTATCTGTTGTCATTTAACCCAGAGGATTCATGGCTCATGTATGACCTCTAGTTTATGAGCATGTAATTAACCATGACAGTTTTAGTGATTTCTGAGCAGTGATTCAGGCCAGACCTCTGGCCTGGGGCTCCATCCAGACATTTTTCAGGGTGCCTGATTTGGGAGCCTTTAGGTGCTGCTCTGTTACCGCATCTAGTGTTTGTCTTAATTCCCATCTCCTTTCCTTTTACATCTCCTCTAAGGCGTCTTATTTACTCCATCCATCCATTTCTCCATCTGTCAATCGACAAGAATTTATTGTGTCTACTTTAAGTCAGGCCTAAAGAAAAATAAAATAAAATATGATCACTGCTTTCAAGAGGTCCCTCTTGGACAAGTTTACAAATCAAGGCAAAGCTTTCAAATCCATTGCTACCTGGCACTGTGATGGACGAGCTGGTTAACAATAAAGATGACAAAAGCAATTTACTAATTGTGAAGTTTAGGGTTTATCAAGCAGTTTTTCAAAGTGTTTTCACTTCTTTGCAAAACTTAAAGGTGTTCAGTATCGTTATTTTATGTATCCATAAGAAAAAAAATGACAGCTTTAGTGATTTGTCCAAGATGACACATTTATTTTTTTATTTACTTACTGATCTCCCACTATATGCCAGGCATTGTTCCAGTAATAAACAAAGCAGTGTCTCTCTCTCCATGGAGCCATGTTTTAGAGGGGGTACCAACCATTCTCAAGTACATAGGAGTGGGCTGTTGGATATTGAGCAGTGCACCTGCATAGATGGAGAAATGGGTGCTATCTTAGGTAGTGTGGCCAGAGGAAGCTTCATGTAGGACAGTGATGGCGAACCTTTTGGCTCGGCGTGTCAGCATTTTGAAAAACCCGAACTTAACACTGGTGCCGTGTCACATATAGAAATTTTTTGATATTTGCAACCATAGTAAAACAAAGACATATTTTTGATATTTATTTTATATATTTAAATGCCATTTAACAAAGAAAAATCAACCAAAAAATTGAGTTCGTGTGTCACCTCTGACACACGTGTCATAGGTTTGCCATCACTGATGTAGGAGGTAATATTTGAGCAAAGACCTGAATTACGTGACGAAGCCAGCTGAGCAGAGAGCTTGGGGAAGAGCATTTTAGTGAGCGGACACAGCAGATATAAAGGCCTGGACGCTGGACCTGCGGTTGGAGGACCAGGAAGAAGGCCAGGGTAGCTGGCATGGAGTGTGTTCTTCCTCTGAGCCCACACGTTCATGGACTTGGCTTAGACAGAAATGTTCCTTTTCTTCTGCACGTGCTTGATATTTAACAGGAGTCAGACTGCGGCATTTTTAGACGACAACAAATCGTAGCTGTCCGACGGCGAGGGAAGGTGTTCGCCCCGAGGTTGAAGAGAGGGGACTCGTACAAATCGCAGGTGACACAGGATGTCATCTGAAAGGCTTACTGACTCCTGCTGCACACATGGTTCTTCACAGGTTGCTCTTTTCCGTCTTTGTTCACGAACGACCAAAAGGAGAAGGGAGTCAAGGAGTTCTACTCCTTCCTTTGTGAGTGGAGTCAATCCGGGGGTAGATGTGGGTTCCTTCTGTATTTCCTAACCCCGGCCTGCGGGCAGGAGCTCCGGAAGCAGCCTGGTACCTCGTACCTGCTGTGTGGGGAGTCAAGGGTATGGTTGTGACCCTGAAAAGGTGAACTGCATGCCGGTCCATCCATTTAGACTGAGATGCACTCTTCTCTACCTGCCGGGCCAGCCAGTGTGTTCAAAATGTCTGGTTTGGATGTGACTTCCGTTTTCTAAATAATTGATACAATATTCTAGGTATTGACTTTCAGTAAAACCCTGCTGCTCGCCATAGTTTCTCTTTCTCAGGTTTGCAGAGCTTGGAGATTAGAGACAGCTTTGAGGCAGCTCTGCTGACATTCTTAACTCAGGGACAGAGTTTAGAGCGAGTCTCATCGCACCATAACCCAGACTGGAGCTCAATCCAGGTGAGAGAGGGAGTTGCCTGATGCCTGTTACAGTGGCTTGCTCGGCCTGGCTGTGCTGTGTGTCAGGATTTGGAGCTTAAATCTACAGCAACAGAAAGAAACTCTGTGAATACTTAACAGTCGTCTGAAATTGGCAACTCGGAAACCAGGTCTTTCCAATATACAGAAACTAACTGGGTGATTCCCGCGTGTCTGCCTGGACCTCAGGGAAATAACTGTGGGCTTCCGTCTGGATCCACTGAAGAACTCGTTCTCTGGCACCTGACATTATTATGAAAGAGAGAGAAAAGCTGCAATAAGCCCAGCCTCAAGAATCTCTCCCTTTAACAGGAGCAGGGTGGGGTTTTTTTTTATCTGTTTGTTTTTGTTTTATTCCCCTAAGAAGACAGAGCATGCTAAGGCCAAATCTCTTTCAACTTTTTTTTTTTAATTTAATTTAATTTTATTTTTTTATATATTTTATTGATTTTTTACAGAGAGGAAGGGAGAGAGATAGAGAGTTAGAAACATCGATGAGAGAGAAACATCGATCAGTGCCGGGGTCCAACCCCAGCGGGTCCAGGGGTCCCCAAAGGCATGGACGGAGTCGGCGAAGAAGGAACGGCACTTAGACAGAGTTCAGTTGATCAGCAGCCTAGCCAGGATCTCCAGCCAGGATCTCCAGCCAAGTTCTGGTCTGGATCTCCAGAGAGGTTCTGCTTAGGATCTCCAGCCAGGTTCTGTGTCCATGTTCTCTTGCTAGGTTCTCCAGGTTCTCCAGCCAGGTTCTGCCCAGGTTCTCCAGCCAGGTTCAGTCACCAGGTTCTAGTCAGGTTCTCTTGCCAATTTCTATAGTCAGGTTCAGTCCAGGATCTTTTGCCATGTTCTCCCCAGCGAAGTTCTTCTGTCTCTAGAGAACGTTCTGTGTAGGTTCTGTGCCTCCTGGTTCTGTCTTCTAAGTTCTGTGTGTAGGTTCTGTCTTCTGAGTTCTGTGTTCTAAGTTCTGTGTGTAGGTTCTGTGCCTAGGTTCCATCTCTCTTGGTTCCGTATTCTAAGTTCTGTGTCTTGCTGTCTTATTACATCTGTATTTATACCAGTTGATTCAATCCTATCAATCTCTATTACAAAGGTTAGGGTGTTTCTTATCTCCATTCCAGGGAGTAAAGATTATGTAGCTTAAGCATGATTGTTTGTAGTTAAAGTGATTAATTACCCACCTGGCACTTAGTTAAGAGGTTTTATTCCCTCCCTAACTTCAGGGGAAAATCCCTACCTGGGGAAACAACCTTTCTCAGAGACCTTGGTTAAAACACATAGTGCCAAGAAGGTGAGCAAACATATTAAGAACAGTATGCCATATATGCCAGGTCCCTTGAAACAGCAAGCATGGACCGGCTCCCGGCAGATCAGCTGCCTCCTGCACATCTCCCACTGGGGATATGTGTGCAACCAAGGTACATGCCCTTGACCGGAATCGAACCTGGGACCCTTCAGTCCGCAGGCCGACGCTCTATCCACTGAGCCAAACCGGTTTCGGCCTCTTTCAACTTTTAACTGAAGGAAAGGACAGAACATTTATAAAACACCCCCAGCTTGCCACTTTCTAAGCTCGGTGACAAACATGTGAAGTACTCACCCATCCACCTTGGAAGTTTACTTGTATTTTATAGAAGAGGAAGCAGAGGTGCAAAGTATTAAGTGACTTGTGCAAGGTCACGTAAGGAATAGAGAATAGGACTGGCATATGGGAATGGGTCTTTTTGATACTGAAGCTGCTATTTCACTGCTCTGTGTAAAAAAAAAAAAAAAAAAGACAATTTTAAGTCTGAAAGTATTGAGTTATTCCCTAAGCTAATATCTTCATTGTATAATTACTTGCTTAAACTGTGACTTTTCCCAAGCTATTCAGCCACTCTGAAATGACTTTTTTTGTGTTTCCCGGACCTGGGCTCATTCTCACACATATATCAGTTAGTTGACACGCTGTTCTTTTTACTGCTTGCCCATTACAAGGCACTGTGTGATGAGAAAGGTGGCTTAGATGATAAAAAATGATTGGCGACTTTTCCCAGCACGCTCTCGGTGGAATGAAAAACGCGTGGCCCTTTATGATAAAGGGTTTCCTTTTACCTGAGCTTTGTAATTTCTAGGGGTCATCTTGGTTAAATTAGATTTTAATTCTGAAATATTGTTGCTGGAAATGTTCCCACTGGCCAGTTCACATGTCCTGAATAATAGGATTGGAGCCCAAATGGAAAGTGCTAGTAAATGAGGAAGATGTGCCCTGTAACCTTTGGGGACAAGTTTTCCTTTTTTTAATAGGAAGAGCTTTACACGTGCAAAAAGTTGTTACCGTAACAGGTATGTCCGACATTCCTGAATAGCAGAGGTGCCCCTCAGATGGGCATTTTTGTTAACCTGAGGTCTTCTCGGCCGTAACGAGGGACTCTGTGTTCTTTCTTCTCCTTTTATGCATCTCTTTCTTTCTGCCATGTTTTGAGACCAAGAGAGGGAGCTTGCTTGTTGGTTCACCTCTTTGACATTCGTGTGTTGTAGAGACTGTAGGAGAAAGTGAATCTGACTCACTAGGTCTGGCTTATACACAAAGTATACAGAGAGAGCCATTAATAAAACAAAGGCAACTCTCTCAAGACCCTTCTGTAAGCACATGGAATAGACACTTAACCAAAAGGAGCACCCTACTTCCAACGTCTAGTTGCCTACTTACCAACTTGTCTGACAAGTTCCCATGTGTTAAGCAGTTAATTTCTCAGAATCTGTGGTAGCCCCATTGCCAGCAAGGTCAAGATTCCTCTAAGCCAGCGGTTCTCAACCTGTGGGTCGCGACCCCTTTGGCGGTCGAACGACCCTTTCACAGGGGTCGCCTAAGACCATCCTGCATATCAGATATTTGCATTACGATTCATAACAGTAGCAACATTACAGTTCTAAAGTAGCAACGAAAATAATTTTATGGTTGGGTCACAACATGAGGAACTGTATTTAAAGGGCCAGAAGGTTGAGAACCACTGCTCTAAGCTCTTTGTAGTTGTGACATCGCTCATTCTTACATGACCACATTGTAAACTTAAGCCTGGCCACCTTTCCTGGCAGAGATCCAAGGGAAAGTTTTAAGTTAGTGCTTGAGAACTCTTGATACTGTCACATAATGGGGTTTCCCTCTCCTGGGAAGCAGAAGTGACTAATAGTCTATGACAATGGTGGCCATTTTCCGA
This sequence comes from Myotis myotis, assembly GCF_014108235.1. NCBI lineage: Eukaryota > Metazoa > Chordata > Mammalia > Chiroptera > Vespertilionidae > Myotis > Myotis myotis. The sequence goes on along the minus strand of NW_023416368.1, from coordinate 16,659,501 downwards.
AACAAAGCTAAGAAAGTCTCATGTTCTCTCCCAGAGAAGGGTTGGTTCACATCTGTAAGGAGTGAGTGGCAGATGTGGAGATTATGTAACATGGAAGAGTCCTTTATGAATATTTCTTTTCATTCAAAGTCATGCTCACTTGCTTTTCTGATATACTTCTCTTTCTGTAAACTGAATGTGGGGATAAAATTCTCTACCACTGAATTAGTCAGCATTCTCCAGAGAAGCAGAACCAATAGGGTGTGTGTGTGTGTGTGTGTGTGTGTGTGTGTGTGTAAAGAGATTTATTATAAGGAATTGCCTCATATGATTATGGAGGCTGACCGGTCTCAGAATCTGCAGCTAGCCAGCTGGAGACTCGGGAATGCTGATGATGCAGTTATAGTTCGAGTCCTAAGGCTGGAGAAAACAGAGCACTGATATTTAAGTTCTAGTCCAAAAGACAGCAGGCTGAGGTACTAGAAAGAACCAAGGATTCAATTCAAATCTGAAAAATTCCCCCTGACTCACGAGAGGGTCAGCCTTTTTGTGCTAGTCAGGCCTTCAACTGATTGGATGAGGCCCACCCACATTAGGGAGGGCAGTCTGCTTTACAGCGTCTACCAGTTCAAATGTGAACCTCATCCAGAAATGCTCTCACCTACACACCCAGAATAATGCTTGTCCAGATATCTGATCACAGCATGGCCTAATCACATTGACACACGAAATTAACCACCACAGTTACTATCCCAAAGAAAGTTTAAAAAAATGGTTGTGATTTAATTTGGTTCACTATATAGTCTTGATCTCCTATGCTGTCTGTTCTTCTTGCCCAAAGAATTTCCCCACTTCTGAGCCTCTTAAACTGTTCAGACTGTTAAAGTTCCCCTTCTTAAGGGATGGATTGAGGGTGTGGGTAATATCTGGCATACAAATTAAATGGGAATGAAAGGTAAATGGAATCCTTTTAACCAGTTTCAGTCTTTTAATATTTGATGATTTGATTATATGCAGTTAAAATCATTAAAGTGCTATCTTTTGCAGAGAGGAAGGCAGTCTTAATTTTTTACAAACCCTAAGACAGCCCTTCTCCTTTCCTTTCCTCCTGAATTCCTAGCTTTAAGATACCGGGTGAGTTCTAATTCCTTCACTTTCTCTTAGAAACTGTCTGAGACAAATTTAGTGGCAGATTCCTTTTTGCTTCTTCATACCTGCCCTTATCTCCTGCCTTGTGCATCCTCTTGACATTGGCAGCTCTGTCATTGACCCTCTTTCTCCTTCCTCCAGCACAAGCCTCTCAGAGCACATCAAGACAAGGAAGTGCTAAATAGTGTGTGGCAGAGTGTGACTGCCATAGATTAGAGAAGGTATTCAGAAAAGGAAGGAAGAAGGTGATGGATGTGGGAGCTGGGGGGTGTGGGGATGGATGGTTCAGTATAGAGCGCTATTGAGTATTTGCATGTGCCAGGCACCCTGCTAAGCAGATCAAAGGTGCACATGCACGCACGCGCATACACACACACACACACACACACTCCTCAAAGAAGGGCACCATAATCCCCATTTCATAGATATAAAAGGTTCAAGGAAGGTCTGATGACTAGTAAGTGATGGCATCTGGACCCCAAAATGGATCGTTTTGGTTTCATAACTCATGGTCTTGATCATTGTGCTCTATGAATTTGGCTAGGCAGAGGAAGTGGGAAATCCATTCCAAAATAATTATTTAAGTTGAACAAAATTGTAGAACCCATTATCATCAAGTTCTTTTTACTAGAACACTACTTTTGGAATGAATTCTAAGGTAGTCAGTACATCAAAGTTTTGGACTCTTGTGAAGTCTTGTTGGAATTTATCTAAATTAAAATGTAAACCAGTTCCCATCACACCCATCCTTAACATACTCCATTGGCACTGCTCAAATGTAGAATAAAAATCCAGACTAGGCCATAGAAACTTTTCCAAGATGCTCTGTAAGTCTGGTCCCTTCCATCCTGAACTCATCTACGACTGCCCTCTATCTTACACAGAGTTCTTCTCGGTGTTCCTCGATGTACCAGATTCAGTTTCCCTTCCCCCGGATCTCCCATGGTGACTCTCACTTCTTTTGGGTTTCTGCCGAGACAACTTCTTGCTCCTCCTGCCTGAAGTATACCCTCCCCTCTCTCCTCACTCTCTCCTTTCTTGGACTGCCTCATTCTTCATAGTACTTCAGAGCTCTGGCTGTGTAATGCTGAATAATAATAATAAAAACAGAAAGTACATTCCTTTGTTCACTGAGCAGACAGGATTTTCTGCGGATTTGGTAGTTCCCTGTGCTGCATTCGTTGTCCCACTGTTTCAAGAACCCTTGCATGTAACATGGGAAGAATATTAGGCCTCAGGGGTATGTGCCAGAGAAGCAGTAGATATCACCTGTGGATCACTACTGCTTCTCCTTTGTTTAAGGCTCAAGGTAATTGTAGAAACTGGCAAGACGCCTGTAGGACTGCAATACATCTGATACTAAGCTTTGGCAGGCCAATTTGGGCATCAAAACTTGAACAGAAGGGCCAAATTAGGAGGTAAGAAGGCTCTAGTGCCAGGAGTCCACGCACTAGCCTTCCTGTTTCTGAACTCATCCCTCTAAACCTTTCTCACAAGCATCAGAGAGGCACTGGGCCCTTTGAAGCTATAACTCGCCGTCTCATAAAAGACACTGCCGTGTACAACTGACAACTTTTCCTAATGAAAACAGAGAGAAGACAGGACAGGTAGCTCCCTTGGTGTTTTACTCCAGAGAAAGAATCTATTTGGGGAGGGATTTTCACAGCGTGCGTTTTTAATATCATTGGGCCCGCGTGTTAATCAGGCTTTGTACTGGTAGGAACTGCTCGTCCAGTGGCAGGATGGCCACTGTAGGGATTTCATCTGAACACTCAGCAGAGGCCTGGTCATATTTCACTTGTTTTCTTTGGTGTCGGCTAAAGACAAATGAGCCCCCACCTTTATCAACAAAAGCTCGCGATGCAGGCGATCACATTTTTCACCTGGGACAGGGGATGCGACTAGTTGCACTTTGGTATCCATCTCTCATTTTCTTCCCGCCCCGACAATCGATAAATTCTCCGCCGATGTCTCTTTTTGAAGGTTGCTTACAAGTTTCTGTTTCAGAACACTGTGCTACCATTGGTTCTTATGCCTAAATCCTCCCAGAATCCGGGTGTGCATTTGGAGTGATTTTGAAGAGCTGTGGTGTTTTTTGTTTTGTTTTTGTTGGGCAAAAACTGCCTAATTGCAGCATTTCTGAGTTGGGGGCCCCGGTGTCTTGCCGCAGCTGTAATTTGTCATCTGAAGAACATCCCATTCCTGTGCATCGTAGAAGAGGACTTTCTTTAAGAGGAAAAGACCTTAATGTTTATGCTGCAAGCTGCCATTTTGGGGGGAGAGGAAGCAGACGAGAGCAGCGAGGCTTGTCCGAGAGGGTTTGCACTGGGAGCCAGCGGAAGGTTGAGGCTGGCACCTGAGAACCATGCTTTTCTCACGATTCCATGCGATGTGCTTACATTTCCTCGCAAACATTCTTTTTTTTTTTTTTTTTATTAGTTAAGGTATTACAAATGTGTCCTCATCCCCCCCATTAACCCCCAACCTCCCCCACACACACAAACTCATGCTCCCATCCCCCTGTTGTCCATGTCCATTGGTTTGGCTTATATACATGTATACAAGTCCTTCGGTTGATCTCTTCCCCTTACCCCCGCCCTCCCCTACTTTCCTTCTGGGGATTGATAGCCTGATTCCTCGAAAACATTCTTTAAGGCTAATCTTGCATTGACGTCTAGAGGTGCACAGCCATCCCCGTGTTGATCTGGCTGTTTTCCCAAATGGCCAGCAAGAGCAGCTCTGGTCTGGGTGAGTGGTACCCAGGGGGCGTGGACTCACCAGGCAGACTTGGCTTCATCTGGGAGCTGCACTCGCGGTTCTCTGTGGCTGACAGCAGACTTTTCCTCCCCTCAGTCACTCTGGACTGTCTGTCTGCTCTGTGTCAGGGATTATGATAGGTGGTTGGGAAGAAAAGACACGGAAGATTCCGCCCTTGTCTGTGAGAAGCTTTCAATCAGATAGAGGGATTGACTAATAGGAGAGCCCAGGCAAGCACACCCGGGCTGCTATAGCACCTGCTGCAAGTTAGTTCATTTATGCTCACAGTTCCCAGCCACAGCATATCTCATGGCCAAACTTTCATTAGTGAGGAAATATAATCTTAGTTGTCTCCAAAGACACAGAGAGAAGCCACGTGTTCAAATGGTCACTCCTGTGTCATCGTATAGGCTGACTTCTCTGCTAAACCTCCTCACACATGTAGCTTGGGTAAGAATTGAATCTTACTCGTTTGAAGCCATTGAGAATGTTGTTGTTGTTACTGTGGTATATAACCTAGCCTCTGTAGACTGATACACATGGATTGTCTCATGTATCCCTCAAATTTAGAAAATATAATTATCTTTATTATTTAAGGAAGAGTGAGCTGTAGAAAGGGTACCAACAAGTTACGTGGTCAAGCCAACATTTAACCCTTGCAGTCTGATTTCAGAACTCATATTCTTAGCCAATGTACCCAAGTGTGTGTGTGTGTGTGTGTGTGTGTGTGTGTGTTCCAGTGACTAAGAAAAAGTGGTTTCCAAAAGACTGCTAGGAATGCCCTAAAGGGCAAGGAGAAATAAAACAATTTGGAAATAAAGAGAATTAGGCTCATTACCTGTGTGCGTGTATGTGGGAGGAATCCCTCCTCTTTGGTTCACCCCCAGGAAAAGTATAAACCAAGGAATGCCCATCCATATAGTGCTCCTGGCAACCAGGAAATACAGAATGCTTCCAATACTATAGCCTTGGCTCTATAAATTGTTAAAAGCAACTTTATAAGCTGTTATAAAATATAAGTGCATCTTTTCATGTGCTGCTGGCTATGTGTATGTCTTCTTTGGAAATATGTCTACTATTCAGATCCTCTGCCCATTTTTCACTTGAATTGTTTCTTTTTGTTATTGAATTATAGTACTTCTTCATATATTTTGGATATTAACCCCTTATCGGATATATGATTTGCAAATATCGTCTCCTATTTAATTTTGTTGATGGTTTCCTTCACTGTGTAAAAGCTTTTTAGTTTGATGTAATTCCATTTGCTCATTTTTGCCTTTGGAGTCAAATCCAAGAAAACATTGCTAAGACCAATGTCAGGGAGCTTACTGCATAGGTGTTCACATCCCCCCCCCCCCATGATCAGTGTTCCCCCCTTTGGGGGCTGTATCGCACTAGTTGAGAATGCATGCTCTAATATATTGGAATCTACCCCAGGGATAGGCCTAGGTCTTATCATTCTTATAATCCCCACAATAACTTTCAACATGCAGCACTCAGAAGGAAGCAATTCTATCCCGTGGCAAGTATTTGCTGATTGCATACTCTGAGCTAGGCAATGTTTTAGAAATTGAAACTACTGCGGACAAAAACCCTACCCCTCATGAAGCTTACCTTCAAAAACAATCTGTGTCTAGATAAAATTGCTTTAATCCGCACTAAGGAGCGCCGGCCAGTAAAAGTGCTCTGGCAGGAGAGAGCCTCGGGACCTGCTGACTGAAATAGGACTTGGCATTTCTTCCAGCTTGAAAATGTGCTGACGGGATTAAAAACCTGTTCATGCTGATGGAGCAGGAAATTCCGGGGAGCACGAAATAGTACTCTCTTCAAATCAATGCAATCCCTATTCCCAGCCCCCTCCCACAAGGCCCAGCAGGGCATTCCACTCCACGTCGCTAGGATCTTCAGGATGCCCCAGTGCTTTGCCCTGTGCTTGGCTCCTGGGCCCACCAGTCACTGTCTTTCATTGGCACTGGCTGAGAGAATTATGGCCCGACCCACGTGGTCCCTTTAGGTCTAGAGAAGAGACCTCTCTGCTATTCCTGGGGGAGGGGAACCTTGGACTGTCTGGAGCCCACTTCCCTCTGAGGTCCTAACCCCTCCTGGGGACACTGGGGGGACAGTGGTCTATAGAACTCATGGCAATCACAGACCTCTTATCCACCCCCAGCTGGGAAAAGTCTCCTCCTTGCCTCCCGTCCCAGCACACCTGGCACAATCCATTCAATCAGAGTTACCTTGTACAATAGGTGAGACCAACCCCCCCTACCCACCCCCCCCCCACACACACACACACACTCACTGCTTTCGGCTTTTTCTGCTGCTTTGCTCTCAAAATCTCTAAGCCTTGTGATTACAAAGCCTGGGAATCTGTTTGAAATGATGATGAAAAGGACCAAGGTTTGGCATGAGTGACGTGAAGAAGGAAACAAATTAATATTTCAGTCTCTTGTCTTGCCACTCTAAAATCACTTTAATCTATACTCACTTTACAGAACATTGTCCATTTGACATCCTCAAGCAGCCAGTCTGGACCAGAGATTCGGCAGTCTGTCCCTCTGAGATTCGGCAGTCTGTCCCATGCTTCTAGGTCTCTGGATCTATTTCATTCAGCAGTTAATTTTGTTCATTAGATTCCACATATGAGTGAGATCATGTGATACTTGGCTTTCTCTGACTGGCTTATTTTGCTTAGCATAATGCTCCTCAGGTCCTTAGGCAGTTAAAGGGGAAATGGTTTCAATGAGGCTGTTCTCAAGCTGTTTTGATGTGTATCAAATCCAGTCCGATAGTTACAGAGCCATAAAAGAGACTCTAATGTGGACTACATCAGTTGGCTATTCTAATCTGCTTTGCGTTATATTCTCAAAACACAGGCCAATAAAAAAATTCATACTGACAGGCCTTTCCCACCACATGCCTTCAGGCAGAACTAAGGACTGGGAGGGAAACTGGAAAAATGAAGTGACGATGAATAATAATAGGAAGAAACTGTAGGTAGAAGAAATGATAGATTCGTCAAGTTTGTAGTGAGTTTTCTAACAAGTCAGGTATTTAAGCAAAGGGAAGTTACTATTGCAAAGGAGTTAATTGACTGATGAGATGAATGTTTCTCAAACTTCAGTCATTCTGGTACCTTCCTTGCTGTTCCCCTTTGGCTATGTACCACCTGTGATACAGTCTCAGAGGCCAGAACGGAAAGGGACTTAATGTTTTTGAGACTCTCCATGGCTCACAGCACACAATTACAGCCGGCCTTCCATATCTGCGGATTCTGCATTTGCAGATTCAATTTTCCATGGATCAAAAATATGTGGGAAAATGTTACATTGTTACTGACATGTACCATGTAGTTAGACCTACCATGATGGGTTGGGTTGAACAGGTACAGACTTTTTCTTGCCACTATTCCCTAAGCATAACAACTATTAGAGTCTAACAGTTATTTACATAGCATTTATATTGTATCAGGCATTATAAGAAATCTGGAAATGGCTTAAAGTATACAGAAGGATGAGCATAGATTATATGCAAATACTATTCCATTTTTATAAGGGACCTGAGCGTGGATTTTGGTATCCATGGAGGGCAGGGGTTCCTGTGACCAATCCCCCACAGATACCAAGAGACTGCTGATATATGCACAAGTAGGCTTTCCAGAAATAGCTCTTCATTTTCTCTTTTTTGTTGCGGATTCCACCTGCTGCTGGTGTGATATGAACATGCCCTTCAGTAGGTGGCCTCTCACCCTGGCTTTGAATGCCCAGTCTGGGGCCCTCTTGGCAGAGTTGTCCCCACAAGAACTCAAAATAGAAACATACAGATGGCATGCTATCCAGGAAAGAGCAATATTACCTGAGAGATGTGTTCCCAGCCACAGGTCAAACTGCTGTTATGAAGCGGGGAGGGGGAAAGTGCTCATTTTCTGCTTGGCCGTACCCCACGCCCCCTCCCCCACGCGGTGTCAGTGCTGAATGTGATGAGGTCCAGAGCGCATGGCAGTGCCAGGGAGATTCCGGTGAGAAACTGCAGGGGTGTGAGCAGAGTGAGTGAAATGGGCTGGAGCGTGGTTCAGGCAGGTGGCTGCTGCTGAAGTCCGGCTGATGGTAGAAGACAGGCTGAGACTTGCCGGGAATTCCATTTTTTTACGAGTAGCTGAACAACCTGGATTTTTTTTATTCAAATCATTCCGTTTCCTAATGTCATTATGTCAAAATAGAGGAATAAATTTTTAAAGCGTATATGTATGTATGTGTGTATGTGTACTAGTATGTGTGTGTATGCTTTATTTTCTTAAATTGAGTCTTCAGCTTGTATACTTTTGTCTATATTTTAATATTTCCAGAATAAACTATTAGGAAAAATGTCAGTAACTAATTTGACTTCCTAAATGTGTTGGGAGCCAAATACACCCTGTCTGTAGGCTGGATTTGACCAACAGACTGCCAGTTTGTGATTTCTGCATAGAGTTTTAGAAAAAAGGGTCTCTGATTTTAACGTAAGGAATCATCTCTTCTCTCTTCCCATTCACCACCTGCCTCCATTCTTTCTGCACTGCCTTGCCTAGCAAAAAGGACCCCCTTCATCTAGGCAAGTGAATGACTGAGGGGCATTACAGATTGCTCAGAATATAATTTTCTTAGCATAGTGAGCAAAGAGGACAGTATGCATAATTGCATTGAACAGTGCCTTCTGGTATTTTATGTATTTCTTTGGTCCCAACTACCCCTCATTCTACTCTCTCTTTTATTTTTTTTTAAATATATTTTATTGATTTTTTTTTTTTTTTACAGAGAGGAAGGGAGAGGGATAGAGAGTTAGAAACATCGATGAGAGAGAAACATCGATCAGCTGCTTCCTGCACACCTCCTACTGGGTATGTGCCTGCAACCAAGGTACTTGCCCTTGACCGGAATCGAACCTGCAACCCTTGAGTCTGCAGGCTGACGTTCTATCCACTGAGCCAAACCGGTTAGGGCTCTACTCTCTCTTTTAAAAAAGGAGGGCAATCACTTTGTTTTAACACGAAAGCCTGAGATATTTTGAAAGTTTGACTAATTGCATTTTCTTGTTACCTCTGTGCCTCTATTTCAGGATGGAATGGGAAACTTGAGAATCACAGAAAAAGGTCTAAAGCTAGAAGGAGACTCAGAATTCTTGCAACCTCTCTACGCCAAAGAAATCCAGTCCCGACCGGTAAGTTTCTGCTGAGAGAAAGTATTATTGTTCCTTGGGAATCCAAATCTGGAGAAATCTATCTTGCCATCAGCTGAGTATAAAGAGTGGCATAGGGGGTGATGATACAGGCAATGAGATGCATTCGAGTCTAAAGTCTTGAGTGTAATCACAGCTCAATTGAAGAACTGAAGTTTGGGAAGGTAGTATGTCCCACGCCACACAGTTCTGAAGTAGCAGAGCAAGGATTCCCACTCAGACATATATTCTGAAGCTTTGCTGTTAACTACAGTCTCATTCCTATGCTTTTTCTCTCATTCTTCCTCTTTTGCCATGATAGAAGCGATTCCTAGATTCCTGGGCTTTTATTAACCGATATTATCAAAATTAACTTTTGTTTAGGAGTGGTTTTTTGGTGGTTTTTTGTTTCTCTGGTTTTTATTTTTTGTTTCCTGGTGGGTGGTGGAATTTGCTGGTTGGAAGGGATTATTAATACATTTGCTTTGCCTGGATTGATCCGCATCCACCTGCAAGCAAAGAGCAGCGGGAAAGTTCCCCAAAGCGTCATTTGCTTCATGTGCATTGATTAGGGTAATTAATGAAATTCAGCAACTTGATGCAGTGGGTAATTATATCTGAATGCTATCTAAACTACTGAGTTGTACCAAACTGAGTGCAATTGTTGAATTGCCAACAAATGTATTTCCTTGTGTGCCTAGTGAAAGAGAGGAAGCCATGATGTTAAAATCGTCAAAAAGAACAAATCAGCTTATGTACACAATGATTATTAAATTTAACTGGAACTCACAGTATACTGGCTTGAGCACTTAAAGTACCAAGAATATTGTAAATGTATCCATTGTCTTTGAGGAAACTATATCCTAGAAGGAGTAATGGAATGGAACTATAACAAGGAGGTTCGGGAGATGATTCTGCTAAACAATTTATTGTATTTTCTCCAGCCATCTATCATGAGTATACAGGGTGTCCCTAAAAAATATATACACACTTTAACAGCTGATAGCTCAGTTTTGAAAATGAAATGTATTTTAATAAACACTGCCTTTATAATTATTCAAAGGGTGTATATACATTTTTAGAGACCCCCCTCCCATATTTATTTTAACAAAAACATACTTTTCATGCTATTCTGTACTTTTTCCTCCAAATAATATATTAACAGTAAAAATTGTATAGCTAAATAATATTTAAAAGTTTAAGAGCTTTTTTGAGGTATGACTGATGAAGAATAAACTATACATATGTAAGGTGCAATTCGAGAAGTATTCACATATGTGTATACTTGTGACACTATCACCACAATGAAGACAATGAACGTGTGTCACCTCTAAGAGTTCCTCCATGCCTTCATCCTGTGGCACCCTCCCTACTTCCCCAACCCTGTCCGCAAGCAACCACCCGTCTACTTTCTGTCCTTTACATTCTCTTGCATTTCTTAGAACTTCAATAAATGAAATCAGACAGTTTGCAAACCTAAATAAGTTTAATAATAAATTGTGTATGCCATTTTATCAAGATCATTTTTAACCATCGATTTATTTTGCAACTTAAAGAAGAATAAGATTGTTTTTGCCTGTGATTGGGCTGCGTCTTGGTTTGGCTGAGGAGAGAGATTACAAGTGGCTCAGGGCATAGCCGTGACTGTTTTTCTTCTGGATGACCACAGAGATAGAAATAGAGGATCACATATTAGACATGACAACAACAGTGGCATTAGTCTTTCTTTGAGTTGTCACAAAAAGTGAAAATATATACTGTATTTTTCCGTGTTTAAGATGCTATTTTTTTCTAAAATCGTGAGACTGAACATCGAGGGGCATCTTATACATGGAAGTCAGCCGAGAAGGGAGCCTCATGGGTGTGTAGCTGCCCATACCTTGTCAAACAGGCTTCCTCCAGTCATGAGCCTTACTGTTAATGACATCAGCTGATGCTGTAATTGGAGGTGGAGGTGGAGAGTGCACAGAAGCAACAGATACTGGAGCATTCTGAGCCCATAAAGATGTCAAAAAATAAAAGTTAAATAACGGTAAGCAATTGTCTCATTCTGCAAAATTCAAACTGAATGTAATCAGCTATGCATAAGAGCATGAAAAGAGAGCTGCAGAGAGATGATTTGGACCTCCTCCTACTAAACAGGAAGAACAGCTCCTTAAGATGCCGAAAAAGAAGAAGGCCTTAAGAGGAAAACCAGCAAAATGGGCAAACTTGGAGCAGAGGCTTAAGACTTGGATTATGGAGCAGCTCCAGAGTAGCTTATGTGTGTCAACCAAACTTACTCAATGTCAGGCAAGAATGTTTGCAAGCGAAATGAACATTGTGGATTTTATAGGAAAGGCAAAATGGTGCTTCAATTTCATGAGGAGAGAAGGGTTGGCCATGAGAACACAAACAAAGTTAGCTCAGAAAATACCACAGGTTTATGAGGATGATCTCACATGTATAGACAGTGACTCAGAAGACAGCAGTGATACAATAGAAGTTGAAGAAATTGATATGTCTGGAACTAATAGAGATGAAGAAGAGAGCAGTGATGCAACAGAGGCTGAATAAAGTGGTATGCTGCATAATATCATAGTACTGGTATGTAAACATTACCTGCAGTAATCTATATATATAAAACACTAATATGCAAATAGACTGAACAGCAGAACAACCAAACAGTTGGTTGCTATGATGTGCACTGACCACCAGGGGGCGCGCGCAGAACATGGCAGGTGTCGGCTGTGGCGGGATGGTGGATCAGGTGAGCAGGGGTGCCAGACCAAGGCAGGGGCGCCAGTCACTGTCATCCGGCCGAGCCTCTGGTGGTTACTGAAAATGCTTTGCTCTCATGCGCCGCGGTCCCGCCAGGCACTCACACCTGCTAATGGTGCCAGCCCTGCTCGCACCCACTGCCAGTGCCCAGCGCCAGCCCCAATTGCTTGGTGCTATCAGTGGGTGTGAGTGGCAGCTGCTGGCCCCAATCACCCCTCAGGGCTTCTCCACCTCTCCCTGCTCCTGAAGGGCAATCAGGCAGCAGCCACTGACACCCGCTGCTGGCACTAGCCCCAATAGCTCTACACCGTCAGTGGGTGCGAGTGGGGGCGGCACTGTCAGTGCATGGGAATGGCAGTGGTGGGAGTGGGGCTTCCAGCAGACAGGGGAATGGGGGCTGCAGCGGGAGGGGCCAGGCGGGGGCACAGAGGATGGAGCAAGACCTGCCCCTGTGCTCACTGCAGCCTCATGGCCCACAGTTCCTTTCAAGGTGCACGAATTCATGCACTGGGCCCCTAATTACTAAATAAAAATGTGTTCTGTTTTATGTTTAAAATATTGATTTCTTAATTTTGGGTTGGAAAAGTGGGGGATGTCTTATACACAGGGGCATCTTATACAAGGAAAATTATGGTATGTTGGATCAGAAAGGCAAAAGAATAAACTAGAAGCTGGTGACGTAGTGTATAGGGCTTCCCTTACCTCAAACACAGAGATAATTGCCAGCTTAGCAAAATTGGGGTTCTGGTAGCAAAGAAGGTCTTGGGAATGACTGTTGGGCAGGCAGTCAATAGAATTTGCCATACTTAGTAATCATAACCTCACACGATGATCACGTGAGCGTCACACAGAGAAGCTTTCCATTCTCCACCTGGCATCCGCGGCTTATTGGTTCTTTCTGATGTACCTAACTGTTGCTTACAGACTGCCTCTGGAAGACTCTTCACTGAAGGCTGAACTGCAGAATCATTCTCCATAGGTCATAGCTGCTTCTATTTTATGGGGCGCCTTCTTCTTTTCCCAGTGTCCAGTTGAACAAGGTTACTCAACCCCGCTAAGTAAGGATAGCTAGTGAAGCAACACTTGACTTCATTTTGGTTTTGTGTTTCATTGATCTGAGATGAATTAGATTGGGTAAGCAATCCCTGCAATGTTCAATACTGTATCTGATTTCATTATTGAAGGTTGCAACCCTGGTAAAGTCACAACACATTGATTCGGATGATCGTAATCACTTTGGAAGATAAGTTGGTAAGAAAGTGTTTATCTCTATAAAAACTTCCATCTGGGAGTAGAAAGAAAGCCGTGGGACTTCATGCCACTCAGAAATTAGATTGAAGAGGACACACACTAAATGAACTATTCTACCATCACATCAGAAGACCAGCTCTAAGAAGGAAACTGGAAACAACAGTGGATGATACCAGACGGAGCTTAATCATGTCTGATCCAATCACTGAGAGGATATCTCTGCTTCACAGATTCATTGTGAGGGTGAAATGAAGTAGTCTGTGACCTGCCTTATGAACTATTGAGTGAACTATTGATATGAAGGCTTACGACAGAAGTATAGTTAATTCACAGTGTTTTCTTTTAACATGAATTTGTTTCTGATGTTTTAATACCTGGAGATTTGACTTTTTTAAAAAATCTACATTTTTCTGAGTCTCATGAAAAAATCAGAAACCCTGGCAAAGTGGTTTGATCTTCCTAAAGACGAGCCAAGCAGCAGCTGCCTCTTTGGGAGGGCATCTGTTCTGCAGTTTGCCACAGTCTCCCCTAGTCACTATTGTCTCCGTCCCAACCTCTTCACTCATTTCTGTAATGAGTCCTTGAGGTTCCCTGAGGACGCAGCTCCTGGTTTGTGAGGATGAGAATGTGTGTATCTCATCATGCAGAAGGCCAGAAATTAGGTCGACTTCTTAGGATTCTAGTCACTCGTGGCTCCCTGTTCCTCCCTTCTTGTTTCTCTCTCCTTTGCCTCCATTTCTCCTCCTGGTCTGAATCATGTGAGTTTGCAATAGCAGCAAGCTCAGTGACAACAAAACAGATCACGAATGGGGAGGAGGCAGACAAGTAACAGAAGGTAAAACTGTGGAATTGGCTTGCTCTGCCTGACGGGGGGAGAAAAAGTGATATGGGCTGGCAGACAAGCATAAGCCTTGCCTGAACAGGCTCTGCTGACGATGATTTAGTTGCGATGCGTAGAGCCCTGTCTCTCTGGTTAGTGTAGAAACCAAATGAAGGCTGCGGTGGCTTCTCCCCAGTAAGCGAAACAGCTTCAACTCCCAGCTGAACATATTGCACACAAAACAGTATTTTCCGTGCCACTTGCATGGAACATGAACATCTTGCTGTCTTTAATTAAGAAGTTAACTGGACCGTGAAGTATTGCCTGAGTAAATAAAAGTGATTTGTACTAAGTCAGAGGGGTGCAGTAGGCATCTTTGCCTTCCTTTGCTCACACATAAATTATGGAGATTATTAAAAATTGGAAGGGCCACCTAGAAGCCCATCTGTACTGGGAAGCTGATTGCTGTTCCCAAAATGTATCTCCCTTTCTACTTGTAGTGATTTATTGTGGACGAGAGCGGGAACCGGCTGCTTCCTCTCCTTCTTTAAACAGATACGCAAAGTTTGAATAGCTCCACATTTAATACGATGGTGGGTTGGTTTGTTTATCCTGGGAAACGGAGCTGGTTAATCAAAGGCTTTGGGTTGCTGTAGAATTAAAGTTGGCCGATGAGGATTTTGTTCTTCCTTTAGTTTAAGAGCAACTAAGCAGGTGTGCTTTTCTTAAATGATGGTTGTGCCGGAAATGTAAGAGTTGCCAAGAGTTTTGGTCAGATCTCGGGTATAATCACAGCAGCCGGTTTCCATAGAAAGAGGTCCGAACTTCAAATGAGGCTGAGAATGTTTAATTGTATGATTCGAGGGCCAGCAGGCAGGTAGGCTACTCCAGATCCATTCTTGTTGCCTGTCACATCATAGTGTCCAAAAGTCCATGACTGGTGTCTCATTTATTTGAAGACTCAGAAATGTGCATTCATGCCAAACCCACATGGCAAATTCTCTCCCCGTAACCCCCGAGCGCATACACATTCACACAAAGGATTTGAAGTAACTTAAAAGAAGTATGTGCAGTAACACAGTAAGAAAGGATATACTTGGTTAAGGAAACTATAAATTTGAACATGAGGGATAGGTGGTGGCAGCTTAATTGAATACAAGGGACAGGGCAGAGCGTCTGGTAGTTACTCTTGCTAAGCCTGGAGTTTGGGACCAAGTCTCCAAACTGAGAAACCCAGTCTCTGGGATAAAACCTGCTCTCTCTGCGCTCCAGAGATTCATGCGATGTCCTGAGCTGGAGGAGGGTTACAGCTGGAGTTTGGCATCTAGAAAGTACACTAGATTCAAAGCTATGGAACCCGACTTCTCTTTTTACTGTCAGTGCTGACGTGATCAGCGGTGAGCCCTTACCATGTCATTCCTCTTCTCTGTTTCTTTATCTGTGAACTAAAGAGGTTGGACGTGACCAGTCTACAACTTTTTTTTTAAGCCGTGGAATTGTTTAAAGTCACATTTTGCTTAGGACCCCAAAATTGGGACCAGATGGAAACTGAGCTGCTCTGGTTGGGGACTGAAGTTGGGGGGGGAGGTTAGCCTAGTGCCTTATCCACCCTGTTTCTCTGTCACCAGGCACAGATGCCGGGACCCTGGAGTGGGGTGGGGCGGGGGGGGGGGAGGCGGGGGTGTCCACATACCACAGTTTGAGAACCAACAGACTATGAAAACCTGGCCTAGCTTCATCTAGGTTCTGTTTAAATGGCAATTCCTCATGGAGACCTTCCCTGACCACCCATAAAAACATATATTCCTTAGTAGCTTTATTTTTTGTCACTGTAGTATATTACATATTAACTACTGGTTATATTAATTTTTATCTGTATAGTATATGTATGTGTATAGTACACCATTAAATATTTCTATACCTAACTGTTTTTGCTTATCCAATTACCATTTAATCCCCATAATGGCAGCGACATACTAATAGAAAAGCAGTTACTAATTAATCTTGAAGAACAGGCTTTGGGACATCCACTTCCTGCTCAAATCCTGGCTCCAGAATTTACTAGCTTTGTTATCTTGAGCAAATTACTTGACCTTTTCTGTGCCTCACTTTCCTCATCTGTAAAATGGGCATAAAAATAGCACTGACTCATAAACTCATTATAGGATCATAGGGTTCATTTATTTTATACAATTATATAAGCTTATTATGTAAATTTGACTTTTTATAGAGCAGTGCCTTGAGTATAAAGCACTATACAAAATTTCACTATTAATAATTGATTACTATTAACATTTGTTAATATTATTTGCTTGGTTTACCACTGTATCCCTAGATCCTAGAGTTGTGTTGTCATATGGAAGGAAAGCATTTTTTGAATAAATGAATGAATGAATGAATGAATGTTCTCTTAGGATCCTTGTGACTCAAAGATTCTATAAGAGCATCTCAGGTGGGAAGATAAAGATAAATTTCTCTTTTATTGAGGTGTATAGATTGATTATATCAACCACATATTAAATATTCTATCATGTGGAAGATGGCTTGAGCAACTGTGCAATATGAGGCCATGAGGGGAGCAGGTCAGACCAGTTGGAAGAGATAAAATTGATGCTAAAGGTACAAAACACCCATCTTTCCCTACTTTGCAATTCGGCCCTGACGTAAAGCCTGGATTGGTGCCATCCACAGGCTAAAGGAAGCCCCAAGTGTGGGGCTGTGTGCTACAGGCAGGAAAGTCTAAGAGAACAAAATGGGCACTTCAGCCCTTCAAATCTTTCAGCTTCTCTTCCTCGTCACTATGGCACATCAGTGCCATCTATAACTCATCATTTTAGGAACATCCCAGCCACCTGTCATGACTACTTGGGGTCAGACTGGTTCTCTCTTATTTCATAAATAATGATTAAGAGGGATAAGTACACACCATAGTCTATTGTGATTTGGTTTTTATTCCTTTAATGGTAGGAAGAGTACTACTTCCGTTTAGGTGGTATCTCACAGCCGATAATACCTGCTGAGTACCTGGAGAGAATAGTGGCAAAAGATGTTAGCTTTACAGAAGGAGGATGTTTGAATACATTCTTAGAGGTTTTGTTGTTCTTCACTACTAAAAGGCTGGCCAAAAAAAAAGTCACTTTAAAAAAATCATTTTCTTACTGCTGTAATCAAAACATACTCCTCTGCAGGCAACTCCCGTTACAAGCAGCACTTTATAATTGCTGTGGGTGTGTTGCACTGTTAGTCTTTATTTTTCAAAACTTGTTCATTGTCAAAAACACCAATAATTTTTCAGGAGATGTCATTTCAGAGGCCCGGATAGCACT
The DNA here is from genome assembly GCF_014108235.1 of Myotis myotis. Lineage (NCBI taxonomy): Eukaryota > Metazoa > Chordata > Mammalia > Chiroptera > Vespertilionidae > Myotis > Myotis myotis. The sequence continues at coordinate 16,642,266 of NW_023416368.1, read as the reverse complement.
ACTTTGCCACCTGAAAATTATAAGAAATACTTAGGCTTACTTTGATGTTGTGATCTGCATCCGCCGAGTGCACCCTTTGATGCAGTGCCCTGTGAATCATTACCAGTGATGTTTTAAATGGCAGGTGCCTAAATTATGAGTGTGGGACTTACTCTTTTCATGAATGATTCTGTTTGTATCAGCACTGATTCTTCCTCTGGGCAAATACGAAATAGCCACCAAGTAAACGAGGCTTTTAAGACTGATAAATATCTTGTAGATGTATTTGTTGCATCCTAGAGGAGCGAGAGACAGACTGGTAAAAATCACAGTGTTAAAAGAATAAGACATGCAGACCACCCTGGTTTTTGTTGCTCAGTGCAATAAGGTAGATTTCTCTACCTAGGAAGCCATAGCTTCCCTCTGGTAACATCAGAGTCATGGAAATAAAGTGTCATCTCTCTACAGTAAAAGACATGTACAGATGGTAGGATAATTGCAATTTTCCACTGTCAAGCTGTATATATTGGATTCAGGCCTCAGTTAAAGCTCAGGCAGTTATATTAAAAAAAAATTAGAGGAATGTTATGGAAAATGAATTATCCTTAGGTCGTAGCTCATTAATAGATGAGAAATGGAGCTGGCTTTCTTTTTAAATTATTAATGTATGAGTATTCCTATCACTGCATGGATATGTAGTTCCCATATTTGTTTCTGACTTCAGTTGTCAACAAACCAAGGCTTTCCATTTATTTCTTAGCCTTCTCGATAAGTTTTTAAGTCTTACCATGCGAGTTTTCTGAGATGTGGAGTTCACCCCCAGGCTCTCTCTTGCTGCCACAGAGTGTTCACTAAATCACAGGCTCCTGTCATGATACCTTAGCAGCTCTCTGGTTAGGCTACAGAAAAAAAGTTTAAGGAAAACAAAACAGGAATTGACATTACAACAGAGTTAGTATGAAAAGATAGCCAACGCCAGCACAGTCATGGATTGTACGAGATGATTGCCCACTCTCAGTGAGTGAAGATAGTGGGGACTGTTGCTGTCGAGGTGCCTACCACCACAGCTCATCACAGGGCTCATGAACCTGTAGGATTCAACAATGTTGGTTGTATGTGATCAAGTCACTTGGTTTTGATTTTTGTAGTTGGCCTGTATGACAAAAATATGTTACTATTTGAAAAATCATCCTTGTCAAGTCTTACATCACTGATCGTGTAATATCTGTGGTTTGGTACGCACAACTAACCACGGAGACTGTGCTAAGTAGAGGAATAAGAAATTCTACAGAAGCCTGGACCATTATGTTCTTGAGATATCTAACAAATCACTGCCAGGAAATGGGGAATGGTTAGAAAAATTTCAAGTGTTCCTAAGTGCCTGCAGGGGTTTCGCTGCTCTCGTTTTAATATTGTATATCTATAACTTTAATACATATTAAATGATTTGTTTTTATGGATATTAAGTGAACTATATAATATATGGAAAATAGCCTAGCAAAGAGCCTGGCCCATAGTAATTGCTCATAAATGTTTGCTGAATTTGAATATAAATAATGTGTGATTAGGCTTTCGTGTTGTCATAGCTAACAGCCATAGTCCTAATGCGAAGTTATCTCATTTATTCCTTACAGTAACCCTAGGAAGCTCTATCATTTTGACGTTCTCTTAAGAGGTGAGAGGAAAAGGCTTAGAAAGGTTTAGGAAGAACACACATCTAATATCCCAACCCACGTTGACGCTAACACCGTGGTCTTAACCGGAGTGCTGTCTCATCTTGGAATAATAAACAGTAGTCAGATGTTGGCCTGTGCTGTTGGCCTAACTTGCTTTCCTTGAAGCCCTAGGAAACATGCAGACACTTGTCAGTTTCATGACAGTGAGAGCATCTTATTTCCTTTCTCTGCCAATGGCGGTTTCTGTGGCCATCTCCTTCTGATGGCCTTTGTTCTCTAGTTTTCCCACATGCAGTTACCATGTATTGTCCATTCCAACCAGAGATCTCCTAAATTGTCCCACCTCCCACTACAACATTTTTTCTCTCTGGTCACGCCTTCAGTTAGAATTCTATTACAGTATCTACTATTTGGAAATGATCAAGGATCCATGTGCTAATTAAATCTGACTCAGGAAAAATGTCATGATATTCTAGAGATGTAGGTTATTTAGATAGGATTTTGCCCAGAATCTCAGACCACTAGTTACTGGCTTTTCTCATCCTGATCTCATCAAAATGAAAAATAGAAACTTACAAAAACCTATAAAAATTCCAAAGTTTTAAAGACCTGGCCTTTCTTAACTCTGGGTCCTAATTTGAAACTATGGGACACAAAAAATATGAATGACTGTTTTCTCAGTTCTTCCAATTCTCTAAAGATCTAGTATCAACCTAGATTCATAGGAGAGAAGTTAATTTATTATATATCATGGATACCTTAGGGCATTCAGGTTTAATTACTTCTGGGATCCCCTCTGGAGAAAGGATTCTGTCTTTTTCATTTTAAATTCAATTTCTCTTACAAGTTCTTCAAATATATTAAGTACAACAACCTACTACCATCCTTATTCCTTGAACTGCTCCTTCATTTTTTATCAACCCCAGCTGACATATTTGCAATATGGTTAAATTTATAGGACCTCCACAATATAGTAAGTATTCGTATATATTTTTTCTTTTCTTTTAGAGATTATGGAGAGTATATGTGTCTGTTAATGTAACACCATTAATTTGTACATTTTTTTAGGTCCAGTAGTCATTAATGGCAGCCTAAGGAATAGAAATTTTTTCCTGATCATTTGTATAATTTGTAATTAAATGCAGACACTGTATTTGGACACCATCTATGTGACCACTAGCTGGTGTTTCTGTGGTGAAGACTGACATGATGAACATGTGTGGTCCAGCCCATCTCCACCGAGCTGTCAGATATGCCTCACACCATAAATCCAGCAGTGCACGGAGTGGTGTACACACCATCTTAGTCTCACACTGGCCCATCCTCTTCTCCATTCTCTAATCTCTTCTCAGCCTTCCTCACATCTCAATCATCCTCCTGCTGGTGGCCTTGCCCCAAGCTGGTTTGTTACCCTCAGTTCTGCTTCTCTGAGTTTGAAATGTGCTCTCTGCCTGACTGTGGGATGAGTTCCCCTGCTTGACTCTATAGCCTTCAGCCCTCTTATTTCTTTTTTTTAAATCCTCACCCAATGATATTTTTTCCATTGATTTTCAGACAGAGTCGGAGGGAGGAGAGGGGAAGAAAGAGAGAAACATTGATTGGTTGCCTCTCATGCCCCAACCTGTATCAAACTCACAGCCAAGATATGTGTCCTTGACCGGGAATCAAACCCGTGACCCTTTGATCCATGGGCCAACACTCTAACCCAGTGGTTCTCAACCTTCTGGCCCTTTAAATAGAGTTCCTCATGTTGTGACCCAACCATAAAATTATTTTCGTTGCTACTTCATAACTGTAATGTTGCTATTGTTTTGAAGCGTAATGTAAATATCTAATATGCAGGATGGTCTTAGGCGACCCCTGTGAAAGGTTTGTTTGACCGCCAAAGGGGTCGCGACCCACAGATTGAGAACCGCTCCTCTAACCACTGAGTCAAACTGGTCAGGGCACCTTCAGCCCTTTTAGATTATCATTGTACCTGTGGAAATACCACAGTATGGAAATGCTCTCTCTGAATATCTCCATTGCCCTAGGTAGGAAGACTTGCAATGGGTGCTTGCGAAGTCAGTACAGCATAGTACACATCATTTAAGGTAGACCAAACTGGGTTTGAAGATTGGCTTTGCTACTAGCTTTGTAACTAGGGCCATATTACTTGACTGTAGGGAGCGGTTCTAGGTTCAAGCCTCCAGCTGACCTGTGGCAGGGCCACAAACAAGTCCCAGCCTGGAGGGCAGAGCCCTCCTAGCATAATTAAGCCTGACCTTGTAGCCCTCCTAATTCCTTCCTAAATAGCTAATGGGCTGTGGGAGGTGCAGCAAGTGTTGTCAAAACAAGAACATTTGGATACATGTTAATCTACCCTTGTTTTAATCATACTATAAAATAAAGCATCGGCTTGCAAGTTGGGTCTTTTGTGTCCTCATCCACGCACAGGAGATCCACCGAGCCCCAGTTATAGTCTCTTGTCTGTCTTCTTCAATCCTTCACTGCCCCTCCTCAGGTTCACCCTTGGCTGTGCTGGCACAGCACACTTAATACCTCAGACTTTCATTTCTCTGTCCATAATATGAGGTAACCAACAGAATAATAGAGTTGTTTTGAAAATTAAATGAGAAAACATATGCAGGGTACATAGGAAAGTGTCTGGCATTTAGACCCTATAAATGGCCACTATTATCATTAAAGATTTCATGGTAGAAGAAAACTGGAAACCAGTCTTGAAAGATCAGCATTTTGAATACTTCTGTGTCATTGAAAATATAAATAAGGTTCCTTATATTTATCTCCATATATTAATTTCAGTTACATTGGTCAGATGACTGATTTTGAATTCTACCAGAATGGCACCTTCTGAGCTGAAGCAAATAGAAAGGGAAATCTCTCTTTGCCAGAAGTCAAAAAAGATTTCCCAAGAATTGCCTATTCACCCCTCACATGCAAATGCTACTGTGATGGTTTCATCAGAGGTTCTTCAGAATATCTTACGCCAGTGTTAGCCTTAAAGAATGATGTTGGGGCTGTTGCCTCTTGGTTCACAGGGTGTACCCACAAGGAAAATAGAAACAAAAGCAAAGGTAGGTAGCCCCACTTGGCACAGTTGATTGACTTTAATAGGTCCTGATTATGCTGCTCATATTGCATGAAATTAAAAAGCTTACAAATGTTATGAGCCATTACCCTTCCATTTAAGGGGTCTTATGACATACTAGCAACATTTAATGAAATTCTTTTCAAAATGCCATCGGCAGACTCAGTCAGATCCCATCTTGAAATGCAACTTGAAGAATGGTTTCAGAAAGTTTGTTCTCCACCTGCCTGTGTTTGTAACCTGTGGAACCCACCTGGAGGCCAAAAGAAGTTTCTCATCAGTTAAAGGTGATTTGCAAGTGTCAAGAAGTGTATCTGCTTTGAAGAAGAGAATGTTTTCTGCTTTAGGAAGAAGTGACAAAGCATGCTTTGTTTGTGTTTGTGGTGACAGTGAGAGCTCAGAATAGCCTGCATTTATGTACATTGACATGTTTTAAAACTTAAGTTCTTTCTATTGAATTCTGTCTATATTAGTTGAAGATCTAAAACATTCTAGCAAATATCCCAAAATGTTATTGTCTGCCCTATCTTCAGTGAGCTCTTATAATTTGGGAGATAAGACTTTGTGCAAGGAGACAATTAAAGCATAGGAAATGAGATGATCAAATCCTAGATTTTTTTGTTACTGATTATTCATACAATAAAAGTCAGGAGGTAAAAATATTAGTCAGTTGGATGGGAATTTTTAAAAACATGAGTTATTTAGGAAGAATTCTTTCTGTTAAATCTTTCATTTTGGGTTTTATGATGGAGATACTTAATGGCACTATACACCTATTTTGTCTGTTTGGTTTGAAGGATTACTAGCCATATTGCCCTCTTGTTGGTGACGTCCCCTACTACTTTTTGAGATCTTACTGATCAATAAGTATACTATGTGCTTTCCGTATATTTCCCTTAAGTCCTCTTGGCAATCTGAAAAAGGTAGATTTTTTATCTACCTTTCTACGTTATCTCCATTGCATAAGTGAGGAGAACTAGAATGCAAAATGGGTTGTTTTCTCCAGCTGGTGTGTGCAGCAGTTGGAATTCAAATGTAAATTTGAATATCCCAAAGCATATGCTTTCTTTCTATCTCAACATCAGTCTGCTTTGGAAAACAGATTTTGTCCAGGCAGCCCCCGTCCTGTCCCACTGCCCTGTGAGCTCTGTCGTAAGACTTACCCACCATTGCATTCATTTGTCTATCACAACACTTGGCACTCAACAAATACGTGCTGACTAAATGTGTAATTGGTATTTGAAATAAGCACAGCTTGTAATATAATTAAAATGCAGTTTTATTTTGTCTTTGTTTCTTTGCCATTTGAGTTGTTGGTGGTCTTCTCCTCTCCCACCCTCATGAAAACTTAGTCCCTGGTTGGATCTGTGCCATTTAGAAGTTGTAAACAGCGTGGTGGTATTTTTAAGGAACAAAATATAAGGTCAGTTTAGAAAATGTTAAATTTCCCATCTAAGATATTTATTGATTCAAACCTCATTCAGAGGGAGGTGTTCGTTTCTTCGCCCTGATACAGCCTTCAGCTGGTGACTCCCTACCTTTGGGAGGAGGAAGGTTCCTTTCTGTGGTCTCTGCTTTTATCCTCTCCTGGTTGGCCAGCTGATGGCTATAGTTTTAGAGCCTTACCTGGGTGATGGTGGAGGGTGAGCAGTTGTTACTTGCCTGGGTGACTGTGTGCCCTCAGGGACTGATAGATGACTAAGCTGACTTCTTCCTTAATGAATCATTCTCTGGATTCTTTGGAGATTCCTGGCCTGGAAGTGTGATGCGTCCCCTACAACTCCTATAGAAAAAGCATTCCCTCCCTGGACAGGGCTCTTCATCATCCTTCCATTCCACATGAGAACACCCTATCTTCCAAATAGTCCCCTTCAGAAGGACTTCTGATGACATTGGGAAAGCTTTCTCTCCTACCTGGCCCATCTCTGATTTGTGAAAAACAGCCATACATCCTTTCCCTGAGAAATTCTGAGAGCGCATGCTCTTTCTGAATTAGCAGCCCTCTCTTGCCTCCAGTGCCCTCCAATGGTGAAAAAGGCGAAGGGATGAACTTTCTCCCTGGCAGTGGTAATTGGAATAACAAATTGCTTTGTTTTTCCACACTTATATCTGTGACAGTACTTGGCTGCCTTCCAAGAGATGCCTTCCCTTTTGTAGATGTAACTGTAGCTCAGCCATGTCACTTGAATAGACATTGAACTGCTATTCCTCCCTGCATATTTACATGAGAATCCTGGACCTTAAATGCTTTGGAGCCTCGGTGGACCTTAAACTCGTGATTAACTTAATGAGTATTACTGATTCTTACTTTGCATCATAGTTTTCTGTTTTGTCTCGTCACCGAAGTACTGATCAAATCCGGACAGGCTATCATCTCCATTGTAGAGGCAGTGTGCTATTCACCTGGTTGCCTTGCTGTCAGCCTAGGGGCCATGCCCAATTTTGATGGCAGTCAGTTGTTCACTTTTTCCACAAAAAAATGTGCTGTACACCCCCTGGATGCTGGGCAGGAGACCATGAACTGGGGATACAGTTTATCATTAGAGAAACATTTATCTGCTTCAATGGAGTTAATCATCTAGTGAGAGAGGTAAAGAACAATAAATAAGCATCAATTGTTTAAGGGCTATGAAGAAGAAAATGTGTGATGTGATGGTGACAGAATGCAGAGGACGGTCTCGTATAGATATTGTTGTTATAGAGGAAATTTCTGAGACCCAAAGAAGTTCGCCATGGCCAGAGTAGCAGGGATGCTTCTAACTAAAGGAATGTGAAGGCAAAGGCTTTACGGCAAAAAGCTTGATGTGTTCAAGGAGCAGAAAAAAGGCTTATTCAGTTGGAGGAGTAAGGAAAGGAAAACGTTGTGCAAGCTAAGCATAACTTGTGTTGTACTCATGTAAAATTTATTGAATGCAACAACTATAAGCCAGGCTGTCTAGGTAATGTGGATGGACTATGGTTTAATCCTAAGTGAGCTAGAAAGTTGGGAAAGACTTTAAGGTGAAAAAGGATATATATTGTTTTTGTGACTGATGAGTAAAAAAAAAGTCTATAGGAGGGAACAACAGTGAGAATGGGGATGACCCTGCTTAGTGGTTCCAGTGAGAAATGATGGAAACTCCAAATGGAATAGGGGCGTGGAAGATGGGGAGATGAGATTTGACAAATATGTTGGAGGTATAATTGAGCGAAGCTGCTGAGACAACCACTGAGAGCAGGGAGAGGAAGATGAAGAGAGGAATCAGTAATGCTCTTGCATTTCTGTTTGAAAAAAAGTGTATTCATTTTTCCACGATCAAAAATTAAGTCGTTAGCATGGAGGGCAGTGGAGGAAGCATCGCAAGAGGAAAAGGGAAATGACATCTAACATTGATGGAGCCCCTGGAGTGTGTCAGGAACTATTCTAACCTTGCACATGCTAGTTAATCTTCTACTTTATAGCAATCCTGTAAAGTAAAAACCATGACCTACACATTTCACATACAAAGAAATGAAAGCTTGGAGAAGTTAAATAACTCGCCAAAGGCCAGAGAGTTGGCAAATAAGGGGGCCAGAAATTGAAACCAGAGCTATTACTAAAGTCTCATTTCTTTCTACAATATTGTGCTATTTCCATGGACTAAGATAATTCTGTATAGCTCAATATTTTATTCCTTGAAAAGTGACTAGCATTATGCTAGGCATCTGTTGAATATTCATTAGATATTGGTTAAGTAATAGATTTTAATCATCAGTGCAAACAGTTGACTTTATTGAAATGTCAAAGGTTTCAAAGGCTAGTGAGCCTAAAAAATACAGTATATTTCATGATGGGTTGATAAAAACTGTAGACAGAATATTAATGGCAAAGTTAACAAAGAAAAAGTTTATATGTATGCCTGCTGCATGCAAGCACTCCCCAATAAACTTGCAGCTGAATTGGTAATATAAAACAGGCATTCTCCACACCACCAAAATATTTAAAACTTTAAATATAAGTCATGCTAAAGGATGCTAGCAAGTTCCAGGGTTGATTTCCAAACAGTTGGTGTTGGAAGAAATGTCAGAAAGGGAGAGAATTCACTGTATACTAAGCTGGTAAGAGGATTGCATGCTGGTTTTGGAAAGATGACTTCTGTTGAATCTGGCTTTGTTTATGTTTGTTTATAACAAGCTCTGGGTCAGACTACTGTGGGTCTAATCCACTTAGAGTTAGAGCATCTTTACCTTGGGCAATGACTTCAAATCATGTATGGAACAAAGGGCACCTTTATAGACTAAAAGTTGTTCAAACTCAGGTGAAGCATTTGCAGACTAGAAGACAACAGGTCCAGTTTGGAGGGTTGTATGTTGTGTGTGTGTTTTGGAAGAGCAGAGGATGTTAATATTGTTTTAATTCTCACCTGAGGATATGTTTTGATTTGAGAAAGAGAGAGAGAAAGAGAGAAAAAGAGAGGGAAAGGAAGGGAGTGGGAAAGAGAAACATCAATGTGAGAAAGAAGCATTGAGGTTGCCTCTCATATGCACCTCAACCAGGGATAGAACTCACAACCTAGGTAGGTGCCCTGACTGGGAATCAAACCAGCAACCTTTTGGTGTATGGGATGACGCTCCAGCCAACTGAGCTACCAGGCCAGGGCAAGGATGTTAATTTTTTTAATGCCTTTGAGCAAGGTACACCATTCCCCAGATTGACACAGCCCCCATGACTGATTTTTGTGTTAATCCAAGCATTACACCTATCCTACATAATAAAAGCCTAATATGCAAATTGTTCCCTCCAAAGGTCATTCTACCAGAATACCAGGAGTTTGACTGCTTGCTATGATGTGCGCTGACCACTAGGGGGTGTGGAAGGACACAGCCGGTGTCTGCAATGTGCTGCAACCTCTGGCCAGCTACCTGGGGGTGGGGGTGACGGGGACACGGAGGTGCCCTCCATGAGAATGCCGGGTGTCCACTGAGCTTGCTATCACTCCCCCTGCCACCCTCCCCTGGGACACCAGGGCTTGTGCACTGGGGAAACCCCTGCACTCAGGTTCTGGGTGCCTGCGAGAGCCCGCTCTTCACCTGCATGGCCTCTTCTGGGTGAGCTGCAGCCGCCAGGACCACAGGGGCCAGCCAGGCTTGAGCCAGTCTCTGAGGCTAGCCGGGAGAGAGCGTGCTGCCTGCAGCTTCCGTGTGGCACTGCTGGGTGGCCCAGAGGCCCACACTGCGCCGCAGCCCATGGTGTCTAGCCACACTCATCACATCTCCACATGGGGACTCGGGCACCATGACTCAGGCAGAGGTGGGTGCACAGGGCTCTGGGGGCCCAGGTGCTGCTTAGGGCCCAGGGGTCAGCTGGGACCTACCCTTCCACACCAGACGCTCACGCTTCAATCGCCTGCCAGGCCTAGGGACCACACCTGTGCACACATTTCGTGCACCAGGCCTCTAGTTTATGATAACTGTTTTGCCTTTTAAGGTAGTTTAGTTTGCAGTGGATATATTACACATAGTCATCTTTGAATTTTATGTTTAAATGCAAGAATTTATCAGAATGATTTATCTGCATTACATAAGTGCAACCTCACTTTCTGGAACCAGCTTGTATGAGTGCAACCAGCTTTCAGGAAAAATAATAGGTTAAGCACTCTTTCATATGCTGTCAGGTGATATGCATTACACATATTCATTCATGTAATGCTCCTAGCAATCCAGGGAAGTAGGTACTATTATTATCCTAACATTACAGGTAAGAAAACAGAAAAGTGAGCCTGAGAGGGGTGGAGTAACTTGTCTTGAGCTAATAAGCTCCACAACCAGCATCCTCATTTAGGCATTCTGAATTTAGAGCAAGACTTAACCTCTTGTCTGTGCTGTCTCCCTGAATAATAATTGACCTTGTGACTTCTACTGCCTCTGATAAAGAATTGTCCAGCGTATCACAGCAAATCAGGGACAACTAGAGAGCAACAATGCCAAAACAGGAAAGCCAGGTACAAACCCCAGTATTTTGAGAATAGAGCCTGCAGACCATGTAGCCAGATATGTGAGGAGGAGGTAGGTATCCAAGATGTAGACAAAAGACTATCATCTGGATGAAGTCAGAGCCAGGTTATGGATCTAGAAACCAAGAGAGATTCGGATGTTGAGAAACTTGTCCATGCAGAAGCTGCTTTATGATCTACAGCAGTTGATTTTGAACCCGTGTGCCACGTCACTCTGGTGCGCCATCAGAATCTTTTTAAAATATGCAGTACCTGGCTATTTAGTCAGGGGCACTGACCTCTTTTCCCTTAGATTGTCAAATAAAAAAAAAAATGACAACAGCCAACACAACAATAGCTGTCTGGCGTGAATGAATCAAAATTATACCTGTTTTTATTTTTTGTCAGATTGGCAAAAAATGTATTTTTGGCGTACTGAAAAATTGTACTAATTGATTTATGTGTGTGCCATGAAAAAGATTGAAAATCACTGATCTATAGATATCAAAGAACCTTGGCTGCCTTTATCTAAACTGGCTTTCTCACTCTTGGAACTATCCACACCTAGGGCTGGGAACTTCTTTATGGTACGAGGCTGTCTGGTACACTGTAAGATCACTGGCCTCTACATAGTAGAAGCGAGTAGCAGCTCACATATACACCAGTGATGGTGATCAGAGACATTGCCAAATGCCTCCCTTGACAACCACTGATCTAGATGACGAACGAATGCAAGAGGACCCATTTAGTCACCCAATGATGCTGACGGCTACTCAGTTTTAAGTGTCCTATGCCTTCAGGTCCTTTTCATGAAAAAGTTCACAAAAACGGAACTCCGGAATTACAACACTGGTCTGGAGACTTCACCAATATGATGCGGTTGTGCAGGACATGTGCTCCAGGCCTAATCCTCTTAGACTTTGTGCATCTTTACCTTGAGCAAGCCAGTAATTCTTTTTGAGCTACAGTGCCCATCTCTGCAAGCTAGAGATAATAATAAAACCTAATAGATGGGCTTGTTGTCAGGATTAAATGGGATAAAAAAACTAAGAGGCTGGGCCAAGTGCCAGACACATAGCAAGTATTCAAGTGGGCCTAGCATATCCAGGGGGACGCAGAAATATTCTTTGCTCCTCTGAGCCAGCAGTTGCTGAACCTGTTTTTATGGCTTTACTTTAGGAGAAGTGGCCAGTAAGTGGCCAGTGAAGTAGTCGTGCTCCTGTGGCTGTAGGGAAACTTCTATAAACTCCAGTAGACCCTGTGGAGTCGGTCCAAAGGGTGGGATGGCTATGTTGCCAAGCAATTTTTGTGATTAATGCATTCAGGAGGCAGCTTGGAAAGCCCAGCTGGGTATGTTCCAACAGAGAGGGATTTTCTTAATTAAATCTCCTCTCCGAGGAGCCAGATGCGTGTGTAGAGAAGGAAGGAAGGGACCTCAATATCAAGTTAACAAGGAGTTGGTTACTTAGCCTGAGGGTTGTGCCCTAGTCTAGGTGATATTAGCAAGAATATTAAAGAAAGGCAACAGGCAAGTCTCATTCCTTTCCCTAGTCAGAGTAGAAATTCAATAGTGTGCAGTCAAAAGCCAGCTAGCTAGTATGGACTTGCTTTCTAACTTTCAGCTCTATAAATAATTTCTTGTGGGAACTTGGGTGCTCACTCAACTTTTCTAGACATCAGTTTACTTGTCAATTAAATGAGAATTATTTGAGACCTGCCAGATTTGAAAATTGCCAAGTGCCCAGTGCCCAAGGACCCAGCCCAGGATTGACCCTAGGTCAGCACATAGGGGACACTGTGTCTGAACTGCAATGAATCGCCGAGTAGTGACATGTGTGTATCACGGAGTGATAAACTGAAGAAGCACCAGCTCGTAAGAACTGGTGTTGGTCCTTACCAATTCCCCAGGACTGAAGTTTTCCAAGATACATCCCTCCAGGTAGGGTGATACTTCTGGTTCGGTCTCCAGAAGTATCTTTCCCTGCAAGTGTGAAACATGTGGACATGGCTACAGGCTCCCTCCAGCCCACAGTTCTCAGTCTGAGCCTTCCAAACTTGATCAAAGAGGCGTTCCTTTGTTATAGTGAACAGAAAGAGAAGTGTGTGCTAAGGGCAGTGGATTAAGGTGGAGTCAGGAGCCTCAGGTTTCTAGTCCCAGCCTGGCCGATGCACCCGTGGTTGTACCAAGACGCTGAGCCTCACTGAGGCCTCCTTTTGTCATCTAGCAGATGGGACTCACACGTGCCCAGCTTGTTACACAGTTCGGCATTAGGGGATGCGGAAGGAATGTTGAGGTTGTAAAACGAGTGGAATGAGGAAGGCCTTCGCAGCAGGAAACCTGGCCTCGGCTCCTGGTTCTGGAACTGATTATGTGCGTGTCATGTGGGTGTCAGCTGCTTTTTTTGAAAAACCAAAGTTTTAGTCTAGATCAGCATTTCTAAACCGATTTGTCAAGGATGAACATCCTTCAGAAATATCTGAGAGACATACATTTGGAAAACACGCTTAGATATTAGTATTTGCATATTCTGAAAGACTCTGCAGTAAAGAAATACATTGAATTTTTTTAACTCATTTGCCAAATTGATGTGGAACTCTTTTCTCTGGAATACATCTTAACATCCTGTGAAACACAACGGGAAATTCAGGATTAGATGGCATGGTTCTCTGAGAAATTAGGATCTATCTATCTGTTGCATCTATGTTACATCAACAAATGCTGGGGATCATAAGTGAAAGCAGACACTCGGAGTCAGAAAGAGGTGAATCCAGGATTTAAAGCCAGCAAGTCTCTCATAGTTCATAACTGCAGTTCTTGCTCTCGTAACTATACTGTAAGGTTACAAGGATGCTAAGGGAAGTACAGATACATTGTCTTTCTAATCTGAGTAGATGGGGAAGGTCCACGGGGAGGAAGTGGGATTTGACCCAGTCTTTAAGGAACACGGGAATAATTGTTTTTTTGTAGAGCTGGGAAATCGGCATTCCAGGATGAGGGCTTTCAGCTGTAAGCATAAAGGGAAGAGATGCTAGTGTCTATGTGAGACCATTGTTTCACACTCTAGTTGGTTTGGTGATAAGCTGTGGGATGGCTTGGCTCCTCTTCCCATCCCCAACCTCACTGCCACTGTTGATGCCTGTGCAGTGGGAGCCTGGGACACACTGGTGGCCCTGTGAGAGCTGACTTCATGTCCATTGATGTATCCTCAGATTCCTCAGTCCATCACCAAGCACTTCTGTTCCCAGAGTCAGTGAAGGGAGGTTTATGACTTAATCGCATTCGTTTGCTTGTGCAGACAAGTGGCCTCCATTGTGAAGGAGATGTTTGAAATAAAACATCATTATTACATTCCCTCTTCTTGAGCTTCCTCTCTTGGCCCCCTGTGCTTCTGAGTTAAAACTCAAACCAGGACCCGCTGGAGGACTTTTCCTCTAACGACTAAAGAAGGCCCTTTCTTAGCAAATGGAAGTTGAAGAGCTGGGGCACAGGGCCTTTTCACTGTGGCATTGAAGTGACACTTGACTTTTCAGTGTTTTCCTGCCTTTTAAGGAAATAGTTATGAAATAAACAGAGGCATTTTTTAAGAGAGCTATCTCACTTAGTCCACTTGTTCCTTCATGAGTTGACCATCTTGCCTTTCCGGTACTCCTATTATAAGTGTTCCTTGTACTTAAACATGATCCTGCCCCCGTCTTTTCTGACCTTGTCCCCACACTCATCAGTCCTCAACCCTACCCTTTCCAATAACACAAGCATCCCCCACCTCAGGGCCTTTGTGCTCACTTTTCTTGCTGTCTGGGAAGTTTTAGCTGTCTCAGTCCCTTCTTTCATTCAGATCTCTGCCCAAATTCTCACAATTTTAGAGTGTCCTTCCAATGAATATGTCACCATTCCCAACACATAACATTATATTTTTCTTCTTAGTACTTAACACTACTAGACATACTGATTATTTATTTTCCATCTGCCTGTCTCACCGCACTCCTTTCCTGTACATATGCACACATGCACGTGCACACACATGCTCACACATAAACTAATCCCTGTCGATCTTATTGTGTTCCCTAATAGAGCAGAGAAACACCTTAAGAAATGAAATTACTCACAGTTATTTGTCCCCTAAAAGTTTCCATACCACTTTTGTCACTGTCTCTCCTTTGAAAGGACCTTCTCAAGAATTTTTCTTTTCCTGTGATGTCCAGACTCCCACTATCCCAATGTGTGATGCGGGTTTGCCCTTTCTTGCTACTCTTTCACTACTGTGGTCCAGTTTTCCTTCCTTCACTATATCCCTCCATGAACTAGAGATACGCAATGCTAATCTATACACCAGGGAAATTATTCATGGTTAGCAGTCGCTTAAAGTGGCTTCTAGCTAATACTACACAACCTTCGGGGGTTGTGATGTTATTTAGTTAATTTTTACATCCCTACATTTCCTCCATTTTGTTGGATTGTGTGCTAATGAAATAAATACTTGTGAAATAAACAAGACAAGAATCATCCCTTCAGATTCAAGCTAGCTTAAAAGTAGGGTAAGAACCAATGTGAAGTCAAATTATGCATATTTTATTATTGGTTTTATTGGGGAATATGTTGGACTTCCCTTATATGTTTTCGTTTTTGATGGACAACTATATAAATCCCGACCTAATGTGAGAATTGTTACAGACTTAGAGGAAATATCTGCTGTGGTTACAGATTTTACACCACAGGGTCATATTTACAAATATGGACTCCTGTGATTTACTGCATAACAACTACTACTCTTTAGGTACCTAATGTCACAGGATCTAGAATTAAGAGGACATTGTGAGTGAAATTGTGGTCTTGGAGTGTCTCCTTTTTATTTGTTAGTGCTTTCCCAGTTTTAATGATTTTATGGCTCTGGGGGATGAGTGCCTTTGATTTCTCTCTTTCTCTCTCTCTCTCTCTTTTTTTTTTTTTTTTTTTTTTTTTTTTACTAGTGGGTACTCTTTATTTGAGAAAATCAACCATTGCTCTTAGTTACCCATCTGCAGATTTCTATCTTTTAAATATTTTCCCTTAAAGCCATCAGTTAGTTGGCCATTTTCAGCCTACACCGGCATAGTTATATTTGCGGCTGAGGAGAATGTTGAAGACTCCATAGCAACACCATCTGTTGTTCACAGAATGTTTTCCCCCTGATAAAGATGGGAGGTGTTAGTGATAATTAAGCAAGTTGCATGCGGGGATCAGAAGTTGATTGATTTATCAGGAGTTTTGCACTAATAAGAACTGCTGGGCATGTGGGTATTTCTGAATTCGAGGAAGTTAAAACTAACACAGCTATTGTGGGTTCCAGTTTTTAAATTAGGACAGGAGTCAGCAAACTTCAGACCATGGGCCAAATCCAGCCCATGGCCTCTTTTAATAAATAAAGTTGTATTGGCACATAGCTATGTCCATTCATTTATGTGTTATCTATGCCTGCTTTCAGGATCTAGCAGGAGTAAATAGTTGAGACAGAGACTGTGTGGCTGGCAGAGCCTAAAATGCTTACTATGTGACTATTTACAGACCAAGTTTTCCTACTGTTGCGTTAGAAAATTTTCAGATTTTGTATTGTCACTAGATCTGTATGACCTGCAGGTGAGGCTCAAGTCATTTTAGATTTGAAACTGAAAGCTAACAGCTAAGTTTCTCCACCTGTAGGAAGCCTTCCATGGCATTTCCCTATGCTTTCCATCAGGCTAGACATAATGTTCTTTTCATGTCCTTCTCTAATATTGTGGGTAGGTTTCAATTACTACATATATCTAATTATCTGCAATGACTTGGTATCTAAAATAAGTAATGTTTGTGTCTACTACTTCCTCTAATAAATTCTCATATTATGTCCTGGCTTAGATAGTTACCTATCCAAAAGGGAAACTATTATTCTTGGGGTAGGACTTTGCCTTATTTATATTCCTGATACCTAATATTATTACCTTGAGCAAAGAATGCACTCAAAAATTTTGAATGAATGAATACATGGCTGACTGAGTTATAAATAAATAACAAAGAACATCTTATTTAACTCTCTTTTAAAGGCAATTTGAGATAGTGGGTAAATGTGTGGTCTCTGGACTTGAATTTCTTGACATGAAACTCCATCTCCACCACTCATAAGTTCCAAGCCTTTGGCTAAGTTACTTCTCTCACTTCAGCTTCCTCACCTGTAAGATGGAGACGGCAATATTCTCTCCCTCGTACATCCTTGTGAAGGACAAAATATATCATTCATGGGAAGTGTTAGCACCACACCTGAAAGATACTAATTATTCAACACATGGTGACCATTACTGATACTGGTGACTCTCATTATTACTTTAATCCAAAGTCAACTCCCTATCATATATATATATATACCATATATATATTGATTTCAGTGAGGAAGGTTGAAGGAGAGAGAGATAGAAACATCAATGATGAGAATCATTGATTGACTGCCTCCTGCATGCCCCACACTGGGGATTGAACCCACAACCCTGGCATATAGCCAGGAATTGAACCATGACCTCCTGTTCATAGGTCAACGCTCAACCACCGAGCCATGCCAGCCAGACCTCAACTCCCTATCTTTTCACTCTAAGTTTCGTCACACTTCTGACTTCCAACTTGCAAGTATGCATGAGGATATCCTTCAGACAAACAACCAATTTTGACTCCTATTCTGAGTCGGACACTGTACCAACCAGTGGGGATAGGAAGAGGGACCAGATGTCATTATGATCTTTAAGTGCTTTTTCATTATCTAGTACACTGAGCCTAACTGTGCCACCTAGTAAAGGATGTGTAGAGCTCAGTCGGAAAGTGGGGTCAGAGATTGATAATCACTGAGGATTAATGCCCTTCCTGGTACATTTTTATGAGGAGAGAACAAAACCCCATGTGAATGAAATGATGTTATATCTAAGGGCTTTCAAATGTGAGTCAAGGAGTCCAGTGTTGTGGGCAGAGAAACCTCAGGATCCTCACTGTACCTGGAGACACTGCTTCTGTCTGCACTTGCAGATGGTCCTAAAAAAACACCCCACTCAGGTTTTCTGACCTGAGAAACAGTTCCACAGTTATGGGACTTCAGTGGGATACTCTGGAAGTAGGCATTTGATGGATGAATTGCCAGTGCCATGTGTTATACAAAGAGCAGGGCTAGGAGCTTCTATTCTGGGATCTGAAAGATATAGTTTGAATCCAATTCGACTGTCACCTGCTAGATGACTTCAGGAGAGCCCCTTCTCCCTCTCAGTGAATGGTCAGATTATCAACTTTATCAGATGGTTGTAGGATTAAATGAGATAATATAAAATAACTAGAGGACTGGTACACGAAATTTGTGCATGGGAGGGGGTGGTCCCTGAGCCCAGCCTGCACCCTCTCCAATCTAGAACCCCTCAGGGAATGTCCGGCTGCCAGTTTAGGCTTGATCCCTGCAGCAGTCAGACATCCCTCTCACAATCCAGGACTGCTGGTTCCTAACTGCTCGCCTGCCTGCCTGATCACCCCTAACCACCTCTGCCTGCCGGCTTGATGCCCCTAACTACTCCTCTGCTGGCCAGATTGCCCCTAACCACCTCTGCCTGCTGACCTGATCACCCCTAACTGCCCTCCCATGCCAGCCTGATCGCCCCCTAACTGCTCCCCCCTGCCAGCCTGATCACCCTTAACTGCCTCTGTCTTGGCCCCTGCCACTGTGGCTTTGTCCGGAAGGACGTCTGGAAGATGTCCAGTCTAATTAGCATATTACCCTTTTATTAGTATAGATTATATTATTATTATATTATATTATATTATATTATATTATATTATATTATATTATATTATATTATATTATATTATATTATATTATATTATACCAGTAGCCCTGTGCACGAATCCATGCGCCAGTAGATCGCTGCTGCCCTCCTATAGCTCTCCCCTCCCCCTTCCCCTTTATCCCCTTCATAGCTTGCTGCCCTGCCCTTCTGTAGTTCCCCCGTCCCCCCGCCCTCAATAGCTTGTTGCCCTGTCCTTGCCTGTAGCTCTCCGCCTCCTGCTTGCTTGCTGCCCTGCCCTGTCCTGTAGCTCTCTGCCGCCTGCTTATAGCCAGTAGGTCGCGGCCACCCTCCTGTAGCTCTCCCCGCCCCCTGCCCCTTTCCCCCCCTCATAGCTTGCTGCCCTGCCCCCTCCTGTAGCTCCCTGCAGCCCCCTTGTACCTCGCTGGCCCACCCTCCTGCTGATTCATGATCTTATCTCTCTTATTATATAGGATTATATTATATTATGCCTGGTATATAGTAGAACTCAATATGCATTAGCTTTGAAATGGGGGTAAAAGAGGCCAGCTAGATTTGTTGTTGACTTATCCAGAGTAGGAATGTGTTAAGGTGGGGGGCCTCTTTTTAGTGGAAGGAAGATGAGGGTTGGTCTTAGTTTTAGCTTCAAGCCCTAGAAACATTTGTATTTTCAAAGTATGCCCTGAATCTCTCAAACCAGGAGGTTTTCCATCATGAACTCTGCATTATTATAACGTTGTGTCAGTTTCTGCCTAATGACATTTATCGGCTCTAGGGAGTAAAAATTAAGGATCTCTTTATATTTTCCCCTCAATATCAGAAGTTTACATAAAAAGCCTTCAGTGGTAACAGGGGTCAGAGGTTAGAAATATAAATATGCATTGCCATGATAATGGAGTTAGGATTCTATTTTGGGCTTGTTTTACTTATGGTTAGTTATTTCTATCAGTTTTCTTTCATCACCTTTGGTTTTTTTCCTCAAATTACAAAACAATTAAAGAATTTGGCAAGGAAATGGAGCCAGATGTAACAGTTTCCTTTTACATCTCTTAATAGAAGCAAACATGCTGAAATGTAATTTTTCTTCCTTCCACCAGAACTGTTTTCTCCCCCAGTTTCTCAGCTTCAGAGCAGTAGCAAAAGCCCTTTGGAAGGGAAAAGCCTTTCTTCTCATTGGAATGTAAATAAATTTAAATAATGTTGCTTCAGCTAGTTCAAGAGGGAAACTTGGGACAGAAGTCCTTCAGTTTCTCAAAAGTTACGTGGGTTACACCCAGAAATGCTGCTAAGCACTGACATGAGTCTCCACATGGTGCTGGCATTAAGTCAAGTGTGGGTTGTATTCATGCCACAAAGAAGGAGGCTCATGGAATCCATAAAACTGGAAGACTTTATAATAGAAAAAGAAAGCTTAAAATTCAGATGTGGAAGGAATTTACAACCCATTAGTAAGTTAATACTGGAAAATTGTCAGAGTTTGAGATACTACTTTGTATTTTCCCCCATCCTCTATGTTTCAGACAAATGAAATGAACTGAAGAAAATTTAATTACAAACAGCATGATGTATTAAAGCGATTATGAACATTGGCTTTGGCAATAGACAAACTCCTGACCAGCTCAAGTCTGTCTTCTGCCTGTGGTTCTCTGGGTGAACTCAGATGAGTCCATTTACATCCTTACTCGTTAGTTTTCCCAACTGAAGAAACGATGAGGGATAAAAATGTTTATAATTAATGAGACTGTTATTAGGTTGAAATGGTCCAATGCATGTAAAGTTCTTACTCTGGCACGTAGTGTAATAATTGCTGCCGTTGCCATTATTTATTAGCCATTGAGTTTCAGTAACAATCTCATTAATTAGAATTTACTCCAGGGGAGTGGGGGAGAGAAACACCCATGCAGGGAAGGCCAGTCTTAATGAAGGATAAGACGGAATTGAAGAAAATGTGCAGAGACATTCCATTCTATTACTCCCACCTGCATACGGAGTACAGAGCTCGTGTTGACAAGATTTGATTCTTCTACGTTGTGGTTCTTGTGGAAGTCATTTGCCAGCTCTGGCCCTCTGTTTTCCCCTCTGCAAATATGAAGTCACAGTAGATAGCTGCTGGCTTCTGGAGATTCTTCTGGGATTCTTTCAGGCCCTTTTTTTTTTGCAGCTGGTGATAGAAACATTTATCCCTGCCTTAGTACATGTTACACATAAAGAATGGTTCTTCATTTGAAAGGAATTAACCAACACTCGGTAGCAAGAGACTGGCAGAAATTTCTCCAGCCTCATGTTAGTCCAATGAACAAAGCAGTGAAACTCTTGGGAAAGTTTTTTCTGACTTTTCAGACGTGGGAGACTTAGTTTTGATGAGTTAGAAACACAGATCAGAGCTGTTCCTATTGGATAAGGGTCAGTGCCATCTGTTTCCCTGAAGGTAGAAATAATCAGGTTGTAGAATTAAGTAGGGGGGTCAAGGTAGGCCTCTGTAGAAGTTGCCATTTGAGCAATGACATGAGGGAGATGAGGAAAGTAGCCATGAGATTATATATTGGAAGAGGGTTCCTGGCTGAAGTGCAGAGTTCCTGAGGCAGGACCATGCTTGTCATGTTGAGGACCAACAAGGAGGCCAGTATGGCTGAAGCAGAGTAACCAGAGGGCCAGCAGGTGTAGATGAGGTCAGACGGGATAGGGACCAAACCATTGTAGTACCTTGCAGGCCATTGTAAAGGTTTTCACTTTTACTTTGAGGAAAAGGGCGGAGGCATTGAAAGATTTTGATCAAAGAAAGTATGTTATCTGACTTAATATTTCCAAAAGAACCACTCAGGTTGCTATTTTAGGATGATAGTGGTGCAGGGAGTGAGGAGAGGGAGGCAAGGATAAAAACAAGGAGAGCAGACAGAGGTTGTTCAGAAATCCAGGTGATAGGTGAGAGCGGTCTGAGCCAGGGGGTCTCAGAAGGATCAGATCCTGAATATAATGCAAAAGGTCCCTCTTTTCCCTCACCCTTCATTTCTTGAATTGTAGTAACAATATTCCGCTAATTAACTTAAGAGAGTTATTAACAAGAGGGAGATGGTGATTATAGACAATTATTACCATTTACTCTGAAAGGGGCACTGTGCAAAGTGCCCATTCCCTACGAGGTCAGTTTAATTATTAACACTTTCTGCAGATAATGAATCTGAGCGATAAAGAGATCAAACCACATACCCAGGACTCACTTCTCTGAGTGGAGGAGCTGATAGGCAAGCTCAGCCACTCTGACCAGGAGCTACGCCACAAGGGTGGTCTGTGCAGTGTGAAGACTGTTCTCACCTCACTCCCTTAAGTGTTTCAGGTTAAATCAGAGAGAGATTTGCCACATTCAGTATCTTTTCTGTCTGGAATTATTATCCAAGAATGAGGAAGTTGAGTGTGATGCTTAATGGTAGGAGAATTCGTCCTTTACGATGCTGGTGTGTTGGTTGGCTGGAGAATTGATTTACTGAAAAGTACGGAAAAGCAAGGAGCAAGGAGTTACATAAAAACACCTTTTT
The DNA here is from genome assembly GCF_014108235.1 of Myotis myotis. NCBI lineage: Eukaryota > Metazoa > Chordata > Mammalia > Chiroptera > Vespertilionidae > Myotis > Myotis myotis. Next base: position 16,620,254 of record NW_023416368.1, on the reverse strand, counting down.
CGTGCTCTCTAAAGGTTGCCATGCATTGAAAACAATTTAATTGTGGTAAAATACACATAAACCATTTTTAAGTGTACAGTTCAGTGGCATTCAGCGCACTCACATTGTTGTACAACCACCATCCATCTTCAAAGTCTTTTCATTTTGCAAAACTGAAACTGTACCCATGAAACACTAACTCCCTATCCCTCTTCCCCTCATTCCCTGGCAGCCACCGTTCTACTTTCTGTCTGTGCATTTGACTTCTCTTAGGAATCTCATCTAAGTGGAAACTCTTAGTATTTGTCGTTTTGTGACTGGCTTATTGCATTTAACATAATATCCTCAAGGCTCATCCATTTGGCAGCATGTGTCAGAATTCACTTCCTTTTTCAGGTGGAATAATATTTCATTGTATGTACATATACCACATTTGATCTATCCATTCATCCTGTTGATGAATCAAAACACATTTGAAGAATCTTCTACCACATTGACTTAACTGTTTGAATTTTAGAAATGGCATGATTTTATCATCAAGTAGAAACTTAAAAATAGAAAGCCTCGTTCGTGCTGCTAGCTAGACCATAAAGTGAGAGATCTGAAGGCATGTGGCCCACCAGCCGTGAGTTTGATATGCTTGGTTCAGAGACTCAGCCATTGGTTTGTCTGTATGAGCAGGAGAGTCTCTCAGTTTACAAAATTGAAATGTCTGTTGACTTTTCTTCCGTACAATCATAAATGCGGAATGTTTCCCACTGTACATTTTTATCTCATTTGTTATGTTGCACTTGTCCTAAATTATGCTAACCATCTTGTTTGCACAGCAGTTCACGTTTAGGGTTGCATTTAGGTTTTGTGAAAATTTTACTTTCCACAATAAGTAATAGATTTGTTCAAATATTAACCTAAGGAAATGCAATTCGATAGTTCTTCAAAGAGTGTATAAAATTAATTATAATTGAAAGTCATTTCAATTTCAATAATTAGTGAAAAAAACCTGCCAGACTCGAATTATTCCCTTTCAACTTATATCATAGACCTGTTGTCCATCATTACGGTCCCACACATGCCCATTGACCAAAATACATGAATCAAATAACTATTTTTGGGGTGTTCTATTCAGACTTTATTTTAAAATAAAATCTGCATAGACTCAGTTTTAAAAAGCGAATCAATGTCTGCTAAACTACAGATATTCCAATGTTCACTTCTGAAAGTTACCTACATGGCTTGTTTTACCTGTTTTTAAATGGCTCTGGTTTCACTCCCACCTTCCAATCCTCATGCAGCCATGCTCCAACCACACTGGCCTCTCTCTGCGTCCCTGAAATATACCAAGCTCCCTCCCCCCTCAGGGCCAGTACAGTGTCTTTTGCTCTGTCTGAAAAGTTCTTTGTTCAGCTAATTCCCACTCATCCCTGTGATTGCAGCACAAATGTCTCTCCCTTGGAAAGGCCTTCCCTGCTGGCCCTCAGTACGGTAGGTTTCCCTGTATGTGCTCTTGTTTCACCTTACCTGGCATTCGTTGCACTCATTGCAATTATGTAATCCTTGACGGAACTCAATTTAGTCTCGATCACATAACCCCCATCTAATAATGAGAAGATAGAAACACAAGTCTTAACTGAGGGTCCTTTTGTAAACTACCCGACCGGTTACTCCTCAAAGTTGGTAAGGTCATCAACTAGGCTGCAAGCTCTAGGGGAGCAGAGGCCACCTGCTTGGGGCTTGGCCCACTGCTTTCTGCCTAGAACAGTGATGATGAACCTCTGACATGCAAACTCATTTTTTTGTATTGATTTTTCTTTGTTAAATGGCATTTAAATATATAAAATAAATATCAAAAATATAATTCTTTGTTTTACTATGGTTGCAAATATCAAAAAATTTCTCTATGTGACACGGCACCAGAGTTAAGTTAGGGTTTTTCAAAATGCTGACACGCCGAGCTCAAAAGGTTCGCCATCACTGGCCTAGAAGATACCTTGAAGGTGTTAATGGAATGAACTGATAAGAGGTTGTTGAAAGAGGACATACTCCATGCCACATGCCAGATGGGTGCTACAAGCCCAGGGAAGATTCCAGGCATAATGTAATCATGTCAGGAAGAATTTGGGGTAATGGTTTGTGCCCCTGCTTCTCCTTGTCATCTACAGGCTCAACATCTCAACTCTCATTTGCATCACCCACAGTTCCTCACACTCCATTTGTGGTAAACAAATATTTGTGGATTATGTACTCCTCCCGCCACACTCGGCTTTCTATATTTAGATCTTCACAGCAGCCATCCTTAAAGGTTTGCCTTTTGAAAGCTCTCTTTGACAGCCGATGTCAACCTTCATTTAATTACTTCTTCTCTGGACAACTCTCTCTGGTGACTTTTAATGTGATCTGAGCATTCAGATATTCAGCAAATATTTATTGACAGCCTAGTGGGTGCCAAGAAGGTGCCAGGAACTAGCAAAGCTGACAGTCCCCCTCCAGTGTCATGCTAACATGACAACCCTTAAAGAATCATTAAACAGAGCAGCTCAACTCAGTTCAGTATTGAGAGAGACCTAAATGTACCCAAATTTGGGCACAGTGCAGAGAGTAACTGAGCCGGAATGCTACGATGGAAAACCTGGACCCGTTCCCAGCTTACTCTGAGTGCTTCACAGTGTAGCTTTATTATTCTCAACTGGAAAACTTTTTCAAAGAATAGGAATCCACCCAAGCATCATTATATAAAAATACTCCAAAGTAAAAGAGAAATGATCATTCTAGTATTGTTGTCATGCTTTGTTTTTTCTTTGCTAATTGTTTTATAACCACAACAAATGAGTACAGCGAATACCCTGTACAAAACAACACAATAAAGGTTCAAGATCAAGGTGTTCCTTTAGGCAAGGCTGAAGATTTCAGTCTCTGGTATTTGGAATTTAGGCTGCAATCCTTATTTTTGGATGGATCATTGGGTGTGTAGTACACTCCATGCTTTTAACCCGATTTGAACAGAAGAATGGCCACCTGGCCCAGATAGAAGTAGATGAAGTGTTTGGTTTCATGTGTCACGTAACTACCGAAGTTCCTCCCCACGATGCAGTGCCAGGTGGGGTTGTACTTCTTGTCAAACTCCTTCTAAATATGGGCTGCAATGTCCTTTTCTATGTTATATTTCTCCAACGCCTGAGTAGCACATTCCACGGAGTCCTGTTGCATCTCCTCCGACATATCGGCATTTTTGATCACCACCTTTCGGTTGCACATGGTTACCTGAGGCAGGAGGCCCAAGCAAGGGGTGAGGAGGTGGGGGCTGTTGTCATGCTTTTGAAAGACAAAAGCATCCTATTCGAAATGATAATAATAGACACAGTTGATGCTTGCTGAAAATAAACTTACAAACTACCTTTCAGGATGATTTTAATGACAAATCTAAGTTTGTGTAAATTTTTTCCTGGTTATATCAAGAGTTAGTATTAGTTAGTGAACAGTGATCACTGTAGCCAATACATTATGATACTTACTGCAGAGAAGCTGGTAACTTCTGATCACCCTGTTTTCTGTAAGCTGATTAGGGGAAAATGACAGTGTATAGAGAGCCCTGGGCAGAGAGGCCCATATGCTGTTGTTTATTTTAGTATTCCTAAAGACAAACTCCCATGGAAATAAATTTGTTTAAGGGAAAATTTTCTAATAACATGATCAACCCCAATGGGAAATCACATGCCGATGATGTAGTAAGCTTCCTGACTACTCAGAGAAGGGTGTCTTTCTGAAGTCTCTTTCTGGAGTTCTACATCTTAGAATTTGACATCCTAATATAGCTCTCCCCCCGCAAAATTTTTTATTTTATAATAGTTTTATATATGTGTACAGAAAAGTTGTAAAGACAGTGCATAGTGTTCTTAAAAACCTCACACCCCGTCTCCCCTATTATTAATATCTAACATTAGTATGGTACCATGCTTTTTTTGTCACAATTTTAGTGAACCAATTGATGCATTATTAGTAATGAAGTCCATTCTTTATTCAGATTTTATTAGTTTTTACCTAATGTGCTTTTAAAAAAAAATCTTCACCAGAGGATATATTCATATTTTTTTATTGATTTCAGAGAGAGAGGAAGGGAGAGGGAGAGAAGAGAGAGAAACATCGATGTGAGAGAGAAACATTGATTGGTTGCCTCCCATACTCACCCTGACTTAGGATCCAACCTAAAACTTTGGTATGTGCCCTGACCAGGAATTGCACCTACCACCTTTTGATTTATGGGGCAACACTCCACTCAGCTGAGCCACACTGGCCAGGGCCCTAACATCCTTTTTGTGTCCAAGGATCTCATCCAGGCTGATACATTATATTGAATTGTTATGTTTGTTAAGGTTCTTTTTGATGGTGACAGTTTCTCAGATTTTCCTTGATTTGATGACCTGACCAACTTCGAGGAGTACTGGTCGGGTATTTTACAAAAGGACCCTCCATTGAGACTTGTTTGATTTTTTTCTCATTATTAGATGGGGTTATGGGTTTTGAAGAAGAGGCCCACAGAGGGAAAGTGTCATTTTCTGCACCTATGTGTACCAAGGGTTCATACTATTAACATGATTATCACTGTTGATGTTGACCTTGATGACCTGGCTGAGCCAGTGTTTGTCAGATTTTTCTGTTGTGAAGTTATCATCCCCCTTTCCACACTGTACTCTTTGAAAGGAAGTTATTATGTGCAGCCCACTTTTAAGAAGTGGGGAGTTAACTATGAAAATTGTTAGGAATTCTTCCCCATGGGAGATGTGTTTATTCTCTCCCACTTATTTATCTAATCAATAATTTATATCAGGATGAGCTTGTGGATATTTACTTTATGATTTGGGTTATAATTCAATACTACATTATTTATTTTGCTGTTCAAATTGTTCCAGCATTGGGAGCTCTTTCTGTTGTCTCCTGTGTCTCTTTGACATCCTCTCATAATTGTGGGGTGTTTTGTGTCAGTTTCTTTGTTTTCTAAGCACTGTCTTCCTTTCTGGCACTAAAAGATGCTACAGGATCATCTTTTAAATTTCCTGCCCCAGTCCTAGAATCAGCTACTTTCTGAGGAGCCCTCCTAATGTATGTTTCGTTTGTTCCTTTGCTATAGTTTATAAAATATTTTGGTCACCCCTGTGCTTGGCACTTGACATACATTGTCTTTCTTTGTTCTCATGTCAACACCATTAGGTAACCTTTAACTTCATTTCATAAATGTAGAAACTGAGGCTCAAAGAATGTAAATGATTTACACACAGCCACACAGTTAAACATGGAGTTGTGATTCCAGCCCAGGTCTGTGTGGCTCCACAGCTTACACTTTGAACCTTCACTCCACAAAGCCAGCCTCAGCCTCCCTTGTTATCCAAGTTAACATTAGATGGAAACTATGCTATTGTGAACCACCCTGAAAAGATGAAAGCCAGCCAATCTCTCCTCTGGGAAGACCCTCAGGATTCTCATCACACTGATCCCTTTCTTCTCTGAACTTCCTTTGCACTGAGAGTTGAAAGCCTTCCCTGAGTGTAGAAGTTGTTTATGCGCTATCTTGTGGTTTTCTCCGTCTATCTCAATTCCCAGATCAGGTGGCTAGCTCCTCAGAGAGCAAGGCAAATAGACCACCATCTAGGATTTTCAGAACAGACTGTGGTGATATAGCTGCCATCAAGGACAAATATTGAAGTATGTACCGTTCATATCAGGAAAGCATAGATATCAATTGAAGTGATATCATGTTGTTGTTATGGTAACTTTGCATTGACTTAGTTTCCCCCTGGGCAAGGAGCTTCTCAAAGATAAAGGTCATATCTTTTCCATTCTACAGGGCCTAGGATAGTATATAACATGTTCTAGGTACTTAGTGTATACAAAATGCTTAACATTTATTCACTTCAGGAAAAGAAACATGTGCAAGTAAGGAAAAGGATGTCACACAATCATAATAATGTTGGTTCTGAATATTGATTTAGCTGAAGTTGTAAGGAAGAATCCATACCATTGCTGAAATTCAGTGGGATAATGTCTAAAGTTGATAAATCAATAGATCACATAGAAGCATGATTAGGGCCACAACAAATTGGGGCTTGGGACAATTAAGTTACATGCCCAAAGTCACCCAACTAGGAAATGGTAGAGATTAGAAGTGGGATGGGCTGATGCTAGGTTTCTCCTGCTCACATGGCACAGAGTGAGTGCTCAGTTGCGTGGGCCATGAGTTTGTTGATGGTGGAGAATGCATAGAATAAGCCACAAAACAGTAAGTCATTTTCTCAAGGCTCCACACTGGTTATGGTGATGCTGTCCATCCAGTCCTCTGATTCCAGGTTGCTCTTCTCTCTGTGGCATCATGTTGTTGACTCTACAGTGGTTCTCAACCTTGGCTGCACATTAGAATCACCTGGGAGTCTTTTTAAAATCCTGATTTCTGGGCCTCATCCTCCAGAAATTCTGTTTCTTTGTTACTAATGTTGTGGCCTCACCCCATAACAAAAACAAAACAAAACAGAATTTCTTGACACATATAACCTCCTGTTCAGGTTCCAAGCTCTGAATTCTCACATTTCTTACATTGTTTTTAAGTTGTAAGTACAATCACTAAGCACTGCGGAAGCAATGCCAAAGGAACTATTTCTGGCTGATTGTTGTCTTCTAATGGACAGAAGAAAACCTATGTCAATATTAGATTTAATGTATTTCTTCTACTCTGATCTAATTTAAAAACAAACAAAACAAAGCTTTTCATCTGGCAAAATGTGAATTTGAAGGCACTGTGGGAGATTATGGTGAATCTGTGATGGCCCTGATGTGGCAGAGGTCATCATCTGTCCCCCCAACACTAGGAAAACAGCTCTCACACAAGGCTACTGGATACTCAGGGCCTGAGTGGGTCACGGACACTGGTTACCCATTTTATCAGTTGACCTTGGCTGAGAGAGACCTTAACTCTAGACTATTTGTCTATGGAAAACTGCCTTGGCATTGGCCACCTCATCCCCTCATTCACCTGTGGAACCACCTCAGGCCTGGGTGTGGGCTGCCTGTCAAGATAGCCCTGCCTTATGCAGGCAGTAGGCTGGGCTCACTGATACGGTCCTACACCCACCAGTTTCAGAAGGAAAAGACACCAGACAATCAGCCCACATCCTTCCTACCTCCATGACCTCCTTTTTGCATTTCATTTTCATAAAACCATATCTATGTTCTTTTCAAAGCTCAGCTCAAGCATTCTCATTTCCTTTGCTTCCCACTCCACAGCTTCACAAATAATCTTACTCTTCAGGAAAGTTCCCCACACTTTGTTTGTAACTCCCTAATCACCCTACTGTTCTCTGCCTGGTGTCATATGGGTGCCCATCTCATTGACTTTAAAAGTAAAGACCAAGTCTTGCCTGTCTTCAGTTCCCTCCCAACTCTTAGGACAGTGATTTTTCTTCCTAAGTCTGGGACTCAGTGGATACTGGGATTGTTGAATTTCAGGCACATGTATGCCATGTGGTAACAAAGGTTTAGAAAGACAAGAATACCCACATTCTTTTTTCTAATAACAGCTATCTGATTACTGACATGTTCTGTCAGGGATTCATCCTTTAGTTATGGCTTTAATTTACTCCAGGTTAGGGAGAACACTAAGCCAGAGGCAAACTATGGCGTGTGGGCTAAATCCAACTCTCTGCCCATTCTCATATGGAATAATTTTTATATATTTTTTCTTTCTTTAATTGGATTCATTGGGGTGACATTGGTCAATAAAATTATATACTGCCTTGGCCAGGTGTCTTAGTTGGTTGGAGCATCATACCGTACGCCAAAGGATTGCTGGTTCCATTCCAGGTCAGGGCACATATCTAGGTTGCAGGTTTGATTCCCGGTCAGGGAACATACAAGAGGCAAGCTATCAATGTTTCTTTCGCACATTGATGTTTCTCTGTCTCCCTTCCTCTCTCTAAAAATTATAAACATATTATCGGGTGAGGATTAAAGAAATAGTAAAAATACAATTATATAGGTTTCAGGGGTACAATTCTATAATACATCATCTGTACATTGTATTGTATGATCACCACCCCAAGCCAAGTCTCCTTTCCTCATCATTTATCCCTCTTTAACCCTCTCCTACCTCCCCCTACCTCCCTTTCCCTCTGGCAATCTAATTTTTACATTTTTCGATGATTGGTGAGGAAAAAGAAGAAAAATACTTTATGACACAGTAAGATCACATAAATTTGAAATTTTAAATTATATGAAATTCAGATGTCATTGTTGATGAATAAAATTTTATGGGAATGCAGCCATACCCATTTGTCTGGCAAAATGTGTCTGTGGCTGTTTTGCAGCAAAACAACAGTTAGCAGTTGAGTAGTTACCACAGAGACTGTACATCCCACAAAGCCTAAACTGTTTACCATCAGACCCTGTGCAGAAAAAGTCTGCCAACCCCTGTTCTGAGTCATCCTCAGCAATGTCTACGATGGTGTAAAGAGGAGTTGGGTGATCTTTTTGATAAAGGAGGGAATTGGGGGAAAGCACAGAATGCCTGAAGGAAAAGAAACTTGGAAACAAGAGAAGGAAGGAAACAGGTCTCTGGGTTTTGTGCATCTGGGTGGCAAAAATCTCCACTAAGCAACCTCAGTCTTTGTGGATTCTCACAGATGGTGGACATCAGCAGGGCAGATATTGGCTATTTTACACAAGCTTTCTGGTCTCTATTGACTCTGCATGGTTCCTTTGGACAAATTATAAACTAGGAAAGATGAGAGTTGGACGTTATCAGTCATTCTTTACCATCCCATGTACCAACGCTAACTAACACCAAAGGGGGGCTCTATGTAGCCCACTTGTCGGACTCAACCATGTGTGTGGGGGGGAGTGGAGGGGGGGAATCTATGTTGAGTGTATATCTGTGTATTTCTTTAGAGGGAATTCATTTTGGATGAATGCCAATGAATTATCACACGTGGGGATCATTAAACACTTGATGTTTTTAAATAAAGACATCAATTAGAACTTGGCTAAAATCAGTGCAGCCTTTTCAGGAGTTGAGATGATAGTGTTTTGTTTAGAAAGCTGCTCTCATTTTCATGCATTTCTCCTCTTTTCTTATTACAGGGTAATGCCCTGTACTTCAAATCAGCCAGAAACGTGACAGTGAACATTCTCAATGACCAGACTAAAGTGCTAACTCAGCTGATAACAGGTAAGAGAAGAAAGAACCTCGCAGCGCCTGGTCCATGCTAAGCACTCAGAAAATGCAGAGCCAAAGCTTGAATGTACACCATGTGAACTAAATAATGCAGTGTCTGCTAACACGTTTTACAGGGTGGAGAAAGGGAAGGTAGCGTGTGCCCCATGCTTCTACCGTAGGGTAGAGTGTCTTCCTAAGGACACATTTACCGCATGCAAATCCAATGATGCTTGTTTAGGGGGAATAGACTGGCTTTCATGTAGCATCGCCCCCAAACACAAGCCAGGGGCTTCCTCTGGTACTCAACCATGGAAAAGCTCTGCTTTGGCGCTGGAAGAAAGCTGGCTGTGTTGATGAGTTGAGAGCACAGTGTATACAAAATGGTGCTCACCATACTTCATGGGGTATCAAAGGGATTTTTAATGATAGTTTGAATTCAGATGAATTTGCCAGATTCGCTGACTTTCACCTTACCTCAGCTGCAAGATGCAGATGTACCCCCACTGAATATGTTTGTGTGGCTCCTCTTCAGATAGCAGATCTGCCCCTAACAGCTGTGGAAAGCACCTCCAGGGTAGTAAGCTGCATATTCCTGAAATGTAAACAGGGATTGATTGGTCACAGTAATGCTTCGGGTGATAAACAGAGGCCTCATGGCCATGGTAACGTGCTGTGTGGTATGACCAGTGCCCCCTCGGTATGTCACGAGCAGTAGTAAACAGAAACCAGCAAGCACCTCACAGTGGAAAGGAAAAATGGGGGGGTCTGAATGGAATTGTATACGTCCAAACAGAAAATGCCATTTTGTGGCCTCCGGGCTGAGAGGAAAGTGCACAGATGGACATTTTGAGAAAGCAGTTGCCCACCTGCCCTGAATGAAATGTTACTGCGACTGAAACATCTGGAGCCCCACTCACACGCGTGGCCCAGGGAAACGGATGCCTGATGCCCAGTCGGGCTGGGGAAAGAGCCTCCCTGTTTGCCCCACAGGAGCCCTGCCTATGGCTGTCTGGGGTCCACAGCCCGTGGGTGACTTGGACCATCTACCAGTGAAGGACTCAGGGGTGGCAGGAGCAGTCCATAAACAGCTTGTTCCGGCGGGCATGCATGCGGATTGTTGGCTATGCTTACCGAACATCTGGCCCACAGTCACAATGCTAAATAATTAAATAAACAGCTTCAGTAAGCAATGATTTAAGTAGCGTGTGTGAAAATTGCCTCCAGGAGGGGAATAAATCCAACCTCCAGCTCCCAGAGTTCCACATTCAAAAGGAACTTATTTAGCCTGTTGATCATTTGCCATTTATTCGCAGTGGGAGATTTGGTTGACTTGAGAGATTTTGTTTTGATGAAGCTGAAACTGCCCAAATGACTATTTCTTAGCAAAAGGCAAAGAATCAGTTTTTCTCCCTGTTTCTTCCTCCTTCCCCACCTCCTTCCCTCCTTCCCTCCCTCCCTCCCCTCTACTATTCTCTGATCTCTCTTGCCTCCCTCCTTCCCTGTCTTCTGTTTTTCTGGCTCTCCTGCCCAAGTCAGCCCCTCTTGGGAGCTGACACACCTATCCTTAACTCTTAAGGCCAAGCACAAGATAGCTAATGTTAGCATGAGATGAGCAAAAAGCCCTTCTACCACTAGCTGGGAAGAGCCTTTCAAGATGATTTCTAAAGAGGAATAGCAGATGTGTTCAAAATATAATTCTAAGCACTCCTACACACACACCCCACCCCGAAAGTTTTCCTTCAGGCTTCTCCATTGACATTTATGCACACAGAGTTGGAGTACCAGGAGATTCTTCTAAAGTGTGTTATATTTACTGGTTTGCTTATCTGAGAGCAAATGACTCCTGTCGTCCAAGAGGCCAGGTTTACTACGGCAATCCAGAGGATTCAAGAATTCCCATTTAGCTGGTGTTGCTCAATGGTTGAATGTTGACCTAGAAACCAAGAGGTCATGTTTCAATTCCTGGTCAGGGCATATGCCCTGGTTGGGGGCATGCATGTGGATTGTTGGTGATGCTTACCGAACATCTGGCCCACAGTCACAATGCTAAATAATTAAATAAACAGCTTCAGTAAGCAATGATCCCCAGTAGGGGGCATGCAGGAGGCAGATGATTGATGATATTTCTCTCTCATTGATGCTTCTATCTCTCTTTCCCCCCCCCCCTTTATCTCTTTCAAATCAATAAAAACATTAGGGGGGGGGGGGGAAGAATTCCCGTTTACCTAAGGAATGTCCCGAAAGCCCAGAAGAAATTCCAATATTAGCAATTCAGGTACCCTTTTCCGATGAAGCAATGCTTTAAGTGATGGTTAAGTTCCCAGGCTAGACCACAAATAGATTTTTGCCTTAGACCGCTGCTGATTTTAGTGTCCGCTCAGTAGTGGGTCCTAGCAGGAAACCCTGGGACCTGCCACAATAAAATGGTGGGAGAATCTTCCACAACATCTCGCCAGAGCAGGGAAGGGACCCAGTATCAAGGGAGTTGGGGAAAGAAATTCGACTGGATAGACTGCAGGCCTTTCCGGCATCCATATTGGTGGCCTGGGCCACTGCAGATGCATCCTGGTGGGTCCCAGGTCTCCCTGTGGAGGAGATGAATGGAAAAGGTGCTTCACTTCACACACAGACTGCCATGCACAGAGGGGGTTAACTGGAGATTAGTTCCATGTTACACACAGTGGTTTTTCTACCTTAGAGAGGATCAATGGGCTTACCTCCTGAGTAGTCAGTCTCTGGTACCATTTGCATTCTCTCTAGAACAGCAATTTTCAACCTTTTTCCATCTCATGGCACACATACACGAGTTCCTAAAATTCTACAGTACACCAAAATTATATGGTTTGCCTACCTGACAAAAACAATTGGTATAATGCTGATTCATTCACATGGGATGACTATTATTGTGTTGGTAGTTGTCATTATTTGACAATCTAAGGGAAAAGAGGTCAGTGCCCCTGACTAAATAGACAGATATTAAAAATTATTGTGGCACACCAGCGTGCCAGGGCACACTGGTTGAAAAATGCTGTCCTAGAGTCTTTTTTTTTAAGATCTCACCATGTCTGAGGAGGTTTGGCAGCACCAGATGAAATTGACAAAAGTTCAAACCGTCTGCACAACTGAGCCCTCAGTATCCTGTGAGGTTTTGGCTAAAACTACCAATTAATGAGTTTGATACACCCCAATGGTTCTGGCCCTTGGTAAATTCCATTTTGTGTTCTGAGAAGCCCTGCAAAGCAAGTAACTTAGTTGTGTTTTCTGTTCTCTGATTACTGCCGTTGCCTCTTCAGTACGCTCTCCTGCACATCACAGGTACCATTCATAAGTTTGGAGTAAACACAGTGTACACAGAGGCAGGTGGTCTCAACTCCTCAGGGGCCCTGTCTTATGTGAGGCCCAGGTTCGTGGAGGCAAAGTCCAAGTGTGTGTGTTCCCCAGAGATGCAACCACTTTGCCATCTGCTTGGATCTAGAGTGGGCAACCTGGGCTCACCTGGGCCCATTCCAGGGTCATTCATTCATTCATTCATTAGCACCCCTATACCTCCTGATCCCCAATCACCCCCCTAAGAAAATGTAACAACCCCGAAGCATTGACAAATAATACAGACTCTCCTGAAGGTTAGGGTGTCACCAAGAAGGCAGCCGCATCTTAGCCCTCCCAGGACAATTAATCCAAAGCCCTCACTGTACATCTCTATTCTTTCAGGCTCTCTCTCTCTCTCTCTCTCTCTCTCTCTCTTTCTCTTTCTCTCTCTCTCTCTCTCTCTCTCTCTCTCTCTCTCTCTCTCTCTCTCTCTCTCTCTCTCTCTCGTCCTTGTCTCCAGCTTTCTACATCCCCTCATCCTCTACAAGCTCCTTTTCTATCTGCTCCTCATATTTATTCCAGCCTCCTCCTTCCTGGACAAGTGAACATCCTTTTTTTTTTTTTTTTTTTTTTTTTTTTACTGTGGAACAGTTATGAAAGCTCAGCTCCAGACCCAGATCTGCCACTAATTCACCTGTTGACCTTGAGAGAGCCCCCAACCTTCCTGCCACTCACTCTTCTCGCCGGCAGCATGGAGGCAGTCAGAGTAGACAATGCCCACGTCCTGTGGGTCTGCTAGTTCAGTTCCCCACTCACTAAGAAGCTTTTCCAATGCCCTTATTTTTATCAGAGGGCTAGTGTGGATGTTCTGGGAAGAGATCAGGTCTGTTGAGTGGATGTGATCATGTGTGTGAGGCAAGTGCCCTAAAGGGTCTCATAATTAATTTTTTGAGTGTGTTATGACCACTGCATTAGATGAGACAAGCACAGGAAAAATCCCCTACATTTCACAGTGGTTTTTGCCTCCAAAGTTCTTTTTATAAGCAGTGTAATGTGATCATTTTGCACTTCTGATGGGGTAGATAGGATAGGGTGATAGTTCAATTTTACAGACGCAGAAAATGAGGTTCGGAAAGAGCGAATGATTTGCCGAAAGTCACATTACCAGAAAATGAGCCGGGACATAATTCTTGCCTTCTGATCTTAGACTGATAGCCTTGACAAAGAGGAAAGCAGCCCCAGACATCCAGGGGCTGGACGGGAACTCTCAGCCAGGCCTTCGGGTTTGCCCATTTGACCATAAATAATTGTCACAGAGCATCAACACCAGACAAGGCCACTCGGTGGCCAGGAAGGATAAAGACAAAACAAAGACAGCTCAGACAGAATGAAAACATCTATCCAAACCACAGAAATGACCAAACATTCCTCTAACCTAGCTAATAGGACTGTTGTTTCTTTATCCATTACACATTTGGCATGGCTCTGGTCTTCCCTACCTCTAGAAAAGACTTATTAAGATACCAATCATATAATTACCCCCACTTCCTGACAGCAGCTAATTCCAAGCAAAGTCTTGCTTCCTTAAACCCAGCCCTAAATAGCCTAATATAAGGCCAAATACTATATAAGTCCTTCCTTATTATCGACATGTCTCCTGTGGTTTCCCCGAGTGTGCGTCTCCCTCATAGCAATGAATACTAAACCCAGCTTGTTCAACAACTGCTGTTTTCCTGGCCATTTTTGTCTGGAAAGCATGAGGACTCTTTTACTCCTACTTTTTATTAATAATGAGAAGGAAGCAAAAATTCTATATCAGAATCTCCTGGAAAATTCTGTTAAATATAAGATTTTTCGACCCTAACCAAAAATTTTTTTTTTCTGTATGAATTTCCAGGCCAAACAATAAATTTCTTTTGACCTAACCTGGACTTGATGAGGGTGATGACACTGGGCTTAGTCTGATGAACTTCACGTGTTCAGGTAGCTCCAACTCAGGCAGACTGAATTGTCTCCTTCCTGGGTTTTTTATTTTTAGGCATTCTAGCACATTAACTTGTTTTACTTTTCACATAGTACCTAAAACCCTATTTATTTATTTATAAACTAGAGGCCCAGTGTACGAATTTGTGCACTGCTGGGGTCTAACTGGCCTGCCCCTATCAGAGCCGATCTGGCCGAGCGGGCTGGGAGGAGGGGCCGCAGGTGGTTGGCCTGCCGGCCCCACCTCCTGGTCGAACTCCCGGTTGAACTCCCGATCGAGGGGACAATTTGCATATTAGCCTTTTATTATATAGGATGTTTCAACTTTTATGCACTTGTCTCCATCAGAAGATAAGTGTTTTAGGATCAGGCGCCTTGTCCTTTTTATGCTGCCATAGTCCCACCTTCAAGAATAGTCTCTGTTGTTATATGATAAACCCTCTGAAATTTATCTTTTATGGAATAAAATTCTAGCATAAAAGCTTCAACAACTTCCTAGGCAAGTCACTGCAAGATATTATAATCTTTCCTGCCAGGAAAGGATCTATATTCTGAGGAAACAGACTTGTCTGGTGTCAGATGCAGCCAGTGGGTCAAGGGGACAGAGTGGGACAGATTTCAGCTGAATGTAAAGCCCCCCTTTTACAACAGTTGGAGGTGGTCAAAGATAAGCTGGTTACTTCATGAGGTGGTGAGCCTTCTGTGCCTTGATGTAGTCAAGCTGAAATCTACAAGTATGTGAAAGTAATTTGGTGGTTAAGCTGAGAGAAATCTCACTCGGGCATTAGTTTGGAAAAAGGACATGATAGCCTTTAAAATCTGAGCCTGAGAGCATATGATAAAAGGTAATTGACAAGACATGGCTGAAGTCATGAGCCTGATTTTCGTGGTTGACTTCTGAAAACCAATCCACTGACATCAGAGTCCAATGCAATCTTGTCAGACGTATGCGCTCTATGAAAAGTTCTTCGTAATTGAATGCAATGAGGCTAATGTATTCTCCCTCTCTCTCTTCCAGGTCCAAAGGCCGTAGAAGCCTACGGCCAAAGGTTTGAAGTAAAGACAGTTTCTGGAAAATTGCTCTTCTCTGCAGATAACAATGAAGTGGTCGTCGGAGCTGAGAGATTGCGAGTTTTAGGTAAGGAAACATTTTCATTGGTCTGATGCTACTGTGTCCATTTGAGAGCAAGAGTGGAATGGTGTCTAGAGAAGTGATTTAGGCCAATTACCTGGATTCGCTTTTACACTTTATGTTGAATTGAAATTCTACTAAAAAAAGAAAAAAGAGGCTTGTGTTCATGCTCAGTGGGTTGGTTTTGGTTTGGCTTCTTTGTAGTCATGCTTTCTGAACATGGAGATGTGAGGTGATAAATCCCAAGCATGGAGCCCTTCAATTCTAAAATCTTTATGGAAAGTCTGTTACTTGAACCCAAACCAAAGTACTCTCATTGCCTCTTTTCTAAAAGTTCAGGGAAAATATATTACTAGGTCAGACTTTGCATGATGAGGGAGGATCAGTCGACTCTGTGCTTATTTTTAAACTGGATTTTAAAATTGGATCATATACATAGCAGTAAGGAATGAGCCGCTTTTTCTGTGCACTCTATAGTTTTGTAGTTCTTATTCTAAACTTAAAATTTCAGTTATTCCTAGTGGAAAAAACTAGAAGCCACCATATGCAGATGACCCAGTGAGCTGGGGCTGCTCTCCCACAATCTTTCAGGTCCCAGCCATTCTCATCTTCCTCCTGAATTATTTGGAAATGGTCCTTTTTTTTTTGCACCTTCTAATTGTAGAATTGGTGGTAGAAGATACTGTGATATGAATCATCTCTACTTCTGTATCTATATGTCACAGTATTCTTTTGCCCTGTCCTCCTCTCTGCCGCCTATAAGATATACTGTATGTCATCATTATATTAATATATTAAAAATCTACAAATCTGTTTTTCACTTTTTATACTGTTGGATACTTATGAAAACTTTTACTGGGTTACTGAAAAAATTTAGTCTTATTAGAAAATTTTTAAAAAATCACCTAAGGAAATTCTGAAAAGTTTAGGTTCATAGATCCAACTGTGACTTACTGAGGTAGGAGCTCTGGTGAAAGGGCCCAAGAATGTGTTTGTAAAAACACTTGCAGACCCAGGCTGGTGTGGCTCAGTGGTTGAGTGTCTGTCCATGAACCAGGAGGTCAGGGCACGTGCCTGGGTTGTGAGCTCGATCTCCAGTAGGGGGAGTGCAGGAGGCAGCGGATTAATGATTCTCTCTTATCATTGATGTTTCTATCTCTCTCTTCTTCTCCTTTCCCCTCTCTGAAATAAATAAAAATGTATTTTAAAAAAACACTTGCAGAAATTTCTGTGGTTCCATAGTTGGAAGCATTGAATCTGAGTACACAAGAAATTAGTGTTTTGTGGCTGTTCCGGTGCTTGGCTGACCTGGATCTTAATCCCTGCTCTGTCATCTTTTAGCTGTGTGACTTTGGCTAGTTACTGACAACCTAGCCAGTTTTCTTTTCTTTTCAATTGGAGTAAGAACATCTACCATCTCAAATTACTCCTACAGTTAAATGAGATTATATTATGTGTAGTTATCACTGTGCCTACCTCAAAACAGTACTCAGCCAATAATAGCTGCTGCTGCTGTTAATACTCCTGCTACTGCTTCTATTAATAATACTAATACTACTTTTCCTTCTATTGATCCCTAAGAGTCTCTGAAATGCAGGGGTTACTAGTAAAAGCTCAGAAATTAACCCACTATGATTTTAACCCATCTATATCCTTTACTAGCTGTGTGCCTTTAAGTAAGTTATCTAACTTCTCAGTGCCTATGTTTATTCATCTACAAAATGGGGGGAAGATTAATAGAAGTATATACCTTCTAAAATTCTTGAAAGGATTGAATGAAATAATCTATGTAAAGTGGGTAGTAAGTTGGCTAACAAATAAGTGTTGACGAAGTGCTGGCTGGAAATTACTATTTGTTCTCAGTATTATTAGTTTCACTAAGCATCTCCTTTCTCCTCCATCACTGCTGTCCTCCTCCTGGTCACTGCCTTTGCCCTCAGTCAATCAGCTTGTCTGGTCTGTTTCTCTCTCTCCTACTCTCCCTCTCCCTCCTCATCAATCATCCCACCCTCCACTCTCCCACCTGTATTTGTCCCTGACTTCCCTATCACTGGCCCCATTATGCTCCCCTGTCAGTCACAAAACTTCAGCATCATCCTGACCAACATCAGACTCAGCAGAATCATAAGATGGAAGTGGCTGTCCTGAGGGGGTTCTTTGGAAGTGAGAATTCAGGGTGCAGAGGCAGAGTGGAGGACAGCTAATCCCTGGTCAGGTGCCCCCCTGTGGTATGAACTGGAACAACACTCTGTCATCTTGCTTTTTCCAGTCTATAGTATGCGAGTTGGTTGTCTAGAGAAGAAGTTTAATTTTTTTTTAATTCAGCAACAAAGCCTTTTAAAAATAAAATTTTATACCAAACTCCAATAAATAAAATATATGAAAGGCCAGGACTGCTCTGGGTTGTGGGTGGGGCTTTGGAGGGGCAGGGGTCAGAGATTAGAGGCATAGCTGCAGAGTTTCATTCTTTCCCCCTTTATGTACTACCTCTTAGTGCTTATTTTTAAAACCTCTTAAGTGCATGGTCTTTAAAAAATAAAGTCTGTTGACCACTTGTTGTGCTCCAGGTACCATGCTTCCTATGCATTCTTCCATCTACATCTGTGAGGTAGGCACCGATTTTGTCACCCCCATTTTACAGGTGACAGAACTCAGCCCTGCACAGTAAAGGCTGGGAGCCAGGAGTTCTGAATGCAGACTGCTTACTTGAAAGCATTATACTTTCCTGCCTCCTCAAATGTATCCCATATTCAGATGAGTAAACTAAGGCTTGAAAAAAATGAAGAAAGTTGCCCAAGATCACGTTCAAATCCTTGCCTTTGGACTCCAGCCTCAGTGCACTTACCTGCATGTAAATATGTTAGTTCTAAGACCCTTTCCAGCTCTCACAGTTAATAGGTTTTCCCTATTATTTGTAGAAATGGCACTTTCCATGGTAGTGCTAGATTTGGGGCTTTAATCATACACACACACACACTTCAAGCTGTTCTCTTATTCAAGACTACTTTGCTCTACCAGTTGTAAAGTAATTGCCCAGGGGAAAGAGTGATGGTATCTCATGCCAAGATCCTTTTGTACAAATGGTGTTTGGCACTTCCCATTAGTTTCTCAGTGCTTCATGAATCAACTCGCTGCTTTTAAATCTGACTTTGCAGAGATACCGAGTAATTGTAGATATCCCAACCCTTTGGTTGAATCTTAGTGTACAAAACTATACTGGTATCGCTGAAGAACTTTCCTCTACCCACCCCACCACTATGCAGACTAAGGGCTGAAAAATTATTGGAGTGTTTGGTCTCTTCAAGGCAGGTGGATGTTGTTGTAATTGTTACTTATGCTTGCGATGGGTCTCTTCAAGATGATTTAGGATAAAATCTGTCTCTCTCCGTCATTAGGAGCATTTGTTTTTTATGTAAAGGCATAGAAAGAAAGCATCATGATAAAGACCAGTGCTGAGATTAGGAAATGACCGCCCCACAAATCTCACGTCAGCCTACTCAGTGAAATGAGCCTCTTGGGTTGCAGAAACGAGCTTCCTGTCAGCTGGGAGACCACCATATGGTGCGGAACAAGAAATTTAGGCAATTTCATCTTCAGCTTAGTGAGAAGTTTGTCTTTTGTCGTGGTCAGACTGCCAGACTAACCTTACAGAGAGGGCACTGGCTTATCACCTTGATTTATAGAAGAGCAAACTGAAGCACAAAGTGAAACGCAGCTTGACCTAAGTTCCACAGGGGAAACTGGTGGAGTCAGGATCTGAACCCGGGCAGTCTTACCCATGACACTCAATGGCCTCTTTCACAGTGACCTTCAACTTCTCCAAATTCCACAGCACGTGGGCATCAGTGTGAGTGGGAAAGAACAGGGCCACAGTTGTTCAGCTGTTCCTCTGCTTTCGCCTTCCCTATACTCTGTGGTTCCCACAGTTCTCCCACATCTGACTTTCTCTGCTCCCCTCACTGATGCTGCTTTCACCAAATAAACTATGTGCATTCACACTTGGCATCACATGTAGCCACCCCCACGGCCCAGTCCTAGTTTTTCTCTTTTCACATTTCTGTGGGAAATTACATACAGTTGCAACATTTGCTCTTTTCAGCTGACCCCCAATCCTGTATTTGCCTTGAACTGTCTTCTCAATTCTCATTCCAAATTCCCAGACAGGCTGGGCTTTTCTGCATGGCTATCTTTCCATCACTTCGACTTCATCACCTGCAGCTGAACTTATGTCTCCCGACCAAGCTCCCGCCTCTCCAGAACCCACTTCCTTCATTCTCCATATGGGGCCACCATTCCCTTCATCTCCAAGGCCTTGCTTTTATTCGGGTACTGGACCCGGTCTTTCTTCATATGGGCATGTCTGTACCAATTTTGAGTTTTCCATATTACAAAGATATCTAATTAAGTCTGACACAAGAAAACTTATATCTGTAGTCAGGCCCATCAATTACCCAAAAAGGTATCAAATTCGTGTGCAAGATGAGGTGTGGTAGAGTTTAATTTTAATTACAAAACAAAAATATTAAATATGGTACAGGAATGGTCTATTAAGAGCAGCAAGAAAATTCACAACATAGTCCAGTGCATCGAAGAGGCATCTTGGTGGAGACAGCAGGGAAACATAATTTTGATTTTCATTAATGGCCTATTTCATTGAATAATGAATTGAACATTACAGCATTTATAAACAAAGCATAATTATAAGGTGTTATTCTAATTGCTAATTAGGTCTATTTATACTCTAGATTCCTTTTTTAAATATCGGCTCTAGATGCCACTTGATGCTAATTATCCAAGTTATGTTATCATCAACTGAAAAACAATTTTAATTAAGTCTAAAGCCGTTTAAATTAGCATAAGATTTATAGAACTTTCAATGTGGTCTGATGCTTTTATTATTTTTTAGAAAGACATCAGATGATATATTTAGCCTTTTGAATTAGTTTTTGATGAAACATTCTACTGCAACCTGGCAATTGATAATTATGATGAAAGGAATGGGGTGTTCTTAGTCGTATTCATTCATTAAATGTGCGTATCACATACATATATGATATCTCCGAACCACTACTCTTGGCATCTTGGAGATGCAGAGATAAAAGTCGCTGCTCTAACAGGGAGCTGTCCAATCAGGGAGGTGACACACACATACAGATATCTGAGAGCCCAAGCAGAAGACAAGCTGTTGGTTGGGTAGAACAAAGTGACTATAGAATTATAGAGTCCAGCTGTGGTAGGGTGGTATCCAAGAGAGAGTTTACAAAGCTTGTTAAATGAAAGGAGTATTTGAACTAGGTTTGACTATGGATTACGGGAAAAACAGAGAGAGAGCGTTTGTTTGGTGGATAAAATCACATACATTTATCAGTCAGGACTCAGATGGTTTAAATAATCCAAGTCCAACTAGAGCCACAGGAGGGAAGATTTATTGCCTCACATGAGAGAAAAATTCAGCAGTAGACGGCTTCAAGGTAGATTCAGTGGCTCAAATAATGTGACCAAAATTCAGTCTCTCTCTTTCTTATGCCATCTCTCAGCTCTGATTTCCAATTTGTATTTTGTCTTCAACTCTGCTAGTGAGCAGAGAGAATATTTTCTTCCCAATGTAAATCCAATGAAGTCCTATATTTTCCTCAACTGGACTGTCTTAGGCCATGCGTCCATCCCTGGATGAGTTGTGACCAGAATGATGGGGTATGCTTATTAACAAAGCGACCTCGGTCATATCTCCTCTGTTAGAGCCTGAAACATTGCTGGAGGTGAAAATGACAAAACTGAGGCTGTCCTACTTCAGGCACGTCATGAGAAGGTGGGTGACCTGGTTCTGCCATCCTACCAGCCATGTGATGGTGGCTCCGTCCCTCACATCACTTAGGTAATAGTTAGAGGTTCTAAGTAAACAGCCTCTCCCCCTTTCCTTTTTCTTTGCATTCACCTTATTCTCTCCTTTCTGAAGTTTGTCATCACTGAGTGGAAGGAAGCACAAGAGAGGCTGAAGGATGATAGTAAAAAGTGGAACACGGTTCCTCTTAGGTGGTGGCAAAACCTGAATAATTAGACATTGATCCTTGGGAGCTGAGAGCCTGCCAATCTAATAGGAGCATTTGGGTAACAAACCAGGGAAGCCTGAACCTTGCCAGGACCTCCTCCCGCGCTCTGTTAGCTCTCTGTTATCGTTAGTAGAGGAAATCTGCTGGGGATTCAACTATTTAATAAGATCTGCTGGCCGCAGAGTTCTTCTCTGGCACCTCATTCCAAAGTTGGTTTATTATTTACAGGAATAATGCATTAGATCATAAAGATACACTTCCCATAAATAATGTGGGGAGAAGTCCAAATATAAAAGAGTCTCAGATTAACAACCCAACCTTAATAAACCAGAGGGGCGTGATGAGGAAAAGCACAATTCTGCAACAGAGAAATAATAATGGGGTTTTATCTGAAATGCTTCTGGGAGTACAGCTCCCATAATTCTCCAAGAATTAAAAAGAGCCAGTCCCAAAGCCTCAGTGCTTCCACCCCTGAGTTTCATGCATTCATCATCCACCCGTGTGCTCGAAGCTGCCACGGTTCAGCTTTCACCCTCAGGCTTCCGGGTTCATTCCTGGCGCAGGAGGAGAAGGCATCTGCTGGGCCCCACACACTTTTCCCGTTGGCAAGAGGCAGATGTGATTTAAGATCAGCATGATGGATTCATCATCCTGGGTAAACATCCCCAGCTGTCCCTGCAGCCTTACCTTAGCAGACCTCTCAGCTGCCCCGCCATTGTCTCCCTCCTCACAAGCGGGGCTGAGGAGAGGAAGAGTCAGTTGGGGACATTCTTGTCAGCTTTCGAGACTGATTAAGGAGTTGATGAGGCTCAGGGTTTGGCTGCTTTGAAGAAAACCAGTCCCAGCGCTCACCGAGGAAGGGCTACGTTTCTGTTCTTTGTGTTTGTTTGTGGAACCGACAGGACTTTAATTTCTCTGTCAAGCTCTTCTAATGTGCTTTCAGGCATCTGTTGGCTTGTTGTTACCATCAAAGTTTTCTTCTTGCCAGTTACTACCAAGAACAGAGTATTTTCGAACATGGAGACAAACGTCTGCCAGGCCATCTTCGACGTTCAGTGCCTTTTCACGTGGTCTAGGTATTATTTCCTCATTAATTATAGTCACCATTGCAAAATATTCTCAGGCAACTAAATGGTCACCTGAATTGAACTTTTTTTCTTCCTTCCTGGCAGAGGCCAAGGGGAATGTTGGTGACACTAGGAATTTCATGAGATGACAACATGACTAAGAAACTCTCAGTGTACCGACTAGGGAAGGACATTGATTCTATTCTCCTTTATGGGAGGGACTAGAGTTTAATTCCGCTTATCTGAGTGGGAGAAAAGGGCGCTGAAATGCTTTCTTTAGCTCCGTATGCTTTCCCTCACGTCCTGCTCTACGCTTTGCCATGTGCCACCCTTCTCAGCTCCTTTTGTACCCCGGCTTCCCTAGAAATAGTGGAGAAGGTGCATCCAAGCAGCATAAATAGGGAGAGAGAGGGAAGAGAGAACATCCAGAACCTTCAGGGCACAGGACAGAAGCAAATGCCTAAGTTTCTCTCCCCTGGTCTGTCGTGCAGGACGACAGACGGGTTACACAGGCCTGGATTCTGGAGACAGACTGCCTGGATTCCCTCCCAGCTTCAGTGGTATAACCTTGGGCAAGTTTCTGAATTACTGCATATCTGGATGTGAGGGTATACAAGTGCCTGCAAGTCCTTGGCACAGTGCTAAGCACATAATAAGGGGCCAGTGTAGGGATGTCTATTACCCATTGTCCTTTCCGCAAATTCTTGTCGAGTGCCATCTGTGCAGCTGTCACCAATCGAAGTTCAATTTCCACGTATAAGGACACAGCATAAAAGTTCCCTGATCTGAAATAGGTAATAGGGTGTCAAAGAGGTAAAAGGGTGTCAAAGGTAATAGGATATCACATAGGTAAAAGGGCGTCAAAAGACATGCCCAGTAAAATATTAAAAAGGAGTGAAAATATTTCTTATAAAGGTAAACAAAATATATCAGCTAGTATTTGAGTGTAGTGTGTGCTGAGCAGATTTGGTGAAAAGTGCTGGAGACGGGAATAGGAGCCAAGCCTGCCGAGGGCCCTGGAGAACCTTCCCCGGGCAGAGGCTGGCTCAGCAGGTGGAGGGATGTGAGCAGCAGCCTCCCAGGCAGCAGGACCAGCAGGACCAGGGGCCAGGCCCTGCGTGACAGAGGAAGTGGGATGAGCCGCCATGGTTTTTCCAACAAATAGGCATATTTGGATTTGTCTTTTGGGAAGAGATGGTCATTATCAGCATAGAGTAAGCAGGAATTGCTTACTTCCCCAAAAGCCTAAGTTAAGGAGCCCACCCTGGGTTCTGCTAGAATAGAGCCTCCCAAGGACTTCTCCTGTCCGCAGTCTACTGTGCAGGGTGTGGCGGAAATGTTAACGGGAATAGTTGATATGATCTTGAAGTTCTAGGCCAGAGAAGAATCAAGTAAAGTTGGGCACTTAAAGTTAGTTATGATACAAGGACTTTCACGGGTCAGGAAAGAAAGGGAGTGAGTGACTGAAACAGGAAGGCTCTTGGCATTAGGTAAGCCATGGTGTAGGCAGTTCTCACTTTAAAAAAAAAAAAATCAATACATGCAATAAATATTAACTGAGTGCTTACTCTAGCTAACTGCTGTGATGACCAAAGGGACACGGGGCCCCTGTCTTTCTGGAACCCACAGCCAAGCAAGAAAGACAGCTGTGTTACACATTTACATGAGAAAAATGTGTCTTATCATGAAGGAAGTTCAAGATGTCATGAACATATACAATTAGGAGATTTTAATCTAATTTGGAAGTAAGGAAATTCTTCCCCAAGGAAATGATGATCAGGTTGAGACTGGAAGGATGAATAGGAGTCAGTGAGGAAGAGGGCGTTGGAGGAGCTGAATTTGGGGCACGTATACGACATCCTGGAAGCATGATCTTCTTGGAAAAGGCAGCTAGACATGGAGGTCAGGGAGCTGAGCACCCAGGCATGGCCAAAATTGTAATGGGTAACGTTTCTTAAACACTTATTCTATGCAGACACTGTTCAGATCTCTTTACATGTGTTAATTCAATTCTCACAGCAGCCCTCTGAGACAGGTTTTATTATTATGCTCCTTTTACATTTGAGCAAACTGACAAGTAGAGAGCTAAGTTGCCCAAGGTTATGTAGCAAGTTAAATGGCAGAAAGGAGATACCCAGATAATCAAGCTCTATAGCTTGTATTTTGTTGGTTTTTATAACCCCTATGTTGAGATATAATTCATATTTCAAATGATTTACCCATTTAAAGTTTGAAATTCAGTATTTTAGTGTAAAGAACCTATGCTTTTATTACATACACATAGCTAAAAATATACATGCACACATAGCTACAAATGTACATATACATTCCTATATTATGTTTCAGATGTGTAAGAATGTTAGATGTATTTATTCTCTATGTCATATAAATATATAGATTTTATGTATATACATATACATGGATCATTATAGAGATGTGTGTAGATGAATCTATAATAATAAAAGCATAGTATGCTAATTAGACTGGAAGTCCTTCCGGACAAAGCCGGGGCTGCAGCCATGGAATCAAGGAAGCTGTGAGGGAGGGATCCAGGCAGCCGCCACAGCTGCAAAGGCCTACTCTTGCACGAATTTCGTGCATCAGGCCTCTAGTCTATTATAAAATCATATTGTAGTGGGCACCTTATACCATATTAAGGTATTTAATAGTTAGGCTTCAAACTAGGGAGCTACAAGATCTGATTTGTGAGGAATATCGGCCAGGGAGTGGGTGGGACAAATCCACTGATCACGGGCCCAAATACGCCCATGATGTCTATGCCGGGTGGTTCCCTTTTAAAAGACATTCCAAAAAGAAAGTTAGGCAGCCCACTCTACCAGACTTGCAGGCTCACAGAAGTCTCACATAGGTCTTTGTTACTGTCAGCCCAGAGGAAACAGGCTGAGCCTGGGAGGAAGGGCAGGATTATCCAGGTTGGCCAATGAGTTCTGCAGACAGGGCACTGTTCTTCCCACTCTCCAGACCTGAGCAGGGGTCAAGCACATTTAACACACTTGTATCAGAGGCTTGGGAAAGAGATTGCACTTAAACAAACAAAGGAGAGAGCTGATATGAAATCAATAGCAGTGCCGATGAGCTGTGGGGGAAGGTAATGCGCTTTTCTTCTTTGGCTGTTAGATGCATCTCAGCTGCCAAGGAAAATGACTTTCCCTCTCGACTTCCTGTCTGTCGGCTGATGGGTTATTGGGAAGTACTGAGGCTCCGTGCTCAGCTGCATGTTTAATGAGGGCATCCTTGCACCAGAGCCTCAGCCAGTTCCTCCGGCCTAATTCTCCCTCCCACCCAGGACCCTGAAAATATGCCTCTCCTTGGCAAATTCTAGTCAAAGATTTTTGGTAGAGCAAGAAGCACCAGGGCCTCAGATCTATAAGGTGTGGTCTCTGCCAGCCTTTGGGAATTTAAGCTGGAGCATAAGATATGAGAGATGTACCAGAGAAACTCATGTGCAAGGCTGAGCACCCTAAAAGAGGCCCAGAGCTTTGGGGCCACGGAATTCCAAGTTGAGGCCTTCACTGAGAAGTGGAGATGTGTTAGCCCTTGAAGGATTTCACTGTGTTCCCTTTGGGGGATAGGTAACATCAAAAACCACTGTTGTGGTATCCTATGGTAACTGAGCTTCAGTTTAAAACCTCAGTCCTGTCTCCTGAACAAGTGAGAGGTAAAAAAGGAATCATGGCATTGGAGTTGAATTGACTTTTTAAAAATGATGGCTTTCCTCTTTCTCTCCCCATCTTCTGTCTGCCCTCCTTTCCTTCTTTTCTTCCATGGTCCTAATACTGAACAATTATAAAGTGTGAGAAGCCAGTTTGGGGAATGTCTGTGCCACCACAGAACACAGGTGGGCTAACACACAGGAGCTAATGAAATTCGAGAAAACTGGATTATAATCACTCTCTGAGCAGTAGCATTTAGTTAGACCGGAACACTTGCATATTTTGTTGCTGTCATCCTATTTGATCCCCAGAACCATCCTTAAAAGTTTTCAGGATATGAAAAAAAAAAGGACACTTCCAACCTCCATCAGTCACCCCACACCTCTCACTAACAGTGGGTAGGCCCCTGCTGTGAGTGTGGTCCTCCCCCAACACCACTGGGAAGGAGGCAGAAAGTCCTGAGAGATGCACTGTTATCTGAACACGCCTGCCTGATGTTTATGCTAGGCGGCCATTCTGAAGGAACCTTCTCCTTTTTCCTGCCATGGACCCCTTTATCAGGCTGATGAAGACAGTGGACCCCTTCTCACAATTATATTTTAACCTTTTATACAAAATGCACAAGGTTACCAAAGAAAACAAATGACATACATTTATCAACATATAAAAAACAAATTTGTGATATTATGTGTCTTTGTTATAAACATCTAAAAATATCTGGTTGTAGTTGAGTGTGAATGATATTTGGAGATGTACACAACAGCTCAACTCTGATATGAGACCATCTATGATTTCCATTGGTGACAAAGCCCCAGAGTGATAATTTCTACAGGTCATGTTCTGCATTCTAATCAAAGGATGTGCTAGATTTTAGTTGAAGTTGAATGAAGACACCTATCAGAAAGCATATATGCACCCCTATGTTCATAGCAGCACAATTTACAATAGCTAAGATTTGGAAAGAGCCTAAGAGCTCATCAGCAGATGAATGGATTAGAAACTACACAATGGAATACTACACTGCTATAAAAAAGAAGGAACTCTTACCATTTGCAACAGCATGGGTGGACCTGGAGGGCATTATGCTAAGCGAAATAAGCCAGTCAAAGAGAGATAAATACCACATGATCTCACTCATTTGTGGAATATGGTGAACAACATAAACTGATGAACAAAAATAGAACCAGAGACATAGAAACATCGAACAGACTGTCCAACCTATGAGGGAAGGCAGGGGATGAGGGGGTAAGAGATCAACCAAAGGACTTGTATGCATTCATATAAGCATTACCAATAGACACAGTCACTAGGGGGGTGAGGGCATGTGCTGGAGGGTGGGAGTGGCCGGGGAGAGGTCAATGGAGGGAAAAAATAATATTGTAATAGCTACGTATAAGCTGGGGGGTACTTGAAATATTAGGGGGGCCACTTTGTAAAATATATGATTGTCTAACCACTATGTTGTGCACCTGAAACTAATACAGGATAATATTGAATATGAACTATAATTGAAAAAAGATGTAAAATTATGTTTTTTATCATAATAAAATTTAAAAACTCAAAAGAAAGACAATAGTGATCTGCCTCTTCAGAGTTCACAGGACCACTGAATCTATGCATGAATCCCTGATGTCTGATGTCCCCAGGTGAGGTCCCCTGTCCTAATATAAGTCCTTAGTGAGCACTTATTATGTGCAGTCTCTATAATAACCTGAAGATTTGGGTAGAGCATAACACAAATGGAAAATGATTCCAAACCCTGAAGTATGTCCATATCATTCCATGTTTAATATCATGGACCAGATGAAAGGGCCTCTTGTTTCATGTGGAGCTCTGTCCTCAAATTCCAAGGGTGGGGTGAGTCCCAAAGTAGTGGCAAATGCAAGGAACTCAAGATAGGAGTTCTACAGGAGACAGCTAATTGGAATGAGGTAGAGGTTTGAATCTCTTTCTCATTTAAAGCAGCTTGTTCGCCTATTTTTGTCTGTGATGGAAAGAACACGGCATCTTGAGCAGGACATTCCTAATGGGAAGTTCCCTTCCTTGATATAGCAAAAATTCTGCCTATCATATAGGATGGATGCCCATTCTCTTATGTAATCCTGAAGTTGAAATAGACCTTAAAAGGCATTTACCACATTACTGACAGTTGTTAAACACTAATATGTCTTTAGCACTGTTTTGTACCCTTCACATTTATGTCATTGTTTGTTTTTGATGTTTGCCCCACACCTTTTTTTCCTTTGGGAAACTCTATTGTTTCCTCAATTACAAAAACCTGCTTTTATTGGGGCAAAGAATGGGTCACATCTGCCACCTAGGCAGTACAAGTGGCTACTGCTAAGATGTGTGTTAGCTGTTGCAAGCACTTCTCGTAGGCTGCTGCAGTGACACAGGAGTGATCTCATAGTTGGATCTATTTCTTTAACGTTCTGAGTTGTGCCAAAAGCAGTGGCATTTCCTTTACCTCTTTTAAGGCTGATTTGGCCCAATCCCGAAATGATTTCTCAAGTTATGATCAATTGCCTAGTGAGAGCATGATTTCTATGGGGTCTCAGAAAGTCCTTTGCTGTAATGGATTAATGTCAGCTTCATCAATTTAGTGTGTCTTCTCCTTGAGCTGTTTCTATTTGTCATGAAAATCTGGAAGGAATTTTTGCATTATCTGAGTAATAAGACTCAGAAAAGAAAAGAAAACGAAATTGGGTTTATTGATGTGTTAGTGTCCAGGGCCCCTAAAATTGAACTTTGGAGTAGGACTTTTTGGGAGCCGTGAAGACAGACAGAGTTTAGCAGACCTGGAGTGATGTCTTGCCTTTAATCTAAAATTAATCACATTTAATTTGCTAATATGTCTTTAAGGGGGCCTGCTTATAAAAGGGGCAGTTTTCAAAGATTAAAAGGGAGTCTTTATTTTATACAGGGGGATTTCCTGAGTGGCACCACTAGAACTAGCATTTTGTTGTGTTTGCAGGTATAAAAGTTCATTCCCCTCTAACTTGGTCTTCATGACAAACCTCAGCCACATACTGAGCAGTAGATTATGCCCAGTTTATAGACATAGAAACTAAGCCCAGAACAGTCAAAAGGTTTAGAATTATAGTAAGTTTGGTGGGAAATCCAAGATGAGAGCCCCAATGTGAACATATTTACAATATTAACATATTCCCCAACATATAATAGAAGAAGTAAACAGTGAGTTAAAAGACCCAGATCCTAGTGTGCACAGTGCTATAAAATTAAAGCTGTGTCATGTCTTGGTAAAGTGTAGAACTAAAATGTACAATTTGTATTCCATCACTTACGCAGAAAAAGTGACAAAAGTCAAAAGTCAGTTATCAAAATGCAGGGTATGGAAAGACTTTGGAAGTTTAAGATGTAAAGGGTATCAGTTGGAAATGTCTTTAGCCGCCTTCAGGAACCCATCGGTAACTCCTCATTTAAAATATTTCTTAATGTGTAGGAGTGCCAATATTTATCTTCCATTATTGACTAGAATGTGGACTAGGGTTCATTTTAAATACGAGATAGTCAAGAAATAATTAGGATCAGGCATCCTTGAGAGCTTAAAGCTGATTCATATTTGAGCAGAAAGCATCACTGTAACAGCTTTTGTCTTTTCCTTTTACCATTCTCATCAGCAAACCACAGCAGGGAGATAACTAGAATATTTGAGAGTGGTTTACTCAATGAGGAAGCTGCATTCAGGTTCCACTGTGATTGGATGGGGAGAGAGAAGTTCTTGTGAATGAACCACAGGATTGGTTTTAGCAAGGGTCACCGACTTTCTAAACCTCAGTCAGAATTCTGTATCAAATCCTGGTCTCCCCACTTACTTGAAATGGGGTTATAGGCAAGTCAGTGACCTGAGTCTTTTATACACAATGAAGGGGAGAGGGAATGGTGGGTGTTAGTCCTACTTTCCTCAACAGTCACTGTGGGGATTAAGTGAGACAACCCATGTACAGCTTACCACAATGCCTGAGATATACTGAATTCTCGATAAATTAACTATTTTCATTTGAAAAATTAATTACCTCTCAGAACCTGTTTTATAATCTGCAACCGTAGATATGAATAGTGTCTAACTTGTATGTCATTACAATGATTGAGTAACATAATACAGGAACGTGTCAGGATTAAGGTTACAGCCAATCATTGTTCTTGTTAGAATCTTGAATATTTCCTATAAGCCAACAGTTGATAGAATTTTTATTTAAAATAGTTATGCAAAATAATATTTTAAAAAGAGCAATTCTAAATGCCCATACAGGCAAACCATCACCTTTCATTTCTTAAATTGCAAGAGATGATAAGGTAGAGCAGCTTCAAGAATGCAAAGCTGTAATAACCCAGGCCAGAGCTTTTTTTTCTGATAAAGGGCCAGATAGTGTTTTAGGTTTGTGGACCACGGGACCTCTGCCACAACTGTCAACTCGGACATTGTAGTGGTAAAGCAACCACAGACAGTATGTAATCAAATTGTATGGCTGTGTTCTAATAAAACTTCATTTACAGAGTTTTATTTACAGGTGGTGGTAGGATAGATTTGGCACATGGGTTGTGGTTTGCCAATCCCTGGTCTGGGCTATGGTTCTGTTACTTTTTCATCATCCAGTCTGTGAAATCTGGTACCACATAGAAATTCTAAAGACTGAAAATCTCTCCTAGGCTGTGAGAAGTGTTGAAAGCATGGGCCTGTTCCACACTGAATCCTCAGCATCTTCTGTAGTGCCCGACAAACAATACATGATGGATGGGTGGGAAATGCATGGACCAAAAGATGAACAGAAAGACTGACAGTGAATTTTGTCTGTTTCTAGACAAAACTGTCACCATCCTAGTTAAAATTTGTTGCACTCCTACTGTGTGCCAGGCACTGTTCTGAATGCTTTACCTGTGTTCTCTCATTGAAATTTTACAACAATTTGAGGCAGATATTATCATAGCCCAGCAGCTATAATAATAAGGAATAGTCCTGAACTTATTAGATGCTCACCTTTAAATGAGTCACTTATGCTCATCTCCCCTTGCACCCTTCATATAGGTATTTATGAGAATTGAAAAGTAGGTATGAAAATCCCCATAAACTGCAAAGTGATATTCAAAGATTGTCATTGTTGTTTTAACCCAGCGCTGGTGTGTATGAGCAGGCTGAGATGATCTGGGAGAGGAAGGCTGGACAGCAGGTGTATATCCGCCCAGATGACTATGGACAAAGTAGAAAATATTAGGACAAATTGTGAGGTCTGTTGATATTATACTATTGTTCACAATTATATATCTGCTACCTAGGACATTTCCTAACCCACAGCAGGTACTAAAGAAATATTGACAGAAGAGAGAAATAAAGCTATAAACAAACTAACAAACAGAGGAAAATATAAATGAAAAATCCAACCGCCCCAGCCCAGGAAAGACAATATGTCCATAAGATATTCTGAGCATTAACGTAATAGGTCCTCCTGGAGACTGGGATATAGATCAGATTTTAAGTAATGGGAAATGCCTGATCTACTTACTACTGCCTTCCAAGCTGAAACATTTTCATAATGTATTAGAAAGGCATTTTTCAGGACAACTTGGTAATTCATCTTTATACATCCTTGTAACCTCAGTGTATTCCATTTAAAAAGAGATGCTTAATGCATTTGTATTAAAGCATATGGATTTACAGCCTGGGATAAAATATATTCATAGATAGTATACCTTAAGTCCTGTATAGGGAAAGGGAAGAATCAACTGGTATCAAATTAGTATTGATTTACTGTCACTTGGATCGACAAAGCAGAACACGATACATTTAGCAAATACCCAAATCAAGCTATAAAGCTTGGCAGATTTGGGTTTTGACACTTGCCCTTTTTGTTTTTTTTTCTTTAAGAGATAATCAGTTCAATATCTAAGAGCATACTCTTTGGCACTGAATACCGCAGATAGACACCACTTTTTTCTTACTGTGTGACATTGGCACTGGGTATAGAAAAAAAGCTATACAAAGCTCACAGAATGTGCTTGGCGAGAGAGAGAGAGAGAGAGAGAGAGAGAGAGAGAGAGAGAGAGAGAGAGAGAGAGAGAGAGAGAGAGAGAGAGAGAGAGATAGGGGAGAGAGGGAGAGAGAGAGAGGCTAAATGCCCTCAAAAGTATCTTATAGATATGCAGACCCGAAGGACGCCTTCTGAGCATGCTCCCTCTCACAGCTTTCATCTGGTAATGAAAATTGACTGGCTGCTATTGCCCTGTGGAGTCCCCTTTTGTGTAGAGCAGGTGTTTTAAGTGGAGTTGCATAGGAATAATGATCTCTCTCAAAAGACAGACTTGTTTCCGGGCTCCAGAGAACAGTTCTCCTTGCTTCAGTGATATGGGGTGTGAGGGACAAGCAGTCATGACCTAGTTTCCTCCACCCACAAGGAAAAAAAATGCATTATTCGGAGTGCTTCCAATTGTAAGTGACAGAAAGCAAAATTAATCGGGCTTAAAGGGAAAACATTTTTTAAAGAAGAAATCTGAGAACTTGCTCACTAATTTAATTGAAAATTCCAGATATGGCAACTCTCTTGCTTTCCACATCTCTGCCCCTGCACGGGTTTCCTTCTCGCAGATCCTTAGTGGACGCTATCTCAAGGGAGAGAGATAGGAACACCCTTGTCTGGACAGCCATCGCAATCCTTGAAAAGAACTGACTGGCTTAGGTTGCATCCTCTTGGAGCAAATGCTGTTTCTGGAGAGTTGGATATTCTGATTGGCCAGCCCGAGTCACATTCCCTGCTGTATGTTTGTGGGATGTGGGGTATGGACATGTGCTTATCTACATTCAGTCCAGTTTATGGGATCCGCAGAGGGAAGCTCCGAGGATGCAGGGGTTCCCTCTGCTGCTCGGGGGCCTCATTTCTCATTGAGATGCTACTTCAGCATGGCTGCCAGCCCCAAGTTTATGTTTGAAGTTTAAAAATGTGAGCTGGGGAACTAGTTTGTCTGGGTTCTTATCCCAGCCCTATTACTAACTTGCACTGTAACAGTAGTTATTCCTTATTCTGCCTAAGCCTCTTATTTCTCAACTCACTGGGTTTTCTTGGAGATGAAGGTACTATACCTGTAAAAGCACTTAGCATGATTCCCAGTAAGTGTTAGTTGTTATTGTCTAGGACCCATCACTCATTGACACTGCCCTCTGTATTGCTGAGTTTCAGTTCTCAAGTTAGAACCTTACTGGTCAGCTGTGGACAGGTAGCAATTCAAACAGAATGCACACGGCCTTCAGCACAGAAGCAGCTGTGAGTAGAATGTGCAGAGACAAATGGTAGGGGTGGGGGTTAGAGAGCAACTAAAGGACTTGTGTGCATGCATATTAACATAACCAATGGACACAGACACTGGGGCAGTGGGGGCTTGCCCGGGGTGGGAATGGCTGGGCAGGGGGGTCAATTGGGGAAACAGGAGACATGTAAAACTTTAGACAATAAAAAATCTATAATAATAAAAGCGTAATATGCTAATTAGACTGGACAGCCAAACGACCTTCCGGACATCATTCCGGACATCCTTCCAGATGAGCTGCCGTGGCGGGGGCCAAGGCAGAGGCGGTTAGGGGCAATCAGGCAGGCAGGTGAGCAGTTAGAGGCAATCAGGAAGGCAAGCAGAGGGGTTAGGGGCAATCAGGCAGGCGGGCAAGCAGTTAGGGGTGATCAGTCAGGCAGGCAGGCGAGCAGTTAGGAGCCAGCGGTCCCAGTTTTGAGAGGGATGTCCGACTGCCGGTTTAGGCCCGATCCCCGGCAGTCGGACATCTCCCAAGGGGTCCCAGATTGCGAGAGGGTGCAGGACAGGCTGAGGGACCCCCTCTCTCACCCCCGTGCATGAATTTCGTGCGCTGGGCCTCTAGTAAATAAAAAGGGAGCAAAAACAAAGAATGTGCACAGCCAGCCATTAGGACTGTAGGTGGTCTTTTCATGGAGGAGGAGATATTTTGAGTGTGATTCACAATCCCAAACTCACAATGGAGGAAATCCACATTCAAGCAGGGAGTTTAGAACAGGGGCTCTGCAGCTACATTTGCCTGAGTTCAGGTCCTGGCCCCGACACTCACTCTCTGTGAAACCTTTCTGTGCTTCAGCTTTGTCATCTACAGATTGAGGGATATTAATATCATATACCCTATAGGAGGTATGGTGAGAATTAAATGAGTTAATCCATGTAACATGCTTAGAAAAGAGTAAGTACTTAATAGACATCAGGTATTAATATGACTCTTATTCCCTAAATGTGACTCAGGCACTACATGAGTCTGGCAGGAAATTCTGTCTCCATCATTATTGAGTTGCTCAAGAATCAAAGAAGCAAATTGTATATGGTGTCAAGAAAATACGAGCACACCTAATGCTTGGTGCATATGGAACACCTCTGATGTCTTCATTTTCCCGGCCTGTTGACCCTAAACATCCATGTTGCAGAGAAGACCAAGGGACATTTGCTGAGGCTGTGGGCCCCTGTGACCAGTGCCCTGCCTTCTCAGGGCATGACACAGCTGTGTCCTCGGAGAGTTTGGCGCTTCCCCAGGGATGACTCTGGTCCTCAATGGACCTTAGCTCTCTCAGTTCCTCTAAATCAGGGCCAAAAGCTTCCTCTCTCCTTGGCTTCCTTCCCAGGCCTCTTCTCTTTCCCCTTCCCCAAGGAAAGCCAGCATATTCTCCACTAGGATTAGTTTGGGACAAGGGGCAGGCGTCGCTGTTGATTTAAGGCAGCTCTGCTTTTGATCCACTGAAAACCTTCCATCAGGAATCTCAGAGTCATTTTTCTAAGTGTAAGGAACAAAACCTCAAACTCCGTACTGGATGACTCTGTTTATACGACAGTCTAGAAAAGGTGACTGTGTAGACAGGGCCTGAGAACAGTGGGAGCCAGGAGCAAGGGCTTGGAGGGAGAGACTGACCAAAAAAGGGCAGCACAGTGGAATGGTTAGGGTAATAAAATGGTGCTGTTTGCTTATGGTGGTAGGTAGATACATGGCTCTATGTATTTGTCAAAACTCATAAAATTATATATCACAAAAATATATTTTACTTTATGAAAACAAACATCAAGAATATGCAGAGGGCCTGGCTTCTCCTAGAAATGGAGGGAGTCAAAATTGTGGAGATAACAAATACAAATCAATACTTTAAAAAATTATCAAGCCACAGACAAAGCTAAAGAGGTGGATTAAGCCTTGATCATATCATGTTTAAAAGGTAGGCTTTCTATTGTAGGAAACAGAATGCACCATAGGTTGTAAACCAGACAGGAAACCTGTCCCACATGAACTCCAGGGCGTTGCATTGACTGCAGTAAATTGGAGAGGTTAGGAGAGAGCTTGCTGGTAGGAGTCTATCCGACCGAGACCACGTAGCTACAGCCTTCATCACTAACTGTCCTGCGTAGTGCTGACCAGCTCACACCTCTCCCCTCCAGAAGCTTCTTTTTCATTCTGCAGCTGTTCCTGCTTATGTGAAATTAAATTCAGAACATCTAAGTCTGTGTCTAGCTATTTGTCTAGAAAAGCACGAAAACGCCCAGGACATGGTCCTCGACTTTAAGTCGCTTACATTCTGGTGAAGGGAAAACACGCTCAGTGAACCATCTCACCAGGTAGAATGAGATGCGTGCTCATCCAGGATATCAGTTGTGTGTTCCGGGAGCAATTAGGGATAACTGAGAAGAGGACCAGGGAAGGCTTCGCTATGCAGGTGGCATTTGAGCTGGGCCTTCAAGGATCTGATGCACTGAAAGGGAAAGACAAGTACTTTCTGTCTGAGAATGTTATGAGTAAAGTCCAGGAAGGGGGGAAAACCCAATCCTAATCACCAATCGATGTAGACACTTCAGTATAGCTTAAAGGTACAGTACGAGTGATTTTCAACTTTTGGCTAGTTGACATGTGGCAAAAAAGTTCTAGGTGATAAGTATGACCCTTTTCAAGGGTCCATTTGCTCCTTTCTCCTTGGTCTCGGGGAGAATGGTAGGACTGAGTAACAACATTCCCATAAGGTGGCTTAAACAAATAATACATAGGGACTTGCTTTTCTCCCATAAGAAGAAGTCGCCTGGTGGACAGTTGCTGGTGGCTTAGTGCTGTCTGGATCAGCATGTCTGAAATGTTCTTGGCCTTTATCTCATGATCAGAAGAAGACTCTTACAGCTCCAGATATTATGTTGATATTCAGGTAGGAAGAAAGAAGAAGTGTGGAACCAGCCACACCTGTACCTTCCTATTAGGACCTAAAAGCTTGCCAGTACCCCTCCCTAATAGACTTCTACTTAAATCTCATTAGACAAAATTGTGTCATATGATCACCCCTAGCTTCCTGGGAGTCTGGGAAAGTGACTCTTTAGTTGGGTACTTTGCTCTCAAGAACAATACTGGTATTTTGTTGGCAGGAGAAAATGGATGTTGATAAGTGATATGCTGGCCATACGAGGGATAAAGTTAGTGGATGAGGTAAAAATCATATCATATCATTAAAATTACCCTTTAAGTCACCTGCAACATATGTTCATTTTGAGACTTGCTTTCATAATAAGATTGTATTCTGAAATGAAATCATTTAAGTGTTTTAACGCTTTGGAACATGCAGCACGTTTACTAAGATTTCAACTTGCTGGTTCTCACTTTT
This sequence comes from Myotis myotis, assembly GCF_014108235.1. Taxonomy (NCBI): domain Eukaryota; kingdom Metazoa; phylum Chordata; class Mammalia; order Chiroptera; family Vespertilionidae; genus Myotis; species Myotis myotis. Next base: position 16,583,221 of record NW_023416368.1, on the reverse strand, counting down.
CAAGTCATCATCTGTAAATGAGTTTATAAGTTTCTCCAATTATTTTTTATAGACAGTGCTTCTCCAAGGCCTTCAATTATGTTTCAATTTTCTTCTCCATAGAAAGTCATCACCCCCCCACCTGCAAAGCCACAGGAACAAAGCTTTCTACTTCTTTTTCAATGACCAGGAAACCCTTAAAATCATGCCCATGTTTTCTGCGGTCTCACCCACATCCATTGACTCTCTGAGTCTTGATTGCTCTCACACTGAGAGAGGCACTTGAGAACTGAGATCTTGACTAAGGCAGCAGTGTATTCAGGACTCCCATCTAACCCTCACTCCCATGCGAAGGCCAGGCAGAACCATGCTCTCCTTAACCCATCTGCACTGTCCATAATCATACAGTACCCATATTCGTATCCTCCCTCTCTCTGATTCTGGCCACCTGTCCCACAGAGACCTGGAGGGTAGTATGGGCAGACGACTGCATTCATCTCACTCATCCGACACAGTGCATTCATCATCTTTGAGAACCAAGGCCTGTCCCTTGTGTGCAGCTCTGCTGTGCATGTCAAGCAGCCTTCTCGGCTTGTTGCTGTTGCTCTGTTGTTCACAGACCATTCTAACTCAGCTCTGCCTTGTTCCATCAATGTTATACGCAACCAGTGAGTTGAAATGATTTGTTTTACTCTGTGGCTTTATTTACTATCAAAAATAATGTAGTTATAAGAAACTGAAATGAGGTTGCTTGCTGCTTGGTTGATTCCTTTTATTTTTTCCAGTTTGGGCTTAATGATACACCGAGCATGAGTTCTGGTCTATTGGTTCCTCGAGTAGAGTTTGTTTAATTAAACTACTTGTCTCTTCATGTCTTGCCAGGATATTTTTATACGTGAATCTTAAACTGCTCTGTGGTTTCACATGCTACACAAGTATTTAAAATGTGCACCTTGATGCTAAATTACTAGGAAACATGTCTTATTTTATTCTTCTCCATTGTTAACATTCAGATTATTGAATGACATCCTTATGTTTTTCTGGCCTTATCTTCTATCATTATCAACATCTTTGATTCCATTATAATAAATATTATCTGTCATTTATTGAGCATTTTGATGTACCATGCACACATAGCACTATATATAATATACATTCTCTAATCCTCATTAGAGAGAAGTGTTACTATCTTCATTCCTGGAAAATGAGTCTAGAAGACCCTAAGTATCATATTCCTCTTCACAATTTTCCTATACAACCCTGGACTTATTACACTCTCATTTCAATGTACATGTCTATTAAAATCCCAGCCTAATGAACTCGAATATCCACATTATGAGTGCCTGCATCCAGACAACTGAGCACCTGGGCCTCTGCCCGGCCTGTGCCATAAAGCAGACTGGTACCCCATAAAAGTTTGGTTACTCACCATAGCTTCATCTTTAATATATAATATTCAATATCCAATACTCAGCTATCTTACTAGATATCTCTTGTCCAAATATTGTTGACTCTTTCCATAACCATTTCTTCACCTCCCACGTACTCCTCTGCTTGTAAGAGTCTCCCTCCAGCTCTTCATAGAGTAACTCCTGTGATGTAAGTGATTTCCATGTTGCTAATCCTCACCAAGGACATGCTTATTGACTTTAGAGACAGGGGAAGGGAGAAAGAGATGAGAAACATTGATACACGCCCTGATCAAGGATCAAATCTAAAAACTAGGTATGTGCCCTGACTGGGAATTAAACCCTCAACCTTTTGGTGTACAAGATGACACTCCAACCAATGGAACCAAATAACCAGGGCTAAGGGCTTATTTTCATTGCATAATAAAAATATTGGCTATAACTTGTCCAGAACTGGAGCAGCACATTAACAATGCCATAAAGGGACCAGATTCCTTCTATCTAGCAATATCAATCAAAAAGTCTGCCAGACTTGAACATGCCTACATGTTTCTACATGATCTTGCCCCTGACTCCCTCACCAGTCTTCTCTTATGCCAGTCTTGCTCTTTCTATTCCAGGTACAACGATCTTACTATCCCTTTAAGGGAGCATGCTGCCTCTTGTCTCAAGGCTTCCACACATGTCCTCCTTCCTGATGTGTTCTCTCCACCCATCTCCATGTAAACTCTTTGCCTGACTGACACCTCCTTCAGATTGCAACTTCATTCCATTTCCCCAGAGGAGCCTTGCAGATCCTCCCATGCTAGCGCACACCCCCTCCCCCATGCTCCATCAGCTCCCTGCCTAAACCTCAGAGCATTTACAATACTTTCTCAACCTTTTTTTTTTTAATTAAATCTTTATTGTTCAGATTATTACCTTAGTTACTCCTTTTTCCCACCATAACTCCCCCCCACCCAGTTCCCACCCCACCCTCCGCCCTCACTCCCCACCCACTGTCCTCATCCATAGGTGCAGGATTATTATCCAATTTCTTCCCACACCCCACACCCCTTTCCTCCTCCCCAAGAATAGTTAGTCCATTCCCTTTCTATGTCCCTGTTCTATTACAATCACCAGTTCATACTGTTCATCAGATTATTTATTCACTTGATTTTTAGATTCACTTGTTGATAGATGTGTATTTGTTGTTCATAATTTGTATCTTTATCTTTTTCTTCTTCTTCCTCTTCTTAAAGGATACCTTTCAGCATTTCATATAATCCTGGTTTGGTGGTGATGAACTCCTTTAGATTTTTCTTATCTGTGAAGCTCTTTATCTGACCTTCAATTCTGAATGATAGCTTTGCTGGATAAAGTAGTCTTGGTTGTAGGTTCTTGGCATTCATCACTTTGAATATTTCTTGCCACTCCCTTCTGGCCTGCAAAGTTTCTGTTGAGAAATCAGCTGACAGTCGTATGGGTACTCCCTTGTAGGTAACTGATTTTCTTTCTCTTGCTGCTTTTAGGATTCTCTCTTTGTCTTTTGCTCTTGGCATTTTAATCATGATGTGTCTTGGTGTGGTCCTCTTTGGATTCCTTTTGTTTGGGGTTCTCTGCGCTTCCTGGACTTGTAAGTCTATTTCTTTCACCAGGTAGGGGAAGTTTTCTGTCATTATTTCTTCAAAGAGGTTTTCAATATCTTGCTCTCTCTTCTTCTGGCCCCCTTATAATTCGGATGTTGTTACGCTTGAAGCTGTCCCAGAGGCTCCTTACTCTATCTTCGTATTTTTGGATTCTTTTTTCATTTTGCTTTTCCAGTTGGAAGTTTTTTGCTTCTTCATAGTTCAAATCTTTGACTTGATTCTTGCGATCCTCTGGTCTGCTGTTGGGAGTCTGTATAATGTTCTTTATTTCAGTCCGTGTATGCTTAATTTCTAGTTGGTCCTTCATCACAACATCGAGGGTCTCATTAGATTTCTTGAGGATCTCACTACATTTACCAGCAGTCTCACCAGTCTTCTTGAAGATCTCACTACATTTATCGGCGGTCTCACCAGTCTTTTCAAGGGCCTTATTAAATTTATCGGCGGCTTCTAGACAGTTCTTTAAAGACCTTAAAAGTGTGATTTTGAACTCTATATCCAACAGTTTGCTTTCCTCCCATTCTGTCGTTTGTGTCCTGTTTCTTTGTCTCAGCATTTTTTATGCTTCACTGTGTCGATAGAGTGTCTTTCTGTGCTAAGTGTCCCAATTACCTGAGGTAGACACTCTTGGTGCACCCCCTTGTGGGCTTTGTGCACAGTCTTGTTGTAATTAAGCCTTGATTGTTGTAGTTATCACTGTGAGGAATTGACCTCCAGGCCAATTGGCTGTGAGAATCAGATGTGTCTGCAGTGGGAGAACTTCTGTGCTGGAGACACTCCTCTGGGGCTAGACTTGCTTCGATGGGGCTTTAGTGCTCACTGAGTCTGCCCCCTGAGTGTGTCTTTTATGGTTCATCGGAGCTGCAAACTGGATGGTCCCACTCTGACCTCTGGGCTTCCTGGCTCCTGGATCTCTAGGGAGGTGCTAATCTAGCCTTTGCCTGAGGCTATCCAGCAAAAGTCTCCCTGCAGGGCTTGGGCGGGGCGGGTCCCAGGGGATCAACAGGGCCGGGTTAGCAATTATGGCTGCTCCCAGTCTTGCCCTCAAAGGCTCCGCTTCTCAGTGTCCCAGTAATCGCTGCAAGCCCCACGGAGAGAAGGCTGCCCTAGGGTTCTGAGCAATGTCAGACAGTCCTTCTCCCGTATGAGTCTGGGTCCCTAGAGACTCTCCCAGAACTGGAGCTCAGAGCCTGAGACTCCCTCCCAATTAAAAACAACAACCACGCCCTCAGCCGCCAGCCCACTCCGCATGCACTCCGCACCATAGTATTTTACTTCCGCACTGCGCCTCCTCTGAGTCTCAGTATGCTTTTCTCTTTCCTCCTAGTTGTAGAACTTCCACTCAGCCAGCCTTCCTGTGGTTCTGGATGATGTCCGTTCTGTCTTTTAGTTGTATTTTTGAAGTGGTTGTTCGAGGCAGCAAACTCCGGTGTTTACCTATGCTGCCATCTTGGTTTCTCCCTTTCTCAACCTTTTTTCTAGTATGGCTCTTCTAGAGAATTATTTCACATCTTTTTTTATTTATTCTCCTCCAATGAGATTTTAGTATCATATATACTGTATATTTATTTATGTACTATTTATATATCTGTACTTTATACATTAATAGAGCAAGATTTCTTTTGCTGGCCCACCAAGAACCAGTTTTATACCTTTAACTACATCACCCCATTGAGAATGCATGATTTTAAAAGTTGCTGTTAAAGATCAATTTAAATATGTTCTCTAAATTTATGTAGCTATAATAAAACTCCATAAGGACACAGATCAGCTCTTCACACTGAATATTGCCTTAGCACTGTGCTGTGCACATAGTAGGTAATGATTAAATATTTATAGACAAAGAATGGCTACAATACTTGAGATAGCTATAGAATATGTATATATATATGTGTATGTATATATATATATATGTATATATATATATGTGTATGTATATATACATATATATACATATATGTGTATATATATTCTTTTATACCTACCATGAATAGCATGCTCACAAATAATATATATATTATATATATATATATAGAGGTCCGATGCATGAAATTTCATGCAAGAGTAGGCTTTCTTTCCCCTGGCTGCAAGCACCAGCTTCCCTCTGGCACCCAGGACCCAGGACACCAGCAGGCACCCGGGACCCAGGCTTCCCTCGCAGCCCTGGCTTTGTCCAAAAGGTTGTCCGGAAGGACGTCCGATCTAATTAGCATACTATACTTTTATTATTATAGATTAATTTGTGATCCCATAAAGAGGAAAGTCTAAACCTGCCCTTCCTAAATATTTGTTGAATGAATTTAATTATCTGTACTTTTAGGTTAGGAGAATCTGTCCTAATTCCTAAAAAGAAAATATTTGGTATGTATCCTGGAAACGACTTGTAATGACTACAAATATTTTTGTATTGGTGATTTGTTAAATACTGCCAAAAGCCAGAGAGACAGAATGGGATTAAATTACGTGAAGTGACATTTTCCACTCAAAGTTCCTGTCTTGCATCTGTTTATTGCTCAAGTCTGGGAAGGGTTTCAAAGGCTGACAGTGCTTAATCCTGAAATTTGTGGAAACTCTGCAACTTCACTGATTACTCATTTCATTTTAAATCTTTGGCTAAACATAACACAACTCACTTCCTTAAAAAGAATTTTTTACTTAATATTACTATTAGGAGAAAGTCAAAAGTTTATGCTAGGAACTAAATATAAAACCATTGTTTCTGAGGAATTTCTCATGATCAGTTCTCCCGCAATTCACTCTTTTATACCTACCAATGGATAGCATGCTGTAGAGCAAATTGGCTTTCAGGAAAATGGATCTTAGACATTAAATAATATTTAAATTTCAAAATGTAGCCATATTCTTTAGCGTGGACTCTCAGAGGCAAAACCAGTATCTTATGTATTTTAGAAAGATTTTTAAACAATGGGCGATATATGAACATGTGTTTAGCTAACACTTTGGAGTAACCAGAAAATTATCTTGTACAGAAAACAATGTGTATTATTCAAGGAATTATTACCTATTCATAGTTTTTAAATATTGCTTGTATATACTATAGGAGGCTTAATTTAAATTTTATTTGTCATGTTGCCAGCACCCTCACAAGAAAATTATAGTTGGATTCATAACAGCTTCTTTTATTAAGTAAAGACAATTTCAATTGCAACTAAAATACCAAATATCCAAATAAGCAGGATTTTATTGGAGAAGTATAATGTTGCCTTAGGCACAGCTGGCTTTGAGCATTAATCATTTGGCTTTGACATCAATTTCAGCTCTTCCCATGGGCCCTGTGGTCATTCTTTAGTCTCCCTCTTATCCAGCATGTCATTAGATCTGTCTTAAATATGTTCTAAATCACCCACTCTTCTCCATTCTCATTGCCGGTTCTCTAGTTCAGCCTACCACCGTCTCTCTCCCTGACTCATCTTATTTATCCTCTCTCCTTTGTTACCTTTTCCATGACACAGAGTCTCAGCTCACGCTGCTGTAACAGAATGCCATACATTCTGGTAGTTTAAACATCAGAAATATATTTCTCACATTCTGAAGGCTGGAGGCAGGGTGCCAGCATGGTTGGGTTCTGTTAAAGAGTAGAGTTTCAACATATGAATTTTAGGGGAACACACACATGCAGACCATAACATACAACATTGGTGATTTCTGAAAAATGCCAGTTTGCTAAAGTCAAATCCCTGCTAAAGCCTTTACTGTGGCATACAAGACTCTGCATTACTTGGGCCAACTTACCTCTCTGGGTTCACCCAAGCTGCTCACCTTTGCTAAGCATAGTCTGGCCACACAGATCTTTATTAACTTCAACTTCCCAACCCTGTCACCTTTGAACTGTTTTCTACTGCTACTTCCCACTCTTATCTAGTTGGTTCCTAATGACTTAACAAATATCAGCAAAACTTCACTTTTCAGGGAAATTTACCTGCCAGACCAGGCTATGACCCCAAAATGTGTTTTCTTTTTTAATTGATTTTTTGGTGGGGAAAGAGAGAGGAACATCAATCAGCTGCCTCCTGCAAGCCCTCAACCAGGGGTCAAGCCTCCAACCCAGGCATGTGCCCTGACTGGGAATCAAACCAACAACCCTGCGGTACACTGGACGCCACCCAACCACCTGAGCCACACTGGCTAGGGCAATGACCCCAAGTTTTATACTTTCAAAGACATCTTTGATTTTTCCTTTCAAGTTTTAATCGCAATTTGTTACTAATGTATATTTTCATTTATGAGATTACTAGAGGCCTAGTGCACGAAACTCGTGCACCGGGGGGGGGGGGGGTGTCCCTCAGCCTGGCCTGCGCCCTCTTGCAGTCCCAGAGCCCTCGGGGGATGTCCCACTGCCAGCTTAGGCCCACTCCCCATGGAGGCAGGAGAGGCTCCCAGCACTGACCACCAGAGGGCAGCTCCTACATTGAGCATCTGCCCTCTGGTGGTCAGTGCATGTCATGGCGACTGGTTGTTCTGCCATTTGGTTGATTTGCATATTAGCCTTTTATTAGATAGGATTACTCATTATTTAAATTTGTTGTACACTGCCAGAGTACACTACACTGTACTAGATTACAAGCTCCGTATCCCTATGGCTCACCTCTAGAGCCCCCTGCTAGATTAATATTTCTTAAATAAATTGAATGTTGGGTATATCAATCCACCATGCTCTTCTCCTGGTCCTTTGGGTTCATCCAACCATATAATTTGGAGCATTGTAAAAGAGCAGGCCTGGAGGCCTTAGAGTTTCTAATCCCCACCCCCACGTTGTATAATAAGTGGAGAAATAAGACTAGAAGGCAAATTGAGAAAAGTCACATAATGAGCTTATACAAAATCAGCACTAAAAATCAGGTTTTTGGTTTCTCAGTTCTCTGATATTTCAGAGAGTCAAATCTTTCCCTTTTCCATTTTCTTATCTCCAATTTTTTAGATTGACATCTTTTCTCTGCTTATAATTTAATATTGGTAGAGAAATGTATTCTTATCTTATCAAGTAAAATATGGTTGTTATTAAGGGTTGTCATTCAGGTTATATCTGCCCAAGCAACATGAATTAGATAACTTAATACACCTTGACTTCAAACATTGGTCATCAGATATTTTAACTCTGCATTTTAAACCTGTTGAGCATTTTGGTCCCACCATTTAAACCCAAAAATGATTTTTAGTCTGCGTTAGTTAATACAGAAGCATTAATCATAATTATGCCAATATTAATGAATGTTCCTCAAGAAAGAATTTACCAGAGCAAACTCCATTAAGCTAGTTTAATTCCTTAATCAATTTTCTAAACAGTATACTTGAAACCATTTCTGAACTTTTTAGAAGTTTTCCTTAAAATTATTGTGTGTAAAATAATTTCTTCTGCATGTATAGCAAAGGTTTGATCCATCATAAACTTTTCTGTTTCCAAGTTTACTGATAATTTCAATCATTGAAATTTTTTTCTGTTGTGTCCAATTTCTGTCAAATCCAATTTTCCTGTACCAAATTATGCAGATATAAATGTTTTCTTTCAGTATTTAGTTCATAGCTATTTAGTCTTAAGCACTTTAGTGCTTACTATTTTTTATAAAATTGAATTTCTCCAAGTCATTTTTTTGAGTTTTAAAGAGTTATTATCAAGTTTTGTTGTTGTCTTTATAGTTAGTTTCATCTATAATAGATTTTGCTCTCTACGATTTCATCTCTTATAAGGTTTATTTTCTGGTGATTATTTCTATCAGTTAAATGCAGTTCGAAGTGGACAAAAATCTGTTTTCTTTTATTTTTTTCTTCCGTAAGCACTGGGAACATCTTTAGTGATTTCCTTTGATATTCCAGGATTGCTCTGTTTTCCTGGTAAGGCATGGAAATGGCTAAAGACAATCATGTTTTGATTAGATTGTGACTTTATGACATTTTAGATTGGAAGAGAAAACAATTTAGCTCTAACACTTCTCATCCCAACCCTCATTTTATAGGAAACAGGAAAATCAAGGGCCAGAGAGTTTATCTGACTTGCCCAGCATCACAGAGAGAACTGGATGTTAAGTCTCATGACATCCCAGGACACTTAGAGGGGAAAGCATGACCAAATTGAACTTCACACTGAGTACACTTTCCAGAGAGGAGAAGCTGGCTCTTTTGTTACTATGACAATGAAGTGCATTTGAGATTTTTTGAAGAGCTTGCCCCTACCTGTGCTACTAGGGGAAACAGAGCCATGAAGCTGATTCAAAACACTTTGGATAGATCCTGTCATAAGCTTTATAAGTTCCTGATGGATTGTGAGGAATTAAGTTATTGGGCAGAGAACTAGCTAATGGAAACACATTGATGAAATCATTTTTGAGGGACATTAAATGGAACTTAAAATAAAGCTGAAATGGCTTTATGGATTTTTCACTCAAACTGTTTATGAACATTTCTTGCTAGTAAATTATATTGTGTCAAAGAAGGAATAAGTAGGTATGGTTTTAATAGAAACCCTTTTGAAATAATAAAATGGAGAATAATTTATTATCCAAGAATAGGTAGAGAGGGTAGGATGGGGGAATTGATGCTGATGGATGCTTCTGGGAAAATGAAAAGCAGTGTGAAAATCAAAAACCTGTGATAGTACTTGAAAAGAAATGGTTTTTTTGAAAAGTATTAGTAACTCATCTCAGTGTACATAGAAACTTTTTTTAGAAGAGGGGTGACAGGGAAAGTAGCAAGTATTACTTGAGGATATAAACATTGATATTTGTCTATCTCATAAAAAGATGAGCAAGTAGTGAGTGACTTAATCTGCTGAAAAAGACAGTGTATCATAGCAGTCAAGGTCATCTGTTCCAGAGCTGAAATAACTCCGTTCAAGTCCTGGCTCTCCCTCTTTGCTGTGTGACCTTAGGAAAATTTCCTAACTTCTCTGAGTCTCAGATTCCACATCTATATATATAAAAGTTTAAGCGACCTAATGAACTACCCACTGGTAGACCAGTCGCTATGATGCACATTGACCACCAGGAGGCAGACGCTCAATGCAGGAGCTGCCCCCTGGTGGTCAGTGCACTCCCACAGCCAACCTCCCGTGGTCCCTCCCCCCGCCAGCTAGCCCGATCGGCCCGATCGCAGGCCAGGCCAAGGGACCCCACCTGTACACGAATTTGTGTACCAGGCCTCTTGTCCATAATAATAGATATTTATAGTCCTTAGCTCACACAAAATATTTGCTTAGAATAATAGTTATTGTTCGCCAGGATATTCTTTGAATGACTATATGTAATGTTAAGTCGAGTTATTATTTTCTGATTTTACTTACAATAGTCTTTACTCATATCAGAAAGATGAAATATTTCCACAGTTGCTACAAAAGTAAAGAAATCAGTTCTTCCCCCTCGGCTCCTCAGTATGCCGGGATAAATCTGGATTTGGAATGACAGCAGTTAATGGAGGATTTTTAGATACCATAACAATTGCAGGAGGATTCTAGAAATTCACGTGTGAATGCAAAATATTATTCTGCCCCTTCTTACAGCATCAAAGAACTATACCAAATGTATAAAAATAAACACCTTTGCCTCACAGTACAGGATATTGCCTAGCTAAGTTTAATTGAAAAACTAATATCCACTGCAATTGTCTGTGATAAACTGAGGCTTAAATGATTTGAAGACACTCTGGGAGCAGACAAATCAGATAATCACAATCTTTATGGCTAGAAAGGTTCAGCTGGCATTGACAAGTTGTGAAGATAAAGGCTTAGAGCAAAGTCAACAGCTAAATGTCTAGACTGGGTTGGGGATCAATGTTAATACTCCAAGTGTAAAAGTGCTGAACTTCAAATGATCCCCCACAGTGTTGTGTTTAACTTCTCCAGATAATAATAGTGTAGAACTTTATTTACTGAAAAACTTCTGTCAAATTGTCATTAGGCAAATATCTCACATTCTTACGGTGCCTTCCACCATGTAGCATCCCTGCCACCGCGTAGGCATTATGGTCTGTGGTCTGTGCCCTGGCTGCACTCTGAGGGCTTCAGCTGCTGTTTTCCCAAACATTTCCACTTGGGTGACTATGAATAGTTTATGAGGGACCAGAGTCAGACTGTGCCGATTCTAGGCATCTTTTTTAATTTTTTTTTTAAGCCGACATGGAATTTGCCTCATGGCCTCACTCTGATCTCAGCAGGAACACTTTCAAAAGAGCTTCCTTGTTTTTTCAAAGGCTGTTTGCATGAGTTGATTTAATGCTCTCCTATTATGGAGGCCGAAAGCCAGTGGCAAAAAAAAAAAATATATGTGTGTGTATTGAGTTGTGTTAAGGATTCACTGCATTTAGCTGGTTGTGCCCCCAGGTAACACATCCAGCAGTCTCCAACTTCTGTTTGCTTTTTTCTCTTGTTTACAGGAGCAGAGGGCACCGTGTTCCCTAAATCAATAGAAACACCTAACGTCAGGGCAGACCCCTTCAAGGAACTAAGGTAAGCTTCTGACTTTGCATTCATCGATTTAGCGTCTGTTTCCTTTCTCTGTGCCATGGGCTGATGATCCATTTTGAATCCGTGTAATGTAACAGCATCACAGCATGAATATGTAAACCGGAGCAGTTAGAAAGGACGAGAAGAAACTGCAACCAGGAGAAAATGTTCTCTGAGGACCTAAAGTTGAGGGTTTGAAGGAAGAGGTTGTCCGCCCTGTCATTGTGAGGTTTAGGATTGATTGTTGCAGTGTGTGTTGCTTGCTGTATTTTGTGGTACCAAAAACGTACCCAGTTAGAGAACTCTTCAGTAATCGGTGCTGATCAGCCCAAAGTAGAGTGATATCTCTGAGAAACTGAGCTCTAAATGCAATGCAGATTTTTATTTTCCCTAATGATATGGTGGTAGAACTACCTCCGTGGGTATTCCGTGTACTGGTTGGTGTTCATCTTTGGGTGTCTATATGGGGGCTGCCTTTAGCAGAAAAGGATTCTACAATGTTGTGTTCTTACCACCAATTATGGAAAACCAAAAAGAACAATAGGCATACAGACAGGCAGCTAGATAAACAAACAGAAATAGAGAGGTGGCTTAAAAACCATTCCTGCCACCTAACCACCATCCCCAACTTTCCAAAAGAAACACATAAAACATGGTATAATGACACAAATATAACTTTAATTTTTACTGTATACTTGTAGCCATGAAGGAGTCGGTGAATCCTGGCTGTCTTCATTTCCCGTAGTTCTTTTAACTAAAAGCAATCGTGGATCATCATAGCTAGCATGGAATAACTACTTCGGGAAGGCATCAGCCGTGAGCAGCGGTACTTGTATTATATAATCTGCTGTTTCACAGTGCAGTCAGCCCCAAGACCTGTGCTTTTCTGAAAACAGCCGTGGCCAGGTTGGAGCTTGTTTCCTTAAACAGAAACATGTTCCCAGTCAGTAGAGACTATATCACCTCATTCCAAAACCCGCAGCCTTCTTGCAAAGCCTGTCCGTCTTTGTGAATATAGGGACATAAATTGGGCCAAGGGAAGAGGATAATAGGTGGGGAGTGAGAACCTTTCCCTAGCAACACCCCACCTAGAGTGGGCTGTATTTTTAAGATTACACACCACACTGCAAGGTTTTATATTTTACTAGAATAGTGGTTGTCATTGGGGCTTCCAGATGCCAGAAGTCACCTGAGTATCTGGAGCCTATGCTTCCTATTAGACACAAAAACTGGAACCTTCTAAGCAAATCCACCCAAGGAGGCCCGTGTTTTAGGAGAGAACTCGTTCTCTGAGTGTAGTGAATCCTCAGGTCTGTGATGTAAAAGCCCTTTCCAGACAAGCTAAGGGGTGGCCCGGGTCACTTTATTTTCACATCTTCCTTAGGAGCACAGCTATTATTATTATTATTATTATTATTATTATTATTATTATTATTTTACAGAACTAGTCAGTAATTAGTGCTGATCGGCCCAAAGATAAGTGTTGTCTAAAAGAAGCTGCACTCTCTATATAATACAGACTTGTTTCAATGGAACAAGCTCTCCATTACATGGAAGACTTGAGAAATGTAAGAATTGCTGGATTTAGGCTCACTTTGCTTTAAACAGAAAAATAAATGTTCTGTAGTTAAAAACAAACCCAGCCCACACCAAACATAAAGACAACTCAGCCCACTTTAGAGATCAGACCCTGAAGGACATAGAATCGGGTATTTGCTCATAGAGTGCTGTTGACACACTTCTAGTCCTTGATATGCAGCCTACGAGAAACCCTGGAACTCACCTTAAGTTAAACCTCCACAGTCACAACGAAATTTCTGAATTGGTACAACAAAATAAGGGCTTCAGGTAGTTGCTTATTCTAAAATTATAGGCATATTCCATGGGGGCTAGAAATAAAATTGTCTGATAGGAAGCATATAATGATTTTACTATGCAATTTTAAAACTGGTGTTTTGTTTGTACCTGTTCAAATCATGGTGATGCTTGATAACCTGAACGGAGTGAGGAGCTTAGAATGTGATCATTTAGCCCCTTCATCCTTCTGGAACTTTTTTCCTGATGGCACGTTTTGGGAGAATCTCTGACCAATTGAAAGGATGATGAAATGTGGTGGATTGATTAGATCAGTTTCACATTTATCATCTAATGGTGCCACATTGTACTCTTTGCTATTGATTGGAACTGACCTTGGCTATTGACTAGGCAGGTAATGAACTTGGTGACTGAGCCTCCTGGCCTCTGGCTTTACATTTGGATCAGTTTTACTGACCCAGCATATGCAGGCTGGTGTGTCTTCTGGGCCTAGGAAAGTAGAGTCATCTAAGGGACGTCCCTGGACTTGTACCAGCAGGTGGCACGGAGTGAACTGTCCAGGTGAAGCAGAAGCAGTGACTCCTGGACTCCTGGGTGGCAGCATGATGGAGGGGAAAGAGCACTGAGTTGTGAGTCAGGGACCTATTGCAAACTCATAATGTGGCCTTGAGCTAATCTGAGAGCCCTGCTCTCTGTAAAAAGCCAGGTCACATCTAGCTCCAAACAGCTAATTCCTTTATAGTATCTTACTAGATAGATAGATAGATAGATAGATAGATAGATAGATAGATAGATAGATAGATATTGGCTTCCTTCTGCATGCCCTCTTCTGAGAATCGAGCCAAAAACCCGGGCGTGTGACCTAACCAAGAATGGAACCAGTGACCTCTCAGTGCATGGAACAGTGCTCAACCAACTGAGCCGCACCAGTCAGGGCTATAGTGCTTTAATTTTTATTTTAAAATAAATTTATATTTAAAGAAGAATTGCACAATTCATACAGATTATTCCCATGTTCCTTTTAACTACTAATCTCTGATGTTAATATCTTACATATCTATGATATATTGATCAAAACTAAGAAATTAATGTTGTAGTCCTGTAAAATCTTATTTTACATAAGATTTGTTTAAAAGGATGCAAGTACCTGAGTGTCTTAAAAATTAAAAAATACACAGAAAGGATATTGACCTGGCCGGGTGGTTCAGTTGGTTGGAGTGTTGTTCCATCCACCAAAAGCTCACAGGTTTAGTTCCCAGTGAGGGCACATAACTAGGTTGTGGATTCTATTGCTGGTCGGAGTGCATAAAGAGGAGGCAACTGATCTATGTTTCTCTCTCACATCAATGTTTGTCCCTTTTCCTTCCTCTTTCTAAAAATTAATAAAAATATATCCTCTGGTGAGGACTTAAAAAAAAAGAGGATGTAAACAAAAAAGTCATTTGTTGAGATATGAATTATTGGATCTTTAAATCCCCCAATGCAGTTAAGTTGGAATGTTTTTAATAAGGGTTTTTAAAAATAATATTCTATACTCAGATGTTCTTGGTCTTCCTTATTGATGGGAAGCAAATTGAATTAAACGACTACAGCTTATTTATACATAAACTGTCTTCTAAGCAAAACTTAAACATCCAACACATCCCTTGCTTAATCCAATCAATCAAACGTGAGAAAACAGTACCTTTTCTGTTGGGATAACTTTTGTTTCCCCAAACCCCTACCTTGGCAGCTGGTAGGATTTGTTTGTTCTCTTATTTTTATTGTTGTCATTGTTTGCTTGTTTGTTAATGAAAGGCAGATTTTAGGCCTCTGGCATTTCTTCCTAAAAGATCTCCACCCTCAGGGAACAGGCTGGTAGCTTCCTTTCTGCTAGATTTTGGTTTACTGCTTTTCTTTCCAGAGTTACTACAGTTACCATATTGGCAGAGTTGGCTTAAGGTGTTTGTAAATAATCTAGGGTTGAGCTGCAAATCACAAAAAGAGGGTTGTTTCTCTTCAGACAAATAATGAGCGTTAGCGAGGTCTGCACCCACCCCCCCCATCTGGGAGAGCGTTTGTCAACCATTCTTCAGGGCAATTCTGAAATAAGGTCATGTCACTCCAGATTCAAGACTATACTTAAAAATGTACCAGCACTATTCCTATCCTTGAAATAAAATTTAAAAAACTCACTTTGACTAGAAACTGACTTTAATAAATTCATGATTTTAGGATGTGACTATTTTAAATGTTCTCTTGTTCACTGCTTTTCTTTCTGGAGTCTGTATAAAGACATGGAAAACTCCCTGGTCTCAGGTTGTGCATGATCTGAAACAGGTCCTACATATGTATTTTCTGTCAGAACGGAGGCGGCTACCTTTGAATGCCTACCTGTTCTAAGCATTCTTTTCAACTGTGAAGTTTCCTTGTAGGATTCTGATCCTACAGGAACAAGAAATAGAGTGTGAAATCCTATTTCCCACACATGTGTTAGGGCAAAGGAAAAGAACGAGAGAAGGTTGTATAGACCGCTGTACATATAGAACCAGCTCTGTTCCTCTAAATATAACTAAACGCTTGGAAGGAACCACCACAGGGCAAGAAGCCAACGGGTCTTTCTAAAAGAAGTCTGCGTACAATTACACGGGGTGGTGACCTGATTTTCCATGTAATGTCAGAGCAGCAGCTGTTTACCAAGTATTTTTTGGTTTGTATTAGGAATCAATGCATGTGCTCAATTCTTGGGATGTAGATAAATAAGTACGCAAGTAATTTATAGTGAAGGAGAATAAGACAGAAGTGAACCCTAAGGTGCCCTTTTCACCATGGGTCTTAGTAGTAGACAGATGGAGAATATTTACCCTTCACTATTTGAGCTAGTTCCATCTTTCCCTTTGCTTTACTTATCAAAAGTTCTTATTTTTACAGTTGTGATCAAGATTATATTTTAAAGATATTAATCATACGTGTTCTGCTTTCGTCTCCTCTCTCTACATTATAATCTGCCATTAGAAGCCTGGGAAGGATAGAGAGCAGATAGCATGATGGGGATGATATGAGGCTAGGATGTAGAGGAAGTCCCATGCAGACAGGAAGAGGAAGTTGAAAACCCAACACTATTGGTCTCTAGTGAATTGTGGGAAGAAGAATATGGGAAATGTAGGGAAAGCAAATTATGAAATAAATTGCCATAGTGACCTTTCTTCTCTGAGTCACAGAGGGAAGAGACTAACTAGATAGGAAAGTCAAAAGCAAAGGGCTCTAGGAAGCCAACTTGCAGGGTGGTCTCATCACCCCTGCATTGTCATGAGGCTGGAGAGAAAAAGAGGACCTGGGTCAGCACTTGAATCTCCTTTAACTCCTGGGGGATGGCTGGGGCAAGGGGGTCTGTAGAAGCATCGCTGTGGTGTTGTGTTGAGTAACGAATGGTGCAGACAGGCATGCTCCTGGGCAGGTTCCCTGCAGTGGGACTGAGGGCTCCACAGCAGACAGTCCACATGGAGTGGGAGACATGCTCAGACCTCAGTGTCCACCAGCACCTTTAAGACCTGACTCGGTGCTGAGTGAGCACAGAGAAAACTAGCCAGAACTCACTCACTGAGGACTTGAGCCTGGGTTGCTGGCCTGACGCCAATCAGAACAACATCTGTGGAATTGATTTACTTGTTAGTCACCACAGTCACAGAAATCCCCTTCCCCATATCCATTATGACATCCTAATGAGAGAGAGGAACATTTATCCTAATGAGGAAGTTGAAACTTATTAGTCACAGAGAAAATACCAGAGTAGAATGAATTTATTTTTTCCCAACAATCCATAGGATAAGTTTGAGAGAAAAACGAAGTCAGGTAAGAACAATAAAGAAATACCATTTCCTCTCATGGATGAGCATGGTTTATAAATTGGCCAGTCTGCAATACAGGGTAGGATGCCAATCACAAAGTGTGCTACTTTGCCAAGCTTCAAAGGCTGTGAGCCTTTCTCTCTGTGTCTTGTAAGGACCACCGAGTAGTATAATCAAAACGAAAAGGCACTTTCAGCATCCATT
This sequence comes from Myotis myotis, assembly GCF_014108235.1. Lineage (NCBI taxonomy): Eukaryota > Metazoa > Chordata > Mammalia > Chiroptera > Vespertilionidae > Myotis > Myotis myotis. The sequence continues at coordinate 16,565,907 of NW_023416368.1, read as the reverse complement.
CTCAGGCACCTGCTATTGGTGACGTTCATTTCTCTTCAAGTCTTGAGTCAGCATTGATTGGGACTATAGTTCAGATCACATGCTTTAAACATACTCCCAAAAGTGGTTCTAGAGTTTTAATCCTTTATACCAGCAAGATACTGGGGGAAACACCTTAATAATCAAAACATTCCACAAGCCTTCCTCAAAGCCATTGCTATAGTATCTATGAAACCTTCAGCCATCAGCCACGTGCAGTGAGGCTCCTGATTGTCCCTTAGGGCAAACCCATTTTCATATGAATTTGAAAGAGGCAATGTGACACAGTCTTGTTGTTATCTAAGACAAGTGGCTTTTATTTAAAAAATTAAAATTATGTCTTTTAGATTAAATGTTTAATGTAAGGGCCTAAAATGTGGGGAAAAACATTATTCAAAAGATAAAACCATATGGGGGGTGGTAATAATTGCACTTCTTATTCATGTTGTCAGGGCAGGTGTGACATCAAAAATAAGTGCTAACCTCCCATCCATTCAGAGCAGAGTAGGTGAGTGTGTATATTTGTTGAAATGTCTGGGCTGGGGCTACCTTCTGCCTCAAAGCTGAGCACAGAGACTTTATATTGTTTGTATCTTTATTAAAATGTCAGCTGCTGCCATTTATTATGTAAAATATGTGATGTAGATTGTTGTATTATTCTTGAAAAACACACAATTGCTTTTAAATCTCCCATTCTTTCCCCTTAGTGGGATGGCCCTGCTGCGTGTGTAGACAGAAATCTTCCTTAATTACACCCTTCATGATCCTGGCTTTAAGCCAGCCTTGTTTTATTCCAATTATAACCTTTTCAAAACACAGAGTAATGGGAGTTTAGGGAAGCAAGCTGACTACAGTTTTTACCTGAAATAAGTTGAGAACTAGAAGTGATCCCTTTTTTAAAATCAGCCAGTGGATATCTTCTTCTTATTATTATTATTGATCCAGAATTTTCCATGGTTTGTTAGAATATAATATAAATGGGACTGAGACCATTAGATGTCAGAAAGAACTAAATAACCTGGCCTATTTCCTGGCCAATGGGGCCAACCATCACCCCTTTTCCTGCTGTTCTTCAGTGGCTCCCACTGACTTGAAGATAAAATTTCCAAACAAAGCACTCACCTGAAACCTGCAAGTGATGATCTGGTTCTACATGGTAGCCCCAGCCTCTCATCTCCTATTACTCTTTCCACTCCTTCCAACCTTTTCTTATTTTTGTTTCTCCCTCTGCTCTCCTCTCTGCTTTCCAGTCCTTCCATTAAATTTTTAATTTCTCCTCTCAGATTTCAATTTCCAAATGTCTTTATTCTACGGCGGTTCCCTTCTCTAGCATCCTGTATTAGTTTCATGTATGGTCTACCCTTTCTTTACTTTTTGATACTTTCAAATTTCTTTTGTTATCTATTATCATTATTATCATTACTAGTAGCCCTGTGCACGAATCTGTGCACCAGTAGGTCACTGCCCCTCTCCTGTAGCTCTCTGCCTGCTGCCCTGCCCTCCTTTAGCTCACTGCCCTGCCCTCCTGTAGCTCCCCACCCCCATCATAGCTTGTTGCCCTGCCCTCTCCTGTAGCTCTCTGCCTCCCACTTGCTTGCTGCCTTGCCCCATCCTGTAGCTCTCTGCTTTCTGCAGCCCTCTTGTAGCTCTCCACCTGCTGCCCCCCCCTCCTGTAGCTCCCCCTCTCCACCCCCTCATAGCTTGCTGCCCTGCCCCCTCCCGTAGCTCTCTGCAGCCCACTTGTATCTTGCTGGCCCACCCTCCTGCTGATCCGTGATCTGGTCATGACCCCTCAGGGTGTAATGGCTAATTAACATATTCCTCTCATTATATAGGATTATTATTATTATTCAGGTCTCTGGCTTTTTGATTGGGACTTTTTCAAGTGGTTGGTGATTCATGGATGTCTATTCATCTTTGAGAGCTGAGTAGTAAGAATCTGTTGGAAAGTTTTGTTCACATGAATGGAGTTTGTTGAGGTGGGGTGCTTCCAGGTAGGATTATCAGGCTGGGATTTTTAGGTTGGTGACCCCAAATGTCCGAATTTGTACGTCTTTTTTTCTCTCGGGCTGGTCAGTTTTTCCAGAGAAGAGTCCTAACCTCTTATTTGAGATGAACTTTGTGGCCAAGATATTCAGGTGGGGCCTAGGAGGTTTCATTCTTCAATATATAGTTTTTTACTTAATTTTCTATTTCCAGTATTGCACTGCTACTCTCAGCTATACTATCACAGAGCCTAGAGTTCAAGTCTTCCGTAGTGTGTCTTAGTCTGTTTGGGCTGCTGTGATAGACTGTGTGGCTTATAAAAAACAGGAATTTATTTCTCTTACTCTGGAGGCTGGGAACTCCAAGGCACTGGCAGATTCAGTGTCTGGTGAGAGCCCACAACCTGGTTCATAGATGTCCATCTTCTTATTATGTCCTGATGTGGTAGAAGGGATAAGGAAGCTGTCTAGGGTCTCTTTTATAAGGGCACTAATCCCATTCATGAGGGCCCCCCCTTGTGACCTAATCACCTTCTAAAGGCCCGTTTCCTAATACCATCACATTGGTGATTAGGATATGAAGATATGAATTGGGATGAGAGTACAATATTTAGTTCATCACAGTGAGGGTGGCCTGATCACCTGTGTACATACAGTGGTGAAATGTCTAGGAGTCTGACAATCTCCCATGAAAACCTCAGCCAGTCTTCCTAATTGCAGCCCCTCCAGACACTCCCAACCACAAAGGTGCCTGTTGGCTCCCATTCCTGCACCAGCCAGGATTCTGCAATTTGGATTAGCTTTTGGCTTTATTTTCACCAAACCCACAGGCTCTTAGAGTTCAGTTTTCTGTCATCTGCTCATGAAGTTCCTTTGTTGCTGTTTTCTTTGTAATTTCCAAAGCTTTGTCAACATCTTTCTTCTACTCTTGCTGCTTCTCTTTTTCTTTATCCTTGTTGGTTTGAGCCCTTTTTTGGTTCATTTAGTCACTGCATTAGATCTTCAGGAAGGAGCAGGGGCAGATGTATGTGTGGAGTTCGCTATTTAATTGGGAGTCCTCTCTCCTCAACTTGTAGGTTTCAACCATTCAACTTTTTCTTTGTTTCCTCTAGAATGCCTTTGAGCCTCCACTTAGAGCCTTGCTATTCCCTTTTCTTGAAACAGTCTTCTCTGCTCTTTTTCTGAATAATCCTATTTTATTTTTCACCTCTCAACTTGAACTTTACTTCCTAAGAAAATCCTTTTTGGCATATCCTTAGGCTCATTAGGGTCTATCTGCTGCACACACACAACCCCTACACTTCACTTTTACATTCACTGGCTAGATGTCTCCTACATTTACCATTGCCCACAAGGGGGTTTAGGTTAAATGGATCATTACAAAGTCCATTTTCCCCAAAAGCATGGGTGGGGGAACAAGAGTAAAGGAGAGCTGTCAAAGTCTCCTGGAGGCCATACTCTTGTCTAAGCACTGATGAATCATATGTCTTTTGTTTCTGTTCATACTAAGTCATTTCCAAAAGGGAAGCATTTATTCATCTTTCTTTTACAACCAGTCTCAAAACTTTAGACTCCTTTTTTTTATCCACGGGTGTGCACTAGTCACACTTCAGCAGAGCTTTGCTTTACTTGGGGCCTCTAGCCTGCCGCCCCTCTTCATTTTCTCCACCATAATAATTCCTAGAGGAATGCCAAGTCCCCTTTCACCCAATTATACATTTCATCCCCATACCCTATTCACAAAGGGAAATGAGTTTTCAGTTCTTTTGATTTTTTTTTTTCTTCAAAAATGCCACCTGCCTCATTAATGACAATTTTCCTTGCCTACCATCTGAGCGCAGGCACACTCACTCTGGAATAACAAAGCACAGAGGAATTTGAGTCCTTGAACAACTGAGTGCCATACCCCTAACCTTGAATAGAAAATAGATGCTAATAAATTCAAGGTCTTAAAATTATGAATTATAGTCATTTCACACTTAGTGGCAGCCTCATGCTGAAGAGATAGCTTAAAACTTAATTACAATGCTTGTCCCTTCATTAAATACAGATGACATGCCTCCGATAGATATTTTGCAATGACATCTGAGGAGAGGAGTTGAGAAACTCATTAGTTTTTCATGATGGAGAATATCGACTGGGTACTGATTAAAGGAAAGTGTTTACACCCTTTTTAACATGATGCATCTGTCTATTAGTTCATGGCTCTCCCTGTGGTCCTCGGGGAAAGCTCTTTGGGAAATGAAGAAAATGCCTCTTAGTCTTTGAAGGCAGACATGTGGTAGAAAATATGCATGATGAGTGGGATTGAAATGGAAAGCAGGAGGCGCTGAACTTCTGACTGCCTGCCCCTACAAATGACTGGGCTGAACGTTGAGGGCCATTTGCGAGACACGTAGCCACAATGGGTTGGACACATCCCCATCTCAGTGCTTGAGGAGCTATTACAGTACAACATTCAGCACTTCAGTGGCTCATTCTAAAGCTAGAAGTCAGTTCTTAGGGAATGATGTATGGAGGAAGCCAAATGTACAATCCCCCTCTCTTTGTGCAAGTTATGATATTCTTACAAAAAGGAAATTTTCTCTTTATTCTCTGTGCCTAGAATGGCAAAGGTGTGAGGGTGGAGAACCAAAAGTGAGATAGTGTAACATAAGAAAGCAGTTTCTAATTGTCTGAAGTGGTCAATTATCTCCCTTGATAGTCATGAGCTTCCCGTCACTGAGACGCATGGTAAAGGGGACTGTCATTTCAAGACTACCATGGCGGTGTGCCAGGCATCAGAAAGAAGGAAGACTTTAACTAAATGACCTTTCAGATTCGCTCTAATATGAAGATTCTCAGACTCAGGCTTCAAAGTACTACTCACAGATACAGTTTTACCAGAGACCCCTCATTAAGTTTAAATTCCTTGAAAAGGCTCTATTCGTTGAGTAGTTGAAGAACAGAGTCTGTGAGCAGCATTGATTGATTCCTTTTTATATTTCTTTGCACTGGGGGTGTTTGGGGAACAATTGAATTTCTTACAATGCTTTGTAAATTTCAAAGCATTTTTACAAAACTCCCTCAAAAACTCCCGAAAGTGGGACAAGATGGATTGATTCTGTTCTCATTGTACGATGAGGAGACTAAGGGTGAATATGTGACCAAAGGAACAGTCCCTGTCCTTGTGAGCTCAGTTGAGATTTTGAGGTTTTGGTCTGCGGGCAGAATCTCTGACACAGGCTGCAGCCCGGAGTGAAGGTTAGATGCAGAGAGAGCTCTTGGCCACACTGCTGACCGGGGATCCTGGTTTTGCCACCTGCTAGGCCATTGATGGCGAACCTATGACATGCGTGTCAGAGGCGACACGCGAACTCATTTTTTGGTTGATTTTTCTTCGTTAAATGGCATTTAAATATATAAAATAAATATCAAAATTATAAGTCTTTGTTTTACTATGGTTGCAAATATCAAAAAAATTCTATATGTGACACGGCACCAGAGTTAAGTTAGGGTTTTTCAAAATGCTGACACGCCAAGCTCAAAAGGTTCGCCATCACTGTGCTAGGGTGTGATTCTGGCAAGGTTTTCAAACCTCTTTCTGTTTCTATTTCTCATTTGGAACAGGATATTAGAACAGCACCAATCTCTGAAGGACTTGTGAGAACTAAATGTCATGACATATAGGAGTTATTTCAAGCATTTCCTAGAATTTTGGGTTTTGTTGTTGAAGCAACAGATTAGTACTCACTCCAGATTATGGCCAAAACGAATCTGTCCTGGTGATTGGGTAGTTTTGCTCTATCATATTTCTCATAGTTAATGGTCAGCAACAGGTTACTAGCCTATTTTGTACAAGTCAATATAATTGAGACAACAATAAAATAAGTGTGAGCCAATGAATTGGCCCAATATCAAAAGTGAACTTTAACCCAGCTTTTGAAATTCTCTAATAGCAAAGGCATTTGTCATCTGTGTGAGACATGAGAGAGGCAATCCTTGTTGTCCTAAGGAGAGAAAAACTGGGAGACTTTAACACTCCACAAAGAAAGGTAGAACGGTGATCGGTGATCCCTGTGGTTATGAATGAAAAAATGAGTGTTTTAAGCTCTCCTGCCACAAAGAGCTTCTGAACTTCTGAATTACAGTATGGTGAGGGATGGAGGTGGGAGCTTATTTTAAAAAGGAAAAGTATAACATTTAAGTATCAGATGCTCTAAAATCAACTAACTCAGACATGACAGAGACTGAAATAATGTCCCTCCTGGCTCCTCAGCCATTCACAGGCGGGAGATGGAGGCGAGGTGAGCTTCCCTGGAGGACCAGACTCCGCTGGAAGTGCAGGGACCAGAGCCCTGCCTGGGTGCCTGGGATCCCGGCTGCTGACTGCTGCGGGGAATCAGTGGCTCTCTCGCAACCTCAGCAGGAAAATGAAATCACACATGAGACCCAAATGAGGTCGTTTTTTTTCTTAAAAAAAGTTCACATTGACATTTTTTGTATCATCCTAGAAATTGCTCCTTAATCTTCATGTGTCCATAAAGGTTTTGATCCTCCGTTAAAGTGCACCCTTATGAGTTTTGGTGTTTTCTTCCCCCTGAAGGCCACAGTGGGTACCTGTTTTGCAGGTGCTTGGATGGATTTTTATCTCACGACCATAGGTTGCTGCCATTGAGCTGTTGCATCCTACCTGAAACCTATTGCTGGCCCAAATGAACCTGTACAATACAGTGGCTACTGTGGTTTTTCTAGTAGAATTAATCGTCTTTGGTAATAAGATACGCCTAGGCCAGGGGTGGGCAAACTTTTTGACTCGAGGGCCACAATGGGTTCTTAAACTGGACCGGAGGGCCGGAACAAAAGCATGGATGGAGTGTTTGTGTGAACTAATATAAATTCAAAGTAAACATCATTACATAAAAGGGTACGGTCTTTTTTTTTTTAATTTTATTCATTTCAAACGGGCCAGATCCGGCCCGCGGGCCGTAGTTTGCCCACGGCTGGCCTAGGCCATGAGACAGCAGACCCCAGCAGTGATTTTTAAAGGGCTGGTGTCCCTTGACCTGACACCATTCATTAAGGAGGTCTAGTAGATGAATAGCACACAGGTCATAATGCTGTTTCCATGGGTTCCCTGGGGAAGCAGTTAAAACAGGGTTAAGGACCTGACCAGTATGGCTCAGTGGTTGAGCTTCCACCTGTGAACCAGGAGGTCACAGTTTGATTCCTGGTCAGGACACATGCTTGGGTTGTGGGCTTGATCTCCAATGGGGGACATGCAGGAGGCAGCTGAATGATGGCTCTCTCTCATCATTGATGTTTCTATGTCTCTCTCTCTTTCTCCCTTCCTCTCTGAAATCAATAAAAGTATGTATTTTTAAATAAATAAAACAGAGATGAGGGTTTCAGCCTGGGACCTCGAGACCAGCTAAGCAGTGCTGACCCTCTGGTTTACTAATTCTCCCACGTTCCAACTGAAAGACTGAATAAGGTCTGAGGACACAGCCTACATAGTATGGCAATGCGAAGCAGCCTCGGCATGCCAATTCACAAGGTGGACCCATGCAGAAGGCTTTGAGATGACATTTGCTGCCAGAATCTGGACATTTCAGCTGAGTAGGGGTCTAGTTGGACCTACCAGGCTAGACACATGAATATAACCCAAGTGAATCTATTCCATCCACAAAAATCTGCATGCCTGCCATGTGTGTAACATATGTGCTGGGACACAATGATGAACAGGTCAGCTGTCCCCCTTGGAGTGACATCTGTAGTTTGTCTTCTAGCAGGGAGACTTTGTCTACTGGGGCAAAGGGATCAGCATTTACGGAGCACACTCCCATGCCTAGCACCGGCTTACTTCCTTTGTGTGTATTATCTCATTTAATCCTCATATCAGAAGTTCCCCTGGGGGAAAGCCCTGTAATCATTCCCATTTTACAGACGAGGAACCGGGGGGCTTGTGGAGGTTCAGGGATTTGCACAAAGATGGTGAAGGAGCCAGGAAAAAGAAATCTCACTTTCCCTGACTTTAGTTTATACTCTTCCTGCCAAACCATCCCGCCACGCAAAAGGAGTCTGCTCTCAGCTAGGAGAGGAAAGGCATTTTGGTGTTCACACTGCATCTCGTACACTTCTATTGCATTTCAGAGTTTCTGCTTTGGAAAAGGAACTCCAGGACATAGTAAGAAGAGGCCAAAGTTCAGATTTCTGGCCATTGCCTCACGGAAAATCTGCCACAAGGGAAATGTCTTACTACAAACACAGGCCCACCTTGGGGAAAATGTAGGAAAACACAGATCAACAAAATTTACTTTTCAGCCACAGCTTACTAACCCATATCTCAGAACGGGGATTTGTAAAGCTACCCAAAGAGCGTGCAGCACCAGTCTTCACGGCCTTTTGTGTCATGTAATTGCTATTCATTCGTTCACTTGCTTATTGTTTGTGTCCCTTGCTGGGTTGTAAACTCTAAGCCAGTGATTCTCAACTTTTGCTTCAGGTTAGAACCACCCGAGGAGTTTATAAAGAATCTGACTCCCAGTCCTCATCCCAGAACAATGAAATCAGAATCTCTGGAGGGGCAACTGGACGTTGGTGTTGTTTAGAGCATGCCTGGTGTTGTTTCAGAGCACTGAAAACTTGGCTCTAAGGAGACAGGTCCTGTGTCCCATGCCCTCATCACAACACACCCCTGAGTATCGCCATCTCTGAAACAGTGTCTAGCATAGTAGTGGACACTCAGAGAAGGCTAGTGGAATAAATGGGTGGGTGGAGAGATGAAGGATAGTCGAGTGATTATGTGAGTGAGTGAGTGAATGAATGAAGAAGCCAATGATGATGACCATTTGCTGGAGTTGAATAAGTTCTTATTAGAATAACTGTTACTAGATAATAGTTTACAGTTGACCTTATAAGAGCTCAGATTCTATAAACTACTGTGCCCCACCCCCCAAAAAAAATCATCAGAGGTTTCAGATAGTATATGAAAAAGTAAACAGCACACTGCTGGATGCTCACATCATCTGGAAGTGCAATTTACTTTGCCTTCCTTAATACCGTGTTAAATCTCCACTGTTGGCACACTCCCATCCCAACAGTTCAGGCAGCAGAAGGTAATGGTTCATTATTATTTCTTCCATGAGTCATGTTTGTCTGAAGGAAGCAGAGATAACAAAGAGGAAATTATGGTTTGTGTGGAGTGATATGATTGCTTGTAAACCGAGCAATAAAAGGGAAGTGTAAGCAAGCGATTCGAAATTCCAAATGCAGAAAAGGCACAGAACGAGAAGTGTATACCCTGTTCACATTATACTTGGGGGTGGGAGAAAGACACTGCAGTATCTTCCACACACGGGCGGCCCACCATTTCCTTGTTACAGCGTCGATGAGTCCCCTGAATAATTTTGTGGAATGTCAGTGCCACGTCGGGCACACCAATTTTTATTCTAGCTCTTACTCATGTACAAGTTCAAGTAGGTCTGTGCATATATTAGGGAGCAGTGGAAAGACCAGTGGAGAAAGTAGCATTGTATGGATTTCTTTTTCTTTTTCTTTTTTGTTGGAAGTATTACAGTGTGTTGGTTGGTTGGTTGGTTGGTTTTTTTCCCATTGACCCTCTCCTCCCGCACCCGCCCCTCCCAGGCTTTCATACTCCATTGTCTGTTTCCATGTGTGCATCTAAGTGCCCTGGTTAATTATTCCCTGCCCCCTTGGATTTCTGTTGACATACCTAGTACGGCTTTGTTACTCAAATGTAACAAAGCTGAGATTATATTGTCCCACAATATCTTCCTAAGCATGATTGCTGCAAAACTCTGACAGACTGAGCAACATGTAATATCCTGAGTTCCTCCTTCTAGTTTGGTCACCTCTATTTTGGGGAATCTATTCTGTGAACATATTCAGTTTAAGGCCATGCACCACTATCAGCCTGTATATCACTTTTGTGCAAATTACAAAAAGACTTTTCCCTTCCTCAGGACACTTCACTTCCATTTATCAGGAAATTGTCATAACGTGGTGATTTTTTTAGAACAAGATGCTTATTGCTGTGTGCTGGAGAATGACAAATGCACAAATCTATGATGCCTAGGATCTGAATTGCCCCCTCATCACACACACACACACACACACACACACACACACACACACACACACGTGTTACTCTTGGCAGTGTGTGGCCTGCACAACCATACAAGTCATGCTCTCTCCTGAACAAGCATCTCGCCCTCCTCCCATGTAATTACATTGATTACAATTTGGATCTCAGCATTTTTCATTTTACCACCAAAAAGACGACTCAGACAAAGCTCTGGTGTGTAGAAAAGATTTTACTGAAGTTGTGAGAAAGAAAAACAGGCTGAAATTCAATGCAAACATTCTTGTTCCAGTAAGTCTCCAGGCCATGTCGCCCAGTCCTTCCATTTCCTCTCACAATCTTTCCATCCTTTCTTCTCTCTTCACTTTCTACTCCTGACCCCAGATACCTGGATTCTGTCTATGGCACATCAGTTTCGTTACCTTCTTAGTAACTTAGGTTCCTGAAGACCCATGCCTTTAGGGTTTTCTTTCTCCCTCTAGCTACATATCAAAGTATTTTTCCTAAACAAAGGGAACTCCTTTCCTAAGACCAATTCTAGGCCAGGCATTGAGAACCAAAGCACTTGCATGGCACACCGACATAGATTTCAATCTATAGATGATGGGAGAGCAAACAATCACAAAATAAAAGAAGTACTATCACATTCATCATAACAGTGGTTTTTAAAAAGGTTTTACTGTTCCGTGTGTTCTTGATGTACCCTCAGTTTGGCGTTACTGATGAAAAATATTCTAGTGCAAATGGATTACCTCAAGTAAAGTAGCCAGACCAAATGCTGTCCTGAAGGTGAAAATATCATCTCAGCAGGCTTTCCTTTAACTGAGGGCTGCGTAATGAAGGAGCTCACAGTAGCTGAATTGAATGAAAACCTGCTTTGATGTATATAAAAGGAGTAAAAGGCAAGGTGCCTCTTCTACCTGGTACATTTCCCAGGACTGTAGTTCCTGGGGGTTAAATATGACACATGTTTCTGACTTATTCAAGGATATATGCTTTTAAAAAGAGAAAAGGTAATATAGAATATGAGTTTAAGTTAAAAAAATTGATGAGGTGCCATGGCCATATTGGCAGAAAAACAGAAGCCGTCGGTTGGGTTTGTAGATTCCTTCTCATGGGGTGTGACAGGCACCTGAGAATTTCTAAAAATAAAATTTCAGAAGGCGTCAGAAGTGTGTATGTCAAATAGCTTCTAAAATGGGCAAGTAGCAAGAAAGGCAGTCTTTAGAAAACATTCATGCTGAAATAGTAAAAAACAAACAAAATCGATGACTTGCGCATTACTGCTCTTCTCCCAAATCAAACTGCATAAATGCAAAAATATTTTCAGCTTCTGCCAAAAAGGCAGTATCTTCAGGCTATCCAGTAGCCAATTAGAGTTTAATACAGTGACCAAGATAAAGAAAAAGATGCAGTGTGGACAAATATGAAAGTACTGGGCAGAAAACTAATTGGAAACGTAGGGAGAAACCATCATGTCCAACTGCGAAGAGAGACAGAGGACATCATTTGATCAGCAGGGACTGGGTTCTCTGTGGCTCCCAGGTATGAGGGGTCGGGCTGGGGGAAGCTTAGTTTTACACTGAGAGCCCTTAGGAAGGACATTGGGTGCTGTATCAGCACTGAGCTTCAACACAGCATCCACAGGCACACACAGCAGGTGAATGGGTGTTTAGCAAAGCCAATGCTAGCCTTCCCTTTCCCATAGGTCCTCCTCCAAGCACACGTTTATATGGGAAAGTTAATGTAGTGTTGTAGAAGACTGAAGAAACCCAAGCAACCCTCAGAGAAATGGAGCGACACAGCTTTATTACGCCAGCAGTCTCAGAGGAGTCACCTCCAGAGTCTGAGCAAACCAATATGGTGGAAGCCCTTCTTTATACCCCTTTGGTTTCTTTGTTCCCCGAATATGGATCATACTCCAGACCTTTCATGGGCTTTGTAAAAATCCCCGTGGGTTGGGATGGGGATCTTGAGATCATATCTGAGGGCCTGGCACCAGCGCTGATAACCCCCTCCGGGGGTTCATGGTTTATGGCCTCTATAAAATGTGAGCATTTAGGTAACAGGTCTTGCAAGACCAGATTGTGGGAAAGGGGAAGTGACTTAATTATAGGTTATCAAGAATGTGCATTAGGTTTCGGGCACAGATTCAGATTGCTAGCCCCCCAAACACCAGGGTTACATTGGAAATAGCCTTTTAGCCGTCTCAGTAGAATTCCAAAAAATGCAAAAGATGTTAAAACAGTTAACATACTTCAGTGCAGGAGGTATGTGCCAAAGTCTGTGTTAAAATTTGGAAGGAAAAGTTATTGCTCTGACAGCAGGGGATATATGAATGACAGCATACAGTAGGTCATTAATACATATTGGGCAGATGGATGGATGGATGGATGGATGGATGGATGGATGATGAATAAACTCCCAGGTAAAACATTATGAATTTCCAAACTATTGTACTAGCTAGAATACTTTATAGACTATTAGTAAAAGGGTGATGGCATTCTAGGGGGAAAGGATGGGTAAGGATGATGAAGTAAGAATACAGTGATAAAGAAAGCATAGCACTGTGGACCTCCATGTGGTCATAGCCATACAAACTTTTGATGGGGACTAACTAGTCTTTTATGCCCTGACCCCTGGCTTGCTCCCCTGTATCTCCTGAAATTCTCTTTCTTTGTTATGGGGTGGGGCCACAACATTAGTAACAAAGAAACAGAATTTCCGGAGGATGAGGCCCAGAAATCAGGATTTTAAAAAGATTCCCAGGTGATTCTAATGTGCAGCCAAGGTTGAGAACCACTGGTTTATATGCTTGAATGTTCCTTTCCTCCTAGTAAGTTGGGGGAAGACCAGGATAGTCCATGCCTCATTCATACTTACCAGCCTCTAGCACTGCCGGGGTCCAACCCCAGCAGGTCCAGGGGTCCCCAAAGGCATAGACGGAGTCGGCGAAGAAGGAAGGACACGGAGACAGCGTTCAGTTGATCAGCAGCCTAGCCAGGATCTCTAGCCAGGATCTCCAGCCAAGTTCTGGTCTGGATCTCCAGCGAAGTTCTGGCTAGGATCTCCAGTCAGGTTCTGTATCCATGTTGTCTTGCTAGGTTCTCCAGGTTCTCCAGCCAGGTTCTGTAGCCATGTTCCCTCGCTAGGTTCTCCAGCCAGGTTCTGTCCAGGTTCTCCAGCCAGGTTCAGTAGCCAAGTTCCCTCGCTAGGTTCTCCAGCCAGGTTCTGTCCAGGTTCTCCAGCCAGGTTCAGATACCAGGTTCTAGTCAGGTTCTCTTGCCAATTTCTGTAGTCAGGTTCAGTCCAGGATCTTTTGCCATGTTCTCTCACTAGGTTCTGTCTCTAGGTTCTGAGGCCAGTTTCTGTCCAGGATCTTTTGCCATGTTCTCTCCAGCGAAGTTCTTCTGTCTCTAGAGAACGTTCTGTGTAGGTTCTGTGCCTAGGTTCCGTCTCTCAGTTCTGTGTTCTAAGTTCTGTGTTCTTACATCTGTATTTATACCAGTTGATTCAATCCTATCAATCTCTATTACAAAGGTTAGGGCATTTCTTATCTCCATTCCAGGGAGTAAAGATTATGTAGCTTAAGCATGATTGTTCGTAGTTAAAGTGATTAATTACCCGCCTGGCACTTAGTTAAGAGGTTTTATTCCCTCCCTAACTTCAGGGGAAAATCCCTACCTGGGGAAACAACCTTTCTCAGAGACCTTGGTTAAAACACATAGTGCCAAGAAGGTGAGCAAACATATTAAGAACGGTATGCCATATATGCCAGGTCCCTTGAAACAGCAAGCATGGACCGGCTCCTGGCATAGCACATCTGTCCATATTGAATTTATAAGCCACTCTAAGTTGTAAAGACTTATAGGACTGTTGCTAGAGAAAAAGTTATCAGAACAAGTTAGACTCACACCTGTGAAAGGCAATGAAAATGGAGAGATGGGAGATATTAAAGGAAAAAAATGAAACATATGATTATAAGCTAGAAAGTGATTTATATTATTCTATTTTGTCCCAGAACCCTCTTTTTACTTTCCTGATAGCACTTTTATGTAGGGAAATGGAGTTGGCATGTTGTCATATAGAATGCCTTAGCCACTTCCCAAATGTTTGGTGAAGCATGTTGGATAGTTGGAGAGGAGTGGAAAGGGCCATTCGTACTTCTTATGAATAGCTTTTTGCTTTGCTTGATAGCTCCTAGGAATTTCAATATTTCAATATCCACAGAGCTTCCAGCTTGTTTATGTGCTACCATGGAGCCCTTCAAACTTTTCTTCATGCCTGCCTGCCTTATCAAGGAGTTTATAGTACAGTTGGGAAGACAACAGGGATGTTGTCATTTACTGCAGTGTCTTGGCAGTAACCAGTATCCACAGAAGCTACTCAACAAGCGTTTATTGAAGTGAAGGCAAGCTGGGCTGATGTTCTTTTACGCCATGAGGCTTGTCTTTCACACTCTGTCTTCTGAGTAAGTTAGAAACACTTTAGGAAGATTTCTCTTCCGTGAATTACTAAGAACAGTGGCTCCTGTATACTGAGCACTGTGCAGAATACTTTATGTACATTTCATCTGCAAAACAATTCTATGAGGTAGGTACTATTCTTATCCCCATTCATTGATAAGGAAACGGGGGCCTGGAGATGCTATAAGTAAATGACTCAGCTGCTGTTTGAACTTAGATTTGTCTAAATCCAAAGATCTCTCGGCTAGACTGTCCTTCATGGAGTCAGCTCTTCTCACAGAATCTCCATAAGACATGTGCCCAGAGAATGTCAGGGCTTTGGTAATCTGTAAGGCACTGTTCTACCTTTTCCTCCATTTGCTGGTATAATTAGCACAGACACTGCCTCATTTAGCAGCAGAGTCTCTCTAGGCAGGTTAGTATTATACATCACTAGAGGCCTGGTGCATGAATTCATGCATGGGCGGGGGGCGGGGGGCGATTGGGGGCCAGGCCGGCCAGGGGGAGGGGCCGCAGGCAGTTGTCCGGCTGGCCCCGCCCCCTGCTCGAACTCCTGGTCAAACTCCCAGTCAAGGGCACAATTTGCATATTAGCCTTGTATTATATAGGATGGACCCCCATCTGTCTCCATCTAGAGCAGGATCTCTGCTGAGCACAAAACGGCCCCAATGCTTGGTACAATCTTACCTAGCAGCTAACAGGTTTCTGAGTGTCCAAGGGACAAAACTGTGGCTGATGATTAAATTTGCTTTAGATTCATCAAGTGATTTGATCTCGGTGCTTCAAGGTAACTAGTTTAAGTAGCTCCTCTGAGTAGTTGGGGATGGTTTTGCCTGAATCTCTGATCAGTGTTGCTTTAGGGAATTCTATGGGCAACGCCAAAGCCATGAGGGAATTTGATCTTGAGGATTTCCTAGGGCCAGTCTTTAAAACTGATCATGTCTTCTTCTCATTGTAAATTTCTGTTGGGATTTAACAGTTGTGGCTGTGATTTATTAATGTGTCTGATCCCCTTTGGGGCAGTCCATGTTTCAAAGATATCCCATTCTCCAAATAGTTCTTTACCCAGTGACTGTCCGTTAGAGGTACCGGTTCGCAATCAGCAGCTCCAGATGTGCTGAGGCCTCACCAGACAATGCAAGAGTCTCCTAGAACCTGGCACACAGGGGAGTAATGGGTTTAGAGGAAACACCACTGTGACAAAGGAAGAATGATTTACAGAAATGGCAGGGCAGGCAGATGATGAGGAACAGGGAGACTAAACTCCTGGAAATTAAGCCTGTCAGTAACAGCATTTACATGATTATAGCCCCTTGATGCACCCCTCCCAGCCAGCAGGAGTTGGTGTTTGAGCAAATGGAGGGGTCTGAAATGGTCTCAGAACTGGATTGAAGCAATGTGGAAATCAGAATTTAAAAGACACACTTTCGTGTGGAACAGACTTCCCTTGCTTCCCATCTTTTCCTTCCATGTTTTCTTTTCCTCTTTAAAAACCATTTAGCAAGAATGATGAAACAGAACAAAGGGGAAGGAGGAGGTGAGCTGTTTATTGGAGGTAGAAAATTCAGCTCCTTCTGGCATTGTGTCACCACACTAAACTATCAGGGACTCTTTTTTCTCAGCTTTGAACGAACCCAAAATGTCACTGTTATCAAAGCTGCACATTGAAGAGGACAGCAGATAATGCGCCTGGTTAAATAGGCAGCTCGGCCAGGAAAATACATAACAATTCCATTCACTGACCCTCCTTTCCCTCAGCATCAACTTGTGTCATAAATTGCTATTTGCTGACAAGTTGTGCTGATGGGAACTCCACGCTGGTTGCAGCACAGGAGAAATATGCCATCCACTTAGTGCCAATGACTGTCAGCCCTGCTCATTCCATGCTGATCACCATGGAGAGAGGAAAGGTGATAACCACCATCATTACAGAACTAATTCCCACATATGCACCTGAGCACATCAATGACCAGAGAGAGATTCAACCACTACAGAGAGTGCAAGAATGCTGCTGACATCTACTCTCAGCCCTTCCCAGTGCTCCCAACACACACGCACACACCTTCCCAATGCCTCCAGCGCACATATACACACACATAGCCCTTCCCCCTTCCCGATTCCCTAAAACACACATACACACAGCCCTTCCCAGTGCTCCCAACACACACGCACACACCTTCCCAATGCCTCCAACGCACATATACACACACATAGCCCTTCCCGATTCCCTAAAACACACATACACACAGCCCTTCCCAGTGCCCCCCCCCCCACACACACACACACACTCACTCACTCACCAGCATCTCACTGCAAAACAGGAAGAATTGCAGAATATTTCAGCCTTGAATTGTCTTGATAATGATTTTGAAATATTTGCAATTTTTAGTATAGTGGCTGGCACGTATAAGTATTTAGAACTGAAGTCATTGTTGAGTGTGAGAGTGGCCTAATCAGTGGCTTAATCCACCTATAATCTAAGTGGATTTATCAAATAGGATATTTGTGGTGGTTACTGTTTATAATGGATTTTCACAGATATTCATCTACTTGATCTTTACATCAAGAGCAGCAGCTCCTCTAACTGTCCTCTTACTTAGGGTTCTTTGATAATGAACAATAGAAACACATTCTGACTTAATTACCTAAAAGAGGATGTTCTTTGAAAGGATGTCAAGAAGCTTCAAAACAACCAGAGGCTGGAGAATAAGGCCTGGAGACAAGAAAGAACTAATTGGCTTCAGACATCCAGGAAATAGAAATGCTGGGAACCAGAAGAGCATGTCAGGAAGCCACTGCTAGGATGGATACCTGGTTTCCACCTCCTGTCCCTCTGCTCAGGAGTCTTATTCTAGGCAGGCGGACCAGGTTGTCTCAGCCTGGCTTCCAGGCCAACCCCTTGACTCAGGGAGTGTGGGCCCCAGGTTACAGCTCCATTGGACTGCAGTTAATGAGAAAAAAAAAATCCCAGAAGGAAATCAGGGTGCTTGTGAGGAAAGGGAAATGGATGCTGGGCAACCAAGGAATACATTAGGGTCTACCATATCCCTTTTATGGATAGAAGCACTGAACCTCAGAGTTTGCTTTTTTTTTTTTTTTTTCAAAATTACGCACAGGGTGCTTCAAAAAGTGACTCAAACCTCGATTTTCTGTTCCCAAATTCCACATGCTTTTCTTTATAACACCATCATACAACACATTCATTTAGACCTCAAAACAAGTCACTAAATACAATGTACATTGGATCCTGAATAGAAAAAGGATATAGGGAGAATTTGGTGAAATCCAGATAGAATCTACAGTTAGTTCATTGTACTGCACCAATGTTAATTTGTTAGTCTCGACAAATGCATCACAATCATGTAAGATGTTGATATTAGGGGAAGCTGGGTGAAGGATATACAGGAACTATTTGTGCTATATTTATAACTTTTCTATAAATCTAAAGTTAGTCCAAGTATAAAATTATTTTAAAATGTCAGGTGGATGGCTCTCCTTAAATTTATTTGAGACAAAGTGACTCAAATTTATTTATAGCCTTCTAGATGGAAGGAATTCCCAAAACTGTTAAAATTTCAGCCTCTATACCAAAGGGAGAAATGTTCTAGAAAGTGCCGTAACCTTACCAGAAAGAAAGAGGCAGGACAAACAACATGTTCAGAAACCTCAGAAGAGGCAAAGAAATTTGCATGCAGTTGTGGGAGAGGTGGGATTGGAGTTGGTCATGAGCCATGGTGATATTGTGGTCTCCCAGGAGAGGGAAGTCTGAAGTATGATCCCTGAATCATGGAGAGAAGAATGGCATTGGAATGGTGCATGAGGTAGGCATATGGAAGACCCCTCCATCCAGACTGAAAATTTGGGATTTACTCCTCTCTCTGGTCAGTTGGTCGAAGTTCTCAGAGCTGCTTTTAGAAAGGATACTCCCGCTTGATGTGTGGGGAGATTCTGACTAGAAAAGCAGGAGGCAGGGAATATGGTGGGAAGATGATTCAAAATGTAAGATAAGAGCCAATTCAAATCAACTTTACGTCATAAGCATTGGCAGTAGTCATGAGTGAAAATCTTTGTCCAGATATTCAGAACTATCTGTTAGGGGCACTAGACACTTGCTATTTATGGCAACCTAGAGAAGCAGACTGGATGTGGAATCTGGCTCTTTGTTTGTAGAGCTCTCTGATGTCTTGGCAAAAGGTTGTCATCCTTTTTGTTGTATGAAACAGATGTTGTTATTTTCAAAATATATTTTTTTGTGTTTAAAAAAAAAGACAGTTTTATTTAAATGCATATTAAAAGCATACTGTCTGCCAGGCACTGTCTGAGGTGTTTTACAAATATTAATTCCTTTAATCCTCATATTGTGCCCTCTGAGGTGAGGACTGTGTTAGATGAGGGAACCAAGGAGCAAGGAGGTTAGGTAACTTACCTAAGGTGGCGCTGAGGTTCAAACCCAGGTAGCCTGGCTTGAGTCCTTGCTCTTAATCAGCCTACTGTTCTGTTTTAGTATTTAAAAGTTTCAATTAAAACAAATCAATGATGTTAAAGCAGCAATGGGATAAAGGGGTGGTGAGGATCAATGTGAAAGACTGTGCACAAAGAGTATAGAACATGGCAACCCCATTAATACAGCCAGAGGTAAAGGAGGGAAAACTAAAAGGTGACTCCAAGCCCATGAGCCTTGCAACTGGACATTTTTCTAGAAAATTAAGAAAAAAAAAAGAGATTGCTCTGGGAAACAGAAAGGCGTTGGCAAAAGATGAGCTTGAATTTATATGCTGGCAAGCTGTTTAGAGATGTAGAGCAAGCAGTTAAACCTTGGGAACACTGCTCAGATAAGAAAGCCATCTGCTTAGCTGGGACAGGCGGTGCAAAAGAGTAAAAGTTACTGTCAGGAAAACAATTATACATAGAAAACATGGCCAATTGCTATTAAGTGCCTAGATTTAAGAGAAAGAAGAACTTGTAGTAAATAGAGATGGGAAAAATTTCAGAAGCTTAGGAAGGAGGAATAATTGGTTTAATGTGGGAGAAATGCCAAGGAAAATGACTAGAATGGTACACTGCTTTTGGTAAGTTGAAGGTCAGTCATATGGGGGAAATAGGATGCATGATAAGATCAGAAGGTGGAGAAGATGGGAAGTTACTGTAGTCTTTGAAGGTCAAAATGGGATCCAAATTGCCAATATAGACAGACAAAAACTATTCTGTCCCCTAGACACATGTGTCTAATTAAATTCAAATTAATTAAAAGTAAACAAAATTAATAATTCAGTCCCTCAGTCACACTAGGCACATTTCAAGTGCTCAGTAGCTTCACGTGGCTGACCATCTACTGGACCACACAGGCAGAGAGCCTTTCTATCCTACTGGACCACACAAGTATAGAGCATTTCTATCATCGCAGACAGTTCAAATGAACAGAGTTGAACTAAAATAAGTTCCAGGAAACTTTCTCTGTAAAGGGTCAGGTAGTAAGTCTTTTAGACTCTAGGCCATATGGTCTGTCACAGTGATTCAACTCTGCCACTGTGGCCTCAAAACAGCCATAGAAAATATGTGAACAAATAGGTGTGGCTGTGTGCCAAGAAAACTTTATTTTTTTGACAGTGGTATCTAAATGTCCTGTAATTCTTACCTGTCACAGATTATTATCCTTTTGATTTCATTTTAATCATCTAAAAATGCAAAACTCATTCTTAGCTTGTGTCAGGTCAGACTTGATGAGTGGGCCATAGTTTACCGAACCCCAGACTAGAACACTGGACCTCAGCAACAGGAGCAGCATGGCCTAAGGATCTAGGTCTGCTACATTGGCTGAATAAGAAAAAAATATATAAAATGAATATATAGCAGCTCTGAGTTTCACCTGTTCTTCCTCATCTGAATAGATAAGGTAAGTCAGTTAAACATGCACATCAAAATTATATGAGCTGTCTTAGAATGTAAAAAGGGAAGCTGTTAATACATAATGATGAAAAGGAAATTTTGATGCGTAGATTTGATATGACTAGGTAACTAGGTGTGTTGCCACATAGAAATCCAATTAGATCTTCACTGTAAAAAAAAGCTCCCATATTCAGCCCAATTTTCGGAAATGTCACTATTTGCCATCTTTAACACTAATCATCCCAAGACTCTACAAGGTCCTCAGAGATAACACAGTTAAGTACCATAATGACCTTCCCTGTTTATAAGACATTAATAGTGAAGGGTTTTCTTCTTGTGTACCAGCCTTCATTAGCTGACAGTAGCTGCCTGGAGCCCTGATAGGAGGAACTGTCATAATTGACTATTAATGTCTGCCATGGCCATCCATGTATGAGCAACATGATGCAGTAGAGGGTATGGGGACAAGATTTTGCACTGGTTAAAGAGCTGAATATTATACGAGTGCCTTTTTTTTACACTTTATTAAAGAAAATTTTAAACACATACAGAAGAGAGGATGGTATAATGAGCCCCCATGTACCTATCACCTAGCTTCAACAATTATCAACTCATAGCCAACCTTCACTTCACCTTTCCATCCCCATGTTGTTTAGGAGCAAATTGCAGACATCACAGCATTAGGAGCTATTTTTTGAGCAGTTTCTAACCCTGCCTAGCAGGTCTCCATCGTTATAGGACAAATGCTTTTAAACTGTTCAGTGTTTTCCAGTGAGCAATATTCAGACGAGCTTTTTTTTTTTTAGACCTTTTTTGAAAGTGTCTAAAAAAGGTTGATTAAAAAAACCTCAGAAACCTTGGGTAACTGCGTTGCCATCTCACAAGCCTATGGTATTTTTCTGTATGAGTTTGAAGACATAACATAATGTCTGACCATCAGGGTCAGCTAGCAATGACCCCGTGATGACCATGTGTCAAACACCCTGCTCAGTATGCTCACCCCTCTTGTCGAGAGCCCATTGAAACATGGCTATGCCAGGCAAGCTGAGGCACAAGGCTGCTCAGGGATGGATCTGAGGCCAGACAGACAGAAGGGAAGGCAACTAAGGAAATAAGTTACTGTCTTAATGAAATATGGCTTCCAATAACAACTAAGCTTCCTCCACTTTATGCACCATAACTCTGATATTCCCTATGGTAGATTTTATTTGTTCTACTCAAGTTGTCTTTGAAACCTGAGCCCCATAGCTCCATGAGGTTTGGATATGTCTGACAAAACAAAACAAAAAACACAACATGAAGAGAGACCTGGTGAGGAGAAGTATGTTCAGAGCTAATATTTATGACCATGATAATAAGGAAGGCAAGAAACCTTGTTACATGCTCTGCCTACCTAGAGAAGGAGCCCAGTGTATGCCATGTCCCCAGACTTTAAAAAGGAACTGCATGATCTGACCTGAAAACTATAATTAGGATCTTCCCCAGTAGTTTAATTTCTACCATTAGAAATGGTTGTGAAGCTGGAAATGAGAATGGGGAAATATGCTTAACTTCAGGAATGCTTAGAGGCAATGATGTGGAATAATCAGAATGCTAAGGACAGCAGTACATCTGCCAGCACAGTGGAATGATGAAACAGAAATCGTCAGAGGCAGGAGGACTGGGCCCCTCGCTGGCTGATTGCCCCTGCCTACTCACTTCTCTCTGGTCTTGCTTCCTCATCAGTAAAATTAGAAGGGTAGGCTATCAGAAGTTGTAATTGTCAGTCTGTTTATGTTTAGACTAGTGGCCCGGTGCAGTAATCTGTGCACACTAAAGGGAAATTAATTAGAAGAAATATTTTAATATCACTATTCGCCCTTTCTCTATAATAGAAGTGTCAACTAAATTCACAACCAACAATGCCAGAGCGAAACACATGCATGCAATTGGCGCCAGCGAGAGCTTTATACGTATCGCACATGAGCGAGTCAACTTAGCCTTTTATATATAGAGAATAAACTTGCTTAATTAGACCTGCTTTCTGATGTAGCTAAACTCTTTCCAGCCCAGTGAAGCACCCCAACTTCTCTTTCAGGTAATTGTCAGCAACACAGCAGTAAATATCAACACAAAGCAGATTATTATTGTAGATCACGCAGGGAGAACAAAGGGTAAAATATTTAACTGCAGCAGTGTTTGACTATATTCAGTGCAGTGAGAAAACTTGAAGTCATTTTCAAGATCCACCATTTCTTACTTCTTTTCAGTCTGGTCAAGTTTCTAAGCTTTCTAAATCTCCATTTTCTGGCTAATGAAAAGAAAATAGGATTCCACCTAGTCTCCTACCACCTACTCCAGGACTTCTGTGAGGATCAAATGAGATGAGGCAGGGAAAACCTTCACAGACATTTGGTTAAAGTGTGAAATGTTTGCACCTGGCTATAAAGCAAGTCATGTTCCTGGGCTGAAGAAACTGCAAGAAGGCTAGGAAATCGGCCTTTGCTACGTGATGTCATTACCCAGCGCCTACAGCCACCGTTTCGGGGCTGGGCTAAGCTGTGGGCCACATTTTGCGCCATGGGGTCTTGGCAGCGTCAGCTGTGATTTGGTGGGCTGTCACTCCAGGGTGGTGGTGGGGCCTGTGTTCCACTTGGGAGAAGCCAAGTGTTGCTTTGTGGGTGCCAGGTCCACGGTGCTAGTGCATGTTACGGCAGCTCCTGTGTTGAACGTCTGCCCCCTGGTGGTCAGCGTGCATCATAGCGACCGTTCAGATGATTGGACACTTAGCATATTAGCCTTTTAAATATATATAGAGATTTGCATATGTATTTATTTGTTTGTTTTAATTTGAATCAGTTCCCAATTATTAAAAAAACTGAGAGACTTCTCATCTTTTCTGGATTTCTATTCTTACATGGCGAGACTTGGGAATCTCCAAATAGAGCTGTTGCCTTCGGAAAGGATGGGTGGTCTCTTATGCTCCCAGTTCCCAGCATGTATTATTGTCCCCCTGAGGGCCAGTTGTCATTTGTCACTATATTTGCAATGACTTCTGGCATATTTTACGGTTATGTCCCCTGCCTGATCCCTGGAGATGTTTGCAATTACAACCCGGACTTCATGAACTTAAGGTCTCAGAGGTTCCTCGTTGTCTGGTAAAATAAAACATCTCAAATGGCTAAGGTTGCAATGTGTTGTCTAATTAAAGTTTTGCAGCAGTGGGAGCTTTAGAGTCCAAACTGCAGGACTAACCTTTTCACCTGGTCACTGTAATTTTGGGAGGAATTGCTGACTCCTGGATCTGGGAGTAGAGGTGAGCTTGCAGAGCCCTGCATTCTGGTTAATTACATCTCCCCTGCGTTTGCTCTGCCTTGGGATTCAGTCATTCGCTAAGGATGTGTTTTTTTTAACTGCTTGGGTAATGATATTCAGATCTGAACTGTAGCCAACTAGATTATTCTGGCCACTTGCTTTATCATCTTCTATTTGCATAGCCATTTATAATCTTCAAAATTCTCTCCTAACTATAATTTTCTTTCTACACTAACCCTGTGAGAGAGATGGGGCATGTATTGCTATACCTGTTTTACAAAAGCAAGAGGAAAACAGGATGTTGTTAAGAAAGGTTTTTACATTTCAGCCTTTCCCCTTAAAATCAGGCCCCGATACTTTGTTTTTAAAGCTGTTTCCTAAAAACCAAAATGGAAACGTGTTTATTTAATTAAAACATCATTCTCCAAGGCCTTAAGACTTCTAGACTGCATTATTCTCCCTCCCCACTGAGACATAATTGAAGATTGATATGATACATTTTATTAATTAGGCCCGTCTGGTTTTCCCACAGAGAAAAAAGGAATGCGTCATTTTTTATGCCAGCTGATTTAAATAAAAAGCCACTTGAATTTAGCTTTTTCCTGCTGGTGCTATACCAAAATGATCAGGATGTGAAATGTGAAATATTTACCTTTATTTCATTCCCTAGGGGATAATGTGAATTTTTGTGGCAAATATATTCTTTCTTGGAGCACTGACAAAGTGAGTGTTCTGCAGGATTTGTTTATCCTGATTGACTGATTTGATTACAAACCAATCAAAATGAGTTGAGTGAAATCTTTAGAAGAAATATAGAGGGAAGAGTGACCCGTCCTTGGTTTCGGAGGACATTGGTGTGTGTGTGTTATCCTAAAACAATTAAGACTTTAAACCAGGGGTTAGCAAACATTTCCTATCAAGAGCAAGAGGGTAAATAGCTTAAGTTTTGAGACCCATATTAGCTCTGTTGTAACTCCTCAGCTCTGCTGTTGTCGCTTAAAGGCAGCCATAAACAATGTGAATACAAATGGGCATGACTATGTTCCAATAAAACTTTATTTATAAAAACAGGTGGTGAGTCAGATTTGGCCCAGAGGCCATAGTTTGCAGGCCTCTGCTCCATACTCCTAAGGTGTTGTGTAGCAGAGTCAATGTCAGCTATCGGTTGACAGACCAAATATTGAGCACTTAACATATATCCCTGCATTTTACAGCAGGTAATGTGGACACATTTCAGTCACAACTCATGTGAATAAACTACAGAATCCTTCTTTTTCGGGAGCACCTTAATACCTAATTTTAGCTTTTGTTGCACCAGAGAAACAAACATAAAGTACCAGTGGGACAGGCATAATAACTTCCCCAGGGCTTATCTTGTACAAAGGGAGCATGCCCATATGACTTAATGCGTTCTGTTCCTGCTGATACCCAATGAGATGTTCATTGTCTCATCTGGTCATCACGGGCGACCACTGAGATATCCCTTGCTCTTGTCTGCATGGCTCCTTCACATCCAAAGATATTTTGTGCTATCTGCATGGCCACGTTTGATAATCTTTCTGTTCTTGCATCACATGAGGGCAGAGAAAACTCCTTCAGACAGCTCATGGCCTTCCTGCCTGAATACACAGTCAGTCTTACCCGGGCTCCCGCCCCTCCTGCGCTCTTTCTGACATTGGGATAAGTTGGATTCCATAAATTTCTCTATCTTTTACCCTTCTCCAGGCTCAGCCTGCAGAGCAGGGCATAGGAACTGGCCAGTGCCTCCGTTGCCGCCCCCTACGTCTATCTTTCATCCCTCCCTCAGTGCAGTCACCTTTTTTCTGGACCAGGAGTGAGGAAACCTCACTCTTACTCCTCATGTCATGAGTTATTTCCAGTCCTCTCATCTGTTAAGCTTTTCAAACCCAAAAGGCACCAAAGACTCTTCATGTACTTCCTATGCATAGTAGAAAACTCTCCTCGCTCCTCTCTCCCCAATCTTATACATATGTTCTTGGCCTAGGGAATTCCAACCCATCCTGTGGGAAACAATTCAGACATTACCTGTCTCCATGAAGTTTTCCTTGACCAACCACATGTGTGTTAACAGCCCCTGTTATGGGCTCAGATTATATCATGAAATTTCCCTTCCACAGCCTGTTTCACACTCCTATTACCTTCCTCACCAGACTATGAGTTTTGTGAGAGCAGAAACAGCTTTCATCATTCCCTGCTATTCTTTCCCCAGTGTCCAGAACAGTGCCTAGGAGATAGTACAGGGTGGGTGGGTGAGTGGATGGATGGATGGAAGGATGGATGGATGGATGAATGACCTACCCACTAATGTACAGTTTAGGATTTTACTTTGATGGTATAAAAACTGTTGAATGTTATCAAGAAGGAATTTTTCCCCTTAAGTCAGGAGAAAGAGAGAGGTGAGGATATTACCATTCAGGCTGGTCATTTGTTTTTCAGAATCTTAATTTTTTTGATTTGTGTGTAATGAAGGCTTTCTCTGGGGCTAGTGGCTCATCTTACATGTGCTATTATAATTGACCTAGCTGTGCTGTCCTGCTGTTCTCCCTGCTCGTTTATAAATTAGAGAACATCTTTCAGCATGGTAGGGGAGCTATATTCTCCTACAGGAATATTAAGATGGAAGTATATGTAGGACAATTTAGAGACATCATTGCAGCTCAAATGGAATGTCCCACACTTGCTTTCACAGCATGAAATCATTCACCAGGATAAGACCAAATAAAATGAGAGTTTATTTGCAGGACTGACAATTTTTTAAAGAATAATTTATTGATTTTTTTAGAGAGAGAGAAGAAGAGAGAAGAGAGAAACATGAATGTGAGAGCATAACATCCATTGGCTGCCTCCTGCATGCCCCCTGCCAGGCAATCAAACCCGCAATCCAGGCATGTGCCCTGACTGGGACTCGATCCAACAACCATTTGGTGCACAGGACAACGCCCAACCAACTGAGCCACACTGGCCAGGGCAGGACTGACAATTTTTAAGTAGTCTAGAAGCAGGGATAACATGTTGAAAAAATGAAGACTTCTCTGTGTGACCACTTCTTTCCTTTTCATCTGAGCACTCCCTCGTGGCTCCCACGGTGGTCTAATGTGGCCACCAACTCAGTATCACAAGCTCAGCATCCCAAGCTCAGCTCTGTACCAGAAGGTAACAGTCAATTGGAAGGTGCCTCAGAGGCCACCTGGTCCAACCTGCTACTAATGCAGGAGTCCCACAGTTTTCTGAACAGATGGCATCAGCTTGTTCTTTGTGCATTTCTAGTGACAATTACTTATTACCGCAGGGGACAAATGACTTCCATGTTGGATGATAACATGGAAAGTTCCTTTCAGAGGAGCAGAGTCTTAAAGTGCTCGAGTCTGGACACACCAGTCTTGACCGGCTGAGTGCCCTTGGCAAGTTACTTAACCTCTGAGCTTTATTTCTCTATATATACAAAAGGGAGGACAATGATATCTGATCCATTATATTATGAGGATAAATGAAAAAATATATATGCACATCATTTGGTGTGTTGCCTGGCACATAGGAAATATGTAATAAGTAGTAGCTTAAAAATCAAACACCAAGAAAGTTCTAAGACTGATATTTGCATGTAAAGGTCAGAAATAGAATGATCTATAGCTACCATGACTAGCAAAGTCATGCCATTATCTTACAGCATGTATGACATCCTGTGACTCTACTTGGCTTTGAAATGAAGAACTCTGAACTTTTTCTGCAGAATGGCTTGATTCTTGCCCATATCTATATGGGGGAGGTAGGAGGAGCAGGGAGAGAGAAGAGAGAGAGAGAGAGAGAGAGAGAGAGAGAGAGAGAGAGAGAGAGAGAGAAGAAAAGAAGAGGAGGAGGAGGAGAGGGGAGGAGGGAGGATAAGGGGGGGGAGGGGAGGAGAGGGGAGGGGAGGAGACTGGGCTAATCTATTTTCTTAAGAAAAGAAAGTGAGACAGAAGACGGTGAAAACGCCTTGAGGGTCTTGTCGATGCCCTTTGGCCATCTTGCTTTGCCCAGCTAGCTGTTCCTACTGCACCAGTTAGTAGATACCAATAGACAACACAACATCAAACAAATCAATTAGTTTGGAAGGAAAGGCTATTTCTTTCCTATCAGTACCTGCATGCAGAGTTTGATGACTCTGTGCTTTCAGTTAATTTTTTTCTATTCTAAAGCTTGAAATTACCTAGCTCATCAAGGTGATAATTGAAATCTCTGCCTGATCTCTAAAAGTAATTGGCTTCTCTTCTCAAACAAAAGACCATTGTTCTTGATTTTTCTGAATTACCATGCATTCTAATCAGGAGATGTCCTTACAAGAGGGCTGCAATTTAAAACCTAGCTCCTCAGTTCAACAAACCAAGAAAGGAATAAGGCTTTTTGATGACTCCCCAAGTTCCCTAATCACCCACTTTTACTTCTCGAAGGATGAGTCAACACCAGAACCGGATTCA
Source organism: Myotis myotis (assembly GCF_014108235.1). Lineage (NCBI taxonomy): Eukaryota > Metazoa > Chordata > Mammalia > Chiroptera > Vespertilionidae > Myotis > Myotis myotis. The sequence continues at coordinate 16,537,700 of NW_023416368.1, read as the reverse complement.
TCAAAGTGGCAATGAGAGACAGTGGACAGAACTCTTGAGAAATGTGTGAGAGTACTCCTCAGCATTTCCCACAATGGCATTAACCTCAGTCAGAGTCACCTTCCCAGTTTAAAGCACATGTCATACCTGTGGGCTGAAGATAAGGTTGATGTGCAGGGGGCTTCTCAAAAACCAAGAGTGAGGGCCCCGAAGTTTCCTTTAAGACCATGAGGTTATTACTTTCTGGTCACGAGCTTTCATCTTGTTACACCACTGCCTCCAAATGCAAAACACCATTAGAGAGAAACAAACAAACAAACACCTTAGGTCTCATTTTCCTGGATAAAGGCATCTTCCAGCCCAGGAAGAATAGGAAGGCATTTGTTTTTTAATGAAATAGCGTTAGGGACGTCCAGGTTTACTTCCTTCAATGAATGTAGCCAGTTCCTAGAGCAGTTGTTAAATGACTGATTTTCTTTCTCCTTACCCCATGCTTTGGAACCTATTATTCCCTCACCGAGCATATCCGCAGTCACAACCTCTGCTTTTCTTTATCAGGATAACTCCTACTTAGCTTTAACATCACCCATTCCTGGATTTTCCCCAGCATCTATGTCTGTACCTTTGTATGGAGCCTGCACTGTCGTCTTATACTTTACCTGTTTGCCCACCTGTCCCCAGGAGACTGCGCACTCCACCTTTGTACCTTCAGGTTCATGCCACGCAACAACTTCCCAGTAATGGTTTTGTTGAGTGGCTCTGACAGAAAGCAAACTACTCTAACTGAGGTACTTATTTTTTCTTTCAACACGTATTTATTGAGCTATTATACAGAAGGAATAGCAAATTATAAGGGTATAAGCTTCCAAAGTCAGCAGGATTAAGAGAACAAATTATAATAAAAAAAATTACCCTTAGAAAGCTCTTAACTTGTACCTATAATGCAAGGTTTTTACAGTTCAACCCTGTACAATACTTGGTAATTCTAATGCACTTCTAGGTTTGACAGTCACTGAGTTAAAAGAAGGAACAGAGGGTCATCTATTTGCACACATCTGGACAGCCATATTATTCTGCAGCTCAGTAACTATTAAATTCCTAAACGTGAAACAGGGAATGGGTGTGCTGCTCCTACTCACCTGAGAGCTTCTTTTACTATTAAGTCCTTATAGCCTTAACACATGTAAAGATATTTGTTTTAAGAATTAAATGAGATGACAATTATAAAAACAGCATAGGTCCTAGCACCTCATGAATGATCAATAAATGTTTGCTTACTTTAAATTGATGTCTTCCTTGTTTGGAACTATATACACATTGGTCTTTGGATGTTATAGAAAAGACCTGGTACTTCTCTGTGTCTAGAGGCATTTGTGTTGGGTGTTACAGTATACTATTAGAAAGAAAATGTTGAATAAGCACTTCAACTGGTGTTTAAAACAGTGTTTAAACATCAGGTGACTAAAATTTGCTTCATTCCATGCCACTGTGCATAGGGTTAATTTTCCACTCGTAAATGTACAGACCTGTATTTCCAGTCAGTCCTCTGAACAACTTAATTTATCAGCTCAACATCCTTCTCTCCATGAACTCTTTTTGCCTTTTATCATAAATTCTACCTGGGTATCAAGGTAATGGTCCAGCAAAAATGGAGATTTCTACTCCCTAAGTCATCTCCAAACAAACTCAGAGAGAAATGTATTGAAACCCAACCTAGTGATACCAAAGCCAAAAGAATCTAACTTTAGAAAATAATTCTCAATTAAAAGGCAATATGGTTTTTTATTCTTCAGAAATCTCTAGATTCAAACTAACTTTAAAAAGCTTCCCTTTCTGATATAGTAGGAGTTCTGTTTGAGGGGAATATAAATACCCCAGGTTTAATAAAGCCAGACTTTACTATTTTAATTTAGGTTTTCTGTTACTGTTAGTGGCAGGCAACTCTCATGGGTCTCTTGTGTTTCCGAATGTCTTGTAAGTGAGTCACTAGCTGCCTTTTGTTCCAAACTCTATTCTCAAGGATGTTTGTATGGTGAACAGCTTTAGGAAAGAAAGATAGTGTCTCCTTCCAGGGCAGAGGGCAGCCATGCTCACTATCTGGTAGAACAGAATCTCCCTCCAGAGCAAAGGACAGGTAAAGAACTGCCTATTAAAAAAAAAAAAAAAAAAAAAAAAAAAAGAATTAGGTTCCCTAAGATCAGGGTTTCTCTGCTGTAACAGAAGCCACTGCATTTTCAGACATCCATCTGGGCCCATCTGTGTTGCCCCCTCCCATGAGATTTGGGGCAAGGGAAAGTGACAGTGCTGTGATGACACTTATACTGCTTGCCGTGCCATGAGTAATAAAGTCCCTTGTCTGTGACCCAGGAATTGCATGTCCTCTGCCAGAATCCATGAAACAGTGGCAGGGCTACCTTGTCAGCTTGCAGGTAGGGTGAAATCTGAGATTCTTCACAGTAACTGACAACTATGTGGAAGACACGTTTAAATAAGATTTCAAAAAGGAAAAATAAAACTCGCATTAAACTCTATAGTGGGTGATTCTGGGACATGAAGCATATGCCTCTGAGTTTGCTTCTCCTTTTTTTCTTTCCTTTACTCATGCTATTTCTTCTGCCTGGAATCTCCTCCCTTCCATGTATTCATCTAAGTCATTCAACAGCTGGCATTTAAAAACTGTGCTGAATGGTATGACTTTTTAATAAAGTCATGTAATAAGTCAATGACTCATGCTGCAAAAACTGATTGAAATGAAAGGATTCAACTTCAATCATGTTGTTCTATGCTAGACAACAGTTGTAATAAGGAATATTTATTAATTCCGTTGTTCAGCCACTTACTACAAACCTAATTTTTGCCCAGTAGAGTATTGGATCTTGAGGATACAGAAATAGGGAATTCTCTGGATAATGAGGCATGGGAGTAAATAAATCTATATATATAAAAAGCCAGAGACCAGAATGCTAAAATGACCGTAACGACCGGTTACTATGACACTCACTGCAGCCAGTGAACCGGCCCGATCAGGGGGTGCGGCCCACTGGCCAACCTCCCGCAGCCCCAACCCCCAGCCAACCCTTCCCCTGATCGGACTCTCCCACCCCAATGGAGGGCAGGGAGGCCAGCCAACCCCCCTGTGGCCCTTCCCCTGGGGCTGGCCCCAACCCTGATTGGCCTGCCTCACCCCGATCAGCCCCCAGCCCCACCCCCCAGCCAGCCCCGCCCTGATTGCACCCTGCACCCCAATAGGGGGTGGGGCTGGCCAGCCAACCTCCTGCAGCCCCTCCTCCCAGCCATCCCAGCCCTGATCGGGCCCCCATCGGGGCTGGCTGGCTGGCCAACCTCCCGCTGTCCCTCCTTCTGACAGTCCTGGCCCCGATCCATCCTGATTGGGGCCAGGTTGGCCAGATCCACCCAAGCATAAATTCGTGCACTGGGCCTCTAGTAGAAACACAAAATGGCATTTAAATGCTACATGCTTAGTACTCTTTTACCAACTATAAAGAAAATATAAGTTAAAAATGCACAAAATTTCAAAACCAATAAAACTTTAATGATTTTAATTCAATATAATAAATCATGTTTTGCTGAAACTAAATCATTTTGAACTGATTAGATGAAAAATATATATGTGATGTTGGGTTCTACTTATCAACTTGATCTTCTGATTTTATGCATGATTTTCATCAATGTTATTTTTTCTTTATTCAAAAAGAAATTCATTTTGAATTCTTTATCCATTCCCTTAATGGGCCAATCAATTTACTATGCATCAACAGTAAAAAATTGAAATAAAAACAACTTTTTTATTAAAAAGTTTTAATGTTGGCATTATAGCAGATGTCCCCCTTTTTCCCCTTTAATGAAACATTTTTTATTACATAACTACTACTATACCTATTGCTAATCAACTGTAGCTAAATGGTTTATACAAAAGATGAGCTCTACACAGCATAGCCATGTAAATGGTGAATACAATACTGATCATACATTGAGTTTTACATGCTTATAGCATCTAACTTGTGATTATTTCATTTTCCTATAATTGTTTTCTATTCAAATTATCTGATCATAATTTTTTTGACCTTCATTTAGTAAAAATATTACTAAACAAGCAAAGGAGGACATTGGAGTCTTATGGCAGTATTTGATTATAAGATCAGTATTAAGATAAGCCTCACCATGTGTCAGTTGCATTTTATAAGAAATTCAAATTCCTACAGTTTTGCATAATTCAAGGCTGATTTTCCCCTTGGGGGAAAATGAGGAATTGGTTTACAGAGCATATATATCTACAATTTTGTAGCATATTTCTGTGTAGATGCCACTCTTTATTTTCTTAGCATTATCTATAATAATAAAAGGGTAATATTCTAATTAGACCAGACATCATTCCGGACGTCATTCCGGATGAAACCAGGGCCGGAGGGAGCCCCGGTCCCTGGTGCCAGAGGGAAGCCGGTGCTGGCAACTGGGGGAAGGAAAGCCTACTCTTGCATGAATTTTGTGCATCAGGCCTCTAGTATAAAATAATGGGATAAAGATGAGACAACATCCATGCCAACGTGGATTTTATAATCCTCTCCCACCATTAATGCCTGACAAACAGCAGGGTCTGCACAAACCATGGCTTTGGACTGCTTCTGTGATTTATATGGAATGGCATATATCTGCCTCTGACCCACTATTCATTCTTGGATCATTACCGTCTACCACTGAGAGAGGAATAAACTATGTCTACCATATGGACCAGTGTATTAGTAACAACTTCAGTTGCAAGTGAAAGAAAGAATGCCTAACTCAAACACACTTTTAAAAGGGATGAGAGGGGTGGTAATGATTGGCTCACATAACTGAGAAGTCCAGGGATTAACATGATTCAGACATTTCTGAATCCAGGCACTCAAATGATGTAACTGAAGTGGTACTTTACTTTTTCCATTTCTGAGCTGTGATTTCCCTTGTGTGGGTTTCATTCGTAGGAAAGCTTTTCCATAGTTCTGTCAAGATGCCTCCCAGGCTTTCATCATATTCTTTAATTTACTACAGAAGAAAGAAAGAAAGAATTTCTCCTCAGTTCCAATAAAATTGTGGAATTGCCTGACTTAGATCTCATGCTTATTACTGAAATAATAATGGGCAGCCAAGGGAGTGTAGTGCTCTGATTGGCCAGGATGGGTCACGTGGCTCTTCATGTGAATATATTGAAGGGGTAGATCCCCAAAGAAATTCTAGTTGCTGTAACTAGATAATTGGGGACCACGTAAAATAACAGATGTCCATTGTCTACTTGAAGGTCTTTTTTGATTTAAAATGTTCAAATATAGAAACTGCTTAAACATTTCTTGAAATCAGTAAATACTTATAGTAAAATAAGAAAGTAGGTTACTCATATCTGTTAGTAAATCAGGTATCAATTAAGCTATGATTGATATAGAATAATGTCTTTATATTTATATTGCTTTAAATGTTGGTCTGAATTGCATAACATCATTAAAATATAGCGATGGCTTAGATGACTATTTTCTCACATTTTAGTTTTTAATGCAGCTAACAGTAATGTAGGATGCCTTTGTAGTCACCTTCAAGTTACCACCATTCACCTGGTGGTAGGTTACCTCGTTAAAAAAAATTCTGAAGTTTTAGCTTCAAAAACATACTAGCTATTTTCTCCCTGTAAACATCAACCCAAGAAACCAAATCTGATGTGAAAGTTTGGAAGAAGAGAAATGACATTTTAACTCTTCTTTGAAGGCCTTTAATTTGTAACAATCTGTGCATAATAAGGATTCAGCAAACTTTTACTTAAAACCTCTACATGTCAAATACTGTTATAGACATTCTTAATATGGTAGTTAATCAAACTTCTTTTCTCTGAAGTTAAAGTTTTAATTTATAAATTGAGCCATCTTGTTATTACAGTAATTTTCAAGGTGGGTACTGAAGAAATCCACTTGTGATAATAGAAACAAGAATATGTATGGTAAATGCTATTGTTGGAAAACCTTGTTACCCTTCCCTGAAGATTTATACTGCCCTGCCCATGTCAGGAATCACGTGATTAGCTTGGACCAATGAAATGTGAGTAGAAGTGACAAGTGCCACTACCAAGCAGAATCTTGAGGATCTCTTGCTTGGTTCTGCCGTTTTCTCTGTTTTCTCTTTTCCCTTCTGCCATGATATCAGCAAATTGTTTCTATAAGCCATTGGAATTCTGTGTCCTTGTTACTGCTGCATAACTAAGCCTAAACTGACTGATACAAATCCAAAGATTTAAAAGGATTTCATATCAGCATAACCGTGGTTACCCTTTTGATCCATAAATAGCCTTGTTAGTCCCTCCCACCTGAAGGTCAGTGGGATAAAGCCTGTACTAATTACGAAGAACTCAATATTCTGAGTATTGGCAATGAGCTGTGACTGCCTTGCATTGAGTCTGCCTAGACATAATGTACCACTCAAAAAAAAAAAAAATGGGTTTCTTTGTCGTGACTCTGTTCACAGGTGTTGAAGAGTCTTTTATCGCATTAGTTTAAAGCACTCTAATATTTGATTTTGTGTCTTGGCTAGGTGTTTAATAGTGATGTAGCTTTGATCTTGTCCTCTTCCACTCTTTTGTAGTACCTTGTTTTTATTCACAGTGAGTTCAAATATGTTTACTAAAACACTCCAATCAACCTGGTGCAATCATGTTCAATTTTGTCAGAAATTCTAAGCTAGAAGTCACTTGGAGGATATATTTAAACCCATATTTTTCTCCCATTTTCATGAAGGCTGCAGTAGTATAGTGTATTATCTATATTCTGAGTGTATAGTAATCTCAATTCATATGTATAGGAGGTACAGTTTCCAGCCTGAAATTTAAAAAAAAAAAATGGATTTCTTTTCATTTATGTAAAACGCCTATTTTTTAGATAGCATAAATTGATTATTTAATTCATGATATCCCCATCCCCCACCATTCTCACTCCAGTTATATGTCTCAGTTATGGTGGGAGTCCCGGTATCATGAGAAAACATCTGAATAGTGGCAGTTAAGTCCTTGTTTTCTCCTCCTATAATGACATCTGTCAAGATGCCTTTATTTCTCCTGGTCTTTCAGTCATTGGTTGTGGCAGAATGTTACTGCATCCCCCTAATCCTGACAATAAGACCTGCATTCCATCCATTCTCTGTCCCACAGTCCTGCTGCCCTTTGGTGGTGGAAAACCTTTGCTCCTTCCTGTGCCAGGCTCAGGGGCACACTGAAATGCCCTCAGTCTGTCTATAGGATTCCTCAGGAAATTATTTATCTTGGATTCTTAGCACTTTGCAAGGCTTTTTCTGGTAAAGGTTTGAGGGTACATGTTCTCTCTGCTCTCAGATTCCCAGATTTCCTGGAGGTTTCAAAGGTCTGCCCCTCCCTGCACTAGGACTTCTTATAGGCCCATTGTCAGGGATTCCCCATTATCTATCTTTTGTTTCTTTCTTTGTGACCTACCCCCTTCTCCCTTCATCCAGGAGATAGTTGATTTAGTTTGATGATATATTACTTTGACTCTTCAACAGGATTTTAAGAATTCATTATTTATACCCTGATCTAGCCCTTCTGAGATCCAAAAGCCAAGAACTTGACTGTCTGTTGCCTGCATACTGCTGTGTCATTCCTTACTTGACATAGTTTGTAAAGAATACAACACCTGTTACCTGACTAGGGAGAAGGGTTACAGAATAACAGGAAGTAGCATGTGTTCCAAAAGAGCACAATCATTATTATATCAAGATATTATTCTATCACATACATATACATATATAAAAACACATATGTACTAGTAGCTATAGATTAAGTAAAACACAAATGAGCTCTGAGTACAGCATCTTTTGATCAAAGGCCAGGCATTTTTATATGGAAATTAATATTTGTTTCCATTGGTCTTTTCATCTATTCCTGTCTGAAGATCAGGATGGTATTTAAAGGTATATTAGAAATCCATGCCAACCATCATATCATAGAGCACTTGTCTGGTTTCACGCCTCTTCTATTTGTTGAAATTGCTTCTTTAGACTCAATCCTTTTTAGTTATTATACTTATTACTCTCAGTAAAAGAGTGCTTGAATGTACTCAAATTTTACACATTTTTGTGCATTGTTAGAACTTACAACAAGGCCCCATCTTTTTTCTTTTACCAAGAAAAGCTTCATGGATATTCTAAAGAACAGGCTCTTGAACTAACACAAAAGAGCACAACCAAAATGAACAGAATCAAATGAAGGATCCAAAAGAACACAACCAATTGATTATGAAATACTTGTTTCTTATTTATGCATATTAGTTTATATTTATCCTTTATAATAAGCAATTCATTATAACTTTCCTTTTATAGATCATCTTAACATGAGAATAATTCTGTGCTAGATTATTACACAAGCCTTTAATGATGTCGATTGAATCAATAATGGTAAGCGGTCATGACAGGGAGATTGAAAAATAACCTTTAAATGTCGTTTTCCTTTTTTCCAACTTAGAATTGTTGTGTACTTGAAAAAGCACTTAATTAAGGGTCTGAAAAGTATTCTCAGTTTGGCTACGTCATTAATAAGCAATTCATTTCTCTGAGCTGTATTTTCTTCAACAATAAAAGAAGGAATATTGGACTATGTCAGTGTTTCCCAAAGTGTAGAAATGATACCACTAGTAACCCTGGATACAATTATAGGTGGTATGTTAAATCATAGAGTAACAAAGCCATTCCCGTCCAACTCTGCCATCCTGATTAGGCAAGGATAAAATATGGTTGACGCTAATTGTAGAGTGACTTGGTGTTACTTCAGCATTACTTCTACTTTTTAATCAAACATTGACCTTGAATTCAGAGTTGTTTGGTGTTTAATAGTTTCTAGGTAAAACGTTGTTGTGCTGTTATTATATTAATTCTTTGGTTATCTTCTTTGAGATAAGAAATGTTGGTTTTCCATTATGGTAGTAGAACAGGATTGCCTTTTAAAATTTAAGAAAAGTACTCATTATAAAAAATAATAAGTAAATGTTACGGCAGGCACTGGATAGGTGTCCTAAAAGGACTTTTCAAAGAGTCCAATTTTATGTGTCGTTTTATCCTGGTTTTGGTCAAGGTGAAAGATGGCATAATGTAAGCTGGGTTCTCACCTTTCCGCTTATGAAGCGGAGTGCAAAGTGGTAAAAATAAGCTTCAGAATAGAAACAGGACACATCTTGGGACATCAGCCTTACATGATGATTTCAGCAGCTGGATACACACACACACACACACACACACACACATACACACACGTACACACATAAACACACGTACAAACGCACACATGACAAATATATAAATAGATGTATTCAGGAACGGATGCCAAATTTTCATGAATTTGCAGATTAAAGCACTGGTCTTCAAACACATTTATTGCTTGTTTTTGAATGGGTGGAATTGAGCAGACTGGAAAGTCTGCAGAGTAGGTTAGTAGGTATAGAATCTGAGACATCCCTAAATTCAGGACAAAATGCAGAGATCGCCAAGACTATGTAGTGACAGAAACAATAGAAAAAGTTTGAAACTGCAGAGTATTTCCACTGTCAGCACAGAAGTGAGCCAACCGCAATTACGCACTGGAATTTGATCCAAAAGAACAGAGGTTCCCAAGGAGGTTGAGTTGTTCCTATCTAACCCCTCTCTCATTCACCTGGTAATGAACACCCTCTCCATGCAATTTTGTAGTGAAAGAATCTACATGCATATGAAGTATATAGCAATTAGAGTTAGAATGGCTTGAAGTCTTTTCAGTTCTACCTTGAGAAAAAATATGGGAAAGAGCAGAGGTTTATGCCGAAGACAAAGATCGAGAACATTGAGATCTTGGGGGACGAATTCAAAATAATATGAAAAAGGATTAAAATGATCCTGTACACTTGAAAGATTCTGGGGGTTTTTTCCCCTGGAGCCACATATTGAACAAAAAATAAATTATGGTCTGCATTCAAGAAACTGGGTTTGGAAAGAGCAAGAATGTATTCTCTTGGCGGTCTGTTATGGGTGTAGGATGGAAAAATTAAACTTCCTGCTGCTTATCTCATTGTCCCATGACTATGGGGAATTGGGATGGAGGTCAACATGAAAAGCAAACTATATAAACTACTTCATAGTCCTCCAGTCATCAGGGACTTTTGAGGGAAGAGTTTGAGAAGCAGGAGAAAGGATCTAGGCTTTGTAGTCTTAAAGCCCTCACGTAGTATTGCAGCTATGGGATACCATTTTCTTATCGGTCTTGTCCACCAAGGATTACAGGAGGTGATGCGGGTCTGATGAATGAGACGTGCATGGAATATGGAGATTCTTCTCTCCAGCCCTCTCTCACTGGCTTTGAGAGTCGTGATAAACAGAGCCAGGAGAATTTTAAAAAAAATGTTTTCCAAAAGATGCACATATTTCTATATAGACCAAGTCTTAATGGGGAATACATACTCTGTAAAAACTCAGTGAATGGTTGGCTACCATTGCCAATTCCAACACCCTTAGAAAAACAAGTTCAATATGCCTCTCTGAGAAAACAGTTTGTTTTTGGCCTGGGGGCAATATCACTTGGTCACACCAGGTACTTCAAAAATACCTTCATTTTCAAGACCCAGGGGCAATATTCTGGGATGCTTTATAGGGTGTGTCCCTTGGGCATCTAGTTCTGGAATGCCATACTTTAGTAAACAGGGCTAAGGCAGTATAGATGGCTTCCTGCCAAGCTAACATCAAGTTCCTACAAATGTATCTTTCAATAGCTCCCTCACAGAGCAGTGAGAAAGAAGAGGGAAGAGGTAGTTGGGGCAGGAGTGGGAGGGGGGATAACTTTGTGATGCAATCAGCTCGTGCAGCCATGAGCATCAACGTAAGTACTTTTGAATCCATCGTATTTTGCCAGAGGATGACCGTGTCTAGGAGTGGTAATTGCTGTATTTAACTTCCTGCTCTGATTTCAGGGAAAGGTTGTCCCCAGGCCCTGACCTGGCTTTGCTTAGAGAGCCAGCCTGGGGAGCTACTGGTTTAGCTTTAATCCAGTACATGCATTTTTTGATCGGGTTTTATATTTTAATGACTTCCTGACACTCCCCTAAGTGAAGTACATCAAAAATGTGGATCTATGCAGAGTGGGGTAGCCTGGCAGGCTGGTAGGCTGGTGCAGAGAGACTTTCGCCATGGGCTCTGCAGTCCTTGAGAAATATTTAAAATGAGCTGCTGGCATGCGAGAGGATTATGGGAGTCAGGTAAGATAGTCATTATTTTATCAACTCCTATTTCATAAATTAAGGGTTTTTTTCCCCCAGCCAAAGTAATGTCCCCAATTACCTATTCCAATACACTTTCCAATTAGGTAGAAAACATTGGGTTTAATTATTAGAAACTAGACAGACTCAGGTTAAGGGAAAAGAAAGTTTTATATATATTTAAATATATATAACACATATATGTGTATATACACATAAAAACTATATATATATAAGCTTAGTGATTTCTCACAGAATCCAGGGAGCAGCACCCAATTTCTTAAGGAAACACTGGAGCCAAGTCTGGGCTCTGCCCCCCGTGCTCTGCAGTCCACATGGCAGAATGAACCCATGTCTTCGTGGTACCCACCAAGCCCTTTGCTCTCCTCCCTGCTTTTGCACGTGGTCTTCCCTTGAGCTGGTGTGCCCTTTCGTGGACTGTAGGATAGGCATTCCCCACCCTTTTTCCAAAATAGCCTAGTTTTCCACCCAATTATCTCCTTAATATTCCCTTTGTAGTTAAATTAACAGAAACATCTTACCTGTTTATTATCTTCCCCCAAACTTGAATGTGAGCTTCATGAGGAGCTTGTTCGCCTCCAAGTACCCATCATCTAGACCAGTGGTCCACAAACCGCGGCTCGCGAGCCACATGTGGCTCTTTGGCGCCTTGAGTGTGGCTCTTCCACAAAATACCATGTGTGGGCGTGCACATACAGTGCAATCGAAACTTCATGGCCCATGCGCAGAAGTCGGTTTTCGGCCTGGGCGAGTCTATTTTGAAAAAGTGGCGTTAGAAGAAGTGGGGGTATGTTCGCTGAGGTCGACCCCTCAGATTGAGGGCATTTTTAGCAAAGGCCAGCTTAGGAGTACCCTAATTAATTTAATAACAATGTACCTACCTATATAGATTAAGTTTAAAAAATTTGGCTCTCAAAAGAAATTTCAATCGTTGTACTGTTGATATTTGGCTCTGTTGACTAATGAGTTTGCCGACCACTGATCTAGACATTGCCCCACACTTCCAATAAATGTTGACTGAGTGAATATATAAATGCAGGCTCAGCTGCAGTTAAGGGTGAGCAAGCACTAGTAGACCATTGTGAGCTAGGAGACACTCCAAAATGTCTACTTCCAGTTGGCTACCTTAAACAAGTTCTATCTGTGTGTGTGTTTCCTTTAAATCTTTTATTTTTAAAATGTTTATTATTGAGAGTATTACAATGCCCCTCCGTTTTTTCTGCCATGTCTCTCACCACCCAGTTCCCACCCCACCTTAGGCCTTCACCACCCTATTGTCTGTGTTCATGGGCAATGCTTATATGTTCTTTTAAGGGGTTAATATCTTCCCACACCCCCTCCCCCTTTTCCTCTGAGATTCATCATTCTGTTCCATGCTCCTGGTTCTCTTTTATTCATCAGTTTATTATGATCATTAGATTCCACATATAAGTGAGATCACATGATACTTGTCTTCCTCTGACTAGCTTATTTCACTTAGCAAAATCATCTCCAGATACCTCCATGCTGTCTTAAAGGGTAATAGATCCTGCTTTTTTATAGCTACATAGTATTCCATTATGTAAATATACCACAGATTTTTTATCCACTCATCTACTGATGGGCACTTGGGTTGTTTCCAGATCTTAACTATTGTAAATAACGCTGCTATGAACATAGGGGTGCATACATTCTTTCTGATTGGTGTTTCGGGAAGGATATATTCCTAGAAGTGGGATCGCTGGTCATATGGCAAGTTCTAGTATTTTCTCAGCTAGGCAGGAGGATGTGCATCACACACTGTCCTGCCCTTGAGCTGCTTGATCCTGATCCCTCCACCAATCTAATAGGAGCAACATAATTGTACCATGCACAGGGGGTCAGGGTATGGGTCCAGAATCATGTCCAATAAGTGCTCCAGTTACCTATTACTGCAGCTTAGATGAAAGGGATCTCAAACCAAAAGCTTGGGGTTGACATTTACAGTTGATTCTCATTATTTACAGATCCCTTATTTATGAATTCGCCTACTCACTAAAATTTATTTGTAACCCAAAAAATCAATGCTTGCTGCTATTTTTATGGTCATTTGTGGACATGGGCAGAGTGGCAAAAAATTCAAGTCACTCAATGCCTGTCTTCCCAGCTGAGGCTGAGCAAGGTGACTATCCGCCTCATTGTTTCAGCTCTCATGCTGTAAACTAATGTCCTTTTTGTGGTCTATTCACTGATGAGTTTCAATAGTGATATTTGCTGTTTAAAACAGCCCCCATGTCTAGGGCCAACGGGCTGTTTAGTGTTCCTGAGCATAAGAAAACTGTCATGTGCCAGGCTGGTGTGGCTCAGTGGTTAAGCGTCAGCCCATGAACCGGGAGGTCACATTGTATTCCCTGGTTAGGGCAGATGCCCAGGTTGTAGGTTCGATCATTGATGTTTCTATCTCTCCGAAATTAAATAAAACATATTTTTGAAGAAAGAAGGCTGTGATGTGCCTTATGGAGAGAATACGTGTGTGAGGTCAGCTTTATCAGGTTTGAGTTCACTGTTAATGAATCCATAGTATATTAAATAAGTTGTCTTTAAACATAAAACAAGGTTATGTTTTAATCACTGGACAAAAATGTTATGACCGGAGGCTTGCAGGAACCTAACCGGCACCTCCCCTGGGAGCAATAGTTCCGTATTGGCTATTTCAGTGTCCATGGCGATTTCATACAACATAACTGTCATGAATAATGAGAATCGATTGTATGTATAAGTCCAGTGAGACTTCAAGGGATTTTCATACCTGTTTTTATTGATGATATCAAGTAGACCTTCTGGATGTTTGATTTAAAGCATATGTTTGTTTTTTAAAACAAGCCATTCAGAGCGCAAATCTTGAATGAAGAATAGGCATTCTTTTTATTTTCTTTACTACTATTTGTTTAAATTCTTTCAGATCATTGGCGTCAGGCTTGTGAGAACTACATTCACATCCTTAAGTATGTGGGGCTGTTGATGCTGTTCCAGTGCTGACTAGAGAAAGAGATTGTTTTTCTCATGGTTCACTGTTGACAGGCCCAGGAAAGGACTCGCTGAGCTGTGACAGTTGACATTTGGTACACGGCCACTCAACCTTCACGGCAGTGAAGTTTCATGAAAGCATGTTACATCCTTTGTAATATGTCTAGTCAGTCATCGTATTGCCTGTCACTTGTCTTGGACCTAAAATTAACTAAGAACTAATCATGGATAGGGGGCAGGAGAGAATAGATAAGATGAATAATGAAGACTAAATGCAATGCAATTATTATAAACTGACTCGCGAGTAAATGGAAAGGGCAGGAGATTATAGCCTTTGAGGCTGGTAGAAGCTCATCAGCAAAGGGCAATTTGGTTGGTGGAGTTGAACTTCAAACTCAATGAGGAGGATGCAGGGGACAACTGAAAAGAGGTATGGACTCGTCACGCTTGCACATTTGGGATTTACAAATTGTCTCTCTTGTGGATCAGGCTAGGTTCGCTCATCATGCTGGCTTTTCTTGAACCTGAGTGACTGATCCATGCTGCCGTCCTCATCAACCTGGCCTCGTTCAACCAGCATTCACTAGGAGTGGCTATGAGAGCCAGGCAAGGTCACCCTTTGGTGATGCTATAGACATAGAGTGTAGAGCCTAAGTGATTGGACTATGGTACAAGAGTACGTGGTTTTGAATCACAGCTCCGCCACTTATTCACTGTGTTGTCTTAGGCCAGTTTAACCTGTCAGGACCTCAGTTTCCACACTGTAAAGCATAGAAAATGCTAGTCCCCACCTGGTGTTAGAAGGCCGTTCGTGAGGATTAAATGCAACACTTCTCAGTGCTTAGCATAGATTATTTTTCTGAGAAACAGAAAAGTGGCCACTGTGCCAAGATGTCTTTAGCAAAGAAAGAGTGGTTACAAGATGAGGTAGGCAGGTCAAGTCCTATAGGGCCTCACAGATAGCCAAGGTCAGGATTTTAAAACTAATTCTTAAGTGCATTTAGGAAGCCTTTGCGTGGTTTTAAGCAGGGCACTGACCACACTGTATAGAAGAAAACAATATTTGTTTTCTGCAATATACTGTTTTACTGGAAAACTTTGCAATATAGACTCAATACATTAATTACCTTTCATTCTGATTGGCCCCCGGGTGGCCCCCCCAGAGCTCCTACCTACCGTGACATCAAATTCTGCGGGGACCCACAAACGTTGTCTGGTGTTGATGATGCTAGGACTGGTGGCAGAAGTATTTGCAAGCAGGGCTATCTTTGGTGTCAGCTCACGTGCATTATTTTATTCAAACCTCACAACTACCTTGCAAGGTTTTTGAGAAACTGAGGCCTGAAGCATTCTAGCTGGGACCCAAATGCAGGTTTTCTGCTCCAGGGCTACTGGCTTCACTGAGCTCCTGGAATGTGTTGGAGAGAGGGCTCTGAAGTCAGACACGCTGTCTTAGGCCTGCCTGGCACCTGTGTGCCTCAGTTTCCCTATTTAAAAAAGGAATAATACCTGTTTCGCAGAGTGGTTGTGAGGAGTGGTTGCTGTATTAATGCCGATGCTGGAATAAGGTACATGTTCTGTACACGTTCCACTGTTGCTCTATTTCCCAGTGTTGCCGGTCCGCCAGTGAGTTCCCTGCATCTCGGACAGTGAGGTAGCCGCATGTTGCTTTCCTAGAAGGCCGCTCTGTACCATTAGCCAGCTCCCTGTTGTCTCCGAGACGCCGTGCCATGCATGAGGCAAACACCCCTCCCCCTGCAAAGGGCTGTCCTATCTTCCCGCATCTTCTGCCTCCTCCAGCCTCGCAGGAGGCGGCACGGGAGGCCCTGCGCACACATTCAGGAGGCTGAGCCCCACGTTCCCCCTAAACTACCTTTCTCCAAGTTCTGCTCTGTGATTAAACCTTACGGGTTTTAGGTAGGAAACGACAGGGGTCATCTTTGCTTCTGAAAATGTATTTGTGGTTTGGCTAATGAGGCAGTGAGTTTCCATATGATTTTTCCTCGTGTGTAAAATTAATACCTTAAGTGTTTTTAAAAGGAAAGCATTTCACCTGGGCATCAGGTTGGCAGCAAATAGACATTTCAGAGGCGGTCCACCCGCGGTGCTGGGAAAAGCTAGGCTTTGTCTCAGCAGGTCGCTTTCCATGGGATGACGCCTCAGACACACACAGTCTGATCACCGATACCTGTGGTGCCTCTTCGCTCGGAGGTAAAATCTAGGTTCCCCACCTTGTGTGAACTGTTCTCCAGCTACACATTCCTTGTCATTCCCCAAGACCTCTGGGCTCCTTTATGCCTCAGTGGCTCTGCCCCTCCCTCCAATGACTTGGCCTGTCTCTTCTGAATAGGTCCCTCTGGCATCATTATAATCCTGTCTGCATTGTTCTGTCTTCTGATGCTTTGACATTGGGGGGGGGGCGGGGCAGGGGGACTTGCTGGGAGGGACTGTCTCATCCGGGGTTAGCTGACTCCTAGGGTTAGCACACAACTCACCTGCCAGAGCACCTTTCCTCTGCAAACCAACCAATCCTGAGTCCATTCCAGCCCTCACACCCCTCCTCTGTCAGGCCATCACATTCTTGATCACTATTTCCCTGCTCTACTCACCCCACAGCCAGTTACCAGAAAATGGGAGAGAGCCCCTATAGCCTGCTGAAATTCTTCATCCTGGCTCATTCCTTCCTGTGGAAACCTGGTGAAAACTCTTGTCCATGTTTTCCCCTCGCCCCACCTGGTGCATCCCACTGTGGCTCCCTACGTGGTAGGTCATGCCTCGTGTTTCCAGGGACCTGAGTAACAAAATCTCACTTGTGGCAGCCATTTCCATGATTAAAACAAATCTCAGCTGCAGTTAAAACATCTTTCAAAGTGCAGGTGCTCAGAGGCACTTTCTCTGCGATGCCTTTCCCATTCCTCTTGCAAAGGTGGTTACTGCTCCCTGTGCAAGTTGTAAAACAGTCGTGTGTGTCAAGTTCATTGGACTGAGCTTTCCTAGATTCTGTGTCGTGCTCATGGCGGAACTCCCAGCATTTATCGCAGCGCATGAGGACTGTGTGGTACATTGGAGGTAACTCAGCCTTTCAATCTGAGTCCATTAGGGGCACATGAGTCAGAAAACAGTATGGTGTGAGTGTCTTCCTAATACTCCTGAATCTGATCAGGCCACTGCAGCTACATGGATTTGGACAAGGTATTTCACCTCAGTGTGCTCTGCTGTTCTCCTCTATAAAATAGGGGTGATAGTAGTATTTATCTCCAAATGCTATAAAGACTAAGAGGAAAAAGGCAACAAGTCTCTCCACAAACTGTCTCCTCTGCCTGTAACGTCCTTGGCATCACAACTCAAGGGCCACTCTTTTAGGGAAAACTTGTCTTGTGTCACCCCCCCCCTCCCCGCCCCAGTTAGGGCAAACATATGATTTAGACTTAACTGTGTCCTTCTCTTTAGTAGTATTTACTCTTGTAATTTTTCATTGGCAGCTCTGAGTAATGTGTATCTTTTCCATTAGACTGTGTATGAGTTGGGGTTTTCTGGTGAAACGAAACCAATAGGATGTCTATGCATAGAGAAAAATTTACTTTTGGGGACGTTCCTACCATTGTGGAGGTCTGCCAAGTTCAAGACCTGCAGGGTCGGCTGTCAGGAGAACTGGGGAAAGTTGTCTTTTTCTGTTAAGGCCTTTAACTGATTGGTTGAGACTCACCCCTGTTAGAAGGGTCATCTACTTTACTAAGGGTTTACTCATGTGTAAACCTCATCTAAATCATGCCTTCACAGGCACATTAAGAGTAATGTTTGACCAAATATCTGGGCACCATCAGAGACGGTAACCTCTATGAGGGCAGGATTCAGTGTAATAGTTGTGGAGCCTACTACGTCACATGTCCTTCATAATTATGTATGAGTGAACACAGAGCACTGCGGAGTGTAGTCCCTGTGTGTGCAATCAGTGGTGGATGATGTTCTTTCCAAGAAAATACTTGTATAGAGATTTATTGAAGGGCAGCTCTGTAGGAGACACTGTGGTCAGTGCTGACAATATAATCAGGTAGTGTTTAAGATATAGTAATAAGAAGGCCCTTTAGCATAGAGGACAAAAGGCAGTGAAAGGAACATTTATTAGTAAATGTCCCCAGTCCCTTAATAAGGAGAAGTGGAACTGGAAGTCCACATAGTTCATTTTTTCCAGAGTCCTGCCCGGAGAAAAAGTCCTTCCTGTGTGGTAGGAGGAGAGGAAGATGTGTCAAGGCTGCAGCCAAAGGCGTTGTAAATGGTTTTAAGTTCCTATTCTGCTGGTGATGGGAGAGGGGCACAGAGAGAGGAAGAAAGAAAAAAAAAAGGTAGAGATGGGAATGAGGCAGAGAAAGATCAAAGAGAAGGGAACAGGAGCGACTAAGAGGTAGGAAGTTGAGAGAAAAAGGAAACGGGATTGCGAGAGTAGAAAGAGAAAGAAGTGAGATGGGAATGGGGCAGAGTGTGACAGAAAGAGAGAGGGAGGGACAAAAAAAAGATAAAATAGAGAATGTGATGTGAAACCAAGGGATGGGAAGAAAACAGAGGTGAGAGAGATGGAAATCAGAGAGGGATAAATTACTTTCCATCTTTTACAGAAGTTTCTTTTCAATCTAAAATATAAAAAGTAGTTTGGGGAGTTAAGAACATGTAAAAATTTCTCTTTAGCTCATGAAAATCACATTTCCTGACTCTATCGATAATAATGGGGAAGAGAACAAGGGCAGAGTAAGGAGGGAGAGAAAATTGGATAGGAAAGGGTTATGGAGAGAGACATTGAGAGACTTTACCTTATTCTACTTTTCCAAGCCAGGCTGTACAGCACCTCGGGTTCTAATCCCACTTTTTCTACTACCTCAGTTTATGACTGTGTCCATGTTCCTATCCTTTCTCTCTGAATCAGTTTCCCCTTAGGCAAAACAGGGATGGCCATCGACTGTCTTAAACACAACCTGATTTTATTGTCAGCACTCACTGCAGTGTCTCCTACAGAGCTGTCCTTCAATAAATCTCTATACAAGACAAGCAATAGTCAATATTTTATTAATACAGGTAAGGGCAGACATGGTAACACACATAAATTAAGACTGTTTTCTCAGCAACACCAAAGTTCTTACAGTGATTCAAAAATGTTCAATAGAAGGTGACCAAACAAAGTCCAAATATTAGTATTTCTAGGTACATGCTAGAAAATCAATTCTTAACCACACTGCAAAGAATGCAAACTATTAAATTACAACATTTAGGTTTGAATCCTAGCTCAGCTTCTTACCTGTGTGTTACATAAGCTGAATCCCTTTTTTCTTCACATGAGAATAATACTATGAATATTATATATTTCTAGTCATGGACTAAATATTGGACGTATAAATTACCCACACATTGGCCAACAGGGAAAATAATCAATGTATTTCTCTTGATAAATTACTTTCCATCTTTTGCAGAAGTTTCCTTTCAATGTAAAATATAAAGAGTAGTTTGGGGAGCTAAGAACATGTAAAAATTTCTCTTTAGCTCGTGAAAATCACATTTCCTGACTCTATCGATGATAATGTAGCCAACATCTTTGAACTTTCAAAATGCACCAGGTACTAATGTCTTACATTCAAGATCTCATTTAATCTTCCCCAGATCCTCAGAGGCCAGTGCTACTATTATCTCCATACAGCACATGGGTCCATCAAAGCTTAAAGTTTTTAAAAACCAGAACAGAAACGGAGGAGAACACTTCATGACAAAGCCCACAGTCTGCTCTGAAACCCGGGGTGACTTGGTCGCATAGAGGGGAGAAGGAAATGGTCTCCACACCAAGGTCGATAGATTGCCCTGTGCTCAGAAGCCACAGTAATACCACTCTCGTTCTCTCTCCCTCCCACTTCCTTACTGAATTAATAGCCCACACAGGACAAACTTTCTCCCAGAGGTGGTGCCACTTCACAAGCTTGGCACTGGTGGGAGCCTGCTAGTATTTCATGAGCACAACGTGGGTGAGACTCTATGAAATAGTGCTTGACTCTTTTCTGGGGTAGTTATTCATTGGTTGGCCAAAAGGTAGCCCACCAGTTGCTAAAGAGCACTGTTTTCTAACTACACTGTGCATAACAGCTACGTGACCTCTCCCTGTTACCCCAGGATTTGACCCCCTTACTAAATGAGCTCCAAAGTCAGCCAGCTTGCAGAAATATCCCTTTACAGCAGCTTTGCACCATAACAGTTGGAAATTACCTGATGATTAATGTCATCTCACCCAGAGAACTGTATTGCAGTGAAGTTCAGGATCCATCGATAAATGTGATGGTAATCTTCTATCTTTGTTTATATCAGTAATTAATGTAGTTCAGGAGGGAGCCCTTGAAACCTGGTATAAACAAGATTTATCCCCACCGGAATAGATTACAGCCATGTGTCACCATTCAAAAGGTAATTGGTACATTTCATTAGAGAGTAATTGAAAAACAGATTTATTTTAATGCCTTGTAATAAATAATCTTGATAAACGCTATTGTTAGCAGAGCTATCTGTACCATGTAAACAATTTGCTTTACATCAAAATATAGTATACACTATATATCATTCTTGGATTTTTCTGAGAAGTTTTTATTTACCTTGTTGTGGCTCTGAGTAGAAAATAGCACATTTATATATACTATGATCATTCCTTTGATAACAAGACCTTCTCCTCATGACTTTACTATCCTCACAATTTGCCCCAGGTTTATTCTCTATCCCTCAAATGAAAATCTCCCACATGGATGAACATAAATGTTTCTGACAGTGAGCAAAGGCCTTAGAGATCATGAGACAGCTGTGAGGTCTGGTACTGGCTACATGGAGATGATATGAGGACATACCTCTTAGGGTTGCAGCGAGCATTAAGTGGGATGAGACACAAAGACTTTAGGAAAAGTCTGGAATACAGGAAGAACTCAATGAATATTATATAAATAGTGCTATTATTATCATTACCATGTCTCTTTTCCAAGAAGATGTCCTGAGTCCTAAGGTGAGGTTTTATTTAAATCCCATTGGAAATGCAGCGGTAGAATGTACAAGAATTTTCCCCTCCATTTCCATTTGTTATGTGATAAAATTAACAAACATATGAAAATAAGAGGAATATTTTTGACACCAGTCGTGGGCATGACTAAAATGGACCACCCCACTAAAGGATCTGAAGTAAAAACAGATCAACCATTATTTCAAAGTTTCATGACTTTGTGAGCTGTTGTGTAGAGAGTAAAACCACTCTCCTTTGTTCTTCAAACTGAGATGAAGAGCAACATATCCCAAAGGGCTGTCTGCAGATTGGAAGGAAACATGCTTTTAATGAGGAACCATGAATCAAAACACTGGCAGAAAAGAGGAGTGAAATGATGTTTTTCTACATCTCTAACAATCACACCATGTTTGTGAGATTTTCTTTTCCTGCTTTCACAGTTGTAATGAGATGGAATTGTCCAGACCTGTGCTAAGCACTATATAAACACAGCTTTTTAAGGCAACTATTAGATTCATCATTACCCTTGTTTCGTAGATGAGTACGTTAGGGCTCAGAGAAGGTGAGCATCGAAGATCACACAGAGCACTGCTTCTTGAACCAGGATACACGAAACCACAGGACATCCTTGACATGTCTTCCTGGAGAATGTTTTACCTAAAGACTTTAAGGTAGAAGATAAAGAATTCAGCCAATGATAAATTAAGTCACTATTTTTCTATTAAATAGGGATATTTTATGCTGTAAAATACTAAATCACATAACTTTAAGCTGAGTAGGAGAAACTTCAAAGAAACCCTGACCTTTTAGTGGGTCCTGTGCCCCAGAGGAACGTATTCATCCTCTGGGATAGTTGATGATTCAGCGGGAAGTTTTGAGAAGGCTGCTTTGAAGCCAGACAGTCCTGGTCACCTGCGTCTCACCTTTGGGAGCCAGTGACTAGGTGGCTTTGGGCACATCACTCCACCTTACTGAACCTCACCTGTTCAACAGGAATTCTGCCACATACTGGGGAGGGTGCCCTAAAGATTCCTTGGACCATATAAATGTCCAAAAACATAGAGGTGCTCAGTACATGGTGATCCAGTCACTCTCAAAACAATGCCTTCCGATGTATTCAGCCACCAGCTTACCACACCAACCCTGAGACAGAACCAGGCCCTCTCTCCATGTTGTTTTCAAATTCTACTTCAGACTTTCTCTGCTATTCTCCCAACTAAGTTGTGAAAAATTGCAAAGTATGTACTAACCAAATTAATTGCAAAATAGATATTAACCAATTATTTCATGGCTAGACCAGAAATAGAAATTTTCAATTAATATCAAACAGAAACCATTTACTTTCATTTTAAGTGTATACATTCACATTAGTCAAAATGTCTTTCAACACAAGGTTCACCTTATGTTTTTTTAAAATAATTTACTTTTCCCCAGAGTCCTAAAACTTAGTTCTGTCACTCTAACATTAGCTCAGTCAATAAAGGCAGCTTTGGGGTGGCATTTAAAAATGTGGGTTCTGATGCTCTCTCCTAGCTGTGTGAGCATTAGGGTTAACATCCCCAAGCCTCACGTTCCCTGCTTATAAAATTGGGATCATTAACAGTAAGATTAATAGTATAATGACTAGAATTGTTTTCCTAGCACAGTGCCTAGTATGCAATACTTTTTTATTAGATAGCTTTTATAAAATTAAACTTGAATGAAGCATCATTATTCACCTAGGAGATCTTAATTTCCACTTAGCAGCCTTCTTAGAGCTATGGAGCTTACCTGTTTTGGCCCCCACAGACAGGGGTTCCCATACAGCACATAAACAAACAAATGCAGTGTTTTTGTAGGATGTCTACTGAGCGTCAGCATTGAGAATGAAGGGAGGACATCATGACCATTTGCATTATAACCACATGGCAGGCAGTACACTCACTTGCTATTAATATTCCAAAATCTGAAATGAAGTACATTTTAGGACCAGGAGAATGGGCCCCCATGGACACATGACAGCTTAGTGGCAGACCTGGTCATTCGAATCCACTCCTGGTCCAGTACTCCTTCTGCTGTAATACACTGCCCCATGGAGCTGCATTGACTTGATTAAAGCTAGTGATTTCATTTAAGGGAAAAAATCTAAGTAACATTTGTGAATTTAATTTTCATTCTTTATTAAAATAATCGACAGCCTGCTCCCAGGACACGTGGAATCAGGTTAGTAGCATGGGTCGTTAAATGTCAGAGACCTTTAGCTCTTATTGGGAAGGCTTGAGAGTTATTACTATCATTAGTGTGGAAATGTACATCATTTCTTTGATATTCAAATCAATTATTTAGTTCCACGCTCACTTGAGAAAGAATCTCTCAGTGTAAAGAATGTATTGCTTTGGAGATGACAGGATGCCGGTTGGGCTAGAGTTTCCTCTGGAAACCTCAGTTAATTTGGCTAGTACATGATGAGAAATGTGATTTGCTACAAAGCCCCAGCTTCTAAACACCATTCGGAAGCCCATCTTAGGCTACGAAGGCACCCTATTTATATGTGATCAGTTTTTAACTCTGGCAAAAGTAATTGACAAATGCAGAGAGAATGTCAAGATTGTCCCTTCTCAAAGTCATTGACATTTTAGCAACTCTTATAACAATCAAAACACATTTTTGGACAAAGAATGGACTTCTTTGGCCACTAATCTTTGAACCTTTTTGAATAAAATTACTCTTGGCATTCCAGCTTTTTGCAAAGTCTGTCATGTGGCCACTACATTAACAAGGATGCCTCTTGTGGATGATGAAATGTTAAGGAAGTCAGAGGGGATTAGAAATGGTGGGGGAAAAAACTCATTCATTCTAACCCCAGTTTAAGGGGGGGGAGGGATGAATGGGTGTGACAGAATTTGTATGTGGATGAATACAGTAATAAAAACTATCACTCACCATCACATTTCATGTACTCAGCTAGGGCGTCACCTACATATCCACATTCCAGCTTCATGATAGTCCTGTAAGGGAGGTATTGTTATCCCTATTGAACAATGAGAAATAGCTGAGCCTCAAGGAGACTTGTCCACTTTTCCAAGGTCAAACATCCAGTAGCTGGAAGTGCCTGAACTCACACTCCTGATGACTTGAAAGTTCAAGCTTTAAACCATCCTACAAATTCCCTCCCGAGAAATTCATATTGCAATTTTTAAAAGGGAGGAAACGGTGGCCCTAGCCACCTAAATGTAGAATGACGTAGTTACTAGCAAAGTGGGCCACAAACATTTTTTGTCTTTTTTGGTCTAAAAGTATGACATAATGCCAATATGACTGCCAATTCTAATGTAATTAGACTACAATAATAAATTGTCCAGAATCATACCAGGAAGGGAAGGGAAGAGTGTTTTATGGTTCTGGACCTTACTCAGAACATAACAAGAACACTGTATTCCATGCTAGGTAGCAGAATCTAAGCGGCACATTAATTCAACAAATATTCATTGATTACCCAGGCAACATCTTGATCAGGGCATAAATCTAGTGGACTTCCTGCCTTTATAGACCTTATTCTAGAGGAAGAAAGAAATGATAACAAATAGACAAATAATGACAAATTGTGTTCAGTGGCATGAAGGAATGTCCCTGGGTGATGGAAAGGGTGGTCAGGGAAATAGGTGGCATTTAAGCGAAACTTGAAGAATGAGAAGGGAACAGACACACAGAGAGGAAGGTTAGACCTACCGTGCATTGCAGCAGGATGGCCAAGAGGGTCGCTCAAGTCGCATCACTGAAAAATCTGTCGAAGATCCTCTTTCGCCTGGATAAAGGAAGCCTCCAGATAACCAAACTGTTAAAAACAAATGCTTGTCTTTATAAATTTGAAGTGCTAACCTATGGGGACTCTGGGTGGCATAGCAGATTACAGGATGAGATTTCTGCCTAAAATGTTCAACTGCTTTTCAACTATCAGAACCAGGAAATATTATAAAGCATATCTGCTAGGAATCAAGAGGCCATGCTTTGATCTGTAACTCTCTAGGCGCATTATCTGCACCATGACACTTAACCTCTCGAACTGTCCACTGCCTCCTCTCACAAGTGGGGCTGGTAGTGAACATCAGATGGGACAATACACATGAAAAGCACCCACCACACAGGGCACGTCACATAAGTTCACTGATGAGATGTGGATCTAAGTCTGTCACCGGCACTTGACACTGGGTTTGCCTCTGAGGTTCCTAATTGGCATGATGTCATACTTTTAACCTAACTCAGAAATACAGGAAGAGTCACAAAGGTGGCAAGAAAATGTGGTCAGAGGGAGCATTATGAATTTTCAAACTGAAAAGTAAATGGGCCACGGTATTCGGCATGCTGGTAGCCAGTACTGTGCTCTGAAAGTTGTCCAGCATCAAACTTGCATCATGACTTCAAAGTAGCCCACTGTGCTGAAGCTAATCAGGTTTTTCAACATGGCTGTTGGTTGGTTCATTACTATTTGTTTATCAAAGAGCACAACTAAAATATGGTACTTTCTTGAAATAGGAATTCAACTCGGAGCTCTTGAAGATTCAACCAGAGATAATGAACTTCAGATCGATGAAGAAATTGTTTGAGAAATACTAGTATACACACTCTCTGAGTAGAGTCCCACTGGTATGCTAAGGGTTATATACACAGTATCATAAGATCAACAACCCAAAATTACAAGTGGCCCCAGTGGTCCAATGAACCTACAGAGTAGACACTGCAGGTCTTTATTTTATCAAGCACATTACCTTAGCTCCTGGGGTCACAGCTTTGGTTACTCTTCCCCTAGACCAATGATGGCGAACCTATGACACGCGTGTCAGAGGTGACACGCGAACTCATTTTTTTGGTTGATTTTTCTTTGTTAAATGGCATTTAAATATATAAAATAAATCTCAAAAATATAAGTCTTTGTTTTACTATGGTTGCAAAGATCAAAAAATTTCTATATGTGACACAGCACCAGAGTTAAGTTAGGGTTTTTCAAAAGGCTGACACGCCGAGCTCAAAAGGTTCGCCATCACTGCCCTAGAAGCAATATCATAATCATTCTGGCCCTGGCCCCTTAGCTCAGTTGGGTAGAGCATCATCTCAATACACCAAGGTTGCAGTTTCAATCCCTGGTCGTGGCACATACAAGAATCGACCAATGAATCAGTTAACAAGTGGAACAATAAATTGATGTTTCTCGCTCTCAAATTCATAAAAAAAATTTAAATATGATAACCATTCTATTCCCACTAGTGAAGTGGTAAAGGTTCTCTATTAAAAATTGTGTATCTGTAACACACACAGAACTGCTCAGTCTAAGACAGTGGTTTTCAACCATCACCATATAGATAAATTTTTGAAAATGTAAATGGCCTGGAATTCTGACTTAATTTATATGGGATGGGACCCAAGTTTTGAAAGCTTCTCCTATGATTCTAACTGAATAAGAATTTCCCAGCCATGGGCCTCAGCCAATCCAAGAACCCCCTGAAAGCAACTACTTCAATTGACTAAAGCACCGCCAACTTTACAAACCCTCCCATCATGTTTTTCTAAATTGTTTACCTTTCAATCATAACTTTTTCTAATTCATTTTTTCCCCTCAAATGTAGAACATACACAGTAATTCCAGGTGTTGGTGTTAGTGTGACTCTGCTCTCCCTAGGAAAGACTTCTGGCTAACCCTCTGCTATTTCACTCACCACATACATTACTTGTTTTTTATGATGTTTTGAAGGTCGTTCCCCAAAGTAATAAAAGCTATTGTCTCCATTCTCTGAGGATGGGAGCAAAATATGATCTAAAAGCTTGTCTAGGTTTGGAAGTGATTAATGTAGATTCTTATGATGAAGGAAATGAAAATGAGAAATCTGGGTAAGTAATCACTGTTTCAACAAAAACAATTTCAACAAAAAATGAGCTTGAAACAGAGAGAACAAACTGATAATGCCAACAGCAAATAAATTATTCTCTGAGTGTTAGAAACAGACCTTGTGATAGCATTTTAAGTTTTGGGAATCCTTTTGATTCATGACACTTCCTAGTGTAACTGCGGAGCAAAGGGACACTCTTGCTGCCCCATGTTTCACAGGTACTTGAAATGCAGTTTGGGCAGAGAAGGAGAGGTTTCAAATGAATGCAGAAACGCGCCTGGAAATGATGGTTGCATAGAGAAAGCATCTCCCCAGGCTTAGGAGACACAGCCAAGCTTGTCCTTGTCATATTCCGTGAGACCACCTCAGAGGGCAACAGCGTCTGGGCACTTTGGAACTCTGGCGAGGATCTTGCTCTGTCTCTAGCTATAGAGGGAGGACATTTCAAAGGAAATGTTCACCCTGGTAGGATGTCACCTACATTGTGACTTGGCTAAGACAACCGTCTCTGAGTGCATTCCTAGTCTCGGCAGCCCAAAGGAGTCAGCTGACACTGCAGAGTCTGAGTATGTTTTAGATAGTCTTTTTGAGGTTGTGTATACACACTGTCAATAACTCAGCAACATAGGAATCTGCTGCCAGCCACGACCAAACACACCTCCCGATTTCTACCTCTAGCCCTGCATATCCACATTCCCACCTGACGTTTCAGCCACCTCCAATTCAACACATCTAAACTCCACTCACAGTTTTCTGCTCTAAGTATTCCACCAACACTCTTCCTACCTTAGTGGCTGACCCACACAGTATACCAGGTATAAAACTCACAACGCTGGGATTCATTTCTAATTCCATCATCAAATCCAAGTTACCATCTTCTCCCACATGGATAACCACAGACTTCTAGCTCTTCTCCTTGCAATTCTCATGTCCCTTCTTATCCACTGTGTAGCCAGATATATATATATATATATATATATATATATATATATATATATATATATATTTAATATTATACACACACACACCCTGTTTGTTTTGTATATCTGGAGAACCCTGACTAATACAGTATAAATAAGCAGCTGTATCGTAAGGAATTGGTTCTCCTGATAATGGAAGCTGAGAAGTCCTTACTTGCAGTCAGCAAGCTGGAGATCCAGGAGAGGTGGTGGGGTGCATTCTAATCTGAGAGCAGAAGGCCAATGTTCCAGCTCACGTAGGCAGGCAAAGTTCCTTCTTACTCAGCCTTCGTTCTGATCAGGTCTTCAGCTGATTGAATGAGGGAGGGAGGGCGGGCGATCTACTTTACTGAGTCCACTGATTTAAATGTTACTCTCACCCAGAAATACCCTCACAGATACACCCAGAGCAATGTTTGACCAAATGCCTGGGCACCCTGTGTTCCAATCAGATTGACCCACAAAATTAACTACCACAGTAATCTTTCCAACATGGACATCAGATCATGTTGTCCATTATCTTTTTAAGCCTCTATAAATGTTTTACTGGGTCACCATATTCTGCCAGGCCATGCCTAACTTATCTCTTACCTCTTCTTACTACCACAGTCTCTATGAACCTTCTTTCAACTTTTTAAGCCACATAACTATTTTCCCCCCAGGAGTCTTCATGCATGCTGCTCCCTCTACTTGGAACACTCATCTTTCACCAAGTTAACTCCTCCTTATCCTTCAGATATCATCATAAGCCTTCCCAGACCTCAGCTTTTCCCACAAACCAATCCCCAGTTATATAAACTCTTATAATCCCCTGAACTTCTTCGTTAAGGAATCTTCATCACCATAAACCAATAGCTGCTTAATGTATCTCTTCCACAACAGCACATAAACTCACTAGGGAAAGGAGGTCTATATTTTTTATAACTATAACCCCAGCATTTTGCATAGAATAGGAATTCAATAGATGTTGCCCAGATAAATGAGTCACTTCCTAACGACTCAGACTTGGAAAGAGGCCACTTCTCTGTCTCTGTAGGTCTAGTATAATAAATGTTTATTAAATAAAACAACAAATTCTACTCTGGGAAAGAAGGGTTGATTCAAAAGAGTGTTTTGTAATGTTCTGGATTGCCTTTCATAAAAGCAAACTTCAAAATGGCTTTGCTCTAAAAGGGATAGACTATCACTGTATTTCTGAAAGAATGGCCTTCAAATGACAATATCCAACCCATATCTTAAATCTTTATAGAGCACAACCCTAGAGTATTCTGCTTAGATTTTCAACTCATTATTTAAAGACAGACAGATCTTTCCAGGCCAGTGTGGCTCAGTGGTTGAGTATCAATGTATGAACTGGAGGTTGAGGTTCGATTCCCAGTTAGGGGGCGTGCAAGAAGCACTGGATCAATGAATCTCTCATCATTGAAGTTTCTATTCCTCTCTCCCTCTCCTTCTTCTCTCTGAAATCAATAAAAATATATTTTTTAAAAGAATAAAGACAAACAGATCTCTAAAACTTCAGCAGTTCCATTCATAAAATTTGCATAGCTACTGCATTTATGAGGGGCATGGATTTCAGAGTAACTTGACTTCAAAGCAGATCCTATATAGAAGATCCCAAGTTTCTCCTTCCTTCTTGTAGGTGCTTATTTTATTTCAATCAGTTTCTATACTAGAAGTTAAAATGGATTCCATCGAGTACAGTGTTTAAGCCAAAGCAGCCATTAAAAACAGGATGACATACTGGTGTGGATTTGTGTTTGATCAACTTAGCTAAGCTGGCACTACATTTCCTGATATTCCCTTCTCTGGGTTAGCGTGGTGATATGCAATGAGGGTGAAGCCCAGATCTGTGCTCCCTCATCAGTGTGACCAGGTTTGTAAAGCAAAGCTAGACAAATGTCCTGAGCAAATACTGAAGTGCCCCTTCAATGCTCTGAGCATCGAACATCCTCTGAAATTTTCCACACACACACACAAATTCTGAAATGGGATCTGTAACCTTAGTCTTGTATATATTTCAGGTTGGAGTCCCCAACCCGGTCTCTGGTGATGGAGGCCCCAAAAGGAGTAGAAATAAATGCAGAAGCCGGCAATATGGAAGCCACCTGCAGGACAGAGCTGAGACTGGAGTCCAAAGATGGAGAGGTAGGGGCTGAGAAGGACAGGAGTCTGGAGAGGTGCAGCTGCAACCAGCCAGCCTTCCCCCAAACTGGTTGGTTCCTCCCTGTACCACTGAAGTTGATCCTACGCTGTAAGAACCAAAGGAGCCAACTGAAAGGTTTTATTTGGGGAACAGATATGTCGACCAGGACAACGATAAGCCAAACCCACAATGCATTCAAGTTATGCCTCATTATTTGTAAGGTGCTGAGATAATATCAAGTACAAAATAATACATATGGCTATAGGGAGGAATGCTATTTCCAAGTTCTGTCTGTTGTCATATAAAAATACGATTTATGTAGCTGGCAAACTAAGATGTATATGACACACATCTGGCTAATGATGAACAAAATTTACTGGTAGTCATTTTTAAAAGTTGATGTTGCCTGTTTCTACTTTCATTGAGTATAGAGAGTCAGATCCAACAGCTATCCCAAACCAGAACAAGCCAAAACTTCAATCCACCTGACAGATTGCAAATATTCATCCTTCTAACCCAACACAATCTCACTTGGGTGGACAGAATAAGTTGCTCATGTTTTTGCAATGTGAGCCAAGTCCCCAAAGAAAATATGATTCAGCTGCAGACTGTTTAAAGTGCCTTCACTGTGTCCATAAGCAAAGTTTTCTATTTAAGAATTTTTAAAAGAGGGAAAAAAATGTGTTTTTCTTTATTATGGCAAAACTCTACCCTCCCTTTCGGAGCTACTTAGAGGTGATCCATCTCCAGTTGCCACTGTTCGCCCAGCCCGCCTTCTGATTGGTTTGGCATTTGCTATACTGTATTTGTTTTAAAAGAGCTAGTCAGATAGAGCAGTCAGTTATCAAAACCGTCTCTTCAAACAGCTACAAACTCCAAACCACACACACTTAAAGCAGCGACTGCATCACGTACATGGTTTACAGCTGTCAGAATTCAGACTGAAAGGATTGGTTATATTGTAGCATTCACTTAAGCCCAGAAAATGCTATATATTTTTGAAGATGTACCATACACACAGATGTATTGAGGGTCTGAGAAGTGCCCCAGTAAAGATAATGGTTAAAGCTAGCATCCCCAAACGCATTTCACTCTAGAACTCTATTCACATTCTACATGATAGACTTTTGCAAAATGCTAATATACATATACATCCAGTGCAATGTTGCCTCACTGGACTATAAGCTTCTGTGAGGTAGAGACTCTGTCTCATTCATCTCCGCATCCCTGGTACCCACAATACTCAACCCCGAGTGTGTGCTCATTTGATCCAAGTGGAACTGAGCATGCATCTGCTATTTCTGAATGTCAGGAGGGTCAAGGACAGCCTCTAACTCTTCCCTTCCTATCTACTCTCTTTAGATTAAGTTAGATGCTGCGAAAATCCAACTGCCTAGGCTGCCTCACGGATCCTACACACCCACAGGAACGAGGCAGAAGGTCTTCGAGCTCTGCGTCTGCGCCAATGGGAGACTATTCCTGTCCCAGGCAGGAACCGGTTCCACCTGTCAGATAAACACAAGTGTCTGCCTTTGAGAGACTCTCCACAGTGGACGCTGTCGGCAGCGGAAGGCCTTTTTCTGGCTTCAGACACGGGCTGCCAGCTATTTTTACTAGAACACAGAAAGCCTATCAAAGACCTTGTGTGCGTGCGCGCGCGCGTGGGTGAGTGAGCGTGAGTGTTTGTGTGTGTGTGGATATAAATATATATAAATATATATAAATAAATATATATATCCTCTGTATAAAATGAGGTTTCAGTACAAAAGGAACCACGGGTGACCCTGTGATACTGTCATTTCCATCCCCACCCTACCACCTACAGGATAAAATCAAAACACTGATCAGGCTCCGCACCCCCAGACCCTTCAGAATCACTCAGCGTATCGGACACTCACCAAACAGCATCCGCACCTCCTTTAGTGTCATTTCAGGGCAGTGATGGCGGGAATCTCCAACTCACGCTCCAGCACTGAGACCCTGGGATTAAACATGGACATTTGGTTTTCTTTTGCAGCTGGAGTGAGGCTGGCCGACTCCTCCCTCCTCATGTTAGGGAGGGGCAATGCCACAGAAGTCGACCATGGAAACTCAAATGGTTGGTCTGCCTCTGCAATCAGATGTTTGGGGGCCTTTGTCGCTGGATGGATGAGAAGGAGGAATTTTAGCAAAGTGTAAACTGCTCACCCAACTCCTCTCTTCCCTCCTTCCAACTCACATATAACCCCCTCGTCAAAACAGGAGTCATAAATCAGCACAAAATCGGAGAACAGCTGCTCCTCAGTCGGCTGGAAGCTACTCCATGGCCTTACAGGCAAAGAGTAAATGGGTGATGCATCACTGTTTAAAAAGGGGGGAAATGGCTCAAAATCTGTTCTGTCCTCACTTCTGACTTATTCAATAGACTCCGACCCAAAATTATTGGATCAATCAAAATTAACAAGAGTGGGACCCCCAACCCCAAGAGGAGCCATTTGGAGATGGAAGTCTAAGAGCAACCTAGTTATTATTATATTTTCTTGGGATTGGTAGGTAGAGCCACACACTCACTGACTTCGATCCTCTTATATATTTTTTGCAATGTAGGGATAGTCATATTCTGAAATCCACCATTATGTTTTCTCCAAGAATAACAGATCTAAAACACTACACACATACACACACACACCCAAAAGGCTTCCTGATGTGTAGCATAAACTGAGTCACTGTGCCCCCCTGGGCCCAGCAGCACCCACTCCCCAACTCGTAGAAACAATTCTAATTCCCGCCATCAGCTACCACCCATCACTCCACCTTCATCATCATGCTCCAGGGTCACCCTGGCCAGCTCTTGTGCTGGGACAGGGGATTACACCATCTCTGTTCAAAGAGGGGGAAATGTGCCTATGCCTTAAGTCAATGCACTCAGCAAGGAGAAGCACATCCTATTTATCTTATTATTTCCTGTAGTTTATTTTGGGTGATTGGAGGGGAATGGTTTAGTAGTGACTGGGTATCTTAAAAGCAGGTTGACAAGCCAAGTGGCTGACAGATGTGGACTCTGAGGAGCCCAGAATGGAGACACACTTGGCTTACACAGTCCTGGATGCCACTTGGCAAGGAGTGGCCCCACCATCCTAAATGAAGTAGCATTTGTAGGCCTGAATGGCATCTTTTTGTTTCTCAGCAAAATCCTAATTTTTTCTTACTTCACAAGCAGGGTAAGATTTGTCATAGGAGATAAAATAAAAAGAGTTGGATATCTTTGAGGTGACACTCAAGCATTGAGCTAAGGTTTGCATATGTGGGATGTAAAAGCAAGCTGTGTGTTGCTTAGTCACTTAGAAGTAGGGGTGGTCCCAGCCTGACCATGGCCCCGCTGGCTTCCAGACACCAGCTCCCTCTGTCACTCTTGCTCAATGTCCCATATAGAAGAATTGGGTTGCTCAAGGGCCAGATCATGAGATTGCTTAGTTTGTAACACTAGGGTCTAAAAAAGAAAACTAAAAAAAAAGTTACCAAGTTGCTCTGGATCAGTATTGTTGATAGCCTATAGGATCACGCTGCAGAATCTATATTTATCACACACAGGGCTTGGCCAGCGGGGAAAGGCCCTCCTTGGTGATTGGGAGCATTTACCCCATATCATTCAGATAAACAGAAGTAGCTAAGAGGAGGTCCTTTGTGGCGGAATACCTTAAGACAAAGTTTTTTTAAGCAGACAGACCATCCTTGCATTTTGCCACCTTAAGTACACAGTGTGTGGAAGACAAGAAAATAAAAGGTTCTTGAACTCTTTCCTCTGATTTTGTTCTAATCATCACCTGGAAGCTGAGGTCAGCACCTTGGGCATTTTATACCAATAAAAAAGACTGGTATGATCCCACTCACAAAGTTTATCCTAAAGGTAATCACATCACAAATAAAACAAATAGCTGCCAAGAATAGAAATCAAGCAGCCATAGGGAACAGTCATGACATAAAAGCCTAATCTTCATTTGTGCTAAGTGACCACAGCATACAAGGTAATGAGCAAGGAATTTGGCATGGATTAAATTATGTATTTCTGTTCAGACTCTAGACTGTGGTAAAATACATTCTAAGTTTTTCAATGTACTTTTTTTCTTCCCTACTTCCTTCAACTAGAATATTTGTTCATGGTCATGAGAGAAAGTTTTACCTGAATTCTGGAAAAAAAAAATTATATATCTTTTACATTAAAATCTGAGAACCTTTAATTTTAAAAAATGAGATTCTTTCTAATCTTTATATATAATGGCTTCTAGACAATCACACCTTTCTGTGTATTAAGCAACAGGTGGCATAACAAACAGAGAACTCAAATGAATCTTCAATATTCTAGAAGTTCTAGTATGTTCATATTCTTCCGAAGAGTTTTAAAAATTAAAAATTATCTCCAACTAGGTTTAGCACTTAGGTCTCACTAAGTCATAAAGGTACAGTCTTGGGAAACGATGAAGGTGTGATGGAGGTTTTCAAAAGTCCTATGGTGGCATCAATGTAGATGGAAACTTGATATGAGGCTTTTGAATTATGTTACCCAAGGACTAGATCTTATAAACTTGCATTGGTTTTCATTTCTTTTACATCAGTTTTCTTTGGATCATTTCCATAGTCTGCCCAGCCATCATGGACCAGAGATTGCTTGAGGTTTAATTCTAGAGCAGTGGTCAGCAAACTGGTCCCTAAACCAAATCCAGCTCATCCTGTTTTCATAAATAAAGTTTTATTATAACACAACCACATCCATTTATGTACCTGCTGTCTATGACCAATTTCCTACTGTAACAGCAGGGTTGAGTAGCTGTGCCAGAGATCTCACGGCCCACAATACATTGCTAGTAAATAGCTACTAATTGGCCTTTACAGAATAAGCTTGCTGACCCCTGATGTAGAGGTCGTTTATGGTACGAGTAGGACACAGCAGCACAGAAAGAGACTTTACAACGGCATGGAGTAAGCCTACATGTCCATCTGTCCTTGAGAATAGAAATACTTAGCCACTGAAAAAAGCTTAGCCTTATGCTGTGTTTTTTTTTAAAAAAAATGATCCATTTATCTGAGAAATGCAGGCTCACATGATCTGGGGAACAAGGAGGATGGAATTAGAGGAAGATGGAAGGAAAGAAAAGCTGTGATCCTTCACGAGTTTTTTCCTTAGATCTTAGGTAGATAGGTGGTTCCTCCTGTCTACATCTAATGTGGTAATAAATGAAGCAGGGGTCCTGTGATTTAAATTCAGAATCTCTCCCCTGGAGAGACTATTTCTACAACCTCTACTTAGAGGCTTCCACCTCACCTCCCCATAGTCCAAAAAGATGCCCATTCCATGGTCCTTCAGAGCATATTTTAACTTAACGTGTCTTTTTGGCATCACCACCTCAGTTACTCATACCTGCATTGTACTTACAATGCTATGACCACACCAGGCCTGAAGGGTTGGTGAGACCAATAAATTTAGAAATACTGAAAGAAGCATCTTAAAATATGTAGGAAGAAAAAATATTGTACCATTCTTTCATGAAGCTGTTGCTGGGATGAAGCAGGTTAATTCCAGTTTCATTTTGTTCCCAAGGCCCTGGGTCTTTGTTCTTTCAGGTAGTGGGAGTGCAAAGAAGACTATTTCCAATTCCGTACCTGCCTCTGTGTAGGAAGGTAGGTTCCTACCTGAGATCTGTCACTTCAGTCAACATCCCTATCGCTAATCCCAGCTTTACTCAATATTGTTAAAATAGCATCAGTATGAATGAGGTTTTGTAATATGAGTATTCATGTCAGGGAGGAAATGTGGGGTTTTTTTCTTAATGAAAACAACCACCATTTTACAGACCCTAATCGACATCACTAAAGGAGTCCTTCAGCATTTTATCTGGATTCAACCAAAGGAGGATTCAATGGGCAACCCTGCCCTTCAGCTAAATGAGAATATCTTGCCTTTGTTTATTTTAGGCAAAAGATAGCACAACGCTTGGACAAAAGAGATACATAGATTCATGTAAGCACCTGGTTCTTATTCTTTAAGGCTCTGTGAAAGGTGAAAATCTCACTTGAGTACGTTGTAAACAAGACCCATCTTCTAGCTTTCCCCTGCACCAGAAAATCTTAGGCACAAGAAAGATAACAAAGCAGTTCCCACAATAATACGTTTGCCTGGTGCCCCAGTAGTAGATGGGGGAGGGAAGTAATAATAAAAGAAACAACTGTAGAAAATAGATCTTTTATCTCAAATATAAAATGTCTCTCTTTTGGTCTTTCATCACTCTCTCTTTGGTGGAAGGTTCCCCCATTTTCAACATATTTCCATTAAACTAGTCAAAGCTACTGCATTGACATGTCAGATGCATTTCTTTCTTTGTGGTCATCAGAATTTAAAATTATACAGTTGCCTCTGAATTTCTCATTCACAAAGCTAAACCACGGATAAGAGATAAAGCAGTTGGAGACCTGCTGCTTCAGCCAGCATAGCTCACCACCCGCATTAGCACTTTCAAAAGCAATGTGATGTCTATGGTTCTTAGAAGCTTTCTTCATAATGGAGCCCTTGAAATTTCTCAAGGCAGATCCGAATGGCAAAGGGAAAATAATTATGGTTGGGAGGTCCTTATTTTACATATTATTAGAGCACCAGTGTAAGAGAAAATAGCCCATTTGGGGTGACCCATGCTCACATACTTGATTTTCTTTTGTTTTTACCCCCTTTCCTTTTATAGTCACTGACAGAGTAGGAAATGAGCATCTTCCTTTGAGAAAAGAGCAATTCAAGAATACTATGAGCCCTTGAAGCCATAGAAAGTGTGATTTCCTAACAGGATTAGTGATGTTATCAAATCCATCAACGAATAGTCTTAAACATACCTACAACAAAGCTAACTCAACATCAACGCCAAATGTGGTACTATCAGTCCCATTGCCATGAGGTTTTCAGTCAAAATAAAACAAAGGTTGTATAGGCAAGAAGTATGTTTAGTGTCCAAATGCTCCTGTTACAATAGGAAGCCAGAGTAATGTCCCAGAATACCTCATTAGTCTTGTAGACAGACACTCTCACTAGCAAGTGAGGGGATTTCAAGTCTTCGATGAACAGTAGTGAAGGTCAGATAAATAAGACAACACGAGGCTGCCCTCTTTTCGAGAAGAGAGAAGGAAACATTTGTCTTCCCTAAAATCTACTCTGCCTTCCTACTTCTACACTTATCTACTAGTCCTTCTTACAATGTCTTCAGAGCCTACTTCTGCATTTAGATCATTTTGGTGAAATGATAGAGAACTCAGATTTTACAATGTGAGAAAATCCAAGCTAATCATTTAGGTTGTTACATTAGTTCAGTATAGCAAAGAATTATCTTAGGGCAGGAAAGAGTTACTTGTTGTCAAGGAAGATTTTGGTGTTTCTTTAGTCCCCATATTCATCTAATTCATGGGGCTCTAACATTTTGAGAATCTGAGCAAAGTTCTGGACCTTCTCCCCAAAGAGAATCTCGCCCAAGAAATTTGGCATAAAATTGAATAGGTCTTCTTGGACCCAAAACCTAATCTAAGATATGACAAGAGCTGGGTTCTATTCTCCAATTATAATGCTAATTTTTTATTTATAGTCATTGAGTATTTATTATGTGCTAGACATTGGACTTAAGTGTTTTACATGCATTCACTATTTTACCCTCAAAATAATCCTTTGAGTTAGGTTTTATTATCGTTCCAATATACAGATATGGAAACTGAGGCTTAGGGAGGTTAAAAAACTTGCCCAAAGCCACTAACTAGAAAATGGCAGAGCTGGAATGTGACTCTAACTCCAGACCACTAAGCTTTGAAGTCCCCAACATGTCAAAATATTTTTTAGGCCATTGAGAAATGTCTGCTACCAGTTTTCAGATTAGACCACTTTGGGTAGATGAAGCTATAAAACTTTTATCTCCCCTCTTTCTGTAAACTCTCATCTATGACAGCATCCAGTACTGAAGTATAGATTCCTGGGGCGAAGATATAGAAAATCTGTTTAATAGTAGAATCTGGAACCAAAAAATTAGTTTACTGTGTATATGGTTCCTGTTAAGTCAGGCTTCTTGTTCCTATAAACTGGGAGATGCCTGGGTTATCAGCCTTACATTTAAGAGAAAATTTTAATGCTTCATGATCTATGTGTGTGGCTAAATAAGTCAGCATTTCTACACACATATATCATCTTCCCTACTCCTCAGTTCAAAAGACAAGTGTCTTATTTAGGTGAGGTCTTTGACACCATTTGGTTATGATATTTCCTACCTTTATTTATAACAAAACTCATGGAAAGAATCAAATAGAAGGGAGAGAAATCTCTATCATCGTCCCTGTTTCCCTACTAGAATATAGGGCTAGCAAGGACTCAATTAGCATTAGGCATTCAATATCCAACCTGGCCACTTTGGCTCTGCTAATGGCTTGAGCCCAACACCCCACACATTGTCAGCCATCACTAATGAGCCATACTTCTCCTCAAGGTAGAGTCTCCTCACCAAAGCACTCAAGCTGTCACTTCCAATTGATCTAAGTTGGAAAAGGGACCCATTTGTCAATCCTTGTTTAAACAGTGGCACCCTTTAACCTTGAACCTGTACATTTTACACTGGGTGCCCTGGATTCAGCAATGGGGTCGGTGGCATTCCAATTACTAAAGGAGGTGAGTGCATCTGAAGTTCTCTACAACTTGGTGGCTTTGGGGCACTTTCATCTTCTAAGCAAAGAGGTCAGGGTTTGATCTGTATGAATTAAAAGACCTAAAACCATTTTTGAAGAATTAACTCAGCAAGGGGCCATCTGAACAGAGTATCAACCAGTATGCCTATGTTAAGGTTCAGCTGTCAACCTGCCCACACCCAGAGCTGAGAGGCCAAATAGCAAAGTGATTGGGGCTCATCCTGCTTTTCTGTGCTTTCTCAATAGCACATATCTGATCCACTGGGGAGTTGTGGACAGAGTTTCTCACTGCTCCCAACTGACTCAGTCCCGGTACCAGCAGGGTACGGTAGTGCTT
This sequence comes from Myotis myotis, assembly GCF_014108235.1. NCBI lineage: Eukaryota > Metazoa > Chordata > Mammalia > Chiroptera > Vespertilionidae > Myotis > Myotis myotis. The sequence continues at coordinate 16,498,466 of NW_023416368.1, read as the reverse complement.
GTCTGGCTCAACAACCTCATAAAACTTAGTAAAGGGATGAACTCAAAAACACCAGAGATCTTGTTTTAGGGTAAGTCATTCAGGGGTTTTCTTTCAATGGTGAATGTGTCCCAGTGGCAAATCAGGAATGGGTACCTTTAAAGGGTTTCATGGAACTAACAACACCAGACCTAGAAATCGGGTTTCTTGGTAGAGAAGGGAGATCCTAGCAAAGGAGAGGAAAGAGTCCACAAACCAGAATTAACCTAATTTGTTTTGCTGAGGGGGAAGTGGATTTTCCATGTTAACTACCTCCCCAGTCAACTTCCTCTTTTTCTGAGGCCACAAAGAGGCAGAAACAGATCTCTTCAGGAGGTCAGATTTTAGAAAAGGTAGAGGACATGCATCCTTGTGCCCGCTAAATGCATTCCCGGAGAAGCCAAATTCTGGTGCTTTTAACAGATAAGGTCATACAAGTCCAAGTTGCTTGGAGATTTTGAAAAAGGAACCCCATTCCCATAAAGCAATTAAGTTCAGCCATTGGGTTATTTTTGTTTTGTTTTGTTTTTTCTCTGGGTTTGGGTGTGATGTAAGAAAGAGCTTAGTTTTGTTTTGTTTTGAATAACATCAATCCTTGCACACTCTATGCAAAAATTTTGTAAGCATTGCAATAATGCTATGAATTACAAGGAACTATTTTAACTTTATTACACTTTCTGTATAAAAAAATTTGTATTTAATATTATTTCGACTGCAGTCTTGTAAAATATATTAATAAAAATAATGATTGGTAAGAAGGAAAGCACCCTTGTCCACTTCTTTAGGGAATTCCTCTTTGATAGTTGATGATAAGTCACTTTTACTTGACCTATCTCAGAATAAATTTTCAGATTAACTTCTCTTCCATATCCCTTCGATCCATGGCCTGACATTTTGGTTAAGCCATTTTGACTCTCAGAAAGAGACTCACTCAGCCTGCCATATAAAACAGAGCTTACTACAAGGTAATACATATTCTAGAATTGGAGTCCTTAGGATTGGAATAGGTCAAGGGATATCCTACTGCTCCCCTAATGACCTGCATAGATCCCTTTTGCTATAGTTTAACACACCCCTCTTAAATCACTGGGGAAGCCAGTATAGTCCTTAGTGAGTTAACGCATTTTAATGGGCTCACCTTAGCATTCTTTTTTTTTTTAATGATTTCAGAGAGTAAGGAAGAGGGAGAGAGTGATAGAAACATCTATAATAATAAAAGCATAATATGCTAATTAGACCAACATCCTTCCGGACAACCTTCCAGAGGAAGCCAGAGCTGCGAGGGAAGCCCAGATCCCAGGTGCCAGCAGCTGGGGGAAGGAAGGCCTACTCTTGCATAAATTTCGTGCATCGGCCCTCTAGTCAGTGATAAGAGAGAATCATTGATTGGCTGCCTCCTACATGCCTCCCACAGGGGATCAAGTCTGCAACCCAGGCATATGCCCTGACTGGGAATTGAACCATGATCTTCTGGTTCACAGGTCAACGCTCAACCATTAAGCCATGCCGGCCGGGCTACCTTAGCATTCTTGGTCAACCTATGGATGAGCCACTTTTGAGCTAGGTGCCCATCCCTGGTTCAATCAGTTTTCATCTTCTCCAAAGAATACCCTACCACTGCTCCCCTAGATGGAGCCAAGGGTGAAATGATTTAGGATGAAAGGTTTCAAGGCCAAACCACTCTGATCAACCCACCACAATCAGTCCTCCATTTTTAGCATCTCCCCTCCCCTGGCCTTCAACAATGCTGAGATTTTACACAGACTGTTTCATCCGCCTAGAATGCTCTCCTGTCTAGCACCACTCAACCCTGGGACATCATCCTTCAGGATCCCATTCCCATATCATCTTATCTCCATGGCCTTCATCACTCTTCCTTGATACCCCTGTTAATTTTTCTATTTCTTTTATAATTATACATTGTACTATGGCTTACCTATTTACCTATCAACCTGAAACCTTACAATGCTTATATTTCTTTTTAAAGGAGCAATGACATATCTAAATTGGTCCTCATAATACATTGTAAGGGAGATAAGTCACTTCCTCATCTAGAAATTCTAGGACAAATTTCACATATTCAATGCTTGACAGAACTAGTGTCCATTCCCAACTGTATTTTCATTGTAGGCTACGTCTCATCAAATTTAGCTCTTGACTGCAAATGACATCGAAGCAATATTACAGAATCCTCAAGGTCAAAGGCTGTAATAAAAGTTTTATTCCCAATCAGGGTGCAATTTGTCTCCAAAGATGTAGTAATTTTATTACCTGGTTTCGGGGGCAGGTGTGTGTGTGTTGGGGGGCGGGGGCGGATTCACACACACACAAAAATCCAAATTAAAGAAAGAGAAATCACCATTCAAGAGAAGTGATTCATTGATGAAAAAATGTTGAAGTGTAGCTAAAATAATAAAAAATACTAATGAGAGGGAGAGGCTGTTACTGATGAGTCAAACTAATTGACATCATTGCTAATATAAAATTAAAAAGCAGATGAAATACCAGGAGGCTAAAAAAAAGCTCTATTCCTTTTCTTCAATGGAAGGAAAAAAATTTTAAGTGTAAAATAGGTATAAAACAGCAGTTTTCACATTTCCTTCTATCTTGACTCTTTTTATGACAACAACAACAAAAAAAGATGTAAGATTCTACAGCACACTTAATCCAGTCCCACTTCCTCGGAGGGAAAGAACCCAGAATACAGAGGTGGGGGATGGGGACCCGAGTTCAGAGAAACACATTTCAGAAAAATTAGTGAACATGAATGAATTAGCTCCTCCAATTAAGACCAATGACAGGTTAAGTTTAGTTTGTGAATGCCAAATTTTAAGTTCCCATTTTAAGTACCCACAAGAACACCGAATCCCTGCATTGGGACCAATTTACAGCCTTCAAGGAAGACCTTCATGGCAATGAACAGACCGCAGCCTCAGTCTTTGAGACACCCTGGTACAGATCACTAAACGTGATTCAGTGCTTGTGACATATTTCAAGATAACTCTTATTAGAATTTAAAATGGGTCCCTAAAATGTGAGAATAGACTTCTAAATTATAGTATATTTTAATGGAAATAAGCATTTTGAAATTGAAAAGGTAGAAACTATAATACTAAGACATCTACCTAATCTATTAAGAGATCAAGTCGCCCTGACAGGTTTGGCTCAGTGGATAGAGCATCGGCTTGTGGACTGGAGGGTCCTGGGTTCGATTCCAGTCAAGGGCATGTACCTCGGTGGCGGGCACATCCCCAGTGGGGGGTGTGCAGAGGCAGCTGATCAATGTTTCTCTCTCATTGATGTTTCTAACTCTCTATCCCTCTCCCTTCCTCTCTGTAAAAAATCAATAAAATATGTTTTTTAAAAATAAAAATAAAAATAAATAAAAAAATAAAAAAAAAAGAGATCAAGTCAACAGTTTCATTTAAAAACATGCTGGGCAAAAATTAACCTATAAAATTTGAATAAAAGGAAAATAAATATATTAAAGTAGACTTTATGTTAAAAGGTATTAGGAACCATTCAGTTTAAACAATATTTAATGATAATATCACTATCTTATTGATTATATGTAATTAAACTGAGCATTCAAGTAACAAACACCAAAATCCAAAACTTGAAAAGATTAAGAAATTTTCAGAGAGATAAACACCAAAGAAGAGACCAACTCATCTATACAGACTAAAATTAATAAAGGTTTTCTTGTTTTCCTTGCAATCAATTTACCCATTTTAGGAAATTCCAATCAAAGTGCCAACAAATTTTGGGGGCAAGTAAACAAGATAATTCTAAAATCTGTTAGGCAAAATAAAATAGAAAAAAAGATAAAGTACATTCTCTGCAAAAAGACACTAACATGACATAAACCTCGCAAACTGTCTAAAAGCACAAAATAGCAATCACGAAGATGGTAATGTTTCAAAAAACAGGAGCACAGGTGGATTGTATTTGATCGATCATATTTCCCTACCAGGCGAACACCCTTCTCCTTCCTCTGTCTGGCTTACCCCTGTCCACCCTCTAAGAACTGGCTCAGGCATCGCCCCTCCTGGAAGGATGGATCAAGCAGCCCTTTGTACTCTCAGGGAACCTGAGCATACCCCTGTTGTGGCTTATGTTGCACTAAAGCAACCTATTCATTCTGCTGCTGGGCCCGCCAGAAGATGGCTCAAGAACGGGGTCACAGCCTTTATTTTTATCACCTGAGCTTAGCAGAGTGCCAGCTACCTGAAACGAACAGACCAGAAAACTCAGAAGTAGATTGAAATGAAGAATTTGCCATCTGTTAATTTGTCAGTTCAATCTACCATTTATTCTTAAGTACCCCAAAACAGAGAACAGGAACAAGGTGTGATCTCTGCACTAATACAGCCAACAAATTGGCCATCTTACCAGTGAAACAAATAGCCAGAGACATGACAATAAGCAGTGGTGGGTGCACATGGTGCCAGGGAAGCAACTAGCTAGAATGCCATTACAAACCAATGGGGAAGGTACTGAGTATTTTTTTAAAATATATTTTATTGATTTTTTACAGAGAGGAAGGGAGAGGGATAGAGAGTTAGAAGCATCGATGAGAGAGAAACATCGATCAGCTGCCTCCTGCAACACCTCCTATTGGGGATGTGCCCGCAACCAAGGTATATGCCCTTGGCCGGAATTGAACCTGGGACCTTTCAGTCCGCAGGCCAATGCTCTATCCACTGAGCCAAACCGGTTAGGGCTGGTATTGAGTATTTTATTATTATTAGGAAAACTGATCAGCCTTTTCTATTTTTGTGTGTGTGTGTGTATGTGTGTGTGTGAGAGGGTAGGAAGGGGAACATTTGAGTCATACCTTAAAGTACCTCCACTGGACCAGAGTTAAATATATCTGTTCATCTGGCATCTACTGAATGCTTATTGTTTTATAATTAAATAACACATGCTCCTTACCCTTGAATCTCTGAGTCCAGTGGTGTGGATAGAGCTCTAAAACGGTCAATTCCAACATGGATGGAAGAGCTGTGTAAATGATAAGAAAAAATAACAGGAAATCGAATAACAACCTACCTATAATCTGAGGAGGCATACTAAAAGAAATCACCAGGAGAAAACGCGGGCACATTTAAGCATAGGCGGTTCTGTAGGTTCTTGCTTCCCTCACCCAACCTCACATGCAGCAGACTTTTTGAAGAATAAAATAATAGCAGTAAATAGGAGAAATGGCTAACACAAATGCCTTTTAGGAGCTCATGCAAATGAATAAGAAAACCATCAAGACATCACTAAACAAATGAACAAAAGAGATAATAAGCACATAATTCTCACAAGCAAAAAGAATCTCTTTTTTCCCATTTCTAAATGGGAAATTACTGGAAGGTCTAACAGAGAATTAATAACTGCTTTTCAAGAAAAACAGAGGAAAGCTACCACGTTAATATTTACTTTAACTTTAAGATACAACCTGATTTCAGAAATGTTAAAATGTATAACTTAGAATTTACTAAATAAAAGGTGGTCAATCTATCAAATAAATGTGGTTCAACATGTTCCTACCCTTGCAAAAAAATCTGAATGATATCAATTACATTTTTTTAACCTATCAGATTGGTTAAATAAATAGTAACTCAATTGACGGCCATGTAATATGTCTGTATTTTATACTTTGATTGATCCTGAAAAGAACCCTGTAAAGTAGGTATGATTAACCCCATTTTACAGGAATAATGTTCAAAAAAGTTAAGGAACTGCCTATGGTAATTCTCCTTGCAAATGGGAGAGCTGAGTTTTAACTTCAATTAATTTTTTCCATTTTATGAAGTTGCCTACCTTTCCTTGCCCTTGAACCTGAGTCCAGTTGGGTTAAAGGCCAAGGAACAAAGGGTTGAGACAAATACACATCTGTGTGTTGGTGCAGCAGCCACTGGTGTATAATTTCAGAAGGTCACTGGTCAGTATTTTTAAAGAGTCATAAAAGGGTTCAAACCCTTTGGCCTAGTAATCCCATTTTCAAAATTCATCCAAACAATATTTAAGTAGGAAAAGTTGTTAGCAATAGTGACATGCATTGCAGTAGAATTTAAGGATGGAAAAAATTAGCAATGTTACCTAACCAGATGAAAGGGAGGACTATTTAGATCATGGTTATTTGGACTTTATGGAATACCATGCTGTCTTTGCAAAGGGTTGTGAGGATTTTGTTTCAGTATGGCAAGATAAAATGTTAAGTTTGTAAAAATGATGTATACACATGAATCAGGACCTCTAGGGAAGCTAAAATGAAGCAAGCTGATATTTGGATGAGGATATTGTAGGTATATTTTTCTTATTATCGTTCTTGTGTTTATAATATTTGTATAATAAACTTTTTAGAAAAAACTATTATCTGCTCTCTTTCTATAAAACAGAAGTAATGACACATACTTTGATCCCACCAAAAACCTACCATAAGGAAAATGGATAGTCTCAAAATCATTTACTGCAGTGTAATTCTTAAAGAAAACATATCTGGAATTTGCCTTTTCCCCAACAACAGGATCAACAGGTAAATAAATTATTGCACTTCCAGTCAATGGAATATTGTAAGTGTTAAAATAATGTTGCAACCTTAGAATGATGTCACGTGTTTAAAGCAAGCTAAAAAAAAATACCTAGAATTACATGACAGCTAATTGCAGCTATATGGGGGGAAAATGTATTGTTAAGGATGAAAAGAGACCACTGACAATTTTAGGTTATGATATTAAGGTATATCAACATGGTTGTTTCTTCTTTTCTAAACTTTCTTAAGTGTAGTGACTTTACAGCCATTAATTTTGTAAAATGGCTGAAAAAATCTCTTTCAAGCTTAGTCAAAAGAATCCATTTAATTTTCAATTTTCCATCTATTTATGAATGGGTCAAATTTAAAAAGACCTCTGAACATAGAGAATACCTGGGGATTTAAGGTGGCCTCTCCTTCCATTTCACAGAAGAATAAACTCTTTGAAAATGTTCTCTTGATCTCTGGAAGGGTTACAAAGCTCTCCTACAGATTGACATCAAAGAACAAGCCGCACATCTAAGCTCTGTTTGGGCACCAAGGTTGTGGGAACTTGGCTCCCCTACTGGAGTAAAAGCAGCAACCAGGTGGGAAAGGCCCAACTCTTCTCCCTTTTAAGGGACTTGAAAGGGAATCAAAGAAAACTTTTACCACAACTTGACATGGGCAGCTACCTTAACTGTGACAGTAATAGTTCATGCAGTCCAGTCTTAGAGGCCCTTTCTGATCATTGCTGTTTTCATTCACTCTCATGCCTCAGACTCCACAACTCCCTCTTGCCTCAACATTATAGGTTTGTTATGTCAGTTAGACCTTATATTCTCTCATGTCAAATGGTTTCACCCATCTGAATCCCTCCCTCCCATGATTTCTGGGCTTTGCAATCTACCTCCCTTAGCTCACATGATACTGAAATACATGATTCACCTCCTCTCTACAAAAAGACTCCATAATAGATAATCCACCAAGGTCCTCAGAACCCAATAATTGACTCCTTCTCCAGTACTATAAGCGGTTACTGCAAGGGTTCTTTTCTACACCTTAAAAGCTAAATTTCTGTGAAACTGTAATCTGGCCCAATTCAATTATTTCCTTTAATCCTTTCCCCTCCAACCAAATTATGCCTCTTAACAAGAGTGATGGGTACAGACATTGAGGACGGGCATTAAGCTTGCTGTCAACTAGACTTGTGTCTGTCTGGAGCAGTGTCTAAGACCAGATTCCCTCACAAAGAATGCCAGTAAATGTAGGTTCCTGAAACCTTCACCCATGCCTACACAGTTCTTTTCTTAACCTTCCTTGGCATTATTTATATAGTTCACTCTCTTCCTTGAAGAAATATTCCTTCTCTTGAGTATCCCCTTGTTTTTCTCAAATCTTTATTTTGCCTACCACATAGTCAAATCTCCCCTGTGATACACTGGCCAAAAGTGTTCTCTCAACCGTGCCACTACAAAAATTACCTCCCAAATTCTTGACTATAAACACTTCTTCACTATACACATTTATCAATACCCTTCAATATAATTTGTAGCTAATCTGATACTGCTCTCTAAAGAAAGTTCACCATTGACCTCCTAATGGTCAAATCAGGTTTCCAGAGGCAATTTCTCCATTCTGACACAATCCAGCCCTGAATCCACACTATAGAAGACTGTGGGGGTGGCCTACTCAGCATCCACTTACTAGTCCTATTCCCTTCCAGAATCCCATTTGGTTCTGTCACTCACACTGCCCTCATGGCATCCACAAGACTCAAGGAAACATGAAATGTTATCGATAAATAATGAGTAAATTAAACCAAAGCACTCAGAATTCCTTAATTTTTGTTTTCCATTTTGGTGTTTGGTGAAAATTTGGTGATGTCACACCATTCATACAGATGTGACATATATTTTAAAATTTGCATTCCTGACTTCATCCCTCGGAGAGCTCTATCATGACCCTGATAGTTACAACAATATTGCACAAAGAAATAGAAAGGGGCTTGCTCCCCAATTCCTTCCATGATGATACATTTAGAACACCTGCCTTTTCTCATTCTTTCTCTTTGCCTTTAACTTTTTCTTTGGGATATTATTTCTCCTTCCCCAGGCCATCAATCTTTCATTGTATAATAAATACAGTTGTCACAAAGGCAGTGACCTTTTATGCTTTCCTTTTTTCTGCTTCTGTCAACAGGGCCTTTATTGGATGGCCAAGTAATTCTTTAACATTATTCCACTTAATTGCCATAGCAACCTAATAAAATCAGTAAAACATATCATCTTGCAAATGGGGAAACTTAGTCCCAGCAGGCTTAGTGACCATCTCAGTTTATAGCGTAAAAGCAGCAGAGGGAAATCTCTAATCTACTCAGTGGCATCTGCACCTACTGAATACCAACCATGTGGCAGGAACTCCAACCCAACTGTCATACTCCTTTCAAAACCTGTTGCTATAGCATGGATCAAAGAAAGTCAACTTTGTTTCCTGTCTGGCCACTGATTATTTGACTGTGAGAAGCCTTGAGCCTAAGCTACTTTCTTTGTAAAGTTGCTCAGTGAATGATCTCCACTATCCTCACATCTGCTGATTTCAAACAGTGCTCTGTAACTATTTATCGCCAGTGACCAGTTCCAATTCATGGACAGGATAAGCTCGTTTCATTGGCCATGTATTTAATGACCACATACTAAGATCTGGCCATGCATCTAAGTGTCTTGGGATTTTAAGAAATAAGTCAAGCATGGCCTCCACCATCATAGAATTTAAAGTCTAGACATAGCAAAAATATACAAAAAATTTCAAGATAATATCCAGACACTAAAAAGTGTGCAATTAAATCCTTCTCCAAGGAAGTGACATCTGAGTGGAGATTTGATACCAAGAGGTCAGGCACATGAAAAGCTAGCAGAAGGGTGTTCTAGGAGAGGAAATCAAATTCTGAGGAAAGTATGGAAAGTCATTACTTAGAAAGACTGAACATTCAACTGTTTTTCTCTTCATTTTCTTTCATGAATTAGACATATGTAATGTAACTATTGCCTTTCACCTACTGGGAGAGTGCAAATATTAATCTGCACTCCGGGAAGTAGGAACACTTTATTTAGGTGCTACAGGATGGCTTCTTTAATGGACTATCAAGAACTATAATGAAGGAACCAAAAGATACCGGGAATGCTTTTGAGGCTAACGAGAAGGAAGAGTATAGAGATCCTTTGAGGTTAATAAGAAGAGGGCAGAAGTCACAGGAAAGATAAAAAAAAAAAATTAACTCTCCATCAATAAGACAATGGGTAAATAATGTAGTATTTTTATACAATGTGGATATGACACAGCAATTAAAATGACTGATCCTCAATTAAACATCCCCCAACACACTGTTGAGCAAAAAATAAGAATGACAGCCTGGCCAGTGTGGCTCAGTGGTTGAGCATCAACCTATAAACCAAGAGGTCACGGTTTGATTGCCAGTCAGGGCACATGCCCAGGTTGTGGGCTCAAACCCCAGTGTGAATGCAGCCAATCAATGATTCTCATCATGGATGTTTATCTCTCTCTCTCCCTCTCTGAAATAAATAAAAATGTATTTTTAAAAAAAGACTTGGCAAATCTGGATATGCATTTGTTACATTAGCCTCTGACCTTCACAGAAAAGTTGGAAATGTTTCATAAAAGTTTGTTGTTGTTTTTTAAAGTTCCCCTGCATCAGGAATGTCTCAATTCTCAAGTTTCCCTGTTTCTGTCAGCGTTAGAGGAACATGGCCTCAGAGTTGGAATTAGTTTGATGTAAATAACATTTAAAAAGTAACCTTATAGCACTGCATTACATACTTTATGCCTATGACACATGCATTCCCCAGGAGTGAGGAAAAAAAAGTAGCTTACAGAGAAAATGCACCAGATTTAGTCCTGAAGATATTTGTGGCAGCTTATCATTGAGAGAATGCTAGAAACCCATCAAGGTGCAACATCAGGGGGATGATAAATTACCATGGTATAACCATGCTGCAGTAGTCTACACAGTAATTAAAAATCATGTTTTCTAAGAATGTAAATGACATTAAGCAGTAGCAAATCTTACAATGAAAACACACAATGCAAAATGAGAGCAATAGCTACTTTGAGCTGAGCCATGTAAACACATTGACAGGACGAAATAACAAAGGCCACGGAGGCTCCCCCAAGCTCCTGGTGTTTTCTTCTAAGTCGCTGTTACACACCACCCCAAACTTTTTCAAATGTGCAGTTCCTTTTGTATTTAGAAACAAATTCATTAAAGATACAGTAAAATGGGGAAGGGCAATACACCTCTTTCCTAATGTAAAAAAATATAGTTTAATTATAGTTGACCAAAGGCACTTTTCTCTATGGCTTAGACCTTAGCTGGTATTTTCATTTCAGTTTTGACACATGCTATGTCTGCTTAAAATTTTATCGAATTTATCGAAAATGTGATCGAAAGTATATGCCGCTTATTGACTTAGACATTAGAATGCTCAGCCTGTTGCATCTCTCTATCCATTAAAGAGAGTCACTCTCTCGTCTGATCTTCATATAGAATCTCTCCCCGATCTTCCCAACTAGACTCTTACATCCTAGCAGATATTCATATTAAGAAATTTGGCACTTAGAAATGTCAGAATGTTATTCTTTAAAAAGAAGAAAAAGCAAATGGGGGGATCTAATTAGGTAGGAGTTATGTTCCTGCTCCTCAGCTGCTCTCTTAGAGATGTATAAGAGGAAGGAAGGAAGGAAGGAATGAAGGAAGGAAGGAAGGAAGGAAGGAAGGGAGGGAGGGAGGGAGGGAGGGAGGGAGGGAGGGAGGGAGGGAGGAGGGAGGGAGGGAGGGAGGGAGGGAGGGAGGAAGGGAGAGAGGGAGGGAGGGAGGGAGGGAGGGAGGGAGGGAGGGAGGGAGGGAGGGAGGAAGGAAGTAGAAGCAGGGGGGATGGGCAGACCAGCTCAACTGTTATAACTCAAATCATCTCCAAAGTCACTGGTTACATTTGCAACGTAGAGGCTGCAGCAGACACTCCAGTTAAAATAATAAGAGAATGAGGGCATCATACAGAGATTAGGAAACGGGTTCAAATACAGTTCAGACTGAGGTGGTTGCAAACAAGCATCTCACTTAATATCCTGGGTCTGTTTCCTCATGTGTAAAATGAAACTATAATAATCACAAAGTTCCCTAACCAGTTTGGCTCAGTGGATAGAGTGTCGGCCTGCAGACTGAAGGGTGCCAGGTTCGATTCCGGGCAAGGGCATGTACCTTGGTTGTGGGCACATCCCCAGTAGGGGGTGTGCAGGAGGCAGCTGATCAATGTTTCTCTCTCATCGATGTTTCTAACTCTCTATCCCTCTCCCTTCCTCTCTGTAAAATATCAATAATATATATATATTTTTAAAAATAATCACAAAGTGAACATCCGTTGGTTTTTGGTCTGCCCAGCATGCATGCCTCCATTAGTTTGTGCATTTTATCCTCTAAGCCTCTTCCATTGGGTCCTTTACACACAAAAATCACCCAATAACTATTGGCTGTATTCACCTGAATTCAAATTCATAACTCAGTAGCTGTTGACACAAGGATATTAGCCAAACAACCTGATAAGACAAGATTGAGTTTCTTCTCATTGTAGGAAATGGAGAACACTACCTGGAAAGAGTCTTTGTATCCTCATAAATGGAGAAGGGCAAAGTGGAGACATTTATGCGATTGGAAGTCTACATTTAAGCGTGTCTTTCAATGCAGGAAGCTTGATGAGCTTAAGAATGACATAGTAATCTAAGATTGGTGGACACAGTATAGTGAGAATTTTGAGGGGACATGTTCAAAGGGTATTAAACTTGTTTAATGTCTTTTCTTTTCCTATTGGAGAGTTACTAGGTCTTCAGAATGCACGATGAAATTATTTGCAATACTTATCTTCCTGGGAAAACATTTTCTGAAAGAGTAAAGTTATATTGATGAAGACAGTATAATCATGGAGTCATATTAACGTGATGTAGGTTTCTTTCTTAACATCAGAAAGAATTTGTCAAGTATCCAATAACAACATTGTAAGAATAGGTTTTAGAAGAATGGGTGTTAGAAAAAAAAACAAAAGAAGTAAAACACTCCCAAAGCTTATTTATTGCCTCATCATCCTAGTCTTTTCCATTTGTCAATTGCCTCATTCTTTAAAATGAGGCAAAAACAACTAAAACCCTGTGATTACAACATACAAGCCCTACTAGGAAATTTAAATTCACATGTTTTTAAATCTTTTAAGATATCTCTCAACTCCTGGATGTTGGAGAACAACAGAGAGGCTGGTTAAGTGTGGAGACTTTTGAGTTAACCCACAGTTGCTAAACAGTTTATTTTGCATGTCATCACAGATTTCTTAGCCGGCTCTCTTGAAAAGATTCTGAGGCCATGTCTGATCTTAGCAGAAATAGCAATACGATTGATTAGCGATGCCTGCCACGAGCAGGCAGAGGACAGTGGCGGTCTACATGCTAAGTATTTACCATTTCTGGGTTGAGTTGAGGAAAGATTAGGCCTATTGTTACACCCCATTCAGACTTGCTTGGTTCTTTCTGCCTTGACTCTTGCTTCTCCTTCTTCCTGGTAGAGCCACGCTGATTCCCAAATAGTCACTGTGTCTTTACTGCCCAAATCTTTGGGTGAAGACTCTGGAGGGTTCCATGAAAATATGAATCTTATTTCAGAGGAATAACACACAATAAGGTATCATCCTTCACTGACAGCCAGACTAGACTTAACTCACCAGAATCTTGAGAGAATCAGGTAAATGCCAAGAATATTCTCTAGGGACGCAGGACTAAAAAGTAATATCTTCATGTTCCCTGACCACTGATTTGCCCACAGATGGGAATGTGACCCAAACTGGCTAAGAGAAGCTTCTGTGGAATTTTTTAATATGATGCTAGGAAAAGAAACTCTCTCTCTTACTCCTGGGGCTGCTACATTGGGTTGGGTTAAGCCTCAAACTGTTGCAGTGGCACCACTCCCCAATCCCTTGTCCCAAACCTGGTGTCTGGAGGAATCCAATCTGATGAGAGAAAAACTGTGACTAGCTCAGAGAGAGAAATGTGAGCGAGAGTGACCGAAACTGGATGCCACCACGTAAACCTTGAAGCCAGCCCTGCTCCCAGGCTTTGCAGTTATGTGGACCAATAAATTCCTTTGGCTGAAGCCACTTATTTCAAACTCAAAAAGTCCTGATTAGGATGTATTGGCTCACATCTAATGTCAGTCTTAACTTCTGGAAACATGTTAATTTTGTGGTTCTTTAGGAATTCTCATCTCTCTTGCAGCCTCTTCTCATATGCCACTCATTCCATAAGCTGGAGACAAAGTTTGTCACTTGACTTTGTCAACACAGATTTGATACGTCAGCTATGTCCTTTGCACTGTATGGAGCCCAGATTAAAATTCACAGAAATTCACAAGCAGCCACACACATATGTTCATTAGTGATGCCTGCATATACTAGTAGGTGGATGAAATGGGAGAGAAATCATTCTAAGTCACTTTGAAAGATGGAAAAAATAGCAAAAAATAAAAATTAAAAAAAATGCACATGATCCCTAGGGATCTCTTTCAGACTCTGAAAAGGTTCTGGGGCTATATCATGAAATAATAAAACTCAGAAACTGCCCTAGCTGGTTTGGTTCAGTGGATAGAGCATCAGCCTGCAGACTGAAGGGTCCCAGGTTCGATTCCGGCCAAGGGCACATGCCCGGGTGGTGGGCTCAATCCCCAGTAGGGGGTGTGCAGGAGTTAGCCTATCGATGATTCTCTCTCATCATTGATGTTTCTATCTCTCTCTCCCTCTCCCTTCTTCTCTGAAATCAATAAAGAAATATATATTTTTAAAAAACAACTCAAACTATACAATCTTTCTGGGGAAAAAAATTAATGTTGCAAAATGAATGATGGCAGGAAAAGTATCCTTCTCCCAAAGATGGAGCTACTTTGGCCTCTAGAGGTCACGTCTAGCCAGTACAGTCCTCCTCTAATAATGCACGGGTTTCATGGGCTTCCTTAGACTAGTGTTTTGCAAGCTTCCCGGAGCTGTGGGAAGCTGGTGAGATGCACCAGGGGAAGGCAAAGGCAAGAGGACAGGACAGTGGGTTAGCATCCTTGCATCAACCAGAATAACTCTTCTTTAAAATCATCTTTTATGTACTGGGCTCCCAAGGAAAACTAAATTGAAAAAAAAATGTTTTGAAAAAAATTAAAAACTAACTGCTTTAACTATAAACAGCATTAATCTAGGTATTGAACTCAGATATATCAGGCCATTGAGGGGCTAAGATATTAGAAGAAGGTCCCAAAGGCTGCACATAAATCGAGGTAACCTCTGGTACTGAACAGTGTGTCCAATATATTGATCTAAATTAAGGATCTCCCTCTTCTGCCAAGCCTTTATATAAAATACGTTTCTGCTCATCTTACTCTCCAGGGCACGCACCAACGGATGAGCATTTGTCAGGAAGTGGAATAAGGGTTGAGGCCAAGGCACCAGGGCTGGCTCCGGGCTTTAATCACATGAGCTTATCTCAGTCTTGATGTGAAATTCTACTATTTAAGGTCAGAAGCTCAGCATGCAAATAAACCTCTATTGTTCCAATACAGAGAACCTCCCCGCCACACACACACACACAAGTAACAGTTCTTTAAGGCATACCCTGTACATGTGATCAATCATGTAAAAAAATGCCTGTGCTAGCACTCTGTTGCAAGAGAGAGAAACTATTAAGAAGCACTGGTATAGCAAGCCTGTAGATGTATCGTGGTTTTATAGAACTATTCCCCAACACATTAGAAACTGAAGCTATTGTGACCGTTAATTTTACAACTCTGTCCTTTTCCACACCAGCCAAAGCCTTTAAAAAACGAGATGAACCTCTAATTCCTTATCCTGCTCTCCATCTTCAAAGCAGGCTCTCTTTTCTCCTTTACATTTAGATTTCACTCTTCTGCTTGAGGTAGTAAGTTCAGGGAATTTTCAAAGAGACAAAAGCTACACAAAAGAATATAAATGTCAAACAAATGTAAATTTCTCCTGCTCCATCTTCCCCCAAGTCAGGAATGTCCTTTGTTTTCTCCTGGTATGTTTCAGCTGGCTGGCATCTCTGGTTGAGGAGGGATCATCCAGGCAGCTTCCTTACAATGTAATGACAATCAGTTCCCGAAAATGTGCAGGCACCGATAATGGGATTCAGAAGGGTCAGGAATAAGAGGAAGAAAATAGCCCTTTCAAACAAGCACACAGCAGCTGCTGCTGACCTTGGCTGAAGATCACATCCAAAAACATTTACTAATTTTCTGTTGTAAAACAGAGGAAAGCCAAGTGAAATCCTGATAAAGGGCCCTTCTGGAAAGGGGGAGGCACACTTTACTGTTTAAATAGTATGCCTGTAGCTAAGTTAATTTTTTTTTTAGGGACATCTTTCCTCCCACCTGTGACAGTTCAGCAAAGATAAAGGAGGTGCTAAGGAGGATGCATAACATAGCTTCAGATTTATACCTTCTTTAAGGATGATCCTACAGTTTATATGGAATTGGATAACTAGACCAGGTACATGTAAAGAACAGAAGCACAAAAGATTTCAGCAAACCTGTAACAACAACATGAAGAATGTATCCCCTATAAATGCCCTCTCAAGGAGATAGCAAGTAAACAAATTTGAAAGTAACGGTAGCATCTACGTTTTATTGAGTGACTACTATAATCCAGGTGCTCTTTTAATTCAAAAGGACTCTTAAAGCTGAGTCATACCCTCTGTCTTGCAGATGAAAAGTCAAAGGCTTAATAAATTGACTTGCTCATGGTCAATCAATTAATATGAAACAGATATAGGATTGAAAAGTAATTTTTTTTTTCTCTAAAACAGTGGTTTTCAACCTTGGCTGCACATTAGAATCACCTGGGAATCTTTTTAAAATCCTGACTTTTGGGCCTCATCCTCCAGAAATTCTGTTTCTTTGTTACTAATGTTGTGGCCTCACCCCATAAGAAAGAAACAGAATTTCCAGAGGATGAGGCCCAGAAATCAGGATTTTAAAAAGATTCCCAGGTGATTCTAATGTGCAGCCAAGGTTGAGAACCACTGCTCTAAAACCTGGAGTCAATCTTTGTGCTCTCCACTTAAAAAATAAATTGGAGAACCAGAATGGTGAGGAGATGATGTCACATTACATTTTAGCCACTTAATCCAGAGACATACACTCAACAGGCTCTCTAGGAGCTGCGGGGAAATATCGGAAAGGCCACTGTGGATGATTAACATGTTACTCTGTATGTTTTATTAAAACTTCTATGACAGAAAAGCTTGATTCAGATAAAACTTCCCATCAACAACAACTATAAAAGCTAAGTAAAATAAAAGGGGGAGAAACGACTTTGTATTTTCATCAGAGAGCAATTAAGACAGACAGGATTCAATAGACCAAGATCTTAAAGGAAAATGTATTGTGAAATATGCCAGATTTGACAAGGACATTGCTAGAAAACATAACATTAGGCCAATCTTTCTCGTGGTTAAGATTTTATGGACAGAAACTAGAAGCCCAGTGCACGAAATTCATGCACTGGTAGTGTCCCTAGTGGCTGCTGGCTGCTGACTGCCAGCTGCCGGCCAGGTACTCCCTTCCCCCTGCTGGCCTCACCCTCTGATTGAACTCCTGGACAACCTCTAGGTCAAGGGAACAATTTGCATAGTATGCTTTTATTACATAGGATATTAAAATATTAGCAAAATCAAAACAACCCATAAACACGTAGAATAGAAGATACTACTTCAAGGCTAAGTTGGATTTATTCCAAGAATACAAGGTTGGTTTAACATTTGAAAATCCATCATTGTAACTGGCCACATTAACAGAAAAATTATCTGATCAACTCAATAGATGAGCAAAAGCTTTTGTATAATACCCATTCATCTTTAGCAAGCTAGAAATAAAAGGAAACTTCCTTGATCTGACATTATATCTAACATCTTAATTAATGATAAAATTCTGAAAGCTTCTCCTGCTGTCTAGAAAGATATAAAGATGCCAGTGATCACCACTTCTTTCCAACACTATACAGGAGTCCTGATTGGAAAAGTAAGGCATAAAAAAGAAATGAATAGCATGGGATTTAGAAGCAGAGAACTAAAAATATGTCAAATATCACAATTGTGTATACAGAAAATTTTAAAACAATCCATTAATGAATAGAATTACTAAATGGATTTAGCAAGATCACTGAATTACAAGGTCAATGTACAAAATTCAGTTGTATTTTTCATATGAGCAAAAAAGATAAAATGTTAATATATATACATATGTACAATTTATAACAACATCAAAAAAACATTACCAATAAAAAAAATTTAAACCCTCATTATCTAGGAGTAAACTTTAAGAAATATACAAGCCTTCTACACAGAGAACTATAAATATCACTAAAAGAAATTAAAGAAGATGTAAATAAATAAAAGGATATAGCATGTGCATAGATTGGAAGCTCAAATGTTATAAAGATGTCACTTCCTCTCAAATTCATCTCTAGATTCAGTGCATCACTATCAAAACACCAGTGAGGTGTGTGGGTTTGTTTGTTTTTTTTTAAGTTTCTCCATGTGAAGCAAGCTGATTGTACTAGATGGTCCTTCCTGACTATTTCAACAAAGCCAAAGAGGGCTCTGACAAGGACAAGACAACCCAACTTGTGTCCCGCTAGGGTAAGAAATGACAATACTGACACCCAGTGGATCATTAACCAGCACCAACTGATGCTCTGAAATTCCTGAGCTTAGAACCTTCATGTCCTGGACTTACAAGAAACAAAATACTAGTAAAAGCTAATGATGGTAAAATAATAATAATAAAATAATGCACACAGTGGTTTGTTTTCTAAACCCTTCTGATCTGGCTAAATCTTGGTTTGTCTTAAATGTACCCATTACATCGTAAGTATTTGTATTCAACAATGTTATTTCCCTTACATAATAAAAACAAATACAGGGGTGGGCAAAAGTAGTTTATAGTTGTTTGTATAAATATGATACAATATTTAATAAATAATACAAAAATAATCTCTGTGTTTCACATACTCACCACTGTAAACCTACTTTTGCCCCACCTCTGTAAGCTTTTGAAAATGCAAGACTTACTTCCCAGGAGGTAAAAGCCAATGGGAACATTTCCACCCCAGAAATGTTCTATAATGATTTTTTTATTGACTAATTAGTCTTCTAAGTCCTGAAAAGTAAAAAATAACTGTGATTATGAGGGAGGGCAGGGACTCTGTCTGACTAGGGTGTGAACCTCAGGGAACAGCCTCAAGTCCTTCCATTTGGAAAATGAGGAGGTTGCTGCAGGGGTTGGGGCTGGGGCAGAACTGGCAGAAGACACGCGGAGGAGGGCTTCTTGCACTTCCGTGGGCAAATCGTTACCAGAGTTTTAGAATCAGCAAGATCTAACATGTAACGTTTGGATGACATTCAGTCTGACTGCTGAGTGAAAGAAAATAAGTGGAAAATGTATGTTAATAATTATTATTTCACATCTAAAGCCTGTGACTTTGATACCAAGGACCCGTGACCTGGCCTTTTGATCGCAATGTGAGCTGGCATCTCAACGTCATGCTCCAAATCTGACGTGGGAATGACAGCCTTGATGAGACGTGCAGAAGACCTGGCGCCAGTTACAAACACATCCAAGGATCTTGCCTTCTTCTTAGCAGAAACCTCAGCAGCTGGCATCAGAGCACAGCTGGGAGAATCCAGACACACATCCAGGTGCAGAGGCAGGGAACTGGTGCATGGCCTCTTCCTCCTCTCAAGCAACCACATCAGCAAAGATCGGCAACAAGCAAACAAGGAAATCAAATGCCACGATCCCCGAAAGGGAGAAGGAAGAAGGAGACCAGCTCCTATTTCCAGAAAGTTCTAAAAATCATGGACTATCCCTCAATCTTCCCAACCGGGACAAGAAATGCAAAAATAGTATTTTCTCTCTCTCTCTCTCTTAGTAGGTTATTTTATTTAATAATAGTTTTTTTAAGTAAATTGGAAACTAAAGTTTCCATTTTGTTTTCATCTATACTAATAATAGGACAATATGCAAATTGGTCAGGACACCATCACAGTAACAAGCAATCAGCAGGCTGCATGCGCAGCAGGCGTGGGTCGGCAGGGACTTGCTGTGTCGGGGGTGGGGGTGGGGCCGCTCTGCACGCCTGCACCAGGAGTCTGCAGGTACGCAGAGAGGCTTCTCCACCACAGCCCCAGCCAGGGGTCCGCAGGTGCACAGAGGTCCACAGGCCTCCACCGCGGCCCAGCCTGGGGGTCCGCAGGCCTACCCCAGCTCCGGCCTGCCTCTTTGGGGCAACCCATCGAGGAGCCCTGCATGGGTGGGTGGGGCCTACCTCTTTGGGGCAATGGATTGCGGGGCTCCCGCACTGTGACAGGGCACAGGCCAGGCTGGGGGACGCCCCCCCACCCCGAGTGCATGGATTTTGTGCATATAGAAACAAAGATCTATCTTTCTTTCTTTTTTTTTTTTAAATATATTTTATTGATTTTTTACAGAGAGGAAGGGAGAGAGATAGAGAGTTAGAAACATCGATGAGAGAGAAACATCGATCAGCTGCCTGCACATTTCCCACTGGGGATGTGCCCGCAACCCAGGTACATGCCCTTGACCGGAATCAAACCTGGGACCTTTCAGTCCGCAGGCCGACACTCTATCCACTGAGCCAAACTGGTTTCGGCCTATCTTTCAATATTTGGGACTTTCCTGTTCTTACTTTGTTAGATCCACAACACATCTATTCCCCAATCACCCTCAACCATCAATCTGCTCTCTTACTCTGCAATTGGACAGGTATGGCTATTTCCTGTAATAGAATCGAACAGTTGGTTACTTTTGATGACTGAACTCTTTTGACCAAGCAGAATGTTTCCAAGACTTGTTTGACCTCAGGGAAGGACTGAGAAATGGCCTGGGTTGGGGAGGATAGAAAGGGAAGTGGACACTGTGCAGACGCCCAGGCCACTGAAGTGGACACTGGGATGCACTGTGCAGAGGTCCGGGCCACTGAACTCCATGCTGAGTGCGGGGGACCATCTAGAAGACATTACCCTGTGTCTCATGAGTGATGCCAGGCCCAGGGCAGAAAGCAAAATTTAAGAAAATGAAATAGAAACCAATTCCTCCAAGAAAGATTGCACCCAACTCCACCATGCCCACCGGCTAAAGGGAGCGGCGTGGAACCCAGCACCTGGGCCTCTGGCTGTGGCTGGAGGACAAGACAATCTCAGATGACAGGGAGCAGAGGGCCAGGGAGAATTCTGTCAAACTGTCAGGGGGGGTAGGCAGTCTACAGAGCAGCCCCCCCCCACCACCCCCAAGCAGGAGTGATGTGGAAAGGAGCAAGGTAACCTGAAAATTCCCAAGGAGGCACAGCATGGAAAAGAAGTTTAGAAGATTAATACCTGCCTTATACAAAACTAGCCCCCAAAAGTAGAGGAAGGGCAAATATGCTCTCAGCCGGAGCTGACCCCTCCACCCTCTGCTCACAGACATCTGCACCCCTGCTGCTCAGGCTCTTGGATTCGGGTCGTGATTTACACCATCCGCCCCAATTCTTGGATGTTTGGCCTTGGACTGAATTACACCATTGGGTTTCCTGTTTGTTTGCCTTTTAGCTAGCAGGGGCAGGTCATGGGACTTCCCAGCCTCCATAATTGCATGAGCCAATTCCTACAATAAATCAATCTCAATCCATCAATCTCCTTCCCTCCTCCATATTATCTATACTCTTTAGCTTGAGGTCAAAAGAAACAAGAGAGTAAGAGAGAGAGACAGATATACAGGGTGTCCCCCCAAAATGTATACACACTCTAACTGCTGAGAGCTCAATTCTGAAAATGAAATATGTCTTAATCAAACTGCCTTTATAATTATTTAAAGTGTGTGTATACATTTTTGGGACACCCTATATATTATGCTTCTCTGGGGGACCCTAACATACTGTGTGACCTTAGACACAGGACCCCTCTGTATCTCAGACCAGCGGAATGGTCCTACTTTTCTCCTTATCAGTTAGTTCCCCATTCTTAAAGATCTCTTGGATCTTAGGTGGGCACATACAGAGTAAGAACTATAATCCCCAGCCTTTTCAGCAGCAGAGTGTGACCTTGTGACTATGCCACAATGGGTTGTAATTAGATTTTGTGCAGTTTCTGAGAAGTGACTTTAAAGGAGAGGATGTGCCTGCCCCCACCTCACCCGCCACCCTCTGTGCTACTTAGAATATCAATGGGATGACTGGAGTTTTTCCCATCTTGAGGATGGGGCTCCTTCTAACAAGGCAGGAACAGAAAGCTGGAAGACACCTGGATCTCAGAAGACTGTGGAGATGCCACACCAGCCCTGGCCTGCCCACATCCGGACTTACTGGAAGGAGAAATAAATGGCTACCTGTTGGAGCCACGCTTCTTGTATTTTAGTTACAGTGAATCACAGATGCAAATGGCTTTCATTTTTATCTTTAACCCTACCAGACCGCTGTACCGATTTTTAGGCAACTTCCACACAAAGACGGAATATTGGCGCTAGATGAAAGGTAGATGAAAGGTAGACCTATTTTCTACAATGTCTCCAAGTTCCATCTTATTCTAACCACTTGTTTGCATGTAACTAACATTTTTCTATATCATGTTGTTTTTTTCTCTTTAATGCTCAGGAGCCCAGGTATAGGGGACAGTTAGGTTAAAGCAGTAGAAGACCTTTACCCACATTCAAACAATCACAAGGTAACTAGTTGAAACCGGGGTAGGGGCAAAGCCATGTATGACCAATGAGTAAGCTGAAACTCAGAGAGAGAAGAAATAAAAACTTGCTTGCAGAGAACAGAGCTTAGATCCAGACCTGGGTCATTCTAACATCTGCAGGCACTGACGGGCAAAATCAAACTGACACTTTGAGCATTTTTTCCTGTTGACCCCCATATAACCTCCTCCCCTTAAGCCCCCTCAGAGTGAGAAGAATAAAAACAATGTTACCCCTCACCAAGTGCAGGAACCTGCCAAAATACTTAAATCATGCAAAAATGAAAAGGACAAAAAGACAGTGGACATCTCTTTCAACAGCTGCCATATATTTTTTTACCAAGAGAGAAAGAAGCAGCTGGTCAGAGAGAGACTACTGACCAATTCTGAGGACTCCCGTGGCCTCACCCTCTCCACCCTGAGGAAGACTTGTGATTGCCTCCCCAGCTCTGTCGCTCTGCCCAGCTCCAGGAGGATGCTGGGCATTCGCAAGCATCCATTCAGCAAATAGACATGAAGACCCATGTGGGAGCCGCTGTGCTAGACACCCAGGAATCCTATATGAGTGAGACTTGGTCCTGCCTTCCAAATCTGTAATTAAACACTTTCGTAGATATTTTGCATTAGTATTGTCATAGCAGCTCACATCCTACTATGAAATTGGAATTGTTGAAAGTGTTTTTACATGCATTTAAGGACTGTGTATTATTATCCCATGTGACAGATGAGGGGTGAGGCACAGAGCAGTTAAATAACTGATCCAAGGCTACATAGCAAGTTGTGGTCCCATTTAAGATTCACAACAGTCCCAGTTACTGGTACCCGTGTAATACTTTAAATAGGGCACCCATTGTGGTCAAAGGTATGGGGAAATGGACGCACACAGACAAGTGTTGGGGATCTTAACTGTTACAGTTCTAGAGGAAGAAATATAGAACAAGGTTTAGAGAGAGAAAATGACTCACAGGTATGAAATCTCAAACATGAGCCCAGGTAATCTAACTTCAAAGGAAAGCCCTTCTTCAATCTGACAATGCAACAGGTGCTATGATGTGGGTAAGCAGAGGGCCCCAGGGGAGCGGCACCCAGAAGGATAACAGGGACCAAGGGAAGGTGGAAAAGTGGTTTACAGGAACTCTGTACACCTAAAACTGCTCTGGAAAAAAAAACTATTAATTTTTTTAAAGTTCCTCTTCTGGTCACTGTTATCTACTTAGAAGTTTAAAAAACAAGTCCTTAGTGGCAAATTGTAGATTTACTAGTAGGTTGACATTATCTTAATTGCATGTCCATATTTCTTCCCAATTACTGAGTGAGTTTTCTGTTTAATATGTATTCTTAAATATCAAACAACACATTAGGGCAGGTATTTCTTAAGTGCCTACTACTTGCAAGGCTCTGCAATAGGCATTAGTATACTTTAAATAAATAAATAAACCCAACTATTGCTTCAAAGTCACCCTGGAGGAGAGAAAAGAAAGATTTCCGTGGGATTTCCTCAGAGCTTTCTTTCTGGGTGCAGGGGTCACCTTGCTCCTTGGTCATTCTGCACAGTGATTGAGAGGAATGGGGACTGTCTCTATCACTTCCGCACATTTTTATGGATTCCTCAGCTCCTCTCAACAGAAAGAAGATAATTTCTCAGAGCAAACGGCCACATTGATATTCATGGGATAAGCAGTTTGTAACTGAGCAGCAACACCCCGCTAATGTAAATTTTATACACAGCTTCCAAAAGGTTAAGCAATGCCGCTTGGCTCTCCTGTGCCCAGAAAGCAAATGAAAGCCAGAGGCTCAACCTTAGCACCAGGCTGGGTCCATGTACCGAAAGTTTGCTCGGTAACAAGGTCTTCTGGCTCTCTGCCTGAGAGAGGTGTTCAGCACCCTTTAACAGTCAGAGTCCCCTGGAAACTGATGACTCAGCACACACGCAAACAAGCACCTCAACTTTCTCAACCCAAAAAAGGAAACACCACAGGTGAAGGGAGAAAAGCAAAGATGCAATGAATGTGTATTTTCAAACAACTTTCCCAAATCTGCTTGCTGAATGTTATTATCCTCCCCCACTGGTCCATAACTTAGCATTCTGACTCCATCCTCTCTCATCCAATCAATGTTCATTGAGTGCCTATTGTATGCCAAACACCCTTACAGGTGCTGGAGGCATAACAGTGAGGAATTCAGTCAAGTTCTTTGCCCCCAAGGAGATTATATTCTGGAAGAAGCAAACAGTAAAACAAGCTAATTTCATATTGTGTTCAATCCTATGGAGAAACACAAAACTAGATGATGGTATAAGAAGGAGTGATGGTAGTGGGGTATTTGGTATGTAAACTTTATTTTTTTTTTTTCTTTTTTTTATGTGCCATTAATTAATTTATTTATTTATCCTCACCCAAGGATATTTTCCCCATTGATTTTTAGAGAGAGTGGAAGGGGGCGTAGAGAGAGAGAGAGATCGGTGTGAGAGAGACATATGGATTGGTTGCCTCCCGCATGCGCCCCGACCTGGGGTGGAGAGTGAACTGGAAATCATCAAACCCGTGACCCTTCAGTGAGGGGGCAGTAGAAGGGGGGGCTGAAGGGGGGGGGCTCTAATCACTTAGCAACACCAGCCAGGTCCACGTGCCTTTATTGGACATGAATCCTTGTGGGTCTTGAAAGTTTTTCAGTTTTTAAAAGCTACTTATTGCCGGGGTCCAACCCCAGCAGGTCCAGGGGTCCCCAAAGGTGTAGACGGAGTCGGCGAAGAAGGAAGGACACGGAGACAGCGTTCAGTTGATCAGCAGCCTAGCCAGGATCTCCAGCCAGGATCTCCAGCCAAGTTCTGGTCTGGATCTCCAGCGAAGTTCTGCTCTGGTATGTAAACTTTAAATAACTGGGTCATCAGAGACCTCCAGAAAGTGACATTTAAACTGAGAGTAGGATGATGAAAAGAACCAACTGTCTAAAGATGTTTGAAGACCCCCAGGCAGCAGTAACTGCATGTTCAAGAAGAGGAAAGAGGCCAGTGTATCCAGAGCAGACTGATGGTGGGAAAACGTGATGGTTAGGGGCTGGATCGTGGAATGCTTGTAAGCATTCTGGGTTTCATGCTATGTATAATAGGACACAGGTGAGAATTTTAAGCAGGAAAACAAAGGATCTGATATGTTTTAAAAAGATCAATCTTCCCATGGTACCTAGAAAGGACTGTACAGGAACAAGACTGGACACAGGGAGATGCATCAGGAGAGGACTGGACTAGACCAGATAAGAGGGAGTGGTGGCCTGGACCACAGATTCCACTACAAGTGTTTCCAACCTAGGGGACAAATGGGAGTCAAAACCCAGCCTTCACCCAGCTTAGCAAGAGCTGGTTTCCCTGCAAAGAGAAGCCATTTGGCAATTAGTCCACTCCAAGGGAGCACCTCTTTCCCTAACCATGAAGTTGACTTGTCTGCTTGGGGAGCGCCATGAACCAGGCAGCCTCAGTGAAGAGAAGAGCCTCTAGGCCAGGGGTGGGCAAACTTTTTGACTCAAGGGCCACAATGGGTTCTTAAACTGGACCGGAGGGCCGGAACAAAAGCATGGATGGAGTGTTTGTGTGAACTAATATAAATTCAAAGTAAACATCATTACATAAAAGGGTACGGTCTTTTTTTTTTTTTAGTTTTATTCATTTCAAACTGGCCGGATCCTGCCCGCGGGCCGTAGTTTGCCCACGGCTGCTCTATGGCATAGAAGGTGAGCTGAATAGGATTTGCTGATGGATTCAGTTGGGGGTGGTCCCACTTCCTGTGCTGCGGGAGACTGGAGAGATAGAACTTCGTGGTGCTGGAAAACTAAAAATTGTATGTCAAATGTTAATGGAACTGTCTATTAGATGGGCAGTCAGGTAGGGAGAGAATTTGGAAAGAGGAGTGAGAGGAGAGACTGAACTGTGTTGGAGTGGGGCAACAGTTAGAGGTCAGACAGAGAGAAAGGAGACAGCAAATTCCACGCTCGACTCATTAACTGCTAACATGCACTTGTGTGATGAAACAGGACATGAAGACCATTTGTTCCAGAAACAGCTGCCTGGCGCGAGGAGGCTGGGTGGTATTCATTCAACATGTGTTTTATGGCTCATTTTCCATCAAGGGCTCCCATGTAAATCCAGACAGTAGATCATCTACAAATTTAATTAACTGTATTTGTGCAGAATCTCAATTTGACCATAAAAATTTAATGCTTAATATAGTTTAAGGTTCAATAGCCTTTCTTTTTAAAAGGAGACAGATGAAATGGCCACAAATTAATTTTTCCGGTCATCCCCAATATATCAGATTTATGAAGACAAGTGAGAAGAGTAGCTGTTATAAGTCTGAATGTGGAATAAAATATAGGATTTAAACACCTTCTCCCAAACTCTCCTTAAACAAGAATTATTTTCTCTGTTTGCTCATAGTAACGTCTAACTAGTGCCTCCTGAACTGCACTCTGTAGCCAGTACCTCACTCCCAGGCAGAACAACCCTTTCCCCTTCTAATACCCTTTGCCTTAGGGCATAGTTAGGTACTGTGTGCACTTGCTAATAATAATGGAAACAAAACAAAACACTGCAATAACTTTGGGCCAGAGCCATAAATATTTATGAGGCCTCGTGTGATCTCGTTCACACTTTCAGGTCTGCTAATTTGAGAAGGGTTGTTATCAAGAGCACTAGACCTGGATGTCAGTCTTGGCTCTGTCATTGGCTAGTTGTGTGACTGTGGGCAAAGCAGTTACATGGGTTTCTGCAGCCAGGGGATGTGAGAAATGCCTATTCTGTGTACTTCATGGGGGAGTTGAGCAGACTAAACGAAATGAGGGAATATAAAATCACCTGCCATTTCAATGGCTAGGAAAAGTGAATTTGGGTCCATTACGCACTCACCATTGTTCAGAAATAATCTTACCTTGAATGGCTAGAATATCAGAAAGGAAACGTGCTTGGCAGATGTGGTACAGATGCCACACAAAGCCTGTGTTTTTCCACACTAGCACGCAGTCGCTGATCCATATGTACTGGTTTCCTCCTGACCCTGCTTTGCCCTTCAGTGCTCACCAGAAGAGGCCTAGGAGATTAATTAGTTCAAGCTTGTTTTCAACATGAGAAAGCCAAGGCCCTGAAAGGTGAAATGACATACGTCTGGGTTAACAGGAAATCTCTCTCAGCCTGAGTTTACCACCTGTTAATAACAGGCTTAGCCCACTGATGTGGCTCAGTAGTTGAGCATCAACCTATGAACCAGGAGGTCATGGTTTGATTCCCAGTCAGGGTACATGCCCAGGTTGCAGGTGTGATCCTGGGGGCCTGCAGGAGGCAGCCAATCAATGATTCTCATCACTGATGTTTCTATATCTTTCTCCCTCTCTCTTCCTCTCTGAAATCAATAAAAATATTTTTATTTAAAATAAGGGACTTACAGTCAGAGAAAGACAATTATCACAGGATCTCACTCATATGTGGAATCTAATGAGCAAAATAAACTGATGAATAAAACAGTTGCAGAAACATGAAACAGACTGATGAGTCTCAGAGGGAAGGTGGGGGAGGGTGGGTGGATGGGAGACATCAACCAAAGAACTTGTATGCATACATTCATAATCCACGGACACAGACAACAGGGTGGTGAAGGTCTAGGGTGGATGTGGGCTTAGAGGGATTAATGGGGAGAAAAGGGGAACATGTGTAATACTTTCAACAATAAAGACTTAATTTTTTTAAAGGTAGATAGATAATAGATAGATAGATAGATAGATAGATAGATAGATAGATAGATAAATGGCTTAAACTAGATAAAGTCATTTTAAAATTGTGTTTCACAGCAAAGCCCACCCTAGGGTTAGAGGGAGACAGAGAGAACATGGCCTCCATTCACCCAGAGCACATCTGCTTTTAGGGTACTGTTTAGTCCAGTTCTGCATAAGATTAGTTAGAAAAGAGGGTTTCATACTGCTAACAGCAACAACAAAACATGTTAGAGCAACTCTTGGTTCATGAGAGTTCATGACAAACGAGCTTGTGCAAATCCTGATAGTAGGCTCTTTGGGGGCTAGAATATGGTCTACCTGTCACCAGATCCTCACAGCTTTCTTTTGTCTTACACCAGCCCACTTTACTGAATTGTGCTAACTGCCCAGCCCCTAAATTGTCCCCTCCCTGCCCATGCCATCTCATATTTTGAGGCAATCCTATGGTTCACTTGCTTGATTTCTTCTTTCCATACTTAGGAAGCCAATGTGTGTGCTATCTCTACATATAAAAGCCTCTGAGTGACCAGCTGACCAGCCAGAAGCTATGACATGCAGTGACCACCAGGGGGAAGACACTCAATGCACAGGCATGGAAAAATGGAGCAGACTGATGAATCTCAGAGGGAAGGGAGGAGGGAGGAGGAAGGAGGGTGGGAAGAGATTAACCAAAGATCTTATATGCATACTAAAGGCCTGGTGCACAGTTCGTGCACCAGGAAGGAGGGTGGGAAGAGATTAACCAAAGATCTTATATGCATACTAAAGGCCTGGTGCACCAGTAGGGTCCCTCGTCCTGGCCTGTGTGTATCAGTCAGAAACCAGCTCTGTGACATCTCCCGAGGGGTCCCCAATTGCAAGAGGGTGCAGGCCAGGCTGAGGAACCCCACTGGTGCACGAATTCGTGTACCGGTCCTCTAGTAAAATATAATAGCAGTTTAAACTAGATTTTCGCTCCTCTCTCACATGGCAGTTTGAGTATAAGCAGGCCAGAGCTGATATGCAGTCCCATGGTGTCTGGGGACAATGTTTCTCCTGTATTACTGCCCTGCCATCCTCAACCTGCCATTAGGCATCCCTGAGCTCAGACAAAGCTCAGGATTCCTAAGGGAAGAAGGGCTATGGGGAGACAGCTATTGATTTCTGCCATACCTTCTCTACTACATTTTAAATTCTGATGGTCAAGACTATAAATAAGCATCTACATACACTACTTAATGCCAGATATATGCAAAATCTATACAAGTAGCTGCTTAGCACTTATGGACTGTAAGAGGAAAACTAACAGGGAAAGGAAGGATTCTAGATAGGAAAACCAGGCTGGGTATGAGGGAGTAATACACATTTGTTAGGCATCAAATGGATAAGTCACATTAACAATTGTTAAGAACAATCTACAGTACAGGAGCAAAGACTAGGCTGGGATAAATTTGAAATAATCAACATGTGGATGGTATCTAGAACTTTGGATGAGAATCTGGGAGGATGGATATATAAAGAGAAAAGAGACATCTAAGAACTGGGTCTTAGGGTGCGTCAACATTTAGAAAGTTAGGGGAAACCAGAAAATGAGAGTGAGAAATAGCCCTTGAAGAAGGCAGAGAGAAATCATATTTCAGATACCAAAGGAAGGATTGCGAGAAGGTGGTGATGATCAGTTGTGTGAAATGCTGCTAATAGGTGCAAAATAAGGAATCAAAAGAGAACATTCAATTTAGCAAGGGAAAGTCATCAGTCACTGGTCACCGTTTCAGCAGAATGTCACAAGCAAAAGCCAATTGGAACAGGCTCAAGAAAGAATGAAAGGAAAAGAATTGGAGAGAGCAAGTGTAGATGATTCTTCCAAGGAGTTTGCTATGAAGGGGAGAAAAAATAGAGTGTAGCTGACAGGGAAATGGAGGGAGGAAGCATCAAGGAAAAGATGTGAGAAATAATAAACTTATTTCCATTGCAAATAAGAATGAGTTTTGAGAGACAAAAATTCAATGTTGGAGGTGAGGGGTAATAATTATAGCAAAATCCTTGAGTTAGGTGGGAGGTAATTGGATCTAATGAGGGTTGACAGGAGCCTGGACAACTCATCTTTGGTCATAATAGGGAAGGCAGAGTATATGGATGTTAATGGTACATGTGATGGAGGAATTAGTGGAAGATCTTGTCTCTTTAATTTTTTCAGTGGAATAGGAACAAGATCATCATTGAGAATAAGGATTAAGGAGGAGATATTAGAGTTTTTAAAGAAGAAAATAAGATATAAAATGCTTATTTAGATAATGAGAAATAGCAGCCCTTGAAGAAGGCAGATGGAAATCATATTTCAGATACCAAAGGAAGGATTTCAAGAAGGTGGTGATGATCAGTTGTGTGAGATGGTAAATGGACTAAGATTGGATAGAATGCTTTCCTGGCAGCATCAAGAATCCCCTAGTGATTTATGGTCATGAATTTAAAGTGAGGACAAATCAGACCAATTAAATATTGTTTCTACCAGGTGTAGCTGCTCAGATGCAGGAACGAAATAATAAGAGTGTCAAGGATATGTGAAGGTAATGATTATAATGACTGATCTTGGAATTTAAGAAGGAAAGTGAGGTCATTATGGGGATACAGTATGGTGCAAAGTGAGTAGAATTAATCAATTAAATGTCCAAGTGGGCTTGAAGGACTTCTGGAGTTGAAAGAAAGAGGTAGTGCCCAGTCAGCATGGCTCAGTGGTTGAGCATTGACCTAGGAACCAGGAGGTCACAGTTTGATTCCCAGTCAGGCCACATGCCTGGGTTGTGAGTATGATCCCCAGTGTGGGGTGTGCAGGAGGCAGCCAATCAATGATTCTCTCTCATCATTGATGTTTCTTTCCCTCTCTCCTTCTCCCTTCTTCTCTGAAATCAATATATATATTGATTTATATATAGAAGTAGTGAGCTGAAAGACAGAGATGGTGATCAGAGACTAGAGGATAGGAAATTCATATTATGAAAGAGGTACAGCTGGAGTAAGACCATGTAAGTGATTGATAAACAGAGAAAAAGGCAGCCCGATTGCTAGGACCAAGACCACAGCTCCCCTATGTCTTCTATTCCTTCAAGGCTGAGGATGGGCCTCTTTTCTTGGAATAACACCTAACTTCTCCATAAGTCAATCATCAAGGTCAAGATGAGTGTCCATGGTCAAAGTTCACCCTTTTCCCGGCAGTCAGGGGTTAAGAAGGAACCAATGCATGAGGATTAAGATCCCTTTAAAAGATCTACCCCTATTATAAAGGTTAAGAGGAAGCTCCAAACCTTCAATACACACACACTTGTCATATGCTTTGAATCCATCAAGTTGAATTATCACTACATAGAGCCCCAGATTATTAACCCCTCGCCTCTTATACTCTAATCTTCACATGGCTCTACACATTCCCTTTTTTGCCCTCAAGGTCTCATTCACCTTATCATGAGCTCTGTCAGTTTCCTAAAGACACAGATTCCCTTGCAGCCCTCTCAAATGATGACTTTTTTTTTTTCTCCCACATCTCACTGGGCATGGAGGTGGGATAGTCTTCTCTTGCCTTTCTTTGTGGTTTCCAGATAATTTCCCTTCCTCCTTAGCTTAAGAAAACAAAAGAACAAATGAGTTTTGAACCTCATGTCATCGTCATTTATGATGTCTCCTTGAAGCTGTCATCAACCAAACCCTAGGTCACTTCCTAAATTCTCTAACACTTTCAGTTCCTGGCTCGCTGTCACCTTCTTCATTACTATTCCTACTGTGGTTCTTGCAATTTTAAGATAAATGTGAATGAATTATATAGCACACTGCCTCCTTAGTTTTATGGTCTACTCCTCTCCATCTCTTATTTCCATCTCCCTACTTTAGACACTCACTCCCATGAGTACACCTATATCTGGTCATTACCTCTGTTAAATGAGAGCATTGAAGTCTATAAAGGTTCTTAATCAGTATGCTCTACTGCCTTCCCCTTGACATTCACGAAGGAGATGTAGACCTGGGTGAATTTGACTCAAGTTCTAATTTAGACTCTACTACTTACTAGCTGCCTGACCTTAAGCGAGCTCCTTAAGCTTTGCTTCAATTTCTTCATTGGAAAAGGGAAAATAATACCACCTATCTCAGAGGGTGGTTGTAAGGATTACATGAAATTATGTTGCAAAGCATAGTCTCATGCCTGACTCTTAAAATAGGACAGTTATAAAACTGTGACTTTTTGCTACCTTCTCTACTGAAGATGCAATGTGATGTACTAGTTAAGCATATATTTCTGCAGGTTGACTTCCAGGGTTCAAATCCCTGTTCCACTATTTTAGTCATGTGATCTTGATCAAATGTCTTAACTGTTCTGTGCCCCAATATCCATATCTGTAAAATGGGGATAATAACAGTATCTGTCTTGTTAAGTTGTTGTGAGAAGGGGTGGCAAACCACACCCACAGGTCAAATTGCCCACTGCCTGCTTTTGTAAATAAAGTTTTATTGGAACACAGTCACACCCATTTGCATAAATATTGTCCACTACTTTCCCATTATAATTACAGAGTTGAGTAGTTACAACAGATACCATATGGAATGCCAATCCTAAAATACTGACTATCTGACCCTTTACAAAAAAGGTTTGCAGACCACTGGTATATGCCATCATTCAAAACAGAATTGAATATAGTGCAAGCTATCAATAGCAATTACACATTTCTTTTCTTTGTAAAAGCCTACTTCAATTTGCTCAATCAAGAAGGGGAAGATGTTGGGGGTGGGAGGTGGGAGAGTGGGTAAAAATAAATCACTTGCATTGTGAAGTCCAATAGCAAAACTCTATAGCACATAACCTAACAGAGAAGCTCAGACTTCCCTGGAGGCAGTGATAGAGTTGGGCCTTTATTGGATCTTCATATCACTACCGATGCGGTGACCACTGTACCTCACATCAAGCATGAGTGATGCTTCCAAGGCTATCACCTACAAAAGATGCCTAAGTGAACCCAAGCTTCTTCAGCGAGGCGAGGAGGATGCTTACCAGTGAAACTGAAGAGTTCTCACAGAATAGAACAATAAAAATAGAGTTCTATTTTTTTATACATCTATAGTGGCTATGGAAACTAAGAGCAATGCATTCGTATGATAAAGAACATCTAAAAATCATTGGTTTCTTATACTTTACTGGGGAAAATATATAGAAATAGACTTCTGGCACAAGTTTAGTTGTACAGGGAAATAAAAGCACTTAATAAAAATGTGCTTATATACCACACATTGAAACACTATAAAAATATATCAAACTTTAATATTCCTCTAATTGCTCCAATGCGTCTATCCTGGCACTGGATATAACACATGGTAGAAACGAGTGCTTACACAAAATGCATTCCCATATTCTGTGTACTATTAACTCATGATGAATGGTCCAAAGGGTTTTTAACCAACTAAAGTTGGAAAACTGGAATTCTGTGGTAATTGTAGAAATAGGGTATAAGATTTACCAGCTAAGTTCATCTGCATATCTGTCTTGAATCCTGGAGTTTGCCACCTCCCAGCCTAGAAATATATTAAGATTATTTCAGTATCTTCTTCCTCCCCCTGTAGAATAGCCATGGAGATGCAATGAGATGTTGCATTTAAAGCATGTAGCATAGTGCCTGATATGTAATAAGTTCTCAGAGTTAGCTAGGAATCGTAGTTGTCACTGCCATTGTATCATAAAACCTGTAAATCACAGAATTACTGACTCTTGGAAGCCTATTTCAATTGGGGATGACTTCACTTCTACTATCGCTGAGGATTCTAAAATCCATAGCCAGTATTTTTGGACAAATTGGAAAATAAGAGAATTAACACCTAATAGGTCTTAGCATTCCTAAAAAGTGGGTTTACATCAAAGTTTAAGTGTTTCGCCGAACCGGTTTGGCTCAGTGGATAGAGCGTCGGCCTGCGGACTGGAGGGTCTCGGATTCGATTCCAGTCAAGGGCATGTACCTTGGTTGTGGGCACATCCCCAGTGGGGGGCGTGCAGGAGGCAGCTGATCGATCTCTCTTACCGATGTTTCTGGCTCTCTATCCCTCTCCCTTCTTCTCTGTAAAAAAATCAATAAATATTTTTTTTAAAAAAAGAAAAAAAGTTTAAGTGTTTTATGTTGAAATTTATGTTATCAAGTTTCTATCTATTTATAGACATTGCTCCAAAGGAGACAGGCAGATGGCCAACAGACACATGAAAAGATGTTCAACATCACTGATCCTCAGGAAATGCATGTCTAAGCCACAATGAGACCACCACACACCTGTCAGAATGGCTGGCATCAGAAAAACCACAAAGAATGTGTGTTGACGAGGAGGTGGAGAAAGGGAACCTTGTGCACTATTGGTGGAATTGTAAACTGGTGCAGACATTATGGGAAACAGTATGAATTTCCTTGAAATTAAAAATAGATCTACCCATATGACCCAGCAATCCCACTTCTGGGTATTCATCCAAAGAAGTAAAAAACACTGATTCAAAAAGATATATGCATCCCATATGTTCTTTGCAGCATTTACAATAACTCCAAAATCAACACTTGCAGTGTTTTCACAGACATGTGCAGTGTGGTGAGAATTTTGAGCTCATCATGGCATACATTCCCAATGAGGCAGAACAAGGTACTGGCTTTCTTCGATGGAACCACATCTATGACACATGACAATGCTTGTCTCAGCTGTCATAATGTAAGCAAGTGTCCTTTCACAGTTCATGTATGCCATGTTCTTGCATTTTTCTGCTTTTTGTTGGTGATTTTGCTGTTTAAAATTACCCTCAAGCACAGCACAGAAGTGTGTCTAGTTTTCCTAAGCACAGAAAACAGATGTGTTAGACAAGCTTCCTTCAGACACGAGTTAGAATTCTTTTGTCCAAGAGTTCAGTGGTAATGAATCAACAGTGTGTTTCAAATAAGGTGTCTTTAAGCAGAAACACACAAATAACAAGGTTATAAATTGACTGGTTGATGAAAATGTAATCAGAGGCTCACAGAATCCTAACCCTATATTTCCTGTAAGGGCAAAGGTCCAGTATGCACTAACTCTGTGCTTGTAGTGACTTCATAGAATATAACTACAGTGACTAATGAGTATCAGCTATACATAGGTATATATGTATATGTGTGTATAGGTATATAACATATAATGAGATATGTATATATATATATATATATGTGTGTGTGTGTGTGTGTGTGTGTGTGTGTGTTCATATGGAAGAAGACATGCAGGTTATGATTATTAAAATTGCTTTATTAACTCTTTGCCACACTCACAACTGTAAACCTACTTTTGCCCACCCCTGTACATACATATAATTGTGTGCGTATGGTTGTAAAGAATTCAATGATTACTAATATGAGTTGGGCCACTACTTTAATTTGTTTTAAGGCACCAGCAGTTTTCATACCATTACTTTTGTATGATCAGTACAAATGTCAAACACTGTAGAAAATAACATCTTAGTATTATTATAAAAAATCTAAGATATCCCCTAGGAGTTGGGGAAAAAAAATCTTCATTACCAAACAGGTTTAAAATATTAATTTCTGCCTTAAAATATGCATCTGCATTTCTCGTACTGCATGTATAAATTTTACTAGTGTCACTTCGTATACATTAGTGGAGGTAGTATTTCCAAATGCTTTTGAGATGACTGTAAATTCCTCAGAAAGGTAGCAAGTCTTAACAACAAATACTTAAATATTTAAACAGAAGTAAAATGCATGCCTTTGTTTTGTTGTTGTTAGTGAGAATTTTTGTTTTATTTTGTTTTGCTAATTTTCTTAATATAATTAACTGTCCCTATGGTATCCCTAAATTACACCCACTAATACATATAGGAAATAGCTTTCTAGAGAACTCACAGATTTTAAGGCAGAAGATGATCGTATCCAGAGTATGACTTGAAGGAATTATAAATGAAAGAGATAAACTTGGTTTGAAGTGATGGCAAAATAAAATTATTAAAGGGAAGAGGGACATTTTTTATTTTTAAATTACAGATATTATTGCCCAAAGGGAGTAATAGATAAATAGATCACTTATATTGCCTTCACGTCTAAAATATAATTTGATAAGAGGAAAAAGAGAAAGGATTGTGATTAAGAACACAAGGGAAAGAGGTGATATGAGTGGCTAAAAGAGGAGATACATTATAAATAAGGATTAAAAGTGAAGAAAAGGCTGAGGAAGTACTAACACCAGACACATATTCAGAAGGTAATTTGTATAGGAGACCATCTTTCAACAAACCCTATCATTCCAGCCCTTCCCTCACCTTTTCTTCAGGTGCTAGCCATGCTATAAGGTTATTAAAGGCGAAATTTGAATCTTTGAAGAGACAAGGCTGCACAACCTGGACTGACTTGGGGTTGCTCCCTTGGGGTTCACAGGGTGCTCTTTAAGACTGAATAACCCCATCGTGGAATATAATCTTGGAGGAAATGAATGCTCACTCCGTCATTTATCCTGTGAAAATACTAATTACAGGGCAGGAAGGAAGGAAATATCCTCTCTTCTCTTTGGGGCGTATGGGGAGAAGAAAGAAAGGAACCATGGGGTATAATTTCAGCCTGGACTCTGAAGCACAAAGTTGCAGGGTTTGTAATCATGGGAAACAAACTGGTCCTGGCCACGTGGACTGGAGCCAGAAGCAACTCAAGGAGCCAAGCTGGCCGATGCAATTATCATTCTCTGAGTGCTTTCCAAAGCCCTTCGGTTATTGTTAAGCATTGGAGAGAAATTTGCCTCAGCTACACTGGGGGGAAGTGGGGAGGGTCTAAGGCCACAGTGAAGACAGAAGAGCAGCAGTCAGTCCCTCTCTTGGCCTGAGTCACTGCTCGAGGCAGGCAGACGCAGCAGAACGGTCATGCCTTGAGGGTCACCTGCAGCAGAGCCAATACTATTGCCACTGGGAGAGGAGGCCAGCGTGGCAGAACCTAAAGACTTAGTCCTGAGCAAATAAAAAAATAAAAAAAAAATGCCTTTCAAGGAGGATTAATTTTCAGCAATGAAACAATAGGGGATCAATAGACAAGCTATTAACTTCCTTGGTAACTCCAAGGTCAGCAGGTTCAAAGCCAACTTGGGCTTAGTTTCAATGTTTGAGTTTCTTTACAAAGTATCTTTCAATTGGGGTTTTAGAGCCTTTACTTTGGAATCAGAAAATGATGGAAGAAAGTGCAGTCTTTCATTTGTTATAAAAACATCTCCCATCACTTAGTTCTCTCCTCTCGCCCTCAGCAACTAAGCCCCCTGGGGTGTTTCCCTTTAATGTCTCACCTTTGTCCTCTTCCACTGGTTTTACTAAAGACGGATGGTTGGCCCCAGTGTGACAACACACGGCCTTGTGTGGAATGGCAACTTTATTTCTCCAACTTTGAAACTTATCAAGTAAAGTGACTGAGAAACCCATTCAAAGCCATTGGAAGAAAGGTGGCTGAAGTTAAAACAAATTTCAGCTCTTGGTCTCCATTGATCTCTGGGGTAAATAGAAAAAAAACTAACAAGGTTACTGGCCTTCTTCTGATTAGCAGTCATTATTACTGTGCTGTTTTCACACCTCGGTGTACCTTCTTAGTTGGGACCATCCAGTAAAACAATCAAAATGGGCATTCTTTTTTTTTAGATGGAAAGGCAACCATTTAGATTCTAAACTTGTAAAGTTGTGGCTTTGAGTTGCAAGAACTCACTTGGACAGCCACCATAAGCATAAATAATGAGCGCCCGAAAAACCAAACTTTGGTGTTATAAAATATGGATTTCAATTTTGCTCAGTAAAGAAAATGGGCATCTCTAAATCAAGAAAGACAGGCTATCTCTTTCAGGAGATAACAGTCGAGTTAAATGTAAGCATAACTAATGAAATAAGCAAAAAGACTCATTCCTATTGTGACCATGTTTTAAACTGCACTTTTAGTCCTAGCAGCGATAAGAAGGTTGAAATAATGAAGCAATTTTCGGGGGGTGTGGTGGGGGGAGAATGCCCAGCCAGCATGGCTCAGTGGTTGAGCATCAACCTATGAACCAGAGGGTCAGGGTTCAATTTCCGGTCAGGGCACATGCCCAGGTTGCAGGCTCGATCCTCTATAGGGGTTGTGCAGCAGGTAGCTGATCAATGATTCTCTCTCATCATGATGTTTCTATCTCTTCCTCTCCTTCTCCCTTCCTTTCTCTGAAATCAATAAAAACATTTTTTTAAAAAGAGTAACAGGACCATGTGGATTATTCAATAAATGGTGGTGGGACAACTGGCCAGACATTGAGGGGTGGGGGTACAGAGGTATCATCACTTACACCAAAATAGTTTCTGGTGGATATAAAGGTAAAAAAAATAAATGTGTCAAAATTGTCCAAAAAAAAAAACACACTGCAATTTTAAAAATAATATTGGAGTGGGGAAGCAAGATACATAACCCAAAAGCCTTTAAAAAAAAGATTATTATCTATGACTACATAAAATTTCAAAAGAGTAAAAAGACAAATATGGTAGGAAATGCAACATAATATGACAGGTAAACTACTCAATTTATAAAAATTTCTGATAAATCATGTCAGAACCAATTTTTTCATTCCCTCCAAAAGTAAATAATATGACTAGACACTTGGCAAGAAAAAAAAAATGCAGTGGCTTTTCAATGTATGTGCAAATACATCTTCAAAATTAAAGAAATTTAATTTAAAACCATGAAATGATATTTTATCATATTAATAAATACAGAAAAAAGTTTGAAAACGAAGTGTTGGTAAGAGTGTTAGAAGCAGTCTTTCCCAGGCAACCGTTGGCGGGAGTGTAAACAAGCCTTTGGGAAGACAATTTGGCTACATGTAAAACATTTCAAAATTCACATTCCCTTTGACTTAGTAATTATACTTCAATCCATGTTTCCCAATAGATGTGTTCTCAAACATGGGCAAAGAGTATCTAAGCCTGCATTAAAAATTTGGAAACTACTTCAACATTCGCTGGTGAGGAGTGAGCTAAGTAAAGGACATCACAATCGTATATTGCAATACTGTGCAGCCGTTAAAAAGATTGAGGTTGACTTCTCCGGGCTGATAAGAAAGGACTTCCAGGAGATAATGGTAAGTAATAAAAGCAGGACAAAGGTATTATAGATTTTATATGAACATACCCACACACACAAGAAAAATATACTGGCAAGGACCAACCCTGGAAAATATCTATCATACCCGACATGGCCAAAGTCCCTTGGCTTTATCAGCCCATCGTCACATTGCCAGTGGATAGTGAAGCGGGGACCCAAACCCAGATCTGTCCGACGCCCACGAGCACGCCATTAATCACGATGCTGTATGCCATTTGATGATGCTAATAGGACAAAGGTAGCAAGAAAACAAATGGCAAGACATTGCCCACTTTCTATTTCCCAAACAACCTGGTGTAAAAATGAACAGAGCCATAATAAAGGAAATAATGGAATTTTACCAAAGAAAGGCATATTCATCTTTTAGTCCTTGAAAGGAAAAGGCCTATGTGGCAGAAGAATGTTTAGCTCCGTCTCCCCTTCTCAGGGATAATCCAAAAAGACAACCAGAATTCGTCAACATTAAGAACCTCTTGTCACTTATATGAGTTTGAGGTGCAGAGCCCGCCAGACTGGAATTCTTATCATCCGGCCATCCATAAAGCTCGGTGCTTTCCTTCCTGGCTTTAACTAAATTCTCTTCCATTTAAAAATTAGATAGATCTCCAGCTTGTTGGACAACACCGTGTGTCAAATAAACCTACCTTATCTACAGCTAGATAGATAAGCATCCCGGCAACATCCTGCCCACTCATTGCGAAGGAGTGACAAATCCCAGGTGAGTTCTGAAATTTGCAGCCGTACAACCTGACAAAACTGTATTCTAGTCCTCGCGTTAATGTTTTCTATGCCAACGCTAACCATAATAGCTGCGCAGCCCTCAAGAATTTACTTCTCTTTGGGAACAAATTCTAATACCAAGGGGCAGGCCAGAGCCCACAGGCCATCTCTACGTCCCACGATCCTGTCACCCAGATGAGGCAAGCGAGCCAGGGAAACCAGGAGCCTTGTCCTGGGCTGATCAAATTCTCTCCACCAGGGATCTGAAGTTCAGATCCAAGTGGCTGGGAGACTGCTTTATTACTGAGTCAGGTGGATGGCAGCACCCCGGAGAGAAGTCCATGAATTTCTGCTGCTGAAGTTTCCAGAGCTCCTGACATCACCCTTGTCAGGCTTCCACGGTGGTTCTTCCATGCTGTGGGCCACGACCCCTCCCCTTAAGCTGTCCAGAGACAGACTCGCTTGTTTTCAGCAGCAAAACAATAAGAAGAATATGCTTCTGGTGGTTGCCTGCCCAACCCCCATTTCCCTTATTACAAAACCCTCATTTGTCTGGCATAACAATATATCTGGTGAAAGACTCTCCCATCTTCCCTTGCAGCTAACACAAGGACCCAGTCCCGGTCAATGAAACAAGCTGAAGTCACAGTGGAGCTTCCTGAGAACCTGCTGAGAGGTGACTGGTGCCACGGCCTTTCATCTTTTGTGCCTACTTCCTTCCTTGGCCAGAATGCGTTTGTGATGACCAGGGGTGGACCTGCTGTCTTGTAACCCCAAGGCTGAGGCCACACTCTAAGGAAGACAGAACAGGAATAGAGAAGGAGCCTGTGTTCTCCAAGGCATCCTTAAACAGCTGCAATAGCCCCACCTCGTGGATTCTTAAGTGAGAAAAATGAACACCCAGCCAATTAAGCCGTTTGGACAGGCTCCTGAAACCACAGCCGGCACCATCCCAAGGGCGCACCACCTCTCGGGGAGCCTCTTGTATGAATTCAAGTCAATGCAGGCATTACGAGAGAACCTACCCGTTCAAGCTGAGGCAGGAAGGGACATACTGACAAATAAGGTCCTCCCCTTATGGGTAAAGCACACAGGCACAGAACTCACTCTACTACAAGGCAGACTTACACATGTGATAAACCGAAATGCAAATATAAATGCTGTGCAATGAAATATGACCAAGAGAAGAAAGTTCAACAGCAGAGGTGGTAACTGATCCAGGCCTTAAGGAATAAATAAAATTGTGACAGGCAGAGGGCCCACAGGCCAGGCACAGAGAATTAAAAAGTTCATCTGCTATGATTCCCTAACCACTTACTAACAATGGCAGCTGTCATTTACCGAGCACTTTCCCTGGACCCATTGTTTTACTTGCATCTTCTCAGTAAATCCTCGGAATGGACCACAGAAAAGTGAGGAACTATTATTAGCACGCCCATCTTACAGATGGAAAGATGAAGAGCTGTGACCTGAAGTCCTCTCTCCAGGATCCCAGAGCTAGTAAAAGGCAGAGATAGGACACTGGCATGAGTCAGTCTGGCTCCAGAGTCTGGCCTCTTAAGTTTCTATGTACAAATGCTTAAGAACATCACTCCAAAAATTTCAATACAAATTCAAACTCACCTCATTAGAACAAAAAAGACACTGATATCACCCCAGAAATCCCAAGGGTTTTAGGAGCCATGTGTCAGGACATGGGCTAAGTGTTAGATGAAATGTTAGAGCAAAAGATTCTCTTAGCACCCGATTTGGGGAGCTCTGTGTCAGGAACCAGGGCAGAGACCAATTCATATTTCTTATGATGTCACAGTCCGGCATCTCTAATGTGCCCATTTATGCAAATCGACTTTGATAACTACTGGGACACCTTGGCCTCCCTAAAGGGTAGGTGTCACCAATCCAAGGTGACTCTTAAGGTCAGACAATTAAGGGAGGGGGGAAACTTAGAGGAAAACGAACCCGGCTGGTCAGAGGGAAACTGAACAGCCCAGAGCTGCAGACCATCGCTGGCCAGTGGTGCCGGCATGATGGACGGGCCCCTCCGAGGCTGCCTCTGATTGAGCCAGATTGTCAAAAACAGACAGTAAACCAGGACAGAGAAGCAAGAAGTTAGATGGTGCTGTCAACCTGCCAGGGGACATGCAGCACAGAGTGTTGGACTTGCATGAAGAGTGAGAAGGGAAAGAGGGGGAAGGCGGTGGGTGAGTTTTGTAAACAGCCTCCAAGGACACCTGGGAGGAAATCTGGGGCAGCAGATGTCAGGCCAGTGACGAGTTTGCAGAGGGAGCATCTCATCACCCTCCAGCAAATGAGGTTCTCAGCCGGCTCCAAGTCTGCAGGCTGAGGGGAGCCAGCAGAGGGTCCCCACCTTCTAGCAGGTCTCTGAAACTCCAGGAAGACAAGCAGCACCTGGGGGCAGCTTTTGGGTGCTGAGCACCAGTGATGAGCCAGAGATGTGGGCCCCTGTCCCCATCCCTCCCTGAAGTGAAGGGATGCACATAGGGTCCTCAGCAAGGCTTGGATCTGTTCTGGGGCCACTACTGGTGACTCCTGAGAACAGTTAGGGCAGCTGCTTCATGAATTTCACCTTCAAATTTATTGTCAAAGGAGAGGCCAGTTAGTCCGCAGCAGACCAAGGAACTGGAAAATCCCCGAGGAAATCCAGTGAGTCCAGTGTGCTCACACTGTGCTCTGCAAAGTCCTAGGGGACGTGAACATGTCCCAGGGACACAACTAGTGAGCATTGGGGAGACACAGCAAGCAGGGCTCCAAGCAGAGCAGCTTCCTTCCTTCCATGGCTGTCAAGTGAGAGCTACAACATGCCAGGCACTGTGCTGAGCATTCCACGTGTGCTTGCACTTAGTTCTCATAGCAACCAACTTAGGTGACGCTATTAATATTCCTATTATACAGGTGAGGTAGATGAAGCACAGAGAGGTTAAGTAACTTGCCCAGCATCACAAAGCCAGCAATTGGGATTTAAATGCAGCTCTTTGCCACTGGGTTATACAGGGGCCCTCGCTAAGATTTCCTGTGATGAAAGGATTTTCTCCCTGCACACAGAAGAGGGTTTATCTAAGGTGCCTCAGAGGCAGCAACTTCACACCGATAGCCAAGGGCTTATCAAACTCTCCGATGGCAGCTCCTCGGTAGTGATGGCCAACGGCTCCTCTGCCATCTGTTGAAATGAGGAGAATATTAAACATTGACCTCTTGTGGCTCAGGCAGGCTTTGTGAGTTTTAAGGATGTAACGTCTGAACGTCCTGTTGTATAGTTACACTGGAAACTTCACGGTGACCCTCCTGCAGACATCACTCTTTCTCAGTCCCAGAGCTCAAGGAGGCGCAGGGGCCGATTGGAAGGCTTGATCCAGACAATCGTCATGAAGGTAGCATCAGAAAGAGAAAAGGCACAGGTAGTAAAATGGGCAAGAAAGGTGGAGATGGTGGAGAAAATGCTGAATGAGTAAGGGAGATGGACAAATGCATGCTATAATTTTTATTAAAGAAGGAAACAGTTTATCTTCTGATTAATGGCTGTTTGTCTTTCTGAGACCACGAGAGACAGCCATGTTTTTTCTCCCTTGGCTGGAAGAAGGGTCATTTAAAGGTTACGCTCAATTTCAGTCTATTTCCTTTGCTTAGGTGTCTGGCAACCAGCTTCTCCCCGACAATGAAATTGAAAACTATCCTAAATGAGTGGACTGTGTGTTGTTATGATCTGGCTTCACATTCTTTTTGGGAAGTGGGCAGATTATTTAAAAATTATTATGCTATGAATGGGAGAGAATACGCGCTGGCCCAGGAAACGTGTGCTCAAAATAGA
Organism: Myotis myotis; assembly: GCF_014108235.1. Lineage (NCBI taxonomy): Eukaryota > Metazoa > Chordata > Mammalia > Chiroptera > Vespertilionidae > Myotis > Myotis myotis. The sequence continues at coordinate 16,454,683 of NW_023416368.1, read as the reverse complement.
TGTGGTCCTTTCTCACCCAGGATTTTTTTTTTAAATATATTTTATTGATTTTTTACAGAGAGGAAGGGAGAGGGATAGAGAGTTAGAAATATCGATGGGAGAGAAACATCACTCAGCTGCCTCCTGCACACTCCCCACTGGGGATGTGCCCGCAACCAAGGCACATGCCCTTGACCAGGACCCTTGAGTCCACAGGCAGATGCTCTATCCACTGAGCCAAACCGGTTAGGGCAACACCCAGGATTTTTTGAGAAACAATTCCCACTCTGGAAAACAAAGTCCAAGAAAAAAGTAAATTGCTATTTTAATTTTTTAAAATTTAATTTATAAATGTTTTTAAAATGTTTAATTAACTTAAGATGTTTATAATATAAAAATAATCTGAATCAAAATGGGAATATTAGCATCTCGGTGGTAGGCACACAGCTCTTGCTCTGTGCTTTCAAAATGTATCATCCTTTTGAAAATAAACTCAAATTGCTGAGAGACACACCAGCTGGCATGAGAAACAAACCCTGGACAGACTGGTGCTTGGGATATAAACAGCTCATATTTTGAATTTGAAGTCAGATAAGATTAAGGAAAGAATAAAACCCAATCTCCAGTCTTCTCCTTGTCTGATCATTCAAGGACATTAATAGAGCCCCACTGTATATCTGGTACTTTCCCAGGCTTCAGGACATAAGGGCGAATGGAACAGATAAGGTGCCTACCTTCCTTGAGCCTTGAGTCTAGTGGAAGAAACAGTAAGCAGTAAACAAACGAGTAAATAATTACACACTGTGGCAGTGCTCTGAAACAAAAGCAAATACCCGGGTTGAGATAGAAAACAGTGCTGAGAGGGCTCTGCCCAACTAGGACAGGGTGACCACTGATGGCCTCTATCAGGATGTTCTATTCAACTGAACTAAAGGAAAAGAACAGGAGAAGAACAATTCATGGGAGGTCAGTGGATGTGTACAGCCCTGACGCAGGACAGAGGTACCCAAGTCCCAAGAGGAGAAGATGTCCATATTGGCTGGCACACATCTTTGAGGAGGGAAAGGAACTGAGATGAGGTTCAAAAACCAGTCCAGGGCCAGAGCAGACATCGCTTTGGCCATATGGCAGGGACTTGGCCTTCAGTCCAAAACAAATATAGTAGTCACCACAGTTGCAAGGAAGTAACAGGTCTGTTCATCCCCTACCTGCTACAGCTCCCCAAACTCCACCCCATGACTGCCTTCTGGTGGAGGAGATAAACAAGAAAAGAGCGATGCTACTTTACATAGTAGTGGTATTTGTATTTCAATGCTCTGCTACAATGGAGTCACTGGCAACCAGGATGGAGCAATCTGTCTGCACATCATCTATCTGAAACTCTTCATGCTCACACATCCGATCCATCAATATTGTATGAAGGTGAAAAAGGACAAAGCCTGTGTTCTCAATGTACATGCAGACAATTCATGAGCCTCTCTTACTGCATTTGCCGCCCCCGAGATGTGCTCCCGACAAGCCCAATAACCAAGTGATACTCAGCCACTTTTTCAGAGCTTTGGTAGACCAGCAGGTCCAGAGTTGCATTTTTAAGAGCAACACTCTTATAATCCAGAGAGGCTTTTGGCCTGCACAAGAATTTCCAAGATATAGAAAATAGATTGATTCAAAGTTGAACACAATTCGGAAAGAACAAAACTGAAGTCTCAAGGGTAGATACTTTTTAGTCAAAAGCATTTAAGGCAGTAAATACAATTTCGTGGGGAGCCAATTTATAGCTAATAACCGTCAGGGGAAAGAAAACTATATACATATGTAATGTATACATATGTATTATATAGGCACATATAGGTGTGTATTACATAATATATGCATATGTATTATCTATGCATACATATATATGCATGCCCCAAAGGAAACTGCGGTAATGGCAGAGAGTTTCCGTTTTCATATTTTTAGCTGTGTTATTAGGAACTCATTAGGAGTCAATTACCATTTAATTTCTCTAAAATATCCAATTATGGTTTTGCTATCCAAGGATATACTTTTTCTAAATCTCCCTTCATATGATATAAGCCATATAAAATGAAAATTTTGCCCTTTTCCCCCACCAAAACTGGGTCAATTTTGAGCTACACATTCCAACAGCCCCTTCAGGGGAACCAGAGAGACTAGCCTGACTCACATAAAACTGCTGGTGGCTAAGCATAAGGATGCCCTCTTAATTCCCCTCCTTTTGTAATGATGAGAGCAACGCAAAGTGTTTATCCAAATCCACTCTTCAACAAATATTTGTCCCAAACAAAGAAAAGGTATACAGAAATTTACTGTTAGAAAAAATAGTAAAAAAAAAAAACCAAAATCATTTCTGACAGAGAGAGACAAAATACACTAAAAATGTAATTATCTGGCATGCCTTAAAGCTGGTCCTATTTTAAATTACTTTGCATATAAATATCAGTTATCCCAATGGGATAATATAAAACCCAGAGAAATGCCTAGAAATGACTGGGTTATAAATCTGGCATGATAGTTGCCAAAGTTACACAGGAGAGAAATGCCTAACTCCCTTCCCCACACCTCCACTGGCCTTCAGCTCTCTCCTGTGAGGCAACGTAAAACTTCCTGATAGTGAAAAAAAGAAAAACACTTGGAAGTGAATCAAAATAACTGCATCAGACAAAAATCAATAAGACTGATCTTCAACTCAATTATTTCCCCTCTGAGGATGCAGAGCTCTCATGACGAAGTATTTGTACATACACAATTGGTATATATTTGGTTTGGGGTTGTGTGTGTGTGTGTGTGTGTGTGTGTGTGTGTGTAACACAGAGCTACGTCTCAATCCATGCCACTATTTCAAGGCCTCAGAAGATAGGAATCAGCAAATTATTGGGGAAAAGGTTGTTGTCTGGCTGTAAACTACAGATGGTAAAGTGTAGATAATTTTAGATTGAAATGCTATCCAGAATGTGGACAGAAGAGTTTTCCAGGATTAAGAGGATAAACTTCAGTTTAGCTCTAATATTCTTTGGCTCATAGAAGAGAATTTCAAGTTCCCTGCCCCCAAATAATCAAAATTCTCAAGAGTAGAAAATCCTTTTTGTAGTCCCTTGATACCAACTTGAGCGTGGAAAGAGGCCCAGGCAAAGCATGCCTTGTGCCCTCGAACACCAAACCATTTTTTATACAAGTGAGACAATCGTTCAAATAAAAAGCAAGGGCAGAACTGAAAATATTTGGGGAGTGTAGTCATCATAAACGTTGCAGATGAAAAAAGCAAAAAACCAACCAAGACTCTCCCCTTAATCAACATTCAGTCAGGTTCCTCTAAGCCCTTTCCAACTAAGCCTCTGGTTTTCAAGAACAAGAACCTTGCTGAATTTGCATCTGATCATCTTCCATATCTAATCAAATTTCCCTCAGGTAATCAGATCACTCTGGCATGCCTTCAGCAAGAATCCTCTTAATTCATTTACTCAGGAATCGCCTCTTATTCCTGATGTTTCTGATCAGCCATTTCTCATCCACTAGCCACCGCACACTGCTCCTTTGGCTTAACCCCCACTTGTCCAGGTTGTATTTGAAACTGCGCCCAGTTCTATCCTTATGTCTCTAGTCCCCTATTGCAATGGTTCCTGAATAAATGTTTCTACCACTTTCACTACTGCCCAGCTCTGGTTTGCTTTGACAAAAAAAATATCACAAACGGGCAACAAATAAGAAAAAGTGTTCACAAAAGGGCATTTTTGGATGGATTGCATGTATGTGAGCACCTTCTGTCTTTTATTGTTTTAAAGTGTTAGTTCAAACATTCTTTTTCTTCTTTCTTCCACAGAAGTCCATGATGGCTACAGGAATTCAGGGTTCCCCACGGCTCCCCTGCACTGTGTCTTTAAGGTGGCTCTTCCGGATTTACAGAGAGAGCCACATTGCAAAACAATGTGACCATCCAGGGTAACTGGTCTACAAAGAAACTTACAACGTGGCCAGGCCACCTTGAGCCTAATCGCTTCAACTCTTTTCAACCTTGTCTTCCTCAATGACCAGTGCAGTTCAGGATACTGTTCTCATGACATGTTCTCTTAGCCATCTTAGCCAGTGCTGAGAGAGTAGAAGGAAGCATTTGAAAGATTTTTAACAACAATATCCAGAATAGGTATCTGTGAGGGAGGAAGGACATCCTAATGATACATGGGAAATGCAATGAACCCAGAAAATGCCAAGCGCCATACATTCTGGTTGACTAAAGTGGTGGAGTGTGTTTTTGGAATTGTCTTGTAGGATGAAAGCTGTGAAGTAAACTAGAAAGGCAGAGATGAGCATCTGGGTTCTAGCCTCTATTCTGACCTTTCTGGCAGAGTAATGGCATTCATGGGAACCAGTAAGAGCTATGCCTGAAAAGGAAGGGGTGGTGTGTAGGGTGGATGTACAGCCCACAGAACCCATTAAACGTCCAGGAAAGGAGGAAGGATAGCACCTCCTGGGCAAGGTGAGCCATCAAAGCTTTTGAAGAAAGTGAGGGCCCTGGTTGCAGCTGTGATTTAGAAAGTTCCTAGAGGCACTTCTTGACAACTCCACGGGGAAAACACCACAGGCAGGGAGAGAAACCAGCCGGGAGGCTACCGTGATAGCACAGATGGGAGATAATGAGGGTCTGAAGCGGACAAGGCAGTAGGGATGTGAGATGACGGAAACAAGGCAGCCCTGGAAAGAGAGCCAAGACAATAGGATGTTCTGTTTGGAACATTCCAGCTTCCAGGGATGGCGTTTGGAACTGAGCTGCTTGGAACAGCGGGTCACGAGAGCAAAAATAGGTAACAAGCTTTTGCAAATACAGAGAATCAGAACCAGTTAAACTTCATTGAGTCCCTGCCAGGCTCCAGGCCCCTTTAAATTACAGATGAGGTGTTGAAACAGAGCAAATGCATCCACACAAGCAAACATATGCAACCTGCTACAAGACAAACCAGATTGTGCAGATGGCTCTTAGGAGCAGTGCTGCTCAGTGGGTCAGTTCTGGGAATTGCTTGACCAAATTCTCTGCCTCCCTCACTTAGCAAACTCTTTCCCCTTGTCCTGGGGTTGCTTGGTGACAGTGCCTGGCCAGTTGCTAGGCTCATCCTAATCGCTGGCCTCTCTCCCTGGGCGAGGGCACCCTTGGCTCATGAACGCTGCCACTGAAGCCCCAGCCGGCTCTGAGAAACCTGGTGGTTCATTCCTCTGCTTGACAACAGCCTTCTTGGTTCTCCCCCAGCTTCAGGGTCTCTGATTTGGGAGAAATGTCCCCTTCCCAGTAAGGATTTCTAAAAGACTCCAGCAGACTCTGGAGTTCAGGCCTGCTTAGCTTTCATGCAGACTGTTCTTTCATCCAGGGAACCATGAGCTTTTGCCCCCTTCCCTCCACTCTGCTTCTTGGATCTATAAGCAACCCCCCAAAAGCCCACCAATCTGAGATTAATAAGCTATGGATTCTCCCACGTGCAATCAAGCACTGAACTGTAGGCGCGCCAATCCCGAGAGCACCATGCTGTTCTTTGCTCCTCTGAAAACACCGTGAGGGAACCAGAGGGGAGAGACCTAGCCTTTATTACTTACATCTGGGGAGGACCTGATGGTAGCCGGTGGTCAGGTGAGTGTCAGCACTGGGCCAGGGTAGGCTAGAGGCTTATCTAGCAGAGGGGAGGGGGAGGGAGCCGTGCTGGGAAAGGCCTGCGTGCAGACCAAGGACAAAAGGAGAGCCTGGTGAGGCTTGTGCTGCTTTGCTCCCTGTGGCCTCTGGCCAGACGGACACCGTTCCACGAACTGGGAGGGGGACTGGGCTATATCCTCGCTTGACCCTACAACACTTAAAAAACAACAAAGCTTAACTATGAATGCTGATATGGAACAACCTCTACACTCGCAGTTCATTGCAAAAGAAAAAGGCCACTCTTTGAGCCAGGAAAGGGGCTCTCAATGCTGGCATTTGTACCAAATAACTCTAGTTGGAAACTTTCTAAATTATGAGCGGTCAATCTCAGAGAGCAGTGCCCACAGGTGTGTCCCTGCCCCTGCCTCCGGCCATCGGTCAGCATTAGTCAGGGGAAATGAAACTCACAATGAAGTTATTCTAGTCACTACCCTCTATTCTATGGAAATCGGTACAAACTAGTTTTCTGCTAATGTCTTGTTACCAAGATACCATTTTTCCAATTACTCACAAAGAGCAGAGATTATTAACCCTGTGGTTTTATTCCAGTGGGACTGTTCAAAACCGCACTTCCTGCCATCCACAGAGGTTAAGTAATAAATTATGAATGGCACAATGATAATGAAATTCTCAGAACAAACCTCTGTTAGCTCCAAATAGGTTTTCTTGGGAGGGAAACGGGGAGGGGAGCAAGGAGCGGTATTAGTAGTGTGAAGGTCTGCTGTGCTCAATTTGATTTATAGAGCCATGAGGAAGCCCCCAGGCCCTCTGAAATGTTCCCCTAGTTCCAGTCAACAAATAGTGTCAAGCCACAGTGTCTGGGAGATTTTGAATTAAATGCAGTAGAAACCAATAGCAGCGGCGCCTGCTGCCAAATTCCCTTACCTGGAATCTCCTGAGAAATCTCACCAAAACAGAACTTGTTACCAAACTCTCACCCCGGCAGCTTTCTCTGGGCAGAAAGGGGATCGATCGCATTGGAAATGGCTGCCTGGCTTCATTCTCCTTCACAGGGCCCTGGGAGGCCCTGAGCCAGGTGGGCGGACCAGGTGCAGATCATTGAGAGGCAGAAGGGGGTGCGGCCGGTCCTCAGAGTCCTTGAAGGCGGAACCTGGGCTCTGGCTACAGCACCTGTACACCAGTAAGCTGTGTAAAAGCTGTCGCAGCCCCTGGGGCGGAGGGGGGCAGAAATGCAGAATCACGGGCCCCAGCCCAGACTCACAGAACCTGCATTTTAACAAGGTCCCTGGGTGATTCCTAGGACATATTTCTGGAGTAGCACGAGTGTTGAGAAATGCTTGCCGTCAAATACAAAGCAGCAGGAAAGAGGAGTCCCTCCCTTTCAGCCTCGCCTGGCAAAATGTTCCAGACGTGTTATTATCTCAGATCTTGGCCTGACACTGATGCCCTGGGAAGACACTCCTGCAGGGCAGCACGCCCTCCTGTTCTTCCTGCGCCAGGCAGTGGAAGGAGGAGGAAGGCTACGATGGAGGCTTTGTTCCAGGTTTAATCACTCATCACTCTGATGTCAGGCAAGTTCTCTGCCCTTCCACACCTCATTCCCACGTGTGACATGAACACTTTAGAAGTAGACCATCTTCTAAGCCCCCTCCTGGGCAGTGCCAGTCTACATTTCTATCAATGAGAACAGTATCCGCTAAGAGGGCTCCAGATCACAGATAAAAAAGCCCTCCAATGTCTTCCCTTCATTGACCCCTGGATTAGACAAGGCCCTCTTGTCAGAGCCCCTTTTGATCATGGTTGTGCTTCCCACTCCATCACTCTGTTGGAAGACCTCACATTTACCTGGAGGCCAGGTGGCCTGCATCTCCCGGACTCTGCTTCAGGGAGTCCTCGTAGTTAACTCAGAAGGCAGATGTCTGGAAGTCTAAGCTGGTCAGAATATCAGGCTCCAACACACATCCACACCGAGACTCAATGAAGATGAGTATTTCAGCTTGCTTGGTATTTGCCATCTTAGTTTTCCAAAACCCATGCGTCTGTAAGCACAGCTGATTACTCCTTAACATAGACTCCAAGGGTAAAAGGTCTCCTTAAAGGTCAAGTGCCCCTAATTATATTTAAATATCTGCCGGGAGCCGGTCCATGCTTGCTGTTTCAAGGGACCTGGCATATATGGCATACTGTTCTTAATATGTTTACTCACCTTCTTGGCACTATGTGTTTTAACCAAGGTCTCTGAGAAAGGGTGTTTCCCCAGGTAGGGATTTTCCCCTGAAGTTAGGGAGGGAATAAAACCTCTTAACTAAGTGCCAGGTGGGTAATTAATCACTTTAACTATGAACAATCATGCTTAAGCTACATAATCTTTATTCCCTGGAATGGAGATAAGAAACGCCCTAACCTTTGTAATAGAGATTGATAGGATTGAATCAACTGGTATAAATACAGATGTAATAAGACAGCAAGAGACAGAACTTAGAACACAGAACTTAGAATACAGAGCTTAGAACAAAGAACTTAGAACACAGAACTTAGAACACAGAACTTAGGACACAGAATTTAGAAGACAGAACCTACACAGAACTAGAGACAGAAGAACTTCGCTGGAGAGAACATGGCAAAAGATCCTGGACTGAACCTGACTACAGAAATGGGCAAGAGAACCTGACTAGAACCTGGTGACTGAACCTGGCTGGAGAACCTGGACAGAACCTGGCTGGAGAACCTAGCAAGAGAACATGGACACAGAACCTGGCTGGAGATCTGAAGCAGAACCTCTCTGGAGATCCAGACCAGAACTTGGCTGGAGATCCTGGCTGGAGATCCTGGCTAGGCTGCTGATCAACTGAACGCTGCCTCCATGTCATTCCTTCTTTGCCGACTCCGTCCACACCTTTGCGGACCCCTGGACCTGCTGGGGCAGGACACCGGCAAATATCCCCTTTGCAATACCCTGAAACATTTTCTTTTTGTCTCTGAGTATCCCTATTACTAAGAAAGCCAATGGCAGTTCTTAGCATTCCACCTGTTTTCTAGAAAGTTCCCTCAGCTTATGGATCACAGATCTGACTTCCAGTCACACTAGCTACTGGGACTGGCTCTTCCTTGTAAAGCCCCACTATTCAGGGTAACACAGCTATTCTTTAACTAAGCATCCCCAGTTCCTCCTCAGAGATTGGCTCAGTTTCCTTCGTATGTTCACGTCCCTTTAAGGAGCAGCACTTGGACTGGAAATCAGCACCTGCTGGACATGGAAGAGAGCAGGACTGAGTCGTGGATGTTCTGCTGGTTCTCTTCTTTGAACAGGACATGAAAGGAGACCATCGTGTGGCAGGATGGCATCGAGGTATCAGCTATGTTTTCTCCTTCCCGTGTGTCTCCCAAACCACGAGACCAGGTTGTGAGACCTTTGTGCCCCCTTACTCCTGGGAGGTTTGTGCTGCAAGTGCGAGAGCAGAAGTTGTCCTCAGAACACCCTTGACTTTGGTTTTCCAGAATCTTGTAAGCCTTGGCAAACATGGGGTGGGAGGTGGTAACAGGAAGAGCAGAGAGAGTGGGATGACTTTGAAGCAGAGAGTTTGTGGAAGCAAGAGAAAAAAAAAAAGAGAAGGAGATCAAGACAACTTATGAAGTAGTGGAGACCTTTGCCATGTGGTGCTTAAGAGATGTGGCCTGGCCCTAACCAGTTTGGCTCAGTGGATAGAGCGTCAGCCTGCGGACTAAAGGGTCCCAGGTTCGATTCTGGTCAAGGGCATGTACCTTGGTTGCAGGCACATCCCCAGTAGAGGGTGTGCAGGAGGCAGCTAATTGATGTTTCTCTCTCATTGATGTTTCTAGCTCTCTATCCCTCTCCCTTTCTCTCTGTAAAAAATCAATAAAATATATTTTTTAAAAAGAGATGTGGCCTGATCTTGGAAAGGGAACCAGCTGCCTGGAGGATGAGGGGGTTGGACTCCAGTCATTGGGGATTAAACCTGGGTAAATAAATATCTCTGGACCCAAGCTTGGCACAGAAATAACTATGATATTTGTCTTCAGGAGACCCCACCCTCCCCACCTCAGATTCCAGCGGAGGGCCTGATGGATTGAAAATGAAGGGATCCTTTCCCATGTTCTGTCTCCAAAAGTGGGATGGACCCCCACAAAGGGGAGGGATCCTCCAGAAATGACTGAAAGTTACTGTCCTTACAGCCCTCAGCTTGGAACTTTAGTCTGATTTAGAGAATATGAAATGCTTTATTTTTGCACTTGTACTGATTGCTTAAATTTTATTTCCGGTATAACTGTATAAAGTATTGTGAAGGGACTCAAAAGTCAGATTTCTTGCCTCAAATGAAAGTGCTGTCTAATCTAGAATAATGCTTTGATTTCTCTTGGTAATAGAAGAAACTGTAGCCCAATATAAAGCAATTGACGCCTTGCTGTGTCATTTTATCTGTGACTTGCTTTCCTTACCTGATAAATGGATAATAATGCATGACTTCAAGAAAGTTTATTGGTAGAATTCTAGATGCCCATGTAGGTAGCCATGTTAAATTTCTAATAACCATCGGATTTGTAGAAATTGTTTAGGGCATGGGTTAAAGCTTAGGGTCCAGGGTTGGAACATCTGGGTTTAAACCCTGGCTTTGTGTGACTTTGGGCAAGCTAGTCATCCCCACCCCCCCCCACCCCCCACCCCCCCGCCACACACACACACACACACACACACACACAAAAAAAAAAAACTTCAGTTTTTTCATCTAAAAAATGGGGATAATAATAGTAGCCAGTTTGTAGGGTTTGGTGAGACTTAAATAACATAATCCATGTAATGTTCCTAGCACACTGCTTGCTACATACTAAATGCTAATTAACTATATGGTACATTGAGGAAATGAAGATGAAAACATGACAAAATTAAACATATCATAAAAATGTAAGGCATCCTTATTAAATACTTGCTATTTCAGTTGATTGGAAAAGAAAATTTCCCATTTAAAAAAAATGAACATCTGGACCTAAGACATACATGATTATAACAACAAAGGAGAGAAAACATTTACAACCACAGATGGGGACTGTTACTTATTTGGGCCTAAAAATAACCAAGACAGTGATATAACTCAGATCCAGCCTTCATAAATATTCATGGGATGATTAAACGATGGAGTGTCTAAGCACAGTACTCAAAACTTCTTTTGTGCACGTGTGTCTGAATAGGAACATCTTTAAAATCAGATGGTTTTCCTTTATCTGCGAGGCAGATGATACACGGGTCTAACCAATAATTCATCCTGGCAAAGAAACTCATTACTCAGCCAAGGCTGTGACGAAAATCCTCTCAGGAAGCCTGTTTTGGCTAAACAAGACAACTTAATTTAATGCAAAGCGAATAACCTAACTTTCTATAGATCACTCATTCCAGGATTAAGCATTCTGTATTTCTCTTAAATATGCAGCTCAGCCCTCGCTGGGTAGCTCAGTTGGTTGGAGTGTTGTCCCGATACTGCAAGGTTGGGAGTCCGATCCCCAGTCAGACACATACAAGAGTCAACCGATGAACCAATGAATGCATAAATAAGTGGAACAACAAATATCTCTCTCTCTCTCTCTCTCTCTCTCTCTCTCTCTCTCTCTCTCATAAATAATTTTTTTAAGACATACATCCCAGGCCTGGACATGCATGAACTTCTATATAGTTTGGCCCTGAGTTTTTGGAGTCTCTTGGAAACTACCAAATCCACTGGGTAGAACAAAAGAAATGTAAAGAACAGTTCTGGAGAAGCCAAGAATTTAGAGTGGGAAGTCCTCAAGGAGGACTATTGTAATCTGGGCATCCCTTTATATCTGGTCACGTGAGTGGGGAGTTTACTACCCATTTCAGTGAAAACTCCATTTCAAATGACAGAAAACCCAACTCAAGCTAGCTTAAAGAAAATGGGAATTTATTTCCTCATATCATGGAGTGAAATCTGAGATCATAATTTCTGTCCTGGCATGATCAAGCGCCAACCTATGTCGCTAGGCTTTGTTTTTTTATTCCCATACCTGAGGTCCACTTCCTCTCAAATACACAACCTTTGTGGTGCACAATGGTAGCCACAGCTTCCCACTCTCTTCTTCAGGGTCAGCAGGAAAATCTCAGCATCCTAGATAACTCAAAAGTCTTGGAATTGTGTCTTTGTTAATTGGCCTCAATTGGGTTGTGTGTCCATCCCTGACTCACGGGGAGCAGGGGGAGTGGGTTGGGTTATGCAGAGTGCTGATTCCTCAGGCTCAGTTTATATGTCTAATGTCATCGCTGGATGGGGGATGAGTCAGCTGCAAGGGCCGAAGAGAGGTATCAATGAAATCAGTCCAAATAGAAAAGCAGAACCAATGGATGCTAGGCGATCAAAATCTTACTCTTCAAAATATTCACACTGATGATTATTCTGTTATTCCAGTAAAGCATCCCTTCAGTTACACAGAAATTAATTTTTGGAATTTTCATATTTCCACTCCCAAATTTGACTTCTATGATTCCAGTGGTGGTCCTTCAGCCCTGTAGACAGACACCAAATCTCCCTTGATCTATTCTCCTCCAGGTTCAATGTAGCAACATAAAAGGAAGTAAACTTTTTGCATAAAAATAAGTCAATGCGTGCTCCAAAGCAGCCACCAAAGTCACTATAATTCCTGTTAAATTCACCTTAGTTTCAAAGAAAATGATTTTGTTATGAAATTTGATCATGATTGCAACCATGATTTTGGATGCCTCCTAATGGTGGAGAAAAAGTGTCAAAGTCTAGAACTCACCGAAGTTAGGGACTTGGATAAACTAGAAATTTATCGAAGAATCAGAGGCCATGTTGGGTTGAAAAATGAAGAAATCTTTCCCCACTTTCTGGCAACAATGCATGTCTCCAAAAGTGGGGTGTGACCCCTGCAAAGGGGCGGGGACCCTCCAAAAAGGGCTGACCAGTTACTTTCCTTACAGCCCATCAGCTTGTAACTTTAGAGTCTGATGTAGAGAAAATGAAATACTTTTTTTTTTTTGCATTTGTACTTATTGCTTAAATTTTATTTAAAGACAGAGTTCTTGCCTCAAGTGAAAGTGCTGTCTAATCTAGAGCTAATACTTTAATTTCTCTTTGTAATGAAAGAATTGTCCCCCAACACGGAGCAATGTGACCCCTTGTCATGTCATTGTGGCTCTGTGTCTTATTACTAGAGTGCCTTCTCACTCACGAGGAAACCAGAGAAGGAGCTACCTGGTCGTTGGCACAAACTTAAAAAAAAACACACACACCTTAAAAACACTTCGCCTTTTCGTTCTGAGTTGGCCAAAAGGAATGAGGATAATCTGATATTGGTCTATTACTGAGCAGAAAGCACTATGTAAAGTCAGTCTGAGATACTATCCTTCAAGGTGCTTTTTCTGTAAGGAAATCTGACTCAGGCAGATGAAGTAAATCGCACAACTAGTTTCCTTTCACTTCTTCACGGTGGTGTTCTCGACCTAGTTTCATGTATGAGTGTTTGGCAAATGGCGTTAGGTTATCTGCAGGTTTTAGAAACATCGTGTTTTCGACCAAGAGCTAATGAAAGAAGAAAAAAAAAAGCAATTAAGGGAAGCTGGTCACTCCAATATCTAGCATTCAGCTGGAGAAAACAGCAGCTGATCCTTCACTGACACGTCACAATGGGTATTTTACAGTAGCCATCGATCCCCATGCCTTCCTAACCGGGTGTATGCAGCGCCTAAGAATACTGCTCCAATCCTATGGGAGATGGCTTAGAAATTACTGTGGATTGATTCCGTGGGAGCGAAGACTCTCTTCTGTTCTTTGGAGCATCCTGTTGTGGTCCTCGCCTCTGGAATCCCGCACTTGGTGGAGAACGGTTCCTACTTCAGCTGCTGCTTCTGAATTGTTAACCAGCTTTGGGGGGCCTTTCTCTCCGGGGGCCCGGAGGGCTGCTGCGAGAACTCGGGGTGTAACGACAGGTCCTCCGCCAGGAGGCGGTGCAACTCAGCAGCACACCTCTCCGCGGCCGCCTCCAAGGCCTGCGCCTTCGTCTTCAGCTCCTTTTCTTTCTTCTCCTCCAACACGGTTGAGTCCTTCAGCTGCTTCTCCAGTAAGGCTTTTTCCCAGAGGTACCGGGCGTGGGCCTTGGCCGCTGTCTGGGCCCGGGCTTGCTTCAGCTCCTCCTGTAATGTCTGCAGTTCTTTGTACTGCTTCTCCCTTATCATTGCCATCTCCTTGGAGGCCTGCCACTGCTGCTTCAGGAGGGGTTCTAGCTTTCCCTGCTCCGCGCCCTGTGCTGTGGGGAGTTCTGGAGCTGATTCCGTATGGTGGGAGGCTAATTCTTGTCCCGGCTGCTGGGTCTCGCCACTTTCTTGGGCATAGCTGTTCCACTGGTTTTCAATGTCCCTTCCATACTCCTTCGTCTTGTAGGCCAGGTTCGCCAGCATGACTCGGGTCTCCGCCTGGATGGGTAACTTTTCGTTGAGGAGCATCTCGGTTTCCTTTTGGACCATTTTTTGCTGGATTTCAGTTTCTTTGACTTGGTGGTCCAGCTTCATCACTTCCATTGTTATATCTATAAGCCCCTTCACTGCCTTCATTGGTCTCTCTGACTTCAAATAATTACGTATCAAATCAAAATACGATACAGGGGGAACCCTGGAGTCCTCCGATGGGTCAGGGAGGCCTGACTCCTGGGAGCTGTACTCATCGCTAGCATCCACTGCCGAGAACCCTCGCTGGTCCCAGCTCACATGGGGACTGGACGAGGTCTTCTTCGGAGGCATCTGGATCCCGGAGGGAGCTTCACTCGGGGACCCTGGTGTCTGGGAGGATGTTTCACTCAGTGACACCAGGGTCAGGGAGGATGCTGCTTCACTCGGGGGCAATGGGGTCCGGGAGGATGCTGCGCTCAGTGATCCCAGGGTCCCCCGGGTCCGGAAGGATGCTGCACTCGGTGTCCTGGATAGCACTTCACTCGGGGACACTGGGGACTTGGAGGGCGATTCACTCAGGGGAACCCGGGTCTTGGAGGGCACATCTTTGGGCAGCACCGGGGCCTTGGAGGGCGCTTCACTCTGCGACAACCGGGTCCTAGATGGGGTTCTAGGACTTAGCAGCACCGCGGTCCTGGTTGGGGCTCCTGGCCTCAGCCGCACTGGGGTCCTGGGCCGCCCAGCAGAGGCACTCTGCTCCCCGGTGGGGATTTTGGTTTCCTCTCCCTGGGGGCGGGAATTGAGGTCCATGGCCTGCTCCCTGCTGCAGGAGCCCTGCCCCAAGGCTCTCAAGCAGCCAGACTGTCCCAGGAATAGGGGCCAGTGTCCCCAGGTCCCTAAGCCTTACGCTGAGCTCGCTCTCCTCTGGTCGCTGGCAGCCCTGCTCCTAGCAAGGCCAGATCCCCGCCACTGTCTGGCGTGGGCTCCAGGGCGGGCTCCGGAGTCAGGTGAGCACCGGAAGAGGCTCCGACATCCGGCATCCCCTCGCCCTCCCCTCTCCACCTGGTTGGAGCCCTTGGGGCCTGTTCTGCTTTCACAGCTTGCAATGTGCAAGATGGAATGTTGGCACCTCCCTGGCCGAGTCAGTCTCCATGGTGACCAGGCAGAGCCAGCTGAGCTCACAAAGGGGGCTTAAGACCCCAATGAGTCTTTTGTTCTTTAAAAAAAAAAAAAGATTCTGAATTTTCTATGGTGGGCTGCATGAAATCATGAGATGGCCAAGATGTCTTTAGAAATGAGCAAAAAGTATTTTTTAAAAATCATCAACTATGTATGGAACCACAAAAGATCCCCAAACAGGCAAGTAAATCCTGAGGGGGCAGAGAGCCAGAGGTCTCCACTACCTGACTTCAAATTATACTACAGAGCTACCATAATCAAAACAGCATGGTATTGGCAGAAAACAGACACAAGCCCTGCTAAATTCTAGAAATCTGCTCATATATTCTCCATATCATAATTTTGCATTTAAAGAACATTACAGCCCTGGCCAGTATGCTTGGTGGTTAGAGCATAGGCCTGTGCATCAAAGGGTCATGGGTTCGATTCCCAGTCAAGGGCACATACCTGGGTTGCAGGTTTGATCCCTAACCCCCATCGCATTGGTTGTGGGAGGCAATCAATCCATGTGTATCTGACATCAATGTTCTCTCTCTCTCTCTCTCTCTCTCTCTCTCTCTCTCTCTCTCTCCATATATATATATCAAAAATATCCTCACATGAAGATTAACAACAAAAAAAAATCATTTCATGAACAAAATCATACAGCATGTCATCTTTTGAGATTGGTATTTTTTTAAAAAAACTAGGCATAATGCCCTTGATCAATGCAAATTGTGTGTACCAATAGTTTGTTGCTTTATTTTGCTTGAGTATTCCAATGTATTACATTATCATTTGTTTAATCATTCACCTGTAGAAGGGCAAGAAGGTTGTTGCCAGTTTGAGGCTATCTATATAATAAAAGCCTGAGTGACCAGTATGGTGGAACGACCAGAAAAACCAGTCACTATGATGTGCACTAACCACCAAGGGGGCAGACACTCAATGCAGGAGCTGCCCCCTGGTGGTCAGTGTGATCCCACGGGGGAGCACTGCTCAGCCAGAAGCTGGGCTCACAGCTGGCAAGTGCAGCAGTGGTGGGGGGAGCCTCTCCTCCCTCCGCTGCAGTGCTAAGGAGCAGCAAGCGGGCAGGCAGTAAGGAGTGAGGGCTCCCGGACTGCGAGAGGGCAACCCTCCCCCTGAGTGCATGAATTTCGTGCACTGGGCCTCTAGTATTAAATAAAATGCAGAGATTTTTCTATGAACCAAAGTCATCATTTATCTTGGATAAAATGCCCAGAATGACATTTTATCCAAGATAGACGGTGTGATAATTGCTTGCTTATAATATTAAGAAACTTACTAACCCATTTTCCAGAGTGACTGTTCCATTTTTTTTTCACATCAACAATGTAATTAATACCAATTTAAAGCTGTTAAAATGGTAGATATTATGACATATATGATGTCTATACCTACCTATAATGATTTGATAATTTTTGTAATAGACATACATATAGATATCATCCTATATAATAAAAGAGAAACATGCAAATTAACCATCCCTCCGCTATGCTCACAAGCCATGCCCACCAGCCAATGAGAAGTGAGTATGCAAATGAACCCAACAAAGATGGTGGGTAATTTGCATACACAGAGCAGAGTGGGAGAGCCGGCAGCTTGGGGGGACGTGTCTCCCTCGGTCACTCCCTTGCGGGGACATGGTTCCCTCAGTCACCAGATAGAGAGCAGAGCAGGAGAGCCGGAGGCTTCGGGGGACATGGTTCCCTCAGCCAGGGAAAACCCAGAGTGTGGGGAGCACCAGGAATTTTGGGAATAGTAGTTTTGGTGGCAGCCCCAGGACTGGAAGCGCAAGCCCAGAGTGCAGGGAGCACCAGGAACGCTGGGAATCGTAGTTCTGGTGGCAGGCGGATCTCCTAGACCCGTGGTCAGCAAACTGAGGCTCGCGAGCCATATGCGGTTCTTTGGCCCCTTGAGTGTGGCTCTTCCTAAGCCTTAGGCGTATCCTAATTAAGTTCATAACAATGTACCTACCTATATAGTTTAAGTTTAAAAATTTGGCTCTCAAAAGAAATTTCAATCGTTGTACTGTTGATATTTGGCTCTGTTGACTAATGAGCTTGCCGACCACTGTCCTAGACACTAGAGCAAAGTGAGCCTGCAGCAAGTTACTGTTGTGGTTGGGGATGGAGGGAAAGCAAAGGTGAGAGACTTAAGTAAAATCAGAGTGTCTAGGAAAAATTAAAGGGAAGATATCCTAAAACTTCCAGGAAATCTCCACCAATGGAGCAAAGAAAAAAAATGCCTCTATTATTCTATGAGCAACAAACCAAACTGGATTGGGGTCTCAGACAATTCGTTCATATGATTGCAAAGACAGACAGAAACTCCCAGATTGGAGAGGGCTTCCCTGATGGCTCCCAGATTGGAGAGTGTGCAGGTCGGGCTGAGGGAACCCTCCCCCCCACCCTCTCTCCTACTCCCCCACCCCCTGGTGAATCTTCATGCACTGAGCCCCTAGTATATTTATGTTATATATAATTTTTTTTTTAATTAAAAAAGCTAAAGTTTGAACATTTTGGCTGGGAACTATAAAAATTGGCATAGAAAATTTGAAAAAGAGCTAAATACAAATTGGAGAACTGATTTAAAAAAACTGAATCTAGGAACCCAGCAAATTAGTTAAACATCATATTAGACTCAGCTTAAAAGAGAATTTGAACTTTAAAAAGGATAGAAGATGCCTGGTCAGTGTGTCTCAGTGGTTCAATTCCTGGTCAAGGCACATGCCTGGGTTGTGGGCTAAATCCCTAGTAGGGGGCATGCAGGAGGCAGCTGATCAATGTTTCTCTCTCATTGATGTTTCTCTCTCTCTCCCCCCTTCCTGTCTCTCTAAAAATCAATAAAAACATTATATATATATATATATATATATATATATATATATATATATATATATATATATATATATATATGAAATGATTTACAATGCTGCTCAGAGGGACAAAAGATGGAAAATTCAGAAGAGAGGCTATGAAATATGAATGATATGCTGAGAAGATGAAGGTTTTTAGTTCAAGTACAGAAAGAAAAGTGAGAATGGGCTGAGGAAAAAAAATGAAGAAATAATAGCTAAGAATTCTCCAGACTTGATTAAATACAGGAATGTATAGATTCAAGATGTCAAAGATATCCCGAACTGGATAAATACGAAGAAACCCAGACCTAAACACATAATAATAAAACTGCAGAAAACCAAAGACAAAAAGAAATATCTTCAGTGTGAAATAAAAATATTAACTTGAAAATAGCAATTGTTGGAGTAAAAGTTGACTTCTCTCCAGCAGGAATAGAAACCAGAAGAGAGTACTAAGTTATTGTCAATATGCTGAGAGTAACTGCCAACCTCAAGTCTAAACCCAGGGAAAATTCTCCATAGAATGAAAGTCAAATAAAGACATTTTAAGATACATAAAAACTATCAGAGATCACTGCAAATAGACCTTCACTAAGAAAATTCTAAAGGCTGTATTTTAGGCAAAAGAAAAATAAAACCAGATGGAAATTCAGAAATTCAGGAAGGAATAAAGAGCAACACAAGTGGTAAAACTGAGTAAGTGTTGAATTTGTAAAACAATGACATGTTGAATTAATAAATTTACAAATATTAAAATGCATGAAAATAGCATATATCCAAAGAAGATTATATGGAAATAAAGTGTTTTAGATCTTGGATAGTCTAGGAGAAAAGTAATAATATTGACATGTTGAAAAGATAAAGATGCATGTAATCACTTCTATAGAAAACACTAAAAATATTGAAATCGCTGCATAATTTTCAATAGAGAAAAAAGTTAGTTGAAAATTAATCAGTCCAAAAGAAATAAAGAAGATAAAAAGAAGCATAGAGTATGCAGAACAAATAGAAAGCTCGAAGTACTAGATTTAAACCAAAATCATATCAGCAGTGGAATTCCACATCTCCCTAGATCAGTGATGGCGAACCTTTTGAGCTCGGCGTGTCAGCATTTTGAAAAACCCTAACTTAACTCTGGTGCCGTGTCAAATATAGAAATTTTTTGATATTTGCAACCATAGTAAAACAAAGATTTATATTTTTGATATTTATTTTATATATTTAAATGCCATTTAACAAAGAAAAATCAACCAAAAAAGTGAGTTCACGTGTCACCTCTGACATGCATGTCATAGGTTCGCCATCACTGCCCTAGAGGTCCCTTCAAATCCACTCCAGAACAACTGAAGTCCTATTTTGGTCCAAAGGGTGTATAAAAACATTGATATTCTTACCTTTAAGCCCCAACAAATCAGTATATGTGTGAAGAGTTTGTAAGTTGAATTTTAATAAAATTCAAATGTACTTAAAAAAAATCATATCAGTAACTCACTTAAATATAAATAAATTGCTCTAGTTACAAGTAAAAGATTGTTGGGCTAGAAAACAAATCTAATTAAATGTTATTTACAAGAAAAACTCATTTTCATAGCAAAATTAATGGAAGTATAAGTTGGGAAAATGGTTTGGAGGGGGCTTTGGCAATAACTATCAAGATTTTAATTAAACATAGCCTTTGAGTGAGCAATTCTACTTAAAGGAATTTACTATCAGTTGTGTTCCTATTCATGCACAAAGATATACACTTAAGACTGCTCAGTGCATCCTATCTAATAAAGAGGGAATATGCTAATTGACCCTCACACCGTTGCAAAGATGGTGGCGCCCACAGCCAATAAGGATAGAATATGCTAATTGACTGCCATGCCCTCAAAGATGGTGGTGCCCACAGCCACAAGATGGCAGCTCCCAGTTCTCTCAGCCCCCCAGCTGCCCAGGGCCAGCCCGAGGTGCAGGCAATCCTCGGATAGCAGCTGCCCAGTTGCCCAGGGCCGCCCAAGACTCAGATAACCAGGGCTGGCCAAGGCTTGCGCTGCCAGCAGTGGCAGCAGCAGAGGTTTGATGGGGTGTCGCCTTCCCCTGATCGCCAGGTCGTCTCCTGCCCCTGAGGGATCCTGGACTGTGAGAAGGGCAGGCCGGGCTGACGGACCCCCATCCAGTGCATGAATTTGCATGCACCGGGCCTCTAGTGTAGTCTATAATAGCAGAGGGCTAGTTGCAATCTAACTATTCACCAACAGGAACCTGGTTAAATAAATACGATACATTCATAATAATCTTTAGCATATTTTTCAACAATTAAAAATAAATTCAGTAGATTTTTCCATGCTAATAGGAAAAGATATCCACAACATATTATGTAGTAGAAAAGAAGGTACCAAACAATTGTACACTATAATCTTTTTTGTATAATAGAATGTATATGAATATATACACCATGATTGTTTGTCAATAAAACATTTGGGAAAAATACACAAAACAGGGAATGGTGATTTTCTCTAGGGAAGGGGACTGGGCCTGGCAGGAAGAAGTTGAAAGAGATAAAATATTTAAGTTGTATGTATAAATTTTGTTGTTGTTGTTAGTCCTCCAAGGATATCTTTTCCATTGATTTTTGGAGAGATTGGGAGGGAGAGAGGCAGAGTGAGAGTGACAAAGAGAGAGAGAGAAGAGAGATCAATTGATTGCTTCCTGCATGTGCCTAGATCAGGGTCGGGGATCAAACCTGCAACCCAGGTACATGCCCTTGACTGGGAATCAAACCCTCAACCCTTCAGCAGAGCATGGCTTGACTCTCTCACCACTGAGCCACCAGCCAGGGTGATTTTTATATAATAAAATAACTAATGCAAAAATCATTTACATTTTTTCTTTGAGCATAGTAAGTTTTGCAATTGAAAGCTTTCTGTTTGGCTAGAGTATTACCTTTGCCTTCTCATTTTCCCTTTCTGCCTAACACACACACACACACACACACACACACACACACACACACACATACACACACACACACACGCATCATCCACAAATGTCTTCCTTCTCCAGGTAACATCAGAATCCTCTCATGTAGTATTCACACTTATAACAATAGGCAAGCCAGCAATACAGGCCAGGGGAACTTTAATTACCACAAGTTCAGTATGAAGTAACAGGGTGAGATATTGCTCTTTATAAAATGAATGTGGTCTTGGGTTGCATTGAAGAAAAATGTGATGGCCTCTTTCTGTTCTATGGTGATCAGATCTCTGCATTAATTTCAAGCAACCCTATTTTTAACAGCTTTACTGAAATGTGAATTACATGCCACAAATTCACTTATTTTAGGCGTACATGTCAATGTTTTTTAATATATTTGCAGAGTTGTACAATCATAACTACCATCTAATTTTAGAACATTTTCATCATCCCAAAAAGAAACCTTGTGCTCATTAGTAGTCACTCCTCAACTGTAAGTAACCTATACCTTCAATCTTAAAGTAACCACTAATCCTTGTCTCTATAGATTAGCCTACTCTAGACATTTCATTTAAGTGAAATCATACAAATTCTGGTCTTTCGTGTCTAACTTCTGTCACTTAGTATAGTGTTTTTGAGGTTCAGACATGTTATACCATAAATCAGTACTTCTTCTCTTTTCGTTGCCAAATAGATTCCATCGTGTGGATATGTCACATTTTGTTTACCCATTTATCAGCTGATGGACATTTGAGGTCTTTCCATTTGGGGGCTATTATCAATAGTGCTGCTATGAGCATTTGGTGCAAGTTTTCGTATGTTATTTTAGGGAGGCATTATCTACCTACAAAAAGAATCTCTGGGTCATGTGGTAACTATATTTAACATTGTGTAAAACTACGTGTTTCCAAAGCAGCTGCACCATTTTTGCATTCTCACCAACAATGTACGAGGCGTCCATTTCTCGAGCACCTTGTCTGTCTTTTATTACAGCCATCCCCGTGGGGGTGGAGTGGCATCTCAGCATGGTTTTGATGTGCATTTCCCTAAGGACTAATGATAATAAACATCTCATGCCCATATTGGCCATTCATATATCTTCTTGGAGAAATTTCTATTTAAATTCTCTGCCCATTTTTGCCCTGGCTAGTGTTGCCAAGTGCTTAGAGCATCAGCCCACACACCAAAGTGTCACAAGTTTGATTCCAGGCAGCCAATCGATGTCTCTCTCTCACATCGATGTTTCTCTCTCTTACTTTCCTTTTCTCTTCATCCCTTCCTTCCACTCTCTCTAAAAAGCATTGGGAAAAAATATCCTCGGGTGAGGATCAACATGAATGAATGAATAAATAAATAAATAAATTCTTTGCCCATTTTTAATTGGATTACTTATCATCTTAGTAACCCACTTTAAGGAGCAGTGGCAAAGCAGAGCACATTCAGACACAGATGAAGAAGGAAGGAAAACAGAGTTCCAGGAACAAGCAGGGAGAAGACTTGAAGGCAGAGAGAAACCTGACCATTCCCTTCAAACATCTGAAGGCTGCCACGTGGAAGAGAATACTGAACTATTTTTTTTATTCCACATGGAAAAGGGGAACAGGAACTGGAAGCCACAGAGAGACAGACTTTTGTCACTCAGAAACATACATATTCTACCAGCTAGAACTACATGAAATGAAACAGGAGACACTGAGCTTCCTGTTGCTGGAAGAATTCAAGAAAATCAGATGCCTATAGCGAAGGGTGCCTATAGTAAAATGGACCAAAGCAAGAGATGAGAAATAGACCCACCTTCATTCATTTAAAGGATATTTGAGAGTGTGAGCCAGACGGTGACGGGGATGGGAACAGAGAGAACATGAGAGTGATGTCCCTGACCCATTTGAGTTTGCACGTTTCAGCCTGACCTGGCTGCTACTTTTGGCTTATGTCTGCATGAAGATGTGTTTAAATAACTGCATGATGTCTCATTCAAGGTACTACAAAACCTTAAATAACCAGAATCCAGATAGAAACCAGAGCATTTTTCTTATATTCTTCATCATTGAGCAGGGGTGGAAAACAATGAACCAAGATATAATGAGATAGATTTAAAATAGAAATAAAAAATAACTCAGCATATGTTTTAGGGGCAATAACCATTCTGTGTATTGTCTACACACTACACTCCTGGTGTTTTTCAATCATGATTCAAGTTCAAAATGGTGCTCTTGCCGTCTTCTAAGCTCTTCCATCATACTGGGAGTCCAAAGGGGTAGCTGTGATCAACAGCATCAATGAGAGGCAGGGAAGGATGGCAAATGACAGCTGTAACAGGTGTACAGAGACCACAGGAGTGCCAGGGTCACCTTGGAAGAATTTGAGATGGAATACAGAATGAAGGCAGAACCAAATCTCAGGCAGGGAGGTGTGTTCAAGAAAATTAGCTGCAGACCAGGAGCAATAGCTGTAAGAACCAGGGATGAACTGGGCAGTGCCCTGGAGTTGAACATGGTGGATCAAGGAAGACCAAAACCAGCACTGAACACAGAGTTGAAAGACAAGCAAAGGTAAAGCAGACAGAGTTAAGAAAGGAGGGCAAGACAGAGTGGCTGGGATCTGGAAGGCTAATACAAGCACTGTTTGAATATGAGCCTGTGAGCCACTCTCGGACCCACAGAATTCCACTGGATGAGGATATTTTAAAAAATGCAAGTAGGAGGACCTAAGTCCAGACTCCCTGAGTCAGTCAGCATCTCTGGGGTTGGACCCAGCTATATGCATTTCACCACATTCCAAGATGACTCTTAAGCTCTCCAAAGAGGAGAACCACAGATGAGGGGCTATATACACAGCTTCTGAGATAGCCTGCAGGTTCAAGGTTCCAGCTCTCCAAGCACCCTGGAGGTATCCTCACTGGAGATACACCGGTCCTGCCCACATGTTTCAATAAACAAACACATCACACTACGCATGCCCAGGCGGGAGAGTGAATTCATAACAGTGCCTACCAGTCACAGAGCACCTACCTGTGCCAACCACTGTGCCAATTGCTTTACTGGCATTGATATACTTAATGCTTATTAATGAGAAGGGTCCGATTACTCCCAGTTTCTAGATGATGAAGCAGAGACTTAGAGAAGCCAAGCAACTGGTCCTGGGCCACCCAGCCCAACAAGAGGCAGCTTCAAGGTTCTGGGCCAGTTGGACTCCAAGACCTGTGCTCTTTCCATGTGCTGTATTGCAAAATTTCTCAAAAATAGTTTTTTTAAAAAAATGCAGGAGTATGGGGAGGCTGTAGCATTAGTTGACGGTGAGTCTTTGATTAATTACAAGGCTTTTCCCCACCGCTGCATGTGCAGGGTATTAAGGTGAAGCAAGACTCTGCTGTCTCTTCTAATCATCTTGATACCGAGCCAGAGGGTATTGTCAGGTAGTATCACCTCATTCAGGCCTTTTTTCTTTTCCTTTTTTTTTTTTTCATTTCAGTGAAGAAGAGTCTGAGATTATTTTGGAAGAGATTGAAATCCAAAGCTCAGAGGAACAGATTAAAGTGATGCAGAGGCATTCCAAATCAGGAGAAAACAATGACAGGACTTAGTTGATGGCGCTGCTGAAAGGAGATAAGACACCCAGGGCCTCTGGGAGGGAGCAGAGAGGGGAAGGAAAGAAACAATGTAGGGAACAGAGATAAAAGTGGAAGGGAACAGAGATAAGAGGCAGCATTCGGATAAAGCCAGGGAGGAGGACGCGGGACAGGGTTCTCTGCAGGAGTGTGGGGCCCAGGCCACTTCTTTTCTCTTTTGCTTTTTTGAAGTCTATCAAGGCATATTTTAAAAGAGGGGAGGAAGCCAAATTTGTGGTATATTTTGAATAGTCAATGCTGGTCATTCAAGAATGTGAAACCCTGCCCTAGCTGGTTTGGCTCAGTGGATAGAGCATTGGCCTGCGGACTAAAGGGTCCCGGGTTCAATTCTGGTCAAGGGCACATGCCCAGGTTGTGGGCTCGACCCCCAGTAGGGGGTGTGCAGAAGGCAGCCGATCAATGATTCTTTCTCATCATGGATGTTTCTATCTCTTCCTCTCCCTTCCTTTCTAAAATCAATAAAAATATATTTTAAAAAAACACACACAAAGAATGTGAAACCCAGGCCCCA
The DNA here is from genome assembly GCF_014108235.1 of Myotis myotis. Taxonomy (NCBI): domain Eukaryota; kingdom Metazoa; phylum Chordata; class Mammalia; order Chiroptera; family Vespertilionidae; genus Myotis; species Myotis myotis. The sequence goes on along the minus strand of NW_023416368.1, from coordinate 16,429,490 downwards.
AGTCTCTTCTGGCTTCATGTCCTTCACACACACACACACACACACACACACACACACACACACACACACACCTGCCCCGCCCTCCATTTTCAGCTTTGTCATATTCAGACCGGCAAGGCGATTAGGGGGAAACTGGAAACGCCCACACAGGAGTATGATCATTAAGAGATCACACAGGTACTTAAACACCCGGAGGGGCCACAGCTCAGGGATAAGGCTCCACTGCGGACTAGCTACTATCAAAGCTTGCACTTCCTCATCTGTCAAACACGGATCACACTGGCATCTCCCTCAAAGAGAGACTGTTATGATTAAGTGAAATAATGCCGGTAAAGTGCTGAGGGTAGTGCTTGGCACACAGGAAGTGCGCAAATTATATTAGTAATGACTACTAGCCCTGTTACTAGGTCCAAGTGCAAAGCTAGGCACACATGGCGGGCACCCCGTAAAGATGGCATTGATCCATGGGAGGAATCAGGACACTTCATTGCAATCTGCCTCACTCACTATGCTGGGAACCCAGAGTCACTTTACCTTATGGAATTATAGAATCTTTGTTTCCACTTTTCTCCTCTATAAAATGGAGATGGGCCTTTCCTCAGACACAGAGTACGACATGTTTGAAACTGCTTAGAAAAGTATGAAACGGCATAGAAATGTAGAAGTGGCTGCTCCCATTCCTCTAACATTGAACTTTCACCAAGCTGACCGCCTGTGCCACCCTTTGAAAGCTTCATGGCAGCTGAGAGTGTTTGTTATCATTTGCCTTCGCCTCCCAGGGCCAAATGTTTCTGTCTCCTTTTTCCATTGACTCCCGACGCGCATCAAAGGGATGGTTTCCCAGCTTCAAGGAGGTGTGTGTGCAGAATTTCTAAACATTTATCCTTTTCATCCCTTCATTCTTTTTGCTTCTCAGGTACAAATATTTGGAATCATGAAAGGCATAATAAAGAGAGAAATGACTTTGTAGTCTGTGAGCTGCCTGGGAACCAGGACTGGATCTGTCTTATTTGTGGCTATACCTCAGCACTCAGCAGGGCTCTCAGGAATGTGGCAGACAATAAGATTTTGTGGGACCAGTGAATGTGGCAGAAATCAATGTTGTCTACCCAACATCCACTCCCAGTTCCTCCCAGGCTGACGGATGCTAAATTTTGGCTGAATGGCAATGTGCACAGCCTGGGTGCTGAGTAACAATCGGTCCTAGAAATTAGTCCTAGAAATCTCATTTACCTTTGCCCAAGGGTGGGCATGTGACCCAGTGAAATCTATGGCCAATGAAATATATAGGTAACCCTTCTAGTGACTTCCATGAATGAGCTTCCATTTTGATATGGTGTTAAAGTCATATAAGGGGAAAATACTGCTGACCTAAGCCCACTTCCTTCCTACGTGGGATGCTTGTGCAGAGGGCATAGTAGAGCTGTGGCAACCATCTTGCAACCATGAGGAAGGCCCAAGAAAGTCAGAGACTGTCATAGCTACCTTAGTGAAGCTGTTGGCCAACTCTGAAACTGCCTAAGTCCAGGTGTCTAATTATGAGAAATAATTCTCTAATTAACCCCTACTTTTTAGCATTCTTTTAACTTGCAGCTGAATACAATCTTACTGAGACAATGAACGATTGTGCCCAGAGGAGGGTCTTTCATTATATTTGGGTACAAGAGAACAGGTAGTTGCCTTATTACCGAGTTCCTTGTTCTGCAAAAAAGCTGTCCACTTTATCATTTTCATATTTCCACTTTAAATATCACTTATCATATTTCTACTTTAACATGGAAACCCTTCATGCTTCTCTTAAAATCTCAGTGTCATCTCATAACCCCTTTGAGGTTTCTGAACAGACTAACAGTACCACCTTGACCCCCAGATGTTCCTTATCTGTTTATCTGTTCTGTTTTCTCATTATCACTTTCTACAGACCAAATACAGGCATACCTTGGAGATACAGTGGGGCCTTGACTTATGAGTGTTCCGACTAACGAGTTTTTCGAGATACGAGCCGTCTCTCGGCCGATTTTTTGCTTTGAGTTGAGAGCTAAAATTCGGGTTACGAGCCAGCTTCAGATACCCCACCGCTAGTTGGTGCAGTGAACGTCACAGTGAACGCCACAACATCAGCCCAGCATCACGTGTCTCACTCGTTCACTTTTTTATTTGACATATGAGTAATTAGAGTTACGAGCTCCGCCACGGAACGAATTAAACTCATAAGTCAAGGCCCCACTGTATTGCTGGTTCGGTTCCTGACCACTGCTATAAAGTGAGTGTCGCAATAAATCGAGTCCCAATCATTTTGCTGGTGGAGGGTCTTGCCTTCAACTTGTAAAAAACATATCAGTGAAGTGCAATAAAGTGAAGGGCAATAAAACAAGGCATGCCTGCATTATATCTTGGTCTTAATTGCTTTAATGGGCCTCATCCATAGGAATGGGGACATTTAGGTCATTATCTAGTGTCCTCAGATCTTCTTGAGCAATTTTATTGATCATTTCTTTGAGCAAAATCATGCAGGGGTACTAGACCCACACATAAACTTGTATCTTAGGCCAAGAGTTATCCTGATTAATAGTAACATTACTTTCTGGCGCAAAGCTACCCTCCCTTAAGAAGTGGTTTACAAACATTGCAGCATACTACAACTACCTGAGGTGCTATAAAGAAATGCCTGTGCCCTAACTGGTTTGGCTCAGTGGATAGAGCGTCGGCCTGCGGACTGAAGGGTCCCAGGTTCGATTCTGGTCAAGGGCATGTACCTTGGTTGTGGGCACATCCCCAGTAGGGGGTGTGCAGGAGGCAGCTAATTGATGTTTCTCTCTCATTGATGTTTCTAGCTCTCTATCCCTCTCCCTTCCTCTCCATAAAAAATCAATAAAATATATATATATTTTTAAAAAGAAATGCCTGATACCCAGGTCTCCCCCATGCCAAATAAATCAGGACCTCAGAGGGGAATTAAGCATGAGTAGTTTTCAAGTTGCCCACATGACTCCAATGTGCAGCCAAGTTTGAAAATCAGTGCTTTACTTCCCAATCTGTAATGTGCATGTGAATCACAGAGAGACCTTGTTGAAATGCAGATTCTGAGGGTCTAGGGTAGGGACTGATGTGTTTTTCTAACAAGTTCCTCCTTGATGATAATACTGATGGTCTGAGCCCACATTTTGTTTTTGTTTTTGTTTGTTTTTTTAATATATTTTATTGATTTTTTTACAGAGAGGAAGGGGGAGGGATAGAGAATTAGAAACATCGATGAGAGAGAAACATCGATTCACCTGCCTCCTGCACACTCCCTACTGGGGATGTGCCCGCAACCAAGGTACATGCCCTTGACCGGAATCGAACCCGGGACCCCTCAGTCCGCAGGCCGACGCTCTATCCACTGAGCCAAACCGGTCAGGGCTGAGCCCACATTTTGAATAGCCAAGATCTAGAATCTAGATGCAGCAATCTATTCTAATGGTGGATCTGTATGAATTAAACTCTACTTGAGTCCAACTCAAAGCCACGCACATATACACAATGATCATTGTGATAGAGTTCAGAGCTGGGGCTGTGAATCAAAGAACCTGAAGGTTGCTGCTTTTGATCTAGTTTAGTCGTGGACTTTCATTGACCAACCATCCCAGCTGGCCCAGGCCTGAGGGAGTTCCCAGCATGTAAGAGGAACTTTGAGGTTTCAAACTAGGACAAGTGGTCACCCTAATTAGGGTGGTGTTTTTTAAAAAGCAACAGAAGAGCCAAGCTTTGAACTTCCTCATTCTAATTCCTCTTTCTGGGAGTGGCAGTCCACCATGGGGTCAAGTATGTGCTGGCAAAGATGGTTCAAGGAAAAGAAATGCTGAGTTGTATGTACCAACAGGAACCTACTGGATATGACCTTGGAAGGGTAAATAATCAGGCACAGCCAGGTGCACGTAGGAAAATCCAAGAACAAGCCTATCACCTGGCTGCAGAGCTAAGCCTAGGCCCTAGGGTACCTGGACAAGCCCTCTGCTCTGGCACTGTTTCCTTATCGCTGGGGGTAACTCATTCCCCCTGTTTGGCCCTCAGTTTCACCAGCTAAACAAAATGAAAGATGTCTTTTCTGCTCCCCGGTCCCCCCACTCCATATGCAACACGGATAAAGCCCAGGATGGCAAAACACCACCTTTTCAGCTCAGAAAGTGAAACCACCTTGTGTGAGCAGCCGGCTCCAGTCTCCCCAAGCGCCTTCCTAACAGCATTAGCATTCATCTCATTCCAGAACAGGTCCCCTCCTGGTCCTTTGAATCTCAGAGAGCTGAGAACCCACAGTGCCCTTCCTTTCTTCCTTTCTTTCTTCCTTTCTTTCTTTCTTTCTTTCTTTCTTCTTCCTTCCTTCCTTCCTTCCTTCCTTCCTTCCTTCCTTCCTTCCTTCCTTTCTTTCTTTCTTTCTTGCTTTCTTTCTTTCTTTCTTCTTCCTTCCTTCCTTCCTTCCTTCCTTCCTTCTTCCTTCCTTCCTTCCTTCCTTCCTTCCTTCCTTCCTTCCTTCCTTCCTTTCTTTCTTTTGACTGTAACTTGTTCACAAATCTAAATGAAACTCTATTTCAGACTCAGTGGCTTCCTCCTTCTGCTCTTGCCTCCACCTGGGGAGCCCACTTCTCAACTTTTTGTTTTCTTTAGAGAGACAGAGAGCCTCCCTAGCCACTCATTGCCGTGTTCCTGTTAACCTTTCATTAAGCCCGCTGACAGCTGGCCTCAGCTCTCGGTGAGTTAGTTCAACACGTTCCTGTTTCAATGTGTCCCACCTGGCTTCATTAAGGCTGCTGCCAGGTTCTCCACTTGCTGCTTCCTCTGCAAATGCAAATAAGATTCTGAGTAAATAATTTGCTGGCCAGGGAAGATTGAACTATAAAGGGGTAGGGAATTGGAGAACCGTCAAAATGCTCAGGCTGCCCAGGATCTGAGTAAAGGAACATCAGTTTGGGACCAAGCAGGTCAATGCCGCCCTCTGCAGGCATTAAGTCTTTCCTTCGAGCCTGAGCCCTCCGTGTGTGGGGTCCTTCCTGCCTGCCAAGGCTCAGTTCTGTCCCTGGGGGCTGGACTTAGGTGACCTCAGGCAAGTGCCTTCATCTATCTCTGCTTCTGTTTTCTCAGCTCTGAAAGCAAGAACGGTATGCCTGGCCCACGAGGGGGCTGCTGGACCCGTGCGAGGAATCTACAGGCTGTACCAGTGAAGAATTTGAGACTGATTTTTTTTCCTCTCTTAAAAGTAATGTCAAAAGAGTAGACATAGGAAAGGTGGCTTCCTTGGAAGACTGTGTGCTTATTGCATTATTGCTGCGATTGCCCTAAACATACCAGGAAGTATGTCAGGGAAATTCCTTCCAGGTCTGGTGACTTCCCATTATTTCTGCCCCACCAGAGGCCTCCCTCATTCAGATACACATTCTTTCCATTCATTCATTCATTCATTCATTCATTCATTCAACAGCCGTTCGCTTTCATCTCTCTCCCTGGGTCCTTCATGCCGCAGTTATGGAAGTTTTAAAATAAATCTGTTCCTACTGAGGAGCACATTTCCACAAACCGTGTTTAATCTGGGTTGCCTTACAGTCAGATCACGCGTTGGCCCTTGTTGAATGGCCACGTCACTCACTGCATTTGGCTCTGATGGACTCTTGATTGTTCCCCAAATTAAATTCCCCAAGCAAGAATTAAGATGTGACACCATGGTCACCCCTAACGACACTCAAATGTAAACAGAAAATAATAGAAAACCAAGGAGTTTTGGAGATGACGTCAGTTCCTGCATTATTGATGAAGCATAGACCCAGGGCTGCTCACACCATCCCTGGAGTGGGGCACGCAACTCTGACAGTTGGGCACAGAAGGAGAGATACAAATGCATCCACAACGAAGGCAACTATGGGAAGGGGAGGGGCCAGAAATCATGTCCCGGAAACAAGATAATTTCCAGGGACATAGGGTCTGGTGTACCTGGAGCACTACCAGGTAAAGGAGAGATTAGACATGTTCTGTGTGAGCACCATGAGTTCCATGAGGACTGACAGGCAGATGCTGTCTGGAGAGAGACTTTGCTTTACATATTTCTAAGTCTCAGAACTGCCCTGCGATTGCATGGGCCCCCCTGCGTGTGGCACTGAGCTCATCATCACTGAAAATGTTCAAGCATAGTGTGCAAGATCACTTGGCAGTGATGCTGGGAAGGAGGTAAAGCGCTGGGCAGAGAAGGTGTGGTCTCTCAAGGGCCTTCCACTTGTGAAACTAAAGCAAGACTGGCTCAGCGACACCAACGGAATAGCCGGGGCTTTAAAAGCAAACAAACAAACATTCTAAGACCTATTGTGGCAATTCCCACATCCTGCCCCTGTCCTCCGTTCTAAAAAAATGTGGCACGTTATAGTGTGAAAAGGCCGTCTTCGTCTTCTCTTCCATGCTGTGGGTCATCCAGGACGTTTTTGCTTTCTCCGACGTTGTGTAGCCTACAGAGAAGAAAGAGGCTGTTAATGCGAACCACCACGACCAGGAATAAATGGATAAATTACACACAACTAACCAAGGCTCTCAGAGTTAAAAGGGCTCAGAGCCCATCCAGTCCAACTCTTTCATGTCACAGATGGCCAAACGGAGGCCCTATGGCAGTGATGGCGAACCTTTTGAGCTCGGCGTGTCAGCATTTTGAAAAACCCTAACTTAACTCTGGTGCTGTGTCACATATAGAAATGTTTTGATATTTGCAACCATAGTTAAACAAAGACTTATATTTTTGATTTTAATTTTATATATTTAAATGCCATTTAACAAAGAAAAATCAACCAAAAAAATGAGTTCGCGTGTCACCTCTGACATGCGTGTCATAGGTTCGCCATCACTGCCCTATGGGATAAAGGGTTTTTGTAAACCTATTTTTAATAGGGAAGTTAGAAGTTTCTATATTAGAAAATATAAATCACAACCTAAAGGCATTTACTTACACAAGATCTACAACTGTGACCTTAGAAAGTCACCTTGCTGAGCCTCAGTTTCCCTACTTCTTAGTATTTATTTGTTAACAGATATTGTGGTATTAAGGCAATTATTAAGTGAAGACAAGGTTTTCATCACAGTTAACACCAAATCTTCTAATTCCTTTTCCAGAAAGTTATAGAACAGGATAAATATCCAAAATACCTTTTTGGAGATTCTTCAAACTATTAAACACACACACACACACACACAAATAAAACTTTCTCCCATGGGTCCCATGGTGTAATTGGGCAGAAGAAACCATATCCCAGAAATGATATTCGACGTGTTTTTTTCATTTTTCATACTGCCACTCTCCTCTCCATGAACTCCAGTTTAACAATGTCCTTTTTTAAAGTGAGTTGCCAGAGTTGAACAAAGAACTTCTAGCACAGAGTAGAGTGATATATCACCTTCTTTCTTTTGCATGGAATACTTCTATTAATGCAACCTGCCCTTGCAGTTGCATGTTGGACAATGTAACAGTGTTAACCAAGGCAGAGGTAAATGTGAGCTAAATTCCCACCTCCTTTTCACCTCTAATGTCACATCTCTCCAACTCTGTATTTAATCAGAACACAAGCACAAGTCATTAAACCACTGAGTAGGATCTAATCATTTGTAACACCTTGTTCTATCATTACAATGATCAGTCATGCAAGATGAATTACCTTGTGTGTTTCTGGAAGCAATTGGTTTTCATGACTTTCCCTGGAAAGACAAGGCCACAGTATAAGCAGGGTGCTGTGCTAGGACCTTTGAAATGCTGGGGGAAGCCCACTACTATCTTAGGAACAGCAGATGTAGTCTAAAGGTGACAATTGAGGACTGGAAAGCCAATTCTTTTCCTGGGTCAAATGACTGCTTCTTTAGGCCCCTAGGCAGTGCCCATCAACTACAAAGTTGTGGGCAATGGTGTTAAAGCTGCTTCATACCTGAGTCATTTGCCCACCCACAATCAAGCACTCATTTGGGTTTTAAAAAGGCGTTTACTTACGCACACAAAATCTACAACTCCTCCTTATGAGACTTACCCAGGATATCCAAAACCGCTACATGCCTTTGTAAATTTCCTTTGCCAGTGTTCACTAAGGGGCAGGTTTCCAAATACACACATTTCCCTTGTGTTGCTCAAACAGGCTGAGATGAATACTAGTCTTATCTCCTCACTTGCTACCTTAAAACAGTTCCTGTTAATGACTAGAGAACAATTCCTCCCCTACTCCCCCCACCCCCATTTTATAGCAGGACAAGGGGCCACATGCCTATCCTTTGGATGAAAGCTATAAACCCTGTTTCATGACTCCTTTCTGTTGTGTCTTAAAACTTCTTTTTGAAGTGGGAGGTGGGGGCAAGGTCATGGACCAGCTGGAGAATTTAAATAACAGCTATGGTTGCTGCCCCTTGAAAAATGCAAATAAGAATGTCCAAGCACTTTTGCACATGATTTCAAGGAACTCACTCGCCCCTAAGTTCTATCTGTGGACCCCGGGTTAAGAAAGCTTGCTTAAAATGAACAAATAAGAAGACCAGGGATCCTTCGTGGCTTTCTTCCTGGGACAATCCTAGCCAGAGGGGGAAGCTAGACCAGGGCTTCCTCCACCCAAGACATTGATAATAAGAGCAGTTTCCACTTAAGGCGCTCATGAGCATGGGATGCGTTAGGCACGTCAAGAGTCTAGGGCTGCACACTCCTCCCAGGCCCAGGCCGTGGTTGGGCTTATGCAGGGAGGCAACCTATTGATGTGTTGCTCTCACATCGATGTTTCTCTCTGTCTTTCCCTCTCTCTTCCACTCTCCCTAAAAATCAATGGAAAAATATCCTCTGGTGAGGATTAACAAAAACAAACAAAAAAAACAAAAACAAAAACAAAAACAAAAACAAAAAAAAGAAAAAGAGTCTAGTCAGGACTGACACAGGCAGAGTAAGTGTCCAATGAGTGAAGGTGCTCTCTTTTTTCCCCCAAAACAGAACTCTATCAGGAAGATGATACACAAAACTTTAGCATCCTTGGGAGAATGGCTTTCCCTGTCACCTCCTTGACCAGGATGGAGACAATGTCAGAAAGGAACTCTGGGAAATGGAGAAAAGGAGCAGGAAGCAGCATCGATCTGCTCCCAGGTCCCCCTGGAGTCTCCATAACTCTAAAGGGCTTCATCCATCCTTACCTCGAAGTAGAAGCGCTACAATCAATGCAACCAGCACAAATCCCAGGGAGGGAGCAATGATCTTCGCAAGGAAGGAGCTGTCCACCTGGTTCAACTGGTGAGACACAGGGAAGATGATTGGGCCACTTGCTTCTGAAGGTTCGCACGCACATGAGTTTCCCATCCCAACCACACCCTCCAATGGCCAGAGCTTCACTGCATCTCACCACCTTTTGCCCATGTGTCTCATGTTCAAAACAAAGCCAACCTTACAAATAAAAAGAAAACTATGTTTTAGCCCAGCTGTTATGCTCAGTGGTTGGACATCGACCCATGCATCAGGAGGTCACCAGTTTGATACATGGTCAAGGAACATGTCTGGGATGTGGTTGTGGGTTTGATCCCCAGTAGGGGACATCCAGGAGGCAGCCAATATATATTTCTATCTCTCCCTTTCCCTTCCTCTCTCTGAAATCAATAAAAACATTTTAAAAATTTTTCTTTACTTTCTGAAAACCCAAAACATTGACCAGATACAGGCTGTGGGGCTTAGGGGTCTGAAGGTAAAAAAAAAAATAATGGTGCTGTGTGCTGTGTTCACTGTCAAATCACTAGGCTGGGCACTGCCTGAGTCCTTCGAGCTCTCCCTAGCCCTGCACAGTCCTTCTCATGGCTGACTCAGACTTCTAGAGGCAACAAGATCAAAGAGGAAAATGGAACCCAATGTCACATTTCCTACCGCAGTGGTTTTCAAAGTGTAGCTAGGGAACCCATGAGATTAAAATGATGTTCATGAGACATTACTGGCCATTTTGACTATCCTTCTCTCCTGAGCTGTACAGTGGAGATTCCCAGAGGTTGCCAGGGGTATGATGGTATGGAGAAATGAGAATCTAAGCAGATATGAGAATCTCTCTGTCTTCTGTTGAGCCATATACTGAGATTTGTGAATGTAGAGCATTGCCACTTTCCTCACTTATATTTTTTCATTTGGGAAAAATGGTGGCAGGTGACAATTCTGCAGGGTGTCACGAATCCTGGGCCAATTGGAAGGAACACACAATGATTTCCCATGTATTTTTATTTTCTATTTTTGGCTTTTCAAAGCATCTGTGCATATAGAAGTCATAATATTTATGTTATTTCTGCTGAGAGTACAAGTCTACAAATTCCTTAGCTATTTCAGAACATTCGTGATGCATTTTGCAGCTTTGGTGTAGTTTTTCTCCCTAATCCATTCCTGCAAACCCCTGATGTAGATTTTAAAAATCTAAGTCACATACTTCAAATATTTCACAAAAATGTTTACCTGTTCTGGTTCAACTTCATTTTCCACAAGACTTGTTGTCTCAGGGGCTGGGAAGGAAAAAGGAGAGGAACTGTCTATTTTTCCTGTGGGAGAACGAAATATCACATTTTGAAATAGGCATTTCAAAGCAAAGCTGGAATTTCAGTTGATGTGTTTAATCTTTTAATATCATCTTTTTTGATACAATTTATGAACATTTGATATGGTTTTATCTAAAGCTCATCTGCTACCCAACATTACCCCACAGGAGCATCCCCATTTTATAGATAGGTAGAGTGAGGCATTAGACCAGCAGGCTATCCGGTCTACTAGTAAGTTTTCTGTAGGCCCCGACAATGGGAAGGTTTTTATCCAGAAGAAAATTTGTCACTCTATCAGTTAACATGTATTTATTGACTATTTATTATAGGCCAAATACTTATGGTAGCTGTACCACTGACCTTGTCAATGAATTTACAACTTAGTACAGAAGACCAAATTTAAACAAATAATGTGAACAATTGAAAAACAGTTATAATTATGCAAAATTCTGGGAAGAATTAGTATAAGATATCATAGGTCCATACCATGAGGATGGCTGACCTGTTTGGAGGGTCGAGAAACGTGTCCTTGAGAATGTGAAGTTTTAGCTGAGATGTGGAGTCATTTATATATAACTGATCTCTGAGTTCAACAAGGAAAATATACTGAGAATCCTACTAAGTGCTAAGCACTGTTCCAGGTACTAAGAGCGCTGAAATGAGTATGGCATGGCCCTACTCTCACAAAACTTACAGTCCATTAGAGAAGGTTATTTAAGCTAACAGTCCAAGAGTAAGAATGATGCAGTATGGACAGGTGGCTGGAGAGGGTGGGCAGAGGGAGAGGCACAAAGGCCAACATCGTAGTTCAGTGAGAGCTATTAGGATTAAGCTCCATTTGGACAGGGTCCCCCTCTGCCTGCTCAACAAGGGAACCCCAACACTTCCTGACACATACTTGGTGCTCAATAAGTGGATTTGAATCTGAATCAAGGTTGAGGGGGAGATATTGATCTGAGAGTCATCAGTATCTGGGGAGCCATTCAAATCCTCAGAGTGCATAAGAAATCCAAGGGCTCCATGTCCAGAGAGTGAGCAGGTGTCCTGGGACACCCCGTGCTTAACAGGTGGGCAGAGGAAGTGAAGGAGGAGGCAGGAGAAAGGGACAAAAAAGCAGTGTCATAGAAGGCAGGGCAAGAGAAAATGTCCAGAAAAGATGCAAAATCATGGTGCAGTACAATCTTCTGATAGGAACGGAATGTAATGCCACACGAGACAGACCTAAATGGAATAAATGCCTAGGCTAATAATTACTCAAACTGAGCGTCATTTCCCCCAAGCTTCCTCGCACGCAAGGCAAAAGGAGAAACGTGATCGGTTTCATAAGGCTCGTAATTTGCTACAGGAGAGCTTATGGACAGGGAGAGTGACTTGCTGAACATCTAGAAGCACAGAACTCTGAGGGAGAAGTCGGCATGTTTTATATCCTACAACTCAGTTATTGTTGTTTTACTCTCTGCTATTATCCCCTGGAGCTGGAAACTGCAGGTAAGAATTCAAAACTCCTACCCCTTTTCTGTCAGAATCCTGTTAGACTACAATCATTTGTGATGGATAAGCCTGAAATTGAAAACGTTACAGAGAAAAGCCAGCCTGGGTCAGTTTTGTCAGAGCAAATCTGTATTTTAAATTGGAGTCATCTAATGAGGGAGGCATCTTGCAAACACACACACGCTGCGGAATGATAACCAAACAGCACTATTTCTTTTCTTTTCTTTTTTCCTTCAAAAAATGCCGAAAGCCCCAGTGGGAAGCAGTACAAGGGCCGCAGTGTTGTACACAAACGAGCAACAAGAAACTCATATCAGTGATTTTTCTTCCTTGTGAAGAGTAGTGACGCGAACGGCTCAGGGATGCGGGTTAGACAAGACCATTGGTTTTCGTCTGTGCTCTCCTGGCCCCACATTCTCAAGGCCCTGAACTCTGACACAAACACTGTCAGGAAAAGGCAGGAGCCTCCCAAAACTTGTAAGAAAAACAATCCTGTGAGAGGGGAATTGTAGTGGTTTGAATATTGTTCTCCCTGCCCCAGATCATGTCTCTAGGATCTCTCAGGTTGTGACCTTATTTAGAAATAGGGTCTTTGCAGCTGTAATTAGTTGAGGATCTTTGGATGAAGTCATCCTAGATTTAGGCTAGGCCCTGAATCCAATGGCTTGTGTCCTTATAAGAAGAGAAGAGGAGGCAGAGATACACAGAGAAGGCCATGTGAGGATGGAGGCAGGGGTTGGAGTGATGCTGCCATAAACCTAAGAGTTCCAGGGGGCAGCAGAAGCAGGGAGAGGCAGGGAAAGATCGGCCTCTTGAGCTTTCAGAAAGAGCAGGGCCCTGCTGACACCTGGATTTCAGGCTTCTAGCCTCCAGAACTGTGAGACAATAAGTTCCTTTTGTTTTAAGCCACCTGGTTTGTGGTACTTTGTTACTGCAGCCCTGGGAAACTCATATAGGAATGAAAGGGAATTGACATACAGAAGATGAGAGGGACCTTCAACTGGGGGTAACCAGCCTAAGAAAGAGTCAGGAAGTAGGTGCCGAGCACAGGTAAGAAGACTAAACTCTATTGAAGGGCCTAGCATTAAACTCAAAAGAATGCCATCTAATGTCATATTATTACTAACAGTCCAATGGGCATATAATCCTCAGGAGCAACCCTGTGGGTAGACACTGTCTCATACTGCCCGTGCAAACACTGAGGCTCAGAGGGTTGAGCAGCTTGATCAAGGTCACACAGGTTGCAGGTGGGGGAGCTGGGACTTGAGCCTGCATGATTGACATTGACACCTATGCTCTTGAGGACCTCATTATACAGGAGCTGAAGCACAGTTGTACCAAGTACAAAGCATGGTATGCAGCAAGGATGCAAGCAGGAATGTCCAGTACCATGATTTGCATGGAATCTAGAAAAAGAATGATCCAGAACAGTGGTCTCCAAAGAGGACTTGGTGCTTACCATGATAGTGCAAGGCCATCCACTGGGTATGGGGAAAATGAGAGTGTCTATTTACATGTATTTAAATTCCATCCTTTCAACATTTATTTGGGAGGAGTATATTTCAAAACATATATATGAATATGGAGTGCCGGGAGCCGGTCCATGCTTGCTGTTTCAAGGGACCTGGCATATGTGGCATACTGTTCTTAATATGTTTGCTCACCTTCTTGGCACTATGTGTTTTAACCAAGGTCTCTGAGAAAGGTTGTTTCCCCAGGTAGGGATTTTCCCCTGAAGTTAGGGAGGGAATAAAACCTCTTAACTAGTGCCAGGTGGGTAATTAATCACTTTAACTATGAACAATCATGCTTAAGCTACATAACCTTTACTCCCTGGAATGGAGATAAGAAACGCCCTAACCTTTGTAATAGAGATTGATAGGATTGAATCAACTGGTATAAATACAGATGTAATAAGACAGTAAGACACAGAACTTAGAATACAGAACCAAGAGAGACAGAACCTAGGCACAGAACCTACACAGAACGTTCTCTAGAGACAGAAGAACTTCGCTGGAGAGAACATGGCAAAAGTTCCTGGACAGAAACCGGCCTCAGAACCTAGAGACAGAACCTAGCGAGAGAACATGGCAAAAGATCCTGGACTGAACCTGACTACAGAAATTGGCAAGAGAACCTGACTAGAACCTGGTAACTGAACCTGGCTGGAGAACCTGGACAGAACCTAGCGAGGGAACTTGGCTACAGAACCTGGCTGGAGATCCTAAGCAGAACTTCGCTGGAGATCCAGACCAGAACTTGGCTGGAGATCCTGAACCAGAACTTCGCTGGAGATCCAGACCAGAACTTGGCTGGAGATCCTGGCTAGAGATCCTGGCTAGGCTGCTGATCAACTGAACGCTGTCTCCATGTCATCTCTTCTTCGCCGACACCATCCACACCTTTGGGGACCCCTGGACCCGCTGGGGTTGGACCCCGGCAATGGAGGTTGTGTAAACAAATTATCAATAAATGTTTTTACTAATCAGAATACATTGTTAATCTGGTCTAGAGAAGAATGAGTCACTTGTCTCTTGAACAGTTGGGAGACCATGGTAGGCAGAATAATGACACCGAAAGGTGTCCACTTCCTAATCATCGGAATTTGTGAATATGTTTGCTTACATGGCAAGAGACTTTGCAATGTGATTAAGCCACAGATCCTGAGATGGAAAGATTTATCCTGGACCAGCTACTGAGCCCAATGTAATCACCAAGACCCTTCTAAGAGGTAGGCAAAAATGTCAAAGTTAGATACATGATGATGGAAGAAGAGGTCAGAGAGAGAGAGAGATTTGCAGATGCTACATTGCTGGCTTTGAAGATGGAAGAAGGGGCCTCAAGCCAAGGAGCATTAAACTCAAAACTAAAAAGAAATACTAACAGGCTAAATGCATCTGACTTTAAGTGGAAGTGTTATAGGCAATTATATTTTTTCTTAATACTACTTTTGCATAATTTTGAAATCTTTTCAAATGTAAAAATCTTAACTGTAAAATATCCCATGTGTCATGTGTTAATCACTGGAAACTGTCTAAGATGCCTGAGTCACGAGCTAACCCTTAGGGTGGGTGTCATTTCTCTGAAGCAGTACCACAGTGACCTTCTAAGCGAAACTTTGAAGATAGGTGTTAGGAACCCATTAACCCACAATCAAAGACGGTTTGGGTGGTCCTGTTAGCAAAACCACCTCCCTAGTCTGAGAGTACTGACATGCAAAGATGTACAGGATGTATATTTACATCTATCTGTATATAGAAAAGCCTTAGCTATGAGCCAACTGGCTGATAGTTCAGCTGTCCGACTGATAGCTATGATGTGCACTGACCACCAGGGGGCAGACACTCAACGCAGGGGACTTGGCAGCTCCAATTCTCAGGTGTCGCACCCAGAACCAGAGAGGAGGGAGCCCAATTCCGGGGTGCATCACCCAAGAACCACCCTCTCCCAATCCAGGACCCCTCGGGGGTTGTCAGAGAGCTGGTTTTGGCCCGATCCCCACAGGCCAGGCTGAGGGACCCCACATGTGCACCAATCCGTGCACCAGGCCTCTAGTCTCTATATAATAGCTACGTTGTTTCTGTAAAGTTAAAATGGTTTGTTTGTTTTTTTAAAGAATGAGTACCTATAAAAATGGGTGAAATTCAAGTAGGAATTGTAGACTAGCTAGTTGTGTCAATTTCTTGGTTTTGACAATGTACTGTAGTAATATGAGATGGTACCATTGGGGCAAGTCAGAGGAATGTACAGACCTCTCTACTATTTTTGCAAGTTTGTGTGAGTTTAAAATTATTTCAAAATAAAAAGGTTTTTTTTTAATGATTTAAATTTCAGCCATTTCCTATGGCTCAATCTAATATATACATGATCCATAGGGGCCTTTGTGGTAAAAAATTGTTGAACAAAATTGTTGAATGAATTTTAAAGCAAATTTAAAACAATATAAAAAGTAATTTCATGAAACATTTGAAAATGTTGTAACGAATAATGATAAATGTTACTATGTTAGTAGGAAGACTGATCTGAGCAAATATATCTCAAAATGCTACAGGAATAAATCTCTTTATCTTGGTCACTTGGGGGAGGGTAGGGGTGGAATGGGAGGGTGGGCAATGTTTGTAATACAAGAAACTTTCACTTTATAGTGTTTTAATTTTTTTACGTGAGCATGTGTTGATTTTATAGCATGAAAAATAAAGTTTAAATGTAAAACTATAGCATAAAAGCACCATTTTATCTTCAAAGGACTTACAATCTAGTAGGTAGGCAATGATCAATCAGTGAATGTTCTGGAAGAGCCCTATTGGAACTGACTCACCTCTGTCCTTCCTAAGGAATCTGTCCTGTACCTGGGTGGTATAGCTCAAGAGTTGGCACACTATGTCAGAGGGCCAAATCCTGAGAGCCAAGAATCATTTTTATAATGTTTAAATTTTTGAGAAAGTATCAAAAGAATAATGACGGGGAACACATGGAAATCACAGACAATTAAAATTTCAGTGTCTAACAATAAAGTTTAATTGATGCACAGTGACACCCATTTGTTTATGTGTGTGCCTGGCTGCTTTTGCACTAAAAAGGCAGAATTGAGGAGTTGCAACAGAGACAGTATGGTTTGCAAGGCCTAAAATATGTGCTATTTGGCCCTTCACAAAAAATAAGTTTTCTGACTCCCGGTATAATTAATCTACTATTGCAAAAACAACACTCGTGGAGTTAGGGAATTAAATGTGTTACATCTGAGCACACTTTTATTCTTAAAACTTTCAGACTTTCAAACCCCAGGGTGATGAGAGACTTACCCTTCAAGATGGTTATGCCTATGGTTGTAGATGAGAATTCGCTCTCTCCCTCTCTCCCTCCCTCCCTCCATTTCTCTCTTTCTCTCAAATCAATAAAAACGCATTTTTTTTTAAATCAACAGTGCTATTGAAATACGTGTATAGTATTTTTAAAAACTCTGTGTTATATGCAGTTCTGGAAAGGCATTGCATTTTTACAAATTCTTTTAAGAATCCATTTTGAACATCAACATTGTTCCCATCCCATTAGCAAAAATTTGCTTCAAAATCACTAGAAACTCCCTCTAATAATCAATTTGGGCACTACTGCATACCTAGGACAGGGATAACCACCTCATGTAAATTACCTCATTGAATGCTTACTAAAAGCCATTTACAGATGTATAAACTGAGGCTGAAAAAGTTTAACTCATTTGCCCAAAGTAACACAAACCATTAAAGCAGCAGTTCTCAACCTGTGGGTCGCGACCCCTTTGGCGGTCAAATGACCCTTTCACAGGGGTCGCCTAAGACCATCCTGCATATCAGATATTTACATTACGATTCATAACAGTAGCAACATTACAGTTATGAAGTGGCAACGAAAATAATTTTATGGTTGGGTCACAACATGAGAAACTATTTAAAGGGCCAGAAGGTTGAGAACCACTGCATTAAAGGAACCCAACTCTGAGTGACTCAGAAAAAATCATGATTGTAACCACTCTGAGAGAAAAGAAAAAGAGCATGTTAAAATCCTATTTGGAAACACAAGCTCTGTAACCAGTGGGCTTCATGCCAGAAATCAATTGGAAATAAAAGCTCTCTATCTCCTCAGTGGAAACATTCTAACTCATATTACCCATTTTGACTCATGATTAAATTCATAGACACTGGGACTCATCTGTCTCTGCTTTTAAAACAAATTTAGTTCTAAAATAAGTCCATTCAATGATACAATCTTAACATAATCCTAGAGTTTGACAAGTGACAACTTCCAGCCTTCAGAGAAGGTTCTTTTCCTTGGCAGGTACACTGGCTTATGCTGCCCCCTTCTGGTGGTATGGTCTTTAAAATCCAAAGTATAGCGAAAGGATCCAAAACTCACAAACTGAATAGTTTTGGAATTGAGAGGAATTTGAAATTACTTTCTCTAATTCCTTTCTTTAACCAGTAGAAAAACAAACATGTAGAGAGTTTCACTCGTGCCAGGTTCCACAGTGGTGAATTACAAAGGGAGTGACTAGAACCCATATTTTCTGACCTTGCCTAGCAGCGTTAAGGTAGATCTGGAATTTCAAAATGCCAGTGTGGTTCAGTGATTGTGTGTCTATCTATGAACCAGGAGTTCACGGTTCAATTCCCAGCCCGGATTGTGGACTTAATCCCCAGTGAGGGGCATTCTGGATGCAGCCAATCACTGATTCTCTTTTATCATTAATGTTTCTCTCTCTCTCTTCCTCTCCCTTCCTCTCTGAAATCAATAAAAATATATTATATTTTTTGTTAAAAAAGAAGAAAGTAGAAAAACACATTTATTGAGTTCACATACTTCCTTTTAATTTTGGGGACCCCCATGTGTTTTTAACATGTAGCATGATGAAAAAGAGCACTCTACACTTAATGAATCAACAGCATTATATACGTGAGTCAGATGTTCATAGCTCCCAGGGCAACATAGGGTGGGGTTCATTTGTAAATGTTGAAAGGGACCAGAGAACAAATTGTATTGGCACCAATGTGGTTCATAAAGAGGAAGGTTCGATGAGATGACTTCACAGACTGCGAAGATGCGGTCACAGAGGGAAACCAGAGACTCGAGAACACCATTATCTGAGTCACTCCAGTTCTGAACTAGGCCTCCACCCTCCACTTCCTCCGAGGTGCCCCGGCAACAAAAATGTCATCATCCTTATGAGAGCCCAAAGTCACCACCCCAGGCTACAGATCTACCTGCTGATATCTGAGGGTCCTAGTGAAGCACAGACAAGACCTCACCCTAATTCTTCCTGACTGGGCTCCGCTTTAAAGAGTAATGTCCAACACTACCCTGCCCACACCGACTGATCAATAAATCTTGATGGAGGGAGGTGTCAAGGTGTACAATTTACCAAGAAGCTTCAAAATCATTGATAATGACAACAGCAATAACAAATGGATCCCCCTATACCAGTGGTCGGCAAACTGTGGCTCGTTGGCCCGTTGAGTGTGGCTCTTCCACAAAATACCACGTGTGGGCGTGCATGTACAGTGTGATTGAAACTTCGTGGCCCATGCGCAGAAGTCGGTATTTTGTGGAAGAGCCACACTCAAGGGGCCAAGGAGCCGCTTGTGGATCGCGAGCCACAGTTTGCCGACCACTGCCTATACCAAGCACTTCCTGCACGCCCAGCAATGCGCCAAGTACTTCCCGTGTTTGACCTCAGAAAATGCTTTATAGTCAGCACCCTTACTCTCCTCCTTTCACAGTGGGAACCCTGTTGCAGAGAGTCACATAGCTGGGAGGGGAGTGAGCAAACCTCGGAGCCAGGATTATCTACCCGAGAGCCCAGGCTCTTGTCCTCTGGGCTGCGTGGCCTTTGGAAAATGTGTTAAGAGCTCACATACACCTGCTCTGGAAGAATGGACCCCTAGCCCTCCGCTGCCTAGGTGGGTGTTGTTTCTGGAAAAGGGAGCCTGCTCATCATTATTGTTGATGATGACAATGATGAGTACAATGTGAGCAGCTAAAAGTACACGAGGCTCTGGCGTTTATTACCACATTTGAACTTCAGAACAAATGTGAGGAGGCAAGTGAACTTGGGCTGAGTTAAGTCGATGTGGGCAGAATTATGGAAAAAGAAACTGAAACTCAGAGAGGTCCCCTATCTTGCCCAATGCTGCCTACCTCGTGATGATAGTAAATGGTGGAGCAATGACATCTGAGTCCAAATTCCATGCCTGGCCCCCTTGGCCAGGCTGCTGAGCATCACAGGGTCTCACAGTACGTTAGTGCAGGTAGGACCAGAGGGTGTTGGCACCTTTACTCACTGACTTGTTCACAGTGGGGAGAACAGAAACCTGGTTACAGAATCCGCTGAGGGTTACCCTTTTATCCTACATCCCTGTGAAACCGGAGATCTCTGCAGTGCCTGGCTGGGCCCAGAGGGATGGTTTGGTCTGTGGACTGAGTTGCCCAGCTCACTTAGGGCCGGCTCTGTGTTCTGTTTCAATGTGGCTGGCTTCTTCTTTTCACACTCTGCCTCACCACAGACATGGAAACTCCCTTTGATCTTATTTGGTTGACCTTTCTGAGGTGAGCTGTTAGATGTGAGAATTACATGGATTCAGTTTCAATTTTAGTAATGAAAAAAAAAATCAGTGGTGCAGTTGGTAGAATATCATGCTACTGTGAGGAGAATGGTGAGAATCCACGTTTTGTCCTTCCCTTTTATCCCCATCCTGCCAGCCTCTCAGCTAATTTGAGCCTCTGAAAAGCACTGGGCATGAGAGAGAAAACAGATCGGCTAATGCCTCACAAAAGATGTTGACTCTGAAATCAACTGCATCCAATTTCTTTCCTTCTAACCACAGCATTTGTGAGTGAAAATGAGCTTTGCGTCATTCTCCTAGCTTCCTCTGTTCTTTCTGCTGAACTTGTCCTGAGAATGGCAATTCCTCCTACAATTCCCCTATGTCCTTGATCACTTGAGGGCCCAAAAGTGTCAGGTTGTGCCAGGGCTTGATTTTGTCTTTAATAAAATAGTGCAGTGTAGGGGAAAGAGCTGTGATTTGGGAGCCAGAAGGGGGACCTACCTAGGGCCTAGTTCCCACTTCTCTTAGAATGTTTATGATACCTTGGAGCCTCACTTTCCTTCTGTGTAGAATAAGGAGTGTGTACTACACCAGCAATTCCTAATGCCTTCTTGGGGCTAGGGGTAGGCTGGCTTCAAAAGAATCTCCTGAGGGAGTTTGTTAAACATACAATTTCTTGGGCTCCCCCTTCCCCAACAAGGTTTCTAATTCTGTGAGCCTTGAGTAAAGTAGGTTAATGGCTGCTTTTATCTAGCTCCCTATGATTCCAGCCTATGGACAAGTCTGGTGTTCACCGACTGGATGACCTCTTAAGTTCAAGGTCTTGGTTCCCCAGTCTTCTCCCACTTCTCTAGGAGGCTAACCTAAGATCTGGTTGCTCTCACCCCTTCATTTATTCTATCTTCCCTCCCTTCTCTCTTATCTCCATTTCTAGACCAAATCCCACCTCCCCCATTCTTAACCGCATCCTCTTCTCCTATACCAGGACAAACCTCGCTCCATTCACCATCCCCTTCTCTCTACCTTGCCTCCCTGTAAGTAGTCACCCTTGAACTTCTTGAAAGAATGCCTAATGTTCATTCTCTAACAATTGCTCATCATTGGAATTCAGGGTTCCCCATGGCCATCTTCCTCAATGCCTCATCCATCCTACCCGACCAGCATGCAGAATTTCTGAACATTTAACACAACCTCCATACCTTTTCTCAGCCCAGCTCCCTCTGCTCCTGTGTAATCCTGGATCCCTTCCTATTTCTGGTGTTTCCCTTTCTGCCTCCCTAGCCAGTTTTTCTGCTTCCACCACACCCTCTGCCAATGCAATTGCTCCTTGAGGGCTGGGGGTTTAGGGGTGAAGGGTGTCTCTCTGCGCTTCTTTATTGCTCCCTTCATCTCATATAATACCTTCAGGGGATCCCACAGGAACTTCAATTAGAGCTTAGCTCACTTAGAAGACAATATAATAAAGTGCTTAAGAGCTCAGTTTCAAGAGCCCAGAGGCGTGGGGTTCAAACTCTGGCAAATGTCTTCACTTCTCCAAACCTCAGTCTCTTCTGTTGTGTAACAGATGCAATAATAGCGTTTTCCTCCGATCCAGACAATGCCTCGCACTGAGACAATGCTTTAAAAGCACTGAGCCCAGCCCTGGCATATAAGGGTCACTCCACTAGTGTCATTTACCATCAACGACTCCCACAATTATATCCATAGCCCTGAACTGTCCCTTATGAGACAATATGTTTGAATGTATTGGCACAGTGGCAAGTCCCTATTTAGCACTTACAGTGTGAATCATCATAGTAATTACTATTTGATCAAAGATACCCATCCCACCCAGGCATCCCTAAGTGAGCCCAGGCTCCATCTTTTCAGCTGCCTGTTAGACATTCCAGAGACACTTCACATTCAAGATCTCCCAAACAAATGTCATCCTTCCTCCTGGGGTTCCTTCCCCAGTTAACCCGTCACATCGATCTGGTCTCCCACGTACAGAGAATTAGTCATCTTTCACTCTTACTTCAGTTACCATGTCCTTTCAATGCTAACTCCTAAATGGCTTTGATACTGTCACCTCTCTGTTGTTACTGCTGCCGTCATTCTAGTCTAGATGCTCATCTCCAGCTTGAGTTATTGCAGGAGTTTCCTGGGCAACCACTCTGCCTCCAGGCTTGCCCCTCTCTGATATATCTTCTACACTTTTGCCAGAGCAATTTTTCCTACAACAGAACTGAAAATGTCATTCCCTACTCAAAAACAAAACAAAACATGAATGGTTCTTTATGACCCTGGAATCAAATCTAAATTCTTGAGCCAAGTCCAGCGGCAGGGCTCAGTGGTTGAGCATCGACCTATGAACCAGAAGTCACAGTTCGATTCCTGGTTAGGGCATATGCTTGGGTTCCAGGCTTGAACCCTAGTGTGGGGCATGCAGGAAGCAGCCAATCAGTAATTCTCTCTCATCATTGATGTGTCTATCTTTCTCTCCCCTTCCCTTCTTCCTTGAAATAAATAAAAATATATTTAAAAAATAAATTAAAAAATTCTTCAGCTCATCAATCAAGTCCTTTAAGAACTTAGACCATTCCTAGCTTCCTATCTCCATGAAATTTAACTTGACCATTAAACAATCTCCAAGGATTTCACACTCTTATCAAATTCCCCTGTCTTTGTTCATGTTGTTCTACCTCACCATTCCTTCTTCAATGCAATGTCCTCGTCCTTGAAGAACCAATTCAAATGTCATTCAGTGAGATCATACTGATCCTCCTTTCAAAGATAGACTCTATCTCTTTCTCCTTGGAGCCCAACGTCACCTTTTCATACTTCTATGCAAAACCAAGCACACTGGATGATTAATTGTTACTTACAAGCCTATCTATACCACTAAAGTATGGCCTTTTGAAGAAGAGAGAAATTACTAAATAAGCCACATTTAATGAATGACAGATTTGAAAAGCCTTTACCAAATATCCACAAATGCAAACTAAATTCCAAGATAAAGATATGAAATCCCATTTGCAACCACCTTTTCCTGTGAGAATCCTGACTCTATGCAAAGGCCAGCTTGCTCTAGACCTTGAAACATAGGCTGGCTTTGTAAAATAAAAAGATACAGTAATAGGACAAATGTTCCTTAAAGCATCCCTCCCTGACTGCTTCACCATCCTAACGCTGGGACCAAAAAAAAAAAAAAAAAAAAAAAAAGGTACTGTAAAAATCTCAAGGAACGAAAAAAGTTATTCTTACCAGAGCAGTGTTCATTCTTCCAATTTTACAGGTTTGACAGGGCAGTCCTCATGCGTATTTGTGTGCATTAAATTTGAAATTGTTCTACAGTTTTCACTTCATGCTGGTGGTGGGTATAATGACCCATTGCGGGGCTGAGAATGAGTGAATCCTGATGCTTTAGGGTCACATATGAAAATCTGCCCTCAGGAAAGCTTTGTTGAGAGATAGTGGCTACCAGGCCTGGAACAAAGGCCAACTGTACATGAGATGAGAACTGGCCCCTGGTCTCAGCTCTCGTCCTAACTCACCGCAAGGCCTCTCTCAACTTGCTGGCCTTTTTTGGTCCTCGGTTTCCCAGTTTTCCATAGACAACAACCCTTCAGTTCCCACGAGTTTACGGACACAGTTTAAAACCCATGAAAGGTAGGTGTGAGTCCCCACTCTCCCTCTTTATAGCTGTGTGATCTTAGAGAAGTCACTCCACCTCTCTGAGCTCCATTAGAGGCAGCTATAGAGAAGGAAGATTTGTCCCCTTGGGTGGGGCTCCTTCAGATGATGTCTGCAGACCAAACACCGTAAACGTGGAGAAGGGCACCAAAGTAGAAGATATATACTTGCAAGTATCTTTGCATGGCAGCTTGACCACAGCTCTTTCTCAGCCATCCTTGATTTCTAAGCCTCCCTAGGTTGAGCAATGTGAGGACAAAACAAGTGAGAAGCAGCAGGTGGTTAAAGATATCCACCCACAGGAATAAAACCAATAATTGAGAGCTCTGAGAGCCATCTAAAAAGGAGTCAGTGAAAAGCTATCAGAATCTCATATTACTCTAATACTGAGTAGAGAAGTATTACCATACAATTTTAAAGCTTTTGTAACTTCCCCAGATTTGTAATTCTGTCACTCATTAGCTATTTCCCTAGTGTGATCAGCAGTTTAAAAACAACACATAATAAAACTTTGTACTTATAAGGAACAGCGAGTCAGCTGGGAGCTTTTGGAAGTGGCCTCTTGTTACCTTACTGGACAGGCCTAAAAATGAGGGTGTGTGAGTAGGAATAGCAGCAGAAATGTACCAGAGAGGAAATAGGAATCTGTCACGGTGACTGTCATTTACTAGCCAGTAATTATGGATTCGGCATTTTTTTCTCATCTATTTCCTCACTTAATAGCCCTACGAAATAAGTACTACTATTATTTCAAATTTATATTTTGAGGACACTGAGATTTAGAAAAGGATAGAACAAGTCACTCGCCTGAAATTCTGTAAGGGCAGGGAGGACCAGCAGGAAACGACAGAGCTGGGATATAACCCTGAGTCTTCCCCACTCCCCAATAGAGCTCTTTTGACCCCCACCCAATGCTGCCCAGGAGTTTGTGAGAGGAAAGGACTAGAAAGAAGGGATTTGGGATGTTACTGAGGCAGTAAAAGTGAGCCTGAGACATAATCAACAGAGGAGTTAATCACAGGGCACCTGGTCTTACTTAGGAAGTGACCTAGTCATGTGTCTCTACTCACCCTGGTTTCAAAGTCCCTACTGCATAGAGACTGGGTCTTTAGAGAGCAATTTGGAACCCTTTTATGTATTCCTGCTGTCAAGCAAATATGAATTACTCCTCAGGCTAGAGGGAATGATTTAAATTCCTATATACCTGGAGGAGTAAGAGACCCCTAACAGACTCCCTTTAGCTGCAGAAAGAGCCCGAGGGCTTTTACTGATGGTCTTATTGCTGTTCGTGTTTCTAGCTGTGTAGTCTTGGACAAACTACCCCACATCTCTGAATTCCATTCTAGGCGGCCATAGAATGGAGGTGAGAAATTGCCTTTGTGGGTAATGCTAATTTTGCCAAGATCCTCTTTAAGCGTTTACAACAGCCCTCAATCATAAAAGAAGCCTTACCACCCAAGAAAGTACATGAAGGAATGAAGAGGGAATTGGGGCTCTTTAGCTGGGGAAAGGAAAAAACCCAGAGACATGCAGGCCCTGTGAAATGGGTTGAAAGCTCTTTCATGTAAATGAAGAAGCAGTCTTATTCTATAAGAGCCTCCAAGGGGACATCAGTGGAAGCAGATAGCATGGGTTAGAGTGGAGTCAGAGTGGAGCAGACATGGGCCAAATCCAGGTCTGTCATTTCCTGGCCAATTTACATAACCTTCCTCAATTCTTAAATGGAGGTAATGCAGTATCTCTCTCATAGGCTTTTGTGAAAAATTAAATGAGGTTATGCATGTAAATGAGTAGTGTTAAAACAAAGAAAGATGTGTGTAGTTGTAAGCTTCTCTAAGAAACTCTCTGACCCTCTGTGTGTGTGTTTTCCTTACTGTGTGAAACCAGGGTAATAGCTGTACCTGACTAGAAGATCACTGTGAGATTTGAGTAAGAAAATGCATGTTAAAAACCCTTAGTACAGCCTCCAACACATGACTAAGTCCTTAGTAGATGGTAATAAGTATTATAAGTGTTTTGTTACCAAAACCAGTGGGAAGAGACAATGGTAAATGAAGAACCTGACCTTTAACTTCAGACAGAAAAACAAGGTAAAAAAGAATAATATCTAACAGCATGGAATCAGAGCTAGACTTCCTAGACCTGGTACCTGAGAGCTCTGTGGCCTTCTGAAAGTTACATGAAATAGGGAACATGAGTACCTGCTAAAGAGAGATTGGATGGAGTGGCCCATAAGAAGAGCTTGGCCAGCACATGGTATGTGCTCAATAAACCCTGGTTGGTTCCCTGAGTAGAGACTGACAGACGTTCTCATAACAAGCTCCTCTTCAGCAGTGCAGCCTCTGCAGGTCGGAGCAAGTGTTCTCTCTCTCCGGGAGTGTAACAAGGAGGAGCGAAATGGAAATTACCAGGAATGTTACAGAAAAGGTAAAACACCAGATGGCCTCTTGTTCCCAATTCAGTGTAAAACAGTCCAAGATCTAAATAAAATAAATGACAACATTTTGAAAACTCCAACTCCTTGCCCACCCTTCATCACTTTTCTGGGGGCCACCTTCTCTTCTGATAGAAAACAGCCCCCACCCTAACCTGGTCCCAAGGACAAAGAAGGTTTGACTTTCTGGGACCTAATTTCCCTCGAGTGATCAACATCGAGCCCAGATTTTCTGTCTTCCCACTGCATGAGTTAGTGCAAGTCAGAGCTTTCCCACAGGAGATCGCCCTGCATTTCATCCTGATTTGTAGTCTTCCTTCAAAACCTGTGCCCCTTCACTCACTCTTATCTGTCCCCTCCAAGCCTATCTTCTGAGCCTTCACGAGTGACGCCACACTGCACTTCACAGAGTTAAAGAGATGACTGTTCTCAGGCTAATAAACATATTGAAAGACACTCAAATGCTCTGTTAATCAGAACAACAGAAGAACGAGATGACATTTACTTCTCAGGAGGTAGGGACGATATGGGAAAGCAGATATTCCATGGGCAAGAAAACAAATCGGCACAGCCTCTCCAGAGGACAATTTTTTAAGAGTATTAAATTTACAAGTGCACATTTCTTGGAGTCTATCTTTTCTCCTTCTTGGTCACTGCCCTAGATAGAGAACCACTTGCATAAATGCTTAAGGGGACACACACCCAAGGTTGTTCACTGCAGACTGTTCACAATGATGAAACATTGGAACAACTAAAATGCCCTCACAGGGCAATGGATACTGGAAGTTTCCATAGTATGAAATACTACACAGCAATTTAGCATAATGATGCAGATCTACATGGACAGAGGACGAAAGCGATCTAAACTATATAATGTGAACAAAATAAAATGCAGAAGGCTGCACACAGTATAATAGCATTTTAAAAAATACACACAAAACAAACTCTAATTAAATATCTCTACATATACATGACATAATAGAGAAAGATCTAGAATTATCATCTTCAGGAGGGGCTGGGATTAAAGAGAGGGAGACAAAGAGAGGTTTATTTCTACCTTTTTTTATTTTGGTAACCCTCACAAAACACATTGTTGTAATATTTGCATAATTTAAAATAAGTTAGTAGCATTTTGAATACATGGGTGATTTTCCTACGAGCATTCCTAGCTTCATGTCAGAAGTGGCTGAGGAAGGGGTTCAGAAATGAGGCAGAACAGGGAAGAAGCCAGCACTGATACTTATAGCATGCTTCATTTTCATCCTGGCTTGCAGGAGGATGTAGGATGGGACCACAGTGGAACCAAAATAGCTCAATCCCAGACAACAGATTGTTCCCACGGCCAAAGACAAAACCATTCATACGAGCACAGTCCCTTACCCCTTGGCTGAGAAAAAAAATCTCTGAGTCACTCATTTCCCAGTGCAGTGATGGCGAACCTATGACACGCATGTCAGAGGTGACACGCAAACTCATTTTTTTGGTTGATTTTTCTTTGTTAAATGGCATTTAAATATATCAAATAAATATTAAAAAAATAAGTCTTTGTTTTACTATGGTTGTGAAGTATGGTAGCAACCATCTCCGGTAGAAATTATAGTTTAACTTTAACCCTGCTGTTTGGCTTATGAACCTATTTGCTTTGTTTAACAATGGGCAGGTTATTTTGATTTTCTGAATTATGTAAATCATCCCATTCGATTAAATGCCTTATTGATTGTAATGTGAATATCCCATGGGTTGTGGTCATACTGGTCTTAGAAAGCACATTTTTCCTTCACCTGGGAAGGACAGCACAGTTATTCCAAGGTCACAGGGCTCTAGACCCAAAACTGTAATTTAGATAACATGCCTAAGTTTAACCCAGGTTACCCAAGGGCTCTAGATAATGTGTTTATAACATGCTGTTTCTGCTTCTGTAAACTGCTTTTTGCAAACTAGGTTCCTCATTCCAGACCTGAGGGCTCTAGATAATGTATTTCTGTCAATTCAGTGACCCCGAGATCCAAAACTATAATTAACTTGCTTAATTCTGCTTCTGTAAACTGCTTTTTGAGAGCCAGGTTCCTCATTCCAAACCCTGGGATGTAATCAATACCTTTGTGATTTTTTGCCTACATAACCTTGGAGCTGCGACCATCTTGTTACTATGAGATTTGGGGAATGGCCCCTCATAGTCCCAGATTGCAATAAATGTGACTCTTTAATTCGACTTCTTGAGGCGTCCTTCTGTGATTCGCAGGGTACATTACAACAGTTGCAAATATCAAAAAATTTCTATATGTGACACAGCACCAGAGTTAAGTTAGGGTTTTTCAAAATGCTGACACGCCGAGCTCAAAAGGTTCTCCATCACTGCACTAGTGAAACGAGCGTTGCCTGGGGTGTTGACTAGAGAACCCAAGATTTTAAAAGAGAAAATGAACTTAGGGAAATGCTTGTCTTTCTATTTGGGGTGTCCCTCTGTCCCCTAAACTGACCTCTGTCATTAAATAAAAAAGAGCTAAGGCTTACTGAGCATATAGAACATGTCAGACATGTTCTAAGTGATCTGCATAAAGTTCTCATTTAATCCTCAGAAAAAAGACATATGGATGTAGGAAAGGTGTTATTATTATTATTCCCATTTTACCAACAAGGAAACAAAGATCCAAAGAGATGAAATAATTTTCCCAAAGTCACACAGCAGGTCAGAGGCAGGCTTAGAGCCCAGGCAGGGTAACACCAGAGTGTGTGCAGGAACCATGCTACCTTCCTGCCTCCCATATTGTACTATCACAAGCATTGGTTTATTTCCCCCACACATGTCTGTTTTCCTCTGCTTGGGTGTAAGTCCTGTTAAGGTAACAGCTACAATTCGAAAGCTTTACTAAAGTGCCAGGCACTAATCTAAGTCCTTTAAATGCATGAAGTTACACAGCTCCACAACACACGTGGGAATAAACCGAGCCCAGAGACCCTCACCAAAAAGTTGTAGAACTGGAGTCAAACCTAGGCAATCCTTTCTAGCACCCTCAAGGATGTGAATCATATCTTATTTGTAAGGTATTCTCTGCCCCTGTACTCTAGTAAATACCTAGAGAAGGCTTGATGGATGAAAGGACAAGTGCATAAAAGAATTCTTACTTCCAGTCAAGAAGGCAGCGTAGGAAAATGCAGTACTCGCCTCCTCCCAAAACCACATCAAAATTACAACTAAACTACAGAACAACCATCATTTGGAACCACCTGAAGTCTGGTTGGAAAATGGAAGTCCTACAACTAGGAAATTAAAGCAGAAGCCACATTGAGACTGGCCAGAGGGGTGGAGATGTGGAACAAGCTGGCGGATAAAAATCAGGAGGGCTATCTCAGCTGTGGAGATCCCCCCTGAGGAGCAAGGGGTCCCAGCGCCACACCACTCCCACCTTCCCCACCTCAGGTTCCAGTGCTGGGAAGAGAAGTCCCCATAACTTTTGGCTATAAAAACCAGCAAGGATTGAGGCTAGGGGAGATGGAGGGCTGTTGGAGCCCCAAGACGTTCCTTTGAAGGGCCCACCCATGGATTTACTCAGATTCACTCACTTTGAGCCTCAGTACTGCGTCAGGAGCTTGAAAGAACCAAATTGTTCAGCATCAGGATGAGAGCTGGGTGGGAGGCAACTTTCTTTCAGACAGAAGTACAGAAGTGCTGGCAGAAACCATTGTTCTTTTGATGAGCCCTCCCCTCACAGACCTTGCAGATGGGAACCATATCTGAGACTCCATCAACCTGGCTCACACTGTTTGCCTGACCCTCGTGATTCCCTGAGACCCCACCTTACCCAACTTGAGATCCCACACCACTCAAGCTGTTTCCATGGCTTATCTTGGCTCATGCTTCAGATTTTCCTAAAATCTCTCAAACAGCAGCATTTGGTCTCAGCGAGCCCCAGACCTCTTTCTAATTGGCCCAGACCCAGCACTAGCAGCAGCCAGCCTTGGTTCACAGCTTGGCCTCACCTGGGTACCTCTAAGTCAGCACAAGCGCCAGCCATTTGTAGATTGCTTTGTAGTCCCAGGCAGAACACAGGCAGCAGTAGACCTCGGCCTGAACCTCCCAGGGAGCGCCAGAGATAGCATACCCAGTAGACGGCTTCAGACCATGAAGCACCACCACCCAACCTCCTCTACAAGTGTCACACTCAAGGGGCGGAGTCAATGGACACGAGAGTCCTGCTGAAGTAAGTGCTGATGTGTGGGGTGGGTCCTGGCACAGCTGATCCTCCACAGTAGTTGGTGGTCGCAGCCAATCCCTACAACTAATAGGCTGAGGGGTGGTGGGGGCGCAGTAAATTCTTCCAACTGACATGTCAACAGCAATCAAGGCTCAACTACAAGAGGGCGGTTTACACAGCCCACATGAGGGGAGGGCATACCTTGAGTGCTCAGCTTGGGTGATGGGAGGCTGTGTCACTAGAACCTACAGAATACCTAGATATTAGGCCAATCTACCAAGCCTGGGAGGTGTAGCAGCTCTACTGAATACATAAAAACAAGCAGGAAGGCTGCAAAAATGAGGAGACAAAGAAATGTGTCCAAAATGATAGAACAGAAGAAAACTCCAGAAAAAGAACTAAACAAAATGGAGATAATCTACCAGAGGCAGAGTTCAAAACGCTGGTGATAAGGGTGCCCAAGAACTTAGGGGAAGAGTAGAGGAACTTAGTGAGAACGTCAACACAGAGAGAGGAAACATAAACAGGAACAGGTCAGAAATGAAGGATACAGTAACAGAAATGAAGAATACATTACAAGGAAGTAATAGTAGAGTAGATGAAGCCAAGGATCAAATCAGAGATTTGGAAGATAAGGAAACAAAAAACAATCAGAACAGCAAAAAGAATCTACGAGAGAGAGAGAGAGAGAGAGAGAGAGAGAGAGAGAGAGAGAGAGAGAGAAATAATGTAAGGAGCCTCTGAGACAATTTTAAACATACCAACATTCGCATCAGGGAGGTGCCAGAAGGAGAGAGAGCAAGAAATTGAAAATCTATTTGAAAAAATAATGACAGAAAACTTTCCTAACTTGGTGAAGAAATAGACATACAAGTCCAGGAAGCACAGATGAACCCAAAAGAACACCAAGACATATCATAATTAAAATGCAAAGAGTTAAAGACAAAGAGAGAATCTTAAAAATAGCAAGAGAAAAATTAGTTGCCTACAAGGAAGTTTCCTTAAGATCGTCAGCTGATTTCTCAACAGCAGGTTTGCAGGCCAGAAGAGATTGGCAAGAAATATTCAAAATGATGAAAAGCAAGGTCCTACAACCAAAATTACTCTACCCAACAAAGCTATCATTTAGAATTAGAGGACAGATAAGAGTTCCCCAGATAAGAAAAAGCTAAGAGTTCATTACCACCAAACCAGTATTGTATGAAATGTTAAAGGGCTGTCGAGGTGGAGGAGGAGGAGGAGGAGGAGGAGGAGGAGGAGGAGGAGGAGGAGGAGGAGGAGGAGGAGGAGGAGGAGGAGGAGGAGGAGGAGGAGGAGGAGGAGGAGGAGGAGGAGGAGGAGGAGGAGAGAAGGAGGAGGAGGAGGAGGAGGAGAGAAAGAAGGAGAAGGAGGAGAAGGAGAAGAAGAAGAAGAAGAAGAAGAAGAAGAAGAAGAAGAAGAAGAAGAAGACACAATTATGATAATAAAATGGCAATAAATACATATCTATCAACAATTGAATCTAAAACACAAAATAAATGAATAAGCAGAACAGACTCATAGATACCGAGAACATTTTGACAGTTGCCAAATGGGAGGGGGGTTGGGATGATAGATGAAAAAGGTAAAGGGATTAAGAAGTACAAATTAGTTGTTACAGAATAGTTATGGGGATGTAAAGTACAGCATAGGAAATATAGTCAATAATACTCTAATAACTATGTATCATGTCAGATGGGTACAAGATTTATCGGGATGATCACTTAGTAAGCTAGTAATGTCTAACTAATCACTAAAACTACTATAATAATTTATGTCTACTGTAATTGAAAATTTTTTTAATGATTTAAAAAAAGAGAGAGAGTCTACCTCCACCATAAGAAAAACAACCAGTCAAGTGAGTCCACCCCTTGGGAGTTTCAACAAAGAAGACTGGTGTGCTTGGCATCAGAGTGAGACCGCTGAGCACCCCCTAACCTAAAGTAGAAAGGCTAATTTCTAAAGATGTGCTGCCTCAAAGAACACACAAATAAATCAAAATTAATCAGTCAATCAATACATCTCCTTCACTCTTTCCTTTCCTCCCTCTACACCCCCTTCCCTCTTCCGCTCTCTTTTATCCCTTGTCCACTGGAATGAATGAACACAAATGCAGCCTTTCCATCTGTTTGTCCCCGGTGGACCTCATGGAACACAAGGTCCAAAAGTCATCTCTACTCATCTGATTCAATGATGCTCTATTCACTGTTTCCTTTCCCTCAATCTAAGAGGTAAGGAAACAAACATGAGTAAGGGTCCACATACCTTTGGGTGTGAATAAAGAACTGTCTTCAGAAGTTACCTCAGGGAAAAGGGAGGTTTCTGATTCTGGAATAGAAAAAAGTTTGATGAAAGGCAGCAAAAAAATAAATAAGTGTGCTGAGTGCGAGATCTGGGGCTCTTTTTTATGGTAGTCTTTGTGCTTTTCTACATCAAATTTTCTTCAAGGATTGCAAGAATCTAGGAGAAAAAAATTACAAATGTATTTTAAGATGATTATTTTAAAGGTAAATGGAATAAAAATACCTACAAAAATTAATTTGTTTAGAGTTTGTGGACTTTAGGTGACTATTCAGAGTATAATAAAATCAGCCAATTAAATATTGTTAAGCTATTTAGATGATCCAGACCTTATTTTGGCAGCTAAAATGCCTAAGAAAGCCTTCAAGCTATCTCATGATTGCTTTTTAATAATTGTATTTTCAGAATCAGAGGAGGAAATGTGGTGAGAACTTTGATAAGGCCCTACTAGTAACCAAATGAGAGGTCCAAGATGCAGGATCAAGAAGGATTCAGGAGAAACAAACAAAAAAAAAGACAAAAGATAACCAGTTCACTATCAAAAATTATTTTGAAGTCTTTCTTAAACCAATCTCTAATGCCCAGGCAGAGACTTAACTCCTGGCAGATGGAACTGGAGCCTGACTTGAGGTTACATTCCTGGTTCTTCAATAAACATCTCCAAGATTCCTGGAGGTCAGCTGAAGAACCAAAAAAAGTTGACTTTTCACAAACAAAGGAAGAAAGAGGGGGTGGGGGAGGAAACCATAAAACAAAGAAAAGGAATAGTTTAGTGAATACACACACACACACACACACACACACACACACACACACTGTTATGGGCTGAATTGTGTTCCACCCCCCAAATTTATATGTGGAAGCCCTACCCCCATAGTTCAGAATATGACTATATTTGGAGATAGAGCCTTTAAATAGCTGATTAAAGTAAAATGAGGTCATTAGGATGGGCCATAATCCAGTATGACTAGTATCCTTATAAAAAGAGGAGATTAGGCCCGGCCAGTGTGGGTCAGTGGTTGAGCATTGACCCAAGAACCAGGAAGTCATGGTTTGATTCCCAGTCGGGTCACATGCCCAGGTTGTGGGCTCCATCCCCAGTGTGGGGCGTGCAGGAGGCAGCCAATCAATGATTCTCTCTCATCATTGATGTTTCTATCTCTTTCCCTCTCCCTTCCTTTCTCTGAAATAAATAATAAAAACACACACATATTTTTAAAAAGAAGAGATTAGGACATAGACACACACAAAAGAAAGACCATGGGATGACATAGTGAGATGACCATCAATAAGGCAAGGAGAGAGGCCTCAGAAAAAATCAACCCTGCTGACACCTTGATCTCAGACGTCTAGCCTCCAGAATATAAAAAAAATAAACTTCTATTGTTTAAGCCATCAGTCTGAGGTATTTGTTATGATAGTCCTGGAAAACTAACACATACCACCACTCCCTACACACACACACACACACACACACACACACACACACACTCACACACTCACACACACTGCTCATTCAGTAGAGGAACCCCATTCCAAGGGACTCATATACATCTGATCAGCAGAAGGGAAAGAATGGTCAATTGTGTCAGGTACCTGCAGTGAGGGTGGACCCTTCGGTGGAAGGCACAGTGGTCAGAAGAATGGTGGTTGCCTCAGGAAAGGAGCTTGGCGTTATCCATGGACACGTGGTTGTCATTGTAGTGAGGGCAGTGGTGGTTCTTGTCTGAAGTGGTGTTCTCGTTGTGAGGTCAGGTGTAGTCATGACTGTTGTTGGAAGAACAGTTGTGGTTGTTGGCATAGCAGTAGTGGTGGTGGTAGTGGTGGTGGTGGTGGTGGTGGTGGTGGTGGTGGTGGTGGTTGGGCGCCGGGTAGTTGGGCGCCGGGTGGTTGGGCGCCGGGTGGTTGGGCGCCGGGTGGTTGTTGGGGCTGTAACCAACAGAAGATATCTTTGATACCAAGTGGAGATGGAGGAAAAAGGAAACAATACAAATATATCTGGGACCCTTCCATTTCTGTCTGTTTCTACTGCCTTCACCTAGTCCACTGTCTTGGGCCATTGTAATGTCCATAAAAATTGGGTTTCTTGCCACTAGTCTCGGCCTTTCCAATTTGTTTTCCACACATTGGTTTGAGTAATATTTTAAAATGATAAATCTAATTATGTCAGTCCCCTGCTTAAAACTTTTTACTGGGTCCTCCTAGCCCACAATGTTGGCCGCAAGGCTCCATCGGATCTGGCCCTGTCTTTCCTTCCAATCTCATGTTTCTACTTCACTCTCCATCTTTCCCCAGCCCATTAGCCTTTCTTCAGCTCTTTGAACATATTAGTGGCCTTCTGGCTGGAAGAACTTTATACCTGCTGCTTCCTAGTCTCTCTCTTTAGCCTTCTTCCTCAGCTAGATGGATACTTCTGCAAAGAGGTCATCTGTGTTATGTAATAACAATTTTTTTTTGCACTCTCATACTTTACCTCATAGCATTTATTCCATTTCATAATTGTACATTATTTGATGATTATTCAAATAATCATTCATTCATTTGATGATTAATGTCTTCTTCTCCAACTAGCTGGTAAGCTCCATGAGGGAAAATCTGGCTCTCTGGTACAAATCTAATACCTATTATGGTGTCAAGCACATAGTAGGTGTTCCACAAATATCCATGAGTAAATGAATAACTGATCAAAAGTGAGCTAAATATAAAGTTTCAGTCAAGCAAAATGAATAAACTCTGGAGATCTGCACAACATTGTGCCTATAGTTAACTCACATTAGGTGTTCTTTTCACAATAAAATAAAATTAAAATCTAAAAACACTGAATCCAAAGTATGGTGAGGTGCAGTCTCTTTTGGATATTAAAGATTGGTTTGTGCCAGCACCACTCACCCCCTAAACATTTGAATTTGGGTTCATTAGCCACAATTATTCTCCAGATACCACCTTACCAAAT
Organism: Myotis myotis; assembly: GCF_014108235.1. Classification (NCBI taxonomy): domain Eukaryota; kingdom Metazoa; phylum Chordata; class Mammalia; order Chiroptera; family Vespertilionidae; genus Myotis; species Myotis myotis. The sequence continues at coordinate 16,393,823 of NW_023416368.1, read as the reverse complement.
ATGCCCAATTTCCATGAACTCTAATGGACTGAAAGACATCACTAGTTTCAAGAGAACATAGAAATGACCCCACAGAGTTTGGAGGTCAAACAAGTATTTTATAAAATAATAGCTGGTTATACCAACATTGAAAAGAGTAGACTCGGATTGGCATCATTTAATTCAATAAATCAGAATAGTTATTTTGAGAGAGAAAATATGCTAATGTATACAAAAATTCTCCAATTAGAAGCATCCACATTAGTTGTTCTCAAATTTAAAAGTGTATTAGAATAAACTAACAAACAAAATAGAACAGACTCATAGATACAGAGAACAAGCTGACAGCTGTCAGGGGGTTGGAGGACTGAGTGAAAAAGGTGACAGGGTTAAGCAAACAAACAAAACAAAAAAACTGAGAGACAGACACAGTATGGGGATTACCGGAGGGAAAGGGGGTGGGGGAGGTGGAAGAGAGTGCAGAAGGGATAAATGGTGATGGAAGGAGACTTGACTTGGGATAGTGGACACACAATACAATATACAGATGATGCATTATACAATTGTATACTTGAATCCTATACAATTTATTAACCAATGTCACCCTAATAAATTCAATAAATATTAAAAAGCAATAAAATAAAGTACATTAGAGTCACCTAAGGAGCTTGTTAAGCATATTAATATCCAGACCCTGCCTTCGAAGATGCCCTTCCAGCTAGGAATGGAGCCCCAGATTCCTCCATCATTGATGAAAGCTGAACACAGGGCTTACTTTACAAGGCTCCATTCCAGACAAGCAGAAAAGGTCGTTATTGTTAGCATCATTTAGCCAGAGACTGCCCTCCATGCAGCTCAAATCTTTTGTTTGTTTGTTTGTTTGTTTGTTTGTTTGTTTTTATTAATCCTCACTGGAGGATATTTTTTCCATTGATTTTTAGAGAGCGGAAGGGAGGGGCAAGGAGGAGAGAGAGAGAAACATCAATGTGAGAGAACCACATCAATTGTTTGCCTCCCTTGCAGCTCAAAGCTTTAGGAGTTCCACCTTATTCTAAATTTCACCAAAAGCAAGATAGTAACAGAAGGAAAAATATGCCTTAAAATGGCCCTGAGAGTCCCCGCATCACATGCCCTTTTTTGCTGCCAGAAGCTGCAACCTACTGGCTGACGGGCTGAAGCTGACCACAGACACACTTTATTTAACTTACACAGTATGTATTTTTCTAAATGTTGAAATCTTTGCCAACATGCAAAAATCAGTATATATCACATATATACTGAGAGATCTGTGAACAGTGGGCAACAATCCCAAAGGTAAAAAGCAGCTGCCTTCTTCAGATTTGGCCCCCGGGCATTTGCCGCACATCGTGGCTCCTCTTTGTCGGAGCAACACTTCTGAGATGTAACCCGTCCACTCGTGGCTTAAGGAGCTAATGCTTCTCTCCCTGCCCCCACTAAACCCATCACCCATTAGCCACCAAATCTCTCCTGCCACAGGCACCAGGCCCTTCCTGTGCTCACCTCTCGTTAGCCTCAGGACAATGTTCTTCTTGACATCATTGAACCAGCCGGGCACCTCTATGCGGCAGCAGTACACAGCGCTGTCACCTTCGTTGGTGTTGAAGATGGTCAAAGAGACGTCGCCTCTCCAGATACTCCCCAGAAGCTGGTATTTTGCCGACTTCCGGGAGAGCACCCTCCTCTGATCGGTGTGGAGAAGTTCCTCGTTGCATTTGGATTTGGGACACGAGCCTTTGCCCCAGCACATGCTGTGGCTGCCCTGAGACCACGATGCATACGTGCAGGGCAAAGTCACCGACTGGCCCACGTATCCTGTCACGACAGTCTGCGCTGCAGCTGGCGCTGTGAGGAGGGATGAGAAAACCAGGTTGTGTGGTACTGATGTATCTCAGACATGATCGTGGTTGTGCAAACAGATGCTTCCAGGAAGATGCACAGGGGGGTAGTATATGTGTTTCTTTAGCCTAAATTCTGATGTGTGCTTCACCAGAGCTGAGCTCCTAACTCCACATCCTTCCATCCTCCAAGTGGAGACAGCTGACCCACCTGAATGTCTAACCAGCCGTGGGCAAACTACGGCCCGCGGGGCCGGATCCGGCCTGTTTGAAATGAATAAAACTATTGAAATAAAAGACCGTACCCTTTTATGTAATGATGTTTACTTTGAATTTATATTAGTTCACACAAACACTCCATCCATGCTTTTGTTCCGGCCCTCCGGTCCAGTTTAAGAACCCATTGTGGCCCTCGAGTCAAAAAGTTTGCCCACCCCTGGAAACTCATTTCCACAGCAAGACCTTTTGCTGATGTTTCTCTCTCTCTCCTCCCCGCTCCCTTCCACTCTGACCTTGAGTACCGTAAGATAAACCAATAGACTCTCCACTGAAAAACCCTGACCCTTTAACTCAATTCCCCTAACTCAGACAAGCAGGTCTAAACATAGCACTTTGCCCACTGTATCCCAATGAACAGTGATTATGTTCTATTGACTTGAATATCTCAAATGGGTCTCCCTCTGTCCTCCAACACTGAGAGGGCTATGGCAGGAAGATGGGCTGCCAGACTATATACCATTGCTCTCTCTTTTCAGCACAGGAAATGAAAAGGAATTGCTCTGGACCATTTATTTGTTGTTAGACAATATGAAGTTAGGTGGAGTTTGAGGGTTTTTTAAATGTTATAACTGAGTGAAGCAGACCACAGGAATTAGAATGGGAGCTGTGGCATACAAAAATGCCAGAGGGTAATATGGGAGGTATCACTACTGTGTGGTGTATCAGTAGGTTTACAGTTGTGAGTATGTGAAACACAGAATTTATTCTTGTATTATTATTTATTAATTATTGTATTATTTTCCATGTAAACTTGTACCCCACTCTAGTTCTAAGATGAAGTGTCCACTTTTCCCAACTTTGGCTGCTCATCATCATGACCTCGGGAAATTGTTAAAAACAGATATTTTATTGACCAACCCTGAGTCACAATCTCTGAGGCCAAAGCCCCTGGAAATGGACATCATCAAACTCTTCTGATATCATTGGCCACTCCCCCAGTGTGTGAGGACCACAGGACAAGCTCTTTGAAGATCACATCCATTTCTGAGAATCTGGGAAACATTCTCACTGCTGCCAGCCCATTGATTTAATTGAGCATCAGTACTTGTTCTAAACAACAGAAAACCTACTGAAGTGAGAGCGAGGCAGCTGAAGCTCCAGACCATCAGACTATATCCCAGGCACCAGGTTCCTGCTTCCTGTTTTCCTCCAGGAACGCCCTTGGCCCATGAGACCCCATGCACTAGCTGTGTTGACCTATTTGGCTAAGTTGTATAAGACATGGCCCACAGGCCCTGACCTGGTGTCAGGAACGTCTAGATATCCCTCTCTGGGGGAGGTGAGCATCAACCCTAAAAGGCACCCAGAGAGGAAGCCAAAGGGCGTGCTGCCTGGGCTTTCCACAGTGGACTCCCATGATGAAGGTCATTCCAAATACAGAGCAGCCAGAGCCTTCCCTGCACTCACTGCCTCTTCACTTTGCTGCAGTGAAAATGTTTCACAGACCATAAATGCTGTAGAAGTCCACTCTGCCCACCGTCAACCCAGGAAAAAAGATAAGCAATTCATTGTTATCACCCTGTGTCATAACACATAGCAACACAGAACACGTGCGCCTAAAACAAATAACTTCTGAAACATAGCCTTGTTCCTATTTATATTGGAAGAATTAATTTTAAAATAGATGCAAGAATTATTTCTACTGGCGAGTCATCAGTTTACTTTCCCAAGTATTACAGCGTCACAGGAAGCATCCTACTTCTTAAGACCCAACAGAAAAACTAAAAAAGGACATAACAGGCAATTCATAGATGAGGCGATATGAGTAGCTAGTAAATTTCACCTATTTGGCCAAAATTTAGAGTGCTGATAAAAGCAATTTTTAGCCAACAGGGATCTAGGAAAAGATAACTTACCAGAGTCAACTACACAGAAATAGGGTAAGAATTTGTATAGCCATAGTGTGGGCCAATTTGGCAGTTTCTATTAATACTCAACATGCACATGTGCATTCTAAACCTTAGCAAGTTTGTGTTTTATTTACCCTAGAAAAGCACACATGCACAAGAAAACCTAATAGCAAATGTTTATTGCCACCTTCACATACATGTGAATGGAATGAACGTGTCTATGTGCCTGGCAAAACTGGCACATTCATTCCATGGAATCATGCGTAGAAGATTATTAGAATTAGATAGACTTATGCCAGTTGGCATGAAAACTCGGTCTTACGAAAGTATGAAAAGGGAAAATTTTAATAAAACACATACAGTGTAAAAACCATTAATAAAATAAATAAATAAAACAGTTCACACTGTGTATGTGCATGTGGGGTGGGGGTATAGATATATGAAGCTAAATGCATAGAAAAGTGTCTGGTGGGATATACCCCCAACTCATTGTGTTGGTCCTCTCCATGACAATTGGAAAGGGATGGGGCCTGGGGGTGGTCCTCAAAAGGGATTTATAGCTTTATTTTTTTCACCAAGGGTGTTTCTGTATTACTCATCTGATTCAAAATTGATGGTTTTGAAAAAAAGGAAGCAGGCAATTAGGCATTTTGCTGTGGCAGAAAAACACCCATTAGGCGTACATTGTAAACCTCATGGGCCTTTGTGTTCTTGGAGGAAAGCCACAGTAAGCCTAACCTCATTGTCATTGTAAAATAAAGGGGATAATGACTTCCCTCAGAAAGCGTTTCTAAGGTTCACATGAGACGAAATATCAACGCCACATGGAATTAATGAAGTAACCAAACACAGGAGAATTTAGAAATAGGACCAAAAAACCCTGGTTTTTTTTCCAGTTACAAAAGTGTCCTGGAGCAGAGGAATTGTTGGTGTCAAATCAATTCCGTTTTTCAGAAGCTACCCAGGATGGTGTGGGGACAACCTGGGTTCTGGTGCCAGTGGTGTCTCCTCCAGCTGGTGACCTGGTGACCTCAAGGAAGGCCCTTCCCCCACCCGGGTCTCAGTTTCACCATCTGCAGCCTGGAGTTTCTGATTCAGCATCTTTGAAGGGCATGTGCAGCTTTGATGGATTCTCGGTGATTCTGAACAGCCATTCTCTTCTAATTTGGTCATTTTAGAAAAGACCCAAATGAAAAAGGAGAAAGTTTACCAGCTACTGTCTCCTTTAAACAGGGTTAAAGAAACCCACCCTAGCTCAACCAACAGCTCAGCAACCAGCCAGTAACTGGCTATGTGGACTTAGACCCCAGCAACTTTCAGCATAACAAAATCAAGTTCCCAGAGCACCTCAAGTTCCCAGAACAAGATAAAGACCATTGAAAACATTGATTAAAAGAAGAAGAAGAAGAAAAAAAAGCAGACAGGGGCTGCTTTTATTCCATTAACAGCCACAGTGTATCTGGGGAGATAAGCAGCTCAGTGACCTGTTCTCTGATGGGGGGGGGGGGGGGGGGGCCGGGGCGGGAGGCACAGCGGAACTCCAGGGAGGACAGGAACTCAGCAGAAATTCCTGAATCAGACCTAACCAGTTTGGCTCAGCGGATAGAGCATCAGCCTGTGGACTGAAAGGTCCCAGGTTCTATTCTGGTCAAGGGCATGTACCTTGGTTGTGGGCACATCCCCAGTAGGAGGTGTGCAGGAGGCAGCTGATCCGTGTTTCTCTCTCATCGATGTTTCTAACTCTCTATCCCTCTCCCTTCCTCTCTGTAAAAAAATCAATAAAATATATTAAAAAAAAAAAAAGAAAGAAATTCCTGAATCGGTCCTGAGCGCTCAGGAAAAGCCCACCTTAGGAGGAGACCTGAGGACCCATGGGCTTTCAGAAGAGAAGCAGAGAGAACTGCAGGGCACAGGCTGGACAGGTAAAGGAAACACCTCTGCTGTCCTTGAAAGATTCATTCTCAAACAACTACCAAACTTTTAAAACTGCAAGAGACATTAGATACTGTCTAGTTCTAGAATCACAGATGGTGAGCACTGGTCTGATCCAGGTCCCTCATTTCACAAGGGGAGAGCCAGGGCTTGTTAAACGTGTTCCCAGTGCCAACTGTCAGCGAGCGGACAGGACTCGGGCTCAGCACGAGCATTTGCCCTCTGCCACCAGGATGCACAGGTCTCAGCCCAGGGCGGACCTCTGCATCGTCCAAAACCTGGGAACAATGTGCAAGAAGAAACCGCTCCTTGAAACTTCCTCCCCGGCAAAGTAATCCAACAGGCAAACTAAAACTGACAATAAAGAGAAAAAGAAGAATTACAAGAAGAGCTCTTTCCAGAGCAAATTGCCCTCCGTCTGGCGGCACTGGTAACATCTGCAGAGGACATTTCTTGTCCCCATTTCATCTGACCCCTTATTGCGGTGTTTCTTCTTAAATTGCCATTTCTGATATGAACACAAATGACCCCACCCTGAAACCCCCAAAGCGGTCTCAGGATAAAACTTTGTCTGACAGCAGGAGGAGGGACCACCCAAACAAGAAACCCTGGGTGGGGGAGGGAATGAGGTAGGCTTCTGCTCCCTGAAGCCCACCAGCCAAGGAGCCCCATCTCAGGGTGCGGAGCCCCCCTCCTCCATAGCAGGCCAGACACTTACTCAGATAAAGCCACCACAGCTCCCTCAGCAGCCAGAGGATGACAGGCCCTCTGGACATTTTTGATTGTCGGCCGACCCCAGGAGTCTGTCTGTCTGTCCGCCCAAACTTCATTTCTTATACTCCAGTTAATGCTGACAGGGCGGGACCTTTTTGTTTTCATTTCTCTTTTTTGGCTCAAAACCTTCCCTTTCCCCCATCCTGAATGGCCTTCCTGGATCTGGGATGCATGAAGACATGCACTGAGTACTTTTCTCCTGGACACTGGGGGGGGGGGGGGGGGGCGGTGCACAAATGGGGGCTGGGGGTGTGATGGCGTGGGCGAACGTGTAGTACATATTCTTTTATCTTAGAAATGCAACTATCGATAACAATGTTTGTATCTAGGAGGGTCACACACTGGAGAAAGACACTAAGCTCGGTTTTCTTCTCTCTCTAAGGTAGGGTCCGTGGACGGGCTGCATGGAATTCACAAACATCCTCGATTTGCATGACTGCATTAAATCATAGTGTTCTTGAGAGAGGGATCACGACAGTTCTAGGTATTTCATATCTTTGCCACCTTCTTCTTTTGCATAGGGGAGGTTTGCCGTTGTACAGCCAGGCCTCTCTCGCTCTTAGTCAGTACATCTCAAGTTATGTAATTTCATTCATGGCCATGGCATTTGGCTCAAAGATGGACAAGTGACCCAAAGCCAAGGGTACATAATCTTGGCTTGTTATTAGGACTTTTGAGAGACAGGGACCCTCCCTATTTTCCAATGGTCTTTGAGCTGTGAGGAAATGAGGGTGAATCCAACATTAGCCATCCCACCACCAGTAGGTGAAGCCGGAAGACAAGTGGAGAAATAGAGAAGCCTGGGTCTTTGACCTGGTTTGAGCCCCTGAAACAAGGCACACCAATGTACCAATAAATTCTCTATGGGGCTTAAGCCAATTTGTGTTGGGTTTTCTGTCATTTGGAATTAAAATACCCCAATTTCTTAAACCTAGAAGGACTTCTACATAGTAGCAATTAAGCTGATGACTAAAATTTTCCCCTAAGAGTTTACAACTATTGACTGCTCCAACTACCTGTTTCATTAAACACCAGCTTCACCCTGAGCTTTCAATTATTTGTCTACCTATTATGCTCTATGGCAATGATTTTCAACGGGTGTACCACGGCACACAGTATGTCATAAGAATTTTTAAAAAATGCAATACCTGACTGTTTAGTCAGGGGCATGGACCCCTTTTCCCTTAGATTGCCAAATGAAAAAATGACAACAGCCAACACAACAGCCATCTGGTGTGAGTGAATTAAAATTATATCTATTTTTTGTCAGATCAGCAATAAATATATTTTTTGGTGTGCCTTGGAATTTTAGTAATTAGTTAATGTGTGCCATGAGATGGAAATGATTGAAAATCTCTGCTCTAGGCCTGTGGGATTTCTGCTAGACTCTAGAAATAAAGATAAATAGGCATCCTAACCGTAAGAACCTGACAGTTTTAAATCTTTAAGCAGACGAGGTATTATCAGGCCCCATTTTAAAGATAAGGCCATAGAAGGACAAAGATAAAAGATATTACATAATAGGAAGAAAATTGAATTCAGGTTTTCTGATAAAGAGTTCTTTGCAGTAACCAGTACTTCCTTTCTGGTAAATGGGGTTAAATGTAATCCTGCTTATTCATTTTTATTTGTTCATTTCTTCATCAATTATAGCACAAGTATGGCCCATGGATCAAATCTATCTTGGTAAATACAGTTTTATTGCAACACAGCCATGGTAGGTATTTATATATTGTCTATGGCTGCTTTCACACTACAATGGCAAAGTTGTGTAAATGCAAAAGATACTGCACGGTTTTAATAGAAAAAGTTCGCTAACCCCTGAACTATATATTGAGTTCACGCTATGTGACACCGCTCTAAGCACTGAGACATGAAGAGTCATGAAACTTGAAAAAGAAAGGTGAGTAAAGAATGACTAATTTATCCATCCATCCAAAGCTTTATATATGTGGCCAAGCTTCTGCTTTCATGCTTTCTTCCAAGTAATCCATTTCACCTCCATACAGCCCTAGTTGTTAGGAAAATGGAAAGGAATTAACATACACTACACTGTGGCTATTTGCTAAGTACTATGGTAAGTGATTTTCACATATAATCCCAATAACAAACCTGTAAAGGAAATATTACCTTTGCCTATACGTACAAGGAAAGAGGGCTTGGAAGATGTTAAACAAAACTTAACTCAAAATATAACTTTAATTTGTTTATGAGTCTGTCACTAAAATAGTCAGTTGAGTCACTTAGGAATCCATTCAACTGTGAGTAACAGAAAATCCAATTCACAGAAGCCTAAACATATAAGGGGTTTCTTTTTTCTTTCATAACAAGAAGTCTCAGTATAGGCAACCCAGTGATTCCAAAATATCACTAAGGACCCAGACTCTTCTCTTGCTGTTCCTTCATGTTGGTTTGTCACAACATGGTCACAGGAGGGCTAAAGTGCTTCTGGACATCAAATTCATCTTTGGGCAGAGGAACGGAAAGTCATGGGGGCTTTTACATCATTATTCCTTGACTTTTATTTGGGAAAGAAAGGCCTTCTAAGCCAGTGGTTCTCAACCTTCTGGCCCTTTAAATACAGTTCCTCATGTTGTGACCCAACCATAAAATTATTTTCATTGCTACTTCATAACTATAATGTTGCTACTGTTATGAATCATAATGTAAATATCTGATATGCAGGATGGTCTTAGGCGACACCTGTGAAAGGGTCGTTTGGCCGCCAAAGGGGTTGCGACCCACAGGTTGAGAACCGCTGTTAAGCCAACTTAACCTTATAACTTATTATCCAGAATGAGTTCACTAACCAACTCTCAGATCCATCCTATGAGATCTCTATGACTTGGTTTAGACAAATCAGAACCATTCCTTGAGCCTAGGGTAAGAGGCCTAGTGTTTCTGAGAGCAAGGGATGAAATATGATGGTTCCCTGGAAAAATGTTAGAGTTCTATTAGGAGATGGAAAGGCTGTTGGTAGAATAATGGACAGCATCTTCTTTATCAGGGCATTCCTCCAGAACTGTGCTTACATCTCCTGTGGCTGGCCAAATGCCAAACTTCCAATAGATAACAAGTTCTTGTGGAATGAATGAATGAATGAATGAATGAATGAATGAATGAATGAATTAATGAATGAATATCTTGACTCCTTAAAGGGAGAAACTGATACAAAGTAGAAAGAAGACTAGGGTGGCTGTAGGAGATGCAAGTATTTCAGTAATTTCTGTGAGATCTTGTCTGACCTCTCTGAACCTCATTTTCCTCATCTGTTAAAGAAGACTGAATAATCCCTGCACCATGAAGTTGATTTGGAGGTTGAATGAGACTACTTATGGGTAAGTTCTTTGAAATCATTAAGAATTGGGAAAATGATGTTTTTGTTTATAAGCGATAGCAACAAAGATAGGGGGAAGCTGGCATGAGTCAATTGGACTTTGAAATCATCCTTACAAGGGGGCCTCCCCAAATAGAAAAGGAGAAACGAAGCCGGGGTGGATACATGTTCTGATTGGCTCAAGAAGTCATTGTTACATTGAGTTTACCCTCTAAAGATGAGTTTCTATTTGAAGAATGGAAAGTGCTGAAATCTTGAAAATGCCACTCTTATTCTTCTGGGAAGGTCAGGATTTGGATTAAGAAATTGAAAGTGAGTAAATTAGATGTAAGAAGGAAAAAGTACAGCATTCAGCAACCCTAAGGGATATCGTAGTTGGCCCAAATATAGTGAAATTACTATTTACAGGTCACATTATATTATGGAAACTCAGATAAATATAACTGGCTGCCTTTGGCCACTGAATTCAATTTGATTTAATACATCTAATGACAGTTATTTTTACAAATATTCCAGTTATCTTCCAGACATATGCTGGAGTAGCATGTCCCACACCCATGATGTTAGATATGGCCACATGACCGGATTTGGCCAGAACATGTGGGCAGAAATATCATTGGCATTAGCAAGTGGAAGCCTATAAGAATTGGTGTACATGGTGACATGGTGTTATATATAGATCTTTTTTTTTTTTATATATATATATTTTACTGATTTTTTCACAGAGAGGAAGGGAGAGAGATAGAGAGTTAGAAACATCGATGAGAGAGAAACATCGATCAGCTGCCTCTTGCACATCTCCTACTGGGGATGTGCCCGCAACCCAAGTACATGCCCTTGACTGGAATCGAACCCGGGACCCTTCAGTCCGCAGGCCGACGCTCTATCCACTGAGCCAAACCGGTTTCGGCTGTTATATATAGATCTTATAACATAGAAACCCACACCAAAACCTATATGTTCATGTTGACCAATGTTACCTCAATAAATATAATAAATAAATAAAAGAATTGGTGTGCAATTCCTTATTTTCCCTTCTCCTGACAGAGCAACTGGCTCCAAATAGTGAAACCTCCACAAGCCCTGGTCCCTGAGTGAGAATGACATCAAGCAGGAAACCTTTCCTTATTGACCCTCAATGGAAATAAGCAAAAAGAAAATTTTATGGTTTTAAACCACTAAATTGTTTAACTGCAGCATAATGGAATGTATCATTATACCACGTCAGTCAAGTGGAAACAGCAATGAGAAGTGGTTAAGAACATTCTCTGAAGTGAGGATTGGAAGTTCTGACACTTACTAGCCACCTGGCCCACCATTATACATCCCTGTAGCCTTGCTCTTCTTTCTCTGTCAGTCTAGATCTGTGGTTCTCAGATCTGTTAGCACCTTAATCATAAGAGAAATTTCTAAAAAACATGACCAGGTTCTACCCCAGACATTGTGATTTTATTGGTCATGGATGGGGCCAAGGCATTAGTATTTTAGGCTCAAATGTGCAGGTAGGTTTGGGATCCACTGGTCTAGAATTCCTTAACTCTTATTTATTTTTTTAATCTTTACTGTTGAAAGTATTATATATGTTCACTTTTCCCCCCATTGACCTCTTCTAACCTGCTGTGCCCCCCGCCCAAGGTCCTTAACGTTTTTTAACTGGTTCAGCCTTCAACACTCAGCCTGAATCCTTTCCAAAAAGTCTTCCTGAATCCAAAGTTCCCACTTGAGTTCCAGTAGCACACACCTGATCTCTATAATTAGAACATCAAATTAAGATGATCTATTTTTGTATCTACTTTCTAACCAGAGTATCTCCTGGAATACAGGGACTACACTAAAATCTTCTTGTAGCACCAGCACCTAGCATAGATCTAGAGGCCCGATGCACACATACATACATGCACCAATGGGGTCCCTCGGCCTGGCCTCCAGGGACAGGGCCAAAACCAACTCTCTGACATCCCTCGAGGGGTCCCAGATTTCGAGAGGGCAGTTCTCTGTTGACGCACCCTGGAATCAGGCTCCCTCCTCTCTGGTTCCAGGTGCATCACCTGAGAACTGCAGCTGCCAAGTCACCACAGCTTGACAGCTCCTGCATTGAGCATTTGCCCCGGGAGGTCATTGCACATTATAGCTACCGGCTGGTCAGCTGGTCAGCTGGTTGCTTAGGCTTTTATATCTACACTAATAATAGACAAATATGTAAATTGACCATACCTCCATGACGCCCCACAGCCAATCAGGAGGGAATATGCAAATTAGCAGGAAAAAAGATGGCGGCGGTCACAGAGCCAGCCAGAGCAGGCGGCCTTCCTGGTCTGGCCACCAAAGGAGGGGCCTGTGGGAGGCAGCCATGGAGACGGCATGAGTGCAAGGGAGGCTTGGGTTGCCCAGGACGGCCACTGAGGGAAGGGATTGCAAATGGCCCTCAGCCCCTCACCCAGACTGGCCATGCCACCGTTGGAATGAGGGTCCCAGTTGGGGGGCATGGCCAGCCTGAAAACAGCCCTCAGTCCCTTACCCAGTCTGGCCATGCCCCCATGGGGTGAGGGTCCCCACTGAAGGGGTGTGGCCAGCCTGCAAACAGCCATCGGCCCCTCACCCAGGCTGGCCATGCCCCCCCAGCGGGAACTCTCACCCCATGGGAGTGTGGCTGGCCTGAAAACTGCCCCAGCCCCTCACCCAGGTTGGCACCATCCCCAGTGTTGACCCCCACCCCAATGGGGGTGTGGCCAGTTTGCAAACCACCACAAGCCCCTCGTCCAGGCTGCCCCCAAGGGGACCCCGACCCTGATCCAGAACATCCTTCAGGGCAAACCAGTCGGCCCCTACCCATGTACCAGGCCTCTAGCTATACTAATAAAAGGGTAATATGCTAATTAGACTGGGACACCTTCCAGGAGACCTTCCAGATGTTCTTCTGGACAAAGCCATGGTGGCAGGGTAAAGGTAGAGGCGGTTAGGGGCCAAGAGGGGAGGGCAGTTGGGGGTGAGCAGGCCAGCGGGGGGGGGGGGGTAATTAGTCTGACAGGGGGGGCAGTTGGGGTGATCAGGCTGGCGGGGGGGGGGGCAGTTGGGGGTGAGAAGGCCAGCCTGCTGAGTGGTTAGGGGCAATCAGGCAGGCAGGCAGGTGAGCAGTTAGGAGCCAGCAGTCCCAGATTGTGAGAGAGATGTCCGACTGCTGGTTTAGGCCCGATCCCTGTGGACAGTCGGACAAACTGGCAGAGGTCCCAGATTGGAGAGGGTGCAGGCTGGGCTGAAGGACAAACACCCCGCCCCACCCCCCCCGCACGAATTTTGTGCACCAGGCCACTAGTATATATCATTACATATATATTAACTTTTTAGTTTTAGTTTTGGTCTTTAATCCCTCTGGAACTTGCTATTTTATATGATATGAGATAGATATCCTACTTAATTTTTTCCTATATAGTAAGCTAGTTTTCTCACTACTTTTTGCTAAAAAAAAAAAAAAAAATTCCATCCTTTCTTCATTGACTCTCAATGCCATCTCTATCATATGCTATATATAGAATATTGTACAGATATAATAAAGACATGTGAATGTGTGCATTCTGTGCTGTTTATTGTGATATGTTTTTACTGGTTTTAGAGATGGGAAGAGAAAGAGAGACAGGGAGGGGTGGAGGGAGGGAGAGAGAGAGAGAGATTGCCTCCTGCACAGGCCCCCACCAGGGATCAAACCCAAAACCTGAGTATGTACCCTGACAGAGAATCACGCCAGCAAACTTTTGGTATACAAGATGATTCTCCAACTAACTGAGCCACACCAGCCAGGGCAAGAGTTGATATCTTTACATATATTAAGTCATTCCATCCATAAACTTGGTACATAAGGTTTTCTTGTGATCTTTAACAGAGTTTAAAAAATTTGTATAAACGTTTTGTACATCCTTTATTAGGTTAATTGCTACATACTTTATGCTTTTTATTACTAATTTGATTTATACCTTATTTTATATTTTCTAGACAATTGTTGCTGAGATAGAGATTGCTATTGACATCTTAGCTACTCTCTATTTTGTATTCAATTAATATAAATTACTTTTCAATTTTTTTACAAAACAGAAGAAGGAAAATAGAAACACAGACAGTTTGCCTTTGCAGAACAAGGCTATATCTTACTCTTTAGCGGGAAGAAGAGAAACAGGTTAAAGATAGAGAAAAGTGTAGTTGATTAAGTAGGGGAAGTTGGACAGTTTATTTCTAAGATTGAAAGAGTCCTGAGCGTTAAACTTTATCCCTTGAAGAAAGAAAATACTTTTCTGTTAAGAAACCCAGGTTTGTCATGTATATAAAGCACTTACTAGAGAGATAGTCCTTTTAAAGAAGAGTTACATAAGCCAAGAATTGCAAAACTAAACTCTTAAAGCAAAAAGAAAATGAAGATAAGAATGAAACCTGAACATGATATTCTCCACCTACAAAATGAGGAAACTGTACTAAATGATATCTAAACTTCCTTCTGCCTGGAGTCTCTGAACATATTCTTTTTACAAGAGTGGGAGTGGGGGGAAAAAGGATTTTAAGTGTGAATGAATCTTCACTATTGACTTTCCTATTCTATTGTTTTCTCTTAGGGACTTTGAGATCAGTTGTTTTTTCGTGTGTGTGTGTGTGTGTGTGTGTGTGTGTGTGTGTGTGTGTGTGCGTGTTTTATGGGAACTCAAGGGGAATGAGTTTAGCCCGTGTAACTGCACAGACAATTTGAGAATGGACATTTTGGAGAACTGGATTATTTTTATCACTGTCATTTTGGCTGGCCAGTGAATGGCGCTTTCCCTGCTATCAGCTCTACCCGCACCCACTCTAATGGAAGCTCTTTTCAACGGGGTCCATAGGTTTTAGAGTTTTCTAGTTTGGGAAGAGAAGAGGAAGACAGAGAAGTGAAACTCCTGGACTTGCATTGTTAAAGGAAACTTGATCTTTCAGACCTTTTGCTGCCAGATTTTTACTCAAACTTCCTCTTTTATGAGGTGGGAGGGGTGTTTTTTTTCCTACCATATTCAAATAAAAAAATATTTTGAGATAAAGTACAAAACCCACCACCTGAGTGTCTTGTATAACAGACATATTTCTTCACTTGATGAGTTCCATTCCTCCATCTACACAGCAGGTGCAATCCCCTCACCAACATCTCTAGGGCAGGGGTGGGCAAACTTTTTTACTCGAGGGCCACAATGGGTTCTTAAACTGTACCGGAGGGCCGGAACAAAAGCATGGATGGAGTGTTTGTGTGAACTAATATAAATTCAAAGTAAACATCATTACATAAAAGGGTACGGTCTTTTTTTTTTTTTTTAGTTTTATTCATTTCAAACAGGCCGGATCCGGCCCGCGGGCCATAGTTTGCCCACAGCTGCTCTAGGGTGACTTGAAAAGAAATCAAAGTTATGCTTTTGAAAAACCTCATATCTTCAAATCAAATGATCACCTCAAAATTCAAAAATATGGTTAAGAAATAGGTGGGGATATAAATAAATTCTTAAAAATGGATACAAGCTATTGATAATAATGAAGATTCATACAGAGTCATCCACATAAAGATTCAGCAACCATTTAAAAGGATGTTGTAGTTGTATATTTATTGATATGAAAGGATCCTCAGGACAGAAGTGAGGAAAACGAGTTTAATGATTGAGTGTGACAATCAGGACACAAAAGATTATGCACAATCGCAATCCGTTTTGTAAGAAGAAACACACACATGAGCAGACAAGCCTGCAATATTAAAAATGTTAGCAATGGTCTCCTCTGAGCAGAGGAAACAGGTGATTTTAGGGTCCTTTATAGATCTATAATCTTTAATTTTGTGTACAAATGAACTTACATTCTTGAGATAAAGCAAACGTTTAAACAGAAAGAAACCATATACCAAAAAGCAAGTGAGCACTAGAGATGTATGTCCTCAGCTAGCATGTCCAAATCTAATAGAATAGTCCAAAAAGTCACCAAACTTCCCTCCTGCCTAAGCTTCTTTATCTCTACAGCAGAAAGAGCTGCCTTTTTCTGCCATGCAGTTTGTTGTTGTTAATCCTCACCCAAGGATATTTTTCCATTGATTATTTTGAGAGAGAGTGGAAGAGAAAGAAACATCATATTGATGTGAAGGAGACAAATCTATTGGTTGCGTCCCATATGCCTGAAATGGAGCCTGCAACCAAGGTACATGCCCTTGACTAGAATTGAAACAGGGCACTTCAGTCCATGGGCTGATGCTTTATCCCCTGCACCAAAACCAACTAAGGCTTCCATGGAGTTTTTGTGTTCAGTCAAAACATCTTCCCATAAACAATTAGCAATTAAGTTAAACATACACTTGTCATGAGGCCCAGCGATTTCACTCGAATGTATTTTACCCAAGAGAAATGAAAGCATGTCCACACACAGGCTTGTACATAAATGTCCACAGCCTTATGGGCAGGAGCCAAAAACTGGAATGTTCACACGACAATATGCTAGTCAGCAATAAAAAAAGAACAAACTACCAACACATGCAACAACACCAATGAAATCTCTGAAATGTTACCCTAGGTAAAAAACCTAGACACGAAAGGTCACGCACTATACTATTCCATGCATATGAAATTCTAAAAAGAAGCAAAACCATACTGACAGACAGCAGACCAGTGGTTGAGGCTGGAAGTGAGGGGAGAGAATTACCTGCAAAGAGGAATGATCTGGAGTGATGGGCATGTCTATCTTTGATCAAACATGATGTTGGTTACATAATTATACGTGTTTGCCAATATGAGAAACACTTGAAATGGGTGAATTTTATTTTGTGTACATTATAACTCAATAGAACTGTTTTTAAAGGCACACAGCAGAACTTAATTTAAAAAACACATCTAACCAAGTATACAAAACATATTGTAAAATGTAAAGCTCTATAGAATGTAAGGATTTTTCCTTAAGTGCACTTCATTGAACACTAAACAAAGCACAAAGAAGCAACCTTAGTGTACATGCAACTAACGGCAATTTCCCTTTTGCTAAATGCAAGAGAAAATTGCAAAGAGAAGGGGGTGTAATTGTTATCTGTTTCTTTCATTTCTTTTAGCTGCGTTAAAGTTTACAGAACAGTACAGGAGAAAATATATGTCCCCTAAATTATTTTAATACTGTTCTCTGCTAAATACTTAGTTGGAAAGTAGAGAGGAGAAAAAACTTCCTCAGCTTCAGCCCCAGATCTTGCCATGGGAAACCTAGCAAAACAGACACTGGATGCTAAATATTTGGAAAAGCTTCAAGTTCACATTCTGACCCTCTGGAGAA
Source organism: Myotis myotis (assembly GCF_014108235.1). Taxonomy (NCBI): domain Eukaryota; kingdom Metazoa; phylum Chordata; class Mammalia; order Chiroptera; family Vespertilionidae; genus Myotis; species Myotis myotis. The sequence continues at coordinate 16,376,520 of NW_023416368.1, read as the reverse complement.
ACTGAGTCTAAGAGCTGTTCATTTCTTGCTTGAGGATGCATACTAGTTAGTGGTTGAGCCAGACACTCCCACCTGGTCACCACCCGCCTTGCCTCAGAGGGAACTTCTCTGCAGAATGAATAAACATGCAGTGCGCACCAATGAGGTGAGAGTTCTGGGAGGAGGAAGTCCTTTGGAAATAAGAAGTGGAAAGGTGGGGTGCCCACATAAGAAGGAACCCAAAGGGGGAAAGGCAAGGTGCCAGAAGTCAGGTTCTCCTTTCACAGCTGTGCCTGGCTGGTCTCCAGTGCCACTTACTTACCATGGGTGCGGGGGAGGGTACCCACGTGACAGCCTGGACTGTGCCTAGGGTCACTGCACCCTGTATCCCAGTCTCAGGGTAGAGCATTGGTGCTAAGGGCTCCCTGGTTCTCTGGGTTGAAAAGGAGCTGGAGTTTAGGTGTCGGTTTGGGGTGTACAAAATACTGACTCTCCACACGAAGGGAATCTTCCGAGGGAGGGAGTCCAGCACAGGTGAAGAAGTTCTCATTAAAATGAAGGCTGTCAAACTGCACTGGCCTGGAATTCACTGTCCTTAATTGATATGCTGGTAGACTCCATCTCCTGAAGAAAATTTTCTCCAGTGTGGCCACTGTAATTTGGAGATTGGAGCTGGCATTTCATTCTTCCTTCACAGATGTGTGAGTGCTCACTTTGTGCCAGGCACACACTGAACAGTGAGCAAAACAAAGTGCTGCTTTCACGAAGGTTGAAGTCTAGTGGGGAAATGGACATTGGGGGTGGGGGTGGATTGATAATAAACCGATAAGTAAAACAGTAAAAAAAAAAAAAAAAAAAAAAAAAAAGGAAAGAAAGAAAGAAAAGGAGCAGCTAACCCTACTTGTTAAACTATAGGGCATTACATTTTGTTTCTAATTTGTCTTGTCTTCCCCTCCCCCTTCCCCTCCCCCGCCCCCGTTCCTGTTTCTGGGCTCCTAACACAAGAGAGCCCTGAAGCCCCTCATGAGTCGCTTTGCTTCCCCCTCCATGGCTCCTTAGGAAGGTGGTCTGGAGGAGCTGAACCAGCAGGGAGCCACACTCTTTCCTCCATCTTATTTCTGGGGGATGCTTTTGGTAAGATAACTTTCACTGGTTTTCTACTAGCATGATTACAAAGCAATGCATGATCATTGTGTATCTCTCCTTATCTCATCTAAGGAAAAAAAGGAGAATTTGTTTATGCTCCAATACTCATCGATAGTGTCGTGATAGAGGTCTTGGCAGACATAATCACACATGACATCTCTATGCTCATGACCAGCTTTTAAAATGTACTGCACTATGTTTTCAAATTTTAATTTAAATCCTCTTCTACTGCACATATTTAATGTCCTCAGAATTAGTTGCACACTACAGGGATAGGTCATGATTTATTTAAGTTCTCTTTACTAGATAGTCAGGTGCTCCCCCAAATATTTACTATTAAAAAGAGCAATTTAGCCCAGCCAGTGTGCTCAGTGGTTGAGCATTGACCTATGAACCAGGGGGTCACGGTTTGATTCCCGGTCACACCCAGGTTGCGGCTGATCCCCATTGTGGGGAGTGCAGGAGGCAGCCGATCAATGATTTTCTCTCATCATTGATGTTTCTCTTTCTCCCTCTGCCTTTCTCTCTAAAATCAATAAAAAAAATTTTTTTAAAATAGCACTTTAATAATTTCACTTATAAAGTTTTTGTTTGTTTGTTTTTACAAAAATACTGAAATTGGATCCAATCAAAACTTTTAACTTACAGGAAATAAAACAATCTGAAAAGTTCACAATATGGGACATTTTAAGAACAACTCATCTAGTTTTTCAGCAAGTCAATGGCATGACAAAAAAAGGAGTAGTCACTGTTCTGAATGACTTAAAAAACATAGCAACTAAATGTGATCTATAGGTTGTTTTGAATACTAGTTTGGATGAATCCATTATAAGCAGGCTTTGGAGGGGCAACCGGAAAAATTCAAGTATTAAAGAGTTATCACTAGTTTTGTTAGGTGTAATAATGGGGATTACATATACATTTTATTTCATATTTCAAGATGCATACTTAAATACATAAATAAATGGTCATCACTTTAAGAAGTAATCTTGTTCATAAAAGTGTCTAGGATATGAAAAAAGAAACAGAGGTTATAAAAATGAACAAATTAGAAATCATGAAATTGAAAAATACAACAAATAAGATGACTAGAATAAAAGTTGATGACTCCGTACTAAAGTGGAGATGATAGAGGATGGAAGCTGAGGACTTGAGGACAGATTCATAGAATTTACCCAATCTGAGTAACAGACTGGAAAAAAGAAAAAAAAAAAAACACATCTCAGTGAGCTGAACACTGTAACCACAGAGCTAACATTATGCCGTTGGAGTTCTAATAGGAGAGGAGAGAAGAGTGGAACTGAAATAATGGGAAGAAATTATAGCTGAAAATGCCCACTTAAGTCAAAGACATAAACTGATAGTTCACAACTGGGTCTGTAGCTCAGGAGAGGGTGTGACTGTAAGAGACTTGGGGTGGTGGGGGTCTTGTAAATAGGGAGAAAATGTCAAGAGAGAATCAAGTGGTGGATTGAGTCCTGCCTGGGGGATGTGAGTGCTGAGGAAGACAGAGAAAGAGGATCCAGCCAGAAATGCAGAGGAGGAGGAGGGAACCAGGACAAGTGGCACCACTCCCTGAGAGCAAAGGGGAAGAGGGAGTTGTAGGGAAGATGGTTTGGTCAGTGGGGTCAAATGCGACCAAAAGGTCAAGTCTGATAAGTATTGAGAAATGGCCGCTGCACTTACATGGAACGCTCACCGGACAGCATCACTGGACGAGTGGAGGCAGAAGCCAGACTGCATTGGTTTAAGGAGTAAATGGGAGGCAGGGAAATGGGCATTTGGAATTAAAAATAGTTTGACTGAGCCGTAAAGGGAAGAGAAAGGGGAATAGCTAGTGATTATTAAAAGGTCGGGGCGGGGGGGGGAGTTGGTAGGGGCTCTTGTTTGTCATGCTCACAGGCAGAGGGGAAGGTTCAAAGAGAAAGCAGGAGGTAGCAGATGTAGATGAGAATGGAATGTGCATATATCAAGATACTGTACACAGCTCTCAAAGTCAGGCTCCTTGTTCAAAGCCCAGAAGCCCTCAATCCAGGCTTTTCTTTTCCTATAATCAGATCCCATAAAAAATCCTTTCTCCCACTGTCTCCAAATCACACATCCCTCTATCAACACAAGCCCTTGCCCTACTCTTAATTTTTTTTTTTATTGAGGTGCAATGTACACACAATAAGGTTTACCATTTTAAAATGCTTTTTAGCATACCCGCAAAGTTGTACAGCCATCACCACTATCTGATTTTAGAATGTTTTCATTATCCCCCTAAAGCAAACAAAAAACACACAACATACTCATTATCAGTCACTCTCTAGTTTTCTCTCTTCCCAGCCTTTGGCAGCCACTACTCTACTTTTTTTTCTCTATTTATTTTCCTGGTCATTTTATAGAATGGAATCGTATACAATATGGTCTGTCATATCTGGCTTCTTTCACTTACCATAATGTTTTTGAGATTCATCTATGTTGTAGCATAAATAAGTACTTCCGTCCATTTTATGGTGGAGTAATATTCCATTATATGGATATATCACATTTTTTAAATTTATTCATCTGTTATGGACATTTGGGTTATTGACCAATTTTTGCTATTATGAGTAATGCTGCTATGAACATTTGTATGCAAAGTTTTTAAATTTATCTTTATTATTGAAAGTTATACAGATATGCTTTTTTCCCCATTGACCCCTTCTAGCCCATCCCCTGCCCCTGCCCCAGGCCTTCACCACTCTATTGTCTTTGTCCCTGGGGTTATGCATATAAATTCTTTGGTTAATCTTTTCCCACACATCCCCATCTCTCCCTGATATTCATCAGTCTATTCCATGTTTCTATATCTCTGTATCTATTTTGTTCATCAGTTTATTTTGTTCTTTAGATTCCACATATGAGTAAGATGATGTGATACTTGTCTTTCTCTGACTGGCTTATTTCACTTAGCATAATACTAATATAAAAATCTTTTATGCACATATGTTTTCACTTCTATTGGTATATCCCTAGGGATGAAGTTGCTGGATCATATGGCAACTCTATATTTAACTTTTTTTTTAAATATATTTTTTATTGATTTCAGAGAGGAAGGGGGAGAGGGAGAGAGAGAGAAAGAGAGAGAGAGAAAGAGAGAGAGAGAGAGAAACATCAATGATGAGAGAGAATCACTGATCAGCTGCTTCCTGCACACCCCATACTGGGAATTGAGCCTGCAACCTGGGCATGTGCCCCGACCAGGAATTGAACAGTGACTTCCTGGTTCATAGGTTGACGCTCAAGCACTGAGCCATGCTGGCTGGGCTGGCAATGAGTTTTAAGATATAACACCAGTGCTAGCCAGTTCGGCTCAGTAGATAGAGTATCAGCCTGCAGACCTAGAAGTCCTGGGTTTAATTCTGGTCAAGGGCACATACCTAGATTGCAGGCTCTTCCCAGGCCCAGGCCTTGGTCGGGGCTCATGTAGGAGGCAACCAATTGATGTACTTCTCTCACATTGATATTTCTCTCTGTTTTTCCCTCTACCTTCCACTCTCTCTAAAAACAATGGAAAAATATCCTCAGGTGAAGACAAAAAAAAAGATATAACACCAAAGACATGACCCATGGAAAAAAAAGTGATAAGTTAGATTTCATTAAAATTAAAATTTCTGCTCTATGAAAGACACTGTCAAGAGAATGAGAAGACAAGCCATAGACCAGAAGGAAATATTTGCAAAAGACATATTTGATAAAGAATTGTTAGGCAAAATATACAAAGGACTCTTAAGACTCAACAATAAGAAAATGAACAACCTGATTAAAAAATGATCAAAAGATCTAAATAGGCACATCATCAAGGACATACAGATGGCAGATAAACATCTGAGAACATATTCAATATATTATTAAGAATTAAATGCAAATTAAAACAAAAAATGAAATACCACTACATATGTAGTAGGATGGCTAAAATCCAACACCAAATACAAGCAAGGATGTGAAGCAACAGGAACTAATTCATTGCTGATGGCAATAGAAAATGGCATAGCCACTTTGGAAGACAATTTAGTAGTTTATTACAAAACTAAACATACTCTTAGAATATGATTTATCAATCATGTTTCTTAACCTACACATGAATGGTTATAGCCACTTTATTCATAATTGCCAAAACTTGGAAGCAGCCAAAATGTCCTTTAAAAGGTAAGTGAATAAACAAACTATGGTACATCCAAACAATGAAATATCATTCCATAATAAAAGCAGTGTGTTATGAAGCCATTAAAAGAAAGAGAGGAAACGTAAATTTATACTGCTAGGTGAAAGAAGTCAATCTTAAAAGGCCACATACTATATGAGCCCAAATATAGGACATACTGAAAAAGGTAAAACTATCTACACTAATAAAAGAGAAAGATGCAAATTAATCATCACTCTGTCACTCCGCCACTCCGCTACACCCACAAGCCATGCCCACCAGCCAATCAGAAGCAAGTATGAAAATTAACCCAACTAAGATGGTGGCGGCCACGGAGCTGGAGTGAGCAGGAGGTTTGGGTTGCCCCTGGTGATGGAGGAAGCCAAGCTTCCCACCTGCCCTGGCCAGCCCTGGGCTCTGCTCAAGGCTACAAAGCTTCAATTATAAAAGATAAATAAATCCCGGGGGGGGGGGGGGGAAGAAAGAAAAAAAGGAGAGGCTGGGAGCTTGGGTCGCTGGGGGCCATGGTCAGCCTGAAAACAGCCATCAGCCCCTCACCCAGGCTGGCCAGGCACCCCAGTGGGATCCCCCCCACCCTGAAGGGGCTGTGGGCAGCCTGAAAACGGCCCTCAGCCCCTCACCCAGGCTGGTCAGGCACCCCAGCGGGACCCCCACCCTGATCCGGGACACCCTTCAGGGCAAACTAGCTGGCCCCACCCATGCACCCGGCCTCTATCCTATATAATAAAAGGGTAATATGCAAATTGACCCTAACAGCTGAACAACTGGGAATGACTGGTCACTATGACACACACTGACCACCAGGGGGCAGATGCTCAATGCAGGAGCTGCCCCCTGGTGGTCAGTGCGCTCCCACGGGGGGAGCTCTGCTCAGCCACAAGCCAGGCTGATGTCTGCCAGCACAGTGGTGGTGGTGGGAGCCTCTCCTGCTTCTTCAACAGTGCTAAGGATGTCAGACTGCAGCTTAGGCCTGCTCCCGGCTGGCAAGTGGACATACACTGAGGGCTCCCAGGCTGCCAGAGGGATGTCTGACTGCCAGCTTAGGCCTGCTCCCCAGGGTATCAGGCCTAAGCCAGCAGGTGGACATTCCCTGAGGGGTCCCAGACTGCAAGAGGGCACAGGCCAGGCTGAGGGACCCCCCTGAGTGCACAAATTTTTGTGCACCGGGCCTTTAGTGGAAATAATAAAGAGGTTAATGGTTGTCACAGATCTGGAAGAAGGGAGAGATGAACAGGTAGAGCATAGGGGATTTTTAGGGCGGTAAAACAAGTATTCTGTATAACACTATAATGGTGAATGCAGTCATCATGCATTTGTCAAAAGCCATAGAATGCACAATGCAAAGCATAAGCTATGGATTTCAGTTGACAATGATGTGTTAATGTTGGTTCATCAGCTGTACCAAACACACCTCACTTAGGCAATATTTTGATAGTGGAGAATGATAAGGGTTTGGGGAAAAGGAAGGTAGTTCTATGGGAACTCTCTATACTTTCTACTCAATTTTTCTGCCAACCTAAAACTCCTCTAAAAATAAATTTTGTTGAGAAATGTGTGCATCAGGCATCCTCCAACTACTGCTTTAGGCTCAGCATGTTCAGCATTTGCCAGACAGAGCAAACCCCATCTCAGCAGTCCAGAGTATAAAACATAAAAGGTTACCTTAGAGCAAACCCTCCCAGGCCAAAGGGACTTTTTCTTTGCTTATTTTTACAACTTGTGGAAGAAAACCTTTAATTCTTAGGAAGCCATAGGACAGTCAGCTCGACAGCTGCGGGCTGGCTTCCTGAGAAGCTTTCAAACACGTGGCAGCGTCCATGTTTCCCTTCCCAGGGCTGCCACCAATATAATGCTGTTGCCATGCAAGCCAGGCACAGGAAAGATCTGCTATCACCCAGCGTCTGCCCACCTGTCCCAGCCCGCTGTTGATATTCTTCTATTTTAGTCTGAATCTTTTATGCTTTCCCTTCTTCACACAGAACAAGGACACAAGCTCTCACCTTCCCTCGTCAAGCCTCTCCAGCTCAGTGATTCTCAGCTACACATTGAAATCATCTTGGAAGATTTTTTTTAAAAAATGAGCCTATCTGGCCCCACAGCTGAGATTCTGATTGACTTGGTCTGGGCATGCGTAGTTGGCCACACTTCCCAGGTGATTCTAATGTACAGCCAAGGTTGCAAAGCACGGGTCTCAGAAAGTCCTTGAGGTGCACACAGACTCCAGCCGGTCATATGAAGAGAGTTCTTTCTATCATAAAACAAGTTTTAAAAACACTCAGCTCTTTCAACAATAAAAATTTTTTTATAAACACACTCAGCTTTCCTCTCCCCCCCCCCCCCCTCATTCCCAGCACACACAGGGAGGTTCTAGGAAACATTCTTTGAATTTATTCTGCAATTTTTATAGTTATGTAGAAAGCACCTACTATGTGTAAGCTGTGTGCTGAGAAACTGCATACACTTCCCTCAGAGTGCTCAGTATATAAGGTGTCCTCAACCCACACATCTCTAATGTTATAGGGTCACTATAGTCACCATTTATGCTTGTAGTTTGGACAGACTCCATTTGACAAGCCTTTGTCCTGTCTCAGAGGCTGTGCCAGCCAGAAAAAGGAAGGAGGTGTCTCTGTAATTCACCCAGATGTGCCCCGCATGCTAGGTAGGGCCCTGGCCTCGTGTAGAATGACCCAAGCTGAGCAATAGCACCGTGCCTGGCATATTCATCCAGTAGCTAAAGAGGGCTCCACAGAAGTGTTCACAAGGTAAATTCTGCCTTGGGAAATGAGGTCCTGCAGGACTGGAGAGGTGACATTTGAGCTGAGCCTTGAGGAATAACACACCCAGTGAAAAAGGCGGCATGCTTTCCCAACAAGTGGGTTGACCTACGGGGTGGAGAGTGGGTATCTGAGGCAAATATCACAACTGGAGAACATCTCTCCACTATTCCGGGCTACAAGTTTGGGAAGAGTGGGTTCAGCAGCTACCCAGCCCAGTAGATCAAACTCTGACACCCCATCCTTCTTCTGCTTCCAGGACCCTCTCCCGAGGCCAGGGTGCCCTCACACAGCCCTGTGAAAAGCCCCTCACTGCCAGGATGTAACTCTCTCCCCCTATCCTTCCCCTACATACCCTCTTCTGTCACCCCAACCAACCAAACTGGCTTTTTATATGTAAACTTAGAACAGTGTCACTGAAGCACGTTAATAAATGATTCATTTCTTTTTGGCATAATTTGGTGATGCATAGCAGGTTTAAGCCTTAATATAGAAAGTGTTTTGTTTTCTAAGAGTGGGACTCTTCTCAAACAGAAGTGTTCATAGGGCCCTTTGCAGCCACGTGGCTGTCAGTCCTTGAAACACACCGTACTTTCTCCCTCTCAATGCACAAGCTTCTTCCTGCCCCAAGGCCCGTGCATTGGGTGGATTCCTCCAAGTGGGTGCCTTGTTTGGCTTCAACTCAAATGTCACCTCTTTCTCAGAGGCAGTCCCTGACCAACCTTCACCACTCCCCATTCACATCCCTCACACCCACAGGCATCCTGTGTCACCCTGATTTTCAACCAGGGGTGATGTTGTCTCTCAGGAGACATTTGGTAATGTCTGCAGACATTTGCAGTTGTCACAGCTGGAAGGGCACAACTGTCCCCTGGTGGGTAGAAGTGAGGGATGCTGCTAAATATCCCACAATGCACAGGGCAGCCCCCAGCAACAAAGGGTTATCTGGCTCCAAATGCCATGGTTGAAAAGCCCATTCTATCACCATGTTCTCATTCTCCTCAGTATTTATTGGTAGCAGAATTGATGGTTTGGGGGGGTCCCTATTAAATGGGAGCTCCTTGGGAAGTGGGGTTCAGAGTCGTGCTCTACTCCACCCCCAGTACTTACCGGACTGCCAGGCACACTGGCTCTCAAATCTTGCCCCCCCTGCCCTTGTCCTGGGAATCCACCGCAAGCTGAAGATGCCAGGCCCCAACTGATGAGCCTGAGAAAAGAAGTCAGTTTTCAAAATGAAAACAAAAATCACATTTATTGGTGAGTGTTCCTACAATGAAAATAAGAGACTCTCACACTTGCATGTACTCACAAAATTATCTTCACAGTCATCAGTGAAAGATTGGTTCTGCTGCTTCTGGAAGATGTGCAAAATTTCCCAAATTTAAAATATGGCCTTAATTACACCCATGTTCTAATGTCCCAGGACAGATTGTAGAAAATGAAATCTCAACTGTTTCAAAGGATCAAAATCAAAACTCAATACATTCTACAATATTGATAAAATTACAGAAAATATTAATATTAGCTAAATGCCTCCCCCTTCCTTCCTTCTAACCCATTCTTCCTCTCAGTTATTGACAGTTATTTTCTACAGCATTAAATCATAGCCAAATTACCCAATATCAACTTTTCAAAAAATATTATTCAGAAAGAGTGGTACTCTAGAACAAGAGACTTATAATTGTAACACTGTTGAAATTATTTAGTGAGCATTAATATTAGACCTGCTATTACCAAAAACTCAGCCAAAATAAAGGCCCTTTGCATATCTGTAATATTTTTCACTTTTCAGCCTTCTCACAAATAACATGTCATCATCATTAGAGTTACCCCTAGGATCTGATGTAGGTATGGAACTATCTCTAATAGATATGAAAATGAAGGCATAAAGAACAACTTGCCCTAAACTAATCCAGTGTTACTGGTAAGAGTTAAGATAGAACTCAAGTCCTAGTTCTAATTCTGTATCCCCATACCCTCACAGGCATGCCAGCAGCCATCCTTGCTCATGGGTTTCAAACAAATTTTGGAAATTCTGGATTAAACAAAGTTAGCCAGACTCCCAGAGCCTTTAATGTGCCATCATACATCTACAGGAAAAGCATGGAGACTGGGAGAGGCAGCATAAATTCAAAGGCCCACAAGTCATGAAGCAGGTAACAAATGTGAGCTGCAGTTTAGGCAAGGGCTGGTGGGCTAAGAGAATGGGATGCCACCTAATGAGGCCCTGATTGCATAGGAATGCGGTCCAATGTTGCCAGGTCTTTCCAGAAAAACCAAAATCTGGGCTTTAATATGAAATCTGTTTATGCATGTTGTTTTGAATCTAAAAGAAAAACACTGTAGCTCTAGCTGGTTTGGCTCAGTGCACAGAGCATCGGCCTGTGAACCCAAGCTTCCTGGTTTTGATTCCAGTCAAGAGCAGGTACATTAGTTGCAGGCTCCTCCCTGGACTGGGCCCTGCAGGAGGCAACCAATCGGTGTGTTTCTCTCACAGCAGTAATTCTCTTTGTCTTTCCCTCTCTCTAAAAATCAATGGGAAAATATCCTCAGGTGAAGATTAACAAAATAAACATATAAATAATAAATAGAAGAAAACACTGTAGCTTGAAAAGATTTTTTAGACCATATTAGTCTCTTCCTATTTGGGAAACCCAGTAGATAATGCTTAATAATATTATTTGCCCATTTAACCTTTATTCAGAGGTGCTATTAATTTTCTAGAATTCTGCAGCTACGTGTTAAAAATCTTCCCTTTAAAAACAAGCCCTCCTAGACCACTATGGTGTGAGTAGCACTGAACTCCATGTGTGAATTAATTCAGGATTAACTCAAACTGAAATTATTACCCAGCCCTGTGAACTATTCATGTATAGATGTTTCTGATACAAAGAGAAAAAAAATAAAAGAGATGTTTTTGGTGGCTAAAAATATCCTTACCTTTTTTGCTTTGTTTAACTCTCTTGGCAAACCCAAAATTTTAATTCGATTGTGAAGAAGGAATAGCATTGGAATTTGATATGAAAAAAAAGAAACATTCATCCTTCCATAATACTTTTTTTCTTAAATTTATTTATGTATTAAATTGATTGGGGTGACATTGGTCAACGTGAACATATAGGTTTCATATGCGGATTTCTATGTTACAAGATCTGTATATTGCACCGTGTGCCCACCACCTAAAGATAAATCTTCTCCTGTCACCTCATATTAGGATCCCCTTCTCCCCCCACTCCCTTCCCTCTGGCAACCACTACACTGCTATTTGTATTCCTAAGTTTCAATTTTATGTCCCACATATGAGTGAAATCATATGGTTCTTAGCTTTTTCTGTCTATTTCACTTAGCATCATGTTCTCAAGGTTCATCCATGTTGTTGCAAATGGCGCTATTTCATCCTTTCTTATGGCCGAGTCGTGTTCCATTATGTATGCGTACCACATCTTCTTTATCCAGCCCTCTATCGCAGGGCACTCTGGTTGTTTCCATGTCTTAGCCACTGTGAATAATGCTGCAATGAACATAGGGGTGCATATATTTTACAAATACATGATTTTTAGTTTTTCGTGTATATAAGCAGGAGTGGGATTGCTGGATCATATGGTAGCTCTAGTCTTAATTTAAGTGGTTGGGAACAATTTAGAATTTCAGTTGAAACTAGCAACACTCTCAAACAACACTATTATATTTGCAAACTTACTTTTCTAAGCAGAAAGCTCTTTTCCCTGTTCTCTCCCTTTTGTTTTTCCTTTTCTTTATCTCTGTCCTGCATCACCCTAAAAATTAGTTTGGATTCTCTGACACTGGTCTATATGAGTGCCTGGAACTATGACACAGATGTAGAAAAATAGCATACATGTGTTAAATCACATGGCAATTGATTTTCTTATCCTGGTATTTACTTGGTCCACTAAACATCCTACCTTCTTCTAACTACTAAAAACCCCATCCTCGTCCCAGGGAAAGCACTTAAAACCTTATATTTTCAGAGCCAAAAAAGAAAAAAAAGATCTAATGGGTAACCACACTAACTTTATTTCCCCACCAGGTAAATAAAAACTTGTGAACCTCCATGATTTGAAAGCCTACAGTAACTTAAGAAATTTAACATTATGAGTTGCAAGATAAGAAATGCTTCCAAGTGAACTCATTTAAGTACCAAATCAGATTTTCTGACTTTAAGTCCTATTCCAATGTTTTTGACAGCTATGGTGACCGAAGTATTGGTTCATTTATTGTCTACCCAATGAGAATTCTTGATGGATCCATGATTCATAGGGTCTAAACAAAATATACAATTCCAAAATGTTCCGTTCGGATTTGGGAGAGAGCTCTGCTATGCCCAGAAAGACTGAGCCAATTTTTGTATAAAAAATTAAGACTAATTACCAATAAGGGTGACTACACACAATGATGAGCTAAAGACACTCTAACCAACATCACTGACGTGTTGGAATGCCATGAAATATTGACAGAAAAATCATCCTGGAGCTGAAAAGGACAGACGTGGTGAGATCTGGTCATTGTCTTCTGCAGTCAAGGGCCTAAGCCTTGGAGAACCTCTGGGTCTTAAGGCACGTTGTGAAGGTCGTTCTTAAAGTAGATACTTTCATGCGCTTGGTAGCGCACTGCAGTTTCGTTTTGCGAAGTTCCCGTCTGAGGTTCTTCACCACAAAAAGAATAACATGAGTAAGTGAGAAGCAGATCATTTCTAAATAACGAGCAGCACGTTTGTCTATTTGCAACACTAGAGCCCCACTCACACAACCTATTAAATGACTAGAAGATTCCAGAGTTGTAAATATTAAGTCGTGGGAAAGTTTGTTTAGTAAGCAGGATTGAAAAAAATAGCAAAGCAAAACCTAAGACATATTAGACTATTGTCCTTCAAGAGATCCATGTAATAGAATACAGCAGTTGAAAATCTAAGACAGTTGTCAGACATGAAATGGAAGTACTAAATCAAGAGGCATATTCACAAAGGTGGCTATGAAATGGTTTGGCTGGTGTATTTCCAACTGTGGATTGTGCTCTTTAGAGAGGGTTATTAAATCTATACAGTTGTCTACTTCCTGTATTTAGGATAAACAGAATACAAAATATCAGAGTGTGTTATGTAGTAATATAGTGTTGTTTCACATAAGTGTGTACTGGATCATGATGTCAAAAATCTTACTGTGTCTTTATGGTCAGAATGGGAAAGCCATGTGTTAGGTGACTTTCATAATACACTCACCCAGCAAATGTATAAAAAGGCTATGTGTAGAGTTTTGATATAGCTGTTGTTTTCTAATTTGTGCACAGTGATGGTTTTTATTACCTGAGCCTGCCCAGAAATGATATGAAATGTAGAGTCTTCACTCAACTCAGATCATTAAAGGAACCAGGCGTACATGTGAGAACCAGTTTAGGTGTCAAGAGTTCAAAATGAGTCAGTGTGAAAGAGCTGCCCCAAAGGTGTCATCATAAATGTGCGCTCTCTCTCCTTCTCTCTCTCTCTCTCCTCTCTCTCTCTCTCTCTCTCTCTCTCTCTCTCTCTCTCTTGTTTTTTCTTGCTCTTTTATATTTTACAATATTTTCTACATTGTTTCTTTTATAACTGATAAGAAGTAGATGTAAAGAATATGTTGACAGGAAAAGGGCAAAAATCAACTAAAAAGAAACATAAAGAAAATATTGACAGTGAAAAGACAGGAATCATGTTTTTCTGCCTTAAGGAGTATTCTTTTTCCTTCTATTGCTGGAAGCAGGTAGTCAAATCTTCTATAGTATGGGTTCTGGACCCCAAAAGACCTAATATTGAGTCTTTTATCTGCTGTATGGTATGAACTTGGAGGTCACTTAATGTTTCTGAACCCGACTTCCAATGTATAAAGTGAGAATAATAGTGCCTATCTCACAGGTTTATTGCTATGTGGGCTTTATTGCAATAATAGAAGCCAACATTTATGGAGCACTGGCAATATGTTGGTTATTGTTCAAGGCAAAGTCTGTGGATTGGCTCATGGAACTAAGACATAGAAAAGATTGACATCCAACAAAACAGAACTAGGAATAAGGAATGGCAGCCTCAGAGGGATGGCTGGTCAATCAAAGAAAGACCTTGCTTAAAGCCCTAACTGCACTAAAAGAAGCAGGCTACTTGGGATTAGTGGTAAGTACTGGTTTCATACCATTACAGGTGTTTGTTTAGATGGCCACAGGAAGTGGATGGAAGTAAAGGAGATTTAAGTTTTAACTGCGCAATAGGTTAGATTTACAAAAATTGTACATCAAATGCTTATGAAGCCAGATATCTAATGTAAAGTAGCAGAGCACGCTGGGTGTGGAACGACAGGGGATGGGGGACTGCTTCAGCCTGGAGTTGTCTTCCTCCAGATCTTTGCCAGTGGCCTCCTATTCCATCAGGCTCACTCACACAGCCCACTACCCTGGTCTACATTCCCCATGCTATTTGCCTGGAAGCATTAAAAGGACTCTGTTGATTTGTTTCTATGTTTTGTCTGTTTCAGTCATCGCTTTCAGTAAACAAAATACTGAATGACATCAAGAACAAACCAAACAACTCATTCCAATGTAATTTCATCAAACACTATTGAGATTTAGTTCCTTTAGTATGAGAGTTTAGGATTGAAGTGCTGTTTCTATATAAGTTCATGGCACAATTCCACGTAAATATAGAAAGCTAACAATATCACTGGAAGGTGTGGATAGTGATGAGGCAGCCACTGAATTAGATTTTTCAGGATCCAGGGTGTAAACTGGAGAGTTCAGGAGAAAGAGGAGAGGAACAGAGAGAATTATTTATTTATTTTTATTAGAGTAGAAACATCAAAAGGCATTGACATGAACCCTTCAAGCTTACCTTCTTTGCAACACCTTTATTTTCCCACACAAATATTCTAAATTGGGGAAGAGTTGAAGAGAAAATAAAACATGTCAGTCAAAGAGTTTATGAGATCTTTTTCTAACCATGTACTAGCTTATTACTTCTGCTATTACTTTAATATAAACAAAATCTGTACAAAGCCAGAGGCGGAAAAAATTAAATTTAGAAGAATGATTTTGTTTGTTTATTAATATGTTTTTATTGATTTTTAGAGAGAGGAAGAGGACGGGGAGGGAGAGAGAGAAACATTGGCTGCCTCCTGCATACCCCCTACTAGGGCGGCCTCCTGAAAGCTCTCTACTGGGGACAGAGCCCACAACCCTGGCATGTGCCCTGATCAGGAATCAAAACAGCAACCTCTTGGTGCAGGGGATGACACTCAACCACTGAGCCACCCTGGCCGGGCTAGAAGAATGTTTTTTAAAAAAGGAAAACAAATAAAACTCAGACTAGGCTCTTCCCTGTGACTGTTGACTCAGTAGGACCCAAAGAAGCCCCGGTGTGCAAACTATCTCATGTTTATTAATGGTTTAGTGTATTCACACATATGCCCAAACTTACTTTAATGCAATTATTAATAATTATATTTCTTTTTTAAAAATGGATGATTGTGGTTCATCCATGGAGGCCAGCTGCACACACACGTACTCATACAGAGCTGGTGGATGGCTAGTTTTTGAAACCTGTTGGTCTAGCCTGGCCCTGAAATCTGTTTCCCTCTAATGTCTCATTTTCCTCTTCAGCTAAGTGAGTGCTGTAAGACTCTCAACAATATTATCCTTCATGGGAGCAAAAACGGGGTCTTGAGGGGAAAGGAGGAGGAAGAGTAAACAAATCTGCTTAGTACAGTGGTTTGGTGCCTTCCAAATCCCAGCTCTACCCCACAAACGCTTATTTCTTAGAGTTTTATTTCTCCTCTGGAGAACTTAAATTTCCTTTGTCCTTTACAGGCCAATATTTTTAAGAAAAAACAAAAAAGAACAAGGTTATGAAACAGGGAAGTTATGAGAAATCAAAAGTACGTGGTGTGTGAAGCTCCCTAGACCCAGGCAGTTTAGCTAGACAGCCCTTACTCTGCACAGCTCTGAAATGACTTACTTGTGGGAACTATGGCAGCCAAAATAGTGAGCAACAATACCATGGCCATAATGGAGAGTCCAATGTAGAGTGACTGGTTGGTGCTCAAGCATGAATTTTGATTCAAGTCCATGTGCTAAGGGAACATCAGCAGATTGAAAAAGCATCTTGTTAGAATTATACACAGCAATCATTTCCTCAAATAATGTACACAGACACATTTATCTTAATTGGCCCTTGTCTACTTCTAGATCATGATGGGTAAGACCAAATGATCTCCTGAGGTTATAACCCTGGTGAAATTGTAAGAGAAATTGAAATTCAATATGTACTTAGGGTATTGGAAATGTTTTACATCATGCTTGGAGTGGGATTTATATGGGAGTGAAGTGTGCTCCTTATTACATGTAAATTACCAATATCTTCAAAAGAAATCAATAAGTTATTTTCATAAATATATTCTCTTCTGATATTAAAAAAGAAAAAAAATGTTCATGTACAAGTTAACTTGGTGATGTTATCTGGATGTACTTAATTCATGAATTTGGCCATTGATACAGTCATTTTTTTAACTATAATTCAAGATTCTATTTATGTCTATATAAATGGACCTGAGCCCTAGCGGGTTTTGCTCAGTGGATAGAGAGCTTTTGCAAGTGGACTGAAAAGTCTCTGGTTCGATCCAGCCAAGGGCACATGCCTGAGTACAGGCTCAATCCCCAGTAGGGGACATGCAGGAGGCAGTCGATTAATGATTCTTTCTCATCATTGATGTTTCTATCTCTCCCTCTCCCTTCCTCTCTGAAATCAATAAAGAAATATAAAAATAAATAGCTAAATAAATAAAAATAAATGGACCTGAAATCAGCTTACTCACAAGTTTGGCCCTAGTTAACATTTAACTTAAAATGCTATGCAATTGATTAAAAATGCAGAATTTTGTTTAAAATCTCCTGGGGTAATTTATAAGGGATTATCCTCCTAGAACAGTGATGGTGAACCTATGACACGCGTGTTAGAGGTGACATGCGAACTCATTTTTTTGGTTGATTTTTCTTTGTTAAATGGCATTTAAGTATATAAAATAAATATCAAAAATATAAATCTTTTTTATACTATGGTTGCAAATATCAAAAAATTTCTATATGTGACACAGCACCAGAGTTTAGTTAGGGTTTTTCAAAATGCTGACACGCGAACTCAAAAGGGTCTCCATCACTGTCCTAGAATAAGCCCAAAACATGCCAAGCATCATGCCAGGCCCCTTTACATAGTTTAGCTCTAATCCTAAAAAGATCCCACAGGGTAGATATTTTAACAGAAAGGAAGATCAGAGAGAAGGATCAAGCTTCTTGGTGCATAAAAGTTTAATCTTTGGAGTCAGAATCCTGGCTCTTTTAGTTTCTGTGAGACCCTCAACAAGTTATTACACTTCTCTGAACCTCTGTTTCTGTGTGTCTGTCAACTCCAGATTGAGTAGGGTCCTTGGGAAAGGAACTTTCAGACACGTCCAGAAAAACATGACGAGAAATAACAGGGTAATTTAGCACTTACGCCATCCATGTTTAAAGGGCAATGGCCACTATCTAGGAGGGAAAAGCTGCATTGGCACATGGGGTTGCTAAAGGAGGCTGGGGAGGAGCCTGCAATTGAGTACATGCCCTTGACCAGAATCGAACCAGGGACCCTTTGGACTGCAGGCTGATGAGGCTCTATCCACTGAGTCAAACCAGCTAGAGCAGAATGTGCTTTAAAAAAAATCCGCAGCCGGGCCGCCCCTCCCACGGCGCGACCGCTCCCCCACCCCTCCCGCCCCCGGCGAC
Organism: Myotis myotis; assembly: GCF_014108235.1. Lineage (NCBI taxonomy): Eukaryota > Metazoa > Chordata > Mammalia > Chiroptera > Vespertilionidae > Myotis > Myotis myotis. The sequence continues at coordinate 16,358,643 of NW_023416368.1, read as the reverse complement.
GGGGCGCGCGGAGGGGCGGGGCGGACTGTCCCCAGTGCGCCCCGGGCGAAGTCGCGCCGTCGGGCCCGGGGGGGGGGGAATCCGCATATAGCAATCTGGCCATACAGCAATATAATAACCATTTCCATGGTGGCAGTTCTGATATTTAGGAGGTATATACAAATTCAGCCCACATTCATTGGATCAATCATGCCATACAAATTGGTAAAATATTTCATATCACTCCTATGCAGTGCAGTGTTCACTTTGTAACTAAGGTTAACTTTAACAGTAATCTGGCCCTACACAAGATCAGCCCACTTTGTCTCAGCTTGAATTTCTCTTGCTATTGCAGGTTGTCATTTCTCACCACTTGTGACCAGTTAACACCTTAACAAGTCATCCTATGGGGGAGGTTGAGGTGTAGAAAAACTCTACAGCGGCCCCAAAATTTCTATATAGAAGGCATTTGGGTTGGAAAAGGATATTAGGGGACCTATGTTTAAGCAGCACACTTTCATTTACATACTATTTTTGTTTGGAACAGCCTCCATGCCAGCACAGTGACTCAAAGCATTTTATTCCCCTAATGTTAACTGGAGTCTTCCTGGGAATGTTACATTAACTCACTCTCCTTAAACTAGTTCATTCTTTTTTTGTCCAATTTTTTTGCCAGGAGAAAGTCTGTAGTGTGTGAGTGTTGTATGTATGTGTGTGAGTAAAACATCATTTATCAGGCATCTCTAACAAACTGGTCTACCTGTATCCATATGAACTTTACCAATTAACCAAAGCACCCCTATTTAAGAAGCAAATTATTTTCTTCTTTGTCTCTTAACTAGAAAGAACCAATATGTACCCAGCCTTACAGAAGTAATCTCTAAAGGTAACTTGCTTCCAGGGGGACATACAAGTGAATATGGCTAATAAAATAGGAAGGAATTTGCTTACACTTTTATTGCATTGCCAACTGCCATCTGAAAGTTGTGGCACAGTGCTATTCGCATCTGCTCAACAGCAAAAAAAAACATTAATTAGAATTATAAAAAATATTGAAAATTTGCTACAAACACTTAGGTATTGGAAAAATGCAGCAGGCATTGCAAGAATTATACCAAGTTACTAGTGTTTAATAATTTATCTTTAAGGTGTGTTTCTTAATCATTTTGTCATGGACCCTGTGAAAATGGACCCCTTTTTTCTTCTTTATGGAAAAGAAATGCATTATATATAAAGTTTTACCTATAAATCAGGGGTACAGAAGCCATTTTTGAACCAGGTTAAAAATGCCACTTATAGATAGATTATTAATATTTTCATGCCAGTGAAGAACTGTCAATGAATGCCCAGAGGCCATATGCACATCTAAAGATCAAACCACTCTATTCAGAATGGACATTACATTGATCTTACATTAAAAATGTGAGCAAAAGGTACTAAGATATCTAAGACAGGTGGCATGTAACTCCTACCTTATATGTCAAGGTGCCTAGGCTTTGATCCAGAAGTACTTTAGAAAAATACGTGATACAGCAACCACAAGACCAATATATCATATACCTAAAATCCTAATATTAAAGGGTACTATTCTTTAAGGGCTTTTTGCAAAAACATTATATTTATGTATGCATGCAAAATTTTTAAATGATAAAAATATCTTAATTTTGGATTCAGGAAGATGGTGGCGGTATAGGCAGACGCGTCCCAGGTCGTGTCCCTGAGCAAATGGAGTGAGCAGCTGAAACTAGTAACATCCACCCCGAATTGGCGAAATTCCTCAGCTGGCGAGACAGTTTACAGCCGGGAAGAGCAGAACTCCCCTGGAAAGGTAAAAAAACCAGGGATTTGGGCAGGAAAGTTTGCCAGACCTCTGAGCCCAGAGAGTCGGAGGGAGACCGCGTGGCAGACAGCCGCGTCCCTTGGGACAGGCACAGCCCCTAACAGGGGAAAGGAGAACCGCGGGATTCCTGGCGCTGCCGGGGGAATTGAGAGCTGGGTCTGTGATCACAGAGGACTGAGCCTAAAGGGGGCAGCCTGAAGAGCTGATCAGACCATGCAGTCCCGGTAAGAGAAGAAGCTTACAGAAACCAAGCCTTCCCCGTTTCCGCGGCCGGCGTTTGTTTGTTTGTTTTCACTGAACCCTGTTCATGGGACATTTCGGATACAGACACTCACCTGTGCTGAAGAGAGGGAGAGTGTGCAGAGGAGTGGAATCTGGGGAGAGACTGAGGAGAGAAGGGGGGCCGGGAGAGGTGGCAGCGAATTGAGTGCTGAGACACCCCTGAGCCCACGTCTGAGGCAGCCATTCTCTCCGGAGAGTGAGACTCCTCCCCCCAGCCCCCAGGCAAGGAGCACAGCCACACCCAGATTCCACCCTGTAGGAGATCAAGGATTAAAATAACCTGATCAGTCCCTGGGAGTTAACAGGGTCTGGCCTATAGAGGGATTTTCAATCCCAGCAACAACACAGCACTGGTAACTCTTACGCAGCCAGCTCGGGGCAGTGAACTTCCACTGGACAGAGAGGCCCTGTAGCCTCAGAGGCCAACCCCAGAACACTGACACCCAGAGGCTGACCCACAAACTGACTCTTTGCTAAACACAAAATAAGGCAGTCTGGGAAACAAATGCGGCTTGCTTTAAAATAAGGACTGTGGTTTACAACACAGAGGAACAGTGTATCGCAGGGAAACTCAACACTCTCCTGAATACCTGGCAGGTCTAAGGCGAGCCACACTGAAGAATAGAAGAACCGAAGGACCTTCACTACTGCAATATTTTTTTTTTTTCTTTTTTCACCTTTTAACTAAGAAACCAATTTTTTTTCTTTTTTTTTTCTTTTTTTTTTTTTCCTCTTCTTCTTTTTTTTTTTTTCTTCTTTTTTCCATCACCTGATTTTACCCTTTTAATTACTACCTTCTTATTTTTAACCAGTATTATTACTGCTACCATTTTACCATTTTTTTTAAAGTGCCATTTTATTTTCTCTTTATTTTATTTTGGGATTAGTGTTCTCCATTCTATTTTCATCGTTATATTATTGGTTGTTTCTAGTTTGCATTTATCTCCAGGGAGCTGTTGCTGGAATTTGTTGGGATTAATGGCTGTTCTATAGGAGCATTCTCCTCATATAAAAAGTCTCTTCCCCTCTTCCACTTCATTCTCTCTTTTCGCTCTTTTTTTTTCTTTTCCTTTCTTTTCTCGCTTTTACTTTCCCCCCTCCTTTTTCCCACTTTCATTTTTGCACTCCTTTTTTTGGTCCCTAATTTTCTTTTCTTTTTTCTCTTTTCTCTTTTTCTCTTCCTTCTTCCTTATCCCCTAATTCTCTTAATTCAGGTGGTCACTTTTATTTGGGGTTATTAATATCGTGAATATATTTGTGTATAGTGCCTGGTACGTGGTGCCTTGTTGTGTTGTATTTTGTGCCTTTAAATCAACACAGCAGATCCAAGCAACAGCAACCTCCTGAGCACCACACCCTCTGCTGAGGAACAGCAGCTGTACGTGAAACCTCGCCCCACCAGCCAGAAGAGCCACCACAGCTGTGAACAGCACCCACCAGAGGAGTTGCTGCCAACTGAAGAGCAGCTGCTACCGCAACCGCCCGAAGAGCAACCGCAGACCAAGGAGTCACTGCCACCAAGGGAGCAGCCACTGAACGACTCAACGTCTAGATATGTCAGTGAGATCAAACATGGGTAGACAAAGAAACCCCCAAAGGAAAGAGAAGGAGGACTCTCCAGAAAAGCACCTAAGTAATACAGAGGCATGCAACATGACAGAAAAAGAATTCAGAATAAGGGTCCTAGAGTGCATAAACCGGATGGAGGAAAAAATCGACAACCTCAGCAAGAAGCAAGAAGAAACAGATGAAAAAATTGATAACATATGGAAGAAGCTAGAAGAAACAGATGAAAAAATCGATAACATATGGAAGAAGCTAGAAGAAACAGATGAAAAAATCAACAACTTAAGTAAGACCCAAGAAGATATGAAGAGTGATATAGCTGCAATGAAAAACTCCATTGAAAGTATCAACAGTAGACTAGGAGAAGCGGAGGACCGAATTAGTGATTTAGAAGACAAGGAAGCAAAACACACCCAAAATGTACTGCAATTGGAGAAAAAAATGAAAAGACAGGAGGAGAGCCTAAGGGAGCTTTGGGACAACATGAAACGAAACAACATACGAATAATAGGGGTACCAGAACAACAGAAGGATGAACAAGGATTAGAAAACCTATTAGAAGAAATAATATCAGAAAACTTCCCTGAGGTGGGGAAGAAAAAAGTCACACAAGCCCAGAGAGTCCCAAACAAGGTGAACCCAAAAAGACCCACACCAAGACACATCATAATTACCATGGAAAATGTTCAGGACAAAGAGAGAATCTTACAGGCTGCAAGAGAGAGACGGAAAGTTACATACAAGGGATCTCCCATTAGATTGTCAAATGATTTCTCAACAGAAACACATCAGGCCAGAAAAGAATGGACGGAAATTTACAAAGTGATGCAAAGCAAAGGACTGAATCCAAGAATACTCTATCCAGCAAGGCTATCATTCAAACTTGAAGGGGAAATAAGAAGCTTCACAGACAAAAAAAGGCTAAGGGAGTTTATCACCACCAAGCCAGCAATGCAAGGAATGCTAAAGGGACTGGTATAAAAATAAGAAATAAAAAGCTCAGAAAGAAAACAGCCACACAAACACAGAAATGCCTACAAACAACTACCTTTCAATAATAACTTTAAACGTAAACGGACTAAATGCTCCAAACAAAAGACATCGAGTGGCTGAATGGATAAAAAAACATGACCCATACATCTGCTGTCTACAAGAAACCCACCTCATTAGAAGGGACTCACACAGACTGAAAGTGAAAGGATGGAAAAATATCTTTCAGGCAAATGGAAAGGAAAAGAAAGCTGGGGTAGCAATACTTATATCGGACAAAATAGACCTCAAAGTGAAGGCCATAACAAGAGATAAGGAAGGCCACTTCATAATACTAAAGGGATCAATACAACAAGAAGATATAATCCTGGTAAACATATATGCACCCAATGCAGGAGCACCCAAATTCATAAAAAAACTCCTGGAAGATATCAAAGGAGACATCGACAACAATACAATCATAGTAGGGGACTTTAATACACCACTGACAGCACTGGATAAGTCCTCTAGACAAATAATCAGCAAAGATACAGCAATCCTAAATGACTCACTAGATCAGATGGACTTAATAGACATCTTCAGAACACTTCACCCGAAAGCCAGGGAATATACATTCTACTCAAATGCTCATAGGACATATTCAAAAATAGACCATATATTGGGTCACAAGCAAAGTATCCCCAAATTCAAGAAAATTGAAATCATAAAAAGCGTCTTCGCAGACCACGATGGCATAATATTAGAAATAAACTACAATAAAAACAACCCAAAATACTCAAACACCTGGAAGCTGAATAGCATGCTATTAAATATTGATTGGGTTACCAATGAAATCAAAGAAGAAATTCGAAACATCCTGGAAACTAATGACAATGAAAACACAACAATCCAAAACCTATGGGACACAATGAAAGCAGTCCTGAGAGGGAAGTTTATAGCTCTACAGGCCTATCTCAACAAACAAGAAAAAATGGTAGTAAATCAGCTAACTCTACAACTCAAAGAATTAGAAAGAGAGCAACAAGAAAACCCCAGAGTGAGCAGAAGGAAGGAGATAATAAAGATTAGAGCAGAAATAAATGACATAGAGACCAAAAAAACAATACAGAAAATCAATGAAACCAAGAGCTGGTTCTTTGAAAGGATAAACAAGATTGACAAACCTCTAGCCAGACTCACCAAGAAGCAAAGAGAGAGGACCCAAATAAATAAAATCAGAAACGATAGAGGCGAAATAACAACAGACCCCACAGAAATACAAATGATTGTTAAAAAATACTATGGACAGCTCTACTCCAACAAACTAAACAACCTGGAGGAAATGGACAAATTCCTAGAAAAATACAACATTCCAAAACTCAATCAGGAAGAATCTAAAAATCTCAACAGGCCAATAACTATGGAAGAAATTGAAGCAGTCATCAAAAAGCTTCCAGCAAACAAAAGCCCAGGACCAGACGGCTTCACAGGGGAGTTTTACCAAACATTCAAGGAAGAACTAAAACCTATCCTCCTCAGACTACTACAAAAAATTCAAGAGGAAGGAACACTTCCAAGCTCATTCTATGAAGCCAGCATCACCCTAATACCAAAACCAGGTAAAGACAACACAATGAAAGAGAATTACAGGCCAATATCCCTCATGAACATAGATGCCAAAATCCTCAACAAAATCTTAGCAAATCGGATCCAGCAGTACATCAGAAAGATCATACACCATGACCAAGTAGGATTTATCCCAGGGATGCAAGGATGGTACAATATCCGCAAATCAATAAACGTGATACATCACATAAACAAATTGAAAGAAAAAAACCACATGGTCATATCAATTGATGCAGAAAAAGCATTTGACAAAATTCAACACCCATTTTTGATAAAAGCTCTCAGCAAGGTGGGAGTAGAAGGATCATACCTCAACATAATAAAAGCCATATATGACAGGCCCACAGCCAACATCATACTCAATGGACAAAAACTAACACCATTTCCCCTAAGAACAGGAACAAGACAGGGATGCCCCCTCTCACCACTCCTGTTCAACATAGTACTGGAAGTGTTAGCCATTGCAATTCGGCAAGAAGAAGAAATAAAAGGCATCCAAATTGGAAAAGAGGAAGTAAAACTGTCCTTATTTGCAGACGACATGATATTATACATACAAAACCCTAGAGACTCCATCAAAAAGCTACTGGACTTAATACATGAATTTGGCAATGTAGCAGGATACAAAATTAACCCCAAGAAATCCGAGGCATTTCTATACACCAATAGTGAACTTTCAGAAAGAGAGATTATAAAAACAATCCCGTTTACCATCGCACCAAAAAAATTAAGCTACCTAGGAATAAACTTAACTAAAGAGGTAAAAGACCTCTACTCAGAAAACTACAGGACGTTGAAAAAAGATATAGAGGAAGACATAAACAGATGGAAGAACATACCGTGTTCATGGATTGGCAGAATCAACATCATTAAAATGTCCATACTACCCAAAGCAATCTATAAATTCAACGCACTTCCCATTAAAATACCAACGGCATACTTCAGAGATCTAGAACGAACTCTCCAAAAATTCATCTGGAATAAAAAAAGACCTCGAATAGCTGCAGCAATCCTGAAAAAGACCAAAGTAGGTGGGATCTCAATACCAGATATCAAGATGTATTACAAAGCCACTGTTCTCAAAACTGCCTGGTACTGGCACAAGAATAGGCATATAGATCAATGGAATAGAATAGAGAGCCCAGAAATCGGCCCGAACCAATATGCTCAATTAATATTTGACAAAGGAGGCAAGAACATACAATGGAGCCAAGATAGTCTCTTCAATAAATGGTGCTGGGAAAATTGGACAGATATATGCAAGAAAATGAAACTAGACCACCAACTTACACCATACACAAAAATAAACTCAAAATGGATAAAGGACTTAAATGTACGACAGGAAACTATAAAAATTCTAGAAGAATCCAAAGGCAACAAAATCTCAGACATATGCCGAAGCAATTTCTTCACTGATACAGCTCCTAGGGCACTTGAAACTAAAGAGAAAATGAACAAATGGGACTACATCAAAATAAAAAGCTTCTGCACAGCAAAAGAAACCATCAACAAAACAACGAGAAAACCCACTGTGTGGGAAAACATATTTGCCAATGTCATATCCGATAAGGGCCTAATCTCCAAAATTTATAGGGAACTCATACAACTTAACAAAAGGAAGCTAAACAATCCAATCAAAAAATGGGCAAAGGACCTAAATAGACACCTTTCAAAAGAGGACATTCAGAAAGCCAAGCGACATATGAAAACATGCTCAAAGTCACTAATCATCCAAGAGATGCAAATCAAAACAACAATGAGGTACCATCTCACACCTGTCAGACTGGCTATCATCAACAAATCAGGAAACGACAAGTGCTGGAGAGGATGTGGAGAAAAAGGAACACTTGTGCACTGCTGGTGGGAATGCAGACTGGTGCAGCCACTATGGAAGACAGTATGGAGTTTCCTTAAAAAACTGAAAATGGAACTCCCATTTGACCCTGTGATCCCACTTCTAGGAATATATCCCAAGAAACCAGAAACACCAATCAGAAAGGATATATGCACCCCTATGTTCATAGCAGCACAATTCACCATAGCTAAGATCTGGAAACAGCCTAAGTGCCCATCAGTAGATGAATGGATTAGAAAACTGTGGTACATCTACACGATGGAATACTATGCTGCTCTAAAAAGGAAGGAACTCTTACCATTTGCAACGTCATGGATGGAACTGGAGAGCATTATGCTAAGTGAAATAAGCCAGTCAATGAAGGAAAAATACCACATGATCTCACTCATTCATGGATAATAGAGACCATTATAAACTTTTGAACAATAATAGATACAGAGGCAGAGCTGCCTCAAACAGATTGTCAAACTGCAGCAGGAAGGCCGGGGAGGGTTGCGGGGCAGGAGGTAGGGGGGTAAGAGATCAACTAAAGGACTTGTATGCATGCATATAAGCATAACCAGTGGACATAAGACATTGGGGGATAGGGGAGGCTAGGGGACTGTCTAGGGCGGGGGGATAAAATGGACACATATGTAATACCCTTTGTAATACTTTAAGCAATAAAAAAAAAAAATAATAAAAAAAAAAATATCTTAATTTTAACTTACTCCTATATTTTAAATAACTAGTACTTTTAGACAGTCTAAACTGAAAATGACATAAAAAGTCTCTCTTCTTGCCTCCAATCTCTACCAATCCCCATACAAACTGACTTATAAGTGACCATTTTTATTAGTTTCTTGTTTAGTTTACTTTCTAAAGTAATTTTCCTATTTTTCAATAGGGTTGACATACAATGCTATATTAGTTTCATGTGTAAAATGTAACAACCAGACATCTAAATAACTTATGAAGTGATCACTCAAAAAATATAGTACCCATCTGATACCATACATAGTTATTACGGTATTATTGACTATATTTCTTATGCTATACTTTATATCCCCATGATGTTTTGAAACTACCAATTTGTACTTCTCTTTTTAATCCTCACCCAAGGACATTCTTTTACTGGTTTTAGAGAGAGAGAGAAGGGGAGAGAAACAGGTAGAAACATCGATATGAGAATGAAACATTGATTGGTTGCCTCCTGCACATGCCCTGACCAGGGACCAAACCCACAACCTGAGTATGTGCCCTGACTGGAAATCATACCCACCATGAGACAATGCACCAACCAACTGAGCCACACAGGCCAGGCCTCAATTTGTACTTCTTAATCCTGTCTACCCCTTTTACACCCATCCCCCCAAACCCCATCCCATCTGTCAACCATCAAAATGTTTTTTGTATCTATGAGTTTGTTTCTGTTTTGTTTATTCATGTATTTCCTTTTTTAGATTCTACATATAAATGAAATCATATGGTATTTGTCTTTCTCTGTCTGATTTATTTCACTTAGCATAATACCCTCTGGTCCATCCATGTTGTTGCAGATGGCAAGATTTTTGTTGTTGTTGTTAATCCTCACCTGAGTATATTTTTTTCATTGATTTCTAGAGAGAGTGGAAAGGAGGAAGGGAAAGAAGGAAGAGAGAGAGAGAAATAGAGAAAGAGAAACATCTATGTGAGAAAGACACATCGATGGTTGCCTCCTGCACATGCTCTTGACCGAGAATCAAACCCAAGACCCTTAGGTGCATGGGTCAATACTCTAATCACTGATTCACACTGGCCAGGGCAAGATTTTATTCTTTATACGGCCAAGTAATATGTACTGCCTCTTCTTTATCCATTCATCTATTGATGGACATTTAGATTGCTTCCATATCTTGACTATCCTATATAATAAAAGGCTAATATGCAAATAGACCGAACGGCGGAACAACCAGAACAATCAAACAACCAGTCGTTATGATGTGCGCTGACCACCAGGGGGAGTGCAAGGGACATGGCGGGCAGTGGCCACGGCAGGATGGTGGAGCAGGTAAGCGGGGGTACCAGGCCAAGGCAGGGCACCAGTCACTGGTGGTTACTAAAAAATTCTTTGCTCCTGCGCACCGCAATCCCACCTGGTGCTTGCACCTGCTGCAGGCGCCGGCCCCGCTTGCACCCGCTGCCAGCACCGGAGCCACTGCTCACAGCCACTGCCGGTGCCTAACGCCGGTCCCAATCGCTCGGTGCCATCAGCAGGTGCAAGCAGTGGCTGCCGGCCCTGATCGCCCCTGAGGGCTTCTCCACCTCCCCCTGCTCCTAAGGGGCAATCGGGGCAACCAGCAGTCGCCGCTCACACCCACTGATGGCGCCGGCCCTGTTCACACCTGCTGCTGGCACTGGCCCCAATTTCTCCGTGCTGTCAGCGATTCCACTTTCAAAACTGAATGCCACTATTATCTAATCCAGCCATGGGCAAACTACGGCCCGTGGGCCGGATCCGGCCCGTTTGACTGTTCTATCCTGCCCGCGGAGCCGAAAGAGCAGAGGGTTCTCTTGCTCTCCCCTCCGCTCCTTCACCAGCAGCAGTGTTAACATGGCAACGTCTGGAAACACGGCCGCAGCTCCTTCTTCTGAGACCAGTTTAAGAACCCAGTGTGGCCCTCGAGTCAAAAAGTTTGCCCACCCCTGAATCCCAAGTGAATGTGTCCCTCTGTGAATTACTGCAGGTCCATTTAAAAATTAACCATCTTCCAGGAATGATTGGCAAAAGTAAAGCCACAGGGGGTCATATACAGGAGGAGTCTTGCAAGGTTTGACCTTGTTTGGACACAGCACAAGGACACACAGTCAGCATGTGGCATTTCTCACGCTTCCTACTATGGGGCACAGAGTCAGCTGGGAAAGATGATAGGTTTCAGTATCACCTTTCTCCACCATGGGAAAGACAGGTCAATCTACCCTTTCAAGAGTAGAGACTACATGGGATCTTCCAGAGAGTAGGGGAGACTCTCTCTTTGGTGACAGCATTGGTGTCCCCAACCCATCACTAAGTGTCCATTAGTACCTGCAAGCCTGACAGGGCAGCAGAACAACCTGCTGGGTGTATTGAGACTCTGGAGCTTAGGCAAAATGTAAACACAGGTGACATTTCGGTCTTGTGGTAATTGTTTTACAGCTCTGGCCCAAGGGAGCAAGCCCAGTAATAAATATGGAGTCAAAACTGATTCATTTGATTTAGAAAAATAGGTATATGCATGTGGGGGTTCCCAAATCATACAAGTTGCATATGTTAGTCAGATATATGTACTCTGGACATCTAAGTAATAGTCATAGCCACAGTTGCTATTGTATTTATCACTTTTCCCCTTATGTCCCAAGCTCTTAGTCTCATTTAATCCTCACAAGGGATTCCACATGATTAGTGATGTTCCATCCATTTAGAAATGATGAAAACCGGTTCAGAGAGGGTAAGACATTTGTTTCAGTCACATAGCAGATTAGAGGGGCTAGTGTGGGCACTCTGTGACAATATGTGCTCTTAACTATATGTCAATTACTGTCAATTTTTGAATGCTCTAGGTCTTCAGGAAAGAAAATGCAGTTACCTGTTGGGCAAGAAGAGTTCAATGATGAGGTGGTCGTACTTCCTTCCTGTGGTCTGATAGGCGGGGTTTCTGTTGTCTGCAGTGGAGAAGATGAAGTGGTTTCTGAAATAAAAAGGATGCAAGAGCTCTGTTCTATTTGTAGAAAAATCTCCAGCCCCAACAAAAATAGGCAGCAAACCTAAAATTGGGAACTACCTTCAACTCTTTCTTAGAAATTTATTCAAAGATAACATTGAGGCATTGAACTGCCAACTAGGTCTTTATTATCAGGAGTAAATCTGATATAGATAATGGTCTGGATAGTCATCTATAGACAGAATTATTTCACACTTTTCATACTCTTAGGATCTCTCTAACTGCGTAATGCCGACAGGAACGCTGGCTGAGTGGAAGTCCTACAACTAGGAGGAAAGAGAAACGCATACGGACACTCAGAGGAGGCGCAGTGCTGAAGTCAAATTCTGAGGTGCGGAGTGCGCGGAGCGGGCTGGCGGCGGAGGGCGCGGTTGGCGTTTTCAATCGGGAGGGAGTCGCAGACTCTGAGCTCCAGATACAGGCGAGTCTTTAGCGACCCAGACTCAAACGGGAGAAGCGGGATTGTCTGGCTTCAGTCAGAGCGAGTGCAGCTTTCTCTCCGAGCTTTGCAGCGGGTGCTGGGACTCAGAGAGGCAGAGCCCCTGGGGACAGGACTGAGAGCCGCCATAATTGCTCTCTCCAGCCCACCCTGTTGATCCTGTGCGACCCGCCCCGCCCAAGCCCTGCACAGAGGCTTTTGCCGGATAGCCTCAGGCAAAGGCTAGATTAGCACCTCCCTAGAGGACAGAAGTTCTCTCACTGCTGACACAGCTGATTCTCATAGCCACTTGGCCTGGAGGTCAAACCCTCCCTGGAATTAGCTACAACAATCAAGGTTTAACTATAAGACTGCGAACAAAGACCACTAGGGGGTGCACCAAGGAAGCATAACAAAATGCGGAGACAAAGAAACAGGACAAAATTGTCAATGGAAGATATAGAGTTCAGAACCACACTTTTAAGGTCTCTTAAGAACTGTTTAGAAGCCGCCGATAAACTTAATGAGATCTACAAGAAAACTAATGAGACCCTCGATCTTATATTGGGGAACCAACTAGAAATTAAGCATACACGGACTGAAATAATGAATATTATACAGACTCCCGACAGCAGACCAGAGGAGCGCAAGAATCAAGTCAATGATTTGAAATGCGAGGAAGCAAAAAACACCCAACCGGAAAAGCAAAATGAAAAAAGAATCCAAAATGCGAGGATAGTGTAAGGAGCCTCTGGGACAGCTTCAAGCGTACCAACATCAGAATTATAGGGGTGCCAGAAGATGAGAGAGACCAAGATATTGAAAACCTATTTGAAGAAATAATGACAGAAAACTTCCCCCACCTGGTGAATGAAATGGACTTACAGGTCCAAGAAGCGCGGAGAACCCCAAACAAAAGGAATCCAAAGAGGACCACACCAAGACACATCATCATTAAAATGCCAAGAGCAAAAGATAAAGAGAGAATCTTAAAAACAGCAAGAGAAAGAAACTCAGTTACCTACAAGGGAATACCCATACGACTGTCAGCTGATTTCTCAACAGAAACTTTGCAGGCCAGAAGGGAGTGGCAAGAAATATTCAAAGTGATGAATACCAAGAACCTACAACCAAGATTACTTTATCCAGCAAAGCTATCATTCAGAATTGAAGGTCAGATAAAGAGCTTCACAGATAAGGAAAAGCTAAAGGAGTTCATCACCACCAAACCAGGATTATATGAAATGCTGAAAGGTATCCTTTAAGAAGAGGAAGAGGAAGAAAAAGGTAAAGATACAAATTATGAACAACAAATATGCATCTATCAACAAGTGAATCTAAGAATCAAGTGAATAAATAATCTGATGAACAGAATGAACTGTTGATTATAATAGAACCAGGGACATAGAAAGGGAATGGACTGACTATTCTTGGGGGGGAAAGGGGTGTGGGAGATGCGGGAAGAGACTGGACAAAAATCGTGTACCTATGGATGAGGACAGTGGGTGGGGAGTGAGGGCGGAGGGTGGGGCGGGAACTGGGAGGAGGGGAGTTATGGGGGGAAAAAAGAGGAACAAATGTAATAATCTGAACAATAAAGATTTAATTAAAAAAAATAAAATAAAAAATAAAATAAATAAATAAATAAAAAAAATAAAAATAAAAAATAAATGCGTAATGCCTATGACAGTGCATCTTATGTAAGACACCCGATTAAGCTTTTATCCATACAAATGACATTTCATGTTCATAGAACAGGGTCTAGGAATTTACACTAATCTGTCATCCCATCTTCACAAAAACCCCAATCTGGATTTTATGACATTATTCAAGTTCATGATTATCCATCCACACATCTTTCCAGAGAGACGCACATATGTACCAGCACAGAATACATCCTCACAATATTTAACTCCTTGAAGTTTCTTGAAGGTGACTGCATTGCCCAATCTCTCAACTTGGTAATGATTCACAACCCTCAGCCAGGTTCCTGGTAGACCGTGACCCCGGCTCCTTCTGCAGTTGCATTCTGCTCACTCCTTCTGAATGACTGATTTCCTGTGTTATCTGACTCATCTTCCATTTCTCACCAAAAAGCCTCACTAAGAATTCTCAAGCACACCGCTATGCATCACTTGCCTCCTTATAAAATCTTCATATCCCCTCCCCAGAGAGCACCACAGAACTTAGAGCAAATTAGTGGTGCTGGCTGGGCAAGAATTCGCAGACCTGGGCTTTCCTTATTGCCTTTCATCAGTCTTCCTGATTCCTCTTTCCCACCACCATCTTCACATTTCAATATCACCCTTCCTTATCTTCTGAACCCATTGCAAGTTTTCCTCCAATACTGAACCCTATAAAAAAATGTGGCTCTCTTTAGGAACAAAGAACAGGACAGTACAAGAAAGTCAGATGATCAGTCTATCCAACTTAGGTCTGTGCAAATGGCCTCTTGACCTTAACCTCTTCCCCAAGTTTGATTTCTTGTGGGCATCTTTCTTTGCTCCCCTCCTCCTATAATCTTACATCCAACCATTTCATGCATAGTTTAGGAAACGAACATGTGCTGGAGGCACTGAGGACAGACAGGAAGTGGCTGTAAAAGTAAATGTCTCTGCATTGAATTAGCTCCAGTGCTCACCTCCCTCCTGTACTGTGAAGCTCAACTCTAGACTCCAACTCCTTAGGAAACGATCAGGATAAACATAAGGCTCAATTGAATTAATAATCAATTAATATTCCCCAGGAGGTCACACAGATCTTTCTGAATCTCTGCTTTAAATGAAGTAAAAAAAACTTGTGTATGTTCACTAAACTACGTCCACTAATCCTCACACTTTTACAGGCACACACTATGTCAAATTAAGTATAAAGAAGCTAAATCAATATTAAGAAAGTTAACAGATTCTCTAGTATGTTCAGCTGCCTGGAACAAAGCCATTTTTCTTATATACTTTTATGGCTCTAAAATCTGAGTTCTAACCTAAAGCCCTCTCCTCCAAACTCAGCTCATCGCCCAAATGCTTCAGATCCCTCCTGCTTACCAGATAAATACACACAAGGCTCAATGGGAGTTAAGGAAAATCAATGTTCCATCAGATTTCTCTGGCTAAGAGGTTGAGACATTTCTGTTACTCTTCAGAATCCAGATCACCTCAAGGAGTCAATGAGTTGAAAAGGCTTTGAGAATCTTCACTAAGTGTTATCTTTTTAATCTTAAAAATAGAAGGTTTGGCCAAAACCAGTTTGGTTCGGTGGATAGAGCATAGCCCTGCGGGCTGAAGGGTCCCGGGTTCGATTCCGGTCAGGGGCATGTACCTGGGTTGCGGGCACATCCCCAGTAGGAGATGTGCAGGAGGCAACTGATGGATGTTTCTCTCTCATCAATGTTTCTAACTCTCTATCTCTCTCCCTTTCTCTCTGTAAAAAATCAATAAAATATATTTAAAACAAAAATAGAAGGTTTAAACCTGAACTTGTCCTCAGAAGGCCAAGCTATTTCCCCACCCATACATCAAATTATTCTCCATTTGTATTGCATCTAAACTCAGAAACTTGAAGCATGTAGCCTGAATTGAAAAGAGAAGCCATACATTCTAAATCCCTGAAATTCTTAAATCAGGAGAACCAAGATGGCAGCATAGGTTAACGCCGGAGTTTACTGCTTTGAACAACTACTTCAAAAGTGAAACCAAAAAACGGAAGGGACATCACCCAGAACCACAGGAACGCTGGCTGAGTGGAAGTCCTACAACTAGGAGGAAAGAGAAACGCATACGGACACTCAGAGGAGGCGCAGTGCTGAAGTCAAATTCTGAGGTGCGGAGTGCGCGGAGCGGGCTGGCGGCGGAGGGCGCGGTTGGCGTTTTCAATCGGGAGGGAGTCGCAGACTCTGAGCTCCAGATACAGGCGAGTCTTTAGCGACCCAGACTCAAACGGGAGAAGCGGGATTGTCTGGCTTCAGTCAGAGCGAGTGCAGCTTTCTCTCCGAGCTTTGCAGCGGGTGCTGGGACTCAGAGAGGCAGAGCCCCTGGGGACAGGACTGAGAGCTGCCATAATTGCTCTCTCCAGCCCACCCTGTTGATCCTGTGCGACCCGCCCCGCCCAAGCCCTGCACAGAGGCTTTTGCCGGATAGCCTCAGGCAAAGGCTAGATTAGCACCTCCCTAGAGGACAGAAGTTCTCTCACTGCTGACACAGCTGATTCTCATAGCCACTTGGCCTGGAGGTCAAACCCTCCCTGGAATTAGCTACAACAATCAAGGTTTAACTATAAGACTGCGAACAAAGACCACTAGGGGGTGCACCAAGGAAGCATAACAAAATGCGGAGACAAAGAAACAGGACAAAATTGTCAATGGAAGATATAGAGTTCAGAACCACACTTTTAAGGTCTCTTAAGAACTGTTTAGAAGCCGCCGATAAACTTAATGAGATCTACAAGAAAACTAATGAGACCCTCGATCTTATATTGGGGAACCAACTAGAAATTAAGCATACACGGACTGAAATAATGAATATTATACAGACTCCCGACAGCAGACCAGAGGAGCGCAAGAATCAAGTCAATGATTTGAAATGCGAGGAAGCAAAAAACACCCAACTGGAAAAGCAAAATGAAAAAAGAATCCAAAAATGCGAGGATAGTGTAAGGAGCCTCTGGGACAGCTTCAAGCGTACCAACATCAGAATTATAGGGGTGCCAGAAGATGAGAGAGACCAAGATATTGAAAACCTATTTGAAGAAATAATGACAGAAAACTTCCCCCACCTGGTGAATGAAATGGACTTACAGGTCCAAGAAGCGCGGAGAACCCCAAACAAAAGGAATCCAAAGAGGACCACACCAAGACACATCATCATTAAAATGCCAAGAGCAAAAGATAAAGAGAGAATCTTAAAAACAGCAAGAGAAAGAAACTCAGTTACCTACAAGGGAATACCCATACGACTGTCAGCTGATTTCTCAACAGAAACTTTGCAGGCCAGAAGGAAGTGGCAAGAAATATTCAAAGTGATGAATACCAAGAACCTACAACCAAGATTACTTTATCCAGCAAAGCTATCATTCAGAATTGAAGGTCAGATAAAGAGCTTCACAGATAAGGAAAAGCTAAAGGAGTTCATCACCACCAAACCAGGATTATATGAAATGCTGAAAGGTATCCTTTAAGAAGAGGAAGAGGAAGAAAAAGGTAAAGATACAAATTATGAACAACAAATATGCATCTATCAACAAGTGAATCTAAGAATCAAGTGAATAAATAATCTGATGAACAGAATGAACTGTTGATTATAATAGAATCAGGGACATAGAAAGGGAATGGACTGACTATTCCTGGGGGGGAAAGGGTTGTGGGAGATGGGGGAAGAGACTGGACAAAAATCGAGCACCTATGGATGAGGACAGTGGGTGGGGAGTGAGGGCGGAGGGTGGGGCGGGAACTGGGAGGAGGGGAGTTATGGGGGGAAAAAAAGAGGAACAAATGTAATAATCTGAACAATAAAGACTTAATTAAAAAAATAAATAAATAAAAAATAAAAGCTAAAAAAAAAAATTCTTAAATCAGATATATACTTTGTCATAAGTATAAACAGCATTTTTTAAAATTTTATGCTACATACTAAAGTAAAGAATGCTAGAAGCAAAACTGTCACTGACTGACATAAAAAGACAGGGTAATTATATAAAGGGCTTTTTCAATGAGGATATCAGATAAGGACAAATTCATTGTAATATAACTTCAGCCCTCATGGTAGAAACACCATCCAGTAGTTATAAGCACAGCCACAAATTCAAATTAATGGAACCTGAATCCTGACTCAACCAATTTCTACTCATATGTCTTTCAACAATGAACTTGGACTCTGTGCCCACAACTATAAAGTAGAACTGAATCACACCTACAATGCATAGGGCTGTCATAAGAATTAAGTAATATAATGATTGTAAAGAACTTAGCAGATGGCAGTGGTCGGCAAACTGCGGCTCACGAGCCACATGCGGCTCTTTGGCCCCTTGAGTGCGCCTCTTCCACAAAATACCAACTTCTGTGCATGGGCCACGAAGTTTCAATTGCACTGTACATGCGCGTCTACACATGGTATTTTGTGGAAGAGCCACACTCAAGGGGCCAAAGAGCCTCATGTGGCTCGTGAGCCGCAGTTTGCTGACCACTGGGTTAGGGGATGGGTGAAAAAGGTCAAGGGATTTAGAAGTACAAATTAGTAGTTACAAGAATAGTCACGGGGATGTAAACAACAGCACAGGCAATATAGTCAGTAATATTGTAATAACTATATATGGTGTCACATGGATACTAGATTTACCAGGGTGATCACTGCGAAACTTATATAAATGTCTAATCATGGGGTTATACATCTAAAACTAATATAATATTGTATCTCAACTGTAATTTAAAATAATAAATACATTAAAGTTTGTAAAATGGAGTAAAGAGAACTTTGCATGAATTCTCTCACACAGGGTCATCTTGATGATGCCTTACCTGCCACATGAGGCTCCAACCTCAGAGTGGATAAAGGATCTCTCCTTCAGCTCCCAGTGAGAACACATCTCATTAAGCAGACACTTATTTATATTTTTCTGATAAACCTGTGCTCAACTGAACCAGATCCACCTCATTCTCATTAGATGTCAAAAATAAATGAAATGGTCTGAGGCCCTAACCGGTTTGGCTGAGTGGAAAGAGTGTCAGCCTGCGGACTAACAGGTCCAGGGTTCGATTCCAGTCAAGGGCTTGTATCTTGGTTGCAGGCTCCTCCCCAGCCCAGGCTCTGGTCAGGACGGGTGCAGGAGGCAAATAATCTATGTGTTTTTCTTACATTGATGTTTCTCTCTCTTTCCCTCTCTTCCACTCTCTCTAAAAATCAATGGAAAAATATCCTTGGGTGAAGATAAAAATTTAAAAAAGATAAATGGTCTGGGGATTTGGGGGCTAATAATCCCCTGGAGAATCTGATTTTTAAATCTATGGGTCTATTTACTTGAAACATATTTATAGATACAAAGGAAACAAGTAATCTGGAATGTGAAGCTCACATTTGTAACCCAGGGAAGAACATTAATTCTACATTATGCTTCCATCTCATGATAATACCCTGGGTGGTCTACCTCCTCTATTGCAAGGCCTCTGGGCTCAAAAACACATCACTTTCTTTCTCAGGATGTTCTGCAGGTGAACTGGTGCTGTAGCAGAGGTGGAGACCCCAGGTGATTTTGGGACCCTGGTGAGCTCAGGTGGAGTTAGAAATCCACATGACAATGAGAATAATTCCAGCAGCAAAAACAGCAAAAGCTTTGTGCTGGGCATGGACATCAACAAAACCAGTGAGAGACTAGGTTCCCCTGCAGACCTGGGCACTAATATCCCCTGAGCTCAGAGTTCCTGTCCTTCCTCAAATAGACTCTTACAGGGGAGGGCTTGAAGTCACACTGGAAAAAAGAAATCAGCTGTATGGGAAAGTGTATTTCCCAGGGGTTTCACAGGTGAAAAAGGAAACCTGTAATTTACACTGAAGCATTTTGTGAAGGCCAGCCATGCATATCAGATGTGTGTATCTTCATGAACATGTGTAAGGTGGGGAAAATGTCTAGAACATGAGGACAGACTCTCATTAGCCTAACCCACTTCTTGGCATTCCCTAGACTTTCCTCATAAACCTGTGCTCCACTAGGTCAAATCCTCACCATCTGCATTAGATGTCCAAGATTAGTGATCTGCGGCTTTTGGAAATAAAAAATTCCTTTGAGAATATGATTTGTTTAAAAAAAATAGGTCCTCTCACTCTAAAGGGAATACCCATATGACTGTCAGCTGATTTCTCAACAGAAACTTTGCAGGCCAGAAGGGAATGGCAAGAAATATTCAAAGTGATGAATACCAAGAACCTACAACCAAGATTACTTTATCCAGCAAAGCTATCATTCAGAACTGAAGGTCAGATAAAGAGCTTCACAGATAAGGAAAAGCTAAAGGAGTTCATCACCACCAAACCAGTATTATATGAAATGCTGAAAGGTATCCTTTAAGAAGAGGAAGAGGAAGAAAAAGGTAAAGATACAAATTATGAACAACAAACATGCATCTATCAACAAGTGAATCTAAGAATCAAGTGAACAAATAATCTGGTGATCATAATAGAATCAGGGACATAGAAAGGGAATGGACTGACTATTCTTGGGGGGGAAAGGGGTGTGGGAGATGCGGGAAGAGACTGGACAAAAATCGTGTACCTATGGATGAGGACAGTGGGTGGGGAGTGAGGGCGGAGGGTGGGGTGGGAACTGGAAGGGGGGAGTTATGGGGGGGAAAAAAAGAGGAACATATGTAATAATCTGAACAATAAAGATTTAAAAAAAATAATTTAAAATACAAAAAATATATATATATATAGAAATAAATAAGCTCTTCCTGTCATGGGGAGATGACTTCTATACCTTCACATTGGGACTAAGGAAGCTAGTGGGATCAAGAAGTAAACAGAGCAGCATGTTTGCATTTCATACTTCCAGGCCTAAAGTGAAAAGAAAGCATAAGATTAGATCCCAGAGTCCCAAGACAGGACTTCCAAGATCAAAGCCAGTCCTAGCTGCTTTGGATCAGTAGATAGTGCTTCGGCCTGTGGACTGAAGGGTCCTGGGTTCAATTCTGATCAAGGGCACATGACCTCATGACTTCTACTTGGCTGTGCACACTGGCTCTGATAAAGAATTGTCCAGAGTATCACAGCAAATCAGGGACAACTAGAGAGAAACAATGCCAAAATAGGAAAGCCAGGTACAAATCCCAATATTTTGAGATTAGAGCCTGCAGACCATGTAACCAGGTATGTGAACTGAGGAAGAGGTAGGTATCCAAGGTGTAGACAAAAGACTATAATCCGGAAGAAGTCAGAGCCAGGTTATGGATCTAGAAACCAAAGGAGATTCTGATGTTGAGAAACTTGTCCATGCAGAAGCTGCTTTATGATCTACAGCAGTTGATTTTGAGCCCGTGTACCACGCCACTCTGGTGTGCCATCAGAATCTTTTTAAAACATGCAGTACCTGGCTATTTAGTCAGAGGCACTGACCTTTTTTCCCTTAGATTGTCAAATAAAAAAAAAAAATGACAACAGCCAACACAACAATAGCTGTCTGGCGTGAATGAATCAAAATTATACCTGTTTTTATTTTGTCAGATCAGCAAAAAATATATTTTTGGTGTACTGAAAAATTGTACTAGAGTGGGGCCTTGACTTACGAGTGTCCCGACTAACGAGTTTTTTGAGATATGAGCTGTCTCTCGGCCAATTTTTTGCTTTGAGCTAAAATTCAGGTTACGAGCCAGCTTCAGATACCCCACCGCTAGTTGGCACAGTGAATGTCACAGTGAACACCACAACATCAGCCCAGCATCACGTGTCTCACTCGTTCACTTTATGATTTGACATACAAGTAATTTGAGTTACGAGCTCCGTCATAGAATGAATTAAACTCGTAAGTCAAGGCCCCACTGTAATTGATTTATGTGTGTGCCATTAGATGAAAAAGGTTGAAAATTACTGATCTATAGATATCAACAGGACCTTGGCTGCTTTCACCTAGTCTGGCTTTCTCACTCTTGGCACTATCCACACCTAGGGCTGGAAATTTCTTTTATGGTACGAGGCTGTCTGATACACTGTAGATGCGAGTAGCCGCCCACATATACACCAGTGATGGTGATCAGAGACATTGCCGGATGCCTCCCTTGACAACCACTGATCTAGATGATGAAAGAATGCAAGAGGACCCATTTAGTCACCCAATGATGCTGACTGCTACTTAGTTTTAAGTGTAGGTTCGATACCCTGTGTGAGGTGTACAGGAGGCAGCCAATCAATGATTCTCATCATTGATGTTACTATCTCTCTCTCCCGCTCTCTTCCTCTCTGAATCAATAAACATATTTTTAAAAAATAAAATTTAAAATAAAAACATCAAAGCCATTTTAGTATAGAAACCCCCAAGATTCACACTTCCCCCTACCCCACCCATCCTTGAATATTCTTACCTTGAATTCCGTAACTTCTCTTTCCTATGAGAATCCCCCAGGTAAAAAGGGAAGGGGAGCATTGGAGATTTTGCTCCTTGGCTTATATTATCAAATATATTGTTAGCTCAAATAGACTCATAAAAAATGTTTTAAGTTTCAAAAAAGTAAATTAAAAATACTTTCATAAAAAAAGAGAAGATATAAAATGGGCTCACTGGAGGCAAGGACTATTTAAGGAAATCTAGTCTCCCCTTATATTGAATTAAATCAAACTACCAATGTGTTACATAAACTATGCTAGAAAGTAGTCAAGATGCATTTTTCATATTTAACAAACACATGGACACCTGCTGTGTGTCTGCTAGGTGGTATGCTAAGCACCAAGGACATAGAAGGTGAATTATGAGACCTGACTTTGTGAAGCTTGTGTTTTAGTGAGGGAGCCCTTTTACAAAAGTAAATAACAAAGTAATTAAAAATAGTCAAAGTAATAATTTCTAATTGTGATGTGATATAAAGGATACCAATAATGTACCAAAACTACTAACAGACGGTGGTCAGGAAAGTACTCTCAGAAAAGGTGACCTTTAAAGTCAACACTGAAAGAAGTCAGCCACCTGAACAGCCAGAAGGAGCATTCCAGGCAGAGAGAACCCCTGATAAAGATCACGGTGAGTGCCAGAAACTGAAAACATGGCTGGAATAAGAGAGTGACCCAAGATAAGGTCTGAGAGGTCGGCTAGATTTAGATCCTATGGGACCATTTAAGTCATAATCAAGGGTTTAAATTCTATTCTAAGACCTGCAAGAAATGGCAATGCACAGAAATAAGATGTGATTGGGCTTAAGAGGATCACTCAGGCTGCTATGAGAAATGTGGATAAAAAGGAGGCATAAAATAGTGAGGAGGTATGTAGAGATGATGGGCCTCAGAGTAGGTGGTAAGTAATAGAGACACAGAATAATGACTGGATTTTAGATATATTTTGGAGAAAGACTGCAGGAACTGATTGGAATGTGTGGTAGGGGTGAGGACAGTTGAGGATTCAAGGATGGCTCCTTGTTTTCTGGCTTAAGAAACCAGATGGATACCATGATGGGAAGGACCAGGGAGAGAGAAGTTGCAGTCTGGGAAGGTATGATATAGAATCTAGGGTTCCCCTGAACATGTTAGATGAGCGGGACATCTAAGTGGAAGTATCAATTGACAAACACTCTGACAGTTAGAGATATTATTACAGGCACCTCTCACAGACACTTGAGTCAGAGGGAGAGGACTATCACTACCTCAATTCTTGTCTTCTGGCATGGAGGAATTCAAACCAGTGACTCTAGATGACTGTCTTGTGAGAAAGCCAATTCATTAATAAAGTAAAGCATGCACATTTCTTAAAGAAGCAAGGCAAGCAGATCTACCCTCCTTCATAACATGCAGATGGGCTCTCTCAGCCTATCCTAGGAATGAGAGGGTGGGGGGTGAGGCCAGTTGTTGGTTTCTGCCTTATGTACTTTTCGGTCTATAGATTTTTTAATTCCTCTACTGCATATCCTGGTACAGGTTAACGCTGAAGATCTCTCTCCCTTACTTTGTTATAGCTTTCCCAGACTTTATGAGAAGCACCTGACAATTATATCCCAAAACTGCTGACTTCTCTATTTAAACAGTAGAATGACATAACTGCACTCGTCCTTCCTCCTCCCTCCTCTTTACTGTCTTTTAGTTGGTGTCAGGGTGATTTAAGCTATGTATACTCTGATTGGGAGAAGATACATTAAAATTCTCCTTCTCTCCCCCTTCCACCTTCTCTCCTGCATTCTTTGGAGACATTAACCATTTGCTCTCAAGTGTCCTTGGGTGGGAAAGATAAGGGCTTGCTATTTACAAGCTGGCTGCAGGCTGCTAAACTGTTTGACCTTGTTTATTTTTCTCATTTCAGTTTCCCTAGTCCTCCTGCCCTGGATTTTTTCTAGCTTCTTACTAACCTATAACAATACTAAGGATGACATTTAAGTCTATGGAAATATAGATCTTCATGTAATAGTGTAGAAAGAGGAAAACGGTCAGCCCTGAGGATTCTCAACATTTAAAAGTCATGCAGAAAAGGCAATAAAAATGACTGAAAAGGGATGGCCAGTGAAGTAGGAGAGTGGTGTTTCAGAAGCCGAGAGAAGGAAGACTTTCCAGAATGAGAATCAACTTAATTATTGTTGAAAGATTGATTATAATGAAGACAGAGGTGTCTATTGCATTTAACAAAAGGAAGGTCATTGGTGAGCTCAACTAAAGTATTTCCATGGTGCTTTGGGGGTAGAAGCTATATGGTAGGTTGACAAGGATGGGGGCAGATGAGAAATAGGAACAACTCTTCTGAGAAATATGGCTGTGAAGGAGAGCAGAAAAATGGTAGTAGCTGGGGAGGAATGTATAAACTAGAGCATGTTTTTATACCAGTGAAAATAGCATAAATAGAAAGCATGAGATAATTTTAGAGAGAAGGAGGAAAGGAGATTCAATGAAGTCTTGGCTAAGGCAAAGCGGATGGAACAGGTCTTTGATATTTCATAATTGAGGGAGAAATGAGGGAGGTTTGAATGGCAGTGAGGTTTGGATGTTCATCTCAGAGCACACTAGAAAGATATAGGACTACTGGGCATTACTGAATGCCAATATATGGCTTTGATGACTTAAAACCTGTCACCTTGGTTATAAGATTTTCTTGAGCAACTGCTAGGAAAGAGATTACAAATCAAAAAGAACTTGCTCATCTATTTCTGTAATTATCTATAATTTTGGAGTGTGTGTGTGTGTGTGTGTGTGTGTGTGCGCGCAAAATGTCAGACTCTTTTCAGTCCTCATTACTCTCCCTTCAAACCCCTTTACACATACTAGAATGTTCCCTAATATCCAGGCCTTGGCAGAACTCAAAAAGATAGTGAGTGTTATCACTGCTCCTTATCAACCCATAGATCATATTCATGTGATCAATGCACAAACAACACTGCTATGTCATTGGCCTTGTTCACTGGCCCTGAGCTAGTGTGTGACTAAACAAGAATCCTAGCCCGGGGCTCATCCTTCCCATCACAGGTTTATCTCAAACACCTTCCTTTTCTTTATTTTTATTTTTTTTGCCTCAAATTCTAGCTCAAGTACAGAAACATTCATGCATCAATTCCTAAACCATTTCCTCACTTTTTCCAAATTCCATTTATTTGAAATCCACTGAACTCCGAAACCAACTAAAGCAGTTATGGCGAACCTATGACACGCGTGTCAGAGGTGACACGCGAACTCATTTTTTTGGTTGATTTTTCTTTGTTAAATGGCATTTAAATATATAAAATAAATATCAAAAATATAAGTCTTTGTTTTACTATGGTTGCAAATATCAAAAAATTTCTATATGTGACACAGCACCAAAGTTAGGGTTTTTCAAAATGCTGACATGCAGAGCTCAAAAGGTTCACCATCACTGAACTAAAGGCTTCCTCCTAAGCCCATGTAACATTGCCTGAGCCATGTTCCTCGATGGTGAACATCCTTGGAAAGACTGTTGTAGTAAAAGCTCTCCAGGGAGTCCAAGTAGGGGTGACCTTGGCTAGTGTCAGAAAGCAATGTAAGGATGAGGCTTCCCTGAGAGCAGAGAGCTTGTTTCAAAGAATCCAAAGGAAAACAAATAAAGAGAAACACCTTCAAACCTGGACACCTTCCTTGAGAGTATACTACACTTTAAAAATGTTTGTTACACATTTTAAGAACTGTCATCATTGTCACAGTCTAATTGTTAATAATAGAATTAATAGCCACACACTAAATGCTTTTCACAATATATCTCCTAAAATCCTTCCAATGGCCTATATGATACGGACTATCATGTTTCATAGAGGAGAAGGCCACACAGTTTAAATAACTGGTGCAACATTACACAGCTAGTAAGCGGGAGAACTGGAGTTGAATTCAGCTCCATCAGCCACAAGTACATGCTCCATAAACCTTAAAACATACAAGCATATGTACCCCCGTGCACACCCACAGTTCCGTGGGTCTCAATCCTGGCTTCAGGCGGGGGAGAAGCACCTGGGGAAGACTTTGTAAACTCCCAGTGCTCAGGCTCTACCTCCAGAGACACTGGTTTCTCTGGTTTGTGGGTAGGGCTCAATATCTATCGGTGTTAAAAAAGCCCTCAAGTGAATCTAAAGAGTAGTCTATTGATCTAGGCCTTTCCTGCCATCATATAGATCCTATCCATAAGTTTCAATATAGATGAAGGAATTAAATATGGCTGGGCCAGTAAGTCTTAGGGGACCACCACCAGGACTGTCATTGGGAAGGACAGAAGTGAGAACAATTGGTATATTTAATATGATCTACAGGTAATTATTCATAAAGAATGCATGCAAAGTCCACTCACTTGTTTGATGTCCAACTTCAGGTTTGATTTTTTATCATTCATTAGGCTTGGGGATTGGATACGGCAGCAATAGATCCCACTGTCGGCTAAAGTCACATTCTCTATGGTCAAGGACACATCTCCTTTGTGGTCATCCCCCTTAGCTGGTATCTGCTGGATCTCTGGGAGTTCAAGTCCATTCCATCAGTGCTGAGCACCATACTCTGACATTGAGACACAGGACAGGGTCCCCTGCCCCAGCACACAGATATCAGGTTCTCCGAGGTGGTTGGAGAGTAGTGGAGGGCAGATAAGCACTCTGGCCCACCTCGGCTGTGCGTGACCCTTCCAAAGACCCTGGATAAAGAGAAAAGGAGAGCAAGATGCAGGCGATGAGTGAGATTGGTCCACTTCAGGAAAAGTGCAAGTAATGCTTGCAGAGCAAAGAAACCACTGCTGCTCTCCCGTTTAAAGGAGGATCCACTAAGGCAAGACTCTCAGACTGGAGGGGCATCTGAACCACTGGGAAGTCTGGTTAAAACACAGATGTGTGGCCAGACCAACGTGGCTCAGTGGTTGAGCTTCATCCTATTAACCAGTAGGTCATAGTTTGATTCACAGTCAGGGCACATGCCCAGGTTTCAGGCTTGATCCCCTGTAGGGGGTGTGCAGGAGGCAGTCAATCAATGATTCTCACTCATCATTGATGTTTCTATCTCTCTCTCCCTCTTCCTTCCTCTCTGAAATAATATATATATATTAAGAACTACAGATGTGTGGGCTCAATTACTAGAATTCCTGATTTACTCAGTCTGGGGTTAGAAAAATTTGTATTTCTAACAAATTCCCTGGAATTGCTGACATGGCTGGTCTTGGAACCTCACTTTGAGAACCAATGTTCTAGAAGAGACTTGTGGTCCAGTCCTGTGAACAATGGAGGGCAGGGCTGATGGAAATAGTCAGAAAATGAAACATTCATTTTTGGCCAGGAAAACAGTTCAGCTCTCTGGACTAGATATCAGTTCATCAATGAAGGACAATTGTGCTAACACCATTCTCTTTTTATCTCCTTTTTTTTTAAAGCACCAGGCACATAATGAATAAAATCGCTTGCTTGAATAAGAAGCTAATGTTTGGCTATTTTGAGGTTTAAAATTAATTACCTGTTAAATAATATAGATACATGGTCAAACAGTATAAATGTGTATAGAAAATAAATTCTCCACTCTTTTTCATTTCCTGTCTCCCCTTCCTAGAGTCTATACATTAAGAAGCCTCTGTTTAGGCCCATACCCTATTACACATACAGACAAAAAGAAATCGACTATACACATTGTTCTTCTCTTTTTTTTCAATTAATATTATGAATTAGAGACATTTCATATCATTGTTTACTCAGTTATACTGTTTACATCATAGATATATCAATTTATTTTTTTCCTCTGCTTGAAATGGATCATGTGTTGGTCCAGCTGGTTACCAGGGAACACAACGTGGAAGCATGCATTCATTCAGAAAGTCAGTCAATTGGTCAGTGATGACCATTGCTTATGAAGCACCTACTATGTGTCAGGCACTGGACCAGGAGCTGGAGAATATCACAATGAATGGCATGTTCATTACCCTTACCTTTATGGGCCCCTTCCACTCCATCATAACCCAATTCTTAGCCTTGCTTTAACTCAAATTGGCCTACATCATATAACCTTGATGGATCTGTTTCCTCATTTATAAAACTTACCAAAAGAGGAATTTGTGTTAATATTCTTACTTTTAGCTGAACTTTTAAACTCTTCCACTTAGGGAAGACACAGTCTTGTCACCAATGCTCTTTCTCCCCTCCTGTGGGTAAAATTAAGGGACCTCAATATTCTATTTCATCTCATATACACACGTCCCCTCCCCACCCACCACAGAGGCTTCAGGCATCAATTGATGGAAAATATTGAATTACTGCCACACTCCCCATCACTGAGCTAACATCTCAGACCCAAGCAGTCTCAGCCCTGGGAGAGTGACGTTTGTCTTAGAAACTTAGCCGCCAAGGGTTCTTTACAAAAGGCAAGTGAGATCACAGACTGAAGAGTTTCTCCAAACCCATGGCTTTCTTCTGTCTGTCCTTCCTGCATTTCCCTGTCACCACCTTTGTGCCATCAAATGCATTTAATGTAAACCTCCAGCTTGTTCAGCGTGTGCACTTCCATAGCACCACAGAGCTCACAGTTACTCAAGAGATCGTAGTCAACCTCTTCATTTTATAGACAGAGAAACTGAAACCTGAGAAGCTTGATTTGCCCAAAGGCACAGGATTGGTAATTTCAAATGAAAACACAAGTGCCTAAGTTCCAGATTGTTCCACTATAAACCATGTTTCATGAACTTGATATTTTCCCTTGATATGCCTGCCCACATAACTAATAACATCCAGCAAATGCCCATATTCAAGTGTAAGGCAGAGTCAATTAACCGTGGATTCAGGACTGATATTTAGGAAACAGAATGTGGTATGTGAATTATCTTCCAATAAAGCTGCTAAAAAAGAACAAAAATTCAGCTAACATTCTGGCCAGGGCTCTCTCACTGGACATTTGCTAGGGTCACTCTGCCAACTTCCTGCCCCTGACTGGGCCGAGTTTACTGTCCTCCCTCTAAGAAGTCCTTTCCGGCTGCCAGGAAGAGTTCTAGAATTGAGTGCAGGCCTGCAGTGGCTTCTGGCCTTTAAAAAAATTACTGCAAACATTACGATGCCCCTCCTTGTATCTTCATCTTACACTATCCAATTGCACCTAATTCTTGCAGTTCATATAAAATTCCCTGATTATCTAACAAAAAGTTCTCCAAAATGAACAAGCAAACAAAATTGAAACAGACTCATAGATGCAAAGAGAGGACTGCTTGTTGCCAGAGGAAGAAGGGAACTGTAAACTGGGTGAAAGAGATGAAGGGATTAAGAAGTACAAATTGGTTTTTAAAAAAAATTGTTAGTTATAGTCATGTGGATGTAGAGTATAGCATATATGAATACCCAGTCAATAATATTGTAATAACCATGTGAAGTGCCAGGTAAGTATTGGGGGAACACTTTTTAAAGTATATGATTGTCTAACCACTATGCTGTACACCTGAAACCAGCACAAGATAATATCAAAGGTAAACAGTAGTTGAAAAATAAAAAATAAAGAAAATAAACCAAAAAAGAATAAAGTGGCTCTTAATCCTAAATCAATCAATCAATCAATATATAAACAATGTTTTCTTAGAATAGATTCACAACTGTACCAAATGTACCCCACTTGGGAAAGGTGTTAATGATGAGCATGCTGAGTTACTTGGGAAAATCTGTATTTTCTACTCAATTTTGTTGGTGAGCTTTAAACTGCTCTAAAAAATTAAGTTCATTGAGAAATGTGTGCATCAGTCATCCTCCAAGTACGTACTGTTTTAGGCTCAGCATGTTCAGCATTTGCCAGACAGAGCAAACCCCATCTCAGCAGTCCACAGTATAACACAAAAAAGGTTACCTTAGAGCAAACCCTCACAGGCCAAAGGGACTTTTTCTTTGCTTATTTTTACAACTTGTGGAAGAAAACGTTTAGTTCTTAGGAAGCTCGGGGACAGTCAGCTACACAGCTGCGGGCTGGCTTCCTGAGAAGCTTTCAAACACGTGGCAGCGTCCATGTTTCCCTTCCCAGGGCTGCCACCAATATAATGCTGTTGCCATGCAAGCCAGGCACAGGAAAGATCTGCTATCACCCAGCGTCTGCCCACCTGTCCCAGCCCGCTGTTGATATTGTTTTAGTCTGTACCTTTTATGTTTTGCAGAGCTCTCTTCACACAGAACAAGGACACAAGTTCTCACCTTCCCTTGCCAAGTCCTTCCAGGTCAGTGGTTCTCAGCCTCAGCTACACATTGAAATCACCTTGGAAGATTTTAAACAAAAAGAAAAAAAAAAAAGACTCTTTCTGGCTCCACAGCTGAGATTCTGATTGACTTGGTCTAGGCATGCGTAGTTGGCCACGCTTCCCAGGTGATTCTAATGTACAGCCAAGGTTGCAAAGCACTGGTCTCAGAGAATCCTTGAGGTTCACGCAGACTCCAGAAGAGAGTGTTTTCTATCTCATAATAAGTTTTAAAGAAATTTAGCTCTTCCCCTGCCTCCTCTTCCCCAGCACACACAGGGTGGTTCTAGGAAACATTCTTTCAATGTATTCCCCAATTTTCATTAGTATGTACTAAGCACCTGCTATGTGTGAGCTGGGTGCTGAGAAACTGCATACACTTCCCTCAAAGAGCTCAATATACAAAGCGTCCTCAACCTACACATCTCTAATTAAAGCACTAAGTTATAGGGTCACTGTAGTCACAATTTATGCTTGTACTAGTAGTTTGGACAGACTCCATTTGACAAGCCTTTGCCCTGGCTCAGGGGCTGTGCCACCCAGAAAAAGGGGTGTCTGTAATTCACCCAGATGTGCCCCACATGCTAAGTAGGGCCCTGGCCTCATGCAGAATGACCCAAGCTAGGCGATAGCACCGTGCCTGGCATATTTGTCTAGTGGCTAAAAAATGCTCCACAGAAGTGTTCACAAGAGATTAATTCTGGCTAGAGGGATGAGGTCCAGCAGGGCTTAAGAGGTGACATTTGGGCTGAAACTTAAATATATGCCCAGTGAAAATACAGGAGGCAAGCTTTCCCCAAAAATGGGTTGAGCTTCAGAGTGAGAGTGGGCATTTGAGGAGTTTCTCTCCACTAGAGTCCATCTGGGAGGGGTTGCATGAAGCAGGCAAGGGGAAAGTGGTGAGGAGCTTACTACGGACTAAGGTCTTTTACCCACTGGGAAGCAGTGGGAGAATTTTCAGCTAATATGGAACACAATCAGTTCTTGGTTTTTTATTATTTTTAAATATTTTTTTATTGATTTCAGAGGAGGGGGGAGAAGGACAGAGAGAGAGAGAAATATCAATGATGAGAATCATTGACCAGCTGCCTCCTGCATGCCCCAAACGGGGATCGAGCTCACAAACTCAGGCTTGTGCCCTCACCAGGAATAGAACCATGACCTCCTGGTTCATAGGTCAATGTTCAACCAGTGAGCCACACCAGCAGAGCAGATCTTGGTTTTTTAAATTACTAGTACACTGGAGGCTAGGGTGACAAAGGCTCAGGGGACATTGGATAAAGACACCAATAGCCACCACACACTGAAGTCAGAGCTCCAAAGGCCCTAAGGCAGTGGTTCTCAACCTTCTGGCCCTTTAAATACAATTCCTCATGTTGTGACCCAACCATAAAATTATTTTCGTTGCTACTTCATAACTGTAATGTTGCTACTGTTAGGAATCGTAATGTAAATATCTGATATGCAGGATGGTCTTAGGCGACCCCTGTGAAAGGGTCGTTTGGCCGCCAAAGGGGTTGCAACCCACAGGTTGAGAACCGCTGCTCTAAGGGACCTTTACAATTAGATTCGCAGGTATTCTAAGTCCCAGATACACCACACTGACATTTCGTAGTCAAAGCCAATAAGGCACCACCTTACATTTTGATGGCTACCATTACCTTTTCTCTAGATGAAATCATGACTTTTTTCTATTTTCTCAAAAAAACTGATGTAATCAAGAGTCAAAGAAGAGATAGTCTTGGGAGGATGTGTATTTCCAGACTGCTCAAAGCTGTCCAAAACCAACTGACCAAAGCCTTTGATTAGGGGGAGAGCAAAAGACAAATTATTTCTTTACTTCCAGATAGCATGTTACCAAATGAAAGTATAATTTGGTGGTGCATAGAATGTTTAACCCTTTACATGAAAAGTGTTTTGTTCCTAAGAGTGGGACCCTTCTCAAACGGATGTGTTCATAGGGCCCTTTGCATCCAGCCCCTGTGAGAGAAAGTGCCCATGTTTCCAGCTAATCTCTTTCCAAACCTCCTCATTCACTTTGCTGCAGTCACATGAGCTTGATTGCTTATTTATTTATTTATAAGAATAGTTTATTGATTTTTAAAGAGAGGGAGAAGAGAGAAACATCAATGTACAACACACATCAGCTGCCTCCTGCATGTTGTCTTGAATTTAAAAGAAAAACATTGTAGTTTGAACAAAAATGGATAAGCCATATTAATCTCACCCTATTTGGGAAACCCAGTAGACAATGCTTAACAATATTATTTGCCCATATAACCTTTTTTTCAGACGTGCTATTATTCTTCTAGAGTTTTATAGCTACATGCCAAAACTTTGCCTTCAAAAACAAGCACTCTGGCCTTCTAGGCCACTATAGTGTGGGTAGCACTGAACCTCAAGTGTGAATTATTTCAAAATTTACTCAAATTGAAATTACTACCCAGCCTTGTGAACTATTCATGTTGAAATGTTTCTGATATGAAGAAAGAAAATGTTTCTGGTGGCTAAAAATATTCTTATCTTTTTTGTGTTGTTTCACTATCTTGGCAAAACCAAAAATTTAATTCATTTGTGGAAAAGGAACAGGATTGGAATTGATGTGATAAAAAAATTCATCCTTCTAAAATAATTTTAATAATCAAAGTGGTTTGGGGACAATTTAGAATTCCAATTGAAACTAGTAACACTCTCAAACAGCACTCTTAGATTTGCACTTACTTTTCTAAGGCAGAGGCCTTTTGCCCTAACCTCTCCCTTTCTTTTGCCCTTTTATTTATCTCTGTACTGCATCACTCTAAAAGTTAGTTCAGAATCCCTGATGGTTGTCTATATGTGGCACAGCTGTAGCAGAAGTAGCACACAGGTGTTAAATCACATGGCCATTGATTTTCTCCACCTATTTACTTGCTCCGCTCACCAGCCTAGCTTCTTCTCTTAAAAGCCCCAGCTTGGCCCCAAGGAAAGCACTTAAAACCTCCTATTTTCAGAGCCATGAACAAACAGATCTAATGGTGAAACCACACTGACTTTTTTCACCATGAAGGAAATAAAAATCTGTGTGCCTCCATAATTTGAAACCTTTGGGGGAACTTAGGAAATGTAAAGTTTTGATTACAAGATTTAAAAAAAAAAAAAAAAAGAGTTAATCATGAAATGCTTCCAAGTGAATTCATTTAAGTTCCAAATCGAATTTGCTGATTTTAAGTCCTATTCCCCTCTTTGTGACAGTTTTAGTGACCAAGGTATTGGTTCATTTCATGTCTACCCAATGAGAATTCTTGATGGATACAAATTCATAAGGTTGAAACAGAATATACAATTCTAAAGTGTTCAGTTCATATTTAGAAGAGGGCTCTGCTATGACCAGAAAAATTGAGCCAATTTTAGTATAAAAAATTAAGACTAATTACCAATGAGGTTGACTATGCAGTGAGAGCTAAAGACACTAACATCACAGACATGTTGGAACACCATGAAATATTGACAGAAAAATCATCCTGGAGCTTAAAAGGACTGACATGGTGAGATCTGGTCATTGCCTTCCGCAGTCAAAGGGCCTCAAGCCTTGGAGAACCGCTGGGTCTTAAGGCACGTTGTAAAGATTGTTCTCAAAGTAAATATTTTCCTGTGCTTGGTAGTGCACTGCAGTTCCATTTTGGGAAGTTCCGGTCCGAGGTTCTTTGCTACAAAAAGAATAACATGAGTAAGTGAAAAGCAGATTACATCTAAATAATATACTGGATCATGGTGTCAAAAATACTACTGTGTCTTTATGGTCAGAATGGGAAAGCCATGAATTAGATGACTTTCATAACATACTCACACACCAAAAATATAAAATAGTATGTGTAGAGTTTTGATATAGCTGCTGATTTATGATTTGTACACAGTGATGGTTTTTATTACCTGAGCCTGCCCAGAAATGATATGAAATGTAGAGTCTTCACTCAACTCAGATCATTAAAGGAACCAGGCATACATGTGAGAATCAATTTAGGTGTCAACAGCTCAAAATGAGTCAGTGTGAAAGAGCTGACCCAAAGGTGTCATTATAAATGCTCTCTTTGGGTTTTTTTCCCTTTCTTTTTAATATTTTACAATATTTTACAATAAATATTTCCTTTAATAATTAACTGATAAGAGGTGGATGTTTAAAAAAAGTTGACAGTGAAAGGACAGAAATAATGCTTTTCTGCCTGTAAGGAGTATTTTTCCTTCCATTGTTGGAAGCATGTAGTCAAATCTTCTATAATATGGGTTCTGGACTCCAAAACACCTTACATTGAGTCTTTTACTGGCTGTGTGGTATGAACCTGTTTTCCAGTCTACCAAGTGAGAATAACAGTACCTATGTCGCAGGTTTATTGCTATGCAGGAATGATTGCAATAATAGAAGCCAACGTTTATGGAGGACTTACAATGTGTTGGCTATTGTGCAAGGCAAAGTCTATGGATTGGCTCATGGAACTAAGACATAGGAAAGATTGATATCCAACAAACAGAACTAGGAATAATGAATGGCAGCCTCAGAGGGATGGCTGGTGAATCAAAGGAAGACCTTGCTTAAAGCCCTAACTGCGCTAAAAGAAGCAGGCTACTTGGGATTGGTGGTATGTAGTGGTTTCATATCATTACCATTGTTTGTTTAAATGACCACAGAACGTGGATGAAAGTAAAGGAGATTTAAACTTTAACTGGACAATAAGTTATATTTATAAAAATTATACATCAAATGCCAATGAGGCCTGGTATGCAATGTAAAGCAGCAGAGCATGCTGGGTGTTGAATGACAGGGGATGGGGGACTGCTTCAGCCTGGAGTTGTCTTCCTCTAGATCAGCCATGGGCAAACTACTGCCCGCGGCCTGTTTGAAATGAATAAAACAAAACAAAATTGGAAAAAAAGACCGTACCCTTTTATGTAATGATGT
Source organism: Myotis myotis (assembly GCF_014108235.1). Classification (NCBI taxonomy): domain Eukaryota; kingdom Metazoa; phylum Chordata; class Mammalia; order Chiroptera; family Vespertilionidae; genus Myotis; species Myotis myotis. The sequence goes on along the minus strand of NW_023416368.1, from coordinate 16,323,126 downwards.
TTACTTTGAATTTATATTAGTTCACACAAACACTCCATCCATGCTTTTGTTCCATCCCTCCGGTCCAGTTTAAGAACCCATTGTGGCCCTCGAGTCAAAAAGTTTGCCCACCCCGCTCTAGATCTTTGCCAGTGGCCTCCTTCTCCATCAGGCTCACTCACACAGTCCACTACCCTCATCTACATCCCCCATGCTATCTGCCTAGAGGCAGTAAAAGGACCCTGGTGACTTGCTTCTATGTTGTGTCTGTTTTGTTCATCTCTTTGGAATAGAATAGGCTTTCAGTAAACAAAGCACTGAATGAAATCAAGAACAAACCAAACAACTCATCCAAATGTAATTTCATCAAACACTATTGTGATTTAGTTCTATTGCTCTGAGAGCTTAGGGTTGGGGTGCTGTTTCTGTAGTAGTTTCAGGGAAATAGAGAAAGCTAAAAATATCACTGGAAGGTGTGGACAGCGATGGAGGCACTCGTTGAACTAGAATTTTTAGGATCCAGGGTGTAAAATGGAGAGTTCAGGAGAAAGAGGAGAGGAACAGAGAGGATTTTTTCTTTATTTTATTAGAGTAGGAACATCAAAAACCATTGACACAAACCTTTCAAGCTTACCTTATTTGCAACACCGTTCTTTTCCCACATAAATATTCTAAATTGGGAAGGAGTTAAAGAAAAAATAAAATACGTCAGCCAAAGAATTCATGAGACCTTTCCAAAACATGTACATTATTTCTGCTATAACTTCGTTTTTTAAGTCCCTACCTGAGGATATGTTGGGATTTTCTTACTCAATTTAAAGATAAAGAGAGAAAGAAAGAGAGAGAGAGAATTTGATTTGAGAGAGAAAAATCAATAGATGGCCTCCTGAACACGCCCTGACCAGAAATAGAACCTGAAACCTATGTATGTGCCCTGACCAGGAATTGAAACTGAAGCCCTTTTGTGTACAGAACAATGCTCCAGCCAATCGAGTCACTCCACCAGGGTTGCAATGACTCTAAAATGAACAAAGTCTGAACAGACAGTGCTGAAAAAATTAAATCTAGAAGAATGGTTTTTTAAAAAAGAAAACAAAACTCAGATTACACTTTTCCCTATAGTTTCAGGTAACTCCTTTTGACTCTGTAGGACCCAAAGGAGACCCGCTGTGTTAACTATCTCATGTTTATTAATGGTTTAGTGTATTCACACATGCCCAAACTTATTTTAATATAGTTATTAATGATTATATTTCACTAGAGGCCCGGTGCTCAAATTCGTACACAGGTGGGGCCCCTCTGGGTTGCCTGCAGGGATCGGGCCAAAACCCACAGTCCAACGCTGCCTGCAGCTCCTAATTGCCACTTCCACTTACCACTCCCACTCATCCTGGCCCTGCTATGCCTGCCGCAGGCTCGCACCCAATCAGTCCCGATAGGGAGAGGCTCACGCTGCCACAGCAGTGCTCACCAGCCATGAACCCTGCATCTGGCGCCCTCCCAAGGGGAGTGGCCTGCAGGATTGGGCTGAAATCGGCTCTCTGACATCCCCAGAGGGGTCCCGGATTGTGAGAGGGTGTAGGCCAGGCTGAGGGACCTCACAGGGAGGGATGGTGGATGGGCCCCAAGGCATGTCCAGCCCATCTCGCTCAGTCCTGATCAGCCAGACCCCAGCAGCAAGCTAACCTACCAGTCAGAACATCTTCCCCCTGGTGATCAGTGCATGACATAGTGAGCGGTTGAGCAGCCTAAACATATCATTAGCATATTACACTTTGATTAGCTGTTTGGTTGTTCTGCCATTCAGTCTTTTTGCATTTTACCCTTTTATTATATAGGATTTTTAAAAATGGACGGTTGTGGTTCTTTCATGGAGGCTGGCATGGCTAGTTTTTGAAACCCGTTGGTCTAGCCTTGCCTAAAATCTGTTTCCCATCCAATGTCTCATTTGCCTCTTCCGCTAAGTGAGTGCTGTAAGACTCTCAACAATATTATCCTTCATAGGAGCAAAGACGGGGTCTTGAGGGCAAGGAAGGAAGAAGAGAGAACAAACCTGACTTAGTGCAGTGGTTTGTTGCCTTCCAAACCCCAGCTCCACCCAACAAACTCTTATTTCTTAGTGTTTTATTTCTCCTGTGGAGAACTTAATTTCCGTTTTTCTTTACAGGCCAATATTTTTAAGAAACAAAAGGAACAAGGTTATGAAACAGGGAAGTTATGTGACGTCAAAAGTACATGGTGGGTGAAGCTCCTTGGGCCCAGGTAGTTTGGTTCCAGAGCCCTCACTTTGTTCCCTCAGGCACAATGGTCAATGACTTACTTTTGGTAAGTACGGCAGCCAAAACGGTGAGCAATATCATGGCAGCACTGCAGAGTCCAAGGTACAACTTACTGGTGTTCCTCGGTGTATTTTGTTTCAAGCTCGTGTGCTAAGGAAATATAAGCAGATTGAAAAAGCATCTTGTTAGAATTATGGGCAGAAAACATTTCTTAAAATAACATACTCAGACACATTTATCTTTATTGGCTCTTGTCTTCTAAATCAGTGGTTCTCAACCTTCCTAATGCCACGACCCTTTAATACAGTTCCTCGTGTTGTGGCGACGCCCAATTTCATTGTTACAAATTAAACATAAAGTTTAGTGATTAATAACAAAAACAATATGTAATTATATATGTGTTTTTCCGATGGTCTTATGCGACCCCGTGAAAGGGTTGTTCAACCCCCAAAGGGATCGAGACCCACAGGTTGAGAACCGCTGTTCTAGATCATGAGGGGCAAAACCAAATGATCTCCTAAGGTTGTAACCATGGTGAAATTCTCAATCTAAAATTCAGTATGTATTTGGAGATGTGGAAATATTTTATATATGCTTAGAGTGAGATTTTTATGGTTGTATGTGTTTGTCAAAGCTCAGAGTATACAGTTCAAAGGGTGCTCTTTATTATATGTAAATACCCATATTGTTGTTTTTTTAAATTCAATAAGCTATAACCCCTTAAATTAAAGAAAACAATTTTTGTTCATATATAAGTCCACTTGGTGATGGAATCTGATGCTATCTGAATGTGCTCAACTATTGAATTTGGTCTTTGATACAGTCCTTATGTTTTTAAATAAAATCCAAAATTCTATCTATGCCATTATAAATGGGCCTAAGACAGGGGTGGGCAAACTTTTTGACTGGAGGGCCACAATGGGTTCTTAAACTGGACCGAAGGGCCGGAACAAAAGCATGGATGGAGTGTTTGTGTGAACTAATATAAATTCAAAGTAAACATCATTACATAAAAGGGTACGGTCTTTTTTTCCAATAGTTTTATTCATTTCAAACTGGCCGGATCCGGCCCGTGGGCCGTAGTTTGCCCACAGCTGGCCTAAGAGCAGCTGCTCCCAGACATGCCCTGATTAACAATGAACTTAAAATGTGCAATTGGGTGGAAATGCAAATTTTGCTTAAATCTCCTGGTGCAGTTCATAAGGATCCCCCTCCTAGAATAAGTTTAAAACATGCCAGGCATCATGTCAGGCCCCTTTTCATAGCTTAGCTCTAATACTAAAAAGATCCAACAGGGTAGATACTGTAACAGAAAGTAAGTGGAAGATCAGTGAGAAGGATTTAGCTGCTTGCTGCATGAAAGTTTAATCTCTGGAGTCTGCATCCTGACTCTTTTACCTAGTCACTTACTCAGTAGGACCCTCAACAAATTATTTAGCTTCTCCAAACCTGTGTTTCTGTGCCTATTTGATTTAATAGGGTCTTTGGCCCTGGCTGGGTAGCTCAGTTGGTTAGAGCATTGTCCTGATACACCAAGGCTGTGGGTTCAGTTCCCAGTCAGGGCACATACAAGAAGCAAACAATGAATGTATAAATGAGTGGAACAACAGATTGATATTTCTCTCTGTGTGTCTCTCTCTAAAGTATCAATTGAAATTTTTTTTCTGAAAGGTATTACTGTTTTAAAAAAAAAACACTCATTCTTACAGAAATAATATTTAGCGCTTCATTGGGACACTAGTATTCAAAAGGCCCTAGTGTTCAAAAGGCCTTGGCAAAATAATTCCCAAACACAACACTGAACCCCAGGGTGTTTTCAGGCCTCTGTAGATGAAGAGCTGTGCATAGAATGTGAGGGCTCTGAAACAAGACAGAGAGGGTGAGTCGGGGCCTTTGGCAATACTGAGAGCCGCCAGCCAAACTCCGAAGAAGCCCAAGTGTGTTTTTTCTAGGATACTCTATTGGAATTATTGTTCAGTCAGTTAACACAGATACATTCTTAATAGCAATATGTAGGTGAGCTTAATAAAGTACTTGATCCCTTACTGTTGAGGATTGAGGTTGTTTTATAACATTTTCATGATTATAAATAGCAGCAATGAACATCTTTTCTCATATAACTTCATGTATTTGTTCAATTTTCTCCTTAATATATGTCCTAAAAGTTTACTTATTGGGTCAAAATACATGTTGCATGTTTTCAAGATACCAAGCAGACATGCTGACATCCTCAGAAATAAGGCACATACAGTCCATAATTCTGCTACAACTTGCTATGAACTTGCATCCAAATTGCTTCTACTTGCTGCTAAGCAAAACTGTCCTACAAGTAGCTGAGATCAAGAACAGGTTCACCATTCAGAATGTATGTGTTTTTAATTCAGTACAAGTGTGGCCAAATAGCAATCATTTCCACTGTGGCAGTTCTGATATTTAGGAGGTATATACAAATTCAGCCCACATCTATCAGATCAGAGTCTAGGCATATAAGTTGTTAACATTTTTCATGTTATGCCTATGTGGTATTCTAACTGTCACTAAGATATACAACATAAACTCATTTGACCCTAAATAATCCCACTTTGCCTGAGCTTGAATTTCTTTTATTACAGCTGGGTTGTCATTTCTCACCATTTGGATGAGGATTGTTCTCAGACCTCAAACTCTTTTGATAGTTGCTTCCAAGAGTTATTTAAACATGTAAAGGAAGGTGGTTTCTATCAGAGAGTCAAAAGAACAAGGTTCTATTGATAATTTAGCCTAATTTATTTGCAAAGGAGAGGCTTCCATGAGCATCCTGAGACTAGGGATGATCCTTATACTTGTTTCAAAATCACTGTGGAGAAGTAGAAGAACATCTTTCAAAATCACAAAGTTGTTTGAGACATTAACACCTAATAATTCATCCTGCCCAGCTGGCATGGCTCAGTGTTTGAGTATCAACCTATGAACCAGGAGGTCATGGTTCGATTCCCAGGAAGGGCACATGGCCAGTTTGTGGACTTGATTCCCATGTGGGGCATGCAGGAAGCAGTCAAACAATGATTCTCTCTCATCATTGATGTTTCTAACTTTCTCTCCCTCTCCCTTTGTCTCTGAAATCAATAACGATATATTTTTAAAAATAATAAAAATAAGTCATCCTATAGGGAGATTCAGATAGAGAAAATCTCAGCGTTGGACTCAAAATTTCTATATGGAAGGCATTCAGGTTGGAAAAGGATATTTGGGGGCATATGTCAAAGCAAGCATATTTTCACTTACATAATATTTTTGTTTGGAACAGCCTCCATGCTAGCACAGTGACTCAAAGCATGTTTTCCCCTTAATGTTAACTGAAGTCTTCCTGGGAGTGGTATGTTAGCTCAGTCTCCTTGAATTAATTCATTCTTTTTTGTTCAAATTTTTGGCCAGGAGAAAGTCTATAGTGTGTGAGTGTTGTGTGCATGTGTGTGAATAAAACATCACTTATCAGGCATCTCTAACAAGCTGGTCCACCTGTATCCAAATGAACTTTACCAATTAATCAAAGGACCCCTATTTAAGAAACAAATTCTTTTCTTCTTTGTCTCTTAACCTGAAAGAATTAATCTGCGGGATAGCCTTACAGAAGTAATCTCTGAATATAACATGATTCCAGAGAGACATACAAGTGCATATGGCTAATAAAATGAGAAGGAATTTGCTTACAGTTTCATTGTATTGCCAACCGCAATCTGAAGGCTGGGTCACAGTGCTATTCCCATCTGCTCAACAAAAAGAAAACCAGTTAGAATTATAAAAAATATGGAATTTTCGCTAGTAACATGAAATATATGTGCATTGCTTCCTGACTATAAATGAAATGGTGAATAAAAAATGTAGCCAAAAAATATATCTATGGCCAAATGCAGCAGGCATTGCAAGAATTAAACCAGATTACTAGCATTTATTAATCTATCCTGTAAGGTGTGATTCTTAACAATTCCTTCATGGACCCTGTGAAAATGGACCACTTTTTCCTTCTTTATGGGCCAAAAATTACATTATATATAAGGTTTTATCTATCATTTTAGGAGTACAGAGGTCATTCTTGGAACCAGGTTAAAAGTGCCACCTGCATGTACTCTGGACACCTAAGTAATAGTCATAGTTGCTATTGTATTTATCACTTATCCCCCTATACCTATGTCCTAAGCTCTTCATCTCATTTAATCCTCACAAGGATTCTGCATGATCAGTGATGTTCCATCCATTTAGAAATGATGAAATCAGATTCAGAGAGGGTAAGACATTTGTTTCAGTCACATAGCAGATTAGAGGGGCTAGTGTGGACACTCTGTGACAATATGTGCTCTTAACTACATGTCAATGATTTTCAAATCTTGAATGCAAGTTTTCAGGAAATAAAATTAAGTTACCTGTTGGACAAGAAGAGTTCAACAATGAGCTGGTCGTACTTGTTTCCTGTGGTGTGATAGGCGGGGTTTCTGTTGTCTGCAGTGGAGAAGATGAAGTGGTTTCTGAAATAAAAAGGATGCAAGAGCTCTGTTCTATTTGTAGAGAAAAATCTCCAGTCCCAACAAAAATAGGCAACAAACCTAAAACTGGGAATTACCTTCAACTCTTTCTTATAAATTTATTCAAATATAACATTGAGGCATTACACTTCTATCTAGGTATTTTATTATCAGGAGTAAATCTGATATAGATAATGGTCTGGATAGTCATCTATAGACAGAATTATTTCACACTTTTCATACTCTTAGGATCTCTCTAACTGCTTAATGCCTATGACAGTGCATCTTATGTAAGACACCCGATTAAGCTTTTATCCATACAAATGACATTTCATGTTCATAGAACAGGGCCTGGGGAAAAACACTATTCTGTTGTCCCATTTTTCACAAGAACCCCAATCTGGATTTTCTGACATTTAAGTTCATGATTATCCATCCACACATCTTTCCAGAGAGACATATATATGTACCAGCACGGGATACACCCTCACAATATTTAACTCCTTGAAGTTTCTTCAAGGTGACTGCATTGCCCAATCTCTCAACTTGGTAATGATTCACAACCCTCAGCCAGGTTCCTGGTAGACCGTGACCCCGGCTCCTTCTGCAGTTGCATTCTGCTCACTCCTTCTGAATGCCTGATTTCCTGTGTTATCTGACTCATCTTCCATTTCTCACCAAAAAGCTTCACCAAGAATTCTCAAGCACACCGCCACGCATCACTTGCCTCCTTATAAACTCTTCATATTCCCTCCCCAGAGAGCACCACAGAACTTAGAGCAAATTAGTGGTGCTGGCTGGGCAAGAATTCGCAGACCTGGGCTTTCCTTATTGCCTTTCATCAGTCTTCTTGTTTCCTATTTCCCACCACCATCTTCACATTTCAATATCACCCTTCCTTATCTTCTGAACCCATTGCAAGTTTTCCTCCAATACTGAACCCTATAAAAGGATGTGGCTCTCTTTAGGAACAAAGAACAGGACAGTACAAGAAAGTCAGATGATCAGTCTATCCAACTTAGGTCTGTGCAAACGGCCTCTTGACCTTAACCTCTTCCCCAAGTTTGATTTCTTGTGGGCATCTTTCTTTGCTCCCCTCCTCCTATAATCTTACATCCAACCATTTTATGCATATTTTAGGAAACGAACATGTGCTGGAGGCACTGAGGACAGACAGGAAGTGGCTGTAAAAGTAAATGTCTCTGCATTGAATTAGCTCCAGTGCTCACCTCCCTCCTGTACTGTGAAGCTCAACTCTAGACTCCAACTCCTTAGGAAACGATCAGGATAAACATAAGGTTCAATTCAATTAATAATCAATTAATATTCCCCAGGAGGTCACACAGATCTTTCTGAATCTCTGCTTTAAATGAAGTAAAAAAAACTTGTGTATGTTCACTAAACCAAGCCACTAATCCTCACACTTTTACAGGCACACACTATGTCAAATTAAGTATAAAGAAGCTAAATCAATATTAAGAAAGTTAACAGATTCTCTAGTATGTTCAGCTGCCTGGAACAAAGCTATTTTTCTTATATACTTTTATGACTATAAAATCTGAGTTCTAACCTAAAGCCCTCTCCTCCAAACTCAGCTCATCGCCCAAATGCTTCAGATCCCTCCTGGTTACCAGATAAATACACACAAGGCTCAATGGGAGTTAAGGAAAATCAATGTTCCATCAGATTTCTCTGGCTAAGAGGTTGAGGCATTTCTGTTACTCTTCAGAATCCAGATCACCTCAAGGAGTCAAGGAGTGTGAAAGGCTTTGAGAATCTTCACTAAGTGTTATCTTTTTAATCTTAAAAATAGAAGGTTTGAACCTGAATTGTCCTCAGAAGGCCAAGCTATTTCCCCACCCATACATCAAATTATTCTCCATTTGTATTACAACTAAACTCTCAACTATCAGAAACTTGAAGTGTGAAGCATGTAGCCTGAATTGAAAAGAGAAGCCATACATTTTAAATACATGAAATTCTTAAATCAGATATATACTTTGTCATAAGTATAAATAGCAATTTTTTTCAATTTTTATGCTGCATACTAAAGTAAAGAAGCTAGAAGCAAAACTGTCACTGAGTGACATAAAAAGACAGAGTATTATATAAAGGGCTTTTTCAGTGAAGATGTCAGAGCAGGACAAATTCATCCTAATATAACTTCAGGCCTCATGGTAGAAACGCCATCCGGTAGTTATACCCACAGTCCCAAATTCAAACTAAAGGAGACTGAATCCTGACTCAACCACTTTCTACCCATATGCCTTTCAACAATGAAATTAGACTCTGTGCCTAGGTTCACACAAATATAAAACAGAATTGAATCACACCTATAATGGGTAGGGCTGGCATAAGAATCAAGTAATATACTACTTGTAAAGAATTTAGCAGATGGGAAATGTATTAGGGGCATGGGTGAAAAAGATCAAGGGATTTCAAAGTACAAATTGGTAGTTTCAACAATAGTCATAGGGATGTAAACTACAGCACAGGGAATATAGTCAGTAATATTGTCATAACTATATGTGGTGTCACATGGATTCTCAATTTATCAGGGCGATCACTTTGTGACTTATATAAACATCTAATCATGGGGTTGTACACCTATAAGTAATATATTGTACGTCAACTATAACTTCACATCATAAGTAAATTAAAATTTGTAAATTGGGAGGGAAAAAATTTAGAATGAATATTGTCACACAGAAGACAGAGGAAATGATCATCTTGATGAAGCCTTACCTTCCAGATGAGGCTCTGACTTCACAGTGGATAAAGGATCTCCACTTCAAGCTTTCTGTGGACCTGTGCTCAACTGAGCCAAGTCCATACCATTCTCATTAGATGTCAAAGAGAAATGGTCTGGGGACTTGTGGGCTAATAATTAATCCCCTGGAGAATATGATTTAAAAAAAAACTATGATCCCTTCACTGAAAATACTTACAGTTACAAAGGAAACAACAAATCTGGAATGAGGATTGTCAGCTACTATGAAGCTTAAATTTCTAACCCAGGGAAGAACATTCATCCTAGATTATACTTCCACCTTATAATAATACCCTGGGTGGTCTATCTCCTCTCATTGGAAGGCCTCTGGGCTCAAAAACATATCACATTCTTTCTCAGGATGTTCTGTAGGTGAACTGGTGCTGTAGCAGAGGTGGAGACCCCAGGTGATCTTGGGACCCTGGTGAGCTCAGGTGCAGCTAGAAATCCACATGATAGCAAGTATAAATCCAGCAGAAAAAACAAGGGCTTTGTGCTGGGCATGAACATCAACAAAGCCAGTGAGGCACTGGGTTCCCCTGTAGACCTGGGCACAAATCTCCCGAGCTCAGAGTTCCTGTCCTTGCTCAAATAGACTCTGACAGGGGAGGGCTTGAAGTCACACTGGAAAAAAGAAATCAGCTGTATGAGAAAGTGTATTTCCCAGGGGTTTCACAGGTGAAAAGGAAACCTGTAATTTACACTGAAGCACTCTGAAGACCATGCATATCAGATGTATGTATCTTCAAAAACATGCATGAGGTGGAGAAAATGTCTGGGACATGAGGACAGACTCTCATTAGCTTTTCCCTCTTCCTGGAATAACCTAGACTTTCCTCATAAACCTGTGCTCCACGAGGCCAAGTCCTCACCATCTGCATTAGATGTCCAAGATGTCTTAGTTTTGGGCATAATAAAAAATCCCTTTGAGAATCTCATTGGTTAAAAAATAATAATAATAAAAAAGATTCCTTCACTCTAAAAGTACTTATAGGTAAAAAAAAAAAAAAGCATATATATGGAACACAGATTCAAAGATACTGTGAAGTCCATGTTTACAAACCAAGAAGAATTCATACCCTAGATTGCAACTCTGCCTTAGCACATGCCCTCAGCAGTCTACATCCTCTCACTAGAGGGCCTAGGACTAGAAAACACATCAGTTTACCCGTCTTGAATTTCTGTGGCCCTCCTGCTACCTCTGTGGAAGAGACCATAGGTTATGTTGGGCCCATGGTGACATTAGTTGGAGCTAGAAATCAACATGAAAGCAAGGATTAATCAAGCAGCAGAGAATGAGCTTTGTGCTGGGCCCACACACACACATCCAATGAGAGACTGTCCTCTGCAGAATTGGGCACTAATCTCCCCTGAGCTCAGAGTCCTTGTCCTTAGTCTACTAGAATCTGACCGGGCTGGGATCGAGGACCAGCCTCCAAAAAAGAAACAGCTACATTGAAAGTATAGATTCCAGGAGCTTCAGATGTGAAAAAGGTTGCTCGGATTATGCACGGAAGCACTTTGAAGACACCAGCCATGCATATCAGATTTACATATCCTTCTACACATTGGTGAGGTGGGGAAAATGTCCAGGGCCAGGAACTGACTTTGTCCTCTCTGTGGTGCATGACTAATATTTAAACAGTAGTTCCAGGCCCAGAATGTTTACCCAATAAATTTCATTCATTTCATTCAGTCCTGACGATACTCTCCGAGGAGTCCTGCACCCTAAATTAACTCACACCACAAGTATATGCTAGATCACACAGACCATTTATACATTATACACTTGGTTGAAAGGTGAATAAGACCACCAATGATTCCTTCCCAACTAAGAGATGAAAAGGTAATAACTTGGGCTCTTTCCATGACAAAGAAGATTTAGAATTTCAAAGCAGTTACAGAAGGTCTCAGAGATACCCAGAGAGAGAGATGGCAGTGGAATTAAGCACAAACACAGTGCCTGGCACAAAAGGCCATCAATGACTGCCTGATCTACAATGTGTACTTTTTCCTCACCAGGCACCTTTGTATCCCACTAGAAGCTTCCTTGAATCTCAACTTGAATAACTAGAAGAAAGAGAACCTTTGCACAGGAGGCCAATGGTTTAAAAGCTCTTCTTTGGAGAGATACAGTTGAATTTGGAATCAAGCCAATGTTTGCTATGATGTGCAATAAACATAAATCAACAAATATTTGTCAGTGTTTATTATATGCAAGGCATTAGTCTAAAGCACAGGTCATCAAACCTTCTGTAAATGGCCAGATGGAAGTATTAGGGTTTGGCAGCTATAGTCTGAGTGAGTGGCTGTTGTTCAACTCTGACATTGTGAGAGCAGCCAAAGACCTACCTGATGGTACAATGATTAGAAATGGTTCTTTCAATAAAATATTACAGGTAAAACTAGTGGTGGGCTTGTTATCCTAGTATAAAGGGTCCAACTTCAGAGAAGACTAAGGGAATTCCACTCATTTCCCTTCTTCTCTGGAATAACCTAGATTTTACTCATAAACCAGTGCCAACTGGACAAAATACATACCATTAGTTGTCCAATATCATAGGTCTGGGTTGTCTGGCTAATGATGAAACCCTTTGAGCATCCAATTTTTAAAAAATTGGGTCCCCTCACTCTGAAGATACCTATTAGATGCATGTAATATGGGACAAGGTTTCACAGATCACACAAGGCCCTATGGAACCCAGGGAAAAACCTTTAGCATAGATGGCAACTCTGCCTTAACATATATTCTGGTGGTCTTCATCCACTCATCTAGCCTCAGAAACACATCAGTTTACCTGTCTTAAGGTTCAGTGTTGGTGCTGGAGTTGTAGGAGCAGAGGTGAAGACCTTAGGTGGTGTTGGAACACTGGTGACCTTAGGTGGAGCTAGAAATCAACATGAAAGCAAGGATTAATCAAGTAGCAGGGAACAAGAGCTTTGTGCTGGGCCTATATGTCAACTCAACCAATGAGAGTCTGTCTGTCCCCAGGTATAACTGGGCACCAACCTCTCCTGAACTCAGAGTTCTTATCCTTTCTCGATTAAAATCTGAAAACTGTCTGGCCAAAGGAAAACATGCATTGAAATGTATACACTCCAGGACATTCAGAGGTGAAAAGGGCTATCCAAAATTAAAGCTGAAGTACTGTGAAAAGATCATCCATGCATATCAGATATATGTATCTTCATAAACACCTGCGAGGTACAGAAAATATCTAGAGCCTGGATCTGTCTTAGTCTTCTGAGTGGTGAATGACTAAGACTTACTTAAACAGCAAAATGTGTACCAAAAATGTGTACCAAATAAGTAGCATTAAATTCAGTCAGTCCTGAGGGTACCCTCTCCAGTGTGTGTGTGTGGAGGGGGTGGAGGAGAGGATTAACACACCCCCACTAGCAGATGCAGGATCACAGGAAGGATTTGTACAACATACATTTGGATGAAGGTGAACTAGACCACAGGTAATAACTTTGACACTTTGCAACTCACTTACTGAAGGTCTCCAACTCCAGGGAGAGAGCTGAAGCTAGAATTAAGCCTAAACACAAGGCATGACTCAGAAGCAGATCAATGAAGGCCTGATTCAAGAATGTGGCCCTTTTCCTCACCAAGCACCTTATTTTTCTTTTACAATAAGCTTTCATTTTAAGAAAACATATTTTTTATTGATTTCAGAGACTAAGGGAGAGGAAGAGAGGGATAGAAACATCAATGATGAGAGAGAATCTGTGATTGGCTGCCTCCTGCAAGCCTCACACTGGGGATCAAGCCCATAACCTGGGCATGTGCCCTTACCCTAATCATACCATGACCTCCTGGTTCATAGGTCAATGCTCAAACACTGAGTGACACCAGCCTGGCTACAAGAAGATATTTTAAATCTAACTCTACTGAGTATAAAAGAGGAGTCCATTGTATAGGAGTCCATTGACTTGAAAGCTCTTCCTTGGAGAAATCCAGTTTAATTTGGAATTGAGCCAATTATTGCCTTGAAGAGGGAAAACTGTTTTTCAACAAATATTTGTGTCTATTGCATGGAAGCCATTAATCTAAAGAAGAGGTCAGCAAAGTTTTGTAAATGGCCAGTAGCCGTGGGCAAACTACGGCCCGTGGGCCGGATCCAGCTCGTTTGAAATGAATAAAACTAAAAAAAAAAAAAAAAAAAAAAAAAAAGACCGTACCCTTTTATGTAATGATGTTTACTTTGAATTTATATTAGTTCACACAAACACTCCATCCATGCTTTTGTTCCGGCCCTCCGGTCCAGTTTAAGAACCCATTGTGGCCCTCGAGTCAAAAAGTTTGCCCTCCCCTGGATTAGAGTATGGTGGCTGGATGATTTCAGAGGCAGTTGCTCAACTATATCAGTGTGAAGGTTTCTGCGGAAAAATAATTGGATATGACTGTTCCAACAAAACTTTATTTATAAAGCAGTTAGTGGGCCTAATTTGAATCTAATCTGGCCCTGGACTATATGCTAACCCTGGTCAAAGGTATAGTAAGAGGCTTTTAGAAAGAAAAAATCCAATTTTAAATATAAAATGGAGGAGAAAGCAAGCATGCAAAAAAAGTTTTTAAAGAAACATAAGGAACAATAAATAGGAGAAAAACTAACCAGTGTTTCTAATGAATTTGTCTACTCAAACGTGAACACAATCTATATGCAATAACATTGAAAAGATAATAGTTAAAGCTGGTGCTGTATCTACTTGACAGCACCCTATAAAATGAGACTGAATCACACCTACAACGCATAGGGTTGTCATAAGAATTCAGTGATATAATATTTGCAAAGTACTTAGCATGGTTGCTGACATAGGAGACAGAGTGAATATTAACTTCACTACAATCTTATTCTCAGGTACAGGGTCTCACTTCAGAGTGAAGTAAAGGATCCCTATTCAGAACTCCTTGGGAGAACAGAATGCCATTAACTTGACTATTTTTCTCTGTAATTTTCTGTATTTTCCTCTTAAGCCTGTGCTCATTGGGCAAAATCCACACCATCCTCATTAGATATCAAAGATCAGTGATCTGGGGGTTTGGGCTAATAATGAATGCTTTTGAAAATCTGATCAGAAAGCTGAAACCAGTTTGGCTCAGTGGGTAGAGTGTCGGCCTGCGGACTGAAAGGTCCCAGGTTCGATTCCGGTCAAGGGCATGTACCTGGGTTGCGGTACATCTCCAGTAGGAGATGTGCAGGAGGCAGCTGATCGATGTTTCTCTCTCATCGATGTTTCTAACTCTCTATCTCTCTCCCTTCCTTTCTGTAAAAAATCAATAAAATATATTTTAAAAAAAAAAAAAGAAAGAAAGAAAGAAAATCTGATCAGAAAAATCAATGAGCCTAAAAGCATGGGACCGACTGGCAATTCTCAGAAGGAAGATGGGAGTGAGTGGGTGGATGCAAAGAGATCAACTAAAGAACTTCTATGTATATAAGCATAACCCATGGACACAGACAATAGTGTCATAAAGGCATAGGGTGGGGAGGGGAGTGGATGCAGGCTGGAAGGGGTCAATGGGGGAACACAAGGGAATATCTGTAATACTTTCAACAATAAAGATTTTAGGGAAAAAAAGTGAGTCCTCCTATTCTGAAAATACTTATAGTTACAAAATCTGGCTATGAGACTGGAGTTCACAGACGCTATGAAACCCTCGCTTGGGGCCACCTAAGAACCCTTACCCTGAATTGTACGTTTTAACACATGCCCTGGGTGGTTTCCACCCTTTTCCTAAAAGGCCTCTGGCCTCAGAAACAAATGGCTTTACCTGTCTTGAGGTTCTTCGTGGTCCCTGGAGTTGTAGGAGCAGAGCTGAAGACCTTAGGTGGTGTTGGAACAGTGGTTGGAGCTAGAAATCAACATGAAAGCAAGGGTTAATCAAGCAACAGGGAACAAGAGCTTTGTGCTGGGCCTTTACATCAAAATAACCAATGAGAGACTGTCCCCAAGCAAAACTGGGCACTAATTTGCCCTGAACTATGACCTCCTATCCTTGGTTAATGAGATCCTTACAGGGGAGGGCTTGAGGACAAGCCAAAGAAAACAGAGATAGCTGTATTGCAAGAATGTATATGAGGACGTTCAGAGGGGATAAAGGATACCCAGGGTTAACACTGAAGCACTCTGAGAAGACCAACCACGCATATCAGATTTACGTATCTTCGTCAATATCGCGGAGGTGGGGAAAATGTCTAGAGCCTGGACCTGTCTTTGTCCTCTCAGTGGTGAATGACTAAATTAATAAATAGTTTCTGGGCCCAGAAAGTTAAAACTCTATTAATTAATGCATAGCATTCATTTCAGTCTTGAGGATACCCTCCGAAGAGACCTGCACCCTAAATGAGGACTAACTCACACCCACTAGCATAGATAAGATCACACAGACACTTTATCTATTGGCTGGAAGGTGGACTAGACCACAGGTAGTAACTTTGTCTCTTTCCAGGGTCAGATAGGGTGTTGGATTCAAAACCACTCACGGTACGTCTCAGAGCTACCCAGAGAGTGCTGTCACTAGACTTAAGCCCAAACCCAGTGCCTGGCAAAAATGCAGATCATTGAAGGCCTGATTCAAGAATGTGTACATTCACCAAGCACCATTTTTTTTTTTTTTTACAAGAAGCTTCCTTCAAACTCAACTCTACTAACTATAAAAGAAACCCCTAGAGCAGTGGTTCTCAACCTTCTGGCCCTTTAAATACAGTTCCTCATTTTGTGACACAACCATAAAATTATTTTCGTTGCTACTTCATAAATGTAATGTTGTTAGTTATGAATCGTAATGTAAATATCTGATATGAAGGATGGTCTTAGGCAACCCATGTGAAAGGGTTGTTCGACCGCCAAAGGGGTCACAACCCACAGGTTGAGAACCACTGCAGAGTAGACAATTGGTTTGAATGTTTTTCTTTTTAGAGAATCAGTTTAATACAGAATTAAGCCCATCTGTGCCTGGAGCAGGCTGAAGTCTTTTTCAACAAATATTGGTATCTATTACATGCAAGGCATTAGTCTTAAGCAGAGGTCAGCAAACTTCCTGTAAAGGGCCAGACAGTAAATGTGTTAGGCTTTGGGGGCCCTATGGTCTCAGTGCTCAGCTCTGTCAGTGTGAATGCAGACACAGTCCAGACAGTACAAGGATTGGGATAGCTGTTCCAATAAAGCTTATCTATAAAACAGTCAGTGGGCCTGTTTTGAATGTGACCTGGTCGTGGGCTATAATGTTGGCTGAACCTGATCTAAGCTGTAGTCAGAAGCCTTTAATAAGTATACAGTCTAGAAGGAGAACCAAGATGACGGCGTAAGGTACAGACCTGTGCGTGCTGCCTCCCACAACAACATCGAGACTACCAACTATAAGACAAACAGCTATCATTCAGAACCATGGGAAAGCTGGCCCAGTGGAAGCTCTACAACTGGAAGGAAAGAAAGAAGAGCATTGAGACTGAGTAGGTTGTGCAGAGGCGCCAAGACCAGAGGTACGGAGTCGCGCGCCAGGCGGGCTGCAACTGGATGCGCGGTTTTTTTTCAATCGGAAGGGGCTACAAACTCCCGAATCCACTGAGCTTGTTTGGGGCAGGATTCTGAGGTCACAGACCCCTACATGGAGAGGCAGGACGGCCTTGCAACGGGCTGGAGAGCGAGGATGGCTGTCTCGTGGAGCTGCTCACCAGCACTCGGGGATGCGGAGACATGGAGTCGTGGAGAGACGAGGAGTCGTGGAGGCACCATTGCCCCTTGCTCTGCCCTGGTGATTCCTGGAGACCCCGCCCTACTCAATTTACATCCCCGCCCAAGCTGTGCCAGTGGCACAAAAGGAACCACCTGCGCTTTTGCAGCCCAACCCAACAAACTGCAGATTTCAGCTCCTCACATACATAAGGGACACACTCAAGAAGCAGAATCAGGTTCGGAGGAAGCCGGAGCCGGACCCAGCAAATGCACAAACAGGTCCACCAGATCCAGTCTCACATGGGACGCTGGGAGACAGCAGACAAGCAGTCTGTGCACTTAGTAGAAAACGAAATCCAAGCAAGCATACCAGATATTCAGCCACCAAGAACGCCTGGAGATTTTGTCCAGCAAGGAGCCGCCCAACAAAAGACAGAATGCCAAACTTCGTGTTGCTAAGGCAGCCCCCGTGAGGCTGAGACGGCCCCCATGAGGCTGAGACAGCCCCGGTGAGGTTGAAACGGCCCCTGAGAGGTTGAAACGGCCCCAGTGAGGTTGAGATGGCCCCGGTGAGGTTGCAATGGCCCCAGTGAGGTTGAAATGGTCCCTGAGAGGTTGAAACAGCCCCGGTGAGGTTGAAACGACCCCAGTGAGGTTGAGACGGCCCCAGTGAGGTTGAGAAAGCCCCAGTGGGGTTGAAACAGCCCCGGTGGGGTTGAGACAGCCCCGGTTGAGACAGCCCCGGTGAGGTTGAGACAGCCCCGGTGAGGTTGCAACGGCCCCAGTGAGGTTGCGACGGCCCCAGTAAGGTTGCAACGGCCCCAGTGAGGTTGCGACGGCCCCGGTGAGGCTGAGACAGCCCCGGTGAGGCTGGGACGGCCCCTGTGAGGCTAGGACGGCCCCTGTGAGACTGAGACGGCCCCTGGGAAGCCGAGAAAAATACCACATGATCTCACTCATTTATGGATAATAAGGACCATTATAGACTGATGAACAAAAATGGATACAGAGGCAGAGCAGCACTGAGCAGACTGTCAAACTACAGTGGGAAGCCTGGGGAGGGTTCAGGGCGGGGGTAGGAGATTAACCAAAGGACTTGTATGCATGCATATAAGAATAATCAATGAACACAAGACACTGGGTGGTGGGGGAGGCCGGGGGAACGTCAAGGGGGGTGGGAGGGAAGGAGACATGTGTAATACCCTTTGTAATACTTTAAGAAATAAAACAAAATTAAATAAATAAATAAAAAAGAAGTATACAGTCTAATTCTTTCCCTTCATTTAAAAACCTAATATAGAGGGGAAAAGCAAGCATGCAAAAAAAATCTGATTAAAGGAGCATAAGGAACAATAAAGAAGAAGAAGGTAGGGCAGAGTGTGGAGGTGGGACTATATATGCTTATGCAATGTATATGCAACAAGATTGAGTTGGTAAATGTCAAAGTTAGTAATGTATCTAGTTGACAATATCTTATACAATATTGTCTACTTTATACATTTGAAAATCTCCCTTGTAGGTTTAAAATGTTAAGAAAGGTCATTTTATAAATTTTCAATGACATCATCTCAGAGAAAAAGTACAGTTGTTTACATTGAATAAATTCCGTTTGAGAAAAATGTTCACCTCATGTCCCTATGGAGCTGTGAATGCCTCTTCATGAACTAACCAGCATTTTTGAAGCACTGCAGACTGGGAAGGCCCTCTAGCCTATGCTCTTGACTCTAGATTCTTTTAACACTTCATTCTACACAAGTAATTTTATTTCCCCAAAGTTATTAAAAAACAGGATTGAGGAACCTCCTCTTTCTTTCTTAAAGGAAGAGAATACCACCACCAAACAGTAAACATCTCAGTTCATGCACATGAAGTGATCACAGGAAGACAAACTCACCTGGCTTCATCTCCAAAAATATATGCCCTTTATAATCATTAAACAACCCTGTGAACTCAATACGGCAACAATAGGTGCCAGTGTCAGACAGGGCTGCATTCTGTATGGTTAGAGACAAATCCCCTCTGGGAATGATTCCATTCATCCTATAACGTTTGTTCTTCTCAAAGGTGATACGGTAGCCATCAGTCGATACAAGTGTATTTGAGCATTTGGATAAAGGGCAAGGCCCTCGGCCCCAGCACATGGGTGCGATTTCATCAGCTGTTGAGTAGGTACACGGTAGCGTGACAGACTGTCCCGCCACTCCAGTCACGCGTGTCTGAGAAACAACAACATCTGCCAATAAAAACAAAACCGCGTGTGAGGCCTCAATATTTGAATTTTACATTTATGTCCACTTACTTCTCTTGATATGGTTTATTTCATTTGTAATCATGTGACTTTAATCTTAAATATAAAAATGTTTTTATGTTTTACTGTTTACATCTTCATCAGCATTTTGATAGTTGTAAATAACATATAATTCAATCTTATTTCTTTTTTTTCTTTTTTTGTTAATCCTCGCCTGAGGATATTTTTCCATTGATATTTAGAGAGAGTGGAAGGAATGGGGAGAGACAAAGAGAGAGAAAGATCAATGTGAGAGACACACATTGACTGGCTGCCTCCTGCAGGAGATCTGATCAGGGCTGGGATCGAGCCTGCACCCGAGGTACATGCCCTTGACCAGAATTGATTCTGGGACCTTTCAGTCCATGTGCTGATGCTCTATCCACTGAGCAAAACCAGCTAGGGCTAAACTTATTTCTTTATTTAGGATTGTTTCCCAATAGGATAAACTTCTAAAATAGAAATTATCAGGACAAAGAGCAGAAATATTTTTATCAAATTTCTCTCCAAAATGTTGAAACAAATGACACTCTATCAGTACTGGGCATCGAGCCCAAAACCCAGACTGATGAAAAGATATATTTTAAATAAATAAATAAATAAATAAAGTATTGTTGGGCCCTGGCCAGTAGCTCAAGAGATTAGAATATCATCCCAATACGCCAAGGTTGTGGGTTTCATCGCCAGTTATGGCACACACGAGAATCAACCAATGAATGCATAAGTAAGTAGAACAACAAATCTATGTTTCTAATCAAAAATTTAAATATAAAAATAATAAATAAAGTATTGTTGCCTATGGCAGAAGTCTCATGAACTTGTTGCCTTATAGGCAGAAGTCTAATAAACTTTCAGGTATCGATTCTTAGAAAATAGGTTTCTAATGGTTCCAGAAGAGCCAAGGCTGATCGTGCTCTTGAGGAAGGTCCAAAAAAATCCAAGTAGAAATCATTCTCATGAGTAGATGAGCATGACACTTGAGTGAGGCCCACTTCCCATGGTGAACCCAGAGAACTGGGGAACATTCAATCAAGTGCTAAATTAAGCCACTTAAAAACAAAAACTCTCTCCAGTGCTAGTGGCATTAAAACCCCATATTGTTGCCCGCCAGGTGTGGCTCAGTGGTTGAACATCAGTCTATGAACCAGGAGGTCAAGGGCCAATTTCAAGTCAGGGCACATGCAGGAATGCAGGCTCAATCCCCAGTAGGGGGCGTGAAGTAGGCATCCTATCAATGATTTTCTCTAATCATTAATGTTTCTATCTCTCTCTCCCACTCCCTTCCTCTCTCTGAAATCAATAAAAATATACATATTTTTAAACCCTATATTGTCAAATGTAGTCAAGTTGGTCCTTAAATGAAATCTGAGATGTACTAATTAATCTTATTTTTTTATTTTTAAGTTATAATTGATATACAGTATTGTATTAGTTGCAAGTGTACAAAATAGTGATTAGACATTTATATAACTTGTGAAGTGATCACCCAATAAGTGTAGTACCCATTTCACACCATTCATAGTTATAAAAATACTAGGAGCCTGGTGCACAAGATTCATGCACTGGTGGCGGGGGCATGGCCTGTGGGGATCAGCCCACTGTAGGAGCGCCACTCATCCCAGTAAGCTGAGTGGTGCTCCCACTATGGGAGCACAGTGACCACCAGGGGAGCAGCCCCTGTGTTGAGCATCTGCCCGCTGGGGGGCAGTGCACATCATAGCGACAGATCTATTGGTCATTCTCCTTGTTCTGCAGTTCAGTTGCTGGGCTTTTATTTTATAAGATTATTGACTGTATTTCCTATGCTGTACTTTACATAACCCAACTAATCAGCTAGATTTAGACTGTGAGTTTCAAAATGCTCTGGGAATAAAATGCTGATAGTTACATAAAATAGGAGTCTTTTCACTGGATTTTTATAATATTTGATTATGCCTAACATCATTTGTAGATTACAAATACAGCATGCTAACATAAAAATTTAGTATGGAAGTATAATTTAAATGAACTTTTCCCCATAATCACATCACATCTGGTGATTATTATTTTTAAATTTAGGTTGTGTCTATTCCTAACATTTTCTCTATCTCATAGAATGTTTTGAATTAAAGTATAGGGTATCCCAAAAAAGTATACACACAATTTGAATAATTATAAAGACAGTATTTATTTCAATACATTTCATTTTCAAAAGTCAGCTATTGGCTATTAAAGTGTCTGTATAAAAAAAAAAATAAAAAAATAAAAAAAAAATAAAGTGTCTGTATAAAAAAAAATAAAGTGTCTGTATAAATATTTTGGGACACCCTATATATTATCTTTACTTTTTTAAAGATTTTTTATTGATTTTTAGAGAGAAAATAAGGGAGAGAGAGAGAGAGAAAGAGAGACATTGATGTGAGAGTGAGACATTGATAGACTGTTCCTACATGCCCCCTACCTGGGATCCAGCCAGAAACCTGGGCATGTGCCCTGACTTGGAATTGAACCAGAGACCTTTTGGTGCCTGGGGAGATGCCCAACCAAAGGAGCCACACTAGCCAGGATATATCTTATTTTTAAAAGAAATATTTGCATTTGATTAAAAACACACACAAAAATTTACAAAATAAAAGACTGGTCTCTTTTCCATTCTATCCCCAAGTTTTCTTTCCATTTCCTCCTACACCATGAAAACGCTGGTACTCTTTCTTACAAAAATGTGAAAAGTCCATGTATTCCTGACTACCTACCCACCCCCTCTTTCTTAAACAGAAATGGCAGCATACAACAAAATGTTATACTTACCCTTAGGTTTTGTGATTCATACCATTTAAGGAATTACTTTGGAGTAAGATTTCAGCCTGGTTCTTTGCTCACTAGTTGACCCATTACCTGCCAACAGAGTCCAAGCACATACATCTTGCTCCCCCACACCCACACCCACATACACCCTACACTCCCCCATGCCAACCCCAGCCCACCTCTCACTTACCTGCCCAAAGTAGTATGAGGCTGGGGAAGGCTACCCAAGAAGGCATGATGGTATCAGCCTAAAGGGAAGAAAAAAGAGAAAATGGACTGTTTGCTGTGCCCCCAACAGATGGTATGGGGACACATCTTAATTCTCAGATTGCAACTTTTCCTTTCACCCTAACTGCATGCATCACATGAGCCTACCCTGCTATGGATGGGAGACCACATACAATGGCTTCAGGTCTCTGTTAGCTCAGGGTGGCTGAGAGCTCTGTACCTCCGACAGGCAGGCAAAGCTGCCCTTGGAAGTAGCCCCTTATTTCCCAGCTCCTTTCCACACATAAAGTCCACACTGACTCCCGATGCTCAGAGAGGAGATTAGGAAGGAAACAGAGCCAGGCTCAGTGGGGGGACACCAGAGCAAAGACCAGCCCTCCAATGGTCCTGATGCACTTACCCTTGTGCTCTGAGATGACCGTCTACTGGACCTTTGGTGAGTAGAGGGTACTTATTGCTCTGTGGCCACAATGGCTAGTCCCTAGCCTCAGTTATATCGCCAAGTTATCTATTAACAAGGATTAAGTCGGAATGTGAATCACTGTGTTTCATCACTCATGCTACAGGAAGCAACGACTCAGACTGCATTTTATTGAAGGATGTCAGGAGAACATTTCAGAAAGCAGAATGTGGACCAGGCCTAGTCCTCATAGACCCAGACTCAGAGAAAAGCCCCAAAACTGAAAGTCTACCGTCCTAAGTGGGGGGCAAAGAGAGGCTGGCAAAAGAAGCAGCCACTCTAATCTGGCAACTAAGTTTAGTAAGAAAAACTCACATGCAAGCTTCTTCTCTGGTGACTGCAAGACAAAATGGATGCCCACACTCCTTGATGAGTAATGGGTGGGGATAGTCATAGATACTATTAAGTATCAATGTTTCTTTCTCTCTGTCTCTCTCTCCTTCTGTTCTCTCCCCCTTCCTCTCTCTAAAATAAAAAAAAAAAAAAATTAAAATATCTTTATTAGTTTTGTTATACTCTGGGACTCTGCCATAGCCCAGTAGGTCAGTGATAAGGATTTTCTAACTTAATTCAATTCAACTCTTCCACAGTTTTTACTATTATATTGAGGCTGACAAATATACTAAGGATAAAAATGTCCAGGATTGTACATTCAGATAGAGACACAAGTAAAGTAAACACTTAACTAATAAAATTGTGCAGAATGATATAAATGGCAAAATATAATTAGACCATGTCACTCCCCCACTTACAACCCTCCCATAGCTCTTTCAGAAAAAAGTAAAAAATCCTAACTCCTAACCTAGATGCAAAGGCCCAGTGATCTGACCTCTGCCCAACTCTCAGATTTTTCTACTATCTCTTCCCTGTCCACGGGGCTCCAGCGACTCATGGTTCTTTCAAATGCATCCCTACTTTAGTACCTTCTTGCTGGTGGTGCTCTCTGCCTATATCCCCATTCCTTTAACCATTTCCAGACTTCTCTTTTTCATTCTGTTCTCTGCTTACATGTCACCTCAGATATTCCTCATCACTCTGTTTTGTTTTCTACACTGCATTTGTTACCTCCTTTTCTATGATTTGATGCTGGGGTCCAACCCCAGCAGGTCCAGGGGTCCCCAAAGGTGTGGACGGAGTCGGCGAAGAAGGAATGACAGGGAGACAGCGTTCAGTTGATCAGCAGCCTAGCCAGGATCTCTAGCCAGGATCTCCAGCCAAGTTCTGCCTTCTAATGTCTTGTTACATCTGTATTTATACTAGTCGATTTTAATCCTGTCAATTTCTATTGCAAAGGTTAGGGCGTTTCTTATCTCCATTCCAGGGAGTAAAGATTATGTAGCTTAAGCGTGATTGTTCGTAGTTAAAGTGATTAACTACCCGCCTGGCACTTAGTTAAGAAGTTTTTTTTGTTTTTTTTTTTTTTTTTAAATTGCATTTAAATGTTCCATGCCATTTTAGTTAAGAAGTTTTATTCCCTCCCTAACTTCAAGGAAAAATCCTTACCTGGGGAAACAACCTTTCTCGGAGAGGTGACCTTGGTTAAAACACATAGCGCTAAGGGGAACAAACATATTAAGAACAGTATGCTATATACGCCAGGTCCTTTGAAACATATGCTGTGCAGATGTTTCTTTCCTGCAGCGACTGTGTCAAGCAGCAAGGATGGACCGGCTTCCGGCAAATGTGTGTGTGATAGCTGGTTTGGCTCAGTGGATAGAGCATCAGCCTGCAGACCAAAGGGTCCAGTTCCATTCCAGTAAAGGGCTCTGCAACCTTGGTTTCAGGCTCCTCTCAGGCCCCAGACCTGATTGGGGCTTGGGCAGGAGGCAACAAATCAATGTGATTCTCTCACACTGATGTTTCTCTCTGTCTTTCCCTCTCTCTTGCACTCTCCCAAAAAATCAATGGAAAAAGATCCTTGTGTGAGGATTAACAACAACAAAATGGTGGTTAGTATAAATGAGGAAGTTAATTTTTTTCATTTAATTTTATTTTAATTAATTTAAATTTAGGGAGCATTTGAGATCTTTCTCCCCAGCATCTGTTGTCAATTTGGCTCAAATCAAAACTTATAATATTTTAAATAAATTAATTTTCATTTAAATAGCCATACATGGCAATAAAATAAAATAAATTTTAAAAGAAAAAAAAAAGCCACACCAGGTTATTGTGTATGCTCCATACACACATGTTCATTTCCATTTCTATATTTTATAATGCCCACTTCAGCCCTGGCTGGTTTGGCTCAATGGATAGTGTCGGCCTGTGGACTGAAGGGTCCCAGGTTTGATTCTAGCCAAGGGCACATGCCTGGGTTGCAGACTCAATTCCCAGTGAGGGGCATGCAGGAGGCAGCCAATCAATGATTCTCTCATCATTGATGTTTCTATCTCTCTATCCCTCTCCCTTCCTCTCTGAATTGAATAAATAAATAAATAAATAAATAATAAATAGAGTAACTTTATATAATGCCCACTTCACAGATGAAGAGAGGCTGAGCAAAGGAATGTGTCGGCTCTAAAGTCACACAGCCTCCAAGTAAGCCTAACTATGCAGGTCTTCCTCACTGATGTTGCCCAGGAGAAGCTTAAGCAACTGAGATGTATAAGCCATGAACCCATTTGCATGAGACCCTATCTCGCAAGAAATTCAAAGCACTCTAGTTTATGTGAATTTTCCCAAATTTTTTAAATAGATTTTTAAATTATAATTGACACAAAAGACTATCTATATTCATTTCAGGAATACAACAGAGTGACTAGACATACAAACCTTACAAAGTTATCCCCATGATAAGTCTAGGACCCGTGTGGCACCATACATAATTATTCCAATATTATTATTTTTAAAATATATTTTACTGATTTTTTTACAGAGAGGAAGGGAGAGGGATAGAGAGTTAGAAACATCGATGAGAGAGAAACATCCACCGATCAGCTGCCTCCTGCACACCCCCTACTGGGGATGTGCCCGCAATCAAGGTACATGCCCTTGACCAGAATCGAACCCGGGACCCTTCAGTCCACAGTCTGACGCTCTATCCACTGAGCCAATAACCGGTTAGAGCTATTCCAATATTATTGACCACATTCCCTCTGCTGTACTTTACATCCCTGTTACTTATTTTATAACTGGCAGATTGTACTTTTTCATTCCCTTCATCTTTTACACCTTCCCCCACCTCCCCCACCCCCATCAGGTACATATTAATTTGTTCTCTGTATGTATGAGCTTGTTTCCATTTAGTTTTCTTTGTCCTAGTTTTTACATTCTACATATAACTGAAAACTGATGGTCTTTTTCTTTCTCTGTCTGCCTTTTGTCACTTAGCATACTATCCTCTAGGTCCACTTTGTCACAAAAGGCAAGATTTCATTCTTTTTATGGCTGCGTAGTATTCCTTTGTACATATGTAGCTCGTGTTCTTTACCCATTCATCTACTGACAGATGCCTAGGTTGCTGCTTGTGCTGAATGAAGGGCATTTGGGAGAGATTGCAGGGCGTGCCAGAAGCAGGCCGTCACTCCTGTAGAACGTGAGGCTTTTCGGGGAGACTATGTGGGCTCTTGTGAAGGGTCTGGAGCTGCCGGAAGAGGCCCCAGCAAGGTGAGCTGGTTGGGTGGGGCAGGGTCTCAGGGAAAAGCCAGAGCAGGGCAGACAGTGTAGGCCAGGTTAATAGAGAGAGATTTTGTGCCTGCCTGCTCAGGGCCAGCTGGATGGGAGAACTCAACAAAGGGACAATAGCACTCTGTCCCCTGAGAGAGTTCCTACCAATCCCTGCCCCTCTAGCCTGTGCCCTAAGGTTAATCCATTGAGTTCCTCCCTTAGGTCCCAGGCACTTCTGGAGCTGTTGCCTCTGTGCTGGAGCTTAGAGGGCGGGAGTTCATGGTGCTAGGTCTCCTATAACCCTTCCTCCATCTCAGACATAATCCTCACTGGTGCCCAAAGCTGGATGTTGCAGGAACTCTTGGCACAGGTGCCCCATGCTGTGGAGCCTGGAGGTGGTCAGACCTCTGACTCTTTACTGGGGACCTGTGAAGCCCAGCTATCCCTCCCATTCATTCATCACTACACCAGGGGTATGGTACCTGCCCAAACCACATATCCACCCTCCTACCTGTCGCTTTGAGGCACCTTCTTTACACCTTTAGTTAGAGAAATTCTGCTCAGCTAGTCTTCAGGTGGTCCTCTGTGATGGGTGTTCTATAACTCAGTTTTAATTCTGATGTGCTCCTGGGAGAAGGTGGGTTCAAGATTTACCTCCTTGGCCACCATGACTCCACCCCCCCAACCACCACCCCACCCAGTATTTTCCCTAATTTCTATTGGCTTAAACATTGTTGTCCTAATGTGCAAGCAACTAAATTCGATTTTCTCTTCCGCATAAATTTCCAGAGGATTCCTTTCTAGCTCCTCTGATGCTTTGTCACCAATCCTTCCCCCAAGGGTTTTTATGGATAAAGACAACTTTCTTCCAGCATTCCATTCTTTATCTCTTGGCCACACCTTGACATCAGACCATTGGGAAGTATCTTTGAAGGTCAGACTTCTCCAGTCTGCCACAATCTTCTTACTAAATGTATCTACTTCCTAACTTAAATAGATTAATGGACTGGAACAACATTTGTTCTCTGCTAGGCTGTCTTTAAGATTCAGCACAGAGCTTGATTTTGGGTCAGACTCTGGAGCCTAAATGCCACGCAAATTTTGAGACTGTTTATATCTGAAGGGATCTTAAACTACTGGGGCCAACTCCTCAACTGATAATGAATAAACTGAGGGCCAAAAAGAGGACTAGAGGATGGGACCCACAGAAGACACACTGTGGGGCCAACATAGAAGAGAAAGCCTAGAGTGCCTGCTCCTACTCAACTGTTCTTGTCTCTCAACACACATTATTTCACCAAATATTCATTGAGCACCTAATGCTAAGCAATGGGGCATCTGATGGAAGAAAAAGAAAAAAGCAAACCTTTTTACCCTCAAAAGTGTAGGTAAACAAGCTGCTACCTTTAATAAAAAATGAAGTAGATCCCTGGCTGGCATGGCTCAGTAGTTTGATCGTTGGCCTGCGCACTGACGGGTCTCGGGTTCAATTCCTGGTCAAGGGCATGTACCTGAATTTCAGATTCAATCCTGCTGCCGGCCTAGTCAGGGTATGTGCGGGAGGAAACCAGTCAATGTGCCTCTCTCACATTAAAGTTCCTCTCTCTCCACCCTCTCTCCCTTTCCCTGTTTTGTTTTGTATTTTTTTTTTTTGGTTGGGGTTTTTTTTGGGGGGGAGGGCTCTGAAACCCAGGTATCCCTCCCATTCATTAATCACTATGCCCACCCCTTCCACTCTCTCTAAAAATCAATGGGAGGAAAAATATCCTCAGATGAGGATTATTAAAAAATAAAAAAGGAAGTAGAGCTACACTGTGCCCCAATATAATTGATATAAATCTTTCCGATGTTAATAGCATGTCCATGGCCACTCTGGGTTTTGAACTTGTGTATGACAAAAAATGTCAGAAAACTGGGAGGGACAGCTGGGCTCCTCTCACAGCCATAGGGCAGTCCCTGTGCACTGTAGAACGTTTTCTAAGAAATCATGAGAGTAACATGACTTTTCCTTCCTAAAACCAAAACAATGGGTGTTGTCTCCTTAGAAACATTGACAATATCGCATCTTTGCTTTTGGATGAGTACTTTCACTTGCAACCAGTGTGCCTTATTGTATGATCACATGATTATGAGACATTTCCCCCACATTCAATTTTGGAAAGATGGCTGGGTCAAAGAGACTTAATAGCATTGGTATTTTGCTATTTATTATTATACAAAATACTGTAAAATATTTTCTGAAGGTGACCCAAACATAAAATAAGCATTTTTAAATTTATTATGTGTTGGTATCTTTATTCTTTGGTTAATCCTCACCCCAGGGTATTTTTCCATTGATTTCATTTTATTTATATTTTTTAGAGAGTGTGGAAGAAAGGAGGAGAGACATAGAGAAACATTAATGTGAGAGAGATGTGAGAGACACACATTGATTGGTTGCCTCTGTGGACGAAAGGGGCCATACGCTGACCTGACAAGCTCAGGGAAGGCCTGCGTGGCAGCCTAGCAGACTCAGAGACCTAAAATAACCACAAAGGATGGTCTGAAATTAAACTTTAACTAAAAGCAGTTATGGTGGGCAGTTATGTCCTAAGCCAGTATCTTCACTGACAAGATCAACTTTGATCCTTACTGAGCCCATTTGCCTTTTTGCCTCTAAGATAACATACCCTTGAAATGTCTGGGTAACTTGTAACTTCCCTTTTTCTGGAGCCCCTGGGGCACAACCAAATGTTCTGGGCACCAGGACAGATACTACAAATTCCTTCATTATCATGTTAATTGATCCTGCACCCAACTAAGTATGTGTCCATCATTTTACTTTTTATCCTATCACAGAGGTTCCCCCCCCCCACCCCCCACCACCCACCCCCCCCCACCCCCCCCCCCCCTCCCCTTCGTTTAATCCCACCTCCTTAAATGTGTCACCAATGAATTTCATGTATAAATACGGATGTAACCCTGCCATTCTCCGGAGCACTATCTCAATTCGTTGAGGTTCTGCTTCCCGGCATATGTCGACAGTTTGGCTCAAATAAACTCACAAAAATTCTTTACAGGTTTCAATGGTTTTTTTATGTTAACACCTCTCACATGCGCCCCATCTGTCCAGGGCTGGGATTGAGCCTGCAACTGAAGTATATGCCCTTTACCTGCAATAGAACCTAGGACTCTTCAGTCTGAGGAGTGACACTCTTTCCACTGAGCCAAACCCACTAGAGTAATACGCATTTTAAACAAATCCCACCACCACCACCATACATGACTAGTTTAAATAATTAAAAAGGTTTTTTTAAAAAAAGGTTTTAAAAAAAGCTCACTGCTTTCTCTGGGAAAAGAGAGTCACACCAAAAGCAGAAGGAATTTCAGCAAGAACTAATAAAAGAAAATCATTACTGTGAGTAAATGAGTAACTTGGAATGCCCTTAATAGTTCCAGTCAATGTAACTACAGAAGATCCAGAAGCCTAGAACTAACATTTCTGACTCATGCTGCTCTTTGCACAGGTTCCAGAAAAATCGGCCCAAATCTGAGCCATCCTTAAGCTTGAGAACTTTCCACCCTAATGGTGCAACTGTCCTTTTCCCCACTTCCCACTGAGTCCCAGAAAAGGTTGGTGGAAAACCTTAAAAATAACAGATTTAAGGCATCTCAACTTATCTCCAGAAGGATCCACACTTTCTCAATAGAA
Organism: Myotis myotis; assembly: GCF_014108235.1. Taxonomy (NCBI): domain Eukaryota; kingdom Metazoa; phylum Chordata; class Mammalia; order Chiroptera; family Vespertilionidae; genus Myotis; species Myotis myotis. The sequence continues at coordinate 16,292,860 of NW_023416368.1, read as the reverse complement.
ATCTGGAGACAAAGTAATGTGGTTTAGTTTAATTTTTTTAATTTAAATGAAAATGAAGTAGGTTTTTGTTATGTTGTTTTTTTCAGCCTGTAAAATACCTCATCTGGTTGCTTTTGCATATTAAAGGCAAAAGTGTATGTGAAGGTATTCGATAGCAAGCACAGAAAATGCACCAAATAAATTTTAGCTTTGATAAAACTTTCTAAGAAAAAGATTGAAAATAAAATTTAAATTTAAATGGAAATAAGCTCGAGGGACACCCCGAAGTCAATTGCAGCACACCATGCAGATGATGCGGGATCACTCCTAGACCACGCACAATAAAGTTAGCCTGGATCTTTTTGCTGTGGCAGGGCCCTGCCTTCAGTTTATAAAAAATAACACAACACCTGTGCAGCACCATAAAGGGAAGTACAAACAAGGAACCGCTTGAATTTCTGCTTCCAGAATTTCAAACCTAGAAAAAGGAAAGACAGATAAACCATAGTAAGACCTTACTTTTTCAGTCTCAAAAGATAAAGGGGCCCCTCTTTTCGCAGCCCATGAGTCTCTTAGGCAGAGCTCTGGGAGAGAAAAAAAGCCCTAACGCACTTCCATAAACAGATCATATATTCAATATTATTACACTGTGATTAAGTTACCACTTGTCATCTCCAGGGCACTGGTCGCAGCTTTTCGTTCCTCTTTCTGCCATCTGTCTCATTCCAAGTACTTGATGGAAAGTGGATCCCACTCAAGTTCACTGACAGCTTGACCTTTAATTTACTTAACCTGTCCCAGGCTTCATATCTTTCTTTCTTTTTAAGTGAAAGAGAGTTTGTTAGTGAAGCACTGTGACAGAGTGGCTACGCCACAGACAGAGCAGCCTTCGTTTCTTTCTATGAAGTGGGGGGCAGGCAGGAAAACACTGCTGTAATGCTTAACCGTGCCTTTTCATTACAAAAGGAAATGGAGATCATGGAATCCTTACAGAATCACCTAAAAGGTGTGGACGAAAGGGGCCACACGCTGACCTGACAAGCTCAGGGAAGGCCTGCGTGGCAGCCTAGCAGACTCAGAGACCTAAAATAACCACACAGGATGGTCTGAAATTAAACTTTAACTAAAAGCAGTTACGGTGGGCAGTTATGTTCTAAGCCAGTATCTTCACTGACAAGATCAACTTTGATCCTTACTGAGCCCATTTGCCTTTTTGCCTCTAAGATAACATACCCTTGAAATGTCTGGGTAACTTGTAACTTCCCTTTTTCTGGAGCCCCTGGGGCACAACCAAATGTTCTGGGCACCAGGACAGATACTACAAATTCCTTCATTATCATGTTAATTGATCCTGCACCCAACTAAGTATGTGTCCATCATTTTACTTTTTATCCTATCACAGAGGTTCCCCCCCCCCCCCTTCGTTTAATCCCACCTCCTTAAATGTGTCACCAATGAATTTCATGTATAAATACGGATGTAACCCTGCCATTCTCCGGAGCACTATCTCAATTCGTTGAGGTTCTGCTTCCCGGCATATGTCGACATTTTGGCTCAGATAAACTCACAAAAATTCTTTACAGGTTTCAATGGTTTTTTTACATTAACAAAGGAAAAAATGAAAGTCTATATCTTGACCATTTGCTCCTGTGGGGTAAACGTATTCATTTGGGTATATTTTTCCAGATTTTTTTTTAACCGGTGTCCCTTCACTTGACGATAGAACCAGGGGACTGGAAACCATGGGCAACAAAGACCTGATACCAGGGGCAGAGCTTTCCCTCTGCCTCCATATAGTTCTGGGACCAGGACCATGTGCCAGGTCTTAGCAAGAAGAGGAGGGTCTCCCAGACTTTTTTAAGGTAAAGAAAAAAGGTCTATCACTTATATATACTATTCTAGAACATTCTTTTTAAGTTATCAATAAAGCATTCCCCTCTGACAAATGGCACAAGCTTTGTCAGAATAAGGGTTTCATCTGCTTCCTCACTGTTCTATTCAAAGGGACTAAAATAGTACCTGATAAAGTAGATGCCATAAATGTTCACAGAATGAATGGATGGAACGAATTCTCCTGCAGTCAGACTAGAAGTTCTATGTGGTCAGAGATGTGTCTATTTGGTCTCTCTCTCTGGTCTCAGTATCAGACTACCTGGCACATAGTAAGTACTAATAAATATTTGTTAAATTAGGCAAACAGCTCAAAGATGAAATCACCCTGAATACATCTTACCTGCCTCGGTGTGCTGATGCACCACAATAATCAACTATTCCCCTATCAATGGAAAGAGGTTTTTGCAAACATCATTGCAATGATCATCCGGGTGTACGTACCCTTGTTTAAAGATTTCTGTGGGTAAAAATCTCCTTTGGAGGGAGCCACTGATGTGGTCTAAGTGTCTTCTGAAGTCCCTTCCCTCCAGGTGACTAGCATCATGGCATGCAGCACAGCAGCAGGTTGGTCATCACCAAGGCAGGGGCAGTTTTCAGACAGTGATGGGTGCATATTGGTGATTGATTCCCTATGTGCTGGGGAGGGCTCAGCAGAAAGGGGGAAATGGACAGGGAGGAACAGACTTCCAAGAGCCTGACATGGGAGATGATGCAGAAACAATAGCCACTTTTGCCTACATAGCAACACAGATTGAGCTTAGGGTCTGTGAGTTCTTCAAGGAGTGAGGTGACTGCCCTGACCGGTTTGGCTCAGTGGATAGAGCATCGGCCTGTGGACTGAAGGGTCCCAAGGTTCGATTCCAGTCAAGGGCATGTACCTTGGTTGCGGGCATATCCCCAGTGGGGCATATGCAGGAGGCAGCTGATCGATGTTCCTCTCTCATTGATGTGTCTAACTCTCTATCCCTCTCCCTTCCTCGCTGTAAAATATCAACAAAATATATATATTTTTTTTTTAAAAAAAAGGAGGTGACAGAATTCTGTCTGAGTACTTCAATGGAAAAGCTTTCCAGAAAGCTACCTTTCTAGGTATTTAAGATTTTCATTGCAAAGATATTTAGTAAATTTATCTTATGTCTCACACAGAGGCAACAAGTAAGGAGGCAGAGCTAGTCTCCACAGTCTTGGAATGGGAGCTTAGGGACCACTGTCTTCCCTCCAAGGGATCTGAGGCTGACTAGTACAGATTGCTGCAGCCCTTTGTCTTCCTTCCACCAGGAAACGGAATTAGCATCCCAGTCACTGCTTCTTCTTCTGTGAAAACATGGCCCTGGTTCTCTCCTTGAATGGAGAAGTTGGTCAGAGACGTTTCCCTCTGAGTTCACTCCAAGCAGAACTTGACAACATACACAAATGCACTTCCTTTTTCCCCAGGAGCTCCTGCCACACCACTGCTTTCTGGACCGGCTTCTTTGCTGAAGAAGGAGAATGTAAGTTGGTATCTGTAGGAGAGCCTTCATTCAAAGAAGCTTGAACGTTGAGACTCAAAGGAAACCTTCAAGGCCATCTAGTCTACTCCAGGAGTTTCTTCACCTTTTATGAGTCAACCTTCTCTTTGAAAATCAGTGGCCCCTTTAGACTTTCTGTACCAAAAAGGCATGCATATATCTTAGCACGGAATTCCCCCTATCCCTCCCCCCTCCCCTGCTCCCCGCCCCTGCCCTTTTCAGGAGCTTCGTGGACACATCATGGGACTGAAATTCCTGGAATTCAGGAGACCCCACATTAAGAATTCCTACTTGACAGAGGAGCTCATTTGTGATCTAAAGCCCTGATTATCAGTCTCTGAGTTGAGTAACCTGTTGGCTGCAATGCAGAGGTAATGTAATAACATGTCTGAATACTGGGTAGGTCATGGTTCAATCGTTTTGTGAGCTAATTACCTTCAGAAAATGGAAAAAGGATGCTGGGTAGCTGTAGGCAGAACCTTAAGGTCAGTCAGCTGACACATCTGACAGTTTTCGAAGAAGACGATACAAACTCAAAAATAAAGCTGGGGCCTGGCTAGTGTGGCTAATTGGTTGGAGTGTCATCCATGCACCTAAGGGCCATGGGTTCCATTCCCATTCAGGGCACATACCCAGGTTGCGGGTTCACTTCCTGGGGGCACAACCAACTGGTGTTTTATTTGTTGTTGTTGTTGTTTTTTCTCTCTCTTTGTCAGTCTCAGCCCTGGGAGAGTGACTTTTGTCTTAGAAACTTAGACGCCAAGGGTTCTTTACAAAAGGCAAGTGAGATCACAGACTGAAGAGTTTCTCCAAACCCGTGGTCTTTCTCTGTCTTTCCTTCCTGCATTTTCCTGTCACCCACCTTTGTGCCATCAAATGCATTTTTCAATATATTTTTATTTGTTTCAGAGAGGAAGGGAGAAGGAGAGAGAAACGTCAATGATAAGAGAGAATCATTGATCGGCCGCCTCCTGCATGCCCCACACTGGGGATCAAGCCCACAACCTGGCATGTGCCCTTGACCAAACTTGAACTTGGGACCCTTCAGTTCGCAGGCCTATGCTGTATCCACTGAGCCAAACCAGCCAGGGCTCCGATACATTGACTACAAACCTCCAGCTTGTTCAGCGTGTGCCCTTGCAGAGCACCACAGAGCTAGAAGTTACCCAAGAGATCACAGCCAACCTCTTCATTTATAGACAGAGAAACTAGACCCGAGAAGCTTGATTTGCCCAAAACACAGGATTTCAAATGAGAACACAAGTCCCTAAGCTCCAGATTGTTCCACTATAAACCATGTTTCATGAACTTGATATTTGCCCTTGATATGTCTGCCCGCATAAAAACTAATAACCAGCAAATGCCCATATTCAAGTGTAAGGCAGACTCAATTAACTATGGGCTCAGGGCTTATATTTGTGAAATAGCATGTGGTATGTGAATTATCTCTCAATAAAGCTGCTAAAAAACATTTTTTTTTTTTTCAGCTAAATTCTGACCAGGGCTCTCTCACTGGGCATTTGCTAGGGTCACTCTGCCAACTTCCTGCCCCTGACAGGACCAAGTTTACTGTCCTCCCTCTAAGAAGTCCTTTCTGTCTGCCAGGAAGAGTTCTAGAATTGAGTGCAGGCCTGCAGTGGCTTCTGGCCTTTAAAAAAATTACTGCAAACATTACGATGCCCCTCCTTGTATCTTCATCTTGCACTATCCAATTGTCATCCTCCAAGTACTTTTTTAGGCTCAGCAGATTCAGCATTTGCCAGACAGAGCAAACTCCATCTCAGCAGTCCACAGTATAAAACAAAGAAGGCGACCTTAGCCGTGGTTCTCAATCTTCTGGCCCTTTAAATACAATTCCTCATGTTGTGACCCAACCATAAAATTATTTTCGTTGCTACTTCATAACTGTAATGTTGCTACTGTTATGAATCATAATGTAAATATCTGATATGCAGGATGGTCTTAGGCGACCCCTGTGAAAGGGTCGTTTGACCTCCAAAGGGGTCGCGACCCACAAGTTGAGAACCACTGTCTTAGAGTAAATCTCACAGGCCAAAGGGACTTTTTCTTTGCTTATTTTTACAACTTGTGGAAGAAAACGTTTAGTCCTCAGGAAGCCCGGGGACAGTCAGCTCAACAGCTGCGGGCTGGCTTCCTGAGCTTTCAAACATGTGGCAGCGTCCATGTTTCCCTTCCCAGGGCTGCCACCAATATAATGCTGTTGCCATGCAAGCCAGACACAGGAAAGATCTGCTATCACCCAGCGTCTGCCCACCTGTCCCAGCCCGCTATCGATATTGTTTTAGTCTGTACCTTTTATGTTTTGCAGAGCTCTCTTCACACAGAACAAGAGCACAAGTTCTCACCTTCCCTTGCCAAGTCCTTCCAGTTCAGTGGTACTCCCTCTCCGCTACACATTGAAATCAATCACCTTGGGGGAAAAAAAAGACAGACTCTTTCTGGCCCCACAGCTGAGATTCTGATTGACTTGGTCTGGGCATGCGTAGTTGGCCACGCTTCCCAGGTGATTCTAATGTACAGCCAAGGTTGCAAAGCACAGGTCTCAGCTGGTCATATGAAGAGAGTGGTTTCTATCTCATAAAAAAGTTTTAAACACTCTTAGCTCTTCCTCTGCCTCTTCTTCCCCAGCACCCATAGAAAGGTTCTAGGAAACATTCTTTGACTGTATTCCCCAATTTTCATAGGTATGTACTAAGCACCTGCAATGTGTAAGCTGGGTGTTGAGAAACAGCAGATGCTGCCATCAAAGAGCTCAGTATACAAAGCATCCTCAACCCACACATCTCTAATACAAAGCACTAAGTTATAGGGTCACTATAGAGTCACAATTTATGCTTGTAGTTTGGACAGACTCCATTTGACAAGCCTTTGCCCTGGCTCAGGGGCTGTGCCAGCCAGAAAAATGAAGGGGAGTGTGTCTGTAATTCACCCAGATGTGCCCCACATGCTAAGTAGGGCCCTGGCCTCATGCAGAATGACCCAAGCTAGGCGATAGCACCGTGCCTGGCATATTTGTCTAGTGGCTAAAAAAGGCTCCACAGAAGTGTTCACAAGAGAAGATTAATTCTGGCTAGAGAGATGAGGTCCAGCAGGGTTTAAGAGGTGACATTTGGGCTGAAACTTAAATATATTCCCAGTGAAAATACAGGAGACAAGCTTTCCCCAAAGATGGGTTGAGCTTCAGAGCAAGAGTGGGCATTTGTGGCATTTGTCTCTACTAGAGTACAGCGGGGAAGGCTTGCATGAAGCAGACCATGGGAAATCAGTGAGGGGCTTATAATGGATTAGAACCTTTTACCCACTGGGAAGCAGTGGGGGGATTTTCAGTTTACCTGGAACACAATCAGATCTTGGTTTTTTATTATTTTTTCATATATTTTTATTTGAGGGGAAGAGGGAGGGAGCAAGAGAGGGAGAGTAAGGGAGGGAGGAAGTGAGAAACATCTATCTATCTATCTATCTATCTATCTATCTATCTATCTATACATATATATATATATATAAGCCTAATATGCAAGGTGTCCCTTCGGGAGTTCAACCAACCAGGATTTCGATCGCTCAGTATGATGTGAGCTGACCACCAGGTGCGGTGTGGAAGGAAGGCCCCAGCCGGCAGCCACTAAGGACTCTACCCATGCACAAATTTCATGCGCTGGGCTTCTAGTCAATGAGAACCATTGATCAGCTGCCTCCTGCATGCCCCACACTGGGAATCGAACCCACAATTTGGGCTTATGCCATGACCAGGAATAGAACCATGACCTCCTGGTTCATAGGTGGACGCTCAACCAGTGAGCCACAGCAGCAGGGCAGATCTTGTTTTTTTAGATTACACTGGAGGCTAGGGTGACAAAAGGGCTCAGGGGACATTGGGTAAAGACCCAATAACCACCACACTCTGAAGTCAGAGCTCCAAAGGCCCTAAGGGAACTTTACAGTTAGATTCCCAGGTATTCTAAGTCCCACATACACCACACTGACATTTAGTAATCAAGGCCGATAAGGCACCACCTTACACTTTGGTGGCTACCATTACCTTTTCTCTAGATCAGCAGTTCTTAACCTGTGGGTCGCGACCCCTTTGGGGGTCAAACGACCCTTTCACAGGGGTTGCCTAAATACATCCTGCATATCAGATATTTACATTACGATCATAACAGTAGCAAAATTAGTTATGAAGTGGCAACGAATATAATTTTATGGTTGGGGGTCACCACAACATGAGGAACTGTATTAAAGGGTCACGGCATTAGGAAGGTTGAGAACCACTGCTCTAGATGAAGCCATGACATTTTTCTATTTCCTCAGAAAAACTGATGTAATCAAGTCAAAGAGACAGTCTGGGGAGTGTAACTCCCGACCACTCAAAGCTGTTCAAAACCAACTGACCAAAGCTTATGATTAGGGGGAGAGCAAAAGACAAATTATCTCTTTACTTCCAGATAGCACGTTAATAAATGGTATCATAATTTGGTGATGCATAGAATGTTTAACCCTTTACATGAAGTGTTTTGTTTCCTAAGAATAGGACTCTTCTCAACAGATGTGTTCATAGGGCCCTTTGCATTCAGCCCCGTGAGAAAATGCCCATGTCTCCAGCTAATCTCTTTCCAAACCTCCTCACTCACTTTGCTGCAGCCACACTAGATTGCCTATTTATTTGTCCATTCATTTGTTTGTCTAAAAGAATAGTTTGATTTTTAGAGGAGGAAGGGAAAAGAGAGAAACATCAATGTGCAATATACATAAGCTGCCTCCTGCATGTTGTCTTGAATTTAAAAGAAAAACGCTGTGGTTTGAACAAAAATGTATAAACCATATTAATCTCACCCTATTTGGGAAACCCAGTGGACAATGCTCAACAATATTATTTGCCCATATACTATAACCTTTATTCAGAGGTGCTATAATTTTCTAGAATTCTGTAGCTACATATCAAAAATGTTGCCTTCAAAAACAAGCATCCTGCCCTCCTAGTCCACTTTGGTGTGAGTAGCACTGAACATCAAGTGTGAATTATTTCAAAATTAACTCAAATTGAAATTACTACCCAGCCTTGTGAACTATTCATGTTGAAATGTTTCTGATATGAAGAAAGAAAATGTTTCTGGTGGCTAAAAATATTCTTACCTTTTTTGTGTTGTTTCACTATCTTGGCAAAACCAAAAATTTAATTCATTTGTGGAAAAGGAACAGCATTGGAATTGATGAGATAAAAAAATTCATCCTTCTAAAATAATTTTAATAATCAAAGTGGTTTGGGAACAATTTAGAATTCCAGTTGAAACTAGTAACACTCTCAAACAGCACTCTTAGATTTGCACTTACTTTTCTAAGGCAGAGGCCTTTTGCCCTAACCTCTCCCTTCCTTTTGCCCTTTTATTTATCTCTGTACTGCATCACTCTAAAAGTTAGTTCAGAAGCCCTGATGGTTGTCTATATGGGGCACAGCTGTAGCAGAAGTAGCACACATGTGTTAAATCACATGGCCATCGATTTTCTCCACCTATTTACTTGCTCCGCTCACCAGCCTAGCATCTTCTCTTAGAAGCCCCAGCTTGGCCCCAAGGAGAGCACTTAAAACCTCATATTTTCAGAGCCATGAACAAACAGATCTAATGGTGAAATCACACTATTTCCCCATGAAGAAAATAAAAATCTGTGTGCCTCCATAATTTGAAACCTTTGGGAGAACTTATGAAATGTAATGTTTTAATTGCAAGATTAAAAAAAAAAAAAAAAACACAAGAGTTAATCATGAAATGCTTCCAAGTGAATTCATTTAAGTACCAAATCGAATTTGCTGATTTTTTTTTAATATATTTTATTGATTTTTTTACAGAGAGAAAGGGAGAGAGATAGAGAGTCAGAAACATCGATCGGCCGCCTCCCGCACATCCCCCACTGGGGACGTGCCTGCAACCCAGGCACATGCCCCCGACCGGAATCGAACCCGGGACCCCCCAGTCCGCAAGCCGACGCTCTATCCACTGAGCCAAACCAGCTTCGGCCGAATTTATTGATTTTAAGTCCTATTCTCCTCCTTGTGACAGCTTTAGTGACCAACGTATTGGTTCATTTGTCAACCCAATGAGAAGTCTTGATGGATACAGGATTCATAAGGTTTGTACAGAATATACAATTCTATTGCTTCTCGGCCTTTTGGCTAAGATCAAGTGCAGAATATACAATTCTAAAGTGTTCAGTTCATATTTAGAAGAGGGCTCTGCTTTGACCAGAAAAATTGAGCCAATTTTAATATAAAAAATTAAGACTAATTACCAATGAGGTTTGACTTCACACTGATGAGCTAAAGATACTCTAACCAACATCACAGACACATTGGAACGCCATGAAATATTGACAGAAAAATTATCCTGGAGCTTAAAAGGACTGACATGGTGAGATCTGGTCAGTGCTTTCTGCAGTCAAAGGCCTAAAGGTCCTAGCACCGATGGGTCTTGATAAACGTTATAAAGATCGTTCTCAAAGCAGAGATTCTCATGTGGTTGGTAGCGCACTGATGTTCCATTTTGTGAAGTTTCGGTCAGAGGCTCTTTGCTACAAAAAGAATAACATAAGTGAAAAGCAGATCATTTCTAAATAATGAACAGCACGTTTGTCTATTTGCAACACTAGAGCCCCATTCACACAACATATTAAATGGCTAGGAGATTCCAGAGTTGTAAATATTAAGTTGTGGGGAAGTTTGTTTAATAAGCAAAATTGGGGGGAAAAAACCATCTAAGATGTATTCAGACTATTCTCATTCAAGACATCCAGTACCAGAATACATAAATCAAAAAACTAAGACAGGTCTGGCCAGCGTGGCTCAGTGGTTCATTGTCGGCCTATGAACCAGGAGGTCACGGTTCGATTCCAGGTCAGGGCACATGCCGGGCTGCAGGCTTAATCCCCGATGTGGGGCATGCAGGAGGCAACCCATTGATGATTTTCTCTCATCATTGGTGTTTCTCTCACTTCCTCTCCCTCTCCCTTTCTTTCTGAAATCAATAAAAATATTTTAAAAATCTAAGACAATTATCAGACATCAAATGGAAGTACTAAATCAAGATGCATATTCACAAAGGTGGCTAATGAAATGGTTTTGCTGGTGATTTTCCAACTGTGGATTGTGCTCTTTATAGATGGTTATTAAATACAGGAAGTGGCCTTCTTCCTGTATTTAAGATAAACAGAGAATACAAGATAGCAGAGCATAAAAGTAGTAAAATAGTGTGTACTGGATCATGGTGTCAGAAATATTACTGTGTCTTTATGGTCAAAATGTGAATGCCATGAGTTAGATGACTTTCATAACACATACACTCACACACCAAATGTATAAAAAGGTTATGTGTAGAGTTTTGATATAGCTGCTTTATAATTTGTACATAGTGATGGTTTTTATTACCTGAGCCTGCCCAGAAATTATATGAAATGTAGAGTCTTCACTGAACTCAGATCATTAAAGGAACCAGGCATACATGTGAGAACCAATTTCGGTGTTAACAGCTGAAAATGAGTCAGTGTGAAATAGCTGCCCCAAATGTGTCATCATAAATGCTCTCTCTCTCCCCTTTTCTTTCTACCAACCCCAAGTAGCCTGCTTCTTTTAGTAGTTTGGGCTTTAAGCAAGGTCCCCTTAAAAGAGGACTTAAACTTTAACTTGGCAATAGGTTAGATTTACAAAATTGTATATTAAATGCTTATGAGGCCACATAACCAATGTAAAGCAGCAGAGCATGCTGAGTGTAGAACAACAGGGGATGGGGGACTGCTTCAGCCTGGAGTTGTCTTCCTCCAGATCTTTGCCAGCAGCCTTCTACTCCATCAGGCTCACTCACACAGCCCACTACCCTCGTCTACATTCCCCATGCTATCTGTCTAGTAGAAGCACTAAAAGGACCCTGGTGACTTGCTTCTATGTTGTGTCTGTTTTGTTCATCTCTTTGGACTAGAATAGGCTTTCAGTAAACAAAGCACTGAATGAAATCAAGAACAAACCAAACAACTCAACCAAACGTAATTTCATCAAACACTATTGTGATTTAGTTCTCGTGCTCTGAGAGCGTAGGGTTGGGGTGCTGTTTCTGTAGTAGTTTCAGGGAAATAGAGAAAGCTAAAAATATCACTGGAAGGTGTGGACAGCGATGGAGGTACTCATTGAACTAGAATTTTTAGGATCCAGGGTGTAAAATGGAGAGTTCAGGAGAAAGGGGAGAGGAACAGAGATGATTTTTTCTTTATTTTTATTAGAGTAGGAACATCAAAAAGCATTGACACAAACCTTTCAAGCTTACCTTATATGAAACACCTTTCTTCTCCCACATAAATATTCTAAATTGGAAAGGAGTTGAAGAGAAAATAAAACATGTCAGCCAAAGAATTCATGAGACCTTTTCTAAAACATATATATTATTTCTACTATTACTTCATTTTCTTAATCCTTCCCCGAGGATATGTTGAGATTTTTTCATTGATTTTAGAGAAAAATTAAATTTAGAAGAATGGTTTTTAAAAGAGGAAAACAAAACTCAGATTACACTCTTCCCTAATAAGCCCCGGTGTGCAAACTATCTCATGTTTATTAATGGTTTAGCAGTGGTCGGCAAACTGCAGCTCGCGAGCCACATGCGGCTCTTTGGCCCCTTGAGTGTGGCTCTTCCACAAAATACCGACTTCCGCGCATGGGCCACAAAGTTTCAATCGCACTGTACGTGCGTGCCCGCACATGGTATTTTGTGGAAGAGCCACACTCAAGGGGCCAAAGAGCCGCATGTGGCTCGTGAGCCGCAGTTTGCCGACCACTGGTTTAGAGTATTCACACATGCCCAAACTTACTTTAATATAGTTATTAATGATTATATTTCATTTTAAGAAATGGACAGTTGTGGTTCTTTCATGGAGGCTGGCATGGCTAGTTTTTGAAACCCGTTATTCTAGCCTTGGCCTGAAATCTGTTTCCCCTCCATTGTCTCATTTGCCTCTTTAGCTAAGTGAGTGCTGTAAGATTCTCAACAATATTATCCTTCATGGGAGCAAAAATGGGGTCTTGAGGGCAAGGAAGGAAGAAGAGAGAACAAATCTGCTTAGTAGAGCGGTTTGCTGCCTTCCAAATCCCAACTCCAACCAACAAACTCTTATTTCTTAGTGTTTTATTTCTCCTGTGGAGAACTTAATTTCCTTTTTTCCTTACAGGCCAATATTTTTAAGAAACAAAAGGAACAAGGTTATGAAACAGGGAAGTTATATGATGTCAAAAGTACATGGTGTGTGAAGCTCCTTGGACCCAGGTAGTTTGGCTCCAGAACCCTCACTTTATTCCCTCAGGCACAGTGGTCAAATGACTTACTTTTGGTAAGTATGGCAGCCAAAATGGTGAGCAATATCATGGCAGCACTGGAGAGTCCAATGTACAACTTACTGGTGTTCCTCGGTGTATTTTGTTTCAAGCTCGTGTGCTAAGGAAATATAAGCAGATTGAAAAAGCATCTTGTTAGAATTATGGGCAGAAAACATTTCTTATACTCAGACACATTTATCTTTATTGGCTCTAGTCTACTTCTAGATTAGTGATGGCGAACCTATGACACGCATGTCAGAGGTGACACGCGAACTCATTTTGGATTACATGCATCGAAAGAGACAAAAATTTGCATAATTCAAATATTGGTCTCTCGCAACGGCCAGAGTTGGGCATCACTCGAGTAATATTATTACTCATGTTACTCATGATCAATAATGCAATTCTAAAACCGGATGTAAACATGTACATCGGTGTTGCGGAGCAAAGATACATAGTGAAAACATCCAAGATACACTGTTCCAATATTGACAATATAAAAAGGTTAATAATTGCACTATAAAGAGGTTAATCTTTACTCATGACATTTTATTTTTACTCGAGTGACAAAATGCCCAATTCTGGAAACGGCCTTGTTATTGTCAACATGTGCCTCAGGTAAGCTTCCCGTGCGTTCGGGTGCATTCGGCAAACGGACGCACTTGATCGCCATGTTCATTAGGAGACAGGAGTGGGAGGGTTAGAAGAAAAAGATATACAGTGCAACAGTGCTTGACGAGACATTCTGCGTGTCGGATAATTGATTACAGCACCATATATTTGTTGGTTATACATACTATCTTTGAATTGTTTTGTACCAGGAGTCAGTGCAACAACACTGCAAAAAGTTAATAGGTAAGAAACCTATCAACCTTTTATAAAAAACGCTGTGATTTATATTTATTTATTTTTGCAGCCTTTTGATGGAGAATCAAAAAAATAAAAAAGAAAGATTGAATGATAAAGGAAGTGGAAGTAGCAGTAGCCGACCCTTTCAAGACACATGGACTGAGATGTACGGGATTGTCCACAGAAACAACAGATCATTGTGCATACTGTGTAATGAAACGGTAGCAAGCAGAACATGGAATGTAAAGAGACATTTTGAAACTAATCATTGTCAGCTCTTGAAAAAAAAGTATCGATGAAAAGAAGGAATACATTTCTAGGCAGCTACACCTCTATAAAAGTCAATCAAATTCCATCATTAAATTTGTAAGATGCTCTACAAATTTAACATCAGCAAGTTACTGTATTGCTCACTCCATAGCTCAGCATGGAAAAGCCCTCAGTGATGGAGAATTTATTAAGGAAACATTTCTAAGATGTGCACCAACTCTATTTCACGATATGAAAAATAAAGATAATATTATTAAAAGAATTTCTGAGTTACCACTCAGTAGAAATACTATCAAAGACATAATAATAGATCTTAACAAAAACGTACAACATCAATTAAAAAAAGACTTAAATAGTTGTAAATATTTTTCAATTTCTCTTGATGAAACTACTGATGTCACATCAAATGCTCGGTTGGCCATTATTGCTAGATAGTCTGATGGTCTCACAACGAGAGAAGAGTTGATAAAGTTAGAATCAGTGCCAATAAGTACATCAGGAAACGAAATATGTAAGGTTGTTATAAAAACATTCAGTGCCTAAACATTGATATCTCTAAAATTGTGTCAGTCACAACAGATAGGGCACCAAAAATGGTGGGGAAAAATGTGGGATTCCTGAAATTGTTTATGGAAGCTTTAGACATCCACTTGTACCTTTTCATTACATTATCCATCAGGAGGTGTTGTGTGGCAAATCGGGATTCTCAGAATTGAATGATTTAACATTCAATTGTAACAAAAATTGAATGTCAGTTGTAACAAAAATTGTGAATTTTATAGCTTCTCGACCCCTTCACAAGCAAGAATTTTTTGCACTTTTACAGGAAGTTGATTCAACCTACAGTGGACTACTGATGTTCAATAATATGAGATGGCTGAGTCGAGGTAAAGTTCTTGAGCGATTTGTGGAGTGCTTTGAAGAAATTACGGTATATGTTGAGAATAAGAATCTGGCAAACTTTCCTCAGATCAATGATCATAAGTGGGTCAGCAATTTGATGTTTTTACAGATCTCTCTGTTCATATGAATGAACTGAACTTAAACTTACAAGGTTTTGGCAAAAGTATTGACGTTATGTTTGGATACATCAAATCTTTTGAAAGTAAACTTAAAATTTTCAAGCGAGATATTGAAACTAAAACTTGTAAGTATTTTCCTCGGGTAAAAAAGTATTTCGAGAAGGTCACTACAACGAGTGTAATGGAGTCCATACTTATGTATCAGAATATAGTAAACTCGTTATTTCAACACTTCAGCGAAAGATTCGACCAATTTAGAAGCCTAGAACAGACTATTAAAATAATTAAGTATCCGGATGTAGTTGTTTATAGTACTTTGGAATTAAAGGATTTCCAATGGATGCAAATTGACGATTTAGAGATGCAACTTGCAGATTTTCAAGGTAGCATTTGGACTCATGTGTTTGTCGACTTAAGGTCGAAACTTGAAAATCTGGAATGAAAACATTTGAATAATGAAGAAGAGTGCAACTATGAACAAGAAATTTTGAGTGCTTGGAGCAGAGTACCCGACACTTTTAGCGACATAAAAAAATCTAGCGATGGCTTTGCTAACAATTTTTTCATCAACATATTTTTGTGAGACTTTGTTCTCAGCATTAAATAATATTAAAACGAACAAAAGAAACTGGCTAACAGATGAAGTTAGTGGCGCTTGGTTGGCCTTGAAGTGCACCAAGTATGAACCTGCAATTGAAGAATTAGCAGACAAACTTCAGCACCAAAAAAGCCACTAATTTCTAGTTTTCGTACCATTTGATTATCATTGTTATTATTATTATTTTTTCCTAAATGTACATTGTTTTTCTGTTTTTATTCATTTTATACATATTTTTTGGTTTATTTTTCTTTGTTAAATGGCATTTAAATATATAAAATAAATATCAAAAATATAAATCTTTTTTTTACTATGGTTACAAATAGCAAAAAAAAATATGAATATTTCCATATGTGACACAGCACCAGAGTTAAGTTAGGGTTTTTCAAAATTTTGACATGCCGAGCTCAAAAGGTTCGCCATCACTGTTCTAGATCATGAGGGACAAAACCAAATGATCTCCAGAGGTCATAACCACGGTGAAATTCCCAGACAATTTGAAATTCAATTATGTATTTAGAGATGTGGAAATATTTTATATATGCTTGGAGTTAGATTTTTGTGGGTGCATGGCTTATCAAAGCTCAAAGTGTAGTTCAAAGGCTGCTCTTTATTATATGTAAATTATCCATATTGTTCTTTAAAATTTCAATAAGCTTCATCCTCTTATATTAAAAGAAAGAAACAATTTTTGTTCATATATAAGTTCACTTGTTGATGCTATCTGAATGTGCTGAATTATTGAATTTGGCCTTTGATACAGTGTTTATGTTTTTAACATAATTCAAAATTCTATTCATGTCTATTGAAATGGGCCTGAAAGTGGCTGCTCATAGACATAACCCTGATTAACAATGAACTTAAATTGTGCAATTGGGTGGAAATGCAAATTTTGCTTAAATCTCCTGGTGCAGTTTGTAAGTATCCCCCTCCTAGAATAAGCTTAAAACATGCCAGGCATCATGCCAGGCCTCATTCCATAGCTTAGTTCTAATACTGAAAAGATCCCACAAGGTAGATATTTTAACAGAAAGCAAGTGGAAGATCAGTGAGAAGGATTAAGCTTCTTGCTGCATCAAAGTTTAATATCTGAAGTCAGAATCCTGACTCTTTCCTAGTCACTTACTCAATCACAAAGTTGTTTAACACATTAACACCTTAATAAGTCATCCTATGGGGAAACTTACTACATCAGGTAGAGAAAATCTCAGCATTGGCCTCAAACTTTCTATATGGAAGGCATTCAGGTTGGAAAAGGATATTGGGGGGGCATATTTCAAAGCAAGCACACTTTCACTTACATAATATAACTGTTTAGAACAGCCTCCATGCCACCATAGCGACTCAAAGCATGTTATTCCCCTAATGTTAACTGAAGTCTTCCTGGGAATGGTATGTTAACTCACTCTCCTTGAATTAGTTCATTCATTTTTATTCAAATTTTTGGCCAGGAGAAAGTCTGTGATGTGTGAGTATTGTGTGTATGTATGAGTAAAACATCACTTATCAGGCATCTGTAACAAGCTGATCTACCTGTACCCATATGAACTTTAATCTTTGGGCTAGCCTTACAGAAGTAATCTCTAAATATAACTTGCTTCCAGGGGAACATAGCAGAGAATATGGCTAATAAATACGAAGAAATTTGCTTACAGTTTCATTGTATTGCCAACCGCTATCTGAAGGCTGGGTCACAGTGCTATTCCCATCTGTTCAATAGGAAATTGAAAATTTGTTAGAATTATAAAAAATATTGAATTTTTAATACAAACATGAAATATATTTGCATTGCTTTCTGGTGATAAAAGAAACAATGAATAAAAAATATGGCCAAGAAATATATACATATGGCCAAATGGAACAGGCATTATAAGAATTAAACCAAGTTACTAGTATTTATTAATCTATCCTGTAAGGTGTGATTCTTAACAATTTTGTCATGGAACCTGTGAAAATGGATCCCTTTTTTCTTCTTTATGAGAAAAATATGTATTCCATAAAAAGTTTTACCTATAATTTTAGGAGCACAGAGGCCATTCATGGAATCAGGTTAAAAGTGCCACCGGTATGTATTCTGGACATCTACGTAATAGTCATAGTTACTATTGCATCTATCACTTACCCTCCTATACCTATGTCCCAAGCTCTTCATCTCATTTAATCCTCACAAGAATTCTGCATGATCAGTGATGTTCCATCCATTTAGAAATGATGAAATCAGATTCAGAGAGGGTAAGACATTTGTTCCAGTCACATAGCAGATTAGAGGGGCCAGTGTCGGCACTCGTGTCAAAATATGTACACATAACTCTATGTCAATGACTTTCAAATTTTGAATGCTCTAGGTCTTCAGGAAAGAAAATGCAGTTACCTGTTGGGCAAGAAGAGTTCAATGATGAGGTGGTCGTACTTGCTTCCTGTGATCTGATAGGCTGGGTTTCTGTTGTCTGCAGTGGAGAAGATGAAGTGGTTTCTGAAATAAAAAGGATGCAAGAGCTCTGTTCTATTTGTAGAAAAATCTCCAGCCCCAACAAAAATAGGCAGCAAACCTAAAATTGGGAACTACCTTCAACACTTTCTTAGAAATTTATTCAAATATAACATTGAGGCATTGCACAGCCATCTAGGTCTTTACTATCAGGAATAAATCTGATATAGATAACGGTCTGGATAGTCATCTATAGACAGAATTATTTCACACTTTCCACACTTTTAAGATGTCCCTAAATGCGTAATGCCTACAAAAGTGCATCTTATGAAAGACACCCGATTAAGCTTTTATCCATACAAATGACATTTCGTGTTCATAAAACAGGGCCTAGGAATTTACACTAATCTGTCATCCCATCTTCACAATAACCCCAATCTGGATTTTCTGACATTATTCAAGTTCACGATTACCCATCCACACATCTTTCCAGAGAGACACACATATGTACCAGCACAGAATACATCCTCATAATATTTAACTCCTTGAAGTTTCTTCAAGGTGACTGCATTGCCCAATCTCTCAACTTGGTAATGATTCACAGCCCTCGGCCAGGTTCCTGGTAGACCGTGACCCCGGCTCCTTCTGCAGTTGCATTCTGCTCACTCCTTCTGAATGACTGATTTCCTGTGTTACCTGACTCATCTTCCATTTCTCACCAAAAAGCTTCACTAAGAATTCTCAAGCACACCGCTATGCATCACTTGCCTCCTCATAAAATCTTCATATTCCCTCCCCAGAGAGCACCACAGAACTTAGAGCAAATTAGTGGTGCTGGCTGGGCAAGAATTCGCAGACCTGGGCTTTCCTTATTGCCTTTCATCAGTCTTCCTGATTCCTCTTTCCCACCACCATCTTCACATTTCGACATCATCCTTTCTTTCTTTTTTTTTTTTTTAACATGTTTTTTATTTCTTTTAAATATATTTTATTGATTTTTTACAGAGAGGAAGGGAGAGAGATAGAGAGTTAGAAACATCAATGAGAGAAAAACATCGATCAGCTGCCTCCTGCACATCTCCTGGGGATGTGCTCGCAACCCAGGTACATGCCCTTGACCGGAATCGAACCCGGGACCTCCGCAGGCCGATGCTCTATCCACTGAGCCAAACTGGTTTCGGCAACATCATCCTTTCTTATGTTTTACTCCAATACTGAACCCTGTAACAGGATGTGGAGACGTGGCTCTCTTTAGGAACAAAGAACAGGACAGTACAAGAAAGTCAGATGATCAGTCTATCCAACTTAGGTCTGTGCAAAAGGTTTCTGACCTTAACCTCTTCCCCAAGTTTGATTTCTTGTGGGCATCTTTCTTTGCTCCCCTCCTCCTATAATCTTACATCCAACCATTTTATGCATATTTTAGGAAACGAACATGTGCTGGAGGCACTGAGGACAGATAGGAAGTGGCTGTAAAAGTAAATGTCTCTGCATTGAATTAGCTCCAGTGCTCACCTCCCTCCTGTACTGTGAAGCTCAACTCTAGACTCCAACTCCTTAGGAAACGATCAGGATAAACATAAGGTTCAATTCAATTAATAATCAATTAATACTAGTAGCCCTGAGCACAAATCCATGTGCCAGTAGCTCTTTGCAGGGCCTGGCAGCTCCATGCCTGCTGCTCAGAGGCTCTCTGTGGCCCAGAGGCCCATCCGGAGCTGGGAATGGAATGCTTGCCTCGTTGCCAGGACAACACAAGCGTTCTGCTCCAAGGCCTGGCCAGAGGCCCATCCATGACTGGCAAATGCAAACGACTTCCCTCCCTGTTCTCGGGAACTCTGATAAAGGACTTCCTTCCTCTTTCTTGGCTGGCTTTCACCCCTGTGCCTCCACCGCCAGCTCCTCCTATCACACTATCCTCCACCCCCTCCACCCTCTGGCTGCCCGGACTTGACCTTGCCCAGGAGTCAGGGGCCACTCGACTCTGCTCAGCTCGCTGGTTCTTTCTCTTCTTATGCAAGTGTTCCATGACCTGGCCTGGCCAGAGGCCCATCCAAGGCCGGGCACAGAACGCTTGCCTCGTCGCAGCAGCGAGGAAGCAAGCATTCCACCAGGCCACTCACACTGCCCGCTCTCAGCAGCTGCCTCCTTGCCTCCCCCCTCCACTGGGTGACTCCCTGCTGGGGCTGAGAGGACTGGGCACCACCATCTTGTGGCTATGGGCACCACCAACTTTGTGACAGAGTGACAGTTAATTTGCATATTACCCTTTTATTAGAAAGGATTCCCCAGGAGGTCACACAGATCTTTTCTTCTGAATTTCTACTTTAAATGAAGTCAAAAACTTATGTACGTTCACTAAACCAAGTTGACTAATCCACACACTTTTGCAGACACACACTATGTGAAACTAAGTATATAGAAGCTAAATCAATATTAAGAAAATCAACACACCCAGCCTGTATGCTCAGTGGTTGAGTATTGCTCTATGAACCAGCAGGTCATGGTTCCATTCCCATCAAGGTACCATACCCCAGTTGGGGCTTGATCTCCAGTATGGGGCCTGCAAGAGGCAGCTGATTGATGATTCTCTCTCATCATTGATGTTTACCTACCTACCTACCTATCTATCTATTTATCTCTATCTCTCTCTTCATCTCTGAAATCAATAAAAATATATATTTAAAAGAAGAGAGTCAACAGATTCTCTACTGTGTTCAGCAGCCTGGAAGAAAGCCATTTTTCTTACATACATTTAAGGCTCTAAAATCTGAGTTTTAACCTAATGCCCTCTCCTCCATACTCAGCTTATAGCACAAATGCTTCAGATCCCTTATGGCTAAATATACACAAGACTCAATAGGAGTTAAGGAAAAATCAATGTTCCATCAGATTTCTCTGGCTAAGAGGTTGAGACATTTCAGAATCCAGACAACCTCAAGGAGTCAAAAAGTTTTGAAGGTTTTGAGAATCTTCACTAAAGGTTTTCTTTTTAATCTTAAAACTAGAAGGTTTGATTCTGAAGTAGTCCACAGGAGGCCAAGCTATTTCTTGACTCATGTCAAATTATTCTCTATTTGTATTACAATTAAACACTTAACTATCCAAAACTTGAGGTGTGAAGCACGTAGCCTGAATTGAAAAAAGCCATACATTCTAAATTCCTGAAATCCTTAAATCACATATTTACTTTGTCATCAGTATAAACAGCATTTTTTTTTCAATTTTTATGCTACATACTAAAGTAAAGAATGCTAGAAGCAAAACTGTCACTGAGTGACATAAAAAGACAGGATAATTATATAAAGGGCTTTTTCAGTGAAGATCAGGACAAATTCATCCTAATATAACTTCAGGCCTCATGGTAGAAACACCATCCGGTAGTTATACCCACAGTCCCAAATTCAAACTAATGGAGACTGAATCCTGACTCAACCACTTTCTACCCATATGTCTTTCAACAATGAAATTAGACTCTGTGCCTAGGTTCACACAAATATAAAACAGAATTGAATCACACCTATAATGGGTAGGGCTGGCATAAGAATCAAGTAATATACTACTTGTAAAGAACTTAGCAGATGGGAAATGTATTAGGGGCATGGGTAAAAAAGATTGAGGGATTTCGAAGTACAAATTGATAGTTTCAACAATAGTCACAGGGATGTAAACTACAGCACAGGGAATATAGTCAGTAATATTGTAATAACTATATATGGTGTCACATGGATCTCAATTTATCAGGGCGATCACTTTGTTACTTATATAAACATCTAATCATTGGGTTGTACACCTAAAACTAATATATTGTATATCAACTATAATTTAAAATACTAAGTAAATTAAAATTTGTAAAGGAAAAAACTTAGAATGAATCCTGTCACACAGGAGACAGAGGAAATGATGATCTTGATGAAGCCTTACCTTCCAGATGAGGCTCTGACTTCACAGTGGATAAAGGATCTCCACTTCAAGCTCCCTGTGGACCTGTGCTCCACTGAGCCAAGTTCACACCATTCTCATTAGATGTCAAAGAGAAATGGTCTAGGGACTTGTGGGCTAATAATTAACCCCTGGAGAATCTGATTTAAAGAAACTATGGGTCTCTTCACTCTGAAAAATACTTACAGTTACAAACGAAACATGTAATTTGGAATGAGAATTGTCAGCTACTGTGAAGCTTACGTTTGTAACCCAGGGAAGAACATTAATCCGAGATTATACTTCCACCTTATAATAATACCCTGGGTGGTCTACCTCCTCTCATTGGAAGGCCTCTGGGCTCAAAAACATATCATATTCTTTCTCAGGATGTTCTGCAGGTGAACTGGTGCTATAGCAGAGGTGGAGACCCCAGGTGATCTTGGGACCGTGGTGAGCTCAGGTGCAGCTAGAAATCCACATGATAGCAAGTATAAATCCAGCAGAAAAAAACAAGGGCTTTGTGCTGGGCATGAACATCAACAAAGCCAGTGAGGCACTGGGTTCCCCTGTAGACCTGGGCACAAATCTCCCGAGCTCAGAGTTTCTGTCCTTGCTCAAATAGACTCTGACAGGGGAGGGCTTGAAGTCACACTGGAAAAAAGAAATCACCTGTATGAGAAAGTGTATTTCCCAGGGGTTTCACAGGTGAAAAGGAAACCTGTAATTTACATTGAAGCACTCTGAAGACCATGCATATCAGATGTATGTATCTTCAAAAACATGTGTGAGGTGGAGAAAATGTCTAGAACATGAAGACCGACTCTCATTAGCCTAACCCCACTTCCTGGCATAACCTAGACTTTCCTCATAAACCTGTGCTCCACTAAGCCAAATCCTCACCATCTGCATTAGATGTCCAAGATGTCTGAGATTTGGGGATAATAAAAAACCCCTTTGAGAATCTCATTTGTTAAAAAAAAAAAAAAGATTCCTTCACTCTAAAAGTACTTATAAGTGAAAACTGAACGGACATCACCCAGAACCACAGGAACGCTGGCTGAGTGGACGTCCTACAACTAGGAGGAAAGAGAAACGCATACGGACACTCAGAGGAGGCGCAGTGCTGAAGTCAAATTCTGAGGTGTGGAGTGCGCGGAGCGGGCTGGCGGCGGAGGGCGCGGTTGGCGTTTTCAATCGGGAGGGAGTCGCAGACTCTGAGCTCCAGATACGGGGGAGTCTTTAGGGACCCAGACTCAAACGGGAGAAGTGGGACTGTCTGGCTTCGGTCAGAGCGAGTGCAGCTTTCTCTCCGAGCTTTGCAGTGGGTGCTGGGACTCAGAGAGGCAGAGCCCCTGGGGACAGGACTGAGAGCCGCCATAAGTGCTCTCTCCGGCCCACCCTGTTGATCCTGTGCGACCCGCCCCGCCCAAGCCCTGCACACAGGCATTTGTAAGATAGCCTCAGGCAAAGGCTAGATTAGCACCTCCCTAGAGGACAGAAGTTCTCTCACTGCAGACACAGCTGATTCACATAGCCACTTGGCCTGGAGGTCAAACCCTCCCTGGTATTAGCTACAACAATCAAGGTTTAACTATAAGACTGTGCACAAAGACCACTAGGGGGTGCACCAAGGAAGCATAACAAAATGCGGAGACAAAGAAACAGGACAAAATTGTCAATGGAAGATATAGAGTTCAGAACCACACTTTTAAGGTCTCTCAAGAACTGTTTAGAAGCCGCCGATAAACTTAATGAGATCTACAAGAAAACTAATGAGACCCTCGATGTTATATTGGGGAAACAACCAGAAATTAAGCATACACGGACTGAAATAACGAATATTATACAGACTCCCGACAGCAGACCAGAGGAGCGCAAGAATCAAGTCAATGATTTGAAATGCGAGGAAGCAAAAAACACCCAACCGGAAAAGCAAAATGAAAAAAGAATCCGAAAATACGAAGATAGTGTAAGGAGCCTCTGGGACAGCTTCAAGCGTACCAACATCAGAATTATAGGGGTGCCAGAAGATGAGAGAGACCAAGATATTGAAAACCTATTTGAAGAAATAATGACAGAAAACTTCCCCCACCTGGTGAAAGAAATGGACTTACAGGTCCAAGAAGCGCGGAGAACCCCAAACAAAAGGAATCCAAAGAGGACCACACCAAGACACATCATAATTAAAATGCCAAGAGCAAAAGATAAAGAGAGAATCTTAAAAACAGCAAGAGAAAGAAACTCAGTTACCTACAAGGGAATACCCATACGACTGTCAGCTGATTTCTCAACAGAAACCATGCAGGCCAGAAGGGAGTGGCAAGAAATATTCAAAGTGATGAATACCAAGAACCTACAACCAAGATTACTTTATCCAGCAAAGCTATCATTCAGAATTGAAGGTCAGATAAAGAGCTTCACAGATAAGGAAAAGCTAAAAAAGTTCATCACCACCAAACCAGGATTATATGAAATGCTGAAAGGTATCCTTTAAGAAGAGGAAGAGGAAGAAAAAGGTAAAGATACAAATTATGAACAACAAATATGCATCTATCAACAAGTGAATCTAAGAATCAAGTGAATAAATAATCTGATGAACAGAATGAACTGTTGATTATAATAGATTCAGGGACATAGAAAGGGAATGGACTGACTATTCTTGGGGGGGGAAAGGGGTGTGGGAGATGCGGGAAGAGACTGGACAAAAATCGTGCACCTATGGATGAGGACAGTGGGTGGGGAGTGAGGGCGGAGGGTGGGGCGGGAACTGGGAGGAGGGGAGTTATGGGGGGAAAAAGAGGAACAAATGTAATAATCTGAACAATAAAGATTTAATTAAAAAATAAATAAATAAAAATAAATAAAAAAAAATAAAAGTACTTATAGGTAACACACACACACACACACACACACACACACACACACACACGGAACAGAGATTCAAAGATACTGTGAAGTCCATGTTTAGAAACCAATAAAGAATTCATACCCTAGAATCGTAACTCTGCCTTAGCACATGCTCTCAGCTGTCTACATCCTCTCATTGGAGGGCCTAGGGCTAGAAAACACATTAGTTTACTTGTCTTGAATTTCTGCTGCCCTCCTGCTGGCTTTGTAGGAGTAGACATGGAGACCATAGGTGATGCTGGGTCCATGGTGATTTTAGGTGGAGCTAGAAATCAACATGAAAGCAAGGATTAATCAAGCAGCAGAGAATGAGAGCTTTGTGCTGCGCCTACACACACAAACATCCAATGAGAGACTGTCCCCTGCAGAACTGGGCACTACTCTCCCCTGAGCTCAGAGTCCTTGTCCTTAGTCTACTAGAATCTGACCGGGCTGGGATTGAGGACCAGCCTTCAAAAAAGAAACAGCTGCATTGAAAGTATAGATTCCAGGAGCTTCAGATGTGAAAAAGGTTGCTCGGATTATGCACGGAAGCACTTTGAAGACTCTAGCCATGCGTATCAGATTTACATATCCTTCTACACATTAGTGAGGAGGGGAAAGTGTCCAGGGCCAGGACCTGACTTTGTCCTCTCTGTGGTGCATGACTAAGATTTAAACAGTAGTTCCAGGCCCAGAATGTTTACCCAATAAATTTCATTCATTTCAGTCAGTCATGAATACCCTCCCAGGAGTCCTGCACCTAAATTAACTCACACCACAAGTATATGCTAGATCACACAGACCATTTATACATTATACACTTGGTTGAAAGGTGAATTAGACCACCAATGATTCCTTCCCAACTAAGAGATGAAAAAGGTAATAACTTGGGCTCTTTCCATGACAGAGCAGATTTAGGATTTCAAAGCAGTTACAGAAGGTCTCAGAGATACCCAGAGAGAGAGATGGCAGTGGAATTAAGCACAAACACAGTGCCTGGCACAAAAGGCCATCAATGACTGCCTGATCTACAATGTGTACTTTTTCCTCATCAGGCACCTTTTTTTTTTTAAATATATTTTTATTGATTAAGATATTACATATGTGTCCTTGTCCCCACGTTACCCTCTACCCCACCCCCGCTCATGCCCTCACCCCCCCCCCCCCCCGTTGTCCATGTCCATTGGTTAGGCCTATATGCCTGCATGTAAGTCCTTTGGTTGATCTTTCCCCCTTACCCCCACCCTCCCCTACCCTCCCTCCAAAGCCCGACAGTCCAATCAATGCCTCTCCGTCTCTGGATCAGTCCTTGTTCATCAGTTTATGTTGTTCATTATATTCCACAAATGAGTGAGATCATGTGGTATTTATCTGCTCTCCAGTTTCATCCATGCTGTGGCAAATGGTAAGAGTTCCTTTTTCTTCTTCCTCTTCTTAAAGAATACCTTTCAGCATTTCATATAATGGTGGTTTGGTGGTGATGAACTCCTTTAGCTTTTTCTTATCCGTGAAGCTCTTTCTCTGACCTTCTATTCTGAATGATAGCTTTGCTGGATAAAGTAATCTTGGTTGCAGGTTCATGCTATTCATCACTTTGAATATTTCTTGCCACTCCCTTCTGGCCTGCATGGTTTCTGTTGAGAAATCAGCTGACAGTCGTATGGGTACTCCCTAGTAGGTAACTGACTGTCTTTCTCTTGCTGCTTTTAAGATTCTCTCTTTGTCTTTTGCTCTTGGCATTTTAATTATGATGTGTCTTGGTGTGGTCCTCTTTGGATTCCTTTTGTTTGGGGTTCTCTGCGCTTCCTGGACTTGGAAGTCTATTTCTTTCACCAGGTGGGGGAAGTTTTCTGTCATTATTTCTTCAAATAGGTTTTCAATATCTTGCCCTCTCTCTTCTTCTGGTACCCCCTATAATTCTGATGTTGGTACGCTTGAAGTTGTCCCAGAGGCTCCTTACACTATCTTCATATTTTTGGAATCTCTTTTCTTTTTTCTTTTTCAGTTGGGTATTTTTTGTTTCTTTGTATTTCAAATCTTTGACTTGATTTTTGGGATCCTCTTGTCTGCTGTTGGATCTCCGTAGATTATTCTTTATTTCAGTCAGTGTATGCTTAATTTCTAGTTGGTCCTTTTTCATGTCCTCCATGGTCTCACTATACTTATTGAGGGACTCATTAAATTTATCAGCAGTTTCCATAAAATTCTTGAAAAACCTTATAAACGTGGCCTTGAACTCTATATCCAGTCGTTTGCTTTCCTCCATTTCTGCCATTTGTGACCTGTTTCTTTGTCTCCGCATTTTGGCTGCTTCCCTGTGTTGATAGAGTGGCTTTGTGTGCTAGGTGTCCTGTAGGGCCCAGTGAGTCAGCCTCCCCAGTTACCTGAGGTGGACACTCTTGGTGCACCCCCTCGTGGGCTTTGTGCACAGTCTTGTTGTAGCTATGCCTTGGTTGTTGTAGGATCACTGGGAGGAATTGACCTCCAGGGCAATTGGCAGCGAGAATCAGCTGTGTCTGCAGTGGGAGAACTTCTGTGCTGGAGACACTCTTCTGGGGCAAGACTTGCTTCAGTGGGGTTTTGGTGCTCACTGAGACTGCACCCTGAGTGTGTCCCTTATGGATCTGAGGAGTTGTGATCTGGATGGTTCCCCTCTGACCACTGGGTACAGTGGCTCTTGGATCTAAGGAGGTGCTAATTTAGCCTCTGCCTGAGGTTACACAGCAGGAACTACGAAGAGAACTGCAGATTCCCCTTCCTTTTTTTTGGAGTTTGGAAGTGCCCTGATGATGCTCAGCTGTGTAGGAATGCAAGCCGCTGTGGGGCCTTGGGCCTTCTCTTGGAAGCTCTGGGTCTATCTGGCCCGGCTTCAGCTAGGTAATTACAGGTTGCAAATGGCCGGGGCATTCATATGCAAAAGCCTCTGCTGCAGCCTGGGCGGGGCAGGGTCTCAAGAAATCAAAGGGCGGAGAAAGCAGCTATGGCGGAGCCTCAGCCCTGCCCTAAGGAGTCGCAAGTCCCAGTGTCCCGGCAATGGCTGCAAGCACCTCTGAGGGAAAGCCGCTCTCAAGCTCGCCCGCTACCAGACAGTCCAGTATCTCCCCGTATGAGTCCTGGGTCCCCAGAGACTTCCCGGAACCGGATTTCAGAGCCGTCGGGAGCTTGTGTCTCCCTCCGGATTCAAAAAGGCAGCCGCGTCCTCAGGTGCCAGACCCTTCCATGCGCGAGCCCCCGTACCTCTGCACTCCACCTCCGCAGCTCCTCCCGCTCGCAGTGTGCTTTTCTTTCCTTCTAGTTGTAGAATTTACACTCAGCCAGCCCTCCTGTAGTTCTGGATGATGTCCACCTTGTGTTTTTGATGCATTTATCGATTGTTGTGGGAAGCAGCAATTTCCCAGTGTTTATCTATGCCGCCATCTTAGTTTCTCCCATCAGGCACCTTTGTATTCCGCAAGAATCTTCCTTGAATCTCAATTTGAATAACTAGAAAAAAAGAGAACCTTTGCACAGGAGGCCAATGGTTTAAAAGCTCTTCTTTGGAGAGATACAGTTGAATTTGGAATCAAGCCAATTTTTGCTATGCTGTGCAAAAAACATAAATCAACAAATATTTTTTTAGTGTCTATTACATGCAAGGCATTAGTCTAAAGCACAGGTCAGCAAATCTTTAGTAAGTACCCAGTTGAAAGTGTTAGGGTTTGGCGGCTGTAGTCTGAGTGGCTGTTGTTCAACTCTGTCATTGTGAAAGCAGCCATAAACCTACCTGATGGTACAGTGATTAGAAATTGTTCTTTCAGTAAAATATTACAGGTAAAACTAGTGGTGGGCATGTTATCCTTGTATGAAGGGTCCAACTTCAGAGAGGACTAAAGGAATTCCACTCAGATTTCCCTTCTTCTCTAGAATTACATAGATTTTACTCATAAACCAGTGCCAACTAGACCAAATCCACATCATTCGTTGTCCAATATCATAGGTCTTGGTTTTTTGGCTAATGATGAAACCCTTTGAGAATCTTTCTTTTTTTTTTTAATTAGTCTCTTCACTCTGAAGATACCTATTAGATGCATGTAATGTAGGACAAGGTTTCACAGATCACACGAGGCCCTATGGAACCCAGGGAAAAACCTTTAGCAGAGATGGTAACTCTGCCTTAACACATACTCTGGTGGCCTTTATCCACTCACTAGAAGGCTTAAATCCTCAGAAACATATCATTTTACCTGTCTTATGGTTCAGCATTGGTGTTGGAGTTGTAGGAGCAGAGGTGAAGACCTTAGATGGTGTTGGAACACTGGTGACCTTAGGTGGAGCTAGAAATCAACATGAAATCAAGGATTAATCAAGAGCAGGGAACAAGAGCTTTGTGCTGGACCTGTACATCAACATAGCCAATGAGAAGCTATCCTGAAGCGAAGCTGGGCACTGATTTGCCCTGAACTATGACATCCTGTCCTTGGTCAATGAGATCCTTACAGGGGAGTGTTTGAAGAACAGCCAACGAAAACAGAGATAGCTGTATTGCAAGAATATATACTAGGAGGTTCAGAGGGGATAAAGGATACCCAGGATTAACACTGAAGCACTCTGAGAAGACCAACCACGCAAATCAGATTTATGATCTTTGTAAATATTGGGGAGGCAGGGAAAATATCTAGAGCCTGGACCTGTCTTTGTCCTCTCAGTGGTGAATGACTAAATTAAAAAGTAGTTTCTAGGCCCAGAAAGTTAAAAATATATTAATCAATACATAGCATTCATTTCAGTCTTGAGGATACTCTCCGAAGAGACCTGCACCCTAAATGAGGACTAACTCACACCCACTAGCATAGATAAGATCACACAGACACTTATATATTGGCTGGAAGGTAGACTAGACCACAGGTAGTATCTTTGTCTCTTTCCTGGGTCAGATAGGGTGTTGGATTCCAAACCACTTACGGAAGGTCTCCGAGCTACCCAGAGAGTGCTGACACTAGAATTAAGCTCAAACCCAGTGCCTGGCAAAAATGCAGATCAATGAAGGCCTGATTTAAAAAATGTGTACATTTTGCTTAACAGGTACCTTTATATATATAGCTTCCTTCAAACTCAACTCTACTAACAATAAAAGAAACCCTTACAGAGCAGACAATTGATTTGAATGCTCTTCCTTTTAAAGAATCAGTTTCATTTGGAATTAAGCCCATCTGTGCCTTGAACAGACTAAACTCTTTTTCAAAAATTTTTTATATCTATTACGTGCAAGGCATTAGTCTTAAGCAGAGGTCAGCAAACTTCCTGTAAAGGGCCAGACAGTAAATGTGTTAGGCTTTCCTATGGCCTCATTGTCAGCAGCTCAACTCTGTCAGCGTGAAAGCACCACAGTCCAGCTAGTACAAGGAGTGAGTATAGCTGTTCCAATAAAGCTTATCTATTAAAAAAAAAAAATGCTGGGCCTGTTTTGTATGTGATATGGCCCTAGGCTATAATGTTGGCTGACCGTGATCAAAGCCATAGTCAGAGGCTTTTAAGAAGTATTCAGTCTAATCCTTTCCCTTCATTTAAAAACCTAATACCTAATATAGAGAAAAAAGCAAGCATGCAAAAAAATCTGATCAAAGGAGCACAATGAACAATAAAGAAGAGGAAACCAAGACAGATCTAGTAATAAACTTGTCCTCATCAGTAGAAAATATCTTCCCCAGGAAGAAGGTAGGAAGATATAAGGGTAGATGCAGGTGAGGAAAGCTCTAACAGAAAGGTGAGGAGTAAGCTGAGCCTGTGAAAAATGAAAGAAAACTTAAGCATAGACTTGGTTATTGGAGGCTCAAATATCTATCAAAGGAATGGGAGGACTGTAAAGTTTCCTACTTATTCCATTCCATGTCACATTTAAAAATTCAGACGGATTGCCCTGACCGGTTTAGCTCAGTGGATAGAGCGTTGGCCTGCAGACTGAAAGGTCCCAGGTTCAATGCCAGTCAAGTGCATATACCTTCGTTGCAGGCACATCCCCAGTCGAGGGTGTGCAGGAGGCAGCTGATCGATGTTTCTCTCTCATCGATGTTTCTAGCTCTCTATCCCTCTCCCTTCCTCTCTGTAAAAAATCAATAAAATATATTTTAAAAAATTCAGATGGATCAAAATAATTTCACAACTCCCAAAATTTCATAATCATAATCTCTTCTCCATGTGCTGCCTCCCACATCTGTCTATACAGCTCTGTCTCATCAGCTTCTTTGGCTTCTCTGAATTGCTTCCCAGATATAGTTTCCACAGAGTCAGCTGTTTTTTCCATCTGAACTGACCTTATCTTACTTGCCTTTTTAACAATCATTTGTATATTTTTTTAAATTGATTTCAGAAAAGAAGTGGGAGGGAGAGAGAGATAGAAATATCAATGATGAGAGAGAATCATTGATTGGCTGCCTCCTGCATGCCTCCTCCTAGGGATCAATCCTGCAACCCGAGCATGTGCCTTTGACCAGAATCAAACCCAGGACCCTTCAGTCCACATGCAGATGCTCTATCCACTGAGTCAAACCAGCTAGGGCTCTCACTTGTCTTTTTAAAGGAAATAACCTAGTCCAAAATTTGAGATGATGCAAATAAAATTTTCTTAATTTAATAAAAATGATAAAGACACTCAGCTTATTAAGGTCACAAATATTGTATTCTACTGTCAATATAAGACTTTACTGGAAGGAGATTAAGGAAGAACTCAGAAACCTGGGCCATTATAATGACCATCTCAAGAGAGAAGAAATGTGAATTTGCCAGATTTTTATATTTCATGAAAATCTTAAAGGCAACTAATAAATAGTTATTGGGATGCATCAGTTTTTATATTACAACTAGAAGCCCAGTGCATGAAATTCATGCACTCGTGGAGAGGGGGTCCCTCAGCCCGGATTGCAAGAGGGTGCAGGCCAGGCTGAGGGACCCCACCGGTGCACAATTGGGGCCAGGGAGGGACCTTGGGAAGGCTCCAGGGCGTGTCCAACCTGTCTCGCTCAGTCCCAATCGGCTGGACCTCAGCAGCAAGCTAACCTACCATTCAGAGTGTCTGCCCCCTGGTGGTCAGTGCACATTATAGCGAGCAGTTGAGCAGCCTTAGCATATCATTAGCATATTGTGCTTTGATTGGTTGAAGGGATGGCCGGACACTTACCATATTAGGCTTTTATTATATAGAATAATGTCATTTTAATTTTTAAACAAGCAATATCACAATATAATGTGAATTATGCTTCATGAAATCCAAGGTAAGGCAGAGTGTGGAGGTGGGACTATATATGCTTACACAATGCATATGCAACAAGATTGAGCTGGTAATGTATCTACTTGACAATCTCTTATACAATATTGTCTATACATTTGAAAATCTCCATTTTAGGTTTGAAATGTTAAGAAAGGTCATTTTATAAATGTTCGGGGACATCATCTCAGAGAAAAGGTACAGTTGTTTACATTGAATAATTTCAGTTTGAGAAAAATATTCACCTCATCTCCCTATGGAGCCATGAAGGCCTCTTCATGAACTAACCAGCATTTTTGAAGCACTGCTGTAAGAGATAGTCTGCAGACTGGGAAGGCCCTCTAGTCTACACTCCTGGCTCTAGGTTATTTAACACTTCATTCTACACAAGTAAGTAATTCTATTTCCCCAAAGTTATTAAAAAACAGGATTGAGGAACCTCCTCTTTCTTTCTTAAAGGAAGAGAATATCACTACCAAACAGTAAACATCTCAGTTCATGCACATGAAGTGATCACAGGAAGACAAACTCACCTGGCTTTATCTCCAAAAATATATTCTTTTTATAACCATTAAACCACCCTTTGAACTCAATACGGCAACAATAAGTGCCAGTGTCAGACAGGGCTGCATTCTGTATGGTTAGAGACAAATCCCCTCTGGAAATGATTCCATTCATCCTATAACGTTTGTCCTTCTCAAAGGTGACATGGTAGCCATCGGTCATTATGAGTTCATTTGAGCAACTGAATGAAGGACATGCCCTTCGACCCCAGCACATGGGTGAGATTTCATGAGCTGTTGAAAAGATACAGGGTAGCGTGACAGACTGACCCACCACTCCAGTCACATATGACACAGAAACTACAGCATCTGCAAATAAAAACAAAACTGAGTGTGAGGCCTCAATATTTTAATTTTACATTTATGCCCACTTACCTTTTTTATATGGTTTATTTCATTTGTAATCATGTGACTTTAATCTTAAATCTAAAAATTTTTATCAGTTTTTTTCTTTACATCTTTATCAGCATTTTGGTTTTTTGATAGTTGTAAACAACAAATAATTTAACCTTATTTCTATTTTTTGTTAGTCCTTACCCTAAGATATTTTTTCATGGCTTTTTAGAGAGTGGAAGGGATGGGGAAAGACACATAAAAACATCAATGTGAGAGAGACACATCAACTGGTTCGACTGGTTGCCTCCCGCATGAGCCCTGACCAGGTCCAGGTTGTAGCCTGCATCTGAGGTACATAACCTTGACCAGAATTGAGTCTTGGACCCTTCAGTCCACGAGCCTCACTCCACCAATGAGCCAAACCGGCTAGGGCTATTAAACTTATTTCTTTATTTAGGATTGTTTCCTGATAGGATAAATTTCTAAAATAGAAATTATCAGAACGAAGAGCAGAATTACTTTTTCCAAATTTCTTTCCAAAATATTTGAACCAAATGACACTCTATCAGTACATGAGAATGTATTTCATTCTGCATTTGACAGGTATTTGATTATTAAATAAGTAATGTATACATGTTGCTTTTCCCCTTCCCTAAATCCAATTACTATCTCAATGAAATACATTTGAAAATGCCATTGCAATTAAGTTTTAATTTTTATTGCAGTTTTAAAAATGTCTATTCCAAATGAAGTCACCTCATTAACCATCTCTCATAAAAATAAGCAGAGCTAATGTTTTCTTTAAATTATTGTTGGGGCCCTGGCTTGTGTGGCTCAGTTGGTTGAGTATTGTCCCATGCACCAAGAGGTCACCCAATATGGGTTGAGGGTTCATTCCCCAGTAGGAGTTTGCAGGAGGCAGCAGATTGATGTTTCTCTCTCATTGATGCTTCTATCTCTCTCTCCCTCTCCCTTCTCTCTCTAAAATAATCAATAAAAACATATTTTTTTAATATATTTTATTGAGTTTTTACAGAGAGGAAAGGAGAGAGATAGAGAGTTAGAAACATCGATGAGAGAGAAACATCGACCAGCTGCCTCCTGCACACTCCCCACTGGGGATGTGCCCGCAACCAAGGTACATGCCCTTGACCAGAATCGAACCTGGGACCCTTCAGTCCGCAGGCCGACGCTCCATCCACTGAGCCAAACCGGTTTCGGCAATAAAAACATATTTTTAATTAAGTCTTTATTGTTGAAAGTATTACATATGTCCCCTTTCCCCTCCCCCTTGCCCCCATCTCAGGCCTTCACCATCTTATTGTTTGTGTCCATGGGTTATGCATATATGCATACAAGTTCTTTGGTTGCTCTCTTCCCATCCACCCAACCATCCCCTCTGAGATTCCACGGTCTGTTCTATGCTTCTATGTTTCTGGATCTATTTTGTTCATCAGATTTCATTTAAGGACCAACTTGACTGCATTGGATGATAAAGGGGTTTTTTAAAAATATACTTTTATTGATCTTAGAGAGATCATGTCCAAAAAAAATCCAAGTAGAAATCATTCTTATGAGGAGATGAGCATGGCACTGAGCGAGGCCCACTTCCCATGGTGAACCCACAGAATTAGAGAACATTCAATCAAGTACTAAGTTAAGCCACTTAAAAACAAAAACTCTCTCCTGTGGTAATGGCATTAATAACCCCATATTTCACCCGCCTGGTATGGCTCAGTGATTGAGCATCAATCTATGAACCAGGAGGGCAAGGGTCAATTCCAGGTCAGGAGCCAAGCCCTGGTTGCAGGCTCAATAGCCAGGAGGGGGCGTGCAGGAGGCATCCTATCAATGATTCTCTCTAATCATTGATGTACTCCCTTCCTCTCTCTGAAATCAATAAAAATATAATCACTCTATATTATTTTTACTTTTTAAAATATTTTTATTGATTTTTAGAGAAAGAAGCAGGGAGAGGGAGAGAGAGAAACATTGATGTGATAGCAAGACAGTGATAAACTGACTTTTCCATGCCCCCTACCTGGGATCCAGTCAGTAACCCTGGGCATGTGCCCTGACTGGGAATTGAACCAAGACCTTTTGGTGCATGGGGAGATGCCCAACCAACTGAGCCATACTAGCCATGACATATCTTATTTTTAAAAGCGCTATTTGCACTTTGTTAAAAACACATGCACAAAATGTACAATGAAAAACACACACACAAAATGTCTCTTTCCATTCTAGCACCATCTCTTCTTTTCATTCCCTCCTACACCAGGAAAAAGCTGGTTCTATTTCTTACATCCATGTGAGAAGTCCATGTATACCCAGCTACCCACCACCCCCTTTTTTCTTAAATAGAAATGGCAACATATAAGTGTTCTACTTAGCCTTAGATTTTGTGATTCATACCATTTAAGAATTTTTTTTGTTTCAGCCTGGTTCTTTGCTCACTAGTTGACCCATTACCTGCCAACAGAGTCCAAGCATATCCATCTTGCTCCCCCACATCCACACACACCCTGCACTGCCTCATGCCCAGGCCTTCCAAACCCCAGCCCATCTATCACTTACCTGCCCAAAGTAGTATGAGGCTGGGGAAGGCTACCCAAGAAGGCATGATGATATCAGCCTAAAGGGAAGAAAAAAGAGAAAATGGACTGTTTGCTGTGCCCCCAACAGATGGTATGGGGACACATCTTAATTCTCAGATTGCAACTTTTCCTTTCACCCTAACTGCATGCATCACATGAGCCTACCCTGCTATGGATGGGAGACCATGTACAATGGCTTCAGGTCTCTGTTAGCTCAAGGTGGCTGAGAGCTCTGTACCTCCAACAGGCAGGCAAAGCTGCCCTTGGAAGTAGCCCCTTATTTCCCAGCTCCTTTCCACACATAAAGTCCACACCGACTCCCGATGCTCAGAAAGGAGATTAGGGAGGAAACAGGAAGGAAACCAGAGCCAAGCTCAGTGGGGGGACACCAGAGCAAAGACTAGTCCTCCAATGGTCCTGATGCACTTGCCCTTGGGCTCTGAGATGACCGTCTACTGGCCCTTGGGTGGATACAGGGTACTTCTTGCCCTGTGGCCACAATGGCTAGTCCCTAGCCTCCGTTATATCACCAAGTTATCTATTAACAAGGATTAAGTCAGAATGTGAATCACTGTGTTTCATCACTCATGCTACAGGAAGCAACGACTCAGACTGCATCTTATTGAAGGATGTCAGGAGAACATTTCAGAAAGCAGAATGTGGTCCAGGCCCAACGCTCATAGACCCAGACTCAGAGAAAAGCCCCAAAACTGAAAGTCTACCATCATAAATGGGGGGCAGAGAGAGACTGACAAAAGAAGCAGCCACTCCAATCTGGCAAGTAACAGTTTAGCCAAAAAAACTCACATGCAAGCTTCTTCTCCGGTGACTGCAAGACAAAATGGATGCCCAAGCTTCTTGGCAGGGAATTATATCGAGTAAAGGTGGGAAGAAACAATCAAAGATACTAGTTCATGAATGCTACCAGCTATTGGAAATTACTTTACATGCTTGACAAGGTAAGGACAAAGGCCTGCTCCCAGAACTAGTGCATAGCAGGAGGCAAAGCAAGGATACTGATTAATGTCAGAATGAATATCGATTATGAGCAGACAATCAAAGGGGCAGTTTGTGGAAAGCAGCCTCCATTCTGGCCTGAACCAGTTTGTGGGACAAGCAGAAGTCACGTCATAGAACAGTCTCTCCTTACACTCCACCCTCATGACCAGCTCTTACACTCCCATGCCTCCTCCCTTCTGCAAGGTAGCCTACAGGTCAGCAGGGACTTCAGTGGCAGGGAGGTAGCTCAGTTATTGCTAATTGTCTGCACTGAAGACACAGTTCTCAGTAACAGTACAGACACATACAAGGAAAAAGACAAATTAAATAAGCAGCCCAGGTATTAATAACAAAGTTTTTCTTCATGCCTCCTACGCCCTAAGCCTATGGGTAGTAGGTCACCTAGGCTGTGGCCAGATCATTTATTTACTTGACTTTTCATATGTACTATCAAAAAAAGAAATATTATAAGCTGCATCGGGTATAAAACCACAGCATTTGGTTTGGATAATGAATGCCCCCCCACCCCCGACACACACACACACACTCCCCATAAGTGAATGCCACAACAGCAGAATTCTAGGGTCAGAAAGACAAATATTTAGTAGGAACTTGAACTGAGAGATCTCCTTTGAGAATTACACCTGCAGCCTAGCCAGGCTGTGTAAACCACAGGTTGTCCAGCAGGAAGTTGTGCTCTCAGGGGTATGGAAGGGGATAGGAGGAGGAATATGCCAGAAGAGGACCCATTCTCCCCTTTCAATGGATGGGTCCCAACTGCATTAGAATGACAGGGTCCCAACAGAGGCTAAGCAGTTCCTCCCCACGCAGGGATGTGAAGACCTATCCTGGTGGAAAATCCCATTGTAGTGTCTACTAAATGGTCCCTGTTCCAGGGGAAAACGGCTTGGTGTCCTCATCATAACTCCTTGGTCCATGGCAAGTTTAGGGCCTATTCCTGTGTCCTTTGTTTTCTATACCTTTATTTTAACACAAAGAACAAAATTCTGATTTTGTATCAGTTTATTTTTTTTAATATATTTTTATTGATTTCAGAGGAAGGGAGAGGGAAAGAGACAAAAACATTGTTTATGAGAGGGAATATTGACTGGCTGCCTGCTGCTTGACACCTATTGGAGATTGAGCCCACAACCCAGGCATGTGCCCTGACTTGGAATAGAACCAAGACCCCCGGGTTCATAGAACAGCACCCAACCACTGGGCCACACCAAACTGGCTGTATCAGTTTACTTTTGATATTTGAAGTCCATCAAATAAACCCTGGCCAGATAGCTCAGTTGATTAGAGCATCATCTTGATAGGCCAGGTTGTGAGTTCCATAAAAGAATCAACCAATGAATGCATAAATAATAAATAAGTTGAACAACAAATTGATATTTCTCTCTCTCTTTTTCTCTCTCTCTCTCCCCCCCTCTCTCCCTCTCTCACATCAATAACAAAAATTAAAAATCAATTAAAATAATAAATTCACTTAATTAAACCTATTCTAATTTTAGAATGCTTAACCAGATCAGGACAATGGGCCTATACGAGGGACCAGAACATAGGAACAAGCAAGAAAGGGGTGCTGATTTATGTTAGAACTAGAGGCCCGGTGCATGAATTAGTGCTTGGGTGGGATCCTTCAGCCTGGCCAGCAATCGGGGCCGATCGGGCTGTCTTGCCCAGTCCCAATGGGCCATTGGGGCCAGTGGGCAGGGGGAAGGGACTGAGGGAGGTTGGCTGTGGGAGCACACTGACCACCAGGGGGCAGCTCCTGTGTTGAGCATTTGTCCCCTGGTGGTCAGTGCACATCATAGTGACTGGCTGACCATTTGTTCTACTGGTCCTAATGGTCACTTAGGCCTGTGGTTGGCAAACTGTGGCTCGCAAGCCACATGTGGCTCTTTGGCCCCTTGAGTGTGGCTCTTCCACAAAATACCACATGCGGGCGCGTGTACAGTGTGATTGAAACTTCGTGGCCCATGCACAGAAGTCAATTTTCGGCCTGGGCAAGTCTATTTTGAAGAAATACTGTTGATATTTGGCTCTGTTGACTA
This sequence comes from Myotis myotis, assembly GCF_014108235.1. Lineage (NCBI taxonomy): Eukaryota > Metazoa > Chordata > Mammalia > Chiroptera > Vespertilionidae > Myotis > Myotis myotis. The sequence goes on along the minus strand of NW_023416368.1, from coordinate 16,254,338 downwards.
ATGAGTTTGCTGACCACTGACTTAGGCATATATATATCAATTGTCATCAGACAGTCTCTAATGGGGGGTTGTGAAAAGCAACCTCTGATCCAGGCCAAATCCAGCTTGTGGGACAGACAGCAGTTACATCAAGAAAGAGTTTCCTCCACACTTGGGTTCAGATACCAGCTCTGCCACTTAGGAAGCTGGGTATCTCTGTGAGTTACTAAGTTGAGCCAAGCCTTGATTTCCTCATTCCTTAAATACTTGTTCTATCTCTCTTAGATTGTTGTAATGAACAAACTCAAAACTAAACCTAAATATGCATGAATACTACAGCCTCCATTTCTGGAGAATTTACTGTGTCATAGGCTCTGTGCATTTTACTTTCACCCTTAGGCAGGTGCTCTTATTAACCCATTCTTGGAGGAAGAAGCTGAGGTTTGGAAAGATTATATCAGCCTACATATTTGTTTTCCCTTTATGCTTTGTCTTTATATACTTACAGTGGACACTACTGACCCTACCTCAACCACCACCAAAGTTAGGAGACATATTCTGAAATGCTTCACATACAAACAGGTCATGCCTTATTATTTGGGAGGCAAAAGGTTTTAAAACCAGCCCTGGACCATGTGGCTCAGTTGGTTGGAGCAACACCCTTTGCACCAAAAGGTGGAGGGTTCTGTTCCAGGGCAGGATGTATCCAGGTTGCGGATTTGATACCCAGTCTGGGCATGTGTTTTGGAGGCTACTGATCAATGTTCTCTCTCACATTGATGCTTCTTTCTCACTCTCTATTTCTTTTTTCTCCCCCTTCCTTTCTCAATATCAATAAAATAAAGTAAAAAGATTTTGACTAGTTTTGTTATACGCTGAAACTCTGCCAAATCCCAGTAGGTCAGAGATAAGGATTTTCTAATTAAATTAAATACTTTTTACTATTATATTGAGGCTAACAAGTATACCAAAGGATAAAAAAGTCCAGGATTATTCTATCAGGCAGAGATACAGGTAAAATAAGCATTTAACTAATAAAATTGTGCAGAAGGACATAAAGGGCCAATATAATTAGACCATGACACTCCCCCACTTACAACCCTCCCATGACTCTTTCAGAAGAAAAAAAAAATCTAACTCCTAACCTAGATACAAAGGCCCAGTGATCTAACCTCTGCCCAACTCTCATATTTTTCTATCTCTCCCCTGCCCATGGGGTTCCAGTCACTCATGGTTCTTTCAAATGCATCCCTACTTTAGTACCTTCTTGCTGGTGGTGTCTCTGCCTAGATCCCTATTCCTTTAGCTCACCATTTCCAGACTTCCCCTTTTCGTTCTGATCTCTGCTTAAATGTCACCTCAGACATTCCTCATCACTCTCTTTAGTTTTCTACACTGCATTTGTTACCTCCTTTCCTGTGATGTGTGTGTGATGTGATGCACGCACATGTGAGTCTGTGTGTGCGTGTGTGTGTGTGTATGTGTGTGTGGTGTGTGTTGACCATCTCTCTTAGAATTTTCTGTGATGATGGAGTTATTCTATATAGGTGTTGGACAAGCACTTAAAATGAGGTTAGTACAAATGAGGAAGTTAATTTTCTTTTCATTTAACTTTATTTTAATTAATTTAAATTTAGGGAGCATTTGAGATCTTTCTCTCCGGCATCTGTTGTCAATTTGGCTCAAATCAAAACTTATAAAACTTTAAATAAATTAATTTTCATTTAAATAGCCACACATGGCAATAAAATAAAATAAATTTAAAAAGAAAAAAATATATAGCCACACATGGCTATTGTATGTGCTCCAATGTTTGTTCCTATTTCCATATTATACAATGCCCACTTCACAGATGAAGAGAGGCTGAGCAAAGGAATGTGTCGGCTCTAAAGTCACACAGCCTCCACGTAAGCCTAAATACGCAGGTCTTCCTCACTGATGTTGCCCAGGAGAAGCTTAAGCAACTGAGATGTATAAGCCATGAACCCATTTACATGAGACTCTATCTCCCAAGAAATTCAAAGCACTCTAGTTTATGTGAATTTTTCCAATTTTTAAAAAGGATTTTTAAATTATAGTTGATATAAAAGCTTATATTAGTTTCAGGTGTACAACAGAGTGACTAGACATACAAACCTTACAAAGTTATCCCCATGGTAAGTCTAGGACCCGTGTGACACCATACATAATTATTGCAATATTATTGACCACATTCCCTCTGCTGTACTTTACATCCCTGTCACTTATTTTATAACTGGCAGATTGTACTTTTTCATTCCCTTCATCTTTTACACCCCCCCACCTCCTCCACCCCCATCAGGTACCTACCAATTTGTTCTCTATATGTATGAGCTTGTTTCCATTTAGTTTTCTTTGTCCTTGTTTTTACATTTCACATATAACTGAAAACTGATGGTCTTTTTCTTTCTCTGTCTGCCTTTGGTCACTTAGCATACTATCCTCTAGGTCCATTTTGTCACAAAAGGCAAGATTTCATTCTTTTTATGGCTGCGTAATAGTCCTTTGTACATATGTAGCTCGTGTTCTTTATCCATTCATCTACTGACAGATGCCTAGGTTGCTGCTTGTGCTGAATGAAGGGCATTTGGGAGAGATTGCAGGGCGTGCCAGAAGCAGGCCGTCACTCCTGTAGAACGCGAGGGCTTTTCGGGGAGACTATGTGGGCTCTTGTGAAGGGTCTGGAGCTGCCGGAAGAGGCTCCAGCAAGGTGAGCTGTTTGGGTGGGACAGACTCTCAGGGAAAAGCCAGAGCAGGGCAGACAGTGTAGGCCAGGTTAATAGAGAGAGATTTTGTGCCTGCCTGCTCAGGGCCAGCTGGATGGGAGAACTCAACAAAGGGACAATAGCACTCTGTCCCCTGAGAGAGTTCTACCAATCCCTGCCCCTCTAGCCTGTGCCCTAAGGTTAATCCATTGAGTTCCTCCCCTTAGGTCCCAGGCACTTCTGGAGCTGCTGCCTCTGTGCTGGAGCTTAGAGGGCGGGAGTTCGTGTGTACCCTCTGCCTACAGTGCTAGGTCTCCTATAACCCTTCCTCCATCTCAGACATAATCCCCACTGGTGCCCAAAGCTGGATGTTATAGGAACTCTCGGCACAGGTGCCCTGTGCTATGGAGCCTGAAGTGGGGTTCAGACCTCTGGCTCTTTAGGGGGGACCTGTGAAGCCCAACTATCCCTCCCATTCATTCATCACCACACAGGGAGTATGGGACCTTCCCTGACCCCATAGTCACACTTACCTGTGTCAACGTGGTTCCTTCTTTATAACCTTAGAGACTTCTGTTCAGCTGGTCTTCAGGTGGTCTCAGTGACCTTTGTGCAATAATTTCCACACGTTCCTGGAAAGAGGTGAGTTCAGGATTTATCTACTTGGCCACCTTGATTCCTTGGCGCTCTCCCCTGGAATTTTCCCTAACTTCTATTGGCTCTATCATTGTTGCCCTAATATGCCATATAATACTCAGAAAGTTCAAGCAACAAAGTTCTGATTTTCTCTTCTGCATAAATTTCCAGAGGATTGTACTTACACATGAGTTAGGAGGTTTCCAGCTCTTCTGATGGTTTGTCGCCGATCCTTCCCCCAAGGGTTTTTATACCAGTAGATAAAGATAAATTCCTTCCAGCATTCCATTCTTTATCTCTTTGCCACACCTGGACATTAGTCCTTTGGGAAGTATCTTTGAAAGTCAGACTTCTCCAGTCTGACTGGATTATAAGGAGATATTAGTGGACGGGAACAATATTTGTGCTCTGCTATGCTGTTTTTGAAAGGTTCAGCACAGAGAGTGATTTTAGGTCAGACTCTAGACCTGCAAGGCCATTTTTTAAAACTTTATTTATTTATTTATTTACTTACTTATTTATTTTTACTGATTTCAGAGAGGAAAGAAGAGGGAGAGATAGAAACATCAGTGATCACAGAGTATCATTAATTGGTTGCCTCTTCCACTCTCCCCACTGGGGATCAAGCCTGCTACCCAGGCTTGTGCCCTGACTAGGAATCAAACTGTGATGTCTTGGTTCATAGGTCAAACTCTGAGCCACACTGGCCAGGCTAAAAGGCCATTTTGAGACTGTTTATATCTGAAGGGATCTTAAACAATCAGGGCCAACTCCTCAACTGATAATGAATAAACTGAGAGCCAGAAAGAGGACTAGAGGATGGGACCCACAGAAGACACACTGTGGGGCCAACGCAGAAGAGAAAGCCGAGTATGCCTGCTCCTACTCAACTGTTCTTGTCATTTAACAAGCATTATTTCACCAAATATTCATTGAGTACCTCCTGCTAAGCAACCATCATCCTATGCTAAAACAAAGAAACAAACATATAGCCTTTACCCCCAAAAGTTTAGGAAAACAAGCTGCCACCTTAATTAAAAATGAGGTATCCCTTGTTGGTTTTGCTCAGTGGATAGAGTGTCAGCCTGTGGACTGAAGGGTCCCAAGTTCGATTCGGCCAAAGGCACATGCATGGCTTGCAGGCTGGATCCCCAGTAGAGGCATGCAGAAGGCAGCCAATGATTCTCTCTCCTCATTGATGTTACTGTCTCCCTCTCCCTCTCTGAAATCAATAAAAATACATTTTTAAATGATGTAGAGTTACACTGTGCTTCACTATAATTGATATGCAGCTTTCAGATGTTAATAGCAAGTCCACTGAAACTGGAGATTTTGAACTTGTGTATGACAAAGATGTATGGTTGAAAGGGGCCACTTGCTAACCTGACAAGCTCGGGGAAGGCCTGCATGGCGGTTCTGCAAACTCAAAGACCTAAAGTAACCACAAAGGATGGTCTGAAATTTAACTAAAAGCAGTTCTGGTGGGTAGTCACATCCTAGGCCGGTATCTTCCCTGAGTTAAGGTCAATCTTTACCTTAACTGAGCCTATAGTCTTTTTGCATCTACCACAACATAGAAAATATATCTAGATACCATATCATTGAAATGTCAGGGTTACTTGTAACTTCCCTTTTTTCCAGACTCCTCGGGGCACATCAAATGCCCTGTGTGCCAGGACAGATACCACAAAATCCTTCATTTTTACTGTTATGTTAATTGTTGACTGTAAACTATCCTGTACCCACCTAAGCAAAAGAAGTATGTGCCTATCATTTTATTTTTTTTAAATAATTCTTTATTGTTGAAAGTATTACATATGTCCCGTTTTTCCTCCCACTGATCCATTTCAATCTAATCCCCTCCCTGCCCTTCCCCCCACCTCCCACTCTCTACCCCAGAGCCCTCATCGCCCCATTGTCTGTGGCCATGGGCCATGCATATATGCATAAAAGGTTCTTGGTTTATTACTTCCCACCCACCCACCCTCCCCTCCTGCTCTCCGAAGATTCCATACTCTGTTCCATGCTTTCATGTCTCTGGATCCTCCCTGTTCATCAGTTTATTTTGTTACTTAGATTTCAAATATGATTGAGATCATGTGATAGGTGTCTTTCTCTGACTGATGTATTTCACTTAGCATGATACTCTCCAGGTCCCTCCATGCTGTCTCAACGGGTAACATATTCTTTTTTACTGCTGCATAGTATTCCAGGTATAAACATACCAAAGCTTTTTATCCACTCATCTACTGATGGGCACTTGGGCTGTTTCTAGATCTTAGCTATCATAAACTGTGCTACTATGAACATAGGGGTGCATACATTCTTACTGATAAATATCATTTTACTTTTTATCCAATCCCAGAGGTTTCCCCGCTTTGCTTTCTCCCACCTCCCTAATCTATCACCAATGGATTTCATTGTAACCCACTTACATCTCCTCCTTTGACTGTAGAGTATAAAACAAGGTGAAAATCTGCCATTCTGCGGATTATCCCAATCCGTTGAGATTCTGCTTTCCGGCAATTGTCGACAGTTTGGCTCAAAATAAACTCACAAAAATTCTTTATAGGTTTGAATGTTTCTTATGTTCATAGATGACATCGTCGCATATTTGCTTTTGAATGAACACTTTCATATGTAACCAGTGTGCCTTGTTGCATTGCCACATGATTGTCAGACACTTCTTTCACATCCGTTTTAGGGAAGTTGGCTGAGTCAAAGAGACTTAATAGCATTGTGCTTTTAGCCAGATAGTGTTAGGGTCATTTACTAAAGGACTCTGTAACTCTCCCAAACTAAAACCTTTATAGAACCTGGGCACCAAGTGGAAAAGCCTGTGCTAGTAACAATTACTTAAAATGTATGCTGAGCCCTAGCAGGTTTGGCTCAGTGGATAGAGCATCGGCCTGTGGACTACAGGGTCCCAGGTTCAATTCTGGTCAAGGGCATGTACCTGGGTTGCGGGCACATCCCCAGTAGGGAGTATGCAGGAGGCAGCCGAATCGATGTTTCTCTCTCATCAATGTTTCTAACTCTCTATCCTTCTTCCTTCCTCTCTGTAGAAAATCAATAAAATATATTATTACACTGTGATTAAGTTACCACTTATCATCTCCAGGGCACTGGTAAGAGCTTTTCGTTCCCCTTTCTGCCATCTGTCCCATTCCAAATAACTGATGGAAAGTAAATCCTACTCTGAAAACCAGGGTCCCAGTCCTAGCTCGCTGCCAGACTTGCTCTTTAAGTTAACCTGTCCCAGTCTTCATTTCTTTCTATGAAGTGGAGGGCAGACAGGAAATCACTGCTACAATGCTTAAATCTTACCATTCTATTATAAGAGAAAAATGGAGATCATCAAACACAGAAGCATGTAAAAAAAAAGGTGAAAGTCTCTTTTTTAAAAAATATATATTTATTGATTTCAGAGAAGAATGGACAGGGAGAGATAGAAACATCAATGATGAGAGAGAATCACTGATCAGCTGCCTCCTGCACGCCCCACACTGGGGATCGAGCTTGCAACCCAGGCATGTGCCCCAATAGTGAATCAAATCATGACCTCCTGGTTCATAGGTCAACGTTTAACCACTGAGCACCACTGGCCAGGCTGAGTCTATCTCTTAACTATTTGCCCTTGTGTGGTAACCATATTAACTTGGGTATATTCTTCCAGATTTTTTAAAGATTAAAAAAATTATGCGTCAATTGTATATATTATTCTAGAACTTTTTTTTTCTTTTGATTTAGCAATATAGCATTTCCCTCTGACAAGTAACATAAACTTTGTCAGATTAAGGGTTTCATCACTGTTGTAATCCTAGGGACTAAAACAGTGCCTGATAAAGTTGATGCCAGTAAATATTAACAGTGAATGATAGAACAAATTCTCCTGCCTGTCAAACTAGAAGTTCCATGGGGTCAGGGATGTGTCTATTTGGTCTCTCTCTCTGGTCTCAGCATCAGATTACCTGGCACATAGTAAGCACTAATAAATATTTGTTAAATTAGCAAAACAGCTCAACAATGAAACCACTTAATTCTTCTTACCTGCCTCGGTGTGCTGATTGACCACAATAATCAACTATTCCCCTACCAATGAAAAAAGGTTTTGCAAACATCATTGCAACAATCGTTTAAACCCTTGTTTAAAGATTTCTGTGGGTAAGAATCTCCTTTGGAGGGAACCACTGATGTGGTCTACGTGTCTTCTGAAGTCGCTTCCCTCCCGGTGACTAGCATCCATGGAATGCAGCACAGCAGCAGGTTGGTCATCACCGAGGGAGGGGCAGTTTTCAGACAGTGAGGTGCATATTGTCACTGTCTGAAAACAGCCACTTCTGCCTACATAGGAGCACCAATGGAGCATAGGCTCTGTGAGTTCAAGAAGCGAGGTGGCAGAGCTCTGTCTGAGTGCCCCAATGGAAGGGCTTTCCAGAAAGCTACCTTTCTGCATATTTAATGTTTTCACTCCAAAGATACCTAATGAATTTCTATTATGTGTGAGAGCAGAGGCAACAAATAAGGAAGGCAGAGCTAGTCTCCACAGTCTTGGAATGGAAGCTTAGGGACCACTGTCTTCCCTCTAAGGGATCTGAGGCTGACTAGTACAGATTGCTGCAGCCCTTCGTCTTCCTTCCACCAGGAAACAGAATAGGTATCCCAGTCACTGCTTCTTTTTCTGTGAAAAACATGGCCCCGGTTCTCTCCTTGAATGGAGAAGTTGGTCAGAGATGTTTCCCTTTGAGTTCTCCCCAAGCAGAACTTGACAACACGCATGAGTGCACTTCCTTTTTCCCCAGGAGCTCCTGCCACACCACGGCTTGCTGAGCCAGCTTCTTCATTGGAGAAGGAGAGTGTAAGTTGGTATCTGTAGGAGAGCCTTCATTCAAAGAAGCTTGAACGTTGAGACTCAAAGGAAACCTTCAAGGCCATCTAGTCTACTCCAGGAGTTTCTTCACCTTTTATGAGTCAACTTTCTCTTTGAAATCAGTGGCCCCTTTAGACTTTCTGTACCCAAAAAGGCATGCATATAGCTCAGCACGTAATGCCCCCCCACACCCCCGCCCCACCTTCTCAGGAGCTTCGTGGACACATCATGGGACTGAAAATCCTGGAATTCAGGAGTCGCCACATTAAGAATTCCTACTTCACAGAGAAGCTCATTTGAGTTCTAATGCCCTGATTAGCAGTCTCTGAGTTGAGTAACCTGTTGGCCGGAATGCAGAGGTAAGGTAGTAACAAGTCTGAGTACTGGGTAGATGATGGTTCAATCCTTTTGTGAGCTTATCCTCAGAAACTGGATAAAGAATGCTGGGTAGCCGCAGGCAGAACCTTAAAGTCAATCAGCTGACACATCTGATAGCTTTCAAAGAAGACAATACAAGCTCCCGAATGAAGCTGGGTCTGATGGCACAGAAGGGTGAAGACCCGGAGTTGTCAGGCTTGCTACCCACTAATGACATAGCAGTAATCCGCATACGGGTCCTCCAGTTCATATAGGTTCTCCTCAATTGTATAGATGTTTTCCCTTGAGCGCATCCCCTCTGCTACTGTATTTTCTAACCCTGAGGGAGGAGGGAGGTTGGCCAAAGTGACGAGGCTGTGGAAATAAAATGTCGCATTTCAGGTAAGCATTTCCCAGGAGACATAGAACAAAAAGAGAATAGGCTTTGCTGAAGACATGCCAACCAAATGCAGTACATGATGCTTGACTGGGTCCTGACTGGGGGAGAAACCGTAAAACAGAATAATCTGAAGAACATTCAGACAATGTGAATTACTCTTTAATTTCCTTAGGTGTAAAAATGGCATTGTTGGAAACAAAAAACAATGGCATTGTGTGATCTAAGAGAATATCCTTATTCAGATGAGATACAAACTGAAGTTTAGTGAAGTGTCAAGATGTTGAAATGTCCTGAAAACAGTTCAGAAAAAACATACACGTGTGTATAAAAAATAGATAAAGCAAACATATTAAAATGTTAAATTACACATCTTGGTGAAGGATTCTACTATTCCTTGTATCATTAGTTCAATTACTTTGTGGGCTGGAACAATTTCAAGAAACAAAAAAGAAATAAATATGTTATGTACCCAATCAGATTTGAGTCTGAATTTTATCCCTGTCACTAAACCAGTCGTGTAATCTTGAGTTTTGTTATTTCATTTGCTCGGGAACTATTTAGTGTGTTACACACTGTTTCATGCAGCAAGAGACACAGCAGTGACTAAAACACACATCCCAAGAAGGTTACATAGTAGAAAACTTCGTCTCAGGATCCTCATCTGTAAAATGGGAATAATTAGTACCCAATCTGACCAGGCTGCTATAAGGAGCATTTATTCATTCATAATAAAATACTGAATACTTAGTGCCTACTAAGTGTCAGGTGCTGTGCTAGGGGATACAGTTGTTAATGTGGCAGACAAGTTCCTTATTTTCTAGGGAGTTTACCTTTATAGGTAAAGATGAGCATTAACCAAATGGTGTGACAAATAATGAATTAATGCATGTAAATGTCACTATTAATGTTATCGCATTTCAGGTTTCAGCTCTATGAAAGAACAGTGACACAGATAATCTAAAACCATTGATACATATTTTACTTGACCTTTTTTGGCTTCTGACTATTTACTATAGACTATTTTGTTTTCATAAGTATACTGTCTCTACTTAGTCTAAAATTGTTATTAATGTAGATAGTATTCAATGGACAGAGTCTTTTTTTTTCTTGATACACACTGCATTCTACCAATGTACCAAATGTTGCTAAAATGAAGTAAAAGTTATGTACACTATATGTATTTGGAATTGGGGTGTATGCATATGTGTGTATGGAACTATGTGCAGATAGTCAGGAATGGACACTAAGACTGCAATATAAAGGACCAGTTGTTCTCAACCCTATTTGCACATTAGAATCACTTGGGAAGCTTTACAAAAATATCTGTGCTTAGGCTTTATCTGTAAAGAATCTGGTTTATTTGCTCTGGGGATGACAACAGATTGTGTAAGTGACTCTAATGGGTTATTAACGTTAAGAACACCTGGACTGGGCTATAAAAGCCCTGAGAGTAGATTCTTGGTGTCTTGTTTACTTAGGGGGCACAGTGCCCAACCAGAGCCTGAATGTAGTAGATAATCCATCAATTGAAGGGTCAGTCAACTAAAAAGGCTGATTAAAATAGAAAGAAATATGCACTTCCTGTCATGGGGAGATGACTTCTATACCTTAACTTTAGGACTAAGGAAGCTAGAGAGATCAGGAAGTAAACAGAGGAGCATGTTTACATTTCATAAATCCTAAAGATTAGATCCCAGAGTTCCAGAGCAGGACTTCTAAAAGCAAAGATCAAAGCCATATTGGTGTAGAAACCTCCAAGATTCCCACCTTCTTTCACCTCATCCCTTATTCTTACCTGGAATTCTGTAACTTCTCTTTCCTATGAGAATACCCTGGGTAAAAAGGTGAAGAAAAGTCAATTAAAATTGCTTTCATAAATTAAAAAAAAAAAAAGGGCTCATAGGAGGCAAGGATTATTTAAGAAAATCTGGTCTCCCTTAAATTGAATTAAATAAAACTACTAATGTGTGTCTTAGTTTATTACATGAACTACCATATGCTTTAAAATAATAAAGATGCATTTTTCATATCATTTTAGATTTTTTAAAATTGATTTCAGAGAGGAAGGGAGAGAGAGATAGAAACATCGATAATGAGAATCATTGATTGGCTGCCTCCTGCATGCACCCCCTACTGAGGATCAAGCCTGCAACCCGGATATGTGCCCTGACTGGGAATCAAACTGGGATTCTCCTGGTTCATAGGTCAACGCTCAACCACTGAGCCACGCTGGTTGGGCCATTTTTCATATTTGACAAATATATGGAACACCTACTTTGTGTCTGGCAGTATGCTAAGTAAGCATCAAGGACACAAAGGTAAATTATGAGCCCCGAGTTTGTGAAACTTGTGTTCTAGTGAGGGTGGATTTCAAAAATAATAACAACAACAATAATTTCTCATTGTGCTGTGATATAAAGGAAACTAACAATGCACTGGAACATATAATAGAGAAGGTCAGGAAAGCACTCTCAGAAAAGGTGACCTTGAAGGGCAGCTCTGGAAGAGGAGAGTGAGTCAGCCACGTAAAGAGCCAGAAGGAGCATTCCAGGCAGAGAAAACTGAGGAAGACCACGGTGAGTGCCTGAAACTGAAAACATGGCTGGAATAAGAGAGTAACCCAAGATAAGGTCTGAATGGTAGGCTAGAGCTAGATTTATAGGACCTTTTAAGTCATAACCAAAGTTTCAATTTTATTCTAGGACCTGTAAGAAATAATGAAAACATGTTTCTCTACACCTACTATGCAGTCTATTCCTTTTTATAAAAAATCCTCACCCAAGGATGTTTTTTCCATTGCTTTTTTTAGAGAGAGTGGGAGGGAGGGAGGGAGGGAGGGAGGGAGGGAGGGGGAGAGAGAAACATCAACGTGAGAGAAACACACTGATTGGTTGCCTCCCTCATGCACCCAGACCAGGGCCAGGGATGGTACCTGCAACCCAGGCACGAGCTCTTTACCGGGAATCACAACTAGGACCTTTCCTTCAGTGTACGGGCCAACACTGTAACCATTAAGCAACACTGGCCAGAGCCAGTCTAATCATCTTTAGGTATAAATATAAACATATTTCTGCCTAGGTTTATGTTGGTTCCTATATTAGCAGTTCCTAACAGAGGAAAAGACATACAACATCAAGTGACTTACATTTGAGAATTAAAGCACCAAAGATAAGAACCAGAGCCAGCCCAGCAGTGATCCCTGCTCCAATATAGACACTTATTCTGGTGGTCCTGTAACCAGAGTCTTGTAACTCATCCGCCAATGTGGATATTTGCTATAGAAACACAAACAGAATTGCAGCTTATGGCCAGAAATAGGTTGTATGCTCAGCTATTTTCATGACTTATGCATTGGACCATCCTTTTTGCAGCATCACAGGAATACAGGAACCTAGAAACCACCCCTGATCTGTTCCCTTCTCGACAAGCCTCAAAACACCCAAAGAAAAGGAGTACTTAATCTTTGGAGTTCACAAGGGAATAAAATGTGCCCTTCTGTGCTGTGCAAAGAAGGAGCTCTTAGTAAGTGGACTCCCCTCTCCCACAAAAATGGCCTTGGAGTAGAATCCTCTTCATTCACACCCCTTTGTGTTCCCATAAAGTTTCAGAATGGTCTAAATTTTGTGGCTTGCAGTGAAACCACTATTTTTGCAGAAAAACTGTGACTTAAAAGCCAGACAGTCATGAGTTCAACTCCAAGCTCAGTCCTCAAGAGTTGAGTCATCTTATAGAGTTATTGGGAAATGTAAGTGACAAAAAATACAAAATGCATGGCATAGGGCCTGATACATGATAAATGCTTAATCAGTAATAGCTACTGCTATTGCTGTAATTAATTTGACTTTTTGACAACTGAGAGTGACACAGAAAATCCTCTCCTTGTAAAATTTCAGTCCATGGTCTCCCTTTAAAACCAACAACAGGAAACACTTTTAAAACAAAGTCAAGGAAATTAAATCTTCCATTTATTCAACAAACATTTACTACAGGAGTGCTATTTGCAAGGTATTGTGCATCAAGCATTATGGGTGCACACTTAAAAGGCAGTCCTTGGTCGCAAAGAGGGGAGAAATACAAAATGTTGAGCCTCAGCTGTGAACACACAAGCACGAGATTGAGTTAAATGAATGAGGACCCCTAGAGAAGTCCTCAAAGAATTTTTAGGTCAATGCTAGAACTTTGCTTTCAAGAGGTTTTTCTCCTTTACTCGAAGAAAGTGGGGGACATTAAATCATCCTGTTTTTGTTTATAGTTGGATATATAAATTCCTGGCTTAGAATATTCCTGACTGGTATCTTGTCATACATAAATAAATGAATAAATTCAAACAAAAAATAATCTTTCTCAATCGGATTGCAATGGAAGCAAGAAAAAACATGTTCTGGGAAGATGGAGGATCTTTGACTTGCCCACAGTGGTGTACAGCTATGAACTTTGAGAAGAGGGACACAATGCTAATGCTTCTTCTTTTTAGTTTTCCAGGGCTAACTATGTGCCTGGCCTTCACAGGCATCACTGCATTCCATGCGTACAACAGGCCCATGTTACAGCAGTTAGAAGTGTTATCATCAACATGTTGCAGTCACGGAATCTGAAACTAAGGAAGATTGGGCATTTTTCCCAAAGAAAGAGTGGGCAGGAAGGAAGACTAAAGCCACACTTTCTTTCCTCTGGGTTAAACACAATGTTAGCTCACACACACACAAAAGTTACTTACTGTTTGATTTTTATCATGGAGGGTCTCCAGAGTCTGTGTCTCTGCTACAAAGAGGAAGAATAACCAACAGAACAGTTAAAAATATTTTGTTGCTTAAAAGCAGACTTTCCTTTTAGATAGAAATTCTCTTGCATTTAAAATGCATTGGTATACATACCAGTAAAGACGTTGGCTTGCTGCTTGCTATTCCACCCAACAGTGGGCAGTGATAGAAAGAATGAACATGATTCTTAAAGACCTGTGTAAACGCATGAAAGTGCTTCTGAGGAAATGGACAGGTCTTGAGTTTTGTTTTTCTTGCCAAGTCAACTATTCTGCCCTATCTGTGTTGCTTAATATTTAAGTCTAGTTCTAAATATAGATCCATTGGGGGGGAAAAAATATTTTATTTTGCCCAGTTGTTGTGGCTCAGTGGTTGAGCATTGACCTATGAAGCAAGAGATGACGATTTGATTCCGAAGTCAAGGCATATGCCTGGGTTGCAGGTTCGGTTCACAGTGTGGGGTGTGCAGGAGGCAGCCAATAGATGATTCTCTCTCATCAATGATGTTTCTATCTCTCTTTTCCTCTCCCTTCCTCTCAAAATCAATAAAAATATATTTTTAAAAGAGTATGTTTTCTTTTATTTGAATTTTAAAAAAATCTTTATAAGCCTATTTGAAATGAATTCTACTCTATACTTTTTACAATAATTAATTGGGAGACCAACAAATTTTACTGAACACTTATATGTCCATGTTAGGATTCCCCCCCCCCCCCCCCCCCCAGGTAATGAACCCAGCTACTTATGTTCTATGAAATGGAGATTTCTGCCCTGAAGACCTATGTTCAATATGTAGTTTGTTGTGTCCACAGGGCCCTAGTAGAATCAACAAAATCCCAACATTGATGACACTCAGGCAGGCATGCTATTGTAATTCGATTTCAACAAATAACAAAAGTTAATTTTCTTGAAAAAGTTTGGCATTTTCTCAATAAGAGGAAAACGGGGTATTTGGTTGCCTAAACATGAAGATAAAAATAACTATAGCTACAATTTACCATGAGCAGGCATTGTGCTAAACTTCTGAAGTAACTCATTTAGTGTTCAAAACAACCATCCTAAAGTAGAGACAATTAGGTCCATTACACAGATGAAGAAGCCAAGAATTAGGAAGTGACTTAACCGAGGTCACACAGCTTAGTGAGTGACAGAAATGATCTTCCAATTTAGTTCTCCATGGCTTTAGCATACACTCTTTAAAAAAAAATGTTTTTATTGATTCTATATTGATTTTAGAGAGAGAGCAAGGGAAAGGCAGAGAGAGAGAAACATAAATGAGAAACACTGGGAATCGGGCCCACAACCCAGGCATGTGCCCTGCGGGGGGAATTGACCCAGTGACCTCTTGATGCTTGGGTCGACACTAGGCTACTGAGCCACACTGGCTGGGCTTTTTTTTTTTTTTTTTAATTGATTTTTTACAGAGAGGAAGGGAGAGGGATAGAAAGTTAGAAACATCGATGAGAAACATTGATCAGCCGCCTCCTGCACAACCCCTATGCAACTTATGAGATTTGTGACATCAGAAAGTCAGATTTACCTATTTTTAACTGCATTTTACGGAATAAAAAAAATGAGCTCCAGAGAGTGTAGGAGAGACCAGGTCTCTGAGAGAAAATATTTAAGATTAATCTTTCTGATCAATGTGACCTGAAGACTGCTTTTCTGACCTTATCTTCTCTTCCAGAACAGCATGGAAAAGGCCTCGCTCAATTACTTAAAGAATTTAGCTGCTCCCACTGAGATCACAATCTGAGGAGGAGGCCGGGCTTATTCCAGTTAGAAGAAGTCCAGGAAATCACAGAATCCAACCCCAAACATGGACTGGAGTCAATTCAAGACAAAACATCACCAGTCCAGGAATAAATCACAAAATAATAGTGCAATGTAACGAGTTTTTCATTAGATTAAATTTATTTAATTTAAAAGACTAACCCTTTTTTGCAGTGATAGCCATTTTAACACATTTCATACCACTCAGGAGTTTTCTCGTGTTTCGCGCGCCATCTGTTAAGGCCGGCTCACGAGTGTTCTCGTTTTTCACGCCCATGGAAAAAGGAGCGAATCTAGATACTTACGTAAATTTTGTTTGGTCCCTCTTCATAGAGGAAAATGTTTTACGCAGTACCATATGTTAAAAAAGTACTAGGAACTTTAATTGTTTAATTGTTTTTGTAAATAAAAATGTTATAATTATTGAAAAACAACACCTAAAGTGCATTATGATGATTTAAATAATGTGCAGTTTGCCCAAAAACGTGCGGTCCCTGGCGTATGTCTTAGAGATTTCTATGCGGTACGCAATGTGTTAAGATAGAAATTTTGCTTCTTTTACTTGGCAAAATATGTTGATAGAAATACTTTTAGGTGGGGGTCAGGAATTTTTCTGGGTCATGAAAACCATAATTCTCTGGACAGAAGAGAATGCTGAGATGCAAAGAAGTGAAAGGTACGGGCCCAGGGCTCATTACATTTCTCAGTACAGGTTAATTCCAGCACCTCCCTCACCTGAAATTCTCTCTCATGTGTACAGAAACATTTATATGTCAGTTCTTACACCATTTCCTCGTTTTCCCCATATTCAAAATCCTCTGAACTCCGAAACCAACTAAAGGCTTCCTCCTATGCCCATGTAAAATTACCTGAGCCATGTTCCTCAGTGGTAAATATCCTTGGAAAGACTGTAGTGAAGGCTCTCCGTGGAGTCCCAGCAGGGGTGACCTTGGCTAGTGTCAGAAAGCAGTGTAAGAAGGAGGCTTCTCTGAGAGCAGAGAGCTTATTTCAAGGAAGTAAAAGGACAATAAATAAAGAGAAACACACGCTCACCTTCAACCTAAACACCTTCGTTAAGAGTATATCACACACTTTACGAACTGTGTTACAGTCATCACTGTCACAGTCTAATTGTTAATAACAGAACTAATAGCCACACACTAAATGCTTTTCATAATACATCTCCTAAAATCCTTCCAATGGCCTATATGATAGGTATTACCATATTTCATAGAGGAGAAGGTCAAACAGTTTAAATAACTGGTGCAACATTACACAGCTAGTAAGAACTGGAGTTGAATTCAGCTCCGTCAGCCACAAGTACATGCTCCATAAACCTTAAAACATACAAGCACATGCACCCCCGTGCACACCCACAGTTCAGTGGGTCTCAATCCTGGCTTCAGGCAGGGAGGAAGCACCTGGGGAAGACTTTGTAAACTCCCAGGGCTCAGGCTCTACTTCCAGAAACACTGGTTTCTCTGGTTTGTGGGTAGGGCTCTAGCATCTATCGATGTTAAAAAGCCCCCCAAGTGCATCTGATGAGCAGCCAGGGTTCCAACTATTGATCTAGGCCTTTCCCGCCATTATATAGATCCTTTCCATAAGTTTCAATATAGATGGAAGAATTAAACACGGCCAGACATTGCTTATAGGCCTATTGGCTTAGGGGTCCACCACCAGGGCTGTCACTGGTGAGGAGAGAAGTGAGAACAATTATTATATTTAATATGATCTGCAGGGGATTATTCATAAAGAAAACATGCAAAGTCCACTCACCTGGTTTGATGTCCAACTCCAGGTTTGATTTTTTATCATTCATTGGGCCTGGGAATTGGATACGGCAGCAGTAAGTCCCACTGTCGGCTAAAGTCACATTCTCTATGGTCAAGGACACATCTCCTTTGTGGACATTCCCCTTTAGCTGGTATCTGCTGGAACTCTGGTAGTTCAAGTGCCTTCCATCAGTACTGAGCATCACACTCGTACATTGAGTTAAAGGACAGGGTCCCCTGCCCCAGCACATGGGCACAAGGTTCTCTGAGGTGGTTGGAAAGTAGTGGCAGGGCAGATAAGCATTCTTGCCCACCTCGGCTGTGCGTGACCCTTCCAAAGACCCTGGATAAAGAGAAAAGGAGAGCAAGATGCAGGTGATGAGTGAGATTGGTCCACTTCAGGAAAAGTGCAAATAATGCTTGCAGAGCAAAGAAACCACTGCTGTTCTCCAGTTTAAAAGGAGGATCCACTAAGGCAAGACTCTCAGACTGGAGGGGCATCTGAACCACTGGGAAGTCTGGTTAAAACACAGATGCTTGGCTCAACTCCTAGAATTCCTGACTTACTAGATCTGGAGTAGGGCATAAAAATGTATTTCTAACAAGTTCCCTGGAATTGCTGACATGGCTGGTGTTGGAACCTCACTTTGAGAACCAATGTGCTAGGAGAGACTTGTGGCCCGGTCCTGTGAACAAGGCAGGGATGATGGAAAGAAAAAATATATATATTATAATAATAATCATTCATTGTCAGCCAGGAAAACATCTCAGCCATTTGGGCTAGTTGTTGTTCATCAATGAAGAGCAGTTATCCTAACACAATTCTCTCTCTCTCTCTCTCTCTCTCTCTCTTTTTCTTTTCTTAAGTACCAGGTACATAAGAATAAAAACCCTTACCTGAATAAGAAGTTAATATATAGCCCTTTTTAGGTTTATAATTAATTGGTTTCTTTAAAAAAACATACACTGTAAAACAAACAGTATAAAAGGTGCATGAAAAGTCTAGTCCCTCTGCTCTTTCCCATTCCCAGCTCCCCTTCCCAGAGTCTACACACTAAGAAGTATCTGTGTAGGGCCACACCCTGCAACACAAAAGACAGAAAGAAGTCTACTATACACATTATTCCTCTCCTTTTAAAAAAAAAATTTAACATTAACTCAGAGACACTTCATATCATTTTGTTTAATCAGATTTACTATTTGCTTCATAGATATATCACAATTTATTTTGCCCACTTCCCTGTTTGTGAACATTTAGGTTGCTTCCAAACTTTCTCTACTGCAAATATTATGAAGGCCATCCTTGTGTCTTTATCTCGCACAACCCCATTGCAAAAGTCCATGCCCAGACTTACTTGTCAGTGGTAGCAGCCACAGAAGGACACAATCGAAGGAAAGATGTGAAAACATGGGTTATAAGAAAAGCTCAAGAGTGGCTCTGTTGAGGTGCCGTTTTAATTCTTCAATTGAACCGTGTGCTTCCTGCAACTGAGTTTCTACTCCACAGTCACGCGAGTGGTGGCCACTTCCCGAGTGCCAGACCAGCACACCAGTGCGGCAGGCTACTGATCATTCCTCTGTTAAAGCCACTAAGTCTACATCAAAGGAAACCCCAGTTCTCTGTCATGCTCCACCAACTTCCTGTAAGGGCTCTGATATTCATTCTGATAGTATAAACAAAGAGGAAGCAATACTCAGAAAGTATTACTCAGTAAAGAAAAAATAGTGTCTCTCAGTGAGTAGAGAAAGCCTTCTGATACCTCCAGTAAAATAGTCCTTTGTTTCAAATGGATCATGTGTCGGTCCAGCTGGTTACCAGGGAACACAAGGTGGAAACACATGCATTCATTCAGACAGTCAGTAAATTGGTCAGTGATGACCATTGCTTATGAAGCACCTACTGTGTGTCAGGCACTGGACCAGGAGCTGGAGAATATCACATTGAATGGCATGTTCATTACCCTTACCTTTATGGGCCCTTTCCACTCCATCATAAGCCTAGTTCTTAGCCTTGTTCTAACACAAATTGGCCTACACCATATAATCTTGCTGGATCTCAGTTTCTTCATTTATAAAACTTACAAAATGAGGAATTTGTGCTAATATTCTGACTTTGACCTGAACTTTTAAACTCTTCCACTTAGGGAAGACACAGTCTTGTCACCAATGCTTTCTCCCCTCCTTGGAAACCTCAATATTCTATTCCATCTCATATACACAAGGTGTCCCCTCCCCACCCACCCTAGGGGCTTCAGGCATCAACTGATGGAAAATATTGAATTACCGCCACACTCTCCATCACTGAGCTAACATCTCAGACCCAAGCAGTCTCAGCCCTGGGAGAGTGACTTTTGTCTGGGAAACTTAAAAGCCAAGGGTTCTTTACAAAAGGCAAGTGAGATCACAGTCTGGAGTTTCTCAAAACCCATGGTCTTCTTCTGTCTTTCCTTCCTGCATTTCCCTGTCACCCACCTTTATGCCATCAAATACATTTAATATAAACTTCCAGCTTGTTCAGTGTGTGCACTTCCATAGCACCACAGAGCTCACAGTTACTCAAGAGATTGCAGTCAACCTCTTCATTTTATAGACAGAGAAACTGAAACCTAAGAAGACTGATTTACCCAAAAGTATATGATTGGTAATTTCAAATGAGAACGCAAGTCCCTAAGCTCCAGATTGTTCCCTATAAACCATGTTTCATGAACTTGATATTTGCCCTTGATATGTCTGCCCACATAACTAATAACAACCAGCATATTCAAGTGTAAGGTAGAGTCAATTAATCATGGTTTCAGGGCTGATATTTATGAAAAGCATGTGGTTTGTTACCTCTCAGTAAATCTGCTAAAAAATAATAAAAATTCAGCCCAGCCAGTTGGCTGAGCATCCAGTTGGCTGTGCACTGGAGGGTTGCCGGTTCGATTCCCAGTCAGGGCACATACCTAGGTTGCAGGTTCAATGCCTGGTAGGGTATGTACTGAAGGCAACTGGTCAATGTTCTCTCTGTCTCTCTCTCTGTCTCTCTCTCTGTCTCTCTCTCTGTCTCTCTCTCTGTCTCTCTCTCTCTCTCTCTCTCTCTCTCTCTCTCTCTCTCTGTCTCTCTGTCTCTCTCTCTCTCGCGCGCGCGCGCGCCTTTGGCCTTTTTATTAATTAGCCAGATGGATTTTACTTTTTGAGGAGGGCATTTTAATCACTTGCTCATGATTACATTCACAGTTCCATTTCTGTACTTAAAATTATTCTGATCCTCACTTTACAGTATTACTGCCTTCTTAATACCTTTGGAGTCACTTAAGACATTGTATGACTGGAGATGTTTAGGTAAAAGGAAAAAGAAAAAGATAAGTAAATACTAGTGGTACAACTTGGAGAGCTCTGGCTTAAAAGCTGAAGTCTTGTCTGTGACTGTGACTGGTTAGTTACTGTCCTGTCTGGGACACACTTGACTGTCACTTTGAAATGTGCCAGTCATGGGTTCACAGTTTCAAAATGTGCTCCAAGTACAGACCTCACTCAGCTCCCATTCCTGCCCTTGGGAAGCTGGGAGACAGCTCAGGATGCCACCGAAAAAACCAACACAAACAGCAGAAAACAACCAGATAGAAAGGACGCCTCTTGGTGTGGAGGCCAGGAACATTATTTTGCATCATGATGTGTTGGAAAGAGTCTGACAATTGGCGTCAGGGAACCTAAATTAAATTTGTAGTTTCACCTCTACCCTTGGTGTGACCTTGGACAAGTCACCTTACCTTTTGGTATCCTTAGTTTGCTTCTTAGCAAAACAAAGGTGATGATCTTCAGGGTGGGGGATGTAATGTGTACCTTGGCTTGGGGCAGGTCACATACACAGGGGAAGTGGGCTTGGTGGAGACTGTGGAACAAGAGATGTGCTCCACCGCCCCAGCCCCAGGCAGTTGTCACCAAGGGGAGTGAATGCTTATTGGGACTAGAGTTCCATTTTGGCAAGACTCCTAATTTTTAATTGTTGGTAATTAATTACAAAATTGTAAACCCTGGAGAGAGAAGCGGGGTGTGGGGGGGTGTTGGGGAGTCACCTAGGAGGAATATAGCCATGGGCTAACGATTTGGAGTCTCTAAGCTTCCTCCCAGCTTAAATTTTTACTTCTAGGTGTATATATTAATATTTCAGT
This sequence comes from Myotis myotis, assembly GCF_014108235.1. NCBI lineage: Eukaryota > Metazoa > Chordata > Mammalia > Chiroptera > Vespertilionidae > Myotis > Myotis myotis. Next base: position 16,232,911 of record NW_023416368.1, on the reverse strand, counting down.
TGTGATATTATATTATTCTAAGTTTTTTATTTCTTATTTTTAAATCTTCACCCGAGGATATGTTTTTATAGATTTTTTAGACTGAGAGAAAGCGAGGGAGGGAGAAAGGAAGAGAGAGAGAGAGAGAAAGATGTGAGAGAAATATCAACCTGTAGCCTTTCATTCGCACCCTGACTAGAGATAGAATCTGCAACCTAGGTAAGTGCCCTGATTGGGATTCAAACCCACAACCCTTTGGTGTATGGGACGATGCTCCAACCAACTGAGCCACCCGGCTAGGGCTATTCTAAGTTTTAAAGACAACATTTTATTCCTCTGCTTCAGTTTACCAGTCCACAACTGGCCGTGTTATTATTAGCATACAATTCAAGAAAATGATGACATTTCACTATTTATTAATCATTGTTGGAGATGTGGGTATGTCCTACCTCCTTCAGCTAGGGGGCCTCCCGCTCTCCAAAGCCTTACTTCACTTCTCTCCAGAAGATTCAAAGGGTAGACAGCTCCTTAAGGTTCTTAGTAACAACAGTGCCCTGGAAATCTGCTTCTTTGTAGAATTAATCAACCAACCACACATAACCACCCACTCATACGATAGCTACATAAATATCTACTCAGCAAAGGGTGACGATGGGCTCTTTCATGGGTGGTGTGTGGGTGTGGACCTATGATGCTAACTCATGTTGATTTGGGGTATGGTAATACTTTACCTGGCCATTGAAAAATCCTATTTGAAATTGCCCTTTTTAAGACTTACAGAACCACACCCCCCTCCTTGGCCCCTCCACTCGCACGCCCCCACCTCCAGCAGCTACTGCACAGTGAGACAACCAGGTATTTTCACTTCTTAGGTGACCCGTAGGAGCCTCCGTTTTCCCTAATTCTGGGCTTTTCACCATCTCGTTTACAGGTAGCCTGACTTATTTTGAGCTGCGGCACATCTCTATTTATATCCTGCATGTCAGACAGTTGAAGGAAAGTTCCCTTTTGTGGCTCCATCTTTCTGCAAATGAAAGAAATTGAGATCATTCTTTACACTCATGCAGTCTCCCTGTGTGACCCACACACTCACAACTCTTGTGCTCACATAACTGTCCCTGTATTTCAAGTAGGAGAGTTGCCAAAGGCAAATTTATTTCCTGAAATCTTGTGTGATCCACAGAGGGTGACTGAATCCCTGCTTGCTGAAGCTGTTGGTAACTGCTCTCACCCTTTTTCCTCATTCATAAATACTGAGATGTTCTTTGCTGGGTATTTGTGGGAGAGTTCAGGTAGTGAGGTTTCCTCCTTAAGCAATTGCTTTATGGGAGAGGTATGCGTGGAGAGAGAGGCAGCCTCAGGACTGCTCTCTGTGTTCCAATTTTTGAAAAAGTGCAGGCATAGGGCCAAAGACACTGAATTGTCGCCACCACAGTTGTGAACTGCTCCAGCTTGTGTGCCTGCCCTGTCTTCCCCTCACTTGGGTAAATTCCTGGGATTGTGCACTGGGGATCTTCAAAGGGCTTGGGGAGGGTTAATACTGTCCTTGTTCTCCTGAGTTTCAGGTTGGGTTTAAGGCCAATTGTGGCATTAGTTTCTTTATATTTCCCACCCCCATGGCAAAATGCAGTGCCCTCACAAAGCTATAGTGCAGGGACCCTGTCAGCTAACACTTTATTACCTAACTAGAGGCTCGGTACATGAAATTCATGCACAGATAGGGTCCCTAGGCCTGGCTGGCAATCAGGGCCAATCTGTGGGGCAATCAGAGAGCCCCCGCTGGCACCCACCTTAGCCGGCCTGGCACTGCCCGCTCACCGCCCCGCCACCCTGCCGCCACTGCCAGTTGCCTCCTTCTGCGGGGTGACCGTGGGGTGACCTGGGGGGACCCCCCCCACACTCCACCCCCTGCCCCACTCACACCTGCCTTGGCTGGCCTGGGGCCTGTGGGTTGGGGGCAGCTCCTGCATTGAGCATCTGCCCCCTGGTGGTCACTGCATGTCATAGCGACTGGCCATTCTGCCGGTCATTCAGCTGTGTGGTCAATTTGCATATTAGGCATTTATTATATAGGATGATCTAATATGCAACAAGGCAAAGAGCTGGTGCTCATCATCCTGACATTGTGCCGGGAAAAGTGACTAATTAGGTTCCATTAGCCTTCGCAGCTGTGGTGAACTCACCGGCAGCGTTTACGTAAATGCCAGTGAAGACACTCTGGTGGCTTTGTCAGGAAGCCGTCTGACAAGCAGTTTAAATGCTCATTTTTTTAGGGGACTTAAAAAATTTTTTTGATGTGCATGTTTTTTTCTCATTTCCTCCTTTTTGTCTTCCCTTCACTCTCCCCCATTTTTGGACTATTGGAGGACCTTCCCTAGTCACTAGGGAAGTCTGAGCGAGTAGGGAGCCATGCCCTGTCCCACACTGAAGTTAAGCCCCCAAACTGCTGTTCTTCAGATTTAGAGATATTATTATTGTTGTATATTTATATAATCTTCATATTTATTTGAAAAATCAGTAGAACTGTGATTAATCAAGAGCTTTAGAAGATGAACATCTTAAAACTGAGGTCCTACTTGGTTTCTTGGCTCAAATAGAGATGCTTTAAAACACCACTGCTTTTAAAAATGGAAAATGATGGACATTTAGCTTTTGTGGGCATCAGATACGAATGAATTAAATTTTCCTTCAAAGTAATTATACAGATTGAGATGTGAAGTATGCGTGTGCCAGGATCCCAAAATAAACAGAATTAAAACAAAAGTGGGGTTTGGTCAAACGAAAAGTACTTGTAGAAGCGAGTGGTGACAGAATCACTGGGCCCTTCTCCTTGCTATGATGAAGCAAGCAAAGGATACAGAAACAAATTTCCAGGCAGATGAACCAGGCAAAGGGGACAGAAACAAATTTCCAGGCAGATGAACCAGGCAAAGGGGACAGAAACAAATTTCCAGGCAGAGAGAACAGTGTACACAAAGGCTGTTTTGCTTAAGTGAGTTCAAGGCACCAAAAGAGACAGGGATGGCTCCTGCTGCTCCAGGGCTGGCAGGAGAGGAGGCTGGGCTGGCTGCCAAGGGCCAGGTCACGCAGGCCTGGGATGCTCAGGCCCTGGTTGTAGAAGTTGTGAAATGGCGGTGGGGACCAACCAAGTAGGGTTTTGATGAACTCAGTTTCAATTACAGGAACTGCTCTTGTGCCAGACAGTCCAGGGCAAGATTGCTCTGAGTTGCTTATAACTTTGCCCTTCCCTGCCAGCCTCTGGAAGCTCACCAGGGAGTTGGCTGTGCCTTGAAGCCGTCCCCCTAATCACTTCTCATTCCGTCAACAGTGCATGTGTTCAAAACAGGAAGAAAGTCAAACATTTGAGGGTTCTTTTTCTAGATGGCTTTGGCTTATGAATTCACTGTTTTTCCCCATAATCAGCTTAGAAAGAGTTTACCTATTGGCTTTTTTTTGAACTTGTAAAGACTTAACTTTTTTTCAGGTCTGCTGTTATTTGACCTAGGAAATGTAAATTACTTATCTGACCCTGACAAAATTAAAATGGGATGAGTGGAAATAAACCAAACAACAAAGAGAAATGCACCCTCCCAAATTTCTCTCCTCTCCCACCATGGTCAGTGGCCAAGTCACAGCACATTCAAGCATGGAGGCCATGCAATAGATCTCCTGGAGACCCAGAGAGGGGATGCAACCAGCTCAGGCTCACATAGCTACTTTCTGTCAAAAGCCGTTTAGTGCTCTCTGCACTTGTCATGGTTAAGTTGGCTAGCAAGTATGAATTTCAGGGGTTGCACAACTAAAAGGTCATTTGGTTACACAGGATGTTGGAGAACTGGGGGTCCACCCTTGATGCCTGTGCAATCCAGGTTGGCTTAGGCTTGCAGGGACCTCTGGGATTCCAAGGATCATAGAAGGTTGTCTGTAAAATCTCTCCAGCCTCATGACTGAAACGCACCTTCAGATCACATGGGCAGAGGATGAGGGGCCCAGAGCTTTACACTTAGAGTTTCAGTGAGAACTCCAGCCAGGCCTCCTTTGGCAAGAGCATTTTGGTGAAGGGTCCAAGTTACGTAGAAAAAATGGCGATAATATTTATTGCCGAGGGTGAAATATTACCTCTTATTTGATTTTCCTACTTGGGAAAGCAAGAAAGATGTAAGATCAGGACATTAAGTTAAGAATAGCCTATTGTGTCACAAAGTAGAGCACAAAGGCCCCAGATTTTCAAGCATCAAATCAGGCCTTTTTCTTTTTTAAAAATGTATTTTAAAGGGACACATATGTAATACCCTTTGTAATACTGTAAGCAAAAATTTAAATAAATAAATAAATAAATAAATGTATTTTTATTTCAGATCAGAAGGAGATAGAAACATATATGATGAGAGAGAATCATCGATCAGCAGCACACCCCACACTAGGGAGCAAGCCTGCAACCCAGGCGTGTACCCTGACCAGGAATCAAACCATGACCTCTTGGTTCACAGGTCAATGCTCAACCACTGAGCCACGCCGGTCAGGCAAGGCCTTTTTCTTTGAGGAGTGGGGAAGATGTCTTTTGTCTTCCCTCATAATAGAAAGGATGCAGCAAGAAGTCAAGATAATGAACAAGGACCTAAGTGAAGACTGACTTTCAGTGTATCCCCTGAGTAATCCATAGAGCAAGTAATGCCAGAAATCCCAACACTGGGAACTTGGTAGCCAGCAAGCTCTGTGTCAGGCGGATCAGAAATCATGAGCCACAGGTCACTGCTAAGAAGGTGGTCCACGTTATCCTTATTTGAATATGACACCACCAACAGCGTTAGTGACAAAGGAGAAATGGTGCTCAGACTTTGCCGCCCGGCTTAATGGTGATCGGCCAGGTAGTAATATGTATTAATTATTGCTATTATTGTTATTTTTGTACTAATATCAACTAATATTTATGGAGCATTTACTATGGGCCAGCACTATGGTGATCATTTTACTTATATAATCTTATCAAATCCTTACAAATCTAAGGACCTATAATAATTATTATCCCCATTTTACGGATGAGAAAACTGGGCTTTAGAAAGGTTCAGTAACTTACCCAAAGCCACAAAACTAATCAGTCTTAGACCTGGGATGGGACCCATGGTCTACCTAAGCACATAGCTCTGGGTAATAGTAGTAGTACTAAGAATAATGACAACAAACACTCATTGAGCCCTTACCATGTTTGCACATATCTGCTATAGGCACCATGGTAAGAAACAGAGACTTTCCCAGAGGTGCACAGCAAATAAACCAATAATATGAGCACCTACTATGAGTTAGGCCTGAGAGATGATTTTATGGACATTATGTGTGGGGTGATGGGTGAGGGGAATGTTATGTCAGCAGTTCCAATGTATTAAATCCAATAGTAGGGTCGGAGATGGGTCTGAAGAAATGCCAGCCTCCTTGCGGGGCCTTGTGCCTTTTCGCTGCCTCCTCTTAACACACAGCCGGCCCGCAGCCGCCCCCCCGGCATGCGTGGCCCTGGGCAACCTGTTCCAGGCCAAAATAAGACTCGGAACCTCCGAAGGCTTCTTCCAGCTTTAAGCCAACAAATGTGGCATCATCTTCCCAGCCAAAAAGAGTGAGTCCTAAGCTGGAGCTTAGTCCACAGCAGATACAGGAGCTACGCCAAGCTTTTGATCTCTTCGATACTGATGCAACGGGGACCATCGATGTTAGAGAGCTCAAGGTGGTGACGAGAGCAATGGGCTTTGAACCAAAGAAAGAAGAGATTATGAAGATGATAAGTGAAATTGATCCAGAAGGTACAGGAAAAATGAATTTCAATGACTTCTTGACTGTGATGACTCAAAAAATGTGCAAGAAAGTTTCCAAAGAAGACATCCTGAAAGCTTTCAAGCTCTTCGATGATGATGAAACTGGGACCATATCGTTCGACAATATCAAACGTGTATCCAATGAGTTGGGTGAGAACATCACTGATGAGGAGCTGCAGGAAATGACTGATGAAGCTGATCGAGATGGAGACGGGGAAGTCAATGAGGAAGATTTCCTGCGTATCATGAAAAAGACCAGCCATTACTAAGAGTATTCTCTCCTGTTGCAAGCACACACAACTAGTTTTAGTGCCTGTTATTGTGTGAAACCTGGTTTTTGAGAACACAAGTGTTTTTTTCCCCCACTAACCTCCCTGTATACCTTTAGTAACAACCTCACACCCATTTTCAACTTTTTTAAGTGTTCTTTGACAATATAGTCCTTTGTGAGGTGACCTGCTGCTTCCTTTAATTCTCCAAAACAGAACAAGAGCACATTAGAGCATTTACCCACTTGCCATTCTACCTTGCATTGCTTCACTCTTGTCACGCAGTCCCACATTTATGCCACCATAGAAAGACTTCGCAGGCAAATACATGTTGTAACTTTGTCACCACAAACAGCAGGCATCTCTACAATGGTTCTGGTTTTAATTGACACTTAAGCACAGCTTTCTCTTTTAAAAAATACAGTGAACTCTCTCACTTGCAAAAAAAAAAAAAAAAATCCAATAGTAAAATGAAAAACAAACAGGCAAGTGTGAGTGTTTGCTCTTTAACATCCAGATTGAACAGCCCAAACCTCAACAAGTAATTGCTGAGAAAGCTGAGTCAGTTTTCATGAAGTTCAAATGGAAGTGGAATTCCCACTCTTTGCAGCTCTGTCTGGATAAATTTGATGATACACATTCCGGTGCATGTGTCGTCACCGATCATCACCACGGAAACATAAACATCTGTGCTCTAACAAACACTGGAGTGCAGCGTCACTGAATGTGTCAGGGAGGAGAGGAAACTGGCTCAGGATGATAAGGCTCTCCAGAATAAAAGTTCACTCAACTACAATAGCAGTGGCAGCCTCGGTCGTGGAGAAAAATATAAGCATTACTTTTCTGAAAAGCACAAAGCGGGAGTCATGCGTTGCTAAAGGTTGGGCAAGGTTGATTTCGAGATGCTGTCCACATTCAAAACAGTTTCCTTAAAAAGTCACTCTCTATGCTGTCTTGCATGATGACAATAGAAATCCTTCAGGAGCAGGGAGCTCATCTCCCAAACTGCTCACAGAAAATCTCCTGCAGGGCAGAGGAAGGCTAGCGGGGACTGCTGTATGGTTCTGGGAGAGGCCTCGAACAATCAGAAGTAGAATTGACCGTGGTTGTGGTTTGTGTTTATTGTTTGATGAGTCGGTGGCAGTATTAGTTATGTAGTTGTAGAAATTAATAACTAAACGATGGTTCTTGGCCCTGCATGGATTTATAGAAGTTGCACATGGGTGAGTCAGATCATGGACTGAATCCAGGGCTGAGGTATGTTTAAGTTTAATTTGTATGGTGCTTAAAGAAATGATATATTTGTTGCTTTAGAATGAAAAGTAATGAAATTTTATATAAAGTTCTGGATTTGCAAATTATGTTTGTATTCAGAAGATCTAGTAGTGCTGGAATCACATTTTCAAATGACAACAATTTGATCAAACAGAGGAGTTGTGTCCCTTTTAGGTGGGGCATATACTCTACAGTTAGCCACAGTCCCCACCTCTCCCATGGTGTTGCCCCTAGCTAATTTTAGTTACTTTCCTTTCTGTCTGGCCCTATGAGCATTTGATTTTGTGATCATTGGTGGTGGTATTAGAGAGTAATTATTCCTAGCAAAGCTCCTGGCATATGAAAGGCATCCCTAAATGGTAGCTCTGATTATTCTTTATCAATTATGGGCACAGGTATTTAAACTTGATCTTTAGGTTAGCACTGTCCAATAGAACTTCCAGTAACGATGAAATGTTCTATCTCTGTTCTGCCCAACATGATAGTCACAAGTCGCATGTAGCTATTGGCCGCTTGAAATGTAGCTAGTATGACTAAAAAAAAAATTTCTTTTTAAAAAAGTTTAATTAATTGAAAATTAGATTTTAATAGCCACATGTGGCAAGTGGCTACTGTATTGGGCAAAGCAGATGTAAGTAATGGGATTGAACATCCAGTCAGGCGTCCTTGTTCAGAATAAAATGTGGAGAATAGACATTGGGGCTGTGTGGGGGCATGTGCATTTTACAAGAGATTACTTTCTAGTGGGCTTCATCACACAGCATCACCTCCTTTCAGAAAGGAAACCTCCCCTTATTACCCAACTAGAATTTTTGTCGATTTAAGGAGCCAAAGCTATGTGTTTTTAAGATGTTGACTGTCCATTCCTACCAATAAGAACAAGTCATCTGAAGCGTGAACGGGAAGGTTTGCTGCTGTCCAATTAAGGATCCTGACTGTCCAGTTAAGGGTACTGCATAAATATAGTAACTAGACCTGTGGGTGGGAAAGCCTAATTTTTTTGATGAGCTGCTTGACTGACCCTGTCATTCACGAGAGCATAGAGCCCAGAGCCAGTGCTGCCAAGGGGACTGTGGAAAGGCGATGGTGGCCTGCTGACTGCTAGAGGGATCCGATATTCCCAGAGCCAGGGCTCCGTGGGCTGCCTGCCGTCTCTGCGGTTTCCATCACAAACACACATTGATCACATCGAATGATCACATTGCCATATACCAGCTACAAAGTAGGATTCTCAAAGATCCCCCTTTCATGCAACTTACTCATTGCATGTTGTTTGCCCAAAAGTTTCTGACACTGACCTGCTTTGCTGAGCCCAGCAGTCAGAACCCTCCCTTCCTTCGTCACAGGTTTGGAAACCCCAGAACCATCCACCAGACTTCAGCCTATTGGTAACTTACCAGTCTCTGTTCTGAAACTTGCCCTACCAGTGGTTCTCAACCTTCCTAATGCCGCGACCCTGTAATACACTTCCTCATGTTGTGGTGACCCCCAACCATAAAATTATTTTCGTTGCTACTTCATAACTGTAATTTTGTTACTGTTATGAATCGTAATGTAAATATCTGATATGCAGGACGTATTTTCAGGGGTCGCAACCCATAGGTTGAGAACCGCTGCTCCAACTTGTCTAGCTAATAAATAACTTCACTGCTTCTAGGGATTTATGCACAGGAGGGTAAAACTAACATTAGCCTGTTTCATTCAAGATGAAGCTCTGAATTATATCCCTCCTCCCCCCCAAAAAAAGGCCCCCCCCAAAACAGAGAAAACCCTGTTTCCCATTTTTTCACTTCTCACAGGAATCTACTTTACAACAGAATTTGAGTAGTTTTCCAAAGTGCTTATCCTAGCCTACATTCTCACTAGCGGTGAAGAACTCTTATGATGCTGCATGTCTTTGCCAATATCGGTACTGTCAGACTTTAATTTTTTCCAATATGATGGGTGTATGATGATGTCACAATATGGCTTTAAGGTTAAACTATTGTTTAGTGGAAAATATAACAGATGTACAGAACATTACATGAACTTATAGTTTAAAAAACACAAAGCAAACACTCAAGAAATCAGGAACCAAAACAAAAAATAAAGCAAATCTCCTAAAGTCCCTCCAACCTCTACTCCAAGGCCATGTGTTCCTTCCTGATCTCAAAACCTTCCCTCTCCTACAGGTAATCACTATTTGAAATATTGCAACTGTTTCCTTGCTTTTAAAAATAAATAAATCTATTTTTTTATTTTTTTTTTATTTCAGAGAGGAAAGGAGACAGAGAGAGAAGTACAAATATCAATGATGAGAATCATTGACTGGCTGCCTCCTCCATGCCCCACACAAGGATCGAGTTTCAAACCCGGGCATTATGCCATAACCAGGAATTGAACCGTGACCTCCTGGTTCATAGGTTAACGCTCAACCACTGACCCACCAAACGGGCTGTTTCCTTGCTTTTTTTTTTTTTTTTTTAATATACATTTTAATGATTTTTTACAGAGAGGAAGGGAGAGGGATAGAGAGCTAGAAACATCGATGAGAGAGAAACATCAACCAGCTGCCTCCCACACACCCCCCACTGGGGATGTGCCCGCAACCCAGGTACATGCCCTTGACCGGAACCGAACCTGGGACCTTTCAGTCCGCAGGCCGACGCTCTATCCACTGAGCCAAACCGACTACGGCTCCTTGCTTTTCTAATGACCTTGATAAAAGGACTAAGGGGAGAATCTGACTTATGTGATACATGTAGGAATTCCACCTACAGGAGAGCTTCAGAGACAGAAAGGGAAAATGAGAAATAAAAAACATCATGAGCTAAGGATGAGGTCAGGGACCAGGGGCTTCAGAGGGGAGGAAGGTCATTCATCGAATATGAGGAGCAGATATTCAGTAATTAGCTATTTGTCCTGCAAACCTATGTTTGCATCCCAAATTTTATGTATAGTTTTATTTTAGAACATCATGAAAATGGAACCATATTGTCTATAGGCGTTTGCGTCCTGTCTTTCCCTCAACAATGTGTTTATGTGATCCACTCATGCTGTTGTATATCCCTGTAGATTGTTCTTTTTTTTTTTTTTTTTTTTAATATATTTTATTGATTTTCCACAGAGAGGAAAGGAGAGAGATAGAGAGTTAGAAACATCGATCAGCTGCCTCCTGCACATCTCCCACCGGGGATGTGCCCGCAACCCAGGCACATGCCCTCGACCGGAATCGAACCCGGGACCCTTCAGTCCGCAGGCCGACGCTCCATCCACTGAGCCAAACCGGTTTTGGCTAGATTGTTCTTATTACTCAAAGTTTTCCTGGGAGTAGATATGCATCAAATTATTTGTTCATTCTATTTTTAGATGAACATTTAATCTTCTGTTTTAGTTATCATGAACAATGCCGTACTGGACATTTACATGAATCCCAGTGCACACTTCTCTGAAGTATATTTCTGAGAATGGAATTACTGGGTCAAAGGGTACATACCTTTTTAAAAAACATTTTTTATTGACTTCAGAGAGGAAGGGAGAGGGAGAAAGACAGAAATATCAATGATGAGAATCATTGACCAGCTGCCTCCTGCATGCCCCACAGTGGGGATCGAGCCCAGCAATCCAGCCGGGCATTTGCCCTGACCAGGAATGGAATCGTGACCTTCTGATACATAGGTTAACACTCAACCACTGAGCCACACCAGCCAGGCAAGGGTACATAACTTTTGAACCTTATTAGATAATGCCTGTTTTCTGAGACATCTACCAACAGTGTGTAAGAATTCTTATTCCACATCCTCATCAACACTTGATATTGTGTGTGTGTGGGGGGGGGGGGGGGGGGTACTGGTAAGGATACAATGGCATCTCAGCATGGATTTCTCTGCATATCCCTCATTACTTGGAAGTTAAAAAACCTTTTCTTTTGTTTATGAACCATTAAAACTGGGACAATCAAGCCCTTGAGGGTTCATGAGAAACTTACATCTTCTTTAAAGAATTTAAACTAGGAGCCTTGCCCATAATAAGCATTATTATTAAAAAACAACAACAAACCTTTTTGCTCTATAGGACAGAGCAAACCTCCTATTCATTTTAGAATCATCTCATCAAATTAAAAAAAGAACCTGGCAAAAATTTGATTGGCTTGCACTGAATCCACAGATCAATGTGGAGTAAATTTGACGTCTCTACAATATTGAGTGTACCAACCCATAGACATATTTTCTCTCTCCTGTATTTAGATTTTCTTTAAAATCTTAAAATTTTTCTCCATAGAGGCCTTCAACTTATTCCTTGATTTTTTTTCCTGGGTACTTCATATCATTGATTTAAATTTTTTTTTTCATTTGTTGTTGGTATTCTGAGATGCATTTTTTAATGTATTATTTTTTGTTGTTAATCCTCACCCAAGGATATTTTTCCATTGATTTTTAAAGAGAGTGGAAGGGAGGGGGAGAGGCAGAGAGAAACATCAATGAGAGAGAAACACATCAACTGGTTGCCTCCTGCACACACCCCGACCAGGGCCAGGGATCAAGCCTGCAACCTAGGTGTGTGCCGTTGACCAGAATCAAACCTGGGACTCTTCAGTCTGCAGGCTGATGCTCTATCCACTGAGCCAAACCAGCTAGGGCATGAATGTATTTTTCTCCAAACAGGAAACTCTCTTTTTAATAAGTTATCTGTAGATTATATTGAATTTTCCATGCAGAAAAACATTTTCTGCAAATAATGGCAGTTCGGCTTCTTCCTTTTTTTATTTTACCATGCTGGTTAGGGAATCTAGTACATATTTAACAGAAGTGTTGATAGCAGGCATTGTAGTTTCATTACAGATCTTAAAGGAAAGGTTTTAGCTTTCTACCTTGGGTGTAATACATGTTGCAGATTTTATGGAGCTACAACTTATTAGATTAAGGAAGTTCTGTTCTATTCCTAAATACTCTAATAGGTTTTCTTTTTTAATTAATTTTTTAACTTTTTTTTTTGAGAGAGGAAGGAAGAGAGAGAAACATCAATTTGTTATTACACTTGTTTATGCATTCATTGGTTGCTTCTTGTATATGCCTTGGACCTTAAGGTATCAGAACAACACTGTAACCAACTGAGCTACCCAGCCAGCCAGATCCCCCTTTTTTCTTTTTCATGAATGGATACTAAATTTTATAAAATGCTTTTTGTGCTTCTGTTAAGATGATCAAGTGAATTTTTCTCCTTTTATCTATTATAGTGACAGACTATATTAATTAATTTTCTATTTTACATTCTTAAACATGGTTTGGCCATAAAGCATTACTTTTTATTTTTATACACTGCTAGATTAACATGCATATATGTCTATGCTAATCTCATAAAAAGACCTTAAGAATGTTTCTTCTTTCTGGCAATCTTTAATAGAACTTGCCAGCAAAGCTATACTTAAAAGTTTCTTTGTGAGATTTTAACTACTGGTGTTTTTTTTTTGTTTGTTTGGTTGGTTTTGTTTTTTAATCATTAGAAAGCTAATCAAGTTCCCTATTCTTAAACCGATATTGGTCATTTTATAAGAATTTGTACATTTTGTCTAAGTTTTCCAATTTTCCACAATATTTTTGTATTATTTCTTACTGTCTATATAATCTATAGTAATGTCACTTTTTATTTCTGCCATTATTTGTGCCTTCCTTTTTTATTTATTGTTTTATATATTTTTATTGATTTCAGAGAGGAAGGGAGGAGATAGAAACATCAATGATGAGAATCACTGATGACTGTCTCCTGCATGCCCCCTACTGGGGATTGAGCCTGCAACCAGGCATGTGCCCTGACCAGGAATCGAATGGTAATCACCTAGTTCAGTGGTTCTCAACCTGTGGGTCGCGACCCCTTTGGGGGTCGAACGACCCTTTCACAGGGGTCGCCTAAGACCATCGGAAAACACATATATAATTACATATTGTTTTTGTGATTAATCACTATGCTTTAATTATGTTCAATTTGTAACAATGAAAATACATCCTGCATATCAGATATTTGCATTATGATTCATAACAGTAGCAAAATTACAGTTATGAAGTAGCAACGAAAATAAGTTTATGGTTGGGGGTCACCACAACATGAGAAACTGTATTAAAGGGTCGCGGCATTAGGAAGGTTGAGAACCACTGTCCTAATTCATAGGTGCTCAACCATTGAGCCACATGGCCAGGCCCTCATTATTTCTTTATCGCTCTCCCTAGTAGGTAGCAGTAACTCATAAAGTCCTAGGCTCACCCACCACCTAAGCCTCCAGGCACCACCTTCCCTCTTCTAGATCAGATACTTCTACATAGATGATTAGCAAGCCTAAAACCTGACAAATTTCAAAAAGAATTAGAATGAATCTTCTCTTTCATTGTCAACATTAGATGGTACCTACCCTTTGAGATGGGTACCATAATTACTATAGTTAAGGAAATTGAGATTCAACCAAAACTACACAGTTAGTAAATAATGGGGCCCAAATTCTACCATGCTCTTTTTCTTTCTCTTTTTAAAATTTTCCTTTAAGCTTCAGTTTTAATTCTGCCATTTACTAGCTGGTGTCCTTTGTGTATAGAAAGTTACATTTGAGTCTCAATATCCTCATCCATAAAATGGTTTTTATATAATTTTCCAAATTTGACTCTGCATAGACAGCCACAAATATACCCAGCAACTTACTTTTATCAGATCTTGAATATCTTTCCTCAGCAGTATGCTCTCTTTTTTTAAAAAATCTTTATTATTGAAAGTATTACATAGGTCCTCCTTTTCCCCCCCATAAACCTCTTCCAGCTCCCGTCCTCCCCCAGTACTCTCACTCGTAATGGCTCTTAAATGGTTGCATATTATTCACAGCAGATTCCTTTATTTATTGAATGAATGTAAAAATCAGTAAAGACCCACAAGATATCTTTCCTTATAATGCTGATACAATGCATTCCTGGCCAACCATACCTCCTTGCAAGACTCTCATCTTTTGAATGCCTTCCCTTATTCCAAACCTAGAGTGGGGGACAGGGAACCAGCAGCTTCACAGAATTTGGTCATATATTAAGCAAATGTGAGAAGCATCTTATTGTCTTATTCACTAACCAATAATGGCTGAGGTCTTTCCCAGAGCTGCCTAGATAAGACCTTGTCTTATCTAGGCAGCTCTGAGAGAAAGGTTCTAATCAAGACTCTTATTCAAAACATAATACTGATTATTTTGAAGAATTCACACCATGTTCTCTCCACTAGAAAAGGCCACCAACAGGCACAGGCAGCAAGTCTCACTTGTTGAATAAAAAGCTCAGTATTATAAACAGAACCTCTGAATTTCCTCATCTTTGCCCCTCCTCTGCCACCTGGCTACAGCTACAAAACTTATGGTAAGAGTGCCACTTACTGTTAGATTCATTACATTGCAATTTGAAACCAGTTCTTCAATCTTTGATTCTAAATGCCAAACACAAAAGGCAAATGACTTAGCAGAATTGTTGACTTTTGATAGTTTACTAAGTACCATAAATTATGCTACGTGCTTTGTAGCCATAAAACCACAAAACTGACCCTGTTTCTTAAAGTGGAGATGATACATAGGTATTTCTTTAAAATACACAGAGAAGTCTAAACATAAATGCCTTAACATGTCCAATTCCCACATACAAATCTCTTCCTCAGTCCAAAATCATGTAGTATCTATGGACTTTATATGGTAAAAATGTTGGATTCTACTCTTGGCTCCACTATTTATTACCTATTACTTATTAACTGTCTGATGCAGTAGAAAGGTGGTAAAGTATGGAGGTTAAGTGCTTTGGCTTTTTTTTCTCCTCTTTTTTTTTTTTAAAAAAAAATGTTTTTATTGATTTTAGAGAGCGAGGGAGAGGGATAGGTAGAAACATTGATGAGACAGAAACATCAATTGGCTGCCTCCTACATGCCCTCTATTGGGGATTGAGCTCAAAATACAGGCATGTACCATGACCTCTTGGTTCATGGGTTGATGCTCAACCATTGAGCCACACCAGCTGGACTGCTTTGGCTTTGAAAGTAGAAATTTTCAATCCTGGCTCTGCCACTGTCTTGGTAACCTTGGGTAAATTACATAACCTCTCAGAGCAATTGATTCCTCATCTGTAATATGGGTATAAAAAATCATGATTTCATTGGGTTGTTGTGAGGATAAAACGACTATGTAGTTATTAGAACAGTGTCGACAAAGGCCTATATATGTTTGCTATTGACTTTCCATCAGATTTAGGATAAAACAAACTCCTTCCCTTGGCCTTTTAAATCCTGTAATCTGCTCCATATCTGCTTCTCTAGCTCCACCTCCTCCCTATGTTGTGGCAATAGTAACCTTTCAAATCCAATTCATGCCACCTTTTTATTTCCTCATGAGACCCTTGCACTTGCTATTTCCAGTCACTTCAGGACCTACTGTTAAGCAGGATAGATAGCTGCTTGGGCAGGAGGGGAAGAGAGGAGGGAAAAGGGGAGTTTATCTCACCCACTGAACAAAGAAGTCAGCAGACTTGGGACTTGCCAAGATAAAATTGTCAGATGCTCTCATAAATTCTGGGAAAAGCCACAACAATATAACAGGGGGACCTTGAAATCTAGTCTGCTGCCCAAGATGTCAGCAAGGGGAAACTTGAAACCTAAGGGGAGAGAGAAACATCAATGTGAGAGAGACCCATCTATTGGTTGCCTCCCACACACCCCCAAGTAGGGGTGGGGATCAAACCCCTTGACCAAGAGTCAAACACTAAACCAGTGGTTCTCAACCTTCCTAATGCCGCGACCCTTTAATACAGTTCCTCATGTTGTGGTGACCAACCATAAAATTATTTTTGTTGCTACTTCATAACTGTAATTTTGCTACTGTTATGAATCACAATGCAAATATCTGATATGCAGAATGTATTTTCATTGTTACAAATTGAACATAAAGCATAGTGATTAATCACAAAAACAATATGTAATTATATATGTGTTTTCCGATGGTCTTAGGCGACCCCTGTGAAAGGGTCGTTCGACCCCCAAAGGGGTCGCGACCCACAGGTTGAGAACCGCTGCACTAGACCAATGTGTAGGTTGACACTTTAACAGTGAGCCACACTGGCCAAGACCATATAAGTTTTTAAACTTATAACTATGAGATCTTGTGCTACTTTATACCACTGAAATAGTTCACATCAAAATTCTTTTAAAAAGACCTACAAAATTGGATCCTCTCAAAGTCAGAATTTAAGATTGCTAATGGAATTTAAATCCTTAATCCTCTCCCCAAACACACAAATTCATATACAAATTATGTCATAACTCTTATAACAATGTGATTCAATTAGGTTTCTTTTCCTTGCGTGGATTTGCAAAACAGCCAAAAATTGGCTTTGTACCTTCTTAGCCCAACATCCTTAAGATTATAAAAGGGTTGAGGGGAAATAACAGGATTTCTTTTGAGAGCTGCTCAAGTGTTATGCAATGTCTAGCTTGCTCCCCCAGAAGGGAATGAGGGAATACTCCTTCACCTTCATTGTAAACTTAAGACTGGCCTGTGTCCTCTGGAGCCCAACGATCCACACCAAATACATGTCAGGAAAAAAAAAAGTGGCCGGTCTACTTGGGAACAGCCTACACTCCAAAGATTTCTAAAGAGGATGAATGTTTCACGTATAGAATTGACCTGTGGTCACTTTAAACTGGTTTTTGCCAGCTCTAGAGCTGAAGACCTTAATAGAGGAAGAATGGTATATTGGAAACTGGGGACTGAGAGAATTACCAAAAGTGTACATCTGGGAAAAGGCATTACCTTTATCAGTGATTCTTTTTTTTTTTTTAATATATTTTATTGATTTTTTACAGAGAGGAAGGGAGAGGGATAGAGTTAGAAACATTGATGAAAGAGAAACATCGATCAGCTGCCTCCTGCACACTCCCCACTGGGGATGTGCCCGCAACCAAGGTGCATGCCCTTGACCGGAATCGAACCTGGGACCCTTGAGTCCACAGGCCGACGCTCTATCCACTGAGCCAAACCAGCCAGGGCTCAGTGATTCTTTTTTTTTTTTTTATTAGTGATTCTTAAATCTTGATTATTTGCACCACAATCATCCGAGGGCTTATTAAATCACAGCTTGTTGTATACCACTGCTGGAGTTTGATTTAGTAGGTCTGGAGTGAGGCAAGAGAACTTGCATTTCTAACAGGGTCCCCAGTAATGCTAATGTTCCTAGTCTGAGATTACTTTGAGAACCACTGGCCCACATTAAGAGAAAGGCCAGCAGAGAACCTCAGATACAAGGCAGACTCTTCACCAAGACTTTGGTGGAGGAGAGGTTAGCGGGAAGAGAAGAGAAATACAGAAATAAAATCTGTGATCAAAACAGGTGACTTCTTGCTCAGATAGTCAAATCAGCTGGATTGGGGTCAGGGGTTAATGAAAGGAGGGCCTAGTCCTCAGTCATTCAAGGGCCCAAACTAACTGAACCTTTATCATCTTCAAAATGGTAAAATTATGCTGGCCATCCAACCAGAAGGGAATGGAGGACCCAAAGTTATCCTGGGTGTGGCCATCCACCCAACAGATAAGAACAGAATGGAGGATTGTGCAAGAAAATTTTTATGGGGCAGGCCTGAATTTTTACCCTCATATTCCACTGCTAAGAACTTAAATCACATAGCCTTACACACATGCAAGGGGAGTGAGGAAATATAGTCCCTGGCAGGGCAACCTTCTCTCAGCACCGTATCTCAGGGGAGATACAATCTCCAGTGAACATCTAACAGTCTCTGCCACCAAACTCCCTTCCCATATCAGGTTTCCAGCTTTAAACAAGTATGAACTGAATTTTAAAGGAAATGTACAATTAATTACATAAACATTTCAATTACTAAAATGGTTGCAACTAAAAGTGATCAAAGGACTTATTATCTGATTGACTAAAAAAGGATAGGGCCAAGACTGTTCGACATAGTGTATTTCCAGGAGCAGTCGAGAGGAAAAATTGCTATTTTATAACTCTATGGGGTTCTTCTCTTTTAACATGTTACAATACTTTTTTAGAGAGTAGGCAAATTTTTAAGTAAAATATAAAGATTTCACAATTTCATATTTATACTACTTGACATCCTTTATTTATCACTTTTTTTTTTTAACACCAAGCAACCTACAGGGCTGCTGCTTCTATTAAATAACAAGTCTACGTTCCAAGGACGGAAATTTGCTATTACTGAGGATTATCTTCAATGTTTAGTGCAACTCCAAAAACAGGAATATTCCACACAACAGCAGCACTTTGCTTTTTAAGTTGATTACTCTTAATGCAGTCACACTCGCTGCCTATGTTTGCCATAAAATGAAATTACTGCCTGTGACATCTCATAATTGATAAAGCTGGAGAGTGAAGCTGTTACTAACTCCTAGTTATATCTCTTTTAAGACTCTCCAAGAGCAAATGAACTAATATATGATGCTATTTACTGAAAGGAAAAAATAAAAACAACAAAAAAACCCTTTATGGTCTTTCATTCATTTCATCAATTAGAACGCACAAGGCAGCATCTTTCTCTATAATCTGGTCTTTCCGATGACCTGAATTTTCTCTTTCTTGTTCATTCTGTCCAGTACAATTGTTGCTATCATCAGCATCCATTGGTTCAGTTTTTACTCTTATCCCTGCTTCTGAATGAGGCAAATCATCAGGCAAAGAAGCCAAGCAATTTTGAATCATCTCAATGACTCTTTCCAGATGCTTTTGAAACCTCTCAGCTGTTTCAAGGCGTTGACGTTTCTGCACCTCCATCATGACCCTGAGGGTCTCTCTTGCTTGGTGAGGTCGGTATTCATTTATGAGATGATGAACATGTACAAAAAGCAGCTTAAGATCTTCCAGTTTCTCTTCTCGTTTTATACTCCCAGGGCTCCTTATCAAGATATCTAAGAGGTCTAAGAAATTAATAAGGATAGACATATTCAGTTTTCTCAGTTCTTTCTTGTGATCAAATTGCATAGGATGAAGCCGTTCGATGCCCTGACTTTCTAAAGGGCGGATGATAAGATCATCACACTGGAACTGGTTGCCAAACATCATATAACTGTCTTTTATTGGAGGTGGAGGCTTGGGAGCTAGTCCTTCCTGAATATTTTCATCCGTATACTCCTTGATGTATTGCATCGGAGGTGGCGGAAGGGCACTCACTTGCTGTGGCTCACCCATTGTGGAAGATCAAGAACCTATAGAAATAGACCAAAGATTTAGAGTACCTCTACAAAACAAACCTGTCACATTGGGTAACTAGAGACAGAGTATTTTCCTTTTTTCGCCCTGGCAGTTGGGGGCCCAGAACAAAATGATCTCCTTGGTTTCTAAAACTAACATTTACAACAGGGAAAGGCTATGATCCTTTTCTATTTATCCAAGTACTTTCCTTCTCTACTTAATACTTTCAGCGGCACAAAAAAATATGCTGCAGTATATTTTCATCTATAAAGAAAATTGTGCTCATTTAGACTGACCTTTCAGGTTTTCAAGATATAATATACTGGAGGCAGTTTTATACTGGAATTTGTGAAGTTCTAAGGGCAGCTATAGAACATTCCTGAGTTTCCACCAAGCCACAGTGGCAGAGAGAATGTTGCTGAGAATCAATGCGTCAGTAGCGTTTATTCTCTGTATCGGTATCTGATTTGTCTCCCCAAACAGACAATAAACTCCATAAAGGGAAAAATTTTGTCTATCGTAGTTCTCACTGTGTCCACAACCTTGAACACAGAAGCTTCATAAATATTTGTTGAGCAGCTTCATCCATTTCAAGAGGGCTCCAAATCAAAGAGAACTTGGAAGTAGGTACAACATCCTTAATGTGTGTTCATTCTTTCATATATTTGTTAATATATGACGCTGAGTATCCAGGAATGATAATTATGATAACAGATAATATCTGTGTGCAAACTATATACCAGACACTATTCTAAATACTTTTCTCATGGTTGTGAGAAATCCGAGAAAAGAAAGGTGCTCTTTCCATTTTAGAGATGAAATAAGTGGTTGAACCATTTGTGTAAAGTCACAGAGTAAGTAGTAGAGGATGGATCCAGAGTCTAAAGATCTCAAAACATTACACTATACTACCTTTCAAGGATAAATAAAAACCACTACCTCCATCCAACTGCTGCTTACAATCTATCAGAGAAATAACTACATGTTTTAAGGCTACTACAAAAGACCAACAGATCTGACTACCAAAAATAAATATAACACAACAGAATGGTGGTTACCAGAGAGAAAGGAGGGTGGGGAAAGGACAACAAGGATAAAGGTTCAAATACATAGAGACTAGACTTTGGGTGGAAGGCACACAATGGAGTAAAATTATGAGGATGTACACCTGAAACTTACATAATGTTATGAACCAATGTCACACCAATAAATTTAATAAAAATAAATAAATCTAAAAATTCCATTTAGCAAAGTATAAGCAAAATAACAGGCAATCTCATTTTTCTAGGATATAAATGCTTGCAAGCTAACAAAGGGCAAAAACTAGAAATTTTTATTTTTCAAAAACATTATTTTCTGACTCCATTTCCCAGGAGCACCATGACTTCAGTAATTGCCTGTCTTGTTCACAATTCTACCAAGCTGCACCTCAAACAATGCCTAAAAGGTGGTAGGTCCTCTATAAAGGTCCATTGAGTGAATCTCTTAAAAAAAAACAAACAACAACAAAAAAAACTACATTAAAGAAGGATATAGGCAGAAGATGACAAAGAAAAAGAAAATGCAATTGTTAAATAAAGTTGGGATGCCCTGACCAGGTAGCTCAGTTGGGGTTAGAGTCATCCTGATATGCTAAGGTTGCAGGCTCAATCCCCCAGTCAGGGCACATACAAAAATCAACCAATGAATGCAAAAGTAAGTGGCACACAAATCGACACTTCTCTTTCTCTCCCCCTTCCTTTTAATAAAGTCGACAAATTTAAAAAATTTCAATATAAACAAACAAAGGGAAAATATTCAGGCTAATACACTTTGTTTTAAGATGTTACTAATTTATAGAGCGAGGGGAAGGGAGAGGAACAGAGAGAGAGAAACATCAATGAGGGAAACCTCATCCACTGGCTGCCTCCTGCACGCCCCTGCTACCCCGGCCCCGCATGCGCCCTGACTGGGAATTCAGCCGGGGAGTTAGGCCTTCCTGAATATTTGGTTCATGGGTCAATGCTCAACCACTGCGCAACACCAGCCAGCCCAGGCTAATACACTTTTTAAACCAATTTTTTTAAAAGGAGACTTTCAACAAATAGAACACCTTCTATGTGGCAGACCTTGGATTCCAGCAGACATCACACTCTCCTTTTCAGTGTCTGCAGGGCGGTCATCCTACTTTTAGAAGCAGATGTTTAGCTACCCTGGCCCTTCGGGGAAGTGTCTGGGGTAACACTCTTAGGTGGTAGGCCAGCACCCCCCCTCCCCCCCAAGATAATGTGGGAAATTCTCATACACAGCTGATAGGAAAGGAAACAAGTACATATTTGGAATTTAACTTGGCAGTATCAAAAAGTTTAATACTGATATTCTTTGGACCAATAATTCTATTTATAGAAATTTATCCTATAAAATTGGTACAAGTACACCCCAAAAAAAAAATGCCTAAGTTTAATGCAGCCCTGTTTGAAAAGAGCAGGACAAGTGGGAATTAATACATGATTTTATAGATGAGGGCTGTATAAGGTAGTCTATATAATACAATACAGCCATTAAGGAAAAGGGAATGAAAGCGCATGGGAGGAGGGTTATAAACACTGTGTACTGTTCCACTAAGTTACAAACTTAGGACAGCTGCAAACAGTTACAATCAACCCTTTAAACCATCTTAACAGCCCTGCTCGGTTTAGCTCAATGGCTAGAGCACTGGCTTGCAGACTAAAGGGCTCAATTCTGGGCAAGAGCACATGCCAGGGAGGTCGGGTGGGGACGCTGTTCTCACTTTACAGAGGCCGGAGTCGCCAGAGGGCTGGCCAAGGCCACCCCGGTTCGGTCCCCCAACCTGCAGCCCGGCCCGGTCTCCCCACACGGACGGAGGCACCCCCAGCCCGCCGGGCGGTCCAGCCGTGCTCCGCGCGCGGCCGGGAAGCCACGCCGGGGGCCGCGCTGAGGGAGCGAGCGCGCCCCGCCCCGGGCCCCCCCACTCCACTCCCGGCCTGCCCCGACGAAGCCGCGGGGTCCCGGGAAGAGAAAAGCGTGGGGAACCGAGCCCCAAACCACCGCCGCCCACTCACCTCAGAACTGCGTTTACTCTGGTAACGGCCTCTCCCACGGCTGGCGAAACTCAACTTCCGGGAAGAAGTCGATGATGCTGTCTCTTTATTGGCTGAAAGAGCTGTTCTTTATCCGAGACTTGTCCCGCCTCACACCGCTGGCTCGCTAGTGCGCCTGCGCATAACTTTTCTCCCCGACCTTCCCGCCCCCCCCTCCCATCTTCCTGCAATTTGGTGGCTTCGTCGCCAGGGGGCGTTAAAGTGGGATAGTACCTCTACTTTCTGCCCCTAAAAGTAGCGGCTGGTAGCTGCCTTTCGTGTTTGTTTTTTAACGCTTAAAATTAAACAAGGCATCTATCTGCATGCCTTCCATAAAGGTTAGAAAATAAGGATAAGCAGATCTTTTTTTAAAGTTATGTCGACTCTAACCCCACCATCAAAAATAAATTTTTAAAAAATGAGATTGGATTTTATATACTATTTAAATGGTGTTTTTTTTTAATCTGGAAATATTTGTGACCATAATTGGAAATGAATAATATATTCCTAATTTCCATTTCTTCACCATCCACTGACTTTTATTTTTATTTAGAAATTCAGAGATATCTATTCTATTCCCAGGCAGCAAATTAACAAAAAAGAAATCAGACATAAAGATTTCTTTAAAGGTTATTTTCATTAGAAGTGTCACAAACTTCTAAATTCGTGGGCTGCTTATGAGAGCATGGTGCACTCAAACGGAAAGATTGTTATTCTGATAAAAAGTTCTCAAATTTACCTCATTAAAATAAGATTCTTTGATTTCATTTTCAAAAACTTCTTATGGAGCATTTGAAATGTTGATAGGTCGCTGCCACCAACTCTCATAGTTTGCTGGCAGAAATAAAACATGATACAGCCTCTTTAGAAAACTGCCTGACGCTTTCTTATGTAGTTAAACATGTAACGATTACAGGGCCCAGCAATTCCATTCCTATGCAGTTACTGAAAACATATGTCCATATAAAGACGTGTATATGGATGTTTATAGGACTGAAAATAGCCCAAATGTCCATCAACTGGTGAATGAATAAATGAATTATGGTACCCCCGTACAATGGAATACGCCTCATCTGTAAACAGGGACAAGCCCTTGATACATGCAACAACACCGATGGACCTCAAAAGATTTATGCTAAGAGAAAAAAAGAAGCCAGATATGAAAGTCTATATGTTGTCAGATTCTATTTATATGACATCCTAAAAGAGACAAAATTTTGCACATGAACAGCTATCAGATTACTGGTTACTAGGGACCAGGGTTAAAGGGAGAAGAAGGAACACAGAGGGGGCAGAATTTATTTGGGGTGATGAAAATATTCTATATGTTAATTCTGGTGGTGGTGGTGGTTATATGGAAGTACATATTCATCAAAACTCATAGAACCATACACCCGACGTTCATTTTACCGTATATAAATTATACCCCAATAAATCTATCCTTTAAAAAAAATTCTGTGGTGCCCTGGCCGCTTTTGCTCAGTGGTTAGAGCGTCGGTCTGCAGACAGAAATGTTTCCAGTTCGATTTCCGGTCAAGGGCGTGTATCTCAGTTGCAGATTTGATTCCCAGCCTCTGTAGGGGCACATGGGGGAGGCAACCAACCAATGTGTCTTTCACATCGATGTTTCTCTCTCTCTCTCTCTCTCTCTCTCTCTCTCTCTCTCTCTCTCTCTCTCTCTCTCTCTCTCTCCCTCCCTCCCTCTTCCTCCTCCCTCTCCTCCCTCCCTTTCACTCTCTAAGCAATGGAAAAAATCAAGTGAGGATTAACCAAAAATAAAAATAAAAAAATAAATCTGTGGTTAATCTTTTCATTTTCTTAACCGTGTTTTCTTGTACGGTTCATATGCTTCTTGTGTCCTAGCCAAGACATCTTTGCCTAACACATGGTCACGAAGATTTCCCCTTGTGTTTTCTTCTAAGCAGTGGTTCGCAACCTTGGCTGCACATTAGAATCACCTGGGAATCTTTTTAAAATCCTGATTTCTGGGCCAATGAGGATTTTAAAAAGATTCCCAGGTGATTCTAATGTGCAGCCAAGGTTGAGAACCACTGCCATCGTGTCTTGTGCCTGCTACGCCATTCCTTAGCAGCAGGGGACGGTAGTAACCCTAACATTTGAGAACTATCTTCAGTTTACATTTTCTTTTATATCAAAGATTTGTGCCCCACATGTGACGCCCCACTGAAGGACAGTGAGCCCCCACTGAGGACCAGTTATCTCTTCTTACAGAAGTTAAAACGGAGTTAGAGTCCTACAAAAAGGGAGGTAAGCCCTTTTGAATTACTTGCAGCTGTTACTGTGGTTGAAGTCTCCATTTGCGTCGCTATGTGGAATTCCATCGAAGAAAAAGTAAATATACTATTATCATGCCTGTTTTGGAATCATCACAGAAATCTCCCCACGTTATTGGTTGCTTGGGTGGGGGAGCACTGTCTTTTCTGCGACGTTCGGCTGGAGTAGAGCAGTTACTGTGTGAAAGCTTTCTGCCCTTTTCTGGCTGTTCCTTTCCTGGTCTTTTAGAGAGAGAAGGTTTTTGTTGGGACTTTTTTTCAGGATTGCCAGCTTCTTCAGCTCCAAGTCTGAGATGCATGAGACAAAAAAGAAAAACCCGGGGAATTCACCACCTCATTTCCTGTGGTCCCTGGCAGGTCTCTCTGTGTCTCCCCGCCTTTCAGAGTCTTCTCATGTTTATTTTACATATAATGTCCTAGGTCTTTAGTTGTATGAATGAGAGGCGTAGGGGAAAATGTATCTGCTCCATCTTTCTGGAGGCATAAGTCTAACCCAGTGGTTCTCAACCTTCTGGCCCTTTAAATACAGTTCCTCCTGTTGTGACCCAACCATAAAATTATTTTCGTTGCTACTTCATAACTGTAATGTTGCTACTGTTAGGAATCGTAATGTAAATATCTGATATGCAGGATGGTCTTAGGCGACCCCTGTGAAAGGGCCGTTCGACCCCCAAAGGGGTCGCGACCCACAGGTTGAGAACCGCTGGAACCAGTTCATTTTTGAGTAATCGGTGAATTATCAAGGCAAACAATGGGATGTTTGTTTCCTTTTTTTCATATCTACATGTTCTAAACTTTCCAAAGTAGACACACTTTTGCAGTAAGGAAATGTACTTTATATTTAAATTTAAAACCATATATAGTATATTATACCCTTCCTGGCTATCACTAACTCTCCCTCTCTCTTTTTTTTTTTTTTCAAATAGAAGCAAAAGTTTATTTAGAAAGATACAGTGGCAAAAAAGAAAAAAAACAAAAGAAAAAGGAAAAATAAATTTTTTAAAAAAGAAAGAATAAAAAAAACACAAACAAAAAATAGAAAGATACAGTGGTATAAGAAGTGAGCTGTGGAAGAAGTGAGCCAGCTGAGCTGCGTGGGCTCATGAAACAAGTTTTAGAGGCAAAAGAAGGGCCCTTGGAGCTTAGGAGAAAGAAAGCAAGGATGTAAGGGCTCTGGTGTGCTCCAGAAGAAGGGGTGGGAGTACCTACACTCAAGGGAGGGGGAGAGAACGAGAGAATGAACGTGTCTATCACCAACTCTTTTCGCAGGGTTAATGGAGTCAGAGGAGGTGGCCACAGCACATTATACTAACACAGTGTTCCCCCCACCCCAATTTTTTTTTTTTTGCTTTTTGCTCTTTTTATTTTTAAATATTATTCTGAATTAGTTTCAGTTGTGCAGCATAGTGGTTAGATAATCATACTTTACAAAATGTTTCCCCAATAATTCAAGTATCCACCTGACACCGTACAGAGTTCTTAAAATATTGATTACAGTATATTCCCCATGCTGTACTTTACAGCCCTGTGACTATTTTGTAACTACCAATTTGTACTTCTTAATCTCTTCACCTTTTTCACCCAGTTCCCCTTTAACCTACTCCCCTCTGGCAACCATCAGTATGTTTTCTGTATCTATGAGTTTGTTTCAATTTTGTTTATTCATTCATTTTGTTCTTTAGATTCTACATGTAAGTGAAATCATATGGTATTTGTCTTTCTCTGACCGACTTATTTCACTTAGCATAATATCCTCTCGGTCCATTCATGCCATTGCAAGTGGTAATATTCTTTTTCATGGCCAAGTAATATTCCATTGTATATATGTACCACAGCTTTTTTTTTTATCCACTTGTCTATTGATAGGCACTTGGGTTGCTTTCATCTCTTGGCTATTATAAATAACACCACAAAGAAACCAATTTTGAGATAGAGCTTTATGAAAAGGATGTTTATTAAAGAGTGCCCTTAGGACCAGCACCTGTGGACGGGAAGGGAAGAAAGCAGGAGTACACAGAAGAAGAAGTCGAGCTGTGAGGCAGGCCCAACAGAAGCTCTCAAACTCAGATGGCCCTTGAGCGTTGGTCTGTGTTGGGCTAAGATGGCCAGACCTTCACACTCCATGTCGATCAGTTGTTGTTGCGTGCTCTGGGCATTATCTTGGGTGAGGGAGTTGTCTGAAGCCAAGGCAATGTCCAAACACACTCCTAGCAGCCTGGGCCACAAGTCCTTCATTGAAGGAATGTCCACCCACATGGATATTTCAAATGGAAAGGTGTCTTTCAAAACATCCCCTCCAATCTCCTCATTTTATGGATCCTGTGGCAAAGATAGGAAGTAACATAAACTCACATATTAACAACCCCCTCCCCAAATATCTCTCTTCACAGCGACCACAGTACCCTTTACAAAGTGCAGATTTGATCAAGTCATGCCCCTATTTACAGCATTTCAGTGGCTTTTCATTACTCTAAGGCCAGACATCACCATCCTTTACATGGACCTCAAAGCCTTGTCTGACCTGCCCCCTGCAGATATTCTCCGGCACCTCTCTCATCACTCTCGCCCTTCAGCCCTGACACCGCCTTCAATATTTTGAGACACCTTGTTTCTTCCCACCATAGTACATCTTTCTTCTGTCCAAAAGACTCCACCCAATCACCACAACTCCATGAATTATCTTATTTTGCTGTTGGCAAAAGATCCCTTTCTCATCTTTTGTACGTAGGTGTGTAAGCTAGCGTTTAAATTTGGGACACTGGTTAGTAGTCAGCCATTCATCTCCTCATTACACTTGCTGCAGAAGAATTGCTACCATGATGATGCATATTATTGTCAAATATAGTTTTTATTAAAAAGTATGGAATGCTTCATGAATTTGCGTGTCATCCTTGCACAGGGGCCGTGCTGATCTTCTCTGTATTGTTCCAGTTTTAGTATATGTGCTGCCGAAGCGAGCACCTGTCAAAAATATTGGCCGTTATCTGATGGGGTGTATTGACTTGATCCCCGAATTGGTATCTCCCCCAGAGGAAGAGGACTGTTGCTTTGAAATATGTAGGTATTTACGCATCTGTTTCTTGATGAACTGTGGAGATAGAAAAGGAAATACAGAGAACGTGCTGGTAAAGTCCCCACCTCCACTTTACTTCACTGGACCTTTGTGTAAACTGTGGGTCTGCTCAGCTAACACCATGCACAGTGGATAAACTAGGTTTGTTAAAGCAATGTTTGGGGGTGTGACAGTGGGAATGCCTAAAACAAGACTAAGAGAGGGACAAGAGATAAAGCCATAGTCTACAAATCATGAGATTAAGCCACTTATGACTAGGATGTATCAGCCTCTGGTATTGTGTAAATTTGATGGTTTTAAAGAGAGTTCACCTTTCTCCCTCTCCTCTACCCCATAGCTTCTCACATTCCCGGAAGGCTTCCCCTAAGCTCCTCTCAGGTCTTGGAGAGCATGCCTCTTTCTCTGCTTCTACCTGTATTCACTGCTTCAAGAGTCTCCTCCAAGGACACCTTGATCCCCAGCATCAGTCCCTGCATATCAGAACTCACAAGGTGGGGTGTTCCAGCCGCCCATCAGAGCAATTGAGCAGGGCTTCCACTGATATTCCTAAGCCGCCACTCCTCCCAGAATACCTGGTGTCTTACCTCCTCCATCTCTGCCACACTTGCTCGGTCTCCGGAAGTCCCTAAGTTTTACTGGAAACCCGACTTCTGCCCTAGCAGACTACTGTCACAGAGAAGAATGAGCAAAGAATTGCAAGGCTGGGCAGATGACTCCCAGATGACAAACACACATGATCCTCAGAATCATTTTTCTCAAGTTCAACTTTTATCATCTATTATTAATACAACCTAATGATGTTTATAGGCTCGTGAAATTTATTTACTTTTTAATTTTTATTTATTTTTTAAAATATATTTTTATTGCTTTCAGAGAGGGAGCGAGAGGGAGAGAGAGATAGAAACCTCAATGATGAGAGAGTATCATTGATCGGCTGCCTCCTGCACGCCCCCTACTGGGGTTCGAGCCCGCAACCCAAGCATGTGTCCTTGACTGGAATTGAACCCGGGACCTTCCAGTTCCCAGTCCAATGCTCTATCCACTGAGCCAAATCAGCTAGGGCTTATTTACTTTTTTAAACTGAGAAGACAGTAATTTTTTTTAAGTAGACATTTGTCATCTCATTTCTAATGTATGATTTTTTATGTTTAGAATTACCTTTCCCATGCACACATAATTTTCAGAGTTCATTAGTAAACCACATTTTGGATTCTTCTACAAGATATTTAACTCTTTCCCATGTTCCTGGATTCTGAGTATTTGTGTTACTTAGAATTTTTCTTTTATTTATTGAAAGATATCTTTCAGACTTAGGTATTTTGTCATCTAACCTCTCTTGCCCAAAGGAAAACATAAGAGAAATAACTTGGTTGGTATCTTTAAAGCTGTGACTGCCACCTGGCTGACAGCATTTTAAAACCATGCTGATTTCAGAGATGTTAAAATAAAAAAAGATACAATAGCTTACCATAGACCTTTGCTTAACAGAACAATCCCCTCCCGTCAAGCTCTTTGTATGCATCTCTCAGATGATCCCCCCCTCCTTCTCACCCTATAGATATCCACCCTATAGATCAGGGGTGGGCAAACTTTTTGACTCGAGGGCCACAATGGATTCTTAAACTGGACCGGAGGGCCGGAACAAAAGCATGGATGGAGTGTTTGTGTGAACTAATATAAATTCAAAGTAAACATGATTACATAAAAGGGTAAGGTCTTTTTTTTTTTTAGTTTTATTCATTTCAAATGGGCCGGATCCGGCCCGCGGGCCGTAGTTTGCCCACGGCTGCTATAGATAAATGTGTTTATCATTTCCTTGCCTTTTTCTATACCTTTAGCAAATACATATTGTTTGATCTTGTTTCTGAACTGTTCTGCAAATGGAACTGTATCATAGGTATCTTCTGACTTGTTTTTATTATTCAACATTCTCTGAGGTTCATCCATGCTAACATGTATAGTTGCTGTTTACTTTTGCTGTTGTATTAGGTGCACTGTAGGCATATTCCACAATTGATCATTTCTTCTGTTTGATAAACATTTGGGGTTTTGCTATTATAAAATTTTTTAATATATTAAAAAATCTTCTTTGCAAGCCTAAGTGAGAGTTTCTCCACAGTATATACTCAAGAGAAAGGAGAATTGTTAAGATTAGATCCATGGTGGGAAAGCCTTTTCTGGAAAGTGCTAGATAGTACATATATTAGACTTTGCACACAATACAGTCTCTGTTGCACCAACCCAGATCTGTTGTTTCAATGTGAAAACAGCCATAAACAATATATGAGTGACTGTGACTGTGTTCTGATAAAACTTTATTAACAAAACTGGGCACTTAGCAAGATTTGGCCCTCAGGCTACTGATTCCTGACTTGGATGATAAACTTTACTATTGTGATTGCCTACATCCCTTTTCCCCTCCCCTATTGATTTCCTGAGGAGACATGAGTCCTGTCTTCACTGAATCTATGGGCTGGACTAAAGGTACATGTTCGGGGACCTTCTGGAAGAAGAGGAGGAGGAAGGGCCTGGGGACTTGGTGGTGGTGGTCCTTCCCAGCCCATAACCTGTCACTTGTGGCCATAGTCTTGGGGAGACCAAAAGACAGAAGGGGGTTGAGGCAAGACAGGACACTCATATTGGACTTGGGTGGGAGGTGGGGATCTGCCTGACTGGAGACTGGAGTCTCAGGCTTTAGCACAGTTTACATCACAGACGCCACTGTGAAGTCACTACCAGGAGAGAGGACATTGAAAGCCAAACAAAAGCAGCATTTCTCTTGGAGGTGTATTGTTTCCTTTATTCAAGAACACTGGCATTGTCTCTCTAGGGATACTTTCATGAGGCTAGGTCTCCACTGCAGCTTCCTGCCCTGGCTCCTATTTAATTGGATTTGGTTTCAATGTAGATCGTCTCCATCATCTCCGATGTCACGATGCCAGTGACCTCCAGGTCCTGGCCACCCGGGGCTTTCTCTACCGTCGCCTCTATGTTGCGCTTCCCCACCTTCTTAGCCTTGAAGTCCATCTCCCTGTCGTGTGATGTGACCTCAGTTTTTGAACCACGAGTGACTCTGAAGCTCCTGAAGAAAGAGCCAATCCTACTGGACTTCTTACTTAAATTACCCGAGCTGGCAGATCTGCTCTTCCCCAGTTTGTGAGCTGTCCTCGACTCCTTCCCAGCGGCGCTGTGGCTGGAACTCTTGTGAGAGCTGTGCTTTCTGCCCTTGACGTTGCTCGCCCCTTTTTCTTTTTTGTCGTCTCTTGCGTTTTTATGGCCCGATGATGACCGGTGGGAGGATGATTTCCGGAGCGGCTTGCTCACTCCTGTCCTGCGGTGATGGGAACTTTTCCTTGTGGAAGCTATGTCCTTCTTTTCTCTCTTTCCTTTTTTTCCCCTCGGAGATTCGGCTCTGGGTGGGGAGACCTTCTGGTTCCCTTCCCGCTCACTCTTCAAGGTGGAGACGTGGTCTTCAGCTCTTTCTACGGCAGGATTTGTGGTTGTCACTGTACACGTGATGCTGGTGCTGCTATCCCGGGAGATATTAGTAGTCCCTGCCATTGCCATGGAAGTGTTTAATGAGGACGAGCTGCCAGCACTCACCAAGACCACATTCGTGCCCTCTGAGGATATGTTGGCAGCACCTGCCGCGGCCTTGCTGGATCCACTTTCTCCTGGACCCTTGGCGGTGGCTCCGGCCATGGCTACGCCTATCTGGCCTGTGCCCCCATCCTTGGTTGCTGCTATGCTCAAAGCACCTGCTGTAGGACTTGCTCCCGCTCCTGCTGCCGCCACGTTGGCTTTAGGTCCTGTTCTCACTCCTGCTGCCGCCATGCTTGCTGTAGGACTTGCTCCCGCTCCTGCTGCCGCCACGTTGGCTTTTGGACCTGTTGTCACTCCTGCTGCCGCCATGCTTGCTGTAGGATTTGTCCCCGCTCCTGCTGCTGCCCTGTTGGCTGCAGGGCTTGTTGTCACTCCCGCTGCTGCCACGCTTGCTCTAGGGCTTGTTCCTGCTACTGCCAGGCCTGCGGTTGCCCCCTTGGCCGCTCCTTCGGCGGTCCCTGGAGTTTTCTTGATGTGAGTTGCAGTGGGCATTCCCTCTCCCCCAGCATAACCAGAAGAAGTGGCTCTGGACACATCACAAAGATTGCAAAACCTCGCCTCCTTCTGATCTCCATCTCCACGGAACTCTGCGGTCTGTGCCAAGGGGAGGAGAAACGGGTGAGACAGAGATGACAAGGTGAG
Organism: Myotis myotis; assembly: GCF_014108235.1. NCBI lineage: Eukaryota > Metazoa > Chordata > Mammalia > Chiroptera > Vespertilionidae > Myotis > Myotis myotis. The sequence continues at coordinate 16,200,695 of NW_023416368.1, read as the reverse complement.
ACCACGACAGTCTGCTCGCTCTCATCTTGGAGCTGAGCATCTCCAGGGCTTCTAAGTAGAAGCACCTTTAAGATCCTTAAGTCTAAGCTCCCCTGGGAGGCAACGTCCCATTCACAGCATCCCTGTCAAACAGTCACGTGGTTTTGCGTGAACAGTCCCCATGCCAAGGAAAGCGCTGATGCAATTCCCAATCCTCATGCAGTGGGGTTTTTTGTTTGTTTGTTTGTTTTTTGCACACTTGTGCTTATTTCTCTGCAGACATCTTACAAATGGGATTGCTGGGTCAAGGTTGTCACATTTCACATTTCAGTGGCTGCTAAAAGAAATAGTACATGTGCAGACACCCAAGCTGAATTGCGCTGATTTTAATCAGCAATGGCAGTCACAGGGGACAATCAGCAATGGCAGTCACAGGGGACAGAGGAAGGAAGAGACCATCTGGGTCGGGGGAAGTGTTCAGAAAGGGATAGCACAGTCAGGATGCTATAGAAGGCATTACAACCCTGCGGCTGAGACCCGAGCAGCTGACGCCTAAGGTCTCGCTGAACTTCGGCTTTGTGGGACAATGTGGAGAAGCGCGTGGAATCTCCTCAGTGTGGCTAGTGCCATTGTGGTGGCCCTGAACCTTCTGAAAATGGAATGCACTTCCCTAGTGAGCTTCAGAGAGCATCAGCGACTTTGTAGGACCAGTTTTGAGCTGCTCCCCCAAAGCACCCGGGCCCATGATCTTGAGTCTTACCAATAGGCTTACCAATAGGCTGCTGTCATCCTCTATGGTTGCTGCATCCCCGCTTTGTGGTACCCGAGCACTGCTGCAACTCTCCACTGGTGGTCTCAGGAGATAGACAAGCTTTTCCCAGTAGCAAAATAGGTCTTCCCGTGCGTCTGCGGAGGGACACAGCTGCAGATAGAAAGTACGACCAGTGGCAAGCTTCAGGCGCAACTGCTGCTTCTCACGATCGTGAATGGAGATCTTGACAAACTTCAAGGGCAGGAGCCTGGTGAGCTCTAGGGTCTTCGGGGGCTTGCGGCCTCTCCCCTTGGCGGGCCGGGGGCGTCTGGTATGCTCTTCGCAGACTTTAGTTGGTCGGGCTAGCAGCATGACGTCAGGCAGCGGGAGGATGGGGCTGGTGGATGCGATGCCCACAGTCACCATTCGGACGCGGTTGTGTACGTCAATCATCTCTCCCTTTTTGCTAATCTGGATAAAGTCGCTCTCAAACATCGGTGCGTACTTGAAAATATCATACTCCCCTCCCTTGTACAGTTGTCGTTGCAGGTCCCCCATGCAGGTATTGAACACGCCCTGGGAACGGTAGCTGTGGGCGGTGTAGTAAGGTAACAAGCACTCGCTGCTCATGGTTCTCTGAATGTAAGACAGCCATAAATCGAGTCTCCGAGAGAGAGGGAGTGAAGTCCACTGCCCATCTCCCTGCAGGGTTCTGCCTACAGCTCCTCACACCACTGCATTGACCCTGACAGTCCTTTGTGACCTGTCACTATTACACACCCCTTTGTCCAGCCTTCAACCAGCCACCCCCTTGCGACAAGGTCACCAGCCCTCCCCGCCCAAAACAAAACAAAACACAAACCAACACTTCCAAGGGTGACAGGCTGACCCTGCCAGGGTGTGGGTGGAGGTAGGCTGGGTGTTCTTTCTAATCAAGATGCCGGGATGTGTCATTGATGAAACCATCCTGCTTTGGTAAACATCCAGGTTGTTTCCAGTTTTATTGTTGTTGTTACAGATATCCCTGCAATGATTATCTTCCTTCAAATATATTGTTGCTTTTGCTGAAAAACTGCCTGGGGATAAATGCCTGGAAGTGGGTTGTGTGCTGGCAATGTTGTTCTCCGCGTGCCCAGTGAGTAGCACAATGCAGGCAGGCACTCAGGAGTCCAGGGAAGTTGTTGAATGAACACTCCAAAGGGGCTTCTGCTACCGATCAGAACTAGAGTCCCATTCATACAGTGGTTCCCAGGGTGTGGGACTTCCTCCCCCATTTCCTCATTTGAAGGAGGCTAATTTTCAAAACCATAATTTTATGGTTAGGGATTGAGGCTCAGAATTGTCCTGCACAGCATCAGAATGCAGAACTGGATTCTACCTGAGGTCTGGGGACTCAGATCAGGGATTTTTCTCTGCCTCCAGCTGCATGGCTCACCATTAGAGTCTCACTTTTCTCTAAATATAGAACTGTTTGCAGTTAGCCATATGCGTGGGGACTTACTGGGAACCACAGGAATTCAAAGAGCTCTTGAATCACCATAAGATTTCCCACACTGGTATGCCTGTTGTTTCACTCTTGATGTCTACCTGATAAACCACTGATGTTTGGTTTCTTTGAAAAGCTCTTCAGAGAAATTATGGCAAAGATGTATTTCTTTGTACAGGGTCATAAATCCAAATTTCCCCTCCTTCAGTTGGAAACTACTTCTGAGATGAAATACATCCCCCAAACCCAGTGATTGCTCTGTAAAGGTCTTGAAATAAACTTCAGCCCTCAAATGTTCTTTTTATATCCCTCGAGCCTATTGCAGTACCTGGCATGTTGCAATTTTTCAAAACATATGAACTTGCTTGTGCCCATTGAGATTCATTCTTTCATTTGTTTATTCAACAAAATGTACTGAGCGAGTACTATTTTCAGGACAGGTCAGAAAATGGAAATGCAAAGACAGTCTCTACCTCTAAAGCACTAAAATGCGTTTTCTGAAGATGTTTAATGACTTTTCCAAAAAAAGAACAAAGTGCTTATATTCTATTGTAAGGAGATAATCACTCAAAGTTAATACTATTAGGTTTAAAATAAGAAGTGAGGGATTTCTATATTATATTAATTTTTTTTCTTTAAGACCTTTCAAAAATTTATTCCCTTCTTCCAAAGTTTAAAACTCTAACACATCCTTACCAAAAAAATGGAGGTTAATTTATCAAGATGTATTTATTGATTGCCTACTATGTGCCCGTCACTGTGCTGAGAGTATTCAGGTTGTCAAACATAAGTTTCAAATATTTGTAAACATGACTCTTATACAAATACAGAATGAAACATGTCAAACATTTAATTAATTCATCAATAAGGGAACCAGCAGGATGGTAACGATGGTTCAAAAGGGAATTAGGAATATGCATTGGCATTGGAGAAAGAATGGTGACCTAACATTGCCAGGCTAGATTTTTTTTTTAAATGGTTAAATGTCTACAACGCAATAAAAGGATAACCTTTGGGGTTATCTTTTCTGCTAAACAAAAGTCTCTAAGTTACGTTCACAGAGTCTGAGCCTTGGGTCAATATTAGCTTTCTTGGGGTGCTGAAAATGTTCTAAAATTACATTGTGATAGGTACACAACTCTGTGAACATACTAAAATCCACGGGCCTGCACAGTTCTAATGGATAAAGTTTATGGTATGTGAAATGTATCTCAACAAAGCTGTTAGAAATAATAGATAAGAATACTTCACTCTTAATTTATTGATCCAATCTCATTGTCTTACTTTCCTCTCCTGTATAATTAAATAATCCTTGGGCAGGCATATTAAACAAGCTTTAATATGACATTGGACATACATGTTGCCTGCCTTACAATTTTTTAATTTATACGTTTTGGGTCATTTTTTCCTATGGAGGAATAAAGTGAAGCACGTATAAGTCATGACCCTCAATCCAAAAAGCTTACAATCCAGTAGGAGAACACAGTGAAGAAACAGGACAAAACAGGAAGGAAGTGAAATACATGCTAGAGGAATACAGAATAAGTTGAATGAACGGTGGGCCTAATAACATTTATTACCAATAATTGTTTTCGTAAGAAGAAAAACTGCCAAACCCACCATTCTGAGGATAGTTTTCTGTGCATTTTAAATTGGCTTAAGATAGAAGAGATGTAAAGAGTGAAAACACAAAACACTGGATAAGATGTACTAAATATGTGTAGATGTGCAAGATTATAGATGGTCCAAGTCTACCTATTTATTGCGGGAAGAGGTTCCAAGTCCATCCCTTCTGTTCCCCAACTATTATTTTGAAAAACAAGGCAAGCAGACAGCTATAAATAGCCTTTTCAATGAATATGCCTCCTGAGAGGGCACTGTGAGCTAGGCAGGATGTGAGGGTGGGGAGATTTCCATACTGTACACAATATGTATGTGCTGGGTAAGTCCCCGGGCTCAAAATACAATCCACAGTCCTTTTATGTTGATGCTGCTAAGCCGAGATGGCGTGGGATGAGCTGCGGTTAGCCTTGGGCACCTAAGGACTTCAGGAAGCCAGTCTGATTTCTGCCTTACCTTTGGCTGTCAGAAAAAGACCACAGTCACCTAGACTCTTCCCCTGAGAGCCATTATGCAAATCAATTTGCTTCTGCCTTGGGTTTCAAAAGAAAATGGGCTGGAAAGAAAAAGAAAGAAGATGGGCTGGGATACATCAAAGAAGTCAGACAGGTGATCAAAATAATTGTATTTCTCAATTTGCTGGTCTGAGTAGCGGGGCCCCTCTTCACCTCCTACTCTCTTTCTGCTCCTTTGTTTTTGTTCTGCTCAGCCATATCTAGCCCGACTCAGAGCCAAAATTCTGCCCTGCTTATCAGTCTAAGGCTGGGGTCCTCAAACTACGGCCCGCGGGCCACATGCAAATACAAATATTGTATTTGTTCCCGTTTTGGTTTTTTACTTCAAAGTAAGATATGTGCAGTGTGCATAGGAATTTGTTCACAGTTTTTTTTTTAAACTATAGTCCGGCCCTCCAACGGTCTGAGGGACAGTGAACTGGCCCCCTGTTTAAAAAGTTTGAGGACCCCTGGTCTAAGGACTATTTCCTTCTCTCTGGTTCCAATTTTGCTATGTTTCTAAGCCATGAGATATCCCGCCTCAGTTTATATATTTATTTCTTTGATGTTGTACTGAAGAAGCTGAAACTGGAAAAGTTGACGTTGGTGCTACCCATCACCACCAGGACCACTAAGTAGAGACAAGGATTGAATCTGAGTGGACACTTTATTCAGAGGACTGGTGGGCTGAGAACAAGGCAGGTTATGTGCCTTAAAAGGTGGTCATCTTACATCTCATCTCAAGCCAACCCTTCTTATAAGGATAAGAGAAGTGTAGGTAAAGGGTTTGGAACTCAGGAGAAAGTAGGTTAATCAGATAAAAGGTGCAGCCTGGTGACTTTCTGAGCATCCCTTCATCTGCTGACTGGTGATTCTTCATCTGCATCCTGGGTGGTGAACACTCTCTCCCTGGAGCACAATGGTCCAGGTACTGCCTTGGCCACTCGTGGTCCTCCTGGAGCACAAAGGTCGAATTGCTTGCAAGTCTTCTGAAGTCAGGACAGATCCAGTCATACCCTCCAGTCCCTGGACCAATAGCTTTTACATGCATTAGCTACCAAGCCTATTAACCGTATAGCTAAAGCTACAAAAATTTTAACTTCTTGAGTTTCCCATGAAAGCTTGTAATGGCCCAGCCAGCGTGGCTCAATGGTTGAGTGTCGACCTATAAACCAAGAGGTCACAGTTCAATTCCCGTCTGGGCACATGCCCGGTGTTGCAGGCTCGATCCCCAGTGGGACATGCAGGAGGCAGCCGATTAGTGATTTTTCTCTCATCATTAATGTTTCTTTCTCTCTCTCCCTTTCCCTTCCTCTTGGAAATCAATAAAAAAATATTTTTTAAAAAAGCTTGCGATAAAATAGGCACACAAGTAATAATACAGTTAACATCGAAGTTCAAAATAAAGATGAAAGCCTCTATACAGGTAGAAGGGAGTAAATGATCCAGAAGCTGGGATAAGATGATAATTGCAATTAAATATTAAATTTAACTCTGAAAATACACTGGAAGAATGCAAAATAAATGTTCACATTGGTTTTCTTTGAGGGGTGAGACTGGAAATGATTATTATTTTTGTCTATTTGCTGGTGTGCTTCTCCAACAAGAATATATTTCACTTTTATAACCAGGAAGATATATATTTCAAAAAAAATAGCTCTAAGCTTCTGGCCACCCCAGTGATCACTGTCTTCTACTAATCAAACCAATGATTTCTGACAAAAGACTTATTTTTATTTTTTTATCTTTTTAAATTTCTTTATTGATGAAGGTGTTCTGTCCTTTCAAAGGTATTACATATGTGTCCTTATCCCCCAACTACCCCCCGACATATTTTTATTTTAAATTGGAAAGTAAAAATATTCTCCCACAATATTACCTTTTTGAATTATATAAATTTGGAAATGCAACATCGCTCTGGCTGGTGTGGCTCAGTCAGGAGGAGCGTCAGCCCATACGCTGAAAAGCTGTGGGTTCTATTCCTGGTCAGGCAAGTGCAGGAGGCAAATAATTGATATTTCACTCTCACATTGATTTTTCTCTCCCTCTCCATTCCTCTCTCTCGCTCAAATCAATAAAAGCATATCCTCTGGTGAGGATTAAAAAATTAAAAATAATGAACCAACTTAAAAAAAGAAAAGTGAAACATCTCTCTACCTCTCCAGTTCCACTTGCTAGAAGTTTGATATGTAACCTTCCTGACATTGCCCTATGCATATACATTAATATAAACACAAAATGCTTTTATGTAAAAATGGATCATACCTATTTGGAAAAATGTAATGGTGAAGGCTTATGGAAGAGCTGTTTACTTGGTGCCAAAAGGAGAAGGGGCTATCCTGGGGCAAGAGGGTACATCTATTAACCGCAGGCCAAGGATGCCTGAGATGGGCCAAGGGATGCCAACAGAGATGGGGGAGCAGGAGGCACCCTGGAGGTGGACAAGCAGAAGGCCAAGGGCTGAGGGTTGGGCTCATCGGCCAGTCAGAGCGGCATCTTCCAGGCCAAGAGAAGTACTGGCAGGGCACTCTGAAAATAATGGCAACGACAAAACTTTCCCATGAAAGAAAAAGCAGCAACGATGCATCTACATTCAGGAGGCATCAACCGAGATTACACCTCTTGCCTCATTAAATGCTGTGCCTTTTCCCTTCTTCCTCCCCACACCTGAGCCTGAAGGGGTCGGTTGGGAGCCTGGCTAGGATGTGTGAAGAAGGAAGAGTTCAGACTCAGTGGAAAAGACAACATGCTTCAAAGCCTGAAGCAGAACCATACTTAGCTTAAGGGAAAAAGCATTAAATTGAATGCATGTTTGGAGTTTTGATTTACAGTGAATGGACAGGCCTTTTTCCCCCTTAACTTTTCATTATGGAAAATTTCAAACATATAGCAATGTAAAAAGAATAGAATAAAGTACTCCCACCTACCCATCCCTCAGTGGCCAACTCATGGCCAAACAGTGTTTATCTCTTACCCTACCTATTTCTCCCTCTCTACTGGACTATAGCAAAGCAAATCTCAAACATTTTACTACTGTATCAATTGTTATTTCAGTATGTTTCTGTGCAAAATAAAGACTCCTTTACCATAACAACAGTGCTATTACTACACCTTTAAAACTGAATAAAAATAAAAATTTGATTAATGAATGATTCATTAATAACCAAATATGCAGTGTCCTGATTTCTAATTGTCTCATCATATTTTTCTACAATTAATTTGTTTGACTCTACATCCAAACAAAATAATCACATGCTTGGCCTGTCTCTTAAAGTCTCTTTCAGTCTATAGCAGTGGTTCTCAACCTGTGGGTCGCGACTCCTTTGGGGGTCGAACGACCCTTTCACAGGGGTCGCCTAAGACCATCAGAAAACACATATATAATTACATATTGTTTTTGTGATTAATCACTATGCTTTAATTATGTTCAATTTGTAACAATGAAATTGGGGTTCACCACAACATAAGGAATTGTATTAAAGGGTCGCAGCATTAGGAAGGCTGAGAACCACTGGTCTATAGGTTCTCCGTAACCTATTTGCTGTAGACACCAGTCACTTGTCTTTAATGTTTTGTGTATTTTGGACTTACCCAATTACATCTGCATGCTTTTGACATGTTCCTCTATTTCCTGCAAACTTGGATATAGATCTAGAGATTTGATGAAAATTTGTGTTTGATTTTTTTTTTTTTGCAAGACCTCTGTGTAGGTGGTTTTGTGTGCTTCCTATAGCATCATATCAGGAAACAGAATGTCTAGTTGTCTCTCTTTTTGTGATGTTAAAGTTGATCAATGTATTATAGTATTATCTGATATATAAATTATAAATTTTCCTGATGGCTTTTTACATAATGATTTTATTTTTTTTAAATATATTTTTGTTGATTTCAGAGAGGAAGGTAGGAGAGAGAGATGGAAACATCAATGATGAGAGAGAATCATTGATCATCTGCCTCCTGCATCCCCCCTACTGGGGATCAAGCCCACAACCTGGGCATATGGTCTAGACCGGAATCAAACCTGGGACCATTCAGTCCTCAGGCCAACACTCTATATACTGAGCCAAACCAGCTAGGGCTCACATAATGATTTTAGCAGTCATTGATGATGATTGCACAGACCCATTATGTCATTGGGATTGCAAAGTGGTGATATTCTATCACTTTTTCATGTATTAGCTGGAATTCTTTTCTAAAGGACTTTCCCTTATTAAATATTTGATTACTAAACTGAGATAGAGTTCCTCAGGAAATTTCCAGAATAATAAATTGGTTCTCCAGCATCTTCCAAAAATGATCAATGAGTTGGGATTTTTCTTCAAATATCTTATGAACTTGTGATTTTAACATTTTGGTTGTTCTTCAGTTTGTTTACATTATTGTTCTTTTTGATGCCCAAATTCTTCCATCTTTGATGAGCGGGAGCTTCTTGAAGTTGGCTCCTGTGAATTGAACTTTGTAACAAAAGCAAAGGGACTATTCATCTTCACGTACATGTTCCTGAAAGTAAGAGGGAAAATATTGGGACCTTAAGGTTACAAAGACAGATCCCAGTGAGTGAGTTTGAAGGTGCTATGAGAGAGGAAATAAAATTACTTATGACTGTACTCCATGGAAACTTGGCAAATGAAAGGTTCCTATCACAATCCTATATAATAAAAGCCTAATGTGCTAAGTGTCCGGTCAGCTGGTCAACCATTCAACCAATCAAAGTGTAATATGCTAATGATATGCTAAGGCTGCTCAACCACTCGCTATGATGTGCACTGACCACCAGGGGATAGACAGTCGACCGGTCAACCAGTTGCTATGATGTGCACTGACCACCAGGGAGCAGATGCTCTGACGGGTAGCTTAGCTTGCTACTGGGGTCCAGCTGATTGGGACTGAGACTGGCTGCACACTCCCTAGAGTCCTCCCGCAGTCCCTCCCCGGCCCTGATGGTGCACCAGTGGGGCCCCTCGGCCTGCCTGCGCCCTCCCACAATCTGGGCTGAGGGATTCCCCCAAGTGCACAAATTTCGTGCACCGGGCCTCTAGTACCCACATAAGATACTTTGTGAAGCCTGTACATCTTTTAACTTGAATAAACCAGGTATAAATCTCTCCTTCTCAAAGAAGTTTACAGTCTAGTTTGGAATATAGCAGTGTATTAGTTAGAATTAGGTTTGTGTTTATGACAGTATGTCAAAATAACAAGGGCCTAAATTTTTTTTTTATCCCCCTCCCCTATTTCTTTTTGTTAAAAAAAAAAAAAAAAAGTGCTCCCAGGCTGACATGGAGGACCCAAGGTCACCAGGTCCCAGGCTCCCTCTATTTTATGTGTCATTGTCCTCAACATATAATTTCTACCTCATAATATAATGCAGCTGCTCTAGCTCCAACCACATCCACATTCTAGTCAGCAAGAAGAAGGAAAAAGAGAATGAATATGGTCTGATGATTGCCCTTAAGGACATTCCTTAAAAGTCATGCTCATCACTTAGGCTATGTTCCATTAGCTAGAAACCAGTTACATGACTGAAAAATGTAATCTTTTTTTTTAAATAATCCTCACCCGAGGATATTTCCATTGACTTTTAGAGAGAGAATATTGATGTGAGAGAAACACTTCAATTGGTTGACTCCCGCATGTGCCCTGACTTGGGCCCAGGCCAGGGAGGAGCCTGCAACCTAGGTACATGCCCTTGATCAGAATCGAACCGGGGACCCTTAGGTTTGCAGACTGACACTCTATCCACGAAGCCAAACAGACTAGGTCTGAAAAATGTAATCTTTATTCTGGCTAGCCAGAGGTCCAGGTAACCTTTAGAGAATCAGTTACCTGGGAAGAAAGGGAGAGTAGATACTTGTAGAAAATAGAAATCACTGTCTCAAACACATTTCAAAAGATATATATATATATATATATATATACATTTTCATTTCTTCTTCTGAGAATATGTCTTAAAACCTCAGAATGGGGGAGGAGGGGTCATTTAAAGTGCCCCCTTCCCCACCATTCTGAGCGCCTTGATTATGCAGGGCAGCCAATATATGAAACAACATTAAGCTGTAATCTTATAATTTACATTTTAAAATTAATTTAGATAATTGCATTTCTATACAGCAATAATGATCATCTTGTTTCATTATTTATCTCTGTACAGTATATGCCATCTCTGTCTACACTGCGATTTCTTGTCTATTCATGCTAGACAAGGGCTCACGTATTATACTTCAAATATGTACTAATTCTAAGGCGAGATACATAGCATCCACCATTCACAGATTCAGTTCTCAAAAGGCCCCTCACAAGGAAACTAAAGAACAGACAAGGTAAGGGGCTCACTGAGATATAATCAGCTCAGTAAGTGACAGAACTGGGATTCCAACACACCTTTGTCTACCTTCAGAGCCAATGCAGGCCTTGTTCATTATGCCATATTGAGAGATTTACTTATTTTCTGTTTTTCCACTAAATTTTGGAACAGAAAAGTAATTATCTACCTGCAGTGTAGAGAGATTTCTACGGGTTTTTATTTAAATTATTTAAAATAAATAATTTCAATATGTTTTTCTTAAGTGTTTTAATGCTTCATGTCTCTTTTAATTGTCAGACCCAGTTTGGTGATTATTCACTCAACACATCCTTTTTTATGTACTAAGCACTGTGATGGTTGCTGAGTATATAATGATGAGCAAAACTACACATAATCCTGACCATCATGGACCTTTTAGACTTGGGGAACACAGGCATTAACCCAAAAATCACCCTCCAAAATGTACAATTGCAACTGTCACAAAGAGGTAAAAGAGAAATGTGTAAGGTGTCATCTGGGTAAAATTGGTGGATCTGAGTTAGGAAAGCCAGGAAGACTTCTCTGAGGAGGTGACATGCGGGCTGAGGCTTGCAGTATAATTTAGAGTTAACCAGGCAAAGTAGGGAGAGAAGATGTTTTCAGGCAAGATGAACAGATGTTCAAAGCAGCATAAGGAGCATGCATGAGGGCTGGAGTGAGAATGTGTGAGCGAGGTGTGAGATGAGACTGGCAAGGAAGCCGGAGGGGAGCCCTGCGGTACCTTATGTAGGGGCACTGTTATTCCCTTTTACAGATTAGAAAAAATGAGACTCAGAGCTCTTGAGTAATTTGTCTCATCTCACAGCTAGTTAAGTGGTGGAGCCAGATTTCAAGCTGTGGTAGGTAGAATAATGGCTCCCCTACAGATACTCATGTCCCGGGAACCTGTGAATATGTAAGGTTACATGGCAATGGGGAATTAAGATATGAAATGAAATTAAGGTTACTAATATTTGACCTTAAAATATGGGGGTTATTTTATTTTATTTTTTATTGATTTCAGAGAGGAAGGGAGAGGGAAAGACAGGAGCATCCATGATGAGAGAGAATCATTGATCGCCTGCCTCCTGCACAACCCCTATTAGAGATTGAGCCCACAACCCAGGCATGTGCCCTGACCTGGAATCTAACTGGTGACCTCCTGGTTCCTGGGTTGATGCTCAATCACTGAGCCACACCGGTCAGGCAGGGGGGTTATTTTAGATGATTCAGGCAGTACCAAGGCAATCTCAAGGGTACTTAAGTATGAAAGAGGGAGGCAGAAAAAGGGCTTACAGTTGTGAAACAGGAGTTTCTAGGGGTGAAAAAGACAAGTTTTAGGGAATTTTAGAAATTAAGGGGACCATGGAAGAAACACAGGGCTGCAGAGCAGCAGAAGGTATATTTCCATAGAATAGGGGAGCTGAAAAGCTGCAACAAGTATATTTCCATAGAATGAGGGAGCTGGGAACAGCAAAAGGTCTATATTTACAAAATAAAGAGAAGGAAGCCCTTCATCCAGAAGGAGAAGAAGAAAGCCCAAAGGGAATAGGAAAACAATAAGGAAGGAGGGGGGAGAGAACCTCACATGTCCCATGTGAGGTTCCACCTTTGAGCCCAGGAGTTACTCTAGTAACCAGTGAGGGACTAGTGACCAATCAGAGGGGATATCAAGGCACAAGGATCTGCAGTCTTTATAAGCCATAGGGAAAAGGAACTCAGTGGGACCCTTTCCCCCTACCCAGGTGGGTCTCCGTTCTGTGAGACTCTTCCCCCTCCCTACATGGGAGTCTGTACTTATTCTTTAACAAATTTCCACCTTTGCTATACCATCTTCTGTCCGTGGATTCATTCTTCGACTCCAGCAGACAAAGATTCTGGGTTCCAGTCCAAAAATCCTGCATCACTAGAAGCTGGAAAGGACGAAGAAACAGATTCTACCCTAGAGATCCTTCCTGGCTGACATCTTGATTTTAGCCCAGTAAGACCCATTTTGGACTTCTGAAGAACAGAATGCTAAAACAATAAATCTGTGAGTCACTGAGTTTGTGAAAATTTGTTACAGCAGCAATAGTAAACTAATACACAAACTATGCCTATTGACTATGTTCCTACCCTTTGTGCTACATGCCTTAACTGTTGGATAGGCTAAACCAAGAACTCTAAAGATTAAACTCTAATCTTTCATGTCATTGAGTCTAAAGTTTTTCAGATATCATTTTCAAACCATACAGCAAAGAGTGTGAGTATTTTATTTACATATGCCTCTTAGTTTTGTGAATTTCGAAAGGATGTGGTTATGGCCTTTGACATCAGAGGGGAAGCTCAGCAATGTTGACTGAACACTGATAGAAAGATAACGCTGGAGGCAAGTTGCCTCTGAACAACTCTCTCAAGATCAACTGCCTCCCCATTGCATTCCTTGCCCTGAAGCTGTTTCCTCTGGTTGTGCTGAGGGCTGATGCCCAAGGTGCATCACTTTTCAAGAACTGGATCATGAACAACTCCAACAACTCTATCCTCCTAGAAGAACAGCTCATCAAGAAATCCCAACAAAAGAGAAGAACTTCTCCCTCGAACTTTAAAGTCCGCTTCTTTGTTTTAACCAAAACCAGCTTGGCGTATTTTGAGGACCGTCATGGGGTATGTGAGAACTTTGTGTTTTGGGGGGCTTTTTTGTCTTTTTAAAAACAGTATTTTCTACTTAGACTGGGCTGAATGAAGATATACATGGAATAAAGTAAGGACACAGGGGACATGCTCGTTATAACAGCCTAAAAAGTACAATAAGAGTAATCAGAAGAAAATGTGGAAAAAAGTCAAGAGATGGGGTGGTTGTATTAGGTGATTTTAGTCCTAAAATCTATACAAGAGTAAATTTAACATTCATTAGCTTTTCCCCCCCCTTCAAGTTAGAGTTCAGTGTTTAAATTCTAATATTTCATGTGGCAAATGTTATGATTGGGTAGAATTTAAACTTCATTTGAAATAATTACTTTTATGGAATGTAGATTAATAAAATATTAGCAGTCACTGTGACCTAAGTGATGATCTTGCTCAGTTTCCCTAATGTATACTGGATGAAATTAGTACTTGGAATGGCTAAGTGATGGGTTCAGTGTCAACATTTTTATGAATTCAAATCAATTTTGTTTCAATGGTCATCGCTAATCTGATATCTTGGAAAAATATTCTCTGGGCATTTAATTGTCTCAAATTTGCAAGGCACAATGGTCAACCTTTTTATCCCTTACAAACTTTTAGGAGACTAGGATTACCATGCAGTGCTAAGTGTTAAGCAGTACAGACTGGCGATTCTTATCCAGAAGATTACAGCTGCTTAGCTAAGTTAGTCTTTTCATATCTAAAGACATTCTTATATTCCATAACAACAATAATAATAAGAGCAACATAAATTATCAAAACTATGTAGTTTGCCATCTTTAGCAAATTGCAGTATGTTATAAGCTTGGCACTAGATTTATGACAGCCTGTGAAAAATAGTCCTACCTTTTCAGGAACAAATTCTATAATTCTGCAAATTAAATATGTTTTTATAACTTTAAATATCCATTGTCATTATAATGCTGGTTGAGCCTTTTATTTTAACATGGATTTAGCTCATGGATTCATGTCTGTTTCCCTTATTGAGATGTGCAAATGTTTTCAGCAGAACTCTGTCTTCCTGCTGGAGCAGTGGGCCAGAAAGAAGCATAGAGCTGGCTCACTGGTAGACATGATTTCAGATGCTCCCCTGTGCTTGCCGAATTTCTTTGCTAAGTGGTCACTGATGCCTGACATTTACTGAGCACTTACCACATATCGGACGCTGTGCTTAACAGAAGACAATGAAAGATTAGGGGGCCTGGTGGTATGTTGGTAAATGTTTAACAGCCATTGTAGTACTAGTGACAGTAGAGTATTGGGGAGCTCTACTTCAGAGCGGTTGCTGCTTCCTCTGGTGTAAATACTCCCATTGTGGCCAATTTCAAACTACTGATGTAATGTCTACTGGCTCACAAAATTCCTGAAAATTTAACAGTCAGGCCCTAGCTGGTTTGGCTCAGTGATTAGAGCATTAGCCTGTGGACTGAAGGGTTAAGGGTTCAATTCCAGGTAAGGGCATGTAGCTCAGTTGCAGGCTCAATTCCTGGCCTCCTTGGGGGCACGTGTGGGAGGCAACCAATCGATGTGTTTCTCTTTCTGGCTCTCCCCCTCCCTTCTACTCTCTCTAAAAATCAATGGAAAAATATCTGCTGAGGATTAACAACAACAAATTTAACAGTCAGCTTCCATGAGCCAGTATAAGCCATTTCTAGCCCACTGGCAGCTACATACAAATAATCTCTGGAGAGGTAGACATCCGCTAAGCAAAATGTTTAGTTGCACGTGACTGACATCAGATCCTGTTCAGGAGTGAAAGAGAGGGCCTCTGGGACTGTGTATAAGCATGGGCTGGAAGGGGCAGCATAGACGAACAAGCCTCACAGCTTGGGGAGGCCAGGGTAGCCAACTAGAGTTGAATTCATATCCTCCCTCTATCACTTTCTTGATGTGGGTGAAATATTTAACCTCTTTAAGCCTCTGTTTCCTATTTGTAAAGTAAGAGCCCCAATACTACCTACCTCAAGGGATATAGAATATTTCATGAGAAAAGTATGTTATAAGCTTGGCATGATAATAGTACCATCTTCTGAAAGGCCCTCAGGGGAAATGGAAAGGTTTCCCTATTTTCATGACTCTGCGCCTTAGGAATCAAGCTTACTGTGCTCACTATGGCATGGAAGCCATTACCATTTACGTGGGATGGGATGAATCCTCAAGTTCATCATTCTAGTCACTTTCTGGAAAGGGTCATCACTCCTCATGGATGCTTCCCTTTAGCCTACAGCTGATCTAGCAACAGAGCCAGCTCTTGTAACATGCGTCCATCCTAAATGAAAAATGGCAGGTGGCGGAGGTGGTCCCCTTTTCTTGCTTTTATGGCTTTGACCACTGCATAGTGGTCAAAACCACTTCTGGTGCTAGACAGATCTGTGTCAAAGACCAGCTCCCCACTTAAGAGCTGTGTGTCTTTATATAAATTGTTTAATGCTGTATGACCCTCTAGAAAGCTATTTATGTCTTTTAAAATGATTAAACAGTTCTTCTTGATCTTGTTTTCTTTTAATGAAATGGAGGTCACAATTATTTTAATAATAGTAGTAACTAATATTTACTGAGCACTTACCACATGTCAGTCACTGTGCTAAATGTGGGTTGTTTCACCTAATCCTTACAATCACCCTGTAAATTAGGACCTATTATTACCCCAGTTTACAGATCAGGAAACTGAGGCAAAGAGAGTTTAAGTAACCTGCCTGAGGTTTCCTATGTCTCCGGAGCCTACACAGACTCCCTGATTAATGGAGCTTATACTATTAGCAGTTGTTATCGTAGGTAGTTTGGGACTCCACTGGGTTATTACAAAGTGCAATGCCTTCTTGTTCTGAAGTCCTCCAAGTAAGGGCAGTCCTGGAAATCAGAAACCCATGCCAAATGGTTCTTCTGCAATGAAGTGTATTATGAGCGCTATCATTTCCACATAGACTGCAGAACAAATCCTTGTCTTCACTTACTTCAAGGAGCCCTACTATGTGCCCATAAAGAAATGAGATCCTTGGGAAACGTTGCCTCCTAAGTGCCTCTAGAATCTGTTCACTTCTCTCCATTTCCTAAGGTCACCTTCCTCGTGAAAGCTGCCAGCATCTCTTACCTGGGACTGCGGCCACCTCCTAGCTGTGTCTTTGCACCCACTCTACCTCCCCTAACACACTCCATTCTCCACACAGGAGCCAGTGTGAGCATTTAACATGGTGACAGTGATCATGTCCTGATGCCTCTCATCAGAAACTGACTTGTGCCTTCAGCGGTTCTCTCCTTTGCCCTGAATGTGGACACCAGAATCCACAACACGGGTTCTCTTGCCTCAGCTCATGTCCCTCTTTCTCCCATCTTTCAAGATTTTCTTCAGCTTTAAGGCCTCCGCTCTAAATGGCACTTATTTGGGACACCCTCCTTGATTTCCCTAGACTAAGTCATCTCCTTTTGTTAGGCTCTGCCACAGCAACACATATGCATTATTCAGAGCACATGCCTAAGTTGTAGTTGCCCACTTATTAATCTGGTTATTGTACCAATGTCATCCCTCACCCCATCTTCTGTTAGATAATAAGTGTCATGAGAGCTGGCACCCAATTGGCTAAAGATGGCACCACCAATGTCTAGGACAGTGCCTGACACATATTATCTTATCCATTAATTATCTGTGGAAGGAAGGAAAGGAAGGAGAGAAGGAGGAAAGGTGTGAGGTATAGATACATTTGAAGAGGTTAGAGTTACACAGATGATTCCTAACAGAACCAGGTTCAAGGACAAAAGTGTAGAAAACAAAGCAAGTGATATAGGACTTTAAACAGGAAATTCCTGCGTGTCCGAGTAACTAAACAAGACTCCCTGCAGATAGAGTTTATGGCTTAGCCTTGAACTGAGGAAGAGGAGGGTCAGGAGGTTGGACTTTTAAGAGTTGGGTCAGAGAGACACATGTAAGAACCAAGAGGTGGGCCAGCCTCCCCCACCACAACTCTTTTTAAAAGAACCAAGCAACTCTGCTCTCTTTTTTCCTCCATCTTGTCTTCCCCCTTCCTCCCTTGCTTCCTTCCAGGTAAAGCCTTTGTGGGTAATATTCTTAAAGCTGCCTGAGCATGTTTGCTTGAGACCTTCATCAGTCAAGCTCTCCCCACCTCATTCTTCCATGATGAGTTGCCTTCTAGCTGGGCTCTCGCTGATACTTGATGCTCCATACAACCTATTATCCACGAAAAACCTGGAATAAACGTTTCCAACAATGAAGCAGATATTCTTTCTTCTGTGGCTGTTTTCAACTCTTCATCTTGTGGTCCCTAACTGTCCCTCCGATTTCATTTCACACCACACTTCCCTGTACCCATCATGCTCCTACCCCAACTGCCTTCTTTCTGAGCCTTGAACACCCCAAGGTAACGCTCCCCCTGGGGCCTTTAGACAGGGTCAGAACTGGGGTGAGCAATGGAGAAGCACACTTAAGCGCACCCCCCCACACACACCCGCTCACCCTCAGGGTCCCACAAGTGCAGGGTCTTTGCATTCGCTGTTCTCACTGTCAGGAACACCACAGCTTTTTTTTTTTTTTTTTTTTTTTTTTTTTGCAAGGTTCTTCATTATTTCCCATCTCTTTAAATATTTCCCCAGGATTCTCTTTCTTTTTTTTCTTCTGAAGCAATAGATACTTCAATGCATCAGTATCTGCACTTATGTATTGGGTCTATTGATGTGCTTCCTTGTTTATTTTCTGTCTGTACATCCATCAGAAGGTGTTCCATGAGACCAGAAATCTTGATTGCCTTGCTCATCACTGTAGCATCAACACAAGCTGCTGGGGTGTCAGTAAATACTCAGTGAGTGAATGAAGGTCACATAACTCCAATTGAATTCAGAAGAACAACCGGGAGCTAAAACTGTGGGCCTTGTCTAATCAGGCAAAAAAATAAAATAAATAAAAAATAAAAAAAGAATCCAAAGCAGAGTGCTTTGCAATTCAAGCCCCTCAAGCCCAAATATATGCAGTTTCTATGTCTGCCTTAGTGGACTTTCTTCGTGAATTGATTTTTGCCTGTGTGTTGATGTTTTGTGGAGATAGCGTCTGGCTACAGCACTTTTGTTTTGGAAGCAAATACTCCCACATTAAAATTAGATGTGATTCCTGCTGCTCAGGGACTGGTGCATCCATTAATGAGAGTCTGCAGGAAAACTAGGTCACAGCGCAATACTAAAATGTGAGGGCTTCGTTACTGACTCAGTCTGGAGAAAGGTGTAAGTAGAAAGCATGGGAGTCTCTTGTATGAGGTCCATGGAATACAAGACATCTTCATAACTAACGTAGTAATGGGCCCCACAGAAAATAACTCTAAAGTTCTTAACTTTTCATTGACCAAAAAAAAAAAATTCTCTCATTTCCTTAACCAACCAGTAATAACCATGAGTTATTACTTCCACTTGTCCATGAGTTATTAGGCCTGCTGAAGAAGGGAGATCTTTCAAGATCTCATTTCCAGCTAGATGCCAGTCTGGGTTTGCTGTCATGACTGGGGACCTCACTTAAAGTGATCCAGAGGAGGAAACAGAAGCTCCGAAATGGTACCATGCATATAAAATTCCCCTTTTAGATCAAATGTCTGCTTGGCTCCTTGAAATTCAGTAAAAATTATCAGTATGTTAATAGAATAAAAACCTTATCCCAAGTCTTATGTTGTCACATAATCCCCATTAACCTAAAGTATTTATAAGCAGGCTTCTTACTATATAGTAATATTTGTAAATTTATAATTTAATATAAACTTATGTATACATTTTATATATTAAAAGTCACAGGAATTACACCTACTTTTTATAAAAAACTCAAATCGTATAGCACTTTTTTCCCCTCCAAAATTACATATATGGTACCAAAGCTATTTCATTTTTCTTTATTTATGTATTTTCACTTAACACTGTATCAAGGACGTTTTCCTGTTTTGGTGGGTGTAGATTTATTTATTTGTTCAGCAAGCCTTTCTTGAGCACCTACCATGTGCCAGGCTCTGTGGTAGATGCTGGGATTACAGTGGTTAATAATCGAGACAAGGTATCTGCCCATATAAGCTCACATGCTAGTGGAGGAGACAGACAATACGCAAGCATAAATACAGGATATAGACTGCGGTAGGTTCTGCGGAAAAACTAAGCAGTAGCTGGGGCTGCTTGGGAAGAGGGTAGTCAGAGAAGGAATTTATATCTAATGTCCGTGGGGATGACAGATTATACAAGGGGCAGGAGTAGAAGCCAGGAAGCCAGCTGACACACGATGTGGTCTAGATTGGTGAATTCTTCTGATGTATTGTGTAGTATGCGACGGGCAACTCTGTTTTAACTTTCTTATAGCATCCCTCTCCCTGAGAGTACTTGATACAGAATCATTCTACTCCACATTTTGGTGGAAATGTACCTGGTGTCTAACCTGCTTCATGACCAACACTGAGCCCAGACAGTCTCTAGAAGCAAGGACTGGTGAAAAGTTAGAATCAGGTTAAACTCATTGATTAACTTCAAAAGACAGAGCAGCAAGCCTTCATATATTGTTTTAAAAAATGAACAAAAAACAATGACACAAAATGTTCTCCACAATTCTTTTGTCTGAAGACATCAACTTTAATAATTGAATTGGTTCATTTCAGAGATATACTTATCTATTTCATGTGTCTAAACAAATTGATGAATTTTTCTATCATCTATTGTTTGACATTTATTTCAGGTTGTTTCCAGGTAGTCAGTGAAAACACTGAAAAATAATAATATACCTAAAACAGTGCTGTCTCCTTTTTAAAATCAGTCCCTTAAGATAGAGTACCATGTGTGAGATAACAGTGTCACAGGCTGAGAACACTGATGGCCTCCATCATTTGTTGCTACATCCCCTTCCAAAGGGACTGAAGCAATGCATGGGGCCACCAAATTTACCAGAACTAATAAAAAACAGAAGAATACACCCTGGCTGGTGTGGCTCAGTGGTTGAGTGTCAACCTATGAACCCGGAGGTCATGGTTCGATTCCCAGTCAGGGCACATGCCCAGGGTTGTGAGCATGATCCCCTGTGGGGGGCGTGCAGGAGGCAGCTGATCAGTATTCTCTCTCATCATTGATGTTTCTATCTCTCCCTCTCCCTTCCTCTCTGAAATCAACTAAAAAATATATATGTGTATTTTTAAAAAATCCATTGTTGTGGCCATTTTCAAGTACACTGTTTTTATCGGTTTTTAATGTTATGGTAAGAGAGCAGGGAAATATATTTTATACATGGGTAAGATGATTTGATTTAAAGTCAGTATAGATGCGTATAGATGAACCCACCACCTATATAGTAGGATTTAAGGGGTGCCAAAAGACCTCCTACTCTGCAAAATATCAGTCTCCCTACTTGATCACCTTAGAGGAATCTGAAAGGTTTGCAGGAATGAGCTCTTTGGGTTAGATCCATGGTCGGCAAACTGGGGCTCGCGAGCCACATGAGGCTCTTTGGCCCCTTGAGTGTGGCTCTTCCTAAGCCTTAGGAGTACCCTAATTAAGTTAATAACAATGTACCTACCTATATAGTTTAAGTTTAAAAAATTTGGCTCTCAAAAGAAATTTCAATCGTACTGTTGATGTTTGGCTCTGTTGACTAATGAGTTTGCCGACCACTGGGTTAGATCATCAAGTGTCTTTATTAAGAAGCAAATGAAGTACACATAAACCATTTTTGACTGCTCCATAGAGATCAGCTCTAATTTTAGACAGGGCCTAAAGGACTGAAAGCCTCAGATGCACTGCAGTTCTGTAATTCCAGAAAAGGGAACGGAGATGAGGAAGCAACAACCTGGCAGTTTAATAGGATGAAGATCTGGCACCAATTAGCCTGGGTGACCTTGGTACTTCCTTATTCTACCTGGAATTTCATTTTCTTGTCCATAATACCAAGGGATTGGACTAGATGAGTGGTTTTCAAACTTTCTATAGCATGGAACCCTCTCTCAGTACAAAATTATACATGGCACTCCCACCCCCGCATATGAAACAGGTAAAAGTGGAGAGGCTCTGCTGGAACACCAGGACCCTACTCTCTGGGCTGCCCTTTGACCTGCAATAATCACCAAGCTGCCTTCCAAGTCTATGTCCTCAGTCTGCTCAGAGTGTAAATTGAATAGTAGAAATGGAAAGATAAGAGCCAATTTAGAAAGTTGTTTCACCTTGAGGTTAAATATTTAACATAAACATTTAGATACTGCCCTAGCTGGTTTGGCTCAGTGGATAGAGCATCAGCCTGTGAACTGAAGGGTCACGGGTTCAATTCCAGTTGGGCACATGCCCGTGTTGTGGGCTCGACCTCTGTAGGGGGTGCATGCAGAAGGCAGCCAATCAATGATTTTCTCTCATCATTGATGTTTCTCTCCCTCTCTCTCTCTCTCTCTCTCTCTCTCTCTCTCTCTCTCTCTCTCCCCCTTCCTCTCTGAAATCAATAAAAAAATATATTTTTTAAAAAAGAGATACTGATGGAAAAATTAGATATTCATTTCTAAAGACCCTTTAAGCTCAAAAAAGTAGAAACTATGTGATTATAGCTCTCTCCAATGATATCATGAGTTCACAAATAGAGATGGAGATTATCTAAACATGGATATCTTTCCATTTATATTGAGTGTTATCTTAGCCCTACAAAGAACATTTTCTGCTGCACACTTGGTCTTATCTGCTGCTCCCTCACTCAACCGATTGACAAATATTAATTGAACATCACCTCTGTGCAAGGAGTTATTTCCTGAAATGCAATGAAGTTGTTATTAATTTTCTATTCTCTGGTTACCAACTCTCCAGTGCTTTAAAAGTACATGTAAAAAATGTACTCTTTCAAACTAATTAAAAATCTCATATCACTATTCTGGAAAGAAGGAGGGCTTTGAAAGAGCATTCACAGACCAGAGACAATGAGATACAAAAGGTGCAGGACACCGTGACGATCTCCTTTGTACGGCTTATAGCACTTAGTTCTTAGTTTCCGCAGAAGCCCTTTTCTCTCTGCCCAATTTGTACGCGCATTTAAACAAACACACTTTTTAAAGGCTAGGATCACTAATGTCTTTATCAAATATGAATAAGGGTTGGAACTTATTCCTGAATTATTGCTTCGCTTCTAAGATAAATACACATAAAAGCACACAGAGTTGCTTCTTTTGAATCTCTGGAGAAAGTAGCTATCACTCAAGAAGAACATGAGAGGGCCCATCATGAACTTGAACCTACATGGATACAGAGGAGCAGGTGACAGGTGCTGCCTGGCTGCTGTTTACTGCTAATGAGGTCATGAGGTTCCAAGGCAGAGCTGCACCACTTTGCTCACCCAGCATTTGATGTGCAGCCCTCACCCTTCTCCCCTCGTCATCTGACAAACCCGTATTACAATATGGTGTTTTGAAATTTTCTGACTGCTTTAAAATATTATTTTAATTTTTCTGCTTAGTAAACTTACATGCTCACTGTAAAAAAACCCAAAACTTCAGATATTATAGAAGTACTAGATGCCTGGTGCACAAAATTCGGGCATGGGTGGGATCCCCTCAGTCCGGCCGCCTGCACCCTCTTGCAAACCGGGACCCCGCAGGGGATGTCCGACTACCAATTTAGGACTGATCCTGCAGGTGTCACCTGGCTGCCTGCCTGCCTCATCGCCCCTAACCACTCTGCCTGCCTACTTCATCACCCCTAACTGCTCGCTTGCCTGCCTGATCATTCCTAACTGCCTCTGCCTTGGGCCCCTGCCACCATGGCTTCATCCGGAAGGACATCCAGAATGATGTCCGGAAGGTGTCCAGTCTAATTAGCATATTACGCTTTTATTCTTATAGATGTCACTTGCATTGCAAAAGTCTGCCAAACCCCACCCAGAAGGGAGAGCCAGTGTTAGCAGTGTTCCTTCTTATATTATCTCTTCGAATTTTGCATAAACTGATCTACAGGGTATCCCAAAATGAATGCACACTTTGAATAATTATGAATTCCAATGGGTTAAATCTGAAAAGAAAGAAACATCAATTGAGCTATCAGCTGTTAAGTGTGTACACATTTTTCTGTGTCATCCTGTATATTAGATTATTTTTTCCAGAAGTGAGATGAATGCTTCATCTTTTGCTCGAAACCTGCTTTTTACATGTAATATAAATACTTTTGTCCCTCCATATGCACCAATGTTATGGTTACAGAGCAGACGCAAAATGGATGGATCATAGCTAAGTTAACCATTTGTCTTTGGTGGATATTTAAGTTGCTCCAGATATTTCTTTAGTTTCTATGACTAAAAGGTCTTGTGGAAAAGGTGAAGGAAAAGTCAGTGTGGGATGGATCATAGTCTCCAGGCTTTTAAGTCAGCCCAGGAGCCTCGGAACCAATTACCTTGACTCCAGATCTTCCCAGAACTTTACATTTTAGTGGCGGTAGGTTCAGATGAAGCTGGGTGGGAGGGAAGGAACCAGCAACAGCTAATTACCAATTGTACTTGTGGATACTACTTTTTCTACAGAGACAGTAATAATCACATCTTCACTGGGTATCAAGCAGCGTGTTAGGTGCCTTCTTTGAGTGCAGGTCATAATAACGCCAAGCTGCAGCCATCAGCATCCCCTACTCCTGAAAAACTAAAAGAAATAAGAAGCGCTAAGAAAACTAAGCTCAGAGAACCGAGACAACTTGCTCCATGTCACCTGTCATAGGGATTCAAACCTGTCCTTTCTCCCTTCTGAACCTCTGCTTCTCTCCCCTGCGGTACAAGGGTTGCCTTTGTCTTAAAAGACAGAAGACTGAGTGAGTTGGGAGACTGGCAGGGAATTTGTGGATTGCCTCTAGCATATTTTTGCAGAAGGGATGAAACTAGAATCCGGGAAGACCCCTAAAACTAATTTTAGAACTGATATTGTGCATTCGGCTAGGAGCATGGCAAACAACCCCCACGTCAATCACTTAGGTTTCATCTCACACATCAGTTTTTATTTCAATTGTGTCATTGTGGGATTTCAGATTGGTGCCATGGCTATGCTACATCCCAGAAGAGGCTATGAGCAAAATATTTGACATGTCTGGTTAAAATCATCATCAGAGCCCGGCTGGGTAACTCAGTTGGTTGGAGCATCATCCTGTACACCAAAAGGTTGAGGGTTCAATTCCCAGTCAGGGCACATATGGGAGGCAACCAATCAATGTGTCTCTCTCACATCAATGTTTCTCTCTCTCTCTCACTCTCTCTCCCTTCCTCTCTCTCTAAAATCAATAAACATATCCTCGGGTGAGAATTTAAAAAATCATCAGAAAGATTTCCTAATTTTAAAGAAACTGATAAAGGAAGACAGCGTGTGACTACATTTACCAGTACAGTGTGATCCAGGAAAGTCTTAAATGCATCACTCCCCTTTGAGAAATATTCTCAGCTGATGCCTGGAATTCCATTATCCAAGTTTCCTCTTGGCTTAAGTCCTCTAATACCTGTCCTAATCCGAAATCCTCCAAAACAAGTGAAGCATTAAGTTATAAGTAAGTCAAGCCTCTGGTGAATGTCTATTTGAGGAAGGTTTGGACCAGAGACTTGAGAGGAAATAGAAAGCTAAAGTCCTCACATTGTGACAAAGTTGGGAAGACCAGGAAGCAGGTCCCTTTCATGGTTTTGCTCTATGTTTACAAATAATTGACAAAGTAAAAAAAATGACTCCAGTTAAAAATTAATGCTATCTTCCCAAATGGTGGTTCTTGGTTACGTATTTGCCCAGAAAAAAACAATTCCTAAGGAAAATGTGGGCACCTAAAGACGAGAGAAGAGCCTTGTCTTATGGGCAGCATTTGGAGAAGGCAAGGAAAGTAACATTTGAATTAGTATATCATTTGAATGATTTTATTTTGCTGGTAAGTTTATGTCATTCTTTTCAGTCCTCTAAATTAACCCATGATTCAAGGATCGTTATTAGTCCCACTTTAAAAACAAACAAACACAAAGCAACTGAGAAGTTCAGACACTTGTCTCAGGTTGCACAGCTGGTCAGGCAGATGTGGGTCTTCCTGACATGAGAGTTCTGTTTCTGTCCCATTCTGCCTCACCAGAGCAGAAAGCTCAAATTCTGCTGTTTGCAAGAAGCGTAGAGATGTCCTCTCGCATGGGCACCAGACATATAACTTCTCACTAATGTATCCACTGGGCTAGCTGAGCAGCCAAGGAGCAAATGTTATGGAGCAAAGAGGAGCTATTATGCTGAGGAGCCAGGGAAAGCACTCCCCTTTGAAATCCACAGGAGCATTGCATGACCAAATGTGCAGAAACAAATCTCTATTGGCTCATGGCTTGGAGAAATCGGTCATGCCATTGGCTGTTCAGTGTTGGGGTTGGGGAATAAAAGCCTTCTGTGGAAAGCCAGGGTGAGTGCAAAGCCATGAAGCCTAGTCATGAAGGCTCTGGGGTCTTCGAGTTGAGCTTGTGTGCTTCTCTTCCACTTACGAAGAGACTCGACCCTTCTGAACCTCAACTTCCTTGCCTGTAAAATGGGGATCGTGATTAAATAAGATGGCGCATCAAATGCCTGAAGTATAGGAAATGCTCAAAAACATTATCATTTTTTTATATTGCCCCCCTCGCCTCTCTCTTTGAAAGTCACAATCCAAAAATCTATTTTATACAAAAGTTAACATTAAGAGAAAGGAGATATCAAAGCCACTCACACAAGCTTGCCTTTTCACATGTATATGGGCACCTGTTGGATTGTGTTGGACACACGTCAGATGTCCCGGAGGAAGCTTTGTAATGTGAGGACAGCTTTGAACATGGCCAAGCAGGGAGACAAGGCCAAGTGAAATTCTGCGCCTTTTACCCTGAGCAACGCAGACAGAATAACAAGGAAGAACAAAGTCATGTTGTACTTGGTGTCTCTCTTCCTGGTGGCTTTTGTGTGGTTTCCTTGGAAGGTTTTACCCTGGTATTTCTCAGAAATAGCACCGTTATTTGGGATGATTACAGGCAATCACCAGTTCCCAGAGAAGGAACTATGTTTGGCTCGCTGACTGGCTGCTCCCCAGGGCCCGGCTGGGGAAAGGTACAGCTGACTTGTTGTTTACCACGTATCAGGTCTTGTAAGATCCAGGAAGAATGGCCCGGGAGCCTTTGGAGAGACTGGCCAAGAAGGATGGCTTGTGAGGGGGGAACCCACGCTCTCATTTGAGAGTCAGAGTGAGTTTGACAGTGGGACATCAACCCATCCAACAGAAGAGCAAACCTGATAGCAGGCTCACCTGACAGACGGTGAAGGCACAAATGTCTCTTAAAATCCATGTTTGAAATCAATGAGTATTAAGAACTCACAGGAGAGCATCTGAGTTCAGAGGAGAAGTCTTTCTTGGAAATCTTGAAGCCACACTGTCCAGTAAAGTAGCCACCAGCCATGTGGTGACTACTGGGCACCGGAAATGTGGCAGGTCCGAGTTGAGATGTGTTATAAAATGCATGATTTCACAGACTTAGTATAAAAAAGTGACATATCTCATTAATTTTTTGTGGTGATTCCATATGGAAGTGATAATATTTTAAGTATATGGGTTAAACAGAATATATTCTTAAAATTAATTGTACTTGGTTATTTGTTTTTTGCCTTTTTTAGTGTGGTTACTAGACATTTTAAATACATATTTGGCTCACATTAAGTTCCTGTCAAACAGTGGGACTTTAGAATTTCATGTATAATTTTTATCCCTATTCATAACTCCAGTTACCATTTACCTCCGCTCATACCCTAGTTATGATGATCTCAGGCTACTGAGACCAACACTCATCCAGAACTTTTCCACCCCAGGGCTTTCTGCTCTGACCACTCACTCTCCCTAGGCTGCTCACTCCCCAGACCCTCTCATGTCTGACTCCTTTCTCAGCTTTCTGATCTTTTCTCAAATGCCCTCCCTCTAGAAAGGCCTGCCCTGACCACACGTTGATCACATCAATCTGTTCTGTTGTCTTTATAGCACTTGTTGGTATTGATTGCCTTCCCAACTAGACTGTGAGCTCCATGAGAAAGTCTACTGTGTTCGTCTCTCTGTTACTGCCTTCAGAACAGTGCCCAGCTCATTGCTGGCCTGCAATAAATATTTCCTGAATGGCTAAATGCATTAGCCTTAAACCTGATGGAGACTGGCTTCTATTCTCAGAAAACACAGGACTAAGTGAGTTCCAAGGACAAAAATGTCGGCAAATGGAGCCGTCATATTACTGCCATGAGCCCTTTGTTGCATTTCATTGTGTGTACTGCTAAGGAAATAACCCAACAGAGATAGAAAAAACAAGATAACCTCAAAGCTGAGACACAATGTTTACTGGTAGCAAAATGGCTGTTGAAAGGACTGCTCCTTTGTACTCTTCTGTTTTGTTTTGTTTTGTTTTGTTTTTAAAAAAAAAAAACATTCTAAAGACTGTGATTATGGGTAGGATCAGGGCATATATTTCTAGCTGTGGAAGACCCTAAGTGAAAAGATAGTATGAGTCCAGGGCACATGTTTACAGAGGCTTTTAAAGGGAGACTGACCTCTTCATACAATGCTAGATTACAACGTGGCTGTAGACCACTGCGTGGGGCAGATGCTTGTTTTTGTTTGTATATATCCTATAAATGTGTGTGGGAAAGTCAAATGCATTCCAAATGGTTAACCTTGACTGCTTCAGGATTGTGGCGAGGGTAGGATAATAAGACACTATAAATAGTTTCTTCATAG
Source organism: Myotis myotis (assembly GCF_014108235.1). Classification (NCBI taxonomy): domain Eukaryota; kingdom Metazoa; phylum Chordata; class Mammalia; order Chiroptera; family Vespertilionidae; genus Myotis; species Myotis myotis. The sequence continues at coordinate 16,172,673 of NW_023416368.1, read as the reverse complement.
ACCTCCAGGTTGTTTTATTTCTTGAAAGGACCATGGAGAAATTTTTGTACTTTCAAAAATAAATAAAGTAGATTTTAGAAAGAAAATTTAAACAGAAATACCAGAAAGCTTCCCTGTACTTGATAGGAGGCACTTCTCACATTTTGAAGTTTTTTTTTTAATTAGTTCTGTGCCCAGCTACTAAATAAAGTACAGGCCAGCAAACAATCTGGGTATCAAAAAATGAGAGGTAAAGACTGATCTCACTTCTGGCCAATTCGATGATGCCATGGCTCTCTGAATACCACCAGCCAAGTGCACTCATATATCACAACTCTCTTGTCATAGGACTTCTGAACCTCTTTAATTGAGAGGGTATCCTTTATTGAGGGCAACTATTATAAACAATGTAATTACACCTTTTTCTCCTAATCAACCCTTAAAAGGTAGGTGTTATTATTCTCACTTATCAGATATGGAGATTGAAGTTTAGGGAGGTTGGTAAATTGTCCAAGATCATGAACCTAGTTAGAATCAGAGCTCAACTTTGAACCTAGTCCTTTCTAAGCTTTTACCTAGTTCATCACCACTTGTTGTCTCTTTGTAAGGGATGAGGTGTAATGAAATGTTTCTCCACTGGTTCCACAGATGAATTAAACTTTAATTTCAACAGAAGCCTAATTCTAGGCTCCTGTGAAAGGTTTCTGATCTCAAAAAGCTTTTCCCTAACTGGCCTTCCATGAGCCCCAATAGTCCATTAATAGAATCAGTCCTATTGGGTACCATCCCCTGGGATCCACTCTCCAAGGACAAGGACCCTCACAAACAGGTAACATGTAACATCATTATAAATCATGAAGACCATCGTGTGAATTAGTTTTCAAGGAAATATATCTAACAAGCTTCTAAATGAAAGAGACAAATGGGCCAGTAAGATTTTCTGGGGGTGTGGTGAAGGGAGAGTTATAGAGCAGATTCAGGAACATGCTACAGGGCTGTCATTGTGGGACTGTGGACAACTAAGGGACACGGAGAAGCCAGATGTAGAACAGAAAGATACTACTAAAGGTATACATCAACATCCAGATCAGGCCTGAGCTAATTACTGACTTAATAAGGCTATGGATAGACACAAAGCAGAGAAAACTGGCACATGTGTGACTGGTTTCCCGTAGACTTTGCTACCCATCCCAGGTTCAAGTTCTGCAAATGCTGCCGTTTGTCACAAGCTCACAGAAATGTAAGACACCGTGCTCCATGAGTGGAAATCAGTCACCTCATCAAGAAGACAATTCAAAGAGCATGTTCTCCTAGGACTCTGCTCAGTGTCCTGCTCAGACAATGAGGCCAAGGAGTCGCTTCTGGATATTTGGAGGGTTGGTTTACAAACCTAATGGATCTTACCTAGTAATGGATTTCCGGAAGTAACCTGGATAAAAATATTGTCTGCTCTCTTTTTAAATGGGGTGTGCTTTCCCCTCCCACAGAAAAAGCGCACCTTGAAGGGCTCTATTGAACTCTCCAGGATCAAATGTGTCGAGATTGTGAAAAGTGACATTAGCATCCCTTGCCACTACAAGTATCCTTTTCAGGTAAGTCATCGTGCCTGAGGGCACCAGTTCCTCATACCTTATATATGATGGTTGAAAGTCTCAGTCATTGTAACAGAAGATGAGACAGGGGTGACTCTGGTCTAGCATTAGAACTTAGACAAACGGAAGGAAACAGCTGCTGTGTTCTGTCGATCAATTACACATTCATTCATTCATTCATTCATTCAACAAAGATGACAAAATCTTGAAAAAATTGTCATTCCTCATTCTCCTTTTCCTTATGTCTTTCCTACCTCAAGGAAAGTCGTGGGGGAGGGAAAAAAAAACTAGCAAGGGCCCCAAGCCTAATGTTCTTTAAGAGTAGTTTAGTCATGACTTGGGGTGACCAATTGCAACTCTTGGTTAGCAATTGCTTGGGGGTGCTGAGGTTAAAAGGGATCAGATTTTGCCATCTGAGAACTAGCCGGCATTATGCTGTCCAATACAGTAGCCACTAGCCACATCTGATTGTTTACATTTAAATGTGAATTTGTTTAAATTAAACTATTAAAAATTCAGCTCTGAGTCACATTGGACACATTGAATGAACATTTTACATGTTCAATAGCCACACATGGCTAGTAGCCACAGGTGATAGAATATTGCAATCACTGCCGAAAGTTCTATTGGAAGAGCTTTCTGTCCAGGTGATAGGAAGTTCTATAGGGCAGAGCAGGTGGAGGGTATCTTTAGCCTTTAGGTCATGATATTGCCTACATCTTATTACCACTCTTGGCATTTGTAGCTCTCCAGGAGTGGGTAAGTCCTTGAACATCCTTGGGTATCATTCTTGTTTGACAATCTGGGTGGCATAAAAACGGACTTCTGTCATACTAGAAAGGTGACTTCCCTGGGGTTGGAATTTTTAGGGCTAAAAGTAAAAGGAATAACGTGTATTTTCCTGTCATTAAAATTCCAATTACAAGTGAGTGCAAGACAAAAACTGGTAAAATTCAAAGAAGTTCTGTAGTTTACTTAATAGTTTTGTACCAGGGTCAGTTTCCTGGTTTTGAAAATGTGCTGTGATTACATAAAAGGTTGTCACTGGGGAAAGGTGGGTGCAAAGTACACAGGAACTCTGTACTATTTTTGGAACTTCTTGGGTGTCTTACATTGTTTCAGAATGAGAAGTTCTTAAAATCCCAATTAAACATTTGTCATCTGCTAAGGTAATATCTTACTCTTTCATATGCCAGAAAGACTTTCTTTCCTGAAAAATCAACATGAGAAATAAAGGTGCTGTCAAGAGAACTCTTTCTTCAGCTGTTTTAATTTAGTGATGGCTTAACTGGTGACAAGCAGCCTAAGCTGTGGAGGTTCACTCTGTGTCTGGACAGCACCCCAAAGTCTGAATGAAAAGGACACTGGTCCCCCGATCATCCAGAGTTTGCTTTTTGGACAACAAACACTGAGACCCCACTCTTAGCCCAGGAAGCCAGATGGGCCTGCTGTCAGTCATCCCTCTCCAGCCACACCACTCACCTTGAACTCTGTGTGTGTCTCCAGGTTGTGCATGACAACTACCTCCTGTATGTGTTTGCTCCAGACCGTGAGAGCCGGCAGCGCTGGGTGTTGGCCCTTAAAGAAGGTAATTAACCTCCTGTGTGGCTGGGTCCTGAGATCCCTTGATCCTCTAGCAGGCTTGGGTTCCACAGTAGAATAAAGGGCAGCTGAGGGTCAAAAATTTCTTCCTTTTGGTGTTGCTGGAAGGTCCAAACCTTTCACTCTGGGCCCAAATGGTAACAACCAGTATAGTGCAGGGTCAGAAAATCCAGCCCACCACTGGTTTTTGGTTTAAGGTTCCAAGCTAAGGATGATTTTTTTTTTAATGGTTTCATTTTACAGGGTTATAGAAGTACCTACATAATGTATCAAATCTGCCTGCTGATGAGCAACCTAAAATATTTACTATTTGTCCCTTTAAGAAAAAAGTTGGCTGTCTCCTGGTTTGGGGTGAAGAATAAGAGCATGGACCCGCCAGTTAGATGACCTGGACTTGAGTCCTGGCTCTGCCACTTGCTAGCCATGTGTGCCTGAGCAACTTCCTCCACTGCTCTGTGCTTCAGTTTCCCCATCTATTTTTAAAAGGGGGTGTAGGAGGGAATAATAATAGTGCCCGCCTTCAGAACTGCTGTCAGTAAAGCCCTTGGAGCTAGCTGGCCCAGAGCCAGCGCCCAATAAATGTTAACTAGCTTTAAACGCTGTCAGACCAGCAGCAAGGGTATTTCTTAAGGCTCACCTTTCTGAACGCATAATTAGAAACAGCACAGCGTTTGGGTCCATGTGATGTGGAGCCAGGCTGCTAAGGTGAAAATCCCAGCTCTGCCAATTACTAATGTGTGACTTGGAGCAAGTTCCTTGACCTTTCAGTGTCTCCATTTCTCAGCTGTGAATTCTGACTGGTAACACCCATAAGGTTATTGTGAGAATTAAATGGCTTAGGACACGGCAGATGCACAGGACAAAACCAAAAGGGAGCACGCAATCGGTGTTTCTATTATTATTATTATTTAGCTTGAAGCCCTGGTTTTACAGGAGAATGGGGTTCAATTATTAATCTGTCTCTAAGTAGCTATGGGGACTCATGGTAAGCAAGCTATTGGAAATCTCAGTAGCCACAATGCCCCTCTCTGAAAAATGAGAATAAAAATGGGAGTCTTATCTTCTCCCAAGGTTAGTGTGAGTCTCAACTGGTATATGAACAGGCAAGTGCTGGGTAAATTGGAAAGTGCTCTCAAGTATAACAGCCACAGAACAAACATGAGAAGTAATCAAAAGGGCTCAAACTGTGATCATTGCCCTTCTCCCTCTGGGAGAGGCTTTTACTCATAGGATGCTAAAACTAGGAGAAGCATGAAAGACAGTCCATCTAGTTCTCCAGCTTTTATACTGTGGTTTTTTGTGTTTTTTTTTTCAACAATAGAGTCTTCCCCCCACCTCACCATAACCTTACTTTATTTTTTTTAAATATATTTTTTATTGATTTTTTACAGAGAGGAAGGGAGAGGGATAGAGAGTTAGAAACATCGATGAGAGAGAAACATTGATCAGCTGCTTCTTGCACACCCCAAACTGGGGATGTGCCCACAACCAAGGTACATGCCCTTACCAAGGTACATGCCCTTGGCCGGAATCGAACCTGGGACCTTTCAGTCCGCGGGCCGACGTTCTATCCACTGAGCCAAACCGGTTAGGGCCATAATCTTACTTTAAAGCCACAGATCTAGAAGGGATAAAAGCAAAGTTGCTGTGGTTGAAAGTGGGAGAGATAGAAAGGGGGAATCCCAACTACTCAGTCTTCCCATTACCCTAAGGCAGTGGTCGGCAAACTGCGGCCCCTTGAGTGTGGCTCTTCCACAAAATACTACATGCGTATAGTGCGATTGAAATGTCGTGGCCACACTGAAGGGGCCAAAGAGCCACATGTAGCTCACGAGCCGCAGTTTGCCGACCACTGCCCTAAGGCACTTTGTGGGGCCCACTGAACCAATCTAACAACCTCATTGTACACTGGGGAAACTGAGGCTCGGACAAGGGTTTTGCCCAACCTAAGGACATATAACTAATCCAAGACAGAGCCAGAGATCTGCTGATACAACATGCACTCCTGCATACATGTATATGCCTGGGAAAAGGGACATTTTTCTGACTATTCTGAGTACTAGTCACTCAGTTCACACAGGTGGGTCCAATCTCAAGTTAGTAGTCCTCTATAGACTGATCTGGAAATAACTCTTCTGCTGGTGTCAACTCCTTTCAGAAACGAGGAATAATAACAGTTTGGTGTCCAAGTATCATCCTAATTTCTGGATGGATGGGAGGTGGAGGTGCTGTGCTCAGCTGGAGAAGCTTGCAGTGGGCTGCACCCAGTACGATCCAACCAAAAATGGTAAGACACTGGGAATTCCCTTTCTTCTTTGTAAAATGCATGACCTCACTATTGGTAGGAAGTAAAAGCTCTCAGCTTCTCCGACATCAGGGGTGTTGGAGACCTGATGCAAAATTCTACATTTTTAGAAATTTCAGAGGAAAATCACCAGCCTTTACTATCGGGTCTGTTGATTTTTTTCCATCTCTATACCTCCTCCTACTCAAAGGGTGGTCCTTGGATCAACAGCATCAACATCACCTGAGAGCTAGTTAGAAATGCAAATTCTCTGGCCCCATCCCTGGTCTTCTGGATCAGAATTTGTATTTTAACAAAATCCCCAGGAGATTAATATGCACAGTAATGTTTGAGAAGCACTGCTATAACTTTCAAGTTAGCAAATTTGAATGCATGGTCTACTTAAATCTTAAATTTTAGGAACACCTTAAGAGGTATATAATATTTTTTTTATTATTGTTTAAAGTATTACATATGTCTCCTTTTCTCACATTGACCCCTCCCAGGCCACTCTCACCTCCCCCAGGACACGCCCCCACCACCCCAGTGTCCGTGACCATTGGTTATGCTAATATGTATGCATACAAGTCCTTTGGTTGATCTCTTACCTCCCCCCATTATATTTATTTTTTATAGAGTCATCACATCACACAAGTATTAATTACACAAGTTCAACTCTATACACTTGGAGAGGGAAGAAAGTAAAAACAAAACAACAGCTCTCTGGCTCCTCCCCACTTCCCCTTCAAACTTGCCCTGGCCCTCCGCAATGTCAGAGAAAAGGAGGCCACAGCTTATATGCAAAGTGAAAACAAAAGAAACTGTTGTTTGGCCTGCGAAGTCAAGGGCTCAGATCCTGGGGATGAGGGTGCAACTCGATTTTACTTTATGTGATGACTTGGAGACCTGAACTCCCAATAAAGTGCAGCTCCACTCTGATACACTTTTATATGCAATATGCTCCCGTTTCTGGGGTAGAGGATGTGATGTTAAAGAAAGAGGGGACTGAGGGTTCAGGATGCTCAAGGTTACACAGCGAGGAAGTGTTCTGCAAAGCCACTGTTGAATAGGAATGATGGAATTTTTTGCTCCCATTCCCCTCACCTCTCAACCTCTTAGCCCAATTACCTTTTCTCATCTGTCAATTTTTTTTTTTTTGCACTAAAACCTAATACCTCAGATTGACAACTCAAGGCGGATGTGTTAAATGTGACACATGGCTGGATTTTCTGTGGCTTCCTGAGTCATAGCCCATTTTAGTACCAGTTTAGAAAACACTGCTTCTCACCCTCCACCTTGGAAGAGAAAGTTCAAGGTTACCAGTCCCTTGGCCCAGAATAATACTGTTTATCTAATTTTAGAAATCAATGATCCTCTGCATTAGCCCTGTTGACCATACTCATGAAGATGATGAGTATTTAATGAAAAGGAAACGGAAGGTTTTATGTGGGTGGAATTGACCACAATGACAGGGTGGCATGGGCTGGCCTCAGGGAGTGAAAACCCTTCCCAACGCCAGAAATCTGGTGTCCAAATTCCTGCCAGCACCTTGCTGTGGACCCCCAGATGAGTCACTTGGCCATTGAAGGACCCTAACATCTTTATCTGTGAAATGGTCAGGGAAGCTTTAGGGGGCCTACGCTGAAATATTCTCTAAGCCCCTTTCCATTTTTGAAATGCTTTGAATCTGTGTTTCCATTTGCTGTTTCCACCATGCATGTCACAGCTGTATCGGTTCAGGGTGAGCAGTGTTTCCCTCCGCTGAGTGGTGGACACATGACTGAGGTGTGAGAACCATCGGAATAACTCACCAGATGACACCTGGGAGGCTGGTCATGCTGAGCTTCTCCCCACATGAACCCAGGGCAGTCACTTTGCCAATGGTCCTGCTTCTGCATTGCCACCTAGATCATGTCCCCACCTGACCATGCTTTCTTTATACTCTTTTAGACTTGTTTTAAATAGCTATGCACCACGGCTTTGACAGAGCTAAGAGAAGAGTCTGAGAACATACCACGCTGTGCACACAGCACATGATCGTTAGCTTTGGGTGAAGTCTCATAGGATTCCTGTGTTGGGCACACGTACAGGGAAGGGTCCAATTCCACAGACCTCTGGGGTGAAAAACACTTGGAGGGGTGAGTCCCAGCCCCATCACTTCCTTGCTATGTGACTTCACATATGTTACTTAACCTATCTGCATCTCTCTGAGTCAGTTTTCTCATCTATAAAATGGGGACAATGATTATAAGTAGCTACTTTGTGGGGTTGTTGGGAGACTTGGGTTATGCAAAGCTCTTAGCACAGCTTCTGGCACTTACTGAGCTCTCCATAAATAGCCATTTTGTCTATTAATCTTTCTTATCTGTGGACAGAAGAATGAAGCTGAGATATAGTAGTATGTGTATGTATGTCTGGGAAGCAGGAGAGGTGATTGAGTAAAAATGGACCCTGCTGTACCCAACCCACAGCAACACTTATTTTTGCAACCAAAACTGGCCTTGATCTCACCACATACCAACTTCACACAGAGGGCAAGGAAGGAAGGGAAGAACAAGGCCAGAGGAAGAACGAGATCAGTCACAGAATGTTCAGGGCCAGAAGGGCCCAAGGCCACACAGCTGGTATGTGGTGGAGCTGGGGTGAGAATGCCAGTCTCCTGGCTCCAAGTTCAATGCTGAGTAAGAAGCATGCTTCCTATTATGTCAGTTTTCCCTCTTCTCTGTGAATTGCATACCCAATGCCCAACCCTGCCCGTGCTCAAGGAGTTAGCACAAAAGGAGGTGAACCTCCTCTTACCACATCCCTGACACAGGCTGCCCAACATCAAGTCAGCCTCATGCAGAGATGAGGAACTCACCATCTACTTATGCATCCCAGTCCCCTCTTATCTCTGATTGTTAGAGAAATCTTTGAATTGAGCAGAAGCCTGTGAACGGCCTCTTATATGCCACCCATACACACACACTTGGTCCATGGATTCCAGGCCTGACTTTCCAGGGTCTGAAAAGAGAAATACTGAGAGATGGGGAAAGAGATGAAAAGAAAGAGAGAGGAAGAAAGAGAAAGAATAGAGAAGAAAGAAGGACAGAAGGAATGGAGAGAGGAGAGATCAAGAAAGGTGTTGGTGTGTGCTGTGTGGAGGAGGCAGCAAAAACACATACTCAGAGGCCCTAAGGTAACTAAAAGTGGATTTCAGCCTTGGTGGCCGCCCCCCCTCCCACCTCCTCCTCTAGCCCACAACAGCATCAGGAAGCCAGTGAGTCACTGCCCCCCTGAGTCAGCAATTCCTACTCCTGGGCTTAGCAGGTGCCATCGTGGAAGTCTCCAGGAAGGACACAAGCCTAATCCCTGTCACAACCTTGGGGTTAGGCTTTGCCTGGGAACACAGAAAAAGAGGCCTGGAATATTGGCTTCCAGAAGTTCCTGGTGTCTCCTAGAACGACATGGCGAACCAGCAGGCTGAGGGAGATACAACAGAGGTTCTACCAGGGTCGGTCTTTGTATTTCTGTGTCTCACCGGCTCTTTCTGCCCCTTTCTCCTGCTGTTCTCCTCAAAGAGGGCCCCTTTTCTCTGAAAAGCCCCCGACAGCTCACCTCCGGTTGGGGATGTTCAGTTTTAGGCTCATTTTCTTTTTCTGTTTTTCTCGTTTCAGCTTCAAAGAAGCCTCTTCCTCCTACTCCTGAAGACAACAGGGTGAGTGAAACCTTTAGCGCCGAGTGAGGGTGGGCCCACTGCTGCGGGCTGCTTGACTGGCATGTTCCCACCTGCATTTTTCCTGCGTGCCCAGATTCCTCAGACCCTCTGTGAAGGCAATACCAGTAGAGTGTCGTGCTTCAGCTGAACTCAGCACACTGGGCCTGGCAGTTGGGCCTGAACTGTCTCATGGGTCTGTCCATGTAAATGGGCCACTGAGCTGCTAAAGCTTCACCTCACTTTGCCCACTCAACAAACACTGTATTAAATGCTGTGTCCAGCCACCTGACTACTTTGGAGTATAATAGCCGCTCACATCTACGTAAACTTGCATATTTACTCCGTGTAAAATTGCATATTCGTTCTACATAAAGGCACTTTGGAAGCATATATTTGATATTACTTTATATTCTTTATAGCACTTCCGCACTTTTACTAGTTCAAAACTCACTAGGAGTTCGAGCTGCTCAAGAGAGGTAGCGCTTCATTCTCTTCCTAACGCTTGGGAAATCAAGTCCCAAGAGACGTGTTGGGACTCTCCCAAGGCCATTCAGACACTTGGGAGTCAAACCAGTAGGCTGCAGAGTTTCTGGTGGGGTGGTCTCTAATTTGAGTGGTGGTTCTCAAAGTCTAGTCCATGGACCAGCGGCATCAACATCACTTGGGAGCTTGTTAGAAATTCAATGCGGACACTCAGGCCCCTCCCCAGACCTACTTCATTAAAATCCTGGGGAAGAGGCCCAGCAATCTGCATTTTAACAAAGCTCCAGGTGAGTCTGAGGCACACTGAAGTTTGAGAAACACTGGCCAAGATTTCAGTGATATTGAGTCAACTCTGGGGAAGCTATTTAGTCAAGAAGACAAAAAAAAAAAAAAAAAAAAAGGAGAAAGATCAGCCTGCCCCTTATGATCATATCAATACCAAACACCACATTTTAGTACTTGCCCTTTAATTCCAAAACCTACTGATTCTGCTTCCTCACTGCTCTTCCCAAAGGATCAGCTCTGCTGCTTCCCTCCACATGGTGACATTTCAGAAACTGGCAGCGTCCTCATAAGAGAAGTTTTAAATCGCTCAAAACCTCAGGCTGGTTTTTAGATCTGTGTCATCGGCCTCACCCCTCACAACAGGAAAGCAGTGTGTTAAGTTATAGCAGAAAATGAGCTCTTCTCCCTCTTTTTTTCATTGATCTTCTAAAAATATTTCACCACATCTCTTGAAGACATGGGTCGGAATCTCACCACCCTGGCACGCAGATGGTTTCCCCCCCAGTCTCACCTAAACCCACACACCTCTACGCCTTAAGCTGGTTTGCCCTTGTCTGATTTTCACTATCCATGAAGGTGAAGGACAGAAAGCACTGCCCACCCTGCTCTCCTTGGATTCTGCCACTTGGCTCTTGAAGACTTTTCAGAGCACATGGCCTTTGCAGTCGTTGTTCTACTTTCAACCACAGGTTTAAATCCATTGCAACATTTCTTACCTTGAGCCACTTGAATTTACTTCTCCCTTCACTTATGTGCTCTGTCCCCTAACGGGTGACAGCATCTTGAATGGGCATCTAGAGGTGCTATATGTATTTTTTAACCAGTCTGAGCTAACAGGCCTGATGCTCTGTGTGAGAGAGACTGTGGAATAATCATATCCCGCCTTTACCTCCAGATGCCCTTGACACAACTCCTTCTTCTTAGGGCAAAAGCCTCAGGCCCATCAACTCTACTTCAAGGAACCCAATGTACCACTTCACAAGCTTCATAAATAGCTAGGCTTCAAATTCCATTCTGGACACAGCTGGGATCACACACAAAAAAAAAAATTCTTTTTTTTTTCTTCCTTTTTAAGCACTAGTATTTTTATGCTATCAAATACTTCAAGGACTCAGAGAATTTTTGACTTTTATAACAACAAATCTCATTCTAGCCGGTAATCGCAATCTCTTCCCTAATTAACTCTCTCACTAAATTTGCCAACCCGCAGCATGTGTGCCCATCCTGGACTTGTCAGCCTTACAGTCTCTTCTTCATGTCCTCAATCTCTCATCCTAAGAAAGGTATTAAAAAGTAGTGACAGACCTGACTGGTTTGGCTCAGTGGATAGAGTGTCGGCCTGTGGACTGAAGGGTCCCAGGTTCGACTCCAGTCAAGGGCATGTACCTTGGTTGTGGGCACATTCCCAGTAGGGGGTGTGCAGGAGGCAGCTGATCAATGCTTCTCTCTCATCGATGTTTCTAATTCTCCATCCCTCTCCCTTCCTCTCTGTAAAAAATCAACAAAATATATATATTTTTTTAAAAAGTAGAGACATAGGCAACAGAGCCCATAAGAAGGGAGCCCGTGTACTATAGTGGAAAGAGCATTAAGACTAATTCAAGTGCTAAACTGAGTACATGCATTACTCCATCTGGGCCTCAGTTTCCCCATTCTAAACAAAAGAGTGAATTGCATGACCTCTAAGAGGAATTCCAGCTTATGATTCTATGGATCTGGACAAACCCACAAATCAAATCAGAGAAGCATGGGCTAAACGATTTAGTGTTGGCTGTATCACCTTCACCAAGAATGTCATGCTTCCAGCAGAGAGGCTGCAACATGTGACATAGTACAAATGGAGAAATCAGCAGGCTTTTGTGAAATGTGAGTGGCTACTTGGAATTCACTGTGGTCGGAATTCACCTCGTAGAATGGGAGGGGTGATGAATTCCAGGTATTGAATGTCCTTGTGTCATATTCAGTACCGTGATCCTAACACATAAAGAGAGACAACTAGAGAAAGGCAATTGTCTCAGAGAATACCCCAGTGGATTGTAGGAACTGGTGTTTGACCTGGCACCCTCCCAGGAGCAAGTTATAGCTCAGGGACTTGCTGACCTCGCTCTGCAGTTTACCTCCTTCCTACATCTTTGTTTGATTTTGTCTTCTTCCTCCAGCGATCACTTCAGGAGCATGAAGAAACCCTGGTCATTGCCTTGTATGACTACCAAACGAACGACCCTCAGGAACTCACGCTACAGCGCAATGACGAGTACTACCTGCTGGACAGCTCTGAGATTCACTGGTGGAGAGTTCAGGACAAGAATGGGTAAGGCCTCTCTGGTTGCTGTCCAGCGTTTGAGGTGAGGTAGTTTGTCCTGCCCCTCAACAGGACCACGGCACTGAGTTAGGAGAGGAGAGCAGCAGTAGAGGAAGTGGAAGGAAGTCATTGAGGGGTGTCTTTCCGTTTCTCAGAAGTGGCTGGGAGGCAGTCACTTGCTATGCTTGCCCCCTGCACCCCATCAAGCACTCCGGGGCCCCCAAACTCATCTAACAATCTCCTGGGTTTTTCTATTAACATCCACCATTTGGGAGGCTGACAATTTATTCCACAAAGAAGCACTATTGTGCCTATATGGGAAGGCTGTACTAGACACAGGTTCAAGACTGCCTGGCTCTCCAAACAGCAGTGGAACCTACTCAGAAGTCCATCTCTTCAACCAACTGACATTTCATTAGCACCTGAAGTGCCAGGAAATTTCTTCTCCTAGGTCTCACTTTCCCAAATGACAGTTTACCCTTTGTTCAGGGGCCTGTAGAAAGGCTCAACTCTACACTTCAAAGGGATATGAAGAGGACACCCCAGAGGCCAGTCGGCATATGGGAATTTCCCCGTTTGCTCTGTAATAGTGCGATATCATGGAAAGTACACAAGGTGGCAAGACAGAAGAGTTGCACTTTAATGTCAGCTGCTCCTGTTGCACAGGACTTTGGAAAAAGTCCCTTAACCTTTGTGAATGTATTTCCTCATCTGCAAAATGCAGACTATAATATCAGCTTTATTTATTGATGGGAGGGAGAGAGGGAGGGAGGGAGGGAGAGAGAGAGAGAGAGAGAGAGAGAGAGAGAGAGAGAGAGAGAGAGAGAGAGACTTGTTGTTCCAGTTATTAATGCATTCTTTGGTTGATTTTTGTATGTGCTCTGATCTGGGGATTGAACCCACAGCCTCAGAATATCAGGACAGTATTCTAACCAACTGAGCTACCCGGCCAGGCCTGATAATATCAGCTTTGACTATCTCAGAATTTTGAGAAAAATCAGTGAGATGATGAAAGTGAAAGGTCTTCGTAAATTCTATATCCACAGACGAGTGAAGATAATTATCATCATAGTGTAGAGAACTCCACTTTGGTTGGCATGTTAAAACTCAGTCATTCTACTTGAAAGCAAAAATAGTATTTGACCTATTATTATAATTGTAAACATATGGTGTGGCAGGAACAGATATTAAGAGAGATATAAAAGAAATAGCAAATTTCAGAACAAGCTGACTCCTACCACTTGGCACTGACTACCGTGAGCACGGGGTTAGGGAGGCTTCTGTGGCTGGAAGTCCAATTCTCCAAAGAAAGCGCATCGTGACTGACTAGCTCTGTCAGCCGTGGGCACAGGCCATGAGATCATCATCCCGTGATGGACAGCCCCATTCTTGCTTTCTTCAAACCTCAAAGCAATTCTGTGAAATAGATTACACATTCCCCATAAGCATCATCCCTCGATTGAAAAATGGCAAAACACTTTACGAAGTAAAAAGCAAGAAACTGTCGGCCATCTTTTGATAGACTGGCAGAGTCTGGAGGGATTGTATGTGTAATCTAGTTTAGGTCCCTTATTGCAGGTACAGAGTCAGAGGCCGAGAGAGTGAAGGCACACTGTTCTCACCTTGTGGTATGAAAGGCAATCGCGAATGTGAATGTAAAAGTGCTTTGGAAAGCACAAAGCTCCACACAATTGTGAAGTATTTGGATGCGCTTATTCGTCCCTTAATCTGTATGTCTTTGTTTATGCAAAATTATTTAGTCCTGCTCAAAAGGGATGCCCGTCCCCAAATCCAACATGACTTGTTCCTTTTTTCTCATGTTTTACCATTTATGTCTGAAGGAGCTCAATTAACAAAGAATATTAGGGAGGCTTTGAATTAAAACTTACAATGCTGACTGGCAGTATTTTTTGACACCTGTGGTTGGATAGTAATTTTTTAATATTTTAATTATTTTGGTTTCCTGACTGTAGCAAAATAGCATTAAAGTGGAAAAGATACTGATTATCAAATGCAGAAAAAGTTTCCTTATAGAAAATAGAGACCACACATTGACCTTTTTTTTCCAGTAGAGGAACTTTCACGCTGAGGAGAGAACAGCAAGCAGCATGTTTTAACTAAAATAGTGGTGTTTTATTTAGTATGGTTCATGTTTCAGTAGTGAATCTATTGCCTTTAACAGATAGATTGTTGTTATTTTTTAGCAATGTTTTTATTCTCAAACTTCAAAATCTCTTGTCAGGAATGCCAAATAATGTGAGACTCTCCCAACTCTAAGGGACTTTTAGCAAATTAAACTTATAGAATGGAGATATGAAAATTAGTCCTCTATTAGTCTAAACCAGCAGTTCTCAACCTGTGGGTCGCGACCCCTTTGGGGGTCGAACGACCCTTTCATGGGGTCGCCGAAATACATCCTGCATATCAGATATTTATATTACCATTCATAACAGTAGCAAAATTACAGTTATGAAGTAGCAATGAAAATAATTTTATGGTTGGGGGTCACCACAACATGAGGAACTGTATTAAAGGGTCGCGGCATTAGGAAGGTTGAGAACCACTGGTCTAAACACTGATTTCCCCTTTCACAGACACGAAGGATACGTACCAAGCAGCTATCTGGTGGAAAAATCTGCAAATAACCTGGAAACCTACGAGTAAGATATTTTATTTATTTTTAAAAAATACGGTACTAAGGAGTCCTCCTTGGTTTAGAAACAAATTGTTGGTTGATGATAAAATCACCAGGCATTTTCTCTTCTTGACCTGCTTTCTTCTCCTCATCCCTAAGTAGCAGCAGAAGGACATTTTATATAGGAGAAGGGGAGGGGGGCGTGTTCTCACCTGCCCTTTTACCAAGAGGATACTTCTCAGATGCCTATGCAGATTGTAGGAAAGGAAAAGGTTCTGAGAGTCCGAGAATATTGGTCTTAACTGAGAACGAAAAAAATGCTATGAACACTGGTTCAAATACAAACTGATTCAAAACATGGTTTCATACATCCAATACCAAAATAGCAGACAAATAGGTATTAAATATCTGCTTAGCTTGTGTTGTTTGTTCCAAGCTATCATTTAGAAGAGCCCACATGGGTATTATTTTAGTGGAACTACTTAGAGTTTAATACAATCAAATTGCCGCGTCCAGGGTACTCACCATACGTACATAGATTTCCTGGCTCAGCTGCTGAAAGGCCCAGAAGCAACAACACCAAAGTAGCAGTGTGCACACTGGATCTTGGTTTGTAAACCACACTTCCCCCTCTACAGACCAGGAGTTCTTGGAGGAACGAATTGTGGATTCAGAGGTGGGGCACTAGTAATCCTGGATTGGCTCTTGAATCATTAAAAAATCAGCTGTAATACACATTATTGGGACAATTGATGAACACTGAATAAGGTCTGATATTAAATAATAGTATTGTATCACTGTTAAATTTCCTGATTTGGATAATTGCATTATGGTTATATAAATGTATACTCTATTTCTTCGAAATACATACTGAAGTCATTAGGAATAAAAGTCTATTTTCAAATGGTTCAGAAAAATATAGATTTATCTATCCAGAGACACTGGTAAAGCAAATGTAAACAATTGGTTCCTCTGGGGGAAGTGTATATGGGAGTTCTTTTATAGTGTCTTACAACTTTTCTATACCCTTGAAATTATTTTAAAAAAAATTCTTTTTAAGTCCTCACCAAATATGCAATACCAAGGTTGAAGAATGCTAGCTGTGAAGACTTCTATTAACTTCTGAGGGTTCTTAGTAGTTCAAATGCGATCAAGTTATTTGTTGCCGAAATTTGAATAAATTCTACAGAGAAGAACTGTCATTTATTTTCTGAAGAGTCTCTCAATATGAGATTCATTTTGATGACGTACACAAATAACCTCACCCCTCAGCTAAAAGAGCCATCAGTTCCAAGAATCCTTGAGCTACAATGAAACACATAAAACATGCTTGAATAGAATTCTTTTTTAAAATAATCAATGCCTGTAGAAAGAAATATGCATTTATTCCAAATGCTCACCAGGCTTGGAAGTTTTGTTTTTGCTTTTAATTCGAATCTCCTAATTTATGATGGAGGAGACAAACCCAAAATTCCAACCGACTATACAGCAATATAGAATGGTGAAGCCTGGGTCAAATGAAAATGTATATTCTCCCTCCTGGAGGTATTTCTGGCATTAATTATCTTTCACAAGTAAATCATCAAAAATTTCAAATGTCATTGATATATGGCTTTTTCCTGCTTTCAGGTGGTACAATAAGAGTATCAGCCGAGACAAAGCTGAAAAACTTCTTTTGGACACAGTAAGTCTCCTTCACCCGCCTTTTGACTTAAAATAAATTGTACTGGCATTAGCCA
This sequence comes from Myotis myotis, assembly GCF_014108235.1. Taxonomy (NCBI): domain Eukaryota; kingdom Metazoa; phylum Chordata; class Mammalia; order Chiroptera; family Vespertilionidae; genus Myotis; species Myotis myotis. Next base: position 16,156,075 of record NW_023416368.1, on the reverse strand, counting down.
TTTAAAGAAAAATCTCTCCATCCGAGTCTAATATTCAGATGATGCTCTGACTAGTGCCCAACCCTAACCTTCCCAGTGAGACCAGTAGGCAGTAGGCATGAGTTAATGAAGGCATTAGTCTCCTTATGCCAAATATCAACACTATTCCTGCCATGTCATCATATACCGTTTTCCAGCTGTGGTTTGAAAGTATTTCCTATCTTTAAGAATCAAATGCAAATCTTTCCTGAATGGAATGAAGCTGGAATGGCCAACTCATCTTGGCTTGCCTGGAATTGTTCTATTTGTAAAACGGAGACTCCTGTGTCCCAGGGGCACCCCTATCCCCCACCAGTCCCAGGCAAATGGATAATTGGCCACCCAAACCATCCATGATTTTGGACAGTGGTTAGAAATTTAGAGAAGGAACCTGGGAAGATGTCAGGAAAGGTGTGAAAGGCTGTGATGGGAAGGTAGAAGGATGACGAATATTTTCAAAGAATAATTTTAAGACACAGAGTTTATTATTAATGTCTGTTTGCTTTTGCACAAGAGAAACTGAGAATAGATTGATTCATTCTATCAGAGGAAACAAATATAATATCTGTAAGAGGAAAATGGGAGGGGAGAAGGAAAGTCCACAGTCATATTGGGGATAGCGAACTTGGGTTTTTCTTCTTTGGGTAAGTTGCTCTTAGCAGGCAGCTAACAAGAGGACAAGGTAAGCTGTTCTGCCCTTGGGCAACTTGTCCTCACCAAAAAGGGAAGGTTTAGGTGTCTGTGGATTCTCCAAAAGACTGTGTGTTTACCAGTGATGAATGTGACACCGGCAGTCTATTACACCGGCTGTCTCAATGATCACCTGTCTCAGTTATGGTATGCTTGCACCATTTCCTTTATTAGGACTTCTTAATATAAACTCCAGGACCTCACCATGTTGCTGAGCACAGGACTAAATACTTAGGATTTTTGAGCTCAGTGAGCTTTGGGCTCTATTGTTTTATTTTCAAAACAAACTCTGAAAAAAGACTTCAAGGGCAATCTAAGATAAGCTATGAGCATATGAGGCAGGCTCGCAGTGGTCTCTGAGTTCAGAGAAGATGCTAGCGGAGTTAGAAAGATTTCATGGAAGAAGAGGAATTAAGCTGAGTCATTATTGGACTCTGGTTTCTATTTGGTTCCACATTGACTTAGCATTTAATCTTTTCCTGGTGTTCCCAACAGAACCACTGGGGAAATTTTATTTATTTATTTATTCATTCATTCATTTTTTTATTGATTTTTATTGATTTTTTATTGATTTCAGAGAGGAAGGAGAGGGAGAGAGAGACAAAAATATCAATGATGAGAAAGAATCATTAATTGGCTGCCTCCTATATGCCCCCTATCGGGCATGTGCCCTTGACCAGAATCGAACCCAGGACCCTTCAGTCCACAGGCCCACGCTTTATCCACTGAGCCAAACCATCTAGGACCCACTAGGAAACTTAAAAATTCAGATTCCCAGGGACCACCCCAGATCTACAGGTCAGAATCTCTAGTTTGAGGTCCTGGGGATCTGTATTTTTCCAGTCAAACTTGGGATCCATATGTAGCCACCCTGGCACCTGGTTTCCCCAACCTATGTTATTGGATAACATAGTGAAACTCAGCTAGTTGAGAGGAGTGCAAAATTATTGAAAACCTGGATTATACTGAGTTTAAACAAGTGCGGTTTTGTTATTTTCAATCACACACATTGGTTGGTGAAGTATTGCCTATGGCCTCATGAATGACTAGCTAAAAATGACTCCTATTTTACAGCAGTTCTTTGAAGGAATTTAAATACAGTCTGCTTGCCCTGGATGTTGAAACATTCCTCCTTACTAATACTCTGAGCTACTTTATCAAGTCCTTTTTGCCTCCTTAGGTAACACAAGTGTTATATGCTGTTTGAAACAACTGCTGAATTGTTTCATGGGTATATTAGTGCCTCCTTATCTAACAAGTATAGGACCATTATGACATGCATTGACTCATTTTCCTTAACCAATAATGGATTTCTTTCATTTTTAAACTAAGTCTCCTGATGTAGTGCCCTATACATATTTCTCCACTAGATTAGACATCCTTTACCATATCATGTACCTACTGTACCTAGGAACCCAGACCTGTACCAAGTAGTTGCTCAATAAATGAATGAATGAATACATAAAATGTTTAACAAATGCTTTCAAATGAACAACTGTGCTTAAGGAAAATCTGGCTGATATGAGCATTATTGGGGGAGGTTTTTAAAAAATACAAATTCTAAGACTGTAGCCCTCACCAATCAGAAACTCTGGAGGTGGCTCCAGGTGATTCTGGGACTTACCCAAGTTTGGGAACCACAGAAAAGCATCTCCTATGGTGTCCTATCAACTCTTCAGGTAACACATCCTTGGCATGATTTTTTGTCTATTGTTATCAGTTTAATTATTTTTTAAAAATCTTTTTTTATTAATTTCAGAGAGGAAGGGAGCGGGAGAGAGAGAAACATCAATGATAAGAATCATTGATTGGCTGCCTCCTACACGCCACCCACTGTGGATTAAGCTGCAACCCGGGCCTGTGCCCTGACCCAGAATCGAACTGGGACCTCCTGGTTCATATGCTCAACTTCTGAGCCACGCCAGCTAGGTATTTTTCCTTCTTTCTTTTTTTAAAACTATATTTTTATTGATTTCATAGAGGAAAGGAGAAGGAGAGAGAGATAGAAACATCAATGATGAGAGAGATACTTTTTTTTTCTAGATAAAATATAAAAGGTAGCCCTGACCAGTTTGGCTCAGTGGATAGAGCGTCGGTCTGCGGACTGAAGGGTCCCAGGTTCGATTCCGGTCAAGGGCATGTACCTTGGTTGCGGGCACATCCCCAGTGGGTTTGTGTGCAGGAGGCAGCTGATTGATGTTTCTCTCTCATCGATGTTTCTAACTCTCTATCCCTCTCCCTTCCTCTCTGTGAAAAATCAATAAAATAAATTTTAAAAATAAAAATAAAATAAAATATAAAAGGTAAATAGAGACCTTGACAATGTCCCGTTGGAGTGAGGTTCCCCTGCCCTGGGCTGCATCGCTCAGGCCAGTGCCCCAGTGTATCGCAGTGATATGAGCAAGACCCTTCAGCCTCCCCTGTTCTTGGTGGTTGTGACTTCCTCTGAGCCCTTTTCGGAAGTAGGTGGTGTGGCATGTGCTGGATGCCTCATTTTCCCCAGAACTCTAGGCCCCCTCAGCCCCAAACCAGAGTTTCCTGTCACCATCGCTGCCTGTCGCCTAGAGCAACTGCAGGGGAGGAGGAGCTCGGGGCCTCCTGCACCGCAGAGCTGACTGCAAACCTGGCCTCACAGGCTCCTCATGTCTGCCATGACTCTTGTTAACAGCTGTGCCCGGCTCTGATTGCAAATCTCTGTCCAAAAAAACCCCATAATAATAATAATCATGATGATGATGATGATGATGATGATGATAATGGCTTCTTGGAAGGAATAGCAACAACAAAATGCTCTTAATTCAATAGAAGAGATGTACCCACTCCCCTCTTCACAAGACAGTTGTTAAACTTCTGGGCTTTTGGTCTATGTTTCTTCCCCTTTAGAATAACTTACACATGCAGATAAAGCTGGCCTCTGTTGAAGTTTTGTTTCTTCGTGCCTTGCGTTTAACCCATCACATTTCCACGAGGCAAGAGCAAACGCTTCGCTATTTAGCAAAAGGGGAGACATTTGGAAGACAATCTATGCTACACATAATGGGTGGATGAATATCACAAACATAATGTTGAGAGACAAAACTGACATACAACATTGCATAAGTTCAGGGTGTACAACCTAATGATTTCATACATGTGTATATCGCAAACTGATCGCCACAATTAGTTAACAGCCATCACTACACAGTTACAAGGTGTGTTTTTTTCCTTATGACGACTTTTAAGACCTACTCTCTCAGCAACTTTCAAATATACAATTCAGTATCGTTAACTATAGTCGTCATGCTGTACATTACATCCCCAAGACTTATTTATGTTATACCTGGAAGTTTGTACCTTTTGACCACCTTCATCCAATTCCCCTATTCTCCACCCCGCCACCCCCCCCCCCCCCAATGTCAAAATAGACTCTTGAAACTCCCAGCAGAGATAAGAAGAGTTTGGGGAGTTTCACAAAGTTTATGTGGTAAACTATATGTTTGGCAACAATGAACAGCATTTGTAAGAGCCAATTGTCCCCAATCTCCTCCCCCGCCCCCCACCACCACCCCCCACACACATCCTGCATGTTTAGGGCCAAGTGAGAGGAAGCAGATTGTGTGTCTGTGCAGGATAAGCCGTTAACTCTCAGTGCTTTGTGAGACAGAGACCATTCATCAGGACTGTTGTAAGTAAGAGCTGCCTGTTTAGCTGGGTCCGTGGACATCAAACCTGGATGTCTATAAGGATCACATGGCAAGCTTTGGAAAAGTTCAGGTACCAGGGTCCCCGTCTTGAAGATTCTAGTGTGTAGATAAGGGGCAGAGCATGGTCAGTTGTTTGCTGTTGCTATTTTGTTTTGTCTCAGGGACTTGTGATAATCAACGAAGTTTGGGACTCAGGGTTTAGGGAGTTAGGCCAGATCAGCGGTTCTCAGCCAGAGGTGGTTTTGTCCACCAGGGGACGCTTGCTAATGCCTGTCATCCAATGGTTAGAGGCCAGGGATGCTGCTGACTATCATAAACAGGAAAGGCTCCTACCACATAGAATTACGGGGCCCAAGATGTCAATGGTGCTGAGGTTGGGATAACCTTGAACTAGATAGCCTTTACAGGGTCCTTTCTAACCCTGAGGCTCTAGGATTCACACAATTAGCATGGCCATCTGTGGGTATTACTTTTATGTGTAGACAGCCCACCGTTGGGGTTGGGGAATGGAGGGGCCTGTGTTGTTCTAAACTGTGTATGCTTTGCTCCACATGTTACAAGTGTATGCCCCCCGCACAAGGTTCCTGTCTCTTTCTGGCCTTCCCTTGACCATACTATGTCTGCGTTAAGTAAATCATAATAATAGGTTTTGCAGATATTACCAGCAGAGATTTACAGGTGGGTGGGAACAGAACATTAGACATGAAGTACTCAAACAAAGCTAAGATTTTAAAGTTGCCACCAGGAAGAAATAAACTGGAATATCCACGTGCTTATACTGATTTTATCAGCACTAGCAATATTGTCGGGGGAAGTGAAGGGGACATACTTGGGTCTTCCCCTTCTCTCCACTTCCCTCGTGCCCTCAGGAGCTTCACATTTTTTCTCCTTTTACCCAATAGCAAAATCAGCACTTTGGAAAGGGCCTAAAAGATTTTTTTTTCCCATTAAGGGACTGATAAAGTTTCCAGGACAGAAAGCTTATGCCCTTGTGGGGGAATGCAGATGGGGCTTCTAACATTTGATGAATGGAGGCACCACGGAGCAGTAGAACGAGCACTGGCTTTGCTCACAGGCCATGTTCAAGGTTCAAATGCCAGGTCTGCCACTTACTGGTTGTAGGTCATGAGAAAGCCACTTAAACTCTCTGGCACTCGGCATCCTCGTCAGGAAATCGAAGATGGTAACTTCTAGATTGTAGTGTTGTGGTGAGGGTTGGACAATATCTGCAAGGAATCTGGCATGTGGCCAGCTGCAAGAGGGCTGTTTGTCTCCATTACTACTTAGATCCCCACTAGAATAGTCTCTGACCCATGGCCCATGGTAAGAGCCCGAGAGGTATCTGTTGAATGAATATGTAAAATGGCAGCCATTGTTGCTGAAAGTCTGCTCTGTGCCTAGCTGGCCTACAGAATCGCCCCGTCCCCTTGTTCACAAGCAAGAAAGCGGAGCTGCGTGCGTGAGCCTGGTCTTCTGGGATCACTAACCTTCCATTCTTTCTAACCATTCCAGGGCAAAGAAGGAGCCTTCATGGTACGGGATTCCAGGACTCCAGGCACGTACACCCTGTCTGTCTTCACCAAGGCCATCGTAAGGTATGGCGCCACCTCACTTGGCAGAGTGGGGAGAGGCCGTCCTGAAGGGGATGAGGAGGGCAGCCCACAGCAATGTCAGAGCAAGGGGTCAAAGGGCCGCTAGGAATGATGTGTGTTCCCTGTCTCCCCTTCCCGCCCTCCCCTGAGATGTCCAAGGCCAGAGAGATTAGGGACATAACTGCAGTCACTTAGCAGGAACATGGCAGAGCTGGGGCTGGTGCCAGATTCCTTTCCCGGTGAGCATCCCTGAGTGCAGAGCTCCAGAGAAAGAAAATACCTGGCCCTGTATCTGATGAGTTTGTAATTAATTACACGGAATAATAAAAACGATACCTCTGGCTGGCAGTGAGGAGATATGAATGCTAGTTCTGGCTCTGCTAATGAAGCTGCCTGCCATTTCCCGAGTCCTTACTATGTGCCAGAACATCGCCGACCATGTCCAATCCTAACGAGCCCTGAGGCAGGTGTTACTATGCTCCCTTCACAAAGGAGAGACTGAGGCTCGGGGAGCTGCCTGCACTTTCCTGAGGCAACGGAGTGCGAGCGGCCAAGCCCGTCATGTCTCCGCTGACTGCCTGCAAGACCCTCACTACTTACTTGTCTGCCCCTCTCCGGGCCTCAGTTTCCATCTCTGTAAAATGATGTCAAATTCTCTTCTAATCAGAAAATCAGGAAGAGTAAGCAGTTTGGCAATTACCAAAACTAAAGAAGAGAAGAGGGAAAATGAATTATGAAGGGGCCCTCGTGGAATACTTGTTGGAGGACAGAGGATGTGAGCAAGACTCAGAGCAAGAGCAGGGTTTAGACAGGCGACAGGGAGGAAGGGCGCTGTCCAGGGGTGGGAAAGATGGGGTGCACATCACAGAGGGGCCCACCTCTGCCCTGCCTGGGGGACAGTGGCGAGAGTGACACGCAACTGCGTAAGGTAGAATGGAGGAGAGCCAACCAAAGCGGTGTGGAAGTCTCCGAGACCACCCCCAGGTTCAGTGATTCATTAGGAAGACTTCCCCGGGCTCAGCATGTAGTGGTACTCAAGGCTGAGATTTATCACAGCCAAAGGATGCAAAGCGAAATCAGCAAAAGGCACCTGGGGCCAAATCCAGAGAAAACCAAACACAAGCGACCAGAGTCCTCTCCCAGTGGAGTCACACAGGGCATGCGGAACTTCTCCAGGAACAAGTTGGGGCAACAGGGTGAGGGGCAGGGGGCACGGGGGTGGAGGGGTGGGGGTGTTGAGTGGCATCTACGAGGGAAGCTCAGGAGAGACTCAGTGCCGATGGTTTTCATGGGGGCTGGCCACGTAGGCAGCCTCTGCCTAGCACATAGCAACATTCCAGGCTCCCAGAAGAAAAGCAGGCATTGGGCATCACCACATTGTTTATACAAACCATTTAGGCCCAGGGAGCCACCCCTATTAGTTAGAGAATGGTGAGAATCCTCCCGAAGTCCAAGGTCTCAGATGCCAGCCCAGGGCCAACCTTGCAAGGGGGTCTTTCTAAGGACATGAGTCAGGGCTGCTAGGTTAACTCTGCTGCACACATCCAACGGGTGCGAAGGGCCCGGCATGCTTCCCTAGCATATGCTGACAACTAGGTAAACCCTTAGAGCAGGGAAGGCCACTCTGGGAAGGCCTTAGAGCATGGCATCTATGAGGCCACTCCCATTTTGTGGCTGTGGGAGAAACATCACGGCACTGACTCTAACTGGGTCCAGGTGCAGACTCCAGTCCTTCAAACAGCGCTCAGAGCCAACCTGTCCAGGCGGACACAGGTTGACATATACCTGTCGTCTTTGTGAGCGAGGAAAAAACACACAAAAGCTAGTAGGAACCTGATACCAGTTGGCATTTTTGTGTCAAAGCATTGCTTCTTAATTATTGCATTTCTGTTTCATTTGTTTAAGTGAGAGCAACCCCTGCATAAAGCACTATCACATCAAAGAAACAAATGACAACCCCAAGCGATACTATGTGGCTGAAAAGTATGTGTTCGATTCCATCCCTCTGCTCATCAACTATCACCAGCACAACGGAGGAGGTGAGTCCTGCAGGACAAGGGCGGGGGGGGGGGGGGGGGGGGGGGGACGGGGTGGCGGCTCCCACAGGCACTTGGAGAAAAGTGACGAACGACGAGCCTGGTTTCCTCATGTCAGACACGCTGACCTTAAATGATAAGTAAATAGACAAATAGAAAAGGGTGCCAAACACTGGATTATATTACATATTTTCCATTAGTCAATTCTGCTGCTGGGAACCTGGGATTTCGCCACCTGCCCACCTGTGTTTCTGACTCCTCTCAGAGAGGGTGGAATGTCAGTGACTGGGCTTTGGGATCTGTTTTCCAGAATAAAAGTAGCGTTTGCACTGCGTTATATTGCTTCCTGGTGATTTAACTTGGATGGTTGTTGGTACAGCAACGCTCTAACCACAGCCTTTTGCTTTTTAATCAACCCAGGCCTGGTCACGCGCCTTCGCTACCCTGTTTGTTCCTGGAGGCAGAAAGCCCCCATCACAGCTGGGCTGAGATACGGTGAGCAGTGCATTTAGAAATGTTATACTTTTGCCTAAAACTCATGTCCCTAAAGGTCTGGGGGCAAATCTGAATGGACGTTCCATGAACCTCAGTCTTCCCCAGACTTAGAATGGCCATTAGAACAGGCACATCTGGAGATGTGTGTACAAAGAAAGCATGTATGTGTGTGAGTAAGAGAGTTTTATATATGAGACCATTTATCTTGGCCAAATCAATGTCCATTGGTTTTAGCTGAGCATTCATCGATGAAGTGCTTATTGAACCCCTACTTTGTACAGAGCACTCTACTAAAAGCTATTAGAAACGTATTAACAAACAATGCCTGAGTGCTGCTGGCCAGCCCTGGAAAACCCTCTCTGTCGCCTCCAGGGAAATGGGTGATCCGTCCCTCGGAGCTCACTTTCGTGCAGGAGATCGGCAGCGGGCAGTTCGGACTGGTGCATCTTGGCTACTGGCTCAACAAGGACAAGGTGGCCATCAAAACCATTCAGGAAGGAGCTATGTCCGAAGAGGACTTCCTGGAGGAGGCTGAAGTCATGATGTGAGTGGTCTGAACCAGGGCAGACAGAGGTGCCGTGGGGAGGGTGTTCTCGGCTGTGTTCTTTAAATAGCACTCTGATGCCGTGTTGTGCCAGCTCCCTGCTCAAATCCAGCGATGGCTTTCTATGGCACGGAGAATAAAGTCACACTCTCACCCTGGTCCCCAGGCTTGGCATGGTCTGGCCCTGCCAGCTGGTGAATCTCACCTCCTACCCAGCTCTCCTCCGGTTCACAACATGCCAACCCCACAGGCCTCCACTCATCCTCATACCCAGTTGCCATCCTTCAGGTCTAGGCTCATGTGACACGCTTTTTGGTGGTGGTGGTGGTGGGGGGGGGGTCCTTTTCAGGAAACTAAATGTGGACCGTCTCACCCCTTGCCTTTTTCCTCCAGGAAACTCTCTCACCCCAAACTGGTCCAGCTGTACGGGGTGTGCCTGGAGCAGGCCCCCATCTGCCTCGTGTTCGAGTTCATGGAACATGGCTGCCTGTCGGATTACCTGCGCAGCCAGCGGGGGCTCTTGGCTGCAGAGACCCTGCTGGGCATGTGCCTGGACGTGTGTGAGGGCATGGCCTACCTGGAAGAGGCGTGTGTCATCCACAGAGACCTGGTAAGACGGTGTAGGGCATCCACCTTCAGGTCCGGGAGGAAGGGCCCCTCAAATGTAGAGCTACTGGGATGCATTAATCAATATCAAGTCACACACCCACTCCCCTCCCATCTCCTCCCTTCCCAATCTTACTTCCTCTACCCACTTCGGGATGTCCCAGTGGGAAAGCGTTTCATGAGGACTTTGAGTGGGGCTCTAATCGCAGCCCCACCTCTAACTTTAACCCTCTGAGATTCAGTTTACATTCTACCAAAATGCAACGAAGCCTCTCTGTGTCCTCCTGGTAAGACAAGGGACGTGGACAAGTCATTTTTTCTTAAAGTGTTAGCCCAGGATCTATGAGAATCCCACCTAGAACTGTCCTCGGAACCTCTGGGGCTTGGGGCTCCGGAATCCTTATTTTAACACGCTCCGCCATGGGCTTGTAGGCACATTAACATTTGAGGCTCCCTGGAGTCTCTTCCGATGCCACATTCTGGGATACTGATTGGGGAATAGGTACCCTTCCTACTGAGACATAGTTCCAAGGGGATTAGCAACTTGAAAACATTCTTATTTTAGTCAAATGGGCGACAGACTCTTCCCAGCAGCCCTAATGTTAGCGTTTTTATCACATATGGTTGCATTAGAGCATATCATTGGTTAGACCACACATGGATTTCTCTTCTAATTAGGATCCCGGAAAGAAGATAAAAGGCCCAACTTCCTCATCCTGATAAAGCACCTCCCGCATTCCTCTTTCTCGCTACCTTTCATCAGGCGTTTGTGAAGCTCCATTAACGTTTGTCGAGCTCCTCGAGGCCTCCGACAGCAGCACCTAGAAAAGCAAAGGACCTGATTATAGGAGACGCCTTCATTATTGATTATCCACTAACAGCTTCTCTTTCCCTTCTGTTGGCCTGCCCCCTGTCCAGGCTGCCAGGAATTGCCTAGTGGGAGAAAACCAAGTCATCAAGGTGTCGGACTTTGGGATGACAAGGTAACTTGGGGACATGGTGCCGGCACAGCCTCAGGAGGGGGACTCAGGCCCCCAGAACATGCCGACATGCTCTCTCCGCTCTCTTCCCAGGTTTGTCCTTGACGATCAGTACACCAGCTCCACGGGCACCAAGTTCCCGGTGAAGTGGGCATCCCCGGAAGTCTTCTCCTTCAGCCGCTACAGCAGCAAGTCGGATGTGTGGTCATTTGGTGGGTGTCGCCTGGCCCAGAGCCACGTGATCTGAGTCTGCTTGCCCTTGAATTCTGGATGGGAGGGAGTCTGGTAGTCTGTGTGTAATAATCGCTCTCAAAAGCATGAATCGTATTTATTCTAGAGATCTTTCAAACTAGGGTAAAAATGAGAGTGGGAACAGGATTCTGGTGACAGCTGCTGTGAGATCCAAAGCTGGAGGAGTCAGGAGACTAGAATATGAGTTCCTTGAGGATCAGAACCAGATTTTGTCCAATATTATATTCCCTCATTTAATCCTCAATAACTACTTATTTATTCAGCAACAGTTTATAGAGCATCTGCTGTATGCCTGGACCTAATGTAGGAGGTCACAGTACAGTAACGGATAGTACAGCTCACAGTACAGGAAAGACTGCTCTTGAAGCTGAAGTTGAGGAGGAGACAGATAACAATTATGTAAACAAGCTAATCCAAAAAGTCAGGTAGTGATAAGTAAGTGCTATGAATAAGACAAAGTAATGGGGTGGAGAGTGACAGGGATGGAGAGAGGGTCTGTTTTAAGTACATGATCTGGGAAGGCCTCTCTGAGGAGGTAGCTCTTGGGCACCTGAATGCTGAGAGGGAGCTGAGTCCACCCGCAAGGTTTTGTCCTAATTGGCTGTAGTGTTTTAAGCAGTCCGGTTTGGGCCTTCCTGAAGTTTCTCATCAATGCCTTACAAGGTTTGCATGAAAGCAATTGTTTTCGAACCAGCATTGAGTCTCAGACCCCAATTTTCCAAAAAAAAAAATCTCACTAGAAATCCTGGCATCTTGGGATACTGAGCAGTCTTCTTTACAGATAGATTCTGAATTTCCAAAATGCCTGAGGCATTCTTAAGGATCCTTTGGAATCTTGATCCAGAGGCCTGGGCGGGGGCCAGGATCTAGCATTTGAGCCAACTTCTGGGGTGATATTTATTCAGACGTTTTGGAGATGCTGCTTTGAAAAAATCTGCCCTAAGGTTCTCTAGAATATGCTCTGAAAACACCTGGGCCGCCAGCTGTCTTCCCACTCTGTCCCCGAGGAATGTATTAGCACATGATAAAGCTGGGTGTGACATTTGTACTTTGGGCAGAAGAGGAAAAGGAATTAAATCAGGTGGTCGAAAGGGACAACCTGAAGATGTCTTTGGCTTGGTCTATACCAGCCGTGGGCAAACTACGGCCCACGGGCCGGATCCGGCCCGTTTGAAATGAATAAAACTAAAAAAAAAAAAAAAAGACCGTACCCTTTTATGTAATGATGTTTACTTTGAATTTATATTAGTTCACACAAACACTCCATCCATGCTTTTGTTCCGGCCCTCCGGTCCAGTTTAAGAACCCATTGTGGCCCTCGAGTCAAAAAGTTTGCCCAACCCTGGACTACACAGTATTCTTAAAAATGAAATGGAGTTGATATTTTAAAACTCTCAGTATATGACGTCTTTTGGAAAATCAGAAAATGTGATAATCCTGAGCCCTCATGTGCTCTGTTTTGCTGGAGCTAAATCACAGCTGTCTTGATAAGACAGAACTTTTGCTCCCCAGTTTTCCACAGTCCTCACTAGTCCCTATTACACACCTCACCCTCTTCACTCATTTATGTCACGTGTAGACATTTGAGTTTATGTCCCCTGCAAGTTTTAGTAGTAGCATTTGAGTTAGATGTAACAGGGGGCTGAGCCTGACAATTCTTCACCACTAAGAAGGTTGGGAAATCTCTGTTCTTTAGAAATAGTACAGGCCTAATGAGCCTCAGGTGGCTTGATATTTTACTTCTTGGAGGTAGGGACTTGAATCTTAATGTCAAGGAGTCTGTGATTTCTAGATGTATGTTTGTTTGCTATTTGTGAGCTTTCTCATTACTTGTGCTGCACTCACCATTTCTTATAGGTGTGCTAATGTGGGAAGTCTTCAGCGAAGGCAAAATCCCATATGAAAACCGAAGCAACTCAGAGGTGGTGGAAGACATCAGTACCGGATTTCGGTTGTACAAGCCCCGGCTGGCCTCCTCTCATATCTACCAGATCATGAATCATTGCTGGAAAGAGGTCAGTAAAGGAAGTGGGTTCCGCTGCATTACAACCTACAGCTTCAGTGTCTGCCCCCTTCCCCAGAGAAAGAGACCCTTTTAGAGGATGAGTCAGCAGGGATGAATGAAATAGATGAGCAGGAAAGTGACTTTGAGTGTCTATTAACTAGAGAGATCTGGCAGTGACCTGAAATATCATTTGATTTGCTACATAATGTCACAAGCCATCAGCACATTGTCAGAGAGAATGAGGGAGTGAAGCGTATGTCAGTATTTCAGTTTCCTGAGGGGGCGGGGGGAAGCATTTGTGTAACATTGTAAAACCGTTGTATGTACGTGAAGTTAGTTCTATAAGTTGGGGATCAGAAGTTCATGTGTGCTGAGAAAATATTAAAATGACTTAGAGTTCATTTTACTCATGTAGCAATTCAGAAAGGAAATCCAATTACTCTGCACCCTCCCAGATATCTCAGTGATCCACGTTTGGGTTACAGGCTGTGCCTTGAACCACATCAGCATGAGTCTTAGATGTCCTTGGGTGAGCTAGGAAATTGTAAATTTCAACCAAAGTTGAAAGTTGCTGAAATAGGGAGTCAATACAAATTCAGATCATTGAAGGGGAACAAGGTAGAATTAAAAAACTATAGAATACTTGGGTTTTGTCTCAGCATTCCCCTGTCTTAGTCATTAATCTTAGACAATTCTCTAAACCTGCTCTTTCTTGCTGGTAGAGAATTACATAATGCTTGATTTGTAAATTGATAGAGCTAAGTTCATAGATCTTTTATAATCAGAAACAAAGAAACAAACAAACAAGGTCACAAAACAAATCTAGTCCATTTCACAAGGGCTGAATGCTATAATAATTATGATAGATGATATTTATTTAGCACTTTTTTCTCTTCTTTAACCTGATAAACATTGTTAACGAAGTTTTAGATTTACAGAAAAATTGAGCAAATAACAGAATTCCCACATACCTTTCCCCTGTGAATACCATTTTTCATTAGTGTAGTGTATTTATTATAATTAATCAACCACTATTGGTACATTATTAACTGACATCCATCATTTACATTAAGGTTCACTCTTTGTGTTGTGCAGTCTTATAGGTTTTGAAAAATCTATAATAATAAAAGGATAATATGCTAATTAAACCGAATGACCTTCTGGGCGACCTTCCAGATGACCATGCTATGACATCCACTGGGGCCAGGCCAGCCAAGGCGGGTGCAGTGCAATTGGTCAGGGACCCGGCCATCGCCCCATGATTGCCCTGCAGAGGGAGGCCCAGGCCACCGACCAGCAGGCTGCAGTGTGTCGGTGGCCTCCCTCTGCGAGGGAAGCCCCCCAGGTCCTGGGTGCCAGAGGGGAGCTGGTGCTGGCAGCTGGGGGAAGGAAGGTCTACTCTTGCATGGATTTTGTGCATCGGGCCTCTAGTGTATAATATGTTTCTACCATTATAGTATCATACAGAATAGCTTCACTGCCCTGAAATCTGCCATACTTCACCTTTATTTATCTTTTCTCCCCTTCTCCCCAAATCCCTATCATCTATTGATCTTTTTATTATCCAAGTTTTGCCTTTTTTTAGAATGTCATCTAGTTGGAATCATACAGTGTATAGCCTTTCCATATTGAATTCTTTTACTTAACAATATGCATTTAAGTTTCTTCCATGTCTTTTTGTGGCTTGTCCACTCATTTATTTTTATCACTGAATACTATTCCATTGTATGGATAGTCCACAGTTTGTTTACCCATCCACCTACTGAAGGACAACTCGATTGCTTCCAGTTTTTGGCAACCATGAATAGAGAGAGCTGTTATAAACATTTGTGTGTAGGATTATGTATGGACATAAGTGTCAGCTCAATTGGGTAAATATCTAGAACTGTGATTACTGGATCTTTACGATAACAACGTCATGTGTAGCTTTGTGAGAATCTGCCAGACTGTCTTCCAACGTGGCTGTACCATTCTGCATTCTCACCAGCAGTGAGCACTCCTGTTGCTCCACCTCCTCACCAGCATTTGGGATTGTCAGTGTTCGTGTTGTAGATTTTAGCCTTTCTAATAGGTGTATAGTGGTATCTCTAAAACAAGTGGTATCTTGTTTTAATTTGCAATTTCCTAATGACATATGACGTTGAGCATCTTTTCATACTCACTTGCTATTTGTATATCTTCTTTAACGAGGTGTCTGTTTAGATCTTTTGCCCATTTTATTTTTTTATTTTTAATTTTTTAAATATATTTTATTGATTTTTTACAGAGAGGAAGGGAGAGGGATAGAGAGTTAGAAACATCGATGAGAGAGAAACATCAATTCAGCTGCCTCCTTCACACTCCCTACTGGGGATGTGCCCACAACCAAGGTACATGCCCTTGACCGGAATCGAACCTGGGACCCTTCAGTCCGCAGGCCGATGCTCTATCCACTGAGCCAAACCGGTCAGGGCAATCTTTTGCCCAGTTTAAAATCAGGTAATTTGTTTCTTGTTTTTAAGTTTTTGGTTTTTTTGAAGCTATTACTTTTTTATTATTTTTTTAATTCTTTATTGTTGAAAGAATTACATATGTCTCCTTTTCCCCCCATTGACCTCTCCCAGCCCACCTCCCAGAACAGGCCCTCCCTCTCCCCCCCCCCCCATTGTCTGTGTCCATTGGTTATGCTTATATGCATGCATACAAGGCTTTTAAGTTTTAAGAGGTCTTTGTATATTTCAGATATAAGTCCTTTATCAGATGTGTGTTTTGAAAATATTGTCTCTCAGCTTATGGCATGTCTTCTCATTCTCCTAACAGTGTCTTTTACAGAGTGGAAGTTTTTAAATTATAACAAAGTTCAACATCAACTTTTTCCCCCTTTATGAATCATGCTTTTGGTGTTGTAGCTAAAAAGTCATTGCCAAACCCAAGGTCACCCTATGTTATCTTCTAGAATTTTTATAAGTTTTACATTTAGGTTTATGATCCTTTTGAGTTAATTTATTTTTTTTAATATATTTTTATTGATTTCAGAGAGGAAGGGAGAGGGAGAGAAAGATAGAAACATCAATGATGAGAGAGAGTCATTGCTCAACTGCCTCCTGCACATCCCACACTGGGGATTAAGCCCACAACCCAGGCATGTGCCCTGACCAGGAATCGAACCTCGACCTCCTGATTCACAGGTTGATGCTCAACCACTGAGACACACCCGCTGAGCTTGAGTTAATTTTTGTTAAGGATATATGTATGCGTCTAAAATCATTGTATTGAATATGGATGTCTAATTGGTCTGGCACCATTTTAAAAGCATATTTTAAAATCAGCAGAGGGTATTGCTGGTGAAGTCTAGTTTGCTTTTGGAATTAGCTATGGCACACAAGTACAAGGAACTCACAGAGTTCTTTTCTTCCTTCTCTAGAAACCTGAAGACCGGCCACCCTTCTCCAGACTCTTCAGTCAACTGGGTGAAATTGCAGAATTGGGACTTTAGCAGAGACTCGGCTGCAGATCCTGAGCCAAAAGAAGTCCTCCCTCCACAGAGCATTAAAAGCTGCCACCAGCCCAGGACTCCCCAGGGGCAGCTGGCCTCTGGTGCCAGTCCCTGAGCTGCCAGGGAGGCAGCACCTTGACAGAGGCTGGCACTCCGCCACCAGCAGAAGCCTCAGCCAATGAACTGGGAGCCAGGCCAGGCAGCGGCCATGTCTCCACCCTCCCTCCAGCCTCTTATCTCGGGTGGTGCACAAACCTCAATCTGACAGCTTTCAGGCAACCTTTCTTGCACTTTTTCTTAGAGAAAGAGAGTGGGTAGGACCCTGGATTGTTGTTTTATTATTATTATTATTTTAACCATGGATCTAAGGTTAGTGGCCAGGGACTTTTTATTTGACTTGACAACACAAAATCCCAGGGATGGGGCAAGAGGAAGAGCAGCATGACTCCTGATCAAGGAGAACTGTGAGCTAATTCAGGTCAGAAAGCGTGAGCTCCTCGCACGATGCTGTCAGCCACAGCTTCCTGCCAACATGGAGGGAGGAGCAGCTGCTCACATCAGAGGCCGGATATTCTGAGAAGCAGCTATGTGAGGTTTTACTCGGAGCACACCGCCACCTTTCTCCTTGAAGGCAGCCTTATGGATTTGGGTGGACAATTCTGATCCACTGTTGGAGCGTTGGGTATCTGGTGTCTGCGCAGAAAGAGGGCATCTGATGGTAGGGAACCCGCTGAGAAAGACCTTATATTGTTACCACACCAAATGTTCACCTTTAGTACTGAGCCAGGCGGGTAACTATGCCTCCCTCCCCTCTGCACAGAACGCCCGCAGGCATCCTAGGAGGAAATGGCTGCTTCTGAACACAGACTCTGAGGACTCTGTCACCTGCCACCCACGCCTCCAGGAGTCAGGCCCCTGTCTGCATGCTTCCATCAACAACAGAGGGCAGCCTTGCGTTGTGCAGCATGGCCTTGTAGAGAAATAGAAGCCTGTTTAAGCCCTAGAAATTCACAGCTTTACAGTTGAGACTTGAAGTATCCCAAAGTTCTGGGAGAGGAACAAGGGGTCTGTTCTTTCCCAAACCATATGGATGTAAACTGAGTCAGGCACTAAGTGGGGTGCTCCTGTAGCAATGGCCACTGTGGATTGAGCACCTAAATAGGCAAAGTGAAAATGTACTGAGCTATAAGCTTTCTCTGCAATTCACCCTGAGTTCACCCCAATCTCGTGCGATAGTATTATTATTCCCGTTCTACAGACAGTAAAACTGAGGCTTTAAAAAGCCAGGAAACCTGCCAGAAGCAACAGAGCTAGGAAATATAAAGGCCAGGATTCTAGCCCACATCTGTCTGACTCCAACGCACAGTTTCTTTATTCCTGTTCAGCACTGTCTTTTACAGAGGATGAAAGGGATTGCAGAGGAGACAAATACAGCAGAGGGGAAAGACAGAGAAAGCCAATGAAGACATAAACAAAGCACCACCAGAAAAAAGGTTGCTCCTGGGGTTGGCACTGTAGCCCTCCCACTCAGAATAGGATCTTCTCTTTCCTCATCTGTAGCCTCCCTTTCGTCAAAGTTAATGAGTTTGGACTTACTCAATTAACCCTTTGATTCACGCAACCCACCAGAGCCATGTTGCATGCAGCCATTTATAGGTGAGCTTCAAAGCAGCTTAGAAAGACTCTCCTGCAGAAGTGTAGAGGCTCTTTAATTATTCCAGTGTTGAGCTGGCTGCGGTCTTCTGGGACACTTTGTGGGGAAAGGTATTCCCTGATGTAAGAGAGTGCAATTTTCCTCCAGTGTTTAGACAAAACTCTTGGTGTGATTGTTGGATGGTGTTGCAATCAGCTCTTTCTAACCCATTTGACATTTTGACTGGCTGGAGATTCAGATGTTAACTATCATGATTGTGAAACTGGGAGCCCCAAGATAAACGCTGTCATTCATAAGATGATCTTACTCAAGTTATCCAGAATCACCCCTGTGTACTTGTTTGTACATTTTCTTTGGGAAACCTTCATTAGAGAGGATTTCTCATCCAGCCTAGAAGGAAAACGTCAGAGGTGACAGATTTCTGTGGTCTGGTTTAGAAAACCCCCCCTTGCATGGTATTATCTTGTCCAGGCTCAGAGTCATTGGGGCCTTAACCGAAGGTGTGCAGAGAGTTCACCTCCCACTGCCCTATCCTGCAAAATGGGCTTCTGGCCTGTTTTTATTTTTAGTTTTCTAACATTTTGAAAATGGTGCCATGTGTTCCCTAGAATGCCCTCATACAAGGTTTGGGTTCTGGGTGCATTTTGCCTTGTCTATCTTTGGAGACTATGTATTTATATATGCATAGGTTGGATATTTATTAGTGTACAGTCATTGCTAGTGTTCACAGTAAAAATATTACCAATATCTCTTTCCCGTCATAAAGCACACAGAGTTAAAGGTGGAGTCCAGCAAATAAAGCTGTCGTTTTAATAACTAGAGTATGTATGGCCTGGGTTTCATATTTGTCCAAATGTCAAACAGTCACAGATTCTCCTTAAATAAACATGGTTAAATGATTTCATGTCCCACAGACAAGTAAAAACTATACGTCAGTCAACATTTGTTCAACAGGTAAATATCAAATGCTTCCTATGTTCCTATGACATGCTGTGCTGAGAGCTGCAGAAAAGGCACAGTCTTTACCTTTAAGAATGGTAGGTGGGTGGTGGGGGAAGGGGGTCCTAATATATGGTGACAGGAGAAGATTTGACTTTGAGTGGTGGTCACATCGTGCAATATACAGAGTTTGTAACATAGAAACCCACACCTGAAACCTATATGTTCATGTTGATCAATGTCACCCCAATAAATTTAATTAAAAAAAAGAAATGGCATGTATGTTTGGGAAGGCAGACATATAAACAAATAAGATTATGTATAATACTAGAGGCCCAGTGCACGAATTCGTGCATGGGTGGGGTCCGGCCGGCTTGGGCCCAGTTGGGGAGGATCAGGGCCAGGCCTGTTGGGAGGAGGAGATGGCGAGAGGTTGGCCAGCCAGCCCACCCCATCAGGACGATTAGGGGGAGGGGCCTCAAGCGATTGGCTGGCAGGCCCTGCCCCCAATTGGGGTGGGAGGGGCCAATCAGGTCAGTGGCCAGGGGAGGGGTTGTGGGAGTTTGGCCTGCCAACCCCACCCTCGATTGGTGTCTGTGGAGGTGATCAGGGGCAGAGCTGGCTGGGGGAGGGGCCATGGGCCAATCGAGGGTGGGGCTGGCCAGGGGGAGGGGCTGCAGGAGGTTGGCTGGACAGCCTTGCCCCCAGATCAGGCCTGTTCGCTGGCCACAGTGGGCATCATAGCAACCGGTCATTCTGGTCATTACAGCGTTCCGGTGCCTGGTTTTTTATATAGACAGATAGTATTAGAGCAACAACAAAAATATGGTCAAAGAAGAGAAGAGTTCAGAAAACTGGTGGAATCTAACACTTTTAATAGAGGGAGGCGATGTGACCTGCTGCTTTAAGTGTGGTCCCTGGACCAGAAAGAGCAGCACGACCAGCTTGTGAGAAATGCATATTCTCCAGCTTCACCCAGAGACCTGCTGAATGAGAATCATCATTTTAACAAGATCCACAGGAGATTCTATGCACATGAGTTTGGGAAGCACTGCCATAGGAGATATAATGTCTGACTCAGTTTTGAAGATGAATTATGGTGTTTTTTTTAAGACAAGCAACTGGGGGAAAAAAAATAAAAATAAATAAAAAAAATAAAGTTAAAAAAAAAAAGATAAGCAGTTGGGCAGAAATAAGAGAAATACTTTCCAGATAGAGAGATAGAGGAAACAAAATGTATTGGGAAGCTATTATCAATTCACCATTGGTGTGTGCACGCGTGCGTGTGTGTGGTCTGGGCAAGGGTGAGGATGATAGAAAGGGTAGGCAAATTGAAACCGAGGCTATAAATCTAGGCAAGGACCATGTTACAAAAGACAAAAAAAAAAAAAAAAATTGGAACTCTACCTATAGATACAAAAGTTATCATTGAGCAAGGAGAGAAAGCCAAAAAAATTTATGTGTTTTTATTCATTTTTTTTTTAGAGATCAAGGAAGGGGGAGAGAGAGAAACATCAATTGGCTGCCTCCTGCATGCACACACCCTGTCAGGGGACTGAACCCACAACCTGGGCATGCACCGTGACCTGGAAATGAACCGTCAACCTTTTGGTGCATGGGACAATATTCAGCCAACTGAGCCACATTCGCCAGGACAAGAAGGCCAAATTTGTGTTTAAAAATGTATTCTGGCAGCAGCATATCGAGGAGATTTGAGAGAGGCAACCTGGTGGAAGAGAAACCAATTTGGAGATGATTTGTGTCTTGCTCCCAGTATCAGATTATTGTTCAGACTCATTCACTGTCGTCTGCTCTGTGGGCGACATGTGGAAATTATAATTCAGTCTGCAGTCACAGTTGGACAGAAATAGATGATCTTCCCCTCCCTCTTAAAATCTCAGGGATATGAAAGCCAGGTTATTATATTTTGGGGTATGAAAGCCAGGTTATTATATTTTGGGGTATGAAAGCCAGGTTATTATATTTTGGGTGAGTTGAGCGCTCCCTGTACCTTTCAGTTCACCAAATGCCGACGTCCATTTCCCTGCAGGAACCAGTGCAGGCTCCAGAGGACCTCTAGGCACAGAAGAGAAAGCCTGTGGCTTCACGCCTTCCTTCACGGGACTCCCCTCTGGCCTGGCTCCTGCTGGCAAGTGATCCAGACAGGAAACTTCTAAAGGGGGTAGGTGAACAGACTGCTTCTCGGAGCACTTATCCTGAAGACCCTGCTCTTTCCAGAATCTTCCAAAGCTCTGAGGTCCACCACTCTGAGGAGGCAGAATAAACTCCACCCAGAAAGATGGGCCGTGCACACTCACTGTGAGAGGGTATGCATGGGCAGAGGGAGCTGTGGATTCCCTTGTCAGGGGCTCAAGAAGGCGGTCTGATGATCAGGAAGACAGGGTTGGAGTTGAAGCTGCATTTGCACAGAAAGCACATATTTTCAATTAGAGTCTATGTTTATTTGCAGGGGCTTTGAGGGAAGTGCATTGTAGCCTGCTCCCCAGAGCCACCCCTTGGTGGCAGCACTGTGTGTGCATGTGTGTGCGTGTGCATGTATGTGCCTGTGCGTGTGCGTGTGTGTGTGTCTTCAATGACTTTGAGGTTCTCTCCAAGTCGTGGTATGTAGTTGGCTTGGGAAATAACAGAAGCATACGCATACTGCTAGAAGGAGCTATAGAGATCCTTCATTTATTTCATAAGTAGTTACCATTCACTTGCTATTGCCTAGCACGGTGGTAGGTGCCTAAGATGAATAAGATGTCAGCGATCAAACACATCACACTCACAGAAAGCTCATCCAAGCAGGGTTGATTTACAAAAGGACAATTTAAAAATAGTGTGGGTCAGGTTTGGGAGAACCACGGGAAGTGGTACAGAGGAAATAACAGCCACGGAGCAGTCACCACACCGAGGCCTGGAGAGCAGGAGGGGAGTGGTCATATGAATGTGGAAGCAGAGGGCCCGTGGGAGAAGGCTGCCTTCAGAGAAGAGGACCTTTAGTCAGGACAGAGGAAGCCCCAAGCAGCATCCCAAGGAGGAAGCCAGAAGAACAAATATGCTGACCCTGCTCTCCTCCCTTCACCCCATCAACTGCTGAGGCTTCTTGTTAACCAAACCAATGGGGGCCAGAGGGCAAGGAAACCCGAGTAGGGCAGTCCACAGAGGTCAGTCTCCAGGGGAGACAGCAGGTGAGGAGAGTGGAGTGGTCTGGAGGACTGAGAGACACCAACCTGTCTGTTTCCAGATTACATGCTCCCAGCCATTCTGTGGGGTTGACTGTAGGGCCACCTATGCTAGCCTGAGCACACAGCAGCACCGACTCCATTTTACCTCAGCTATGTTTTTACATTCTAAACCCATTTGGAATATGCTCAGATCAGTTCTCATCCAAAATTGCTATAACTAGTATGTGTTTAAATAAAGATGAAATGGGGGGGGGGGGAGATCAAATGTTCTTTGCTATAAGTTATATGTAAAAGAGCTGACCTTCAAGGGAGGCTAATTCTCTGAAAATTGTGGGAAATGAACAAAGTGAAGGAAGACAGCAGAGAAGGGAGGGAATGCATTTCCAAATGGCCCAGGATGGAGCTGCAATGTTTCAACAGCTAAACATCCTCAATATTCTACATAATAAAGTCCTAATATGCAAATTGACCAAACAGCAGACCGACTATGATGCACACCAACCACCAGGGGACAGACACTCAATGCAAAAGCTGCCCCCTGGTGGTCAGTGCACAGGGGGACCTCCGCTCAGCCAAAGATGGGCTCACGGCTGGTGAGTGCAGAGGTGGTGGCAGGAGCCTCTCCTGCCTCCACTGCAGGCAGGTGGTAAGGAGCAAGGGGAGCACCAGACTGCGAGAGGGATGTCTGACTGCCAGCTTAGGCCCGATTCCAACCCCCTCCCTCCACCCCCCCCCCCCGGGGATATCCCCTCGGCCTGATCCCCCAGGCAGGCAGACATCCCCCAAGGGGTCCTGGACTTCGAGAGGGCATAGACTGGGCTGAGGGACCCCACCCCCACCCCCCATCCAGTGCATGAATTTTGTGCACCGGGCCTCTAGTCTCATCTATAAAGAAACAGACTCACAGATGCAGAGAACAGACTGAGGTTGCCAGAGGGGAGGGAAGTAGGGGGCTGGGCGAAAAAGGTGAAGGGATTAAGAAGTACAAGTTGGTAGTTACAGAACAGTCATGGAGATGTAAAAGTACAGCATAAGGAATATAGTTAATAACTTGTATGGTGCCAGGGGGATCACTTTGCAAAGTACCTGATTGTCTAACCATGATGCCATATACCTGAAACTAAGACAAAATAATATGAATGTCAACTGTAATTGAAAAATAAAAATTTAAAAAATCAACTTAATGGGTAAAAACAATACCTTAAAAATATTTCATCTATAAAATAATAGGGTGACTTCTAAGGATTTTGTGAAGATGAAATGAGCCCACCCATGTGCAATACTTAGCATAGAGGCTGGCCCCAAGTGAACATCCAATAAATTTCAGTTTTAAATATATTCTTTAACAACTCTTTTCAGATTCAATGAAGAAAATGGCCCTGACCGGTTTGGCTCAGTGAATAGAGCATCGGCCTGTGGACTGAAGGGTCCCAGGTTCGATTCCGGTCAAGGGCATGTACCTTGGTTGCGGGCACATCCCCAGTGGGAGGTGTGCAGGAGGCAGCTGATCGATGTTTCTCTCTCATCAATGTTTCTAACTCTCTATCCCTCTTTCTTCCTCTCTGTAATTAATCAATGGAATATATTGGGGGGGGGAAAAGAAAGAAAATTGGCAATCCGGTTTCCTATGAAAAGACCAGGGTCTGGATCTTGCTGGTCTTGAGCAACACTGCCCCTTTCTGGGCCCCAGTTCTTTCATTTGTAAAATGAGGCAATTTTGAGCAAGTGGTCAGGTTTGATCTAATGGATGATGTAAATTGTGTAACTGACCATTAACCTTGTCTTTTCCTGATAACTACACGAATGTTAACTACATGGACCAGATGTGTGAGCCTTCTGTAGCAATATAGAGATTTTTTTGGTATTATTCACATTTTCTCTCCATTGCAAACCTTTTTCCATCTTCCTTTTAAAATGCATTACTCATTTAAAGCATTTAAAAATAATGCATCTCTCTAATTTGCATTAACTATGGTTTTGGAATAAAGTGGCGTATTAATGAATACATGGATTCCATTGGGGAGGGACAATGAGGCTGTAGATAATTTTGGTTAAAAGCGTGAATTTGGGTTTCACTACCTGGGAAAGTTATTTAATCTGCCTTAGTTTCTTCTATTATAAACTGGGGCTAATAATTATATTTATAGGATAATTGTAAATATTATATGAAGATGCACTTGATAAATGTTAGCCATTATTATTAATATCAGTACTTTTTATTTCTCCTTCCAGAACCAATTCGTACGCCCATTACATATACACCACTATTGGTTTCTATGAAGCAGAATCTGTCAAAGGATTTTATTTATTTATTTTTAATATGTTTTTATTGATTTAAGAGAGAGGAAGTGAGAGGGAGAGAGAGAAACATCAATGATGAGAGAGAATCATTGATCAGCTGCCTCTGCACTTCCCCTACTAGAGACATGCGCTCTGACCGGGAATCGAATCGTGACCTCCTGGTTCATGGGTCAATGCTCAACCACTGAGCCACACCAGCCAGGCCGGCCAAAGGATTTTAAATGGAGACTTAGATGTCCTAAGTAATGAGGCTTTTCTAAAAACAAGGCAATATTGCCACACACAGAGACACAATGCGTGGGACACAGTTTTGCCAGTGGTGCAGCAATTCTCGCCTGATAGCCACGGTCCTCTCATTGCTGATGTTGCTGACCGGTTGGACATGGAGGGAATCTGAAGGCAGTAGATAGACGGCGACACATTTCACTGGCAACACAAAAACTAAGATTTCATTTTTGATTATTCATTCAACCCACTTTTACTGACCTCCTATGAGTACTAGTCTCTGAGGATGCAGTGGGGAGCAAGATGGACACATCCCTTCTCTTAGGTTTTATGTTCTACTGATGGGAGGCAGGCAGGTATGTCAATGATTACAATGCAGCATAACAAGGGGTATGATAGAGGAAGCCCAGGGAGCTATAGACAGCTGATCTTAACCTACCCCCAGACACGGAGGGAAACTGGAGGAAACGACATCTAAGTGGATACCAGAAGGATAAGTAGAAGCTGGGCAGCAAAGAGGGGTAAAGTGTAGAAAGGGGAGGGAAAGGAGGAGATCGTTCTCAGCAAAAAAAAAAAAAAAAGCCCAGCTTGTACAAAGGCCACAAGAGAGAGCACAGCAAATTTGGGGAACTAAGAGATTCCTTTCAGCTGAAGCAGAGCAAGCTTGTCCACAGGAGAGGTACATGCCAGGTCATGAAGACACCATAGGTCACGGTAAGGAGTTTGGGCCCCATCCTGAGAGGGTGGGGAGCTAGTGAAGTGCTCTAAGCATGGCCAAGGCGTGTCCTTTGTTTTAACTCAAAAGACTTTCCACATTCAGAGGGACTTTGGAGTGTATCCAACCTACTTCACTCTATAGAAGGAGGCACAGGGCGGTAGAGTGAGTTGCCTAAGAACGCTCAATTGCAAAACTAGGACCAAAAGGCAAGGCTCTGAACTGCCTGCATAGTGGCGACAAGAAGACCATACTGCTTCCCTTCTAAGCGAATAGCATGCGGGAGTCAGAAAATCATTTTTGCCTCAGATCTCACCAAACACACATGTAATAGTCTCTTCTGTTTTTAAGCAACTTGTTCCTAAAAGGTGAAAAGACAGGGAAGGAACCTCAGGGAGAAATACGTCTTCTGGAAGCCAACACCATTCACAACAGTATTTTCTTCAGAATGAAATCCATTCTCTCATTGTCACATATTTGTAATCACTGACACTTAAAATCCCAAGGATCACAGTGGAAAATGAAAAAAAAAAATTTTTTTAAAGAGAGAAACCTCAGTTCTGTTTTCAAAGCCATCCTTCACAAACACGCCCACAGTTTTCTCACATGGCTTCAGGAGCAGAAATGCATGAGTGTATATATGTATATATACACCACCCTTTCTAAAAATAGCCATTTAAATTAGAGTGATGTAACATCAAACCACAGAGGATCATGACTTCTGAGTGCTTGGGGACTGGTGTGAGATCGGTGAGGACAAAGACTGCCCAGCCCTTGAGTAACATGGCTCCTTTATAAATAGCCCTGGATAGGAAGAGGGAGTGATTAATATACATTTGAGGGCCCTAGGCAAACATTTCCCAATGGTTCCCTTAAAACAGGACGTTATCCCTTAAATCTATACACATCTCAAATTGCCTCAAATGCTTTGGGATTATTGACCCTGTGAGGTAGGTATGGCTCCTGATAGCCATGGTGTCATCTCAGGAGCAGGTAGTGAAATGACTTACTCCAAGGTTAGGATTGGGTGCTGTCGGCGGAGAGCCCTAAGTGGCCGATTAAGCCACGAAGAAGGTGCCTGTGCTCTTGGTTCCTTCTTGGGCTTTGCCAGGAATTACTTCATGTCACCATATCTTGTCCTTTTTGTCCATTAAGCAATTCTTCCTGAATGAGCTTGAGGCAAGTCCTGCTTAAGAGATGGCAACCTCAGGGATTCAGGAACTGAAAAGAAGGCCCCTTTCCCCAACCCCAAGGTGTTTTTCCTGTCACTTCGCCCTGTTCCCTTCCTTCACAGAACTTCTCCAGGCTGTAACTGGACAAGAGCTAGGTTCATGTACGTCTGTCCCTCCTGGGAGATCAGTTCCAAAAGGGCAGGGACCCCGTGGTTTGTACACATACCCAGCTCCTGGCACGGTGCTTGGAACAAAACAGGTGCTCACTGCCTATTAGGTGGACAAATGAGCGCTTGGGGAAAATGTGAGATCCACGAGATCGCGTGGAGCCCAAAGCTTCTGCCCTCCCGCTGCTGCAGGTGTGGGTCCAGGCGCGCGGGGCCTGGGGACAAGTGCTCCCTCTCTTCTCCTTCCCCAGAGCAGGGTGGTGGCCGGAGGTAGCCGGGGCGGGAGGCCGGGGTACAGGTCTGGGATACGCCGGCCGGCAGCGGAGAGGGGCGCACCCCGAGCCCCTCGCCGCAGCCATTTCCTGCTCTTTGTGTGACAGCCGCGCCGGCGAGGGGCCGGCACCGGAGGCGGGGGCGGGGCCGCGCGGGAGGAGGGGCGGGGCCGAGGGCGGGGCCGCGCGCGCAGCCGGCGGACCCGGGCCCGCAGAGCATCCTGCGCCCCGGCGCGGGGCCCCGCGGTATCCTCGGGCGGCGCCTCCGGACCTGCCGCACACCCAGGTAAGCGGCGTCCGCAGGCCCTGGGGCCGGCGCGGGGACCGGGATGCGGCTGGAGACGGCGACGTGGCCGGGAGGATGCGCGAGGGGTTGGCGCCCCTTCTCCCAGCCTGCGGGGGGCGCTCGGCGCCGCGCCCCTGCTAGCGCGGCCTGAGGGCCCCCGGAAGCCCTGGAGGCTGGGCCCCAGGCTCTGCGGGGGCCCCCGTTCCCCTCCGGCCTACCCTGGGCCCCGCGGCGAGGACACCCTGCGGAGAGGCGCGGGCACACCGAGGGGCTGGGGCGCGGCGGCAGCAGCAGCAGGTGCGCGGCCTGGACCCGAGCTGCTGCCGGTGAGGAAGCGACGCCGATCCGAACACCGGAGACACCTGCAGCGGCCGCGGTCCGGGCAACGGCAGCAGCCTTGCGCGCCCAGGTGCTGCGGGGCTCCAGCCTCTGTCTCTGCCGCCGCGGCCACCCTCACCTCCCCCAGGGCTAAGGGAGCCGCCTGGGCCCGCCTGGCCGTGGCCTTGGGCACTCTGCGCCCCGCTGTGAACCTGAGATGGGTGGGGCGAGGGGGCGTAGCGGCGCTTTGTGGGGGGCGGGGGGCATTAATGAGGGAGGAGGCGCGTCTGACCCGCTTTGAAGCTTCCAGGCCTCCACGGGCAGCGCGCTCTCTCCTCCCGGCTAGCTGGGGCGGGGGAGGAGGGGGGAGGGGTGGAGTGGGCTGACTCCTGGGGAAGAGGTTGGGTTGTCTCGAGCTCTGAAGAATCAGGAAGACGCCCACCTGTCTGTTGGTTTCAGCTTTTCAGGACAGCCGGCCCCCTGCATGGTACACACCACCTATGTGAAAAGCAAGAGAAAGGGGCGCTCTCTGTTTGGGGGTGGGGCAGGAAGAGTAAGGCTCTCTGTACAGAGAACCCGGCAGGGAAGGACACAGCTGCCCAGGTGCCCTCTCCAGCCCAGGGATTCTGACTTTGAATTAGAGTTTTCCCGGCACAGCAGAAACACCAAGGGCCAGTGGCCCTCAGCTCCCTCTCCAGCCAGGCCAGGAAGGGGGCAAGAATATATTCTTGCTGGCTCTGGGTGTTTGTGCTCCCAGGGAATGAGCGGGGATATCGGGGCAGCCCTGTGGGCATGATCAGGAGAGTGCTGGCCCCCACAATCCCCCTTTCCACCTCCTGCCTGCGTCCCCCCCTTTATTTAGCACAGGGGTCTTACCTTTCTCTTGGGCACAGGCCCTGTTGGAAGGTACTGGCGAATCTGAAGATCACAGATGGTGGAGGGTAAAAATCAAGGTCCACATTCTAGCGCAGGATTCTTAAGGCCTTAAGGTGTTTTCTCCAGCATCAGCTTCCTCTGGGACCCTCCGTGAGGCCTCCCACCTCCACTTCCACCCAGTGCCCTGTGCTTCCCATTCTCCTTGTTTTCAAGAAAGGAGCCAGTGACCATGTTTATCCTCAAGAGCTAAATACAAAAGAATTTCCCATTCCACACAGAGCAGGTGCTTTGATGTCATTTGACCAGAAAGGAAACAGAGGAGGAGAGGCATTTTAATGGGAAGCAAAGCTTTCGGCCAAATACCCGATAGCTCTAATGGTGGAATTTCAGGCGGTGGCTGGAAGTCAGAGTGGGGAGCTGAGGAGCAGTTTTGGGGAACAGCTTCCTTTGGGGAGCAGCTGCCAGCTCCATTTGCTGCAAGGGCAGCTTTGGACCCGAGGGCAAAAATATAGTAAGAGTGTGTATGTGTAACTGGTCAGGGGTTACTGTCACCGGAAAGCATTTGTTGAGTGAGCACCCAGTGTCCACTTGGGGAGAGTTACTCCTTGGCACTGGCTGCCACCTGCCAGGATGGCTACTAGGCCACAAGAAGAATGTGGAATGTGTGGTTACTTACAGAACCAGTGTCTCTGGCTAGTTGTGCATGCTGAGTCTCCAGCTGGGGGCAACAGCTCTCTGCTCACTAAGCTTCTTTATTATATTTCCTGGCCAGTTCTGACCGGTTCTGTAGGCACCCAAGGCTGCTTTGTTCAGTCCCTGCTGGAAATGGAAAAGGAAAAACTTGCTTTAGGCATTAGGCCAAGAGTGGGGTATAAAAACCAGCAGGATTGAAGAGTTTTCCTCAAATCAAATCAGGCTGGCCCAGAGAAGGAAGTCAATGTGAATTTTAAAATGTGAGAAGGGCCCCAGGAGAACATGACAGGTCTTCTCTGGTGAATCGTGCCCGCTCAGGGTGCTCAGTGGGCCTCCACCGCTGTCATTGACCAGCGAGCAGAATTAGTTGATCAATAGGCCACAAGCTAATTAACATTGGGGACAGCGCCCCTGGAAAATTGTGCATAGCTCCAGTCTCCACGTTTGAGGATCAGCCTACACTCTCAAAGGGCTTTCTTTGGGCCACTGTTGGCCCCAGGGTTCCACCAAGGGCTTCACAAAATGGCCTTTTGTAGCCTCCATGTGGCCACCATAACAATGAGTCTATTTCTTTACTGGCAAGTATTAATTATTCACTTGTAGCTGATGAAACTAGACGTCAGTCACCTCATTGGAGCCTTTGTAAAAAGGTCTTTGGTCTTGTTGTTTTAAGGAGCAAAGCCATGCGTAGGGGCCAGAGGATGGGCCCTGCATTTGTGGTGGGACAAGGAGGTGGAGCATGCTGCTGCCTACTGACTGGCAAGGGGGCAGGCCAGCAGCAGAGGGGCAGGAGCTGGTACTTCCTTGGATGTTCTTATTTAATGAGGGATGCATGAAAATGCTTAGTAGAGTGTCTAGCACATGGTGCCATTATATGTATAAATTTATTGTTAGAGGTCTCTCTTACGTAATCATTAAGAATGTGGCTCTTATGTGTAATTAATCCACAGCTCTTTTTGGTTTGTTTGTTTTGTTATCCTCACCAGAGGACATTTTTCTATTGGCTTCTTTTAGAGAGAGCAGAGGAGAGAGGGGGAAACAGAGAGAGAAACATCTATGTGAGAGAGACCCATCAATGGATTGCCTCCTGCATGCGCCCTGACCAAGGCCAGGGATCGAGCCTGCAACCAAGGTACATGCCCTTGACTGGAATCAAACCCGGGACCCTTCAGTCCGCAGGCTGACACTCTATCATCTGAACCACACTGGCTAGGGCTTAACCCACAGCCCTCACCAACTCCTCTACCTCCAGAGCCTTCCTGGATTTTGCTTTTCTCAAGGGAGTTGGTCTCTGTAACCAGGAAACCGAGCCCCAGGTTTACCTGCAAAAGGTAGCCAAAGGAAAGAGTGATAAGACCGGGTGTCAGTAAGGGCTTCAGGTAGGAAGTGCTCTTGAGTAGCACTCTGAAGGTGGGTATAATTTGAGTAGGCAGAGAGAGGGGGGAGGGAATATGCGGAGCAGAAGCCCAGAGGTAGTTCTCACATTTCGACACAGGTCAGGAAGGACCTCTTCCTCTGTGTGCATTCAGCATTTTGCAACCAACCAGGCACGTTGGAGGCACGCTTGGCTTCTCGGGCAGACAGAGCAGTACAGTGGACTTAGGACACAGGACTTGCTGTGTTTCTTTCAATCAGCCACTAGCTCTCTGACTTTAGAAATTGGACAATGGAAAGCAGCCTGCCCAGCCTGTTAACCTACCTGTCGCCACAGGAGCCCAAGATGAGATAATGTCTGTAAGTCCCAGACTAAGAAGAAAAGGCCATGGGAAGAGAGAAGAGAAGGAGGTTCCGGAATGTGTGCTTCTCTTGGATGGCTGCCCTCCATTCCTAAAGGAACAGTTTATTAATTCTATATTGTGTGTCCATTTGAGAGGACAAATCTGTAGCCTCTCTGTACTATTGTGCCAAAGGGAAACTGAAAAGCATTTTGTGATTCACAGATTCTGTCAAGGCCCCTGGATGGCCTTGTCTGTTCAAAGACACTTCAGATTTCAGTCAGTGGGTGTGGGACACCTCCCAGGGTGCAAAGAATTTGGATATTGGCTTCCTAGCCATGGCCTTTGTGCTGAGGGCTGTGTGTGATGTTCCTCAAAGGATGACCTTTCGGGACATACTTGTTGGACTCTGGTAACAGAGGAGAGAACAAATGGGGTGTAAATTCTTAAAAGAAACTTTTTGAGAAGACAGCTTGGGTTCAGGCAGAATTTCTTGCAGGGATCTTTCTGGCTGAGTGGCATACATGGCCTTCTGGAGAGATGCCCAAGAAAGACCCAGTGATGACTTCATCAATAGGCCTTTTGATTTTGTGTTTGCATCATCATTATGTCATTTTACAGCAGTCGTTCTCAGACTTCCGTCTCTTCGTGGGATGGAGGGATGATTAGTATGTCCAGGTTGTATGGTCCCTGTCTTCTGAATAAGGCAGGAGATGAGGTCTTATGCAGAAACTAAAGGTGGTGGAGTGGTTAGGAAAGTTCAAGAGCCTTCCGGAGGTTTGGAGCAGCTGCCTCTGTGGGTGGAATAAGAAATCTATTGGGGATGAATGAGGGGATTGTCTAACTCCACTGAAGGCCCAACCAAAACCAAAGAGCATCTGCAGGGCTAGCCCTCATAGAAAATACTCAGTAACTCAGTATTAAGTGAAGGTGTATCTGAGAATGATTTTGATTTGTGCTTTTAAAATGTGATTCCTTATGACCGATTTTGGTCTATATAACGGGAGAGACAAGAATTCAACACCGAGAGTCATCCATCAACCTCCAAGTGTGCTCTCTCACATGGAAAAGAACAATGAGGTTCCACTTTTTATGGATGGAGGTGGGAACTATGACAGAAGGATTTTGTAGAGGTCTCTTCAGATTCTTACAGGAATAAGACTTACTTAGATACGATACCTTAAGGACCATGGTGTTTTATGTTTTGTGTTATTTTCTTAACTAGAAGACATGAATTTTGGCCATTCACGCATGCATTCAACAAATTATTCATGAGGTGCTAATTAAGCAAGTAATGCCTTGTATGTGCGCAGCTCTGTAGTAATTGATATCCCCCAAAAGATGACTTTGGGTGATCCACTTCGGTAGTAAAGTATAAAGCAGTTTATAATGCAGTAGGAAGTGATGGACTCTAGACTGTGAGTGGAATAGGAATCCAGAGAAATGAAGGTTGTGTTGGAGCTCAACTGGTCACACCTTCACGGAGGCAGTCTTCCTTGAATAGGGCCTTGACAATCAATAGTCAAGGGTAGGATTTGAGAAGGGGAGTAAACAGCCCAGTAGAGAGTGGAGAGAGTTTGAGCAAAGGCACAAAGAATGCCCATGGGCTGGTTCGTGGCACCCTGAACACCCTGGCCACAGTGGCCAGTCCATGTTGGGAAATGTGATTTTTACAGAAGCCCTTGGGATGGAGTGTCCCATCTATAGTCAGTCATTTGCTTTTGAGTTGGAAAGAGAAGCTCAAGTCCAATGATTCCTAACTGGTTGGAGCAATATTGACATCATACCCACAGCTATTCCCTCCCCCTAACTCTACCCCATTTTCTCCCACTTAAGGAAAGAGATGAGCACACAAGCAATGATATCATGGGAGGACTCTGAGCCCTCCTTCACACATAACGAAAAGCACCTTGTTTGCAAACCTCACTCCTTAAACCGTTATTAGTACAAGGTGCCACAACAACCTTCACAACAGAGCTTTTGACAGAGAACCAACACCAGGTCACCCTGCATATTTCACAGTCAGGGAAATTGCCCTTTTACAGCGAGTGAAAATGTGATTCAGGACCTAATCAGTCTTCAGGCCGAGCCACCCTCAAGTTGCAATTTCACCTCGATGGAGCTGAGGTCTGGGTGCTCCCATCTGGTGGCCAAACCTGAAGTCTCATTCTTTGTTTCGCCAGCAGGTGCAGTGGCTTCCCTTTTTTGAGTTTTAGCAGGTGCCTCTGAGAGGCAGCTGCTCTCCCTGGATTAAAGTCCTTTCTATTGGTGTCCCTCATGTGGTGGTTTGTCACAGGCCCCCCTCGGGAGCAAATCAGCAAGCTGCCTTCCGTGGTATGACCCCCCCCCCCTCCCCCGCCCCTGGAGGCTGGTATCTGGCTGGTTGGGTGATCAACAGAAAGTCCCCCTCAACCCTGACAACAGGAAGCTGCTGTAAATCAGCACATGCAGTGGCGAGCCCTTGGGCCCCACCAGGGTCTCTTTCTTCGCTGTTAACAAAGAGGACGATAGGCCTTCTCCAGAGGCCCAAGTCCAGGCTGACAGCCTTCTCTGCTCTAACCTCAGGTCCCCTGTGTGGAGAGAAACTGCAGGTGGCAGGGCCTCTGGTCCCAGAAGACCCAAAGTGAGGCCCTTACTTAGCAGAGTCTGCCTAGAGACAGGGCTGGGGGACAGGCCAGATGTCTGAACTGCTAGAAAGGAGGCCTTGGGTTGTTGTCTTTTAAAGTAAAATTTAAAATTTTGATCAAAGCGATGCATGCACATGCTTAAAAAAAAATCAAATGGTATTGAAAGGCGCATAATGAAAAACAACCATTCAGTGCCCACCTCCTCCCAGAGGCTGTGTGGCTTTTAACTCACTGTTTGTTTCCAGTAGTTGCTTCCAGATCTCTAAATGATACACTTGCGCTGCTATTTCTTGATTTATCTATTCTGTGCACCGTCTACTTACTTCCTGCTGTGATGGATGAAGATTTCGCTTTCTTACACCATCTCCCGCCCTCCCCTCCCCCCGTCTCCCCATACAGAAAGAGCTCTATTTTAACCGAAATCCTGTATGAAGTGTCCACATTATTATTATTCTTAAATATATTTGTGTTGATTTCAGAGAAGAAGAGAGAGGGAGAGATAGGTAGAAACATCATTGATAGAGAATCATTGATCAACTGCCTCCTACTGGGGATTGAGCCTACAACCTGGGCATGTGCCTTGACCGGGAATGGAATTGTGACCTCCTGGTTCATAGGTCAATGCTCAACCACGGAGCCATACCAGCCGGGCAAGTGTTGACATTATTAAGATGTGTAAAGGATGATCACAAGAGAGCCAAGTAATGCCCTTTGACTCTATTTCCTTTCTTACATGGCTTTCTGTTTTATCTCAGAATTAGAATGCATTCTCCCCCCATTCCTCACATCCCCCCTTTTTCTTTTACAGTCTGTCATAGCTGTTATTGTATCACGTCCCCATATCTTCCCAGGAAGTCAGTGTTAGCCCCAGCGCTGCCCCTAATCACCAAGTGACCATGTGCACAGTGCTCCTCATCTCGAAGCCTCAGAAAGAGAGCTCAGGTGGGAGGAGGAGAGCTGAGACCCACCGTCTTCTCACCAAGCCCATCACCCCACCTCAGAGGGGTTTACTGTCCGAAAAGGCGGGGCAGCCCCAGCACCTGACAGGTGGCAGTGCACATAAACGGGGGGTTGGGGAGTCGCGGGGGGGAGGGGTGAGGGAGCTGATTTGAGCCCTGCCCATGGTGGTCCAGCTCACCCTGCAGCCTTGGGGGCTGCCCCTTGGGGTTAGTATGGGTGTGTCTGCAGCTCTCTTTTTCTCTCCTACTGTCACCTTTTGATTTTTACTCCACATGGTCTCTGCTTGTAGGGACAGATTCAAATTCCTCAAACTCCCCAAGGTCCTACTCCAGCTTCATCTCTCTTTGTATCACTCCTGCTTATGTACCCCAAATTTCCCCAAAGTAGTCATACAAATACTAACATTTTTGTGGTAAGGACTTTATTGAGATATAGTTCACATACTGTACAATTTACCTATTTAAAATATACAGGTCAGTAATTTTTAGCATATTCACAGAATTGTGCAATCATCATTATGATCAACTTTAGAACATTTTCATTACCCCAGAAAGAAACCTTGTGCCCTGTGGCAGTATCACCTATTTCCCCTAATCCCTACCCCTGGCCTAGGCACCTGCTAATATACTTTATGTCTCTGTAGATTTGCCTATTCTGGACATTTCCTTTAGAAAAGCATATTATACTTCTTTCATGTAGCCTAATATTTTCTTTCTTTTTTTTTTTTAAATATATTTTATTGATTTTATACAGAGAGGAAGGGAGAGAGATAGTTAGAAACATTGATGGGAGAGAAACATCGATCAGCCGCCTCCTGCACATCTCCTACTGGGGATGTGCCCGCAACCCAGGTACATGCCCTTGACCGGAATCGAACCTGGGACCTTTCAGTCCGCAGGCCGACGCTCTATCCACTGAGCCAAACCGGTTTCTGCAAGCCTAATATTTTCAAAGTGCATTCATGCTGTAGCATATTTTCACATTTCATTCCTTTTCATGGCTAAATAGTATTCCATTAAGTGGCTATACCACATTTTATTTACCCACTCATCAGTTGATGGACATTTGAGTCGTTTCCACATTTTGGCTATTACAAATAATGCTGCTATGAACATTTATGTTCAAGTTTTAGTGTGGATGTATATTTTCATTTCTCTTGGGACTGCATCTAGGAGCAGAATTGCTGGCATATAATGGAACTCTATGATTCAAATATTGAGGAACAGCCGAACTGTTTTCCAGAGTTGGTTGTATTATTTCACATTCCTACCAGCAATGCACAGGGGTTCTGATTTCGCATCCTCACCAACACCGCTAAGAAGCCCAGCGAGTTCCAAGGAAGGAGCAATCATGTCGGAGAGGGGAGGGGCCTTGAAGGATGAGTGAAATCAGGTCATACAATGATAGAGGAAAGAGATTTTATTTCATAGGTAACTGTTTACCAGTTATGGAAGCTTTTCACTTTAAGAGCTTGAATGTTAAAATTTGAACCATTTTGATGCAGTTCTTTCTAAAGTATAAACAACTTCTTTGCTATTTATATTCCTTCTCCTCCTCCCCAACTTTGAAAAACCTGGTGTCTTGGACATAGCAATGCCTTTCTTGATGTCTTGGGTTCATCCACTCATGGAACACAGAGTTCAGCTGAGTTATGAGTGTGTGCTCAGCCCTGTGCTGGGAGCTGAGTGTGAATTAGACGCAGCACCTGCCCTGAAGGAGTTTATTGTTGAGGTCAGGAGTGAAAACATGCTAAATCATGTAATAAAGTATTATGGAAGCCGTGGAAGAAGAAGCATGCTGGGTTCAATGAGGAATGAGGGAGAAAGTGGATTCAGGTGGGGGAGGGGGTCAGAAAGGCTTCCTTGCGAGGTAACCATTCTTGGTCTCTCCCAGCTCTGGAATCATCCTGGCAACAGATGAAATAGGTTGAGTTCTGTTGTAAATCATGATGTTGGTGATACTTCTGCAGGCTATGGAAGTGCGGAGAGTGGTCATTCCATGGCTGAGCTACATCTGTATGGTTCCTCTCCACCTTGTAGAGCTCTGTCTCCTCTCTACAAGCCACTGCGAGGCTTGGCTGCTCTTAGCATCCGGCCTGCTTCTAACCTGTGACTGTGTTTTACAGATGGTTCAGGTAACACTCTGCAGGTGGCTCCAAGTGGCCCCTGTGGGGTTTGGAGCCACAGGTCTGACCACTGGACAAGAGGAGCGTTCCTCTAAAATGCACTGCCTGTCTGCTCAGAATTAGCTCCATGGTCCATTTTGGCGCACTCTTTGGCAGTCTTATAAGAAGCACACAAGTGACCTTGTCCCTGCTCGGCCCCCCACACCCATGAAGAGGCTCTGGCATGTAAAAGGGTCTTAGCTGTAGGGGAACGCTATGACCTGTAGAGCTATAACCTGTCACAGCAAACCTGAGCCCCCATACAAACTCCAGACACACCCAGCTTACACCCGCGATGGACATGCTAGCTAGATGCCAGATTTCTTCTTGGAATTTTTTTTTCTTGCTCAGTGAAATGCTACTTTTAAAACATTTTTTTTTAAAAAAAGGGACCATCTGAGGCTTTCTTTTAAAATATATTTTATTGATATCAGAGAGGAAGGGGGAGGAGAGAGAGACAGAAACATCAATGATGAGAGAATCATTGATCAGCTGCCTCCTGTACGCCGCCCCCCACCCCCACTGGGGATCGAGCCTGCAACCTGGGCAAGTGAATCAAACCTTGACCTCCTGGTTCATAGGTCAATGCTCAACCATGAACCACACCAGCCAGGCAATGTTCATATATTTTAAAATTTGTTTTTATTTATTTATTTTAGTTGCTTTCTAGCTGGAGAGATTTACAGACAGGGAAAATATTTCCTGGCCTCTTGATGTTCATGAGACCCAAAGGGCAAAGTTACCTAATCTTTCTAGCTTGTGAGAGTCTTGTTCTTTTTGCGGAAGGAAAAGGCAGCCAAACTGAAGAGGGGGAAAAAGTAAGTGCTTGGTACCTTCCAGAAAGGTACAAAGGTAGGTGTGGTCTAAAAGAAAGGGCAGAGAACTGAGAGTCAAGATATCTGCTTTCTGCCCAGCTCAGCCACTGGCTGACCATGTGACCTTGAATGGGAGTTTTCACTTCTCAGTGACAACAGCAAAAATAGCACCTGCACTTTCTTAAACCTGCAGGGTCGTTGTGATTGAGGAAGTCAAACGGAAAGATCTGTAGAACTGAGATAAAAATATAGAGGTGTGATAATAATAATGCCTTCCTTTTTGTGGAAGAATTGCTGCAGTGTTTAATTCATCCATTCACTCTATTTAAAAGAGGCCGCCTGACCAGCTAACATTTCCCGAGTGCTTCCTCTGTTCCTGCTGCTGGACTAAGCATTCCACATGCCATCATGCTATATAATTCTCAGACTGACTCACTGAGGGCAGCGACTGTTATTAATTAGCGCCCTTTTGCAGATAAGGACACTGAGGCTCAGGTTAAGTAATATGTTTATGGTTATATAGCTAGTAAGTGGCAGGAGACAGATTTGAGCCCGTAACTCAAGCTTAACTACTATACTTAGCCTAATATTCCACTTCAGTAAAAATACCTTTTCTTCATTTCCTTCCAGAATGTCAAACAGAAAATGACAGTGCATCTTTTGCTCACAGAGAGGCAGGGTTTGGGGTGTGGGTAGTCAGGCCTGCATTCCCAAAGCCAGGTTCTCCTAGCAGCTACCCTGCATTTGTGGGCCCACCTCCTCTTGCTCAGGCTCTGTCAGTCATCTCAGCCATGGGCGATGGTGGGGCCTGAAGCCCTTCTCAGAAGCACATTGCCTGCAAGCCCAATGTTATTACTTGTCTGGTGACTCCAGGCCACTGCGTTTGAGTTTGTTGTGAAGACACTGAACTTAAATACGCCGTGAATACCCCACAGTGAGAGGTGGCAAGCTGCGTCTGGCAAATGATGCTCCCAGAACACTGTTCATTTTTAAACATTTTATTAATTTCTCTTCCAAAATGACAAAACAACCATGTAAGTCGAATATAAAGAATGCCTCTCATTTGGAAGGTTGCATAACAGGCAGGGCATGTGGGCTAGAAAAAATAACTTCATTTCCATGTATACCTCTGTTAACATTTCCAGTAGGTTTTTTCTTTCTGATTGATGTGGAGTTGGCAGTGACTTTCAGCACTTGAGTTAAAAACATCTGATTTCCTTCTTCCTTAGGCAGTGAGTGATCTACAAACACACAGAGAAATCCATTAGAGAAGCTGTATTTACAAGGAGAAAATAGAGGTTGCATTAACGAAATAAAGACTCCTAACTTACTGGCTCTGTAGGCTGTTCACTTATGATTCTCTTCAAGGAAAGTGTAAGGTTATTATTGTGTTGAAGCAGGAAACCTTAAGGATTATTCTGGTCAACGAGTATTTTGATGTCTGCAAAGCCCAGAAGAAACCCAGGTTATAGGAGAAAGGAGAGGGGAAAGGTCATGGCAAGTAGGAGTCAGGGCAGACAGATTCAAACTGGGAGTACATACGCTGAGCTGGAGGGCTTATGGGAAATTTCAACATTTATAAAATTGGATAAAAATATAATAAATTCCTACGTCAGCATCACACAGCATTGACAATTATTACCGAATGGCCGATTTTGTTCCATCTAGTATCCACTCTTCCCCATGTAGTATCATTTGGAAGCAAATACCTGTACCCTTTTATTTATATTTTAGAAGGTATTTCTAGAAGATAACTCTTTTAAAACATAATCTCAATATTATTATCACATCTAAAAACTAGCACTATTTCCTTGATATTATCAAATATCTGAGTCAGTATTAAATTTTCCAATTTTCTTACAAATGTGATAATTTTATTTTTATGATGCTTTGTTTGTAATAGGATCCAGATAAGGTCTTATCATCTATAGCTTCCCCCTCCATCTCTTTTTTTTCTTGCAGTATTTGTCGAAGGCACTGAGTCATTTGTCTAGCAGAGTTTCCCATAGATTATATTTTACTGATTACATCACTGTGGTGTATTTTAATGTGTTCTTCTGTCTTCTGTGTTTCCTGTCAGTTGGTATCAAAGGCTTGATGAAATTCAAGTTTTTGTTTTGGCTCCAGCATTCTTCATAAAGTGATGGTGTGTTTTTCCATCAGAAGGTGCATAATGTCAGATTCTTTCATAACAGTTGATGGTCAGCGCCTATATCCATTTGTGTATTAGGGGCTGGGGAAATAGGAATATTTTAATTATGCCACTGTTTCTGGAAATAAAAAGAGAAAGAACTTTATAGAGAAAAACATCTCTGTCTTCTGCAATTTGGTTTTCAAGTGGTATCGTTTGTATAGGAAAGACTGGTTAAGTGTTTGCTTCTTTTCTTTCAGTTGGTGATTTTCAACATAAAAATTGGTTCACAGGCATCCTCCAATACGAATAAAGTAATAAAATCCAAGTTTTTGTTAAGTGTCTTTATGATCTCATGGATTAAGACATATCTGATGTTGTTGCAAGTCCACTGAGTTATGCTGGGTGGTTCTCACTTTGCCCTGTCTTTGGCTAATGGAAGCTGCCTCAGCTTGGCTGCTGGGTCCCTTTGACACAACCCCGTTAGTTATAGGTAGGTAGCTGCTTCTAGGCCTTTTTTTATAGGACAAACCTGGGTTCCAACTACTGCTCCACCACTTTGCCAGCACTTGACCTTGTGCAATTGCTTAAATTCTGAGTTTCTGTTTGCTCACCTGTAAAATGGGAATAATCATAGTTTGTAGGGTTGATGCAAGGTTAAAATAGTCAAGTATTTGGCAGAGTGTCTGACATGGAGTAAGGGCTAAAAAATGTTTAGTTTTATTATTGTTATTATCATTATTATTATTTGAATTAATGAATAGTGTCATCAGGGTTTTGTAGCTTGCTCCATAAAATCATTAATCCCATAAAAACTTACCTCCTCCTGCAAAATGCAAGAGGAGTTAATATTAATGCAAGAAAGAAGGCCATCTTTCTTGTGGATTGGCAAATGGTTTTGCTGTGGAACTGAATGCCACACTTAGAATTCAGGAGAGAGAAGAGAGAAGAGGAAGGAACATAGGTGTGGGAAGGGCCTGAAACCACAAGATGAGGCCAGATGCCTGTAGAAGGCAGAGGGGAAACCTACTTCTGAGCTCTCTGTGTCCTAATTAAATGTGGCCTTGGCTCTTGCCAGAGTGCATGGCAGGGGTGAGGGTGGTGTGTGGGGGTGAAGGTTGTTGGGAACTCTAAGTGTGAGTCATAGTTAGCTGCTCAGTCCCATCTGCCCGCCCAACCACAGGCCTAATGGCAACAGTAGTTTAGGGGCAGCAAGCCCCTGGGGACACTCCAGCTGTTTCAGCCCCTGGACCCAGTTCTCAGGTTCTTGGTCCCCTTTTCCCCATTTCCTAGAACTCCTGCCCTTAGGCACATCTCACTCCTCCCTGTGATGGGGTGGGAAGGGATGGGTGGGACGACTTCTGTGACAGCAAAGTGGGCCTTCTCTTTGCTTCCTTATTCAAATGTGCTAAAGGGTTAGCTTAGTATTAATCTTCTTGTAAAAACAGTTTTTAGATTTTTTGTTCACATAGTCTACTATTCGTCTGTTTTAGTTTGCTTTGTTCTTTGCTTCATTTATGTCTGCTTTTCGTTTTCATTTCTTTGGGTTGAGGAAAATTCACTTCATTCAGTTCCACTTTCCTATTTTCTACGAAATGCATTTAAGACGTTTATTTATGCTCTCGTTCAGTTCTAAATATTCTATAACTTCTATTTGGATTCCTCTTTAGCTGTAAGTAACGTTGAAGTGTGTTTTTATGCATTTTCATAGGTGTGGGGTGCTTTTGGCTGTTATTTGCATTATTGAGTTCTGATTTTATTGCACTGTGATCCGTGAATGTGACTGCTAGGAGATCATGCTTGGGAAAACTTAATGGTCTGAGTCATGATCATTTTTTATCTACATTTCACTTTTGCTTGAAAAAGAAATGTGGATTCTCTTTGCTGAGTTGGTTAACTAAGCTGACTGCCTGCAAATCCTCATGGAAGCCACTGCACTCTGCCAGCATCCCAGACACAAAAATGTTTGTTCAGGGCTGATTTGTTTGGTGGGACTCAAAAAACATACCCCGGCCAATGGATGGCTCTTCGTTTTTGCAAATAAGGTTAATATTGTTGGAGTCTAAATTCTTTAGTCCCAGTTGAATTAGCTTGTAAGACCTAGCCTCTGGTTTCAAGTGGATACTCGTGGCTATTGCAATCATGGGCTTTTGTGCCATGCCATAATTTAAGCGTGGAACTGATACATTTTCTCTAAAAGAACAAATGAT
Organism: Myotis myotis; assembly: GCF_014108235.1. Taxonomy (NCBI): domain Eukaryota; kingdom Metazoa; phylum Chordata; class Mammalia; order Chiroptera; family Vespertilionidae; genus Myotis; species Myotis myotis. The sequence continues at coordinate 16,114,271 of NW_023416368.1, read as the reverse complement.
GGGGGCTGGCCGTGGCCTGTGTCCTAGCATCAGGCGTTATTTGAAGTCCTTTGCCCTTGGTCACTGTGGTTGTGTGGGTGTCACATAACTTCTCGGAGCCTGGCTTCTGCCTCAGCTCTGTGGATTTGATACCGTGCTGATCACAGAGGAATGTGATGCTGCTCAGCCGAGGTCGTAGACATAGAAGTGCTTGTAAACCATGAAGAGATCCTCAAATATCAGCTGCAGGTTAAGGGCACCTTGTGAAGAAAGAGAAAGTGTGGTCTTAGTGCATGTTACCTCCCTTTGTTCTCTGGAGGGAGTCTGAACTGGTGAGATTTAGAGAAGTGTTTGGAGGGCCCTGAAATTCTTCATTCCCTCCCTTCCCCTCAGTGCGGAATACGGAAACTGCAGCCATGACCACCCACGTCACCCTGGAAGATGCCCTGTCCAACGTGGACCTGCTGGAAGAGCTGCCCCTCCCTGACCAGCAGCCATGCATCGAGCCTCCGCCTTCCTCCATCATGTACCAGGTCAATTCTCCGAGGGCTCTGGGGGGATCAGGAACCCGGGGGGTCCCCTAAGAGGGTTTGCCCTGAAGGCAGAGGGAAGGGGGAGCTCTGCATCTAGAAGGTGAAAGGTCGTGAGCTGATGGAGTCCCTGGTGCCCTGGTGGAGCTGAGTGTAAGGAATAGATTAGCTAGTAAATGTACACCAGGGCTGCTCCTCCTCCCTGGGGAAGGCTTGTTGATCTGCTCTGACCCCAAATACCTTCCCGGCTGTTCTTGCTGCAGCACCAGCCAAGGCGTTGGCAGCTCTGACCTCATGAATTAAATATTGCAATTTAGAAACCCCTAGAGCCTGCCTGGGTAATTACTTTTCCTTCATGTATGTGAGGAGAGCTCTTCAACTCCTCACAGCAGCTAATGGCTCAGGGAAGCCCGTTACAGTCGTTTGCTTTCGCCCAAGACGGGTGAGCTTGTGCTAAACCATGATCAGATGACTCAAGACCATGATCCACCAGGGTATGGGGGAAGGGCATCGTGCAGCTGGATTCTGCCTTGCAAATAGCCCCTGCTCTGGGTGTGCAGGGCGAATATGCCAGGCTAAGAAAAAAATAAGTTAATTTGAAATTCTTTGCTGTATTTGATCTTTTGAAAGTTCTTGGGCTGCTAAATGAGACTAAATATAATGCACAATATATTTTTAATTTCATTCAGTGATTAGATTTACGAAGCACATGCCTGAAGTTTCAACTCATAAACGTTGTTTATTCACATTTTCTAACCCACCTTGAAATTTTAATTATATGAATCTTTTAAAAATATTTATATTGATTTCAGAGAGGAAGGGAGAGGGAGAGAAAGATAGAAATATCAAGGATGAGAGAGATCATTGATCGGCTGCCTCCTGCACACCCCTACTGGGGATCAAGCCCACAACTTGGGCATGTGTCCTGACCGGGAATCGAGCTGTGTCCTCCTGGTTCCTAGATCACATTCAACCACTAAGCCACGCTGGTTGGACAATATCTTTTTTATTATAAGCCATACAAAAAAAGTATAACAAATAAATTTTTTATAAATATGTCTATGTCTATGTCCATATATATATATATATATATACACACATTTTTACCATCTATATATATGCATATATTTTTAATATAACAAGGGAATCATACTATATATATAGTGATGTATCATTTGACTTTTTTAGCTTAAAATTTATTATGGATATTTTTCCCTGACAATACTACATTGCTGCCACATTATTTTTAACTACCATCTACTACATGTAAATCCATTGTATGAATATACTATGATCTAATTAGCCTTTCGCGGTTAATGGACATTTGAATGATTTCCAGTTTTCTCTATCACAAAAAATGCTGCAGTTATTACCCTTTACATATGTATCTGCACCCTCAGGTGAGTGTTTTTGCAGCTGCTGGATGAAAGCAGTGCGCATCTTAACTTTTCAGCAGCTGTTAGGTGTGTAGAGTATCAGTAAGCATTTATTCCCAGGGCCAGGTGGGGTGACCCTGATGGGAAGCGGATGTGGGCCCTGCCTGTAGGCAGCTCCCGTCCAGTGTGGCCGAGTGGGATTTGGGGGAGGGAAGATGAGAGGGTGATGTGGACATAGCTTTCCACAGAGAACTGGTGGCATTTGTTGGCAGCAGTGCGTTCCCCTGGGCACCCAGCCACCTTGGACCTGTTTTTCAATAACCAAATGTTCCTGTCCTCCAATTCCCACAGGCCAACTTTGACACGAACTTCGAGGACAGGAATGCATTTGTCACAGGCATTGCAAGGTACATCGAACAGGCTACGGTCCACTCCAGCATGGTGAGTCTCTGGGACCCTGCCAGGGCAGGAGGGGCTGTGGGCAGCTATTCCAGGACCTCCAGCCTCAGGCAGACCCACCTCCTTAAGCCCATTCTCACACCTGCCCCAGCCTCTCTCAGTGCCCAGGGCCATCCTGTGCCCTGTGTCTTCCAGCTTTGCAAATCCTGCTCACCTTTAGGGCCCAGCATTATCCTTACTCTTCACTTCCCTGAGCGCCTATAGCAGCGGTTCTCAACCTGTGGGTCGCGACCCCTTTGGGGGTCGAACGACCCTTTCACAGGGGTCGCCTAAGACCATCGGAAAACACATATAAAATTACATATTGTTTTTGTGATTAATCACTGTGCTTTAATTATGTTCAATTTGTGACAATGAAAATACATCCTGCATATCAGATATTTACATTACGATTCATAACAGTAGCAACATTACAGGTATGAAGTAGCAACGAAAATAATTTTATGGTTGGGTCACAACATGAGGAGCTGTATTTAAAGGGCCAGAAGGTTGAGAACCACTGCTTTAGAGATACTTTATACTCTTGAGCAAAACAAAAGGTTTCTCATAAAGGGACGGTGGCTTTGGAATCACATGTTGTTGACCCGAGGAAGCTGGTGGCCTAAATCGTTCACACACGGGGCCAGCTGTCTGACCCATCTGCGAGGGATCGCTCCTTCCCTCTGGGGCTTTCGTGGATTTTATTCTCCAGCAGCACTGAAATTTGAGGAATTCAGATTCCTCGTTCTGCAGCTCTCTGGAACTTTCTCTCTATATCAGCTGTACTCTAAAACCTGGTCTTATCATACCCCACCCATTTATTTAATTAGTGTGCACCTGGGGCCTGCAGAGACTGTGCTAAATGCTGGGGAGGGGGATACAAGGACAAACGGGGATTCTCAATGGGTCAAGTGGAAATATAGACAAGCTTACCATTTATCAAACACTTTCTGTGTAGATATTTTAAATGCATTGTCTCAGTCCTCAACTCACTGTACTGTGAGGTAGGTTCTATTACAATACCCATTTCATGGATGTGAAAACTGACGTCCAGAAAAGTTAAGTTTCATAGGGTCCTACCACTGATAAGGTCTGTCTGCTCTAGACTACTCTTTGCAGACCAATAAAAATGCACAAAATTAAAGGTAAATGACATGGTAAAAGTATAAAGTTCTTTGTTTTTGAAGGGGCCTTGAGGGTGTTGGGGAGAGCTTGATGAAGGAAGTGGCTTTTGAGTAGGGCCTTGTATTATACATATGTATGTATAAAATATGTAAATACACAAATTACATAACCATATATATAAACTTTAAAATGTATAAGGTATGTTCATACATGATATTATGGAACTTTATAACAGCCCTGTAACTTGCAAAGAGGTCATTATACCCATTTTAGGGATAAGAAAACAGAGGCCTAGAGAAGTTAATAGCAAGTTGCTCATGATCCCACTAGTAAATCATGGGGTTGCACCTGGAATCCGGACTTTCTTTTTTTTTTTTTTTTTTTTTTAATATATTTTTATTGATTTCAGAGAGGAAGGGAGAGGGAGAGAGAAAGAGAGATAGAAACATCAATGATGAGAGAGAATCATTGATCGGCTGCTTCCTCCACACTCCACACTGGGGATCAAGCCCACAGCCTGGGCATGTTCCCTGATGGGGAATTGAACCTTGATCTTCTGGTTCATAGGTCAACCATTGAGCCACACTGGTCAGGCCAGAGGCAAAAATTTTCAAGGCTGCCTAGGTTTGGACTGTAAGGTACATATAAAGAAATTCTCCGGTATTTATGGAAAACTAGATAAGGGTCTGTGATATGCTACAGACTGGATGCCTCACACGTCCAGAGGCTAAAAGTCCAATATCAAAGTGTCAGCAGGGTTGATTTCTCCTAAGGCCTCTCTCCTTGGCTTGCATACCGCCACCTTCTCACTGTCCTCACATTGCCTTTCTTCTGTGAGTACACACACATATGGTGTCTCTGTGTGTCCAAATTTCCTCTCATTAAAAGAACACCAGTCAGATTGGATTAGGGCCCACCCTGAAGGCCTCATTTTAACTTAATCACCTCTTTAAAGGCCCTGTCACCAACTATAGTTCCATTCTGGGGTATTGGGGGTTAGGGCGTCAACATATGAATTTTGGAGGGACACAATTCACCCATCATAGAGGGTTGTAATTCATTTAATAAAAATGAAAAGCAATAGAAAATTGTTTATCCCTGGGAGAAATGTGAACAGACCTCTGCTTGGGGAATAAGTTCCATTTGTTAGTTATGTGTAGAATAAGTTGTGAGGCGAATACACTGGTTGATACGGTTATCTGCATTGGAGGCATTAAAGGCTGAGTGAGGCTGGTTGAGGGCTGGCTAAGGAAGTGGATATGAGAGACACTGGAGGTTAACTCCATCTGGCTTAACAGTTGTCTGTATAAATACCAGGTCAGGGGCACCAATCGGCGAGTCAGAAGGAGGGGCTGGTTTAGAGGGGGATTGTGTTTTCTATTTCTGCTGTAGCAGATTGTCACAGACTTAGTGACCTAAACCAACACAAGTTTATTTGCTTACAGTTCTTTCTGTCAGAAGTCCAGCCAGGATCTTACAGGGTTAAAGTCAAGGTCTGTGGAGGCGACTCCGTTTCCTGGCTTTTCCCAGCTTCTACAGGCGGCCCACCTTCCTCGGCTCACCCTCTGCCAGCCAGCAGTTCGATCACTCCAGTCTCTGCTTCCACCCTCCATCCCATCTCTGACTCGCCTGCCTCCCTCTTTCACTCATTGGGACCCTTGTCCTTACCTTGGGTCCACCAGATAATCCAGGACAGCCTCCCTCCCCATTTCAAGGTTTCTAACTTAATTACATCTGCAAAGGCCCTTTTGCTGTGGAGAGGATTGTATTCACAGTTCTGGGCATCAGGATTCAGGCATCTTTGTGGGGCTGTTATTCTGCCGACACAGGGATAGTGTTGATACGGTCTTAGATGGGTCAAGAATAGGGTGTACCATTGGCCTTCCTGAGTAATGCCCAAACCTCACTTCACTCAACAATTTCTACCTTGTAACTTGCTAAATCTCTCTCCAGCATACCTTATCAGCAGCAAAGTGTCTTCATTAGATGCTCAGCTTCTTGTATTTCTCCTGCCTGCACTTGGTAAGTCTCTCAAATGGTGGGAGAGCCAGAAGAAAGAGGAGTGAGAGAAAGTGTATAAACCATGTAATTGACCAGCTGCATGGAACGGTCAGGGCTCTTTGCTGGAGGTCAGATAGGGGCTGAGTAAGTGCTGAGAGGTACAGTCTGTCACTACCAGTCCTGAAACTTGAGCTGAACTCACATTGCATTTAAGTCATGGACTTTCAGAATCTTATAAAAATAAAGGACCTTAGAGATCCTTTGTCCAGCAGCTGCCACGCTGGCTGCCCATTGGGTTCACCTGGGGGGCATTTGAAAATGCTGATGCCTGGGCTCCCTCCCCAGGGATAATGATTTATTTCTGGGAGGTCGTGGCCTGGGCATCAGGAGTCTTCCAAGTTCCCCAGGTGACTAATGTGCAGCCAGGGGTGAGACAGTGATTGAGACCAACTCTTTTCCTCCAGTGAGAAAACCATGACATTTTTCAAGGTAAAAGGTAGGCCCAACAGAGCCAGGACCAGAAATCAAGCTTTCCATGGCCCTACCAGGGGAGCCTTCCACCACGCCATTCTGACCTCTATATCACAGGCTTAGTTATACAACAAACCTGGTTGATGGTCACCTGCCCTGGCCATAGGTCAGAGTCCATCTCATTCTGTTCACTGCCCTAGTCCCAGCAAGGAGCCTGGGACCCCTCAGGGCTCAAACATTCTTTGGGTGAGTGAGTTGGAATACTCACACCTACCAAGGGCCAAGTTTGTTGCTAACATGCGCCTTATGTTTCTGTCACATCCCTTTTCTGATGTGTGTTCTGAAGCAATGGCAGCAGGAGACCCACACATTTCACCTTGATTCTCTGTCATCTCAAGGGCAACGTGTTCCTGATTTTCAAAGTGCTGATTGAAAGTGTGAGTTGTCGGTGGCATTGGCTGTTGAAAACAAAACCATAAAAAGTAATGAGCTCTAAATTAAATCTGACCTTGTACTAGAAAGGTATTATGAAATAGACATGACATGTGGAGTAAAAAAAATAAATCAGTAAGGGCTCATTTTTATATCAATACAAACATTTACAGAAGAGATGGTCTAAAAATACTCTTTTTTACTGTGTTTTTGAGATATCGTTCATAGAACATAAAATTCACCCTTTAAAGTGAACAGTTCAGTGTTTTTTAATATATTCACCATGTTAGACAACCATCTCCACTATCTAATTTCTGTCACCACAAAAAACAACAACAAAAAACAAACCCGTTAGTAGTCACTCCCAATTCCTCTCTCTTCCCATTCCCTGGCAAACACTAACCTACTTTTCGTTTTTGTGCATTTGTTGATTCTGAACATTTCATCTTAATGGATTCTGCAATATGTGGCCTTTTGTGTCTGGCTTCTCTCATGTAGCATCATGTTCTCAAAATTCATCCATGTTGTGCTAGTATAACGTATCTTCACTGTATTCCTTTTATAGATGCACTAGAGGCCTGTTGCACGAAGAGATTCGTGCAATAGGCCTTCCTTCCCCTGGCTGCCGGCACTGGTTTTCCTCCGGCACCCGGGACCCAGGCCTTCGCTCCGGCCATAGCGGAGAAGCCAAGCTTCAAGGCTTCTCCGCTCTGACCACAGCAGAGAAGGCAAGCCTCTTCAGTCTTCAGTCATCTTCTGTCTTCACTCCACGCCTGCATATGCAAATTAACCATCATTTTGTTGGGTTAATTTGCATACTCATTCTGATCAGCCGGTGGGCATCACGGAGTGACACCAATTTGCATGTTTCTCTTTTATTAGTGTAGATACTATTCCATTCTCTGGCTGTACTGCATTTCATTTCTTCATTCATCAGTTGTTGGACTTTTTGGGTTGACTCCACTTTTGGCTATTAGAATAATACTACTGTGAACAAGTATGCAAGTTTCTGTGTGGACCCATGGGCATTTACCTAGGAGTGAAATTGCTGGGTTATAAGGTTACCCTGTGTTTAACTTTTTGAGAAACTGCCAGACTGTTCTTTTTCCTCGTAATACTGTTGGCTCCCTTTACAGATTACATAGAGTGTGTATGTGTGTGTGTGTATTCCATTTAGTTCTCATAAAACTCTTTGAGGTTGTTATTGTCATCATCACTAAATGGAGAATCTTAGGTTCAGTGATTGCCTGAAGGCCAAATGGCCAAAGAGTGATGAAGCTGAGATTGGAGCCTAGATATTTGTACCCTGAGTTTAGGGCTCTTTCCATGATAGCACTTACTAGGTGTGGTGCGTCATCACTGTATTTTTCAGATTTATTTTTGGTGCTGTTGTTGGTTTTGCTATCTGCTCTGCATTATTTTAAGGAATTGATATTAATAATTTTTCTGCTTGTGAAATAGTCACATAAGCTTTTCTAAAAAAGTGCAAACATTATGGTCCTATGTGATAGGAAAAGTGAGTGCCCCGCAGAGAGCCTGCTAGTCCTATTCCACCAAAATATCTCCAATATACCATAATGTACTTTCCTAATTGCTACTCTTTGTTTAGTTTTTCTTTATAGCCTATGTGCTATGCATACTGTTTTGCTAGTTGCTTATTTTCTTGCTAAGTATATCTGGGACAACTTTTGCTGTTGGAACAAATAGATCTGTTGCCTTCTTTATGAGGTGGCTATCCATCTTTGAGAACTGCAGCCTGCTTACAGAGCCCTTGGTGTCTGATGAGAATACCTGAGGCCAGTGCTTCTCAAACTTATGTTGCACCTGGGAGGGTGCATCCCCTGGGAATATTCCTGAATGCAGATTCTGATTCTGTCAGCCAGGCAGCGGCCTGAGGCTCTGCATTCCTAATGAGCCTCCCAGGCGATGGGGATGCTGCTGGTGTACAGATCTCACTGAGCAGTGAGGTTTTGGGGGCTGATGAGAAGCCTGTTGCACCAGGGCAGTTTCTCCCTGATTAGCGTGTTTTGCTTTTCAGAATGAAATGCTGGAGGAAGGACACGAGTATGCGGTCATGCTGTACACCTGGCGCAGCTGTTCCCGGGCCATCCCCCAGGTGAGGCTGTCCTTCCCTGGGGGCTCTCCTGCCGCCAGGGGGCACCACCACCCTCCCCCTTACCCCATTCAGGGAGCTGAGTTTCTCCAGGTGGCAGGGAGCAAAGCTAATCCAAGGGGACATGCTGAAAACCTTCAGAGAGTTTCCCATAAAACTGATGCCAACTTTGAAAAAATTGTTCAATATACTTTATTTGGAAAACAGTATATGCTAACTGTACAACATCAAACCATTGCAGAAAGGTATAAAGTAAAAAGCAAGACAGCCCCAACTCCTCACCCCCACCCCCCAAACCCACCTCCCATCCGAGCATGATCACTGTGGACATGTGTTGCTGCCTGTTCCCCTGGATCTTTCTCGCTGATTATCCTGAATATTTCTATGATTATTATTTTGTAAATAATTATTTACAAAGCGTATGTTGCTTTTTACTTATATAGTTCTGCCACTTGATATTTTTACACTTTATTCCTTTTTAAAAACATATATTTTTATTGATTTCAGAGAGGAAGGGAGAGGGAGAGAGAGATAGAAACATCAAAGGTGAGAGAGAATCATTGATCAGCTGCCTTCAACACCCCGCCCCCCCCACACTGGGGCCCACAACCTGGGCATATGCTTTGACCCGGAATCGAACCGTAACCATCTGGTTCATAGGTCAGTGCTCAACCACCAAGCCACGCCAGCTGGGCTACACTTTATTCTTTATCAATGACATTTTTTCATGTTGACACATACGGATAATATGTGTATGTGTCAACCATCATTATAATTGTCATATATTTCATGAGTCCCATTTTAATAAAATCCATGAGGCACAGATGTGTAAAGAGAAACAGTTCTTCACCCTTCCTTAATCTTAGTCCCCCGGGGTAACTATTCCTGTATCATATATGAACAAACACACACATACTGTTTTGTTTAACAAAAATGGGACTAAGTGACACTTCCTGTCCCATCACAGTTTTTACCTGTCAATTTATGGTGGCAGTCTGTCCATGTCAGGTGACATAGATCTGTCTCATTCCTTGTTACTTAATGATACTGAATTGAGTGTATCATATTTTATCCTTTCAATCACCTGGACGTTGAGCTTGTTGCTCCTATTTTAAGAATTTCTAAACAACAGTGTGAAGAATGACCTTGAACTTACCCTTCGCTCACTCATCAGTTTCAGCCGCCTTGTTAGCACTCCTGGGTGTGTGTGCTGTGAAAACACCCGCCATGTGGTTGTGATGTGTTGAAAACCGTTGGGCAGAGCACATGGGTTTCTTGGTGGGCCTGAGTGTGGCCGGGGGGCTCTGCCCCGGGTGCATCCGGAGCAGTGGATGGGACATTTTTCTCTGCCAGGAATCTGGCGGGGCCCCTCTGGGGTTAGAGTGAGGAAGGGCTGAAGGAGGGAGATCTTACAGATAAACGTGGACGTGTGTACAGCGACTGGTCACAGTACAGACAGACTGAAGGTGGATGGTTCTGTTCTTGGGACCAGCTGGTTTCTTTCCTGCAGCCAGTGTCTGGGGAGCAGTGTCGCCCCCAATCAGGGCTACCCCAGCCTCCTCTCACCACGGTGACCTTGTCATTTATCATCCTGGATGAGGTGCATTCAAGAGTGAAAAGGGGTCCATTAATAAGTCAACAGGTATGACCCAGGACTGCCTGGGCGGATCAGGATGTCTGAGACCCCTCTGCCCACAGGTGAAATGCAACGAGCAGCCCAACCGTGTGGAGATATATGAGAAGACGGTGGAGGTGCTGGAGCCGGAGGTCACCAAGCTCATGAAGTTCATGTACTTCCAGGTGAGGGATTGGTGAATCTGGATCAGAAGACTAGAGAAGGCCCCTGCCCTTCTGTACACATGGGTCTGGGTTTTTGTGCCATGTTGCTTATTCATTTGGTCAATACTTTTTGAGTGCCTCTGACACACACCCCTGGTGAGCAAGATGGACACTCCCTCCCTCCCTGAAATTTCCATTCTAGTGAGCACAGGAGTATGTTCTGGGCAGGAGGAGAGACTGACAATAAACAACAAACAACAATTCTCAGGGCCTAATATGTGCTGTGAATAAATAACATTTCAAAAATCCCTGGGCTGCAGGTGTCTGCGACTTGGCTGCAGCTTTAGGGACGGCCTCTCAGGAGATGGCATATGAACTGAGGTCTGTGTGATGAGAAGGGCTGGTGTGTGATGGTCTGAGGAAGAGGGTTTCAGGCAGAAGGAACTGTGAAGGCCAAGCCCCTGAGGCTCGAAGGGGCCTCATGTGTTTAAGAAACAGAAGGAAGCCAGGGAGGCTGCAGGGTGGGAGAGGGAGGGATAAAAGTGAGGCTGGAGCAGTAGCCAGGGACCCGCTCACACAGGGAACTGCAGGCCATGAAGTAGGTTGTGAAAACAGTGTGCGGATTTTATTAAATCACCACAGAAACCACTGAGGATTCTAGTGACAGGATCTGTCATGATTTCTTCAAACACCTTTCCTATTCCTTTCTCCCTTTCTGCCTCTTATGGCACACCTACTATTCTAATATTGTTGTGTTTCACATTGATCCACAGCTCCCTTAAGCTAACCTCCTGTTTTTTAATTTCTTTTTCTTTTTGGCTCTCTAATTGAGTGATATTTTCAACTCTGTCTTCTAATTCACTGATTTGATCCTCAGCTTCCCCTAATCTGCTATGTATTCCTTCCAATGTGTTTTTTATTTGTGTTATGCCATTCTTTATCTGAGACTGTTCTTTTTTCATAGCTACTATATCTTTTTTTATACTGTTGAGCATTTTTAACATCATTAATCTGAACTCTGTTTCAGATAAATTTCTTATCTCTGCTTCACTTATCTCTTCTTCTGGAGAATTTACTAGTTGTTTCATTCAGGGTTGTTTCTTTGTTTCATCATTTTGGTTGTCTGTTTGGGTTTGTGACTATGTTTTAGGTAGATCCTCTATACTTCTCAGTCTCTAGTGCAGGATAGTGTTAAAGGCTGTTTCTGGCTAATTGGATCAGGCAAAGACTCAAAGCCTCCAGAGGCTGCCTCTGTCTACAGACTAATAGGATGCAACTTGAATTGCTTCCAGGCAATCATCCTCCAGTTTGGCAAGCGTTTTTTTTCAACAGGGTGGGGCAGTTGCTTCTACCTGGAGGCTAATTTTTACTTTTAATATCTTAAGTGGCCTCAGGGCAAGGTGTTTTCCAATGGGGTGTGTAGACTGCCTTTCCCCCCATGCAAGGCAGATGTCTATGTTGGAAAGATGTCCTCCGCTGTGTGAGGTAATGACTCAGCCCAGGAAACTTGGGATGTCTACCTTCTGAGCTCTATCCCCCGAGTCCCCAGTCCTGGGTTCTGCTCTCACAGCTCCAGTCCACTTCACCCTCCCTCTGCCAGAGTACAAGGTGGGTAGCTCCACAGGGAATTTTTGTGCATTGGCCCTTTAAGAGGGTTCCCAAACTTTCATCTGCCACTCCCTGGCAGACAGCACCCCACTGCTTTTCACAGCTAGATGTTATGTGGGTACCCTCCTCAGTTTGGTGCTCTCTGCCTGGGGAGCCCAGCTTTGGGATTAGATCCCAGGGTTCTCAGTGGCACCCCCCCCCCCCCACACACACACACACACCTGAGATATCTCTCTGGGACTTCAGTTGCCGTCTGTGGTTGCCTGGCCAGCCCTTTCGCGCCTCCGCCCCTCCTACCAGTCTCTATGACTTCTCCACCATCAGTCCTTGGGTATCAGGACTCTCTCCTGTGAGTTTTCCCTAGTGACACGATTTGATTGGTATGTTTACAACATCTGGCTGCTTGGGGGGAAATGGAAGGGAGATGAGGGCAGCACAGATGTGAGGGGCGGGAGGTGACAGGAGTGGCAGCAGGAAGACCAGTTGGGAAACCAGGAAGAGTGATCTTTAAAGGAGGAAAAGAGGAAAAAGACAGCCAAGGGCTTTCATGAGGGCAAGCTAGTTAAATTAAAAAAAAAAAAAAAAAAAAAAGGAGGGCAGCTTGTTAAACAGAAATAACCAAGGAAAAATAAGGCAACAGGTTGATTATTATGCTCAGGTTGGAAGCTGCTCAAGAATGCAGGTTGAGCACTTTAAGACCAGTCTGTACCCCAGGGCAGCGGTCATGCCACACACTCTGCCCTGCACGTGCTCCACGGAGAGCTCAGACTGGTAAACAGACTTCCAGGCTCTGGCAGATATCCACCCCGTGCTCAGCCCCACACTCAGCTCTGCATGGCCTGCTGTACCCGAGATGGGGTGTCTGGGAATGTGCAGATACCTGCAGCCCAGGGCAGGAACGCTGGCTCCAGAGGCAGGAGACCAAGGCTCCTCCACAGTGTGACTGTGCCTGTGAGTGACATAGCATATCTGATGCCTTCAGTTTTCTCACCTTGGAAATAGTACCTATTTCACAGGTTTGTGGCGAGGATAAAAGAAGTCTATTGTAAAGAGCCATGTAGAGCCCTAGTTACACAGGAGGGTTAACACATCGAAGCTGCTGTTAATCGACCATGGACACTTTAGAAAGGCAGGTCCAAGAGAGAAAAACTATACAGAAACCGAGAAAGGATGGTTTGGGGTCACCTGGAGCTACGCTGTTCTGTACGGTAGCCCCGTGTGGGTATTTACATTAATTAAAATGAAATAAAATGTAAAATCCAGGTCCTCCGTTGCCCGAACCACCAAGTGCTCAGTAGCCACATGTGGTGAGTGGTTCTCGTATTGGGGGTTGTAGACACAGGACGTTTCCACAATCATAAAGTGCTCTTGGACTTAGGCTCTGGAAGGAGGAGGCGTAGCCAGTCTGGTCTTCACAGGCGAGGAATTACGGGTGGGTATCCCGGCCTGAGGAGGGGAGAGCAAACACAAGGAGTCATTTCTCTCCCTCCTCTCCTCCTCTTGTTCCCCTTCCTCCCTCTGGCTCTCTCTCTGGGTTACTCTTTAGCCTTGTTTGTGGATTGTTATTCAGCTGCTTTTTTGGTAACAGATTTATTGAGAAATAATTCACATACCATATAATTCATCCATTTAAAGTGGTCAGTTCAATGATTTTTAGTACATTCACAGGGTTGTGTGTTCATTACCAGGGTCAATTTGTAACATCTTCGTCACCCCAAAAAGAAATCCCATTCCCTGTTGCTGTCACCCCATTATACCCCCATCCATCCCAGCTCTGGGCAAGCATCCTCCCACCCCCTTCCCCCACTTTATTTTTCTCCATAACACATATCACACTGTAATGTACAGAAGTAGTTTATTTTGTTTTCTGTCTTCCTTCACTAAAATGTAAGCCCCATAGGGTAGAGATTTTTTTTTTCTTCATTCTTTCTTTACCCCGGTGCCTAGAATGGTGCCTAGTGCATAGTAGATACTCAGTAAACACTATTTATTGGTTGAATGAACCTCTTTCTCTGAATCTCTGCCCCCTTGTCGAGTGGTGCCTGGCACTGTCCTAGGCACTGGAATACAAAAGTGAATAACACGGTGCTTCTCTGCAAAAGCCTGACGAATAAATGCGTGGGGTCAACTCACTGGGTGGTGTGTTCCTTTGAGAAATCAGCTTTGAATGTAGGGACTCCTCTGAGGAAGACCTCTTGGCGGATTTGCTTCTAAATGTCCAGACTCTCACCCAGGGCCCCAGGGGAGCCTTGACCCTGCCCCCACCTGAGAGCTCGGGGAGCCGCCCCCACCCATGCTGCCCGTCCTTACCTGCTGCCCCCTCCCTGCCCGCAGCGCAAGGCCATCGAGCGGTTCTGCAGCGAGGTGAAGCGGCTGTGCCACGCCGAGCGGAGGAAGGACTTTGTCTCCGAGGCCTACCTCCTGACGCTGGGCAAGTTCATCAACATGTTCGCGGTCCTGGACGAGCTGAAGAACATGAAGTGCAGCGTCAAGAACGACCACTCTGCCTACAAGAGGTCAGCCTCCCCTGCTCCCCACTTCCTGGGTAGCCTGCCAAGGGGAGGAAGAGGATGGAGCCTGTCTAACAGGCCCCTTCTCCAGAATCAAACGAGCCACTCCCCAGTCACACAGCGGCTGGGCCGGACCTGTTTGTGTGGTTTGAGGAGAAAGGTGTAGGGCTGGGTCCTGGGGAACTGGGTCTGTGCAGGGCTCTCTGCCTCAAGATGGAATCAGATGCTCATTTCTCCATCTGTGGAGCAGCAGCGTCCTCTCGTGCCCTTTGTAGTGCAGAGCCAGTGAGATCATTATAAAGTGGCCACATTGTCATTCCTGTAAGAATCAGAAAGCCAGTTCGAACTGCTTCTGTGGAAGAGGGATGGGTTGGCTCCCGGAACTGAAGGGCCCTGCGCACTCTCAGGCGGGCTGTGCCCTGGGGTGGCCTCCGGCAGCTTTAAGCCCTCCTCTCGCCAGCATAGCCACCCCAGCTTCAAGGGAAGAAAACGATGCTCTTCTTTGCAAATGATTTTGCAAAAGTCCCAGCTTGGTCATGTGCCAGGTTCCTCATCAGCCATTGTGTGGGTGGGGGCTCTGATTGGACAGGTGCTCACCATGGGGTCACTTGGGGGTCAATGTCAGCTCAAGAGAAGGACAGGGAGTGGGAAGGGCTCCTTCCTCTCTAGAAATTAAGTACAGCCACGCAAAAGTGGGCGGGGGCGGGAGGGTGAGTCAAAAGCAGCAGATTTCCTCTGTGTTGTCTAGACACATCTCTTGGGAAGGCTTTTCTGTGTCTGATGAAAGGCCTCTCCTCCTAGTAACTGGAGAAAGCAGAAGAAAGCAGACAACAGACTGATTCTCAACACGCTGTCCTCCTGAGTGAGCTGTGAAAGAGCCCCTCACAAGCCTGACTCAAAAGCGGCCGGAAAAATCTGGGCCGCCACAGTTTTCCCCTTCACGTCCTGCGTGTGTTCCCCACACGTAACATCCCTTCACTCTCAATCCCAGCCGGTTAAATAGACTGGGTTCTATGTAATGCTTTGCTTTAGAAGCCTAGAGATTTTCCAATAAAGAACACAATACAGAACAAAAACAAAGCTTCCTGCCCCTGGCTCTGCTCCGTGGCGGGCTGTGCAGGTCCGCTGGAGGCCACTGCGGGGCCAGGGGTGCTCATTGCACTCTGTCTCACCCCTCCAGCTGGTTGATAGGATGCTAGCTGCCCTTCAGCTTGGAGTTTGAGCTTCAGTGCATTCTCGCCTCTCAGTCTCAGGTACCCTTATCAGAGGGTGTAAACAACTCCAAATGACTCCAGAACATACTCCCCGTTGACTTTAGTCACCTGTGATGCCAGAGCCGGTTAACCTCAGGGGCAGTGTCACTCAGGTCGGGTGGGAGGCGGAGCCCGAGAGGCCTGGTTAGGCTGGTTACTTGAGCGTTCCTCTCTGCCACCCCGTGTTTCAGGGCGGCGCAGTTCCTGAGGAAGATGGCGGACCCCCAGTCTATCCAGGAGTCGCAGAACCTCTCCATGTTCCTGGCCAACCACAACAGGATCACCCAGGTGACGGCAAACTCCACGTTAGTCCGGGCCTGGCGTCCCGGGCCACAGGCAGGGGCCTGGAGGGTGGGTGGACCGTGAGCAGAGGAGCTGGGCCCAGGTCTCACACCCTCACTGCCCTACTCCAGAGTTAGACTTTGGATTAAGTCTCCCTTCCCAGACAGTCCTTTCACCCTCTCCCAATGTGGTTCCCTGAAGACCTTCTCAGCCACTATCCTGCCCCCACATTAGTGCAGATTGAGAGCATGGGTTCTGGAGTTAAACAGCCTTGTTTTCTAACCCTAGACCCATCATGAGACCGTGGGCAAGTTCTAAGCCTCGGTTTTCTCGTCTGTAAAACGGACCTGGGATTTTGAGAATGTTATGAGAATCCATGTGATAGGACTGTTGTGAGAAATACATGAGATACTGTATAAAAAGCCCTCCGTATGCAGAGCCTGACAAATGGCAAGGGCATAAGAAAATGGAGCTGTTATTACTGCCACCGCTTGGCCAGGGCACCCCCGCTGGGCGGTGGTACTCATGCTCTGTCTGACGTAACCTGTCTTGCTCATCTGTCAGTTCAGCCTAAACAGGCACCAGCAAGAATGTCAGCAGGACTCAGGCTGAGTGGGGCCCTCCCTCTTCGAAGGGTTTGGAGACTCGGCTCTCTCTCAGGGATGCTGCTGGCTTCGCTAGGCCCTCCCTACTCCTTGTTGAATGCAAAAGGCTATTAACTTTGAAGCTGTAGGTTTCTTTCCTAGGACACAGTCCCATGTTGTCAGACCCTTCTTTTGGGAGATGCGTTTCTTTCTATACTGCTGTGTCCTGCCAGGAGGGAGAATGCTGCCGGCCCAGCTCTCCTACCCCGGGCTAGGCCATCCCCCATCATCTGAGGAGACACCATGGCTAGGTCCACAGCCTCAAAACTAAACTGGGAAGACGAACAGGCCTTCTGCTATAACGCAGAGCTGCTTTTCAGCTCAGCCCAATCATATACTTTCTAACCATCAAAACTGGCAGGGAATAACATGGAGGGCCCCTAGGGGAGTGAGTTCCCTGCCAGGGGAGATGTGCGGGAGCTCAGACCAGCCACTGTGGGGACATGGAGAGGATGCAGGCTTCCTCCCCCTAGTGGTCAGCTTGTGTGTGTGTGTGTGGGGGGGGGGTGGGGGGGTCCATCACATGGTGTGGATGAGGAGGGTGCAACAGCAGAAAAAGGAGCTGACCAGAGGGGGGCGCTGCTGTTTAGTGTCTCCATCAGCAACTGGAAGTGATCCCAGGCTACGAGGAGCTGCTGGCGGACATCGTCAACATTTGTGTGGATTACTACGAGAACAAGATGTATCTGACCCCCAGCGAGAAGCACATGCTCCTCAAGGTACAACCGCTGTGTCCACGTACCCAGTGGTCTGGGCGTGCCCTCTCACCTCCTTCTTATTTTAAATCATTTTTTAAAAAACGGTATATATTTTTTCTTACTTAAACATGGATATATAGCCACTGCACAGAATGTTTTGTAACCTGTTCCCCCCCCCCCCCTCTTTAACATGTCATCTATACTTTTCCAGACATTAAGGATATTTCCGCAATGTAACTTTTAGTGGCTGCCAAGGATACTATTCTATGGAGATATTGTTAGTTAACCAATCCCCTCTCGTTGGATATCTGTTTGCTAAGCTGCACTGAACACTCTTAGAGCACAGCCTTTGTGTACATACCCTTGTCGAGTCTGACTTCTAGGAGGAGAAACAACCAACTCGAAAGGAAGGCAAAGTCTTCAAGCATTTGCTCTGTTTTACCAAAATCGTCATATTTGATCCATCAGTTTACAAGTCTGATTTTTAAATTATCAAGTAATATTGATCATTGTAGAAAACTCTGAATTAAACAGAGAAGCACAAAAAATATTAATCTCTCACAATCTTTCTCTCCAGAGGGAACACTTTTAGCATTTTTATGTATTTCTTTCTCATTTTTCTATGCTTATATATTTTCAACAAATGCGGTATACATAAATGATGCATATGTAAGTCTTATCCCTTTTCATTAAATGTGTTGGAATATTAATGCCGTCGTATGGGTGAGCTTTCCTTTTTTTAGTCATTTCATTGTTAGCTGCTCAGGATGTTCCTGATTTCCCTCTGACAGCTGTCGCACTGAGGTGAGCAGCCTCCACATTCTTTTTACACACGGCACAGCCCCATTTGATTCTTTCTTCCCCGGAACCTCACCTTTCAAAGCTCTCTGGTGGCTTTGCTTTTTCCTCCTCTCCTCCTTGTCACTCTGGCTAGTCTACGCATCCCAGGCCTGTTGACGTGCCCTTCCTTACCTTTCCGTGCACCTGGATGGAGTTTGCAGGGAGCGTGGCGTTGTGACTTGTTCACTCTGGCTTCCTCTGTACAGCCAGACTCTTTTGTGTTTTTGTTTTTTAACTTTCCCATCAGATGTGATAGGCTTCTGTGCTCTGCCCCTTCTCACTCCAGGTGATGGGTTTTGGTCTCTACCTGATGGATGGAAATGTCAGTAACATCTACAAACTGGATGCCAAGAAGAGAATCAACCTCAGTAAAATCGATAAATTCTTTAAGGTCAGCACTGGGGCTGGGGCTGGGCAGGGACCAAGGGGCTGTCTCTCAGTAGCAGATTCCGCTACTAAAGGCGGCTGGAGGCCCTGCCATTCTATCCTCTTCCTCCTCCTGGGGTCTTTAGAGCTACAACCCAACCAACAAGCCTCACTGCTTGCTGGTTAATTTCATTTCTTTCCCCTGAGAGACAGCCCCTTGGTCCCTGCCAAATGCAGAATGACATGTATCCACACTATGGTGTCATACAGGTAGTTACACTGCCCTAAACCCCCCTGGTTTTGAAGTAGTTGGCAGAGTGCCCAGTGCATCAGAAGCAGACAGTAAATGTCAGCCTCCCCTCCGTTTGTCCTGGTCTTCAGATGGGACTTGTCTGCCCTCTGGTGGTAGGTGTTATGATTTCAGTTACTTTGCACTGGAGCTTCTCAGAAACACTACACCTAGCCAGTGGCATCCAGGCACGCACGCCTAGTCCGGAGTTCCAAGCAGCAGGATCATCTGATCCGAGGGAAATTAGAGCAGAAAGGACCCTGCCCTGGGAGGCAGGCCATCTGGTCCTCATCCTTCACCCGGTCTGCCTGCTGGGTGACCTTGGACAAGTCACTGTGCCTCTCTGGGCTGAGCTGCTGGATCATACGGTTGGTTGAGGCAGGGGACCTGTATGCTGGCTGGGGCTCTTTTTGGCTCCAGGGTCACATGGAAGCATCATCGGAAGCAGGAGCGAGGGGTCAGCCCAGAGGCTCACGGAGGGAGGCTGCCTCCCCTGGTGGAAGGCAGCCCCCTAGTCCCCCCTCGGCGTCTCACGCGCTGTGTTTGCTTCCTTTGCAGCAGCTGCAGGTGGTGCCCCTATTCGGCGACATGCAGATAGAGCTGGCCAGATACATTAAGACCAGTGCTCACTATGAAGAGAACAAGTCCAAGTGAGTGCCTGCCGTAATGTCTCTCGGCTCCCGCGAGGTGCCCAGCCCGGGCAGGGGGCCGAGGGGCCACTTCAGTCCCTCCCCCCTCCCCAGAGCCCTGGGCAGGTGGATTCCAGAGGGGAGCAGTGGAGGGTGCTCTGAGCCCTTTTGTATCCACCCTTTGCCGCTGGGGTTCAAAAGTGCTCAGAGCACAGCCACGCCCCTTCTCTGTCCCAGCTGCACTGGGACAGCAGGAGTCCTTCCTTGAGAAGCAAGATGACGTCATTCTTTATCACCTGATTCCCTCCTCAGGTTTCGTGTCCATGCAGTAAGTATGCTGTAACACGTATGGTTTGGACAGCTCCAGCCGCATGAACTGGTTGATGGCCTCGCCTTAGGTCGTTCTATGAATCACCATCCTAGGGAATCCACGCTAAGATCTGGGGTCTGGGGTGTCAGTACTTCAAGGGAGTGGGGACACCCAGCTACAGCCTTTATCTCTGGGGGTTGTTAAGAGGTTTCTTCTGCCTGCGTCTCATTCCAAAGCTGGGTGGTTTTGACCTTTCCATATGGCAGCGGGGGTGGGGGTGGGGAGGGTAGAGGAGGGGGTGACCATCCTTTAGTCAGGGCTGAGGCCTTAAAACTGTCAGCCTTTAGCCCAATGAAATCTGGGTCAGTCTCTTCATAACCCGCTGGCTGCCAGAGCAGCAGGAGGTGTTCTAGGAAAAGCATGGAGTCCAGAATGCTGCACTCATTTCCTCACGTTTCTGCATGAATTCCCTGCCACCGGAAGTTGGTTGGGAACAGTGATGCGGCCAGGGTGGGGCGGCAGCAGTCAGAGTGGTTGTGTCCCCATCCCTACGCTGCTGACCCAAAATAAAACCAGCATGAGGAAGCCTCTCACCGTCCTGAACATTCTGTGAGGGCCACTTCAGGGCTCCCTTTGAAATATTAAATTACCACCCCCCCCCAATATATTTTTATTGATTTCAGAGAGAAGAAGGGAAAGGGGGAGAGAGAGAGATAGAAACATCAGTGATGAAAGAGAATCATCGATTGGCTGCCTCCTGCAGGTCCCCCACTGGAAATGGAGCCCACCAACTGGGCATGTGCCCTGACCAGGATCAAACTGTGACCTCCTGGTTCATAGGTCAGTGCTCAACCACTGAGCCACACTGAACTGGGCTGAAATACTAAATTCTTGCCAAAACGTTTATCTGCCTTTTTTGGTGACTGTGCTTTTAATCTGTCAACCGGGTCACCCAGCACTAGAGGGCAAAGGGGGCTGTCTTTTTTCTCTTGGGGAAGGAGAGTGAAGATTTTCATTCATTCATTTCCTCTCCAATTCAGGCTGATTCCCCCAATGATAAGTTTAAAAATAATGGTTGAGGAGGAAGAGGTGGTAGAAGAAGAAGAGGATGAGGGAGAGAGAGAGAGAGAGAGAGAGAGAGAGAGAATGACCATGACCTCCCTCACCATGAAGTGCTTGCTTGCATGTTACTGGGTCACGGTTGAAAAGTCCTTCCCTTTAGGCCCCTCCAAAGCCGGCTTCAACCTCAGGATGTCAGAGTCAGTAGACAGGCTTGGGGAGGTCACCCACCTTGCTTTTTCCTTGCGTGGATTCCAGGCCTTTGTAGCCCTAGAGAGGCTGCAATTCCCTTCTCACTCGTGTAACTGGTAAGTACGTGGACACCAGGAATCTGGAAAAGCCTGTGATTGGGTCCTAGAGGAGGAGGAAGGGCTGGTCCGCTCAGCCTGTGAGCCCCGCGATGTGGGATGAACAGGCTGTCGTGCTCGTATCTGGGTTACCCCTTGGTTCTACCCAGGGGAGCCAGCCACCTTGGCTGGGCACCAGGAGCAACACGTAAGTGGAAGGAGCCTGTCCCGCCAGGCGCCTGAGACCAGGACCTGCTCCGACCCTGTGATTCTCTGCCCAGGTGGACCTGCACCCAGAGCAGCATCAGCCCCCAGTACAATATCTGCGAGCAGATGGTTCAGATCCGAGATGACCACATCCGCTTCATCTCCGAACTCGCTCGCTACAGCAACAGTGAGGTGAGCTCACTCCAGCTGCTGGGATGGAGGCCCGTGTGGGCCCCTGGTGAGAAGGGGTGAGGACCAGGCAGGACAGAAATGACCACAGAGATGATGGAGAGCAGGAGTGAGGGGATACCCACTAGAGGCAGGAGGGCAGAATGGCCAGGAGCATGGATTTTAGAGCCACACAGAACCGGGTTTGATTCTGGTTCTGCTGCTGACCATCACAAGTGATGCAGCCTATCTGCCCCCATTTACTGCTCT
Source organism: Myotis myotis (assembly GCF_014108235.1). Classification (NCBI taxonomy): domain Eukaryota; kingdom Metazoa; phylum Chordata; class Mammalia; order Chiroptera; family Vespertilionidae; genus Myotis; species Myotis myotis. The sequence goes on along the minus strand of NW_023416368.1, from coordinate 16,092,607 downwards.
GCAGAATGAGGGTGATAGTATCCAGAAAGGTTCACTGAGAGGATTACACCCTCTGACGCACGAAAAACACATTGCTGAGTAATTGGGAATTAATTGCTAGAACGTGTCCCAGACCATCTCCGCCCTGCTCATAACACCATCTAAATATTTTAAAATTACACAATAATGACTGATCATTGAACAAGCCAGAAAATGCAATTTGGGACATAGTAAATGCTCAAACCTCAGAAAAAACAAAAAGAGAGATGCAAAAGGAGGGAAAATCAGTCATGTAAGATCCTACCACCCAGAACCGACTACGATTGACATTTGAGTGTATATATACTCCTGAATCTCTTCTCTCTAAACCAGTGGTTCTCAATCTTGGCTGCACATTGGAATCATCTGAGAATCTTTTTAAAATCCTGGTTTCTGGGCTTCATCCTCCGGAAATTCTGTTTCTTTGTTACTAATGTTGTGGCCCCACCCCATAACAAAGAAACAGAATTTCCGGAGGATGAGGCCCAGAAATCAGGATTTTAAAAAGATTCCCAGGTGATTCTAATGTGCAGCCAAGGTTAAGAACCACTGCACTAAACCTTTCCAATGAGTGTATATATTGGTTTAATAGCACAGGTGCCCTGATTTGAGTTCCTTTGTTACCTGGAGCTCTTGGGTAGATGACTGCACTGTCCCATGTTTGCTCACTGGTTGTACCATGTGGCTGGGAGCCATAGTGCCCGTGCTTTCCAAACCCAAACTCAGAAACGTCTTGTATCAAAGAGGCAATGTATTTGAAATGAGGACAGCCAGACAAATGCGGACAGTGTGGTCTTAGGCCAGTGGGCGTGGACCAGGGACAAGTGCAAACTCTTGGACTTTCTTAACCATATGTGCCAGTCAACTGAACTAAGGCTGTGGGACCCCTACTTTAAGAGCAGGGGTCACCTTTATTCCTTGTGAAGTTTTGGTTGTGGTCTAAGAATGAGTCTGGCTCAAAGTTATTTTTAAATCATACGCTTTATATGTGTGTATATGCAGACCGTTCTCGTTATTCGCAATAATGTTCTATGAAGTGGCCATGAACACTGAATTAACCAATTCTGAACCATTGCTCCCCAGGGGAAATACAGGGTTAGGTTCCTGTGAGTCTCTGGTCACAACCCTTTCACCATCCAATCAGTGCATAACCTTGTGCTTTTCTGATTAAAGTCACCTGATGTAATAGATGTTGTTTCATGAACATTAACTCCCTCAGCAGGACACTGTTCGAGCCTCACTTTCTCTGTGAAGGGGATGTCATAAAGCATCTTTTTGTAGCAATCTTAGGGGAATCAATGAAGTAATGCATAAAAGTGCCAGGCACGTGGATGGTGGGGGTGACGGCTCATGCTCCCCAGGTGGTGACGGGCTCGGGGCTGGACAGCCAGAAGTCTGACGAGGAGTACCGTGAGCTCTTCGACCTGGCCCTGCGGGGCCTGCAGCTCTTATCCAAGTGGAGCGCCCACGTCATGGAGGTGGTAGGTGCCCCAGGCGGAGGCTGCCCCTCCCCTGCCCCCTTCAGACCAACCTCGGTTCACTTGGAACCTGTCTGCCTCTGCCTTCCCCCAGCACCCTTTTTATAGCAGCTTTACGGAGATACAATTCCCATGCCATGCCACTCACCCATTTAAAATGTAGAGTCCCTGGTTTTCAGTATATTTACAGAGTGGTGCAATCACACATTTAGAGCATTTTCATCACTGCAAAAATCAGTTGCACCCCCCCCACCCCCACCCCCGTGCCCTGTCTCCCCTGCCCTAATCTACTTTCTGTCTCCATAGATTTTCCAAGTCTGGTTATTTCCTACAGTACATCCTATATTATGTGGTCTTTTGTGGCTGGCCTCTTTTACTTTGTATGGTTTCAAGGTCCATCCATCCTGTAGGATGAATCAGTACTTTATTCCCTTCAGTGGCTGAATAATCTCCCAGGGCATGGTCACACCTCCTTTTGTCTGTCCGTTGCTCCACTGATGGACATTTGTGTTCTTCCCCATCCCCCACCCCCACCCAGTATTCCTGGAAGCTGGTTCACCCCACCGACAAGTTCTGCAACAAGGACTGCCCGGGCACGGCCGAGGAGTACGAGAGAGCCACGCGCTACAACTACACCAGCGAGGAGAAGTTCGCCTTTGTGGAGGTGGGTGCCGGTCTCCTCCAGCCCCAAGGCTGCTGCTCAGGGTCCCGCAGTGGGAGGGAGTGGTTTCCAGCAAGACAGCAGCCTTGGTCCCCTCCTGTGCATGCACTTCCCCGTCTCCTTCCTGCTCCCCAAATTCATCTCTGTCAGGTTAGTCACAAACGATTAGAAACTCATTCTGTTCTTAAAAATCCAAAGGAAAGTGTTCACTCCACTAGAAAAAAAATGAGCAAAAGGAAAATAGCAGCAGAAACAAACCAACCAAAAAATGGCTGAAAGAGTTCAGAGAAGAAAAAAAAAGAGCTCAGAAAAATGCCCAAACCAATGAGTGTTCAGAGAGAACTGCAGATTGAAACTAAGATGAGGTAGTGTTGTTGACCAGTCAGGATGGTAAGGACTTGGAAGGATGGTGATGCCTGTGGCTGGGTGAAGCGTGGGAAATAGACCTTCTCAGAGACTGGGAAGCCCATCTACATTTTACAGTCTTTCTATGAGCGGCTCTACCCAAATGTTTAATGTACATACCCTTTGGCCCAGAAGGTTCTGGAAATATATCCCAGGGAATTAAGCCAATTGTACAAAGACATGTGCACATAGATATTTATCACAATATTGTTTATAATACCAAAATATGTGAAACGACTGAAATGTCCTCAGTATGGGACCAGGTAAAATAAGTGAAGGTACTGCTATGTCATCGAAAACTGTGTGGCCACTAAGATGTGGAAAGATATGCACAGTCTATTGTTGAGTTTAAACAGGTTAAAGAACAGCATGTAAAAAATGACCCCATTTATAGTAAAAGTGATATACTTTTGAATATTTACTCAAAACTGAAAGACATAGGTTTTTATATTGACAGTGGTAATTTCTGTTTGTTTCATTGCAAAAAGATATTTCTATTTGGGGGAGACTCATTCACACTCAGTTGTGAGTGACAGCTACCTCTTTCATGACCACCTGAAGCCTAGAAGTCAGAGACCTGGATCCTAGCCCTGGGCCCAAGGTCACTTCATCTCTCAGAGCCTCAACTTCCTTATCTGTAAAATGGACCCGACAGTCTCTACCCACTCATCCCAGGGTTATTCTTGAGAACCAAACAACAGTTGTCAAAGGGGATAATGATGCCAATGAGCTATGGAAGCTGGAAAGGGTCAGAGCATAGCAGGAGTTCAGGTTGCTCTTTTGTACATCTCCAGGCTGCACCTTAAAGGACTGGGGTTCAGGGGTGTAATTGTAATCATACTTGGCCTGGAGCTGAGTTCTCCCCGGACCTCCTGGCACTTCCACTGCTAACGGGTGTGATAAGTGTGGTGTTGTCATGAGGCTGATATGGCACATGCTTTCTTCTCTGAATTCTGAACCAATCTAGGAATTAGCACCTGAGGCTAACGGGGGGGAGGGTGGGGGGGGGGGGTTAAGGATTAGGTTTGTTGCTGGTAAAGCTTGACCAGAGATTGTGCCTGCCACCCAAGGCCACACCAGACTTCCTATTTCTCCCCCATCCCATTAAGCGCACCCACTGGGAAACAGGCAAAGCAGCTACAGAAATACATGCTCCCTTCCTCGGGCAGGGAGGGGATGATTAAGAGGAGACAGGAACCCAGGGGAGAGGACACTCGCCCTGGGGACAGGCAGATCCCAAGATCCCAAGAGAGAGCACCAAGGGCTATACTCATCACAGACACCAGTCTCCCCACGTCTGCAGGCGGATTAGTGAGTTAGGGGCTGGGGAGCAGGCAACTAGAGGGGCAGAGGCTCTCCCCTGAGTCTTCTACAGGAACCCTATTTTACGGGTTCAAGCAGCTGCTGGCCAAATTATTTCAAAAGCAAAGATTGTAAAAATTCTTTTAAAATGTGCATGATAAAAAAAAAAAGTTCTATTATTTATGGCCTGTGGGTGCATGCTGTGTGGAGAGGCCACAGAAGTCAGAATGGCACTCAAAATGCAGTCCATGGACCAGCTGCCGTTTGTCACCAGTCCTCAACAAGGTAGGGAGCTGGTGCCGGAATGGAAATCGGCAGCGACATCTTTGCTTGGCTGCAGGGCTTTCCTGATGAGGGGCAGAGTGCTGATTTCCGTTCCAGCACTTGCTTCTAACCTAGCCATGGATCAGCACTCGAGGTAGCACTGGCTGGCCTTGTGCTTCTGTCATTTCACCCAGCGCCCCCCCTATGATGCGGTGAAGGGTACTGGACAGACAGGTGTGCCCAGGTGCGGGGAGCCTGACCTTGATCTGTGCCCGGCAGGTGATCGCCATGATCAAAGGCCTGCAGGTGCTCATGGGCAGAATGGAGAGCGTCTTCAACCAGGCCATCAGGAACACCATCTACGCAGCCCTGCAGGACTTTGCCCAGGTGACGCTGCGCGAGCCCCTGAGGCAGGCGGTGCGGAAGAAGAAGAACGTTCTTATCAGGTGGGTCTTCCGATGGCGTTTTTCAGGGGCACATCAGAAATCAGGGGTGCGAGGTGCAGAGCACAGAGGAAGATCCCTGCTCAGTCAACTTCCAGGGCAGCCTCTGAACACACAGACCCGTCCGGCAGGTTTTAGGAAACCTTCTTAGGAGACTGGACATTTGAGATGACTGGTCCTCAGTCTCTGGGTTGGAAGCCCATCCCCACTGCTGTCTAGTTAGGTGAACCCCATCAAGTTACTTACCTTCTCTGAACCTCACTTTCCCTCATTTGTAAAATGTGGATGATAATGGTTCTTGCTATAGGCTGTTGGGATGATAAAATTGGATAATCCGCGTGTAGACCTAAGCACACAGCCACATGGAGTAAGTGTGCAATGAATATATGCTATTATTAAAGCTTTAAATAGTCAGAGATATAATTGGACTAATGAGACTCTCCTATAACCAAAAACAGAAACAGCCGTCCTACCTCACTTGAGTTCTTAGCCCGTGCACAGGCTCAGAGCTGAGGTCTCAGGTAGCGTTTGGCATTGGGATCACCTGGGCGCCTGTAGAATGCTGACTCTGGACTGCACCTGAGATCTGTTACACCAGCATCTCGGAGGTGGGGCCCAGGATGAGCACCTTTGACAAGCACCCCAGGAATTCTGGGAAAGTGGCCCTGGGGCACCACAGACCCTAGAAACAGGCTTGCAGTGTTTCCCTCCTCCTGGTGCTAAACCCGAGTCTGAGCCTCCGTCCTTCCTTCCCAGTGTCCTGCAGGCAATTCGGAAGACCATCTGTGACTGGGAGGGTGGCCGAGAACCCCCCAATGACCCATGCCTGAGAGGGGAGAAGGATCCCAAAGGTGGATTTGACATCAAGGTGCCCCGGCGTGCTGTGGGGCCCTCCAGTACACAGGTAAGCGGCTCTGGGCACAAGCCAGCTCTGCTGCCTCAGGCCAGCCAGGCCCTGGTAGGTCGTCCTGGCTGGACCATAGGGCACTGGGGCTGGGGGTCCTCGGGCAGGAGGGGCAGGGTCAAGCAGCTGCTCTAGTCTTATTCTACCATCTTGTTTTGATATAGGAAGGAGGACCGCTGGCTTAAGATTCAGGAGACCTGGATTCTCGTCCTAGATACCTGTGTGACCTTGGGCACGTTATGTAATCTCTTTGTGCCTCAGTTGTCTAATCTGGCAAATGGGGGTAATACCAGGACTGGTTCCAAAGTGTAGGAGGAGTTTGAAGTAGACTCTCTGTGCATCTGCCCTGTCCCTCTTTAATGAACCCTGCCCCTTCCCCTGCAGTGGCATCCTAGCTTGGGAATTCACAGGTTCTGCCTCTGACTTGCCCTGTGATCTTGGGAGGTGCTGACCTCTCTGAACTCTGACTCTCTTCTCTGTTAAATGAAAACGTTGCATGAAACCATGTTTCTGATTAGATCCTTCTTTTTATTCCCCCCGTGACTCCAGAAGGACAAGTGTCAAAAGCCCTTGACTCCTTAGAGAACGTCTAGTAATCAGAGATATTCAGAGTTTCCAACTGGAGCTTCTGAACAGGTTGCCTGTGGCTTATCCAAAGCAGTTGTAAAATTCCAGGGGGAAAAAAATAAAGAATCTGGGCATCTTAGTTAAATCTGTCACCTACTTAAAAGACAGCTAGTTTTCGGTAGGCTTACAAGGTCTTGGGGGAAAGCATATGGCTCCATGGAAGTGTTTAAAGGTCGTCCAGGCCCCAGAAGCCCCAGGCTGGGGACTCCCGCTTCACATGACCTTTCAGCCTCTCTCCGCCCTGAAATCCTGAGTCCCTGAGAGGAGCCATCCCTGTCCCTTCTCACTGTGTGTGTGTGTGTGTCTGGGCAGGGGGACGGGGCAGAGGGACAGGGGCGAGGTGTGTTCTCAACTCTGTCATCATTAACATCCCCTGGCTTCCCAGCTGTGGTCAGTGTGCACTCACCTTGCCTGCTGGTTGTGGACCGTCCTGAGGAAGCTTCTGCAAAGAGTTCTGTGTAATGTTAGGGGCCAGAGACCTTTCTATCCCAGAATTCCCCAGAGGAGCTGAACAGGGCTTTCAGTGTTTCTGTGAGTCCTAGACATAAGTGAGGGTGAGACAGACAAGGCACAAGAGAAACTGGAAAGGAGGAAGGTGAGCAAGGGGGACCAGCAGGCAGAGAAAGAGACAGAAGAGAGAGGAGAGAGCAGGACTATTTATATAGACAAGCGAAAGGTGCATGTCACCAGCAATCAGCCCCCCAGCACCACCGAGTCATGTTAGGTGGCACAGATGCATTTAATAGGCTTTTAGACAGTCAGAGCTGGGAGCATCCCTAGACACAAACTAGTCCCCGTCCCCTCCCCCCATTTTACAGATGGGGAAACTGAGGTCCAGAGAGGGGAAGTGACTTGTCCAAGCCGCAAGGTGAGTCACAGGTTGAGGTGGGACAAGAACCAGGTCTCCTGACTCCCACCCAGGGCTCTGCTAGAGACTTCGGAGCACAGTCGACATGGGCATCCAGCATAGCTGGACTGTCCTGGTGGGTCAAATGTTCTGTTTAAAAGGAGGTGGGAAAACAGTTCCCCCTCTTATGGACAAGTCGTTAGAATTTGATATAAATCAATCAACACTCACATGGATGGACATAAGAATGCTTTCTTTGAGGCCTCCTAGGCCATCGCTAGAACAGGGCTTCTCGGTTCTTAGGGGTGATAGACATGCCCACCGACAGGGTTGCAGAGGGTGGACGTCTGATAGACCGGCATCCATGGTAGCTCCTTTACCGCGAAGGGAAGGCTATGGTAGGATGGTGCCACTCCTTTCTGTGGCCTCGCTGCCCTGTGCAGTGCGCATGGTGGGTGAGGTCCCAGAGAAGGATGGACCTGTGGCAGAGGGAGGTTGGAGCATCTCAGAGGTGGTCGGCAAGTGGCCCCTAGCAGTCGTGACGGCTTTCCCACCGTATACAATACCTCTTGCTTTTCTCTCTCTCTCTCTCTTTTCTCTCTCTCCCTCTTCCCTGTCTCTCCTGCCCTCCCATCCCCTCCTCCTCTCTCCTATCTATGTCTTAGGCCTGCCAGTGGTCCCCGCGGGCTTTGTTTCACCCCACTGGTGGCACACAGGGCCGAAGAGGCTGCCGATCCCTGGTATAACACCGCCTGGCTGGGTTGGTTTGGGTACACTTCTCCAGGAGGCAGCAGGAATGGACTAGCCTGGCTCCTCGAGGCCCCTTCCAGCCCTAAGATTCAAAGACAAATGATGTGGAAAGATCTAGATTAGCACTTGTACCCTTTGCACTTAAGGTCTTCTGTAAAAGGGAGTTAATTGTCTAGTAGGCTCCTGTGTAAGTACCAATCTTCACCCAGGATTTCGGCAGGCTGTGCCATGCAGCTGGTGCCACCAAAGGGCGATGGATTCAAAATACTGAGGGTCAAAAACTTGAGGTGGTGGGGGCTTGTTCTGATCATCTCCCATTTCACAGTTCTCAGAATGTTAGCGCTGAAGGGGACTGGTTTGGGAAAGCTGCAACCCCTTCATGTTGGCAGATAAGAAAACTGAGGCCTGGAGTGGGACTCTGTTGCCCAAGGTCACACAGCAAGTCAGCGGCAGTGGCTGCCCTTGACACCCCAGTCTTTTGACTCTTGGTCCAATGCTCCACTCATGGTGCTACCGTGGCTGTCCAGGATGGCAGGGACTCCAGGGTGGCATGGAATGAGGTTCTCCTCTGATGCCCACATCCTTGGCTGAGAGAGCAAGCAGGAACCTGGACCTTGAACTTCCTAGTTCTACCCAGGCACCTACCCAGGGATGCCGCAGGCCCCAGACAGAACTGCCTTCCCGGGCTGGCTGGCCTCCCGCTTGAAAGTTTACACTTTCCAAATTCACTTCTCCAACCCCAAAATGGGTGCTTCCTAAGACAAAGCTTTATAAGGGCATCTTCAGAAAATATATATATATAAGTGCAGCACAAAGCATCCTTCCCCCCAGATGCAGGGCCAGTCCCTGACCTGCCCATCTTTCTTTTTCAAGCTGTACATGGTGCGGACCATGCTTGAGTCGCTCATCGCAGACAAGAGCGGCTCCAAGAAGACCCTGAGAAGCAGCCTGGACGGCCCCATTGTCCTCGCCATAGAGGACTTCCACAAGCAGTCCTTCTTCTTCACGCACCTGCTCAACATCAGTGGTGAGCGTGGGGGCTCCCCGGTCCCAGAGCCACTGAGCTGTCAGGAGGCCACTGAGCTGTCAGGAGGCCAGAGTTGCAGAGAGCTGTGATCACTGACCGAAGGGGCACATTGGCCACTAAGGAAAAAAACGCACACTTGCCGGTGGACTCTGGGAGCCAGGAAAGACCGGGCTCAATCCAGCTCTTCTGACTTAGCTGGAAATATTTGTCCAGTAGACATTGTGGCTGACTGGGCATGAAGTCCTTAGTAAAGGGGATCAAATAGCAGTGTGCACGACGCACCTAGGGCCAGTGTTTTGCATCTAAGCAGCAACTCTGAGCCCATGAGTGCTCGTTGCTCCTAGCAAAGGAGGCTCCCGGCTGCACCTCAGCCCTGTGTCCCCCACTCCTCCTCTTCTGTCTGTAGGATGTGTGCACAGGTGTGACAGGGCAGAGTAGAGGGACAGTAGCAGCCCAGAGTGGTGTGAGTGGTCAGGCATTTGTTGGTATTGAAGAGAGATCTTAGCCAATAGTCCCAAGTTCTTCACAGAAGCAGCCTTGGAAAGGCCTCAAAGCCTCCGAGCAGTGAGTTCAGAATTATCACGTATAAGGTGTCACGGAGCTGCGGTTCAGGTAAAAGCAGAGACCTAAGGCCTGTCTTCACACTTTGAATGGCAAGTATTTTCAGGATGGCTTTGGAGCAGGGGGAGGGAAGTGGACATTGTAGGGGCACCAAAAGCTCTAAAATATCATCACTGCCACCGCCGTGCACGCACGTGCACACACACACACACACACACACACACACACACACACACTGTCTCTGCCTCTGAAGCTTAGCAAACCCTGTCTTCTAATGTTAGCCTGGCATTCAAGTTCAAGAGAGCAGGATCTACGGTCAAGTCATACCTCTGAGGGCCTGCTGTGCTCCAGCACAGCCATAAGAACAACAGTAGCATTCATAAACAGTCCGCTCCCAGGCCCGCCGTGCTCCGCTGTAACCCAGGCCTTTCCCTCGTGCTTTCCAGAAGCCCTGCAGCAGTGCTGTGACCTCTCCCAGCTCTGGTTCCGAGAGTTCTTCCTGGAGCTGACCATGGGCCGGCGGATCCAGTTTCCCATTGAGATGTCCATGCCCTGGATCCTGACAGACCATATCCTGGAAACCAAAGAACCTTCCATGATGGAGTAAGACGCAGGCTTGCACCAGCAAGGAGGTTCCTGGGGTGCAGGTGGAGGCTAGTTTGCCAGCGAGCTCTGTTTTCCCCCCAAGCTTTCCAGATGAGGCATTATGCCAGGCCAAGGCCACAATAGATTTGACTCAGCCTTGCAGATAGGCTCAGAAGTCTACCAGCCCATCTGCCCCTCCTATGCTTTGTCATTCTCATAACAGTCATGCTGGGGGAGTTATCATCCCTGGGGATTAGGAAGCTAACTCATTTTTTCAGGCCCTGGATTTATATGCATCATGGACTTTTGATTTTTATGGGCAGATTGTAAAGTGAGCCATCTCTAAGTGAAGGCTGGAAACATAGAGTGCTGAAAGTTCTCCTTTTCTAGCTTTCTCCCAAATCTTCATGTTTCCGAGCAGATGGAAGTCTGGCTGCCGTAAGAGAGATGGTTATTAAGCTGCTGGTCCTTGTTTTTTCCTCTTCAGGTACGTCCTCTACCCGTTGGACCTGTACAATGACAGCGCCTACTATGCTCTGACCAAGTTCAAAAAGCAGTTCCTGTATGATGAGATTGAAGCCGAGGCAAGTGATGCTTCTCCCCCTGTTCCTGAAGGCTTATTCCAGGAGTCCGGACTTTTCCTATCTTTAGCTGGGTGGCTCATAAACCACAGACACGTGTTTCTCACTGTTCTGGAGCTGGAAGTCTGAGACCAGGGTGCCAGCATGGGCGGGTGAGGGTGCTCTTCTGGGTCACAGACTTCTCACCATGTCCTCATGAGGTGGAAGCCCAGAGGAAGCTCTCGGGGTCTTTTTGTAAGAGCACCAATCCCATTCTTGGGGCTGCACCCTCATGGCCTAATCCCCCTCCACAAAGGCCCCACCTCTTGATACCATCAGCCTTTAGGGGTTAGGATCTCAACATATGAATTTGGGGGAGACCATAGTATGGGATCAGTGACTGGTTCCAGAGAGAGCTCTTCATAAACATAGTGGTTGTCCTAAAGGACCTAGACCAGGATGAGGTCTTTCTTTTTCAAGGGATGGGACATGATAGGACTGCTTGGGTAAAATTAATTTTCCAATGGGTCTTTCATGGTTTGATTACTTGGCTAATAAAAACAACAGTAATATACCTATCAATTATTAGGTATTTACCATTTGCCAGGCATAGTGCTAAGCACTATATAAACATTTTAAGTAATCTACAATAATTTTTAAAAAATCTGTGCTACCACCTATTTGACAGATAATAAATCTGAGATGTCAAGGGGTCAGGTGTCATTACCCCAAGGTCACAGAGTCTCTGTATAGTACTGATAGGACTGACATAGCCATCTTTTCAATTGGTAAAGCTGTTTACTAGAGAGGGTTTATTTCTGTAAAGGTCAGGATAAGCTAGGTTGTGATGCAGTAACAACCAACCCCAAAGTCTTAGTAGCTTGAAACCAAAGGTTTATTTCTCTAGTATGGGTTGGCTGGGGCCTCTATTCTATGTAGTCTTCAGTGTGGGACCCATCTGGAATATTTATTAGTTGCAGGGGGAAGGGTTAGGGTGAATCACATTCTGATACTTTGATACTTAAAGCTTCCACCTGAAAGTGACACAGGCCATTGGTCAAAGCAAGTCACGTGGCTGTGCCTTCTTTCAAAGAGGAGCAAGGAAGTGCAGTCCTTCCATGGGCCAGCAAGGGGCAGAAACATGAGATCAAAGGGACTAATGACGTAGTTTTACCTTCTGAAATTAGATGATAGTCTCTGTTCCACTTAAGCATGTGAGATTCTACAAACATGGAACGAGGCCCATTTGGTAAAATTGCCATAAGAAATATAGGGCATTCTTATTTATAAAGGAAAGACTTGAATGTTTTAGGGTATGCAGTGCCACCAGATTTGTTTGAAAGTTTATGTATTCCAAAGAAAAGGTAATAGAGCTGCTGCTTCCTTTCTAGATCCTCTAATTTCTATGGGAGTTGAAATACAATCTTCTGTGTCTCCTGACCCCTTTCTCTTCCCATCCCCAAACCCTGTTTCCCACACTGAAGGACCTCATGTATATGTACATGGATACCCAAGCTTCGTCTACCACGATGGCCACAAAAAATGGCCTCTTGGCCAGCCCTGGGGGTGCACATACCTACAGTATAGTTCACCCTCAAGGTTAAACTCAGGGAAAAGAGCATGCAGAGCCTGGAAGGGGCTTGAGCCACTTGGGCAAGGATGCTCAAAGCTGGTTCAAGAAGAGGATCATGGGGTATGAGTGGGAACCCCCACCTGGACCCTGCAGGCTCTTTGCCTAAAGGAGAACCAACGAACGCCCTTGAAGTTCAAGTCCAGGTCGGATCCCTTGGTTACCTGCATATGAGGCCAGCACTGTATATGCCACCTGGGGTGTAAAACAAAAGGCATGAAAGCTCTTTGAATACAGAGCTGAGAATTTGGTAAGAAAAGAATCAAAGATGAATTACCTAAATATGATCTGTTTCCTTTGACATTACACTGCCACTCCCCTTTGAAATTTCACCCTCAGCCATTTCCTGCTCTTGCTGGATTGGAGGATTGGGATTTGATCCTCTGTATCTGATGCAAACTTCCTTCCCACCTGAGCATCACCAATGAGATGAAACATTGACATGGCAAGACAGCCCCTTGTTCGCTGAAAATCAAAGACTTTTTTTTTTTTAAATATATTTTATTGATTTTTTACAGAGTGGAAGGGAGAGAGAGACAGAGAGTTAGAAACCTCGATGAAAGAGAAACATCAATCAGCCGCCTCCTGCACATCTCCCACTGGGGATATGCCCGCAACCCAGGCACATGCCCTTGACCGGAACCGAACCCGGGACCCTTCAGTCCGCAGGCCCACGCTCTATCCACTGAGCCAAACCGGCCTCGGCCGAAAATCAAAGACTTTTAAGCATTGTATTTTTGTGAGTGTTTAAACTTCTGATGACCATCCACCTCTTTATTTGCAAAGCAAGGTTAAGTACAGTGAAAGGAAAAGACAAGAAAGCCTGTCATGAGAGGTGGCCATGGGATGCCGACATGAGTCATTACAGGACATGAAGACCTGTCTGTGATGGCCCCCTTGGGCCGGCCCCTTGTAACACCAAGGAGGGGACTGGTGGAGAGGGCGGTTTCTCAACAGCTTTTTGAACTTTGCCTTCTCTGTGCCTCACTGAGGACCTTCAGAACAAGGAAAAAGGTTTCCCAAAGTTGACTTGGCCATATAATCTTTTTTCTTTTTCCTTCAAAGCCTCTCGCCCCACAGCTTCAGGCCCCACTGCCCTCTTTGAGTTGCCCAAGTCTCTGTGGTAAAGCTGGACAGACACCACTGACACGTTCTGCTTCCTCTTCACCAGGTGAACCTGTGTTTTGATCAGTTTGTCTATAAGCTGGCGGATCAGATCTTCGCTTACTACAAAGCCATGGCCGGCAGGTAAGAGAACCTGGGGTTTGCTGCTGCAAAACCTCCCTTCATTAGCACGTAAGGAAACCTAAATGCTTCCATGGGTCTGGACTGGGTGCTAAAATGTAGGAGAGGAAAATAGATATGTCTGGGGAAGACAGACATTAATAAAAACTAGTGAATGCACAGTGACAAGGGAAGTTACGCGCTCCCTATGAACGAGAAGTTCATGGGAATATATGACAGTTAAACCTGAACTAGTCTTTGAGTGGGGAGCTGGAAAGGCTAGCCTGAGAAAGGTACATTTGAGTTCATTTCTGAAGGTGATAGGAGTAAAGTAAAACTAGATGAAGGAGGGGACAGGAGGATGCAGGGAAAAGGAACTACTTGTCCAAAGTGCCTGTGGCAGAAGTATAGTAACAATAGCATGCCAGCTACTACATGATGTCACGTATGTGTGGGATCTGAAAAACAGAACACACGAACAAAACAAAAAGAGAAACAAATTCACAGGCACAGAGAGCAAACTAATGGTTTCCAGAGGGGAGGGATGGATAGATGGATGAAAAGGGTCAAGTTTAATAAGTTATAAAATAAATAAGTCATGGAGATGTAGTGTACAGCATAGGGAATATAATCAATAATATAGTAACAACTCTGTAGGGTGACATACTTATTAGACTTATCATGATGATAATTTCTCAAAGTATAGAAATGTCAAATCACTATGTTGTACACCTGAAACTAACATATTGTATGCATTACTTGGAAAGTTCAAGAGGCTGTTGAGAGAGGATTAAGGTGAATTAGTACATGTAAAGATCTCCACAGACCACAAGAGGGAGCAAACTGCATGATAAAGCTGGAGAGATGTTGGAAGAGTTAGAAAGCACCGAAGGGAGAGAATGATCTAGATCAGTGCTGACCATTAGAAATAGAATCCAATGAGCCCTGGCCCATGAGGTTGGTTGGGCGTTATCCCGTGCACCAAAAGGTTGCCAGTCAGGGCACATGCCCAGGTTGCAGTCTAGATCCCTCATGCAGGAGGCAGCGGATCGATGTTTGTCTCTCCCTCTTCCTTCTTCTCTCTAAAAATAAAACCATTAAAAATCTTAAGAGAGAAGAAATATAATGCAATTATACATGTGAGCCACAAATGTAATTTTTAAAATTTTAGTTGCCATATTTAAAAAAGGAAAAATAGGCAAAAGTAATTTAGGAGTATATTTCATGTAATATGTAATCCAATATATCTAAAATACTAAAATTTCAACATGTAACAATTAAATATTACTAGAAATAGTTTTTTTGTCTAAGTCTTCAAAATCTAGAATGTAGTTTATACTCATAGTGCATCTCCACGTGGACCCACCGCATCTCAGGTGCTCAGCAGGCTCATGGGGCGGGTGGCTGCTCTCTGTACTGGAGGGTGTGCATTTAGATTGGGTCACTGTCCTGCTTCATGGCTTCCTTTCCATGACATCCAGTTACATCTGGAGAGCATCTAACCTCTTTCCTATGGCTTAGGTAGTCCCACGTGACCTGGCCCCTGGACTAACTTTATAAGTTCATTTTTGCACCATGATCTCCACCAGGCCCTGCCCTGTATCCACACTGGCCATCTTTCCTTTTCTCAGACATCCCAGGTGCCTGAGGGATTCTTCCCCCAGATCTGGCCATTTTTCGCATGTAGGACTCTGTCGAACAAAACCTCTCCAGAGAGGCTTTCTCTGACCTCCTCATACCAGATGGTCCTGTTTTATTGTTTTCAGAGCACTTATGACTCTGCAGTGTGTGCTTCAGTGTGAAAGATGATAATGGTACTTCCAACTCATGGATGTGAGAGGAAAAGCGACTGTATGAGTGCGTGTGCACACCTGATACATAATGAATGCCATGCAGACGTACACTATTTGAAATTATCTTATTCCTCTGCCTACTTTTTCAGTTTTAGTCACTCTTCACTAGAACATAGACTTCCAGGGACCGGAACTTTGTATTCCTAGGGCTTAGCTTGTTTCCTGTTGGGAACTGTCTGTCCCAAGCAAGGATCTGGGATATGACAAGCATGCAATCCATTTTGTTGTTATTGCTGTTGTTGATTTTTTGGTCAGTGAATAAAAGAGGAAAGTCATTCAACTTCTGTGTTGCCAGTCTTTAAGTTAGACATTCTCGTTCACATATTGAGCTCTTCTGGTTGAAAAGAAATTTGAAGGACTTTGCTCTAAAACGGAAAGGAAATTATACTTAAAATGCATAAGACAGTGCTTTATGGGTAGATCCTGGTCTAAAGCAGACGCGGCGGGGTAGTTGAAAACGATTCGCTGTCACGTTGGCTGGCCTCATTTAACTCTCATCCCTTCCAGTGTCCTGTTGGATAAACGTTTTAGAGCCGAATGTAAGAACTATGGAGTCATCATTCCGTACCCGCCGTCCAACCGCTACGAGACGCTGCTGAAACAGAGACACGTCCAGGTAATAGGGGACGGAACCCACAGTGGAAATGGAACAGGCTGAGACAGTAGCTGTGAGGGTAGCATGGAGGTCAGAAATCAGGGCTGTGCTGTCTGCACATTGCCCCGTGTGGACGTCTAAGATAGGTGTGACACAGCCTCAGAGTCCACAAACCGTGCAAAGGCACGGGGCCTCCTCTGGTTCAAGTTCCAGGCTCACTGCTCGTCTGCAGCTCACCCCTGGGGAGCAGTGGCCACCAAAGCCTCCGTCTTCCCATCCTAAGCTGCGGCCCACTTCCTTGCGTCGGGACTGCTGCTCAGCAGTGGGTAAATGTGTCCCTGCAAGGCTCAGATGCTAGCCTAAGTGATGGAGAGCTTCGGGCCTTTGAAACAAACACAGCATGTCAGGCTAAACCCAGGGTAGAAATTATGGTTTATTTTTGTGGGGTTAGTTTCTGTGAACACTTGACCCCCCAGTGTAGAGGAAATGCTGTCAGGAGCTCAGACACATATTCCTGCTTAAAAATGTTAACGGAACAAGGGAGACAAAATAAGAGCTGCCCCAGAGGACTGCTCCCTGCTCCTACGCCCTGCTGGCAGCCACCTCCTGATTGCATGGAGCGTGAGAGTAGAGAGGGGTCTTGAAATCTCTTGGGAGATTTGGGCCTTTCCGCTGTGGCCTCTGCATGCTTTTCATGTGGTCCATGGCGTTTGTGGAAAAGACTGAGGTGAAGGGGGCCGAGCCTCCACTGAGGGGATGGTTTAGGTTCTCAACCTTCCTAATGCCGCGACCCTTTAATACAGTTCCTCATGTCGTGGTGACCCCCAACCATAAAATTATTTTCGTTGCTACTTCATAACTGTAGTTTTGCTACTGTTAATGAATCATACTGTAAATATCTGATATGCAGGATGTATTTTCATTGTTACAAATTGAACATAATTAAAGCATAGTGAATAATCACAAAAACAATATGTAATTATGTATGTGTTTTCCGGTGGTCTTAGGCGACCCCTGTGAAAGGGTCGTTTGACCCCCAAAGGGGTCGCGACCCACAGGTTATGAACCGCTGGTCTAGATGAAGAGGAAAAGGGTTCCTTAGAAACCCTGACATTCCCGTTGCTATGAGAAATGCAAGGGAAATGGAGAATTGTAACAGGAAAAAGAACATTTTTCTCCTCTGCCGACAACAGAGAATTATGACTGTCACTTACTGGTGCAGCAGAGTTAGCCACAGGGTGTTTAATACTGAGGGCTTTATGTGTGCACATTGTGGCTTTAAGGGGCCCTTGTCAGTTAGAAAATTCACCCCAGAAGACAAGTAGAAAAAATTAAACGGTTAAGAATAATCCTTGGGTACCTAGCAAAGTGCAGGGCACAGAGCAGGTGGTCAATAAATGTTTACTGCTCTCTCCATAGCATCTGCAGGGCTGCCCCTGTGTTCCCCAGTAGAAATTATTGTAAGCTACATGTTCCGTTCTGTAACCAGCCCTTCATGCTCCTGCTTTTAAATTCATCCCCACAAAGGCACACAACGGCCCTTTGTGGGGATGAATTTAAATGCTGAGGGGTGGCTATTCCCGGTAACTGTGAATTGGGGCACAGGGCAGATTCAGGAAGGAGCTCAAGGCTAATTTAGGATGTTAGCATTGCATGGATGCCAGAGCCTGTCCTGCAGTATGAATAAATTGTATTTTCCCTCAGCATTTTATATTTCTTTTTTTAAAAAATATATTTTATTGATTTTTTACAGAGAGGAAGGGAGAGAGATAGTTAGAAACATCGATGAGAGAGAAACATCGATCAGCTGCCTCCTGCACATCTCCTACTGGGGATGTGCCCGCAACCCAGGTACATGCCCTTGACCGGAATCGAACCTGGGACCTTTCAGTCCGCAGGCCGACGCTCTATCCACTGACCCAAACTGGTTCCGGCAGCATTTTGTATTTCAAAACTACAGGAAACTTGAACAATGAGCACATATATTCTTTATAAACAGATTCATTATTAATGTTTTACCACTTTCTCTTTCTCATGTGTATGTTTTCTCCCACAAATGCAGCAAATATATAAAATATATTTATGTATAAATATAAATAGTATATGGAAATATATATTTTAAAGAATATACTATTTGCCCAGCCAGTGCAGCTCAGTGGTTGAGCATCGACCCATAAACCAGGAGGTGGAGGTTTGATTCCCTGTTAGGGGGCATGCAGGAGGCAGCTGATCAATGATTCTCTCTCATCATCAATGTTCCTTCTCCCTTCCTCTCTCTGAAATAAAAGTATATATATTAAAAAAAAGAATATACTTTTTTTTCTTAACCATTTGAGAATAAGTTGCGTATATCATGAGACTTCACCCCTGAACACCTCAGCACCTATCTCCTAAGAACAATGACATTCTCTCGAAATGAAAATAGAATTGTCATACTCAGGAAATTTAACAATACTCTTTTCTACAGAGTCCCCATTTGTCCCAGTTATGACCTTTATACTTTTAATCCAAGTTCCTATCAGTGCATTGCATTTCATTGTCATGTGTCTATGCAAATCTTAAGTAACTTCTCTCTCTCTTTCTCTATTTCTCCTGTCCAGCTCCTGGGTAGATCAATTGACCTGAACAGACTCATTACTCAGCGCATCTCTGCCGCCATGTACAAATCCTTGGACCAGGCCATCAGCCGCTTTGAGAGTGAGGACCTGACCTCCATAGTGGTAAGAGATGGGATGATCTGGGATTCTAGCTGAATGTTGTTGTGAGCTTAGTACTGGGCCAGTTATAGAGGGCAGCAAGTTTCCTTCCTATCTGAATAGAGCAGGAAAAATAGACTTAAGAATGAAAATAATCTTACTCTCCTGATTGCCTGGGGCTCTGTGCTGGGTTTAATGCTCTGCTCTTGCTGTCTTAAAATTCTTAATAGTTTTTTTTTAAATGTATTTTATTGATTTTTCACAGAGTGGAAGGGAGAGGGACAGAGAGCCAGAAATGTCAATGAGAGAGAAACATCAACCAGCTGCCCGCTGTACACCCGCCCCCCACTGAGATGCTCCCGCAACCAAGGCACATGCCCTTGACCGGAATCGAACCCGGGACCCCCCAGTCCTCAGGCTGACGCTCCACCCACTGAGCTAAACCAGCCAGGGCTCTTAATCGTTTTTTAACGAAGGTCCCCACATTTTCATTTGCCAGGGGACCTGCAAATTATATAATCGGTCCTGATGCATAAGCATGGACCTTCCTTCTCCTATTAAACAGCTTTTGAACTTCTCTATATTAATTCTTTCCAAGAATTAGAGTAAGCTTGATTGATCAGTCAGTCTTTAAGTGAATCAAAGGAAGGCTTTAATGCTTTCAAAAGCAGATGAGTAGAAAGAATGAAGTCACCATTAGATCACTACATGGATGCTAAAATTAGTGGGCAGAATTTTTTTTTTTTAAGATGTTTTTATCGATTTATTTTTGGGAGAGAGAGTGCCAAACATTGATTGGCTGCCTCCTGCACGCACCCTACTGGGGATCAAGCCCACAACCCAAGCATGTGCTCTGACCTGGAATCAAACCGGCAACCTTTCGGTGCACAAGATGGCACCCAACCCACTGAGCCACATCTGCCAGGGCAGTGGACAGAACTTTAAGAAAAACATATTATGATTCCTCTTATTAGGAGATTCCCAGAGTAGCCAAATTCATGGAGACAGAAAGTAGGGGAGTGATTGTGGGGAAGGAGCTTTAGTGTTTAATGGGAATGGAATTTCTGTTGAGGAAGATTAAGAAGTTCTGGAGATGGATGGTAGTGATGGTTGCACAATAATGTGAAGGTACTTAATGCCACAGAACTGTACATTTAAAAATGCTTAAAATGGTAAATTTTATGTTATGTATATTTTCCCACAATAAAAAAATTATCCCCAAAATAACTTTGGAAAGAAACAGAATACTTGCATAATAATATCAAATTATCTCCTTCAAGACATTTATTTGCTCCAAATAGAAGAATAGTAAGTTCACAATGGGGAGACTTAGCAGACACCCTCTTACCCAGGCATCAAAGGTAGTAAGTAATAAGATATATTCATGTGTCTCCTGATATGTATTTTTCTGTGGTATTCTTTCCAAAATGCATAATCTCAATCTAATCATGAGAAAAACCACATACACCCAAATCAAAAACAGTCCCTCAAAAGAAACACACACACACACACATAGGGAACAATACTTTTCAAAAGCATGCAGATCATAAAAAGCAAAGAGAGACTGGAAACTACTAGAGATTGGAAAAGACTAAATGCAAAGTGGGTCCTGATTGAATTCCAGAGCAACAAAAAGCACCTTTGTGGACAAACTGGGGAAATTCAAATAAGGTCTGTCGTTGAGTTAATAGCATTGTGCCGACGTTAATTTCCTACTTTTGATAATCATGCCATGGTTATGTAAGAGGTTAACGTTGGTTAAACCGGGTCAGGGGTGTGCAGGAACTCTGCTGTTTTCACTTTTGTGTAAGTCTAAAATTATTTCCAAATAGAAAGGTGTTTGCTTGTTTTTAAGTGGACAAATTACTTTTTTAAAAAGTAGAGCTCCAGAGTCAGAAAAACCAGTGGGTGCAGTCCTGACCCTGCCTCTTACTGGCTGGGTGATCTTGGCAAGTTATTTATCTTCTATAAGCCTGTTTCCCTACCTACACTGTGGAGGAAAGATTAGCATTCACCTCATGGTGTTGTTTCAAGGACAAAACGAGCCAGTCTGGAAAGAGCTTTGCATAGTTCATTGCACTTAATAAATAAATAGGCCTGTGGGGAAAAACAGAGGAGAGGAACACAGGGATCTGGAGCTGCAGGGAAATGTTCTCGGGGTGAATTTTCAACGTTTCCTAAGAGGACTTGATCCGGCTGCCCACCTCAGCCCAGGTCCCTTACGGGAAGAGACTGTCATGCAGCACGCCTCCTTCCAGGACATCTATTTTAAGAAATAGATTTTTCTTTGTTTATGCCAAAATGTTAGCAGTGATTATCTCCAAGTAGTAGGACTTTTGTTTTCATCTTTTTTAAAAAAAAAAATCTATCTGTATCTTCCAGTTTTCCAGTAATGAATGAGCGTATCGGGTGGGAAAACTGGTTTGGGGTGTGCGTGGGAGTGCATGGCCCAGCCCTTGAAAGGCACTGACTGCTCTTTGAGCCGAAAACAAAACAAGCATGAAAGCCGGTGTTTACCTGGTGAGGATGATGGCCCCCAGGAGAGCAGCCACTGCCCCTGAAGCCCTTGAAGAGGAGGCCCCAGGGACGCTCCCCGCTATGGGATCAGGAGGCCCCCCTCACCTCCGCTGAGAGGCTTCTGCCTCTTCTAAAGAACAAACCCAGGAATGCGCTGCCCTCAGCCCTTCCCTCCACCTAGAAACTCCTATCTGAGATGGGAAGGCAGCCTGATGCCGAGTGGGGAGGCTGCAAACATTTCCTGTCAGTCACCATCCTACGCAGCTCGGTAAATAGATGCTCCAAGAGAGCTGTGAAAAGCTAAAGCTGACCCCGGCCAGTGCCAGTGTGGCTCAGTGATTGAGCATTGACCTAGAAACCAGGAGGTCACGGTTCGATTCCTGGTCAGGGCACATGCCCAGGTTGCAGGCTCGATCCTGGGTCATGTAGGAGGCAGCAGATCAGTAATTCTCTCTCATCATTATTGTTTCTATCTCTCCTCCCTTCCTCTCTGAAATCAATACAAATGTATGTTTTTTTAAAACAAAACAAAACAAACAAACAACAACACTGCAGCTGAGAGCTGGCAGCCTGAGGCTGCAGAGCATATTTGAAATTTTGAGCCAACATTAAAAATGTGGAAGAACACAAGTAAATGTGCAGAAGCTCTGATAGCACCAGCCCAGCCCTCCCAGCTGGTAACCATTGCCTAGATGTGCCTGGCAGCTGGACTGTGCTGTCAGTTTGCTGCCAGCTTCCCGGACACATCATTCATGGATCTAACCTACCAGCTCTCACTGATCCTGGGTTCAAGAATCCAGATCTTCTTGCCCCCCTGGAGCCACAGAGCTGGTCACCAGGCCCATGTGGCTGACACTCGGGTTTCTGGTTGCCCTTGAAGAGTTCTTCCCATACTTCACAGAATTGCCCTTTTGGGTATTTTATTTCCTCAGTAAACCGACTGTACTGTGGAATGCTGACATCCTCTCTGAAGGTGCCTGAACCACTCACGTGCCTTTTAAACCCTCTGCACCGAGCCCTGCATCCGTCCCACAGGCAGGGGCCCTCCTGAGGGAAGCCGGGAGAACACAGCTGATGCAAGACCACAGTTGGGATTATGTCACAAAGAAACACCCTTGTGCTGCTGCATGGCAGGCGCTGGACCTCCACTTCCAGCCACTTCTCTCTCCTGGTCTCCCTTGTCAACACTGACACGCATTCCTGAGACTGTGAAGAGCACAGAACAGCAGGACAGGAGTGGTTCCCCGCTTTCCTATCTGCAGCTATCTTCCCCATAGTGGGACAACTCGCGGATCTCAGAAATGTAGTCCTTAGCGTTTACTCTTTTTATTATTGTTATTTTGGTGTTTTTTAACCCATCCCAAGTGAATCGAAACCAAGATGAGGTCCAGCTAGCTGGGCCAAGAGAAGAAGCGGAGAGCTGATCTGTGTGTCTGCCCTCCTCTACCTCATAGTGCACAGGGACTGGATTTTTACTCTTCAGCTGCCACTTCAGAATTGGAATCCAGATGTTGACCTATTTTTGAGAAGTGGCAGGTGCTCTCAGCTCCTTTCCGACGCCACAATCAGATGGAGTTCAGCAGCTTCGCCTTTCTCTGGGCTGGGCGCTCTGATTTGCCACAGACAACCCAGCCCCACGACTCCCTCCTGCCCTGCTTGTCCCACTTACCTGACCTGCAGCCATTTATATTTATAAGCTGCGATCCAGGCCTGTGCCCCCAGTTTAGAGCCACAGAATCTGAGTTTCAGAGAGGCTAAGCTCCAAGATGGGAGGCGTGGCCTGGGGCCTCCACCTGACCACACACGGGACCCCGACCGGGGTTCAGGGGGCCTTGTGGCCGATGAGAACGAAATAGAGTCGCTGGTGTGGAGCTGCCTCCTGTGACCACAGATGATTAAGTTGCATCTAACTGTCCCACCACCGGGCTGCACTCTGGTGAACTGCCCTTCTGCTGTTCTCTTTGCTTTTATGTTTTAAGACAGTCTTTATTTTCAGAGGGCTTTCTTAGCCATGATTTCTTTACTCCAGGCAGCTATCTGTGTCACAGGGGCCAAACACACATGATTTGGAGTCTGAAGACCTGGATTCACATCCTAAGCCCCGTTACATATGTCCTGTGTGACCTTGGGCAAGTTACTTCACCCGCTGAGTCTCAGTTTCCCCTCTGTGAAGGGAAGTGGAGGCGGCCTTCTCTCTCTCTCTCAGCATGAGACTGCTCTGATGCTTTCCAATGGCAATGTAATAAGGGACTAAATGAGCCCGAAGGTTCACTCCCCTTCCACTCCTCAGCAAATGTAGTGCCCTGCTGTGTCTGAGTAGTATCCCCTCTGCTCCCGTTCTCTGCCCAAAGGTGGGATTCCAACAGTCGGCCCACAGCTCACTCAGGTCCCTGGTCATTGTGGCCAACAGCAGGTTGCTCATCCGCAGCTTGCAGCCACACCTGTGTGACTGAGGTACCTACAGCCCAAAGTAGGGGACGATCTGCTCCCAGCTGTTTTCAGAATCCCTATAGGTGTCTCACAGGGTTAAGAATGTGGACTTTGCAGCCCAGTTTCCCAGATTTGAAGCTAAGTTACTTTACTTCTCAAAGCTTCAGTTTCTATATGTGCAAAGTGAGGCAGCAATAATACTGACTTCATAGGGGGGTTGAGCATTAAATGTATTACCACATATAAAGTGCTTAAAATACTGCTTGGCACATATTAGGTTGAACCCTATGAAGTTACTCATATTTGATGGCGTTTGACCTAAAATATCAGTAGCTTCGTGTGATCTGACCTAATCGTAAGCACCTAGTGTGCTTGCTTAATGCAGGGCAGACATGTAGCCTCTGGTGACAGCCAGTCACAGCTTCCTTTTACGTTACCTGTGACCTTGAGGTACAGGCTTTTTCTCACAGATGGAATCTGGAGAGCAAGCAGGCATGCTTTGTACCCAGAGGGGAGCAAAGAGTCATTTGCACGTGACTTGGCTCCCTTCCTCGGACAGGCATGCAGCCTGGGCAACAGCTGTCAATCAATTCCTTCCCCTCAGAACAAGGGAACGTTGTCACATGCCACTGCTGGGGTCCTGGTCCCCATGCCGGCAGTTGGGAGGTTGTGTGAGGGGCTCTCGCCTGTGATAGGAATGGCTCAGACCAAGTGGTGCACACCTGAAAGGTATGTGTGCGTCCTCAGCAGCTGCGGTTCTCTCTCGTCCAGGAGCTGGAGTGGCTGCTGGAGATCAACCGGCTCACTCACCGGCTGCTGTGCAAGCACATGACCCTGGACAGCTTCGACGCCATGTTCCGGGAGGCCAACCACAACGTGTCCGCCCCCTACGGCCGCATCACCCTGCACGTCTTCTGGGAGCTGAACTTCGACTTCCTCCCCAACTACTGCTACAACGGATCCACCAACCGGTAAGGAGTCCCTGTCGGAGGGGGCGGGGCGAACTGGGGCCCAGGGAGCAGCCAGCTGCCTCCTCCAAACTAGGCCCAGCCCAGGGGTCCGCTCGTCCCTGCCGCAGGCATCTCACAGGGCCCCTCCTGGGTGCAGGCTCGGTGCTGATGCCTTCCTGCCTCTTGGAGCCAGATCAAACAATCACACAGTCTGTGAAGTGATGTATCACACAGTAAATGTGTTACGATAAGCGGTGAACGTGGAGATGGAAGCAAGCCCACGGAGCCACGAGAGAACAGCCCCACCTGATCCAGTCCGGGAGCCATGCACACCTCAGGAGGGGCTTCCTCCTCTGAGCGGGCATGCTTGAGTTGCAGAGCGGAGGATGAGAAGGCAAAAATAAAGCAAAAAGGCAGAAGAGTATTCCAGGCAAACTTTCTAAGGAGCCAGGGAGCTGGTAAGGGTGGAGCAGGTGGGATGGGGAGTGGTGCCATGAAAGATGCGGCAGGATGCAGGAGGAAGCAGGTCCAGACTGGACTGCTCCACAGACCACATTAGGATCGAGCATTTATGAACCTTTAAGGAAGGGAAGTGACATGATCAGATGGTACTTTTGTGAGGACATATGGGAATGTATGTGTGCAAACAGGCATATGTGTGCAGAGCACACACATGCACGGCAAAGTGGAGCATGTCTCCTGTAGGTGACCTCAGCCCTGGTCCAGGCACCAAGGTAGAAGCAAGACCTGATCCCTTATCCCCACAGAGGTTCAAAACCTGGTGGAAGAGGTGAGAGGTATTCACTTCAAAATAAGTATGTAAGGATGAGCAAAACTGGGCACAGGTCCTCTCAGTATCCTCAGGACCAGCATTCAGTAAGCATGTGCTGAGTGACTGGGAGGTCTGGGAGGAATCCATCGATGCTCCTGAACCCACGCACTTAGCAAGACGCACTTCCTGTTCTCTGAAGATTTGGGAACTTTAATCTTCTTGAGCAAAAGTCTACAAACCCTGGCCCACACGCCACAACCAGTTCCCCGCTATTTTTGTACAGCCCATGAGCTAAGAATGGTATTGATGTTTTCAAATGGTGAGGGAGACGGGGAATCCAAAGAAGAATCCTCATGTGTTGGCAAGTGGAAAGTATTTGAAATTCATAGGAACTCTGCCATGCTCATTCATTTACTATTGTTTACGGGAGCTTTCCTGCGACCAGCAGAGCGGATTTATTTGCAGCAGAGACCATCTGGCTGGCAAAGCTGAAAATATTTGCTGCCTGGGCCTTTATAGAAAGAGTTTGCAGAACCCTGCTCTGTGGAAACCCAACATGGGGGTTGGGAGGTGGAGAGGTGGGGCCCTGGAGAAGGCCATTCTCAGGCCCAGCCCACTGTCACGAGCAGCCACAGGCCCCACATCAAGCCTGTGAGTCTGGACCTCAACTTGCCCATCTTTGGGGAGGAGGCAGTGGTTGGATGGGAGTATGTCGGAGGCACCCACTTGAGAAGCGGTGTGGTTGCACCTGGTCAGGAAGGGCTCCCACTACATCACGTCCCCCGAAGAATATCAGGACTCGGTTAACGCCTGCCCCATCTTTCCTCTCCTAGTTTTGTCCGAACTGCCATTCCTTTCACCCAAGAACCGCAAAGAGATAAACCCGCCAACGTCCAGCCTTATTACCTCTATGGGTCCAAGGTGAGTCGTCTTACCCGGGTCCTACCTCTAAAGGGGCTAGTGAGCAAAAGCAAATGGAAAAGTATTCCCCGAAAGAGAAAAGCAAGGAGTGGAGAAAAGGAGGCAGCAGTGAGATCCAGGCGGAAACGACTGTGAGTTTATTCATCTTTATTAGTTCACAACTAGCAGGGATGGGGGTGGGGGTGAATTCCAGCCAGGGGCTGCATCCTGCGCGGGGACGTTTTGGGGAGGGGAACGGGCAGTGCATGCATGGGGTTTGTCGTCTTGGCATTTGCCCTCGCCTCCTGTTTCTCGGCTGATTCGAGGTGGCATCGTCCTGGGATTCTGGGGGTTGTGCTCTATCAATTTAAGGGGTTCGCAGGCAGGAAGCAGTTGGGAGGGGAAGCTTTGACTGGAGCTAGAACTGAGCAGCTTTGTTCACAAGCACCCATCCTGACGCTACACATTCCCAGTGGTGCCTGTGCTAGACCTTCCATCTACTGCCATGCGTTGGACAGACATTTATTCAACATCCAGGAAAGGCCAGACACTGGGCTGGGTTTTACATGCTGGGGGTGTAACAGAGATTGAAGCAGACGTCACCGCTGCCCTCCTCAAGTTCCAGTTCCACCTCATGGTGACGACAGGGAGCAACGTTCACAGTCTGCCCATCATGACGGATGGAGGAGATTCGCTTCTTACCCCGGGGGGTTAAGGGAGGACTGAAGAATGCCACTGAAGCGGTGAGGTGTGTCAACAACAAATAAAATGGCCACCTTTGACCCCGACTGGATAAACATGGCCTTGTTAGGAAAGGTGGTCCTCAGGGCCGGGAGCCCTGGGTTAGGAAGGGTAATGAACCCAGATGCGCTCCCCCCAGTCGGACCTAGAGGTGGGGCTTAGAAGGGCTCAGGGCGGTGCTGGGAGGTGTCTTCTCCAGAACAGGCAGTCTGGTCCAGGCAACGTTCTCATCGCGGCTCCGACTCACAGCATTTTAGATGGTTCACAGCCACAGCATTAAATCCCAGGGACTCACAAAGTAAGAACACCTCCCTTTCCACTTCTCTTTCAAACCTCGTTGGTTATATCGAGGAGACAGACCCGATGTTGGTGCTAATAGGTCTTTCGTACTTCAATGCTTACTAATCTCCCCTTTTATCGAAGAATAGAAAGCAGGCTTTAAACTTGGAGCCTAGTAGTATCTAGGTCAGATTTATTATTTTGTTTTCGTTCTATTTATCCTTATGTCTCTTCTCTTTATGGCAGGAGGGTGCCGGTATTCATGTTTGGATTCATGTACAGCTTCCTTTTAAAATAAGTTTAAGTTTTAAAACATGAGTCAATTTAAAACTATTTGCTAAGAACAGTAAAGATGGTATCTGGCTTAAAAAACAAACAAAAGTAATGTCTGAGGTGGTATGTGATTGCCTGAAAGTTGGAAAACAGGCTGGGGTGAGTCTTCGTCCACGTTTCCAAAACAGCCTCCCAAAGCAGAGGCTGGGCTTCGGCCTGAAGCTGGCTGGCCGCGTAGCTCAGCGAGCCCGTCTTCACCTCCACAGCTCCCCTGAAGTCCTGTGTTTTGTCAAGTCATGCACATTTCACTTTCTACATTGTAAGGAATTCACATTTATTTTCATGTTAAAATAGGTTTTTATATTTCTAACTGCACCAGCCGACACTGGGCCCCCCCTGAGAGGCCATGCTTCTCCTGGAGCACAGCATGGGGTGAGTCCTCGGCTTGAGGAGTGTGGTCGCTGAGCCAGGTGGTCCACAAGAACACTGAATTTGCGGGGAGACATGGAAAGTCTATGGACACATTTTTACAAAGGAACTCCTGTGTGGAGGGCTTGATGCCACAGATTGGGGGCTGCCTCCTCCCCACCTCTCACCCCTCAAAATGAGGCAGAATGCCAGGTTGGCCACCACCCTCCCTCTGGGGGGCACCTGCGTCAGGGGCATCCGGGTCATCTTCGGCATCTGCATCAGCTGCAGCTGCGGCGTCGGCTGCGGCTTCGGCCTCCGGTTCCACTCCAGCTCCTGAATCTCTGCGTGGCATTTCCACCAGGGGGACCCCCTGCTGGTCTTCCTCCTCCTGATCGAGAGCCGGGCCGTCCCGCGGCCATCTCACCAACCCATTGGCTTCCATTAGGTGGGGCTCTCTGTAAGACCAGCGTGGCACATGGCAGCGGATGCACCAGTACTGGAGGCAGATGAAAGCAAGCACAGCTGTGAAGCAGGCCAGCAGAATGGCCAGCAGGACCCACAGGGAGAGCTGGGGGTTTACCAGGTAGCCTCTGGGAACCAGCGGGTTCTTATCCGGGGTGTAGAACATGGTGCAGTGATGCTTGTGGGGGTAGGTGATCTTCTTGCAGCTGACGCACAGGAAGTAGAAAGTGGAAGGGGCGAGATGCTCGAGGGCCACCCTGCTGACGGTTCGAGGCACCTTCTCCTCATAGTGGAAGCTGTTGCGAATGTAGCCGGTGAAGATGTTGTTCCAGTTGGCCCTGTACATAACATTGTAATGGTCCTCCTGGCAGGGCTCCAAGGGCTTCCAGGAAACGATGGCTCTCGAAGAAGAAAGGTTCCACACCTCGATTTCCATCCTGATCCTGCAACCAGAATCAGAGTGAAGAGTGACTTCCCCTAAATTATTTATGATCATCACAGCCACTGCTCTTTATGGAGCATTCGAGATGGAGACTAATATTACCCCCATTTTACGAAGAAAGTAGAGGCCAAGAGGCAACGTTACCAGCTAGGCATGGCCAAACAACGGCAGGACAGGCGTCCCATCAGGGCTCTCTCATGCCGAAGCTGGAGGCCTTCAGACCTAAAAAGGATGGGCCCACATTCCCCAGTCCCGTCCTGCCCTGGCTCAGATCCTTTACCTACAACGTTGTGCCCAAGCCTTAAAAACAAGAAGAAAAAAGGCAACGAAAGGAGGAAGGCAACTCTCAGGACCACCTCAGAGTCCCTGCGTTAGTCACCACAGGTCTGAGACCTGCAAGCCAGGCAGGTATTTCACCTAAATTTCCCTTCCGGACCTCTTGCATCTTCTCTAAGTGCTGGTAGCTCCACCATCTAGAACATTCTGCCTCCCAGTTCTGTTGCCCATGGCGAGAGATTTGTTTTGTCGCTCATTGGCGGCTCACTTCTCCCGAAAGCCTCTGCTCTCGTTGTGTTTGTTTTATCAAAGCCAAAGGTACCCAGGAAGTAGTTTCATAGATCAATACAATCAGCTGCTCATACCAGCACAGCTGCTACTCTTTATTACTACTGGGACCATGAATGTTAATAATGGTAATAACCATCAGTTAGCAAGCCGTTGCCCTCTCACAGCTCTTGCTAGCTGTTCAACCTACAGTAACAAGTTCCCTTTATTCGTCACCACACCCTCTGAGCTAGATTTCCATTCTACAGATGAGCAATTTGAGGTGACTCAGCTAATAGGAACCAGCCTCAAAGCCACTTCACTGCTGGATGTTCAGAGCAAGGTTGCTGGGCTTAGTAATAGAATGTTACTGCGACAGGAGATGCTGGTGCTAGGACCCGTTGCTGTTTTACCAGACAAGTCCAGCGAGCTGTCTTCAGATTGCCAGCCCTCTGGCTTTGGGAAGGGAGCGCCGTCCTCAAGCCTTTTCGTTTCGTTTTCATTCTGCGTATTTCCCCCTCACTGAATTTCCCCTCATCGAAAATCCAGGGGCAGCCATATTCAACCTGCGTATGTTGACGTATAGGTCTCCCCCTGCTCTGTCCTGTGCTCCTCCTCTCCCATGAAATATGGACGGTTTTGTTTCAGGTTGCAGTGACACAATCAGAAAACAATCCGATTTTAACTAGAATTGGAAATTAAGCCAGACTGGCTTCCAGGAGGAGCTGCTCTCCTCCCTGCCCCCCCCCCCCTTCTGTCTTCCTGCCCGTGTTCCCAGAGGGGGTGAGCTGCAGAAAGATGCAGTCCTTGTTTTCCTTCTCGAAGGATGACAGTGAACTGAAATGCTCAGGAAGGGGAATTGTTTCTTCCTATGTGGCTGGAAATTTCCTCCCAGCAAAATGGGGTATGAAAGGGACGAAACAGGTGTGTGAGCTAGGATCCCTCCAGGGGAGGTCATTGCGAAGGAGACTGACTGCATTCGCTCCCTCTCATGCACACCCATCCACGCCACCCAGCACCCCACACATCCCTGTAAATACACCTCCGACCACAGTGAAAGAGCTTAATTCATGACTAAGGACATAGAGGCAATGGCCCTCGTAAATCGCTTCCATCAGGGGTGATTAGCAATCCGTTTCTTGTTGTGAATCTTCTCCCCTGTTTGCCTCCCCTCTGCAGCAGGCTGTCTTTGCAGACTGAGTTCCCCACAGCAGACATTTTTAAGAGCTTTCTGTCAAGATGCTAACAGCATCCTCAGCTTTTAGGACCAAATCTGCCTCCCTTAATTTTTCTTCCTCTGCTTCTGTTTGGAAACACACACCCCCCTCCACCCCCTGTGCGTAGCTATGTATATTACCATTGCCTGGCCCTCCTCCAAGCAGAGTGGGAAAGGAAAAGCCGTTTCCATTTCCAAGAAGAGCCGTTTTCCCTCTTACCTGATGCTTGTGTGCTGATGCCAGTTAGAGCGTAGCCTTCAGAGGCAGGGTGGACCCGAGCTAAGGGAATGATGCCTTTCCCCCTCTGCTCTGGGCTCTCCTTGATGTCTCTCTCGCCACCGTCTGAGTAATCCCACTGCCGCCCCCAACGCTCACACTATTCATTTCTTCAGATCAGCATCATTCACCATGGCAACCAGCAGGCATAAGTACGCAGGATGCTTTCGGGACCAGTCTGGAAAGGCTTTTGTCCAATGAGAGGAGCTCTTGTTTATTTGGGGGAGAAAAAAAAAAGGCAAACAAATCTGACCCTCAGAGTGGTATTAATTCTTCCAAGGCTCCTAAATTTTCTAATTAGCTCAGGGTTTTTTGTGTTCTTTTTGTTTGGTTGTTTTTGTGGGGTTTGCGGGGGGGGGGGGGGGTTGCCACATCTAGATACTCTTTGGACAATGATTTCGAATGCAAAGATGCCCTTCTCTATTATCCCACAACTAAAACAGTGATTTCATCTCCCTCCCACCTCACCCCACTCCCACCCCTATATCGTATCCCTCCTCTGCAGTCTTCTTCATTCTGGTCGCCTGTGGCATTACCTAGGTATATGACACAGGTCAAGAGTCTTTTATTCTCTGGGCCTCAGTTCTATTATCTGTAAAGCTGTGGGCATGGGCTACATGGGGTGGCAGATAGAAGACATGGGTCCTACCCCTGACAAGTCCTGAACCTGTGTCAGGCTTACTAAACCATCGTGGTGGTTCTTGTCCTGGGTTGGTTTGAATGACCCCGCAAAATTCAGGTCCACACAGAACCTCAGAATGTGACCTTATTTGGAAATAGGGTCTTTGAGGAATTAGTTAAGGATCTCAACATGATCTTATACTGGATGTAGAGGGAGTCCTAAACCCAATGACTGGTGTCCTTCAGAGGAAGAGGAGAGGGAGATATACACACAGAGAGACACCACAGGAAGAAGCTATGTAAAGACAGAGGCAGAGAGTGGAGTGATGCTGCCATAAAGCAGGGAACGCAGGGGTCACCAGCAGCTGAAAGGTGCAAGGAAGGATTCCCCCCTGGAGCCTTCGGAGGCAGCGTGGCCCTGCTGACTCCTTGAGTCCAGGCTTCTGGCCTTCAGAACTGTGAGAGATGCGAGACTTCCATTGTTTTAACCCACCACATTTGTGGTAATTTGTTAAAGCAGCCACACAGAACTACTACAGTGCTCCTCCCATTGGGGCTCAGAAACACAGCCTCAGAGTCCTTCTTAACACAACCCTCCCAAGAAACTGCCATCAGTCAATCATTTGGAGTTGGCACCAGAAACTCTTTACTACTCCTGGGTTGGATGTTCACCAGAGTTCCTTTTCTTTAAAGAATCCTGACTTTGCTTCCTTGCCCTTTTTCACTTCCCTGCCTCGGAGCTTCCATCCCCTTCTTTTCCCCCCCCACCTTAAAAGAATACATTACCGCTGTTCTGTTGGAGAGATCAGAGGGCAGGCTGAAATAGAGAATGCAGTTCTGTCATCTTAAAGCCACTGAGCCCGAGGTAATCTGTTACAGCAACCCTAGCTCCGATAGATGGGAACCTGAGTTATTTACACAAATTATGTGTTGTTAAAAGTCAGCGTTTTTCTTCTCAGTTCTTGGCCAAAGTAGCCAAGTGCACCCCTGAAGGTTTCTTTGTGATTCATGTTAGGGATAATCAAAAAATCGCAAAGAGTTGCCTGGTGAGTCACAGAAACCACCCCCACCCCACCCCATCCCCCGCCCCCTGCCAATGGTCTCTGTGAGGTGTGGAGTCGTTTTGGCCAGCGTCTCTTGGTTAGCCGTGCTCTGTGACTTTCCCGTGGCCTTGGTTAGCTGTGCTGTGTGGCTTTCCCGTGGCTTCGGTTCTCCCAGGGGCCTGTCACAATCTGCTGTAATTCTTGCTAATGGTAACTCCCCACAGAGTGCGAAGGCATCCTCTCCACAGAAAGGCCAGTGTGCTAGTCTGCAGGTGCCTTTTGAAAAGGTTATTTTGAGCGGAATAAAAATACCAATTAAGGAGCCTGTGGAGTGATAAAATAGAACTCAAGCCTTTACCACGGAAAAGGGGAATTTCCTTTTAATGCTTCTGGCTGCCATTTTGAACACTGAGCATTTTATTGAGAAGTTGAGATGCTCAGAATATGAGGCCTTACGAGTCCTTTGGCTTCATGGATCCCAAGAGAAGGGACCGCATTCCTCGGGCCATGGCAGGGGTGGAAACTGAGTCCCTGGCCGGGAGTCGGCCTGCTCCTTTGGGCACCACCATTCACCAGCATCCAGGGCAGCCAGTGCCGCGCTAGGTGAGTGAGGTCAATGGCCCAGGAAGTCACAGCCCAGCCACGTGCACCCTGGCTCACCTTCAGGGAGGCCCATCTGCAGTGTGTCCACGTTGTAGGCTCTGCCACGTGTATAGGCCAGGCTGTGTACACCAGATATAAATCACTGCCTGAGGAAATCAGCCAGGAGTGGGGTTCCTGTGCCCTTCCTGAAGGTGGCGGTAAAGGGTCCAAAACTGATTGGCATCCAGGGCTCAGAGTACAGGCTCTGAACCCTCCCAGGCTGGGCTCACATCTGACCTGTGTGGCCTTGGATGAGTTCCTTCACTTTTCATACCTTGGGGAACGCCTGTGTAAAATGCAAATGTCAATAATGCCTGCCTTAGAGTGTTGTAGCAGCGAGATGAACCCCTCTCTATAAAGTGCTGGCTCTGTAAAAGTAGCAGTGATTACTAAGAAGAGGTCAGTGAGTCAGAGCCATTTCCTGAGTTGGTTAGTCCACAGGCTGCAATGGGCAAGGTTTGTACCCTGCATGATGCTACCTTCCCTCGGGCGTCTGGAGGCCAAGTGCACCTGCCTGAGCCTGAGAACTCTCACTTCAGGTCAGGGTTGATGTTAAAGGTAAAAAAGTTCCATCAACTGATTAGTAATCAAAATTAGCACATGAGCCCAAACTTTAAAAGTATATTATCTAAGCAAAGTAAATGATATAGAATATATCATACAGCTACCTTCTAAGTGCTGCAGATTGGGGCACAAATCATTCTTTCAATTATACCAGTGATTTCCGGATCATTTTTTGGTCTTTAGAAAGTATTGGTGTGGTCGTCACTGGCTACATGATGCCCCACGGCATGATTTGACCTCAGGGAAATGTATCCTAGTCCTGCAATGCCTTCCCCATTCAGTCATCGTCCTGAGGGGCTTTGCTGTAGCAACCAGCTGGGTCCATACCTGGGCGCAACCTCTTGCCACGGGGCCTGACCTGGGGAGTCTGCCTTGGCCCTGTAGACAATACCAGCAGTGCCACCCACTTTGCTGCTGCCACCCCTACTTGTGTCTGCGTGGTTACACTCCCAGGATACACGTTATTTATTCACCATCTGGAGAATTCCGTGATTTTGGCAATTTATACATATAGCAGAATATCATCTTGTATTCCCCCTCAGGCAAGTCACCTCACTTAGATTCCTCCTCTGCTAAATGGGGATGGTTGCACCTGCCTCACCTGGTGCCGTAGGCTGGTAATGGCCCCCAGAGATGGCAAGCCCTGATCCTGGGACCTGTGAATGTTACTTGATTTGGATAAAGGGCTTTGCAGAGGTGACTAAGTGAAGGATAGTATGGTAGGAAGATTATCCTGGATTAGCAGGATGAATCCTAAATGCCATCACAAATGTCCTTATAAGAGGGAGGTTTGCCCGGCCAGTTCAATGGTTGAGCATAGACCTATGAACCAGGAGGTCAGGGTTCAATTCCAGGTCAGGGCACATGCCCAGGTTGTGGGCTCGATCCCCAGTGGAGGTTGTACAGGCGGCAGCCAATCAATGATTCTCCTCATCATTGATGTTTCTATCTCTCTCTCCCTCTCCCTTCCTCTCTGAAATAAAAATATATATTAAAAAAAAGAGGGAGGTTACACACATACAGAGGAGAAGACCAGATCTCAGCAGAGACATTGGAAGATTGGAATGATGCAGCCACAACACAAGGAATGCTGGCTGCCACCAGAGCTGGAAGAAGCAAGGGACGAATTCTTCTCTAGAGAGTCTGGAAGAAGTGTACCTGCTGACCTGATCGTGGCCCAATGATACTGATTTTGGATGATAGATTCTAGAATTACAAGAGAATAAATTTCTGTCATTGTAAGCCCCCCCTCCCCCCTTTTGTGGTAACTTGCTACTGTAGCCACAGAATGCACCTGGACAGTTATGAAGAAATTATTAGCTGAAAACATTCATAAACAGAGAAGTATTATACACATATCCTCATGACTATATTCGATTATGGAAAAAAAAGTGATGACATTGGTTTCCTCTAAAAATTTAGTGTTAGAGGGTTGATATGGTATCTCTGAATAGGAAGGCCAGTTCCTGCTCTCCCTCTTGCCTTCTCCAAAGGACTGACTTTGTCAGACAAGGAAGAGGAGCATCATTTCTTGAGGTCTCTACAGCACCTGCCTTGACTCTTTCAGCCTCTTAGCTGAGAAGACCAACAAGGAGCCCAGATGTTGGAGACCCAGCCCTACAGCTCAGTAGACGTCAAGAAGGGATGGACAGACAGACACATCTGCACATCCCCATGCCCTAGCAATGGATTTAAACCTGTAACTCAGAAGTTACTAGTTTTTTATGCCTCTTTCCTGTGCTCTTCCCTGGTGTTGCTGTTTTATTCATTTACCTACAGGGATTTCAGAATTTGCAGCTCGCTCTATGAACCGGATTAGAGAGCTGTGTTTGTGGCTGATAATATTCAGATTGCTCGAAGAACATTAGAGAAATTATAACTAAAACAGGAAATTAGAAACAGTTTTAATTCCTCTTGGGATCTCTGAAAACAGCAATTGTGATTCCAGAAAGCAGATACAAATTGCTTGCAAATTCAGTTTGCTAAGTAAATAGGTCTCGTTGTTTAAAGTGGCTAGCCCTGTTTACAATCTGGTGAAAGAGGCCCTCTGACTAAAAGGCCATATACCACACTTTAAAATGGCGTGAACAGTAGCTTCTATGTTATGTATGCTTTATCACAATTTTTAAAAGGTCCGTGTACAGATAATATAGTGCCCAGGAACTGCCAGGTCGAACTCACCATATTTTTTTCCTTCTCCTTAAAATACTGTTTTGCCTTTTTAAAACAATGCACCTCTATGTCACACATTAATAAGATGGCTCTGATTTCCTGCATCAGGATAATTTATCTCTTAAGATCTCATAAAATTATTTTGTGCAGTGTGGATGGTGCAGGCTTGTTTAGCTTGATATTAAAAGTGAGCCATCCTAATCGTAATTCATTTCTAAGGTAGGCCCTTCCTTGGGTTGTAACCTGAGTCAGTTAGCAGGACTGGTTCAGTAAAAGAGATTTGGAGCCGTTTCAATGTCTCAAGTCATGTTGCATTCCTGTTTTTCTTTGCCAACCTCAGAAAATGCCCAGGCTCCCATATTCCCACATTTTCTCAATAGGGCCCAGCCTCCTACTGAGCCAGCAGGTCAGATGGGTGCCCTCCGGGGGTGTGTGTGCATGTACTTTTTGGCATGTGTGTGCTTCTTCTTGCATGGGTGTGGTGTATTTTGGGGGTGAGGGGTGCTTGTTCACGTAGAAGGATTTGAATTCTGCTCCATTCATGCTGGTCCTTCCTGAGCCTGAGTCATCAACTGAAGCTTAAACTTCTGGTCTAGACCAGAATCCAAGACTGATGTAAGAACGTCAACAAGAGGCTGCCTGTCTGCATTGAGCAGGCCTACAAGGGGGATTTTTAAAAACCCTTGTGTGTGGTAAAACAATTCCAAAATTTTCCTCTCTTCTGTCTAGAACTGGGGAGGGCTGTTGAATCCTATGTATATTTTGTGTGTGTGTGTGTGTGTGCGTGCGCGCACACTTGCCAGCAAGTGCTAAGGAAGACTTGGTACTAGAACAGTGATGGCGAACCTATAACACGCGTGTCAGAGGTGACATGCGAACTCATTTTTTTGGTTGATTTTTCTGTTAAATGCCATTTAAATATATAAAATAAATATCAAAAACATAAATCTTTGTTTTACTATGGTTGCAAATATCAAAAAATTTCTATATGTGACACAGCACCAGAGTTAAGTTAGGGTTTTTCAAAATGCTGACACACCGAGCTCAGAAGGTTCGCCATCACTGTACTAGAAGCTCCTTGGGTGGGCTTAAGAAGACTGCCAGGGAGGATGAGCATCCAGGAAGACCTCGCTGGAGCTTGCACCTCTGAAGGGAGCATTAATCCCATCTCTTCCAGTGCTCAATCCCAGGCAGGTCCCCTTCCAGCAACCCTGAGCCATGTTTCTCAGCCTCTGCCCAGACACTTGCGGCAGTGAGAGCTCCTACCCAGCGCAGTCTGTTGTTGAACAGCTCTCACTTTTATAATGTTGTAAATATTAAGCAAAATCTTCATTTTGGGGTGCATTTCAGCAGCTGGTTCCCAGCTGTATCCTCTGTGGGACATCCATTGTGTTGTGTAGACTTGTACCCCATGTATGCACTCCCCCTCTTTACATTCAGAGCATCATGACTGCTGGGGGGGTGGGGATTTGACCGGGACGCTGTATTTCCCTGGTTTACTTACCAAATTACCAAACAAAGCATTAGTAATGGCTGCTATTGCAATGAGTGCTTGCAGAGTGTCAGGCACCAGGCTCAGTGTTTTCTGTCTGTTATCTCATTTAAACCTCCCAATAGCCCTATTGGAAATTGCATTATCTTTACTTAGGGAAAACCAAAGCTAAGGGAGGTTAAGTAATTTGCTCAAGATCATCTAGCTAGTAAATTTATGGACCTGGGATTTGAAGTCAGGGGTGCCCATGCCCGTTTATAACTATAGACTCAGACAAAGCAAAAAAAGAGGTCATAGAATCAGACAGAAGAAATAAAGCAGCTGATTGTTTTTTGCCTCCTCCAGGGATAACCACTGGAAATCACCTGCTGCTCAGAAATGCCTTTTATAGGATACTAGAGGCCTGGCACACAAAATTCGTGCACTCGGGGGGTGGGGTCCCCTCAGCCTGGCCTGTGCCCTCTTGCAGTCTGGGAGCCCTCGGGGGATGTCCGGCTGCAGAAGAGGCAGGAGAGGCTCCCGCCACTGCAGCTGCTCTCGCCAGCCAACCGTGAGCCAGCTTCTGGCTGAATGGCTCTTCCTGTGGGAGCGCACTGACCACCAGGGGGCAGCTCCTGCATTGAGCGTCTGCCCCTTGGTGGTCAGTGCTCGTCATAGCAACCAGTTGTTTGGCTGTTCAGTCGATTTGCATATTACCCTTTTATTATATAGGATTTGAAAGGGGATGAAGGAAAAGTGCTCTGCGCTTTACTGGGTTCAGAGGCGAGGCCCAGAGTGTGTGGTGTGTGTGTGGAGGAATGGAAGGGAGTTATGTCAGCCCATGCACCCTGTCAAGTGCCCCTTGGGGCCACGAGCAGAGCCAGGTCACCATTCCCTCATGCCTGTGCAGGCTCGAGCTGCAGCCCTCTTCCGGAGGAAATTAAACTAAGGGTGTTGTTTTTTAATCTTTGAAAACAAATGTTGGGAAGTAAATTAGGCCATGATGTAGCCCAGTGGGTTTTTTTTATTTACTTTTATATGGACACATAATCGTATATAGTAAAATGTACTTAGTTCCGGCTCCTATAACAAGATTATCATCAACTGGGTGGCTTAAAATTTCTTTATTACCTCAAGGCTGGGAAGTCCAAGATCAAGGTGCCAGTGGATCTGGTGTCTGGTGAAAGCCCACTTCCTGGTTTGCAGATGGCCTTGTTCTCATTGTATCTCACATCATGGGGATGGGGGGAGGGAAGCTCTGGCATCTCTTCTTACAAGGGCACTAATCCCATTCATGAAGGCTCCGCCCTCATGACTTAATAACCTCCCAAAAGTCCCACACATAGGGGTTAGAATTTCAACATAAGAAGTTGGGGAAATACAACCACTTGTCCATACTAGTAAATGCACAATCATAAGAGTACATGTAGTTCCATGAGTTTTGAAAAATGTATATACATCTGTGTAGTCAACAACCAATGCAACATGTAGGGTATTTCCATCGCCTAGAGCAGCCGTGGGCAAACTACGGCCCGCGGGCCGGATCCGGCCCATTTGAAATGAATAAAACTAAAAAAAAAAAAAGACCGTACCCTTTTATGTAATGATGTTTACTTTGAATTTATATTAGTTCACACAAACACTCCATCCATGCTTTTGTTCCGGCCCTCCGGTCCAGTTTAAGAACCCATTGTGGCCCTCGAGTCAAAAAGTTTGCCCACCCCTGGCCTAGAGGGTTCTCTCATGCCCCTTTCTACTCAGCCTTCTTCCCCTACCAGAGGTAAGCCATGTTGGTTTGGTGTTTGCTATATACTCCTCATCCCTAGCCACGGAAGCAGGAGAATACAGAATGAGGCTCTGAGAACAGAGCCAGAACTGGGATACACTCACTGAGGGAGAGGGCCCCTCCTAACGTTTTGTGCTCTAGTGCCTCACTCACCCCACCCTGCACCCAGCTCAGTTAGACTGGGTGGCCTGTTTTACTCACACAGTAAATGGCCCCCCTGATTGGCTGAATCAAACTCAACAATTTATATACTTCCAGGATTTGCTGAACATCGACTTTAGTGAACGTCATGGGTTAAGTCAGTTATAGTTCCCGCCCTGCATAAACGATTCGTGCCCCCTTAATACTTAGAAATCCTTAGGAACCACATACAAACTACCCACCCGCCAGGTTCAGGCAGAGTTTACTGTGACAGCACATCCGAATGGAGTGCGGAGCTGCTCTTTGTCACTTTCTGAGCCTCCCACATGTAGGCA
The DNA here is from genome assembly GCF_014108235.1 of Myotis myotis. Classification (NCBI taxonomy): domain Eukaryota; kingdom Metazoa; phylum Chordata; class Mammalia; order Chiroptera; family Vespertilionidae; genus Myotis; species Myotis myotis. Next base: position 16,053,189 of record NW_023416368.1, on the reverse strand, counting down.
CTGGCTTCCCAAACGAACTGTCATTCAGCCTGCTGGATGCGTGGGTGTTCTGCTTCCTCATGAATCCTCGCTGCCAGTGGGTTTCCCAGTTGTGTTCATGTGTCCTTGATAGTAGAGGCACTATGATCGTGATGCGTAGTTTGTAAAGTTTAGAAGAATTCATCTACACTAAAACGTACTTAACCCCAAACCTAGACTGAACATAATTAAATCTTCCCACCATGGCTCCGGAGGGAGTTGAGACCCTTGCAGTCCTTCAAACGCACCATTACAGTTCCTGGTTCAGTCATGTAGGACTTCTCATTAGCCAACTACTAGAGAATTTCAGCTAGTAGACTATCAGGTGTGGTCTCGTATATGCATGGTTTGTGTTCAAGATTTTTATAATTCCAGGCAAGAAAACTACACTCAGACCTAAGCTTTGGAGTGAGGCCTTATCTGGTTTGGTCCAGCCCCTCATTTCATAGATGCGGAAACTGATTTTCCCAAGCACTCAGCAGAGGTCTCCTGACTCCCAGGCCTGTTCCTTCCCAAGACCCCGCCCTATCATAGACGGAGACAAATAAAGTAGAAGAAAGAAGCCAGTGTTAGCCTGCTATTGTGTTTTCACAGGGTTCTTCCAGCCAGCTTCTAGTAGGGGTGGGCAAACTTTTTGACTCGAGGGCCACAATGGGTTCTTAAACTGGACCGGAGGGCCGGAACAAAAGCATGGATGGAGTGTTTGTGTGAACTAATATAAATTCAAAGTAAACATCATTACATAAAAGGGTACGGTCTTTTTTTTTTTTTTAGTTTTATTCATTTCAAACGGGCCGGATCCGGCCCGCGAGCCGTAGTTTGCCCACGGCTGTTCTAGTACCAAAAATGTCTCTAGAAAAAGAAAGTAGTCATTTTTACCCCCACCCCATAGCTCGGTTTGTAAAACTCCTGGTGTGTGTGTGGACAGTTGGGGTAGCAGGAGTCTTTGTAAAGAAGATACTCGCCTGGAAGTTCTTTCTCTTCTTTCCCTGGGGAACCCCTGCTCCATCTAGTGGCCTTTGCTCCATCCTGTGGCCACTGACCACACCTCTCTCCATGGCCAGCATCTTGCACACATACTCCCCGGGGCGCTCAGTGAGAGCACCGGGTGACGTCCTTTCTCCTTTCTATCAGTGATACATCCCCCACCTGGATAGGCCGCAGGCCGGCGTCCATTCCGTGCTCAGTCGCTCACCTTGCACATCCTCTCCTTTCCAGCCTCTCAACATCGCCTACAGCCACATCTACAGCTCCTACAGGAACTTCGTGGGGCCCCCTCACTTCAAGACCATCTGCAGACTCCTGGGCTACCAGGGCATCGCCGTGGTCATGGAGGAGCTGCTGAAGATCGTCAAGAGCTTGGTAAGGACGGGCCACACGAGGCCTGGGATGTGCCCCAGCGGGGTTGATAGGAACAAGATCTGCCGTCACCTTTTACCCGGATCTGAAATCAAGACACTTCAGCTGTGTCTGTAGATAGAGACCTTTCCCATTATCCCTTGGTTCCTCTTACCTATTGCTCTGTTACATTTCTGTGGTCCTTCTGACTTGTGCCTATGCCTCTCATTGTCTGACCCTGAGCTTACTCCCTGTGCTTGATGACTGAACTCAGCAATCCTGACGTTGACCTTCAGGGCCTAGTAATGATTGCTCGTAGTCCCCTCCTGTGCCATATTGTCTAATTTCTGCATGGTATGCCTATGGCATGGATGCTACCATTTTCGCCTCCCATGCCCCTGGCAGACATCTCTAATCAGTCACCATGCTTCTTCCCCTTGGGATTTCTTGCTAAATTCTACCAATACTGCACTGGCCTCAAGCCAATGCCTTTATCACAATTCTGTCTCTGCCCCATATATGATCATCTGAACCTTCATTTAATTCCCTGGAACACTGTTAAAATAAGGGTGAAACAAGATTTTCCCGAAAATTTGATGAAAGAGAAATAAAAAAGTAATGTATAACCATGTCGGGCATGGCAAGCAGGATTCACTGGCTAACTCCAGTTCTCTGGTAGCAGCTGTGTGGAGCCATGGATTATGAACTGTGACGCTCAATCCAGAAAATGTGAATTGATTAAAGAAGTCTGCCTTGAACACGAGGGATAAATGTGCTATGGGTTTTCCCTGCTTGAAGAAGAGACTGTCCAGTCTCCACAGTTCCCTGGCCCCATTTCATTTCAGCTGTTAGTCTGGGTCTCCTGTAAGCCCCCTACTCCAGGAAGGACAGCATGCCTAGAAACTGCCCTCCTTAAAGTCTATAAGCCCAAGGGGCTAATGAGAAAGCTCCCTCTTCTGTCTGATAAAGGCCCATTTTCCCTTAGAAAGGCACCGGGACTACTGCCCATCGTTAGGGGAGAACCTGCCCTGTCCTGTCAGGGCACAGAGCCTATTGTCTCAGTCAGCTCAGGCTGCTGTAACAAACATACCACAGACTGGGTGGCTTAAACAGCATACTTATTTCTCACAGTTCTAGAGGCTGGAGTTCCAAGATCAAGGCTATCATGGTCAGGTTCTGGTGAGAGCCTTTCTCCTAGTTCACTGCCTTCTGGCTGCATCCTCTCATGACAGAGACATCATCTCTCGCCTGTCTCTTCTTATAAGGACACTAATCCCATTGTGAGGGCCCCACCCTCATAATTAATTACCTCTGGAAGGCCTCATCTCCAAAGACCATCACATTGGGAATTAGGGTTTCAACACATGAATTTAGGGACACGTTCAGCATCGCACTTACCCACAGGTTTCAGCAGAACCCCCGTCCACCCAGCGTTTAGCCTAGAGATGCACCTGAGCAGCAGCGGTGGATTATTTCATTTTGTGCTCTTGTTTTCTCAGCTCCAGGGGACCATTCTCCAGTATGTGAAAACACTGATCGAAGTGATGCCCAAGATATGCCGCTTGCCCCGGCACGAGTATGGCTCCCCAGGTGGGTGATGGGGAACCGGGGCAGGGGTGGTGAGAGGAAAATAATGCAAACCCCTCCCATGGTGGGAAGGGACTCCGGCCACCTGCTTCTCTAAAATGCCCACACGCTGGCAGAGCTCTGGGCTTGCATCCTTCCTCCGCCACTAGCTAGAAGCTAGCCTCCAGCCATTTTTTATCCCTCTGAGGGTAGCATTCTTCCATCAGTGAAGGCAGACGATGGTGGCTGGGCCTCCCTCACAGGCCTGCTGCGAAGCTGTACGAGGATGCAAACGGGAGAGCAAGGTTTACTCCTAAAGGTCTTCTTTAGCTTAGCATCTCTAGGATTCCATCCTCCATCGGCCCCAGGTGGCATTTCTAAAGTGAGTCCGGAAACAGGAGTTTTTGCCATTTGACATCTGGGCAGAGAAGTGATTCTTCTCTCATAGTCAGTGGAGTAGAGACTGAATTGGGCGCTCGGGGCATCCAGAAAGATGGTCTGCTGGGTCAGTGTGATTTAGAACAGGAAAGGGCTGGGGCCGAAAACTCTGGTGTTCAGTCTCAGCTGCCCCATGTACTAAGCTGTGTGACTGTGGGCATGCCACTCACCCTCTCTGAGCCTCATCTGAAAACGAGAGTAAAACTGCCTGATTCATAGTGTTGTTATGAGTATCAAATGAGGGATTGCAGATAAAGTCCTTAGCACAGCATCTCACACTGCTAAATAAATATTAATGCCTGTCATTATGAAGAATTCAGGTAAGTTTTTGGAAGGACTAGGAAAGACCCAGGGCTGCTCACTGTGCGTGTGTGTGTGTGTGTGTGTGTGTGTGTGTGTGTGTGTGTGTGTGTTTTGTTCCATAAAAGATTGGAACCCGCCTCCTGGTCTTCCTCTAGCACTGAGCCTGAAGGAAGCCTTACCCCAGGGCCCGCAGGTTTGGCTTTTGGCTGTCCAAGTCAGGTCTGGGGCTGCTCTCAGTTGACAGGTCCCATGAACCCAGCTGAGCTGTGTCACTTCCCCGCTGACGACCCCCCTGTACCCCCAGGAATCCTGGAGTTCTTCCACCACCAGCTGAAGGACATCATTGAGTACGCAGAGCTCAAAACAGACGTGTTCCAGAGCCTGAGGGAAGTGGGAAACGCCATCCTGTTCTGCCTGCTTATAGAGCAAGCCCTGGTGAGTCCTGAGCCCAGAGGGGAGCGTCCCAGGCTGGGAGGAACCCGCCCCCCGTCAGACTCCTGAGGCCCCACTGCACCTGACCAGGGCCTGCAGCAAGATCCATGCTCTTCTGGTGGGGCCCGCACCCCACCTTTCTGTGTCAGAGAGCTCGACCACCTGAGTGCTAGAGAAGAACAAGGGTCCCACCCCGCCCACCTTCACTAGCGGCTGGACCTTGGCCATCTGGGAGTCTTAATTTTCCCATCACTCATTAAACAAATAATGACTCCTTGGCTGCCATAGGACAGGCGCTGCCCTCCTGGACATAGCAGTAGCCAGTCCCTGGCTTGTGTCCTGGACAGTCACGAGGAGACCCATTCTGAGCAGTATTTACCCAGAAGTGATATGGTCACAGTGACAGTGCCATGAGGGACGAGTGCAGGTTTTAATGGGGACATAGAACCGAGAGCCTGTTGTGGGGTTGAGGGTGAGCGAGTGAGGGTGTTGATAGTCTGCGCCTGGCCAGGTGCAGGTCTGGGTGGAAGATAAATGGCCAGGAACAAGGGCGACAGATTATTACTATTTTTATTCTGGAGAGGGAGGCGTTGGAAGAAGTAAATAAGCAGAGATTGTGAATGCAGGTGGTGCACATGCTGTGAAGCACTCAACAGGGAACTAGGACACACAGAGAGTGATGGGTGTCAGGAGAGGATGAGGCTTAAATGTCTTTAAGAAAAAGCAGCCCATAGTGAGCGGGACTGCAGAGGGTAAGGGGACAAGGTTGGGGCTGAGGGGGGAGAAGCAGGTGGCCACAGTCCCTGGCCATCCCCTTGTGAGATGGAGAGTGAGGGGGTATGATGGACTTTCTTTAAAGGCCCCTTTGGCCATTCAGAGAAGGACTGGCTGGAAGGTGAGTCAAGGACAAGGCTTTTGCAGTTGTCCATCCTAAGGGTCACCTTGCAGGCAGGCACATGGAGAAGGGAGGGAAAAGGAAGGAATTAGGAAGGAGGGGGACAAAGGTAGAGAGAGATGTGAAGGAGGCCATGATAGCAAGAGCTCAGAAGAAGAGCCCGGGAAGGTCCTTGCTTCCCGTTGTCTGTAAGCCGGCCCAGTGCACACCTCAGGGTTCCATCTCCACCGGAGGGACATGTACGCACTGGAAGGTCTGAAATATGCAGGTTTGCTCTTCCTCCATGAGTAATTGCCTCTCTGCTCCCCTTTAGAAGGACTCTCCAGACAGCTAAGTGTTCCTCTTTATAGAAACAGGTTTATAACATGGTTCAGTGGGCCTGGGTTGCCATGGCAACTTAGCCTTCAGCAGTCGTGGGGATGAGATAAGTAGGAAGCACCACTCTGCTCAAGGCCTCAGGAAGATGAGGAGATGCTGCAGGGGCCCTGGGGGGGGGGGAGAGCTGGGAGGAGTAGGGGGAGGGCAGGTGCCTGAAGCCTCAGGTCCTGGGTGTCTCCTGAGCACACCTCCTGAGCATCAATTACACTTCTCCTGACAGACCCCGAGAGGCAGACTATGGACGGGGCTACAAGGAAAGGGGAAATTTTTCTCAGGCATCCCTGCCTTGGTCACTTGCATGTATCACTGAAGACAACAGGACACTCCTCAGAGCTGAGAGAGACCCCAACAGAGTATATGTTCCAACCCCGCCCCCCCATTCATAAGTGGGGAAGTGAGGAACCAGAGAGGGGAGCCACTCGCCCAAGGTCACACAGCACATCAGCAGCTGAGGTAGAAAAACAAAGTCATAGGTTTTTAGCACCATTCCCAGTCCTGGGGATGGGGACAGGCACATAGAAAGGTCAGGGCTCCCCAAAGCTGTGCGCTCCGCTTTCTACATAGACAACTGGGGAAATCCCCAAAGCCATGACACTTTCTGAGGTTAGAACGAGGCGTGAGCTTTCTGGAGTTTCTTACTTTATGAAGCTGGAATTACATACACATTTAAATAACATATCAATTGTTCTCATTAAACAGGGGGACTAGGAGCAAAAATAAGGGGGGGGGGGTTGGCAAGGAGGAAGGAGTGCGACTCACTGGCCATCCAGGGGGCAGGGCTATGTAAACTGTGGAGCATCCATGCTATGGAGGACTCTGAAGTCATGAATATATATAAGGTACTAGCTCGGCTGATTGGCTCAGTGGTTGAGTGTTGGCCTATGAACCAGGAAGTCATGGTTTGATTCCCGGTCAGGGCACAGTAGGGCTCAATCCCTACTGTGGGGTGTGCAGGAGGCAGTCAATCAATGATTGTCATCATTGATGTTTCTCTCCCTCCCTCTCTGAAATCAATTAAAAAAATTCTTTTTTAAAAAAGAATAAGGTAATAACTACAGTAACTTTGTACATACCAGCAGAAAACAAGGTAAAAGTCATAATATTGAGTGGGGGAAAAGCTAGTCCCAGGACAAGACACACATCAGTATGATGCCATACATGTAAAATAAACAAAACATTAAAACCCACAAAAGAATACTGCATTAAAAAAAAAACAACTAGGAGAAAAAAAGCATAATAATTTAGTCATTTTCTCTATGTATTGGAGGGAACCAGGATTAAAGGTCAATAGGGACTTTACTTTTATCTGGAGTGTCTGATATTTTACACAGAAAGTATATTCGTGTAGTATTATTGAACCAAAAGTAAATATAAAAAGGTAGAAGTGTATATAATAGTTTAGAAAACCTGAAAAGTACAAAGTGAGAAGTCTTTCCCATTTTTCTTTGGTGTCATCTGTCTTTTTCTAACAGACTTGCAGTTCTTTCTGGTGTGGGCTCCATATTGGTGTATATTCTGCAAGCTCCTTCTCATTCTGTGGCTTGCCTTTTTGTTTTTAACAGTTTATTAGTATCTCATTACTTTTTTAGGTAGAGAGAATATAAATTGAGAAGTGATTACTTAGACAAAGGCATATTTTCTTCTTTAACTTGGGTGCTTGTAAATTTTCTTAATATTCAGGGTGCATTATTTGTACAGAACCCCATACACCTATGGAGTGGGGTGTTTGTTTTCTTGGTGCTTTTAATTAAGGTCCACTGTACATCCAGTAATATACAGAATATGCAGTATTCTCACTGCATAGATTAATTGAATTGTCCATTTTACTTGGGATGGACATTTGAATGATTTGCAGTTGGATACCGTTATGAAAGGAGCTGTCATGAATATCCTTGTACACTTCTTTTGGTGAGTATACGCTCCCATCTGTATCAGGTAAATACATGGCAGTACAATGGCTGAGTCCATGTGTGGACACATGTTTAGCTTCAGTAGAGGACTGCCAGGCAGTTTTACAAAATGGTTGTACCCATTTATTTTCCCATTCAGCGAGGTATTGGAGTTTTAATTCTTTGCATCCTCATGAACACTTTGTCTCTTTTCAACATTCATAAGCATTCTGGTAGATGTGTCATGGTATCTCATTATGGTTTTTATTTCCCTGATGACCAATGTGGCTGAGTCTCTTTCCATATGGTATTGCCATTTGGACAGTCTCTTTGTGAAATGCTGTTCAATGTTTTCACCTATTTCTTATTGAGTTACCTTTTTTTTTTATTATTGATTTGCGGCTGTTATTTATATATTGTAGGTATATGTGTTGCAAATATATTCCTGCAGCTTGTCTTTTGATGAACAGAAGTTCCTAAGGTGTAGTGTATTTTATTTTATTTTATTTTTCCTGTATGGCTGGTGCTCTTTGACTTATTTAAAAAGCCTTCCTTACTGTAAAGTCATGAAGTTATCTTCTAAAAGTTTTAGAGTTTAGCCTTTTAAGACGTAACAGGCCTTTAAGTGTGTTATGTATCTGGACTGGATGCTTATGTTTCCTGGGAGGTAGGAATCCAATCACATTTCTTGCCAAGTTGGCCCAGTACCACTGATTGAAAAGACCTCTCCTCCCCACTCTGCATGGTCGTGCTGCACCTGTCATTTATCCAGCGTCCACAAAGGGTCTGGTTGTGGCAGGCTCTTCCATATTGAGTCTAATCTAAAATGAGTTAGCATTTCTTAAGTAACTGTTTACAAGTCTGTTATGTTTTTCAAGGAAATTCTGCTATGATTGATTAGTATTTCCTCTTTTATCTCGAGAAGTCATAAGGTGGTCATTAGGGAAATATCCCACCGACACCATGTTTTTATTCAAATATTGTGTGGTTTTCCGCTCTTCAACCCATTGCTTGCTATGCCGACACACACCAGGAGGGGGCCCTGTTCATTCACGTGAGGAAGGGAGGCCTCAGTCCACATCTGCCTTTTACTGCCAGGCCTCCCGCTGAGGACTTGAGACTGTTTCCTGCCTTTGACCCTGTTGTTTATTTCTTCTCTCCCCCTCATAGTTGAGTGGGCCACAGCCACAGTCTGGTGGGCCATGAGAGCTTTGCTTCTCTTACAGGAGGTGAGGAAACGCTGGACCCAAACTCACAGAATTGAATGTAGGTCAGGTCTGGGGAAACCATCAAACCATCCAGAGTAGATGTCTCAGCCTCGACACCCCTGTCATTTTGGACAGAGAATCCTTTGTTGTAGAGGCCTGTCCTGTGCACTGTAGGATCTTGGGCAGCATCTCTGGGGTCTACCCAGTAGGTGCCAGTAGCACCTTCCCCAGTGTGACACTGAAAAGGTTTCCAGGCACTGCCTGATATTCCTTTGGAGGACAAAACCTCCCCCTACTGAGAACCACCGATCCAGTGCAATCCCCCATTTCACGGAATGGAAACTGAGGCCCTGAGAGGGAGACGCCCTTCCCAGGGGTTCAGCTAGAGCGGGAGTGGGGCGAGAACCAGGAGCCTTCCGGCTGGCACGCAGGGACAGAGAGGCAATCCGCTGCACTGTGCAGACTGCTGTGTGGGTTTGGGGTTTTATTTTTTGTTTGTCTTCATTCCAGCTTCACATCTGGTTCCTTTATCTCCTGCTCCCACTTTATAGTCCCTTTAATTTGGTTTCCTTGTTGCATAACTGAAATAAATTCACTGCTAGGACACCCAGAGGAGCAGAAAGAAGAACACAAAAGCCACATTGCCACGCTGCCAGAGCCATTGCTCACAGTCCGGGGGACGCCTTCCAGACGCTCTCATGTCTCAGCATATAAATTTCCCTCATGTATGTGTTTTTACTCTGTGTAGTCATAAAAGTGTTCTTCACCAAGCGGAGACGTGCAGCCCGGATGGGGAGCCCCTGACCTGGGAGGGGTCTCCTTGAACGGCTGTTTCCAGAGCTCAGTCATTGCTGTGTGCTTGTCCAGTTCTTGCTGGACCTGCAGACCACAGGTCCTTTCCTTCCATGATAGTTTTATTTCAGTTCGCTTACTTCGTAACTTCAACTTATTTTCAAGGAACACTTTACATCACCTCCATTAAAAACTCATCATCTCTTATCACCCTTAGAAAGCAACCAGAATAATAAATTCAATCAGAATAAGGCAAGGCTGTGTCATTCCAGCTGCCGCCTGCTCGGGCCTCTGCACCGGAAGCCTGCTCCCTCTCTGTGTTAAAAACAGAGCTTAGCACATGTTCCAGAGGTAATGGGGTTGCTCTTAGGAAAGGCTGCAAATGGAGACTTTCTCATTAAAGTTGTCAGAACGATGGACAGGAAACTGGAAAGGCAGTAACCTCCTCACTGTCTGCTCACTGTTATGAAATGCCCTTTCCCTGTACCCCAATTCGCACCCTTTGGGAAATGCCCACCTTGGTAGACATGGACATGCATTGTTGGGGGGGGGGGGGGAAGAGAGTTACTTTCTAGGCCAGTTTCTTGGTTGTAGAGCTTTCCCAGTTGACCACACATGATTCTGATCCAGAATAATAACTCTTTTTCCTCTTGACAATTCGGGGGGTGGGGGAAGGGGGGGAGGTGAGACATCACAATATGGAGCATTAATGCAGGTGAGGCTCAGATTGGTGGGGAAGACCACACACAGAACCAGATCAGATTAAATGACTGATTTATTTAGCCGGGGCTACAGAGAGCTGGCTCCTGAAGGGAGCGGCCCCCGGAGCAGGAGCGCATGGACCGCACTTCAGCTTCCCCCATACCTGCAGCCCCAGATGAGGGGCCGGAAGCTACAGCTGGTACGTTCTGTACCAAGGAGGGTCATGTGGATGTGGGAAGCCTAATTTCTTGCCTGCTCCACAGGCCCTGTATCCTTGGGGCTTAGCATCAGCATGCGGGAAGCACAGACACTGACCATCTATGTGCATCCATATAAGGGAATGTTTAAACCAGACCGCTGGGCTCTGTGGTCAGGCCCCCATCCCCTCCCTGCCTTTCTGAGCCAGAAAGCCGCAGGGGATTCCTGTGGGGGCTCGACCTCCAGTTTGCCAGCTCATTTCTCCTCACTCACTTGACAAAGATAAAAACATGACATTCATGTTAGTGTTATGTGTCTTTCTGTGGCCTCAAAACCCAGAGCAAACTGTTATTTAAGAAAATATTGTTCCGAGATTGCTCTGATGACTACCTTTAGGAAATCCGTTAAAATGGTGCGGTGTTTTTCACCCAGAGGCAGAGCCTAAAGGGAGAGGCTGTTGTTCTACATGAGCCCGGCATGCCTGGGATCACAGTGACCCCGTTTTTTAAAATATGCGTTTTGAATTTTCATGGTATCCTTCAGCCGAGAGAAAGCTGTCCCCCGTTAACCTCGGGGGCTACATTGGGAACATGAGGTTTTTATGGTATTTGATGGTCTATCAGTTTTAAATTAAGTGAAACAGAAAAGGACATTTCTAAGGCTGAAAGCAGTGCCAAAATAAAACACTCATCCCTTGAAGAATTTTGATGTGGGTTCCTTACCAATAAAATAGTTTTTGCATTCTGACCAAAAACCTTTTGGCTTTGACTTGCACTGTTGGCAAAGAGCAATTTTACATTCGAGCTTGATCCTTATTAATCATCTAATGATCACCTCTCTCGTAACATAATACATTAGTGTTGTCCTAGGCAACAGGAATAATAAGCATCACTGTGGCGCTTGGTAGGTGCAGAAACTTCAGAAAACTCATCATGGTTGGATCCCAGTTAAAAAAAAAGAAAAACTATAGAAGAAATTTTTTAAGAACTGAGCAAATTTTGGTATTGCCTGCATATTATATGACATTAAGAATTTTTAATTTTTTTTATTGATTGATTAATTTAGAGGGGCAGGGGTGGGACGTTGCTTCTTGTATATGCCCTGGCCGGGAAAACAGGCAACCTTGGTGTATCGGACGATGCTTTAACCAACTGAGATACCTGGCCAGGGCTAAGAATTTTTTTTAGCGTTGTGATCATAGTACTGAGGATGTCCTTGATTTTAGGAGTTGCGTGCTGAAGTATTTAACGCCGAGTAATGCAATAGCTTTAACTTATGTTCAAGTGATTCAGTAAAACATATAGTCAAAGCAGATGTAGCAAAATGTTCGCAGTGATGCTGCATCAAGGGTATAAGGATGTTCATTGTTCTTTCAAGTATTCTGTTTCTTTAACATTTTTCATAACATAAACTCGAGGGAGAAAAAGGTAAGGTTGGTTTTAAGAAAGATGATTGTCCTGTAGGCCTGTGGCCACTTACAGATCAAGCCAGACAGTCCTGGGAGGTCTCAGCTCCCCCCTGTCACCCATTTCTTCATTTAATAAGAAGCACTACTGTCTTTACTTATATCCGAACTAGAGGCCTGGTGCACAAAATTTGTGCATGGGGGGGGGGGGGCAGGGTTTCCCCTCAGCCCAGCCTGCACCCTCTCCAACCTGGGACCCCTCAGGGGATGTATGACTGCCTAAACTGACATCCCCCGACTGCCAGTTTAGGCAGTCGGACATCCCTCTCACAATCTGGGACCGCTGGCTCCTAACTGCTCACCTGCTTGCCTGCCTGATCACCCCTCACTGCCCACCCCCGTCCCTCCCCACCAGCCAACTGCTCCCTCCCCCGCCGGCCTGGTTGCCCCCAACTGCCCCCCTCCCCCGCCAGCCTGGTCGCTTCACGCAGCCTGCTGTTCAATAGTTTGGTCATCCCTCACTAATCCCCCTGCCGGCCTGGTCGCCCCACGCAGCATGCTGTTTGGTTGTTCCTATTACTGTGACAGCATCCCAGACAATTTGCATATTCCTCTATTATTAGTATAGATAAATACACAGTGCCTCCCAATTAAAGAAATGGTATCTCTAAGTCTAAAGACCATCACACAGAAGAAGACCAAAAAGGCATCAAGAACCAAAGGAGAAGGCAAGGGTATCGAGCCCACAACCTGAGCATGTGACCTGATCAGGAATCAAACCCTGACCTCCTGGTTCATAGGTGGACGCTCAACCACTGAGCCATACTAGCTGGGCTGATCAGTTTTTAAAAAGAAAACTGTAGACTGGAGGGGCTTGGAAGACTCTCAGAAGGTGGAATTTGAATAAGTCTTTGTGGAGTGGTAAGAGTGAGGGGAGAATGTTGGTTTGGGAGGAATTTATAGGTATAAATTTATGGGTAGAAATTTGACCACATGAGTGTCCTTTACCTTACCTTGGAATCACACCAGCAGATCTTCCAAAATTTGCTGCCTGCAAAGAAACTACTTACACAAATTCAGGATAGAGGCTCCCTTTGGAGGGTGGAGAACACAGGTATCAGTAACTTCCTATTTCTTTTTTCTGGAAGATGGCTCAAGATTCATTTCATTCTTCAAGCTGCATATACATATTACAGTATGTTCAAGTTTAAAGAATGTTAGTAGCTATGACCAGAAACCCAGGAAATAAAGCAACAAAGGACGTAATCCTAATCAGATATGAGTGAGGCTAAAAAGTTTCTCAGGTGGTGAGATTTTAAGTAATTTTCTCCTGTTTCTGTTTTTTATAATTTTTTTTCATCATATGTATGTAAAATGGGGGGGGGGGGCATATTTCAAGTGTCCCAAGGCTTTGGCTGCTTGGGCTGCTGTAGAAAAGCAGTGGGTGTGGAAGTGAGGGGGCCCTGGGTCGCAGTGTCCACCCCACTGCTTCTTTATCACCTTCCTGAGAGCCTCCGTGTCCTCGCCCATAGGATGGGATGCCTCCCAGGATGTTCTGGGGTGTGGGGCAGATAGTGGGTACAAAGCACCTGGCACACGGTGCTCAGTAAATACTCATTTCCTCTCATTCCCTGGAGAACAGGTGATTATGTTGTTACAGACTCTCTGTTCTAGGGAAGGACCCTGAGACGCTGTTTAATCCAACTTCTTCACTTTGTTCCATTTAAATTGTTCTTAATTGCACCTGAAAACAAATTAAAAAATATAGATGAGCTCATGATGCAAAGCATCCTTCTTGACTCGACTGCACCTCTCCCCACCTGCATCCCACTTGCCAGGCAACCTGTTCTCATCATTCCTGATTCAAGTTCTTCTAGTTATCTCCGTGATGCCTGATAATACGAGGATGACCCCTGTTTCTTACTTAGCCACTTTAGACAATACTTACAGACTCCCTATTTGGAAAGATGATATTTTAGCTCATTTACATCTCTTCTCACTCTTCCTCTCAATATTTCATTATACTACTTATAATTTCTGTTGTTTTCTCTTGTAACCAGCGATAATATATTTACATGATACCTCTAGTGCAGCAGTAATATTGATTCTACACACTCTCAGTGGACTTCACAGGCCAGTGGCTGGGTGGGTTCCTGGGCAGAGTTGAAGGCCAAGTGCGGATCCTTTCACACTGAGATTGGACAAGAGAGAGGTCAGCCGTTAGCATTGGCACCCACAGTGGAAGCTTGTTTGGATCCCTGACGCAGGCCTGTGTGTGCTCCACACTGAACTAGACATTAGATAGATGATTGATAGATAGATAGATAGATAGATAGATAGATATTATTTATTTCAGAGAGGAAGGGAGAGGGAGAGAGAGAAAGAAACATCAATGATGAGAGAGAATCATCGATTGGCTGCCTCCTGTACGCCCCCAGCTGGGGATCGAGCCCACAACCCGGGCAGGTGCCCCTGACTGGAATCGAACCTGGGACCCTTCATTCCTCAGGCTGACGCTCTATCCACTGAGCCAAACCACCTAGGGCTGAACTAGACATTTTTATCATCGCTATGGCCTCAGCAAACAAATGCCGAACAAATACCTCCCAAGAAGGTGTTGCAGAGTATGCAGCCACCTCACTATGCAAATGGCCACATAACGCCTCCTCTGGGAGCTCCTTGCCAAATGTTTCCCCACCTTTACCAGGACACCACATCCTGTGTCTTTCCTCACCTTCAGTAACAAATGGCATTGCCAGGTGGAGAGCACACAGGAGGCATGCCAGCATGAAGCATCCTTCCCAGGAACCTTTGGAGTCCTGAAGTTTGCAAACTCAGCGTGGTGGTGGGGAGGAGAGGGGTAAATGGACACTCTTGTCTCCCCCAAAGAAATCTGAAGTGGAAGCTCATCATGTAAAATGGATAAGTCAGCAACATTGCCTCTTTTCCCATCTCCTAAATGTCTCCCAAGATCAATTTCACCCACATTAACAAAACAAAGTGGATAGTTCATACAACGGGCAACTTTTCTAGTAACAAGGCATTTCTAGGAGCAACTACAATTTTGGAAGCAAGCAAGAAAGATAAAAAACTTGGCAGTGGGGTATCTGCTTGGATACTTCAGCAGTTCCTCATTGCCCTTCAAATAAAATCCAGGCTTCATACCATGCCTATGAGGCCACACATGAACTGGTCCCTCCCTACCATCAGGGCCTCAGACTGGACTATGATTCCTGCATCACTTTACTCCAGTTGACTTTCTGCCCCAGGCCCTTTGCACTGGAATGCTCTTACCTCATACCTACATAGCTTGCTCCCTCACTTCATTCCATTCTTTATTTAAATGTGTTTGCCTCAAAAAAAGATTTTTACCTAACCACCTTCTCTCAAGTAGTCCCTTCCCCAGTCACTCTAGCTTATTACCCTGTTGTGTCTTATCACTATGTGAAATTTCCTGATTTATTTACCTTTGTTTATCTGTCTCTATGAACTAGACTGTAAATGCCATGTGAGTGCAAAGATCTAGTCTAACTTGTTCAACATCATATCTGCAAAACCTAGAACAGTGCCTAGTGCTCAATACGTATTTGTAAGATGAATGGATGTAATAGTATTCTTGTATTTGGAGGATTGTCATATAGATAAATATGCTCATTTACATACTCATCTAAGAAACATAAGGGGGAAATATTCATTCACTTAATAAATAATTGAGAAACTATTATGTCCTAGGCTCAAAAATGAATTGGGCTACCTCCAGAAGTTCTGAGCTATTGATTACTGGAGGTATAGAAGAGTAGCCTGAATGTTATCTTAAAAAAGAAGTTATTGCCAAAACCGGTTTGGCTCAGTGGATAGAGCGTCGGCCTGCAGACTGAAGGGTCCCAGGTTCAATTCCGATCAAGGGCATGTGCCTTGGTTGCGGGCACATCCCCAGTGGGAGGTATGCAGGAGGCGGCTGGTCGGTGTTTCTCTCTCATCAATGTTTCTAACTCTCTATCCCTGTCCCTTCCTCTCTGTAAAAAGTCAATAAAAATATATTTTTTAAAAAAAGAAGTTATTAAATCAGTATTTAGGCCTCTATCATAAGGAACTAGAGAAAGAAAAGCAAATTAAACCCAAAGCAAGCAGAAGAAAGAACATAATAAAGACAAGAACAGGAATCAGTAACATTGAAAGCAAAAACTATAGAGAAATATTAATGAAACTAAAAGCTGGTTCTTTACGGGGGTGGGGGTGTGTGTGGGGGGGGGGAATCAATGAAATTGATAAACCTCTAGCCAGACTGACCGAGAGAAAAAAGAAAAGACACAAATTACCAATACCAGGAATGAAATAGGGAGATTACTATAGATCCCACAGACATCAAAGGTCTACTGCAAGCAACTCCATGTCCACAAATTAAACTTAGATAAAAGGAGCAAGTCCTTGAGACACACAAACCCCCAAACTCACTCAGAAATATCGATAACCTGAATGGTCCTATTACTAAAGAAATGTTATACCTAGTATTTTAAAAATATTTTTTTATTCAGAGAAGGAGGGTGAGGGAGAGAGAGAGAGAAACATCAGTGATGAGAGAGAATCATTGATTGGCTGCCGCCTGCACACCCTCTACTGGAGATCGAGGCCGCAAGCAGGGTATATACCCTGACTTGGAATCAAACCATGACCTCCTGGTTCATAAGTCAATGCTCAACCACTGAGCCAACCAGCAGGGCCTTACCTCGTTGTTGTTTTTTTAAAGCTTTCAGCAAAGAAAACTTCAGATGCAGATGGTTTCACTTGTGAATTCTAACAAACACTTAGGGAAGAAGTAATACTGATTCAACACCCTCTCCCCCAGAAAATACAAAAGGGTAATCTCTTCCCAACTTATCTTATGAGGTCAGCATCATCCTGATTAGTGAGTTGGAGGGTTGGCCCAGCTAGCTGCTTTGAACCCACAGGCCTCACAACCAATGAGACAAACACAGCCTGGGGCCCATTATCTCTGCTTGATCCCACTGTCACTCATTCGAATTCTTCAGCAAACTCCTTATAAGATTATAATGAAAATGTGTTGCACACTCATTGTGTGCCAGGGACTTTGCTATGAAGTTATGCATTCTCTCAATTAATCCTCACAGCAGCCCCTTAAAATGGGTACTATTCACATCTTCATTTTGCAGATAAATAGTCTCAGAGAGACTAATATCCCACAGCTAGCAAGTAAAGTGGCAGGATTTGAACTCAGGTCTGGCTGACTCCAGTGCTCAAATTTTTAGGAATGAAAATTCTTCCTGGTTTAAAGTTATTTTTTAAAAATTTCCCTCCATCTCTGATTGCAGTCTCAGGAGGAAGTCTGTGATTTGCTCCATGCTGCGCCCTTCCAAAATATCTTGCCGCGAGTCTACATCAAAGGTAAGAAACCACTAACAGCCACTCAGTAGCCAACTTGATTTTGAACTTTATGCTTACTTAGTCCCAATAAACCAGATCTGCAGTCAGAAAGGGAGAAGGTAAAAGCTTTGGGCAGCTATGAAATGGTCACAGAATGGTAGACTTGGATGGTGCCCCAGGCCTGTTTCTTCGTCCTTCTGGAACATCCCTAGCCTCTTGCTGTCTAGCCTGGGTTTGAATCCTTTGAGTGACGGGAACTCTCATCATCCCACGAGGTAGATGATTCCATTGCTGGACAGAGAGAATAGAATCTTTTTCCTTATAGTGAGTCCTGATCACACTCATCAAAAACAAGGAGAACAGTTCTACAGGCTCCATTCAAGTTTTAGAATGCAAATAGGTCACCGCATCCTCTGAGAGTGTCCCTTCCCCAGGTCCCCCTGTTGTGGCCTGAATCTCACTCTCTGCCTACTGCTCCTTTGACAGAGGGGGAGCGTCTGGAAGTCCGGATGAAACGCCTGGAAGCCAAGTACGCCCCGCTTCACCTGGTCCCTCTGATAGAGCGGCTGGGGACCCCTCAGGTACGATCCTTCACCGAAAGGAGCTTTAGAGGGAGAGCATTTGGTCCAGCCCCTCTTTTTACAGGGAAACTGGGGCCCAGAGAGAGGAAGAGATTGTCTAACCACAAAGCCTTTTAGTGGCAGGGCAGGTCTGGAGTGAGATTTGCTGGCTCTCAAGCCTGAGTTCTTCCTTCCACCCCCTGTGTCCTCTATACTGCCAAGAAAGAAGGAAGTCAGACAAGTACCCATGATGCCCTGTTCGGTTTCGAGAGTTCTGCTATGTTATCTCTCAGAATTAAAACCCCACACACCCTGTGAGCCAGCAGCCCACGTCTGCACATCGTTGCCAGGGAAACGCTTGCAAAAACCAGGTGTTTACTGCCGTGTTATTCATTAAAGCAAAAGCTAGAAGCTGCCTAAATGTCAGTCAGTGCAGGGTTGACTAAACAAAAGGAGGTGGCATCATCTAAACGCGGAGCACTCATTATGTAATCATGAAAAGGAAAATTCGATCCGGGTGCATCCATGTGGCTAGATCATAAGCACGTGGCTGGATGAATAAAGCAAGTTGTTACACCACAGCTCATACAGTTTGATGCCATTTGTACATTTTTAAACCCACACACATACACACACACAAACACCATATAAATAAAACTTTTCCTAGAAAATGATACACAGCTAGGTCAAAATGGTGGCAAGCCCTAAAGAAGATGAGAGACAGAGATGGGGGGATCAAAGACCAGCCTCCTCTGAAGTGCTCGAATGTTATCAAAGGTGAATGGGCATGAATTCGGCAACTAATTTTTACAAACCAGTCCTACCAGTGGCTTTGAATGTGAAGACGAGTAAGACAGGAACCCCTGCCTTCAGAGAACTCACAGACTGTGCAGGGGGTCAGGACAGAAGGAAACTGGGGAGAAAGAGAGACAAGAAAACCATGTGCTGGACCAGGGCAGAATTCAGGAAGAAGAGAGACAGGGCACCAGAAGGAGCCAAGCCAAGATGGTGCGTTTTGGTCGCCAAAGCTCACTGTCAGAGGTTTAGGATTCGGCTCCCTCCTGAGCTTGCATTCCTGTGGCCCTCTGTCCTGTGTGTATCTGAAGACTCACACTCTGGGGTCTCTCTTCTCTTGAAAAGCACAGCAAGCATTTGGGGCAAATTGCAGAGCCGATCCGCCCCGGTGTCACCCTGATGCGCCAGACCCTCTGCAGGCCACCCACCATCTCCGGAAAACGTGACTAACCGTTCCGTGGGCAGGCTCTTTGAGTCACCCCTCAGGGAGTTCAGACACTGTGCAGGGCGCACACTTTCTTTCCCGGCCTTCGGGGGCTGAACAGAGGAGACCTCTAACGATTTCCTTTTAGGGAGAAATCCCCCAGGCCGGCACCATAGCAGTGTGCCTGCCCCTCGGCTGGTGTCATCCTACAAGAATCCGGCCCTCGCACCGGGCTATGGCATGCGTTTCCACTCAGAGCGCTGGACTCCTGCCCTGCTCTGGCCAACACCATTTCCTGGGGACCGATATAAATCGCAATTTGTCAAACACAGAGTATTTTATAAACAAAAGCCTAGACAGTCTGCAGGAGAGGAAATGCCAGTTTAACAAATCTGCCGGCCCTCAAGAAAGAGTCCAAAACTGTGCTCATCCTGTGGACCCAAGAAGAGTTAACTAAATATTAACTTCTGAGCTGACTGGGGTTTGGGGGGCTCATGTAATACAGGTTGAGCCAAAAGGAGGTTCATAGTTGTTCATATGGAAAATTATACAATAACGAATAAGTAATAATACAAGAATAAACTCTGTGTTTCGCTTCCTCACAACTATACACCTCCTTTGCCTCACCTGTATGTAGGTCGGTGATGGCAGTTCTGCTACATATTCAAAGTCAGGAGTTTTAACATGATTGCATCACTTGCATTGGTTTCTGGGACACGTTGAGGTGACCTGACTTGTTGCCCAGTGCTATCCTGGAAGGAACACTCTGGCAGAGAGTCAAAAGGCAGGGGTCCTGGTCCCAGCTTCACCCCTGCATTGTCACATAACATAACGCTAGACATTTAATATCTTAGTCTTGGTTTTCCCATCTATTAAATGGGCTAGTAGCTGTTTTGTTTTGCCTTGCATGATCATTACAATGAACAAATAAGTAAAAGGCTTCTAAAAACATAAAGAATTATTTTTTTAAGAAGAGCATCAATCCTGCCAGCTTGACTCAGTGGTTGAGCATCAACCTATGAACCAGGAAGTGGCGGTTCGATTCCCGATCAGGGCATGTGCCTGGGTTGCAGCCTTGGTCCCCAGTGGGGGGCATGCAGTAGGCAGCTGATCAATGATTCTCATCATTGATGTTTCTATCTCTCTCTCCCTCTCCCTTCCTGTCTGAAATCAGTAAGAAATATTTTTTTTTAAAAGGAGAATATCATTCTCCTCCAAAGGTCACTAGCTGTAATCAGAGTGCTCCATGTGGAAATGCATTTCCATGTGGTTTCACAGGTGCTTCATCTAGTCCCTTGTTAACTCAGAAAAGAATGGCAGAAAATGAGAGAACCCCCTCCCTCGAGTGGAATAGAAATGGATAAAATTTATGTTAAACTATATATATATGTGCTCATACATATATTTATGCTCATATATTTATGATCATATATCACCAAGCACAAATTGGGGGTATTTACAGCAAATAGTCTATAATATACTTTTTCAGAGAGAAAAAAATGACAGCATACCAAACGAAGAAAGCACATGAAAGAAAACGACAACATAAAAAATATAAATGCCAACAAACATCCGAGAAAGTGTCCAGCCTTCCCAGTAGTCAGGGAATAGTAATTGAAAATCACAGGGAACAACCTCTGTTCATCTCTCGGGCTAGTGGACGGCTTCTCTGAACAGCGGAGCACCAGGCAGGGTCAGGAACAGGCTTCACACAGACAGGCATTCTGGGGCCTGTCACCATGTGGCAAACGCCTTTAAACTATACAGTATACTCTTTGATGGAGCAGTTCTCTTTCTAGGGTTTTATCCTAAGGCAATAACTAGAGGTAACCTCAGCAAGTGTTCTGTGTAAGGCTGGTTGTGTAGGGATTGTCTGTGATGGTGAAGATTTGTAAACAATTTAAAATAACCCACAAGAGGAGAGGACTAGATAAATGATGGTGTGTCAGTGGCCAGTTTGTGTAGCCATTAAAAATTCATGTGAAAATATGGAAGGAAATGGTTTTTTTAGAGGAAAAAAAAAAAAAGCAATACAGATAAGATGACCCAAATTTTGTTAAAATATAGATGTCTATACACACATACATGAACACAAACAAATGATGCATCGGTATTTTAAGAAACCTCATCTCTGGGTAATGAGGTCTATGGGAAATTTTTATTTTCTTACGTTTTAATTTTTTTTCTAGATTTTACCCAGTGACCATCCATGTATTTATAGTTCACAGGAAAACTGTAAGGCTAAACACTTAAGAAAAGGAATAAAGCCCCTAACCATTTCGGTCAAGGCCCCTATGGTTGACTGTAAGTAGGTGGGGATGGGGTGGTCGCCAGAATTCATAGTCTTTCTGCAGATTTATAAACCCCCTTGCTAATTTTTTAATCCCCCCACAATTGTCAAGCTTTGAGGATTGATTCAGACTAACTAAATGCACAAGAGATTAATTAGTCACTCAGAACTCTGTATGAACTTATGAAGGAGAATATTCCTGACTCAAGATCCTTTATTTGTTTATGAACATCTTCACTATCCTGGACACTCCCTTTCTAAAGGGAAGAACCAAATGCCAGCCTGGCAGAGAGTTGCCTGTGAGAACGAATCAAGCCCCAGGCCCAGGATTCTGTAAGAGCGATTCCTAGTTCACCGTGGCAACTTGAGTGCTCCCTTCCCTGCTCAGTAGCTACCTTCTCTGCCCACAGAATCAAGATGAGTCCCCTTGAATCAGGGTTCCCTCTCCTTCCTGTTTGGAACAAATGTTGTGAAACTCTTCTTCCCCAATTCACGGTTTATTTGAAGACTTCTTTCAGCATGTTGTTGTCATGACAACTGCACTCCTGGCCCACAATATCCTAACAGGCTCCCACAGTGGTGTTTCCTGATTTATTTCCCTCCACAGATTAATTGAGGGGTTGTCCCTCTTCCTGGGGGCTCCAGGGTGAGAGCTTGCATCAAGAAATCAGGCAGGCCCCTCCCCACCAGGCTCCCTGTCAAATGAGCTCTCTGGGGAGACCACCGCCTGGGGAGCCCATCCCACAGGTCCCCTGTGGATCTTTTGGTCTTTTAAGCCACCCTCGTTAGCTTTGTCCCTAGATTTGGAGACCATACTTTGACCTTAGATGTCAACATCTCTCATACTTTGCACATGGCTTTTGAGACCTGTACCGCTATTTTTACTCGGCACTCAAACAGTAATGCGTCTTGATGTGCTGCTGGTCTAGCCAGCCGATGGCCAGAGATTCAATAAGCAGACGCCAGGGGAGAGCCAGTTTACGTTATTAATACAGATCATCTACAGTGGTCAGAGGACTTCTAGCTAGAGGAATTAATTCTGGGAATTCAGTGGCAAATTTTAAGAGTAACATACGCTCATTGTAACACATCCAACTGTACAGAAGTATTTAAAGTAAAAAGGGAAACTCTCACCCACTTCGTCAAGCCCATCTGTTCTCACAACTGATGTTAATCCTTCTAACCTTCTAAAATGTTTTCCACACACCCGACACAGAGTTGTGTGTGCGTCTGTGGGCTTGTGTGTTATTGATGTCTTTTAATAGGATTATAGTATATGTCCTTTCCTACAACTTGCTGTATTCGCTTAACAATTTAACCCACAGACCTACCAGCATTCAGAGCCTCACTGTATCACTCGCCGGCTGCCTCCCCGAACCTCAGTTTCTTCATCTGTAAAATGGGAACAATAATGGCACATACTGCACAGGGTTGGTGTAAGGAATAAATGAAGTCAATACTTATCAAGTGCTTAGAACAGGGCCTGCTATGTTACACACTCAGTGAGTATGAGCTAGAAGTCAGTAGCACCGTAGTAGCAATCATACCATTAGTAGGATCGTCTCAGTCTTTTCAGTGTCTACCTAGCATTTCACTCATTACAGGGGTGTATCAAAATTCTTTAAAACTGTTCCTCTATCCATGGCTCCTGGACTTTACTTACTACCAGACTTCCCTGCCGCTGCGCTCAGGTTTACAAAGTTAATGCCCTGCTATGGGTAAGACGTCAGTTCTGGTGAATGAATTGCAGGTATAACCAGCTCCAGCATTTGGGAGTCTCTGAGATGTCGATAGAAGGTTTATATATACGCTTCTGTCCCCAGCAAATTGCCATCGCTCGGGAGGGTGACCTGCTGACCAAGGAGCGGCTGTGCTGCGGCCTGTCCATGTTCGAGGTCATCCTGACCCGCATTCGGAGCTACCTGCAGGACCCCATCTGGCGGGGCCCGCCGCCCACCAACGGTGTCATGCACGTGGACGAGTGTGTGGAGTTCCACCGGCTATGGAGTGCCATGCAGTTCGTCTACTGCATCCCTGTGGGGACCAACGAGTTCACAGCCGAGTGAGTACCCCCTAGGGAAGGCGGGTCACCTCCACTTAGCTGGTCCCCCCAAGCGGCATCAGCTGCCAGAGCCCAGCCAGAATGTGGTGGGCAGGGGCAGGGCTGTCCAGTGACTATTTATTGAGCACATACTATGTGCCGGTCGCTGTGTGAGGTGCTGGACCTACACCAGTGCTGAGCAAAATTAGTTCCCACCCTTGTGGGGGTTAGGGGGTCTATGGAGAGACATAAGGCACATTGAATGAGACAGCAAGGGCAGGAAGGATGACAGATGTGAAAAGGGAGAGAAGTAGGTTATTAAAATTACCTGATGGCCCTGACCAGTTTGGCTCAGTGGATAGATCATCGGCCTGTGGACTCAAGGGTCCCAGGTTCGATTCCTGTCAAGGGCATGTACCTTGGTTGCGGGCACGTACCCAGTGGGGAGTGTGCAGGAGGCAGCTGATCGATGTTTCTCTCTCATCGATGTTTCTAACTCTCTACCCCTGTGCCTTCCTCTCTGTAAAAAAATCAATAAAACATATTTTTAAAAAAATAATAAAATAAAATTTAACTGATGGACTAGAACTGAGCCTTGGACATCACTGGGATTTACATCTTAGGGGGGAGAAGGGCACATTCCAGGAAAGGCAACATGTGGCCGGAGGCAGAGATGAGCGTGTGCATGTGAGCGTGACATTAGGGACTGCGGACCTTGTAGGAGCGCCGTGTCTTTCTGAGACTGGAAGCTGGGCTGATTGAATGGGCGGGAGAGGGAACCTGCCCAGGTTGGGTTGCGGCTGAGGACAAGAAGGAGCAGAGAGATGGCCCCTCGGCCTCCCAGGTTGCCCGAGTTGCCGCTGAGACTTGGAGCGCGCAGGCGGAGCTGTATCAGACTCAAGGGGACTTGCAGCCCCCACCCCACACACCGGGAGCATCTGCTCATGGGCCCCCGCGCCCCGTCCCTGCCCTCCTGTCCTGCACTGGCCAGTTGGTCTCTCTCTGAAAGGGCTCTTCCCCTCACAGGTGCTCCCGGGCTCCTTTATGGGGCCCAAACAGACTCTTCTTTGACTTGTTGGAAATAGCAGCCATATAAATCTCATGGGCTGGGTGGTTTTTTCCTTGCAAATTTGTCTTCTTCAAAGGCGATTTTTCTTCTATTAGTGGGACACCTCTTTGTGGTTAGAAGGGCTTATAATATAACCACAGTCCCTGGAACAAGCAAATCTATAGCTTCTCTTGTACCCATTTCACAGATTAAGGTATTGTCCCAGAGACCAGCTGCTCACTAGCAGTGCTCCTGGTCTAAGACGAGGCCCCTTCCCACCCCTCCCTGCCTCTCACTCCAGCTGCTTCCTCTCCTGCTTCCAGGCAATGTTTTGGTGATGGCTTGAACTGGGCCGGCTGCTCCATCATCGTCCTGCTGGGCCAGCAGCGTCGCTTCGACCTGTTCGACTTCTGCTACCACCTGCTGAAAGTGCAGAGGCAGGACGGGAAGGATGAAATCATTAAGAATGTGGTAAGCAGCTGGGGCCCGGGGGATGGGGCCAGGCCTGACAAGCAGGCTTTTCTCTAAAAAGGAGGGTGAGCTGATTATGGAGCCAACTCCTCACACGGCAGGGAGTACAGAGACACTCAGTGGAGGGGATCTCCTCATAGGAAGCCATGAATCATTTGCTCATAACCCGCTGGGATGAATCAGGTCACCCTGCAGGGCAGGGCCGGGCTGGGCTCCAGACCTGAAATACACCTTCCCTGTGCCAGCCAGGCTCGGCCGATGCCAGTTCCTCGTCTGCACGAACTTTCACTGAACATGTGAGTTGTGCAGGCTTCGGGTATGCAGTGCTGTTGGGGGAGCCTCCAGGAGGGCTGTCTAAACCAGGCTGAGGAGGGAGGGGGCAGGCAGAGGAGACTTGCCAGGGAGGTGATGCTCAGACCAAGTTCAGGATGATCAGCAGCAAATAGCCAGGCAGAAAATGGGGTCCAGAATGTTCCAAACAGAGGGATAGCTACAGCAAAGACACAGACATGAGGATGTGTGGCTGGCAAGGGTGGGTATTCAGGACCAGCTAAAGGGAGAGAGGCAGGGGCCACCTCAAAGGGTTGGTTTTTGTTTTGGTTTTTCATTATGGGAGAATATATAGAACATAAAATTTACCATTTTAACCATGTTAAGTGGAGAGTTTCACTATTTTTACGTTTCGTGTATTAAGTACACTCAGTACGCTCACATTGTTGTGCAGCCATCACCACTATCCCCAGAACGTATTCATCTCCCTGAAACTCTGCCCACGAAACACTAACTCTTCATCTCCTGCTGCCCCCGCTCCTCCCCTCCCACCCCCACGCCCAGCCACTGGCAACCACCCTTCCACTTTCTGCTTCTGTGAATGTAACTACTGCAGGGAATTCATATGGTGGGATCCTCACCTAGCGTTATGTATTTAAGGTTCAGCAGGTTGTAGCACGTTTCAGAATTTCCTTCCTTTTTAAGGCTGAATTCACCACATTTTGTTTATCAGTTCATCTGTTGGTAAACATTTGAATTGCTTCCACCTTTTGGCTGTTGTAGAAAATGCTATTGTGATCACGAGTGTACAAATAACTGTTCAGGTTCCTGCTCTCATTTATTTGGGGTATATACCAAAGGTGGAATTGCTGGGTCATATGGGACTTCTATTTTGAATTTTTAAAGAACCACCATGCTGTTCTCCATAGATCTGCACCCTTTTACATTCCCAGTAAGGCACAAGGGTTCCAATTTCTTCACATCCTCCCCAGCATTTGTTATTTTCTGGACTTTTTGGTAATAGCCATCCTAATGAGTGTGAAGAGGCATCCCATTGTGATTTGACTCTCATTTTCTTAAAGATTAGTGATGTGAGCATATTGGCTATTTGTTTATCTTCTTCCGAGAGTCCATTCTAGTCCTTTGTTTTTACTCGTTTTGTTGTTGTTGTTGTTATTGAGTTGTAAGAGTTCTTTATACATTCTGGATAGTAATCCTTTATCAGGTATGTGATTTGCAAGTATTTTCTCCCATTCCATGGATTGCCTTCTCACACAGCTGGTAATGTCCTTTGATTCAGACAAGCTTTTTAATGTAGTCCAATTTATTTTTTTCTTTTATTACCTGTGCTTTTGGTGTCACATCTAAGAAATCATTGCCAAATTCAATGTCACGAATTTTTTTCTCTACCTTATCTTCTAAGAGTTTTTGAGTTTTAGCTCTTATGTAGGCCTTCGACCCATTTTGAGCTAATTATTTGTATATGGTATAAGGCAAGGATCTAATTTCATTCTTTTGCATGTGGATATCCAGTTTTCCCAGCACCATTTGTTGAAAAGACTACCCATTCTCCATTGAATGATCTTAACACCCTTGTCAGAAATCATTTGACCATATATGGAAGAATTTATTTCTGGGCTACCCATTCCATTGATCTCTATGTCTACCTTCATGCCAGTGCCACTCTGCTTTGTAGTAAGCTTTGAAACTCACAAGGTGTTTTATGGCCAAGTTAACATTTGATTACCAAGCTCTGGGAACCCATAGAAACCTTTAAGCAAGAGAGTGATGGGATCATTGAGGCATCTGGACCCTAGACCCCAACCTCGCTGAATTTTTCTCTTGCTCACCCTTTATTTCTCTGTCTCCTCCTCCCACCCCTAACCTGAATGGCCGTGTCTTTGCAGCCGCTGAAAAAAATGGCAGACAGGATCAGGAAGTACCAGATCTTGAACAATGAGGTTTTCGCCATCCTGAACAAGTACATGAAGTCCGTGGAGACAGACAGTTCCACCGTGGAGCACGTGCGCTGCTTCCAGCCGCCCATCCACCAGTCCCTGGCCACCACCTGCTAGGCGGAAAGTCCTGCAAACCCTCAACCTGGAGGAGACCACGCAGCAGGAGAGAGAAAGCCATGGCCAGCCCTGCAATGGGGTCTGACTGGACAGCGTGTGGGATGGACCCGGAAGCCAATAGGAACGTCCCCAAACACATCTACACTCCCAAGCGGCCTGTGCATGCTCTCCCCTGACATCTCCATGGTGGTTTTGCCCTAGCATAAATGAAAACAACACAAAACAAAAAACCAGGGCATATGTGCTTTTGTTTTCTCCTTTCTTTCCTCAGCTGTGTTAAGAGCCCTAGTTTCACCCTTCCTCCATCTCACAGCCCCACCCCACATCTGTGGTTGCTTCCCAAGACTTCCTCCCAGATGGTGACCTCCTACCCAGTGCCCACATGTGGCCTCAAAGCTGAAGTCTCTGAAATGGAGAAAAGAGTGTGGCCATGGCCCTAGAAATCAGCCTAACCGGATGGTCATGCCTCCTCTACTGGCTTCTTCACGTCCTCTGGCTCCCTCCCCCAGTTTTTCCAGGTGGCACCTCCTCCTGCTCTGGACACCAGGGATTCTACCGCCAGAGTACTCTGGGCCAGGCGCTGAGAGCCCTGGAGAAAGAGGACAAGGTGTCAGCACCATGGTAGGTGGTGTTGGCTCTGACCTTCCGTGGACTCCAAGCCACATCCTAACTCTCCTCTCGAGGCTCTCCTAGAACCCAGACATGCGTTCTCAGCTGTATCCCACTGAGCGGAAGTAGGTAGGAAGGTGGTCCGGCCCAGTGTGTGGAAGAGGCATTTATGATTCCATAGCCCGAGACAGAAAGCTATTGGAACATTTCATCAGCTTGACGGTGAGATGGTTCCTTTCTTCATTAAGGAAATGCTTAATGATCCCTAAGCCGCACAGGGCGATGGACACTGGGACTGCAGCGTGGAACAAGTCAGCGAGCAAATTAGGGGCCACTTCTTTGCACAGATTGTCATCAAGAAAATATTAAGGGGTTATTTTAATAGGAGCCAGAAACATATTGGGGGTCAAGGAGGTGAGGAATTCAAATAAAATTTGTCAATGAGCTTTTACTACCAAGATCCACCCACAAAAAGGAGTTGTTTTAGTGAATCAGGACTTCATTGTCCTAGAAATGGATTCTTGAGACATTTTATCTTTTGCTCTCACCTTCCTTAATGTTCTTTAACTTAGGTTTTGAGGGATGGGGGTATCCCACAGGGGCATAACTACTTCAGATTTCCCAAACTGATCCAAAATCCCTAGCAGATCTCCCTCCAGGCATGGGGGGAGTGGGAAGATGGAAGCCTTTGGAAGTGAATGTCTCATTACAGAGCGCACCATCTCCAAAGGGGGCCTGTGCTCCTGGGCTTGTAAGAAAATATAAAGTGAAGTATTTGATATCTCCCACCTCCACCCCGACCCAGGAGGAAAAGAAAAGAGAAAAAAATAGAACAATAATGATCCCCTCCCTCAGGGTGGATGGATGGAAATGGTTAACATTAATCAGGTGGCCCATTTTACCCCCATGGGAAGAGCAAGCACGAGTCCAGAGCAAGAGGCTTGTGTGATACACCGATACTCACCAGGGAGGAGGGAGCTGGGGCTCACCAAGTGTGGTCCAAAGGCCTCCTACCACGGCCTCCTGAGGTTACCACATTTAATGATGATTCCTGGGCTCCACCTCAAACCCACTAATTTTGCATCCCTGGGAGTAAGATGGAGAGATCTGAGTTCTGTTGCACAGGGAAGTCCGAGGACCACTGCTGTAGAAGTGCTCTCCCCTGCTAGCCTTTCCATGGAGCTTCCTCTGAGCCATGAAAGTAAATATTTGTAGGGAAGGAGAGTGGTTCAAAGTGGAAGCTGGCAGATCTTGTCTGGAGGTGCAACTTCCTATTCCGATATTTCAATTCTTCCTCTTGAGGACCAGAGATGTGTCCCAAATGCAAGAGGGAAAGACTATACCCCATGGTTGAAAGACACAGAACATGCCTTCAAAACCCGCATCAAATCTCTTAAGTTTCAGAGCCTTCTGAAACTTCAGTCCTGTCTGGGAACAGTCACTGTTGCAGTCAGATGACCAGTTCTTAAGTCCTAAAGGTCTTTCCAGATCCTTGACTGTTGCTTTTGTGGAGATTTGGATCATCCATTTGATGAGATTGCAATTTCAACCACCCACCCTCCTGGCCCTGCATTCATAAATCTGAATTTGACCCATTATCCTCAGGAGATTCTATCCCAGTAAAATGAGGTCTTCACCTTCGGGAGAGACCTCTCATTTCCCCAGCTTGCCGGCAGCATTTATGAGCATTGAAGAGGTTTAAAATTCTTTACGCCTTGATGTTATACCCACCCCCCTTCTGTGGTGTGTGTGTGTGTGTGTGTGTGTGTGTGTGTGTGTGTCTTAAGAATCAAGTAATAAAAAACAAAAGATAGGTTTTAAAAAATTAAAAACACACATCTGTTTCAGAAACTGTCAAATGTACCATATTTGTATTAAGAGATGTTGGGGATTTTTGTACAATGAATTTACATTTATTTATGGTGACTTCTATCTACCCTTGTGATCAAATAATAATGTTAAATTCTTAAATCATATTTGCTATGCAGCTGAAGATGATATTTTGCTTTGTATCTTGGAGTACCTGTGTTGAGTTGATAAACATTTCCATCTTCATTAAAATTGCTTCAAAACTGGTGAAACCAGCATCTTGGTCATGATTCCGGGTCATTTTCCAGTCCTCGTCGCCTTTGGAAGGCCACATTAAAACTGATGACTAAGAAAATAACCCAGCCCGGCCGGTGTAGCTCAGTGGTTGAGCATCGACCTATAAACCAGGAAGTCACGGTTCGATTCCCAGTCAGGGCACATGCCTGGGTTACAGCCTGGATCCCCGGTAGGGGGCATGCAGGAGGCATCCAACTGATGATTCTCTCTTCTCATTGATGTTTCTTATCTCTCCCTCTCCCTTCCTCTCTGAAATCAATACAAATATATTTTAAAAAAAACAAAACCTGAATGGAGTGGGAGAAGATAGAGCCAGCAGGTCAGCGTGCCCTAAACTAATGGCTTGCTTTGCTTTTATTTTTTTTTCTTAATTAAATCTTTATTGTTCAGATTATTACATTTGTTCCTCTTTTTTCCCCCCATAACTCCCCTCCTCCCAGTTCCCGCCCCACTATCCGCCCTCACTCCCCACCCACTGTCCTCATCCATAGGTGCACGATTTTTGTCCAGTCTCTTCCCGCATCTCCCACACCCCTTTCCCCCCAAAAAATAGTCCATTCCCTTTCTATGTCCCTGATTCTATTATGATCACCAGATTATTTATTCACTTGATTCTTAGACTCACTTGTTGATAGATGCATATTTGTTGTTCATAATTTGTATCTTTACCTTTTTCTTCTTCCTCTTCTTAAAGGATACCGTTCAGCATTTCATATAATACTGGTTTGGTGGTGATGAACTCCTTTAGCTTTTTCTTATCTGTGAAGCTCTTTATCTGACCTTCAATTCTGAATGATAGCTTTGCTGGATAAAGTAATCTTGGTTGTAGGTTCTTGGTATTCATCACTTTGAATATGTCTTGCCATTCCCTTCTGGCCTGCATAGTTTCTGTTGAGAAATCAGCTGACAGTCGTATGGGTACTCCCTTGTAGGTAACTGACTGTCTTTTTCTCTCGCTGCTTTTAAGATTCTCTCTTTTTCTTTTGCTCTTGGCATTTTAATTATGATGTGTCTTGGTGTGGTCCTCTTTGGATTCCTTTTGTTTGGGGTTCTCCGTGCTTCCTGGACTTGTAAGTCTATTTCTTTCACCAGGTAGGGGAAGTTTTCTGTCATTATTTCTTCAAATAGGTTTTCAATATCTTGGTCTCTCTCATCTTCTGGCACCCCTATAATTCTGATGTTGGTACGCTTGAAGCTGTCCCAGAGGCTCCTTACACTATCTTCGTATTTTCGGATTCTTTTTTCATTTTGCTTTTCCGGTTGGGTGTTTTTAGCTTCTTCGCATTTCAAATCTTTGCCTTGATTCTTGCGGTCCTCTGGTCTGCTGTTGGGAGTCTGTATAATATTCGTTATTTCAGTCCGTGTATGTTTAATTTCTAGTTGGTTCTTTATCATAACATCGAGGGTCTCATTAGATTTGTTGAGGATCTCATTAAGTTTACCAGCGGCTTCTAGACAGTTCTTGAGAAACCTTAAAAGTGTGGTTCTGAACTGAATATCCTCCATTGACAGTTTTGTCCTGTTTCTTTGTCTCCGCATTTTTTATGCTTTCTTGGTGCACCCCCTAGTGGTCTTTGTGTGCAGTCCTCCTGTAGTTAAGACTTGATTGTTGTAGTTAATACTAGGGGGATTTGACCTCCAGGCCAGCTGGCTGTGAGAATCAGCTGTGTCTGCAAGTGGGAAAACTTCTGTCCTCTAGGGAGGTGCTAATCTAGCCTTTGCCTGAGGCTATCTGGCAAATGGCTCTGTGCAGGGCTTTGGCGGGGCGGGTGGGTCGCTCGGGCTCAGGATCAGCAGGGTGGGCCGGAGAGAGCAGTTCTGGTGGCTCTCCGTTCCGTCCCTAGAGGCTCTGCCTCACAGAGTCCCAGCAACCTCTGCAAACCTCGGAGAGAAAGCTGCCTTCGAGTTCCGACTGAAGCCAGATAGTCCCGCTTCTCCCGTTTGAGTCTGGGTCCCTAGAGACTCGCCCGGATCTGGAGCTCAAAATCTGAGACTCCCTCCCGATTGAAAGCACCAACCGCGCCCTCCGCCACCAGCCCGCTCTGCGCGCACTCCGCACCTGAGTATTTCACTTCAGCACTGCGCCTCCTCTGAGCCTGGGTATGATATTCTCTTTCCTCCTAGTTGTAGAATTTCCACTCAGCCAGCCTTTCTGTGGTTCTGGATGATGTCCGTTCCGTCTTTTAGGTGTGTTTTGATTTGGTTGTTCAAGGCAGCAATCTCCGGCGTTAACCTATGCTGCCATCTTGGTTCTCTGGGTGTTTTTTTTTTTAGCTTCTATATTTGTTAAAATGTTTCAAATTGCAGGCTCAGAGGCCTGCAAGGCCGGCGGGGAACATTGGTTTCCTCCGTCACTGAAGCAAGCAAGCCTCATGTTAGTTTTCTACAATGTTTCTTAAACTGCCCGCTCAGAGGCCTGCAGCCGCAGGCGTGGAACGTTGGTTTCCTCCAACAATCCTCCATCACTGAGGCAAGCAAGCCTCATGTTAGTTTCCACTTTGCTTTTTCACTGAGGAAATTACCTCTTTACAAGTTGACTTGTACAGGACGAGATATAGGAGATATGTCCTGCCCTTAGGGAACGCATAGTCTCACTGAGTGTAGCTGGCACCCTAGACCCCTAGTTGTAAGAGGAAGAATGGGAATTAATATGAATGAGGCCTGATAAGTGTGGGCACTGTGCTAAGTCCCATTCATCATTCCTGTGACCCCAGCACAGTCACTTTGTGTCATAGCCCACTTTGACAGGCTGCACTGTGTTCATTTCCACACAGTTACTAGGTGAAGACAGAGGGAGAAGACGGACACCTGTAAGCCAAGGAGATTTTTTAAAAATTCTTCATTGTTGAAGTATTTCATATGTCTCATTTTCCCCCCCATTAACCTCTCCCCTGCTGCTCCCACCCCCCAGCACCTGCCCTCACCCCCCTACTGTGTCCATTGGTTATGCTTATATGCATGCATACAAGTCCTTTGGTTGCTCTCTTACCCAACCTCCCCCCCCCGCCTCCACCAAGGAGATCGTAAGTGTTCTCCTACACCAAAAAAAGAAAAAAGGTAAATGTGGGGTGATGGATGAGTTAATTAACTTGGTGGTAGTGATCATCTCAAAATGTACTAGTATATCGAAACATTACATAGAACACCTTAAATACATACAATTTTTATTTTTCAATTATATCTGAATAAAACTGGGGTAAAGGGAATCTTGACTATAAGAACAGAATAATGTTGCTAAACCAAAAGCAAGAAAAATTAAATTTATAGAATAAATACATACTAATTTATGAATTACAGATGTCTTTATTTTATCCATTCAAACGTGGCTGGCTCAACAACAGAACACCCAGAAATATGCAGTGATAATTAAATGCAGTCATCTTTGGTATTTTGGCCAACTTGCAGTCATACAAAACCCTTGACATCACATAGACTTTATTTTGTGTTATAAATGTATATTTTGTCATCAGGAAGACAGAGCGTATTTTACAACAGTGTAACAGCTTGATTTAGAACTTTTGATTATTTAGAGACATGTGGTATGTGGTACTTTTGCCCCAGACCCTGCAGACGGTGGGAGGGGGCTGGCTGTGGTCCTGTGTCAGTTCCCCTAAAGAGAGTAAAGCCGGAGGTGGGAAAGAAACAAAGACGCATTTGGGTGAGGAGGAGATTAACCCGCCCCCAAAGCCAGTCTCCCCTTCCCCATCTGGTTTGATTTACTCTGATTTCCTCCGTTGGCGCCCCCTTCTCAGCCTGTTCCCAGCCATCCCCAGATGCTGCACCGTCTGGCTGGCCCAGAGCTTCCGGCAGAATGGGGAAGGCGCAGGGTTTCCCTGGGAAAATATGCCGTGAGATGCTATCGGAGCTAAAAATATGTGGCCCCTAAGCTCCACCCTCATTAGTCAGAATAAAACCCAGGGATTTCTGCCTTCTGGAGTTTCAGACCAACAGGAAAAGGAGAAATCAGCGAACCCCTGGTTGGGGCTAAACACTTTCTGGCAAGGAGCCCAGCCTTGAGCTGGAGAAAGCTCCCTGGACTCTGGTGGTTACAGTGGGCAAGGGGCTGACTCTTGCCGGACAGCCTGGGGACAGTCTGGGGTCAGCCCATCCACGGCTACAACATATTCTCATCTAATCCACTTCTCCCATCGTCAGTATACCCATTTTACACTTGAGGACCCAAGCATACAGTGCAATATACAGATCTTGTATCATAGAAATCTATACCTGAAACCTTTCTGATCCTATTAACCAATGCCACCACAATAAATTTAATTTAAAAAAAAAAGAAAACAATACAGATTGAACAACCACACCACTTGCCTTTTTCAGCTCATCCTGAGGTCCCAGGGTCCCCGTTGCTCACACAGACACTCACCCCTACCCCTGCCTTCAGGGAATGCTCCCCCATCTCACATCCCCTCCCCATCTTCACAGACTGAGCCTTCCATCGCCCTTCAGGTCTCACTAAAACACCCCTCCTCCTGAAGCCGAGGTCGCAGTTGCTCCATTAAATACTCTCCACTCATTCTGTACTTGACCTTCTTGCTGCTGTTTATCAAAATTATAATTCAAGGTTCTGTGGCCAGTTACTGGACACAGGCCGTGGATATAGGGATTGCATCCGTCTTGCTCGCCATCATAGCGCCTGTGACTGTCACAGGGTATGACATGTCAGAAGTGCTCCAACTATGTCTGCTGAATGAACCCATCCCCCTGCCCCCTCCAAAAAGCTTGTAATGGTGTTAACAGGTTAGCGTGCCTTAAATCAGCAGCCATCATAAGAGAGAGGAGAACAAAGGCCTAGCTGTGTGGTGTCGACTATAAGCGCGATGGTTGTACTGTACTGGGTGGTAGGGAGGACTGAAGGTGGGATTGTGCAGAAGGGACAAAGACAAGAAAGAAAGAGGAAGGGATGGGCATGAGGTTTGGGGAACAGCGTGGAGGCAGAGCCTGCTGGGACCACCTGGTGTTGGTCATTTTCTCTCTCTTGGGACCTTCCTCGGCCAAGAATGGGGGCAAATGCTAGTAACTGGGTAAAAGCTGGTTGTTGAAAACCCAGCTCTGCCAGGAACTAGCAAGTTCTCAATCTCTCTGAACATCGGGATCCGTATTGATAAGAAGAGCTAACAGTGGTTTCACCTATTTCTCGGGTTTCTGCAAGGATCTAAGGATAGCATGCACGGACCACCTTAGCACGGCACCTGGCACATTGTTGGCGCTCAACAGCTAGGACTGGGTCAGGAAAGAGGGCTCTGCCAGCCACAGCCACCAGGTTTTCCTCTGCAGTCACATGCCCCTCCTTCTCTCCAACCTGGGGTCCCACTCAGGGCTCCCCATGGAGATCTCACTCACCCCCACTCCCCATTCAGTCCACAGCTATTTTCCAACAGATTCAAGAACCGAAAAAGCCTGAAGAAGGAACCAGTGGAAGGGACTGTCAAGAACCCAGGCAGCCAGGAGGTCAGAGAAGAGAGGGCAGGGCCTGGGGAAGGCCAATGGTTGGTTAAGAAAACTGGCCAGGCCCAGGAATGCTTCCCCAGCCCTCCTCCTCCCTGCGGACAGACAGAGAGCCTACAGACAAAGAGCAAGCCTACCTAGTGAGTGTGGTACCCAGATGACCTCCAAGGACACTTCCCGCCCCGACAGTCTGAGATTTTCACACTGAGACCACAACTGTGAATCTTGGCCAGCCTCGGGGCACCTGGGAAGAGAAGGGAAACTGAAGTCTTAAAAGGCTCAAGACCTCACAAGGTCCAGGGACAAGCTCCCGGGCCTGCGGTCTCTCTGAAATAGTAGGTGTGCATATAGATGTGCATTTTTTTTCTTCTTTAGAGAAAGTGGCTCATAGATAGCCTCAGGTTCTCAAAGAAATCCAAACAGATTCACAACTTCTACCCTGACCTGGTGAACTTTAGACTATATTTCCACTGTTTGGAATGATTTGGGGGATCAAGCACCCTCTCACTCTGGGTACAAATGAGAGCATGTTTGTCTCCTACAGCTGCTTGTACAAATTACCACCAATTGAGTGGCTTAAGGCAACACACGTTTATTATCTTACAGTCATGGGCACAATAAGACCAAATGCAGCCCTGCTTCCTTCTGGAGGCTCCAGGGGACACTCTGCCCCCACCTCTTACAGCCTAGGCTGCCACTCCTCCATCTGCTTCCCTCCTCATGGGGCCTCCTCTGACTCTGACCCTCCTGCGCCCTCTTGTAAGGACCCTTGCAGGCCCACCCAGATATCCCAGGATAATCCCCCATCACAAATTCTTAATTTAATCACATCTACCAAGTCCCATATTTTACAATGTCAGGTAACATATTCGCAGGTTGCAGGGATCAGAATGTGTTTTTGTTTTGTTTTGTTTTGCAGCGTGGGGCTAATATTCAGCCTCCCACAGCCCTTTGGGAGGAATCAACATTTTAAATAATGATACCCTTTGATCCAGCAATTTCACTTCCAGGGTCTCTCCCACACGTATAACTCTACACATGCATTAAGGTGTATGTTCAGGAATGTCTCTTACAGCAGAGTTTATAATACTGAAGCCTGAGGTAATCAGTAGAAATGTGGTTAAATAATTTGTGGAATGTTCATATGCTAGCATATTCTAAAAAGTGCAGTGTTCTAAGTATAATGAAGTACATGTATACATCCTAATATGAAAAAGTCTGCAAGAAGCACTGTAAAGTGAAAAGAGAAGAATGAAATACAATCTGTATAATGTGATCCCATTTTTTAAAAGAATATGCACCTTTGTGTGAGTGTGTGTGATTTCTGGATGGCTGCCAAACAATCTGTTAGTGGTGGTGACTGCCTCTTGGTGGCAGCCAGGGGATTTTTATCCTTCATTATATGCTCTTCTGAACAGCAATGTATTTATTTATTCATTCATTTTTGCTGAAAGTATGTATGACTTTTATAATTCAAAAACCATATGTTCCAGCTGAAATTCAGCACTTTGACCAATAATCTGAGGTCATCTTTAGGAAGCTAGAATCAGGATGCATGAGGACCAGCCTCCTCTTCCTGTAACTTCAGTCCCCATCCCTCTCCTGCTCCCCAGGCCCCTCTGGCTGAAGGAGCTAAGGAAAGAGTGGTTAGTATGCAAATGTGGAGGTTCACACAGACCTGGGCTTGCATCCAAGTGCTACCACCAAGACCAGCTTTGTGGTCTTGGGCAAGACTCTTAACCTCAGCAAAACCTCAGTGTGAACTGGTGATAATACCACGTAGTACTTAGGATTGATGTGAGGACTGAAGTTAGATATGTTGAGTCTAGCCCAAGGCTTCACACTCAATGACTTGCAGGTGTTCTTCTGAATAAGCCCAACTCAGAGAAGGCGATGAGATCCAGAGGAGGAACTTCGGTCTAGTTCGGTGCACACATCTTGAGTGTCATGGTGCCTCCTGTCATCAGCATCATTGTGAGGATTAACATGGTACCATTGGGCTTCCAAGGCCCCTGGTGGTGAGAGAGATAGTAAGTATAACCATCTTGAGTGTGTGGCCTGGTGGCACCATTGAGGGCAATGATCTCTATCTTGGTTAGGAGGAGGTGTTATGAAGGCCTCAAAAACGCCAACATTTCCTTGGGTCATGGAGATACTCTATGTTCTCAGGACGGCAGCTACAAGGGTGCCTACATATGTAACAATACATTGATTTCACACATCACTTTAACATCTGTGCACTATTCTTTATGAAGTGCTGCCCCAATAAAAACGTACACTCAGAAACTTAGGATTTCTTTTTCCTTTGGCCAAAAGCCAAGAGTTACTAACCTGGTTCCCCAAGCGGTATGTGTAGGTAGGTGTGTGCATCTTTCTGGGGCAAGCTTTACCAATTTTTGTCAGATGCTTAAAGGGATGTGGGACCCCTAGCAAGTTAAAAAGGCCCAGCGAGGCCCTTCTCTACACTGAGGACTATTCCCTCCTGGTTCTGCTGGCTTTGACTAAAGGTCAGACCACTCTGGGCAGACCGGGCTTTCTGGGAATGCAGAATGTGAGATGAAGAGGCACACATTTATTGGGCCAGTCGCCAAACAAGCAACAACATTTTTCTGTGGGGAGCAAAATGCAGATCATTATCACTAGTTGCTCTTCCGCTCAACTTTAAAAAAAAAAGGGTGTAGCTTCCCATTGGCCCAGGGCCTTGGTCTGCAGCCAATTCCCAAGGCGCGCCTCTGCCCGCTCCCCCCTGCCTGAGGTCCACGTGGAGAAGCAGCTTTGTCCCCTGCCCCACCTGAAAAACCGGGAAGAAACCTTAACCCACGTTCTGGATTCTTTTGAGGTCCCTCACGCAGGCCCGGCTCGCAAACCAGAATTTCCAGTGTGACTGTTGGCAGAAAGTTAACGAGCCGCCCAGGAGAGCTGGGCACCGGCTGCAGCAGATGTGCCCAAGCAGGCAGAGCCAGGTGCTGGGTCCCTAGCCTCTCTCCTTGGAATGAGGCAGATGGCAGGGCTGCACCTGGGAGGAGGGTCCTAAGCACACAGAGTGGGTAAGCAACTGGCCTAGGGCCACACAGCTGCAAAGTGACTGAGTTGGGATGCACAGCCAGGCTGTCTGGTTCAGGGCCCATTCCTTATGTAAAGCTTTTGTTCAGCACAGAGCCTGGCATACATCCCCCAAGCACTCAGTACAGGCAAGTGACAGACAGACTTGGAGGTTGGGGTTTCGGTTTCCCGATTCCCACCCCATGGGGCTCTCACTCTCATGCTGGCATGGCACTCAGGAGTGTGTGGGAATTTCCCCCTGAGACTCAGATCGGGTCGCCCACACAGGACTGTTCAAACCAACTTGGCAATAGTGTGCCCGTGTCCCGGGACCCTGACAAATGGGCCTGGAGAACTGGGAAGATCCTGCAAGAGCCTCCATGTGGTGAAGTCCCCCCTCATTCCTCTGAACCCTGAGCCGGCTCTGTGGGAGCATCCCATCGGAGGAATGGGCACTGCAAACGTTGTGTGCTCAGGAGGCACACAGGCCCCACTGTTGACCTGGGATCTTCTAAGTCTTGGCGTGAGTGGGGGATGTCTCAGCACTGCTGCAGGGGAGGGGGAGGGGGCAACAGGGACAGGACATGGAGGCTGAGGGTACAAGGTTCAGGCTCCTGCCCTGAATCTATGAAAGAAGCTCCCTTTAAGGAGATTCATATGTTGTCCCGCCATGTAACTTTCTGCTTGGAATAAATATTTTGCTGCCTACTCCCATCTCCCTCTCTCTCTCTCTCTCTCTCTCTCTCTCTCTCTCTCTCTCTCTCTCTCTCTCTCACACACACACACACACACACACACACACACACACCTTTACAAACCACTGATCTGGTGCTTCATTTCATTGCATATATTGGGGAAACGGAGACCCAAAAGGGGAAGACCTGCCTCAGGTCCCAGTGTGTTAGTGGCAGAATGGGGACTAGAACTCACATCCCCTGACTTTTTAAAAATATATATATATTTTTTTCATTGATTTCAGAGAGGAAGGGAGAGGGAGAGAGAGCTAGAAACATCAGTGATGAGAGAGAATCATTGATCGGCTGCCTCCTACATGCTCCACACGGGATTGAGCCTGCAACCCAGGCACCTGCCCTTGACTGGAATCGAACCCGGGACCCTTCAGTTCGCAAGCCAACACTCTATCCACTGAGCCAAACCGGCCAGGGCTCCCCTGACTTTTTAATACCAACCTCTTAAACATCTGTTTAAGATGGATTTATTGCTTTTAAAATCTCAGAGGGAAAACAGAGCCTAAGTTTGTTCTTCATCTTCAAGTTGACTCTTCCCACTTTAAAATCAGAGTCTTCCCTCTGGCCACAAAGTCCACTGTGCCTCTGTCCTCCCTGCTCCCACATACCAGATGCTACAGGTGCAAGGAGGTGCAGGGACAAGTGTCACTACAGTGCCCCGACCCACCACGCTGAGGTTGCTGCCTGCGCATGGACTCGGGCAAGCAGGAGGCAAGGAACAAGGAAGAGACCGCAGTAAGAGCTTTGAGGACCTGCTCGGATCCCAGCTTAGCCACTTTATTATCTGCCTGACCATGAACAAGTCACTAGACTTCCCAGAGCCTCACTGCCATCGCCTGTAAAACGAGGGTAACTTCCTATGCCTCGTGAGACTAAGGACCAGAGGTTCATACGTGTAAGCAACCTGCAGCACAGACGTTGTCCAGCAAGTCATTGTTCATCTCAGTATCATTCTAACTAGTGCTGGTTTTCGATGAGACCTGAAGTTCCTTTCCATACACCAAGTGCACACCCACTCCGAGGCCGAGCAATGCTGCGCTTCCACATATATTCCCCGCAGGGAGCTCTGCCCTCCGGAGGAATTTGAAACGTCTTCCACCTGTGGGCAGATGCTTCGATGAGGGAATCCCACAAACGCAGTGTGATCGGTCTGCTGGGTTTCATCCTGGCTCCACCGCTTAATTCCAGGCAAGTTACTTAACCTATTTCTCACCTCTGAAATGGGAACCACACCCACACCTCACTCCTAGGCTCCTTGTGCAGAGCGAATGGGATCATGTGTGTGAAATCCTTAGTGCACTGGCTCATCCGTAAAAAGTGGCCAAAGATTAATACCCTTCTTATGTGCTCAAGGTCAGCCCTTGCTGCCCAGAACAAAAGCATAGTTGGAGATAGAAGTGCTGGACTGGCATTCTTTTTTTTTTTTAAATATATTTTATTGCTTTTTTACAGAGAGGAAGGGAGAGGAATAGAGAGTTAGAAACATCGATCAGCTGCCTCCTGCACACTCCCTACTGGGTATGTGCCCACAACCAAGGTACATGCCCTTGACTGGAATCGAACCTGGGACCCTTGAGTCTGCAGGCCGATGCTCTATCCACCAAGCCAAACCGGTCAGGGCTGGACTGGCATTCTTAAGTGCCACTGATTAGCAGGGTGTTGTGGGCCTGAACTTGTCCGCTCTGTGCCTCAGTTTCCCCATCTGCAAACCAAAGAGGTTGGATTAGTTGATTAGTTGGATTAGTTAGAGCCTTCCAGCTCTAACTCTGAAGGACGGCTGAGGGAAAGTTGTATGTCTGCCCCGTGTGGTTTCTGGATGGGCCCAGTGTTCCCAGCCACCCCATGCCGAGCAGAATCAAGACGAGGTCTGGGAAGAAGGCTCTGGCCTCCTCAACCAGTGCCCTGGTTAAGAGAGCTGCTCTGGGAACTCACCAGCCCAGCTTGAAGTTCTGTTTCTACTGCTGGGTGTGACCTGGGGAAAGTCACTTCACCTCCTTGAGCCTCAGTTTCTTCATCTGTAAAATGGGACCTAAAATGGTACCCAGAGTAATGACCACATGAGCCAATGCCTTCAAAGTGCTTAGCACACAGAGGAGAAGTCAGTACTATACTGGTGTGTTCTTTCATCATTATTGATGCCAATTGGTGTGGATGCCACTGCTGGGCCAGGTGCTTTTCTTAGAGCCAGTCTGAGTGCCCGTGAGTCCATTCCAAACATTATTTCTATTGACAATAAAGCTCTTTATGAGGACAGCGGCCTCCTGGGGACCCGCCTGGAGAAGGGTGGCTGGCCTCTGCATGTCAATCGCCCAGATTCCCGTGATGCCAGGTCAGCCTGAAGATGATGACAGCCACGCATCCTTCCCAACATGCCCAGAAGACCAGCTCTGCGGGGCTGGGAAGGACTGCAAACTCCTTCTGGCTCAGCCCTTTACCTGGGGTAGGAATGCCAGGAGGAGAAACGACCTATCTGAGTCTTGCGGCATGTTCATAGACCGAGGACCACAAGGCAGTCTGATAGCATCAAAAAGAGTGTCTGTGTTGGATTCTTGGCTTCTGTGTTGGATTACTGTGAGGCTGAGGGCCCTCACTGGACTTCAATTTCCTCATTTGAGAAATGAGATACTTACTAATAGAGCCTACTTCTCAGGGGTGTTGCAAAGATTACATGAACATATTTGTAACATATAGCCAGCCCTCTGTAAAAAACATTCATATTACTCATGTCTCTACCCTCTATTCCCCCTCCATACCACACTGGAAACACACAGGGCATTGATTTTTGGGTTCCCTTTCAGCTGCAGAGCTGTCTGGGGTAGTAGAGTTGACTTGGAATTCCAGTCTGGAAACCTGACTGAAGCCCTCCTCTGCCTCTCGATTGCTCTGAAACAGCGGTTCTCAACCTGTGGGTCGCGACCCCTTTGGGGGTCGAACGACCCTTTCACAGGGGTCGCCTAAGACCATCGGAAAACACATATATAATTACATATTGTTTTGTGATTAATCACTATGCTTTAATTATGTTCAATTTGTAACAATGAAAATACATCCTGCATATCAGATATTTACATGACGATTCATAACAGTAGCAAAATTACAGTTATGAAGTAGCAACGAAAATAAGTTTATGGTTGGGGGTCACCACAACATGAAGAACTGTATTAAAGGGTCGCAGCATTAGGAAGGTTGAGAACCACTGCTCTGGGACCTTCCGCTGGTCACCTTCCTTCTCTGGCCCTCAGCTTCTTCCTCTATAGCAATGCTGTCCAAGAGAAATATAACGTGAGCCACATATATCACTTTAAATTGTTTAGTAGAAGTCAAGAAACTCAATTTTAATAATATAATAATTTTCTTAACCCATGCATCCAAGATATCATTTCAGCAAGTCATTAATACTAAAAAAATTATGAATGAGGTATTTTGTTCTTTTTTTTTTTCTTACTAAGCTTGAAATCTGGATGATTTTCAACTTGGGGCAACTTTGGCAATTGTCTAGGATGCTTTTGGTTGTCACAAGGGGAGGGGCAGGGAGTGCAGCTGTGTGTGCTACTGGCATCTAGAGGGCAGAGACCAGGATGCTGCTAACCACCCTCCATACATAGGGCAGCCCCCCCACAACAAAGCAGAAACAGTGCCTGCTTTACGCGTGCAACCTAGCACAGTGCAGATCAGCCAAGAGTCGCATGGAGCTGGTGGCTACCATACTGGACACGATGGCTCTATAATAAAAACATTTAGTCATGCACTTAGAGAAGCCACGTTTTTAGGAATTGGGGTTTTGGTAAGTTTGTTTTTCTACTCATCCCAAAATGATCGGCCAAATGAGATGTGGCGGGTTCCCAGTGCCTGGCTGGCTAAGGACAGAGCCCATCTGACTCTTCCCAAAGCCACCCACCCTCCCTGGGGGACTGAGCCTGGGACAGACAGTGCACCCTGTTGTTCTCTTCTGGGGAGACAACGCTGCAGGCCCTGCTACCTGCCTGACAGGGCTATTGTGGCTCCGGGAGAAAAGGGCTTTGTCGGGAAGCAGTGAGGAGCCTGCAGTTCAATGGGCTCTTTATGCCCGCACTCCCAGGATGCACCGGATGGCAGCCCGGCCGAGGCCCCGCCCCCTCCTAGAACAAACAGGACCCTGGGCCCAGAGGGGGTGTTGGGGGGCCCTC
This sequence comes from Myotis myotis, assembly GCF_014108235.1. NCBI lineage: Eukaryota > Metazoa > Chordata > Mammalia > Chiroptera > Vespertilionidae > Myotis > Myotis myotis. The sequence goes on along the minus strand of NW_023416368.1, from coordinate 16,010,139 downwards.
CCGTAGATCCCAGCTCCCTCCAGCTCAGCCCACTGAGCTGAAACCGGAAATTGGCCTAACTCTGAAAGGCCTGTCTCGAAGCACAGGGTGAACTCAGGACTGCCCTTCGCTCTGGGTAAGGGGGCCCAGCCCTGCACCCTGAAATGTAGTGGCTCCACCAGTCACAAACACATACAAAAACAAATGTATTAATAACGCGTGGGCGTCTGTATCTCAGAATCTGGGCTGCACAATGCACTGTAACCTCAACAGGCTCTCCCATGATTTGAAACGGCCAGGCCGCGGGGGCCGCTCCACCTCTCTTGTCCTCTGTTTTTTTGTTTGTTTTGTTTTTTTTAATATATTTTATTTTTTACAGAGAGGAAGGGAGAGGGGTAGAGAGTTAGAAACATCGATGAGAGAGAAACATTATCGATCAGCTGCCTCCTGCACACTCCCTACTGGGATATGCCTGCAACCAAGGTACATGCCCCTGACCGGAATCGAACCTTAAACCCTTCAGTCCGCAGGCCAAGGCTCCATCCACTGAGCCAAACCGGGCGGGGCTTGTCCTCTGTTTTTATTGTTACACAACAGTAACACGGTCCTTCCACCGCCCTATTTTTTAAGTGGTGATTTAGATAACTGACCCCATTGTGTTTCCCCCATAATACATAAGGTTCTCCGGGGACAGGGGCCAGGTAGGACTCATTTTGGCCTCCAGTCACCTCACTTCCGTCTTTCATTCCATTTACCAAGCGTCTGCCATCACTCACTCCACATGCACACCGACTGCTCACTGCGCACCCACTGTGTGCCCAGCACTATCAGACCTACGTTGAAGGAATGAGCAAGGCAGGGAGGTAGGAAGTCCGGAAGGCAGGCGGGAAGGAAAAAACCAGGGTCCTGGCCCCCCTCCCCGGGCCCGAGAGGACCCCAAGTGGCACCAGTGTCCCCTTCCACCCCCCACTTCCACCTTGGCCAGAAAACTGCCCTCTCTCCCGCCGTCCTGGGGCCCATCAACGCTGTCACTGGAGAGGGAACAGGGTGCCAGTCCCAGCTTCGGAGGGTGGTGGCGCCCGGGGACCCGCCCCCAGCCGCCTGCGCTGGGCGAGGGGCGGTGACTCCCTCGCGCGGAGCCCGGCAGCCTCCGCCCCCCAGAGGGCGTGCGCCCCTCTGCGGCAGCCCCAGTGCGTGGGGTGGGGGTGGGGGGACCCCGGCCTCAGAGTTGCCCAAGACCCTGGGTGACTCCTCCCCGGGGACCCTCCCCTTCTGGGGCGCGTCATTCTCCCCACCCTGGGTCCCGACCCGGGCGGCTTCTCGCACGCCCGGGACAAGTCCCAGCCACCTGCTCCGGAGCCCCGGCGCCCGGGCGCCATCCGCGCGCGTCGGTGCGTGCGCCCAGGGCCCATGGAGCCGCCCGCCAGCAATGCCAGCTATGCCAGCTGCGAGAACGGTGAGTACAGGGCCAGGAAGGGGGGCGGGGCGGGGTAGGGGGAACCCAGGGGTCTGCGCGCCTTCCATTCCGCCTCCTTTCCTTCACATCCTCTCCTGCCAGGGGGGCCCCAAACGGAGGGGTGATGTGTGGGGTTGGCGTTGGGGAGGGAGGTCAGCACGAGTTGTCTTCCACCCAGTTCTCAGACCTAACTTGGGAAGGAGCAGGGGTTCTGGCTGACTTCCCCCATCTTGGGAGCTGGGTAGCTGAAGGGACAATGGGAGGAAGGGGCACACATGGGGTAGGGAGGAGGGGGAAGCAGGCATTGATTGCAGTAGGTCGACCTAAAGGTGTGGGATCCCAGGTTTCTTTTAATGTAATACTTGCTTCAGATTTTGGTACCTACCCATGCTTAGCTGTCTTCCTGGGGCCCACTAAAGACAGGTGAGGGACACCCCCCCCCCCCCCAAACCCACACACACCTTTTAGAAAAAGGTGGGAAAGAACAAGCCAGGAAAGGATAAGTCAAGACCCTTGGCTTTACATTGTCTTCTTGCCATTTCACTCCTAACACAACCCTGGAAGACAGGTTGATGTGATTGCCTTACTGTCTGGAGACAGAGATTCCGTGGCTCCGGAAAGTCTGATAACTCGGGGTAATTCAGTGGGGAAGTGGAATACAGAACGAGGGCTCTTGGATTCTGAAACCCATACTCACACCACTGTGCTCAACTCGTTCTCGCTGTGTCTGCTTTCTCACCTTTCTAAGCTGTGGGATACCCCTGTTGCTCTAACTTCTCTCTCCGGTGAAGCTTTCAAAGCCGGCCTGTTGGGTGTTGGCTCGCTCTGGTTTCCTGACCAACAAGGTAGCTCGTTTTCAGCCTCTCCTTCCCCCGGGGAAGAAGATGTTCCCCAGCCCCAGTGTATTCTGGAAGAGAAGCAGGAATGATGGGCCCAGCACCTGCTTGTCCGATGGCATCCTTCCCAGAACTGGGTTTCCTTTGGCCCTCAGCCCTCTTTTTCTTTTTATCCCTATGGGAGAACTTGGCTCAGTGTAGGGTGCTGTGCCCCTGGGGACTTCAGGCCTCTCCAAAACAGCCAAACCCACAGTGGGGCCTCTGCTTCCACCTGCCGGAGGTGCACATTCAGGAGGGCAGGAGATGGTGTGGGGACGGGCTTGACCTTCCCCTTGGGAGTCGCCTTCCTTGGCCCACGACCTCCCAGGCTCTGGCTCATTTCCTGGGCGCAGGGAACTCCCAGGCTTGACTCTTGAGGAACAGGAGTGAGCAATCAGAACGAGTTTGATTAGGGGCCGAGCGGGCTTCTTGTCTCATCTTCTCTCGATTGTGACACGGATGTCAGAAAGACAGATCGCCCACTGCAAAGGACACAGAGGTGTCCTCTGGTGGGTTCCACACCCAGCTGCCACTGGGTGTGTGACACAACTTAGTACTTGCCCTTCTTGGGGCCTCAGTTTCCCCAGCTGAAAGAGGGCTAGATGGGTGCCCTCTAAGGACTGTTCCAGCTCGGCTGGTCCGTGCTTCTGTGCGAAGGAAGAAAGGTCAACATTGCCCTTATTTAGTGGCATCCACTAAGATGCCACTCTGGGGGCTGGGTATTCCAAAGCCAGAGCTGCTTGACTGTGAATTATTGCAGGGTTGGTCCAAGGAGAAGTGCTTGGCCCAGGCTTACATCCCTGACACTGGATACGGATCTTTATAACACACAGTTAGAAAAAGACCTTCTCCCACCAGAGGTCACAAATTCAAAAGCCTACAAGGGCTGAGTAAGTAAAAAAAAAAATATGACCAAAGGAAGCCTGGTATGGACTCCGGGGCATGGCAAAGAGCATGTCCCATCTAGGGCAGTGGTCGGCAAACTCATTAGTCAACAGAGCCAAATATCAACAGTACAACGATTGAAATTTCTTTTGAGAGCCAAATTTTTTTTAACTTAAACTATATAGGTAGGTACATTGTTATTAACTTAATTAGGGTACTCCTAAGCTGGCCTTTGCTATAAACGTCCTCAATCTGATTGAGGTACATTCGCTGAGGTCGACCCCTTCCAACTCTCCCATCCACACTCTTCTTGTATACTTGTTTCGTGTATCTCCTTTCGTTCATCCTCTCTATATGTCCAAACCATCTCAACATACCTTTCTCAAACCTCGACACTACATCTTCTTCCACTCCACAACGTTCCCTGTACGTGTGCACCCGCACGTGGTATTTTGTGGAAGAGCCACATTCAAGGGGCCAAAGAGCCTCATGTGGCTCGCCAGCCGTGGTTTGCCGACCACTGGTCTAGGGGGACAGCAGTGCTCCGAGGCAGCCAATTGTTACAGTGGGAAGGTCTGCCCCATAAGGTAACCAAGAGCTGCATTTTCATGAGAAGTCTCCTGATTTTTAAATGTTGGTAACTAATTCATATTTTAAAATAACCCTCAAGAGGCCAAATGAAACACCACCACCCCCTTGCTCCCTATTTTGAGGGGTGGTGGTGGTTGAGAGCATGGGCTTTGGCGGCAGGTAGGCTTGGGGTCCAATTCTGGTTTCACCAGTTTCCAGCAATGTAGCCTTAGGCAGGTTGCGGAACTTATCAGGGTCCCGATTTCACCAGCTAAAACCTTGGACGTGATCACTGTGCCATTTTCATGATGGGAAGGTCCATGGAAAGCCCAGAGCAGAGGGCCACGTGAACACTAGCAATGGAGGACCATTGGCTATGCTTTGTACTGTTCCTTGAACTTGGACAGTTTAGCTTTTTGACTAAAGGTCTGCCCCTCAGGCCCAAGTTTGTCCTGTTGTCCTCAGTGTTTGTGCCAGGAGGACAAGCAGAAGTGGGCTGGCTCTGGGGTGTTGGGGTCCAGCCCCAGCAGGTCCAGGGGTTCCCAAAGGTGTGGACGGAGTCGGCGAAGAATGAAGGACACGGAGGCAGCGTTCAGTTGATCAGCATAGCGAGGTTCTTTTTTTATTGTCCTGTTACATCTATATTTATACCATTTGATCCCATAAGCATGCCTCTATAATCACATCATGGTATGTTTTGGGTAACGTTCTACAGTTCCTTGTTTCTTATCTGACCTTTGCCAAAAATCCTGTCTCTATCTATCTAGTTCTGTTGATTTTAATCTTGTCTAGGTTAATCTCTGTGTTTCCATTACAAGGGCTATTCCAAGGTCGATGCTCTACTGATAAGCTACAAGGAAGTGACTGAAGGAGATTATCCTAGCCAGTAAAGGTTATGTCCTCCCAGCCTCGCTGCTTGCCTTCCCTGGGACTGCCCTGTGTCGATGGATCTCCAGGGGTATAGGCTTTGGTGCTTTCCCTGGTGGGCAGACCCCTGGGGATGTGGGCCCAACAAGTCTCAAATTTATTGCCAACAGTCTTAGTCCAAGTTCTTCGTAAGTAGTACATGGTATTTCTGTAACAGTAGGGGGATTTACTGATTTATTCTCTTCCTTAGTCCTGTTAATCCCTAACCTGGGGAAACAACCTTTCTCGGGGAGGTGGTCCTGTTTAAAACACATAGCGCTAAAACGGGGAGCAAACATATGCCATATACGCCAGGTCCCTTGAAACATAAGCTGTGCAGATGTTTCTTCCTTGCAGCGACTGTGTCAAGCAGCAAGGGTGGACCGGCTTCCGGCACTGGGGCATGAGGGCGGATTCAGACTCACAGACTCTAGGACTTGGAAAGCAAAATGTAATCAGAATCTGAGAGGGACTCTGGTCCCTCTGAGGCCTAAAAATAAGCCCCCGCCACTGGCCACAAGCATGGGAGGTCTCAGAAGTAAGGCCTGGGAATGGTCAGTTATAACCAATGGAACGCTCATATTTCATCATCCTCAGACCTACAAAGGGCTGTGGGCTCTCTAACCTCACTGCCTTGTGTTACCTGTCAGGGTCTCCATTGTGGCTGGTTAGGGAGATGTAAACGAGGAGGCCTCTGGGAGGGAGAATCCCGGTGTGATCCTGAGCTGTTGGAGGCCTGGAGGCTGGGAGGGGATTCCTATGGAGGTGGGAGGTTGGATTCAAGGATAGCTCAGGGACTCTGCCTGTTGTTTGGGCATCAGAATAGCTGAGTGGCTAGGTGCTGGGGTTCGGGAGTCCATCTGTGGTCTTGGGCGAGGTGCCTGACCTCTCAGGGCTTCCAAATCTGTGTCTGTGAAATGGGATTTAAAGACAGCACTTATGTGACAGGTGGTTATAAGAATTTGATGAGTTCATGCAGGCCTGGCATAAGCTCCGGTGAATGCTAACTGCTGCTTTTAGGTGGGGGGCCTAGTGTGCGCATGGAGTCCTGCCATGGTTGAAGCATAGGGTCTGAAACGGTGGTCGATTCTAATATTTTTAGTGTGCCGATGTCCCCCTACATGACTCTCTCCCCCTGGTCTTCCCGCCTAGGTTCCCTGATCACCCTATACTGCTCCTCCCAGCAAGTCCTATGCCAGATCGTCGGTGACCTCAACCCCCAGGCGCCCAGCAATGCCACCTCTATCAGCTGGCATGAGAGATTCACGAAGAACTACAGCTTCTACGTCGGCCTGGGTCTGGCCTTCCTGTCCAGCTTCCTCATCGGCAGCAGCGTCATCCTCAAGAAGAAAGGCCTCCTGCGTCTGGTGGCCTCGGGGGCCACGCGGGCTGGTAGGCTCCTGGTGGGGGAGGCGGGCAGGTAGAGATGAGGTGCTGGGCAGCTGAACCCTCAGACAGCCCTGTGAACCTCACTTCACTGAAGCAGTTTGAGAGCCTGGCCTGTAACGGCGCAAAAGGCTCACTGTCGACCCCATTGGGAATCCAGTCCACCACCAGGAGACCTTCGTTTATAATCCAATTTCCTGACATCCTCATGGTCAGTTAACTGGGGTGAAGAGAGGGAATAGTCTCAGGGCCAAGACTCAGAAACCCCAGGTCTAGTCCCAATTTTATTTCTTTTCTTTTTTTTCTTTTTTTAATATATTTTATTGATTTTTTACAGAGAGGAAGGGAGAGAGATAGAGGGTTAGAAACATCGATGAGAGAGAAACATCGATCAGCTGCCTCCTGCACATCTCCTACTGGGGATATGCCCACAACCAAGGTACATGCCCTTGACCGGAATCGAACCTGGGACCTTTCAGTCCGCAGGCCGACGCTCTATCCACTGAGCCAAACCGGTTTCGGCCCAATTTTATTTCTTATCAGCTGTGTCATCATAGACAAGTCACAACTTCCCTTCAAAATGAGACTACAAATACCTCTGATGAAACAATATCAGACACTACTGTGCCCTCACTTGCTAACATATTGACCCCTTTATGGGCTACACAAAATCGTAGAATCTCTGTCCACAGGGAGGTGCTTGTTTGGAAAATAAGACGTGTACCCATGAAATATTTCTTGAGAAATGGCATCATGTGTACAAGAATGTCCTCATTTAATCATCATTCACTGTGTACCTGCTGTGTGCCAGGTGCCATGTTGGACATGGGATGCAGTGCCTTTGTGGGGCATTGAATCTGGTGGGAGAGACAGACATGTAGTAGGCAGTTGTTTCATTGTGTGTTAAGTGATGGGGAAAATAGGATGCTATGGCAATATTTTGGAGGGGCATGTAAAGCCTGGGCTTTGGGGGTTAGGAGAGGTTTTCTGGAGAAGCAATTCAGAAGCTGCGACCTAAATAATGAAGTGATAACACGGCGGGGGGGGGGGGGGGGCGGGGGGTGGTGCGGAGGAGGATGTAGTGTTCCAGGCAGAAAGAACAGCATGTGTGAAGGCTCAGAGGTGAGAGAGCATGAGTGATGTTAGAGACTAAATGTAGTTCAGGATAGCTGGATCATAGCCAGGGAAGAGATGGTGTTGGGGCCAGATCTTGACGGGTCTTGTAAACTGGGCTTCAGAATTTGAATGTGATTGTAAGTGACTGAAATTTATGATGTGCGATGATTCCCGGTGGCTGGGTGGAGAATGGATTAGGGACAAGTTGGAAGACCAATTGGGGGAGAGAGACAACAGAACTTGGTCTGGGCCTGAGAGAGAGCAGTGGGCATGGAGACAAGTGGTGGAGTCCAGTTTTGAAGGTAGAACTTACTGGGTTTGATGTTGAAGGGGAGGGTAAGGACACGAGGCAAGGATGACACAGCTTTACGGTTTGAGCAACTGGGGAAATGAGGGTGCTGTTTTGAGAGATGAATAATGCAGGAGGAGCAGGTTTGTGGGAAGATGATGTGTTCAAGTTGGGACATGTTCAATTTAATTTTCTGCAATTTTAATATCTTCTGAGATTTCAAACCTTAGAATAAAATGCTTTCAGAGCTGTTAACTTTTTTGTGTGTATGTGTGAGAGATTTTAACTCCTTTAGGAACCTAAAGACCTTCTTAGGAAAATGGGAATTTACAAAAAAATGACATGCAATTTTGGATCTTCACAGAACCATCTTTAACCCAGGCATCATCATCATCATCATCATTGCTAATATTATTGAGTATTGACTATGGACCAGGCTCTGTGCCCACCATGTGAGCAAAGCAGACACAATTCCATTTTAGTGGGAGAAATGCCAGAAAATAAACAGATCGATTCACATTATAGATGAGGAAGAAGAGCTGGGTGAGATGATAGAAAACCCCAAGGGGAAGTCACAGAGATACGGGTTCAGGGAGCAAGGTCTCAGAGGCAGCAGCACTCAGGCAGAGCCTATAGAGTGGGTGTAGATTCAGGCAAATATCCTTAAGGAGACTCTTCTGAACACAGAAAAGCATGTGCAAAGATCTTAAGGCCAAGCCCAGCATGTGTGGCTCAGTGGTTTAGCCTTGACCAATGAACCAGGAGGTCACGCAGTTCGATTCCTGGCAGGGCACATGCCCGGGTTGTGGGCTCTATCGCCAGTAGGGTGTGTGCAGGAGGCAGCTGATCAATGATTCTCTATCATCATTGATGTTTCTATTGCTCTCTCCCTCTCCCTCTCTAAAATCAATATCTATATATATAAAAGCTTAAGCGACCGAACGACAGATCAACCAGTTTCTATGACATGCACTGACCACCAGGGGGCAGATGCTCAATGCAGGAGCTGCCTCCTGGTGGTCAATGTACTCCCACAGCCAACCTCCTGGGGCTGGCCAACCTCCCGTGGTCCCTCCCCCTGGCTGACCAGCCCCGATCGCCCTGATTGGGACTGGGCGAAACAGCCCCAATCAGTCCTGATCACCAGCCAGGCCGAGGGACCCCACCATGCACAAATTCGTGCACTGGGCCTCTAATATATATATATAAATGATATATACAAAAGACTCATCATTTTTGAAGAACTAAAATAAAGCTTCAGCGGCTAGATTGTAGTAAGAAGAGTGGCAGGAGATACCTTGGGAGAGGTGAGCAGGGTCAAAACTATGAACTTGTTCATAGTCTTTATCCTAAGAGTATTTGGAAGCCATTGACCAGCTATCCGCTGAGAATGACTAAATCGTAGACTACTGGCTGCTATGAAAGGAATGGATTATAATGGGGCAAGAGAAGAACCAGAGGAGGCTGCTGCCTCAACCCAGCCCAGAGGTGATGACAGTCCTTGGAGTTGGGTGGTGGCCGTGGAGAGGACACATGTAAGATGCTTTTTGGAGACAGAATGAGCAGGATGGACTGGATGCAGAAGGTGGAGGGGTGGGAGGAGCCAAGGGATAAGCCTGGTTTCTGGCTTCAGCAACTAGGTACATGGAGGTGCCAGTTTCTGAGTTTCATTTGGTGGGTGGATGGGGAGCATGTAAAATCAAGAGTTCCATTTAGGACCGAGTTTGAGGTGCCTTCGAGAGATCCAAGAGATGTCAAATAAGCAACTGGATATACACCTGGGCTCAGAAGAAAGGATCGGGGCACATACATGAAATAGGGACACACAGTATTTAAAATTTGGGGAATGGGTGACCTCACTAGGAAAGGGCCCAGAAGCAAGCCCGGAGAACTAACCACAGCTAACGTATATTGAACCCTGGAGATTGTGGAGCGAAGGCAGAGATGGCACCGGTGCCAGAGAAAGTGTGGCCAAGTGCTACCTTTGTGTCCCTTTCTTTCTACAGTGGACGGAGGCTACGGCTACCTGAAGGACGCGATGTGGTGGGCCGGATTTCTCACCAGTGAGTAGGGGCTTTGCTGAGTGACAGTGACCTATTGATGGCAGAGGCAGAGGGGAAAGGAAGGGTGGAGGGGATGTTCCTGTCTCTAAAGTATGAGCGCGAGGCCCAGGTTTTCAGGGGGACGCCTGAGAGTCTTTGCAGGTAGAACATCTTACCTGCGTCTCAGGTCACTTTCTCAACCCCAAGTCGGTTTTTCATCCATGAAGCATCTGTTCCCAGAGAGGTTTGTACAGAGCTGGTCATGATAAAAGAGCAATTTCTCAACGTCCCCTGAAATATAGGGAGAGATCATTGTCTGTTGGTGTCTTTTGGGCTTCTCCGTGCAGAAGCTGGTGCTCCTGAGCCAGTTCCCCCATTCCACAGGCAATCTGTGGGTTCACGTGGACCAAGGCTGGTCTGCCACTTAAGGTTTGCTCCAATTTGCACGTTCTCACAGTTCCCCCACTTGCCACCCACCCTCTCTGGCTTTTAAGCCCTAATTCTTTCAGATGGAAAATTAGCCAGCTTTCCATTTATAATTCCCCATGTCAGATTTTGATTCCAGTGCTAGCCAGAGCGATCACATTTGCCATCTTCTTTCAAAGAGCAGACCCAGGTCATTCTCTTCCAGCAGAGAGACAGAAGAGGCATGGCAGGAGTTTGCAAACGGGGGAGAATTTGGCCCTTGGAGAATGTCAGGCTTTCTAACCACCTGCCTCTCTGTTGTAAACCACCCACATTTCCTCCGGGAAAGATGACTCTGGACCAGTTGGTACCTGGAGAATTGATAACTGTAACTGTCTCTTTATTTGATAATTAACACCTTTTAGAACTTACCTTAAAGACACAGAGGAAATATGGGCAGTCCTTGAGACACACTTAACGATGCCTGGCCTAGAAGCCAAGAGACGCCCAACAATAAGACCATGTCTACCACAACCATGTCATGTGACTTTGAACTCTGGGCCTCGCTTCCCCATCTTTAACATGGAAAGATTTGATCAGGATGACCTGGGCCTGGCCTTCTGATCAGAGTCTCCAGGGAGAGCACATAAGGATCAGGAGTTTAAGGACTGCTGGTCTGGGATTCTGTGAATGGTCCAACACTGAGTGAAGCCGTCTCCACCCAGATTCATTTGGGCTGGAGATGGGGCATTGGAGCCTCTTTTCTCCCTTCATTTCCTAGTGGCTGCTGGAGAAATCGCCAACTTCGGGGCCTATGCATTTGCTCCTGCGACAGTCATCACGCCTCTGGGAGCGCTGAGTGTCCTCATCAGGTTATTGCCACCTCTCTTGCTTTCCCTGGCTCTTTCCTATTTGCAGTTTGTTGAGGTCTGGAACTGCCAAGTGGGGTCAGCTGCCACTTGCAATCAGGGACATGGGTCGGTCCCAGCTCCCAGAGGAGGCATGATGCTATTCAGAGCTCTGGCTCCTGGAATTGCTTGCTGCCAGTGGCTCTAGCATCTCCTCATCTCACCGGGCAATGGACGGGCAGGCCACGCCCAAACCCATGGGAAGGGCTTCCACTGCCAACAGCCCAAACGTTTCACGTCAGTGTTTTGGTTCCCCAATAGGAGAAGCTTACAAATGAAAAGCATGAACCCAAGGTGAACATTCCCTGAGTTCTCACCGTAGCTCTACCGCGTCGCAGTTACGTTACCATGTGCAAGTCACTGAACCTCTCTAAGCCTCAGTTTCCCCACCTGCTAAATGGGGATGCTAATAACACCTACCTGAAGGCATTGCCACAAGCACTAAATGAGATTGCACAGAAAGTGCATAGTTAGACTGGCATTGAAAAGTAACCATGGCTAACATATATGAACGGCTTACTACGTGCTAGATGTTCTAAATGGATTCCGTGTAGTAACTCATTTAGTCCTGACAGCATCCCTGCTAATAGTAGGGGAGACCTGAGGCCCAGAGAGGTGAAGCAACTTGGACAAGGTCACGCAGGCCCTAAGAGGCTGAGCCGGGTTTCCCACCAGCAGTCTAATGTGAGTCTGGGTGCTCAGCCACTGTGCTGTGTTGCCTTGCAAACATTAGCTAGTTTTAAAAATAACTAATACTCAATGTGTGCTTCCCGTTGCCCTTTTCCTCCCGATCCACAAACACAGTTCCTCTGTGAGGGTCCTATAGCCCCATTTGAAGCTGCCTCGAATTGTCTTAACCTTGGAGCCCTGGTAGATCCTAGCCACCCACACCCAGCATCTATGACTTCGCTGCTTCATTTTATCTCCTTGATGACAGCTTTGCAACATTTACACAGTCAAACACAACAACTAGAGCTGTGACTCACCTTGCATAGTTGGCTGCTGTAGCAGCTGCCTATCTGATTCGTTTACAAATTCCCACCCCTGGGAAGTTGGGAGGGTCGGAAGTCCTCCTGTGTGTGACCTCTGCCCACGCGTAGGCACCAGGCTCTCTTGAACAGGCCGTGTGGGTAGAATGTTTTTGGTCTTTTTAGAGGAGAGATGGGAGACATCCCAAGGAGCTTGGGCATTAATCCCCTCCAACTAGGCCTGGGTCTGATTAACAGATTTTTACCTTAAATGCATGCTATCTTTGTAAAGAAACCAAAGCATGCTCCAGCATTATATCGGTCTTGCCCGATTTCCCTCCCTTCTCCCTTCTTCCCTCACCTCTGCTGGCTCACCTGGAAGATGTGAGGGGAATGAAAATTACATCATCTAGGAACAGCAAGGAAGTGGGGGTTCTTTGCCCAGACAAGAAAGAGAGACTCAGGGAAGTTGTGAGAATTCTCTGCAGTGATGTGTAGAGGAAAACCCAGAGGCTCTATAATGAGACAGAACTGGAGCTCAGATCCTGGATCAGCTACTAACCAGTTGTATGACCTTTCCAAGTTATTTTAACTTCTGTGAGACTCAGTTTTCTCATCTGTATAATGGGGATAGCATATGTTACTTCTCAAGGAGTCGTGAGATGCTAGTGAGATAGTAAATAAAAAGTTCCTAGTGTAATACGTAGTACGTAACACAGGCCTGAGACACAGGCCTAGAATTGTTATTGTGGTTGTTTATATTGATATACAAAAGGAAAAAGGAATAGATTTGTTCTATATGGCTCATGCAATAGAAATGGAATAATGAATACAAATTGCCATAATTTTGGTGTATAATTAAAATGAGCCTACAATGGATTCATTTGCCTTGTGAAGGGGTGAGCTGCTTGCCACCAGAGGTATACAAGCCCAGGCTGAAAGCCGTCGTTTGCAAAGACGTGCTCATCTGGGAGGAAGTTAGACAAGAGTGCTTCGAAGGACTCTTCCAAATCTTCTGCTTTGGAATACTTCCAGTCTCTAGAGTGAAAGACACTCCCAGGCACGTCCTCACACACCGTAACCCTCAATCAGTGAGGGCTTTGGGGGAGTCTCGAAAAGCTTCCCTGTGAGAGAGGAGTGCGTCCTCTGTTCTCGGGGAGCACTTGCGCGGACCCCGTTTCTCTCCTGGGCGCTGCCCAGGCCTGGCTGCCTCATGGCTTCCTCCCATTCCCACCCGCAGTGCCATCCTTTCCTCCTATTTCCTGGGAGAGAGTCTGAACCTGCTGGGGAAGCTGGGCTGTGTGATCTGTGTGACCGGCAGCACAGTGATGGTGATACACGCCCCCGAGGAGGAGAAGGTCACCACTGTCATTGAGATGGCTGCCAAGATGAAAGACACAGGTAGGCCCCAAGCCCCCCACCGACCCCGCAGCCCCTCTCCCTCCACCCCTGAGCAGGAAAGCCCTGGGGATCAAGTGGAAGGGCTGACTGGGATGGGAGCATCTCAGGTGCTGCCACCTGGAGGAGAAGGCAAGCTACAGAAAGTTGGCGGCTGGTGCTAAGGCCAGCTTATAGGTTTCCCAGCCTGATATATACCCACCCCATTTATTCAGTGTGCAGTGTGTGCCAGGCACTGTGCTGAATGCTTTATCTGCATTGTCCAGGGGTGGGGAACGTCCAGCCCGAGGGCCACATAAGGCCTGTGAAACCACTTGGTCTGGCCCTGCCAAAGCATGAGGGGTGAGTTAATGAAATGTTTGACCAAAGAGAGCAGGCTAATTTTTAAGTGGATACTTTTGTCTGGCCCGAGAATGATGTTATAAATATCCAAATGGCCCTTGGCAGAAAACAGGTCCCCCACCCCTGGCATTGTCTTTGTCAGTTGTGGCTGCTATAACAGAATACCATAGACTGGCTGACTTATAAACAACAGCAATTATTTCCCATGGTTCTGGAGGCTGGAAAGTCCATGATGAAGGTGCTGGCAGACTGGGTGTCTGGCGAAAGCTGGCTTCCGGATTCATAGATAACCATCTTCCCACTGTGTCCCATGGGCGGAGGGGTCGAGGGAGCTCTCTGAGGTCCTTTAATAAGGATACTAACCCCATTCCTGAGGGCTCCATCCTCATGACCCAATCACCTCCCAAAGGCCCCACCTCCAAATACCATCACTTTGGGGATTATGTTTCAACATATGAACTTGGGGGGACACATTCTGCCTTACAGCATACATTATCTCATTTAATCCTGTGAGGAAAGCTCTCTGTGGAAGGCCTTTTTTAAAAAAATCTTTATTGTTGAAAGTATTACATAGGTCCTCCCCCCCCCCCCGCCCTCCGCCCCATTAACCTCTTCCAGCTCACTCTCTTCCCCCCACCCACTCTCACCACCCCATTGTCCATGTCCACGGGTTATGCACATATGCATACAAGTTCATTGGTTGATCTCTTCCCACCCACCCTCCCCAGGAAGGTCTTATTATTAGCCTTAGTTTACTACAGCCTTGGGGTTTCTCTGTCCCCCTCCTCTCTGAAGGGTACATCGTGTTTGCTGTGCTGCTGCTGGTCTTCTGCCTCATCCTCATCTTCGTCGTCGCCCCACGTTACGGACAAAGGAACATCCTCGTCTACATCGTCATCTGCTCTGTGATCGGGGCCTTCTCGGTGTCTGCCGTCAAGGGTCTGGGCATCACCATCAAGAACTTCTTCCAGGGGATGCCAGTCGTGCGGCACCCCCTCCCCTACATCCTGTCCCTCATCCTCGCCCTTTCGCTCAGCACTCAGGTCAACTTCCTCAACAGGGCGCTGGACATCTTCAATACCTCCCTGGTGTTCCCCATCTACTACGTGTTCTTCACCACCATCGTGGTCACCTCCTCCATCATCCTCTTCAAGGAGTGGCACAGCATGTCCGCCGTGGACATCGTGGGCACCCTCTCGGGCTTCGTCACCATCATCCTGGGTGTGTTCATGCTTCATGCTTTCAGAGACCTGGACATGAGCCAGACACGCTTGCCCCACATGCACAAAACCCCCACCCCGGCCCCCGCCCCTGCCCCCGAGCCCACTGTCATTCGACTCGAAGACAAGAATGTCCTCGTGGACAATATAGAACTCTCCAGGACCCCCTCGCCAGAAGAGAAGCCCAAAGTATTTATCGTCCATTCTTAAAGCTCAGGGATCTCGAGTGAGGATGAGCCCTGTGGTACAGCCTGACTTCTCAGTGTGGGAAGTTATTTTCAGCACAGCTGTTACCCATGGGCTCTCTTTTCTGAGACATTCGTTGATACCTCATCGCTGTCTCCAGGAGGAAAACCCGTACCCACTGAGTGGTGGGGACAGAACTTCCTGGAATCACAGCCTCAGTGACCAAACGCCCTGCTTACACTGTTGCCAGCAGGACCCCTGGACCTCCCTTCCCACGTGTTTCCTGGGTGCCATCTGTATGTGGGTGGGGAGAAGACAGAATCTGACCTGTTGAATGTAGCACTAAGGACTTCCCTGAGATGTTGGTCGGCAGGAAATCCTCAGCGCCATTCTCCTGAGACTGACTTGCCATTCCGCAGCCCAAAGATGAGGCTCAGAGAGCGATCACCAGGCTTCCCTGTCCAGAGACACAGCTCATGAAAAATGCCTTGCTGCTTTCGCCGCTTCCTCTTTCTTTGGAGACAGAAGTAAGACCTCAACTGACCTTCTTACTGTGAAAGTCACCTGGTGTCTCAGGGAAACATTTCCACCAGCCCCACTCCCCAAGCACTCCAGTCGGAGGTCAGCATCTTCGTTCCCATGGCCTCCTCCCCCACGCCTGCCCCTTTCCTCTCTCCTTACATCTTAAGGAGTTCGTCACTGAGACAGTCAGGCAGTTATCTCAGAACTGAACACAAAGCGACAACCACCACAACAAAAGCTGCTTCACAGCCAAGCTCTGCTGGCCAAACCCAGCGTGTCCTTCTGCCTCAGAGAACAGCAGTTGCACTGCTCTTAAATGTACCCTGTCGAGCTATTGGCAGATGCACTCTTCTTTTCATCGAGGAGTGGAACCAAATATGATTTGGAAGATGGGGAGAGTGAAGAGCAAAGTCAGGATTTGGCAGGAAGCAGCCAGCGGCTCCATGGAAACCAGGAGCTAACTTTTGTGTTTACTCTGGTGCCCAACCAATTCCCCAGGCAGAGAGGGCTCTGGGTAATTGCTGGGCTCCAGCCTTAAAGGCTTGGCCACTGGGACCAGCTTTGAACTTCAGTGACCAAGGGGAGTGTAGGCTTGGCACGGGAGCATCTGGCTGCTGACCAGGTTGCCACCAAGACCCCAGTTCCACTCATGAGCTGCCCACCTGGGAAGCAGCGTGTCATGATGCTCCAACACCACCTGCTTTGGGGTCTGCCGTCGGTCCCCTCACACTTGGCCAGAGGCATTCACAAAACAGGAGCAGCTGGGGAGAGAGATACTTGATATCCTTCCTGCAAGTCTGCTTTCCAGCTGCAGGAGAGTGGGAGTTGGTACAAGGACTACTGAATGGAGCCAAGTATCTGTAAAGAGGGAGGAGTTGACCCTCAGTCCCTGAGCTGGGGCAGCACCTCCCCTGAGAGCTCCCTGCTGCGCCCTGTGTTTACATACCACCCCCCAACCCCCCAGCGCAGCCAACCCCAGGCCAGTCTCTTGCCGGCCTTGGAGCTCCCAAGGTGCATCTGACCAACAGGCTGGCTTCCCGCACCTCCAGCCTCAAATCCCCAGTTGTTCAGGAATGGATTTCTGCCTGTAACTAAAATCAATGCACCGTGTTGGATTTTGGGAAGAGCAGTAATCTGAGGGCCCTGAGAGTGTGGTCTGCAGGGTCAAGAATAAAGACCTTCGGGTGTGTTTACTTTAGACTTGCGTCTTAGCCTTCCTTGGACACGGAGCAATTAATTACCCTGGTGCCTCTAGTGCTGGGAAGCCGGTCCCCGATCTCTGGAGGGTTGTGGCTTCCAAGGAAGTCCCTATAGCGCAAGGCTGACTAGGGAAGAGAGTCAGTAGAAGACACCCGAGCCCTTGCAACATGCTAAGAGCTTCACGTAAATTCTCTCTTTGTGTCCTCCAAAATCCTCAAGGAAGATATATTTTTATCCTCATCTTATAGATGAGGAAAGGGTCTCAGTCAGAGGTGAAGAAATGGGCCAAGGCCACACAGCCAGGAAGAGTCCACGTTGACATCTGGCTCCAAGCCCACAGTCTTAACCCCCAGGCACAGTCTGATATTACTCTGCTCATTTCTTCTGTGATCTGTGCTGTCACCGCCTCGGAGTACAGAGCGACCACCACGGCCCAGATGGATGTCCTAAGCACATAGCTGGGACTCATAAAAACCTGTATTGAATGAAGAACAGTACCATTCCAAATAGTCCTTCTTGGCCCAAACTCTCTTGGGGACCAGCTCTCAACCCAGAATAAGTCCTAATCGAACCCCATGTTCAGCTCTGACATGGATGTCATCTCTGAGCACTTAGCCTGGGCCAGTCCCAGCTGGGCGGGTTCCCGCAGGGCACTTTGCTAATGAGCACGGCATTCCCGAGGCAGGAGTTATTCCCACTTGCATTAAAAGGAGACTCACTCGGGGCTCTGGAACGTACCCCCTCTCACAGCACGGGCAGAATCTGAACCCAGGTCTGGACAGCCAGGCTCCGTGTCTGAACAGTGGTTG
Source organism: Myotis myotis (assembly GCF_014108235.1). NCBI lineage: Eukaryota > Metazoa > Chordata > Mammalia > Chiroptera > Vespertilionidae > Myotis > Myotis myotis. Next base: position 15,992,677 of record NW_023416368.1, on the reverse strand, counting down.
GCTTCGCTGATGGTGTTAGGCAGGCAGGGCTGTGGGGTGGTGGCTAATTTCATGAGCAGGCACTTTAGTAGGCAGGGCACTTGTGTTTGGCGCCTTTGATGTCCTTAGGCAAACTCAGCACGAGAAAAGTAGGATCAGAACCAAGGACCCTCCCAGGGCTGCTGTGAAGAACAAATGAGGTGAAGTAGCACTGCTGGGCAAGTACTCAGTAAATGCTTCCTGCTATCACGGTGATGCGGATCCTGTCTGTCTGAGAGAGCCTCAAACTTGAAATGGGTCCAGTGAGGGAATGAGGGTGGGACCCCTGCATGGATTGGGAAGCGCTAATGGATGAGCTCTGGAGTCTGAAAGCACACCCCACTCCCAGCCCCACGTGCCCACCCAGCCCAATAGACCAGAGCAAGTCCTCTCTCTCTTTGAAGTGTAGGATCCTAGCAATTAAGATGAGGAGAACAGAGGGCCTCAGCTGCCTCCTAAACTCATATCAGGGAACCCCAGAGTCATTCATGCCTTTCCTGACCCAGAGCCTAATTAAACTAGACCAGCCTATGTCCAAGCGCAGACGAACAGCCCCTTCGACTGGTCTGGGGCTGCCCAAGGCTTGTGTACGGCTCAGCTTCTCCCATGAAGGCTGCGGGCTGTGGACTCTGTGGGCACTCTCCCGAGGAGTCCTCTGGCAACAGATCCTCTCCAGGCTGAGCAGCAGGACATCCAAACAAACAAACAAACAAACAAGGAATAGCCAAACCAGACATTTCAAATGACAATTTAGTTTAATTAAATACAAACAAGGGGAAAAGGCACCATGGCCCATTCAAGTATTTTGCATAGATGTACAAATACTGTAAACAATTACTAGGTGGACGAGAGAGAAGATGATGTTTCCTATGAACAATCTCCCATATAAAAGAAAATTCACATTGCCCTGGATCGCAGACTCACACACGCACACACAGTGGATGGTGTGAGAGGATGCGGGGAAGGGGAGCTTTGGGGGCGCCTGGCTTAGATTCTGCAGAACCCCGTTTAGCACCTTTCTAGTCGGCATACCCGTGGCTTCCTGGGGTGTCCAGCAGAGCTATTGTACACGCAGTTCACACAGTCGCTGACTGCAGAACTCGTCCCCAATTTAAATATGCAGGTCTGCCATTCCCTCTGCCAAACGCGAATTCGGACCTGGGTAAGGGGAGGCTGTATTCGAAAGGATTATTGCAAGAGGCAGCAAGGGCGGTGGGGCCAGGGGCTACTGCAATCCCGAGAGACCTGTGAGCGGCTCAGAGCTGCGGCAGAAAGGGCTTTTCTTTCATAGGGAGAAGTAAACAGGGCCAAAGAGAACCCAGGCCGGCAGGTACTTCCCACCTGGAGCCCGCGCCTGGCCTGCCGCTCCCACCCAGACAGGCAGGGAGCCAGGCGCTGTCTCCCTGAGGTCCCCTGAGGTTTACATTTCAGAGATGGCTCCCAGGCTCGTAAGGAAAACATTTCCAAGGTTGTAAAACTGGCAGAAGGCTGAATTAGCTTTAAAAAAGATTTATACACAGCTCCATCTGAACAAAGCGCTGGTTAACTCGGTCCACGAAACCTTAGCTCCACTCCTCTCCTCCCCATGGGACTCTGAACCTGGACCCACCCTCGGCCCAACATACAGCCCCTCCCCCAAAAAGCCAAGCACAAGATGGTCCCTGAATACACCTCTTTCTCGCCAAGTTCACTCCTCCCTGCGAAAAGGCCTTTCTTCTGGAGCTCTGGGAGGCGGGCAGCCCTGGCAGCAGCTTGCCTGAGCATTCTCCCGGCTGAAATATTCCCTTTCCCCGTCTTGCAGTGATCCTTTCAAATACAGCCCCTCCTTCCTTGAGTCCGGATTTATCTTTGCAGCACATGGGCACAGGCGGGTAAAGGGCACGGCATGGCCGGTTCTGCTCCTGGGCAGCCACCGTGGCCTGCCAGAGTGGCGACACCTGGCCCCATACAGAGAGCCCGGAGTGAAACAGCCAAGAGAACCGGCTGCCAAAAGTCTATCAAATTTAAAAAATTCTACCATCTTCCAGTTCACAGTACAATTTTATGGGATGGAGGTGGTAATCATGGAAAACAAAAACAAAACAAAACAAAAAGAAGAAAGCAACAACCCGGATCTCTTTGGGTTCTGGTTCCAGGGAGAGTGGACTTCGGGTTCAAAAGGCTCAAGCGGCCACAGGGCGGGGGCATTTCCCCTGCAGGGCCATCTGCCCCTGACGCCAGGGAGAAAGGCTGGACACGCCACAGGAGAGCCTGTGAGCCACGGGTGGCTTCAGGGTGATTTTTTTTTAGGGGGTTGTTCTTTACATTTCTGGCACCCAGCACTGAGGCCTGGACGTTTGCAGTACCACACTTCAATGACAGGCTGCCCCCTGACTTAATCAACAGCAAGGAAGGCAGAAATTGGCGATGGGGGGCCACCAGGGCCCATGTCAGGGAGACGGGGCATGAACATCATGACTACCTGAGGGAAGAGACCCCATTTCCCTGAGACCTTTCTAAACCCACCGATGTGTGTCCCCAGGTGCAGGTCCCAAATCTCCCACTTGCCTGCGAACCCAATCTATTGAGCACCTGTCGTGTGCAGAGAACTGTAAGGGGTCGGGGGTGAGAGCTCAAGTCTTTTCCGTGCACTGAGGTTTCCAAGAGCACCTTCCCGGGGGTGGCAGTCCCAGAGAACATTCCAGGGACAAGTGGTCCAACCGTGCAGAGCACCACACAGCCCTCCCTCCTGCTCCGGGGAGGGCAGGACTCTCTGAGCGGCGTCTGAGGCTGCTCCGAGTTCTCTCCGTGAGGGCAGGTAAGGCAGTGACCGGAGAGAACGCAAGGAAGTAGAGCCTAAACAGCCTGGCTGGCCCCAGCTCAGACTCTCTTGCTTCGAGATGGCCGATGGCGGCTTCTTAGGCACCTCCAGAGACAGGGCTGCTCTGTCGAGGGCCGTGACCAGACCTAGGCACAAACTGGGGTTCCTAGGACGTCTGCTCCCTAGGTCACTGCACCCGCTGCCGTCCCTGCCCCTAGGGACCTTGCTTAGGCTTAGGTCAGGGAGTAAGGGGGAGACACCTTGCTGAGGTTATAAAACACAATGGAAAACGAAGCCACGCCCCCACAGCCAGGGCCCGAGTCCACTTTGGTCAACACCCGTGAGAACCGATGGCACGCACCCTCGGGCAGGACACAAGCACCAGGTCCCCAGGAAGTCAGCACTGCGGTGGGTCCACTCCCCGCAGCACCTCACACGGGGCGGGTCCAAGCGGGGGGAAGGGTGGGGCACTTAGAAAGTGCAGAAGACAATGGCTATCAAGAATGATCGTGAGTCAGGAGTCTAAACCTTTGGCATTACGGCTCAGGGGAGGCCTGGCGCTCCCCCTGCTGTCGACACTGCCTACAACTAGTACCTGTCTGAGTCAGAGAGACCCGAGAAATAATGGGATGGGGGATGTGGGGTGTGGGAGGGCAGAGGAGGGAACTAGACTTGTTCCCATGTGGATGCAGAGCCAGAAGCTGTGATGCCCAAGCCCGGGCAGGGACACAGCAGCGGCTGGTTTGACCCTCTGTCTCAGAGCTACGAAGGATGGGGAAGTGCCCGGCCTCCGTCCAGCCGGGGACCTTCAGGAAGACAAGCACTGGCAAGCTCCCATGCACACCTTCCACCAAGGGACGAGGATGGACGGCTCCTCCGCGCTAAGTCCTGACCTGAAGGGCTGAGGGGACCTTTCCCAGCCGGGCTCCTCAGCGCAGACAGCCCGGGCCTGGGCACCTCTGCGGTGAGGGGCCAGCTGAAGGGAGCTTGGAGAAGCCTCCATTCATCCTCTCCCCCCGGGCTGTATATTGCACAAAACAACTCTGGGATGCCGTTGGATGGTGGGGACTCTGGGCCTGAGAGGAGGCTGGGAGGCAATGAGTCAAGAAGGAGATTTTCGGAGATGCGGTGGTCCGGGAGGAGGGGCTCGGAGGCGGCCAGGCGGCTTCCAGACTGTGGTGCTGAGTCCTGGGAAAGGAAGCAGCCCCTAGACAGGTCTAGATTCTTGAGTTAGTCATCCACCCAGCCCTCTGCGCTGTGTAGTCAGGAAACTGTGGAAAGAGAGGGAGGGGAGGGAGAGAAGCGTCAGCTACCTGCGATCGGTGGTGTCCTCTGGGGTGTGGACAGGTCGGACGCGGACAGCCGGTCAGTGAGAGGAATGGTTTCCCGTGACATCAACTCTGCATGCTGGCGCCCCACCCCGTGCTGACAAGCCATCTCCCTTCCTCCCCGCAAAGCTGCAGCTCAGTCCACAGATTTCCCGGGGCCCCTGGGAACACAGGGAGTCAGCCAGCTTCCTCCCCTCCCCTGTGCTCCTAGGCCTGGCAGCCAGAGAGCAGGTCAGCCCAGGGAAGCGGGAAGAGGAGTCACTGTGCACATGCTACCAGGGCCGGCAGTCTGCATCCGTGAACTGCCTCGGCCTCCATGGCAGCCGGGGAAAGGGAACAGGCTCAGGAGGGTGACTTGCTCAGGGCCACCCAGCCAGTCGGGTGCAGATCCAGGTGTGGAGCCATCAAGAGCTCAGGCTCCTAAGCATCACTTTCCACACGAAACAAAAAGACCCCCGCCCCCCATTTAAGGGACAGTCACACAGGCACCGAGAAACACTAAGCTTTAGTCCTTGGCCTCGGTTCGGAAGCTCAGCCCTCCAACAGGAAGCGTGAACTCAGTGTTTTCTCGATCACACTCTTGCCCCCGGGACCCTCTGGCTTCCGCTTTGACCTTGAGGGCTTCTGCAGACTCACCTTTGGGGCAGGGGTTAACAGAGGCCAGGACTGCTGAGGGCGGCCCGCGGCGGTGGGTGGCAGGATGGCGGCACCGCCGGGCCTGGAGGCGTTCTTGCGGCCTGGCACGGGGTTTGCCGGGAGCGCCTTCTGAGGTGGCCGAGGCCTGGAGATATCCTGGGGAGAAAGCCACAAGCCTCACTCACAGCCCGAGGGGCCTGCTCAAAAGAAAACCTTCCCGTTACACGGAGCAGAGTCAGCTGTAAGGGGCATGCTCTCCTGTGCGGAGCCACGGAAGAAGCTGCCTGCAGCTGTGTGTTAACGCTCAGGAAAAAGCCTGGAGAGAGAGCAAGTCGGCGGCACCTACGAACACGAGAAAGACCCATTCTCCGACCGAGCCCTTCCACGTCGCGTGACTCAGGTGAGAGAGCCACCTGCACAGGTGCACAAAAGTGAGATGACGAGGACGGTCCTTGCAGCACATACGTGACAGCAAAAGAAACCATAAATGACCATAATTTCCATCGGCAGACAAATGACTACATTTATACAGTGACGTATACAGTGACACAGGATGCAGCATTTAAAAGGAATGAAGAAGGCTGATATGTGCTAATGTGGACAGATGACCAAGAGTCACTGAGAGCTGACCTACTAGTATAAGCTACAGAGGCAAATTCACGTAAACTCTGCCACCACGGCCTCTCACCCATCCCCGGGGTAAATACAACTGTACGGAAGAAAGCCAGGAAGGACACAGACCACGCTGATAACTGAGGTTAGGGATGGTGTGTGAGCGCGGAGGGCGTTCACCCAGGAGAACATGTAATTTTTTCCGCAAGAGCATATATGTGTACCATTTGTGCAAATAAAAATAAAGTGGAAAAATGACTGGTTGACTATGGGGGGCACAATGAACAGGAATTCTTTCCTCTCTGCTTTTATGTTAGCTTCATGTTTTATCACCTTCTCAATAAGGCCGTCCCAGACCATCTTATTTAAAATTAACACCCTGCCCCTGGTGCCCCACCCCCCTGCTCAGTGCCTTGGGGTGAGGCTGACACCATCTTCATTCAACAAGCCTCCAGTGTGGGGGTCACAGTGTGGGGGTCACAGGGACAGCTGTCTCATCAGACTGCTCCCTCCGTCTCTCCTCCCGCACCTCTGTACTCCCTCCACACCCTGTCGCTTGCCTTGCTTTCTCCCTTCTTGCTCCCTTTCCCTCCTGCACCCTCTCTGTTAGAGGCTGAACTGTGCCCCTTCAAATCCATATGTTGCAGCCCTAACCCCCAGTACCTCAGAATAGAACTGTCTTTGGAGAGAGGGCCTTTAAAGGGGTGATTAAGTTAAAAACGAGGCCCTGATTCAATCCCCCGGGTGTCCTCAGCAGAGGCCATCGGACACAGGGATACTGGGGCACACATGCATGAAGGAAGGACGTATGAGGACATGGGAGAAGCCAAGGAGAGAGGCCGAAGATGAAACCAAATCTACTGACACCTGAATCATGGACTTGTAGCCTCTAGACCAGCCGTGGGCAAACTACGTTTGAAATGAATAAAACTAAAAAAAAAAAAAAGACCGTACCCTTTTATGTAATGATGTTTACTTTGAATTTATATTAGTTCACACAAACACTCCATCCATGCTTTTGTTCCGGCCCTCTGGTCCAGTGTAAGAACCCATTGTGGCCCTCGAGTCAAAAAGTTTGCCCACGGCTGCTCTAGACTGTGAGAAAGTAGATTCCTGTTGTTCAGGCCACTGGCCTGTGATGTTTGCTATGGCTGCCCAAGCAGACTCATGCGCTCTCATCTCCTCCCCTCCCCTCTCTGCCAGGCTTTCCCCTCCCTCCCTGTCCACACAGCTTCTCCCACCCGTTTCAGCTTATCAGAGAACCAAACCGGTGCTCTGATCTCTGCCAAACGGTGACACTGCCTGTGCCCATGGGCCCCCTGAGACCTGGTGCCAACACCAGTCCAGGTTCAGAGACAGGCTGGGTCCCCGTGACGCCCTCTGGACTGTGCCCAAGAAAAGCAGTCCCAGGAGGAAAATAAGCAAATCTCCACGGTGGGGTCACACCCAAAATACAGTTTGGCTCGGAAGGCCGGCCACCGCCCTGGAAACATCTGGGTCTGCCTGCGGGAACTTCTGCCAGGAGGTACAGTTGCAGCCGCAGAGCACAGGCGCTGGGTAAACAGGCAGCGGGCGGGGCGGCTCGGCTTCCGAAGGGCACCCCTGGGAGTAGAGCCCAGGCCCACTTCACCCCCCACAGCCTCCTGCCCCCGACCGACCCCCATGAGCCAGGCGTCACAGCACACCCCTCCTCGGGCTTCCTGACTAGTGGACGGCACCCATAGGTACAATTTGGTGGGGTAATTACAAAGGTGAGGGAAGTCTGGGGCTGCCACATTCAGGTTTCCGGGGTCAGAGGAGGCTTCTTAGGAGAGGTGGCATCTGAAGGGAGACCTGAGGATGAAGAGGTGCTGGGCATTCAGCAGAGGAAACAGCCTTTGCAAAGACCTAGAGAAGGGAAGACGACGGCAGGGAACTGGGAGAAGTAACTTTGGGGTGGAAGGTGGGTGGGTAGTGACTTGTCATAAAATAGGCCACCCAGGGAGGAACTCCTCCGTGGTTTAGGGGCTGCCTGGGAGCATATTTCCCCAGACTCTTCACTCTGACCCTGTAGTTACCAAAATGCAGAAAAGGCAGTCAGCTCAGACTTAGTGAGCTCCCCCTTCCCAGCCTCAGTCACCCTCCATGGCCAGAGGACTTAAAAGCAATGTCCCCAGCTTTTTGCTGAGCATCCACTTACCTGGGAGACGATGCAATGTGGTGCGGGGGGCATTGGCCGGCTTGGGGGCGGCCTCCGGGCTGACTCCTTCCGCTCTACTTGGGGTCCAGCCCCAGGGGGGTTCCTAGGAGTCCTGAGGAGGTGTGCTGGCAATGGCACAGATGGGGAGCTGCCCTGCAGATAGTCCGGAGGGGGCACAGGAGGCTTCCGTGGGGGTTCAGGGGTGTTAATCACCTGTATGGATAAGACAAGGAACGTCTAAGACAATGGTTCTCAACCTGTGGGTCGCGACCCCTTTCACAGGGGTCGCCTAAGACCATCAGAAAACACATATATAATTACATATTGTTTTTGTGATTAATCACTATGCTTTAATTATGTTCAATTTGTAACAATGAAAATACATCCTGCATATCAGATATTTATATTACGATTCATAACAGTAGCAAAATTACAGTTATGAAGTAGCAACGAAAATAATTTTATGGTTGGGGGTCACCACAACATGAGGAACTGTATTAAAGGGTTGCGGCATTAGGAAGTTTGAGAACCACTGGTCTAAAACAAAGGAACTCTTAATGCACTTAAAAACTCAGGGAGCCCTTGTGAGATGACCAGAGGCTGAGGGAGAACTGGGTGACTTCTTAAATCCCTGGGATCCCAGAGGCCAGATGTAACCTTTCAAGTCACTAGGGGTTTTTATTATCAATTTCATAAACCACAGAGGCTATTAGGAAAACCCAGCAGGGTCCCGATGGTGAAGGAAAAGTAGCGAAGTTCAAGGTGCAAAGTCCTTACCTTTCGCTTGCCCTGGGGGGTCTGCAACTTGAATGTTGGGTTGGCATGTCCAGTTCCACTGTTCTGAGACACCCTGAAGGGACAACTGGTAACAAGGATTGGGGGGAGAAGAAATGGGAGTGATTATCGAGGGTCAGTGCCTGAGTTCCCTCTCACCCGGGCACAGCCAGTAAACAGCTAAATCCTCCCCAAAGTCTGCTCTGGAGGAAGTGGGATTGGTCCCCTGAACCCCAGCTCCCTAGGTATAAAGATGTGTGGCCAATGGAGACCTCCCTGGGAAAAAGAGTTGGCCTTATTCAAACCAGAGTTTTCCTCAGCACCTTATTTTCACCCATTTAAGACCTTTCTCCTGCACGGAGATTCAAGGGTGTCATCAACCACCAAGTAATTCCCCTTAGGGCATCGATTCAGAGGGATCAGGGCTTTAAAATCCCCTGCAGGACATGTGTAATATAATACGGGACCCAGAGACTAGACATCTTCAACATCCCAAGGGATGAATTGCTTAAAGAAAACTTAGTGTTTGTCTTGAGTTGATGCCCAGCCACCCCTGTGAGTGTCCTGGGCTCGTCATTCGTTCTCTGTTGCCTCGGTTTCCTGCTCTTTAAAATGGGATGGAAATAAAGGGTGGAAAATAGAGTTCTTCAACCTTAACTGATTGGGGGCATTCTGCTGAGAAGGGTTCTGAGTAATGACCAGACTCCGCAGAGAATAGGTAGAGTAAGGTCGACGAGCACTGTCAGCGTGGTCCTGGAGCATGGCCGAGGGAAGAGGGTGGCATGCACCTTGCATTGACCTTCCCTGAATTAGACCCACCACCACAGAAAGCTCAACGATCCACAAGGGACCCCAAGGCCTTCGTGGCACCCCGTCATACCTGAACTGTTGCCTCAACTTGGAGGGAAGGGCAAAGGCCTTGAGCTGGCCCAGCCTGCTGTCCTGCTTGCAGCAGTAGTACATCAGCACGAGCACCGCCAGCACGAAGAGGGCCGAGAACACGCCGGCCAGCACGGGACCTACGCCTGCAGGACAGAGCCCGGTGAGAGATGCAGATGCTGCCTGGGCCACCGCAGTGGGTTCCAAACAACAGATCCTGGTTCTTCCTCAGATATTTGATGTGCAGTGAATGTGTATTACTTAATTTAAATACTATCATAAAGACATATTTTAAAAAGCTTGGAAGCCAAAGGGCTGGAATCTCTGAGATTTCCAGGAAAACACTGTACATTTTTCTGCGTGTCTGGTTCTCCATTGTAAGCTTTGTTTCATCCAAGGGAATCTAAAGCACTAGAATGTGCCCCAGGTTCCTGATTATTTTTAAGTGGCTGATCAGGACTGGTTGCCACCCACCCCCAAGAGGATGAGATCAGTTAATCTACGGTCTGTCTTAATCTCCCTTTCTCTCTAAGAGGACAGAAGAGCAACTGAGCTGAGCCCCACAATGGGCTCAGGCCCTCTTTTTCTTGTTCCCTCATCTACAAAATCAGGATAATAAAGCTGTTGCATCATCCCTTTGCAACATGCCACCTGCCCCCATGGTGCCAACATCTCCTCACAAAGGTGGGCAAGCCAGGCACTCACCCTCGGGGGGCATGGGCCCGCTGTCGATGCTGCCTCCAAAGCCAGGCGTGTTGCAGTAGGGTGGGGCCCAGCCTGGGTTGCAGTGGCAGTTCTGGTTGTTGTTGCAGACCTGGAGCGAGGGCCAGGCAGAGGCGTCAGCACCCTGGAGAGCTCCCACCTCCCACAGGGCCGGTAGCCGGGACACTAGCGAGGAGCCCCAGAACCCTGGGCACACGTACCCCATGGTCATTGCACTTCTTCCCACAGCCTTCGGTTTCAAAGAAGGAGGTGTTCCTGCACTCCCCCTCGAAGCAAATCTGCAGTGAGGAGGAGACCGAACCGTCAGCACAAGCAAAGAGACACTGCTCCACAATCAGAAGACTGGGGCTTTGCACCTAAGACCTATGGGGCTCAGAAAGGCAGCCCGCTTCAGGCTATGCTTTACAGTAAAAATTAAAAAACCAAAAAAAGCCAGGGCTGGATAGCATTTAACTAAATTCCACTTTTACTTTTGTGATTAGCGAGAAAACAACAAATATTATATTGTTAAAACAATAATATAAATATGTAATAATATAATAAATATGCGTTATTACACCCTGTATTATTATATGTTGGTATATGTTAGTTTCTTAATTGTATGCTAATAGGCACTAATTTTAATATTAAATTTAAAAATAATGATGATGGTGGCAGCAGTCTACTCTGTGCCAGGTGCTATACAAAGATGCGTTCTATGTTTTTTAAAAATAATTTTGTTCTCAGAGTTAACTCTGCGATGGTGCCACTATTCCCCCAGGCTTCCCTGACTCCTGGTCTTAACTCACATTAATGATGAGGACAAAGGTGATGAGGACAGAAGCTAGCCTGTGGAAGCGCAGTCATGTTGGGCCGGCTGGGATTTGAGCTCAGGCATCCTCCCTCCCGAGTTCACGCTCCTCAGTCACTGCCCTCCTGCAGCCCAAACCCTGAGTGAAGCTGGAGGAAGAGACTCACATGGTTGTAGCCACACTTGGTCCCCGTCAGCACCAGGCCTGGGTCCAGCATGTCATTCTCCTCCTCGGCACTTTGGTAGACGTGGATGCCCCGACACTGGACTTCCCGCCCGTTTATGGTGATGGTGGTGTCGATGGCCACGGCGTTGTACTCCAGGGGCCGGGACTGAGAAGCCTGACACTGGATCTTCCCACACTTGGCATCCCTGGGCCCAGGAGAGAAGGAGGTGGAATCAGAGGCTGGGAAAGAGCTGGGCACAGAAGAGCTTAGTTTTTCTTGACCAGGACAGCAGGCTTGCAAGCCTGGGGAAAGGGCAAAGGAGCAACGGGCATGCTCGAGGGACCCACCAGGAGAGACCCCACGTGGGCGTAGACAAAGGGAAAGAAACAGGATCCTTGTCCCCAAGCAGATCCAGGCCGGAGCGCTGGCCTTAGGAAGTCCCCTTTCCTGCCAGGACAACGGCCGGAACTGAGCAACCTGCCTGTATGGTCCTTGCACCCCATGCACCCAGATGCTGCCACCACATCATCATCCTCTCTCATCTGGACACCAGGAAACGGATCTTTCTGCCTCCAGTCTTGCCCCATTAGAATCTAATTTCTAAATTGCTCTCAAGCCAAAGTCCACGCTCTCTCAGCCATGTCTTTAAGGAATTTATGATCTGGTCTCCAACCATCCAGTCTCATTTCTCAGAAGCCCCTTCTCCATTACACCTCAACATTATACTTTATATCAAATTATTAGTTCTACTGACCACTGATTTTTCTCTGCCTGGGACACTCTTCCCAGGGACCAGCACCATTCCCCACCCTACTCAACGAGATCATTTGTCCAGATCTCCACTTAGGCATAACTGCTGTTGGGAAATGATCTACACCCACTAAGATCATGTCCATTATCATGCTACATTGTTAATTAAAAGTCCCATGTACTCAGCAGAGTGTCTGGCACACGGTACACCCTCCACAGAGAGTGGATAGGTGAACAGATGGATGGGTGGCTGAAATGAATGAATACATGAATGAGTGAGTGACTGAGTGAATGAATGATGGGTTATTCAGATGAGGGTGTAATCAGCACCCTGCAGCAATGACCCAAGAAGGCTGATGGCCTGCCCTACTGCAAGAAAGTCCTGAACGGAAGTCTGATCGGCTTTCTAGGAAGCATTGCCATCGCACCCTCCCCCGGACTTCCTCAGGCTGAATGGGGCATTGTTCAACAGCCGCCCAGCTCCGGGGCTGCCAAGCTGCTGAGCCGGCAGGAGGGAGGAGTGAGGAGGACACAGAAGGAATTGCTTCGTGACCCTGCATCCCACGGGGTCTGCCCAGCGGTCATTACCTGATGCTGCACTTCTTGTGTTTCCCATTCATGTCCTTCCCACAGTTCCCATAGGTGTCCCCTGCCACATTCACCCTCTCGAAGCAGAGGTCGTGAGCAAGCCGGGCACCTGAGTGGGCAAGAAACATCCGTCAGTACCCTAGCCAGCTTGAGGAGAAGTCAGAAGCCCCCAGTGAGCAAAACCGGTCCTTGGTAAAGGGTCAAGGTGAAGAAAGCTTTTGGGGAGAGAATGTTTTCTTCCTTTTCTCCAATTAGGTTACTCCATTCCTACTCATAGCAAAAGCTTTTATATCAGCTCTTTATACCTTACCGAGGTTTTGTGTCTACCTGTGGGTTTGTATGTTAAACCTTTTTCTCTCTAGTAAAGAAACCCTGTCCTTTTAGGGATTTTTAAAAAGTGATACACGAGCAAATGTTTAAAGAAATAAAGTATGTCTTGGGAATTTTCTTGGGACTAGCCATTCCAATTCTTACTTCCCTACACCCTGGATAAGTAATCACAATTAATGATGTATCTTCTATAGAGAACTATGTTAACTTCTAGATCAGTGGTTCTCAACCTGTGGGTCGCGACCCCTTTGGAGGTCGAACGACCCTTTCACAGGGGTCACCTAAGACCATCCTGCATATCAGATATTTACATTACGATTCATAATAGTAGCAACATTACAGTTATGAAGTAGCAATGAAAATAATTTTATGGTCGGGTCACAACATGAGGAACTGTATTTAAAGGGCCAGAAGGTTGAGAACCACTGTTCTAGATACAATTCTTGTGTATCTTTTGGAGACAATTTATCTCATCAAGAATGACAGCCTATTCTATTCGCCGTCCTGCCTCTTGCACTGTTCTCTCAATTCACTGTGGGAGATTTTATTCAGTAGACACTGAGCTGCTGTTTTTATTCAGCTGCACCGTGTTCCACTGTATGGATGTACCAGAATTAATTTAATTGGCCCCTATGAAGGATGTATAGGCTGTTATTGCTAGAAAGAAGAATGCTGCAACCATTATCCTTGTAAGCTTATCTTCACATACATGTTCAAGTACAGTGGACGATACATGCCTAAGCAGTAGAATGGATGGGCCCGATGACTAGTGCATTTAAAATGTTCACATCTCCAAATCGCTCTCCACAGGGGCTGTACCTATCTGTGGCCCCCTCACTCTCCACATCTATATTATCATTGCCCTTGTGGTCGTTAGAGTATCACTGTTATTACTACTACATTACATTAACTCTTACGTCGCTGCCAATCTGATGCATGCACAAGCCCACCTTACAGTAGTTAGCATTTGCCTTCACTTCATATGAGTGCGGGTAAGCATCTTCCTGTTCTGTCTCCATCCTCTGCCCATTTGTCTTTTGGATGATTCTTACCCATTTACTCGCTCTGAGAACTGACAGCATCGAGGAACTGGGAGGAACACACTGTCTCTCCCTAAAAGTCTACCCTGACCCGAGGGCAGCACCTGGAGATGCTGCGTTGAAGCCAAGATTCCGCGCTCAGCAGAGGTGGGCGGGACGAGGGCTGACCCCGCCCACTTACCGGGACCCCACAGCTGCTCGCACTGGGCCTGGTAGGTGAGGCACATGCCGTTGTAGCAGTAGGCCTGGCCGCCCTCGCAGGAGGTGCCGTCCATCTGGTAGAAGTTGGTGGGACAGTGGGGAGACTTGCCCGTGCAGAACTCTGGGAGGTCGCACTGCCGGGCCTGTGGGCGGCACAGCGTGCCAGGGGCCACCAGCTGGGCGAGGAAAAGAGGGGAAGACATCAGTCTCCCTCCAGCCTCCCAGAGAGGCCCGTGAGCATCACTGTGTGGAACGGAATTCCCATTCCCATTATTTCACAGGCCCTCAGTAGTTCAAACCATCATCACCCTCTAATGTGAACAGTGACTTAGAGTTTTCCAGGCGTTTTCCCAAAGGTAACTCACTTCCTCTCCAGAGGAGGTCGGCCAGAGATCATATTCATGCAACAACTTACAGCTGACTAAATACTTCAGTAATAATGACTACTTTTATGGAGCTCCCGCTTAGGTGCCCAGTACAACTATTATTTCATTTAGTTTTCATGACAGTTTTATGTGATATAATTATCCCTATTTTACAGATTATGAAACCTGAGGCCGAAGAGGCTAAGCAATGTATCCAAAGCCTTATGGTGAATAAATGGCAAAAGAATCAGGCCCACTAATATACACACACACACACACACACACAGCACACACATATTATAAACTCACATAAGCAAATATATAGACCCATTTACACAAATGCATCTAAATTATACATATGCACATTTCCCCCGAACACCTACATGTATACTCACATGTGCTCATTATGTGTTCAAGGGGGTCCAGGCTCCATGCTTCTGAAACTTTGAGGCCCTCCCTCCCCCCAGAAGGAGGCTGTGGCCTGTCCATCACCCCACAGTGGTTCTGTTAGGTCAGGGAAAGGGCCACTCACCTTACAGCGGTGACAGCAGGAGCCGTGGGCACACTCCGCCCCTTCCCTCAGGGTGCAATTAGAGGCATTGCAGCAGGGATTGTCACATTCCTGGGGAGACAGTGGGAGTGGGCATGAGCCTCCGGGGCAGCAGGACAGGGAGACAGAGTTTGGGAGAGGTCAGGGCCTTCACCTGCCTCTCCCATCTCCCCAACCCTGCCCGCATGCCCGGAGCCTGGCTCCCTAGGAAGCCTTTATAAAAAAATCACTTTATAGCTTAATCGCTAAGGTAATGTATATTGATCCTAGGGGTGGGGGAATATATTTGTTTATATTTATATTTAATACACACACACACACACACAATCATCAGCTCAGACACAACTACATTTTGAGTGTGGATATTTTCCCAGGCATTTTCCTATACACATACACTTATTTTATAAAATCAAAGTATCCACACTGCTTTTTAACACACTGTAATAGGCACACACCTCCTTATAATCATGTATCCTTCCAAAACCTGATTTTCAGAATAGCATCCCACTATATGGAAATTCTGTGATTTTTTTCTCATCCCCAATATAACACCCCAAGACTCTGTCTTCTGTGCTTTTCTACACTGCCCTCCCTGCCCCCCCCGTCCCCCCACCCCCGGGTCTTCCTATCCCACAAAAAGAGGCCATCAGGAGCCAGGGCATCCTGCAACAACCTTGCACACAGTTTACGTCAGCCCCTGGCCTGCTTCCTCAGACTTCTCTCACCATCTGCTGCTCTTCCTCAAGCCTCGCCAGCCCGGGCCTTTCCGGGACAGGTCTCTAGGGCTTCCACGCTCTCCTCGCTTCCTTCCTGCCCTACTGCTCCCCATTTGCTGACAGCAAGAGATTTAAAAGGATGACGAGATGGCCAGTGGCTGTGAGTGTCCTTATAACACTCCAACTAGAGTCACAGGCCTGGCCACAAACATTTCTTGACAATGTGCTGGTCTCCGTGCATAGGACCATCACAGCCTGTAAGGCAAGACCATTCCCATTTCACAGGCGGGGAAACTGGGGCTGAAACAAGTCGAGGCGCACACACCTGGCAAGTGTTGGAGCAGAATTCAAGCCATGTCTACCTGGGGCCCACTTCATGCTTATTAACCATATCATAAACATAACTGTCCAGGTCAAGCATATTGAAGACACCACTGCCTGACTATAGATGCCCACCCATCTTTCCCAAGAGAGGGAACTAGAACACTTCCCTTCCATTCATCCCTCACCACCCTGGGCTCCGGGCAGACCCCTGTTCCCGCCCTTCTAACATATCATATCTCTTCCCACCTCTAGGCACAGTGTGTCTTCTCTCCTTGTGCTCCTCACTCACTCCTCATAGCCTTTGATATGGGGGTCAGAGGTCACACCCACACTCAGGAGGGCAGCTCCCCTTATACTACAAATACTCACAGCATCTTGTCATTGGCCCTCCTAGCGTTTACCATGGATTGTATTTAGATACCTTTGCAGCTATTTGGTCAAAGTGTGTTTCCCCTGCTGTACTATATGCTCCACACAGACAGAGACCACGTCTATTTTTGCTATATTTACCCTAGCCCTAGCATCAGCATAGTACCCCCCACTTAGTAAAAAGCTGTAGAATCAGCAGCTGCTTCAAATATAAGCTAACTGGCTGAGCCCACTCAGGGGTGTTCCTCAACCACACCTCCTTTCTGAAGCGTCTGGACTGACTGTTCTGAACTATGTCTGGTCCTATCCTATATAATAAAAGGCTAATATGCAAACTGTCCCCTCAACCGGGAATTTGATGGGGAGTTTGACCAGGGGGCGGGGCCAGCTGGCCAACGTCCAGTGTCCCCTCCCCCTGGCCGCCCGGCCCAATCGGACCTGATTGGGGCAGGCCGGCGGACCCCAACTGTGCACAAATTTGTGCACCGGGTCTCCAGTTTATTATAATATTTACATGCTGACAGTGAAAAAAAAATCAAGCCATAGAGAAGGTTATAAAATCAAATACTTTTCCCGCATAAACAGACTCGAAATCTCACTACCATAGCTGTTTCTCATGTTTTCTCCCCCAAATTGTTTTCATTTGTTAATGTACATATTTCCATCTTTCAAAAAATAGAGATGAAACTACCCAGTTCTGCTTTTTGCAGAACCACTTGCGTCCGCTAAAGTGACACAGCTATGCTGTATGCCTGCCACTCATTTTGAAGATCAAAACAGCTTGCTCCTTCTTCCTCCTGGGGGCCCTTTCAGACCTGACTGAGCTTTCTACTTCCCCTTTCCGCCATGTCGTCTCCAGGCTACGCAGCACAGCTTATTACTTTCAGCATTCTCCAAAGGCCCAAGGTCAAGTTCAGATATCCGGCTGGGTGGCCCCCAGAATAAATTTGGTGCAGCTGGAAGGCCAAGAAGTGCATCTGTCACTGCACTGGTGTGGACTGTGGTTTGTGGTGAGATCAGACACTCACAGGAAGAACTCCACCCAAACTTGGACACCAACAGGGCCAGGCTCAAACTGGGAGTCTGCAGAGGTGGTCCACAGTGAAGGCTGACCCTCCACGTCTTATTTGTGATGTCACAGGAAATGTGCATGAGTAAGACATTTTTCAATTGCATCCTCTTTGACCTTGAGATTTGAAATGAACGCAAACTCTTTCTCTCCTGCCTGTGCTGCCATGACACCTTACCTCTTCCTCCCCACAGTCACACTCTTCCCCTTCTTCCAGGTACCCATTTCCGCATCTCCGGCCTCCGTACAGCATCTTGATGTCTGGCATGTTCGAGAGACACATCCCACCACCTGACTGCAAATACCTTTCCAGCTCCCTCCTGTTGCATCCATTGAACACTTTGGGAAAAGGATGCCTAGAAGAGAATGAGCTGGAGTCAGTTGGGAGTCTGCACATCAAGCAGCCGGGACAGCTGTCAATCCTTCTGCCCATTGGGCTGATGGACTCAGACCCCCGCTAGTCCCATGCACATACCTCTTGCCCTTTTAGAACTTCAGTGATATATTAACTTACAATTCTAAGAATGAAGAAATACTAACCACCCATCATATTTCCCCCTCCTTCTGCCCAGAGGAAGTCTCTGAGAATCAGAGGCAGCAATTTCTGCCCTTTGCATGAAGCGGTTGCAATAAAGAAAGGGATGCGAGTGTTACAACAGGTCTCCAGAGCCAGAGAGCTGAATAAAATACCAGCCAACCCAAACGTTTTCTGAAGCTGATATCAGATAGAGATTTTCTTGGGACTGAGGACCAGGCCAAAAAAAGGCCAAGACCATGGGTTTAATTTTTGGTTGGGCCAGCAATCTGCTCTCTGTACTAAGGATTCAGGCAGTGCTCCAAATTCAACCAGCCAACTCGCAAAGGCACATTCTTTATCACAAGGGTATGAAAGGGCCTGGGGCCCACTGCTGGGAAAAAGAATTAAAAGTCATTCACTCCCTGGTAGCAGGTCAGTACTACCATTTGGGTCTATAAAAGAAGTCATCCTGATCCCAAGTCTCTAAGCCAACTACAGGTTAGACGCTAGAGGGTCTTCCTCAGTTATCAGATATGCCACACGGAACTTGTTACTAACTGTTAAACTACTGAAATTGCTAACTAGGTTAAAAACAAACTGGAGCAGTAACTAATATAACTCTCAGCTGCTTGTCTACGAATGTGCTCTTTAGATTGGGGGAGAAAGAGGTGGACTTAACCAGGAGCTCATGGGATGTGAGCATGGCCCATGGCCTTGCATCCTGCATGGCAACACCCTCCTCTGTGTGTCACAGCAGAGAAGGGATGGGAAAGGCACTGGCCCCGGGGGCTCCAATGTGCTCCTGGAGACACTGACACCATTTCTTTAAGAAGCATAAGCAGGTCCTAATGGTTTGGGGTGGGAGAACACAGGCTTCCACCAGGAGGCCTTCCAAAGGGAGAACCCAATGCTCTCTGCTGAGTGAGTCCAGACACTATCGGCCTCTGAATAAACTCCAGAATTCTCTTTAAAGGCTCTGGGTTTAAAACCGTCACAGCTACAGGGAGATGGGGCTGCCTTGCCCTTGTTCCGGTAAACGCAGCCTGTAAATCCCCTGTGGGCTCGCTGTGGGGTGTACAGATGCTCCTCTTTCTTGCCCTTGTTCTGGAGCCTACATCAGCCCTGTCAATCAAGCCTGGGAGGTGAGAGCACGCATCAAACCCCCTTGGGGTGGAGGGACTAAGAATTGGGACTGTTAGCAAAATGGATCCTCATCAAAAATTTCTGAAAAGAAAAGGACACAGGTCGTCGGGTGAATTTTGCAGCCGAAGACCTAGGACAGCACACCTCCTGCTAGACACCTGGTGCTCCCTGCATGCATTTGCTTCCTTTGTCCTCTTCCCACTTCTTTGCTGTCAAAATCACATTTCTCTCCAAGGTCTAACAGAGGCTCCCTTGCTCTGCCCTCTGCCCTGCCCTCCCCTTCCTATGACTCACCCGGTGGCGGCTGCCATGATGCACCCACCGTCAGCTGCGCTGGCGTGGCAGCAACCTTTCAGATCATGGGTCATGCCAAAGTTGTGGCCCATCTCATGGGCCATGGTGGCAGCCACGCCAATGGAATTCTCAGAGTGGTCCTGCTCAGGGAGAGAGTGCAGGTCAGGAAGACAGCCCCCGACCCCAACCCTGCCTTTCCTTTGGCCAAGCCTGGCAGCTTGATTAAAAACCTGTGCTTTTAACTACGTGCTGCACTGCCAATCCTAAGGGCTGGATAAAGGATGAGCAGACAGATGCTAGCAGGCTCCTTGATATCCACTTCATAGGTCAGAAATGAACAAAGTCATTTAATAAGTAGTCACCAAGTGAGAGAGAATTTCTGAAGAAGGTAGGAAGTTCCTAATCATGACTTTGAGACAGGCTCTTGTTTCATAATGATGTACATAACATAAAACCTAGAACTAAAAAAACCTCCATCTGTTGTCTTACTACTCCCCTGGTTTGGAATATATGAAAGACCTAGCGATGTATTAATATGACTGCTTCCGCGTTTTCCTGGGCTTGACAACTGGGGATAAACTACAACCCATGAAAATCCACCCCTGGTATCTCCATCTCTGATCACTGACTGACTTCCTTTTAAACAACTGCTCGAAGCTTTTCTTTTTTCTGCAATACTGAGTATAAAATTGTGGGTTTTGGGGGGTTTTTTTGTTTGTTTGTTTGTTTTTATATATATTTTTTTCTTGATTTCAGAGAGGAAGGGAGAGGGAGAGACAGAAATACCAATGATGAGAGAATCACTCATCAGCTGCCCCCCGCATGCCCCCAACCTATTGTTTTTGACGAGATGACCTCCTGTCCTGTGAGGCAGTCTTCTGCCTTCTGCCACCCGATTCGATGTAGCAGCTGAGACTCACCATGTTCACGCCTCCAGACTGGTACACGGAGCACATGACGTTGAGGGGGGCCAGGCCGATGGTGACGCCCTGGAAACGCACGCCTCTGCAGAATGGAAGGAGAGGGTGACTAGGGAAGGGATTGAGTGGGCTGTTTCGACGTGCCCATGCAGGTGGCCGTCATGGTGTCCCCTGGCCCCTCTGACACACCCAGATCATTCCCAAGGGGCGAGGCCCTGGTATTCCAGGCCAGCTGGACCGAGTCCAGGCAGCCAGGACTCTCATTTCCTCTCACCTACCCTCTCACTGCTCTAAAAAAACAGAAAGAGAGAGTGAAAGGTCCCTTTGTCCCACATATGCCCACAGCCCCGATCCCTGGAAGGAAATGGGCAGGGCTTGCACAGTTGCATCCCGTCCCTGCTGCACAGGAAAAGGTCACAGGGAGGGGTGAGGTGAGGGAAGAATGGCACAGGGGCTGATGCTGAAGTGAATCATGCCCACTTCCTCCAGCTGCAGGGTCGCATGCCACATCCTGGCTTTGGGGTATGTGCCTGGGGGTAGGTGGGGGGAATGTGGGGTAGCAGCTGCCAGAGGGCTGATGCTTCATTCCCTCACCGCCCGGGGCCAAGGAAACAGATGTGTCCCATCGGAAGCCTTGCAGAGTGCAGCAGGGTGCCAGAATGACCCGTTTCTGCCTCTGTTTCACAACTGTGATCCTAATCTGCCAACAGCCAAACTCCATTCCCCCAGTTTAATCCATCCCTCCCCCAGGGCAGGGGCCAAGGAGTAACTAAAACCCAGTGGTTTCATGCATGCCACAAAACGTAATTTGTTTAAATAAGCTTTTTGTGGAAAACTTCTAAATGACTTCTAATAACTTCTAAATAACTCGTGGCTTAAAAAGAAAACAAACTGAAGTGACAATTAGCAAGGACACTGGAGCGTTATATTTTAAAACCAATGGGACATACGAGGCCTTCTAAATGAGTAAACAAAGGTTTAAATGACTGTTGATTCAAAAAGGTATTTAAGCATCAGGAAGGCAGTGACTTACTATGTATGGGACTTCTGTTGTAACTGTCTCAGAATACCTTTGGAAGTCAACCCTAATAAACACCAGACAATCACCCCCGGGGACTGTCACATGCCAACATGACCCCCATCCACGTCTTCTCGTTTTCCCCCTGGGATGGAAGAAATTCCAACACAATCCTCACCCCACCCCCTTCCGGGTCTCCCTCTGACTGAGCACACAGTTCCTGTACCATCTGCCACTTGGACCGCCTTGGGCAGTCAGCCCTCAGCCCCTCAGAACGAAGTGAAGGACAACCCAGGGAGCCCTCGCCCTCCTCCCGGGCCCGGGCCTGCTTCAAAGCCCCAAGATGAAGATGAGCCCCTTACAAAGTCTGTTTCAAAACTGCCCGTGACCACGAGTCAGTCAGTCACTTCCCCAAACACTCCCAGTTGTTTCAGACGCTCAACTGAATATGGGTCGGTCTAATTTTCTCATCTGGATTGTAAGTACTTCTTGGGACTGGTCTGCCTCTTTTTAAATCTTTTCCACCGTGTGCTAGGTACAGAGCACATGTCTGAGAAATGCCCGATTCTGTGCAACCGACACTCAGCACCAGGAAACGAAGGGGCAGCCAGCACAGCACTGCGGGCAGGGGCTCTGCGGCCAAGGCAAAGGCAAGGCATATGGGGACAGGCTACTTACGTGATTAACTGTGCATTGTCGTGCTTCTTCCGAAAGACCAGCTTGCGCCTCCAACGAAGAAATGACCAGAGGGTGGTATAGGGGTTCGTCGAAATTTCACACTGATCCCCATGAGTCCATACTTCCAAGCCCACGAGAGCAATCCGGATGTTGTAGGGTCGGTAAAACTGTCGGGTGAAAGAGAAAAGCTACAGCATCACCTTCATCTGCCAATGCTAGGGAGGAGCTGAAACATCTCAGGTGGCTAAACAGCATGCCACTGGATGGACGCACCCAATTGTATATGGACATTTCATGGTCAGATGTCTCCACTCGTTTAGGAAGTACATGTGTATATAAGTAGGTAGACATGCTTACTCTCAGAAGTGTCCTTCCCCATCACTGGAGCTGTCCAGCTTTTGTCAAGGATACCATAAACAGGCTACAAGCATTAGGCTGCAAAGGCCCCAGATAACTGTCAGGGTTCCATCCAACCCAAAGATTTGGAAATTCTGTACATGAGACCTGACTCTTGGGACCTTAAGGCTACAGCTCTACCTAACCTTTATGATATACTGTCTCTTTTATGTCGTATACATATAACAGGATGAGAGCTTTCTTTAAAGCTGACTATTGGAAGGTGTGGGTATAAGCAATTCTTTGACTGGCATACCCTAGAGCAGGGGTGGGCAAACTTTTTGACTCGAGGGCCACAATGGGTTCTTAAACTGGACCGGAGGGCCGGAACAAAAGCATGGATGGAGTGTTTGTGTGAACTAATATAAATTCAAAGTAAACATCATTACATAAAAGGGTACGGTCTTTTTTTTCAATAGTTTTATTCATTTCAAATGGGCCGGATCTGGCCAGCTGGCCGTAGTTTGCCCACAGCTGCCCTAGAGGCTACTGAGGCAGTGACTTACCAAAAAGAAAAAAAAAAATTGCATGTAAATCTAGGTCATGTGAGCAAGGAGATACCATTTAATCTAAAATTGGATGACTTGCCTGACTGGTGTGGCTCAGTGGTTGAGCATTGACCTATGAACCACGAGGTCAGGGTTCGATTCCTGGTCAGGGTACATGCCCAGGTTGCAGGCTTGATCCTCAGTGTGGGGCATGCAGGAGACAGCCAATCAATAATTCTCTCTCATCATTGATGTTTCTCTTCCCTCCCTCTCCCTCTATCCCTCTTTCTCTCTCTCTCTCTCTCTCTCTCTGAAATCAATAAAAATGTATTTTAAAAAATAAAAACACTGGATGACTTTGGGCAAGTACTGCCCTGGCTAAACGCAGCAACTGGAGCACTTTCTACGCACTATGTACTGAGGCTTGAAGTTAAATACCTTCCTCGTCTAAACTCTCAGCAGAAAAATGGTGGAGCCAGGATTCGAGCCAAAATGATCAGATCTCAGAGCCTGTATATGGCCCCACGCTGCTTGAGTGTGGGCGGTTCTACATCCACACCATCCACTTGCCTCCAAGACGCTGTGCTGTAAAAGATGGGCTCCAGATTCAGCAAAACATCCGTTGATCTCAACGGAAATTTTGATTTTCCTGTTTTGTGCCAGGCCAATCATTACAGCAAATAAAAGGTTTGGATTCCAATTTGAACTTGCTTTATTCAGGGAGCTTTTTAAGGACTTAAACTTGGCTTTTTTTTTTTTTTTATGGCTAAAGAAAAGCATTTTGGATTGGGTTCATGATTCAGCAAATTAGTGCAGTTCATTCCAGGTTTAGTTCAACAACAGTTCAGTTCAAGCAGCTGGGTCAGCAGCCTCAGGGAAGTGGGCTAGCCTTCCAGCCGGGAATGCCGGGTGTCAGCTGCTGAGGACGGAACCGAGACTGCTCCACGGAAGGGAGCAGCTCTCCTCTCCTCTCATCTTTCATCAGCACCCTCGGTCCTATCACCCAGACCAGCCGGACAGTTCACAAAGGGGAGACCCAGCCAAGCCTGCCACCTGCCGCGTCTGCAGAACAATAGATGTCACGTGGGTGATAACAGAGCCGGCCTCCTGTATACCCCGCAGGGAATCAGGCTTTTCTTGTTTTCCCAGATGTTGAGGGTGTGGGTTGGAGGGCCATTTGGATGTTATTGTTGAGTGAGTGGAGAGCTAGAGGACTTGGACTGCGCTCCTGGAGCCCTTCCTCCCAGGAAATGCCGGTGTTGGACTTTCACCAGTCACTGACCAGGGCCTTCTGGAATTTCCAGAGCCATTTTTGGCATAGACTTTCCCACCTGATGGCATCAGAATGCTACCAAATCTGCTTGTAAATGTCTAGAAAATATTTCAGTTCTCTCCTTTATACTCTAGTGTTTAGGAAAAAATGGTTTCTCCTTTGGACCTGAGACCCATGACTCCCTAGCCGGCCCAGAGTGAAAGCTGCAGGAGTTCTGTGAGTGGCCTGAAATTGTACCATGTTGTTAGAGTCTCACAGAGACCCGTGACCCCAAACATATTAAAACCTACATTTTAAAACGGCTGCTAGCCTATGAAGAGGCTAGATTACCTGTTCTACTACATTTTGCACTATAACAAATGTAAAAAAAATATTTTCGAGACCATGTCCCAGACCAGCCTGTTCTAATAAACGTCAAAGAATTTGGGCATGCCCTAAGAGCATGTTTGAAAGGACTGCCCTAGGAAAGTTAGCCATGGTCTAGCCTGGTCTTTCTGAGACAGGACATCACTTTAGAACCTTTCACAGATAGAGGCTACACAGATTATTCCTGAAACAAGCCACTCCTCAACTTTTAAGATTCTGTCCTGTTCCCTTGCTGACCTAGCTCAATTCTCTCCTCAGGCAGAGAACTCCTGAGTTCCGTGCCTGGAAGGAACCTTAAAGCCTTAAAGAACCTTAACGCATTCTGAAACCAGGCTCCTCCATGTCCTCGGCTCCCTGGGAGCCCCTGCAGGGATGGAGAGAAGGGGTGAGAGGGCAGAGCTCTCTCTAGTCCTCACCCTGCTTCAGCCCGGAGCAGCCCGTTTCATCTGACTTTTATATTGGACGGTTTTGAACTGATCTCAGCCTATTCATAACCAGCGTTATAGAGCGGGACTACCCTTGTGATTCTTACTGTGACTGCAAGACTCCCTTCAGCAATAACCATCAGGAAACTGAGCAGATACAGGTGTATTACTCACAAGACCTGGAAATCACACAGCACACCTGGGGCCACACAGCGAGGTGGGGCGTGGGGGTGGGGGAGGTGAGGGGGGAAGAGTGAGAAAGGGCCTGGGTTCAGCTTTTATTGGGGTGAAGGGTGAGGATCCAGGTTTTTGAGGTCACTCTTTCTTGGTGAATTTAAAACACCGAGTGGGAATTTAAAGCACAGGAAAATAAAAATAAAAACCACACTAGCACCCAAATGGTCTCTTACTAAAATCAATCACGATCTCTAAACCAGAAGAGCCTCAGTGGAGGGAGGGGGCCTGGATCTTCCCCTTCCTGTAGTGGCTGAGAGAGACCACTTTGAAGTGGATGCCTCTTGGTAACGAAGGCCTGGGCACTCAAAGCTTAAGCCAGGCACTTGCGTTACAAACACAAAATAAGCAAACAATGCCAGGCTTATAATACATGGACAGTGGTGTAAGATTTCATTTTAAAAAAGTATGTCACCTGTCTGGCTGATGTGGCTCAGTGGCTGAGTGTCAACCTATGAACCAGGATGTCAGGGGTCCATTCCCGGTCAGGGCACATGCCCAGGTTGCAGGCTCGATCCCCAGGTAGGAAATGTACAGGAGACAGCCAATCAATGATTCTCTCTCATCATTGATGTTTCTCTCTCTCCCTCTCTGAAATCAATAAAAAGTATATATATTTAAACAACCACAAAAAAGGAAGCCACCAGAAAATGAAAAATTCTCCAAAACCCTTGATTTAGGTCAACCCCTCTATTTTATCAATTCCAAACAAAACAAAACTTCAAGCCAAAAAAGATAAGTCACTTGGCTCCGGTCACATAGTTGAGCTTCGAGTTCACCTGCGCCGCTGAGGCACTGCTGTTCCCTCTCAGAGGCTGGCTGGGCCGGCCCGTCCGTTACACACGAGGCAGCTCAGGGGCCATGTGCTCGCCTGTCCTCTGAGTGCTGGCACCGTTCCCACAAAGTACACACCTGGTCTCACCTTATCAACATAATTGGCGATCTCGATGAGCTTGTTTTTGGTGGCTTCCAGATCTCGTCCATTCTTGGTAAACTAAATGGGACAAGCAGAACTAGGTAAGACGCCAGGGCCTCTCGCATAACCCCTCCCATGCCCAGTACTTGTCTCTGAACTAGTTTTTACTTGCTTCCATCTTCTATGAGCAGTCATTTTTACACAGCTGTCCCCCCGCCCCCTCAACACACACAGTGTCAGCTGAGGGAGAACAGAGCTGGATCACATCCATCCTGGTAGCCGCACCGACCAGTGCCCAGCACGGAGTAGGCGCGCCATGGTTGTACAGTGAATTGAATTCTCTTTCTCCAGCCCTTGAAGTCAACCTTGTTCTCCTATTCTCCAAAGGAGAAGGCCTCCCACAAACTCACTGGGCCTTAGAAGAGGGACCGATCTGACCCCTGCCTTGGGTATCATCCAACTTAAAGCCACCAACCCAGGGGTTTCAACAGGGCTCCTTTCATGTGATCGATCAGCAGTGGTCAAACTGTTGCTGATCGCCCGCTCTACACAAGGCACTGGACTCGGCATAGGTGTGAGATCCTGGTCCTAGCCTAGAGGAGCTCCAGTTACAACAGAGAGAGGGCCAGAAATAACAGCAGTGGCAGGTTCTGTATCGAAGGGGCATATAACTGAAATGGACTGAGAAAACATGGACAGAAATCATGGCCACAGGAGGCCACAGGAGTGCTACAAAGCGAGTGCTGGTATCGAGGATCATAAGACCCGGGCTTTGTCTGGCACGCCACTCAGATGGACTGGCAGTGCCTTCTACGGTGAGAAGAATCCTGAGACTGCATGGGGCTTGGCAGGAAAGAGTGCGGTGCCCGATTGGAAATGTCCGCCATGGGTACCAGGAAGAAGGCATTTCATGATGCAGCCTCACATTTATCCTTCCTGCTTCAAAAGGATCGGCCTCTTTCAGCTGCAATGAAGGAAAGCTTCGCCGTGTAAAGATAAAATCTGCCACAAGTGACCTAAATTTGCAAGCGATGGGCATGTCCTGTCTGCTATCATTGTTACACAGAATGTGGGTACCTAGCTCATTTATCTTGTGTACACAACTATATATGCTACTTCAATTCCAAACCTCCACGCCCTTCCTCCACCTCCTTCAGCAAGAATAGCCAAACAAGAAATAAAGGACATCCAGGTAAAACTCTCAAGGATACTGGTTGTGATGGGTGTGTCTCTGCCATGACACAGGGGAGAAAACCACCCTTTCCTATTCTTCCACTGCACTGACTTTCCTGGGCTTCCTGGGAGCTGTCACTCATCTGAACTGTCAATCACCTCACTTTCACTAGTGTTTTCTAAGAGTTCAAGTCAGTATCAGGCATTGTGACTTAGCCTTTACGAGGTGTTAATCCTGAAGCTTCTCATTATAAAGTCATCCCATTTCTAAATTGGTCTCACTGCACAGAAAGTATGGCAGGATGTAGTGAATATTTACTATAAAATCAGTCCTATTTTATTGCCTTTCTAATATATTGCTCCTACCTTCAAGCAACTGTCTGATAACACCACCGCCATTTAAGGAATGTACCGTGTCATCTAGAAGAGTCTCAAGCAGGAGCCAGCAAACTTTTTCTTAAATGGGCAGACTGTAACTATTTCCGGCTTTGCATCCATATTGTCTCTGTTGCATCGACTCAACTCTGCCATTCTAGCTCAGCCATGGACAATACTCGCAGCAGTAGGCATGGAAGTGTTCCGGTAAAACTTTGCTTACAAAAACGTGTGGGCTGGATCTGACCATGGGTTGTAGCTTGCAGACCCCTGATCTATAGAAAGGACTGTCTTAACCTTATACTTTCTAGGTGATAAGAAAGTAAAACACAGTGTGTCACCTGGCCTTTCCCAACGGCCTCACATGCCGCCTACATCATGCAAGTTCTTGGCATTCCCGCTCTTCCAGCTGTCCTGCCCCTTCTGCCACACCCCATCTTGCTCTTCCCTCTCCTGGATTTCCCATTTTGCCCGAGGACGAGGACTTAAGCTGAGCCCACCCAGGTGCTCCCACCCAGACCCAGGGAGCGAGCAGCTGCTTAGTCAGTTTTACTGCTGACAATACTCGCTCTCGTTCTGCTCCCTCTCCCTCTCCCTCTCCCTCTCCCTCCCTCTCCTCCCACTCCCTCTCCCTCTCCCTCTCCCTCCCTCTCCTCCCTCTCCCTCTCCCTCTCCCTCTCCCTCCCTCTCCTTCTCCATCTCCCTCTCTCTTAGCAGCAACAGCAGCACTATCCCTGCCTCTGCTCCCTGTGCAGCCCAGAGGAGGAGCTTGGCCTGTCTAAGCACCAGGTTGTAAATCACAGATAAGGCCGCCCTCCTCCTCCCTGCCTTCCCATCCTTTCAGATTAATTGTCAGGAATACATTTCTGCCAGCAGAGGCCGAGGCCAAGAGGCCGCTGGGAGAGGGAGTGGGGGAGAGGTGGCGAGGGGGAGGGACTTGTGAGCCTGAGAACCAGCACGGCCTATTGTATCCCCTATTCCACCCCTCCCATGACTCATTCAAACCCCAGGACCCTGAGAAATAAGCAAGTTCCCGTCTCCAGGCAGCGCTCCCCAGGCAGCACAAGCCCGCCTGTCTGTCAGGAACGCCTGCCTGGCTGCTGCTGAAGGCAGCCCCTCTGAAAAAAGATGGTGGCCCAGGCGACACCTTAGTCCTGAAGGCACCCTGAGCAGCCAGTTTTCCTTGTGGGTGTTTTCTGCGACCCTGGAGGTCAAGAGACTAAAGATGCCCAATCCCTTCCCTGCCCCCGCTTCTCTGACTTGCAGAGACTCACATCCAGTGGGTTTTAAAACCCTGCCCAGGATTCCTCTGGGGAGAGTGCAGGGCTGCAGGGGAGGGTCCCCCACCTTTATAACAGAGTGGCTGTGTTTCTATATGCTTAACTCCTGGGTCCCAGGAGCTTTCCTCTGAACAAAGGATTCTGTGACTGAAAAAAACTGGTTCATGACACTATAGTGGATGATTTCAGATGCAAAGTTAAAATGAAAACGTCCTGGAGTCAGAAGAGCTCAGCTCTTCCAGCAACCCTCCCACTAGGGGCCAGTGAGGGTTGCCGCCTCCCATGACCCTGGGACCTTGGCCTTTGCATCAGCTTTAGATCCTGACCCCACCGTTCCCCATCCCACACATACACACACCAGTCTTCGGAAAGGAAAACAAAAGGGGGAGAAGAGGCTGCTAAAAACCAATACCAACAGCAATTAAAAAGCAAAACTCTTCTCAAAGCAGAACACGATGTTCTCGGACCTGGAATGCCCTTCACCTCCACCACTCTGCGCAGTTAACATCCTGTCCTTTAGGACAGCTCAAGGCCACCTCCTCCTGCCACTGACCCACGAAGGCAGGTTGTCCGGCCTGGAATCTAGTGTCCTTCCCACTACCCTGCACTGCCTCCAGGACCTGAGCTCTGGGACTGTGGACCAGGTAGAGCGGCCTTGGAAGGAAGCCCTCTGGGGAGCTGGTAACTAAACCACTTGGACGGGGTATGAGACAGACTGGAGCTTGGATAAGCCTCGGTCTCAGGGAGCCCCAGGCGAGCATGCAGCGAGCGTAGAGCCCAGCGAGTGCTCAGCTGCTCATGTTTTCCATGCCCAGAAGATGTGCTTAGCTATGTGGTCAAGTCGCTACATAAAGTGAGAACTGGAGGTAAAATACGGCGAATTTGGGCAAATAGGAGCACTGGGGCTTGAACCCATTCTTTGGGTGTCAACTTCAACCTCACCACCTTGGAGAAGCTTTGCCAGTTTCCAAAGCCACCGTGTTGGAACCCTCATTGTCTGCATTTCTAATCCTCTGCAACGGAACATCCTAGCAGTTACCACGCCTGGAACCAGTATGCAGTTCCCTGTGGGTGTTGTCAGCTCTGTGACTCCAGGGGCAGGTCTGTCTATATCTCTTGGGGCCAAGTTCTGTGAGTGCTATGATTGGCACATAAGAGAGAATCGAGACATCACGGACGAATAAATGAAATGAAAGAGAGAGATGAGTGTTCATCAAATCTTAAAGGTCAAGGCCTGCGAGAACCTGTCTAGTTTGAGGAATATGGAAGTAAAGGCCAAACAGCTAGTCCTTTGCGTCAAAAGTTCTCCAACTTGCCTGTGTATTGGAATCACCCAGAGGGCTTGTTAAAACCTAGATTGCTGGACCCCAGCCTGTCCACAGCTCAGGATGCAGTTCTAAGGTACAGCCCAGGAATTGGCATTTTTCACAAGTTCCGGTGCTACCAATACCACTGGTCCAGGGACTACATTTTGGGAACCACAGCTTCGGGTTTTCATTTAGTGCCAACCTGATTATAAAAATGGACCCATACATGGGCAAGAAAATTGTATTAAGTCTGATGACTCAGAATACACCTATTATCTGTGCCAAAAAAAAAAAAAAAATGTTTTTTAAATTTCTATCAAGAATTCACAGACTCCTCAAGAATAAGCACCAAAACCTAGAAGTCCTCAGACCCAGTCTAAGAAATGGTAATCCCACTAATGCAATTGCACTGTTTTTTGTTGTTTTTTTTATCTGATGAATGTATCAGGCTAGAAGAGACTTTCCTTGTTTTTCTCCTCCAACCATGTTTAAAACAGCCAAAAGAGCCCTTGGTCAGAGTTAAGGTCAAAATCCTATGACGAACGGGAGAAAGACGAGTGCTTCAGCATTCCCCCAAAGCAGTTGGAAGCGTGGGATGGAAGCTATTAAAAGAGCAGTTCTGCTGAAAGCCACTGCCTCCCCCTTACCTCCGCAGAATCAGCCACGATGTAGAGCTCCACGTACTTCATGTAGTTCAAGTCTTCCCTTTTTATCTGGGAAGGAGAGACAAGCACATCAGAGCCTGTAGAAATGGTGACGTGGCCTCATTTCAAAACAGTGGTGCTAGTTTAATTTTGTACGTGGGCACGTGGGCCAGCTCCAGCCTTGGTCACCATCCCCCTCAGTGCCCCCTCCGCCTGCCATGTTGGGTACCGCCGGTAGTTGCTCTGGGACACTGGGTCCTGTCCTCTAGTCCCAGCTGCCTAGCCCAGGAAGGTCAGAGGCCAACACACGGTGTGTGGGACATGCTGACATCAAGTTCCCCCAAACCATTTAAACCACATACCTCTATAAGTAAACAAACACTTTGGGCATCAGGTTAAGAGGCTATCCAAAAACGGGAAGTATAGGTTTTCCCCCCTCACATTGTGAAGTTTCTGAAATTAGCATCTCAGAGTATTTTAGATGTAGTAGTGTTTTCCCCAAAGCACTATTCTATCAAATACAAGGGTAACCCACACTCAACGATGACTCGGAATGAAAAAAAAGCTATTTACTCCTTTTAGCCATCTCCCTTGACTTCAGAATTACCCCTGGATCCAAAGTAAGGGCCCTCAGAGGGGACAAGCCTATCCCGAGGTGACTCCCGCACCGAGAACTCACCCGGTGAGGTCGTTTCTTGATCTGGTTTGTAAACTGAAAGCCCCAGTCCCTGCTGGTGTTTCCAGAGTGCTCGAACCCACAGTTCCCGGGAGGCAGCTTGAGATGTTCAGATCTGTAAATAAGGTGGTGGCCCCCACTGTCGGGGAGGGGCTCGATGATGTAGCTGAGGTTACTGTTCACCACAATCAGTCCTCTGTCAATAGGATAAACAGAATCTCTGGTTAAAGACTGAGGCCCTGGAAAAGTCCCTTGCTCAGGACTCAGTTTCCCCACATGCAAAATGGCACCATTGATTGTGATCACTGGTTCTTTTTGTTTGTTTGTTAATCCTCACCTGAGGATATTTTTTCCATTGATTTTTAGAGAAAGTGAAAGGGAGGGAGGGAGGTGGAGAGAGAGAGAGAGAGAGAGAGAGAGAGAGAGAGAGAGAGAGAGAGAGACATAGATGTGAGAGAGACACATTGATTGGTTGCCTCCCACAGTGCCCTGCCGATCAAACCTGCAACTCAGGTACGTGCCCTTGACTGGGAATAGAACCTGCGACTCTTCAGTGCATGGGCCAACGCTCTAGCGACTATGCACAAGGGCCAGGGCTAACCACTGGTTCTTAACCTTATTATGGAGTCATGCACCCTTTGGCGAAAAGCTGAGGCAAGCTCAGACTTCCTCCCCAGAGAAATGTGCATGTGTGTAAATGTGGTACACACTTTCAGGTACTAAAGCTTATCACAGAGAAGCTCAAAGGTTCTAAAAAGGCTGGAACAGGCACGGTTAATAGTTACAAATGTGGTAGGACCAGGATTCCAAAAAGCTTCCCAAACCCAAATATGGCATATGGTAAGTCATAGGTCAAAACTTTATGGACTCAGTAGAAGATGGTATGCTGACCAGAGGAAGAACACTGGCCTGGAGGTGAGACCTGGTCTTACCTCCAACATGAAATTGCCAAATGCTCTTCCACAGACTCTCTTAAATAATTCTGAGCCTCAGTTTTCCCAGGTGCAAGTGCAAATGGTAATTTACTAACTCGTGGGGACTCTTGGGATGATTAAATGGGATGACAAGTATCTTTGTCCTTGGAAACCAGAGTTGGAGGCATCACCGATGGCATTCCTTCTAGCCCCAACTTGCCCATGTCAGCAAGGCAGCTCTTTGGTAAAGTGACATCCACAACCAAGAATGTGTGTCTACTCTTTCTCTTGATTGTAGACACTAGCTTTGAACGCAGAATAAAGATATATTTGTTCATTATATTTACTCACTGAGCCCTTACTCTGGACTAGATGTAATCTAGACATGATCCCTGTCTTCGAGTAATTTGCAGCCCACTGGAGGACAGACATTCATTCCACAAATATTTCCCGAGCCCCTGCTATGGGCCAGGCATCCTGCTAGTTGCTGAAGATGGCATAGCGAACAAAACAGACAAAGTGCCTGCCCTCGTGGAGCCTGGGGTCTGGACATGGGAGTGAATCACTACGGTACATAACAGAGACAGCAAGGTTTCATCACCCAACACTGGTGGATTGGACGCAGCTGCCTGAAGGGCTGCATCAGTGAGGTGAGAAGAGTGCTACGACTTATTATGGATCACTATTGCAAATAATCAGTGGAAGGGTGAGTAGCCCTGGCCAGTGTGGCTGGAGCATCGCCCCATACACCAAAAGGTCACAGGTTCGATTCCAGGTCAAGGCCCATACCCAGGTTTTAGGTTCAATCCCCAGGCAGGGTATGTACGGGAGGCAACCAGCTGATGTTTCTCTCTCCCCCTCCCCCTCCCTTGTCTCTCTAAAATCAATAAAAACATATCA
Source organism: Myotis myotis (assembly GCF_014108235.1). Taxonomy (NCBI): domain Eukaryota; kingdom Metazoa; phylum Chordata; class Mammalia; order Chiroptera; family Vespertilionidae; genus Myotis; species Myotis myotis. The sequence goes on along the minus strand of NW_023416368.1, from coordinate 15,959,532 downwards.
TTGGGTGAGGATTAAAAGAACTTAAAATAATCAATGGAAGAATGAGTAGAAGCCCATTTGCCATCCTTGATGCAGTGACATGACTACAAGGGAATGCACCCAGGACTCCGGGGGACGAAGAAACCCAGCACTGAGCCCAGGGGCCCCGACAGCATTTCATGTACTCCAAAACCTCAGGCTCTCATCCATCCAGAAAACGCACAAGTTAAATGATCTCCATGTCAGTCTTTGCCACTCCAAGTTCAAAGGACCTCTCTCTTCAGCTGTGTTGGCTTCCAGCCCCACCCGAGCGCCTCAGGACCCCACCCAGGTTCTGCCCTTTGGGGAGAGCCTGTGATGCTCTCAGGAGAGACACGCCAGACTGATCAGCAGCAGCCCTTCCTGGAACCATCCCTGCCTGACCTCATTCCGGGTCCGGAGCCTGGCGGCTTCCAGGCGGCCTCGCCCAGGCTGACACAGCAGTCCCAGAGCTATCTGCAGCTGCCCACTGGTGGGACACCCAAGGTGCTCCCTGGACAGCTAGGGGTGGGAATGGGGCAAAGAGCAAGGGTCACATCCGCTCCCAACCCCAGACAGGAAAGGGCACAGGGCAGAGCTGCTACGGGCATCCTGTTCCCAAACTATCTCTCATCTCGGCTGACCAAGGCCCTTCCCGTCACCTCAGTTTCCCCCGATGGTTATGAACTTTGCAAACACAGAGGGCTGGACCACAGACCAGCTAATGCCAGTGTGCAGGTCAGGTTGGGCTGTGGAGATAACACCCAGTGAATGGAAAGTTCCAGGTAGGGATTGGGGCAAGTTCCAGAGGAGCTGACGGGGCATCACTTGGATAGGCCTCTGGGCCAAGTGGACAGAGATGATGCCAAAGTTTAGTGCAGGGTGAACATTAATAATCACGGTGATTATAAATGAGTGAGCCTTTGCTAAGGGCCAGGCACTGTGCTGAGTATTTTACTCAGCACACCAGCTTCCATGATCCTTACAAACATTATCCCCATTGTGCAAATGAGAAAACTAAGACTCAGCGAGGTTAAATAACCAACCCAAACTCACACAGGTAGCAAGGACCTAAGCAGTCTGGCTCCAGCTCCCACGACCTTAACCATGGCACTGTAGAGTGGGTCAGAAAGGTATCCCCAGATTACAGATGGCTACAAATGTCAGGCACCAGCACCCTCAGCCGGCCCATCTGAAGACACCATCTCTTATTTCATTCCCACATCAACGCTATGAGGCACCACCATGGGTCCCATTTTATAGACGAGGAAACTGAGCCCCAGAGAGATTAAGTAACAAGCTCTTATGAGATTGGGGCCAAAGATTCAAGGTCTGGTAGATTCTGGACACCATGCCCTTAACCTCTACGCTGTCTCCAGCAGTGAGTTCCAAACCTATGGGTCAGAGTTTGCTAGGATCAGAGCTCGCAGAGTTCTATACTAGAACATTCTACGGAGTGCATTATAAACACAAATGTAGGAATGTTGGATTCTACAAGCCTGGGTATTGTTACATAACAAGTCCCACAGTAATTCCTTGCACAGCCACACTCGGGACTGCAGCCTGGAGCCCGGGCTGTGCAGCAGGGGCGCAGCTCTCACAAAGCTCCTAGCAATTCTGTTTCAGGGAGAGGGCAGATGACAATCTGAAAAACACAGGCTCAGAAGGACACTGGAAGTCCTCCCAACAATAGGACTCTGTGGCCCTCCCTTCCCCCCCCCCCCCCCGAGTTGTAGCCCCTGGTGACTCACCCCATGTCACAGTTGCAATCCTCCCAGACTGCCTGGGGTCGGGGGAGAGGATGGCACAAGTCCCAGCACCTCACAGCCAACCCCAGCTTTGACAGCAGGGGATTTCTAAGAATCTAGTTCCTGGAGTCCTCCCCCATCACCACCCTCAGGTCCTGCTGACTGCCCTCCTGTGAACACTCACCAATTGTTTATCCTTCCAGCAGCCTCGGTTGATCTAATTTGCTAAATATAAGCATGGCGGAGTTTCACCAGGGGCATGGGAGGGGGCCCGGCGGCTGGGACCTCACAAGCTATTCTCCATTCTGCTCCCCATCCTATCCCTCATTGCTAAGCGCTTGATACAAAGGAAATTGCACAGAGGAACCCTGGCAGGGCAGGGCAGGGCAGGCTGACAGCAGCCGATTGGGGTTTGACCCCTGAGTGACTGCAGGACTGGTCCACTGGCATCCTTCAAGGAACTAAGCAAGACTGCTTCCGGGGAACTTGTCCATTCAGAGCTAAACCCAAGGGGACACACCCTGCCTCCCTACATCCCCAGCGGCCCTAGGAGGTAATCTCCCTATTACCCCTTCCTTCCTCCCCCTTAACCCCAATTTGCATCCAAGTGAGGAGTTAGGAGGAGCTTCAAAGGTTGCATAGAAGGGAGGAAAGGAGGCAGACAGGTGATGTGCTCACCCCGGGGTGGCACATGTGAAGAGCATGGCCTGGGGTGAGGCACGTCTGGATTCGAATTCTAGCTCTGCTATCTCCTAGCTGTGTGGTAAGTCACTCAACAACGCTGCCCATCTCCCAAGGTTGCTATGATAATTGACGGAATAGGCAATGCTTACTAACAATCAACGTAACATTAAAAAGAATAGCATATATTACACAGGGAGGGCACAGAGCATTTTATTTGATAGCCGTTCGACGCATGTGTATGGAGAACCTACAATTGTCAGGAACTATTGCAGGCACTGGGGATGCAGCATGATGGGAAAAAAGGTCCCCACTCTCAAGGAGATTGCACCCATCACCCAGTGATGTCACTATTGTTCCCATTTTACAGGTGAGAAAATTTGAGGCCGGAGAACTGAAGCAAACTGTCAGGTTTTGAACCAGGAATTGTCTGATTCCAGTCTACACATGTCACAATTTCATGGTACTCCCTATGAGGACTTACTCTGCGCCTGACTCAGAGGTAGCACTTACCATCCATTCTGCATAAGGAGGGCCAGGCATTCAAAGGAGAACGGGCTTTGCCGCTCCTCGGCAGAGGCAGGCCGGTATGGACTGGTTGTCTGCTTATGAGCCACCTCCTTCTGTGCCAGGTGCCACCACCCTGAGATTCTGCCCACTCTCTCTGCAGAGCAGAACTTCCCACGCTGAAGGAAGTGGTCTGGTCTACCCTCCTTTATCAGGTGAGAGGAACCAAAGCCCAGAGAAAAAGGAACTTGCCCGAGTAGTAAGTTACTGTTGGGGCAGAGGGCAGATCCCAGGTTTCCTGATCAGGCTCATTGCCTGTGGCGGGGCCCAGACACCATCCCCAACCCCCTCCCAGGACTCAGCGGCCTCCTGGGCACCATCTATAGAACAGAGTAAGGACCACAGGGAGGCACCAGCCCCGCCAAGACAAAGCTAAGGAGAAAATGAAATAGGGAGAGAAAACTCCGAGATCACATGGCAGGAGGTGTGGAGCCAGATCAGAAACTCAGGTGCCTTCCAGGCTGTCATGCACCCTTCCCATGCATACGCTTCTGTTCATCCTCAGCCTCACACGGAACCGAGTCCAACCACAGTGAGTGTGGGGCCTAGAGTTTTGAGGACGGGTCTGTTATAAGAGTAATGCATCAAATAGATCACTCCAGATGACCTACTGTGTTTCTGACAGACTTTAGTACATAAGAAACTATACCAGAAATTAGTACATAAGAAACCATGCAGCCATTAAAAGAATTAGATAGATCTATGTATGCCTAACACATAATGTTAAATTGAAACAAAATTAAATGATGGAAAGAGATTTGACTTGGGGTGGTGAACACAATGCAATATACAGATAATTATTATAGAATTGTACACCTGAAATCTATATTAATTTTATTAACTAATGTCACCCCCATGAATTCAATTTTAAAAAAGAAAAAGAAATCAAATCAGTTTAAGGAAATTGTTTGACTATAGAGTAGAACTCATGAGGACAAGATGTGGATAGATAAGTATGGAATATTTGAAGTCATCTATTAATTCTACAGAACTTGCTATGTAAACTTTGTGATTTCTACTTATTTTAAATATAATTTTTTGTTAAATGGAAAAAATTACAGAATGGTAAGTATGGGGTAATCTCATTTGGATTAAAAAATAATATATATGTATAACATACATACAATATACACACAATTATATATTTCAATTATATATACACCCAACAGTGATTACAGGTGGGGAATGGGATTGGTTGAAAGGGTGGACAGAAGAAAGAACTTTCACTTTTTTCATTTTACACTTCTGCATTATTTGAATGTTTGACACACTAATTAACTATGTAATGACAATTCTTAATAAGCAGTTTCTTTAAAAATAAGTTGACCAATCAAATTTTAAAAAATATTTTTACTGGAATCAATATCTCTCCTCCTGACAGTCAGTGAGCTAGGGACACACACACTCACACACACGCAGTGCCTCCCACATCCCACAGGTTCAATCAAGAACATTTCCACCCCATGCTGCCTAGACTTCTTCACAAATAACCATCGCTCCTTACATTTCTACTCTGTGTTGGTTTGCCAAGCATCCTGTGGACATTTAGAGGATGAGCTCTTCATTGGAGACAGACTTGATGGGTATGGACACCCGAAATTCATAACAAAATGCTGTAGCATTTTGGGGGTGTAGTTTATAAGTATCCATAGCTTCCACTCAATTCTCAAAGGGGTCAGTGGCCCAAATAAGATGACAAAAGCACTTCGTTACATGTCTATGTTCTTTTTTTGTAAGGAATATTTCCAACAGGAAACACAGGACACTGATAACCATGCCCACCTCTTAGAAGGGAAGATTCTGTAAATTCGGGGTAAGAGACCTACCTTTCATTGTACACTCTTGTACTATCTGAATTTTTTTTTTTACTATGGTCATATATTACTTCTTCAATTGAAGTAGCTCAAAGAACTGGTTGGAGGGAAGAGGGGGGGCCTAGCAACCATCTAGAAACTCAGCTGAATTCCTCTGTATCTGAAGAATCCACTTGGTATAAGTCCTACCTACTTTCTCCAATCACAGAAGCATGTTTCCAGGAGAAGCTCAATTGCTAAAAGATTTTCCATTGCGACATCGCTTTATGAGCCAGGGTCGGGGGGGGGGGGGGCGGGGGCGTGGACGACTTGAGTGCTACACGGGTCTGAAGGCTGCAGCTGCCGCAGCTGCTCCTTCCCAAGTCCGAATGGAGCCATCTGGCACGAGTCTCCAGCTCTTAAATCAGTCGAGTCCACAGTCACCCTTGGTTGCTTAAGGTGTGCAGAGAGACGGCTGGGAAAGGAAGGCGGGTGGACCCCACCAGAGGGAAGCATGCAAAACAGAAACACATGGGCGGCTCACCCGGTTTCCCCCTGTCGGCCTGGCTGCAGGAATGATTTACAAGAGGCCAAGCCAACTTCCCACCACTCCAGACCAAGGGGACAGAGGAAGAGGCGGAGAGATGCAAGTCACACCTGCATGCTCCCTTTCCTGCTTCTTGGGAAAAACGGTTGTTTACTTGCGGACTGCAGGTGGCCTTGGCTGGGCCTGTAAACACCACCGGGAGGCCGGTTGGCTCAACCAAGACACTTGAGTAGGGGGACTGGAGGACACTGTTATGGCCCAGCCAAAGCTTGTTTCCTGCCTAATTCCCTCTGGCTGACTCACCACGAAGCCCTACAGAGCAGACATGGTCCAATTTATAAACGAACACGTGGGATCTGCAGCCTTGCATTTGCATGTGGGCCTAGGTAAATCTGAGCAGTTTCACTGTCATAAAATGGTGTAAGACGACAATAATTGCATATGCCTGTACAGTTAACATAGCACATCTCATTCTCTACCGTGCCAGTCGTTGATGCCCATTTTACAGAAGAGACAACTGAGAAAAGTACTTTTCAATGCCTGTCTTTCTGCCATCTGTGTAGGGCATGGGCAGAGAGCAAGCACTCACTATTAATATGCTGAATAAAAGAAACAATTATTGAATGAATCAGTTGACAGAGAAGAAGGGCACACAGTGGAAAAACCTACTGGATCGTAAGAGGCAGTCATGTGCATAGCTTCCCAATTCTGCCTGCGGTATCGTCATGCTGTCTAGTTTAAGTTGCTCATGGTGGGAATAGCTTTACCAGCATATTGGCAGATGATACACATCAGGGCTTTTTCTTTTTCTTTTTTTTCCCCATAGAGACAGTGTATCAACACATTAGGTATAGATATCACGTTAAAACCCAGGAAATTAGCCTGACTGGTGTAGCTCAGTGGTTGTGCATTAATCTGTGAACCAGGAGATCACTGTTCGATTCCTGGTCAATCCCTAGTAGGGGGTGTACATGAGGCAGCCAATCAATGATTCTCTCTAATCACTGATATTTCTCTCTTCCCTCTCCCTTTCTCTCTGAAATCAATAAAAAAATATATATTAAAACAAAAAAACAGGCAATTAAATTTTCAGATCATCTCTTTTCCAAAAGAAAGGGAGTGTGGGAAGAGTCTAAACAAGTGGTATTTACTACTTCAATATACATGTACAGGTCCTACTATATGCAAAGCACTCAGGTAGGCTGGAGAAACAGATATTGGAGATAGAATTTATACTGTCAAGGAGCCTACATTCTCAGGGACAAACTGTACTGGGCACACTGGGGGATCTTGGTAAAATGCAGATTATAACCCAGTAGGTCTGGGTGGAACCAGAGACACTGCATACTGAACCCGCTCCCAGGTGACACTGGCCCTCTGCAAGCCATACCCAGGAAGCAAGGATCGAGGAGGTGACTGGGTGCTCCTATGTGACAGCCAGTTGTACACATTAGGTATCTCTTAACCCATCTAATGAGGATGACACTAGGAATATAGTCCCTTTATCCTCATTTTACAAATGAGACAGACCATCAAGACCCAAGGTCACCCGGCAGGTAAAGGGCCACTGGCTCACACCCAGGTAGCCTGACCCAGAGAATGAAGAGTCACTCTCTCTCCCACATGCCTCCTAGGCGGAACTTTTCAGTTAACTTTCTGTCTTGAACATTACCCTTGCTTCTCCTTTCTCTTCCCGTCCTTTCTTTTCGCTACTGCCTATTTCATATTTTTGCCACCTATAAGTACTCTACCAGAGAAGAGCCAAGCGGAAGTGGGAATAAATGCTCCAACTCAGTTTCAAGTGTGTGGACCCCATCATTTATATTCTACATTCTGATGCTTTGACATCTGCTCCCAGGGTTAGCCAATTCTTTGAGACAGTAAACTCGCCAGTGAGCATGCATTTCAAATGTGGCTTTCATCCTCTGGGCCACTATCCCCCTGCCCTGTTCACCCCAGGCCAGGTTCCAGACAACTAGGGACAGCCCCTGAGCCCCAGATCCCACGGAAATTATTGAAACTAATCCCAAGCCTTGCCTGTTTCTTCCTGCAGAAACCGCAATGAAGACTCTTGCCACATCTCCCTTTCTCCCGCTGCCTCCTGACTGACCCCTGTGCTTTCGGTATGCCCTCTACCCCCCGCCCCATACATGCATACACGCACGCACGCATGCACGCATGCACTCACGCATGCATGCACAGCAAGCCCCCTTGGGATCTTGAGTACGGCCAACTGTCTCTTCAGGGGCAGTCGACCCTCTCCTGCTCCGATGCTTCATCATACCTGAGTATCACTGAAACCCAAGAGCCTCAGTTCATTCCCAAGCTCGGCCCTTCTCACAACTGGCTAGCATGCACACCCAATGGACAGCTTCTCAAGGCCCCTGCCCAAGGCCAGCCCTGCTGTCCTGAGAATCCCACTCCTGGGAGAGAGCCAGGTGTTCCCCGGCACTGTCAGGGCCTCTTACCTCATTCCTCGGCAGGTGCTGAGCGTGACACTGGACTCCTCCGCCTTCCTCACCGTCCCATGGTAAAAGCAGTGATCCTAGCCAGGAGAAAGGGAGGCCAGGCCCAGCAATGTTAACGTCCCGTGAAGGTCACGGAGGATCGTATTGTAGCCTAACCTGACAACCTGCAGACAGCTTTCCAAGCCTCCATTTTACTTGATCCTCATCATAGTCCTGGGAGGTGGGATGGGGCAGATGTCATCGTCCCCAATGAACAGACGAAGAAGCTGAGGCTCAGAGGAGCACAGAGGTTTGCCGCAGGTCCCTCTGCTAGTGCGGGACCAGGATTTCAGAGCCAGTGCAGAGTTCTTTCCATGATATTGGCCTCAGGAACACTGGCTTCTGAAGAGCCTGCCTCCCCACTAGAGGCACCTGTGACCCCCTGTAGCAGGGGTGGGGAACGTCCAGCCCTCAGGCCGTATAAGGTCCCTGAAATCATTTGGTCTGGCCCTGCCAAGTCATTAGGGGTGAGTTAATGAAATGTTTGACCAAATATAGCAGGCTAATTTTTAAGTTGATAATTTTGTATGGCCCACGAATGATGTTATAAAGGTCCAAATGGCCCTTGGCAGAAAAACGGTTCCCCACCCCTGCTCTATAGGGTTGAAGAGTGTCCCCCCCAAAATCATGTCTACCCAGAACCTCAGAATGTGGTCATATTTGGAAGAGGAACTTTGCAGATGTAATTAAGTTAAGATGAAGTGATACTAGACTGGTGTGCTTTTAAGAAGAGGCAGGGATTAGAGTGATGAAGCTACAGGCCAAGGAGCACCAAGGATGGCCAGGGGCCAGCAGAAGCTAGAAAGAGGCCAGGAAGGATTCTTCCCTAGACTACAGAGGGAGCGTGGCCCAGCCGACACCTAGATTTTGGACTTCTAGCCTCCAGAACTATGAGGGAATCCATTTCTGTTGTTTTAACCTCCAAGTTCATGGTGCTTTGTTACAGCAGCCCTAGGAAATGGAGAGACCCAGCTTTTCTGTACCTCCCTGAATCCCTGCATGCCTGAACTTGGCACCTACACCCGTGGACGCCAGAGGCCCGATGCTGCTCTCTAGTCAGTGTGTCTCAGGGCCATGTGGCCTCCCAACCCAGCTGGATTCCTCCGTGACTATAAACATCTGTGGAGCACTGCTGTGTGCCAGGCCCCGGGTGAGGCCCCAGAGACACAACAATGAACAAACAGCGCTCCAGCTTCAGTGGGACTCACGGTCTGGTGAGAGCCAATCTTCACGAAAAAGCCACACAGATATAATTACAAACCAGGAAGAGTGGCTCGAAATAAAGGTTGGAGATGCCAGCAGAGGGGTTTATAAGTAGGGCAACCAGAGAATTTAGGAGGCAAACCAGGACACTGCTGAGAGGGCTACAGAGGGTGCAAACCAGACAGAGGGTGCAAACCGGGACTGTCCTGGGCACAGTGAGGGGTGGTAACAAAGGGCCATCGCTACAAGCTCCTTCCCAATCGGTTGAGAGAGAGAAGCTGGTCAGAAGAGAGAAAAGGTAACCCCCAGGGCAGAGCCAGGTCCTGATCAGGTAGGTGTTAGGAAGGATATAAACGGGAAGCTTCCTCCCCCACTCACCACAACACCCTGGGGCTGAGCAGTCCCCGCAACCCACCAGCAGGATGTTCCTTGGTACCCAGCAAGGAACATGTGACGTAGGTGACAGCGACCCATTCGACCCATTCTCTATCTTCTCTGGCTCCATCTCCTGCCCAGGGCTATTTAATTAATAGCCTAATAATTAAACCTGAGCATTCAGGCCAGGTTTAAATGCAAGCTCCATACCGACCAGCTATGTGAACAATTGCACAACCTCTGTCTGACCTCAAGTGCTAACTCCAGGGGTGAATGCAAGGTTACTGGCCCGGGGCAGCCGGCAATAAACATTAGTGATCCTTTGTCAAAGGCAGAATGTGGCCTCGAGGGAGTGGCAAGCCCCACAACGGACTGAATCTTTGGCCTGTGCTGTGCCAATTCTATGCCCTGCCCAGCTGAGCCATGCAGCCAGGTCACAGTGGGCGAGCCAGGCTGGCACTCCACTCAGGGTCAATCTCAGTCCGGTGCTCTGTCACCTGCTCAGACACAATCTGCTACCCGTAGGGTGGCTCCTCCCCCATTCATGCCCAGGCAGTCAGGAGGAGGCAGTTAAGGATTTGAAACAAGTCAGATCCCGACCTTTAGTGGGGCACAAAGGAAAGCCACTGCACCAGGGTCATCCTGCAGCATCGGTGAAAGAGGGAAGGTGGGCACGACCCTCCTTCCAGCCAGGAGTCCATCTACTCTCAAATGCCAGCATGCCACATGGCTTCTCCACCTATCTCTCACTACTCCACTACCCCCCCCTCCACCCCCCGCCCCTGGCTCTTGTGAAACCTGGAGGCACATTGTCAGTGTTTAAGTTCTAAACCTGGTCCTTAGAACTCAGCAACAAGGCCATGGACTCCACAACCCAGGATCATTTGTGGGTAGAAGAGGGGGCTGAGCCTGTAGGGAGTAAATGGGGCTCACAGATACTGGAGTGATGGAGAGTCAAGAAGTTCAGAAATATAAAGAGAACTCTGAGCCAGTGCTGGGCATGACAGTCCTGGTACCTCCTCCCATTGGACCTGCTCACTGCCTGGTGCTCTCTGAAACAGCATCCCTACTGACTTGTAGCATGCCTTACATTTCCCAAGGGCTTTCACACATGACGTCGCAGGTGTACTGTAGTAACGCCTGCCATTCAGCGTTAGTAACAAGGGATAACATTCATCCAGCTTTTACTACCGGTTAAACAACTTACAAAGCCTTATGGGGTAGATATACTACTCCCATTTTTTTAAAAAAGGGAAACTAAAGGTTGGGGAGGTTTTGGCATTCACAGGCCACATAGCAGAATGAAGATTAAAACCCCAGCAGGCTGACTTCAGACTCCATGCTCTGCCTCTCACAGCAAAGTGCATACCAATTAACTTGTCAAAACTATGATCTTCTAGCACCAATGGAAACTTGAGGTCTAGTCTCTCAGCCTTGCCATTTGCTGGTTATCTGAACTGAAGCATGGTACTTTTTCTCCTCTCTCAATTTTCTCATGTGTAAAATGTGGCTTTGCAAGAAATGTTTATAAATTCCCATAAAATCAGTGCTTCATCCTACCCTTCCATAGCCCTGAGAGTCGGATCTTAGCATATCTAATTTTCAGAAGAAGAAATTCAACACTAGTGTAGTCAAAAGGGCTGTTTAAGGTCAAACAGCTAAAGCCAAAACTAAAACCCTGGCTTTAGACCCCAAACGCTGTAACTCTTTCTATTGGAACATATTCACAGACCCATTCCCCCAGCGATCTGACCTAGATTAGGGCTGTAGCCTACAGCCTGGCGGCCCAGCTGATGAATTTGATAAAGTTCCCAGAACTCCCGCTGCCCCAGGCCAAGTTTGGTAGTAGAGTGTGGTCCTCAACTTTTGGGTCAAATGCAGCTAAATGGTTCATTCTATTCCCACTTCTCTTTGAGTCTTCAGCTCCCAAATAAGAAAGCTGACTGGGAGCCCCATGGGGCAGGGTGGGGGCTTTGCTGTAGCAGGGGATCTAAGAAAACAATAACTTCTGCCATACTTGGGTCAGCAAGACCTTTAGGAAGAGGGGCATTCTGGGATGGAGGGCTGGTTCTCTGCCTAATTCTGAGAGCACAAAGAGCAAGTAAATGAACAGTCATGAAGTCATCTCATTCCTTCTCAGCTCCTCGGCCGGACAGGGCCACCCTGAGGGGCTTTCATAGCAGGAAGCATGAGGTCACGGCAAACTTGTGCACTAAGACCCATTCTTGAGCTGCTGGTATATCAATGCAGAGCCCAACTCAGAAGAGGGTGCTTTGTGAGGTTGGCATGGCTAGGGCTTTCGAGGCACGCCTGTGCCCTCCCGGTCTCCCCCAAGGCGGAGAACAGAAATCTTAAGGAAGGAAAGACTTTTAGCCAAGGGGCACTGAAGAATATGTATGGACACACCACAGCTGGACAGCCTCCCCAAAGATAAAAAGACACAGTCAACTTGCCTGCTACCTGCTACCACACATCTGATGTTCCTTTTGTCATTCAAGGGTAATCTGATAAAGTAACCCGAGTTGGTAATGACTGACAGTGGCCTGTGCTGCTGTCTTCACGCCACATCTCCCATCTCTACATGCCACTCAAGTCCATTATGTCCCCTGCCAGAGTCCATCTTCCCTTCTCCTTCAGCCCATCCCATCAGCCCAGAGTCTGAGAAGGGTCACTGCAACCCAGTGTTTCAACCTGGGCACTAGTGACACTCGGGGCCAGGTAATTTCCTGGGGGGAAAGGGGAGATTGTCCTGTGTTGTAGGTTAGCAGCACTCCTGGCTCTACCTTTTAGGTGCCAATAGCATCCACCTCTTGGCCATGACAATCAAAACTGTCCCCAGTCATTGCCGAGTGCCCCCTCCTTTGCTGACTCTGATGGTCAAACAAACAAATAGTATATTTTATGATAATTACATTGAATTAAAATTGGTATAAATCATCGTGAAGCATATTTTCGTTGCTTCGTGTTAGTTACCCACATATCAACAAAAGTTTAAGTAAATGGATGACTGAAAACAAAATCACTCCTGATTGAGAACCTCTGCTCTGAGCCTATGGCTTTGCAGTGGTTCTCAACCTTCCTAATGCCTCGACCCTTTAATACAGTTCCTCATGTTGTGGTGACCCCTAACCATAAAATTATTTTCGTTGCTACTTCGTAACTGTAATTTTGCTACTGTTATGAATCATAATGTAAATATCTGATATGCTATAATGTGTTTTCCGATGGTTGTGACCCACAGGTTGAGAACTGCTGCTTTAATGGGCCCCCTGGTAGGAAGAGCAAGCAAACCATGAAATGTGCATGATTCACTACCTTCAATGTTCACCAGTCGGTTGTGAAGCCAACTAAAATTTATCCATCTCAAAAACCATTTTTTAAATGACAAATCTTCGTGCAAACATCTGTACTGAAAAACTACTTTGAGGGGAAAAATACCCAATATGGATATAGAAGCAAAATAAGAAAATCTTCATAACCTAAAGTCACATTAAAAAAGACTACAACCCGCCGAACCGGTTTGGCTCAGTGGATAGAGCGTCAGCCTGCGGACTCAAGGGTCCCGGGTTCGATTCCGGTCAAGGGCATGTACTGTGGTTGCAGGCACGTCCCCACTGGGGGGCGTGCAGGAGGCAGCTGATGGATCTCTCTCATCGATGTTTCTGACTTTCTATCCCTCTCCCTTCTTCTCTGTAAAAAATCAATAAAATATATTTTTTTAAAAAAAAGAAGAAAAAAAAGACTACAACCCTAACCGGTTTGGCTCCGTGGATAGAGCGTCGACCTGCGGACTCAAGGGTCCCAGGTTCGATTCTGGCCAAGGGCATGTACCTTGGTTGTGGGCACATCCCCAGTAGGGAGTGTGCAGGAGGCAGCTGATCGATGTTTCTCTCTCATCGATGTTTCTAACTCTCTATTCTTCTCCCTTCCTCTCTGTAAAAAAATCAATAAAATGTATTAAAAAAAAAAAAGACTACAAAAACCTTAGCAGACTACAAAACCTTACAGATCCAAATGAAAAAGGAATAATTAGACTTCTGATTGGGTGAGATGACAGGATTACCAGAAATCACTCCTTTTGCTTAACCTTCTGTTAATGAGTAATTAATATAAAGCAAGGAAAATGTATCCTTCATGGTGATTTATACCAATTTTAATCAGATGCAATTATCCTAAAATTGACCACTTTAGCCATCAAAGGAAAGGGCGCATGTAGGAAACAACAGGTTCACACTTGGCCTCTCCTGCTGGCTCCCTTGGTCTTCAGTCAGGGGAAACAATCGCTTTGGAGGAGGGACATCTCCATCCAGTCCCGCTGTTGCCTCCTCACTTCCCAGGGGTGGGGCCAGGGAGGGCAGTTGTTGGTAGCTATTTGTTGACCGGAACTTACCTCGGATTTCAGCGTGGTGGTTCGAGGGTTGCCACTCAGAGTATAATGCGTTTCTGTGTAGGTTGGAGCAAAAAGGTATCTGTGAAGAATAAGAAAAGACATTAGTTTCCTGAGGTGATGGACTCCACCCTCCTAGGAACTATGGCTGGCCATTCTAACTGAAGCAGGCAGAACTATCCCCCACATCTCAGTGCAGGAGAAATGGGGTGGCCAAAGGGACTAAGAAACTAAAAGAAAACCAGGAGGAAGAGTTTACTATGAATTTTGTATTTGTGGGGGTCATCATTGAGTTCAGACAACCAGATGGAGTCAACAGACTAAAGCAGTGATCTTAAACTTTTTCTGGGTCCTGGGAACACACATGCAAACACATAACTCAAAATTTACCTGGATTGATTTTTCTACCACTGCATCCAAGGAAGGATCAGCACACCAATTTTTCTTTAAGGAAAAACCTCTGCCCTGTTGCATGTTTTGGTGAGACTGTCAATCCAGGTGTCCTCCCTAGCCTTGCCAAGAGTGGCCATGATCCAAGCTAAGCCAATGGAATAATGCTGCAAGAGCTGAACAGATGGGAGCAATTCATCTGTTCCTTTGTTCCTGCTGCATGGATTCCTGAGTCTGCCTTGGCCTGTCCTTTCTGAGACCTAGTGGTTCAGATTTCCTGAGACCTGGTACTCCTGTGTGTTACCCTTCTAATAAATTCTTTTCTAAAATTAGACATTGGTTTCTCTCTTACTACAGACCGCCTGAAGCTGAGGTTAAGAATATCTCACCAAAGGAGAGGCAACACCAAGCAAGGTTCCTAGAATTTCTCTAAAAGTAAAAAATTATACACACACACACACACACACACACACACACACACACACACACATATCTCCTATCTAATAATAGACAAACATGGTAATTAACCATACCTCCGACACACTTCCCATCGGCTAATCAGGGCGATATGCAAATTAACTGCCAACCAAGATGGCGGCCGGCAGCCAGGCAGCTGAAGCGAACAGGAGGCTTGCTTGCTCTAGTGATGGAGGAAACCAAGGTTCCCCCCACCTGCCGCTGCCCAGCTCTGAGCTGTACTCTAAGCAACTATGTTGCAATTATATAAGCTAAACAATCCTCAGAAACCTGCTTTCAGCCAGCTGGGCTTCAGAGCTGGAGTTGCAACAGTGTTTCAATTATAGAAGCTAAACAAACCCAGATACCTGCTTTCAGCAGCCGATGTCTCAGAGCTGGAGCCGAGCCTCAGAGCTAAAGCCGGCTCTCAGCTCCAGTGACAGCCATAGAAGGTAAATAAATCCCAGAATAAAAAAAAAAGAAAAAAAGGAGAGGTTGGGAGCTTCAGTCACCCGCCAGCCTGAAAATGGCCCTCAGTCCCTCACCCAGACTGGCCAGACACCCCTGTGGGGACCCGCACCCTGAAGGGGGTGTGCCCAGCTACAAACAGTCATCATCCCCTCATCCAGGCTGGCTAGGCACCCAAGCGGGATCCCCACCCTGATCTGGGATACCCTTCAGGGCAAACCAGCGGGCCTCCACCCATGCACCAGGCCTCTATCCTATATAGTAAAAGGGTAATATGCAAACTGACCCTAACAGCAGAAGGACTGGGAATGACTGGTCACTATAACACACACTGACCACCAGGGGGCAGGCGCTCAATGCAGGAGCTGCCCTCTGGTGGTCAGGGCGCTCCCACATGGGAAGAGCTCTGCTCAGCCACAAGCCAGGCTGATGGCTGCCAGTACAGTGGTGGTGGTGGGAGCCTCTCCTGCTTCCTCAGCAGCGCTAAGGATGTCCGACTGCAGTTTAGGCCTGCTCCCTGCTGGCAAGTGGACATCCCCCAAGGGCTGCCGGGCTGCCAGAGGGATGTCTGATTGCCATCTTAGGCCCAATCCCCCAGGGAGCGGGCCTAAGCCAGCAGGTGGTCATCCCCTGAGGGGTCCCAGACTGCGAGAGGGCACAGGCCGGGCTGAGGGACCCTCCATCCGCCCCCCCGAGTGCACAAATTTTTGTGCACCAGGCCTCTAGTGTGTGTGTGTGTGTGTATGTGTGTGTGTGTATATATATATATATATATGCCCAAGTGACCGTTACAACCAAATGACTGGAACAACCGGAACGACCAGACGACCAGCCAGTAGCTATGATGCACACTGACCCAGACTTTGCTGCTGGGGCCCTGACAGCCCTGAATCTGGTTCACCCGCACCCCAGGCCCAGCCAGGAGGAATCCCACCTGTGCATGAATTTGTGCACCAGGCCTCTAGTAATAATAATAATAAAGGAGCCAAATGGATGCTCCAACTAGCTCAGCCACACTGAAAGCAGAATGTACCTATAGAAAGTCAAGGTGAGAGGGCAAAAAGGTTTCTAATGGAAGAAAAATTGGAGTCTAACCCAAAACAAAGAATTAAGTGGATCTATATGTACTAACTGTAAAGAATGTCTAAAATTAAGTTCGACAAAATAATAAGTTTTAGGAAAATATGCATTTTCAAAATCCCTTTAAGTGAAAAATAATAATAGTCCACCCTAATGCAGCAGTTGCTAACCTTTTGAACCTTGCGGACCACCAGTTGGCAACCGCTGCCCTGGTGTATGCATTGAAAACAACTGGGGAAGCAAGTGCCCACTGCTGATGGTGGTTATCTGAGGTCCTGCAGATGTTCACAATGTCAGTTGCATATTTCTGAAAATCGGTTGATTTTTTAAAATAATGATCTTGCGTTTATTTTGAAAACTGAAAACCTAATTTGAAACTCCTTTTCAGAAGAAAATATAGGCTCAGGCCAGCATGGAAAGCCAAAGGAATCTGCAGGGACCACTCTGATTCTGGAAGAGGTGACATTTCCCAAAAAGATGGGGTCATTGAAGAGAGTCTCTAGAGTCACTTCCAACTCTAAGAGTTCTGGGACTCCTGACACTCAGATTCCCCTCTACCCCTAGAGTGCAGTCAGAAGGCAAATGCCACAGAATGATCTCTTGTATCATCTCAAGCCCTTCAACATCCAGCCTTGGACAACAAGAAAAGAAACCCAACGGGGAAATGTCAAAATAAAGCAAAGTCCAAAACTCAGCTTGTGTAGAGAAGCTCTCATTACAAGGAAACTCTGGGTCAGTAGCTAACTTGCCAAGTTCTGCCTCCCAGCTCTTTCTCTTTCTCCTGAGCATCTAAGCAGCCAAGTATCTCGGGAGGAGTCACTTATGTGTCTGAGGGAGATAAACTGTGGGCCCCATGAGGACAGAGGCCAAGCTGCTCTGCTCACCAGTATATATCCCTGTTTAACATTTACTCAATGAAAGAACAATTTAACTAATTATTGGATGAAGGAATGGATAAATGAAGGAACAAGTAAATGAATGAGTCGATCAGCATGCTAGGAGCTGAGAACATGGTCTGGTGTCGGCGAGACTAAGGTTTCAATACCAGTTCTGACATTTGCTGTGTCTATGGCCATAAATGACTTACTTTTTCCCTCTGAATATCTGTTTTCTCTTCTTCAAAAATGAAGACAATATCCTTACTTAACATGATTGCCATAAGAGTAAACTGACAAAATGCATAAAAAGGGCTTACCACCAAGTAGGTACAGAGTGGAGCTCAGTAAAGGTTAGCATTTATCACTACTGCTTTCAACAGGAAGTACCATGGAAGGACCCAGCAAAACTGATGGAATTACCTATTTCCCTTTAAATCTCCCCAGCCAGTAACTCTCCAGTAGATCACTTGGGAGTGGCAAAAAAAGCAATTAGCTCATTCCCGCAGCCCCATTTCCTAGGTCTGGTTTCAGAGACTGCATAATGGACAGCCAGGCAGGGGTTCAGAGTTTAATGGTCTATCCAGGCGCCAGTGGGATGTAAACGTTCTCACTGAAAATGTACTCCTGATAAATACATTATCAGTCTCTTCTCAGTCTTAGGGGGAGAATTATTCATCCGGCGACATTAAGACGCTCCAAAGAAAGCCATCCAGAGTGAACCTCACAGGTGACCACATTGTTGCCAGTCCTCGGCCACTCATAGGACTCTCAGAGTCTCCACATTGAAAGGGACTTTAGGAATCAGCCAAACTCACTGGACTATGGGCTCACTAAGAGCAGGGGATATGGCTGCCTTGTTTGAGGCTTCTCCGCAGCTTCCAGCTGCCACCAGGCAGGAGGCCCATATTTATTTGGTGAATAAATGGACGAATGAATAAATGAATGAACATTCTACTTTGTATGGGAATCTGCCAGATGGCCATTCATCTCTGGACATAGCCAGCGACAGGGAGCTCCTGAGACCGCATCTAGTAGTTAAAGAAAGTCCTTACACTGAACCAGAAACTACCTCTCTGTGAGCGGCGCCTACTTGGCCTTTCCTTCTGTCTTCTGAGTCTCCAAGGAACAATCGGCTTCCTCATCTACCTAACTGCCCTCCTGGGACCAGCAGCATCAGCCCTGCTAGGAGCTAGTTAAAAATGCAGCTTGTCGGGCTCCACCCCAGGTACACCGAAGCAGGCAGACCTCTGGGGTTGAGATCAAAACGAACACTCTAGACCACAAGATTTCAACATACTTTTAAGGAAGGCAATCTTCAGAAATATCAAAGAAGCTCGGAGCACCCTCCTGCCTCCATCGCACCCTGCTTCCACCACACCCTGGATCCTTCTGAGCTTGGGAAACCCAGAAAAGTTGCCATCAGAATCGTTCACATGTATTTACGTGTTCAATTACTTCACCCTCACGACACACCTCTGAGGAAGGTACTAACCCCTTCCCCATGTTGTAACTGAGGACATTGGGAACTGGATGTTTAACTGTCCAGGCGCTCACGGTGCCGTGTCAGAGCCGGGTTTCCAACCAGGTCTGCTGGTCCTGACCATACTTTTAAAGCAGTTTTCTGTTCTGTCTCTCTTAGAAGGTGGAGGCATAAAACTACAGCACTGCCAGGAACCAGCAGTCCAAAGCACAGTTTGATGACGATGACAGTGGCCTTGAGGACACATGTGCTGTCGCACAAAGGAGATTCAGCTCTTAAGTGCGATTGGGAGCAGAGAGGAGCAATAGGCATAAAAGCAAAACATGGGGCAGGAAGAAGAGGATGGACATGTGAGAACTTCAGGGTTAGTTGTGTGTGTGTGTGTGTGTGTGTGTGTGTGTGTGTGTGTGTGTTTTGCAATAACAACCCTTTCCCCAAATGGGGTTGCAGATGTTGGCCAGGAAGGTCCTTTCTTCTTGAAGCAAAAGGAAGGGTCATGTTTCATCACCACCATCTGTGCAATTTTACTGATAGATGAGACACTGCTTTCGAATACTTCCTGCTGCCCCGAGCTGGGCCCATCTGTGCCCATGCGGTGCCCTGGCACTGCTCTCAGGACCTGCAGACACTGCTGTCCCCTCGCAGAGGGGCCACGGGGCCACGGAGCAGCCCAGCTCGGCCCACCCGCCCCTTCTCTGACCACATCTTGTTCTCATCTCCTCCCTGACAAGGAGCTGGCTCAGCAGATCGGCAGGAAGCCGTCTCTCAGCACTGGAGTGTATTAGGATTTTCAGGAAACGAGTTGTGAGTGATGTGTGTCCAGGAAGAGAGAAGGGCTATCTAAGATTTCCCACCCCGCCCCCTCCTTTTTCTGGCTTTGATGGAAAAGCAGTTTCTGTGCACCCTCCTGCCCTCTGTAAGAGCCCCCTGCGGGTCCCTCCAGGCTCACAAGCCCTCAGGCAGGTCCACATCCTGTCCAATGCTAACAGCAGCCAGCATTGGAATGTCCACCTGGCGAAACCCAGGCTGCCCCAGACCCCAAAGTCCTTGAGCAAGACCTGCATCTTCTGAATGCCACCTGGGGAAATAAGCTCCCAAATATCAGACATAAAACATAAGGTTGCTCTCCAGGGAAGGACAAGTGAACCGCCCGTGGCAGCCTGGAACCTTTTTGTAACGTGTCGTCTGATCCCAAAGGCACACTCCCCTGACCCCACCTTTCCTAAGGCTCGGGGGCCTTCAAACCCAGCACCATCGTCTGAAGGGCTGTTTACTGTCAGACAAACTTGAAATGCCTCTCTCAACTTCAACTCAAAGCAACGTTGCAAAATATCTCTCAGATCAGCTCTCCTTCCTGCTGCTTCAGATAAGCAAAGCGGTAAAGACGAGTGCCAACAATTTCCAAACCACCTTGAAAAACCTATGCAGACAAGCTCAGCGGAAGCAAACATCACTCCGCCATCCCAGGGGCTATTTTTACTGACAGCTTCTTCCCCTAGCTTTTGGCCCCATCTTGCTTTTCCAAGAGTATCCGGGTACTTAGACACTGGTGCTGCTTGGGAGGGGCAGCCTAGCTGGTCCCTCGTATTTTCCCTGGAGGATCCTTGCCCTGCCTTCCTGTACTGGTGATGATGTAAGCCTCTTTCATTTCTTGCTCATGCTCTTAATGCCATCATTATGGGACTTAGTCCAGTAACTGCACTACACCCGGAAATGCTGTGAAAAAAAATAGTATCCCAGGCCCCATCCCAGACCCACAGAGAATTTTATTCTCTAGAGAAGGACTCAGAAATCTGTATTTTTAATCGTTTTTCCAGGTGATACTTTTTCCGGCTCGGAGAATTCTCCTGCTCCACTGGATCAATTTTAACATTTTAAATTCTGTTTCCCATTTCTAACCTCCGCAAACCTAAAAAAACGATACCAGCACAAGGTACAGGGAAAGCCTGGGGCTCGGAAAGCTTTGGTTTGAGTACCAGCCACACTACTCTCTAGATGAGTGGCCTTTCAAACCCTGGAAATGAGTCAAGATGCCTGACGTCCCCTTCAATGTCACAACAAGGGCACAGTCAGGTCACAGACTCTGAGAGGCCAGCTGCCTTAAACTGGAAAAGACTATTCACAGTTAATTAGGGCAGCTCTTTTTAAAACGAGAATGTAACTTGTAAAAACCTAATAAGGTACAATAGAGACGAAAATTATTTCCATCCAGTGGAAGAGAGAACGCCAAGGGTTATGCAGGACTTCATTGCCCCTAGGATATTAATGAACAAGCTTGGTATCTAATTTAAGCTATCCATTTCAACATTCCTTTTTTCTAATGTTTAAACCAGTCTTATCATCCTGCGGGTCCCCCATTTGTCAGTGAGTAAGACTGAGAGGTGCATTTGTATGAGAAGAGCTTCACTCACTCGAGCCCCCCATTTCCCAGATGGCAAGTGAACAGAGGAATAATTACTACCCACAGCTTCCTCGAGAAGATCGAATGGGGAAATACAGTCAAACACTAGCTCTGATGCTTGTTAGTTCTGTGAGTCTGTGCCTCAGTTTTCTCATCAATAAAATGGAGGAAATGGCAATCTACTTCATATGCTGTGAAAGGTTAGAAGACTAGCTAATTTAAAATATGTGCTTAAATAAAATGAAGAAATGTAAAAAAAATTAAAAAACTCCTTGAACAGTGTCAAGTCTTTGTGTTTTACAAATATCGTTGGTATCATTTTTTCCAGAACTACCTATGAAGCTTTAATCATTGTTACATAGAGGTAATGAGTTTTTGAGTGTTCATAATCTAGTTTCTCTCCCCTCAGGGATGTTTGGAAATTTTAATATTAATGTTTTTTAATGAGCAGGAGATACTATGCAAGTCACAAGCTACTCAGCCTGTTTCCCCATCAAATGAAAGCGGTGATGCCAGGACGGGCAGGTTCTGGGAAGGGTTGGAGAGAAGCGGAGCGCGGGTCTCAGAGAGCGGACAAGGCCTGCCATATTTGGGACAGTCATATACCAAATTCAGTAAGTATTGCTTTGTTTTTTCTTTTGTTTTCGAAGAAGAAAGACAAGGGGGGAAGAGATGGCTCGAGCTGTTTTAGAATCAAGATTTCCCAACCAGTGCTCATTCCATCCCTGACTCCAAAGGAATGGAAATAAACATGCCAAGGCAAGCCCCAAAGCCAAATAAGGGACTGACAAGTCCAAGGGCCCACGTTCCTTTCTGAGGGAATAGGAAGGCCATGGAAGGGGGAACTTGAAAGAGCAGGGATCTCCTCCTATCCCAAGGCCTCCCCAGAGCGAGCCTCATTGCTGCCTGGGGACCAGCTGCAGCAGCAGCACTGGGAGCAAGATGGCACCACCCGCAAGCCTGGCCCAAAGCCAAAGCTACTTGGCATGTGTGTTTTTTTAACCTTCTATTAAGAAGTTTCCCAACAATGCGTTAAATCAACACTCCTTTTTACCAACCACTTCACCTTACATTGGCTCCTAGTCCCCACAAGACCTGGTATCCTTCTGACCAGCTCCTGATCCCGTGTTTTGCTTTTATGTTAAATACCAAAGGATGTTTGGATAAGCGCTGTTTACTCCTTTGGTCAGCAGGGTCTTTATTTAATCCTCTTCAGGCCTCCCTCTTGGCTGCCTCCACAAAGATGAGCAAGCTCTCTGTGCAGACAGGGTCAACTTCTCGGGATCAGGGAGCTTAACTGGCAGGGACCTGTGGAGCCCTAAAAATGGCTCACCCACGCAGAGGCTACAGCTCTGTTTCAGTCCTGCATAGCCCACTATGGGTATTTACTGGAAATGGATAAGAGCAGATAAGAGAAATGAGGTACTATTTACTATTTCTGAGAAAGATAAAAAAGTGAAACATTGTTTGATAGTAGCCTGTTAGCAACCAGTCTTGGATAAATAACCACGAATGCTTGTTTATCAGATTAACCTGAAAGGAAGGACCAATGTGAGAGGTGACTGGCCATATTGTAGAGATAAACTTTGTGGTGAGACAGAGGAAGTGAAGAAAATGAACCTCTAAGATCACAGGACCTTTGAGAATATGCTTAGAAAGAAGGGAATAGGTGGACCATCCCATGAAAAACAAACAAAAAACAGGTGGGTGAAGATCACAATCCAACTTGCCCTACAGGTGGGTGCCTGGTCCCTTTTGGGCTCTGATTAAAAATCCCATAACTTTGATAAATATTGCCTAATGTTTCTTTGCATCCTAAAGCACAAACCACAGCCGAAGCACAAGCCAAGAAGGTTAGAACTTGGAAAGGCCTCCAAAGTCGTCATGAACATCTGTTGTCCTGGCCTCGGCATCCCTGCTGCCTCCTTGGGATAACAGTGCCCTGATTTGCATTTAGAGAAATGTTCCCCTTTCTCTACCTACTGGCTGGGAGCACCCAGGGCCAGTCACTTCAAGCCAGGACAATCAGTTCTCATTTAGCTGAATTTCAAGGTGAGTGACACCTCCTGAAAATGGCTGGAGCTGAGTCACCCCAGTGGTGGCACCTGAGGAGACTGTCTATGAATTCCTCAATCCTATCCTTCCCAAGCCCCAGTCCTACACCTTTTCCCTCATTTGATGTGCTGCCCCGCATCCTTTCCATGTAGGGTGTTTTTTTTTTGGGGGGGGGGGGGGAGCATTAGTGCAGAAACTACAGAATTTACCACAAAAAAAAGAACCTCGATGCCACCCTCTCTGTCCAATGCTTACCCCATTTCACTTTTACAGATGAAGAACTTGAAAATGAGCAAAAGCAACATATCTACCATCATACAGTTTGATTTTGCTTCTAAACCCATCAGTCTAAATAAACGAAAGTAAGATAAGCTAAATGTCAGTGGTAAATAATCCAAGAGTCAGCCACCCAGACACTCCCAGAGGGCAGAGAGGAAGGATGCACATGCAATCTCATCGATAATTGCTTATTACGCAGCATAATAGTGTACAGACTATGGGGCACGGGGAAGACCAAGTTCCTCCTGGCTTGAATCCATCACCTATGTGCGCTGGGTCTTGGGCCAAGCAGCAGTACCTCTTCTGAGCCCTAGGCTCTGCATTTACAAGCCCACGCACTCATGCCGCAAACACTTATTGAGGCCAACTGTGTGCCAAGCATCATGCATGGTTTTCCTGCACCTATATCTCCTCCCATCATGAAGATTAGAGGAGGCTGAATGGTGGCAGAATATGCCTCCCCAAATATACCACTTTAGCACAGGATTATTTTGAGCTGAAGGCAATTGAAAAGAAGGAGATACTACAAGCAAAACACCTTGGCCTTCCCCTGTTTGTCTAGAAGAAGGACATCAATTTTTTTTTCACTCCTTTTCCAATTTATTTAGTCTGATATACACACACAAAAAGACAACAGTAGTAATAACAGCAGCTAATATTCATTTGTGCTTCCTATACAGTATACCAAACACTAGGTTAAATATATACATCATTTCATGTAATTCTTTTTTTTTCCTTTATTGAATAAGATATTACAAATGTGAAGGACATCAATTTTCAAAGGCCTCCCTCCACTCCTCTCTCTCAAGGACAGAAGTTAATTACCAGAGACAATTTTAGACCCTATCAGTTTGGAGAAGGCACCAAAGGAATTTGCAAAACAAACTTGACTAACTAGCCTTTATCCACCATTTATATACCATACATTTACGCACAGCTTACTGCCTTTAGAGGCCTAACAGCTCTTTCCTTTATCCTGTCATTTCTCTACACATGTATTGTTCTTTGTCGAGGATGCTATAGAATCCTGAATTCTAAGTGAGTTGCTCATTTTTACCTGGGTATCTCTCATGTAGACATGTTAACTTCTGTTTGTTTTTCTCTTGCTAATCCCTCTTGCTAATCAGTTGAGAACTTAGACAACTAGAGGGAAAATTATTTTTTTCTTCCCTATAAGGTCATCTGTGAAAGTCCTTTGCAAACACTAACAGGACACACAGAAGGTAGATATCACTATATGGTTCTCAGAACCCAAGTCACTGTTTCAAGGTTCATCTTCCTGCCTTCCTAGAATTGCTGCAAACCAGTGTTGCAACCAACTTCCTAATTCCCCTAACAAGCTGCCTACATGTAGACAGGTACAGAGCAGGGGTGCATATGTGTGCATGTGTGCATGCATGCATGCAGTTAAGGTGAAGAAAGACAGCCAACAGATCAGGTATTCAGAATGCTCACTCAACATTGCTGATGATCTATAACCACACAACTGAAAGCCAGTCTATCCAAACCACAAATCTAACATCAAGAAGTCAAGAGGTCACAGAAAACAGAATGATGGGTGTCAGAGGGAAAGGAGGTTGGGGGACTGGGTGAAAAAGGTGAAGGAATTGAGAAGTATAAATTGGTAATTACAAAACAGTCACAGGGATATAAAGTACAGCACAGGGAATATAGTCAATAATCTCTCTATATAAAAGGCTAATATGCTAAGTGTCCATCTGGGTAATGATGTCATGTAGCAATGCCTGGCTTCCTCTCTGTAGCGACTATCCTCCTTGGAGTTTCTTTAGCCCAGGAACACAACTTGCTTCATAGCCAGGTGGAAACATTTTGCACTGTAACCAAATGTCTGTGAAGCATTTTCCCATGCCTCGTCTCATTGGATCCTCACAGAAGTCCTGGAGTAGGTAGATAGGAGACTCGGTGGAATCCTATTTTCTTTCCATTAGCCGGAAAATGGAGATTTAGAAAGCTTAGAAATTTGACCCGATTGAAAAGAAGAAATGGTAGACCTTGAAAATGACTTCAGGTTTTCTCACTGCACAGAATATGGTCAAACACTGCTGCAGTTAAATATTTTACCCTTTGTTCTCCCTGCATGATCTACAATAATAATCTGCTTCGTGTTGATATTTACTGCTGTGTTACTGATAATTACCTGAAAGAGAAGTTGGGGTGCTTCACTGGGCTGGAAAAAGTTTAGCTAAATCAGAAAGCAGGTCTAATTAAGCAAGTTTATCTATATCTATAAAAGGCTAAGTTGACTTGCGCATGTGTGATACATATAAAGTTCCTGCTGGTGCTAATCGCACGTGTGTGTTTCCATCTGTCATTGTCAATCATGAATTTGGGTGACCCTTCTATTATAGAGAAAGGGCGAATAGTGATATTAAAATATTTCTTCTAAATAATTTCCTTTCAATGTGCATGAATTCGTGCACCGGGCCACAAGTACTGTAATGACTACGTATGGTGACAGGTTGGTACTGAAAATATTAGGGGGGACATTTTGTAAAGCATATGATTATAACCACTCCGCTGAACACTTGAAACTTAATACAAAATAATATTGAATGTGAACTATAATTGAAAAATAAAATAAAATAAATCAAGATATAAAGAACTTCTAGAATACCAAGAGCCTGTCATCTTTGCCAACACTTAGAATCACCTCTTTTGCTAGCACTCACCTCCCTTCAAAGGAATCCCTTTCTGTGACTTTCTCTTCCTTTCTCCAGAAAGGGGGGAGGGGGCTTGGAAAAAGAAACCATGCCTGATATAATGCAGCCATTATAGCCCCTTGGCCCATCTGGACCTCTCTCTGGGGAGACTGATGGAAGACAAGAAAATGTGGAGGCTGCCAGTTTTCAAAAAACCCATAACCTCCGGGGAATAAGGAGGAGGAAAAGGGGGTAGTGGGGCCCATGGGAACTATGGAAGAGACTGGAAAAGAGCCATCAGTACAGAAGTCATAAAGACCCCATTTCTCCTTAAACTGGCTGAGGGAAGCCTGGACTGGTCCACCCATTCAATGATATCATTGTTTTCAACAAAAGCTGGTTTGAGAACCCTCAGAGAGGTCCCCAGTGAGGCCTCAGCTGCTAGAATGGGCAGAGGTCTAACCAGTTCCTAGAATATCAAGTGCTTAGAATTGTAGATAAGGAGGAAAGACTATGTCAGAGCACAATTACAGAGAATACTAGGACAAGGACAGACCTTCCTTTGGGGGCCATGGAAAAAATACAGGAGGCTACTTTTCACATAGATTTCACCACTGGCTCCCCACCGCAATCCTGTAAAGTTGGTGACTAGGGATTACTACCTTCATCTAATGAGAAACCTAAAGACCTGAGGAAAGAAGTGGCTTGTCCCAGGTCCCACCACAAGCTAAGGACACACCCAGGGATTGGCACCTCTGTCCTACTACTTCCTGAAGCAAGAACTTCAGACTGGTTCTTGAATCCATCCTCTCCCTCAACTCTATTCAACCCATCTCCAGTCTCCATGACTCCACCATATAAATATCTTTGAAATCCATCCCCTTCTCTCCATATCAGCTACCTCTTCCCTAAATTAGATCACCATAATTTCTCACTTAGATTATAATAAAGCATTTGAATGGATTTTGTTACTAATGCTGGTCTTGCCTCTTCCAATCCATTCTCCACACTTCATTGGAAGTAGTCCTGCTCAAATGTTTTTTGGGTGCTGTCACTATCTGGCTTTTAAAATATTCTTTATCAGGACACAACCCAGAACCCATGCGCACCTGCCACAGACAGCACCCGGACCTCACAACTAAGTGAACACCAGCAGGACCTTGAGCGCCTGCAGCTGACTCCTCTGGGACCAGCTCTGTGGGGGAAGGGGGTACAGCTCAGAACAGGAACAATTAAGGTGTGAGACTCAAGGCAGATTCAGCCTCTGGGCTAAGAACTCCTCACCAGCTGGACTACTAGGGGCTTTGACCTCTCAGACCTCAATCAGGTTGCCCAGGACCAGAAAGGGATAGAGACGCACACTGACCTGCACCAGAGAAGCTCCCAGGAGGCCCAGGATAGACACACCAAGGGACAAGATTCAACAACATCAGAGCAAAATCCAGTGAGCTCCACAAATAGTGGACCCAAAGGTTTTTGAGTGTGTGTGTGTGTGTGTGTGGTTTTGTTTGTTGGTGTGTGTGTGTGTGTGTGAATTTTTTTGTTTTTGTTGTTGGTTTTTTCCTCTTTTTCCTTCTCTTTTTTCTCACATGTCTCTAATTTCTCTCTTTCCTTTGATTCTATTCTACTTTATTCTTATTAATTTTTCTTATTTTATTTTGTTATCTTTTCCCTCATTTTTTCCATTTTACTTTTCCTATCTATAGGTTAGTACACCCATTATTACTATATTTTAGATTCATTATTATTATTTCATTTATTTTCTGTCTTCTTTTCTTTTTTTCTCCTACACTAGTTCTTTTAGCTTCCTGTTTGCTTCCATATAGCCATTTTTTCATCTTATTTTTTCCCTTTTTCTTTAAATCCACTCTAAGTCTTTGGTCATGTGTCTTTTAGTATTCTTTTTTTATTTTTTATTTTTTTTGCTTTCTCTTCTTTGTTCTTCTTAGTCTTTCCTGTTATTGTTACACTGAGTAGCTTGGTTTTCGTGGTTTTTGGTTTGGTCCTGTTGTGTCTTATTCTGTTCTATCAGCACCTGTATATGTATAACAGCTGGCACCATGATGTTGGGGTTGAACTTCACCAGGAGCAAGTTGGAGGGAAGATCCCTCCCACCAATGGGACATCAATAATCAAATCCCAATTACAACAGGAGAGCCTAAATAACACACACAAGGGGCATTCCCAGAGCATCCAGCTCAGGTGAACAAAGAAACTGCACCACTGATCCCTCCAGACATTTTCTACATAAGGCCATCCCACAAAGACTGGCAGGCATAATAATTCTATCTAATACATGGAAACAAATACAAAGAGACAGCTAAAATGGGGAGACAATGAAACAACCCCCAAATGAAAGAAAAGAAGCAATCTCCAGAAAAAGAACTAAATGATATGGAAACAAGCAATCTATCAGACATAGAATTCAAAGTAATGGTTATAAAGGTTCTTAAGGAGCTTAGTGCAAATTACAAGGAACTCAGTGGGAACTATAGAATCATGAAAAAGGAAATAGAAGCCCTTAACCAGAACCATACAGAAATGAAGAATAACATATGGCATCAAGAACACACTGGAAGGAATTAAAAGTAGATTGGATGAAGCAGAGATTGAATCACTGATTTGGAAGACAAGAGAGAAATAAATACCCAATTACAACAGCAAATAAAAAAATGAATTCAAAAGCAGGAAGATGGCTTAAAGGAGCTCTGGGACACCATGAACTGTAACAACATCCACATTATAGGAATACCAGAAGGGGAAGAGGGTGAGCAAGGAACAGAGAACCTGTTTAAAGAAATAATGACAAAAAACTTCTCCAACATGGTAAAGAAAAATGTCACACAAGTTCAGGAGGCACAGAAAGCCCCAATCAAGATGAACCTAAAAAGACCAACACCTAGACACATCATAATTAAAATGGCAAATGTTAAAGACAAAGAAAGAATCTTAAAGGCAACAAGAAAGAGACGGAAAATTACCTGCAAAGGAGTTCTCATTAGAATGACAACTGACTTCTCAATAGAAATACTTCAGGCCAGAAGGGCATGGCATGAAGTATTCAAAGTAATGAAAAGCAAGGGCTAAATCTAAGACTGCTGTATCCAGCAAGGCTATCATTTAAAATTGAAGGTGAAATAAAAAGCTTTCCAGACAAAAAATGTTAATGGAGTACATTACCACCAAACCAACAATGCAAGAAATGTTAAAAGGACTGCTTTAAGAAGAAGAAATGGAGAGGAAGAGAAGATCATAAAGAAAATAAAAATGGCAATAAATAAATACCTATCAATAATAACCTTAAATATAAATGAATTAAATGTTCCAGTCAAAAGACCTAGGGTGACTAAATGGATACAAAAACATGACTCATATATATGCAGTCTACAAGAGACCCACCTCAGACCAAAAGATACACACAGACTGAGAGTGAAGGGATGAAAAAATATATTCCATTCAAATGGAAAGGACAAAAAACCTGGGGTAGCAATACTCATATCAGACAAAATAGACTTCAAAATAAAGGCCATAACAAGAGACAAAGAAGGGCACTACATAATACTAAAGGGAATGATTCTACAAGAAAATATAACCCTTGTAAACATATACGTACCCAATATAAGAGCATTAAAGTACATTAAAAAAACTATTGATGGATTTTAAAGCAGAGACTGACACCTACACAGTCATAGTAGGGGACTTTACCACAGCCCTATTTCTTATTTACTTCACTTCCTCCTAGAAGCTGACCCTCAATCCAGGGTAGGTTCCCCTTCCCCATGCTCCCACAGTATCTCAACTTCCTCCATCACAGCATGTCCACTCTTCAGAATTAAAATGATTCGGCTGGTTGGAATACTGAATTCCTAAGAGATTATTAACACCACAGCTTTGACTCCCCTTGATCCAGACCAAATATTTATATATTAATTTCTCAGTCTGAATTCCTTTTCATGCTTCCACTCACCTCTCTTCCCTCCCTCCCTCATCCAAAGACTCTCCTCCTTACTCCCGCAAGACAGAGCTCCAGGCTGTCCTCCTTAGAGAAGCTTTCCCTCTCCCGGAGTCAGAAATCCTCTCTTCCCTCCTGCCTCCTCAGCAGTGAACTTTCAACTCTCTTATGTAAAACTGTAATATACCTTGGATTTGGCTGTCCATGTTTTCTCTCTCAGAGAGTACACAGCCAGAGGGCAAGCATAATGTGTTTGCTCCTGCTCCCTAGAGCACCTAGTATAGGGCTTTACTAGTACACATAGGTGCTTAATCCGTATTTGCTGAAATCAACCTTGTAGAATGGGGTCAAGTTAGCTGTGGCTGAAAAGGCAGGAGATCCATCAATAGATGTATGGATAAACAAAAAGTGATAAATTCATACAATGGAATAACAACAAAAAGGACTGAACTACTGATACATGCTGTTCAACATGGATAAAACTCACAAACAATACACTAAATAGAAAGAAGCCAGTCCCAAAGGACCACATACTATATATTCCTTTTATAGGAAATGTACAGAATAAGCAAATGCATAGAGACAGGAATCAGGTTAGTTGTTTCCTAGGGCTGAATGGGGTAGGTGGGGAGCGACTACTTATACGAGTTTGCTGGGGCTGCCCAACGAAAGTACCACAAACTATGTGGTTTTAAAAAAACAAATTTATTGTCTTACAGTTCTGGAGGCTGGAAGTCCAAGATCAAGGTGTTGGCAGGGCCATGCTGTCTCCAAAGGCTCTCGGGGAGGATCTGTTCTGGGCTCCTCTCCCAGCTGCTGGTGGTGCCTTGGCTGTGGCAGCATAACTCTAATCTTCACATGGGGTTCGCCCTGTGTGCATGTCTGTGTCTAAATTCCCCTTTTTATAAGAACATCAGTCATACTGAATTAGGGAGCACCTTTCTCCAGGATGAGTTCATTTTAACTAATTATATCCACAATAACTCTATGTCCAAATAAGGTCACTCTGAGGCACTTAGTGGTTAGGACTTTGACATATGAATTTGGGGGCACACATTCAACTCATAACTGCTGATGGCTCTTTTCAGAGTGATGAAAATGTTCAAAAACCGGAATATGGTGGGGTTGCACAGCTCTGTAAATAAACTAAAAATATATTGAGTTGTGTACTTTAAGTGGATGAAGTATATGGTATCTAAGTTATATATCAATAAAGCTATTTGTGATGTTTGATTTTTTTTTTAATGCAGGAGAGCTTGGGTTTAGTCTGCCCAAACTACAAAGTCAACCATTGGTAATAGTACGTGAAGCAAGTTATCTAAATAAAGGTGATGAGATGTAATTTAGAGAGAAACCAAAGGTAATGTGCCTTAATCTTCCTATGTGTTCCATGTAAATTTCCTTTGACCCAATGATTCACATCTAGGAGGTGTGACCCAGTGACTCACATCTAGCAAATGCCTCTATAGCAGGCATCTCCTTCACTATAGGTAAGACCTTCCAAAGAATACAAGAGTGTTCACTCCAGCACTGTTTCTGAAAGTGAAGGAAAAAAAGGGAACACATATGCTATTTGACTTTGCAACGCTACTTCTCTCAATCCTACAGAAATACTTGCAAATGTGCTTAACGATTATGTATAAGCCTATTGCTGCAGCATTATTTGTAATAGCAAGAAGTTGGGAGCCTAACTGTCCATGAAAGATAAATTAATACATTTTGGTCATCCATTCAATGGAATCCTATGTTGCCATTAAAAGAATAAAACAGGCCTATACTAGTAAATGTTCTACATAAAAAGATATTAAAGATAAATAATGAAAAAGCAAGTTACAGAATAGTATATAAAGTATGAGCTGATTTATTTTAAAACTCTATTATTTGTGTAACTTTTTTCTAGAATTTTATTATCAAAGTTTTCAAACAGTCCCAAAAGTTCTCATGTCAAATTTTTTTTAAATGATTTGGGATTGTCCAGGCTATATTTCCAAGTGAAAAAACAAAGGCTATAAACTGAGGATACCGTATATCCCTATTTGGGTAAATATATGTAGGGTTAAAAAAAAATCTATGTAAAATAGTACGCTCATGTAAATGCTCACTCACTGCACGCCAGCTCTCATTCCCTGAAGGTGCACAGCCTGACAGTAAAGGAATCCTCAGACTCAAGAATAAACTCCTGACTTCCTCCGAGTGCACAGCTTCCCTGCACTCTGACAAGGGTCCATCTAAGGCCGACAGCTGACAGCTTCCTCCCATTCATGTACCCTGCACTCCTGCTGAAGGGCCGCCAGGAGAAATAAGCTGGAGACAAAAGAAAACCGTGGACATCCTTCCTGGCTACAAAGGCAGCCCTGGCTGTGGGTCCCTGGAAGGAGAGCGAGCCAGAACCGGGGAACAGATCCTGACTCCTTATCGTACAGTTCAGGGACTTGCCAAGGGCGGGACCGGGCACTGATTCCGCAGGCACAGAGAAGAGATACAGTTTGGCCCGGGGGACCCTGCAATGCTGTATTCTTGAGATACGATGAGGTCAACCTGGGCACGGGCTGCAGAGCAGAAGTGAGCTTCCTCCCGGGGGCAATGGGTTTTGAGGTCAAGTCTTATAATTACATTTGGAAACCAACTCAGGGGAATTCCCTCTTACTTCATTCTTACATGTTTTTCCAACCCCACAAAATACAAGTATAGTGACTATTTTATTGGGCTCTCAGTGTACCAGGCATGGTATAAGTCCTTTAAGAGCATTACATTAGCAAATTCACACAACATCTGACATAGGCCACTGTTATTAGCCCCATCACGTGGATGAGGAAACTGAGACATGCAAAGGTGAAGCAACTTGCCAAAGCGCTTATCACCAGTGGGCACCAGGCGCCAGGCTCTGGATCCGGCCTGCCTGGATTACACCACTACAGGACACTGGAAGCCAAATTCTAACCAGGGCCTAGGGAAGGAAGAAGGAAAGAAAAGAGGAAGGGCAGAATAACGGAGAAGTAACGCTAGCGCTAACGGAAGAACAGCATACACAGAAGAACAGCAAGGACAGGCATCTGAAAGGCAATGTAAGGCCATGGCTAAGAGCCTGGCTCTGCCCTTCCCATCCAGGTGACCTTGAGCAAGTCACGTGGCTCCATGCCTCAGGGTCCCCATCTGCCAAATAGAGCTAATATAGGCACTTGCACTTCAGAACAGGGCCTGCTACAGAGGCATCTCCTACACTGCAGCTATCACCATGATTGATGACATCATTATGCATATCTGACCCCCATTCTTCAGCCAGAATTCGAAGGCAGACAAAGCATCCGCGTGCACACATGACCCGGAACTTGGGAAATGCTGATGAACGATAACCCCACGTACTATTTGTCTATATATTTTTCTGTTGTCACTTTCCTATCTGAAGACAGTCACGGGGGACACACGCAATGTTTTGCATCACCAAGACACTTCAGAAAACACGTTCTTAACTTGGCATTAATGAATGTTAGCACATCTTAAAAAACTGCTTGTTATTTGCCAGGTACTGTACTATATTATCTCTAAACCTCACACACCCACGTATGCGTTTCCTGCGGCTGCTGTGTAACAAATTACACATGCTTGGTGGTTTAAAACAAGAGAAAGCTATTCTCCCTCAGTTCTGGCGACCAGAAGCATGAAATCAGTATTACTGAGCTGAAAGCTCCCTGTGGGTGACTCCATTCCTTGCCTCTTCCCGTTTCCGGTGACTCCCAGCATTCCTTGGCTTGTGGCTTTAACGCGCCAGTCTCTGCCTCCAAGGTCAGCATTGCCTTCTTCTCTAACTATGGGCAAGTCCTCCTGTCTCCGCTCATACAGAGGTAACCCAGACAACCCCTGAGAATCTCCCTTCTCGAGATTCTCAATTTAGTCACACTGACAAAGTCTCTTTTTTGCCATATAAGGTAGCACAGCCTCAGGGATTAGAATGTGGCTATCTTAGGACAGTATGGGGGGGTGGTATTTTTTCCGCCTACCCCACCCTGCCATGAAGGTATTAATGTCTATTTCCTATGAGGCAGTAGAATATAGTAAGTGGCGGGTAGACCTGAGTTGAACTCTTGGCTCTGGCTGACACTGGGTAAATGACCTGAATTCCTCACACGAAGCGTCTTTATTTATAAAATGTGAGAATCAATACTATCTCCTTCGAAAGGCTGCCGTGAAGATGAAATAAGACAGAGTGTGAACTGCCTCTGCACAGTGACGGCTCTCGGTAAATGCTCACTGAGGACTATTATCGTGAGAAATAACATTCGGAGGCCAACCAACCAGGAAGTGCCAGTGCCCGGAATTCAATCTGGGTCGCTCTGGCACCAAAGCCCACGCCTGTTTTGCTCTATGGATTATGGGGTTTTGGGTTTATGTGCTCACGGCCTTCAGAGTCAACACACCTAGGTTATTTCAATTCCGGATGCTCCTTGGTCCTCTCTTCCAGCACCTGTATAGCTGCACCCCTGCAGATCACCAGTCCTAATTACTGAGACTGAGTTTATGCAACGGACCCTATGACAGTAACATCATTTTTCCAATGATTTAGAAATAATGGGGATTCTGCTTAGGCAGCAGGAAGGTTGAGAATTTGGCCTGTACGAAGATCACATCAGATCGGCAGGCAATCCACTTGGTCTGTGACTTCAGAGGTCCTGGACATTATAAGAACTAGAAATGGAATTAACCTCTGTCTGCAAAGCCAGCATTGGGAATGGCATCTCAAACTGGACCACAGGGTCTCTCAGGGTCAAGGTGCCAGCCAAGCACAGCACTCAGAATTCAAATTCACTCACGCACTCACCGCCTCTGAGTCAATGCGGCAGGGTTAATTCAGTTGCTCATACTTCAAAAACAATATTTGAAAAAAGCTTCCAACACTCACAGGCAGCTCTCATCAAATTCTGGTGTCCCCACCCATCCATCCAACTGTTTCCTCGGCACCGGTCTCCCTGGGTTGGACAACCTCAGCTGCAGGGAGTGGGGAGCCCAGCTGCGTGCTGAGTTTGGGAAAACATTATGAATACTTGAGATCTGCCAAGTACTTGGTTAAAGAATGATATCCTCTAATTTCTTAAGCCATGTGTATTTTAAGTGAAATGTAATCCATATGTGTGCGACTCATTTAAATGCAACTCAGTGAAACATGGTTTCCCAAAAGCATTGGGATATTGTCCTAAGCCTTTCTTAAGCTTCTCTTTGATCCAGGACACTGAATTTTGCCAACAACAAATGAAGCTCCCGACAAGAGAGGGACAAAGGGAGTGGTCCTTTTTCCTAGTCCTAGATAAGGTGCTAAAGTGGACTCCTGATGCCAGGGGAAGCCGGGAGGGTGGGGGCGGGGGGAGCTCCAGGCCCGGGCGGTATGCAGGGTTTTGCTCAGGATGGGCTTCATATTTCCGCCAGGCCTACTTGGCAGTGAAGTGCAGCAGAAGAGGTGAGAGCTAATCCATCCTGTCTGGTGCTGAGAAACTCCTCTCCTGTCTGCTAGCTCTCCCCTTCTCTGCTCCTCAGTACTGAACAACTCAAATAGGATGGAGGGGGAAAGGAGAAAATGAGGGGGGAAAAGGAGAAAATGAGGGAGCTAAATCACAAATGACTTAGTTTTCCAGGTGGTAGCCTGATTTCCAAGCCAACAAAAGCAGTCTCCTTCCCTAGAGGATCTCTGAGGGACAGATAAAAAGTCAGAGATATATGCCCTAACCGGTTTGGCTCAGTGGATAGAGCTTTGGCCTGCGGACTCAAGGGTCCCGGGTTCGATCCCGGTCAGGGGCATGTACCTTGGTTGCGGGCACATACCCAGTGGGGAGTGTGCGGGAGGCAGCTGATCGATGTTTCTCTCTCATCAATGTTTCTAACTCTCTATCCCTCTCCTTTCCACTCTGTAAAAAAATCAATAAAATATATATTTTTTTAAAAAGTCAGAGCTATGAAGAGAGATTCAAGTCAGAAGTAATGGTGAGTACTAGGATCAGCAAACCTCTAAATGCCCCCATTCTGCTTTGACAATTACTGTTCCTCAGGAGGTCTGGAGGTAGATATACACACACAGGAGAAAATAAATATCCATTCTTACTAGCGAGACTGATGCAAACAGGATCTGTCTTTAGCCAGGCCTGAAGCACAATGAATGGGGTGAGACCAAAGGACAGCTGTCCCTTTTCCAAGCCAAAACCCAAATCTTATCATCATTTGGACTCTAAGGGAGGGCAGTAGAGTGAAGAGATGAGAGTTCCAGAATGTGTGTAAGAGACAAGCAGAGAGAAGCACATGGAAAGAGGTCCTCTGGGCTCAGTGCCCACTAGTTGAGCTGTTCATTTGCCTTTGAAGGTGACCTTACAATGTAGTTAATGTAGTGACCCTGACCTCTAGTAATGCAGCCCAATGAGCATCCTGCAAGCTGGTTCAAGAGTTCAGTGTGCCCTCCTCTTGAGAAAAAGTGAAGGAGAAGGGAAGAAAGACAAGGCCTATACTCCCTGAGGTGTGCCTCTCCCCAGATGCCGACAGCTCAGCAAGGTTCCATTTCATTTCAACAAACAAGTTTTTGTTGTTGCTGTTTTATGTCCATTATGGTCTCTGGGTTGATGAGCCAGTCCTCAGAGCATAGGGAAAATTACATGAAGAAAAAACATTATGGATGCATGCCTCCAAACTGTGGCTTGTGGAAACAGCACCATAATTTCTTCTCTGTAATTTCCCTTCTCGTGTTTATGTTGCCTAAACTAGTAGTTCATCCTCAACTTCAAGGTCCATGGTTTGGAGGCGATTTTCCTTTATCCCACTGTCCCCTATTTCCAGGGATGTCTCCATGAATGGAGAGCAAACGCTATGCTTCTTTTCCATTTTTCCACTTGCATGGTATCCTTTAAATAGGTGGAACGGTAGTAGCTCTTAAAACCCAACTGGGACAAAACCCCCATTTGAAAGATGAGAAATTTGAGGTTCAGAAGGGCCAAATGGCTTCTTGACCAATTCCACGTGTCTGCCTCAGAGCTCAGTACTGTATCACACTGCCCTAACCACAAGGGTCTCATAACAACAGCTATGCACCAATATTTGCAAATTACGTGTATATGTGTGAATAAATATAAAACAATGTAATATATACTCCATTAGAGCAGTGTACTACCTTCATGACATATGGCTGAGTCTAAAAAAAACAGGCGTGGACCAATATGTATAGTATAATCTCATTTCTGCTCCTCCCTTCCCAACAAAAACAGCAGCCCGTGTGTGTGCGTCTGTGCGACTGTGTCTATAAGTGTCTAAGTGCAGATTCCCACTCACATAGAAAAGGTCCAAGGTATGCTCACCAAAATTGTTAACAGTGGATTCTTCTTGTGGATAGGAGACTTTCATTCTTTTACTTATTATACTTGGGTATTGCTAAATGTTTTACAATGAGCATGTTGCAATGAAAAAAGACACGAGTGAGAAAAAAAAATAAGAGACTCGTGAGAAATCACAGTAGCTGCCATTTGCTGAGTATATAATATGAGCAAGGCACTATGCTCGGTCCTTTACATGAACCATCTCATTTTATCTTCATGGCTCTAGAGCATATGACTTTCATAATACCCCAGATAGGGAAACTGAGGTTTAGAGAGGACATCCAGCCACGAGGTGGGAGAGCTGGGACCTGAACCCAGGACTATCTGACAGGAAAGCCAAATGCAGATTACCTCTGCGATGCTTATGCACTGAGTAGATAAACATCATTGTTTATTCTGAGTTGCTTCACAGCAGAAAATCACTGCCAGCTGCCATGCTATTGAACTAAGGCACCTTGGGTATCTGCTGCCTGAGCTAAAGGCCCCTCCCTCTCTCCTGGCCCATCCCCCATGCTCCTCCATCCTCACCATTCTTGGCAATCTCTCCATGTGCGAATTCCATTAAAGTCCTGCTCATTGCTATTTTGGGCCATGCATTAGCACGTGGGCTTTGATTTGATGGGAGAAGTCCAGACACCTCAGGATGATGAAAAAGACATTAGAAATGTCTTCTCTCCCCTCAGAGTGCCAGAAGCTCTTGCCCACAGCTCCCCAGGGCGCCCAAGAGTCCAATGTAGGGGGAAATGTATAGCGGTTGGGAAGGGAGAGAAGAAACCTTCATAATCTATTAGGGCCTTTGAACTTGGCTGTCCCTTCTCCTTGGAATAGCCATCCAGGGGTCCTCAAACTTTTTAAACAAGGGGCCAGTTCACTGTCCCTCAGACCGTTGGAGGGCCGGACTATAGTTTAAAAAAAAACTATGAACAAATTCCTATGCACACTGCACATATCTTATTTTGAAGTAAAAAAACAAAACGGGAACAAATACAATATTTGTATTTGCATGTGGCCCGCAGGCCGTAGTTTGAGGACCCCTGAGCCACCCCCTAGCCATCCACATGGCTCATTTTCTCATCTCCTTCAGGTCTTGACTTAAATACCAATTCACCACCAAGCCCTTCTCCCTCCCCATCCCTGCTCTCTGAGCCCGTATGTTCCTTTGTTTCCATAGCACTTGTCACCAGACATACTACACATTCACTTGTTTATCTGCTTACTGTTCTCACCAGCAGACTACAAGCCCCATAAGGGCCAAACTGTTTTATTCACAGCTATATCCCCAGTACTGACACTGGTGCCTGCACTGCTATGGATGCATAGGAGATGAAAAAAAAAATTAATGAATCAACTGAGGAACTTAAAAAACAGACTGAGAAGTTGCTTAGCACAGGGCCCAGTTTCCCCTCAAATACCATAGGATTATAAAAACTTTAACAGAGAGATTTGAAAAATCCAAAAAGCATCATCCCCACCCCCAAGCTGTTTTGCATCTGGCCTCGCACGCACCATGAATGAGGCGGCTTTGGGAAATAAACACAATAGGAAGTCGTGTGCAGTTGGAGTTCCGCTTACTAACACATGTTCAAAAACAAAAAGCCCAATTTAGACGAAAATAGCAGGAAGCTGTCCCCCAGGGATACCTGATGAGGTCATAGTGCTTGACGCTGCCGTTTCCATTTTTGTCAAGTCTCCTGCCTCCTGCCAACTCAAGGAGCCCAGGAACCACATTCAGGCCCCTGCCGCTCACTGGGAAGCCAGAGAGCTGCTCAGAGCAATACACAATAGAACCACATCCACGCGCTCTCCTTAACTTCAGATCCAAGCCAAGAACACAGAGGATCCTACTCTCACCTCTCTCGCTTACCTGCTGTGTGGCCTTAGATAAGTGTCTACCCCTCTCTGAGTTGAAGTTTCTGCATCCACACATAAGACAGTTGTACTCAGTGTCTTCCCACTACAACTTCCTATGACCTCTTACAAAGGCTCCAAAATAGGAGGGAAGGACGAGTGCTGGGATCCCTACTTGGCAAGTCCAACTCCTAAGGATTTGCCCCTGACAGCAACCCCACCACACGGACTGCCCAGAGGAAGCTGGAGGGTCAAATACTCCAGTTGGGGGCAGAATGGAGCAGATTAGACTGAGTGGCAACAGAGAGCATTTAGCCCAGAGCTAGAGGGCTGGGACCATGAGAAAGTGAAGCAGAGCCCTGAGAGAGACTGTCAAGAACAGACCCTCTAATGGCCTTTTCCTGCAGGACAAAGGGAAGACCATGCAAGGAGAAATCCCAGGCATGCAGAGCCGGCACCCTCTGGGACAGAGGCAGCCAGGTCTGTTCCAGGGAAATGGGACAAAAAGAACACATTCTTGCCGAAACCGGTTTGGCTCAGTGGATAGAGCGTCGGCCTGTGGACTGAGAGGTCCCAGGTTCGATTCTGGTCAAGGGCATGTACCTGGGTTGCAGGCACATCCCCAGTAGGAGATGTGCAGAAGGCAGCTGATCGATGTTTCTCTCTCATCAATGTTTCTAACTCTCTATCTCTCTCCCTTCCTCTCTGTAAAAAATCAATAAAATATATTAAAAAAAAAAAAAAAAAGAACACATTCTAGTTCATAGTCTAGAACAGTGGTCGGCAAACTGCGGCTCTTTGGCCCCTTGAGTGTGGCTCTTCCACAAAACCGACTTCTGCGCATGGGCCACGAAGTTTCAATCGCATTGTACATGCGCCCGTACGTGGTATTTTGTGGAAGAGCGACACTCAAGGGGCCAAAGAGCCGCATGTGGCTTGCGAGCCGCAGTTTGCCGACCATTGGTCTAGAACATATTCTCAGTCAAGCAAAAATGACTGAGATGTCTAACGCCTTAAGCAGAGGAAAGGCGTGGATGAAGCTGCATTACTGCGCGTGCTCAAGTCTCACTCCTGCCACACTTCCGACTCCATCCATCCTCCCTTCGCAAGGGACCAAAAGCCCAAATTTGGAATAATTTATGTTCTCGCTTTCCACCCAAGCTCAGCAGCCTTCCCATCCTTCTGGTTATGGGAAGGCCCCATCCATCCCTTTCTTGGCAGTAACGCGTTTGATTACTCATCTGCTTCCGGGGTGGCTGCCAAGAAGAGATGGGCAGTTGTCCGAGCCCGGCAGCCTTATCTGCAAGGTCTGTGTGGCAGCATCAAAGGGGGACCGTTGGCGGGGAAAGACCAAAGGCCTCCGTGGTCTCTGGGCCAATGAAGGAGAGCTCTCCAGCGGCCAAGCAGATTGGGAATGGCCCAAGAACAGGCAACGGGCAGGGCTATGCATGATCTATTCACCTGCTCCATAGCATGAATCAAGATATAACTGTGCTTGATGGCA
Source organism: Myotis myotis (assembly GCF_014108235.1). Classification (NCBI taxonomy): domain Eukaryota; kingdom Metazoa; phylum Chordata; class Mammalia; order Chiroptera; family Vespertilionidae; genus Myotis; species Myotis myotis. Next base: position 15,918,933 of record NW_023416368.1, on the reverse strand, counting down.
AATCAATGTGGAAATATTTCTGACTCAGGCCACCACCCAAGATGAATGCGGTTAGAAAGATGGAAGAACCAGCCCAAAGAAGCCAGGAGACTGCTGACCATGCCCCTACTGGCAGAATCTCGGATTTAGCCGATCCCGAACAGATAGAGCAGCCAGGGTTGAAGGTGCAAATCTCAGAGCCCTCCGCTTTGCCTCTCTCCTCTCTGCTCTCCTCTAATCTCCTTTACGTCCTGCCATGCCCTGTGCTGCAGCTAGTGAGACAGCTGCTGGAGTCCTCCAGACCATCCCTCCCTCATCACACACACACACACACACACACACACACACACACACACTGAACTCTAAGAAGCAGCCCCGGAAATACAGCCCATTAAACAGTCTAGCAATTTCACAGCAAGTCAAGAGATTGTGGAAACACTGTCTTTGCGAGAGGATCTGCACAAAGAAACCACAGATTGAGAGCCTGGGTCACTTCGCTAACCGCTTCCTTCCAATCCTTCCAAAACAGCAGCACCTGTGTCCGGCATTGACACGGAAGTGAATTGTTTCATTTTAGACAAAGGAGGACTCCACTTACTCATTCTTCTCCAGGTCCAGGATCAGCTCTCGCCCCTCGGCCATTACCCTGAGCTCAGCTTTGAGTGGATGCTAAAAGCAACAACAAAAGAATGTCAGTTCCTAAAAGCAGGGTGGAGGCTCCCAGGCACACACACAGGATCTAGCTCAGCCCTCTGACATTGATCCACAGGAAGTGAACGGGAAAGGGTCAACTGCATTCCCAGCCCAAACATAAAATAGCTGCAATCCCAGAAGGACCAATTCCCCTCCCCCATCTGCCTGTGCCTAAAAGACAAAGGAAAGAAACTCCGAGCTGAAATGTGCTGTAAGTGCTTGCATGCAGATCTCATAAAGGCAAATGCTGGAAAACGTGATCTTCAGCAGCAAATTCTGTGCGGAGTCAGATCTGGATTCAAGTGCTGACTCTGGCACTGCTGTGATGTGAACTGGGGCATGTTCCTAAACCTGCCTACAACTCAGTTTCCTTACTTATAAAACAGATAATAATAGCCAAACGTACGGGGCTCTCAGAAGGATTAAGTGGCAGAGTGAATGCAAAGAATTTATCTGCATCTAGGAAGCCCCCAGTACATGGTGGCTATTATCTAAAATACTAGGGAAAGCCCCTTCATAATGCGTTCTCATTTTACATTATTGTGTTTTGGCTCCCAGTTTAAATAAATACCCCAGTCATCTCAGAGGAGACAACTAGGAGCACTTCAAACTAAGGTTTTATAAGTCCAAAAGAAGATACATTTTACATACTAGAGCAAATTTGCTGATGCCTAAAGTTGTTATACACCCAGCATAGGTCATTTACGATATCATACAAGAAAGTATGTTCAACGTCACTAGTAACTACCCACCTCTAATTTTTTTTAAATACCTTTAAAAGAAATCAAAGTGACAGATTTTTAAAACCATGAGTCATAGAGTGCAACAGAGCACACTATAAAGTGGGCACTCTCATACCTACCAGTGAGAATTCAAATTGACACCACCAACTCTGGAAAATATTTGACAGTATGGACTAAGAGTTTTAACTGTTTAGACCTTCTGACCCAGTAATATAAGACTATGTCTGGAAGGAACAAATGGAAGAATGGGCAAAGGTTTATTATATAGAAGGATGTTCATTAATTACAACCCTGAATAATGAAATATAACCTAAATGTCCAAATAGGAGAATGGGTAAATAAACAATGATCCATTCATATGACATAGTACTAGACAATCATTTAAATAATTTCTAAATTATCAAGAAGCTATACATGATAATCATTAGGCACAAAGACTCAAAATATGCCGAAACCGGTTTGGCTCAGTGGATAGAGCGTCGGCCTGCGGACTGGGGGGTCCCGGGTTCGATTCCGGTCAAGGGCATGTACCTGGGTTGCGGGCACATCCCCAGTAGGAGATGTGCAGGAGGCAGCTAATCGATGTTTCTCTCTCATCGATATTTCTAACTCTCTATCTCTCTCCCTTCCTCTCTGTAAAAAATCAATAAAATATATTTTTAAAAAATGTACGTTTAAAAAATAAATAAATAAATAAAAAAGACTCAAAATATAACACTATATATTTTATTTAAATATACTTTTATAAAAGGAAAAAGTAGAGAGAGGAAAAACCTAAACCAATAAATTACCATAGTTACTTCCAGGCAATGGGATTATTGGCTAATTTTATTTTCCTTTGTGTAATTTTCTGTTTTTATCATTGCTTAAGAAATGGGCTTTTATCTCTTTTTACCTCATTATTGTGGACACTTTCAAAGAAACTAAAAATCGGAAGTCAAAACAAACTTCCATGCTTCAACAATTCAACATAGGGTGGGTAAACTATTTTTGAAGGAAGACTTATTTATTTAAATCAGGGAATTTACATATTTAAACCTGTTTAAAACAGCACCAATTCTCTGGGGTATTTTAAATATATACTTTCTAACTTGAGACCAAGACACTGATAAGCTCTTGAAGTCTCTTTCAATCCAATAAGCTCTACTAGAGTGAAGTCTCTGCCCCTTTAAAGGTGAACCTAAAACCTTCATTGTGGCGTCTGAGAAAGTAGGTCACGTGCTTCCTCAGCCACTTTTGGTTGGGGCTCTGCCTCTTCCAAGCACATTTCTTCCTGTTCTTTGCCTCAAAACCTACTTCCCATTAGAGTCCTGGGCAACCCCTTCAGGGCTCTGCTGAGACCTGAACTTTCTGATCCAGGATGCTTGAGCAACCCTGTCCTCTGCTTTTTTTCTTGGCTAATTTGTCCTATTGACTTCTCTTAAGAAGTACATTTCAAAACTATGGGGAGAGGAAGTTAGGTGGATGTTTGCCCAATAGCTTTCCACTAAGGGATTCACTTCTCTGTTTCTGGTGTCCTGCTTCAGCTCTGCCAACGCGTGTCTATTCTGGTTGCTGGTCCTTTGCCACTTTACTCTGGGGAGTTCTGGAGCAAGAGCCCTGTGCAATCACATTAGGCTTCAGGGACACAGTCCCAAGTGGTTATCTGAGAATGAGCACATGGTGACAGAGCTGCAGCAATCCTCTTATCCAAGAGGCAGGTGGCCATGTGACAGCCCACACAAAAAAGGAAAGCTGATAAAAATCGAAGTACTGTCTCCCCTCCCCAACAGAGACACAAGCTGCAACAGGAGGGCAAATATTTATCTTTAAGTGGGCCATCCAAATATATTTCTTTCTGGTCTGGAAGATGCTCAGACACTGATATTTTTAAAAGATGATGTTCCTTGTTTCCAGGAGACATTTCAAGCAAAACAATGAAGCAGCATTGCAAGGATCTACACAGCTTCCCCGTCCAGCTTTACCCAGCTTTTCCCTTGCAACTCCACTGTGTGCGCTTGGAATGGGCGACGTCACCTCTCCTAGGGTGCTGACCCACTCGTATATAGACCCTAGAGAAGGGTTAAAATTCCTTTCACTTCAGTGCTGGATTAAATAGGTTTTCAGGTCCACCAGGTATTGGAAAGCTATCCTATGTATTGCATCCTCGTTAAGATCTAGTATGATATTTATTATACAGTGAGTGTTCAAGATGTTTGATGAATAAATTATGTAAATGAGAATAAGAGGCATGAGTGAAACCCACCTTTCCTCCCTCTCTCTTTCCACCGCTCGCTCTCTCTCTCTCTCTCTCTCTCTCTCTCCATCCTTTCATTTGTTCATTCAAAAAATACTTATGGTGCCAGGCACTGTGCTGACTATTTGTATAAAATGCAATGACCCAGATTCTGGGCTGACAATGGCTGGGAACAAAGACAGGATCTGGCACGCCACTTGTTTCTCAAACCCTTCCTGAGGATGCCAGGCATCCCACATCTGGAAAGAACAGAGAAGCCTCTACAAAGAGTGTCAGAGGCAGTGCTCGGTAATAATGGGTAGGCTGGACTAATTTTTAAAAATAACCTGCTCAAGGCTGGTCATCCATTAATTTGTCTAGACTTTTCCTGAAGCTATTTTCAGCCTTTCTTACTTTTTGATGAAATGAATCCCATGCACTCATTGTGTTTAAGGAAAAATGTTACTTGTTTTGATTTATCCTAACATTTTCTCTGTAAGTTTTCTTAGCAAATACAAATTGGAGCATTTTTTTTGGACATGTCTGTATTACTCTAACCATAACTGTAAGGATTCTAGGCATTGTTCTTCTGTTTACCTTTCTAGACTCAAAGGCCACAAAGTCTGAAGTCTTATCTGACATAGCTCTCTCCTCTCTCTGCTACTGTAATCTTGCGCTCAGATGTTGCCCAATAAATCACTGATCCTTTGAAGCCAAAGGGATCTTATTCACTACCCCTGCTCCCCAGCCCTCTTCCTTCTTATTCCCTCTCAGCCCTATTTCCTAAATGAGGAAACAGAGTTCACAAAGTGGGAGGTCGACAATCACATCTTCCTGTCTAGCTCTCCCATGTAAAGCCAGAGCCACAGAGAATATCCTAGATGCACAGGCCCTCTCTGCAGGCACAGGATAGCATTTTCTGACATATTCCCAAGCTCCTTGATAGAGCCTGTGCACTTGCTGGTGTTGTGGCCCAAGATGCCTATTGAATGTTAAGATATACATTGCCCAGTGAGTCCTGGGTCCCTACTTGAACTCTTATTAAAAAATTAGAGGCCTGGTGCACGAAAACGTGCACAGGTGGGGTCCCTAGGCCTGGCTGGCTAGCGGGGCCTGCTGGTGGGGAGGCGGGGAGGGGGGGAGGGTTTGAGGGACCGCAGGAGGTTGGCTGTGGGAGCGCACTGAGCACCAGGGGGCAACTCCTGCATTGAGTGTCTGCCCCCTGGTGGTCAGTGCACATCATAGCTACCGGCTGGTCGTAACAGTCGCTTAGTCTTTTATATATATACTAGAGGCCCAGTGCATGAAATTCATGCGGGGGGAGGGGGGGCGAGGGGAGTCCCTCAGCCTGGCCTGCGCCCTCTCACAGTCTGGAAGCTCTCAGGGAATGTCCGACTGACAGGGAGTAGGCCTAAACTGTCAGTCGTACATCCTTAGCACTGCCGCGGAGGTAGAAGAGGCTCCTGCCACCGCTGCTGCGCTGGCCAGCTGAGAGCCTGGCTTCTGGCTGAGCAGCGCTCCCCTTGTGGGAGCACAATGACCACGAGGGGGCAGCTCCTGCATTGAGCATCTGCCCCCTGGTGGTTAGTGCAAGTCATAACGACTGGTCATTCTGCTGTTTGGTCAATTTGCATATTAGCTTTTTATTATTTAGGATAGAAGGGTTTGGATTAGCATTTTCTCTCCATGTACATTATCTCATCAATAAAACGAAGCATGTATAACGCAGAGCAAAAATAACAATGGCGATATTTAATTAACTCCAATAGAGCCAGTGATTTTTGACACATACTTGCACTTAGCTTGTGTCAGCATTAATGTGGATTTTCATTTCCTCAACTAATAGCATTTGAAAGAGTTCTAGAAGTGTGTCACACGATGAAAGAAAGTCCCATCTGGGATTTCAAAAGTGGCAAGTAGACAGGATAGAGTGGGTCAGAAACAGAACTAACGGTGATGACAGGGCCACCAGGAAAGTCGAGTAGGTAGCCCCCACCCTCACAGAATGATGTTGTCAACTCTAGCCTCTGAAAAGGAGAGCTTTTGGCCTTACCTTTTCTCCCATAGGGCCTTCTGCAGCCTTCCACTGAGGTATTATTAGTTCATGCTGTGGCTGGGGGCTGCCTTCCCCTTTTCCTCCTGCCAACACAAGATGCACAACCATTGGAATCCCAGACCTCTGCACCCTAGCTGAGCCACATGCACTGTGACTGAGAAGAACCCCATATTGGTTCATTAGGAGACCTGCTGGATTCCAGGCTCTTAGCATTTACTAAGGGTCAGGCACTCTGTTAGGTGTTGGCAATACTGTGCTCAACAGGGGTAGCAAGGGCTCTGTACTCCTCACCGTTTATCTTCTAGAGGTGGGAGATGGACAACACACAAGTATTCTCATATGGTACAATAGGGTCATGGAATAAAGAGACACTGAGGGAGGGATCCCTATTTTAGACAGGATGGTCAGCAAAGATGGCATTTAATTGAGACCCGAGGGACCAGAAAAAAGGCAGTCGTGCAAAGATCTGGAAGAAGAGGCCCCAGGTAGAGGAACCACAGGCACAATGGCCCTGCGTGAGCAGAAGTGGACTTGGCCTGTGCAAGGAAGCAGCAGCAGATAAAGGTAGCTGGAGTCTAGTTAATGAGGGGGAAGTTGGTAGGAGACGTGGTCAGCAAGACAGCCATGGGTCTGGTATCACAGAGGCCATGGAAAGTGTCTGGATTTTATTATAAATAGTCTTGGAAAGTACTGGAGGGTTTAAATACAGAGCAATATGATCTGTATGCAGTTTTTAAAAGATTGTTGGGCTTGCTGGGTGGGGGAGAGGGGAGGAAGGGAGAGTAAAAGCAGAAGGCAAGGCTGGAGACTTTGCAGGAGCCCTGGTGAGCAATGACGGTGCCTCAGACGAGAATTACATCAGTGGAGAGGAATGAAGTGGTTGGATTCTGGGCATATTCCGGAGTTAAGGCCATGGGCAGTATTTCAATTGTGCTTCAGTTTTCTCATCTGTAGGATGAAAATAATGATACCTGCCTGCCCATCTCATAGAATTACTGGGGAGAGTCACTGTGAAATTGCTTCTCAATCCACAAAGCATCCCAGCATGAACTTGAGCTTCCTAGTGGGAAGCCTGCATCTGGATGACACTCCCTACTTTCCAAATCAATCTCACCACCCAGCTTTCCTTCATCTTCATGACAGCCCTGGGAGGTAGGTGGCAGGAATCCTATTTTTTTAAGAAAGGCGAATTGTAACTTGTTTGAGGAGAGACTTGTTCTAGGCAGTGGCACCCTCCAACACTGGCTGCAGACAATCTTAATAAAGTGGTCATTTCCCCAAACCTAGGCAAATCAGTCTCCATAAAAACAGGCTAAATCCATAGGACTCCTGGGGATGAGGGTGAGATCTCCAAAATCAATTCTGTCTAAACCAACCACATCAGTCACACAGAATGTAGTAGATGAGAGAAAAGATGGCCCTAGCTGTGTTGTTACAGTGATGGGATTCTGAGTGATTCACTTTCTTTTCAGATTACTGGTATAATGCGTTCTCAATCAAAATATATCCTAAAAATCATCTCATTAGCCTTGCACCAGATTCATCACTTTGCTAAAAATCTGAAGCAATGCATTCATTTACCCATTACCTGTTTTCTGAGCACTATGCTAAGTGCTTGATATTCTGTATCTCTGAGTAAGTCCAGACTCTTTGCAAAAAAAAAAAAAAAAAAAAGAATTACATGATATTTAATGGAATATTTAAAAAATGAAATGATCTTTATGATGCAAAAAAATACTGAAAGCAATCGAAAGGCTCAGTAATGGAGGAGCACAGTACATCTTTAAAAAAAATTGTCCAAAACTTGGAAACAAGGCAAAGAGAAAGCAGGATGTCCTCTGGATGTCACATTGCGGCATTGTTTAAGAGCCCTTCCAGGATCACTAAGTTATCTAGGGGAATGGACCTCTGTCTGACTTGTTTTTATTTACTATTCATTAAAAGACTGTGTGTGTTCACTGTAGATTTCTGGTCCGTAGAGATGCAAATGACTTCACCTAGTAGAAAGATAACTAAGAAATCTGGTGGTCTGGCCCCATGGGGCACTGACCACTTTTGCATCTGTCCCAGAACAAGATTTCCACACTCTTCCTCCAAGGCCTGTACCATTCCTTTTCCTGAACTGGCTTCACCACTCCATTCACTGCCTCAAGAATGAACCCAATGAATCTTTGCCACATTCACCCTATGTCTGTATGAGAGTCATATTTTTAACTTTTTTAAGATTATAGTCCTGCGATTTTTTGATGGAATTTATAGTCATTAAAATCATGTTTTGGAAAACTTAACGATGTAGGAAATGCTCATTATGTGAAGTAGAAAATGCAAGACACCAAACTGTACATATGGTATGGTTCCAATTTTATCAGTATATATTTATAGGAACAACACTCACACAAAGACTGGAGAAAAGAGGAGAGACTAGGAAAGCAGCGGAAAGAGAAGCCAGCAGCAGGGAAAGAAAGAAAGAAAGAAAAGAAGGAGAAAAAAAAAAGAGGAAAAGGCAAGACAGGGAGGAAGGGAAGCCGGGGAGGGGACCCGCCGCTTTCTGCATGCTCAGGACTTCTCCCACCTCCCACGGCGGCGTACAACGTGGGAACAAAGCCGAGTTCCCGGGGGGCTCCCGGGCTGGGGGCGAAAGGGGGCAGCCCCGCGGAGTTGCGGGTGGGGGGGCAACCGCCAGGTCCCTGGACCACCTAGCTCACCCACCTCCATCTTCACCCCAGCCCCCGGCCCCGCCACTTACTTCTGGTCCATGCCAGCAGGGCGAGCGCCAGCAGGCAGCGCCGGGCGGCGCCCACACCCCCGGGCATGGTGGCAGCGGCCCCTCGTGCGCCCCGCGCTCACAAGCCCGCGGCCATGCCGGCACCCCAGCCAGGCGGCGGCGCGTCTGCAACCCACTGACCGTCCAGCGCCTCCCTGCCGGCTCTTAGCCATCAGAGATGCTCCGCCCTCAGCTCCGCGGGGCTCCGCGGGGCTCCGCGGGTGGAGGAGGGGACGCCCCGCCCGGAGGAGTGGGAGGGGCGTCAGGGGAAGAGCCGGCGCGACCCCTGGGGAACCCAGCGGGCTCAGGTGACCCTGAGCGGCGGAAGGAGAGTCCTGGCCCCCGAGGGCTGAGGATTCACTCTAGGTGGGCGCGGCCTGGGAGGGTCCTGGGCTTGGGCCTGCAGGAGTTAAGCTGGACCGGGTTGACGCTGGAACAGCGGCCCGTTCCTCCGTCCCGCACTATTCTAGACGCCTTGGGTGACACTGAGGCCACTCACTCATCAGGTTAATGGAACCACCCGGCACAAAGAGCTAAGTGCTATGTGGAGTTGTTTTCTTAGCAGGACGCAAATCAAGGAGCCATTCCCTCTGACTGGGAGGGGGGAGGTGGAGCAGAGAGGATTCCCAGGGGAGAAGACATCCCAGCTAGGGAGGAGGAGGATTGGAGCACCAGGCAGAGAAAGTGGCCTAGACAAGGGTGTTAGGGCGGAAAAGACCTTGAGCTGTACTGAGGGGAAGTTGGAATTTGGGATGGTTAGGATTAAAGTCTGTGGAGGGCTTACTTTCTGCGGGAATCAGAAAATAACTATAACTGAGGCTGGCATAGCCCTTACTGAGTACCAGACACTGTCCTCCGCACATAACATCCCTTCATTTATTTAATTAATTAATCTAGGAAAAGAACTACCCTTTATTGCCTTTCAATATGTGCCAGGAACTCTGCATACATCATCTCTTTTCATTAGCCCCATAATTTCCTAGAGCAGGTACTAAGAGTATCCTGTTTTACAGATGAGAAAACCAGACCTAAGAGGCTAATTTGCTCAAGGTCAATTACCTCTTAAAGGTTCTTTCTCCAAAGAGTCATACTGGTGGTTAGGGCTTCTACATAGGAATTTGGGGGAACATAGTTCAGTCCATAATAGCCCATCCTCTGCTCCCCAAAATGCATGTCCTTCTTACATGCAAAATACATTCATGCCATCCCAATAGCCCCCAAAGTCTTAACCCATTCCACCACCAGCTACAAGTCTAGTGTCTCATCTAAATACCTAATTAGATATGGGTGAGGTTCTAGGTATGATTCATCCTGAGGCCAAATTTCCTTCCATCAGTGAACCTGTAAAACCAGGCAAGTTACTGCTTTCAAAATAGAAGTATAGGCTACCAGGGGTGGGCAAACTTTTTGACTCGAGGGCCACAATGGGTTCTTAAACTGGACCGGAGGGCCGGAACAAAAGCATGGATGGAGTGTTTGTGTGAACTAATATAAATTCAAAGTAAACATCATTACATAAAAGGGTACGGTCTTTTTTTTTTTTTTTTTTTTTAGTTTTATTCATTTCAAACGGGCTGGATCCGGCCCACGGGCCGTAGTTTGCCCACGGCTGGGCTAGATATTCCAATTCCAAAAGGGAGAAATGAGAAAGAAGGGTGACGGTTAAGAGTAAGACCAAAACCTAGCAAGGCAAATACCACTGAATCTTTTTTTTATTGTTGACAGTATTACAGATGTCCCCCAAACCCCCGATTTTTCCCCCTCCTCTCAGCACCCACCCCACCCCACCCCAGGGTTATGCACATTTGCATATCAGTTCTTTGGTTGATCCAATATGTTTTATTGATTTTTTACAGAGAGGAAGGGAGAGGGATAGAGAGTTAGAAACATCAATGAGAGAAACATCGATCAGCTGCCCCCTGCACATCTCCCACTGGGAATGTGCCCGAAACCAAGGTACATGCCCTTGACCGGAATCGAACCTGGGACCTTTCAGTCCGCAGGCCGATGCTCTACCCACTGAGCCAAATCGGTCAGGGCATGATCCACTAAATCTTAAAGCTCCAGAATAGTCAGTCCTCTGGCTGGGTGCTCTGCCTTCCAGGTAGCTGTGGCATCAGTGGCATCCCCGTGGTCCTAGGCAGTAGCCCTGCCCCTGTGGCTTTTTGCAGCAACCCTGCCCCTTGAGGCTCTAGGCCTGGGCAGCCTGGCTCCCAGAACCCAGGAGGGGGACTCACCCTCTGAAACCAAGAAAGAGCCTTGCCTTCTAGGCCTGTATGCTCTCCGCCTGTAGAGGGAAGGAAGGGCAACCCTGATGATCTCTGAATCACCTTCAGGATCATCCTTCCCTTTCCTTAAAGGATAAAGCATGCCCAGTAACTCCACTGTTCTGTCCTGTAGAATCACAGGAGTCCAAAAAGCCTTTCTTATTTCGTCCTGACTCTGTTCCCTTTGGTCCGAACTGGTTCTCAGCTGGTATACTCGCATCTCTATTCTTGGCTTCTGTTAAAATGGCTGGTTAACTGCATTGGTCATCTTATTGCAACCATCTTGGTGTCCTATAGGTTCTTATCTCCAAATACAGTGGCTTCAACATATGGATGGAGGTAGGGGACATAATTCAGTCCATAACAGGGGCTTTCCCCCCAGAGCCATGAAAATAGGATTCTAGTCCCAGCTCTCTCCAACCAGCTCTGTGACTTTGGGTAAGTCACTTCTTTCTGGGCCTGAATGCCTGATCAATGACCTGGAATGGGAATGGCTACCCCGATCCATCTCACCCAAGAGCTATGAGAAGCTGTTCAGATAATGATGGTGAAAGTGCTGTGCCAGGCAACAAATGCTGAAATGCCAAGTCTAACTGATTCTATGGACCATCTACTTGCAAAAGGCACGCAAACTCCATACTTGAAATTTGTTTCCATTTGCTGGCACTCAGCTGATCAGTAGTAAATCAGCATGTACCCCTGAACACTGGGAAGTGGCTCACAAGAGAAAAAGTCTGGTGGTTATGGAACTTTGACCAAGGAGTGATAAAGTTTCTATTCTGTTTCTTACCCACCCCCTTCACAGTTATACACAGGCACAAACATATACAGAACTTTTGACCCCCTTGGAAGCCTTCCCATTTACTTGTAAAGAATGTATTCGTTGTTTTTTTAAAAAATACTACATCTCTACGTAGTTTTTTAAATCTTCATGACATATAACTACTAATTACATTTCTGGGAAACTATCCTAAAAATAAAATAATCTGCAATGCACACAAAGATTTATGGACTAGAATGTTCATAGTGGTGCTATTTATAATAATGAAAATATTGGAAACAACCTAAATATCAAATTGTGAAAGAACAGTTAATAAATTACAGAATATCCATATGATGGATTACTGTGAAGGCATTTAAAATAACTTTTACAAAGAGTTTATGCTCTAATGTTAAATGAAAAAAAGCAGGGTCCACAATTACATTTAAGTATGACCTCAGCTATGTAAATAAGACATTTTAAAAAAAGACTAAGAGGAAATGTGCTAAAAATGTTTATAGTGGTTACCTCTAGGTGGTGAAACTTTGGATGAATGAAAGTTTTTGGTTCAGCTTGTTTTTTTTGGGGGGGGGGGAGTTTGGTTGGTTGTTTATTTTCGTGGGGTTTTTTTTCTCTCTTAGTTCCTACAATACTTAGGTATGACTTTAGTAATGGGGGTGGGTGGGTAAATTGTAAAGACAGGAAAAAAACTCAGAAGGAATAATAGTTTATCCTGGTGGCTTAGAAAGTTTTGCATACTTGACTTCTCTCCTCTCATGTTAGGGAAACTGAGGCAGGGTTAAAGCTACAAGTTTCAAACTTCTGGAGTCCAGGTGACCCAGGTCACTGTTCCCATCTACAGTATACTAAAATGGTTAGGAGGTGGCCATTCCTGCCAGGGTTTAAATCCTTTTGCTGTCCTTAACTGGCTGTAGTACCAGGGGCAAAAAAAAAAGCTTTTCTGTAATTTTGTTCCCTCATCTATAAAGGATGCTGATAATGATAGTTCCTAGCTCAGGAAAGAGTGATGATAGGGAATCCTATATAATAAAAAGCTAATATGCAAATTGTCCCCTCAGGAGTTTGACCAACTGGGAGTTCTACTGCTTGCTATGATGTGTGCTGACCACCAGGGGGTAGTGCAGAATGAAGGAAGGCCCCACCCAGCAGCCAGAAGGCCCCGATCGGCCCTGATTGCCGGCCAGGCTTAGGGACCCTACCTATGCACGAATTTCGTGCATTGGGCCTCTAATATATATAATGAAATCACTTTAACCAAGCTAATAAATTATTAACTAACATGAAGGTTGAGGCATTAGGAAAAACTCCATTCTTTTTCTAACTAGCCCAGGAACTTAAATTTTTAAATATTCCAGTCCTGCATGAACATCGGACTTCCAGATAACCCTCTAATTGTCCCCTGAAGGAGTTACAGATCCAGGCCATCTGACTACCACCTGACTCAACGGATACACCCCCTTGACACCCATTATCCAGACACTGGGTCTGACCAGAGCTCCTGGCTCCACTCATCCTGCCTGCCTGACGTCTGTCTGATCGCCATCCTGGAGTGATCTTAGAGCTGAGCATGCAGGACTGATAATTCCAGAGAATGTACTTTTTACTAGAATAACTTTTAACTTTCTTTTCTCCTTTGGAACACTTCTGGGGTTTTGCCTAGCTATGCTCCCAGTTTGCAAACTATCAGACCCTTGAGTAAATCTTTATCATTTATTTCTAGCAAAGCCTCCGGACTTTTTGAGTTCACTCAACATAGCTCATTGAGTTTTTGTGAAGCTTAAATGGGTGCTTAACGTAGTACCTCTCACATAGTAAGCAGTCAAATGCTAGCTTTTATGATCTTCCTTCTACTGCTAATAAGCACGGGGGTGGGGAACATATTTATAACCTTTAGTTTGTGCTTTTAGTTGTGTAATGTGTGAAGAGCCTAATTATGTACTGATTCTTTCATGATTATCAGAGATAATGATCAGGTCATACTGCAATTGTCTTTTTCTTACCCCACCCCCACTACACGTTAGCCCTTTGTGAATAGGAGCTGGACCTTCTCCTAGTCTCATCCTCCCAGCACGATACATGTTTAATTAAATAAATTATTGATTAAGTGATTAATGATAGTTATTTCATTCTGGCTCTGCACAAACTTTCAAGTTACTCGTGGGAGAATTGTCTTCATTGGCCCATACTTTGAGAATAGTGTTGGCCCTGTGATAATTTGCTATCATTTTCCCAGCAACCAGCACTTTTTTAAAGTTCAGTTTATTCAAGTATAATTTACATACATTAACAGTCTCCATGTTTGTTTGTTTTTTTTAGTAAACATGGCTCTGCGTTTTGGAAAATGCATATGACCAAATAATCTCTTCCACAATCAAGATCACCCCAAAAATTTCCCTCCTGTCTCCTGTCACTCCCAGGCCCTGGCAATCACTGATCTGCTTCATGTTCTTACAGTAACCATAAAAAATGTAGCCTTGTGAGTCTGGCTTCTTTCACTCAGCATAATGCATTAAAGATTCACCCATGTTGCCCAATGTGTCAATAGTTCCTTTTTATTGTTCAGTAGTATTCTACTGTGTGGATGTACCATAGTTAGTTTATCCATTCACCAGTTGATGAACATGTGGATGTTCCCAGTTTTTGACAATTATTAATAAAGTCACTATAAATACTCCAGTTTTATGTGAACATAAGTTTTCGTTACTCTAAGGTAAAAAAATTAAGAGTGGGCTTACTACATCTTATGGTTAAATATAGGGTGTCTCAAAAAATGTATCCACACTTTAACAGCTGATAACTAACTTAATTTTCACTTCTTTCAGGTTTAACTGATAGTAACTTTATAATCATTCAAAGTATGTATACACTTTTTGGACACCCTGTATATACACACACATATATGTATACATGTGTACATATATGTATATACTGTATTTGCTTTTATATAAATGCTGATGCTTTGTTCTCGGGTGATACTGATGCTATTGACAAGGGAGCATATTTGGAGAACCATGGCTCTTGGGTGCCATTGACAGGAATTGCAGTCATCCTTTGCCTCATTTTTCAAACTTTGGCGAATTTTTCTCAACAGTTACCAACATTTTAAAAATCAGGAAATTTTGTATTTTTAAAGAACTCCTTATCCTGTTTTTTTCTTGAAAAATAGTAAGCCTAAATTTTCCCATGGTAACAATTGGCTAGAGATCAGTAGAAGCTGCTCCTTTTAGGTTGAACATTTGTTCATTTTGTCACAGTCACTGACCACCCACAGTTCACATCACTCGTTTATTTTCTAGGCATCTCACTTTGCTGTCCCTGTAAAAGATGTGGGGACATAATACAGAATTTGAGGAGGGGCAGGAGCATAGCTGCTTCTCCTTTCTGATTTGTTCAGGCACCTGGGGCTGGTTTCACAAAAGTGCAGCCCAGGCAGTGGCACAGGACCCCACTCTTAGGAAGGCCCACACGCAGCTTAATGCTCTGCTGTTGCTGTCTTGACATTCTTAGTACTTTTTGAGCAAGGGCAGCACATTCTCATTGTGTATGGAGACCGACAAATCCTGTGGCTGGATTTGCAGCCACTCCACACTTAATGGTCACCTTCTCATCACTAGATTACTGAGGAGGGAAAAGACAATTCCAGAATCAGAGATCTGAGGGCACTTCAAAAACCATCTTGTTCAGCAGACAAGGCAATGATTTAACTTTACAGCTAAAGCTACCAAAGTTCAGAAAGCGAGAATTGATTTTCTCAAGGTCATGCACAAATCCTGAAAAAGGAGCCAAATTGGAAGGCTAAAGTGATGAGTCTGCAAGGCAGTGAATACGAAGGCTGTCGTGAGTTTATGCGTCTGACGCATCTCAGCATGCCAATGAGAAAATTCCCGTTTGTCACTTAGCTCAGTCAACTGTGGCTGATCTGATTGAAGCAGAGGGATGTGAATACAATGGAAGGAGGAAGGGGGTGATCTTTGAACAGGTCGAGACAACTGTATGAAAGATCCAGTTTAGGATAAGGATTGTGAGGGAGGAAAAGGTCATATGTGAACTCCACCCCTGTGTTTGTTACAAAAGGCAGGCCTCCACCTAAACCCCAAATAAACTGCAAAAGCCAAAGGCATTCAGGGAATGACAATATACTGCCTGATTAAAAATGGCAATCAAGGTTCAAGGAAGCACTTAATTTCAGCCTCACTTAGCTGGAAAATAGCTCAATTACTTGTAGGTCTCAGTTGCTGGTTTCAGGTTAATGGCTGCAAACTCCCTGCGAGATCGCTGAGTTCCTGTAGCTCATTGAGTAGTAAGTTGGACTAGAAACTAGACAAATAAGTCAACACCAGGTGGCCTTGCACGTATCACATCTGTGCTTGTGGTTTGGGTGGGGTGGATGGAGCCTTCTCTCCCACCCATGCACCCCCTCAGAGAGAGTCAAGGAAACATGACTTGGCCAAAGAACTCCATTCCCCTAACTGCTGTGTTTGGCTCAGGGATGAATATGTGGCCCTAAGACAGACAGATGAACATCCTCTCCAAGACTCTGACAGCCCTATCAAAAAGTTGCTTCCTTTTCTTAAGAGATGGTAAACAGTGAAAATTTGGGGCTGTGAATTGTCCTTTGGTACCATTGCAAGAAAGAACCTGTCTGAAAATGAAGTCAAATAGCGGCAAGAGATAAAAAGAGAGAGAGAGGGATCTAATACTGAGATCTGAGCCTGTCAATCCAGCCATGTCTGAAGTGAACCAATCACTTGAACTTCTCAATTACATGAGTCCCCAGTTTTTTTATTTTTAACTTTTTTGCTTAAGCTGGTCTGGATTAGGGATCTGTTTCTCGTCACTGAAAATTTCTCACTAACATAAAGGGCTTCTCCATCCTAGGCACTGTGCTAGGTGCTGGGATTACAGTAGTGGGCAAGACATATTTCACTCCTATCTTCATGGCACTTAGAGTTCAGTGCGGGGATGGCAATAAACAAGCAACTAACTCCACAAATAAATATAATAGTTAAGCATTGGGATTTGTAAATAAGAGGAGCTAAGAAAGAAAATAAGAAGAGGACTACTTTAGATGGTATGGTGGGGAAAGGCTCTCAGCTGAATGCCTTCTGAGAGTCAGCGGTATAAAGAACAGGAGGGTTCCAGGCAGAGCAAACAGAAACTGATCTTAGACTTGAAAGGGCCCGGTTCATTCAAGGAACTGAAAAAAGGTTTTCATTTATTCATCCATTCATCTATGAACCAAACGTCTATTAGGCAATGGCGTAGCCAGGCACAGGGAGACAAAGATAAATAAAAGCAGTCCTGACAAGTTGGCAAGATGTATCGAAAGCCATAAAATGTTCACAGCATTTGACTCAGCAATTCCTCTTCTAGGAATTTAGTCAAATGAAAAACAAAGAGGGATGTCTACAAAGATACAGCTACAAGGATGTTCACTGCAGCATTAATAGTATTTATATTTTCAACTTTGTATTGAAACCCAACATGCATTAACATGTAATGAGTGCATGTATCATAAGTACACAGTGCAACCATTTTCACAACCTGAATATACCAATATGACTGACACCCAGATCAAGAAAGAGAACATGACCAGCAGCCCAGAAGCTACCTTTTCCTCCTTCTGGTCATAAACCCCCCTCCCACCAAGGGTAACTCTTAGCCTGGCTTCTAACAGAATCGATTAATTTTGCCTCTTTTCGTACTTTGTATAAGTGAAATCACATACCGTATATGGTTTGTGGGGATTGGGACTGAGGGAGTTGAGATGTCTTGATTTCTTTTGCTTAATGTTATGGTTGTGAGATTTCACTATATTGTGCATGTCGTTATAGATTGATTATTCTGTAGGGTATTCTTTAAGTGGTATGTACCACAAGCTATTTATCTGTTCCGCAAATTATAGATGTTTAGATAGTTTCCAGACTATTATAAATAGTGCTGTTGTAAATATTCTTTGGGTTAACATATATCTGCATTTCTTTGGGGTATACCTAGAGATGGCATTGCTGGTCATAGACTGCTGGGTCATGGTATATGACCCACTTTAGCAGATATTGCTAAAAAATTTAACAAAATGTTTCCACCAATGACACCCCCACCAGCTTTCTAAGAGAGTTGTCTTTTCTTCACATCCTTGATAACACTTGGTATTTTCTGATTTTTAAAAATTTTAGACATCTGGTGGGTGTGTTGATAAAATTGTGCTTTAATTTTCATTTCCTTAATGATTGATGAGGTTGAAAACTTCTTTATGTGACTATTGGGCAATGGATGATCTCTTTTCTGAAGAATCTGTTCAAGTCTATTTCCCATTTTTTTTACTGATTAGTTTCTTTTGTTCTTATTGGTTTGTAGTTCTTTAAACATCCTGGCTACAGGCCCTTGGTCAGATACATGTATGCAAACATCTTCTTCCACTTTATGAAATGCTTTTTAACTCACTTTGATTAAAATAAATTCTTACTATAGTCAAATTTATCCATTTTTTAATGGTTAGTACTTTTTGAGTCCTATTCAAGAAATTGTGCCCTGCCCCAGGATCGGAAAAATGTTCTGTGTTTTTATCTAAAAGTTTTACTGTTTTCATTTTACATTTAGATGTACAAGCTGTCTGAATGGATTCTGTTTCTGATGTGAGGTGAGAAGGGCATCTGAGGAGGAGGGAGGAAGTAGTATGAATGACAGTGAAGGCAGATAGAGAGATAGAGACCAGAACGTGCACAAGTGGCTTCCATATCAGGCAAAGGTGGTTGAGCCTGTGCCCTGAGGGTAACAGGGAGGAGACCTAAAAGGATCAAAGGCCAGGACTGATGTACTAACCACCTTTGCTTCCCCTGAGAGGTACAGTCACCGAGGAGTACTCTTACGAGCAGGAATAGTAATAATATTTTCTGTCTCCTGAGCTGGATTCCACCAGCTCTCCAGTGGCTGTGAGGAGGATAGTTTAAGGAATCTTTCACAATAGCCTCCACAGTGTGTTGTCCATGTTTTTTTTTTTTACCAGGATCCTCAGTAAGAAATACCTTTTACAACGCATTTTGAGTAAATTGTGTTTTAAAACAACATGAACAACGAAACACTGTCCTTAGTCCATGATGGCAGTGACCATGACTATACAACTCATTTGATTATCACTATGGCCTCTATGTCTGACACAATGCTTGCTCCATTGTGGGCTCATAATATTACTATTATTACTAAGTATGTATTTGTGTGTGTGTGTGTTCTTTATTGATTAAGGTATTACGTATGTCCCTATCCCACCCCCCCTCCACTCATGCCCTCACCCCCTGGTGTCTGTGTCCATTGGTTAGGCTTATATGCATGCATACAAGTCCTTTGGTTGATCTCTCTCCCTTCCCTCCACCCTCCCCTACCTTCCCTCTGAGTTTTGAGGTTTGATCGATGCTTCTCTGTCTCTGAATCTGTTTTTGTATGTATTTACTGAATGCATGAATAGATGGATGGATTGACAAATGATTCAAAATGCCTTGCAAACTACGAAGAGTTACACAGATACAAACAAATGCCGTTAGCAACCAACTCAGAGCTATATTTATGCAACCATATGCTGACAGATCACCAGAGCAGGCAGCGGGAGTGGCTGCTGAGGGCAGAGTAGAGTTGGGATTTAATACCAATAGTGGATGGTGCCGGAAAACCACATTAGAATGGCTCACTGCTTCCTGGGGCAAGGTCTTTCTCCATAGCCCCACTTCCTCTTTTACAGACCATGAGTAAGTCCAGCAGTATACGGGGAGCACTAGAGACTGGAGATGACAGGGTTTTCCTTGATGGCCCAAAGATTACCCCTCAAAAAGAGTGCAACAAATGTGCAAGGTAACCTTTTTCTCTAAACAGGGACTGGGTTTGAAAAAGACACCTTTGTAGCGATCCTGATAGTGCATTTGGCCCTCCGGGAACAGGTAAGTGCATCATTTCCTCCCAGCCTCGGGTCAGTATCAATTGCAAAACCCCCTCCTACGAGTTCTAAGTAACCAAAATTCTCTAAGTGAAAAGCCAAGCCAAGGAACCAACTTTAAAAGGAGAAGTTTGCCCAAAGATTAGCAATGCTAACTAGGGCTGAGCAATAAAAACTTCCTCCTTGTGTCAATATTCCAAGGTTTAAGAATTAAGATCCCATTTGAAGAAAGGCTTTTCAGGAGAAATAATTGTGTTTTTTTTCAAAGAGCCAGAAACCTTGGTGATGGAGGAAATCGTCATGAAGGTCTTTAGTTCAGGACTGCACTAACAATCGAATAGTTTTAGGTTGACTGTGGGGAAATTTCCAATACCAATCACATGGAGCCTTTTCCATTCAGCAAGCAAGCCAAAGGTTAAGGTCAGGTCCTAGAGAAGCCTTAGGGTTCAAGATTAAGGGAATTGGGAACAGGCAGACCTGTATTGGATTCCAGTCTCCCCTCTTAGGGACTTTTTAGGTAATCACTTTGATCACGTTAAAGAACACGCCTCATCTATAAAATGTTAAAGGTGCTCTGAAGATTGAAAAAAATATATGGAAAAGAATTTAGCACTATACCTGGCATATCGTAAGTGTTGAATAAATAGTTGTGCTGGTGGTGG
This sequence comes from Myotis myotis, assembly GCF_014108235.1. Lineage (NCBI taxonomy): Eukaryota > Metazoa > Chordata > Mammalia > Chiroptera > Vespertilionidae > Myotis > Myotis myotis. The sequence continues at coordinate 15,898,849 of NW_023416368.1, read as the reverse complement.
TGATGATGACAATCTTAGTTATTATTTTGTTCCAAATCAATATGAAGATTATGAGATCAGGTTCATACTCAGAATCCAGGTGGGAAGACAAGATAGATTCCCAAATAACCACAGTGTTAAGCAGTATTTGAAAATGACTAGCCCGTTCCTATCTCCTTGCCTCTCTGCAAAATGTTCCATCTACTGGAAAAGACCTTTCTTTTCACACCATGTTCACCTTTTCAAATTATAGCCAGACTTCATTTCAAATGTTGTTAATCTTTGAGGCTCTCCTTGATCACTCAAGTCAAGCAAACTCTCCGGTGAGGCGCAAGCCACCACCCCCACTCCACCATGTCCCCATCCTCTGTTTGTGTAAGTGCCCCTGCAGACTTTCAATAGATTGCTTTCTACCTGAGCTAATTTGAATGAGTTTCTGCTTCTTCTTTTTTTAAGTTTTTTTTTTTTTAATGTATTTTATTGATTTTTTACAGAGAGGAAGGGAGAGGGATAGAGAATTAGAAACATCGATCAGCTGCCTCCTGCACACCCCCTACTGGGGATGTGCCCACAACCAAGGTACATGCCCTTGACCAGAATCGCACCTGGAACCCTTCAGTCCACAGGCTGACACTCTATCCACTGAGCCAAACCGGTTAGGGTGAGTTCCTGCTTCTTGCAACCAAAACAGCTTTGATTCAGATATCTCCCACGAACATGCAATAAACATATCGAGTGCGAGGGTGTTGAAAACACGAGGGAAGATGGAAGCAGGCCAGACAGCGGGTAGGATGTGGGAGTCAGGGGCTGATCATCAATGCTGACCCAGAACCCATGAGGTCTCTGTGGAGGGAAAGAGAAATGAAACACTGGAAACATGACTAATTTCAAGAGAAACGTAGGTAAATTCTTGTCCCACGATCCGAAATCACACTACCATCAAGCACCTAGCATGTACGTGTGGCTGGGCACTATCTAGGTGTTGGGAGAGAATGCAAAGAAGGGTAAGACACAGCCCTGCACGCCAGGAAATTGCAGTGTTTACTGAGTACAGATGAAGTTTAAGGATGACTATCATGCTGCTCTTTCTGTCGGGGGTCTTAGAGCCTGAGATGGAATAGGATAAGATCACACCAAATAATATATTCTAAAGTATTTTGTAAATGGAAAATAGCTTTGTAAATATTATTGATGTATTCAGATCAGGAATAATAACAGTCCAGAGTTATGTAGGACCTACTGTGCTAAGCACAGTGACAAATCTTGTATATATTTATTTATTCACTGAGGAAAAAAAGTACCCTAGGAAGAAGTAGGTACTATTGTCCCATTTTACAGATAAAGAAATGAAGCCCCAGAGAGGCAAAATCTTGACCCCAGGTCATGAAGCTAGTGAGAAGTAGAACCAGAAATAAGCCCACATTTATGTTTAGCAGATTTTTGACAGAAGTGCTAATGTAATTCAATGGGAAAAAGGTGATCTTTTCAACAAGTGGCACTGGAACAACTGGATATCCACATGGAAAAAGGAATCTTGACCTTTACTTCAACTCATACGCAAAGCATTACCTGGAAATAAATCACAATAAAAGCTGAAACTATAAACTCTACTCCTAGAAGAAATCATTGGAGAAAACATTGACAACCTTGAGGTAAGCAAAGATTTCATCAACAGGACCTGAAAGCATAAACCACAGAGAGAGAAAAAACAGATGAATCAGATTTCATCAAAATAACCAAAAAAATTCTGCATTTTACAAGAAACCCAAACAGCAAGCCACATCTGGAAGGAAATCTTTGCAATGCAAATACCAGATAAGGGACTTTTAACTAGAGTATATAAGGAACTCTGAAAATTCAATAAAAAGAAGATAACTCAAATAAAATTGACCTAAGATTTGAACAAACCATTTAAAAAAGAGACATATAGCCAGGCAGGTGTGGTTCAGTGGTTGAGCATCAACCCATAAAACAGGAGGTCACAGTTCAATTCCTGGCCAGGGCACATGCATGGGTTTCAGGCTCGGTCCCCAGTGTGGAGCCTGCAGGAGGCAGTGGATCGATGATTCTCTCTCATCATTGATGCTTCTATCTCTCTCTCCCTCTACCTTCCTTTCTCTGAAATCAATAAAAACATATTTTAAAGAAAGATACATATAAATGACCAACAAGCACATGAAACGATGTTCAACATGATTAGCTGTCAGGAAAATGCAAATTAAAACCACTATGTAAAAAACAACACTATGATATACCACTTTACAGCACTAGAATGACCGAACTTAAAACGACTGACAATACCAGGTATTGGTGGGGATGGGAAAGAACTGCACTTTCAGATAATAATCTACTGTGGCCAACAGTTTGGCAGTTTCCTACTAAGTTAGACATACACTCACTATGACTCAACAATTCCACACCTAGGTATTTGCCCAAGAGAAATGAATGCATTGCCCACAAAAAGATTTTTACAGGAAAATGCACAGCAACTTGATTCATAATGATTAAAAAAAACCTGGCAAACTAAGAAAAACATAAGCTGACTAACAAGATAGGACCACAGTCAGGGAAGCATGAGACAGACTGACAGATCTCAGAGGGAAAGTGGGAAGGAAGGTGGGGAAGAGATTAACCAAAGGACTTATGAGCATATATGCATAGCCCGTGGACACAGACAATAGACAGGTGAAGGCCTGGGAGGGGGATATGGGTAGAGGCGGACAAAGGAGGGAAATGGGAAACATCTGTAATACTCTCAACAATAAAATAATTAAAAAAAAAAACACAAACTGGCAAACTCAAATGGCTAAACAGATTGTGGCACAACCATATAATAGTATATTACTCAGCAGTGAAAAAGAACTATTGAGAGATTTGACGATGGCAGCATAGGTAAACGCCTGTACTCGCTGCTTTCCACAGCCACATCAAAATTACAACTAAAATAGAGAACAATCATCATCCAGAATCACTAGAAAGCTGGCTGAATGGAAGTTCTACAACTAGAGAAGTAAAGAAGAAAGCACACTGAGACTGGTAGGAGGTACAGAGGCCCAGAATGGGCTGGTTCGGCACCCACATGTGCTGCTTTTTTAATGGGGAGGGAAAACAGGAGCAAGGGGTCCCAGTCCCACACCAGACCCCCAACCCAAGGTCCCAGAGCTGGGAAAAGAAGTAAGAACTAAAGACTGTAAAAACAAGTGTGGCTTGGGGCTCAGTGACACAGAGGCAGCTGGAGACCCAGCTGTTCCTCTTAGAAGGTCAACACCAGAAACTGAACTTACAAGGTCCCGCTTCCTCTGAGCTCTAGTGCCAGGGTGAGGCTCTGGGGAACACAGTCATATATGAGGAGGAACTGGATTGTGTAGCATCAGGGCAGGAACTCAGGGGAAACTTTCTCCCAGACGGAGGTACTCACAGGGATCATTGTTCCTATGCTGAGACCTCCCTGGTTGCAGGGCTTACTGGCAGCCATTTCTGTTTGCTCTGTCCTAATGATTCCCCAAGACCCTGCCTCATCCAATTTACAACCCCAACCAATCTGTGTGCAGCAGCTTTTGCATATAATGGCCTATCCTTGCTAAAGCTAAGATCTCAAACAATCTGCAGCTGGATCAGGGAGCCCCAAACCATCAATAAAAGGCTCAAGACCCAGCAACAGCACCAGCCTGCTTTGCTTCATAGCCGGGCCTCAGCCAGGCACTTCTAAACCTGATACAAAGAGGAGGAATCTGAAGATCTCTCTGTAGCTCCTGCTGAGTGGCCCCAGGCAGTGGCTGACTTTTCACCTCCCTGGAGAACCAAGAGCCAATGTACCCAGTGGTCAGTGTCAAACCATACCAGATTACAACTCTACATATCCATAGTGACACACTCAAGGGGCAGACTCAGTGAGCACCAAAGCCCCACTGAAGCAAGTCCTGCTCCCTAGGGGTGTCTCCTGCACAGCAGCTTTCCCACTGTAGTTGCAGCTTGTCCTCACAGCCAATTGACCTGGAGGTCAATTCCTCCCAGTAACATCAATAGCAATAAAGCCTTAACTACAACAAGACTGTGCTCACAGCCCACAAAAGGGTACACCTAGAGCTCCCAGCTCAGGTGACTGGGGAGGCTGATCCACTGGGCCCTACAGAACACCTACTACACAAGGCCACTCTACCAAGTCAAGGAGACATAGCAGCTCTACCCAGTATATAGAAACCAACACAATGAAGCAGCCAAAATGTGGAGATAAAGAAACATGACACCAATGAAAGAAATGGAAGAAAGCAAACTACTGGATATAGAGTTCAAAACCACAGTTATAAGGTTACTCAAGAATCTTCTAGAAACCTCCAAAAAAATGGAAAAGGATCAGTCAGAAATTAAGCATACACTGACTGAAATAAAGAATAATATACAGGGATTCAACAGTAGAATAGAGGATTCTGAGAATCAAATCAACGATTTGAAATATGGGGAAGCAAAAAACACCCAACCAGAAGAGCAAAAAGAAAAAAGAATAAAAAAATGTGAAGATAGTATAAGGAGCCTCTGGGACAACTTAAAGTATACCAACATTCACATTATGGGGGTGCCAGAAGAAGAGAGAGAGAGAGCAAGATTTTGAAAACCTACTTGAAATAATAATGACAGAAAATTTCCCCTACCTGGTGAAAGAAATAGACTTACAAGTCCAGGAAGCACAGAGAGTCCCAAACAAGAGGAACCCAAAGAGGGCCACACCAAGACACAACATAATTTAAATGCCAAGGGCTAAAGACAAAGAGAGAATCTTAAAAGCAGCAAGAGGAAAGCAGTTAGTTACCTACTGTAGGGAATGTCCATACAACTGTCAGCTGATTTTTCAACAGAAGCTAAGTAGTCCAGAAGGGAGTGACAAGAAATATCAAAGTGATGAATAGCAAGGACCTACAACCAAGATTACTCTACCCAGCAAAGCTATCATTTAGAATTGAAGGTCAGATAAAGAGCTTCACAGACAAGAAAGAGCTAAAGGAGTTCATCACCACCAAACCAGTATTATATGAAATGTTGTTGAAGGGTATTCTTTAAGAAGAGGAAGAAGAAGAAAAAGATAAAAAAATGAACAACAAAATGGCAACAAATACATACCTATCTACAATTGAATCTAAAAATCAAATTAAACAAATAAGAAATCTAATGAACAGAATAAACTGGTGAATAAAATGGAATCAGAGGCATGGAAATGGAAGAGACTGATGATTCTCAGAGGGAAGGGGGAATGGGGGAGGTGGGAAGAGGTTAAACAAAGATTTTATATGCATATATGCATTACCTATGGACACAGACAATAGGATGGAGAAGGCCTGGGGTGGGGCGGGAAGGGGGCTGAGCGGGCAATGGGGTGAAAAAGAGGGACATCTGTAATAATCTCAACAATAAAGATTAAAAAATATATTTTAAAAAAGAACTATTAAGCCCTAACTGGTTTGGCTCAATGGATAGAGCGTTGGCCTGTGGACTGAAAGGTCCCAGGTTCGATTCCGGTCAAGGGCATATACCTTGGTTGTGGGCACATCCCCAGTAGGAGGTGTGTAGGAGGCAGCTGATCGATGTTTCTCTCTCATCGATGGTTCTAACTCTCTATCCCTCTCACTTCTTCTCTGTAAAATATCAATAAAACATATTGTTTTAAAAAGAACTATTAATACACAACACTGATGAATCTCAAAAACATATTTGCTGAGTAAAGGAAGTCAGAAACAAAATACTACGTCCTTTATGATTCAATTTCTATGAAATTCTGGGAAAAGCAAAATTAAGCTGTGGTGACAAAAAGCAGATGGGTGGTGGCTGAGGAAGGGGGAGGGAGGGAGGAGGATTGGCCAGAAGGGGCAGGTAAGGATTTCTTGAGGTGATGAAAGTATTCTCAATCTTGAAAACACATTTGTCAGCACATTTGTATGTTCACTTAAAATGGGTGCATATTATTATGCCTCCAAAAAGTGATTTTTTACAAAAAGAGCCTTGGGACGTGGTGATTGTTCCCAGGCCCTGCGGCAGGGAGCAGCCTCCATGGGTACAATGTGGTGGAAGAATGGGGATAGGCAAGGCAAGAAACCTTCAGGGAACATATTCGTTTCTAAAATCACTCTCTGCTTTGGAGACAGGGCATGCTGGCCTGGCAGGAGCAGCGTTGCTGAAGGGAAACATGGAGAAAGCGTCCTGTTTTCTCCACTTAGCTCCTTGGAATCTAGGACAGATAAACTGGCTTATTTCTGAGTTCTTCAGAAACACCCTCACAGCGTCTCTCCTCCTTCGGTTTGCATGCCCACCTGGCTTCCTTAGGGGAATGTCTGTCTCTCTGGCTCCCACTCAGCGCCGGAGGGGGGGCCCTTCATCAGGTCCCTGGGCAGCACAGAGACTGTGATAGCCATCAACTCCCGAGCCTTCTGCCTTCCCCTTCAGGGCAGCCACAGGAAACACTGGGTAAAACCCAGTCACAGGCATCCATTCTCATAAGTGCTATTCTTTTAAAAAGCTGGAAAGTTGGGTTGAGGAGTTTGAGGCTATTATTAGCACCAAACACTATAAAAAGGAAATGCCACTGATAATCTTAGAGGGCTGTATTTTTGTATGGGATAATTCAAGCTTCCTTCTTAGAGCTCCCAGTCATAAGAAATACTTAATAAAAATACTACCTTGGGTCATACCCTCAAACCCAGCTTAACATTGCTGAAATCCATTGGGACAGTTTGAGTCAGGACTGACTGGGAGAACTCAGACTGCATTTTTAGCCCATTTTTATGGCTGCTCCCTTCTGGGTTGCTCAGGTCTGTCTTTCCTGAGGTAAACAAGCAATTATTCAAACTGTGTACAAATGTACATTTGTTGGGATGATGTGGAGGCGCCATGGCAAAGGGATGGGCATGCAGGCTCTTGTCAGACTTACCTAAGCTTGGTCCCTATGTGGCATCGGGCAAGTTGCTCAACCCTTCTGAGCTTCCCCTGCAAAAGGGTTGCTGTGAGGCTTAGGAGCTAATGCCTGATGTCTGGCACTTGGGACACTTCAGTAAGTGGTCATTCATTATTAGTTTGCTCTCCCCCTGGGGACTGCAAAAGTCTGGCTTTGCCTTTGGGAATTCTATGTTCCATTGTTATACATACAGACAAGGAAATAAAAGACAACAGAAATGATGAGATTTCAAGTTGATGAAATTGTGAAAAACCACGCACTTTAGTTTTCAGGCATGGATGGGTCCCTGCTTTGAGATTCATTGGAGAGCAATCTGTCAATATGTGTCAAAAGCCTTTAAAATGTGTTTGCCCTTAAGAAAACAATGAAACTTGTGAGCAAAGAGTTAACTTAGAGTAGTAAAAATTTGGTAACAGTCTAAATGTCTAACAGAAGTCAAATGCATACTTAGACATTATTATTGATGAACATTTACACAAAGCAGGTCACAAAACAATATGTACAATATGGGTCCATATTGAAGGTGCGACCTGAAGAATTTCTTGTGACCAGGAACTCTAAAAAGGAAGCTTGATTACTCCCTTATAAAAATACAGATACATATCAATACATATCAATATATTTATACCTATATATCTATATATCTATATCTATAGTGTATGGACCTTGGCTTAACGCAATGGTTTCATGTGTGGGTGGTGCTTTTAAGTGGATTTTTTGTTTCATTCATTTATATTTCTACGGAGATGTATTGCTTTTATATATGAAAAAAAATAGAAAAACGTTTGATCAATCTTGAAAACAGAGAGAACAAATATGTAAATAAGTAGTGACCTATTTTTTACTTGACATTTCTAAAAATTCTGGGCCCTTCCTTTCAGTTCCTACAAAGTCACTGATTCACTGCATGACTTTGATGGGTTCTTCCCCTCCCTGACCCTCAGTTTTCCATCTGTAAAATGCATGGGTTGGGCTACGTCAGGGATGCACTTTCATCTTGAGTGTCAACTCCATAGCATAGGTAGGGACTACCTGGACCACTTCTGTGATGGGAAGGAAGGTCTGAAAGAAAGCAAGAGCTCTGTGACTAGCTGTTCCCATGTGTAGACTAGATAACTCTGCGGTCGCTTAGAACTCAATGAGTCTGGGGCATCTTTAAGCAAAAATATTAACCTGAATTTGGGGAGGTATAGGAGTTGAGGGTACCTACCTCCACGTATTCATTTTGGTTAGGTTGTAGCAGATCACTAATTTTCCATCTTACTTCACAGAACTTAAGACATCACTTGGGATTTCCTGAAGGAGAAAATAGCCCTGCAGTTGTGTCTCCATTGTATTTTCACCCATCACCTCCCGTCCCAAGAACAAGGAGTAAATCTGCAGCTGTTACTCAAATTTCTTCCTTCTGAAACCATTCTAAACACCACAGCTGTTAGAGGCCTAAACCTGATTTCAGTTTTGTTCTTGGTCCATGTCTCATGTTTCATGGGAGTCTCTATAAACCACACTTCTGAGGTCAGAGTCAGAGAAAGCCACTTCTTCTAATCATCACGCTCCCAGAAAGCAGAAAGGCTGGGTGCCCATTCCCGTGGGGACTTTCCAGTATGAAGTAGAGTCCTTTCTATTCCTGATTCGATGGGACGAGGCCCCCGGAGAGGGGTGCTGACATTCCTAAAGTCATACGAGTTCAACTACCACCCAGCTTTGCCCACTGGCAAGCAGACAGGGATACTTTGGCAAACGCTTTGGCTCTAAGCAGCCTGGCTATTTGGAGGAAGGGGCAGTCTGGAGGGCTTTCCTGTATATCAAGTTCATCACCCTAATCTACCCCAGCTTCCACAGAGAACAGCAGACTGTATTCAGGGATCTCAGCAGCAGCTGTGCCTTCCAAATCAAGACGCTGTTCAGAAAGATGATCCGAATGTGGGCTGTGTGTTTCAGAGGGATTTGGTGGGACTTTCCTCCTTAAATGGCCCTTTGTGTGCCTCTAAAAGATGAGGCATTAACCTCACGCATGGCCAAAGCATGATGGATGACTTGGAGTTCTCAATTTACATTTGGCTGGTGCTCAGAACTGAACCGTCAAAAATGCCTGGGTATCTGACGGACAGTGCCCGGCTTGTTCAGACTTGTTTTTGATGGACTGGTGGAGTGGTGGCTTTAGCTCCATCCAGGGTTGATAAGCTAACCAAAGCTGGACTGTTACAAAGGCTGACTCCAGAGTTCCTCTCAGGGCAGCTGAATTGTGTCCTGAATCAGTAGCCTCTATTATCATCTTGTTTGGCATCTTTACCGACTTTCGGGTCTTCTCTGACATCTATCCATTTGTTACAAGGTGTGGCCCTGCCCAAGGCTGGGGCATCAGGAGCAGAGGTGGTGTGCTTACACTGCTTCTACCCAGCTCCATAAAGTCGCCTGCCTGTGCTGCTGCCTTCTCAGTAAGACACTGTACAAGTGCTTCTAGATTCATCAGTGCTTTGGACCATCTCCTCAGGCCAAAGGGAGTCTGTACCCCGTCTCTCACATAAAATACCAGATACAGTGGTACATAGTAGGTGCTCAATAAAGTGTAACTCCTATCTATTAGTTAATCCAACAAATATTATTAAGTATGTAACATATTACAGGCACAGTGCTAGGTGTTAAGGATAATGCATTGAGCGAGAAAGACAATGCTCTTACTCTCTGAGAGCTTCAAGCAGTGGGGGTTGGTGAGGAGAAAATAAACAAGGAAACAAACAAGATAATTACAGATGGTGATAAGTGCTTTGAAAAATAAAATTATTTCTGTGCTTATATTTATATTAGTGTAAAAAAACCTCCTATTCAAGCCCTCTTCACCCCTTTATCTATGTATTGGCAGCCACTTTCAAGTTAAAGAGAGTTTAACAGTTGAATTAAGTATGAGTTTGGAAAAGCTTTCAAATACTGGCTCTTAAAGTGATGTGGAAGAGAGAGGGAGAGGGAGAGGGAAAGAGAGAATGAGAATATGAATGTGGGGTGTTGGTGGGAAGAAAATCTTGGCCCTGTGCCATAGCTCCCAAATGCCATTTTGTGAATCATTGTCTGGTGGGCTTCATAATCACCTGGGGAGACTTAAAAGATGCAGACCCCCAGCTCCCATCCTTAAATATTTGACATCTGGAGGTCCAGAATGTTTTTGAAAGTTCCCTGGTAATTCTGATGGGCTACCAGACATGATAAGCACCGCTTGTCAGCCAGCCTCTGAATTCCACTGAGGCTGTTGATCACTGAGACTGAGACTGCAGGACTGTGCCTGTTATTCTACTGGTCGCCATATGTTTAGTTTTTTAGTTTCTAGGATATTTGCCCTAGCTGGCCCTCCAGAGACTTGGAATCTAGCAGGCGATACAAATGAAAATGATGTGGGAATATAAAGCAGGAACAACTAACTTAGTCTGAGTTTCAGAGAAAACTTTCTGGAGGGCAAGGATTCTGGATATGTTAGAATTTGATTCAGCTGCATGGAACAGAAAACACAAAATTGGTTTAAACCAGATAGAAATTAATCTTTCTCATATGAAGGCCTAACGAAACTAATCCATGCTGGTATTGTGCTCTAGATTCCTTTCTGGTTTTCTACCACCCTACCCATGGGCTTATGTGGTCCAAGGTGGTTGCTCAGATTCCGGCCATCACTCCCATATTCCTACCAGCTGGAAGGACAAAAGAGTGAAGGACACAATCTCTCCCTTAAAGGCCATTTCCTGGAAGTTGCACATGAATCTTCCCTTGACATCTTATAGTCTGGAACATAGGTTCCCTAGGCCACACCCTGCTTCAAATAAAGGACAGTTGAAAATATAGGGTTCTATCACTGAAAACAGAAAAGGAAAGCAGCCATTGGGAGACATCTGGCATAGCTCTAAGCCAGTGGTTCTCAACCTTGGCTTAGAGCTATGCCAAACAAAGAAACAGAATTTCCGGAGGTTGAGGCCCAGAAATCAGGATTTTAAGAAGATTCCCAGGTGATTCTAATGTGCAGCCAAGGTTGAGAACCACTGCTCTAAGCTGAGCTATGAAGAATGAGTAGCAATAGGGAAGGGAAGTTACAAAGCAAAGACTGTCCAGAAAGTGGGATTGGTGTCCCTTCCTGCTGAAGGGACTTTTCTTCCCACATGCTCAATTCCTCATTCTTCATATTGTGACCCAAAGTTCCATCTAGAATGGGCCTGCCTTCCTAGCCAATCAGTGCTCAGATCTAAAATGACCTCTCAAATGACATCAAAACTCATCATGTCTTGCCCTAGCTGGTTTGGCTCAGTGGATAGAGCGTCAGCCTGCAGACTGAAGGGTCCCAGGTTTGATTCTGGTCAAGGGCACATGCCTAGGTTACAGGCTTGATCCCCAGTAGGGGATGTACAGGAGGCAGCCAATCAGTGATTCTCTCTCATCATTGATGTTTCTCTCTTTCCCTCTCCCTTCCTCTCTGAAATTAAAGAAAAAAATGTTTAAAAAATTAAAAAAAAAAACAAACCTCGTCATGTCTCTCTTTCCCTGGTTTATAAAATAAAATATCACTAAAAGGTATCACTTTAATCTTTTTCTTTTAGTCACCCAAGTAAACATGAAGCTGATAAAAGCACCCTTGGTATTCACAGTTAACATATCTCCAGTTCTCATACAGCCCCATCCTGTAACATGCCCCATGCCTTTGTAATAGGCCTGACACAAATTCAGCTAAACTCTGCCTTTTTGAATGAAGCATGGCAATTTAAAACTCTACATCTGGATAGCACAACCTGTGCAAGCCAGCCCTCTGGATGACTTTACACTCATTTTATTCCTTGAATAAAGTGACTAGCTTATCTTAGTTTACCCGGGAGTTTCCCTGTTTCAGCACTGAACAGTCCCATGTCCCTGGACACCCTGCCCCTCAGTACTGGGCAAACTGGGGCAGCCTATGACTTATGTAATAACGTATAGCTTAGAAGAAAAGACATTCTCTAGAAACGGTTGTTAGCCTCCCAGACAGTGTCTCAGGGAACACAGGCAAACACTTGGCTTTTTGAAGATCTTCCTTTGAAAAAGAACATAATATAAGACGCTATTCATTATTTTTAGAAAACATTTCCCTGAAGTGGTTTCAGATAAGGGTCAGAGACACAAAGGTGTAGCAAATAAATAGCACTCTTCATCTTCCCATGTCTCCTACAAGCTTCCTCACTTAGTGAGAAGTTTACCAAGATTTGTGTGTGTTTCAACATCAGAAAGGAGACATGTAGGTTTGGACCAGGCAATTAGAAAGGAGAACGCAGAAATAAAGATTAAACCTGTCTAGAAGATATGGATTTTTTTCATCAAGTACAATTGTATAGAAAGTAACCCCCTTCTACATTTAATTTTAGTTTTGTTGTAAAGCCTTTGGAATTTTTCTAAAATCCTGAAAAGATGATTCAGAAAGCTAAAAAAGGATGTGCCTTCGCAGTCTATTCCAAAAAGTGGAACAAAATTTTGAGAATTACCCTGCCCACATTAAAATTATACTTCTTTAAAATATTGTAATTCAAATTCCCCAGAATTCCATTTCAAAATCAGTTCAATGTTCAAAAGTAGCTTATATTTTTGGCTCAGGAGTAATTGTACCAACAGCTGGTTTACACTGTGAAAAGTATGCTTGCATGGGAACTTAGCACATTTGCCCACTTGAAATCCGGGGTGCAATATCAACTTTCATGAAAAAGTCAATTTAGTAAACAATGATCATTTGCAACTATTCGTTTCAGCTCTCCATTTTTTTCATACTATCAGACGGTTAGTGCAAAAACCATTATATTTGGCCACCAGCTTCTCTTGGTAAAAGTTTTAAGAAGATCAATACACAAAACCATGTGTGAAGTTAACAGCTAAAAAGCAAAGCCACCAGATCTAATAGTAATCAGTATTTGCCAAAGTCGACTTGTGAGATGTTAGTAAACATTATGTTCAAAGTAAAAAAGGGGTCTCAAGGTAAGTAAGTTTGGGGAGTGCTGCGATATGCAGAGCTCGCCATGTTTTTCCAGCATGAGACTTTTGAGAACCTTTACAGAGATAACTGACACTATTCCAGATGGCCTGGCATGTGTTTCCTGAGCTTATTTGACCAAATATTGTCAGAATGCCTAAAAAGCTTTGGTTCCAACTAATACACTTAGAAAAACACTGCTCTCGTCTTTAAATTTGATAAGCCAGCTACTCTATGCAAAAGTTGGGACTGAATTTATTTCCAGTCTATTAGCAATGAAAACAGTTTTTATTTGCAAATAGCCAGAGCACAGATTAGTTTGACATTCTAAACATATTGACATTTAAACACACATTTAAAGGAGGCTATTCTTATTACAATCATTAGCTTCCAATTAGTAATAAGAACAAACAAGGCAGATCTTGAAGATGGTGGTGTAGGTAAACTCCTGTACTCGCCACCTCCCACAACCACATCAAAATTACAACTACAATACACAACAACCATCAACCAGACCACTAAAAAGCCGGCTGAAGGGAATTCCTACAACTAGAGAAGTAAAGAAAGCCCACTGAGACTGCTAGGAGGTGCAGAGGCGCAGAACAGGCTGGTCTGGCACCACATGTGCCGCTATTTTAATCAGATCATCATCTCTGCAGAGGTGGCCCAGAGGAGCAAAAGGTCCCAGACCCACACCAGATCCCCAGCCCAGGGTCCCAGAGCTCGGAAAAGAAGTAAGAAGTATGGGTTATAAAAACCAGTGTAGATTGGGGGCTCAGTGACACAGATGCTGCTGGAGACCCAGCTGTTCCTCTTAAAAGGCCGACACCAGGAACTGAACTTACAAGGTCCTGCTTCCTCTGAGTTCCAGCACCAGGGTGAGGCTCTAGGGGATACAGACACATACGAAGAGGAATTGCATCATTTGGCATCAGGGTAGGAACTTGGGGGCGACTTTCTCCCAGACAGAAGAGCTCACAGGGATCATTGTTCCTGTACTGAGACCTCACGGCTTACTAGCAGCCATTTCTGTTTTCTCCTCCCTGGTGATTCAGTAAGACCCTGCCTCTTCCAATTTACAACCCTAACCAAGCTGTGTGCAGAGGCTTTTGCAAATTAATGACCTGTCTTTGATCAGGCTTAAATCTCTCAAACAAGCTGCATCTGGGTCAGGGAGCTCCAAACCTATCAATAAAAGGCCCAAGACCCGGCAACAGCACCAGCCTGCTTTGCTTCATAGCTGAGCCTCATCTGGGCACTTCAAAACCTGATACAAAGAGGAGAAATCTGAAGATCTCTCTGTCACTCCTGCTGTGTGGTCCCAGGCAGTGGCTGACTTTGCACCTCCCTGAAGACCCAAGAGCCAGTGTACCCAGTGGTCAGTGTCAGACTATACCTGTTGAGTGTGTTTCCCTCCACGTTCTGCATGGTTCAGGGTTTGGGGTCTGGAAGAGGAGCCGCACACAAATGAAAGAAAAGAGACATGAGATAATTTGGAAATATTGGGGGACCAGGCAGGCAAGTCCAACTCAAGGAGAGGGACTTCCACTGGTGCTCAGGCCTCACCAAGCTTTTATTTGATCTGGGGTAGCCCTTAGGTGAGGAGGTTTCAATGACACACAGATTAGTTCATCAGCAGACAATTTCCAGTAATAAGCAGAATATCTAATCAACAAGGATTTACATGAGTATCTAAGGAATTAAGTGAATTAAGGTGGGGAGGATGCTTCAGCTACCATTATCTAGATTAACTTGGTGGAGCACAGCTCCGACCTTTGCTAGGGCTTCAAAGGTCACCAGACTTTGGGGGTCTCTACACTTCTCTGCTAGTGAAGACGATAGGTGGTCTCCGACACATACCAGATTACAACTCTACACATACATAAGTGACACACTCAAGGGGTAGACTCAGTGACCACCAAAGCCCCACTGAACCAAATCCTACTTCATAGGGGTGTCTCCTGCACAGCAGCTCTCCCACTGTAGTTGCAGCTGGTCCTCACAGCCAATTGGCCTGGAAGTCAATTCCTCCCAGTAACACCAACAGCAATCAAGCCTCAACTACAACAAGACTGTGCTCACAGCCCACAAGGGGTTTCACCTAGAGCTCCCAGCTCAGGTGACTGGGGAGGCTGAGCCACTGGGCCCTACAGAACACTACTACATAAGGCCACTCTATCAACTCAGGGAGACATAGCAGCTCTACCAATACATAGAAACAAATACAGTTTTAAGGTTATAAGATTACTCAAGAATCTTCTAGAAACCTCCAAAAAAATGGAAAAGGATCAGTCAGAAATTAAGCATACACTGACTGAAATATTAATATATAGGAATTCAACAGTAGAGGATTCTGAGAATCAAAACAATGATTTGAAATATGAGGAAGCAAAAAACACCCAACCAGAAGAGCAAAGAGAAAAAAGAATAAAAAAATATGGTAGTGTAAGGAGCCTCTGGGACAACTTCAAGTGTACCAACACTCACATTATGGGGGTGCCAGAAGAAGAGAGAGAGCAACATTTTGAAAACCTATTTGAAGAAATAATGACAAAAAACTTCCCCTACCTGGTGAAAGAAATAGACTTACAAGTCCAGGAAGCACAGAGAGTCCCAAACAAGAGGAACCCAAAGAGGGCAACACCAAGACACAACATAATTTAAATGCCAAGGGCTAAAGACAAAGAGAGAATCTTAAAAGCAGCAAGAGGAGCCCTGGCTGGTTTGGCTCAGTGGATGGAGCATCGGCCTGTGGACTGAAGGGTCCCAGGTTCGATTCTGGCCAGGGGCATGTACCTTGGTTGCGGGCACATCCCCAGTAGGAGGTGTGTAGGAGGCAGCTGATCGATGTTTCTCTCTCATTGATGTTTCTAACTCTCTATCCCTCTCTCTTCCTCTCTGTAAAAAATCAATGAAATATATATTTTTTTAAAAAAGAAAAGCAGCAAGAGGAAAGCAGTTAGTTACTTACTAGGGAATGTCCATACAACTGTCAGCTGATTTTTCAACAGAAGCGAAGTAGTCCAGAAGGGAGTGACAAGAAATATCAAAGTGATGAATAGCAAGGACCTACAACCAAGATTACTCTACCCAGCAAAGCTATCATTTAGAATTGAAGGTCAGATAAAGAGCTTCACAGATAAGAAAGAGCTAGAGTTCATCACCACCAAACCAGTATTATATGAAATGTTGTTGAAGGGTATTCTTTAAGAAGAGGAAGGAGAAGAAAAAGAAAAAGATATAAAATATAAACAAAATAGCAACAAATACATACTTATCAACAATTGAATCTAAAAATCAAAATAAACAAATAAGAAATCTAATGAATAGAATAAATTGGTGAATAAAATGGAATCAGAGGCATGGAAATAGAAGAGACATGATTCTCAGAGGGAAGGGGGTGGGGAGGTGGGAAGATGTTAAACAAAGATTTTATATGCATATATGCATTACCTATGGACACAGACAATAGGATGGCAAAGGCCTGGGGTGGGGTGGGAACTGGGTAGAGGGGGGCAATGGGGAGAAAAAAGAGGGACATCTGTAATAATCTCAGCAATTAAGATTTTTTTAAAACAATAAAAATTTAAAAAATAATTTAAAAAAAGAACAAACAAGGCAATGAAAGTGATTGTGGCCTTAAGGTTAAAGAATTTCACTTCGATGACTTGGAGAGGCAGATGAATTAGTGCTAATGAGGCAGGGCTTTGTTCCAGGGGTAGGCAAACTTTTTGACTCGAGGGCCACAATGGGTTCTTAAACTGGACCGGAGGGCAGGAACAAAAGCATGGATGGAGTGTTTGTGTGAACTAATATAAATTCAAAGTAAACATCATTACATAAAAGGGTACGGTCTTTTTTTTTTTTAGTTTTATTCATTTCAAACGGGCCGGATCCGGCCCGCAGGCCATAGTTTACCCATGGCTGGTTTAGACTGTGGACCTCTAGTCAGAGCCAACAGTGGTTTGAGGAACTATAGATGAGCAGATAGGGGCAGTTGTAGCTAGGCTTGCTGATCTGCAATGGGGTGCTTTTCAACCTAAGAGTTGCCCATATTTCCCAGCCCAAATTATACGGTGGGTCTGTAAACAATTGAAACTTCTGACTTCTGATCCCAGCACTGAGGAAGAGGAGGAGGATTAAAGAGTTGCCAAGCCATAAGAGACATTAAGAAAGCTGGGTTTGAAATTGGTGGCGCAGGGCTAGCCTGAAGACAAGTAGTTAGGAAACACTGAACCATGTTCTACAATATCATTTCTTATACAGGGATGCCCCTAACCAATTGTCTTAAGGTCTGTGATCAAAAGCCAATTTAGTCACTAAAGTGCTATTAAAATGAGATGGGGTCAAATTGTTGAATACATTTTTCCTTTATGGTGTAGACATCAAGTGTGAAGACAAACGTTGCTTTAGTTCCGATGCCAAGTTACATTTGCTCTCTATCAAAATATTCAAGTTTGCTCTTTAACCACATTGAAACAACATTGCATAAAGTAATTTAAGTATATAAGATATAAAAATAAAATTTTTTTTGAGAAGAGGAAATATTAGGTACAATTAAGTATAGGGCTGATGAAATGTATTACAATAATTTGCAAAGGAAGAAGTTAAAAGCTTAGAACAGGTTTCCATACACAATTTCCAAGCAGGTCTAAGTAACAAGATCCCAATTTGCATGTTATACAGATCATTGAGGGAAAAGCTATTGCTTTATGTTTATTTCTGGTCATCAATTCACTGTGCCATGTAGATGATCCCATCTCTGGTGATCTGATCTTCTAAAAAGGTTCTCTCCATCCATAAGTGGGCACTTACCAAGAAGTCACATTGCAAGTAGGATTTTTTTGCTCTTTGTGAGTTAAACAAATTCCAACGTGCTCCTACTTGAATGCCATGGTTTTAAAGACAGCTGCTTGAACCAAATCTGGAAGAGCCCTTCCACTTTGGGGAGTGCTTAAGTCACATCTATACGTGTATAAAGAGTTTGGAAGTGGCATTGGAATATGTGCACAGCATCTTTGTTAATAGAGTTTGGATCTCATGTGAGCTAATAGAATCTATAATTCTGGAGGCTATAAAGTAAAAGCAATTATCTATATGGTATGGGAACCATCCTCATTTGAAGAGTACTCATTTTGCTCAGTTCTATCCCCCAAACAGAAAACATCCAACAAGAACAATTTCATCTACATTTATTTAATTATAACAAAAGTAGAACAATGAATACCAAATGGAAAAAGATATCCAAAAAAGATGATGAAAATGTTTAGAAACAGAAATGACTAATTTAGCTGAAGGAATTACCCAGGTGACATTAAAACACATTTGAAAGTTATACTTGGTTATCAGTATAAATTAAATTTAGTAACAGTCCCAATTCACTAATAAAAGTTATCAAAATATTTTCAAAATGTTACATTAAAATTGACATCCATAAATATTACATAAAGACCAAACAAAGAATCATATAATAAAAATAAATAATGTATCCTGAAATAAAATACAAATCACGCTTGTCATGTCATACTCCTTTTTCCCTCACATATAATTGTGAAGATTTGGTATTTTGCACATTCCAAGATAAAGTGATGAAAATATATGTTGATGCAAATTTCTTCCATAAAAATAAACTATTTTGTATCTTAAATATTCATACGATGAAACATCAGGACTCCAGTTTCACTAATAAAAATGTTATGAAGGCATAAATTGCATTTGGTTTGACTCCTCAAATCATGGCTGAAAACTCTCAACACAGCATTCTAGGCTTTTTTCTCTCACACCAACTGACCCAGAATATATTTTAAGAAATGTTTATTTTCTGTGCATATTTGTTTTAAAATTATAAATTCCTAAGCACTTTTTCTTCTTTCTCCTCATCACTATCAGTGACATTGACTTGCTGGATGCTAGAGGGAGTTGATGTAGGAGCTGTTAAGACATTCTCCAAGACTCCAATGTCGAGCTGAGGCATGGGATTTAGGAATTCTTCCCCACTGTGACTGTGACTGTTATAGTAAGAGGTCCCATCCATGCTCTCACAACTCCGAGAATCTTCACTGTGTGTGCGTTCCTCTGGGTAGTCTCTGAAAGGATAGTCTCTATTTAAAGCTGAAAACATAGCCTCATGTTTTTGGTACCTGTCTTCATAATAACCAAGGCATTCTGGCATTGAACTTGGAAAATTTCCATAGCCAAAGGGAGGCCGACTATAGGGACACGTGCTGCGGCAGAAAGACAAAAAAGGAATTAGATCATGCCTTGCCCACATGTTGACTCGCATATAGACTAATTGATCAAGTTTAACTGCATCCTCTGGAAGGTTCCCAAGATAACTTTCTGCTACCAGGTCATGTATTCATTTGCTCTTTTACTACTGCTTAGCCCTGACAGAAAACAAATGGCAAAGTAATAAGCAGGTGACTCACTAGACCAGTGGTCGGCAAACTCATTAGTCAACAGAGCCAAATATCAACAGTACAACGATTGAAATTTCTTTTGAGAGCCAAATTTTTTAAACTTAAACTATATAGGTAGGTACATTGTTATTAACTTAATTAGGGTACTCCTAAGGCTTAGGAAGAGCCACACTCAAGGGGACAAAGAGCCGCATGTGGCTCGCAGTTTGCCTTGATAAAGAAAAATTACTTATCTGGTCCTTTCTCTCATGTTGCCTGACACCATGTAAGGTTTTGGAAATACAGGTATGTGCTGTGCTGTTTTAAAAACTGACACTTAGTAAGCAGTGCAATAATTGTTCTTATGAATATTTTTTAAAATTTATCTTTATTGTTGAAAGTATTACAGATGTCCCCTTTCTTCCCCCCCACCCGCATTGACCCTCTCCTCCCCGTTCCCATTTCCTCCCCAGGCCTTCCCCACACTATTGTCTGTCCATGGGCTACGTATATATTCATATAAGTTCTTTGGTTGATCACTTCCTGCCCCTCTCCCTTCCTTCTGAAATACATTAGTCTGTTGCAAGCTTCAATGTCTTATGAATATTTAAAACAAAGCTCAGTGGTTGAGCACCAAACTATGAACCAGAAAGTCATGATTCGATTCCCAGTCAGGGCACATGCCCGGGTTGTGGTCTCAATCCCTTGTGTGGGGCATGCAGAAGGCAGCGGATTAATGATTCTCTCTCATCATTGATGTTTCTGCCTCTCTCTCTCCCTCTCCCCTCCTCTCTGAAATCAATACAAATATATTTTTAAAAGAACAGTTAACACCAGAAATATTTAGAACTGATATTAAATTGTGGTTTTAAAGATCTTTTCAAAAAAAAAAAAATTGGAGGGCAAGAACATGAAGAATTGGAAAAAATTATTTTGATGATTTTTTAAAAGGCAAAACACTGATAATTTTTTAAAGGCAAATATAAAAATTCTACTATTCAATCCATTTGTCAAAAAAAATACTTTTTTAAAAAAGTATCTTTTCTCCCTTTCAAAGGCACAGAACAGGAATCCAGGAATTGCAGGAAGAGGTATATAGAAAAGTCCAACCAAGACTTCCCTGGGCTCATGGACTCCATCTAGTGACAGATAATGTAAACATAATGATCTCAGCAAAACCTATGACAAGGTGGGTGTTTTATTTCATGCTCCCACATTAAAAAAAAAAAAAAAACGTAAACTTTGTTTCCTTCCCTTTAAAATCATAAGTATGATCAACATACTAGACTATCATCTCAAACTCTTGAAAATATGGTTATATTCAGCAGTTTGGTGTCTCATGCCCCAAATCTCCAAGTACTAGGGACCTTGTTAAATACCACAAATATGAGGCCAAGTTTCTAAAATGCTTCAGGTTTCCATTCCTACTGCCACAATCTCATTCAGGCATTTTTAATTCAGTGCATATGTCCTGAACAATTGTGCTTCCAGCTACTATGACTTAGCTCCCGTACCCGTTCCACCTTAGGGTCACTCCATCCATGATACTTCAGGGGGTGCTCAAAGCTACCTCCTCCACCAAGCATTCACATCAATAGAAACAATTCAACCACTACTTTTTCCCTGGACTAAATATAGGCAAGATACTACGCAGGGCTTGATGGAGAATCCGTTTAAAATAGGCCTAAAATCTAGGTGTATATTAAGCATGTGCTGAAGTCTGAAATGCAAACAACACATGGCTATATTGGTATATTTTTTTTAAAAAGTTAGTGTTATATTCAAAGAATAAAAAATATTAAGACAAGGATAATTCTAGAAGGTTATATAGATGAAAATGATTAACTAGAAGCATCATGGTATAGTGAGAAAAGCATCAAACAGAATTATCAGAATAATAATAATAGTCAGCATCTAATAAGCATTTATTATGTTTCCTAAACAGTGGCTAAGGAGTATATATGTTATCTTAAATATTCCTTGGAACCACTCTATGATAGAGATACTGTAATATCTCCACTTTACAGATAAGGGAACGGAGTCTTAAAGAGATTAAGCAACTTTCTCAAAGTCATATAATTAGTAACCAGTAAAATAGAACCAGGCAGAACTTGTTATCCTAACCACCACAGCACACTACCTGGGCACTAGTTCTAGCTGTGCCACTTACATATCTAGTAATGTTAAATCTTAAGTTATCTGGGCCATAGGGTCTCCTTATATAAAATAGGGGTAATATTGCTTGTTTTGTCAATTTAAAAGGTCTATCATAAGGAACTTGGGAGCACTCAATGTATATTGAGTACTTTGGAAACCAGAAACACTTTCAATGTATGATTAGCTTTAAAAGAAGTTGTATTTAATAATGTATTGCTAAGTATACACATACATGCACATTTTGCTTTTATTTTCAAAAAGAAAGAATGTAAAGATAAAATAAAATCTAATTAAAATGGTCACCTATAGGAGGAGAGAAGAAAAAGGAAAGGAGACAAGAAGGGAAGCCAGACTTCTCAAAATGTACCTTGTATTATGGGGTTTAAAGGGCAAAAAAACCTGATTTTTTTTAAAGACAAATCTGAAAATTCTGATTTTGAAACTATGTAAATATTTTATATAATTTTAAACAATTTAGTTTAAAAAAAATAGTCCCTAAAAATTGAAAGCAAATATACAAAGTTTACATCAAGCTGTAGGTGTCTTAAATATACAGAGAAAAGATATTTCAAGATAATTTAAATCTGATATTTGCACTGTACCTTCCTGGTAAAATATAACCATGAAGAAAAAGAAACACAAATAAATCTTAAACTGCATTCAATAATTTTATTATGGTATCACTGCTTTGAAACTATTGATATTGTTTTGAAATATACTCTCTTCATGTATATATGTGTATGTATATCAGAAAAAACATGTTTGGCAGGATAAAGCAAATAAGTAATGGTTTTATTATCATTAGGAACCAAGATTTTCAGGGGGGAAAGATACTAGGCACATAAAATCAAAGAACTTCATGAGAAACTCTACAATATTACATTTATTCTGGAAATATCAATATAAACTCAAATTTTCTCACAAAAATACATATTTTTACTGAAAAGATCTAGATACCCTGTTAATTCAGTAGCAATAAGCATGCCTATTGCCCAAACTGATATTTTTAAATATCACTTTCAGTAAAAGAAACTTGGACACCTGGGTAAAATGGTTGATTCCAGGTCTGGTATAAATAAGGTACCACATAAGTCTTTGTGCCAGAGAGCAAAAAAGCTATCAAATCAAAGATCAAGGACACAGGAACAAAGCCAACTGGACAAAAAATGGGAAAATTTAAGCATCAAAAGATATAAATAAATAATGACTGCAAAGTCTTAAAACATGTCAAATATAGAAAATGTTCATAATGATATTCCCAAAACAAAACAAGCATCATTGATATGTGGCAAGAATCAAGAGTTGATCCTGCCCTTCCAAATTTCGAAGTAATCAAATAGTTGATGAGGGAAAGCTTTTCTTCATAAAAGAATTCCAGCTAATGAATGAAGGAGTATCAAATCAGAAAATCTCATGTGTCTAAGGTAACAATCGTCTTAGCTACTAAAATAATTATGCAGGTATTTCTCAACCTTAAGTGACCATTAGAATTACATAGAGAAACATTGAAAGAACACTGCTGCCCAGGTTCTTAACCCCCAAAGATTCTGATTTATTTGGTCTGAGACCTTCAAGTGATATTACTGTACAGAAGAGAATATTTGAAACACTGCTTTAGGTGGGGAAATTTATGATCAGGTTGACAGTACCCGAACCTACAGATCATTCTAGCATCACGAATAAAAACTTTATGTACCTCTTGATGTGATACAATACAAAGTACAAAGCACCACCTATGAGGTATCATTGCAAAAACAAACAAACAAACAAAAACACCAAAAAACTGAACCCAAATCTAATCCCGTTACAAGATATAACTATCATTTTATAGGAAAAATGGGTGATAGGGAAAGATGTTAAACAATACCCAAGGATGTAATAAGTCAAATTCAGAATGTGGGTAATTTCTTATTTCTTCAATAAACACATGGTATTAAAAAAAAAAGGTAAGTACTATTGTAGCATAAAAGAGGCTTAAGAGACATAATTACATCCCATGTGTATTCCTTGCTTGGATCTTGTTTTAGACAAACCAATTGTGAAAAGACAGTTCTGAGACAATGGAGGAAAATTAAATAAGAAATTATTAACTTTTTAGTTATCAAAATAGTAGGAGATCATTTTTTAAAATCCTTAACTACTAAATATACATACTGATATATTTACAGGTGAGATTATATGATGTATATAATTTGCTTTAAAATACTTAAGACACTTTCCCCAAAAGGTAGGGGGAAATAAATGAAGGAGCTAAAATGTTGGTAATTGTTGAAGTTGGATGATGGGTACATGGAGATTATTCCATCTGCTTTGCATATGAAAATTTCTATAACAAAACAGTAAATATGGCAAAAATGTTATTATTATTTATGGTTTCTCTGACTTAGTAATATGCATGTAAGGTTCCTCTATGTCTTTTCATGGCTTGACAGTTCATTTCTTTTTAGTGTTGAATAATATTCCATTGTTTAGATGCATCACAGTTTATCTACTCACCTTATGAATAAAGCTGGTATAAACATTTATATGCAAATTTTTATGTAGACATAAGTTTCCAATTCATTTGGATAAATACTAAGAAGTATGATTGCTGATCATATGGTAAAAGTATTTTTAGTTTTGTAAAAAACTGCCAAACTGTCTTCCAAAGTGGTTGTACATTTCCACCAGCAATGAATTAAGAGTTTCTTTTGCTCCATATCCTCACTAGCATTGTGTTGCCAGTGTTTGGGATTTTGGTAATGCTGATATATGTGTGTTTAAATTTGCAATTCCCTAATGATACATAATGATGTGGAGCACCTTTTCATATGCTTAAGTTTCCATCTGTATATCTTCTTTGATGAGGTGTCCACTCAGGTATTTTGTACATTTTAAATAAGATTGTTCATTTTCCTAAGAGTTCCTTGCATATTTTGGATAACAGTCCATGATCAGTTATATCTTTCACAGATATTTTCTCCCCGTCTGTAGCTTTGATACATTCTTTGATACCACATTGTTTGATACCATAGCTTTGTAGTAAATTTGAAATAAGTGCTCTAATTTTATTTTCCTTTTTCAAGGTTGTTTTAACTATTGTAGGTCACTTAAAATTCCATATGATTTAGGATCAACTTTTCCATTTCTGCAAAAAAGCCATTGGGATTTTAAGAGAGATTGTACTGATTCTGTAAATCACTTTGGGAAGTATTGTCACCTTAACAATATTAAGTCTTACAATGCATGAACACAGACATCTTTTCATTTATTTAAGTATTTTTTAATTTCTTTCAGCAATTTTTTTAAAAATATATTTTATTGGAGAACCAAGATGGCGGCATAGGTTAACGCTGGAGTTTGCTGCCTTGAACAACTACTTCAAAAGTGAAACTAAAAGACGGAAGGGACATCACCCAGAACCACAGGAACGCTGGCTGAGTGGAAGTCCTACAACTAGGAGGAAAGAGAAACGCATACGGACACTCAGAGGAGGCGCAGTGCTGAAGTCAAATTCTGAGGTGCGGAGTGCGCGGAGCGGGCTGGCAGCGGAGGGCGCGGTTGGCGTTTTCAATCGGGAGGGAGTCGCAGACTCTGAGCTCCAGATCCGGGCGAGTCTTTAGGGACCCAGACTCAAACGGGAGAAGCGGGACTGTCTGGCTTCGGTCAGAGCGAGTGCAGCTTTCTCTCCGAGCTTTGCAGCGGTCGCTGGGACTCAGAGAGGCAGAGCCCCTGGGGACAGGACTGAGAGCCGCCATAACTGCTCTCTCCGGCCCACCCTGTTGATCCTGTGCGACCCGCCCCGCCCAAGCCCTGCACACAGGCATTTGCCGGATAGCCTCAGGCAAAGGCTAGATTAGCACCTCCCTAGAGGACAGAAGTTCTCTCACTGCTGACACAGCTGATTCTCATAGCCACTTGGCCTGGAGGTCAAACCCTCCCTGGTATTAGCTACAACAAGGTTTAACTATAAGACTGCGAACAAAGACCACGAGGGGGTGCACCAAGGAAGCATAACAAAATGCGGAGAGAAAGAAACAGGACAAAATTGTCAATGGAAGATATAGAGTTCAGAACCACACTTTTAAGGTCTCTCAAGAACTGTTTAGAAGCCGCCGATAAACTTAATGAGATCTACAAGAAAACTAATGAGACCCTCGATCTTATATTGGGGAACCAACTAGAAATTGAGCATACACTGACTGAAATAAAGAATATTATACAGACTCCCGACAGCAGACCAGAGGAACGCAAGAATCAAGTCAATGATTTGAAATGCGAGGAAGCAAAAAACACCCAACCGGAAAAGCAAAATGAAAAAAGAATCCAAAAATGCGAGGATAGTGTAAGGAGCCTCTGGGACAGCTTCAAGCGTACCAACATCAGAATTATAGGGGTGCCAGAAGATGAGAGAGAGGAAGATATTGAAAACCTATTTGAAGAAATAATGACAGAAAACTTCCCCCACCTGGTGAAAGAAATGGACTTACAGGTCCAAGAAGCGCGGAGAACCCTAAACAAAAGGAATCCAAAGAGGACCACACCAAGACACATCATAATTAAAATGCCAAGAGCAAAAGATAAAGAGAGACTCTTAAAAACAGCAAGAGAAAGAAACTCAGTTACCTACAAGGGAATACCCATACGACTGTCAGCTGATTTCTCAACAGAAACTTTGCAGGCCAAAAGGGAGTGGCAAGAAATAGTCAAAGTGATGAATACCAAGAACCTACAACCAAGATTACTTTATCCAGCAAAGCTATCATTCAGAATTGAAGGTCAGATAAAGAGCTTCACAGATAAGGAAAAGCTAAAGGAGTTCATCACCACCAAACCAGGATTATATGAAATGCTGAAAGGTATCCTTTAAGAAGAGGAAGAGGAAGAAAAAGGTAAAGATACAAATTATGAACAACAAATATGCATCTATCAACAAGTGAATCTAAGAATTAAGTGAATAAATAATCTGATGAACAGAATGAACTGGTGATTATAATAGAATCAGGGACATAGAAAGGGAATGGACTGACTATTCTTGTGGGGGAAAGGGGTGTGGGAGATGCGGGAAGAGACTGGACAAAAATCGTGCACCTATGGATGAGGACAGTGGGTGGGGAGTGAGGGCGGAGGGTGGGACGGGAACTGGGAGGAGGGGAGTTATGGGGGGGAAAAAAGAGGAACAAATGTAATAATCTGAACAATAAAGATTTAATTAAAAAATAAATAAATAAATAAATAAATAATAAAAAAGATAAAAAAATAAAAATAAAAATATATTTTATTGATTATTTTACAGAGAGGAAGGGAGAGGGATAGAGAGTTAGAAACATCGATGAGAGAGAAACATTGACCAGCTGCCTCCTGCACACCCCCTACTGGGGATGTGCCCGCAACCAAGGTACATGCCCTTGACTGGAATCAAACCTGGGACCCTTCAGTCCACAAGCCGACGCTCTATCCACTGAGCCAAACCGGTTAGGGCTCAGCAATTTTTTATAGTTTTCAGTTTACAAGTCTTGCACCTCCTTGGTTAGATTTATTCCTAAGTATTTTATTCTTTTTGATGCTATTGCAAATGAAATTGTTTTCTTAATATCCTTTTTGGATTTTGCTAATTGCTCATTTCTAGCTTATAGAAACACAAGTGGGCATCCTTATCTTGTTCCCAATCATAGTCCTTCATCATTGAATATGAATTTAAGTGTGGGCTTTTGATAAATGTCCTTTATTATGTTGAGGAAGTTCCCTTATATTCCTAGTGTGCTGAATAAGTTTGAAATAAGGAACTGATTTTTGTCATAAAAAGGTGTTGGATTTTATCAAATGTTTTTTTCTGCATCAGTTGAAATGATCTGGTGGTTTTGTTCCTTCACTCTATTAATGAAGTCTGTTGTGATAAGTTATTTTCAAATGTTGAGCCACACATACATTCCTGGGGTAAGTCCCACTTGTTCCTGATTTTCAATCCTTTACTATGCTGCTAGATTCAAGGTGCTAGTATTTTTTAGTATATTTTACATCTATATTCATAGGATACATTGGTCTGTAATTTTCTTTCTTGTGAGATCTCTGGCTTTAGTAACAGAGTAATGTTGGCCTTAAAAGTGTTCCCTCTTAGACTTTTTATAAGAGTTTGAGAGCAATGATGTTAATTCCTCTTTAAATGTTTGGTAGAATTCACTAGTGAAGCAATCTAGTCCAGGGCTTTTCTTTGTTGGGAGGTTTTTGATTTCTGATTCAATATCTTGATACAGGTTTGATCAGATTTTCTGTTTCTTCTTAAGTCAGTTTTGGTAATTCATGTATTTGTCCATTTTATCTTTGTTGCCTAATTAGTTGATGTACAATTATTCACTGTATTCTTCTATAATCATTTTTATACCTGTAAGGTCAGAAGTAATGTAACCAATTTCATATCTGATTTTCATAATTTGTCTTCTTTCTTTTTAAACAATTTTTATTTATTAACTTTAAAGAGAGAGGAAGGAAGAGAGGGGAAGAGAGAGAAAGAGAGAGAGAGGGAGGAGAGAGGAGAAAGGAGAAAGAGAGAAAAATATCAATTTATTGTTCCACTTATTTATGCATTCATTGGTTGACCCCTGTATGTGCCCTGACCTGAGATCAAACCCACAATCTTGGCATAAAGGAATGACACTCTAACCAACTGAGCTACTTGGCCAGGGCTATATGTCTTCTTTCTTTATTTCTTAGTCTAGCGAAAGGTTTTGCCAATTTTATTGATCTTTTCAAAAGACCAACTTTTGTTGACTTTTATTCCTCTATTTCATGAAATTCTCTATTGTTTTTCTATCCGTTATTGCATTTATCTCAGATCATTATTATTCCCTTCCTTCTGCCAGCTTTGGGTTTTCTTTGCTCTTCTTTTTTCAGTTCCTTAAGGTGTAAAGTTAGGTTGTTGATTTGAGATCTTTTTTTAAAAAAAATATATGTTTTTATTGGTTTAAGAGAGAGAGAAAGAGAGACAGAGAGCGATAGAAACATCAATGATGAAAGAGAATCATTGATTGGCTGCCTCCTGCATGCCCTCCACCAGGGATTGAGCCCACTATCCAGGTATGTGCCCTGACTGGGAATCCAAGCGTGGCCTCCTGGTTCATAGGTGGAAGCTCAACCACTGAACTACACCGGTCAGGCGAGATCTTTCCTTTTAAATATAGGCCATTGCAGTTATAAACTTCTCTATCAGCACTGCTTTCACTATAAAATCCCTTCAGTTTTTGTATGTTGTATTTTCATTGTCATTCTTCTCAAAGTATTTTTTAAATTCCCTTCATGATGGCTTATTTGACCATTGGTTGTTTAAGAGTGTGTTGTTTAATTTCCATATACTTGTAAATTTTCCAGTTTTCTTTCTGTTATTGATTACTAGTTTTATTCCATCATAACTAAAGAAGAAACTATGTATGATTTCAATCTTTTAAAGTTTTTGAGACTTATCGTGTGATCTAGCATATGGTCTATCCTACAGAATATATCATATGCATTTGAGAAAAATATATATTTTGTTGTTGGATGAAGTATTTTATATGTATATATTTAGATGTATTGTACAGGCTTCTAGTTCCTTACTGATCTTCATCCCATTTTTGGATGTATAGTTTTCTATCCATTATTTAAAGTTAAGTATTCACAGATAACATTGAAAAGCTGAAACAAGACAAAGATACCCACTCTTGCCACTTTTTTCAACATAGTATTAGAAGTCATAGCAAGAGCAATTAGGCAAGAAAAAACCCATAAAACTATCTCTATTAGTAGATGACATTATATATAGAAACTCCTAAAGATTCCACCAAAAAAACCATTGGAACTAATCAATTAATTCAATAAATGTGCAGGATACAGAATCAATAAGCAAAAAACCAGTTGTGTTTCTATACACTAACAACAAAATCTCAGAAAATTTAAGAAAATAATCTCATCTATAAATGCATCAAAAAGGATAAAATACCTAAGAATAAATTTAACCAAGGAGGTAAAAGACCAAAACACTGAAAACTATGAGACACTAATGAAAGAGATTGAAGAAAACACAAATAAATGGGAAAATATTGCATGTTCATAGATCGGAATAAATAATATTGTTAAAATTTCCACACTATCCAACGCAATCTACAGATTCAATGTAATGACTATCAAACTTCCAATGGCATTTTTTAAAGATATAGAGCAAACAATTCCAAAATTTGTATGGAATCACAAAAGACCCTAAATAGCCAAAGCAAACTTGAGAAAGAGCAACAAATCTGGAGGCATTACATTCCCTGGTTTAAAATTATATTACAAAGCTACATAATCAAAACAGTATGCTATTGTCATTAAATAGACACATAGGTCAATGGAATAAAATAGAGAACCCAGATATAAGCCCACATATATATATGATCAGTTAACTTATGACAAAGGAGCCAAGAATATATGGGGAAAAATAATATCTTCAATAAATGGAAAACTAGATTGTCACATGCAAAAGAATGAAACTGGACCCCCTCTATTATATGATAATAATATACTATACTATAATATAGTTCTATTATATTATAACACAAAAATCAACTCAAAATGGATTAAAGACTTAAACATAAGAACATAAAACTCTAAGAAGAAAACATAGCTCCTTCACATTGGCCTTGGCGATGATATTTTGAATTTGACACCAAAAGCAAAAATAAGCACATGTCCCTACATCAAACTAAAAAACTTCCACACAGCAAAGGAAACGATAAGTTCAGCTGGGTATTAAGTTGTTAATATTTAAATTTCATATTTCTAGATAGTTACAGCAGAAGGTATTCCATGTTAGCTAAGTCTAACATATTTGTTTGAGGCCTTTAAGTTCCCTCTTCCATAAGATTTATGAAAAACATTGTATATGTCTGTAGATGTGCATTATTATGGGAAATGGTCCACAACTTCAATCAAATTCTTAAATAGGCTTATAACTCAAAGGTAAAGGATAATTTATTTTAACCTTGATATGTTGTTTTGAAATTTTACAGTTAAGATTCTATATATTCTCATAAACCTGGGAATTCTTTGGACTTACCTTCCCATACATATATATGTATGTATGTATGTGAATATGGTATATATGCATAAATATATATGATTATATTTTCTATATATTTTAAGCTAACAAATTCCCATTTGTCTTTTACATCCTTTCTATATACATACTTTCAATAAACTTTTAAATACACTTTACTCAATGGCCAATATGAAAATATCCTAGATATCTCTTTATAAAACTATAAATACTGCAAGGAGGAGAAAGAAGAGGTGAAAGGGATTAAAAAAAAGAACTCAACTAAGAAATTAATGTAGTACAGGAAGAGATTGTTTCAATAAGCACAATATGAAGATGGTTAAGATTTGAAGGGAGAGAGATGTTAGCTCTCAGAGCTAGGGATCAGTACTTCTGAGTCTATGTGTTTTATACAATAACTCCTTGGTTACACTGGCTAACCTCTTTGATTTTTACTTTAGATATATAGGTCAAAATAGACTTCTGGAAAATATTTATATTTGATATATATTAAATAGTTGATATGCATATCAAATGTCATTTCAAATATGGTATTGAAATGATTGAGTAATTCCACATATGAATGGATTAGATTAGGGGAGAATATTCTTTATAGAAGATTCTGTTATCAGTTGGGAGCAGAGACAATAAGAAAATTGAGGGGGGCTCAATTCAATTTGTTATTTAGCCAGCTGGATTTTACTGAAATATGCTATCTAAACAAGCATAAATAAGATTATCCATTTCCTTGGGGAAATTATCATCATATACATACAGGTAGAAGTTAGAAAAGCAAACAATATAATTTACAAGGCTGGTCTTCTCTTTTGGAAAACTATATGCAGTTTGTTTATAGCTGATGTACTGCTTTGACATTCTTAAATGAAATACACCAGACCTACCAACTCAGAATCTGCATTTTAACAAGATCACATGTGATTCATATATATATAACATTTGAGAAACACAGGTCTATACAGTAAGGGGGGTTGACTAAATAATCTCAAGGTCCCTTAGATTCCAAGCAGAAATGAGGAAGTCCCTTTTTCAGTAAAAAAGAGATTCCTTCAGAGGTGAAAATTCATTAGATGTATTTGTAGGTGAAAAGAAATAAAAGTTCCTTTACCTTGATGGGAAGTAGTGAGGTCCAGGCAGGAAGTAAGGATGATGAAAAGAGAATCGAGGTGGTGTCCCAAATAATGTGGCTGGATGGCCAAGGGGTGGGGTCTGGTAGACGTGTGAGTGTGGAAGAGGAGGAGCCTGGGGGATTGGAGCACCTCTGGGACAAGCGGAAACGCTTGGATACTCCTTGGGAGGTTGGATGGGCGAGGTTGCAAATCTGGCATGGGCAGTACTTGCACTAGTTGAAATCCTATTGGTGCTCTCCGGAGAGACAGGAGTAGGTCTCTTTACAGAGTGACTGGCTCCAGAATGCAGCTGATG
This sequence comes from Myotis myotis, assembly GCF_014108235.1. Taxonomy (NCBI): domain Eukaryota; kingdom Metazoa; phylum Chordata; class Mammalia; order Chiroptera; family Vespertilionidae; genus Myotis; species Myotis myotis. The sequence goes on along the minus strand of NW_023416368.1, from coordinate 15,866,942 downwards.
AGTGTCCGTTTGGGAGGGCCCAGCAAAGCGCTGGGGTGAGAGTGCTGGGCGGAGGGGCAGATTTGGAGCCTGAACGGCCACCTGGGCAGTACTGGAGACGGCAGGCTGGAAAAGTGTGATGGGGCTTAGACGCTGGACTGCAGGTGTGGGCAACTGGATGGCAGGTGGGGCTTCACCTTCAAAAATAAAAAGAGCATAGGTCAAGCATTAATTGAGTCACTCCATGTTTTTCATGTTTCAGTTGAATTTAATAAACTCTTCAACCAGAAGCCTTTGTAACCACCTTACCTACTAGTAACAGAATCACCAATATCAATCCCCTCTATTGATTTCCTTCACAGCATTTTGAACAAACTGAAGTCATCTTGTTTACTTATTTTATACTAGAGGCCTGGTGCATGAATTCATGCATGGTGGGGTCCCTTGGTCTGGTCGGCTATCAGGCGCTGATCAGGGCCATCTCCCCCAGTCCTGATTGGGGCCGATCGCCGGGGGGAGGGACCACAGGAGGTTGGTCGGCTGTGGGAGGTTGGCTGTGGGAGCACACTCACCACCAGGGGGTAGCTCCTGCATTGAGTGTCTGCCCCCTGGTGGTCAGTGCGCATCATAGCTACCGTCTGGTCATCCAGTCATAACGGTCACTTAGGCTTTTATATATATATATAGATTGTTTGGTTTCTCTTTCTCACCTAGATTCTAAGTGCCATGAGAGGAGAGACCTTTTGTTTTGTTCACTGCTGTTATCTCCAGGGCTCTAAATTCTTCTTGACATTGAATAGATGCTCAACTATTTTTTTAATGAATACAATTATTGAGTGATGAAATACAAGACAAATACATGCAATATTAGTATGTATATATAAATGTTTCTAAAATAAATAATATGAAACCACTGACAGAGGTTACTTTTAAGGAGCGGATGTCTGGGAGGAGAGGCAGGGCAGTGAAGCAGAAGAAAAAGCCAGATTTTCATTTTATATTTGTCAATACTGTTTGAATTTTCTATTATCTAAACATATTAATTTATTTTTAACATTAATAGAGGTTTCCATGCAGTGGCATGCATAATTTCTATTTTATTTTGTATACTAAATTATGAATGACATTTAATTTTTTTAATTGAAAAAGCTAAAGAAACAATTAGTAAAATTATTTTACTGTATTGCATTCAGTGTGAATATAGTGGGAAATTCCCAAGTGAGAACAGGATTTGCCACAGGCCAATTTGTGGTAGATATGAAAGGAATCTTATTGCAGCAGGGCATGACAGATATGGCAGAATTTTTAAATACATGTAAAACAACTCTGTATTTAATCTTTCCTGGTAATTGTCTTTCCTCAGAATTGCATAAATATAGTCCACCCTTGTTATCCCATGAAGATTGGTTTCAGGACCCCCTCGAATACCAGAATCTGAAAATGCTCAAGTCTCCTATATAAAATAGAGTAGAACCATGAATACAGTTGGCCCTCTATAGCCATTGATCAAAAATAGTATTTATTTACTGTTGGTTGAATCACGGTTGCAGATCCGGCTGATACAGAGAGTCTACTGGATGTATTGGGGAAAATATCTGTGTATAAGTGGATGCATGCAGTTCAAACCCGTGTTGTTTAAAGGTCAACGGTATATTGTATAAAACTGTCAGCTGCCTCAAATAAGAACATTGATAAATTTGTCCCTGGGCAAATATACAGCATTTAATGGTGAGTAAAAGCAGATGGAAGGGGACGGTCTTAGAAAAAGAGATTAAGAAACAGATTGTGAAAACAGAAGCCATAAATAACGTAACAGACAAAACAAAGTAAGTTAACAAAAGCATAATTAAGCCTAGGTAGAAATACAGGCTTAAAGAGATCCTGACAATAGGAGAGGGTAAAAGTGCCTGACTGGGCTGGGAAAGAGCAAGGATATAAACTCAGTGCTTTCTGCATCTTTCTTTTCAGCCTAGACATCCTGAATGTGACTTCGTTGCTATCAACTGCTAAAATGTTATAGAAAAAAAGGTGAAAATGCATAAGATTCTAGTAAGTCAACTTTCAAGATATCTAAATCTCTCAGCACATAGAGGTGGCTTTATTACCAGAGGGTCTGAGCAGGTAGCTTTAGGTAGTGGATGTACCTAAGCTCTGCCTAATATGTGGTTAAAAGACGTTCTGGAAGAACAAACCAGTGATGGATAGCTCTATAACAAGTTTTGCTACTAGATTCTTAATTTGGGGTTCTTAAACGCAACAGACAAAAGTGTTGTAAAGAACTCATCAAAGAAGAGAAATTTAGGGAAAGACAATATAATGAGACAAATATTTGATAAAAAATAGATTACTTCCATTGCTTTTCTAGAGCAGCAAGAAAACAGTCTTAATGATTAGTCATCATTACTAAATTCCAGGACAGGGTGCCTCATACCCCATTAGTAAGGCGTTCTTTCATGCTGATCGTAAAAAGACACTCCTTTCCCACTGAGTGACCTCAGACATTTCCTGCATTACCTGCTATTCTATGGGCTCATCCTGATTTGCTTAAAAGGTCTGAGGCTTTGCACATGGTATCTTTGCCACTCTGGCAAACCAACTTCTTTGATGTCTACTGAAAATTTTCCTTCTCTGATTTAATGTTTTCACTTTCTCCATTTTCCCCCTTAATATTGTTTTTCTAAATTATTAAGCTAACAAAAGCAAAATTTCAACTTGAGGTAAAATTTGCACACAGCTATTTAAAAGATTCATAATCTACTATAAAACCAACTCACCAACTGGATGAATGATGGTGTTTTGTAGGCTGGGAATTACCACAGAGTAGGTAGGTGAGCGATAAGGATAAATTGTTGTAGGATTTGGAGAGGTGATATTCTGTGTGGTGCCAGAAAATACATTGGAAACACTTAGAGGGAAGCGTTTTCGCTTCCCTGGCCGAGGCTGATAAACCCAACCTATAGAAGAAAATAAACTATTTTTAATTTGAACATATGGACCCTATATAGCTTTTATTTTTTTAAAATGTGTATTTCTTTATTGATTTCAGAGAGAAAGGGAGAAGGAGAGAGAGAGAAACATCAATGATGAGAGAGAATCATTGATCGGCTGCCTCCTGCACACACCCCCACTGGGGATCGAGCCCACAACCCAGGCATGTGCCCTTGGCTGGAATCGAACCTGGGACCCTTCAGTCCGCAGGCTGACGCTTTATCCCTGAGCCAAGCCAGATAGGGCCCTATATAGCCTTTAAATAGTTCTTTACACATAGGCTGGGGCAAAAGTAGGTCTACAGTTATAAGTATGCAAAAGTTTATTCTTGTATTAGTATTTATTAATTATTGTATTATTTTCTATACCAAGTGAAAACCTAGACACTGATTTCTGCATTGTTAGCTAAGTTTTTAAAAAATAAGTTATTGTCTAAAGTATCTTTTCCAGCTCTATAATACTATTTCTATGCATTTTAGCATATATATCCATATAGCTTCTAAGTAGTGGCCAACATTGTGATAATTCAAAGAAAGTAAAGTCAAATGTCTGATATCCAAACACATGGAATCTTAGTAAAACAACATTAAAGGCATTAAGTCTGAATCCCAAAGCTTTTCCTCTACCTATAAAACAATGCCCCAGTAAGACAATATCTGTCTCCTTCTATTTTCTTTTTTTAAAAACATATTTATTTTTAGGGATTTCAGAGAGGAAGGGAGAGGGAGAGAGAGACATCCATGATGAGAGAGAATCATGGATCAGCTGCCTCCTGTCGCCCCCCACTGGGGATGGAGCCCGCCACCTGGGCATGTACCCTGACCGGAAATCGAACCCTGACCTCTGGTTCATAGGTCGAGGCTCAACCACTGAGCCACGCCAGCCGGGCTCCTATTTTCTTACTTTCTCTAAGATACAATTGCCTATATCTTACACTGAAATGGTCATAATGAGCAATCGCTATTGTTATGCCTCGTTTAGGAAGTCACTCACCTAGACTTGGCAGTCTCCAAGTTCAAATAACCACATTTCCTTCCAAAGTCAGAAGAGTGGCATTATGGCAGTTATAGCCACAGTATAACCAGAATTGCTGGTTCCCTATAATTGCTGCCTCTGGGATCTCTTTGCTCATACTTTAGAAAAAATACTCCCTCTGTCCCATAAAATAGTAGCAAGTGAATATTTAAACGGGAATTATTGGCAAATGCAGCTGTAAGTTATGTTGTAGCGCAAAATTGCGAAGCCTTCAATCAAAATCAATGTTTCATGACATCTGTCATTTGTTTTGACACATCTTTCAATTTTTAGGTTAATCTAATTATTACGAATTGTAACTATTTTTCTGATTTCATCCGCTGATCGAAATCAATTGTTTTATTTCAGTTGAGTATCAACCCATTGTAAAAATAAGATGAAAAAAAGAGAGTTTTCAAGCAAAGATAGAGTTGCGATTGTCCAGTTCTTGATGCATCAAAAGAAAAAGGAAAAGTTGCAGAAAGGTGCAATTACGTTAGCTGCAAAACAATTTAAGTGCAACAGAATGACCATATCAAGAATTTGGAAACGTGCTTCCGAAAATAATTGTCAAGGAGACTCTTATGCTAATGTTGATTCTTTGAAAAAACAAACTGTGGACATAAATGCAAAGATTATGGAGAAAAACTTGAAAAACTTAAGACATATTCCTCTTAGCAGAAGACGCACCATATTAGCCTTTGATAATATTTCTCCCGAAATACTGGATAATACATTTCTGTCACTTCAACAAGTTATGCTGGAAGCAATGAAGAACGACGGCTCCAATAACTTTAAGCTCACGCATACAGGGAAAGCAAAGCTTTGCAGCCAAGGGATCCTGCCTACAAGTTTAAAATGCAGTAACGAAATTATTGAAAAATCCAGAAACTATCTGAACACTCAAAATAAAAATTAGGAGTACTATTTTTAATTTATTGTTTAATTTAATCTAGTTTTTTTTTTTATAATAAATGTTGCGTTCTATATTTATTTTCTTTTGCTACTATTATTATGGGACAAATTACATTCATCAACTGCTACTATTATTATGGGACAGAGGGAGTAATTCTTTTTCTACCATGCATAGTTATGCTGGCTGCTATCCCAAGCTTAATCTATCTATCCATATATATATTATTGATTTCAGAGAGGAAGGGAGAGGAAGAGAGAGATAGAAACATCAATGATGAGAATCATTGATTGGCTGTCTCCTGCATGCCCCACACTGGGGATTGAGCCCACAACCCAGGCATGTACCCCGAGTAGGAACTGAACCATGACCTTCCTGGTTCATAGGTCGATGTTCAACCACTGAGCCATGCTGGCAGGGCCCAGACTTAATCTTAATGTCCCCACTGCTGGGGAAGAAATCAGAATTCATTTCAAATTACATCATGATGAGGATAAATCTATCAATCAAAAGGCAGGACTATGTTCTGATAATCATATAATATTAAAATAGAGCCTGGTGCAAATCCCTGTATTCTCATTGCCTTTAAGCATGCATGCTTTTTTTTTTCTATTGCTATAATTTTAAAACTTTTCTGGTATGCTTACAAAACTATAGCCTAGAATTCTGGAGCTTTTATCTTCAGAAGTTTATATCTATATATTTAATCAAAAACACAATAAAACTGTATGTCCCCTGGTTTGCATTAGTTAGCAAATAAGACTAGATAGCCCTCTAATTGGTTCTGTTTAATGAAACTTATGCACAGTATCAATCATTAGTATAATATTAGCCATTGTTCGTTATTGTATATATCAGATTAGAAAAAAGATTACACATTTTGTCTTTCAATCTCAGCCTAACCAAATCTTTACCTAAATAAATTTATTTAAAAGAAATTAGAAGCTTTGTTCATTTGATTACCAGGAAATTCCTCTCTGTGCTTTTCTTTAATCTTTTGTGCTTCATCATAATAAGGTTTCTTTTGTTCTTCACTAAGTTTGTTCCACTCTAACCCAAGCTGGACACTGATTTCTGCATTGTTAGCTGCTGGGTTAGCTTTGGCTAGTGCTGGCCGGTGGATCCTTGCCCAAACCATAAATGCATTCATGGGTCGCTTCACATGGCCATTTCTGTCCTTACTGAACGGAGTATCTGGTATTCCTACATTGACAAAAATTAAGAGACTAAATTAATGTGTTTCACACACACTCACACATACAATTTTAAAGTGAAATGCACCTCCATTTTTATTTTTTCACTATCTGGAGAAAATATACACTTGAATATAGCCAAAGAACTGCCAGTGTTCCAGAACTCATTACCCCTGAACTCAGCATTCTAAACTGTAGAATGACTCTTCTATTTCTCAAAATAATAATATTGTTTAAGTATCGTGGAATAATGTTGAAGACAATAAACCGCTGGATTATTACTTCTTTGAGCTTTATCAATACCTCTAACAATCATTACCATTTACTTCCCATTAAAAACTATTCTATTAATGGGGGACAAGAACTATGACTTAATTAATGACTATAATCCTAGCACTAGGTAGGTGCTCCCACAATGTTTCAAGGAACTCATTTACATGCCGTTGTAGTGTCCATTCAAGCAAAATATTTATAATATTATAATATTATATTAGTTATATTTCATTATGAAGGTGAAACTCCTACCATTATGGGTCAACAACGCTAGTCCCATGTCCTGGGAGAAAAATAAGAAAAGTGACTATTTAAGAATCACAGACCCAGTTGATATTACAATAAAGTAAGTTGACTAAATTCCTATCTCTTACATAATTCATCAAAAACATCTATAAACTTCTTATATTGTTTCTCTTTAGGTGACTTGACATAAAGGATGAAATAAGCATTATAAAGAAAGCTTTCTCTTTCCTTTAGAAAACGAAAACATTTAAAAAATACTGAAGTTAAAAATAAGAAGGCCAAGTGAGGAGAAAGAATCAGTAAAGAAAGTAACAAAAACAAAATATGAAAGTTAATGAAACATGAAGATTAGTATAACTTATGACATTCATTGGCATAGTGTTTTGTCTGAAACCTGAAATAAGAAATTTTCTAGCTATATATCTGGAAATAATGGATAGAATAAAATAACTACTTGTAGTTGTTACCACTATAACTACAGTCACTTCTTTGAAAACATTTTTAGCTTATTCTACAGTATTTTCATTTTCCAAATTTTTTAAGTCCTTAGCTTTTATAATTCTAAAATGTTACATTTAATCATGTACTGTTTTCTTCCAGAACAATGCCTACTGTTCCTTTTTAAAGAAGAAAAATCACCTCTAAATTATTTTATTTTAATAACCATTTTTTTTTCATTAAACACAATTTTTTTCTTCGGCTTCTTGATACATGCAAAAATATTGATCTACTATAATATTTTAAAATATTATCTGTAGCATATAAACCGAGGGCTTTGTATCATCTAGCAAAAATATTTCTATTTTTGTGTGTAAACAGTCACATCTAAATCTCAACTTCATTGGGCCTTAATTAAAAAAATGTTGGGTAATCTTGAACGTGTTAGTGTATTTTACTGGCATATGTACAAGTCAATCAGAAGTGATACCTGTGCAGACTTTGCCCTGAAAAGAATCAGTTCCATGATTTTATTTTTCTAGTTTAGGCTTCTGAACTGCTGACATGTCAGCTATGGGGCAACATAGACGAAATCTGAAAACCAGATTCCCCTGCCGTCTAATACCTGCGTCTGAGGGAAGCACGGTGAGCGGGACATCTTTGGTTTCAATTTTTACAGAAGGCTCCAGCAAGGACTGCATTTTAATAGGCACTGGTGTCAGGGGGACCTTGGTCAATCGTATCAGCTCTGAAGGTGGCGGTCCCTGAAACTGGATCTGGGCCCCAGGGGAGACCGTGTGGAGAGTCAAAGGGATCCGGAGGTCTTGCTGGTGCGGCCCGAAGGCGCTGGACGGCTGGGCCAGGATCACCTCCTTGCCGCCATGGACCAGCCCATTCGACGCGGGCTCCCTGTCGAGTCTGCAGTCCTCGTGCAGTCTCTCGGGCTCCTCGGTCTTGATGATTCTCTCTCTGATGGCCGTCAGGCTTTTGCCTTCCCCGCCTTTCTCCGCGGCCCGCATGACCTCCTCCACCTCCAACTTGCTCTTCTTCTGGTCCCCTCGGCGACTGTCCAGGGCCGGCCCGGGGCCTTCCACCTTGGCCGTCCTGGAGGCCCTGGGGCTCGCCTCGACAGCCCTCCGAGGCCCCGCGGAGGGATCCGAGCCGGGCCCCAGCTCCTGCTTCTCCGCCTTGACCTGCAGCACCCGGGGCGGCACCGGGTGCACCTCGGGCCTGCAGGGGGCGCCCTCGGGTGTGGGTGGCGGCGGCGGCGGCAGCAGCAGCAGCTCCGGCCTCAACTGCAGCAGCCGCGCCTGCGCGGGCGAGGCGGCGGCGTCTTCGTCCCTCGCCGGAGGCAGCGGTGGCCCTGGCGGCAGCAGCAACACCTGCTCCGGCTTCACCTGTAGCAGCCGCCGTACGGGGGGCTGTACGCCCGACGCCGGTACTTCCCCGCACGGCGAGGCCACGGTCGCGATGGCGGCCGCGCACGGGGCTGGGGGCGACGGAGGGCGAAAGGGGGTGCCCTCGACCGGCAGCTGGGGCGGAGCGGGGCGCAGTGGACGCGGCGGGGTCGCCCGCGGCAGTTGGCGTGGCTGAGGCAACGGCTCGGGCCTGGCTCTCTCCATGGACGTAGGGGAACGCCCCGGCCTGGTCCCAGACGGATTGTGATCTCAGCCGTTTGTTGGCGCCCTGCCCCCGCCCTCTTTCGGTTAAGACCCTTCCAAGGCCTTTGCTACCCAGAACCCTACGCGGTTCAAAAAAAAGCAGGCCTCTGTGAGGCCTCGCCCAATCACAGGCGGCCCAGGACCCCGGCGCCGCCAATCAGAGCGGCGCGCTCTCTGGCTCCGCCCGCCCTCCACTCTCGCCTTGTGCCGAGTCCTCGAATCACCCGTGATGGCGGGGGCCGCCGCACGTGCCGCCCATTTTCCCCTTTTCCCTCTGACTCGCCTTTTCTTCCCGCGTTCTCTTATGGCCGTTGTTCTTAGTTACCCCTCCCCCGCCCAGAGCGTGGACAATGGCGTTGCCCGGGAAACTGCATGGTTCTGTGCCACCGACCTCCGGGGGATAAAGTCGCAGGAGTCCCTTACACGGCCTGGAGGACCCAGCCCTGTACGCGGTTTGTTTGTGCTGCCAGGACACACCAGACCCTCGGGATCACGGGGGCCTTTGATTCTATCTATGCCGAGGAGAAAAGAGGTGGGAGGGGAGAGTTTGCAACTTCGCAATAACCCCATTAGTTGATTTCCTTGCTGGGAAGGGGGTTCAACTTGGTGCGACTGTGCTAGTTGAACTGTAATCACCAGTCCTGGAGGCCCGATCTGCACAATCCATCACGGATTCACCCACTTCTTTCGGTTCCCTTGCCTTTGCTGTGTTCCAAGGTTCTGTCTTTCACCTGGATAATGCGGTAGCCCTGTAAATAGTCTCCATGCTTTTTTTCACTCTGATCTCCTAGACTCCAGCTCCCAGGGATCTTACAAAAATACAAATCTAGCCCTAGCCGGTTTGGCTCTGGACAGAGTGTCGATCTGCGGACTAAAGGGTCCCAGGTTCGATTCCGGTCAAGGGCACATGCCCTGGTTTCGGGCTCCATCCCCAGTGGGGAGCGTGCAGAAGGCAGCCAATCAATGATTCTCTCTCATCATTGATGTTTCTATCTCTCTCTCCCTTTCCCTTCCTCTCTGAAATTAATAAAAATATATTTTTTAAAAAATACAAATCTAGTTCTGTCACATCCCCCTCTCCTACAATTTTCCATGGCTCCCCATTGGGCACCTGGTAAAGGTTTAATGTATTCGGCAAAGTCTATAAAGCCCCAAATAGTTTGGACTGTAGTGCTACTACTAGTCGCAATCGTGGCTCGGACCCTGTGGGCTTCTCATCATTCTCTCTCCTACCTCGAAGGCTTTCGGATGTGCCCCCAGCACTAGTTCTCCTTTAGCTCATCTTTCGTTTTGAGCTCAACTGGCACATCCTCAGAGAAGTATTCTCTTGATTCTGAAAATCAGGTCAGATCGCCTTCATGTAGTCATACCTTCATCACCTCTTTTAAAGCTCTTACCAAAACTCACCAAGGAAAAAGAAAAAAAATACCTTGTATTCACATTTGCTACATTTCTCAATGATGTCCTAACTAAAAGCTATACATTTATCTTGAAGCAGATTGTATTTTTAACCAAGACAGGTTACCTCTGAAAGAAGACCTGCCCCAATTCTATTTCTAACTCCTACACAAGGGCAGTGGTTCTCAAGCTTTTCTATCTCAAGAAACTTTATTCCCACAAAAAACGATTGAAGAGTACAAAGAGCTTTTATTTATGTGGCTTTATCAATATTTGCCATATAAATAAAAACTGAGGACTTTAAAAAATATTTAGTTGTCAAGTAGTTTAAGATATCAATATAAATTGTTTACATATTCACATAACATATTTTCTTTTTTTTTTTTTTTTTTTTTAAAATATATTTTATTGATTTTTTACAGAGAGGAAGGGAGAGAGATAGAGAGTTAGAAACATCGATGAGAGAGAAACATCGATCAGCTGCCTCCTGCACATCCCCCACCGGGGATGTGCCCGCAACCCAGGTACATGCCCTTGACCGGAATCGAACCCGGGACCTCTCAGTCCGCAGGCTGACGCTCTATCCACTGAGCCAAACCGGTTTCGGCTCACATAACATATTTTCATAGTAAAACTATATTTCCCCCCAAATTAGAAGAGTAGCATTGTGAATCTAATGTCTGGCCTAATTAAAAACAAACAAACAGTTGGATTCTCATGTCTGCTTCTGCTTCCAATCTATTGTGATGCACGGGTCATAAAGGCTCTAGAAAGCTTCATTGTATATTCATGAGAGATTATAGTAAAAAGGTAAATACTGTATTAGAATTATTATGAAAAGTGTATTAACCTAGCAGATTCTCTGATTCAGTCCCTGAACCACACTGTGAGAAGGGTCTAACTGGTAAAGCTAAGTATGGGCATAAACAAAGGCTGATAAAAGAGGCAGAGAAATAAATCAAGTTAGTGTTGATTTCATGCAGGACCAGTTAATCCAACCTGAATTAGTAATTCAAAGAAAGGGATATGACAGTCCTCTGTGACAGCAATGCAAACAGTATATGGAGAGTGTGTTTTCAGCAGAAAGCAATCTTTTTTATAAAAATTTTAAAAAGCTTTATTGAAATTTGATTTACATATCATAAGTATACAGTTAAATGTAAAATTCTGTGCCTTTGAATAAATTTATAAAGTTGTGTAACCATCATTATTATCCAGTTCTAGAACATTGTCTCTTTTTCTTGACAATGTTTTGAAATTACCAGTGAACAGTTCTACACTTCTTTTGTTAAATGTATTCCTAAATATTTTGTATGCTGTTGTGAATGTAATTGTTTTCTTCATCTCTAGTTGGCTGTGTATTGATTTTATATTCATCATTTTGTGCCTTATTGCACTGGATAGAAGCTCCAGTTCAATGTTGAATAGAAGTAGTGAGAGTGGACATCCTTGTTTTATACCCAATGTTAGGGGGAAAGCATTGTCTTTGATCTTTAAGTTTGATGATAGTTGTAGGTTTTATGTAGAAGTTTCCTTCTATTCCTAGTTTGTGGAGAGCTTGATCATGTATGATTTTTAGATTTTATCAAATGCTTTTTCTACATCTATTAAGATGATCATATAGCTTTCTACTTTATTCCAGGGGTCAGCAACATTTTCCAGAGGGGGTGATATTGTAAATATTTTTTGGTTTTGTGAGTTGTATGATCTCTCTTGCAACCAATCAACTCTATTGTAGCATTAAAACAATTATAGACAACTTGGGACATGATTATCCTTCAATAAAACTTACAAAACCAAAAGGCATGTCATATTTGGCCTATGGGGTATAGTTTGCTGAGCCCTGCTTTAGTCTCCTAATATGTTTATTACATCAATTTATATTCAGACTAGAGGCCCGGTGCACTACATTCATGCACGGGGGCAGGGGGGTGGGGTGTCCCTCAGCCCAGCCTGCACCCTCTCGCAATTTGCAGTCCGGGACCCCGAGGGGTCCTTAGCTCTGCTGTAGTGGTGGGAGAGGCTCTCCCCACCGCCACTGCACTCACCAGCTGTGAGCCCTGCTTGGCTGAGCGGCACTCCCACTGTGGGAGCGCACTGACTACCAGGGGGCAGCTCCTGCATTGAGCGTCTGCCCCCTGGTGGTCAGTGCACATCTTAGATACCTGTCATTCTGCTGTTCGGTCGATTTGCATATTAGGGCTTTATTAGATAGGATGTTAGCTAACCTGCATTCCTGGATAAACTCCACTTGGTTGTGATGTATAATCCTTTCTATACATTACTGGATCCAATTGCTATTCCTTTAAGAATTTTAGCATTTATAGTCATGAAGGGTATTGGTCTGTAGTTTCTTGTGCTAGCTTTGTCTACAGCTTTGGTATCAGGGTAAAATGAGTTTGAAAGTGGTCCTTTCTCTTTTTGAAAGGGTTTGTGTTTGATTAGTATTACTAATTCCTTAAATGTTGATAAATGTTGATAGAATTCACCAATAAAGAAGGTCATATGGGCATGGGCTTTCCTTTGTAGAAAGATTTTTTTAAATAGTTTTTTTTATTGATTTCAGAGAGGAAGGGAGAGGGAGAGAGAGAGATAGAAACATCAGTGATGAGAGGGAATTACTGATCGGCTGCCTCCTACATGCCCCCTACTGGGATCAAGCCCACAACCCTGGCATGTGCCCCTGACTGGAATCAAACCATGACCTCCTGGTTCATAGGTCAATGCTCAACCACTGAGCCATGCTGGCTGGGCTAGAAAGATTTTTAAATATCTAAATTAACTAAGTTAATGTCTTTATTTGATAAAGGTCAATTCAGATTTTATATTTCTCTTTGAGTCAGTTTTATCATTTATACAAATTTGCCCATTTCAACAAAGTTGTCAAATTGTTGGCATGAGGTTGTTCATAATATTTCTTTAGATTCCTTTTAATTTCAGTAGGCTTCAAATGTTTCCTCTTTCATTCTTAATTTTGGCAATTTGTATCTTTTTTTTTTTTCTTGGTCATTTTACTAAAATTTCATCAACTGTTTAGATCTTTTCAAAGAACCAACACTTCCATTTCCCAGATTTTCTTAATTGTTTTGCTGGTTTTGGTTTTAAAAAATTGACTTCTATGGTCGTTGAACTTGAGTTAGGAAATAATTCTTCCCAAGCAAATTTTTACTCAAAAATTACTAGATTTCCTTTTACCTTTAATTTCTATTGCTTAGAAATGAGTAACAATATAAGTTATATAGAAAATCAATTCGCATGCCAGATTTCACTTTTATGTGGACATGAAGGGGGAAAAAACGATTTCAAATTCCTTCTTTAATAAACCAGACCAGCCACTGGCGGAAAAAAAAAAAGGAAATATATCTGTCTATATAATTTAGCTACCAACTTATGGCCCATTCAGGGCCAAATTATTATGGGTGCTCAATATGTAGCCCTAGAAGTAACTCCTAGTTATTTGTGGTGAATGTGACTCTGTCTCTGTATCAATAATAACATCTACATTTTTTTAAAACCTCTTAATACCTTGCGCTTTCTAAAAAGGATTAAAGCGTTTTGTGATTTAGGACCTGAAAACATTTTATGGCTACCAAATTCTTTGTTTTTCTTTTTTCTTCGTCTGTCTCTTCCTTTTAATCACCACGGCATATCTGAAGTAGTGAAGTAGATTCTCAGCTGTCTAGCTGCCTCCACGTTTTCTTCGCTTTCAGTTACCCTTCACAGATTAATTTTCCATCCCTTTGTGGGTGTTCATATGTCCCTCAATATACCTTGCATATATTGCTCACATCCCTGAATTTATCCAAAATGTCAAGTTCATATCATCTATATGAATTGCTTTTTGATCCAACTCAAACCTGATACAAAAGATGTTGAGTGGGATTTTTCCTCGTGTTTTGAAATTATACCTAAGGCCCCAAACTGAGAACATAAGATGTGAAGTAGCCCACTTCTAAGTTCGAAGAGCCCCTACAAGTTTGGGTCAGCTGCCTCCTGAAAGACTTATTTAAAAAACCAGAACTGGATCTGCTATCTAAATCACCTTCCTACTCTGAGGAATAGGACTGAGGTGGAGAAAGGTGCCTGCATTGGGGGGAGCACAGTGTTCGTGACTAACATTTTGCTAACTGGGAAGTTATGGGTTCTGGCCAAGATTCTTTACTTTTTTCTTTTTTTTTTTTTATCCACATCTGAGGATATTTTTTTCCATTGATTTCCAAAGACAGTGGAAGAGAGAGGGAAAGACAGAGAAATATCGTTGTGAGAGAAACACATCGATTGGTTGCCTCCTGCACAAGCCCCAACCAGGGCCTGTGCTAGGGAGGAGCCTGCAACCAAGTACGTGCCCTTGACAGGAATCGAACCTTGGGCCCTACGGTCTGCAGGCCGATGCTCTATCCACTGAGCCAAACTGGCTAGAGCTGGCCAAGATTCTTTATGAACCTGTGGGTCGCGACCCCTTTGGGGGTCGAACGACCCTTTCACAGGGATCGCCTAAGTCTATCGGAAAACATATATAATTACATATTGTTTTTGTGATTAATCACTATGCTTTAATTATGTTCAATTTGTAACAATGAAATTGGGGGTCACCACAACATGAGGAACTGTATTAAAGGGTCGCGGCATTAGGAAGGTTGAGAACCACTGCTTTATGAGAATTGCTAACCAGCAAGAAAGGAGAACCTATGAGATAGCAGTTATGGAGAAAAATGAAGATATTATTTACTTTTACTCCAATGAATTGAGACTTCTAAAGACCCAGTTTCATAAACAAAAAAGGAATTTATTGTCAAAATCTCTCAAGTAATATTATTTGATTGCTCATTGTGCAAGGCACTGTTCTAGGCACAGGGGATACAACTTTGAAAAATATTAAGAGAGGTCCCTGCCCTCCTGGAACATTGTAGGAGTCCAGGAGTAGTGCTGGCTCCAGGCCAGTGCTCAATGTCATCAGAAATATTTTTCTGAATATCTCAGATTTTTTTCTTTGCATAGCCCAAATCTTCCCTCTTGAGGGCCAGGTGGCCACCAGTGTAGCAATTCTAACAGAAGAGAGACTGTTTTCCCAGTCTTGCAGAGTGCCAGACTATCTCATTGACCTGGCTTGGATCAGGTGCATATCTCTGAACTGGGCTGGCCAAGTCTCAGTTATTGGGAGGCCACCGTTGTTTGTGCAAGCTTCCAATGCAAAGAGGATAAAGCAGGGACTGAAATCCAATGCAGGGCATACTTACCAATTCTTTGGTGCATGACTTTGTCTGCGGGAGAGGGGGGCCTTTTTATAATTCACACTGAGACACACAGTGGTCTTGGCCATGTGCTCACCTTGGAGCAAAGGTGAGTTGAGTTTATCCCATATAAACTAAATGATCTGAGGGTGGGGAAAGGGTGGGGTGCCATTGCCAGAAGTCAGAAAAGGGATGCTGGGCAGGCAAAACTACAACTTCAAAACCATGCCAGAACTAGACAGTCCATTCCTGGAAGCAATGCTGTACATTACTTCCAGCCAGAAATTTGATTAGAGTGGTTTAGAGTGGGGAGGGAGATTTTAGAGTCAAATTATTCCCTCTTCTTATCCCTTCCACCATTAATTTCATTTACGTAATGCAGCTCTTAGTTCAAATGAAATGAGTCAGCATCAGGGCAAACTGAAATATGACTTCCATACCAAAGAAAGATACTTACTTTTCTTTCTGTCAGCCTCAGTGGGTAAGTGATCTCCTAAGTAATAGAAATTTTTAAAAACTAGAGGCCAATGTCCAGGTAGGTCATAAATATCTGTTGTATGTGGGGATCTTTTTATTTTTAATTATAAAATACATATAACATAATTTACTATCTTGACAATTTTAATTGTGCAGTTCAGTAGTGTAAAGTACATTCATATTGTTGTGCAACCAATCTCTAGAACTCTTCATCTTTTACAAAATTGAAATTCTGCAACCATTAAACAACAATTTACCCTTTCCCCACTACCCTTATCCACTAGCAACCATCATTCTACTTTATGAATTTGACTACTCTAAGCACTTCATTGAATATCCAGACTCATACACTATTTGTATTCTTGTGACAAGCATCGTTACTCCCTCCCTGGCCCCAGCACAGGCCAGGCTTATTACTAAAGGGACTTGGAGTGGGAGGCCCTGGGTCTGCTCTTTACTCTGCCTGGATTCCAACAACCTGGAATGGAGGTGGCAGACATGGTCTGGTTCTGAAGTCATCCCCTTCTTTTCAAGGCTTAATTCCTGTTCCATTGAGGGGTGGATGGGGGTGTAAGGAGGCAGTGTCCTCCTTATGTAATTGGCCTTCAACCTGGTGGTGGAACATCATCTCTCTTCCTGCTTTGGCATGGTGCATGATTGTGTTGAGGCCATTCTTAGCATCAGCTGATCCTCCTTGGATCCCTTGAAGAGGAGTAGCTCCTTTTGGCTCTTCCAGCTCTGTCTCAAAACCCTCTTCAGGAGGGGTGACTTTGTAGGCAGCTCTCGGCTTTTGCCTCTCCCTGTAACCTCTGAGCTCTTTTTTATGGGACTAATGGTGATGAGCTCTTCCAGGCCTCAAAGGCTGGGGAAAACTGCAGTGAGGTATCTCTGTCCTTTGCTCAGCACATCACATTGCTGCTCCTTCTCATCTACTGGCTTAGATTGCTCCAGAAACCTCCCAGTGTGATGTAGTCAGTGGTTTCTACCTTCACATACACCCCCACACTTGAAGGAAACAGGAGAGATGATGCCTATCAGGATCTTCCAGTGACTCTCTTTCCCTCCTACAGTGGCAGCACCAGGGAACTCTGCAGCTTCCCACCTGGCAAGTGAGGAAGCAGTCCTCCCTCCTTGCCTGCTCTAAAAGGCTCTCCCAACCTGTCATTACCTGTTCTGGGGGCAGAGTGGGTGCTGGAGGTGGTAGAAGACATATGGGAAGGGAAGGAAGTAATCCTGTTGCTTTGACATATACACTGAGTGGCCAGATTATTATGACCACCTGATGTCTGTAGGCAAATTAGCCGTACACTGCATCGTGTGGGATATGAAGCCGAAGGCCTGTTCAAACACCTTTGCTGTCTGCA
Organism: Myotis myotis; assembly: GCF_014108235.1. Classification (NCBI taxonomy): domain Eukaryota; kingdom Metazoa; phylum Chordata; class Mammalia; order Chiroptera; family Vespertilionidae; genus Myotis; species Myotis myotis. The sequence continues at coordinate 15,849,767 of NW_023416368.1, read as the reverse complement.
GTTACCAAGATAAGACGTATCCAATTCACACAGGAACACAAGGATTGGACAGTTGAGCATTGGAAAAAAGTCATGTGGTCCAATGAATAACGTTTCCAGTTGCATCATGCAGATGGCAGAGTGAGAATTTGACAGAAACAGCATGAAAGCATGCACCCCACATGCATGAATACAACCCTTCAAGCTGGTGGGGGCAATGTTATAGTGTGGAGCATGTTTTCCTGGCATGATTTGGGCCCTTTAATTCATGTGGAACAACGTCTGAATAGCACAACATACTTAAGAATTATTGCTGATCAAGTTCATCCTATCATGTTGATAGGAGATGGCTTCTTCCAACAAGACAATGTGCCATGCCACGGTGCTCATATTGTGCAGGAGTGGTTTCAAGAACATGAGGGAGGCCATGACTCGTTTGGCTCAGTGGATAGAGCGTCGGCCTGCAGACTGAAGGTTCGCATTCCGGTCAAGGGCATGTACGTGGTTGCGGGCACATCCCCAGTAGGGGGTGTGCAGGAGGCAGCTGATTGATGTTTCTCTCTCATCGATGTTTCTAACTCCCTATCCCTCTCCCTTCCTCTCTGTAAAAAATCAATAAAATATATTTTTAATAAAATAAAAAGAACATGAGGGAGACTTTACCTTGCTTAGGTGGCCCCCACAATCACCAGATCTCAATCCAATTGAGCATTTGTGGGATGAAGTTAAAAGAGCCATCAGCTGGTTCCACAACCATCAAATCTCACAGAACTGGACAGTGCTATTCATCAGGCATGGTGTCAGATTCCTCACATCACCTTTCAACATCTTGTGGAGTCAATGCCCAGAAGAATCGCTGCAGTATTGAAGGCAAAAGGTGGCCCAACAAAGTACTGATGGGGTGGTCATAATAATCTGGCCACTCAGTGTATATACTAGAGGCCCCATGCATGAAATTCGTGCAAGGGGCTCAGTCCTTGAAGCCTCGGCTGATCCTTCAGCCCCGGCTTCATCCGTAAGGTCATCCGTAAGGACATCCAGGAGCTCATCTGGAAGGATGTCCGGAAGGTTGTTTGGCTGTCTGGTCTAATTAGCATATTATGCTTTTATTATTATAAATTTTATTTATATATAATATGTACTCATCTAGATCATCTATCTATATCTTTCCCTGGATGGATATACAAGAAACGTAAAAGTAATTGCCAAAAAGTAGGGAGTTAGGAATTAGCAAGAGACTTTTCACCATACTAGTATATCCTTTTATATTGTATGAATAATTTTCTTGAGGATAAAAACAATAATGTAAGTAATGAGTTCAAAAGAGCTATATAAATCAAAAAACAAAATACAAATAGTAGGGTTTCATTGTCATTATTTTTAAAAATATATTTTATTGATTTTTTACAGAGAGGAAGGGAGAGCGATAGTTAGAAACATCTATGAGAGAGAAACATCGACCAGCTGCCTCCTGTACACCCCCCACTGGGGTTGTGCCCGCAACCAAGGTACATGCCCTTGACTGGAATTGAACCTGGGACCCTTCAGTCCGCAGGCCGATGCTCTATCCACTGAGCCAAACCGGTCAGGGCTCATTGTCACTATTTTTAATTACAATTTTGTGTGTTCCCTGTGTAAACAAAGAGAAAATAGACTGAAAGGAAGTGCCACACTTTGACATGGGGAGGGAAGATAGAAAGTATTAATTTTCTTAATTATATTTTTCTCTATATTTTACATATTGTACAACAAATAAATGCTGTTTAGAAAGAAAAACACAAAACTTTAAACTTAGATGGAAATGTTTATAAACTTCGTCAGTGATTTGCTATAGGATGGGAGAAAAGCCCGCCACGCTGAAACCCTCCTTCCAGACCCGGAAGTGGTTTGAGGACTACAAGGAGAGGCGAGAAAGATGCCGACCTCCGCTAGGGCTAGAGCGGCCACAAAAAAAGACATGGGACTTCCGGGGCGGGGCTCTCTGGTTTTTCACCCTCCGCGTGGCGGGGTGGAGGCGGGAATGTGGGTCTCTCATAACGTGAAGGTTCGCGATTGCCTGGCTTCCACTTCCGTCACTCTGAAACGGTGCCTGAAATTGGGGGTGACCATGGCAAAGAGCAAGTTCGAGTACGTGCGGGACTTCGAGACTGACGACACCTGCCTGCCCCACTGCTGGGTGGTGGTGCGGCTGGACGGCAGGAATTTCCATCGGTGAGTGAGCTCAGCCCTGGGCCGCGGGCCCGTCGGCGCTTCCGGGTAAATCCTACGCTAGCGATCGCGGGCCCCTGCTCATTGTTACCGAGGTAACGCGGCAGCCAATGAGCTCGCGGCTTTGAGCATTGTTCTATGTGCGGGCTAAGGCGAGCTTGGAAGCAAGTTCTCAGGGTAGTTCAATGGGCCTGGGTGCTCCCGGATTAGAAGCCGGGCTGGGTTTTATGCGAGCATAGACCTGTTGGTAAGGACCTTGTGGGAAAAAAGTGACTCTCGGGCACAGTACTTTAGCTCTTCAGCCAATTGCCCAGCTATTTTGTTAAGAGTGCTGACTGTTCTGAGGCCCATTTAGGCCTTGCTGTGGGCAACTCTTACAATATGTTCTTTCACTGTCAGTAACAGGCCACATGGTCTGGGCTCAGGAGGAAATAAAGTCAGAAAAAAGGCAGAAATATAACAAGTCAATTTTTTAAATACTATTTTAGTAATGATTATTATAACTAACATTTATTGAACACTTCTAGGGAGCCAGGCATAATTACATTTGTTATCTTCCCCTAGTCATCAGGACAATTCTATTAAGTAAAGATATCCCCATCCTATATGATAAAAGCCTAATAAGTCGACCAAAGGTGGAACAACTGGTGGAACTACTGGTTGCTATGATGCGCACTGACCACCAGGGGGCAGACACACAACACAGGAGCTGCCCCCAGGCCCCAGGCTTGCCAAGGCAGGTGCCATGGATGGGTAGGTGGGGGGGGGGGGGGGGGGGGACAATCACCCTGCCAGTTGCCCCACAGAGGGAGGTGGCAGCGGCGGTGGCGGGGGCAGGGCTGGCAAGTGGGCAAGGCGGGTGCCAGTGGGGGGGGCCCCGATCACCCCAACAGTTGCCCCACGGATCGGCCCTGATCGCCAGCCAGGCCTAGGGACCCTACCCATGCTTGAATTTTGTGCACTGGGCCTCTAGTTTTATAGAAAAGGGAATTGAGGCTAGCAGTTATGTCCCCTTTTCTCCGTTGCTCGGGACAAGAAAAACCTGAAATCTAAGGGAATTAATTAGGTTGTGGCTAGTGGAATGTTTGGACTCACAGTACTATTTCAGTACCTTCCTCTTTGAACAGCCTCTTCAATCCGTAGTGTTAATGACAAGCTCTCTTACATTCATGTCCCTTTCCCTCTTCTCTTTCTTTTATGAAGGTTTTCTGAGAAGCACAGCTTTGCAAAACCTAATGACATCCGTGCTCTCCACCTAATGACCAAATGTGCCCAGACTGTAATGGAAGAACTGGAGGATATTGTGATTGCATATGGACAGAGTGATGAGTACAGCTTTGTGTTCAAGCGGAAAAGCAATTGGTTTAAAAGAAGAGCCAGGTAATTCCATAGCCCAGCTCCATCAGAACATTTCTTACCAGCATCTGGTTTCTGCTTTTCTTAAACACAGACTCGCAGACCACAATATGTCTGCAGTATTTGCAATTGCAGAATGTTTGTATATTTCTGTTTGGACTGTTGTATTTCATCTGATATCTGAGCATTCCATATCACTCTTCATCTGATTCTTTCCACTCCATTCCCCATCACTATCCTCTAGACCAGCGGTTCTCAACCTGTGGGTCAAGACCCCTTTGGGGGTCGAACAATCCTTTCACAGGGGTCGCCTAAGACCATCGGAAAACACATATATAATTACATATATATTGTAATTGTGATTAATTACTAGCTTTAATTATGTTCAATTTGTAACAATGAAAATACATCCTGCATATCAGACATTTACATTACGATTCATAACACTAGCAAAATTACAGTTATGAAGTAGCAACGAAAATAATTTTATGGTTGGGGGTCACCACAACATGAGGAACTGTATTAAAGGGTCGCGGCATTAGGAAGGTTGAGAACCACTGCTCTAGATTGAGTTGGCATTGATCATTTAAGACTAGAAAAATAGACCATGGAATATAATATTAGTGATTCATAGGCTGGCTTAGTCAGTGACAGACACTTATACAGGCATTGCAGTGTTGCTTAAACCATTAATGAAGAAGAATTTCAGTACAAAATAGACAAATCTCATATTTGAGTATTTTGATACTCTTACAGAAAACAAATCATATAATAAATTGGCATGTTTTTAAAACAATGGTTCCTCTCCTTTCAAGACTTAAAAAAACACCTCTTGAACCATAAATTCACATTACATCCTACAGAAAAAAAAAGTTGGTATTAGTAAATTACTTAAAGGACTAGGAGGAGAGGCAGGCTACATTTCAAATATGTAACTGAAATATTAAAATAGTTTTTCTTGTCCCAACATATTTTATCTCTAGGTTTGCTGGCCAGTTTGTGTAATCTCTCTGTTACACCCACAGGCCCTATCACAGTGTTGAGTTAACGACATGTCTTTTCTCTTTTCTTGCTCCACCCACCGTGCCTTACACTTGGAAGTAAGTTCATGACTCATGTGGCCTCCCAGTTCGCCTCCAGCTACGTGTTTTATTGGCGGGATTACTTTGAAGACCAGCCCCTTCTGTATCCCCCAGGCTTTGATGGAAGAGTTGTGGTGTATCCTAACAACCAGACCTTAAAGGACTACCTCAGCTGGCGACAAGCAGATTGTAAGTGAAAGGAATTAAGCAGATGTAATTAAACCACCAACTCCATACTTTAGAGGTGGCGGGCGATCTGGTACAGGTTTGGCTCACATGTATTTTGTTTGGAATGAAATATTTCAAAAAACGTTTTTTAGCATGTTTTTAATTGATTTTTTAGAGAGAGAGGAAGGTCCAGAGAGCAAGAGGGAGAGGGAGAGAAACATCAATCGGTTGCCTCCCATATGCACCCCGACCAGGGGCTGAACCCACAACCTGAGCATGTGCTCTGACAGGGAATCGAGCTGGTGACCTTTTGGTGCACAGGACAATGCTCAATCAACTGAGCCACACCAGCCAGGACTCAAAAAATTTTAAATTAGTTGAAAGTAATTGAAAAATTGGGTGATTTCATGTCAGTACCCCCAACTTCCAGCTTTTTTAAAATCAGAAGATCTGGCAGTACTAAGTCTGTATTCCCACACAGTAGTGGACAGAACCTGTGCAGGGCTGCCTTTACACACACACACACACACACACACACACACACACACCAGTGTGCCACAGTCTACCATTCCCTGTTCCCGAGGTAGGGAAGGGGTGACCTACTTAGTGGGTTTGAATTGTGACTCCTGCCTTACATGACTATGATGAGACTTTTTTTCATTTGGCGTATCTTGATTTTGTCAGAACTGGAAAAGAGGTAGGAATAATGTGAATCACATAACTTCGAAAGTATTCCTAAGCTTGGTGCACAAGTTAACAGATGTGTATAAAGCATAACTGAAATGACAGAATAAAAAACTGTTAAGAAATAAGTTTGTTTCTGGTTGCCTGCTTCCCCCCATGTTTCCCATGTATGGTTTTGGGCAGGTCACTACATATCTCTGAGATTTCTTTACGTTAAAGAGGAGAGAGGTGGGGTTCTAGTATTCTTTGAAGTTGAATACTGAATAAAGATTATGTATGTATAAATATAAACAGTGCTACTTTGTTCTCCTCACAGGTCATATCAATAATCTTTATAACACAGTTTTCTGGGCACTCGTACAGCAGTCTGGACTAACACCAGCACAAGCTCAAGAGAGATTACAGGTATAGAGATCTTACTGCATTAATGCCTAATGGGACAGTTTTCTGTAGGCTCTCCCATGATATTTTGCATTCTTCTCCAACTCTCTACAGCTCTGTTTTGAGAGCATATAAAAATCACATTAGTAGCAACTCTGCTGCTTGCTGGCTGGGGCTGTGACGCTGCTACTTCTCCCTGAGCCTTAGCGTCCTCAGCTAGAAAATGCGATCAGTGACATTGGGTCTGCATTCCCACATGGCAATGCTTGGCTGCAACTGAGTATTGGCTGCCCTCTCTCGACAGGGCATGTGCTCTTTTTCTGTCAGTCCCATCTGGCCTGTTGCCTCATTGCCATTCCCTGCTGGGCACCTGTAGTTTCTCAGGTAAAGAGTCTAGGCTTCAAGAGTCAAATAATCATACTTAGATCAGTCTTCTGTTTCATTTTATCCTCTCGGCCTAGTTTTTTACAGGTAAAATAGGGAAAGTGATAGTTCCTACCTCATAGGTTTACGTTGAGAATTCAGTGGCGTGACACATGTAAACCAGGATAACACAAAGCACATAGTAAGTACTTAATAAACACTGGCTTTTATTATTAGATGACCGTGCTACTTGTAGGATGATTAACTCTGAAATGAGATGATGTGTTATAACAACTCAATACAATGCCTAGTACTTTATAATTATTCAGTAAATGCTTGCCTTTACTAACAATGATGAAGATTTATATATAGCAGGAATAGGAATAGGAATAGGTCTCTCTACTTTGGAAGAGCCTACTTTAGGTTTTGGTTCTAAATAGATAAGAGCAAACTATAGTCTTGGGCAATTTATATAAACATTCTAAGCTTCAGAGTTCTCATCTCTAAAATGGAGATGGTTTTCAGGTCAAATAAGAATGTATACATACTAGTAAAGTATCTAGTACAGAAGAGGTGGTCTCACTATTAATTCCTGTCACCCCATCACACTCATGACTTGTGAAGTCGTTGTTTGCTGCAGAAGAGAATTCGTTTTTACATTCAATATTATTTGGTATTAGTTTCAGGGATATAGCATAGTGGTTAGCAGAAGAGAATTTTATGAATTTACACACCTAAAGATTTGAAATTGTGCAATATTTTTAGTATCATAATATGTTTGCTAAAACACTTCCACTTGATTTGTTTGTGGAAGTTTAGGTAGAGGGTGGACTGGTAAGGTTAGGGGAGAGATAAGACATACAAAGCTTTGTGTATCGGTTTTTATTTTCTCAGGGAACTCTTGCAGCAGACAAGAATGAGATTTTGTATTCTGAATTCAACATCAACTACAATAATGAGCCGCTGCTGTATAGGAAAGGGACTGTGTTGATATGGCAAAAGGTAATGCTGTTGTTTCCTAAGAAAAAATGGAGGTCAGGAAAGAAGAGAGTTTCTGCCCATCCCAAGTGTGTCTCGCCTGCTACCAGTATGCTGGTGTGACTGCAGTTGCTAACACGAGTTAGATCCTTTCCAAAACGAGATGCTATAGGTTTCTATTTCGATGCCTTTTTTTCTTTGTCAGTCCATGCTCCCTGTATCAGTTTGTCAGTGATTTTGACTCTCCCCTATAAGTAGAAACACAGAATTTTAGAGATGTTACACTTATTTTTCTGTGTCATAAGCTCTCCTGAAATAAAGTAAAACCCTGTTAAAGGGTGATAGTACAGGTATGAGGATTTTTGCATTCATAGAACATTTAAAAGAGTACGTTCTCCCAAACTGGATAAGACCATTAAATGATCCATCCATCCTGTGACAACTGCAATATGGGGCCCTAAGACAGTGGTTCTCAACCTTCTGGCCCTTTAAATACAGTTCCTCACGTTGTGACCCAACCATAAAATTATTTTCGTTGCTACTTCATAACTGTAATGTTGCTACTGTTATGAATCGTAATGTAAATATCTGATATGCAGGATGGTCTTAGGTGACCCCTGTGAAAGGGTCGTTTGACCGCCAAAGGGGTCGCGACCCACAGGTTGAGAACTGCTGCCCTAAGAGATGTTGATGTGAGGGTTCTGACACTTGTAGAATATTCATGAGATTCCCCAGACATTCATACCCCTTAATATTCTGTAATGAGTGTACACTTACCTAAGTCCTTAATTATACCAATATTTTCTCTCATACCAGCCCCTGGGCATAATGACTTCTCTAAGTTTATTTCCTTTCATCCAAAGTAGTTTTTCTGAAATGTTTTTAAGTATTAAGGGGAACCTTGAGAACGGGTCATTCCATTAGCAACTTCAGCTCTTTTATTAGTATTTTTAAAGAACATTTAAGCTTTGGCACAGACTTGGATATTTCCTAATGCAGATGGAAGAGAAAAAAATACCACTAATTCTATAGTTTTTGCTAACAAGGAACAAGAAATCTTTATTCCTAAGATGTTCTTTTAGAATATAGCAAAATGATTCTTTTTAAAAGTATTTTTAATTGTAAAGAAATTCACGTATGTTGAGCTATGTGTGTGTGGTCTGATAAATGTCTTAGTATATAAAGTAAAAAATAAACCTCCCTCACATCTCCCCCTTCTCTCCCAAATCCACTCTCAAGTTAACGATGTCAATATTTTTACTTAACCTGTAGGTGGATGAAGTTACGACAAAAGAAGTTAAACTGCCAGCAGAAATGGAAGGGAAAAAGATGGCAGTGACCCGAACCAGGACTAAGCCAGTGCCCTTGCACTGTGATATCATCGGGGATGCTTTCTGGAAGGAACACTCAGAGATCCTAGATGAAGACAGCTGACCCTTTGCTTTTGTGTCCTGCTGTGCTTAACTATGGAAGGCCCCCAAGTCTTCTGGCCTTAGGTGGCCCAAGCATTCCTACCACCCAGAACAGTGTCCCAGGGGTGACATGACTGGTTGGGAGGGGAACAGGGAAGGAAGGCATGGATGGGTGTGGTATCTTGTTCTGCTTTAAGTGGAACGCCTTTTTTGCAATGTTGGAACATGGTTCCTTTGGTAGAAGTGCATTTTAAAAAAAATTGTGATACTATTTTTATACAGTGAGATTTATTTTATGCCTTACAGAATGGATCATTTTTAGGTTGTGGCATTAAGTTTTACAAAACCTGCCAAACTCTTTTCATCTAAGATAGAAGATGAGCCCAAAGGTTATTTTTGCGCACCTATTCCTAACTAGAGAATCCAGTGACTTTAAATCTCACCTTTCCCACTCATCTACTTGCATTCATCTTTGGCAGACCTGGAGATAAATATAGCTTGATGCCTGCAGTATGATTCTGAATTGAAGAATTCCAGGGAAAGCTCAGGGCTCTGTGTCAGTCTCCAAGTTGGCAACCTTGTCTGAACAAATGAGTAGATTGGATGTTCTTCTTAAACATTTGTAGATTGATTTTGTAGAGTTAATTAGCATGATCATTCTCTTGCCAGGGGCATTATTTGCCAGACCAAGGATCTCTTTCTAAGAATCCTGTATAATAAAAGCCTGATATGCAAATGGTCCCCTCTACTGGGTGTTCAACTGGAGGTTGGACCAGAAGTTCAACCAGGGGGTGGGGCTTGCCAGCCAACCACCTGTGGCCCCTCCCCCTGAGTGGCGGCAGGCAGCTGCACGAATTTCATGCACTGGGCCTCTAGTTATGTGTATATTTGAGAGAGAGAAAATGTGTGAGAATGAGTGAACAAAGGAGAAACATTCACTCCACGTTCTTTAGATACTTAAAAGTCACCTTGTCACCAGTTGGACTATCTGAAAAAGATTATCAGGTAGCCTCTGTATAATCAGAACAATGACATTGGAGTTGGAGAGCAGAGGGGTCAACACTCTGGGGTTACAGGTGGCAGGTGTCAAAGGAATCCTAATAGCTCCACCTACTGATGGCCTGTAGAGATGGGTTGGGTGAGGTGCCCAGAGAGCTGCAGCAGTAATTTCATGTTGCCAAGCTCTTGGCCTCTGAAAAGGGGGAGGTAGTGCGGACAGGTGGTAGAAGTCACATTGCCTCTTGTCCTCATTTCATATTTTAGAGGAAAGTCATTTGGCTCTATTAAGAATTAAGAAGCAACCCACGTCTCAGTGCCTAGTCCCGCATTGCAGAATTTACAGCCAAGAAGAAAATGTATTTTTGAAAGTGACGGCTGGTCTCATCCCTCAGCAATTGATACCCCATCTGTCAACGCCATGTTTTCCCTTCCTGTTCTCCAGAGGAATAGGAGATGTTTAGTAATTGATAAAATCTTGTTGAGAAGAAAAATAAAGGTTTCAATTCTTTTGGCCTGAATTTTCATTTATTTTTCTCATACAAATGCAGTGTATGAATCCAAATTTTGTATGTGTTTGTATATCTACATAAGCCAGAATACACATACCTTTCATCATAGCAGTGGTTTACAGACTTAATGGATGCAAATATTTACTTGAAATGCTTGTTTAAAATGCCAATTCCATATTCCCTCCTTTCCCCTCCCCCCAAAAATTTGGGGTTCAGTAATCTGCTTTATAATCCCAAAAGCTTCTGGTGTCTGGTCATTGATATGCTGCATTTTGGGCCCCAGGTATACTGTGACAGGCCAAATGAAGCAGTAAGATAATGTAGCTCTTAGCTGGGAAATTTAAGTGGTAAATTTATAGCATTTCATACAAAATAAATATATAGGCATTAAAATACAAGTTTTAAAGACAAAACCATCTGAAGAAATGTGCTATGTAATACTACAAAGGCTATCACTTGATTTTGTTATAAGGTAAAGGAGACCAGCACTTGTTCCTTGAATTGCCAGCAGTTTGCAGATTTGAGATTTATTTTTTGGCACAAGGTTTCGAACAAATGAATATACTAGGTTTAAAACTCAGGCCCTAACTAAGTCTATAGTGCTATTACGTAGAAGCGCCATGCTTGATGGGTGTTGTATGCATTCCAATGTACATTGCAGTTTTATATTCGTTTTCATCTTGCTAAGAGAATAGTGTTCTCTTGGGCTTCCTTTCCAAAGCTAAAGAAACTTTAAGATATACACAAAAGCAGCTGGTACAGAGTTAATATTAACTGATAGTTTCAGGGACTAGTGGCAGATTTTTGTGGCCTGTAGGTAACTGGAATATCTTACCTCTACTGGATGAGGGAACGATTAATACCTGGGCCTTTGGTGCAGACTATCATTTTAATACCAAAAAAATGTTTTGCAGAGCTGGGGCTATAAAGTACAACCAATCTTGTAAATCCTCCATCCTGGTTTACAAGAGCTGGATCATTTCCTCCAGTTGCTTAGCAATGTTCAGAAAATCAGTGATATAATGAATTTTCTTTAATACTAAGGTTCCTGGTGTTAGTGCAAATTACTTTTTGAATAGGATGTAGGAAATGGAAGACTGGGATCTATCCACTCTAAATTATTTCACTGTGCACTTAACCAATATTAGCTAACATTCATAGAGCATTTATTATGCACTCCATATGCTCTATATCTTCATTCTTAGGACAATTCTAGGACGTAGGTACTATTTCTGTTATGTTTCAGATGAGAATGTAAAGATCCAGAAAAGCTAAGTCATTTGAGTGGTACTCAGCATGGAAAGCAAATTGGGACATTCCTTGCCCTCTACCCGCCAGCTCATGAGAGCAGAGAAACGCCTGGGGAGTGTGTTAACACGCTGGCCCGGGGAATTTGGAGTATTAACAAACATCCTAGATCAGTGGTTCTCAACCTTGGCTGCACATTAGAATCACCTGGGAATCTTTTTAAAATCCTGATTTCTGGGCCTCATCCTCCGGAAATTCTGTTTCTTTGTGATGGGGTGGGGGCCATAAAATTAGTAACAAACAGAATTTCCGGAGGATGAGGCCCAGAAATCAGGATTTTAAAAAGATTCCCAGATGATTCTAATGTGCAGCCAGGTTGAGAACCACTGCCCTAGATCATGACAGATGGGGAAACTGCATTAAAGCAGGCTAACCTGTCACCCGCCCGCTGAGGCCCCGAGGGGGCGGGGCCGGCCCTGGCGAGCCGCAGCCGCGCGCCACGCCCCCGGCGAAGCGGACCGCGGACGGGTGCGCCCTCCGGCGGCTGCGCCGGCGCAGTGCGACCCCGCCCCGCGGCTGCGCAGTGCCGCCCTCTGGCGGCCCCGCTCCTCCTTCCCATCGGCCTCCGCTTGCGGGCCTTTCAAACATGGAGGAGCGGGAGCGGAAGTGGGGGGCGAGGTCGCCCGGCGCCGGCAGCCCCCCGCGCCCGCCCAGCCCGCGCCTGGATGTCAACTCCGACCTCTTCGACCCGCTGCTGGCCCTGTACGCGCCGCGCCTGCCCCCCATCCCCTACCCCAATGCGCCCTGCTTCAACAACGTGGCCGCCTACGAGACCTTCCTCAGGACCGGCTGCCGGGGCGGGCGCGGGCGGGCGCGGGGCGCGGCCCCGGCCCCGGCCCCAGGGGCCCCGGCCGCCGCCGGACCCTCGAGCAGGACCCGCCGCCGCCGGGACGCCCCCGCCCCGGACCCCGAGCGCATCGAGCGCCTCCGCCGCCTCATGGTCAAGAAGGAAGGGGACGCGGGCGACGGGGAGAGCCGCCGCGCCCCGGGCCGGGGCCGGAGGGCGCCGCGCAACGTGCTCACGCGAATGCCCTGTGAGTCTGGCGGGCGGGGCCGAGGGGACGGCCGAGGGGGCCTTTGAGGGGTGATAGGGGCTACCTGTTAGGGGGAGGGTCTCGGGGCAGGTGTGCGGAGATGGCGACGGGGGGCGGACAGAGGGGGGGTTGTGCTGGAGTGACGTGGGAAATGGGGCGGTGGTCTGGAGGAATGGAGGGTCTGCATGAGCCGCGGGCAGTGGAAAAGGCTGTAGAGGCCCCGAGGAGCCGTGGGGAGGGTGGGCGTAGGGAACGGGTGTCGGTCTGCAGAGGCGGCTCAGTCCACGGAGGTAGCTCCGGGGAGAGGCGATGAGCCTGCCGAGAGGATCCGCAGGAGGGGCGGGGTCTGCAGGGGCGGTGGGGCCGGACCGCGTCGGGAGGGTTTGCTGGCGCGACGAGGGACCACGGACGGCGGAGGTGGTGCACAGCCAGTGCTGGGGAGGAGCGGTCGGTGGGAGGTGGGGATGGTGGGACGGCGTGTGGGGAGGTCTCTTCGGAGGGCACCTCAAGTAACGGCCCATTCTGGGCGCTCCCAGCAGGAGAAGGGTTTGCAGGGTCCGGACACTCACACGCTCGCGTTGCCAGTCGCACGTGCTGGAAGGCAGCAGGCACAGTGCCGCCGAGACACGCACCGTGTGACGGCCGCTCTGCGGGGCTGGGTGCAGGCTGTGTCTGTCAGGCGCTCTCATTACCGCGAGCGCAGGTTATTTTAAGTTCTGAAGGTGTAAGTGGCTCAGGGGAATTTCCTAATAGATCCCCAGAGGAACGCTGTAAACAGCAGAGGCTGCTCCTGTGCGAGGTAGGTCTCGTATAAGCAGAATAAAAACAGCCCAGGGTGATATATCTCTTGTCGCCTGGCAAGCCGTCCTGACATTTGCCCCGTGAATGCAGTGACCTACTTAGCCACTCGGAGCACCTGGACCCTGACAGCGAAACGGTGACATTATTAAGTCACTCGCTGCCTTTGGAACGGGGGATTGCGCTAAGCAGGGGTATATGTTGTTTTATTCCTAGAAATGTGTTTGTGAAGGGAGAGACATCCTGAAAATGGGTATGCTGTTAGGGGCGCCTTTGTCAGATGATGCACCGTGCGGAACATCCCTGCCCACGATCGGGGTTCACCCCAGCTTGCTTGTCCAGCAGCAGCACAAAGATGGAGTTTCATGTTCTTAAAATAAGGGCAGTTTGGAGACCCGATTTTGCCTCTACTTTTTGCCACATCAGACTGAGCGTGTAACATTCGTTTCCATTTTGCCAGTTAATTGCTTTGCTACCACGATTGTCAAGGAAAAGAAATATTTCTGTGTGGTGGGTGGCTTTACCTGTACCTACGGAGCACTTTGCTGTATTATTCTGACAGTGTGAAGACCAGCTTTGTCGACTTCCCACGATAAAATATATGCCTGGAGTCAAGGTCTCAGAGATTGTGCCCTAGGCACTGAAAATTTTAATCAGGCCCCTGGAAACAGTGGAGTGTACATGATAGAGGTGGGTGGGCATCACACAGGGTTGATGACCTTCAGAAAGCAAAAACAACATCAATAGAAGCAAACCACCCCCCCCTCCCCCCCAGCATGGGTGAGGATTAGATTTATTCAAGAAAGAGTTCCTATAAGAGGTAAGCTTTAGGTCTTGAAATTAAAGAGGGGCATGATTTCGGATTAACAGTAATTATTTGAAAATCAGGCTATTGAGGTATAATTTACATAGAGCAGAATACAACCTTTTAAAGTGAGTTTTGAAATCTCCACAATCATGATACAGAATAATTCCATCACCCCAAAAGTTTCCTCATGCCCCTTTGTAAGTAAGGTGATAATTTTAGTGTTGCTAATTATACTTACTGTTATTGAGCACATATGTGCTATACACTTTGCTAAGCCCTTTTGATCAGTGGCTCTCAACCTTGGCTGCACATTAGAATCATCTGGGAATCATTTTAAAATCCTGATTTCTGGGCCTCATCCTCTGGAAATTCTGTTTCTTTGTTATGGGGTGAGGCCACAAGATTAGTAACAATCTCAATTATTACCTGTTACTGCCTAGTGTCACATAACTGGTTTAGTTTGCAGCTGAGAACCCCGGGTTTGTCCAACTCCGGGTATGTGCTTACCCATTATGCTAGTCTCAGGAGAGGGAAGAGGAGAGTACGTTGTAATGCTTGCTTGTTGTTGGTGTGTGGAGGATGCTGCATATATGAGGCAGAGGATTTGTGTCCAAAGCACAGAGAATGGAATTTGGGTTCAGAGAGGGATTTGTTGCTAGAATGTGTTGAGCCAAACCAAAGATTTTTTTTTGTTCGACTTTGTGATGATAGAGAGTGGGAACCATGGTGTATTTTCTTAAGCAAAAGCACTTTTAGGGCAAATGTTTCTAGAAGTAAAGTTATTTGTGGGTAGAGTAGAACACAGTTTGATTGTCTACGTCTGAATACTGGCTCCACTTTCTAGCTGTTCTGGTTTAGGCAAGTTACTTAAACTCTTGAGGGCCTCAATTTCCTCATCTGGGAAATGAGTACAATGATAGAATCCACCTATTGTTGTGAGGTTTAAATTAGTTAACACATTTAAAGCATTTACAACAGTAATCTTCCTTAGCATATAGGGAAATTCTCAGTGAATGTTAAAAATCACTGTTAGTCATAATTAAAAGCTCTAGGTCAGGATGCATGTAACCTGACATTGAATGTTGGCTCAGCTGTTTACTAGGTAAGTAACTTTGAGCAAATTATTTAAACTTTTTTGAGCCTTGGTTTCCATATTTATAGAATGAGGGGAAATAAGAGTACCTATGTGTTAGTTGTGAGGATTAAGTAAAATAATGTACATAAAGTTAAACTTAGCACAGGGCATGGCCCTCACTGAGGGTTCAGTAAATGATGGTGACAGTGATGATAATGATGTGATTGGTTGTGGAAGGAGAAAGGTCTTAGTTACTGAGAATCTGTTGTCTGAGTTTTATGATTGCCGTGAGCAGAGAGAAGTAAGAGTGGAGTTAAAAAGGACCTGGACTTGGAAGGGTGTGGCCCAAGCATAGTGGCAATGGAAAGGGAGGAGGATTTGGAAGAAAAAAGTCCTGCAAAAATGAGGCTTTTTTTCTCTCCCTTTGGTCATATTAAGTTTTTATAAGCTTAGCTCATATCTATTTGGAATTTGTCACAGAGACTGCTGGAAAGAGATTCAGAATGTGCGTTCTGATTCAGAATGCAGAGCTCATTTTTGCCTTGACAGTTTGCTCCGATAGGTGGTGCTAGTGTTGCACCTTTGATCACAGAAAGAGAGAAATGCTTCCTGGAATTACACCTTATTAAATTTTTGAAAGAAAAAAAAATCAAGAGAATGACACAGATGTGAGTTGAAGACCCGAGCTTACCATTTGCCATTAGAATAAGAGACTGTTGTTAAGATACAAGCTTGTCTTGTTTTTTTGATTTGGGGGTGTGAGGGAAGTGGTATCCTATTTTTTTCCAAGTTAGAAAAAGAATGGTCTTCTCTTTGTGGAAACACATATGTGTATGGGGGTGGGGTGGGGGGGGCAGCGTATGTATATAGGCAAAGGGAGTCAATGCAGGCATTGTAATCACTTTCTAAGACATTGAATTATAGAGATTTATTCTGGAATCTAGAAGCTAACTAACCATCTAACTTCATTTTATAAATGAGGAAACTCAGACTTGTAGAGAGAAAGTTACTCACCAAGGTCACACAACTAGTGATGATGACCTAAATGTTGTTTACAGTGCTGGCTTTAACACAGTCTGTAACACATATCCAGATACATGTACACATACACATACCCCCTTAAATATGAAAAGTGCAAATAATTTTAGGATATTGCTAGAGGAAGGGTAGATGATGAAGGTCAGTCCAAGGTTCTCACGTTTCTTTCCAAGGCTGCTGTTTCTGTCACTCTGCTCCACCTGTGCCTTCTTGCTGAATCTTTAGACTGACATAAGCTCCTACTTCTTATCTGTTAAGTCACTTTCTTCCAAGAATATTTTCTTTTATTTATCACTGCCATCATTGATAAGCGCATCCATGAATGAAGAATAAGGAAGTCAAGAGTAACCAACCTAGCCCGGCCGGTATGGTTCAGTGGTTGAGAATTGACCTATGAACCAGGAGGTCACAGTTCGATTTCTGGTCAGGGCATATGCCTGGTTGCAGGCTTGATCTCCAGTAGGGGGCATGCAGGAGGCAGCTAATTGATGATTCTCTCTAATCATTGATGTTTTGATCTCTCTCAATCTCCCTTCCTCTCTAAAATCAATTAAAAAAATATTTTTAAATAAAGAGTGGTTAACTTAGTTATCCAAACTGAAGTGCAGGACTGTTCTATTTTATGCCACTAGAAATAAAACAGTGATTTTGTTTGTTTGTTTATTTACTATCAATGGCAATCTCCAAAGAATTTTGCCTTGCAAATTTGGGAGGGAGGGAAAAACAGAGACTCTATATGCATGAGTGTGAGAGAGTATGTGTATGTATATGATTTTTCTTTTGGAATTATATATATATAATATATATATCTCAGAATATTGTGAGGTTAACATAAAGCAATAAAAATAAAATTCATACCTGCTCCCAAGCTCCCAAGCTCTGAAAAACAGAATCCATCATAGTAAAGGCTGGCATTATAATCCCAGCATTCTTCTTATGAATTATCATGCTGCTCTTTTTAATGATGTTCATCAGCAGTCTCTCATAGGAACCAGATGCTCAGCCTTGCCTTTACCCCAGCAAGGCTTGGAATACAAGCAGGTGTCTGAGTGCCAGTGTGAAGGTGATGTCCACTGAAACACTAGTGACTCCAGAGAGCTCGTGTGTGTAGTAGCTGAGACTGGGGAGCCTAAAGGCCGTTCTCTCTTGGAGGGTTACATGTGTTTAAGGGCAGATGTGTTACACAATTTATTTTCTTTAAACATATGAGCAAGATTTTTGGTTCTTGAGGAGGCTTACGCTAGATACGTCGTTCATGAGAATTATCCTGAAAAAAAGTTGTCTTAAGACACAGAACTGAGAAGAATCTAGCTGCTATGTATATTTAATGTGGTATTTCTTTTTTGCCCAAAAAGTTTTAAATGATGATGCATCTGAGTCAATGGTTTAGGCCATGTGATATATAGAGGTGAAACTTTTAAATGATAGCCGTTCAGACGGTTTATCCACATTATGAATCTTGTCTCATTTCAGTGTGTATTGCCCATTGACAGCCATATTGCCCAGTGGGCCTTCCTGTTCCCACAGTGAGGTTGCCACTGCACCATGCTGCCTCGTATTGCTGGAGATGGATGGGTGGTCTTGGTTGTTACTTCTGGGAATGAGAGCATATGTTCATGTGATATAACTATTCTTCTCTCGTTTCAGTGCACGAAGGCAGCCCTCTGGGTGAACTCCATCGTTGTATCCGGGAGGGGGTGAAGGTGAATGTTCATATCCGCACTTTCAAGGGACTTCGGGGCGTCTGCACAGGCTTCCTCGTTGCATTTGACAAGTTCTGGAATATGGTAATTAAACCCTCCTTAGGGGGCTGGAGAACCTCTTGGGGATTAAATCTTCTATAAATCTAAAGATCCTGAGTAACCTTATTCAGTGAAACCTATAGAATAACTTCCCAGAAGAATTAGAATCTACACTTTCTTGAGAAATAACAAAAAAAAGTTTCTTTTATTGCTTCTTTTTCCTTAAGGCTGTGGCTTTCAGGAGGGGTGATTTTGCCTTTCTTTCCCTCGGGGGACATTTTTTTTATTATCACAACTGTGGGCTAGAGTGTTACGGGCATCTAGTGGGTAGAGGCCACGGATTCTGCTGCATGTCCTCCAATACATAGACACCCCCCAACAACAACAAATTATCCAGTGCAGAATGTTTTTAGCCAAGATTGAGACACCCAGCCTTAAGCAATAATTACTTATTTCATCTGTTTAGTAATTTTATATTGATTTCCTATTAAAAATATTTATGTTCCACTTTGGCTGGGCACAGTGCTAAGTACAGAAGTTTCAGAAAGAAACTTTCATGCTACTGTTTTTTGAAGATATACATGGATAGAAGGGGAACAGACATATTAATTAGCAAGATAATTTACATGGTATTTCCTTATGAAGGAGTGTACCACACACTCCTAGCCTCCTAGAGACTTACTGATTACTAGATATATGAAGAAAAGTAGGGATGTATTATAGCAATGTCAATCTCCAAAGAATTTTGCCTTGAAAATTTGGGAGGGAGGGAAAAGCAGAATTTTAACTGTGGGGCTGTTAAAATAGGAGCCATCAGGCTTTCTAGTGTTTCTTTTCCATATGGTCGTTCCTCTCCAACTTTTCCCTGTGCTTTATCTCCATCCATGCATTCCCCTGGATAATAATAATAGTTGCTAATGTGTACTAAACACTTGGTATGTGCCAGATACTATACTAAGAACTTTACATATATCATCTCAATGAATGAATTGTAGGTCTGTTCCATTTCACAAATGAAGGAATTGAGGCTACAGATTTTGGAAGATTAGTACAGATCACACTCCTAGTAAGTGGAAGTACCAGGATTTTAGTATATATCTTTCTGACATCAGAAACCCTGGTTTTAATCCTAGCTTTACCACTTGGTAACTGTGTGACTCTAGGCAAGGTAATTTCTCTGAGGCTCAGTTTTTTCACCCCTAAAATGTAAGAATTTTTTTTATTATTATACTTTTACCTTTGAAGCAAAAGGATTTAAGAGAACATATGTAGTGAAAGTGCTGGTAATAATAATACTGTCAGCTTATACTTGTATGGTGATTTACACTTTTCAAAGTAACTTCTCATACACGATCTCATTTCATCCTAACAGCTGTCCTGTGCAGTTGATCTCTCACTGGTGAGAATTCATCAGCAATTCAGTCTATAACTCTGGTCAGTCTCTGTTAATTGCTGTCACAAAACATAGAAACTGGAAAGGGAAAAGATGCAGTAGAGTGTTTCTCAAAACATGGCCTAAAGCTACCTGCACCAGAATCACCTGGGGTTTCTGGTTAAAACGGAAAGCTCCTGGGCTTCATCCCAGACCTATTGAATCTGAATCTCTAGGAGAGTAGTAGCCTAGGATTCACACTTTAATAAGCTTCCTGGATATTTATGAACAGTGACATTTAAGAACTTCTGTGCAGCCATAGAGGCCCCTTACCACAGAAGAAACTTGTCTTATGTGGTCATAGACCACTTGGAAATTTACTCAGAGGGGGCCAGGTATTACCTATTTTTTCCTGCCCAAGAGCTGCTTCACTTAAGTTTAATTCTATTGCAATTAGATGTTATTCTGTCTTAAAAAATTTTTTTCCTGAAAGCTATAAAGATAATATTTTTAACTCCACCTCATTTCCTCCCCTTTGGGCTGTTTCTCTAGGCACTTACTGATGTGGATGAGACCTACCGAAAGCCTGTTCTAGGCAAAGCATATGAGCGGGATTCTTCACTGACTCTCACGAGGGTAGGCAATTTCTCCTGACTTCTTGAGTACCCAGCATGCTTTCAGGCTTAGGAATTAAGATCACTGAGCCCACTGACCAGTGTTTCATAGTGGGAAAGCCCTGGTGCTGTCAACCAGGTATGCCTAGACCAGTGGTCGGCAAACTGCGGCCCCTTGAGTGTGGCTCTTCCACAAAATACCACATGTGGGCGTGCACATACAGTGCGATTGAAACTTCGTGGCAACACTGAAGGGGCCAAAGAGCCACAGTTTGCCGACCACTGGCCTAGACCAAGGTCTTCCTTAGTTTCTCTTCTCATGCATTCTTCTAATTTCAAATGAGTTTCTGCTTCAGACCTGCATATTATTTAAGCAACAGGTTACCTTTTATAAGGCTTAAAAGTCTTTCTGTTTTACCCAGTAGAAATAAGGTTCCTTTTCTCTTGAAACACTTACTGATTTATCTGAGTTATAGGTAGAAATAAAAAATTCATTACTAACTTTTTAAAAATTGTGAAGCAAGTTGTCCAAAGAGCATAACTTGGAATCTGTTCTTTTTCCCTTGTATATTGAAAGAGGGATGTTTAAGGCTAATATTTGTCTTTGCTTTCCTTATAGCTATTTGATCGACTAAAACTTCAAGATTCCTCCAAGAAAGAGGCAGATTCTAAGTCTGCAGTTGAAGACTCCACTCTGTCCAGATACTCCCAGACATCCACTTGGAAGGTAGCCTCAGTGTGGGGAAGAGAAGACACTGACCGGGGCTCACGCAAACATTCCCGCTCCGTCCCATCTTCCCTGCAGGCATCTACAAGGGAGGAGTCCAGGTCAGAGCTGTCAGGGAGGACTATTCGGACAGAAGGGTCTAGTGTGGGAGGTACCTTTTCCAGAGCTACTACCCTTTCTAGGGGCCAGTCCCGTAAGAAAAAGAGAAAGCCCAAAGTAGATTACCAACAGGTATTCACTAGACACATAAATCAGATTTTCATTCGAGGCGAGAATGTCCTGCTAGTTCATCTTGCACAGTGAGCAACTCTGCTTCACTTGAGCTTTAATATTTAGAAACAAAATGCATGAATTGCTGCTATGCTGTATCCTAGTATCCCAGTGAAACCCTGAGTTGGAATGATCCCCTCTGGTACTGCATGTGTTGAGGAGAGAACCAGGCTCAGGTTCTCTGGGAGATGAGCTCCCTGAAGGGGAGACAGGCCTTGGGAGGGTGGGTTGTTTGCATTAATATCAAAGCAGTAATAACAGGCTGCATATGAGTACACACATCTGATTTGGTATCATGCTCTACATCAGACACTCAGACCAAATATACGATCTTCCATTTGAATCAGGGGTTATAGTATGAATTAAATTGACTCTATGGACTCTTTAGTGTGGAGGAGAAAAACCGCAAAAAGAATGATCTCATTTTAAAGCTAGTACTCTGAATACTCACGAATTTGATTCTAAGAGTAGCAGTATAAATTGCCCTGGAACCCTACACCAACATCTTGTAACTGACTGTTGAATTTTGCTCTCCACCATTCTCTCTTAATCAAGAAATGTAATCTATTATCTTTGGGTATCTATAAGATCTAAGAAAGCTACCAATTTATGTAAGGGCAAAATTTGAAAAGTTGGTATGCTTAAAGCAGCAGCAATGAATGCCCTGTTTTTATCCCTCTCCTTATTATGGAAAGGAATGTGGGACCTCAGCAGTCTTCCCTTACCAGAGGTGACTTCTGCGAATGACATACCAGATGGAACTATAAGATGCTCGTGTGGTGGCTTCTTGTCTTTCTCTCTAACTTCTGTGGCATAGTGCTAGTGCATGTACCCTGTGTATTGCCTCTCTGTGACCTGTCCTATAAGCTTTATGACAAGAGACTGTGACCTTCAAGTCTGTCTTCAAAGAGTGCTGCATGAACTCTGTAATATACATGCACCATACAGCTGAGAATCCCTTTTCCAGGCAGGGCTGGTCTTATGTAGAATATCTTTCAGAATGGTTTTCATGAGACAGCAGCAGTAGTTTTATTCCCTGTGTCAGACCAAAGAGGTTCTTACAAACTAGAGTAGGTGTGTCTGTAAGGGACACTTTACTCACAGCCAGCTTCAGTAGCAGAAATACCATAGCACTCTCCAATACTACTTGAATCATGCTATATGCTTTCTCAGTCACCAGTGCAGAATAGGCTACAGACTGTTAGGTAACATTGAATTTTTTTGTTTTGTTTTGTTTTGTTAGTTTATGTTTTATTTTAGATAATTCATATTCAAATTACAAATAAGAAATAGCTAACTAGTTAAAATGCTTGAAAAGAAAAATTTCCCCTGCTGTATTTGTTGTGTAACTTAGATACCTGGTCCTTCTGCTAGATGGGTCACTGGCTTATCATATAATGAAAGGAGAGCCTCAGTGTTTGCCCATCAGACACCTACCTCACAGGAGCACTGAGACAAAGAATTTTAGGAAGGCATTTTAAAGTCTTTAAACATGTTTAGGAACCATGAGTCATTTTTACTAACTCTACTTCATGGTTTGGTTAGAATGCTTATGAGCAAGGCAGGTAATCTCTGTAGGTATCATAAGTATGATCTTGCTGTGATCAGAAGGCAGTGGTATCTTCAGGAACTATTTCCCATGTTCCATTCCTTTCTCCTAAAGGACAGTGGGAGTTTCAGAAGAATATCTTGAGTAAGATGAGAGTAACATTTCTTTGCTGCTCCTCTACATTCTAGCCCCTACCCTTTCTGATCATTTTTAGAAAGGATTCCCCTGAATTTCTCATCGGTTTGTATGATAATACCAAAGGGAGAATGAGCATCTAAAAATAACACATCCCTAAAAGGGAATTTGTAGAAATTGTTTTGTTTGTTTTTATTTTAAAATGCATTTTAAATATGTTTTTTAGAGCCACAGAAGATGTACTAAATATTTAGAGAGGTTCCAGATCACAAACTTGAACCATCATCTTTGGAATCTGCCAATCTAATCTCTTCTAAATAATGTATCTAAAAGTTCAGTTCCCCAATTAATAGTTGTCTTGTTTAATCATCAGGCACCCCTGCCTCTACCTCTTTACCAGTCTCCCTTGTTTGGCTGTCCTATCTGTCTGCCCTCTTGCTCCTTAGCTAGAAGCTGTAATGGATATTAGATTTTTCCAATAAAGTAGAAATTTGTAATCAAAAGGAATATAATCAATTTCTGTTTCAGTCTAGTGCCTGATTAAATCTAACCTAATTTATTTTACATAATGCTGGTTTTCATAATGTTTGTATATAATTTTTATATATTCATGTAAGGATTGATTTACTGCTTTTTTTCTACCCAACTTAATAATTCTGGCTCTGAAAATTTTAAAACTGTGATATGACTTAGATGCCCATTTATTTGTTTGGTTTGGACAGTGATCCTGGAATGAATGAACTATCTAGTATTGTGTTATTTTGTGCAAAGCATACTTTTTTAGAGAAGTCAGTTTTTAAAAATCATAGCCTTTTTCTTTATTATTGGAGAAATTTTTCATAAGGAAGAAAAAATAGGTCCTAACAATGTATATGTTGCTCAAAAAATGTGATCATCTAGGATATTATAGTAAGTTGCTATGGAAACAACTGATGTCTTCCTCAAGAGGAGAGAAAAGGAGGCAGTAACCACTAGCATGGTAGAGACCTGGGGGCCCCTCCACCTGAAGGGGGCTCTAAGCTGCTGTAGGTCAGCAAAACTGGTTTCTAGTATTCCCCAGAGATTTGGATTTGGGAAACTTGGTAGGAATAGTACTTATTTTTGAACATCCATTTTGGTTCTTCAAAGTGATCTCCAAACATGGGAATGTGTTTTCCAGACATTTCACAGGGCATACCTATCTGTGTACTTGTTGAGGTCCTCTCAGGAGTTTCCAGCTTTGTTAGATAAGAACAGGGATTGAGAAATTGAAGATATGCTATTACACCCAGAATAGTTTCGTGTGCCATTCTTTGTACAGAGAGATGATTCTACTGCTCTATCACAAGCGAACTTGCACTTTAGGTTGTTCATTTTAGTATCTGGGAAGCATTTATGCTTCCTTTCAGAGACCTCTTATGAAAGAGGTGGGCAGTTGGTGGGATGGTTAGCCAGAGTTAGCAGTGCTTAAGCAGTACCCTGCCTGCTCTCTGTGCCTGCCAAGCCAGAAAGCTTAGAAACCTTTAACACTAAAGTCTAGATAGGTGTCCTTGCTATGAGTTGTTAGTGAATCAAGAGGGGTTCATCTGTTTTCATGGTGAAATAGTCTAAAAGTACCTTTAGAGATTGTCAGGTCATGAGCCATGAGCTGCTCTTAATCCTCAGAAGCCTTATGGAAAGTAGGTGTACTGCTTCTATTCCTTGAGAAAAAATAGAATCTAACTTGATGAAGGGTAGATATTTATATTTATGTTTGCACTGTTCCTGTAGTAGCTGACATGGGTAAAATAATGAAATATAATAGGTTCTGTAAATTACTTGTTTAAATTTTGTCTAATTTTGCCTTTAGAAAAGAATTTAAATTATTCAAAGATAGCTAGCTATCCTAAAGTTTTCCAGTCCTTTGTGTATTTTTTTATGAATGAAATGATTTCTGTGGTTCAGGTCAAGGTTTATGTAAGTGTATCATGGTATAAATATAATGGTTTTCCAACTGTTTTAATTTCTCTTTTCCTGTGCCAGATACAGAATGCAGTCAACCCCTTTTCACTAACTTCTGTTCATCAGCCTGTGTTTTTCAGGGCAGCAGCTCCCAAAAGGGTTTTCTTAGTGATTATAAAGCAAGAAAATCTTATGTGGGCTTGTGTTGCAAAGGTGGGTGGTCTGTCATTGCTTTCTGACAAATTGAGTGATGGGTTTAAGATAAGCCTTTGGAGTTCCTGTCACAGTTTCCTGGGCTCCAAGGAAGGGTTGGGCCTTCTTTACTCTCAGTGTTTTTCAAATGTTTGTAAGTTCTCTTGCACTCCTCTAATAAAAATGAAAGCTCTCTGTCAAGAAATGGCTTTGGATGATTCGGAGATCGAGGGGGGCGAAAGTACACCTGAGACCTTCAGTTGGTCTTTTATTTATTTAGAATAAAGAGTAGTCTGATAAGCAGCCAGAGTTAGTGCTCCTTTAAAAATACTCTGAAAAGATGGGAACTCTCCCTCAGGAAAACTACAAAAGCTATTCCCAGTACATTGCAATTGCTTTTGATTTTTAGTCCTTTGAGCAAATGTCTGATGTTATGTTTTTGAGCTGTGGGGGAAATATATCTAAAAATTTTTAACAGATATTATTTAAACAATGATTATCTGACTGAATTCTGTGTGAGCTAGGCTCTAGGGCAGCTGCCCAGTTCTTTTTCTGTTTTCCTGGCAGTAAAACAGATAGTAAGTGATGTCTTAAAAAGTGATTTACTGACATCTAAAGACATAACCTTCTGGGCTACCCTGGGAATACCCCTCTGCAAATATTTACTGTTTTTTTAGACAAGGCTAAACCTGGATGACTCTATGAATTTATAGTTTTTCTACTCATATACCAGCTGCTAAATGAAAAACCATGATTTGTAATCTTCGTCTTGAAATTACTCCTAATTATTAAGCTCACCTAACCCCTTCCTGTTTAGGGAGGATTGCTGCTAGTAACGTCAGTTTGCAATGTTCTGCTTTAGATATGTGTCATATGGGAGTCTGGAAGCTGTAATAAATATGATTGTATTAATGTACTGGCTGCTTTGTCTGTTGATTTTGGGGGAAGGGAGAGGAGGCAGGAAAGTCTGCTACCAAGTGAAGACACTGACCTAGAAAGGTAAAATATTTCCAGCAATGTCATTGTTGTAACCTTGCGCCCTTCTATTTTCCTTCTTTTTTTAACCAAAGCACACACATCTAGATTTCTGTCCTGAGGTAGCTTTATTCTTCCAAGTTTATTTGACGTTCATGCTTAGAAAAGAAACTTGGCCCACATTGCAAATTATCTCTTCTAAGCCCCAAGCAATGGTAATTGCTCTGTGAATTCATTTCACATAATAGCTCACTGGCATTAATCCACTGTCTTCACGATCTACTGAGGTGTCACCATCGACTGCTCACCTCTGACTGTTTTGCCACATCTGATTAATCGATCCTCACTGCTTCCAGAAATGTCTGAATTTGCTACCAGCTTTTCTCTGAGCATGTACAGAAAGTTGAACTGCACAAAGATTTGCCACATTGATTACTTGATCTCCTCGGTGTGCTTCCAGAACTGAGTCAACTTGGAAAGATGGACAAACAAAAATCATCTCGATTCTTAGAGAGGGAAACTCAAGTTAACTATCAAGAACCAGTTCCCCACTTACTATGTTGGGCTCAGCTAACATATAGGAAATTTCTAACAACTGAAGATGTTAGAAATGCTCCAGTTCTGGCCTTGCTTGTTTGTTTTGTACCTCAAAGATTCCTGATTAAATAAGGATGTCCTCATTAATCAAAATAAAGGCAAGAGAATCAGCCAGCTTGACATTTAAAATATACAGTGACAGTTAAATATTGGCAGCAGAATGGAGGCCAGTGGAATGACATATATCACTCTTTCCCTATGCTTTCTAGGTAGGACTGTCAAGGAAAGAAAGTTTCTTGCCCAACTATGTTCTCTCCTTGGATGAAAGTAAAGCTTTTTTTTTTCAGTTGCTAAATTACCACTAGGTGGCAGTGGGTTAAAGAGAACGGCTTAACTAGAAACTAGAAGTCCCAGAAGGACCTGCCTTTCCAGATCTCCAATCACTGCAACAATTAATTGTTAAATGCTCACAAATCTGGACTGAGATAATCAAGGAAAACCAAGCTACAATAAACTCAAGTGACAATATAAATGTTTCTTACCAATATTGAATTTCCAAATGTGAAACTTAGGAAGCCTGACTGATGGCAGTCAGCCAGTGAATGTGCTTGGCAAAGAGTGTTTAAAAAAGAGATTGCCCAGTGTCCACTGTTTTAGGGAGTCTGTTGCTATTCTCATATCATGGGTTTCCTCATTTCATCTTGGAATACTGTCAACTCCACTCAGCCTCTTCCTATCTACTGGCCAAGGATCATCCTGTAAAGCTGTCTTGAAGTCCCTATTTCTCAGCGGCTGTTTGAATTTTGGAAACAATCCACCCAGTATGGATGCCTGAGAGCCCATTTGTGAGAAAGGTTGCAGCTCTCATGTGATCTCACAACCAGAATTGGGCCTCCAAAACTGCAAGCAAATATGCTGTCAAGTCAGAGGAAAATTTATAATAGACACAGAAAAGTCTGTAGTTTTAGGCTGGGCACCGGGGCAGAAGGAGGGGCTGGACAGTGCCAGGAAGTCTCAGCACTTCATGTCAACACCTTCAAAAGACCTTCCCCTCTCTACCTCAAGAAATAATTTCCCACCAGCCTCTGGTGAAGAGAAATACAGTATGTGAAGTAATAGATAGATACTATCTTCAAATGCATAAATTAAAAATAAGATTACAATAAAGAGCTTTGTCTCGTGCATTTTTGGACCTTGGTTGCTTGTACTACACTCAATCACGCTATGTGACAGGGAAGAGGACAGACAGAGCGTGCAATGAGAAATACTATAATTTTTTAGCATTTCAACCCTGTGCCAAACATGTTACATGCACGATTATCTTGTTTACATACAACCACTGTGAGGAAAATTTTTGTCCCTATTAATATATGGGAAGGAACTGAAACAGGTTAAATAACTTGCCAACATCTTTCTGCTAATAAGTGGTGAATTAGCAATTCTATCTAAATCTCTCTGACTCATAAGTTTGTTGTTAGTCAGTTGCACCTTAAAATACTATACTCCTTAGGTATTAACTAGCAAATTTAAGGGCACGCTCAGATATCCCCTTAGACTAATCAGATACCAGAGGGCTGAATTTAAAATATGGCTTGTTGGTTTGCTCAAGTGTCTAGTCCAGGGGTGGGCAAACTTTTTGACTCGAGGGCCACAATGGGCTCTTAAACTGGACCGGAGGGCCGGAACAAAAGCATGGATGGAGTGTTTGTGTGAACTAATATAAATTCAAAGTAAACATCATTACATAAAAGGGTACGGTCTTTTTTTTTTTTTTTAGTTTTATTCATTTCAAACGGGCCGGATTCGGCCCGTGGGCCGTAGTTTGCCCATGGCTGGTCTAGTCTCTTCTGATTTGCACTGTTCTTTGACAAGCGGTGGATGTACACTCAGGCCTTCATGGCTTCCAGAGAGGACCAGGGCAGCGGACGCTCCCAGGGCTGTGGACCAGTGGTGGCCCTGGAAAGGGTATTTTACCCACTAGTTAGTTTGGGCATTGAAGGGCTATCCATAGAATAGTCTTGTTAAAAAGACAGAGTGAGTCGTGGTTTTTTCCCAATTCTTCCCTGTGCATTTAGAAGGTCTGCCACCCCTTTCTTTCCATTGTGTTCCAGCACTTGGGCAGAATGCTTTCTCTTAGTCTTGACTATACACTTACCTGATTTACACAACTCTTCTCAAAGCTAAATTATGGATATGATAAGGCTACAGAAAAATAAAGAACCCAGAGTCTCCTGAGACCTAAAAGGGGTCAAAAGCAGAAAGGTTTGGTAAGTCTTGTAAAAGGGTTGTCTATCTTGTAAAATTCCCACCTACTTTATGATGTGTTAATTCCCAGAATATGTCAATCCTGGGAAGAGCCCACTATCCTAGGCTCTTTCACTAGTTACTTCAGAGTCTCAGTTTCTGGGTCTCTAAAACAGGGACAACACCACCTGCCTCATAGGGTTGGTGATGATACGTGCTTGGTCCAGACAGCAAAGACTGCCCTTCCTGCTGGGATGAGCTTGCTGTGTGATGTTCAGCAGCTTTCTTCACTTCCCTGTGCTTGTGTTTCATGTCCTGAGACCGGGCCTGGCAAACAAATGGACACAGCAGCACGTTGTCATCCTTTAGACTTACACACAGGTGTTTGAAAGATTGTTTCCAGGCTGCCTGAGTTCTCCTCGCTTCTTCAGTAGGCTCTCCCTGGGTTAAAACTTCAGAATATCATCAACTTCCCCACTGCTGGGAGAGCTGTGTGCTCCCCCAGGAATGACATTAGGCTCCACGGGACATTCATTAGTTGAGGTTACGAAAGGACCACAGGGCACTGGAATGGTAATTTCCTACATGGGACCCCAGTGACCCAGAGCGAGCTAGCTCAGCTGGTCTGAGCATGTGGCTAATGAGGGAAGGGTCATGGTTTCACTCCTGTGTGGGCCAATTAGTGTCACGTGGAAAAGACGCTCCTGGGCCATCAGACAGCAGCCTTACATGTGTGGCACTGCTCACCAGCACAGCTCAGTAGCTATCATCACTATCGGAAACCCAACCCAAAGCCTACATTTTCTTTCTTATTGCATAGGCTGTTGTTTCCAAAACTTGAGTCATTTTCGGAGCTCCTTCATGATTTTTTGCCTTATCACAAGTAGATCACTGCATTTTTATTCAGAATTTTTGTATAAATTCACTCACTTTTTAGCTTACACTTAAAAGTGTTGGTGCATCACTACCATCAATAGAAAATTGGGAAATTTACCCTAAATTTAAAGTATACATTAAAATAAACATACAATTATTGAAATTAAAATGTTAATCCTCATACCAACTGCAAACACCTCCTGAGCCACAAGTGATCAGTGTACTGTGTGTTAATAAATGTTGCAGGTGTATAAACTGCATGCGTTATATAATACCTTGTTCTGTAATAAAATGGTCACATCAGTAAAAACAGTATTATAAAGCAATTGCTTTAGTGGGAAGAGTTGGGAACAGTGACTGGGGAGTTTCACACTTGAAGCGATGAAATTATTGTAAGAATTTTAACACAGATGTCTTCCTAATAGCCATAAATATGTAGCTATAAAACCTAAACTGAACAAATCTAGGGTTTAATTTACATCTAGCTTTAGCTCAAAAGTTGTGGCTTTCATTTGCACTCTCTGCTGGTATTATCATTAACACTGTTTCTTACACATCCTTATCATTATCATCCATTTTATAGTAAACAAAGCACAAACATGAAAGCAGATGTGTAGTCTTCACAACACCTCGTTCCCCTCCAGTTATGAGCCAGTTTATGCTACTCTCCCCAGTTGGCCAGTTCCTTATGGAGATCAAGATACAACCAATAGTGGTGTTGGTAATAAAAATATATTCCCTAATAATTGAGCATGTTACATTCAGTCCATTTATGAAAATGTGCACTGGAGGACAAATATACATAAAAAGCAGACACACACACACACACACACACACCCCCCTCTTCAGGGTGGACAGAGGGTTCAACACATTAAAAATGAAGAAATGTCAAAGCAGTGTATATTTTATAAATTCAGGTTGAATGAGGGCAGCTTTCTATCCTCTGTGTACCTGGAGTGGGTGTTTAGCCTCATTTGGAGGTCTCGATGTGAGGTCTTTGTGAGTGTGAGGTCCAAAGGACCTCCCTCCCTGCCCCCAGGTCAGGAGATGAGCCTTGCCAGGAGCATTAACTTATATAGAGATCTGGGTTCAAATACACCATAAGGCAGAATGTGACATTTTAGCAATGTGGAAACAAAGTTGTCTGGGGTGTAGAACAGTGAGAAGATGAATAGATTTCACTTTTCTTCTTGTGTTCCCCTTACCTTGTGGATTCTTGCTGCAGTCACTCCCATTATTTCAGTGCTGCATGAGTTATCCCGCTTTAAAAAAAACACAAACTGTTTTTATTGATTTCAGAAAGAAAAGGAGAAGGAGAGAGAGAGAGAAACATCAATGATAACAGAGAATCATTGATTGGCTGCCCTCTGCAAGCCCCACATTGGGGATTGAGCCCACAACCTGGGCATGTGCCCTGACCAGGAATCGAACTGTGACCACCTGGTTCATAGTTCAATGCTCAACTGCTGAGCCACACCAGCTGGGCGAGTTATCCCACTTTTACAGCTTTCTCATCATCCTTAGAAAGTCATTAATTGGTAGCAAGAGGGCCAGACCATTTTATAAGTGCCAAAAGACTTACTTAGACCAGAAAAATCTAAATATTAACAGGCAGAAATGCAATTCTAGCTTTCTTCCATTGCATGTGTACCTGATGAGTACTTTAATGATTGGTCTCTCTCTCAGTCTCTCTCGCTCTCTTCCTCTCTTTCTCTCTCATACACAACACACACACACAGTACAGAGCAGGGAGAGGACTCTGTGCTCTTAACATCTACAGTGTCCTCATTGCACAATACTTACTGGAACAGTAAGATTATGTAATTGGTGAGTGTGATGTATGTATTTATAAAAAATAGTATACAATTTTTATTTACTTAAGAATGATCTATTAGGATTCTGTTTGTATGGCCTTGTTCTAAGACCAATATATATTTGTGATCTTTGCCTCTGAGGGCAGAAAGTGATTAGTTCATTTGATATTCTGTGTGAGAAATCTGAGGCTTGCATTACGGCCTCTTCCCTAACCTTGCCAAGTCCAATTATGCCTCAGCAAGGCTTCTCACCCCGTCCTCCCCTGTCCCCAGAGTTCATATGAGCACATCTGTTGCTCCATGAAAAGTTTTGGCAAAAGCTGCTTTCCCCTGTGCTGGGAGTCATCTGTCTTGACTGGCTTAGAACTGTTTTTACTGACTTTGTGTGTGTGTGTGTGTGTGTGTGTGTGTGGGTGGAGAGAGAGAGAGAGAGAGAGAGAGAGAGAGAGAGAGACAGATCTACTTTTACATATTAATATATAAGGTTTCCAAAAATATAGATGTACAATGTCTATAGATTCTAAGATGTATTTTAATAAACACTGCCTTTATAATTATTCAGTGTGTACACATTTTTTAGGATACCTTTTATATGGCATTTTAATAGAGATACCAACATTATGATATCAAACCAAGAGTGATACAGAGATTCCAGTTCCAAAATGGTTGGGAGAAACTGGTTTAAACCCTCATGTGCCAGAGGAAGAGGCCAGGATTCTGAATGTTTTCTTCCCACTCTGCCTTTCGGATCAGTCTTTCCCGGCTATAACCCTCAACTCTGGGCTCTCTTGTACTGAGTGGGTATTCAGAAGTTAATACCGACTCTTCATTTTGAAAGCTATTACCAATGACCTATTAGACTTACCTTTGGTCACAGAGATTTTATCAGAAGGTAACATATCTGGGAACTAACTTTGCACAGGACTGGTAAATGGTAAGACATGACATCTTGAATTATATAACTGATGCCTCAGTTCTTGGGGTAGCTGGAATCTCTGGGCCAGTCACCTCTAACTACAAGTATCAATGGCTTCCTCAGGGTCCCTTGGGGGTGGGCGAAATGGAACAAGCTAGGAAGGTGTGGCCCATGGTTATGGGAACATCAAACCTGACAAGCCTGATGACATCCAAAGTGTTTGCTCCATGTCCAGGAGCTGAGTACAGCAGCTAAGAAGTTGCTCGACATCTCAAAGCCTGGGCCCATCCTGTGCAAAGGCACAGGGTAGCTACCAAAGGAGTTTGTGTTCCAGGTGCTCCAGATGTCAGTACCGTATACGTAATTTGCAGGGCCCAGTGAAGAATGAAAATGCAGGGCCACTTGTTCAAAAACCATTTCAAGATGACAGCAGAGTATTGAACCAGGCATGGGGTCCTACTAAGTGTCCATGAAGCCAACCCTGCCCGAAGCACCAGGCCCAAGTGGAGCCAGTCGGAAGTTCAACAGGGCCGAGGATGGGGCAGGGGACTTCTTGGCAGGCACAGCGCCAAATCTGTCTTCACAACATACTGGATTCTTCCTTCTGTGACTAACATGCCCTTTCAGTGGCATCCAAGCTGGCTGTGCTTAGCCACTACTAACTATGCATGAGTAGTCTACGAATTAAAGCATTACCATTATTTTCAAATACTTTGAAGAAGTTCCGAAAGATTTGAAATCCATTCACACAATCTCAAAAAATGTCAACAGTGAAATTGTCAATGAAAGAAAAGGAAGAACTGTTACATTCTTTCAATATGACCATAATGTTGTCAAAATCAGAATGGTTTCAAAAATATGATTTTAAAAATATAATATATGTGAATAAAGCTTATAGTTAGTGATGACTATCAAGAATTTGAAAAATCTTGATTGGATTTAAAATTCTTCATTAGGAATTGTGATTTCAAGCATAAAATCTGATATTAAAAAGCTATATTCATAAAAGCAAATTTCTCATTAAAAATTAGATATTTTTTTTAGAATTTTTATACAAATTTAGTATAGTATTTAATATCTTCCCTAAATTTGAATTTTATTTCTTATAATTATATAATACTAGAGGCCCAGTGCACAAAAATTTGTGCACTCGGGGGCGGGGGGGGGGGCCCACAGCCCGGCCTGCGCCCATTCACAGTCTAGGACCCCTTGGGGGAATGTCCACCTGTTGACTTAGGCCCACTCCCCAGGGGATCAGGCCTAAGCTTGCAGTCAGACATCCTTCTGGTAGCCAGGGAGCCCTCGGGGGATGTCCGACTAAAGGCTTAGGCCCCCAAGGGATCGGGTCTAAACCGTTAGTTGGACATCCTTAGTGCTGCCATGGAGGTGGGAGAGGCTCCTGCCACCACCACTGCGCTGGCCAGCCATGAGCCAGCTTCTGGCTGAGTGGCACTCCCCATACAGAAGTGCACTGACCACCAGGGGGCAGCTCCTGCATTGAGCGTCTGCCCCCTGGTGGCCAGTGTGCATCATAGCAACCAGTCATTCTGACGTTTAGTCAGTGTGCATATTAGCCTTTTATTATTATTATATAGGATGTCCCTATTTCCCCCCTTTTGCCCCCTCTACCCAGCTCTTGCCCCCCACTTCTCTCTGGCCATCCCATACTGTTGTCAGTGTCCATGGGTTGTGCATATATTTTCTTTGGTTAATCCCTTCTTTAAATTCACTTCTTTAAATTTTTATTTTCAGATAAGTGCTTATAACTGCACTATTATATATTTTCTATTATATAATTTAGAATTAAGATATTTTTTAATTGAACCCTTGTAAATTTTAGCACAATTTAATAAATTATGCTAGAAGTAATTAGGAGATTTTTCATGTAATGCAGATACATTTCAATTAATATTTTATTAATTTTTAATTTTTTAATATTTTAATTTGAAATAATCTCATACATGTAAAAAAACTCTATAAAATACTACAGTATATTATATGTACCCTTCACCCAATTTCTTAGGTGTTAATAATTTAAACATAACCATTATACAACTAACAAAATTTGGAATATATTTTTCTTATAATCTCTTTAATGTTACTTAATCCATTTACTTTGTTTTTGTTAATCTTCACCCAAGGATACTTTTTCATTGAATTTTAGAGAGAGTGAAGGGAAAGGGAGAGACACATTGATTGGTTGCCTCCTGCACATGATTTGATAGGGATTGGGGATAAAGCCAGCAACTGAGGTATATGCCCTTGACTGGAATCGAACCTGGGACCCTTCAGTCCATGGACTAATGCTCTATCCACTGAGCAGAACAGGCTGCAGCTTAATTCATTTACTTTTAATCTATATGTGTCTTTATATTTAAAGTGGGTTTTGTTTTTGATTCACCCTCATAATCTGTCTTTTAATTGGTGCATTTATGCCACTGACTTTCAGAGTGCTTACTGATAGAGTTACTACCATCAGACGGCTTCTGGGGCTTCTGGGGCAGGGCTGCCTTGCTGCCCAGGACCCGCCGATTGGGTCCCCCGTGGCAAGGCGGGGCCGGCTCCTGGGGGCTCCTGGGGGTGGGCCTGCCCTGGATGGCGGTGCGCTGGTGGCTCACGCTGTCCCGCCCTGCCTGCAGTATACAAATTAGCCGCCATCTTTGTTGGTGGTTAATTTGCATATCATGCTGATTAGCCAATGGGAGGCATAGTGAAGGTATGGTCAATTACCATGTTTGTCTATTAGATAGGATAAAGAAAGGGTAATGAGGACTTTTTCTAAGTACCCTACAGTTTACCCCAGCGTGGATCTTAAACTATTACCATTTTTTATGTGTGTTACAAAGTGAAAAATCTTGGAAGCAGCAGGCTAGCCAGCAGCTTTCGGAAGGAATCTGAAATAACTCTTCTGCTTTTGCCCACTGGTGGTAGCAAAAACTATGTATTGAGATTTTTGACTTAGGAAATCAAGGCATGACTGAAACAGGATTCAAACGTGACAATTAATAGTACTTCATAGAGCTGTTGAAATGATTATGTGAGATACTGTATGTTAAATGCTCAGAAAAATGCCTGGAGTCTAGGAAATACTCAATGAATAGCAGTTACTATTACCTAACACCTTGGATAACCAATGAATTAACAAATTCTGTTGACTCTGTCTGCAATGCCTCTACTCTGTTCTTGACCTTACTTTTCATTCCTCCTATTCCACCCCATCATAATTTAGCATTTTATCGCTCTTCCTCTGACAGTTACATACGCCTTTTAATTTGTCTTTTCAGTGTCTATTTTCTGGTTCAATGAAGACATGTTAGGTGACAGAATATCCAACATAAATTTTATTTTTTCATACATTAAGACATTCGAAGTTTCCAGAGTTGGTTCAGCAATTCAGCAATATCAGGGCTTAGGTTCAGGGAGTGTGTGCTGTATTGTTTGTTTTGCCTTCCTCCTCTCCCCATGGTCTCAGTATGGCTGCTATAGCTACAAGTATCACCTCCACTCATGATGACATCTAAAAGCATGGTGAAAAGGTGTATTTTTTCTCTGTTTTTTCTGTTATCAGAGTAGAAAATTCTTCCAGAAAGCCTCTTAGAGTCCCTTAGAACACATCTACCTTTAACCAGTAATAGGCAAAGAGCAATGGAATCATAATAATTGGCTTAGATGTCTCAGCATTTACCCTTGGGCCTGGGCCTACATCCCCTGAGCATAGTACTAGTCCTATACCCAAACAGAATTAGGATTTTACTAGCTAGACAAG
Source organism: Myotis myotis (assembly GCF_014108235.1). NCBI lineage: Eukaryota > Metazoa > Chordata > Mammalia > Chiroptera > Vespertilionidae > Myotis > Myotis myotis. Next base: position 15,813,938 of record NW_023416368.1, on the reverse strand, counting down.
AGTGATAGCTGTTAGGTAAACAACCAACAATTTTAGCTAGTCCTTCGTACACACCACTGACAGATTCAGCAAGCATTTATCCCTTGAACAAGAATTCAGTTTACTGAGTCCCTTCACCTGGAATTAAGTGTTTAGTCCCTAATCTGACAGATGAAGTCAGATTCTGTGAGCAGAATCCTTTTGGAGCAGAATTCTATACTTTTGCTTCATAGCTCCTTATCACACTTTGTAATTATACATGAATTTAGAGAAGTACATGACTAATATCTCTACCCAACTAACTCCAGAATGTAAATTCTATTAGTATAGTGTCTGTTTCGTTCATCATTATAATCAACACCAAACACAGTAGGTATTCATAAATACTGGTTGAGCGACTGAATGTTTAAATCTATCAAAGGAAACAAGCAGAATTTCAACAGTTAGATATTTAATCTGGCAAAAGCAGGTTTCTGTGTAGCTAACAAAAAAGGTTGAAAGAATTTGGTACCTCAACATCACCAACATTTTGTTAAAGAACTAATTGCCAAGCCCTGTGTGCACATGGGACCATTAGTAATTCTGTAGCTATGCAAATTAAAACAGTGATGTATGATTTATAGCTTTAATAACATTCTGAAGGCTCTTAAATTTTAATCACTTGCAACATCCTTTTTAATATTCAATTACTTTATTAACTAATTAGGTCACTTGCTGAAAAAGCACATAAGGCTGGTGCTATTTTAATATCAGCTGAGCCTCACAAAATACCTTTGAAATGGTGCAAATGGTTTATTTATTTTAAACAGATCATTAAGATGCTATAATTAATAAACCAATTACAAAAAAAGGCCTGATAGTGATAGATGCACAAGTACAATAGCAGTGTCCGATGGATTCGTCATTTTTATACACATACATCAAGGGGCAAAACTTAAATGAAAACCCACTGTAAAAAGTGCTTTCCTCAATAATTTATTTGTGTAATGACTGATAACCCTATCACGGCAAACCTAACTTGAGGCTTGTTCATTATGCAAACCTGTAATATGTACTTTCAGTTCATCTAATGACACTCACGATGGAAAATCCACCGCACACTAAACTCAGCGCTCCTTGATGACTTACAAGAGCCTTAATTTGCAGACCGAGTTGGGCACTTCACGATGTATCAGTGCGTTAGAGTGAGCCGAGCCTCCCAGCGGAGAATCAGGAGACACATACCGGGTCAGCAGCAAGCCTTACTTATTGATTTCCCAGCGCTGTGTTCAGTTCTTCAAAGCAAACAAAGTGAACAAAGAAAGCTAAGGCCAAGTCTGTGGGGACTTTTCACCCCAAATCCTCAAAGGAGACTGTGGTTCATAGCATTAAGCCCACATTGCTAATACACAGAGATGTTGGGACTAGGGCTAAGGATGGGTAGGATGCAGTTCTTAGGCTTGGAATAGAGTTTTATTTTTAGGATCAGGGTGAGGTGAGAGGAACCAAATCATTTTGCTGGGCTGGGAAAGGACACCATCGAATCCTAGAGGCCAAGTAATTTTTCTGGCCAAAAATAATATAATAAAAACATAATAGCCCCATTTATTGAATGTTTACTACCACTAGACACTGTATCGACTGCCTGAGTTATCTTCTTGGGTAGTTCAAGGTATTTGTTTAGTTGGCATTTATTTACTGAGCACCTCTGAGACCAGGGACTATTCTAAGCACTGGAGACACTATGGGTGACAACACTAGACAGACAAGTTTCTTGCTCTCCTGGTGTTTATATTCTATTGGGGAAGACAACAAAATCATACATTGCATGGAAACAAAATAAAAGCAACAGCTGTTAGGCAATGCAAAGTGCCACGAAAAAATCCAAACAGGAGAATGGAAGACTGATGAATGATGACTAGGGCAGTTCTTTTTGATTTGTTGTCCTCAGAGAAGGCCTCTCCAAGGAAAGTAACAACATTTGCAAACGGACAGGAAGATTTTGAACAACATAGAGTTTGTTCTTCCCCCAGTGTCACCGGTTGTTTTCTGCTTTATGTCCTTTTGAAGTTAGTGGAGGTAAATGGGGAAGGTAACTAGAAAGAGGCAGAGAGGCGGGATGAGGGTGGGAGTAGTGGGTAAGGGAGAAACTGAGGGAAAATGGGAGGTGGCATCATTATGTTGCCATCTTTATTATTCTTTTGCAAGTGTGGTCACTTTTTGCAGTCAGACTCCAATACCAACTTGCGTGCATTTGGTTGTTCGTGTGTGCGGTGGTGGGTTCAGAACTGCAGGGAGCATTGCTTCTCATCCCTCCTGCTTCCTGCCACTGCCGTGTTCTGCAAGTGGTCACAGTGATGTTTTATGTATTTCCAGTCTGTTTTAGCACCTTCATGATGTGTTGATGAAACTTTAAAATATTTATAAATTTCCACATTGTCCCAGGGATGCTAAGTTTTTTGGGAAGAGCAACCTAGCACCAACAAGAAATCTGATGTGGGTGCTACTCAAATACGTGGAAAATAAATAACCTCTTGCCTAATGGAAAACATCAGAAAGGGCCCCCATTATCTCTGTCAATTGTGAAACAAACAGCGGTCCAGTGAAGTGTGTCCCTCCCAACTCCCACTCTTGGGTCCCACTATATCCCCAACTCCTAGCCCAAGCTGGATTATCTCTGAGAGTTGTGTTAACATTTTTTTCTTCAAGTGAGACAAGAAAAGGTTAAATATAAGCAGACACCTACATTAATGGATAACTACTTTGGTGGATGAAGTTCCATCAGAGCCAAGTGAATATTTGTCATTTCCCTCTTCACCAATCCAGAGTGAATCCCAGTCAAGAATGTAAGTGAAAGGAGTGCGCTAGTGGAACTCGGGCATTAAGGAAGAGAAGAGCTGTGAGTTTTGCAGTGAACTTGGACAAGAAAAAGCTAGTTCTGTGCATCTCTCACGTTCTCGAAGCGGACTAGAAGGTTTTTACAGTCTTCACAAGAGTTTCTCTTACTCATTCTTGTGGTTTTCTCTATCTAAATAAATTTCTCTAACAAAATAAATTATTCTTACTCAATTTTTGTTCCGTTTAATCACTAGCATTGTAACGGCATTGTAATCTGTAAATTGTCCTCGCACATGTCTGTTTCTGCCACACTGAGTATTAAGTAGATCTTTTCTAAGAAAATGAATTATTGTAAACCATTTTTCTAGAAAAATTAATCATGCTAAATTTTTGAATACAGTCTATTTGTGGCCTGGGTCTTCTTTCCTTTTTAAAATTTGGAACTGGAGCAAGATGGTTGGGTTTTAAGGTCTGCAAAGGACTGTAAACAACAACCGATGAACATTCACATGTAAGGGTGACCTCTGGGACACACATCTTTTATCAGGAGTGGATTCTTCAGGGATTCTGCCCTCTCTCAGGGATTGACAGGGTGAGAGAGAACAAGTATGCCCAGAGCAAATGGTCTGCAGACACACGGGTAGGGAAGTGCATGTCCTGGGACTTAATCACTCTTTTCTCACACCTGGTAGTAACCAAACCTTTTTCATTGAACATCCTATCCATAAAATGGGTGTTCAGTGTCCCACCACAAATATTTATATTTATAAAATATCTATTCCACTGTCATTCTGAATATTAATCAGTAAATTTTATTTTTCTATATTTTAGATAAAATAAATACAAATAGATATTCCATCCTTCTCATGCCGTGGCGGATCCTCTGGCATTCTTCCAGGGCCTGTGTGACGCAAACCATTGAAATCCCTGCTCAGAACAATCGAGGTAACCTGAGGTAAACTTGGTTTCTTGCAGAAACCTCTGTGTTGATGGGGAACAGATTTACTGCTAGGGGCACCTTAAGAGCATTTTGGGCGTTCCTTGTATAAGAATCTGGGTGGAAAATGCATTAAACAGAACATTCTGGCCTTTGACCTTCCGTGGAGCTTCTCTTGGGATCGCCGGTCCCAAGCTTTCACAGAGATGTGCAGTCATCTGAAACACCAGGCTTCCCCAAGTGCTGCCTTTACCATCATAATTTCTACCCTGTCAGAGGACAGTGGTATTGTTATTTAAGAAGTACTTTTCTTTAAGTTTTCTCATTTTCACTTAAATTCATGTAATTAAAAATGTTCTTTAAATCACTACCATAAATGGAATGCCAACATTACTTAATATAAATAGGAAGAAATTTTAAAAATTAAGTGCATAATTAGTAAATTAAAAGAAACACCACAGTGAGATATCACTTACACCTGTTAGAATGACTATCATCAAAAAAACGAGAGATAAGTGTTACTGAGGAAGGTATTGATAGAGAAAAGGGAGCCCCTGTGCACTGTTGGTGGGAATGTAACCTGGTGCAGCCATCTTTTCAAAAGGTTTGAAGTGCCTTTTTACCATTCATCAATGAGTTAAAAATCTTTTTCAAATATAAAATATGTAATTATGAAGCTACAACTAATAGGAATCTAAATAATGGCAACATTATTGAAGAATTTTATGAACTCAGCACTAATGACTGAATTCTGAGGATGTATCTCTTAAGAGAAGCCCATGGAAAAATCCCCAATGTGGGGCCTGGGACCCCCACCTGTACTTGCCATATAACAATAAAAATATAACATATAACCTTGACAGAGAAAAACACCATCATCTCAGAATGTACTTCCAATTCAAACTGACTGAACTTATCATCTTTCTCAGAGTTTTGTTAAGTAGTAAGGTGAAAGGGAAAAAAAGAATTGACTAACAAAAGAAAGTTGTTATAAGGGGTGAGTGAGTATTATTATTTACGTCACTTGAGTTTAAGTCACTTATTTTTGCTAGCATTTAAGATATGCAGGTGTATATACAAGATGCATAACAATTTAAGAAATTTTTCTTAAAAAAATTTTATTATACTTGTACTGGAAATGATACAAATATGATTGCATCTGCCTGATAGTGCCTGCCTGAGTATGGCATTGGAATCCCTTCAAATGTTTCCCCACACAATCAAGGTTAGAGTATGTTATTGCATATTCAAATATATGATTTCCTACTGGATTGCGGTATTCAATATTGTCATATTTACATGAACAATGCAACCTGTCCTTCCCTACAAAACCACTTCCTTTGTCACTGAGCCAACCCATCATTGGAAGTTTTTGGTTTTCATTCTGTGTTGTTAGGTGAAGTGGTAGTTGTGGTAATTTTTATATAGTTTTGGGGGAAGATGGATCTTACATCCCCACAAATAAGGTAATAATCTCTGTGTAAGAATTCAAGGTGATGTTTTATTTAATAATGGAGTCACACGAGTGAGATTACAGAGTTTTTCATATGTATTTGATGCTAAGTTTTCTTTCCAAAACAACCATAATTCTTAGCTTGTGATAGAACACCACATTTGTTTTAAAAAAATCATTTTCCTGTTGTGGGGAGTAGGTGGGACTTAGTTCCCATTAACAAACAAAACTTATTCCCATGGTGTGCATGGGAATATAACTAAAGGATAAAGTCTAAAGTCGGACACACAGACACACAGAAGTTTCTAAATATTTTCCCATTCACTGGAAATCCATCTTCTACCATTTTGATCCCGATATCTTCTGCCTTTCCCATCTACAAATGTCTCCTTTGTTTTAAAGAATCTTGGCAAACATAGGATTTAATGGAACAAAATGGAAGACATTTTGGAACACAGACATTGTAAGCCTCAAATCGGGCATCGAGAAGGAAGTTGTACATCAAAAACATGACCACCCGTTTGTAAAGAGCGTTAGCAGAAGTGTAGAGCTACAAAGACACAAGCAGATAACAGTTGATTGTTAACCACCCAAACTCGATTCAATGTGACAGTGACACTTCACAGCACATTGCATCCAATCTCATTTGAAGCTGACAAAGATTGTTTCTGCTTTACATCTATTGGTTTATTAATGGTCTACAGCCTCTTAAGCAGATGCATATTCATTAGGTAGCCAGCTGTTAGGAGGTTCCCAGATGTCGAATGTAACTCTGTCTTGGAACATTTTTTTTTTCCTTATCATGAAATGAAGTAATTGAGGCCTTATTAAAGAACCAGTTAATTACTAAAGCGGTACCTTATGGCACCCTTTTTATCATTTAAATCTCAGAACTCTTGGGACATCTAAAAATTTTGGTAAAGAGACAGTACTTAAGAGCCAATCTTTATTATGTATTTACATAGAGAGACACATAATGTTGGAGGAATTAAAAGTATGTGAAAAGTTCTTAACAACTGAAAAATTTTCAGCTACAATATACTTTCCTTGGCTTGTTATAGGAATTAGGTCTGAAGGATAACACTGATAAATCTAGTAAGTCAATTAAAAGTAAAAATACTTTAATATTTCTTTTATCTAATCTTATCACTTTCCTTTAAAAGATGGCTTGAAAAATGGTTCTTTGTGTAACTTATGCTTCAACTTCATCTTATATTTTTTCTCTATCAAAAAGATGATGGTTTAACTATGGCAGCGGTTCTCAACCTGTGAGTCGCGACCCCTTTGGCGGTCGAACGACCCTTTCATAGGGGTCGTCTAAGACCATCCTGCATATCAGATATTTACATTACAATTCATAACAGTAGCAACATTACAGTTATGAAGTAGCAATGAAAATAATTTTATGGTTGAGTCACAACATAAGGAACTGTATTTAAAGGGCAGAAGGTTGAGAACAACTGAATTATGGCAATCAAACTATGGTTTTCTAATTGCCAGGTATTTCTAAATGCCCTTTGAAATCCCATTCTAGATGTTAATTCAAACATTTCCTTGAGAATAACTTAAACCTAGAAATTTTATTTCTACTTTTGTTTGGTGGCTAGGTATCTCAAATCTATTTCTCATATGCAAGAATTACAGGATTAAATAAAAAGTTGCCAAAAGCACACAATCTTTAGAAAGCATTGCAGTGCATTTTTTAAAATGGGTTAAGCAAGCAATCCAAGGCCATCTACCTTTATGCGGCCCTTAACATGTCTGATCCCTGGAGGAGCCTTTGTGTTATACTATTCCAAATCTGCTGAAATTTTTTGCTTCTGAGATTTGGTTAGTGTCTTATTCTAAATTATATCGCCATTTCTACAAAACAAACAAAAGGTTTACTCTTCAGAAGAGATCCATTTTCATTTGCTCTGTGGCTCATCTCCTGTTGGTGACCGTTAGAAGATGCAAATAGAATTCATAAACATTCAGTGCTTACTTAAAGCATATTTAACAACCATTTACTAGCTGTCTACTATGTGTAGAGTGATACATGGCATCCGGAATGTGGTTAGAGATCAGGGATAAGTAAGAAAAAGCTGACAATTTATCTGAATGGCATGTACAATCTTTAAATAAAAGGTCTGAAATATTAACAGAGGGATAAAGATCGATGGTGGAATGAAACTGGATTCCTGTCCTAGGAGCCTTGGCTTCACTAACTACTTTGATCTTTTGGAGCCTGTTTCCTCATCTATAACAAAGGGATAGTAACTGTTCTATCTCCTTAGTTTAAGGCTATTGTGAAGATCTGGGAGGAAATGAGTGCGAATTCACTCTGTAAATGCATGTTATCACTCTTTGAAATACTCAATTTATATATGCCCCTTAGATAGAAAAATTTATATCTTTTAAATAACTATTAATGCATTTCAGTATTAATTATGACAGTTAAATAACTATTGTCATACCATTTTCCATCCAATTTTTTTAAAGTCTAAGTCAAAGGGAGTGCTGTGACAGCCATGGCAATAAAAGCAAATGGGGCCTTCGGAATGTACTCTCTCTGGTGGTCATAGTCCCCTCCGAGGAACTTTTGAGGAGAGTGAAGTAATTACTTATCTCAGTACCCTAGACACCAGTTGTTATCATCTTGTCTATGTCCTCAGTTCTACCCTTTTACATCGAGCTCCAACCACACGCACTACACTTCATAAGGTCTTTTCCATTTGGGTTCACATGGCTAGCTTTTCTTCATCCTTCTCCAGATCTCTACATAACAGCTCTCTTCTCAGAGAGGTCTTCTTGAGTCACCTGTTTAGATTAGGCCCCTCCTGTTCTTGTGTAACAGCACCTTGATTATCTCCTTCAGAACACTTACACATGCGCACATTTCCATGTGGTGGTCTTATGGGTTTCTGCTGCAGTTGCCGTGGTACATAACGAGGTAGTGCAGGCTGTAGGCACAAGTAACTATGAGTAAACACATGGAAGAAGTTTTGGATAGTGGTCCTCTGGTTTAGTGGCCCACTGCCATATGGCAGTCTCATTTCCGAGCTGGGAGGCTTTAGATTTTCTACATTTTTATCATGACTGTTTTAGTATTGTTGTCCTTGATTTAATTTTTTTGAAACATATTTTTTATTAATTTTAGATAGGAAGGGAGAAGGAGATATAGAAACATCAATGATGAGAGAGAATCACTCATCAGCTGTCTCCTACATGCCCCCCACTGGGATCGAGCTTGCAACCTGGGCATGTGCCCTTGGCTGGAATCAAACCTGAGACCCTTCAGTCTGCAGGCTGACACTCTTATCCACTGAGCCAAACCAACCAGGCTTGATTTAATTTTTGATGATTGACAAGTGAAAATATCATGAAAAAAAATCTAGAAATACCCAGTCCACAACCTAGTATTTTAGCTGGATTTTAGAAAATAGTTTAATAAAACTGGTATATAAATTACTAGACACAAAAGGTCAGATCTTCAGTGTCTCATTAATTAACAAAAGTTGATTCTGTGCCTTACATATGCACTAGTTTTTAAAACGAAGCTCTTCTAGGATGAGAGGGAATTCTGCCTAGGATTTCCTTCCTCTTTCCAAGTAAAAACTCTGTGAAACATTCTTACTTAAGGCTAACATCCGTGGTCAGTTACTGGAAATCAACAAAGTCTCTAGTTTGGGGACCCTGCACAACAATCTTTTCAAAGCCACTTTGGCTGTGTCATTTCTGACACACCTGTTCTATATCTACCAAAGGTCATTGTTCCATAGGCTCTGAGAATGAAGAGAGCAGAGGTATGGAAGGTGCCCAGCATAGCTGGCTTCTGCCTTTTCATGAAAGGATAGGAACCTTGCTGGATTCCTCCGGTCTGGGGATCAAATTTATCTAGGGTTTATAAGGAGCATTATCAATGTGGATGGACTCTTTCTATAGCCATATCCTCCGTGAAGTGTTTGCCAGAGAAAACAGTATACAGGGTTACCTGAGAGACCTTTAGGTTTGACTCATTTTACTCCCTCTTCTCAGAGGACAGAAAAGGAAGCTTACCAAGCACTCAACACCCAGTTTCTCAGTCTAAGATTTTCTAAAAAATCCAAGGTGGGTAAGACATTTACTTATTTACTAGTTTTAAATATGCACTATGTATCAGAATAATTTTAGAAACTGAGCAAAAGCTATGGTGTTACCAATTTTTAATATTCAGTATTCAGAGAGCAATTTCATGTGACAGGTCTTAGCTTGTGACTGAGGTGAAAGGGAAAACTAAGTTCTTTGTACATCAACTAGATCACTTTATAAGCAGAATAAATCAAACAAATGGATACATGGTTACTAGAAAATAATCTTACCTGTTAATTCTTGATAGTCACCATTTCCCAGGTGAGGCCTGAGGACCACTGGGGAGCCCGAAACCCATTCAGGGGACCTGCCAGGTTCCAACCATGTATCCCCAAGGCCGGACTTTGCTCATATACTAGAACTTGCACAAAACAACATAGCACAGTAGATTGAGTACAGAGGCTGATAAGAGAATCCAGGTATACTTTTTTTTTAATCCTTACCTGAAGATATTTTTCCAGAGAGAATGGAAGAGAGAGGGAAAGACAGAGAGAAACATCGATCTGAGAGAAACACATCAATTGGTTGCCTTTTGCACATGCCCTGACCAGGGCCTAGGCCAGAGAGGAGCATGCAACCGAGGTACATGCCCTTGACCAGAATTGAACCTAAGACCCTTTGGTCCGCAGGCCGACGCTCTATCCACTGAGCAAACCGGCTAGGGCCAGCAGTATTTTAAGTCAGGTAATAAAGACTCAAAAATGTAAAAGTAATGCCATGCTTTCCACAAATTTTTATTCTGGAAAATTTAATCTTTTATTAAATTGTAATTTGCTGGAAAAGAGATTATTACTGTAAAATCAATTAATATTTTTAAAGTTTCTCCATTATTTTGAATATCGACTGATATAACCCATATCGATAGATATGACCCATATAAACAAAAGCTCTTTGGGGTCCTTGATAATTTTTAAGGATGTAAAGATGGTTCTGAGCCCCCTTATCTCATTATAAAATGAAGAGTGTGCTTGGAGCCTTTAAAGAACACAGCTGCAAAATGTATGGTTAAGAAAAATCAAATGGGAAAAAGGTAGGGTTTCATAGTCCAGGACTCATTAAAAGTAAGAGTCACAAATGAAATCCGTTTGCCCATCAGGACTTTCAAATCCCTCCAGAATCCCTGGAAAGCTAAACATCTGAATTGGTTTCATGCCAATTCCCCCAAACCCCTCATAAGCAGCACAGGGTAAAGATGCTACTGATGCTGGCAGTATAAAAGAAGGAAGACACAGAATTAAAGTCATAATGATTTCAAAGTAAGCCAGAAATCCTTTCTTGGATAGATATTTTTGTCCAGTCTTTATATCTGATTGCTTATTGGGTATTAGAACAGCAAGATCTTAGTTAACAAAAGCCACTAGAAACATTGAGCTCTCTACTGCTTCTAAAAATTGAGGCCATTCTGAGGGTTATTTGGGTGGCAAATCTCACATTAGGAGCTCACTTTCATAGTTCTCTCCCTCACATCTGCACCAATGCAGTAAGTAGAAGTGAGTTCAATACATTCACAAAACAGCTCATTTACAATAATTCAGGCATATAGGAAAATCCTCAATTAGAAATCAACTTAGCAGAACAGTCTCTCAGGCTTTCTTCACTAAACACTGCTTTTAGGAATAAAACAGGAATATGAATTTGGGGTTTGCTGTGTAGATTAAATGACATGCACATGAAGTTTTTAGTTCAGTGACTGGCACACACAAAGTTTTTGATATGGAAGTGCGTTTAGATTTAAAAATGGGAGGCAGCCTTGGTCAGTTTGGCTTAGTGGATAGATCGTTGGCCTGGGGACTAAAGGGTCTCGGGTTTGATGTTGGTCAAGGGCACATGCCTGGGTTGCGGGCCCAATCCCCAGTAGGGGGTGTGCAGGAGGCAGCCAATCAATGATTCTCTCATCATTGTTTCAATCTCTCTCCCTTTCCCTTCCTCTCTGAAATCAATAAAAATATATTTAAAAAATATATAAATATAAATAAATCAATAAAAAATGAGAGGCAGAGAAACATTTAAGGCATATGTATGTCAGTGCTGGTCGATTTCACTCATCATTTAAATTAATTATACAACACTTCCAGATTCATAGAAAAAAAATGCATCAGTGCCCAAAGAAGTCAGGTAAATTGATCAGGTGTCACCAGACAGTGAGTGGTTGAAAGGGGATTAGACTGCCTGTTTCCAAGTCCCAGCTCTTTCCACACTGCAGTGCTGTCTCCCAGGAGAGCTGAAACACAAAGCCAGTTTATTTCAGAAGCCTATTTACCACAGGACAGCTTCATAAATATTTGAGAAAAAATTATTAACCCCTTCCCTCCAAATATAATTATAGGTCTCAACTTATTAGTGACTACCCTCAAACCAATAGTATTATGGGTATCCTTCAGGCAGTTTATATTAAATAATAAAGGAAACATTTAAAATACCTGAAGATTGCATCAGTGAAAAATGAATCTGGAGTGGCAGTGAGAACTCCTTATATGTAAATTGCTAGAACTGCAACTATTTCACCCTCCACCCTTCAAAATAATAGGCAGAATGAAAAATAGGTACAATAGAGAAGCTGCTGAAAAGGAAGAGGGGTATAGGATGGGCAAAAGGGAGACCAATAGATTATTAAAGAAAAGTATTTTCTTGCCAAATCCAAATGATTTGGGAGTATTAGAACTTTTCTTTGAAGTATCACTTAGTAACCCCTTCAGAGATGAATCATTAAATTGGATGGACCTTCAGTGAGGCAAGTCTTATGTTTTCTCTTTCATGGGTTCTAAAACAAAACATTCTGGTAAAATATCAAACTGTATGTTGAGGTGCAATAATAACTTGAGATGGGAGCTTACTTCTGTCCATAGACACAACATAGGAAGAAGGCATAGTACAGAAAATGCTTTACAAATAAATCTTAATTTTATTAGGAAAAAAATTTTAAACACAAAAGTTTAGAAACAAAATATTTCCTTCAAGAACCATATAAAGGTGATGCTATAACTCTCAATTTATAGAAAATTCATTTAAGATTATGAGTTTTAATTATCAGTGAAGATATTCTCCATACTGCCACCAGAGCCTGGCTTGAATGCTCTGAAGTAACACTTGAAAGCTCCTATTCTTTGAAACTAATCTAAACACACTAAATTGTTGAAAGATTAAAAACCACAGTCACCTAATTACACTCTCTCTCATCTCTTATTCAACAAATGAATCACTTTTCATTACCACTTAGCAGAAGTACATGAATTTCTGCTTAATTAGAAATGTTGTAGATGAAACATTAGCAAGAATGGAGGGGGTCAGGGTAGCTTTGCTGCTTCATTTTAAATTCCTAACAGTAGAGTTTGATAAGAAAAATAGAGAAGTCATTAAATAATTTTAAATTATTTATAAAAATTACTTTGCCCAAATTATACTTCCCCCAGTTTCAAATGTCTAACAGAATGAAAGAAAAAGCAGTTTGACATTGATTTTAATGAACATTTTAATGTTATTTATAACAGAACATTATGAATACAATGGAAACAAAGTTTTATCGATAAAAAAAATTTCAACACAAAGTGGGAGGTAATAATTTGATACCTATATTATAGTATTTATTTTTAAAAATATTCCCAAGTTTGAGGGTGAAACAATTTTGCATTCCAAACTCTGGAATCATGATTTCTCATGTGAGCTTAATGCAGAATTACAGCAGGAAAACAAAAACATTTTAATTAATTTCCTTTATTTGCCATTAAATCAATAAAATCTTTGACTGCTACAGGTCTCCTTTAATTTTATATATTTAACCTCTCTCTATTGGAACCACATTGCTAATGCCTTATTATACACACTTGAAACCAAAACAAAACAAATACTGTATAAAACCTAAAAGTTGACATTGCTGAGTTCTAACATTTATATTTAACTTAAGGTCTTAGTGGATTTTTATCTTTCCAATTTTTTGAAAAGAGACCAAAAAAATAAAAATAAATATTTTTCTCTTTTGACTGTTGCTGATAAATGGTGGCTACAGGGACAAACACGGAAGGAAGCCTTGCCAAGTTAACCACTGCAAATTGTAAATAATGACTGCTAAAACAAACAAAAATACTGGAGGTGGTTTTTTTCTTTTCTTTTCTTTTAAAGGAAACAATAGAGCAGTCCTGAAAAAAATACTTTTCCTAGTTCTGCACAGGATAATTATAGCAGAAGATATGGGAAAATTCCCATAGCTATCACCAATTACTTAAAGAAGTTTTGTTACAATAAAAATTTGGAGAGTATACTAGCAGTGTTGCTGGAACATTAGCAAAAGTATATACATTCCAGTTACCTTTGATTTAGCCATAATCACATATGTATGCCTTTTTTGGATAAAAATATATTTTTTTATAAAAAACTGATCATCCAACTTTAATGATTTAATATATGGGCTCAAGAGTGGTAGTAAAAGGAACAGATCCAATTATGATAAGGTGATTCAGGGACAGAAAAATCAAGTTCCTCAGGAAAAGAAAAGTATAAAATTAGAGATTCAAACATATTTATTCAGCCCTATTGCAGTCCTCCCGCAAATTATGATGTTAAAATGGGCTCTTCAATTTATCAAGGCTTTTTTTCAATGGTCTCACTACCCCATTGGTCAATTCTCACTGGGAAAATAGTTTGCCTCATCTGAACTGCCCTTGCCTGGCAATTTGAAATACTAGATATTTCACTATTATAAAACACCCTTTTTGGTTCTTTACATAGGTTTATTTTAATTAACTGATAAGAGGGGAATTGATTAGCATTTTCCATCCCAACATCACCTATCTGCACCACTAAAAATCCTTCATTCAATCTGCTCCTTTACAATCTCTTATTTGCTAAAGTTGGCGAAATTTGCAAAGGCATCTTGCTTGGGTTGCACAGTTCCAGAAGTCATGGCTAAGTTGGGCATGCCCATTCCCACTGTGCCCGTCAGTCCCATCCCAGCAGTTGACATCCCTATGTTCATGTTCATGCCCATCATGCTCGGGCTAATCATTGGAGTATTTCCAAGAGGGGCCATTCCCATGGTGCCAGTTATCACATTGGGCATGCTCATCGGCATGGGTCCCCCCATCAAAGGGCTAGTTTGGGGCCGGACAGGAAGCATGTTTGATGGAGAACTGAGGTTCACAGCTCCAAAACTTTGGGTCATCACATTCATAGGCTGCTGCATATCTACCAGAAGAAAAGAGACAAAAGAACTTTACCACACTGAATTCTTAGATTCATAGAGCAGAAAAATAATGCAATCTTCCTAACCATCATTATCTGTAAGCCACAATAAAATTCTTTTAGTGATTTTACAAGAGAAGTCAATTAACTTGCATTGTTTGCTCTTGAGAAATATTCAGTGGCTGTTAGCTTTGGTATCCCAAAGATGTGGAAACAGTAAGAATGGCCTGGGGGAAAACAGAAGGCACTTTAAAAATCATTTCCACAAAATCTATTGTGGAATCCAACCAAACAAGTTGTCAGGAGCTACTGTGTATCAAAAACCATAAAAAAGTTTAAATCCTGTGACTCACTGTATTTTTAGAATATTATATTAAGGAAAAAAAAATCACAAGCACAAATAATTATACAAACAAAATTATGGAGTTCTTTTAATAGCAAAAAGCTGGAAACAATAGAAATAACCAACAACAGTAACTGTACACTGATATGATAACTATAAAGATCTAAAATATAGTTTTCTTAATATTCAATACAGAAAAAAATGTTAATTATGTTGAATGAGAACTGCAAGAAACAAAATATAGACAGAATGATCTCAAGTATTAAAAATACAGGGGTGGTCAAAAGTAGGTTTACAGTTATGAGTATGCAAAACAGTTTATTCTTGTATCATTATAATCACAACCTTCATGTTTTTTCCATACAAACTGTAAACCTACTTTTGCCCAACTCTGCGATGGGCAAAAGTATGAATTGTGATTATCCATGGATTATGGACTGCAGATGATTTTTGTATCCTTGTTATATTTGCCTATACTAAAAAAATTTTCTACCACTATTTTTATTTTAGTGATAAGGCCCCCAACACTCACCACAATACAGTAAGTTTTATCATGTCAAGAGCAGAATACAAAGTAATTCAATGTGTCAGGAGGGATAACAAGTACTATTTGAAAATAATCTCAAGTGAACACACAGTCTGTTATTCATGGCTTGAAGCAATCCTGGCATCAAGGCAAAAGATTCCATGTACACAAAGAAATGGGAAGTCTTGAGGCAACTTACTCTGTTGTTGAATCATTGTATTGAGCGATGGCTGCTGGGGTTTGGAAGGCTGCATACCAGGGAGCAAGTTGTCTAGGCTGATGTTTACACTGGGGTCAGACCAAGTAGAGGGCAGGGTTTTGCTGACGGACTTCTGGACCATATCTGTATTCTGATTATAGAGAGGATTAGGCTTCTGCAGCACTGTGCTAACATTTTGCAAAGGCTGGAAAATAGAAAAATGCTCTAAAAATTAAGCATCCACTCTATAAAGATTAACAGATGGCAGTTTGATCACAGTAACTCCAAATATATACATAACTTTGTAATAAACTCTTGACACTAAAAAGAACCACAAATGTTCTATACTGTCTTCAATACCCTGAATCACTAACTTCCCCAAAAGTTAGAAGTCCAAATCATGTTTGGGGCAGAAACAAACAACATATTTACACTAATAATTATCTTCCCATTACCCAAAGTCTAAAAGCCACCATCCCAGGTTAGTATAGCTTTAAGGAAATATAATAGTACAAGTAGAATATTTATTCTTACAAAATGGAATTCAGGATATGATTTCTCATGTTATAAAAAGCAAAACAATCAAAACACCAAATTATATTTCATATATCCTGACTGATATTTCCCTGCTCCATGTCCATGTCCATTGACTAAAGTGAACAACACTAGTGGAGCTTGATATTTGTGGACCAATTCAGGAGAAAGAAGAAGTTTGGGAGAGAGAAGCAAAGTTCTCTGGTAGTTACTAAGGATAACTGTGAAAAGAACAGAAAAAGGGAAAGGAATAGCAATAGGAAGTATAATTTAAAAATGTACCATTGGAAAGAATCACAACACAGCTGCAACTAAAATTGCAAATAAGAAGATTGGCTTTATGCTTATATCATAAAAAAGAAACTCAAAAATAAACTGGCTTGGGCTTGTTCAGTGGTGCATAGTTCAATTTAATGGTATTAGTGTGGCTTTCATGTCCATTTTCTTAATGTTAGATCTAATTTCTGTTATAAAGAGCAGTCACCTTTTGCTTCTTTCTTCTCTTCCTTCATCCTAACACCCAAAAGAGGAGAATCCACACATTAAAATGAGTAATTAGCCCTGGCCAGTGTTACTCAGTGGTTAAGAGCATTGGCCCTCGGACCTAAAGGTCACAGGTTAGATTCCTGGGTTGCAGGTTCAATCCCCAGCAGGTGCGTGCAGAAGGCAACCTATCTATGTGTCCTTCTCACTTTGATGTTTCTCTCTCTACCTCTCCCCCTCCCTTCCACTTTCTTTAAAAACCAACAGAAAAAATATCCTTGGGTGAGCATTAACAACAACAACAACAACAACAAAGAGTAATTAACATCATACACAAATATTCTGAATAGGTTCAATCAAAAATAGTAAGTTCTTGGTACAACTTAAGACTATATATATATATATATATATATATATTCCAACTTTACACTTGTCCAAATTCTAAGTTAGTATTAGGTAAGTGAATTATAAAGCTCCCAATTTTAATTTTCCTTAATGAAAATGAGAGTTAAAAGAAGAGCCTATATAAACATTACATAATGTAGAGCGGGCCCAGAACATGGAACAACATTGATCCTTTTAGGGAATGATTTTCTTTATTAGCAATGGTTGTTTGCAACCAATAAGTGACACTTGAAGAACACGACCAGAGATTTTACTGAGCGAATGTTGGCCATGGGTGAAGCCAATACAGGTATACCTCTTTTTATTGCACTTTGCAGAGATCTTCTGTCAACAAAAAGATTACGACTTGTTGAATAAAGGCTCAGGCAATGGTTAGCATTTTTTAGCAATTAAGAATTTTTAAATTAAGGTGTATATATTTATGTGTATATATATATATATGTATATATATATATATATATATATATATATATATATATTTAGATATTAAGGTATTACACACTTAATAGACTACAATATAGCACAAACAGATTTTAAGTGCACTGAAAAGACAAAATTCATGTGACTTGCTTTATTGTGGTGGTATGGAACCAAGCCTGCAATATCTATGAGGTATGCTAGTCATTAATTCCTTCTCCTTAAAAACATTTTTTCAAAACTATTAAATACAATTTTTAAAATTAATTCAATAAATTTTCAGCAAGTGCCATCACTGTGCTAGGCACCATGCTTGGCTTTGCATGGACTACAGATGATCGAGAAGGCTTGCCCTCTAGAACTCAAAATGACTATACCAGGGAAAGGTGTGTGTAAGATAAATGCAATGTGCAAAAGCTATCTATACATTACTTGCTCATTTTTGTTTTATGCTAATCTACTATTAAATTAGTTAGAGCATCTCAAAGATTATGAATCACAATTTCCAAGGGAGGCAGACAACTCACCTGTGATCTTGACATGGGCAAACCCAGCCCTACAGTATTAGTGCTCATCATAGAGAAATTCATACTCTGAGAAGATGTCATGGTTGCCTGGGATGAGCCCATAAGATCAAATAGATCTGAAGAATTTGAGGCAGCTGGAGATGGACCTAAAGCTGGTTGTGAGCCACTGACAAGTTCTACAGCTGGCTGTGAGGCACTGCCAAAGAGCTCACCACTGGAAGCAACAGGGCCTGATGGGGCTTGGTTGAAGGCACTCCAATCACCAAACTCTCCATTCCCACTTGTAGTTACTGAGAAAGAGAGAACGGTAAGGGTAAGAAACTTTCTGAAGTGCACAGTACAAATATAACAATCTACAAACTGAAACAAATTAGAGATGATCTGTGTCCATCCAAATTAACATCTTCAGGTACCACCTCCATCTGGACATTATTCTTTCTCATGAATGTTCCATGAGTGTTAACAAGGTAACAAAGAAAAAGAGAAAACTCCTATGAAGTAAAATCTATCTCTTAGCAGGTCAGCAATGACACATCTATATATATAAAAGCCTAAGTGACTGTTTGACCATTCGACTGTTAGCTATGATGTGCACTGACCACTAGGGGGCAGACGTTCAATGCACAGGTATGGAAACATAGAACAGACTGGCAAATCTCAGAGGGAAGTGATTAACCAAAGATCTTATATGCATAGTAGAGGCCCGGTGCACGAATTTGTGCACGAGTGGGGTCCCTCAGCTTGGCTTGCGGGGATTGAGCTGAAACCGGGAGTCCGACATCCCCCGAGGGGTCCTGGATTGCGAGAGGGTGCAGGCAAGGCCAAGGGACCCCACCGGTGCACGGGGCCTCTAGTAGAAAGTATAGTCACAACTTCCCTTCCACCTGAGTTTGCAATATTAAATATGGTTTCAGCTAAACAAAAATGAACTAGCCTGAGGCCCCAAAAAGCAAAAAAACCCCTGCAAACTGGCTAAACTTTTTGCTGGGAGATCCAGAATCTTTATGCAAAGAGACACTCATTTCATTAATTTATTATTTTAAAAAGTTCAAAGAAAAATCAAACTACAATTTATACCATCTCATGTAAATAAAACCCAAATTCATGAGATTAAATTTATGAGACAAAAGCAAAATAGCATGGAGAGAAAAAAATAAAATTAAGAGTAGGGTTAGTAAATTTCTGTAAGAAGTTCTCACCCATTTAGCTATGCTCCATTGATAACACAAGGGCTGTAGGTAGCCATAATATATGTATCACCTCAGTACACTGCTTCAAATAGAACTGTAAAATCTATTTATTTAAATAAAATGTGGCTTATTGTCTTCAGAGGGAAACTCATGCTAATATTTTAAAAAAGAAAGGTAACTGTTACTACACTTCAAAGTATAACTACAAGTTTAAGATTTAATGCATTCAATAATATAAAACTTTGTAAGTTAAAAGACTGGTGTTTAAAAATATGGATTTTGTATCTTACTAGCTGTGAAACCCTGAGCAAGCTACTTAAACCTCTCTGTGCCTCACTTAAACAAACAAACACAACCCTAAGTTGTGAAGATTAAGAGGTTTGTTATATTTACTTTGGATTAATTGTGAAAAGACAAGGAAGAGCTAAGATATCATACTCTTTCCTTCAGGTATGCCATATAAAAGTGTAAGTCAAGACTTATAAATTCTTCATACATAATATTAACTATTTTGAACACAATGAATATAAAAACAAGCAATACTTTAAAAAGTTTTCAACCAGGTTACACAAACATCTAAGTAAATAAATCTTTCTTTAAGAAAGGGACAAATAGATAAATATGAATTAAATGGAAGTTGAAAAAGCAAAGTGAAGAAAGCTAAAAACAAAACAGAACCCAGAATCAACCAATGAATGCATCAATAAATGGAACAACAAATTTAAAAAAGTGACATATAAACTGTCATCTGAAAGCAAATAGTTTGTATTTCTAAGTTAATTAACATCATCTCTTTGTACTCCATGTTCACTTACAACTTGGAAATACACTGTTTAGGTGAAAAGGTAACCCAATCACTGCAATACTGTGTCTTATTATGCTATATATCAAGAGAACAACATTCAGTCTTTAATATTATATTATTTACTGGAGGCCCAGTACATGAAATTTGTGCACGAATAGGCTCCCTAGCCTACCCCCCATCCTCTGCACCCCTGCCCGGCTCCTCCTGCTGGCCCTTGGTCCCCTGTCTGCCAGCAGCGCTGCTCGCGCCGGCCCTGCTTGTACCCGCTGATGGCATGGAGCAATTAGAGCCAGCTCTGGCAGTGGGTGCAAGTAGGGGCTACTGCCCCGATCGCCCCTTAGGAGCAGTGGGAGGTGGAGAAGCCCTCAGGGGCAATTGGGGCCAGCAGCCGCCACTCACACCCACTGATGGAACTGAGCAATAAGGGCCAGCGCCAGCAGTGGGTGTGAGTGGGGCCGTGGTGCACGGGAGCAAAGAATCTTCAGTAACCATGAGGTTCGCCTCATGACAGCCACCGGCACCCTGCCTTGGTCTGGCGCCCCCCCTCACCTGCTCCACCATCCCGCAGCAGTCCATGCCCACCATGTTCCACACGCGCCCCCTGGTGGTCAGTGCACGTCATAGCTAATGGTTGAGCTGCTTTAGCATATCATTAGCATATTGTGCTTTAATTGGTTGTTCTGCCATTTGGTCTATTTGCATATTACCCTTTTATTATATAGGAGGAGGAGGATTATCATATTAAAAGGTAAGCACCCCAAAAGAAAGTAATTCACTTAGAAACCCTAAGCTCTACCAACAATTCAATACAAGAACTGGGCTAATATTCATTATATCAGGGTTTTACTAAAACATGTCTCTGATCTTCTTTACAAAAGAGACTGAATTAAGGGTTTACTATTAATTCTATATATTAAACAATTAAAACTAACTGAAGTAAGACTTGGATAAAGTATACTTTATGCTGATTTTCTATTTGCTTGATATATAAAACAGAAATAGAATAGAAACTGGGGCAAAATGTGTTGCCCCATCTGAAAACTTTATCTGAGATGATTAATCATGGGTGGAAGATATTTCTAGTGGGGCATATATTGTTCAGAAATGATTAATCATTGTTGCAACCATTTCAGCCCCTTGCGTAATGGTGATCAAGTTATATTAATCACATTCACATAGATGAAGAGATGTATCACTTAGTAACAGTAATATATTTGAATTATTTGCATAGTAGGCAACTTTATATATATAAGAACTTGAGAATTACACAGGCAGTCTGTAAAATTAGGGCAATGTTTATCTTCCACTTTGATTTGTCTAAAGCAAGATATGAACCCTTAGAAGGCATACCCACACTTCTAAAAGAAGCAGTTAAGTTACTCCATAATTCTGCTTTCTGGGAAATACCTGAAATTTACACAAGTAGGCTGTCAAAATAACCCCAAACCACATTAAAACTATGGCTCTTTCTTCCTAAATCCTTACAAACCTAAACCAGACATTACTAAATACAAATTTTAACCCACTTATTATAACAAAAGATAACTCTACTAGAAATGAGTAGTAAGACTAATTCAGTTAAATTACATCTTTCCTCCCTGCCTCCCCTAAGGGTTAAGATTTTTATAGCTAAAATATTTATGTCAATTATATTTCAATTTTTAAAAAGGCAAAACAAAAACAAAAAAGCCAACTCCCTAGAACATAGGCTTAAACATCAAGGATTAGGGTCTTTTTTCCCTTTTTAATTAATATTTTTATCTTTCTACCTCTGCCATATACTATGCTAACCATTTAACTTTGGGAAAGCCTTTGAGCCTCCAACTTTCTAAAATTGCAACTCATGCTTATATATCATTATATTTGTTTGAAGTATACAACATAATGATTCAATATTTGTATATACTGTGAAATGATCACCACAGTAAGTCTAGGGCATTTTTTTACTTTTGGCCTAACATGGAATAAGGAAATTTTTCCTGATATCCAATTGCTTACTATTTAAGGATTTTTCAAAATGAAGTTCAATTATCTTTCACAGAAATGCTCTTTGCTCTTAAGATATCCAGATTATAAAGAAATGAATTTTAGTAAGATAGTCTGCCCAAATCTAAGGTCCCTGAATTTCATTCATGAAAATCATAAGCTAAACATAAAGCACAATACCCTTGCTGCTAAAATGAGATTTATCCTTATTCACACTTCCTACCCCCCCCCAATAAAAAAATCATAAATTTTATTTATGAATAAAAACAATTTTATTTCAGTGTACCTGAACGGTTTGTGAGCAAATTAATTCCTTTGGCACAATTAAGACATTGGCCCAATAATATACTATTGAATAAATTCACTAGGAATTAGAAATATAACAGGGAAAGAAATGCCAAAAAGAAGCTGACGTGGGAGGGAGAGGGTTTTGTTTTCATAACCTTTTCACGGACCCTAGATTTCTGGCCAATCAAATTGGATCATACCTTGGGAAGGGAAATTGCCTGATGCAGCAGCTGAGCCAAAGTCAGCAAATCCACCAAATAAATCAGATGATGCTCCTAGAAATTTAGTATGAGGAAAGAGTTAAACTGTTAGAACCACAGAACAATTGATAGTAATTTCAGGAAGCCATTTTAGCACCACACTTAAAATATACCCACTATTAGAGGGCCTGGACCAGCCGTGGGCAAACTACGGCCCGTTTGAAATGAATAAAACTAAAAAAAAAAAAAAAAAAAAAAAAAAAAGACCGTACCCTTTTATGTAATGATGTTTACTTTGAATTTATATTAGTTCACACAAACACTCCATCCATGCTTTTGTTCCGGCCCTCCAGTCCAGTTTAAGAACCCATTGTGGCCCTCGAGTCAAAAAGTTTGCCCACCCCTGGCCCAGACCCATCATAAAAACTAGTTTGTTGATCTAGGTTTTCATGTCACCATGTTCTCTTTAAGCTACCACAGACTCTTACTTTCCTCAGTTCTGTGTCTAGTAGGATAATTGACCCTTCTCGCTTATATTTCATGAACATAATGTGGGCATGCAGTTTATCCAGCCAACTGTGGTATTTATAAGGATCTTCTATAGATGCTAAAACCTGGGTAAAATGTTGCTGGGAAATACGATAGTCACATAATCTCAAAATACCACCCCACTGATTATTTAGTAAATACCAAGGGGTGAAGAAGCTACTTTTACAATGGAGAAGTTGGATGGGTAACAACTGATGTGATCAAACTTAATAATGAGACAAAATAGTATTCATGGACTCATTACTGTAAGGAACTGAAAAGGCGATCATCACGCATGTAGAAAATTCCTGCTAAAAATATTAAATCTGAATCTAATGAGGAATGAATCAAATACAAATACAAATTGAGGACATTCTGTAAAACTACTCTTAAGACTTCAAAAAATGTCAACATCATAAAAGACAAAAAGGACTGGGACTGCGCTAAATTAAAAGAGCCTAAAGAAACATGACAAGTAAATGAAATGCATGATCCTTGATTGGACTCTGCATTTTTAAAAAAGGGCTATCCTGAAATGACATAATTGAGACACCAGAGAAATTTGAATATGGTCTGTATATTATTAGATACTAATAGTGTTTTAATGTTAAATTTCCCAAGTATGATAATTATATTGTGATTAAAAAGGAGAATTCCCTTGTTGTAAGAAGATACATGCTGAAATATTTTAGGGGCAAAAAGTCATGATGTTTGCAATTTTCCCTTGCATGGAACACAATAAAACAACAAGAGAACTAAGGAGAGAAAGAAAATATGGCAAATTTTATGTAGGTTTGAAATTTAAAAAAATAAAAGTTAGGGGAAAAAACTTTGTTCAGTTCATGAGCAAGCAAATATTTGCATTTTTATTACATGAAAAAGTAACCGCTTTTTGCTACTTCTAAACTGGTGTTTTTAAAGGGGTGAGATCCAAATCAATCTCTGTGCATAACATCACATTCTCATACAATGAGACACTACTTGTAAACACTACTTGGGTAAGAATATTTACTTTTATCTACAATTTGAACAGTAACATTAAATTAAATTTTAATATCCCATTTCTCTCCAATTATCACTTAAATAGCAACAGCCAAAGGATCTAAAACCTTAAATAGTTGTCCTTATTTTTGTTTGTCCTTAAAGATTTCACCTTTTAAGAGTCACAAACTTAGAAGTTTAGAGCGGCAGTTCAATTATGGTGCTTTTAGTGTTATGCGAACATTATACAGGTTACATCACAGCTGCTTAGCCTGCAGTGCTTAGAAACTAGCCAGGTGGGACTGGAACATCTGGGCTGCACTCAAACACCACCAGGGACAGCTTCCAACATCTGGTGCCATTTCTGAATTGTCTTATCGCTGCAAGACATTCTGCCCCATCTGCTACACTCAACTGGGTTAATTAAACTAGAACCATCTCCCCTTCTTAATAAATGGCCAGCAGTAATAAAAGGAACAAATCAATTTTGGATACACGTGTGTTTATTATTTCTTTTTAATGCACATTTATTGAAGTCAACTATCAGCAGGCATAACTAATTCTTCATTCTTTCACCTTATTACAGATGCACATATTCACACATATCCTCACTCAGCATAAACTAACTCCCATCCCACCAAGGCCAAGGTTCTCTACTTCTATCAACACTACAGCTCATACATCTACTTTTGCTTTGTCCAAAGGATATCACAGTGACTTGTTTTTCTCTTTATAGGTACATATGTCATTATAAAATGTGACAAGGGGCACAAAAGCTCAATGACCTATTATTTTTAAACTACTTAAACAGGCACATATATTAATAAAAAAAATAGCAGGGAAATGAATGTTGCAAACAGTTGCTGCTTAATATTCATAAGTTGTCTTCTGTAATGTTCCTTCATGTTCAAAATATTGATCAAAGTATACTTACTGTTAGGTAACAAAAGGATAGTTAATCATTTACTATAACATTAAGGGATTTGAAAATTGGGGATTATTTTAATTTGCTTCATCCAAGCAGTGAATAAGCATCAATATGTAATTTATTATGCCAAACAAGTGAGGAATCTTTAAATCCTATTCAGTCTGGGCTACAAAGAAAATTCATGTTGCAGATAAAAGCAGAGTACTGTAAATTACAACTTCAAATTGGGTAAGATATTTATTTTTGTCATATCCTGAATGTAATATTTTAGATAATTACCTACCTTGGTTATTCTACTGTTCTACCTTCTAACACCTAAATTAAAACTATACTATATTTATAGCATACCTCTAGCAAATATTACTCTTCTCCATCCATACTATAAAGGAATTTGTTTTCAACACGACTAATTTAAGAACACTGGGAGTGACGAATGGAAACATTCTGGGTAGCTAAACTGATTACAGAGTTGTACCAATACGCCAAGGTTGTGGGTTCAATCCCTGGTCAGGGCACATATAAAAACCAACCGATGAATGCATACATATGTGGAACAAGAAATTGATGTTTTTTCCTCTCTCCCTCCCTTCCTTTCTCTCTCTAAAATCAGTAAATAAAAAAATTTAAAAAAAGAATGGAAACATACACACTTAACTATTTTACAGACAGAAACCACCCTTCCTCGAAAAGAA
This sequence comes from Myotis myotis, assembly GCF_014108235.1. Taxonomy (NCBI): domain Eukaryota; kingdom Metazoa; phylum Chordata; class Mammalia; order Chiroptera; family Vespertilionidae; genus Myotis; species Myotis myotis. The sequence continues at coordinate 15,788,435 of NW_023416368.1, read as the reverse complement.
TTTATCTTTTATCTTCTGAAGTGCCAGAAATTATGATTCTACTTGTGTTTTTACACAATTTGATCTTCAACTCCGAAAATTACCTTAAAATTTAAAAATCTCTTTATTTTATTTAGGAAAAGTCTTCTCCTAGAAGGGACTATCCATACCTATATGCATGATGTTATTCATACCAATGCCTTAAATTCAACAGAAATTTTCTATACTTAAGCATTTCCCCAGATAACTTCTATCTAAGGGAATTTAAATCAAAGAGTCTATCAAAAAATGCTGCATGTGGAAGACTGCTAAATTTCACACCAAGAGCTATCCTTCAAGATTCCCACATGAGAGCTGTCATTATAAATGAACCATTTCCATCTGCCTTTTCAGAGTAGCAAGGAGGTTATTTACAGTCACCAGCTGGGAACATGTATTTTCTAAAGCAATACTGTGAGAACAGGAAAAATATAGCTGAACTACAAATGAAATTTCCTTCAACAAAAAAATTTAATGTAGATTGCATTAGGAAAACAAACTTCTGCATAAAGGATTCTAACACAAAATTTTTTAAAATGACAAAAAATGTAAATACAACAAATTTAAGAAATTCTTTAAAAAACCACTTAAGAATAAACACCCCAATTAAAAAAATGGACAAAAGATTTGCCACACAATAAATGCTAAGATATATTGACTGAATATATAGAAAATGTATTTTAAAAAGAGTATTCACTAAAATTAATAGTTAACTCTATGGTCAATCACTTGTTTTCCATCAAATTTCTAGCATTACTTTTATAGTGAAAAGAGAATATATTAAAATTTTTTACTTTTGTAAATTTGGCTTAAACTAGAGACAACTTCCAGGAAACTCTAATATATAAATTGATGTATTAAGGATGTAACAACGCGGTTCATATTTATGTAAATATCCTCAACAAACTTTAGAGATTATTAGATACAGGTAATAGGTTCAAATGTAAATGTAATGAACATTTGGATTTGATATACTTTAATCTTTAAAAAAAGTTAACTTAAAAAAAAAGAAATCAAAACATATGCAAATCATGTAATGTCTATCAGCTATGGTGTATTTTGTCTTCAACACCATTTATTGTACTAGAAATAACTTATTTAATAGTATGTTAACGATGACCTAAATTCCTTAATTACAAAGGGACAAAGAAGACAACATGAACTTTTAAAGTGAGATATACTTAAAAAATGAAATGGAATGGTTTTGGGTGTTCTATTTCTAATTGGCTTATTTTCTAAAAACTTTAAAATATTATTCATTTTAAAATGTTTACTTAGAAATGTCCTGTATATAAAAGCCACCAAAATATTATTTGAATACAGATTTTAAAAGAATATCACCACAGTGGGACATTTATCAAAATAGTCTCAAGTAAATCTTTAAAAAAATTTTTTTAAAAAAACATTTTTATTGATTTCAGAAAGGAAGGGAGAGGGAGATAGAAACATTAATGATGAAAGAAAAATCACTGATCGGATGCCTCCTGCATGCCCCCTACTGGGGATTGAGCCTGAAACCCAGGCATGTGCCCTGACCAGGAATTGAACCATGACTTCCTGGTTCATAGGTCGACACCTAACCACTGAGCAACACTGGCTGGGCTCAAGTAAATCTTGATGAATGGGTTTCACATGTATATTTCTAAACCTGGTAAATATCCTACAATGATTTTACCACATGGATATTTTTGAAGTTGTTAACAATAAGGATATAACATATAAAAAGAGAAAATCTAAACATTTTCTCAGAGATTTATCTGGTGAGCAGTACAGATGCCATATCTGCTTAGGTTTATAGTTTGTGTCCATTTTATGTGCATGATAGTAACATTATAAGCATAGGCACATCTGGTAAATGACACCCAATGGCATACCAAATAGCAATACTAACTAACATGGTAGATTCTTAGACTTCCTCATGTGTATGTAGGTGCTAAAGACTTAATGTCCAATTTTTTCACTGCTGAATTCAATTTCAAATATATTACTAAAATAGATATTTTGGGTAACAGAATTTATATATTGATTGGGAAAGTCTGCACAAACTGGTTAAACATACTGTTTCAAATAGGAGATGACTTCCCACACGCAATTGTGTGTGTGTTTTTAAGAGAATATTAAGCTAAACCTTCCAGATTTCATTTGTGTCAATTACTATATTAATATTAATTGCTATTTCCATTTAATTAATCAATCTACTGTTTGCACTGGAGAAGAAAAACCACACAAAGTGTTCCTGTCAAGCAAATAAGCATGTAGGTATTTAATAATTCTCTCTGTTCAAAGCAATCACGGAGGGAAAAAGTTACATCCACTCATCTGACCTTCTTAGTTATTTCTTCTCTGATTGCTCCATTAAAACTTTCCACAAATGCATGAAAGGGGCTCTTTAATATTTCATGCCATGAAGTCCAAAATAGTTGATATTCTATGACACTATGTCTTTATTATAGGACTTCATGCCAGCTGCCAGTTAATATACTTCAGTTAAAATCTTAAACATACAAAAAGCACATAAACTGTTAAGAAAACTAATGCAGTTGTTTGTAACCTTACGCATGACAGTTCAATAGAGTTTAAAGGATAATTTTAGAAACATTTTATAGTTACAGAAAAAAAGGAATGGGAATTAAAGAATTTCAGAAACTAGGTGGAACCAGACACACTATGAGTTCATTCCCAGTCCAAGACTGTTATGATAGTGGGCAAGGAGAAGAAAATCACAGGAGACTTCATATGAGTTATATGTACTGCACTATTAATGAAGTGACTTCCATCTGACTTCCACTTAGACACTAATGTCAATTTTAGTCCAGTTTTAGAAAATCATTACACACAACTAGGAACAATAAACTTATTTTTGCACATTACTTATATACCAATCTTGCCATCTACAATTTAATGTGAAATGAAATTTAAACAGGTTGGGGAAAATTGTTTTTAAAGAGAAATTTTATTAAGCTGTTTGACCTGTTGCACAGGAGTTTAAGTTTATTAGAACTCTATAATCACTGAATGCAATGTAAAATCTCAATTTTCTTTAAGCATGTTTGTAACTAAGTAACTACTTGTGACTCTTGATTAACAATTACTGCATTTCCACCACTTGACCTTCCCAAGAAGGCAAGAACTCTGTTTTACTAAGCATTATATTCCTCCAGCACCCAGACCTGTGTCTGGTTCAACAAATACTTGTTGAATAAATGAATGAACTCTAGGCATGGCTGATACTGAAAGCCAGAAGATTCAGCACAAGGTAGTAACACAAGCAGAGCAGTACATTTTGCTTATGAAGAAAGCAAAGGACCCCAAATAGTCAGTGGTAAAGACATTAAGGAAATACTAAATCATCGATAAAATATTTAAGCACCCTTCTTCCTTATTTCAGGCAACTAGACAATTCCCCCCAAGTAATGCTCAAGTCTCACTAATTTCATATTAAAAATAAATCCACAACAAAAAAATTTATTTTTCATTCCACCTTTTATTTGACATTTTAAAAAACTTCTCTTAAACCAAGGTTTCTAAAAAATAAAAAGCCAATGTGGAAGCTTACCTGTTGATTGGCTGGGGCCATCAAACAGATCAACAAGGTCACCGGATGACTTGCTACTAGGCATTGAAGTCTGAAAATACACAGACAATTAATAAGCTTAGAAAACTAATTTTTATTATATTTTCTGAATCTGCTGTACTCTAATTTCCAACTTAGACACAAATACCTGTAATTATCTTACTAGGGGTAGATTTAGTTTTCTTGAAAAAACAGATGTGACTCAGAAATCCTTATGGAGAGATCGTTTCTGTAACATCCACATTCCTCTTTTCCCTAACTCATTGTTTCTTATTACATTTCACTCTGGAACATATACTTTCTACTCAATCTTAATGCTATGTATCGGAATCATGAGAAGCATTAAGAAGTACATATGCCCAGCCTCATCTCAATATATTGAGTCATACTGCCCGGGTTGGAATCTTGGCCTGTACAGTCTTACAAAGCCCCCTTGATAATTCCAATGCTTCAGAATGTCTGAGATCCACTGGATTACAGGCCAACATTCTATCAAGCTCTAAAATTCTATGATTCTGTGAACTTTAGCAACACTTACTGTTTACATACTATGTAAGTCAGTACAATTCTATTTTATTTGATATACCTTGACATTAATTATTTCATATTTAGTTCCCAAACTAAATATTGGGGCTGGAGTGGTAATATGATTTTTCTCTTCCCCATAGTGCCAAGCACTATGAAGCATATGCTATACATTCAATACATACACACTACATGAGAACAGAATTGCTAGGCAATAGGGAAACACTGTGAGTTCCTAGGCTTGTTAATTTGAGCTTTGAAGATTAAAATATTGTATCATGGTTCAAAAAGGCCTTGAGATTGAAAGAGATCTGCAATAGTTGAGAAACTTTTCAAGAACTGACCTTCTGAACTTTTTTTGTAGTAAAAACAAAATAAAAAATATAAAATATTTATGGCAGAGTGACATATTCAGACTGTACTACAATTGATACTTAAAATCCTACAAAATATAAAAATCTTGATTTATTGTTTAGAAACTATGCAGTTGGGATAATTTTCTTCATGCAACCTTAAATGAATTCTCCACATAATAACCATCATGTATTTGGGTTTTAACTATTTACTAGATCCTGTACTGCCACCATCAGTAAAATAACTATATCCACAACAGGGGGAATCTAAGACCAGAAAGAAGTAACAGCCATATCCGCTCTTTAACTACAACTAAAGTTGAGTTGTAATTTTGAGGTTTTTATCAAAACTTGAAAAGAGCAAATGTGAGTGAAATTATATACTAGTAACTAGAAGGTATTCGGCAAAAGTTGACATAGTACTTGTTGTTCTTTTTGTTTTTTTAATACTCACCCGAGGATATTTTTTCCATTTACTTTTAGGGAGAGTGGAAGAGAGAGGGAAAGAAACATTGATGTGAGAGAAACACATTGACTGGTTGCCTACTGCATGAGCCCTGACCAGGACCCAGGCCTGGAGAGGAGCCTGCAACCAAGGTACATGCCCCTGACCAGAATAGAACCTGGGACTCTTTGGTCTGAAGGCCGAAGCTCTATCCACTAAGCCAAACCGGCTAGGGCATACATACTACTTGTTCTTGACAATAAGTAGGACAAGCTTTATTTTTAGTCATCTACTATTTGCAGGATGCATTAGAAAAATGTTTCCCCTAGTTTTTAGCTACTTCTGATGCAAAGATACAAGATGAGCAAACACTGGTAGGGGGAGTGACGAAACAATTTAGCTTTTTTGAGATAAATCTCCCTCTTTGGCACATTTCTGTCTAAAAGACTAGCTGTGAGTGCTTACAGCTCTTTTTTTAATTTGTCCAGCAGGTCTTCCGGTTTTTACCGGAAGCCCCCCCCCAAAATAAAAATAAATAAAATAAAGGACTAGCTGTGACCAGGTATCTAGTAGGTGAACATCCATTTCTGTAGTGAATAAAAAATAAATGAGGAAGGTACAAGAGTAAGAGCTACTATGGATCAGTAGTGTCCACCAAATAAATAAGCTTCCCACTTAAAGGCGCCATCTCTGTATTAAATGAGACCATTTCCCCTATACATCTACTTGGTCGTCTTTTGCCCTTTCTTACAACTTCCAAATATTCCCATGTTTTCTTTAGTGAATCTCGTTGTACTTGGTAACCAGAGGTGTAACTAGACGGAAACAGATGTACTATATTCTGATTCACAACCTTTCCCAAGTGAACCAAGAGTGTCATTTCTACTTTCATAGAAAGTGCAGACATTCATTCAGGAATTAGACAGATTTCTTTCCCCTAAGAGATTTCTTATTATTAATGAATGACTCTGAGTAATACATGCCAAATGATCTATAATTAATATGATTGTCTGGAAATGCCTAAGCCTACTAATGCAGTAATTCTAAAAGTAATTTATAAAAATAAAACTGTGTATAATGTGTAAATTTGTGCCATTCCCACCTTCACTGAAGACTGAGGCGTATGAGTTGAAGCATTCTGATCTGGACTTGCTTTGTCCCCTGTGTAATGTGCTGCCGCTCCAAGATCAATGGTTTTGGAAGGATTTGCTGTGCGCTTGTGCCTGGTTGTGGTGGTCTCTGTGGCTTGTGTGATATGGATATGCTTTGTCGTCACAGTCTCCTCTTCATCTTTGAATTCACCTTTGGGAGATCTGCCTCTTCTTGCTTTCTTTTCCTCATCACTATCGCTAAAAGATATTAAAAATAAAGCAAAATAATAAGACTAGGGATTATTTTAAAATGGAGTCCTCGGTGACTTGAGCTAGAGAATTTCAAATACAGTAACTCTAAAATTCCATACTTTGACTATTTGACAGGGATCAACAGAATATTATCTAAGCTATATGAATAATGACATGTGTGTGTTGGGGAGGGAAAGTGGGAACCCAACCAATTCCCTAGACAAGTCTAAAACACTGCTATAAAAATGTATTTACATAAATGTATACAAACAAAAAATATCTGAAATAAATGAAGTGCTTATTTATTATAGATTTAAATCTTAATTAAAAATTAACAGATTATCGTATCAGAATCAAAAGAGGAGACCCTAGGAGTTCCAACATCTGCATTTGATGACCATTTTTTTGAAATAGATTGTGTGGGACTATAGTTCCATTTATATAACTTAATTCTGTCATTGACTCTCATATACTAATGCAATACCTAAGAAAATATTTCAATTTCTATGGATATGTTTTAAATATTATCATATTTAAATTAAAATGATTAAACACTATAAATGCAGAGAAATATAAGGTAATACACTTTACAACAACTGTGCTCTTTTTTACTATAATATCAGTAGATCAAATACATTGCTTCACAGAAAACAAATCTTTAAAACAAATATTTACAATGTTTTGAAATGTTTTTTTCAGGCACATTCAAAAAGATTTTTTTAACAGTGTAGAAGAAAAAATACAAAATGAGTAAAAAAACCTAAGTTTTTCATATGCCATGAATTAAAAAATGCCAGCACTAGTCCATTTTTCAGTAATAAAGCATTGGGGTTTTTGTGGTTTTCTTTGGTGCAAGTAGAACACAGAAATTATCTAAAGTATACTCCATTACCTATATTAATTTTAGAGTAGGTGGTTTATAAATCTTAATTTTAAAATACCCTGAAATAAAATACTGAAAATTCTCTTTAAAACTATGACTATTATTACTAAATGTAATTTAACTCAGAATAATCTAACACAATTTCTACTTAAATATAAACACATTTGAATGGTTTCATTCCAAATCTGTATAAATCAAGGATCAAGAAGAATGGCTTCCTACACACAGCAAAGGGATTAAATGCATTTTTTTTTATCTATAAGCATTTTAGGGAATCTACAAATCCTGAGTAAGTGTTTAAAAGCCCTTATCACTTACTATATAATTTCTCAGCACAAATGACCTAAAGATCCCCATCATCAGTCCTGTAAGTAAAACAGAAATTTCATACCTTTCTGAGGTCCAATTTTATTTCAATACAAAGTAATTTCTTTACAATTTGATAACATACACCTGACTAGCACACAATGAAATGGAAGCCTCAGATCTGATCTATGTTCAAAAATTCCTGAATTTAATAATGAACTAAGAAGTTTAAAATTCTAGTAATAAGCCAGAGTAACATGCAACTTTGTCCAAAAATCTACTCTTTTCCTTACAAATACTCCAAGATGTAAAGTCCCTGGTGTGCCCTTTAATTACTAGGATAAAAAATACACACTGTATTTTCAATTTTAAACTTGGATACTCTATATAAGAGAGTTAGGAACTCTAGCAGATCCTGTCTTAGAGTCAACATAGAAAAAAAATCAAGGTAGAAAAAGAGAAAAAACAAGAATAAGACGACAAAAGCCCAGAAAGAAAAACTGAGAATGTGGGAATGGAAGGGCAAAGGAAAGTACTAACACCAGAATACATTGATGTCTAACCACCTTATCTACCTGATTCCCACACTTCTTCAGGAAACAGCAATATATTCTATTGTGTTTTCTAAACCAAAATAAAAATGTAAACACACAGGCCACAAGAACATTAATGAGAGAAAAATTGCACAGAATATTTGAAGTAGGCACCGTTTCCCAAAGTTTAGTATTTATTACCATATGTAACTATTTCAGTATTAAAGAGCTAGAAATGTAGTTATAAAATAGATATACATATTCAAAGCACTAAAAATAAATTCTAGCTCTTCAAAGATCATATCTAGAAACATTGTTGAAAAAGACAGGAATTCCAGGGATTTAATATATATGGAAACACTAAACAAATATTAAAAAATCCCTAGTTTCAAAATTATATTTCCTCTTTTGATGACCCCTAAATCTGAACTATTAATATGTTTTAAGGAAAAAAAGAGATAGTACTTAGTTATAAGAAGTCACTTGAAGGCTTCCATCACTAATTGTTATTTTAAGCAAGTTCCACACAGCCTTAATGGACCTCAGGTTTTACTTCTATACAGTAAAGGTAAAAACCCTTTCTTTAGCCTATCAGAAATACTATGGGGCACAAATGATTAAAAAATCTTATAAAACCTGCTTTGCAAGTGAAGTGCTCAACATACATTGCTCTTTTAACTAGAAGGAAAACTAGATTATAGCTATATTGGTAAGTAGAAAAAAAATTAATGCTATTCCAAGTATTGCTCTATATAAATCTAAATAAAAATGCCCTACCATTAGAAAATGTAGTTTGTGAAAATATAGGTCTATACTCAAAAACATTTAGTCCAAAAATCCATTTGGAATTTTTTTTTTCTGGTACACACTGGCACAGAATCATAATGAAATGTCACAGGAGGAGTCAAATTTCAAGCCCTAGTTTTAAATTTAATATAATAAACTTTGTTTTCCCTCAGCAATATCTTAGATTTCTGGATAATCTGATGCCCAAATGAAAAATAAGCTCTGAAAGTTCTTATTGGCAAAAAAGTAATTCCAATAAATAGCCTCAATAAAAACATATAGGAAATATGATAACTTTAGAAATAAATGGACACAGACAATATGGAAAGCGTGTTAATACAAATTTCAAATAATGTTTGACCTTGAATTTTAAAAACAGCTGCACAGCCAGTCATCAGCAACAAACATACTAGTATTGGAATAATACAGAGAAGGTTAGCATGATCCATGTGCAAGGATGACATGCAAATTCATAAATCATTCCATATTTTTGCAAGGGGCATTTTTAGGTCAGGGTAACTATTCTATATGGTTCTATAATGGTGGATATTATACATTTGTCAACCGTACAACACAGTGAACCTAATGCAAACAACAGAGTTAACAATTTATCAATATTGGTTATCAATTGTTAATAAATGAACCATATTAATATGAGATGTTAATGACAGTAGAAATTTTATGTGTGTTAATATGGCAACTTTGTACTTTATGCACAATTTTTCTGGGTACCTAAAACTTAAATATATTAGGGGGGAAAAGCTGAACCTCAAATAATAACACCCAAAACAAAACAAAAACAGCTGCATAACTTTAGCACCCTCTCCAAGTGACCCAGAATACAAAGTGTTAATACCTGCATCTTTCTGGAGAGTCTTCTCTATCTTTCCTCCGGAACTTGCTGATGGTGTCATCAATTGTGCTTCCAATTTTATCACTCAGTTCACCTAATTTATCACTGAATGGAAAAGCACTTTTGTTTTTATCCCACTCCTCATCCCATTTTGATTTGGGTTCAGGATCATATCTTTCACCTATATAAGCATTAAAAAGAGAAGCAACTCTAAGGATATTAAATTCAGAAGGTATCTACTGTTCTTATTTCTGAAGCTTTTCCTCATAATAAAATAGTTTTCAAAGGAAAACAGAAAGCTCCCACAGTGCTGAATCAACACAATTACAGCAAGGCACAGCATGTACTGCCAGTCATTAGGTGGCAGGAATGCAGATTCAAAAGCTTTTATTTATGAAAACTTGCATGACCTTAATGCATAGCACAGCATTGTCAGGAAGTTCTTAAAGGTTGCTGGAAGGAGTAGAGGGAAACACAAGAACCACAACAGGCTATATAAGCAAAGGAGAAATGGAAATCTTTCTGTTTTCACAAAAGTCACTTAATGAATTATATTTCATTCCTGTCTCTCAAGAATTTTTCAATTATTAGCAAAGTACTGGATGGCAAAGTCTCCTAAAGCACAAGATATAGGATGCTACATATCCCAATGTGCTGAAAAGACTCATAAATGTCATTCCTTAGTATCTAACTAGACATATAACTCAATGGACTTCATGACATGAGAAAGCATCTTTTAATTACAGTAACAAGAAAAAAATATTCTAACTACCAAAAGCTACACAGACTGGAATCATGAAGTATGCTCAAGCAGTTCAGAACAAACATATGCTGGGACTAGCAAAACCTATGGAGCCTCAGTGAATTTGAGCATGAAGGGAATAGATCATGGCAGTGAACAAAAACCCCCAAAATGTCAAGATCTGTTTTCATCCTTGACCTTGAGGTCCAAAGGAGAGAAAGGAATTATGAACATTAAAGGGAACTTTTCCATTTCCCTGTCCATATCCAAACTCAAACTTGAGGCAAGAATAGAAGGTACAGAGAAGCCATGAGGTTAAAGAGAAGAAAACATTGAAAATTAAGACAGGTTGGAGAAAAAGGGGAAGAGCAATGAGAAATAAAATAATACAAATGTGGCTAAGAGATCTTTTGTTTTGAACTTTGGTTAACAAGTTCTGATGGCATATATGTCCTTTGGAGATTGAATAAAACCATTTACTGAGTTGTCTGCTAAAACAACAAAGTCAAAATTTTCTGTAAGAGCTTGAGGATTTTAAAATATGTCTACTAATCTGAAAGTGACCACCAACTTGAACAAAACATGAATAAAGCTTATTAAATTTAAACCAGGATGGTTTTATTAAAATGGTGGTTTTTCTAATAACGTACATTTCAATGACAATGTGATAAACCAGACTGAAATTTTTTTTTTTACCAGAAAAATCAAAGTAGATGAAAACTAAACTGGTTATTGTGGTAGATGTCATACTAAATGTGTGCCAAAGATACTGGATATTGGCAGGATATTACCTGATGTCAAAATAAAAAACAAACAAACACACATATAAAATAGTTAAAGTTGATTAGTTAGGTCTCTGAAAATAATTTATAAAAGAATGTGATGCAATAGATAGGATGTACAACTCATCTCCACTGCAAATACTGTATATTAGTTCACTGTGACTGACTCTGAAAACTTATTCAATTTTCTAAATTTTTCTAATTCTACATTGTGCTGGTAAAAAGGAGGATTCTAAGCAAGTAGAATGAAGAAATAAGTTGCAAAGAGCAATTTCTACTAAAAAACACATTAAATTGCTATAGCTAGTTTGAAAAAGTTAAAGAACAAAAATTACTTAGGCAAATAATCTAAAAATGTCTTATTCCCCTAAACAAATAAAAACTCCAAAACATATTTATGTGATTTATTTAATATAAATATTTTTTCCCGATTCACAAATTCCCTTTTGATGCTGATACATAAAGAAATTTTTTTGCTGTTAGAAACATCCTCTAACAGCTAGTTAAGTGCAGTATTTTTTCTTGTGGGCAAGAAAGCAGAGTTGCAAAGGAGTGAAAATATTCTTTTATCCTAGTTGGTAATCATAAGACAAGAAATAGAAAGTTTTCACACAGTTCCAATGATGAGTTACAACTTGTCAGTATAATCCAAATATAAACAATTCAGATATGGGTGGGGAGAGTTGGAGAGCCCCAATATGCAGTTAAGTATACAGAGCACTGTGTCCACAAAATGACCAGGGGTGACCAGAGCTCCAGTAGAGCCGAGACCAAAGAGACATACTCTGATACTTTCTGTATGTTTCAAGCATCTAGTGATCTATTTTAGACAAACTATATGATTACATTAAAAATAAACACGGGAGCTCTGCTAGGTAGCTCAGTTGGTTGGAGTGTTGTCCCGTACACCAAAAGGTTGCGGGTTTGATTCCTGGTCAGGAAATATTCCCAGGTTGGTGGTTCAAACCTCAGTCAAGATGCATACAGGAGGCAACAGGGTGATGTTTCTCTCACATCAATGTTTCTCTTTCCCTCTCCTCCTCCCTCCCTCTTTCTCTAAAATCAATAAACATATCCCCGGTGAGGATAAAAATAATAATAATGATAATAATAAATAAAATAAACATAGGAGATGAATGTTCTAGCTGCTCTGAAATGTGTTAGGAACAATACAATGATAGGCCTGATGAAAACTGATGGTACTGCCAGTCACCTTTTTCTATGGCAAATTAATGCACTGCCTAATGAAGGGAAAAAACTGAGGCTGAACTAACTTATAGGAATATTAGTATCTATTTTTGGCCCAAAACAGCTAAATTGGTTTCAAATTAGAAAGATCATCTCTTGATCAAAATTCATATTTTTATGCGCTAAATGGTGAATTAGAGAAATCCTTTTTTTAAAGAATGATAATCCCAAGAGAGCAGGATATATAGTTTTATTGCAGTCATTTAACAATTAATGGTTAAAATCATATTCTTGAATCCACCAAAGTAAAAAATAAAGAGAAAGATTCCTAAAATTCATGTAACAGGAGCTGAAATGACTATTATGTATATTTCAGTATTCTATGTATTCCTAAAAAAATAGCATTTTGGTCTTTCCTATTTCAATGATTCTTAAAATATATCCCAGAAGCTAAATTGATATTTAGGTGCCAGTCTGTTTTTGATACTCACTGTATCTGAATCCTCCAACACTGTCTGAGGAAACCCCAACATATTTGTCTTTGTTCTTCTTTGCTTTCTTTCGCTCTTCACGAAGCCTGTCGTCATCCTGGGCAAATTCAACCAATTCTTTAACCTTCTGGCGAATATTTATACCTTGATCCTTGCCATGCTCATCTGTGAGGATGGTAAGGGAGAAACAAAACCTTAAGAATTTAGTTAATCTGTATCGAATTCTTTAACACAAAAAACAGGCATGAAAATTTCAACATAAAAAACTAACTTCAATATTTTAATAGAGGCAAAATGTGTTGTTAAAATTTGTCATTTCCTCATCAGCAAATTCTAAGGTTTGAGATGCAAATTTGGTTTGTTAAAAGCCTGTAAAGGTTAACTATAAAGGACCAGAGATAATAATGCTATGCAAGATCAATTAAAGATCCACTAAGAAGGATTACTAATAATGACCATATGAAATGGACTTATATCCATGAATGTTATTTTCTTTTTCGATAATATTTTAACAAAACAAAAAGCAAAACTCATTTCAGTCATTAAAATTCACAATTAATGACTGAAAAGTACCCACCCCCAATTCCTTGGTTTTCCCAATACAAGTTTAAAAACACTAATTACCAGAATTTAGTATAGCTGAAAAACTGAATTTTAAAGTGCTTTCAACTGGGGTACACTACAAAATGAAATGTGGTTCATTCTGTATCCTCTTTCACATTCAAAACACACTCTGGCCTTGCTGCCTTTGCACAGTAAATATTATTTGGTGGAGGAAAAGAATCCCCAGCTTCAAACAGATGTGTGTGTTTTGGAGCTCTAACCTTTTCTTCCCATCTGATTAAAGCTATTCCTTTATGGACACCACAGGGGACCAGTCTCCAGTGCATATTTTAATATAAACCCGAACACTCATGTTGTGTTGGTTCTGTTGTTATTAGCCAGTCTTTTCTGCAAGTTCTTGTCTTCACTAATTAATACTCTAGGGCCCCACGTCTTGGATTCTGCACTCGTCACACAACCAGCAACAGTCACATTCTAATTAGAGAGGAGAAGCTTCTAAGCTGGTTCAGGTGACTGACAACTCCAACTACTGTTTTAATTTGCTTATAAGGTTTTTCTATTGCTCACCTACAAAGTGGTAATTTTCCAGGGATCGCAAATCATAAATGTGTTCTCTGGCACTTGTAACAACACGCTCTGATCCATTCCTTATGAGGTAAGCTAGGAGCAGCAATGACTGTAAAAATAAAACGCACCAAATGATTTAACAAAATAAATACTGGTAAAGCTTTGGTAAATGGTTAAAAAAATAATCCCGGCATTAGCAAATAAATAATCTTCATGAGGGGAGAGGAAACTCTTTGCGTGTATTAAACTTTATACAGTCTAAAACTTATCAATTTGAAGTTCCCCTTATACCAAGCACTATCCACTGAATACCATGTGTCAGAAGATTAAAAATAAAATTCAGATGTTAAGAAATATTTGAATGTATGATATAAATGAATACTAAACTTTCAGAAAGCTGGCTCAGTTTTTACTTTTCATCTGGGCATTATGGAAGTGTGATTAGTTAGAACGTTAGTTTAAAGAGAACAACTATATAGTAATTATAAGATCCCACAGCATTTTCCACAGATAAAATTTAATTTTGGGGGTTAATAATATGGCTTTTGTTTCAAACACTTGCTGCCAACAAATAAAGAGGGGGAAAAAACGTTTATGAGGTTTCTTTTTGAGGTGATGAAAATGTTCTGGTATTAGATAGCGGTGAATACTGCACAGTTACATTAAAAGAACTATATTGTGCATTTTTTATCTTAACTTTGCTTGAAACAAACCTCACATAAAGGTAAGATGTATAAAAATTTAGCTAAGTTGGCAAAATTGAGTGGTAAAAGCCCTCCCTCTACCAGGAACTATTCTTGATTTATTTTTTTATTTTGTGTTTTTATTTATTTTTTCTTTATTGTTGAGAGTATTACAGATGTGTCCCCTAAAAAGTAGCTTACACAAGATTATTTTTAACTCTAATTTAAAAAATTTAATTTACAGAAATTTTAACTATTTTATCACAACTACTGTACAAGTTGAGGAAATGACAGTGAATGTTTTCAGAAACAAACAGCATACAAAACATGTAACTAAAACATTGTTTTCCAATCCTGAAAGCCAGAAATATTGTTTTCAAAATTTCAAAAATAAATATTATACACCATTTTCGAAAGCATATTAGAACTTATTCCAAGAAGCAAGAAAATTATGGTGGGAAAGGAAGAAGAGTTGACTATCTTGTCTTAATATTCTGGATTATATTAGGAGATCAAAACAGGTTCTCTAACTTTATTTTAAACTAACATTTTTGGTGCAGAATATAATAATACTGTTATAAGGCAAAATTTTATGTAGAGATGACAAACCATATTAAACTAAGGTTTTCATCTTAATTGCTCATACACTAAATATGCATACTACTATAGATTCATTACTTCTGAAATGCATAAATGTTTTTAGTTGGAAAAATTTTAACCTATAAAATAAAAAAATTCAACATTTAGAAGTAGTATTAATATTATTTTAAAACATTTTAAGAATAGTTGTTCATGGTAACTAGAAAACAGAACACAAATACCTGTTTTAGGATATTCTAGGATTTATTGTCACTTATGAATATACACCTTAAAATTTCAAGCATTCTTTTTAAACATGTTAAGTAATAAAAACAGACTAATGCCCATACCTTATAAACTCTTCTCCAATTTTTTTTGTTGTCTTTTAACATTCGTGACCAAAGCATATTCATAAGTTCTGGAAATTGTTCATACATAAATGTAGCCCTGAAAAGAGAATAATTTTCCTTGCAATATGTTAATTTTGACCGTAGATGGCAGGCTTGTTCTAAGTTACTATGTTTTCCTAAAGAGCCTTAAAAAAGGTAAGTTTAATTAAAAAAATTTAATGATATGCTTCCTTGAAAGTGTTTTTCCTATATTTTGTATAATATCTAGTACATTTATAAACCCCAATAATAAATATTATATTTTACAAGTCTTCAAATGTTCATAAGTTTATTTCAAGTTATTTTATACACATGTCAAACTTTTACATGGTAAGTTACAGTAAGTCTTTAAACTTCATTGACAAAATTTTTGCTTTACTTTTTTGAGCTAATTTTTAAAGAGAATGGATCCGGTGTAAAAAAACTTCCTCCATTAATATTTGAATGATTATGCAAAATTTCTATCTGGCAGCTAAACGACTTAAAACTGAAAGCAAATTTCACATTTCTATGTAAAGATACTTGCATTCTTTCTGCACTGCTGAGTCAAATTATAACTTACTTGGCAATCTCTCCCATGAGTTGCCCAGAAGGTCCCCAAGGATCATCATTCGTTGCTTCTCGAACCTTAGACTCGATCTCTGAATAATTCATAACCACATTGGTGCTGCAAAGGAAAAAAAATGCACGCACATACGCACAAAGATTAGCATCAAAATGTGAGAAACACATGAAAACTTAATAATGACACTACTGGGTGTCCTACAGGGTGGAAAAGAAAATACCTTCTATGCACCAGCTACCCTGAGGACACTATATAGCACATTTAAGTTATCTTTAAGAAGATTTTACTATTCCATTACTCTTCAAGGATACTGATAATAGATTATATTAGAACTGGCATAAGTCTAGTAAAAAATGGTTTGGGGTCAAATTAAAAAGAAAATTGAACATGATAGAGTTTATTATAAACTGAAGTTGTCAGTTTCCTGACTAGAACTGGTTTACATGCAGTCTGAAATTTCTGGCTTACAGAAGTTCTGGAAATTAATTGACAAAATTATATAACAGCTGAACATTATTTATATTTTTTTAAAAAAGCAATAACAAATAAAACACTCCAAAAAAATGTTTAGAACCACTTTGAACATTTAACTGTAAACACTTAATCTTTTTAACTTATATACATTTTGAACCTCACTATATAGTCACTGTAACCCACACTTTTAATGGCTATAGGATATTCCATCAGGAGATTGTATGATAATCATTTAACTTTCACTTAGACTTCATCAGTGGTCAAGAACATGGCTTCTAGGAGTCAGAAAAATCTCATTCCAATCACTTTGTAACCTTTGACAAAACTATTTTGATTCTTTCTAACTCAGCTTCTTCAAATGCAAAATTAGAATAAGATTACTAATTCAAAGGGAGCATGTCAAATGGTACTTAATTATTAGCACAGTGTCTGACATATAGGAAGTCCTTAATATGTTAGCTATTATGCTTTTATTCTTAAAGATAATAATCACCTATTAGAATTTTAAAATATTAAATATTTTTATAAAAAAATGATTAAAGAGTACCTTAAATTTAAAACATCAGATGGCAAAACTGCTTGATATTTAAAGCAATTTCACATACTTATACGGATTTAAGAATTCAAAGATATGCTGAGGAGTAAAGAAATACTCTGAAAATGTGACACACTATACCACCATTAATTTGACATCTAAAGTTCCAATTGTTACTAAACAATTGTTACAATAGATGACAATGAATATGGTAATTCAAATCTCCCACTTAAAATTAATTCTTAGAAATAATGAGAAATCAGAATTTGGTAACTATTACTTAAATAGATCCAACTTTTGCTATATAGTTTTTTAGCCATCAAACAATTTTACTTTTAAAATAAGAAAGGTTTGATTAAAATTGGCAACTGAATCTTTCTCGAACACAAAAAAAGATAAATTTCAGATTTACTGAAAACACTTCAATTTATTTTGAAGAAACAGACTAGTTATAAACAGTTTTGGGTCAAATTTTAAAAGAACCATTATGCATATAATTATGACTTGCCAAATCACAGAATAAACCCGACTTCTAGATTTACATCCAAAATACTATTCTACTAAGGAAGAAAAGCAAAACACTAATATTTTCTTTTAAATCTTGGAAAATATTAATTAGTATGATAAAATAAATACAAGTTATTTCCCTGGGGTTAAAATAAAACACAATCTCCACTGCCTCCTTTAAAATTTAATACTATTAATGAGTGAATTTACATAAAAATCCACTAATAATTCTATTGACAATAATTTTATGTATAAAGAGAATAATCATATTTTTTCCTAATTTTGTCAACAATGGAACCAAAATAAAATCAAGGCAGCCAAAATCAAGGCAGCCAATGACAGATTTGCAATTTAAGATGCCACAAAATGATTGATTTCAGAATGCTTTTGTTTGTCCTACTGGCTGAAGAATGTGTGGCGTAGGCAGTTAAAAGTGTCAAAATGCAGCTGTGGGAATGAACAATAGCAATTAGGATTATAGTTCATCCAAGCATTTCATTATCAAGAATGCACTTGCAATCTGTTTGCATTGTTTAATTTGAGAATAAGATGAAAGAAGTTAATCTCTCAGTCCATACTCTGAAATATTTCACGAGAGCCTTAAATGCTGTTGCTTTCAGAACACTGCTCTCCTTGTTCAAGCCACAAAAGCCCATGGGTCAAATGAGAAAGGTCCTGTTTCCGTAACCCTTCACAAAATTCTTAGCTGAAGGCCTGTGGGTTGGAATATTGTGTGTTTAGAAGGAGAGGTGGCAGAGAGCCAAGAATTTAAGAATCTCCTTATTTCCTTGGTTCCAAAAACAATGGGAACTATGCAAAATGACAACTTGCCATTAAAACAGACGTACAATATCGTTATAAGGTATATCCACAGAAAGATATGGCAACAATAACAACAAAAAAATAACAAAATGAGAACACTTCCATGAAGAGAAGCAGGCTCTATTTTAAAGTCATTTTCCAATAAAACTTGCTTCAGAAACTGGAAAGAATTCTCTTAAGATGAGATCTAATCACAAAGAATTTCAAAACAAAGTATTTTTAAGACTCATTCAATGCAGAAACAAATGTAAACTAAAACAAAACAACACTGTATAGTCTGGCCTTTTTCCAGGTCATTCAAAAATAACTATTTCTAAAAAGGTAGAGATGGCATTTTGATCTTTCCTTTCCCATGTTTTCTATTGCCCTCAATCCACACCCTACCCATAATTCCGGTGACCTTTTAAAAAAAGGAAAAACCCTCCCTCCCTCCAAAAAGAAAAGTTAAAAAAAATTATGTCCAGATGTGAAAGGGAAAAGCAGCTAATTTATTCCCTAAACTTCCCATGATTGACACAAATGTTTAAAAATGGATATTTCAGACACTAGAGGGGGCTCTCTCATCAGTTTTTTAAAACATAAAATTCAGACAAAGGTTTCTGATCTATTCTGCAAACAAAATTATAAGAAACTAGTGACCTGGTGCACTGATTCGTGCCCATTGAAAGGAAATTAATTAGAAGGTGGGTGAGATGGGCCGGACACGCCCTGGAGCCAACCTCCTGCAGTCCCTCCCCAGCATCTGTGAGTGAGCAGGGTCCCTCCAGCAGGTGGGGTCCCTCGGCCTGGCCGAAACTGGCTCTCCGACATCACCCAAGGAGTCCTAGAGTACGAGAGGGCATTCTGCAAAGTTGCTGTTGCACAGGTTGTGGAATGCAAACGCAAGTGTGCAGTAAACCAGATTCGGGGTCAACAGTGCCCCAGCAACAACATAACCCATGGCCGAAGGTGGAATCATGTGACCCTGTGAAGAATCAGGCTCCCTCCTCTCTGGTTTCAGGGTGTGTCACCCCAGAACCACAGCTGCCAAGTCACTGCAGCTCGGCAGCTCCTGCGTTGAGTGTCTGTCCCCTGGTGATCAGTGTGCATCATAGCAACTGGTCAGACGATAGGAGAGACACTTAGCATATTAGCCTTTTATATATATATATATATATATATATATATAAATATATATATATATTACCAAAGAATATAAGCTGATCATGTCCTGAAGATTTTACCTTTAAGCAATACTGAACAATTGTTTTTTCCAAGGATAAAATCCACAATTAAAATCATTATTTCTTATATTTGTAAAACTGCTAATTGCTTCCACAGTTCTTTTACAGTTTACTTTTGTTCCTCACAAACCCTAGTAAATACGTAGGACAAAATTAAGAGTCCCCAGTGAGTATACTTAACTCCAGACAACCCAGCACCTCTCACTCACTGGATCTTTAATGCCGACTGCTAAAACTTACTATCTGCAAGCTCTATACACATGCTTCATGGCTGCGTGAACATAGACAAAGTTCAATTAGTTGAGGGTTGATTCCTCAATCTGTAAATTATTAATGTTCACTTTAGCCTTCCTCTTTATTCCCCATTTTCTGCTTATTTCACCACTCACTAATGATAAAATATCAAGTTACTTTACTTGACAACAGTTTGAGTCCAGGTTTTAGAAGCAAAAATTGGTTGTAAGTAAAAGCTAAAATGGGCTTTTACTTACAAATGGTCAATGCTTCTAATCTACATTAAGAAAAATCAATAAAATGGTAAGAAAAATATTTGTATATCATTTATAGTTTTTCTGTCAAAAGTTCAAAAATAGGCTTTATTAAAACAAAACTATACACTACAGGAAAAGCAAAGTGTAATCCAGTACTAACTACTAACAAAGGAATAAGGAAATTAAAACGGAATGATGTAAGAAATATTTTTTCCAGCTTGCCTTTTGAATTTTACTTTTTTTAAAAATGGATTCAAATGTGTCTACATTTCTAATATAGTTTTTTCTTTTTATTTTAAACTTATTATAAATACTTCATTCACTCCAAGGTCAGGAAAATATTTAGCAGTATTTTCTTTTGGATCTTTAAACTTCTATTTTATCGTACACATGCATACTCCCATCCACACTTAAGACACAGAGGGTCAGAGAAACAGAAAACAGGCAGCAAAAGACAAAGACAGCTCAAAATAATGGTTTTAAATAATAGTATGTTTTTCTTACAACTTTGCTGAATTTTCCAAAATTACCCCATGAACATATTGTAATCAAAGGAAATTATTAAATATCATTAAAAATATAAATCAAATAATATATCATTAGCTACACTTTAACTCTGTAAAGGGAAATAAGCATCATGATAGACCACATGAGGGGAAGTATTATTTATACTTCTAATGTTTACTTTTACTAACTAAAATATATGTATATGTACTAAAATATATATACAAATCAAGTTCTATGTATGTAAAACTACAGGAAATAATTTAAGTACCTACTATTGGTATTAAAAATTATTTTTAAAAACTATATATTAGGGAAGAATGATTCCTGAAAATAAAGCCTTTATTTAAAAGTTACTTTTAAGCCCTGGTGGGTTTGGTTCAGTGGATGGAGCGTCGGCCTTCGGACTGGGGGGTCCCAGGTTTGGTTCCCGTCAAGGGCATGCACCTTGGTTGATGACACATCCCCAGTGGGGGGTGTGCGTGAGGCAGCTGATCGATGTTTCTCTCTCATCGATGTTTCTAACTCTCTATTCCTCTCCCTTCCTCTCTGTAAAAAATCAATAAAATATATTTTTTAAAAAAAGTTACTTTTAATCTCAATGCCACAGAGTCAGATGATACTTTTATGATTTAGGTAAAATTATTATGCTCCTTGTAAAGTATCAATCTTTAAAAAAAACCTTTTAAAAATAATAAAACATCTATAAAATGAATAATGAAGAAAGTTTTCTGAGTTAACAAATCATTCAAGCCAGGAAAATTTGTTATATAGGGTATCTCCCCAAAATGTATACACACTTTGAATAATTATAAAGGCAGTGTTTATTAAAATACATTTCATTTTCAAAATTGAGCCACTAGCTCTTAAAGTGTGTATGCATTTTGGGGGTAAACCCTTTATTTTTAAAATAATCTTTCTAGCAAAAACATTAGGGAAGTAGTTTTAAGAATACCCGCTCTAAAGGCTTGATAATGGACCCTGTGATATTCATTTTTCATCAGGAAAGGATTTTCACCATGTTATCCTTATTTGCAAGCTGAACATTTTATAGACTCAATACTCACATTTTAAAACCAAGTTATATGTTGTTATAGTTCTGTAAAGAACATCAAATTTATGGTCAATAATAAGAACTCCAGTACTCCCAAACTGAACAAACATAGTTTTTGTTGTTAGCAGAAAATGTGAGGCTGTACAGAAATGCTGTGAGGGAGGTAGAAAAGCTGATTCAACCTCTTGGCTGGATATTTGCTACCCATCAAAAAAAAAAAAAAAAGTATTTTCTTGATCTGAAAATGCAACACAAAACAATGGAAACTGTCTTAACACAAGCAGTGGTTCAATAGAAGAATCAATGCTACTGAAGCAAATGTTATCATATTTGATTATATAGTAGCTTAGTTATAAAACTGCCACCATGCTAAGACAAGAATAAAACTACAGCCCCTTCTTCTTAAAAAAAAAAAAAAAAATGAATGAGGAGAGAGGGAAAATATTATATTTATAACAACTCCTTAGTAAAGAAGTTAAGAAACTCACTCAGGATCACATGTTGGTAAGTGGCAATAGATGTTCAAACTTTGTTAGGTTTTCTAATTCCAAAGCCCATTTTCTATTGTGCCATTATGCCTTAAAATCAGAGAATTACTAATATAAGCCGACCTACATGAAAAGCCTACTAATTAATATATAAGATAATATCACAAACTGTGATACTAAAAGAACTAAATGCTGATTTAATATTTCAAAAGACCTAAAAAATACATTCTAAGTTATGGAAATTATATTTTCTTTGGCTTTAGTAAATATTAAATACAAACTATTCAACTGAAAAGGAGGAAACCAATGTACCCTCTTCCTCTTAAAAGTAGGGCAAAGAAAATGGGGAAAACTGAAATTAAAGATATCTAAAGTATGAGGCTGCCTTATCCATTCTCCTGCAGTAACACGACTTCAGAAAAGAGTAATCTGATAAGTTAAAAATCACATATCTTTTATGTGGGAAGCTCACGTGCATATTATTTATGACTTCACCTATTTACATAAAGGATTCTGCACCTTCTGTTTTCCTCTTCGCTTTTCAAAAGAGAACATTAAAATGCCAAATGCTGAAACATGAATTTGCACTGAAATATTATACCTCATCCTTTGGCTATCAGTCAAAAAACAAAACTAAATTAAATACAAATAAACACTGTAGAGCAGTTTACTTACTGACAGGTTTTGTTGAGGGAGGAGGGGAGTCCCATAGTCCTTTTTAAGGATCAAGAATAAGTCTAGATACTCAAAGAGCAAGTTAGACACAATGACTAGATACATAAAACATTTTAAAAACATGGTACAAACAGAAAAACTGCCTAAGTCAAACTTAAGCTGCCTGCCTACTAGTATATGACATTAAAACCACAGAAGATGTTGTGAAGATGTTGTATTAATGTTCAAAACACCATGTCAATTGTTCCCTCCCATAATGATATAAGACAACAGAAAACTACCCCTAGTTAATGTTAACTATTTTTGAAATACCCAATTGACTTAAGCTGTAAGAAAATGGAGGACTGCATACTCTTTTCTAAGCCAAAAGCCATTCTCACATTAAGTCTACTACCGAATTCTTTGATCCATTCAGACCAATGATAGGCTTCCACTTCAGTAATAATTCAGTCCAGTATTACCATGGGGGTGGAGAAGTAAACTACAGAATTTTAATCATTCTTGATGTTTTCCTATTACTGAACATTGTTGACTGTTACGGGACTCTCAGAAGTTTCAGATGTGTCTAGTTAGTTTGAGCCTGTGCAAACTGTTATTGAATTAGTACTGGAAGTTTTCCTGGAATGTTAGATGAACTCTTCTGTAAGCAAGGGTTATTCCTATAATCTTAACTCAAAATTTTAGACTGCACTTGTGTTACTTACAGATAAAGTAGAAAGATACATTCTATAAAACTCTTGTCTATAAAAGTACTTATTTTTCAGGGCTTTGGGGATGGGTGGGGAGCAAATTAAACACCAACACTACTCTGCAGGTAGAAAAAAAACTATAAAAATAAGCCCTAACATTCTTTTTTTTTTTTTTTTAAATATATTTTATTGATTTTTTACAGAGAGGAAAGGAGAGAGATAGAGAGTTAGAAACATCGATGAGAGAGAAACATCGATCAGCTGCCTCCTGCACATCTCCTACTAGGGATATGCCTGCAACCCAGGTACATGCCCTTGACCGGAATCGAACCTGGGACCTTTCAGTCCGCAGGCCGACGCTCTATCCACTGAGCCAAACCGGTTTCGGCAAGCCCTAACATTCTTGAAAGACTACCTTAACACCTTTGTGTATCTTCAAAGTTATGAAAATGAAAATGTTTGTACAGACTCCAATCTCCCAGATTCGAACAAGAGTTAAAGTATTCTGTGCGTACTAGACTTATTCAGCACAGGGAAACTAATATTTAAATTCACCAAGTTTTATTTTTCAGGTAAGAACTTTTGCATGGAGAGCACTTTTCATAAACTTTTTATTGAGTTTGTTTAGATTTGACTGTGTCATTAACCCAAGGTACCACCAAACCTGGTGCTCCTCTCTAAGTATATGCAAAGCTTCTATTTTCTATCTGTGAATCATCATTTTCTTAGGCTCTGCCAGGTTCACTACTAGTACTGGAGGTTGGCTTTCTTTGTTTTTCACAAAGAAGTTAAATTCTCATCACAGTCCTAGAACTGGAGCACAACAAAGCTGTGAGGTAGATGCCTATGACTAGCTTAGCTAGGTGGCCTGTTTCCACACATGCAAGTCAAATCTGGATCAAAACAAAGTTATATATTATTTTCTTTTATGAATTTTCTAGATGTTTTAAAAAGTTAAAACTTTGAACAGAAAAATCTATCAAGAATCTACTGTATTTTAGAAAGGTGAACAGTTTCATAGGAAATGTAACATGAAAAATTTAATCTAAAAACTTTTACAGTAACTAACATTAACCTACTAGTATTTATAACATACTTTCTCTTCTAATCTCTAAAAATAGTCACTGTAGATTATCTGTATTCCCAAATGATATCTTTATCTAAATATTTCAAGCTTAAAAACCAACATTCCAAATCCACACAATTTCAAATTGTGCATTAAAGAAATAAGTACTCAGTCCCTTGCTTACAGAAGAGTTCATCTAACATTCCAGGAAAACTTCCAGTACTAATTCATTATCAGTTTGCATGGGCCCAAACTAACTATACACATCTGAAACTTCTGAGAGTCACAAAAACTGATTATGTTCATCACTTAAGTACAAAATTGTTCTAAAATGTTAACAGAATAAATCCTATGAATTTACTAGAGGCCTGGTGCACGGATTCAGGCACAGGTGGGGTCCGGCCAGCCCACCCCATGGGGACCAATCAGGGCTGGGCTGGCTGAGGGGAGGGGCTGCGGGTGGTTGCCCAGCCGGCCACACCCCAATCAGGGATGGGGAGGCCAATCAGGGGCCAGGCTGGCCAGGGTAGGGGCCATAGGAGGTTGGGGGGCCGATCGGGGCCCCCATCAGGCAGTTGGCCACCGCAGTGTGCCTCATAGTGACCAGTCATTCCAGTCATTCCGCCGTTCCGGTTACTTGGTTTTTATATATATAGAGAGATTTCCCAAGAAAACACAGAAAATCATTATTTTATGGTTTATGTAGAATTCAAGGTCAAGAAGGATTACAGCCTGTTCAGCGTGGCTCAGTGATTGAACCAGGAGGTCACGGTTTGATTCCCAGTCACGGCACATGCCCGGGTTGCGGGCTCGATCCCCAGTTCAAGGCTTACAGGAGGCAGCCGATCGATAATTCCCTCTCCTCATTGATGTTTCTATCTCTCTCTCTCCCTCTCCCTTCCTCTCTGAAATCAATAAAAATATTTTTTTAAATAGTTATTAAGAAGTCAACAACCCAAATTTAGTTTCAAATGGCAAACTATGTACCACAGTAGAATGTATATGTAAATTGACCACTGAAAAGATAAAAACATATAGAAGCAGTAACTAAAATACCTCGTTTTACATAAAAGGTCATTAAATGTGTATAGTCTAACACGAAGTCTTTTGGGAAACACTAGGAACCACATATAATTATTTCAATGACTCAAAAAATATAAGAATTGATCTAAAACAAAACAAAACAAAAATTTAAACCAGGATGGTAGTTGGATTTCTGCCCCTCAAAGTCTGTCATTTAATTCTTTTTCCCAAAAGATACCGACCTCTTGATCACTATTAAGTGTGACTTAAACTGGCAACTTTTCAAGGAAATAAGTTTTATAGTTTATATAACAGATGTGCAAGGAAAACGATATGAATGAAATAAGCCAAGAAAAACATGCTGATGTACACAACTAAATCATGACCTGTGGGAAGAAGAAACGTTACAACTACCCCCCTTTCCTTACTACTTCAGTGGTTAGCAATACCAAGTAAAAGAACCCATTTTCAGAAATTAAAATGGGCCTTGACTCTAGGAACTGTTCTAAAATCCAAAGCCACGCCAGAGGAAAATATTGCACATTTATGTATTTGCATAATGGGCTTTATCTTTTATGGCTAATTTTCTGTAAAAGCAAGTTAATACTGATCAACAATTTATGAGGAAATTAATAGGACCCAGATATTGTCTCTGATCCCTGGACAAATCACCCACTCTGTGTCTCAGTTTCTTCTTCTGAAACGTAGTTCCTATGTATTTAGAGATGAAATGAAATGATATGTGTAAAACATTTAACACACATGGTTATTTTTCTGCCAGTAGGTTTTATTTTTAATTTGAAGATATTCTTTATATGACCCCTTAGACTGGCATAACACCCACATCTCATTCATTGTTGCAGAACTTTACAGTATTAGCAACCTATCTGACCCACAGAGTAGAAACTGAAATGAAGATTTTGAAGACATAAATATACAGAAAGGCAGAAATAACTTTATGACTAAGAAATGGCCATAGAGCTAGCAATGAGTTATCACTAAGAGACAGGACAAAGCATCTATTAATACAAGCCTCAGCACAGAACTGCTATTTTATGCTTAAAAGAGTTTGTATTTTAAACTTCACGCTCCTTAATCTTAGCATACCATAGACTGTGAGCTAGGTTTTTATTTTACATTAAGTAGCAATTTCTATTTTAGTGGTAATCTGATATCATCTGATAAAATGTATCTAACTTTTTTGGATTCACTAAACTAACTCACTGATATCAACCACCGGGGTCGTACATACCAAAGCAAATTATGCCAAAAACAAACACTGAAACTATTCTAATCAGAAGGGAAATTATCTAGCATGAATTTTGTATTTACAATTTAGGAATATCCAAAGGAGAATTCTGAACTTTCAAAATGCCAAAAATAAGGTCTATGTAACTCACTCCAGGCAGTCTCTAGCTAAACAAAAGGGTTTTGGAAGGGCCATGATACCCAATTTCTGTACTGTTTCATCTGCAAGAACACAAGTCATTATCCTAGGAAATGTCTGGATGTCCAAGGCCATGATGGTTTATGTGGAAGTCCTTCCACTCTCCTCTAGCACAGGTCCTGCTGCTATCATGACCTGGGCAGCAGATAACAGGCTCACAAGAAGCTATCCCAACATAAGCTAGTCCCATGATGCTAAGGAGTTATTTTTCAGAGGCACTTTGGTGGCAGGCAGTAAGATTGGGAGAGGGGACAAAGTGTTGTATGCCTGGCAAAAGAGAAGACCTGTATGGTTCAGGGAAGCAGGATGAAAGCTGCTTCCAAAATGAGGCAGGAATGGTGCTTGGAACATTGCAGCAAGTGAACAGGCAGAGGCAGCCATGACTAGGAAATGCTTTTCCTTTCATGGTCATATAAAAAGAGCTTTCACAACACAAAATTGTATGAATACTAACCACTATCAACCATCTAAAAACATATGTGTATATGGATGAAGCCTAAAAGGAATAAAAACCATAAAAACATTTATACAATGAAAAATTTTTTCCTTAAAAAAAAAAAAAAGGTAAGAAAAACAGCACTTGTGTATAAAACTCTTGACTTGCTAAGGAAATATCCTGTGGCTGGGCTGATTTAATTCTGCTGAGGATCAGCTTCTACTCCCTGGCTCAGCAGCCTGCGTGTTATATCAGTGCCCTGTCTGCACAGATAAAAGCTTTCTGAAAAGACAACTTTGGAGGGAGGGCCAGAAGGTAGAGTCAAATTGCTCTCTGCCCCTCGGCTAGCAGCAGAACAGGGCTGCCAGAACAGAAGACTATTCCCCAGGAATGCGAGTCCCAAGCCAAAACTGTTTTCTATTTCCAACTGATTTATTTCTATTTTCTGTCATGTATCTTGATAACTTTTAAGATTTTCATTTTTATTTTCTTCTAAAACAGTACTCTGTCCTTTTGTGAAAAATACTCTGGGAGATATTAACAGGTGTCATGTGAGAAAAGGAGTGTATGGTGAGTTTTGGGAAAGGTTACAGAAAAACAAAGGCAACTTTATTTCTGCAACAATTCTCAGAGACTTTACTATTCTAACGTGCATTGTGAGTCTCTAAAACTTTGGAGACAACACTTCTTTTCCCTGGAGCTTTTTGTAAGTGTCCCAGAAATCTGTTTCTATAGATGTACTATTTTTTGTCTTTTCAAACTTTGAAAAAGGTTAGTTTATACCTTTCATCTCAACATTTTATTTTTTAGTATACAGTACAGGAATGGGCAAAAGTAGGTCCACAGTTGCAATACAAATAAATAATACAAAAGTTAATAAATAGCAATCCTATATAATAAAAGCCTAATATGCAAAATGTCCCCTCGGGCAGTTGTTCGGCGGGAGACTATGACGTGCGCTGACCACCAGGGGACAGCGCAGAACATGGCAGGCAGTCAGCAATGCACTGCAACTTCTCACCGGCTACCTGGGGGCGGGAGTGATGGGGACAGAGGTGTGGTCAGAATGCCAAGTGTTCCCCGAGCTCACTCCCCCTGCTACCTTCCCTTGGGACACCAGGGCTCGTGTGTTGGGAAAGCCCCCACGCTCAGGTGCTGGGCACCCTTGAGGAGCCTGCCCCACACCCACGCGGCCTCTTCTGGGTGAGCTGGGCCACAGCTGCCGGGACCACAGGGGCCAGTCGGGCTCCCCATGGGTTTGCACAGGAGCCGGTCCGTGTGGTGCCGCTGGGCGGCCCAGAGGCCCACTCTGTGCCCTGGCCCACAGCATTCAGCCACGCTCACTGCATCTCTGCGTGGAGCCTCGAGCACCGTGACTCAGGCGGAGGGGGGCACGCAGGGGCCCAGATGCTGCCCAGGGCCCAGATGTCAGCTGGGACCTGCCCTTTCATACCAGATGCTCGTGCTTCGATCGCCAGCCAGGCCTAGGGACCACACCTGTGCACGAATTTCGTACACCAGGCCTCTAGTACAAGGATATAACTGTTTTGGGTATTCACAACTGTAAACCTACTTTTGCCTACCCCTGTACGTTTTTTCTTTTTTTATCTAATAGCTTTTCCTTTAATCTTTTATTTTTCTGTTGGCTGGCTTTCCGCTTTTTATTTTCCTTTACATCTCATTTATTTTTATCATATTTTTAAAAAATCTCTTTGATTGATCTTAACTGTTGATCTTCATTTTCTATCTTAAGTCTCATAGACTGTTTTACGTTTTGTACCCTTTCTCCCCTGGGGTTTAAAAAACTTTTAAACTTCATTCCATATTTGCGAATTTGCTTGCTCACTAAAATGTATTTGTAACTCCCAAATTAATATTCACAGTGCTTTCATGGTCACTGTAAACATGTATAGAGCAGCGAAAAATTTGAGTCGTCCCTCATACACATTCCCAGCTGAGGTGGGATCACAAAGGTGATGCTCTGCCTTCTTTCTGTTCTCATATTGTAAACAAGTGTCCCTTCCCTGGTCTATTCAGTGCTATGTTGTGCACTGTGCTTTTTCTTGGTGATTTCACTGTTTAATTATGGCCCCAACCCTAGTGCTGAAGTGCTGTCTAGTGTTTCTAAGCATAAGAAGGCTGTGCTGTGCCTTACCGAGAAAGTACCTGTTAGATAAACGTTGTTTAGACATGGGGAATCACCATCTGTACCTATTACAGTGAAAATCAGCTCAAGCAAGAAACAATAGATGTTTCTGGGGTTTGATTAGGAGAGGTCTCAGAATATCTCCCCACAGATTGCTTATCAGTTGCAATGAGAAAAACTGTAAGTGGAGGGACCATATAATAACTTGACTGAATATTCAAAATTGAAATGACTAAGAAGGGACATATAGACATTGTTTTCCTACAGAAAAGGGCACAAGATTACTTAATGTAATGTTCCAGCTCAGGATACACAAACTGAGAAACATCAGTTAAACCTAAATTGAGGAATATTCTATATAATAACTGGCCTGTGATCTTCAAAAATACCAGTGTTATGTAAGATTTTTTAAAAAAGTTAAGGAACGCTTCATTAAAGGAGACTAAATAATTATGACAATTAAATAGAATACATAACCCTGGAAAAAATCCTGTACTGTACAAGAGTGGAATAAATGACAAAATAAGAATATGGACTACAGAGATAAAATCATTGTTTCAATGTTAACTCTTCTAAATCTGATACTGTGGCTATGTTAAGGGAATAATCCTTGTTCTTAGTAAGTGCGCACAGAAGTCTTTGAGGCAAAGAAAGGAGTCTTGTAACCACAATTTTCAAATGGATCAGAAAAGTGTGTGTGGGTGTGAAGAGAGATAAAAAATAGAGAAGGAAAAGAGAGAATGACAAATATGGCAAAATCTTAAAAATTGGTGAATCTAGATATAGGGTATACAGGTGTTCTCTTTATTATTTTTAAAACTTTAATTTCAAATAAAAAGTTATTCAAAAATCTCACTGCAAAGTGAGACTCAATGCCACTCTATTCAATACTTTAAAATGATTAATTTTATGTTACATGACTCTTACCTAAATAAAAAAATTTTTTTATCTGCTTAAGAAATACATATAACTTGGAGCAAAGTTAATCTTCATAAAAAGGACTGATTAGTTTATTTTGTTTTCATTTTGAACTGTCATTTTCTTGACGTTACAATTTGGAGAACATTTATTTTAGTGTCAAATTAGGCAACAACTAGTTTTTTCAAGTGCAATCATTCCTCCATTAAAGCATCGAAGAGTTTAGATGCAGAGTGAACACTATGCTTTTACATACAGAATGCATACGTTTTGATTCAAAGTTTACCAAAGTTAAACAATTATGAAATTTAGGTTTACCTGATTTTTATAATTAATGTCATTTTATTTTACATTTAAGATATTATTAAAGAAACAATTAGTAATAAAGCAGTCCTCCTTATTCACAGCTTTGCTTTCTGCATTTTCAGTTACCTGTGGTCAACCATGGTCCAAAAATATTAAACGGAAAACTCCATAAACATTTCATAAGTTTTAAAGCGCACACTGTTCTGAGTAGCATGATGAAATCTTGCGCTGTCCAGCTCTGTCCAGCCTGGGATGTGAATCATCCTTTTGTCCAGCATCTCCACACTGTATACACCTCCCATCCATTAGTCATTTAGTAGCCATTTCAGTTATCCTGCGGTATTCAAGTAACCCTTATAGTAGCCTAATCCTACTTCACAATACCTACGTCATTCAGCTCACACCAACCATCTCATCACACAGGCATTGTATCATCAAAAGAAAAAGAAAACTGAGTACAGAAGAAAGTACTTTGTACTGTAGTTTGGACATAGTATATAAAAGTTGGGAACTATCCACGGTTTTAGGCATCCATTGAGGGTCTTGAAACATATACCCCACAGATAGGGGGGAACTACTGGATAAAAAATGCAAATCTTACTGTTTTGGGACACTAACCATCACCTCCCCCAAACTATGTTCACATGTCAAGCAGTCCTAAGTATTTATGAGTAAAAAAAATCATAAAAGTTAAACATTTTAGTCAATAGGCCAAAAACATCCTCAATGAAGCTCTTAGTATTATTCTATTATCAAGTTCTTATGTAACAAAGTAACATATTACCATATTTAATGACAAGTGAATAAAAGCTAGCAAAATGTTACATCCTATATAATAAAACCCCAATATGCAAATTGGCTGAATGGCAGAATGACTGGCAGCTATGATGTGCACTGAGTACCAGGGGGCAGATGCTCAACGCAGGAGCTGCCCCCTGGTGGTCAGGGCACTCCCACAGGGGGGAGCGCGGCTCAGCCAGAAGCTGGGCTCATGGCTGGTGAGCGCAGTGGTGGTGGCAGGAGCCTCTCCCACCTCCGTGGCAGCACTAAAGAGCAGCGAGCCGAGCAGTAAAGAGCAGCGAGCCGAGCAGTAAAGAGCAGCGAGCAGGCAGGCGGTACAGAGAGGGGTCCTGGACTGTGAGAGGGATGTCTGCCTGCCGGCTTAGGCCCGATCCCCAGCAGGCAGATATGCCCCGAGGGGTCCCAGACTGAGAGAGGGTGCAGGCCGGGCTGAGGGACCCCCTCCCAGTGCACCAATTTTGTGCACAAGGCCTCTAGTTTGGATATAATAGTAACAGCATACTTATTACTCTGCATAACTAGGACACCAATTGCCACTTGCTAGAAAAACTTTTAGCCAAATATTTAGCATAAAATATTTATTTAAAAGTTATTTTGCGCCTGGCCAATATGGCTCAGTGGTTGAGCCGACCCATGAACCAAACCAGGAGGTCACAGTTCAATTTTTGGTCAGGGAACATGCCCAGGACTGCTTGTGGGCTCAATCCCCAGAAGCAGGTGTGCAGGAGGCAGCCCATCAGTGATTCTCTCTCATCACTGATAATTCTATCCCTCTCTCCCTCTCCCTTCCTCTCTCCGAAATCAATTAAAAAAAAAAATTTTTAAAGTTGTTTTGAAAATTCCATTTACTACAAATTCAACTGTATATCATTATCAATTGAAGTGCAAGTTCCTCAAATACAATTTCTAATAAAATTTAAAAGCCTAAGCTCCCAAGGTCTATTTTTTTTTTTAAATGGGAACATTACTTCTATTCAACAACCCAAAACACTCTTACTCTGTACTTAAAGCAGCTTCAGACTCACATTGCTTTATATGTAAGTTTAATTGTGAAACAACCTTTCCTATTGCTGACAGTTGCGTAAGGCCACTTGCACAGGTTATTTACTTTTTTTAGTAAATCCATTTTTTTTAAAGAAAGGACAGTGTGATTTTTTTCTTGTCAAGAGGTATCCTATGTCAAACTGGCTCCACAAGCAGATTAAATAGCCAAGGGACAAGCAGATCAAATATCCAAGGTATTAAAAAGTGAGTATAGCATAAGTTTAATCTGCATCATAGATCCATCCCAATTCTAGTTTTTAAAGATATGATAAAATAGCTACTAAAATTAGAACTAATCTAAGGAATAACAGTCTTTGTTCAGCCACTGAGCCACACCGTCCAGACTGAGTGAAACGTTTTAAAAGCATGCATACACATTTACCACATAATGTTTTTGTATGGAAGTCATAAAAAACATGTTAGAATTAAAGACTCTAAGAATTTAGAAACAAAATTCATATACAAAAAGGAGACATTCTAAAATAATTGGCTAACTAGACTTTTCTTAATTATAAAACATGCCTATCTATTGATCTACAGTGACAAAATCATTCATATTTAATAACTTATTAGCTAAATCTATCCATAACTCATAAATAGCTATAAATTGGTTCCAACATGCCATGTTCTTTTACCTGTATTGAATTTTCAGGCTAAAGAGCTCTAGTAAGCCAAAAGAATTTCTTGCTGGTTAGAGAGATTGGGTTGAATAATTGGAAAGCCCTTTCTGCAAGGTGCTTTCTTTGCATATACTGCTCACCTATTGCCAGAGATCATGAATTTGATATATTTTAAAGGGTTCTTTTCTTGATATTGTTCAGTCTTTTTAAGGATAAATTGTCAACTTCAATTTCCCTTCAAAACCTAAATCTTTTTACATTTTAAAGATGCTTACATTAGCAGTATCTTTAAAATCTTGAGGAAATACAAAACAAACTGAACAAAAATGAACAGATGGAGCAATACGTCTTTCCAAAGACTTTATTCCTCAATATGTCTTTCAAAGGAGTAATTTCTGTAATATGCTTTACAGTGTTAAAGTAAAAGCATTTACAATTTGGTAAACACAAGCATAGGGCACACATAATAGAGATATTTAATGAGTTTTCCTATATGTAGGTTAAGTTGTCTACTCAAGTGAAGAGTACCCCCTGAAAATAATGATCTATGGATTAGGACATAGTTCTTACATACTTCTAGTAGTGTGCCATGTGTTTTACATGCATTTAATCCTCACAGAAACTCTGTAAAATAAATATCTCCTTTTTATAAATAAAGAAATTGAGAGATACTGTTCCAGTGCTGTTTCTTAGTGGACCTACTACTACTGGATGTGATACAATTTCAATCCAGTTCTGATCTCTGAATTACAAACCATTTCCCAGATCCATTAAATACACCTGGAGGTGCCTATGTATAGTAGGAGAGTATGTATGGCTAGGAAATTACCATAAAAATACGTAGATGGACAAACACATAATTAGGCTAAACAAGGAAAGCTCATATGAAGTAAAAAACAAGAAGTTTAAACAGTTAAATATGTTGTTGCAAATGTTAAGTAATGTCAGCTGAGGCTGAAAAAAGTTAACATTATATATAAGACTCATTACAAGTACTAAAAATATACTTTGAATCTATGAGGTAGTTTTGTTCTCCAAAAATTGGAACTTGAATTTGATCAAAATAACTAGAGACAATTACCAATTTATAGGAAATACCTAGGTTAGAGAAACATTTAAATAACCCCATGGAGGTCCCATTGGCAAAATGCAGACCAAGGGAAATGCAAATAACCACGTTTCTTCAACAAATAAACTTCGAGAGGGAAGAAAAGTAGAGGCTGAACCTACAGATCAAGAGAATCAAGAGATATATCCATTAGCTAGAAACATCACAAAAGGAATTATAAGGCAATTAAAAAATGAACACTGACTGAACATTTGATATCAAGTAATCATCATTTTCTAAAGATTTTATAATGGTACTAGACGCCCGGTGCACAAAAATTTGTGCACTGGGGGGGCGGTCCCTCAGCCTGGCCTGTGCCCTCTCGCAGTCGAACCCCTCAGGGGATGACCACCTGCTGGCTTAGGCCTGCTCCCTGGGGGATTGGGCCTAAGATGGCAATCAGACATCCCTCTGGCAGCCCGGCAGCCCTCCAGGGATGTCCACTTGCCAGCGGAGAGCAGACCTAAGCTGCAGTCGGACATCCTAGTGCTGCTGAGGCAGGAGAGGCTCCCACCACCACCGCTGTACTGGCAGCCGTCAGCCTGGCTTGTGGCTGAGCAGAGCTCCTCCATGTAGGAGCTCACTGACCACCAGAGGGCAGCTCCTGCATTGAGCGTCTGCCCTCTGGTGGTCAGTGTGTGTCATAGTGACCAGTCATTCCCAGTCTTTCTGCTGTTAGGGTCAGTTTGCATATTACCCTTTTACTATATAGGATAGAGGCCTGGTGCACGGGTGGGGGCCGGATAGTTTGCCCTGAAGAGTGTCCCGGATGAGGGTGGGTGTCCCGCTTGGGTGCCTGGCCAGCCTGGGTGAGGGGCTGATGGCTGTTTGCAGCTGGTCACACCCCCTTCAGGGTGGGGGTCCCCACTGGGCTGCCTGGTCAGTTTGGGTGAGGGGCTGAGAGCCGTTTTCAGGCTGGCGGGCGACTGAAGCTCCCAGCCTCTCCTTTTTTTCTTTTTCTTTTTATTCTGGGATTTATTTACCTTCTATAGCTGTCACTGGAGCTGAGAGCCAGCTCCAGCTCTGAGGCCGGGGCTAGCTGAAAGCAGGTAACTGGGGTTTGTTTGGCTTCTATAATTGAAACATTGCTGCTTTTGAAGCTGTTACTTCAGGAGCTCAGAGCCCGGCTGCCGCAGGCAGGGAACCTTGGCTTCCTCCATCACTGGAGCAAGCAAACCTCCTGCTCGCTTCAGCTGCGTGGCTGCTGGCCGCCATCTTGGTTGGCAGTTAATTTGCATATCGCCCTGATTAGCCAATGGGAAATGTAGCGGAGGTACGGTTAATTACCCTATTTGTCTATTATTAGATAGGATTGTGGTTATGATTTTTTTAAAAAGATGGCTCCTTACCTTTTAGAGAGTGATAAGTTTATAGATGAAATGATAGGTGTCTGGGATTTGCTTCAGAATAATATTGAGTGGGGGTGTTAGGTAGAAGTACAGATGAAGCATGATTGCCCAAACTTTTGAAGCTATTCATGTATACACAGATAGTCCCTCCATTTTCTGATATATTTGAAATTTTGCATAATAAAAGCTAATAAACACATAAATTCCAACTGGATAGGAAGTCTAGATCTAAATATAAAAGATGAAACAACAAAATTTCTTCAAGATTAAAAAATGTTATTTAAGCTGCCTATATTTTTCTTAAAGGAAATTAAACATTGAAATAAGAAAATAACACAAGAGCATAGAAAAAGTTTTAACTGAAAGTTATACTGTAAAAACTAGGAGTCCTAGTAAGAAGCACTTAAGAAGGCCAAGTACTTTTAGTGGATATATTAGTAAACATGAAAAACTACTTGTAAACTAACATTAAAGGGGGTTCAGGAAAACACGAGGCAGTTAAGTCCTTTTTAAAAGCATCTTGACATAGTACTAAATAGATTAATTTAAACTACAGAAATGCTGGCAGAAGATAAATTAAACTAATCTTTCTTTGGAATTAAATTCTTATCTACTTCTGTCCAGTTACTAGAAAAGAGGAAGGACAATTAAATTATTGTTTCAGCAATAACAATTATTTACAACTGGTTCAAAGAAAAGTTGATATGGGAAGACAGAAAGCTGACAATCATCTTTGCTTTCAAGTTCTAAGAAGCAAACTGAACAGATGATTTAGTGTAAGATGGGGAAAAAAGGAAAACTGAAAGAAAAGCAAAACAATTGATAAGGTGTAGCATATTTGTAGTTTCAAGCTTCTTGTTAATCCTCACTGAAGGATATTTTTCCCATTGATTTTTAGAGAAGAATGAGAGGGGGAGAGAAAGAGAGAGAGAAACATTGATGTGAAAGAGACGTATCGAGTGGTCACCTCCTGCATGCACCCAGACCCCCGACCTGGGCATCCATGCCCTTGACCAGAATCGAATCCTCGACCCTTCAGTCCTCGGGCTGACGGTCTAACCACTGAATTAACCAGCTAGGGCTGTAGTGGCAAGTTTCTTTAAGGCAGATATTTTACTTTGCAAGTTCACAAAATATAGTACTAATCCAATAAATAGTAAATGTACTATCTGTTGAAATAATTGAATGAACTATTTTCTATAAAAGCAAAAGGTTCTCCCTCTGGGGTCAGCCTGATGAGAACAGTAGTTTCTACAGCTGTATTACATTATTTAACACTTAGGAACTGAAAACCTGCACATAACACCAAGAAAAATCAACTTACTGGCAGAAAATGCAAACTATGCTTAAAAGAATAACTTAAAATGGACTATCTGTAGCAGTTGCCTTAGGACCTTGGGCAGCACTGTTGAAAGCAATATCATAACAAGAATTTGAAATAGATTTACCATCTATAGTAATAAAATAGTAACATGCTAATCAAATGACCTTCCGGATGAAGCCGGGGCTGCGAAGGCTGAGGCAAGCCATAGCCGCAGCTGCAAGGGCCAAGCCCCTTGCACGAGTTTCGTGCATCGGGCTTCTAGTCCTATATAATAAAAGCCTAATATGCAAATTGTTTGACTGGGAGTTCGACTGCTCGCTATGATGTGCGCTGACCACCAGGGGGCGGCACGGAACACGGCGGGCAACAGTGGAGGCGCTGCTGACCCCGATGGGCCCCCAACGAGAGCAGGACCGTGGCAGTATGGTAGAGGAGGTGAGCGGGCAGAGCCGGGCCTAGGCGGTGCGAGCAGGGGGCGATCGTCCCATTGATTGCCCCGCAAATGGTGACCAGTGGTGGCGGCAGGGGGCAGGGCCGCTGCCCAGCTCCCAACCGATCATCCTGCAGACGGCAACTAGTGGTGGAGGCAGGGTCGGGACTGCCGCCCCGCTCCCAGGCACTGAGGGAGCTGGGCAGGGGGCCTGGCCTCCATCGATCGCTCCGCAGGTGGGATGTGGAGCAGGTGAGGGGGCAGTGCCAGGCCATGGTGGGGTGCCAGGCTGGGCTGTGGGGCTACAAGGCTGGGGGTATGAGCTGGGGCCCCATCCCCGCAGGCCACCCCAAGGGACCCCATCCATGCAGAAATTCGTGCACCAGGCCTCTAGTTAATCAATATTACCCCTGAGATGAAACAGGAGGATTAGCCAGGCTTGAACAAAAAGTAGCAGTTTTGATCTACCACTATACCATGTCACCCTGTTTCTAAAATTGGGGGGGGGGGGGGGGAACAAAAAACAGAACTGCAGCAACTTTCCATTCATATCGTGTATAGCGTGACAAAATATACAAGTATCCAATTTTATTACAACCTCGAATAAAGGCAGGCAGGCCATGGACAGCAATGGTCAAGCTGATCCTAGCTGGTGGGAGTGGTGCCACTTATCCTTTCCTGCCACAGCTGCCTTTTGTGCAACTTGAGTACAAGTGGGAGGAAACTGGCACTCCAAGCTCTGCTGACTTACAGCTTTATCTGCTTTTCCTCAGTTCTACAATGTTCTGCAAAACAGAACTATTTAATACCACCAGGAGGTGCCACTCGTGGAAACTATCTCCACACCTTCTGTAAGTCTTAAAGGTCTCAAAAGCCTATTTTTGAAATATATCATCATACTTAAGAACTGCCACCATACTGGATCAAACAGTAGCTCCAGGAAACACATTTTCAAAGAGTTTATTTTTCTCCCTGAAGTAAACCTCATTGGGTAAGGATATACACTAAATAAAAGTCCTAGTTTTCCTGAGTCATAGGTTGCACTTATTTACTGCATAAAGCATTTAAATAGAACATTTATTGATTACCACTCTTTTTATGAAATGTCCTTTTTTAGCCAAAACTGTCTCAGGAGGATAATGACTTTCCAAAATTTATCTGCTATTATGAAATACTAGTTCCAGTTTTTTCATGTGGTGGACATTCATGTCTCCAAATAGCCAGCAAAGTTGAAAAAAGTCCTACTCTAAGCCAATCCCTCATTTTTCAGGTAAGGAAAACAAGGTTTGGAGATTCATGTGATTCTGCCTCAAATCATACATATGACTAATCTAAGAGCCAGTGACAGAATCTGAACCGAGTGCCCCAAGCCCCAAACCCCAAACCAATGTCCTTTCTATTATAAGCCCTCATTCTATGAATCTAAGTTCTCAGAGCAGTCCTTAATCACTTCATTGTTTCCTCATTTGCAAGTCTCCTGATCACCTTATCTCCTTGCTAATCAGAGCAGCCATTCTATGGATCCACTTCACCTCCATTAGTAGCATTTTAAGGTGAACAGTACCCTAACTGGACACAGTGCCACAGGTATTGGTTCTGTAAGATGCTTACATTTCTGGGGAAGAATTTCGTCTCTCCTGCCAGGGAAAGATGAAAATTAAATCCCCAGTATTCATCAATAAAATAACCTCATGCTGTAATCTTAATATCATGTGTCAGACACCCACAAAAGCTTTCAAAAGCCCCTGGTGGCAACATTCTTACAAGTTATTGAATAACTTGGTTCAAGTGTCCATTCTAAATTGGGTCTTACAAAGGTAGAAGTTATTTTTCAACAACAGCTCTTCTATTAGATCACTTGGTAACTGCTTATGTGGCAAATTTAACCTAAAGCACTGGACGATTAGTAAGGCAGGTGATGAAGACATACAATGAAATGAACACCAGCAGCAGGAATATTGTCTTGATTTCTATCTCCTGAAAAATGTACAGCCTCTTCAAATTTTTTGAGTACCATAAATTTAATCCTCTAAGATACCAAGATGTTTTTTAGTGGGGCTTTTCCCCTATCCTCCTGCTTAGAAACTTCTGGACTTTTAAAAACTGTCTAAACTAGTACCCAAGTCTTTACACCACATATGAAAAAACAACCAATGGACCTGGATCTGGAAAAGAAATAGTATTTTACCTTTGGAAAGCAAAATCAGAGTACATACACAGCACAATAAGCCCATTTAATAGTCAAATGAATAGTTGATAAATGAAAACTATTAAAGCAAATCACTTTTCAAACATAGGGTTTATCTCTTAATGAAGTTTATCTCACTCTCAATGCAGAAAAGTTGCTATAGTTATCAAAAGTATACTGATCTAAACATATTGTGTTATCTAAGCTCTTATACCTTAATTCCAGCATTCTAAGGTAAGAATCTATCCTTATTTTCATACCATACCTGACAACACTGGGGCACTTGAGGTGAATTAACTTGTCAGGGTTACAGTGTTGAACCAACTCTTAAAAACTACGCTCCTTAGCATAGAAAATTTGAAAATATGGTCAAACTCTAAGTTCTATGTGATGTATTATCACAGCCAACGTGAATTATTTTTTCTGGAGTCAGGAAAGCCTAACAGTTTGCCACCTACACATCCTAATTTTAGTTGGGATGGGTGACACAAATGAACTGTTTCTGTCACCACACTTATGCATACCCAAAAGGGAGAGACTGGTTCAATTCTTTAACTTTACTTCCTGCCTAGAAGGCCTGACTTAAGCCCTGTTATAACGGATATAATCGATCTAAGTGTTCAAGTTGTCTTAGTGTAGGAAGATACTAAAGTTATCATTTAAGTCTTACTGGAAATCAACCAAGCATTAGTCATTTTACCTGTCAGGGAAGTTAAAGCAGATCAACAAGATATAAACTGGGTTGTTTTCTTTTTTTTAGGGGAAATCCCTTAATGACTCGTTAATTAAACCTAATGAAACAAGGGGCCCTCCAAAACTAGTGTGGAAACAGGAAAAGAATCACAAGAAGTCATGCGGTGACCTGCTTTCACTGTTAGAAAGGGAAGAGTCTCCTCTTGATTTTACCTGCAGCCTGACCACGATGGCCACTTGTTACACCTACCACCCCCTCCAAGTGCAGGTTCCCGAGGAAGCAAAGGAAACCTGCAGGGTAAAGGCTCTATCCCGGCCAGGCGCCAGGACTGCACCACGCCCGCGGACACAGGGCCCTGCCTGCGTCCCCCACCCTCCAGCCTCCCCTGCTGCCCAGGAGGCAGCGCACAGCCTGCGGCCGAGGCAGTCCTCCGCCGGGCAGTGACCCCGCTCCGCCAGCCCCGCCCCCTTCCCTGACCAAAGGGTCGGTGCCTGGGGGGCGGGGGTAGGGACCGGGAAGAAGGCCTGGACAGGAGCGGAGGGGCCAGGAGGAAGAGTCCCTTCCCAGCCTCGCCGATCGGGACGAGGACTGGGCCCCCGGGCGAGCGGGCCGCCGCCATGATGGCCGGGCCGGGCGGGGGGGCGTGACGCGGGCCGCCGTGCACAGGGCCAGCTCCCCGTACCCTTCCCCTCCCCCGCGTGGGCCTGGCCACAACTGCCCCCGATACTCACGCTTTGTCCACCAGCTCCCGCACCTTCCACATGTTCAACATCGTGCCGCGCGCGGGCCGGGCCGCGCCGCCCTCTCCTGCTCCCCACGGACCCCGGGACACTTCGGCGCCGGGGCAGATCCAGGCCGGTCGCACCGCTGCCGCCGCCTAGAACTCCCCAGTCGGCTCCAGCTCCAGCCCCAGCCGCGGCGCTGCCGGTGACACGTCGAGACGCGGGGCAGCGGCGCTGCGTGGGGCGGAAGTGCCCGACGTTCCGCCCACTCTTGCGGGGCACGCCGGGATCAGTAGTTCTCTGCGCGCCACGCGGAGCCTTTAAATTGAGAGGAGGCGTGTTAAGGTTGGTACAACTGATCGTAAACTTTCCGGGTTCCCGCGCCCCTCCGACTCTACGGAACCAGAAGCTCCGGGGGTGGGGCCCAGCAATCAGTGCGTTAACACATCCTCCACGCTCAAGTTGCAGAACCACTGGTTCAACCGTGAAGTATTGCTGTGCTATTAATAATGATTATACGGAAGTGGGAGTGGTGTGTGTGTTCCTCACTGACAAGCAGCGCTGTTTTTGGTTCCAAGTGTCCAAACATGCTTCCTTCTCTGGGCCTTAGTTTCCATGCCTGTAAATTGAAGAAGTTGTAGTCTAAAACGATTCCACTCTAATTCTATGATACGCTGGTTTACTATTTAGACAGCTACCTGATACACTTGTTAGATACTTTTTATAAAGCTCAGAAACTCACTTCACACTCCATGGCAAACGGTAGAAAACCAGTACCATGACGCACCCAAGAACTTGGCAGCACAAGTAGACACACACACTGTATTCAGTATTTTATTGCAATGGTTGTTGTCACTTCATTTTTCACGTACATATTTTTGACAATGTTCATCTTAAAGCTGTAAATAACCTTAAAGTTCGTTTAGTCCAACTGCTTAAATTTTATAGTTCTTTTTATTCTATACATATTTATTGAGGATCTTCTATGTGCCAGGAGTGGGGAATATAGATGGGGACAA
Organism: Myotis myotis; assembly: GCF_014108235.1. Lineage (NCBI taxonomy): Eukaryota > Metazoa > Chordata > Mammalia > Chiroptera > Vespertilionidae > Myotis > Myotis myotis. Next base: position 15,746,163 of record NW_023416368.1, on the reverse strand, counting down.
GACAGACAAGCACCAGCTCCCTTGGGTCTTAAAGATCTTTGGAGGAAAAAAAATAATCAAGGAAACATTAAGACAATTGCAGATAGCCCTGGCCAGTGTGGTTGGGTGTTGTCCTGTGTACTGAAAGGTTGCTGGTTCGATTCCTGGTCAGGGCACATGCCTGGGTTGCAGGCTCCATCCCCAGTAGGGGGCATACAGGAGACAACTGATCATGTTTTTCTCTCTCTCTCTCTCTCTCTCTCTCTCTCCCCCCCTTCTTCTCTCTCTAAAAATCAATTAAAAATATTTTTTAAAAAGACAATTGCAGATAGAAAGTGCTTGAAGAAGACAGATGATAATGCTACAGAGAATGATGTTAGAGGAAAATGACACTAGGAAATATTTAAGGCCTATTTGAGGACATTATATTTAAGCTGAAACTTGAATGATATAAAGGAGCTGACCATAAAAGAAAGATCTGCAATAAAACAATTCCTGGTGAAGGTAACAGACAAAGACTGATTCACAAAGGAGAAGTGAAGTGCTGCTAGTCAGAAAGCTAGGTAACAAGGATCCCAAATCAAGAACTCAAAACTTCTGACCCCTCGTTCCTCAGGTCAAGTCGCCTCTTCTTGTTGTGTCCACTTAATTACTGGAAGCAGCTTTGAAGAGTGTTTCAATAAGGCTTTGGGATTAAGGCCTGAGAGAAGCCAGTTGAAAGCATTGCCAGGCAGAAAAGCACAAAAAGCAGAAATCAGGACAAAGCTATCTCAGAGCTTTGTTGAGATAGGAGGAGTACTTGGGCAGACATGAAGTGAGTTGGAGAGATGGGTGGAAGGGGCAGGTAAAGATGAGCAGAGATAGGTAGAGAAACTGGACTTTCAAATGAGAAGTGTTTCCTCTTGAAAGGACTATCCAGCCCAAGATTCAAAGGATAGAATGTGGCAAGAGGAGATAAGGGAAACTACTTGCATAAATAAGATCTCAGCAAGTTAACCTTCAAACAATCGGGTGAGGGTACACCAGCAGAATGGGCAGGGCATAAAAATAACCACCTTCCCAGCCTGGGCCAGTTTGCAATCAGCTTCACCAGATTTAACCAGAGACTACAATGTCATCGTCTACTTTGCTTGTTCCAACACCAAGTTTGGAAGTGCCTAGACTTATTCCAGGATTGTCATTTGTGGTGTTCTCTCGGTTGTCCAGGGCTACCTAGCATGTAACACCAAAAAGGTTGCCTGTCCACCTTAGATTCAAAAGAGCCCCTAATGGACTCAGAATAACCAGACAAAGAGAGTTTGTTAAAAAGTGGTCACAAAATTAATCATTTGTATGTCAACAAAGTATTCCATTTTTACCTTTTATCTTGCAAGTTTGGGAGCAGTTTCCATAGTAACTTCTTTGTAGCAATTTAAATGTGGCCATGGTAGAAAAATAAATGGGAAAATGCCTCACCCATCCCTCTTCAGGAAAACATATTTTTCACTCAATGAGCTGACACTTTTAGTAAGGCCAAACCAATGCAAGGTTTGAAAGCAAATGTACTGGGCTGTGTTACTTATACATGAGGGGCAGTTACAGACACTGACGGCTGATCTCCCGCGGTTGGCTCCTCGGTGTTTCCTTCAGGGGAGTTTAATTCACAGCACACAGGTGTGGCAGTCCTGGGAAAGCACCGCCCAGATCACTTTTCAAGAGAATCAGTGTGAGGAGTGTGGATGGCCAACAGCTCCTGGCAGCCACTTCTTGGGAATCAGCCACAGCATTTATACCAAGTCCGTTCTCTCACTGGGCCCCAACCAGGCAATGACTAAGCAAGGTGTCCTGGAGCTGGGCCATTTCTGCCCAAGGCCGGACCCCTCTATTAAGCAAGCATTGTCCTGGACTCGCCATCAGCTTGGCCCACATTTCCTCAGAGCTTCGTCCTACCCGGGCTTCCTGCCTTCCCTTTCTCCCTTGACAGGTGTCAGAACTTCCTGTGGTCTGAGGTTCTCCCCACCCCCTCTTGTTCCCTTTTCCCTTAATCCTTCATAGGTGTTTCCCTCAATAAATCTCTTATACTTACTTCCACCTTGGCTTCTGCTTTCTGCAATACCCAGACTGACACAACGGGCAAGCACTTGTAACTTGGCTTCAGTATTTGGCTCAATGAGTCTTGTTGTTGGTCACACCTGACTGCTCCTCTTGCTAACCTAAAAATAAAAAGGACATTCAAAAGGAAAAGCCAGCAAGTGTTTATTTGAGATCAAAGAATAACTAGCTGGGAATCATTCATTCAGGCAGAAGTCCAAATAATGTTCTGATTAGTAGACAAAGGCAATGGACATGTATAAGAAGGGAAAAGGGAACAATTACATCAATCGAAGGAAGGAATTTCTATTGGTGCACATAAGATAACATAGTGATGTTAATTCTAAACAATGTTTTTTAATTTTCAGTCCAGTAGTCACAATAACTGCTTTCTTGTTAGCTTTGCAAATAGTACTTTGGGAAACAAGGTTGCTTAGGCCACTCTAAAGGTGATTTTTGCCCTGTTTTTAACATTCCAAGGTTTGAGGTATTACATGTGCAAGGCAGTTCCTCTGGCATGGCAGCTCTGGCTCCATTTTAAAGTAGCTCCATTTATATTATTGTTTATATTCTCTAAAAGTCAGGGCACTCAGTTTTTACTCATAATAAGAGGATTGCCATGAGATACATGCAGATATTATATTGCATAACCCTAGGAGAACCATTCATGTGGACTACCATGAACTGCCCGCCAATCAATCCCAGAGAGGAAGTAGTAGGTAGTGGTTAAGGAGTATAGATCCTTGACTCAGACCAACCTAGGCCCAAATTCTGCATCAGTAGCTTGGTCACCCTGGAGACGTTAAACCAACAAAGCATAGTGGTTATGAACTAGAACTCTGCAGCAGATTCTGGGTTTGAATTTTAATGTTGCTACTTAATAGTTGTGCGACATTGGGAAAATTATTTGACTTCTCTGGGTTCAGGTTTCTCATCATAATGGGGGATACTAGAAACCTATCTGAAAGGCTTTTTTCAGACAATTCAGTAAGGTAATGTATAAAAAGAACTTAGAACGGTACCTAACACAAAATAAACACTCAGTAAATGCTAGCGATACTGCTCCTATTACTCTTACACCTCCTAATCATCATCATCATCATCATCATCATCATCATCATTGTATCAATCTTTTACATTTATTCAATATTCAACAAGTATTTAGTAAGCTCTTACTATGTTCCAGGTTCTTTACTGGGTGGTGGATATACAATTTATAGATGAAATTTACAATATAGATGAAATAGGTATAGTAAACATAGTAAACAAAGCGATATGCTGAGGATCAAATGAAGTAATACATATAACTCACTTTACATTGGGTCTTGCATATAGTAAATGCTCACTAAACTCTACCTCATTATTAATATCAAATCTCTTCTCTTATGTGGATCTTAGCTTTTGTCTTTATAAACTGAGAGGTTTAGTCTTTCAGAGTATCCTAAACCCTGACAAACATCAGAAATTCCTGGACACCCTTAAAAATTTCAGATGGTTTTGTCCTAACCTTCAGTTCCTGATTCAATAGGTGCATTGTCCCTTATACTTTTGGTCACAAGTGACAGAAATAAAAACCAGCTTTAAGCAGAGCAGAGGAGTTTATTGACAAAGGGGAATGGGGAGAGTTCAGAGATAGAATTTGCCTCAGGAGCTCTCCACTTCTCATTTTTCCTTGTTGCAGACAGGATTCTCCTACTTGGCAGGTAATAGGTACACCACCTTGTGGGGAATAGGTACCATTTTTCCAGTTAGGCAACCATGTGAGAAAAGATACTTTGCTTTCATCCACTGAGTCAACTATCACAGAGAAAGACTCTGATTGGCCCAGTTTTGATCATGTGCCTACCTACGGGCCAATCACCTGTAGGGAGGCGTGTGTTACAGATTTGGCAGCTGTACCTGGAGTGGGGAAAGATGGGTTCTCTGAAAAAATTACAAAGAAAAGCCAGACCCTGGCAGACAAAAGCAACAGCTGTTTACTTCTGCATGTCTAAGGTGGGGGCTAGGAATCTGTTTTGCTTTGTTTTTAAACCTCTCCAGTGATTTTGCCAGGGCTGGGCATGCTCTGGATAGGATGATCCAAGGTCTTTTTTGCTGTAACACTATACTTTTTATTTTTAAGGTCCAAATTCCACAAAAATTGGGTTGAAAAGAGCAAAAGAAAAACATAACAGAAAATAGAAGGATAACAGAAAATAAAAGGAAGCAACAAAGAAGGGAAGAGGTGAGTGGTGTTGTAGCAGGGAAGCTGGTTGGAAGGGCTTGCCCTCACTAACTGTTCTGCTGACAGTCGGGCTCTTCTTGGCTGAACTTCAGGCTCCTTTCAGGGCTGTCAGCAGGGCTCAGGTGGGCCTATTCAGAAAGCCTGGTGGGCACTCTAAAGGGCTAACGCATTTGCAGTCCTTCTGCAAGAATGTGCAGGTGCTGGCAGGAGGTGAGATGGAGGCAGAAGTGCTCTTGGAATCATTTCTCTGCCTCCTGGATGTTCTCTCCTTCTGTTTCCTGGCCACAGACGAGCTCATAGTGGACTTGCTGTTCCTACTGTCAAGTTCTCTGAAACTCTATTCACAGGAAGCCAAGGTGCCACCAGTGAAGCAACTAGGCAGCGTGTGACCGTGGGCACTGACCCTGCATTGTCAAGGCATATTCAGGAGTGGATGGGGTGGATGTCAGAGAACATGGGCCGGCTGGTTCCTGAAGCAGGGTCTTTCTGGATAAGGTTAAGTGTCCTGGGAAAGCTCCCAGGTGTCCAGAGTTCACATGGAGGTTCTGCTGGTCTTTGGAGTCTATCAGATCATTAAAAGAATTATGCTCAGAGGCAAAGCTCGCTTCAGTGGGCATCAGAAGTCTGAGGGACAGACCTTTGCTCTTTATTAAATACAATGAATGTGGCTAAAGAGTTGTTGGGGGGAGAGGGGCGGGGTGTCAGTCAGCACAAGGCATGCTTTCCTGGTGGGAAGGAGTCAACATTCAGTGTGAAGTGGAGTGAAATAGATGACTAAAATCTATTTGTTAGCCAAGAAGCTTACAGTCTACTATGGAAGATAGACATAAATAGACAGACAAAAACCGCAGGGAGATATTTAAGGAGCCAGTGTAGTCTTGGGTAGAGGTCAGAGCACTGGCTGTGTTATCATCAGGACCTCGGTTCACACCGTATAGCTGTGGGGCCTTGACTAAGTTACTTCACCTCTCAGGCCTTTGCACCTTTTTTGAGAAAATGAGGCTGATAAGAGTCCTTGACTCAAAGGGCTGTTGTGAGGCGTGAATGAGACGACATACATTAAATGTCTAGTACAGTGCTTGACATGTAACAAGGACTGATTAAGTCAGTTCTATTTCCATTGCTAAACTGTTCATAACCAGAGAGCATGGGCAATGTGGGAGAGGCTGCTAGAACAGGTGCATCAGATCTTGCAATAAATATGTATTTGATCACTTACCCCATGGTCAAGAAGCATACTGTGAAAAGCAGACACAATTCCTGTTCTCATGTAGTTTATTTTTTTTATTCTTTATTGTGGAAAGTTTTACATATGTTTCTCATGAAGTTGTCAGTCTGAGGGAGGAGATGGATTTTAAACTAATAACACCTTGATAATTCTATCTCTGCAAATATGATGAATGCAGTAGAAGAAAAGAAGGGGTGCTGTGAGAGAATCTAACAGTGGTGTTTCATTCAGGTTAGGTAGGAGCAAGGGCCAGGCAGGACCTGTGGGAAAGTGACATTTAAGGTGAAGATGGAAAGATAATTTTGAGTTAATGAGGTAGAGAGGGAAAGAGCATTCCAGATAGAGAGACCAGCCTGTGCCAAGGCCTGAGATAGGATGTAGCTCAGCATGTTCCAGGATCTCAGAGGAGGCCCAGTGAGCCCGGAGGGAGGGGGGAGAATAATCAGAGATGAACCTTGCTCTGTTTCCTCCTGACCTCCCTGGACTCCATTACCTGCATTCTCATGGCCTCTCACTTCCTGTGGGCTCAGTCAGTGTTGGGCGGTGGGATCAGAGGCAGAGGAGAGACAAGTCGTGATATTTCTTTCCCCTGTCTCCCTGCTTCAGGAACATGGTTTTGGCAGGAGCCGAGTCCCTCTGTGGCCACTGCTGGTGTCAGGGGGTCCTCCTTCCATAGCTGAGCTCTCTTCACCCCGATGCTAACCCCTGGGTGGTTCCCCAAATGTAGTTAGCTTCCTCACCCCGCCTGCACTGCTAAAACTTGCCCCTTTGTCTTGCTCCCTCCCATCAGCCAAACTCTGAGTGTGCCAGTGTTTGCTGCTGGGACCCTGACTGATAGAGGAGTCCTGCAACATGGAGGGCCTGTGTCATAAGTTTTGTTTGCAAGTGGTTTCTGTCTGTGGAAGCTACTTTTCCTGTGTGTTAGCAGTTCTCTTGAACTAGTACTTGAATCTACAGCTTCTGGTGGGTCAGATCTAAATCTAGTTCCTCTTTGGAGGCATAACTTTAGAATTTCCCCATCTTTGATAATTCACATTGAAAAGTGATGGGTCACTGGCTTGGCCTAGGAAGCCTAAGATCTGACAGACCCAAATACCTACTGAGAGGAGGGACTGGAGAAAAATAAAGTATTATCTTCTTAAATACAGATTCATTCTCTTTCTTCAAAATTTTTTCTTTGAAATGTTTTTGTTACTTTTTTTATTTTATTGATTTTTTACAGAGAGGGATAGAGAGTTAGAAACATCTATGAGAGAGAAACATCGATCAGCTGCCTCCTGCACACCCGCTACTGGGGATGTGCCCGCAACCAAGGTACATGGCCGTCACCAGAATCGAACCTGGGACCCTTGACTCTGCAGGCTGATGCTCTATCCAGTGAGCCAAACCAGTTAGGGATGTTTTTGTTACTTTTTATTACAAAAGTAAAATATGTACACAAATATTTCACATATCTATCCTTTGACCCATAAATTCAGTTGGAAATCTGTGTCAAAATTCTTAGGCAAGAATGTTCATAGCACTTTTATTCACCATAGCCAAAAATCTAGAAACAACCAAAATGCCCATCAACAGGATGTGGTCAAACAAATTGTGGTACCTTGTTTGAATGAAATATGTTTCAGCAATAAAGAGAAATGAAGTAGTAATATATGCAACAACCTGGATGTATCCCCTAAACATAATAGCGAACAAAAGAAGCCAGACACAGAAGTTCTATCTCCATGTATATAAAATTCTAGAACAGGCAAAATTAACTTAAGGTGAAATAAATTAGAACCGTTGTTGTCTGAGGTGGAAGGCGGGGGTGGGAACAGGAGAAATACATTCATTTCAACAAGTAAACAATCTAAAAATGCATAAAGAAAAGTTAATCCTTTTTTATTTTCACTTCACTATGGTAATCCTGTTAAACTCAGTATGTAATTTTTCACACTCCATGCTCATCCTATATAATAAAAGTGTAATATGCAAATCAACCAAACCACAGAATGACCAGTTGGTGGGGGGCGGGGCTGGTGAGCAGGCAGCACCAGGCCAGCCAAGGCATGTGGCAGCAGGCAGAGAGAGGGGACGGCGATGGGAGGGGGGCTTCGACCAGCAGTGGCGGAGGAGCGATTGCTGGGGCGGGGCTGTCTGCTTGCCGGCCTGCACAGTCCCCTGATTGACCCACCGGTTGCCTTCTGCAGAGGGCTCCCAAACTGTGAGAGGGCGCAGGCTGGGCTGAGGGACTCCCCCCCACACAAGTGCATGAATTTTTGTGCAGCAGGCCTCTAGCCCTATCTAATAAAGACGGAATATGCAAATTGATTGTCACTTGGCGACAAAGATGGTGGCGCCCACAGCCAATAAGGACGGAGTATGCAAATTGACATGACAAAGATGGCGGTGGCTGGGCTGGGACGCTTGTGTCATCACCATGGTGACGACACAGGTGTTCTGCCCCTCCCCGGCTGCTCTGGGCCTCTGGGCAGCGTGCGTGCACAGGCACGGAGTGGCTAGGGCAGGGTGGGACGCTTGCTATGAGGTGGGGGTGGGGGGTGGAGGGAGCTACAGGAGGGCAGCAGGGCTGGAGCAAAGGCAGAAGGTGGCAGCCAGAGCGAAGGCCTGGGTCCCAGGTGCTGGAGGGAAGCTAGTACTGGCATCCAGAGGAAGGAAGGTCTTTTTTTGCACGAATCTTTGTGCATCAGGCCTCTAGTCTATATATAAAAAGCCAATCGGCTGGAATGACTGGAACAACCGGAACAACAGGTCGCTATGATGCGCACTGCAGCCAGCCAACCAGCCCAATCCCCTCCCCCAGGCTGGCCCCGCCCCTGATCACCCTCCCCACCCTGATCAGGGACAGAGCTGGCCAGCCAACCTCCTGCATCCCCTCCCCTTCGCTGGCCCAGCCCCAATCGGCCCCTATCAGGGCAGGCCAACCGGACCCAGCCCGTGCACGAATTCGTGCATAGGGCCTCTAGTACAAATATAAACAAATACATGTGCACTTTTGTAGTTTTTGCTTTAGGATTATGCTGTACATGATGCTTGCTTTTTAAAATATCTGCTTAATATATATTATGAATAGCCCTCTAATTCAATAACTATAGATCTGACTCATTCTTTTTGGTATTGGTGTAATTCCTTACTGTAAATGCACCATAATTTATTGAATCATTTTCTATCGATGGGCAGCCAGGCTGTTTCTACTATTCGTGTTTGCTACTGCAAACAGTATTACAATAAAACCAATATTTATACACCTATCTTTACATATGGTGTTTAGATTCCCAAAAGTGGGAACAGAGCCCTAGTTGGTTTGGCTCAGTGGATAGAGCATTGGCCTGTGGATTGAAGGGTCCCAGGTTTGATTCTGGTTGGGGGCACATGCCTGGGTTGCAGGCTTGATCCCCAGTGTGGGGTGTGCAGGAGGCAGCCGATCATTGATGTTTCTATCTCTCTCTCCCTTTCCTTTCCTGTCTGAAGTCAATAAAAATATATTGAAAAATAAATGGGAACAGGGAAGGATATGTGTGTGTGTGTTTTTTTAATTGGATATAGGCAGAGTGTATCCCAAATAGATTATAGCATTTCTTACTCTCATCAAGCCACACATTGAAAAGCCATTTTGTCACATCCTCCTCAGTGCTGGAAGCTATTGCTCTTTGAGTTTTTGCCAATTGAATTGATAGAACTATGTTTCCTTAATTTCCAAGTACTTCTGAGGTAAACCTGTGCTTTCATGCTTCCTATCCCAGGCTCTTCTAACATCTCTCCCATCTTTCGGTCCTGTTTCTTCTTGATCAGTATGGCTCATACCCCTCAAAATTGCACTTTCAAGTATGCTGGGAGATGTAAGGCAGGCATGGCAGGGAGAGAGCTATTCCCATTGTTTGTTTTTCCTTGACTTCAAATACTCAGCCCAATAGGAAGAATTCCCTATTCTGTCATTCCCTCTCATAGCAGCCTGTTCATTTTCATCGTGATACCAACAAGAATCTGCGCTTGTCTTATTTATTTACTTGTTGTATTAAGTAGAACTCAAAACAGAAAACAGCACTCAAAAGGGTTTAAATGAAGAGAATGAAGTGAACTGGCCACTTATGGTGGCAAGGTCAGGGTTAAAGATATTAATAGGGCAACTGCACTAGCAGTGATGAGGAGCCATTCAGTTTCAGTTATTTATTGCTGTGGAACAAGCTACCCCAAAACTTAGTGACTTAGAAAAGCACCCTCGTTTATTTGTTCAAAATTCTTCACTTTGGTCAGGGCTTGGTGGAAATGGGTTATCTCCACTCTGTACTTAATGGAGTTGACTGTGGCAACTCAGCAGGAGCTGGATGAAGATCCAAAATGGGTTCACTCTCACATCTGGTGCCTCTGCTTGGGTGGCCAGGATGGCGAGGGGCGGGGTAGGATTCTCTCTCTTCCTCTCCATGTGGTCTCTCATTATTTAGTTTGAACACTTCACAGGTGGATAGACCCCAAGAAAGCCAAAGTGAAAGCTGCTGGACCTTTTAAGGACTTGTCACAGCACTGACAGAGCATCACTATTGCTATAGCCCGCTGGTCAGAGCAAGGCTCACGGCAAGTCCAGCTTCAATATAGAGTTGACATGAATCATTTGTACCCATCTTGGCAGATAATCTGCCACACGTGCCTCAGTATGAAAAGACAGTGGGAGAAAAGAATTTCCAATGAGATCTGGCGCTATGGAGGAATGTCTGGCCTACGGGAGATGTAGTATTTGAAATTCACTGCCAGAACTGTGGGGCTGAGGCAGGGAGAGATCCGCAGAATAAATACCCTGATCGCTCTCTTCCTGCTGCTTAATTTCCTGCCATTACAAGGGAGGCTAGTTGATGCAGTTCACAGAGGCCAACCCTACCTCTCCAGAATGCAAAGCAGGTAGAAAAAAGTCCATAGAATGGATTGGGGGTGGGTTGGCCATTGAGGAAGAACCAGCATATTTTTTATTATCCATTTGTCATGTTAGATTATAAATTTCATCTAGGGAAGGGAGTGTCCACCCTGATCCCAGCTGCGTCCCTGGGTCTAGCAAGTGCCTGGCATATCCCAGGTGCTCAGTACAATGTGTTGAATTGAATTGAGTTTAATTCTATGAGAACCAATTATAAGCTTGACTTTCTTTCTGATACCACAGAGGAAGCACCTGAAAGATGGCAAGATGGAGGTTAATGAGAATGAGACCGGCTTGGTCCTAAGGCCGCTTTCACTTTGGGTCTCTTCATGGTATAAAGCGTGAATGCAGATTCTGTGGAGACTTCCATGTGCTACTAGAATACTTTAGAGTCATAGAAACCAATCTGAGCTCTCTGATGATTTTTTTTTTAAATATATTTTTTTATTGATATTTTACAGAAAGGAAGGGAGAGGGATAGAGAGTTAGAAACATCGATGAGAGAGAAACATTGATCAGCTGCCTCCTACACACCCCCTACTGGGGATGTGCCCGCAACTAAGGTACATGCCCTTGACCGGAATCGAACCTGGGACCCTTGAGTCCACAGGCCGACGCTCTATCCGTTGAGCCAAACCGGTTAGGGCTCTGATGATTTTCTAAGCATTGTTCCTTTCTCACTTGGCTCCCTGATTATGTGCTTAGGGGCACTGAGGTAGATGACTTATTTGTTTCCCTTAATGCAGCACCTGTGAGAAGCTGGGGGTTATTCTTTTAAAAAAGAGAGAGAGATAATACATACCATAATATTCACTCTTTTATAGTGTGAATGTAATGATTGTTAGTATGTTCACAAGGTATGCAACCATCCCACCAATTCCAGGACGTTATCATCATCTCCCACACAACCTGAATTCATTAGCAGTTACTTTCTTTTCCCATCTCCTCCCATCCCCTGGCAACCACTAATGTACTTTCTGTCTCTATGGATCTTCCTATTGTGGACATTTCATATAAATGGAATCATAAAATATGTGGCCTTTTGTGTCTGGCTTCTTACAGTAAGCATGATGTTTCAAGGTTTATCTACGTGTAGCACATATCAGTAATTCATTTCTCTTTTATGACTGAGTATTATTCCATTGTATGGATTTACAATATTTTACTTTTCCATGCATCAGTTGATATACATTTCAATGATGTACATTCCTTCTATGTTTTGGTGACTTTGGATAATGCTGCGATAAACATTTGTGTACAAACTTTTGTGTAGACAATTGTTTTCAGTTCTCTTGAGTATATACCTACAAATGGGATTAATGTGTCACATGGTAATTCTATGGTTAACTTTTAGAGGAACTACCAAAGTGTTTTCCACCATTTCACATCTCCACCTTCATGCGAAGTTTCCAATTTCTCCACATTTTTATTTGCACTTGATCATAGCCATCTGTGTAGGTATGAAGTGATACCTCATTGTGGTTTTGATTTCTCTGATAATGATGTTGAACATCTTTTTATATGCTTACAGTTATTTGCCATGTGTATGTGTGTGTGGTGTTTTGTTTTGTTTTTTTTTTTAGAATTGTCTTTTCAAGTCCTTTAAATTGAATTATTTGTGTCTTTATTGTTGAGTTGTAAAAATTCTTGATATATTCTGGATAAAAGTCCTTTATCAGTTATATGATTTGCACGTATTTTCTACCATTCTGTGGGTTGTCTTTTAACTTTCTTAATGGTATTCTTTGAAGAACAATTTTTAAAAATTTAAATGAAGTTTATGTATTTTTTTGTTGTTGTTGTTACTTGTACTATTGGTGTTTTATCTAAGAAACTATTGCCTAATCCAGGGGTTGGTCTGGCCCTACCAAGGCTTTAGGGGTGAGTTAATTAAATGTTTGACCAAACATAGCAGGCTAATTTTTAAGTTGATAAACATAGCAGGCCTGTGAATGATGCTATAAAAATCCAAATGGTCCTTAGCAGAAAAAAGGTTCCCCACCCGTGGCCTAATCCAAGGTCACGAAGATTTACCTCTATACTGTATTTTCTTCTAATAGTTTTATAGTTTCAGCTCTTACATTCAGGTCTTTGATCCACTTTGAATTAATTTTTGTATATGGTGTGAGGTAGCAACCCAACTTTATTCTTTGCATGTGGTTATTCAGTTGTCCCAATCCATTTGTTGAAAAGATTATTCTTTCCCCAATGAATTAATGACTTTGGTACCTTGTTGAATTCCATTGATGATAACTCTCAGAAGCTATTCCTAATGTCATTAATAATGATTAGAATTATTGCTGGCACCCAGTTTACGGGAAGAGCCTTTGTCTCCTGCCATTTAAGCACTTTTGTTTCAGAGATCATTCCAGGACCTCAACTTTGTTTTCTTAACACAACACTGAGCCCACCAAGGGAAGTGGCATAGGGATGGTGGAAGTACCAGTCCAAGTCCAAAAGGCTGGAGATCCCAGGTACTGATGTCTGAGGACAGAAGATGGCTGTCTCAGCTCATTTTGTTCTATTTAGGCCCTCAACTGATTGGATGGTGCCCACCCATATTGGGGGGGGGGGGGAATCTGCTTTATCCAGTTCATCAATTCAAATGATAGTCTCTGGAAACACCCTCATAGACACACCCAGAAACAGTCACTTAGCCCAGTCTTGTGGACTCATAAAATTAACCGTCACCGGGATTAAACTATAGAGTTACACATTAGGGGGAATAACTGAACTGCTTTACAGATATAAGGAAGTCAAACTTCAAATCTTTGGCAAGAGTTGGACTAAGATGTCAAAAAGCAAGCTTTACTCTGTGATTTATTAGCTAACTGCGTGACCTTGACCAATCACTTAAACTCTCAATTTCCTTGTCTATTGAGTGTAGGTAATAATGCCAAGTCTACTGACCTTTCTGTGTTATTGTGATATTGAAACAATGTGGTAAATGTAAAAGTGCTTTGGAAAACTTAACTTGTTATTCTGGGCATTACAAGCAATTCATGGAACTTACATTCTAAAAACTGCCTTTGAATTGTTTATAGTACCAGTCTGTCCCTCTGCTTGAGGCTGGCCCCAAGCAATGTTTACCATAAAACATTAACATAAGAGTTCCCATCACATAGCTGGGTAAGGGCCAAGCCCTGGTACTTGACTCAAAGAAAATAGTTAAATAGTGTTTAATAACAACAGGCCCTCAGGAAACTCTCAATAAATACTTTTGGTGTGGGGATGAGATGTGACCAAAGAATATCAACTACAGTCCTTTACTGATCACTTAGAAAGTAGAGGAAGGTGTTTTCAAAAATTGTCTCTGACGACCTTATTTACACTGTTGGAAGCTAGAAGACCTAAGCCTTCAGACCCTCACCTGCCCACGTCCCATTCTTCCCAGGCAGTTATGGGGAGGATGGTGGTTGGCCCAAAGGAATCCAATTTTAGAGCAGGGAGACAGTGGACCAAGTAAACAAACCATAGTAATTCAAAGTACTAACTCCATTGTTGAGAAAGATACATTTGCAAATTATGAACTATTTAGGGATGATTCTCGACATCCCTGTGAGTTGGTTTAGACTTAACTTCCTCTGACAGTTAACGTTAATCTTTGGAAGATACAAGTAGATCCAACAGTTAATGACAGGCTGAGATAGAATAAAGATCTTTAACTTTCACCTACCATGTCAGAGAGACACCAAAGAGGACCAGACACCTGGATCACCAACAATCTCCTCCTCTACTATCCAGCATCTCCCCAAAGTTTCTGAGTGTTTTTCTAGACTAACTCAGACTTGGAGATTTTTCACCTATAGTGAACGCATGACCTGGTTGGGGAAGAGGTACGCCTGGAGCAAGAACAGCCCTCGGAAGGCTGGAATTTTCCAGAGAGCAGTAGAGAGGAAGGCAGTACTCTCATATGAGAATATGAGGATCCAGAGACAAGGTTAGGATCTGTAAGGCATCATCATCAGGGCTCCTCAATCAAGGTTATGAGGGATTTAACCTTTAGGTGCTTTTACCTTTCATCACAAAGTTTTCAAATAGATTTTTTTTTTGGTGTGAGTGTTTTTAATCCTCACCCAAGGATATTCCCTCCATTGATCCTTAGAGAGAGTGAAAAGGAAGGAGGAAGGGGATGGAGAGAGAGAGAGAGAGAGAGAGAGAGAGAGAGAGAAAGAGAAAGAAAGAAATACATCCATGTGAGTGAGACACATCAATTGGTTGCCTCTCGTACTTGCCCCAGACTGGTCTAGGGATCAAACCTACAACCGAGGTACCTGCCATTGACCAGGAATCGAACCTGAGACCCTTTAGCCCACAGGCCAACATCTAACCACTAAGCCAATCCGGCAAGGGCGATACATTTTTACAGCTGCACAGTATTCCATTGTGTAAATGTACCACAGTTTTTTATCCACTCATTTACTGATGGGCACTTGGGCTGTTTCTGAATCCTAGCTATTGTAAAAATGCTGCTATAAACATAGGGGTACATATATTCTTTCTGATTGGTGTTTCAGGCTTCTTAGGATATATTCCTAGAAGTGGGGTCACTGAGTCAAATGTCAGTTCCATTTTAAATTTTCTGAAGAAACTCCATACTGTTTTCCATAATGGCTACACCAGTCTGCATTCCCACCAGCAGTGCAGGAGGGTTCCCTTTTCTCCACATCCTCGCCAGCACTTGTCGTTGATTTATTGATGGTAGCCATTCTGGCAGGTATCAGGCGGTACCTCATTGTCATTTTAATTTGCATCTCTCTGATGATTAGTGACTTGAGTATTTTTTCATATGTTTCTTGACCATTTGTATGTCCTCTTTGGAGAAGTGTCTATTCGGGTCTTCTGCCCATTTTTTTTTTATTGGATTGTTTGTCTTCCTTTTGTTGAGTTGTATGAGTATTTTATATATTTTGGAAATGAACCCCTTATCACATGTATCATTGGCAGATATCTTCTCTCATACAGTGGGTTCCCTTTTCATTTTGATGGTGGTTTCTTTTGCTGTGCAGAAGCTTTTTATTTTGATGTAGTCCCATTTGTTTATTTTTTCCTTTGTTTCTGTTGCCCTACATGGTGTATCAGTGAAAATTCTATTCTGTGAGCTGTCTGATATTTTTCTGCCTATGTTTTCTTCTAGGATTTGTATGGTTTCACGACTTACATTTAAGCTTTTATCCATTTTGAGTTATTCTTGGGTATGGTGTAAGTTGGTGGTCAAGTTTCAGTTTTTTGCATGAACCTATCCAATTATCCCAGCACCATTTATTAAAGAGACTGTCTTTTTTTTTTAATATATTTTATTGATTTTTTACAGAGAGGAAGGGAGAGAGATAGAGAGTTAGAAACATCGATGAGAGAGAAACATCGATCAGCTGCCTCCTGCACATCTCCTACTGGGGATGTGCCCGCAACCCAGGTACATGCCCTTGACCGGAATCGAACCCGGGACCCTTCAGTCCACAGGCCGACACTCTATCCACTGAGCCAAACCGGCTTCGGCTAAAGAGACTGTCTTTACTCCATTGTATGCTCTTGCCTTGGGTCGAATTCTGAGTTCTCTGTTCTGTTTCATTAATCCATATGCCTGTCTTGTGCCAGTACCAGGGTGATTTGATTACAGTGGCTTTGTAGTATAAATTGATATCTCAGAAATGAAAGAGGTGAAATAGTTTATATTATTTCCCTCACACTCTAATTCTCTTTTGCTTCTTCCAACCCGTCAGTAAAGTTTGATACACAGCTACTTATCAGCTGTGCCTCAATTTCCTTACCTGTAAAATACCTACCTCATTGGTGAATATTAAATGAATTAGCATATATTAATTAATGTGCTAATCAATGTGAATTAAATTAGAACACTTGGCAGTGTCTAGCATAAAAAAGTGCTCAGTGTATGTTAACTGTTGCTGTGACTCTTATTACCATACCTTCTCCTCTTCCTCTTCTCAATGCCTCTCAGACAGCCAAGAGGCCAGGGCCACGTCCATTTTTTGAGGCTACCAGTATATTAAAAAAATGAAATTACAAAATATGATTGCAAAGGATTGTGGTATGATTTAAACATTTATATGTAACAATTTGATGCTTTACAACACACACAGAAACACAAGCAATAAATGTGTGCTCTTCACAGTGTAAATACACAGCACACAACTTGCATACTACAGACACTAGCTCAGGGATAGGAGACAAGCCTGAGCTGCAAGGCAGACATCAATATCTTCCAGTCCTGTCAGCCGTCTTTCTATCTTTCTACATAAACTCATTTGCAAATCACTTTAAAGACAAATTTTAGTCCTTTCAGGAATGAGAGGCCAGACCAAAGGCCCTTTTGCACCCCTCTCCCCAGAATTCTTTGAGCCTGAGGCGGATTCATAAAGTCCCCTCTCCCCAGCTCCCTCCTTCCACCCTGGCAGAGAAGGACGCGGCCAGAGAACAGCAGCTTGAAGGAGCAATGTCAGAGGTTGATCCTCGAGGCCCAAATCATTAGCGTCCACCTCCACCTCAGCTCTTTCCCTCATAGTCACGAGGGAGGCGAAAATCTGGTCAGACAGAGAAGTGGACATTCCGGTAGCTTGAGCAATGCCTGTAGCATCACAGGCCAGCCAGCTCCGGCTCTGTGGGCTGAAACTTTCACTTTTACCTGTTCTGATGGAAATCTCTCTAAAATGGAGTCTGCTTCCCCACATTGTTAAAAGAGCATAGTGAAAATAAAAACAAAACAAAACACAACACACAGCCCAAACATCCTCTCCAAATGAAAGAGACGGGTGCCCTTTAATTAGAGATACTTTGTTCGTGGGAATCGCACCGAGGAGCTTCATTTCACTGCGGAAGATTACCTAGAAATTCAAGCAGAGGGTAAAGAATGCACGCACATTTCTCGCACCATCTCTGTTTCTTTCATATTTTCATGTCAGTGTCAGACCTCAACCTGTGACATCATGGGGATAAAGGGAAGGTTCGGTATCCTTTACTGTAAAAGTGAACCTGCAGAAGAAATGCAACTGCAAGCACTTCTGTTGGATAAGGGCCATTTCAAGTGGGTGTGTGTGTGTGTTTTAAATAAAGAACATTATAGAGGACAAAGCAAAGTAAATTCCTAAAACAAGTTCCTTTAAGAACAAAGAAAGAAAACTGAAGGCTTATTTCCACATTGAGGTCACTCTTCCTTGACTCAAGTTTCGGCCTTAATTTCTTTCCCTTTTGACTTCAGAGTCAGAGTGAGCTCCTGGAAAGGGCACACAAGTGTAGACCCAAGTCCCGGGTCCTGGTTTGTCTCAGGTCCTTAGCAGCTTGCAGTGTCAGGCAGCTCTGAGTCTTGGATTCCCTTTTTGTACAATGACTCAATTTCCCCAAGACTCCGGGAATGTTAAGAAGATGAAAAGCAGTAGAGATTTGTGACTATATATACAGATGGATAATGTTGCCTGGTGCCTGTCCTGGAATCTAGCTGGCGCCCTGCAGGAGGCAGGTACAATTATTTGTCAGCCAAATTTTATTTCCTATTATACCCCTTAGTACATTAGTCTTCCCTGTTTTCATCTCAGTAGTTTTGCTGTTGCCCAGTGGGATGCATGGCATGATCCCCCCCCTCCACATTCATTCATTCATTTACATATGTATAAGTTGTTTTTTTTATTATAGCAAACTTCAAACATATCCCAAAAGTAGAGAGGGTGGTATAATAAAGCCCAATGTACTCATCAGCCAGATACGATCATTAACTCATTGCCACCCTTGTTTCATCTATACTCTCTCTGCCTACATCCCCACAGGATTATTTTAAAATAAGTCCCTGATGTCATACACCCATCTGTAAATATTTCAATATGCATCTCTAAAGGACAGGACTGCTTTAGAAGCATAACCACAACATTCTTTAATACTGTAACAAAATGCAGAATTAGTCCATGTTTAGATTTCTCAACATCTCATAAATAGGTCTCCAGAACTCTGAGAAAATGAATTTCTGCTGTTTCAGCCATCAGCCTGGGTGCTTTGTTTTGGCATCCCCAGGAAACTACCACAGGTGGTATTGGAGATTCCCAGCAGGAGGCATGTAGTGTGGGGTGGTCTCTATGGTAATATTAGCTACCATTGATGATCACTGCCTAGATTTAGTCTTTCATTTGGGATTTGCAAAAAGGACCTTGTTCTAATCCTATATAATAAAAGGCTAATATGCAAATTGACCGAACAGCAGAATGACCAGTTGCTATGACACACATTGACCACCAGGGGGCAGATGTTCAGTGCAGGAGCTGTCCCCTGATGGCCAGTGTGTTCCCACAGGGGGAGTGCCACTCAGCCAGAAGCCAGGCTCATGGCTGGCTAGTGCAGCAGCAGTTATGGGAGCCTTTCCCGCCTCTGCGGCAGTGCTAAGCATGTCTGACTAATGGCTTAGGCCAGTGGTCGGCAAACTGCAGCTCGCGAGCCACATGCGGCTCTTTGGCCCCTTGAGTGTGGCTCTTCCACAAAATACCGACTTCTGCGCATGGGCCACGAAGTTTCAATCACACTGTACGTGCATACCCGCCCGTGTAATTTTGTGGAAGAGCCAAACTCAAGGGGCCAAAGAGCTGCATGTGGCTCGTGAGCCGCAGTTTGCCGACCACTGGCTTAGGCCATCAGTCAGACATCCCCTGAGGGCTCCCAGACTGCGAGAGGGGGTGCAGTCTGGGCTGAGGGATCCCACCTCCGAGTGCACGAATTTCATGCACTGGGCCTCTAGTCTACACTAATAAAAGAGAAACATGGTAATTGGCGTACGACCGCTACCCTTTTCATTGGCTAATCAGCGAGATATGCAAATTAACTGTCAGCCAAGATGGCGGCCGGCAGCCAGGCAGCTTGAAACTAACATGAGGCTTGGTTGCCTCAGTGACGGAGGATGTTGGAGGAAACCAACGTTCCCTGCCTGCGGCTGCAGGCCTCTGAGCGGGCAGTTTAAGAAACATTGTAACAAATACCGCCGACTTCAGCCAGCAGATTCGCAACATTGTAAGCAAAGGCCAGAAACCTACTTTCAGCAGAGGAGGCCTAAGAGCTGGAGCCAAGCCTCAAGGTAAAGCTGGCCCAGAATAAAAAAAAAAAAAGAAAGAAAAAAAGGAGTGGTTGGGAACTTCAGTCACTCCCAGCCTGAAAACAGCCCTCAGCCCCTCACCCAGACTGGCCAGGCACCCCAGTGGGGACCCCCACCCTGATCCAGGACACCCTTCAGGGCAAACCAGCCGGCCCCACCCATGCACCAGGCCTCTACCCTATATAGTAAAAGGGTAATATGCCTCCCAGCACGGGGATCAGCATGACAGGGGGCAGCGCCCAAACCCCCTGATCGCCCTGCGGCTCTGTGTGTGACAGGGGGCGGGGCCCCAACCCCCTGAGCAGCTCTGCTCTGTGCCTGATAGGGGGGAGCTCCCCAACCCCCCCCCCCCCACGGGCCCTGCTCTGTGTGTGATGGGGTAGAGCCATAACCTCCCCATCGGCCCTGCCCTGAGTGTGAGAGTGGCGGCGCCCCAACCCCCTGATCGGCCCTGCTCTGTGGGTGATAGAGGGCGGTGCCCCAACCCCCTGATCCGCCCTGCTCTGTGTGTGACAGGGGGCAGCGCCCCAACCCCCTGATTGGCCCTGCTCTGTGCGTGACAGGGGGTGGCGCCGCAACCTCCCCATCGACCCTGCCTTGAGTGTGACAGGGGACAGTGCCCCAACCCCCCAATTGGCCCTATCCTGAGCGTGACTGAGGGTGGCATCGCAACCTCCTGATCCACCCTGCTCTGTGCATGACAGGGGGCGGCGCCCCAACTCCCCAATCAGCCCTGCTCTGAGCCCGACCAGGGGCTGCACCTAGGGATTGGGCCTGCCCTCTGCCACCCGGGAGCAGGCCTAAGCCAGCAGGTCGTTATCTCCCGAGGGGTCCCAGACTGCGAGAGGGCACAGGCCGGGCTGAGGGACCCCCCCTCCCCACCGAGTGCACAAATTTTTGTGCACCGGACCTCTAGTTTTATTATAATTTCTTCATTCAACTGAGTATGTGCCCTAACCAGGAATACAACCTGCAACCTTTTGGTGTTTGGGATGATGTTCCAACCAACTGAGCCACAACAGCCTGGTTGTATTTTTTGTAATGAACTCATGGAGTTTAATACATTTGACTTGTTTGACTCAATTGCAGTTGTCATTCTTATTAATGTTCAAATTATCCCAGCTTTGGTCAGGGAGAGGTTTCTCATTATGGCTCCTTTTGACACAACACCCGAATTCTTTAATTGCTTCCTTGCTTCTTATTATGACAAGAGATCCAGGCTATCTTTTACATTTTCAGCCTCAACCTAGAGTCAGCCATTTCTCCGAGGAAATGGTATTTGGAGGCCAAGATCTGAAGATTAGCAGTGTTTATTACTATTGGGTTTATTATTGTTTCTAGGACTTTTCAGTGGACAGAGCTTGGAGAGCCTTTTTAAAAAATTTTTTATAAATGAAAAGACATTATGAGTTTATAATAATTCAAAATTTATTATAGCATATTAAATTCTTTGATTTTAATATTTTTATTTCTTTTCTCTTATTCTGAAAATCTTGGTTCTTAACAACATTAATACTTATTTGCTTTGAGTGTAATAGTTTCAGAATATAGCAATATTACTAATAATATGATTACTAAAAATAGCTTAGGATGGCCCAGCAGCTCAGT
The DNA here is from genome assembly GCF_014108235.1 of Myotis myotis. Lineage (NCBI taxonomy): Eukaryota > Metazoa > Chordata > Mammalia > Chiroptera > Vespertilionidae > Myotis > Myotis myotis. Next base: position 15,725,063 of record NW_023416368.1, on the reverse strand, counting down.
TTGTTAGAGTGCAGTCCTGATACACCAAGGTTGTGGGTTCAATCCCTGGTCAGGGCACATACAAGAAGCAACCCATGAATGCATAAATGAGTGGAACAACAAATAAATGTTTTTCTCTCTCTCTCTAATCAATAAATAGAAATTTTAAGAAATAAAAATAATTTAGGATAGTTTTTGCTGCTCTTTTTCTCCACTGGGCATATACAAAGTACTATGTTTTAATGTCATGTGAAAGAATTCCTTTCAATATAGTGTTATTTTATTTTTTTCCATAGGGAGTGTTTTTATTTTTGTTAGTTAATCATTTAAACATTTGTATGGTTGAAAGTCAAATCTACAAATCAAATTATATTCAGATGTCTGGTTTCTCACCTATCCCCTCTACCCTGTTCCCTCTTTTCCCAGTAGGTAGCATTCTGTTTTAAATATATATAAGCACTATACACACACACACACACACACACACACACACACACACACACACAAACACACAATGTATATGTTAGCATATATGTTTTAAATAAGAACCTACTAAAATAACTTCTCTGGCCTGGCTGGCATGTCTCAGTGATTGTGTGTCAACCGATGAACCAGGAGATCATGGTTTGATTCCTGGTCAGGGCACATGCCCGGGTTGCAGGCTCGATCTCCAGTTGAGGCATGTAGGAGGCAGCCAATCAATGATTCTCTCTCATCCATAAAAGATCAGGGTGTTTAAGATATTTGATGGACCTGGAATGTAATGTATAGCACTACATACGTCTGGTGAGGTAGGTAGGGGCTAGATCATAGGGCCTTAGTAAGCCACTCTTGGACATACTTGGGATGTGGTAGAAAGAAGTTCAAAGCTTGGGCTTTCAAGTCAGATGAAGTGTTCTTGACTTCAGTTCTTATACCTATTAGCTGGTGATTGGTGCAATTTAATGTTTCTAAGCTTTAATTTTTACAGCTGGAAAATGGGAACAGTAATGCCTACTTCTATGCATTGTTCTGAGGATAAAATGAGGTAATGCATGTACAGCTCTTAATATAGTGCTTATTACAAAACAAGCTCCCAATTAATGGTAATATAGGATAATGATGATGATAATTATTGTTAGAAGAGATCACCATAAATAACTGCCTTGTGTGCATCATATTGTAATTATATTGAAAAGTAAGCATTTGGTGATGACTCCATGGGAATTCACTGTCTTAGAGACCAGCTTATCTTGGACAAAGAAAGCATGAACAAGTTGCGTAAGTGACTTTGCATCGCAAAAAAGTGGGAGGACAGAGAAATGGCCATGGTTCAGAACCAGGCAGATTGTTAATAGTTTTTCAGCTCTTGCTTTGATGTGTTTATTGTGGTAGATTCAGAGCTAAAGAGTGAGTAGGTAATTTTCCATTCATATCCAAAGAAGGGCAGGCAAGCTTGAGTTTTGGGTTCTTTCCCCTATTGCACTGCTGTGATGACAACCTTCTTTAAAACAAGGCAGAGAGAGGACACTACTCAAATGATGCATGCTAATCTCACTGACCTCATTGCTTGGGCCTGGAAGCTGGGTTTTATGTGGTTTAGAAACCTAAAAACATGTGACACTGCTCAAATCTGGAGTATTGAGTCACAGTTTCTACTCATTAAAATAACTTTCGAACAGACTTCAATTCATTGCAAGTATTGGCAAGCATCGACTCATATGGCATAAGAATAACCTTCCCCACCCTACTGCCCCAGCTAAAACACCTAATTGCGGGGATGTTGACTTCTCCCTTCCTTCTCTACTCAGTCCCCAGTACCCACAGAACCCTATATCCTGGCACAGTCTCGGGAAATAGAAGAGCACGTGTCAGTCTTGGAAGGGTGCCTTAGAAAGAAGGTGACCCTGATTTATTGTCTTTCCTGATGGTGGTCAGGATGTTTTAGCAGGCACCCTATCTTTTTCTATTAATGGCCATCCAGATTTTGGACTGTTGTCCCCTCTGCTGCTGCTGCTGCTGTAGTCACACACAGAGTCTTGGCAAGAGAAGGTCACACCGCCCTCTCTATGCCCCCATTCAACTGCCACACCTCTTTCTCCTTGTAAACCTCAAAAGGACTCCAAGGAAGGAGCAAGTTGCCACCTGCTGCGCTGCCCTCCACCAGTTGAACTGGTTTTTCCTGCCCCAGCAGCCCAATCTCTCTGCTTCTGAGGCCTGGTGACCCGCAAAGACCTACGTGGTTAGCAGCCGTAGGACAAAAACCTCTGCGTTGGCAGGCAGACAGTAAAATCGGTCTTTTCAAGTGATTCCGAGCACCTGAAGAGTGGCTTTGTTGTAAAACCTGTGATTTTCCTTTCCGCTCTCCAATGGGTTGGATTTTTGAACTATACTTAGTATTCGGAACTCAAAGTACTCTGCGTGCTCATTGCCTGAGAACAGATTACAAAGCGAACCCTTTCTCTCAGTAAGGGGCACCGGGTTTTTGAAGAGCCCTGCGGCTGTCCTCCAGATGATAATCATATTTGAGACACTTCAACTGTCCACCATCACACCAGGCTCTCAGCACATTTCTGATCGAGGAAGAGGGGAAAACTGTTCTGCTGTTCTTAACAAGAAATGGGCAAAAATCACTCATTTAATTCAAGTCTTACCTCGTTAGAAACTGATTACCATAGAAAGCGAGGCAGAAAACTAACGTCCACTGTAACACCTACTGTGTGCTAGGGACTCAGTACACATACTCTTGTTTAATCGCCCAGCAGGCTAGTGGGGCAGGCTGTCAGTCATTAACAAGGCAGCAGGTCCAGGAGAGCCACCCCAGAAGCTGCAAGGCCTACGGAGTTGCCTAGGGTCACTTATGCCAAATTCTGTTGGTTCAAGCAGAATTTGATGAGGCCAAACCAGAACTCGAGGTGAGGAAACAGATTATACCTCTTTTTGGGAGTTGCTGCAAAAGCCTGTGCAATGCTAGGAATAGGTGGAATTAAGGAGAACATATTTGTAGATTGACTACCTCCCTGGACACCCCCCCCCCCCCCCCCCCCCGCAAAAAGGAGTAATGACAGATGACTCGTACCTAGTTCCAAAGGTGTAATATTAAATGAAGCAACAGTCACAAAATGTGTTGAGCTCCTTGGTAGAAAGGGTCAGTGTACAAAATCTAGGGGCAAGCGTCTACTATAAATAAACAGAAGTCATTTCTGTTCATCACCATGAACTGCAAAATAAATGAGGTAGATGTTATCAGATTTGGAGGGAGTGTTTGCATTGATTAGACAAAATATAGGCAATATTTATTTGGCATACATGGGATTCGCTTGTGAGGAGCTCTGGAGAAGTCATTCGCTAGAGCAGAGGCCTGCAGACTGCTGGCTGGGAGAGACCTGCCAAAGGATTAAGGTGCTGTGGGCAGAAAAAAAAAACGGTTTCAAATATGAGTCCTACCTTGAAAGTCAAAAGGGTGGATGCTGCTAATGGCAGGTGTTGATTTGCAACTGAGCTGCTTCTCACATAAGTAATTCTGAAAAGCATGCTCCTGGATAAGCAATAGCCGCGATTTCTTTATCTAACAATGGTTAATGATTCTCCAAGCCACACCAGGCAGACATGCTAGTTATTAGGGTCTATAGTTATTTCTCTGTCTCTAAAGGCTTTCTATCGCTGAAGGTTAGCTGTGATAAGCAGGGCTTCAGATCACAATGAGATTTTTTTCTTGGAATGGCCTTGGTGTTCCTGTTTCCTGGTGATGGACTCAGAAAGTAGCTGAGGAAACACTGGAACTTAGTAGGGGAGGGGTGAGAAGTCCTGACCTTAAAATACTGTACTCCGGAGGTAGAGGAGTGGTGATAACATCAGATTGGGGTGTCAAAGACCCGGCCTCAGTCTTAGCTCTGCTAACCAACAGCGATGCAACCTTAGACGCTTCCCTGTTTTTCACCGCAATAGGTAGTACCTGCAGTTATCTCTTGCTCAGTCTCTCTCTCCTGCCCTGATCCAAGCCTTTATCAAATCTTTTGGGTTAAAGCAACATCTTTCTAGAGTTCATATCTGACTGTGTCACTCTTTTTTGGCTCTCCATTGACTCTCCAAACACTGGTTTGGAAAACTCGGCTTTGTTTTCCAACCTGGACCTTTCCATCTTTGCAGGTTTACTTCCTGCCACTGTTCTCCTTTGGTGGCAGGTTAATTTTTAAAAAAAAGTCTAAATTCTTCTTTCCTGTATCCACATGCTTCGCAGAAGGACTGTGTAGCTTCTCCCATCAAGAGGAGGAGTCTGTTTCCTCACTTCTTGACTCTGGGCTGTCCTTGTGACTTGCTCTGGCTGACGGGATGCGCTGAAAGTGGCGCTGTGTCAGTTCTGAGGCCCAGAGTGCTCCTGCTCTCTCTGTTGGAACGCTGCCACTGCCATGTGGACAAGGCCAGGCCCGCCTGCTGGAGGATGAGAGGCTATTTGGAGGAAAGCCCAGCTGTCACAGCCAGGGCATCCTGAACCAGTCTACAGCTAGCGAACCCCAGACATGCAAGCGAGAGCTACCTGCCCAGCTCTCAGCTAACTGTCGAAACGTGAGTGAGCCTAGCAGAGACTAGAACTGCTCGGCTGACCCACAGACTCATGAGCAATGATCATGCTGTTATTGTTTTAAGCCACTGAGTTTTGGAGTGTTTTGTTACACAGCAATAGCTAATTGATACACTCTTAGTTCTGTCTTTCTGCACTGTGGGCTCCAGACAGACTAAATTTCTTTCTTTCTTTTTTTTTTCAGACTAAATTTCTTACTGTTTTCTGTATGTCATCCTCATTTTTACCTTTTGGTCTTTGCATAGGCTGGTTCCTCTGCCTGAAATGTTCTTATCATCTAGCTTCCCTCTCTGCTTTGCTAAAGTCTATTCATTTTTCATGACTAGCATAGATGGTTCTTCATCCAACAAGATTTGCCTAACTCTTATCAAGAATAGGTTAGCTGTCCATGCCATGTTCTTCCATAGCATCCTGCCCCTACCTCTTTCTTAGCACTTGTCACACTGTATCATAACCGCCCCCCTTCTCATCTGACTTCCCACTCTCCATTAAGTTCCTGAAGGCAGAATCTTATTGGAAGTAGACTTGTCTGAGCGTAACATAATGTCTAGAATACAGTAGGGATAAAAATATAACTTTGTCAATGAAGGCATGAAGTTATTCTACTTCCCTAACTTTCAGTTTCCTTGTCTCTAAGATGTAAGGAGGGGGGGGAAAATCAGGGATGAAAGTAGGTTTGGTTTTGTATGTTGGCTCTGATCCATTGGTCCTAATTGTCTGTAGTTCTGTACTGGGAAGGATTGTGAGGCTGTGATTGGATTTATTAGGAAGAATGTCATGATTAATTAGCTATGCCTGCTATGGTCAGGAAATAACAAGTGACAGCAAACCTGCTACGGAAGTGCTATCCAGGGAAAGATGATGTGTCTGATTCATGTGAATTGGAGCTCAACCCCACAGCCATACCTGCGTTATATACAGGGTGGGCAAAAGTACGCTTAGAGTTGAGAGTATGTGGAACACAGGTTTACTCCTGTAATATTATTTATTATTGTATTATCTTCCATTTGAATGAAGGGAAAAACCAAATGTGTAACTGACTACATGCTAAAATTAATGTCACTTGCTATGGTAGGAACTAGATGCTTGCCAATCCATTTTCTCTTCAGCACCCACTGGACTATGTTTCTCTGGCTCCTGGCATTGTCTGGGTCACGTGACTAATTCAAGTCAATGGAATGTGACTTGACATAATATGAGTCATTTCTGGGCTGAGCTGATTAAGCCCAGGAAAGCCTTTTTTGTGCTCCCCCCTTCTCCCATGTTGACCAAAGAGAGAATCCACTGGAAGGACATTGATGCCTGAGTGACTATGTTCCACATTGGACTGTGATGGGAATCCTTTCCAATGCACCAATCTAATCAACTGTGTGAACTGAAGACTTACTGGGCACCTAGTAAGGAAATGGTGTTCCTTCACCTCTCGTGTAATAAAGGAACCTGCCTGTAGTCGCCCAAGTGGGGACGATGTTGCCTAACCGGAAATGTCACTCTGGACGTCTGAGGCCATGAGGATAAAAGGAAGGCGCTGCGGGAGGTTCTCGGACAAGCCTGGCTTCCTGGCACTCCTACGACCACCTTTGAAGGCAGCTGTGTGACCTGCCAATGCCCAGGGCTGGTCCATGGTGTACACTGTGAGGGCCGAGGAGACTGGAACGGCAGAGATAGCAGGTGTTTTGATGTAATGGGCAGCGGGATTTTAATGTGTGCCAGGGTACATGTGGGAGTGCTGAGTAAAGGCCAGTGGGGTAGTGCAGGATTCTGGCAAATACAGGGTAGGATCAGGGAGGTTTTAGAATGCAGCAGAGGGCAAACCAGAGAAAGAGGCAACCCAGAGTTTGTATTTTTTTCATGATGTTTCTTTTTTTTCCTGTCTGTACTTTTTTGGGTGGTACAGAGTGGGCCTGAAGGTTTGACTCTGCCCATGACCTTGATTGACAGGGGAAGCCCATACTATCCCCACCACCATCATACAAGGTCATACTAATGGAGCCCTTACCTTGTGCCAACGGTTTGTGGTCTCAGTATCCTTATCTCATGTTTACAGATGAGGAAACTGCAGTTAAAAAATAACTTGTGTAAGGTTACAAATCTAGTAAAGTGGCACAGACTTGCACCCTGTTCTTCACCTCCACACTTATTGTTACCAGCACCCCAGAGAGGTAAAGGGGGGAAGGGGCAGAAACCTTTGCAGGGCCCGGGCCTCCTGTGATGAGCCCTGCCCTTTCCATGAACCATCAGTGGAAAGCCACAGGGTGAGGAAGCCAGAGCTGAGCTGTTCAGCTGGGAGTCTGTCCTGCCAACAAGGATTCCTCCACCAGCATCTTTGGCCACATGCTCCCTGAGCGAGTCTCTGGGACCAGCGTCCTTTGGCTGATTTGAGAAAGCAGGCTGCCAGCTTGCGTAACACAAAGCCCGCATTCAGTGCCAGAGGAAGGGAAACGTCGAGGGGAAAGCCCAGGAGGGGCTGGGGTTGTCGGATACCTCGTCAGCCAGGCAGGGGCTCCCAGGGGAAGACTCCCCAACCATTACACAGCCCTGAAGGAAGTCTATGGGCTGCCCTCAGAGTCTGGGCAGCGACAAAAGACATGCAGACTAACTGTACATCTGTGAGCAGAAAATCCGTTGTGACAACAGGGTGCATTAGAATCACCAAGTGGAGGCGACCACCCGGTTGGATAGTGACCTCCACAGCACGTCCAGAGGGGGCAGCCTTGGCTCCAGCCCTGGCCTGCAGGCGAGGGAAGAGGTTCCGTAATCAGATCTTTCAAAATCAATTCAGCTCATGCTCCAAAGTCCTTGCTGTAATTGACAGCAACTTCCTCCCTGGTTTCCTTAACTATCAGATAAAAGTGTTGAACTCTTTTAAAACCTTTTTGAGGCCAGGACTCACCTCCAAGGGGAATTTTAAGAGGCACCTGCATAGAGATTTGACTTAGTTCCAGATCTTTCCTTCCTGCTAGGATGAATAATTAGCAGAGCAATCCCAACCTTCGTACTGGACTTTATGTATAGTGATCCAACGTGGGAAATATTAAAGAAGCCCGTGCCTCCAGTTGGTGGAGTGAAAAGGTTTCTACCCACCTTCTGTGTTCTATGAAATGGGGAGAACAGTAATGAACTCTGCCGGGTGGGTGCAGGCCAATTAGCCCAAGTTTATGAAGCTCGGAGTCTTATTACAGCTTTACTGCTGTGGAGAGCGGGCAGGACCTTCCAGTGACTTTGCGTGGGGAGCTAATTGCCCTGGAAGTGTGGGGAATTTGATTTTCCATCAAATCCTCCAGCCCTTCAGATCTCTTGACAGTCTCTGGCTATTTGCATCTCAAGGTTAAAGGAGGTTGTTGCTTTCTGGGTGCTAATCAGTTGCAAAAACTTTTGATCTCCTCTTGAAAACTAAAACCGGCTGCACTCACCCTCTCTGAGCCTGGTGAGCTCCGAGCTGGAGTGATGCAGACAGGCTGGCTTTATTGGAATGAGCAATGTGTTTGGCAGTTGTGAGTTTTAATTCTATTTTCCTTGGGGGCTCTGTGAGATTGCAGAAAAATCACTTAAAACTTCTGAGTATTTTTTTTCCTCCAAATGTGATTTGAATTTTGTCATATCTCCCCAGGGAGAAATTACCATTAAAAAACGTAGATTTAAAGGAAAGAAACGTTGCAAACCAATTTTCTGGGGGGAAATCTACAGGCTTACACATAGACATGTGCACTATTTTGGTTCTGTGCGATTTTAGCCATACTAGGTACTTTTTAGAGATAAAAGTTAATCTTCTACAGCAGGGCTTCTCAGCAGTGGAGTGGTTAACATTAGGGCCAGGTCATTCTTTGCTGTGGGAGGACAGTCCTGAGTTCTGTAGAATTAGTAGCATCACTGGCCTCTACCTACTGGATGCCAGCAGCACCCTGTTAAATTAATTCAAGACGGAGGCCAGTAGACTAAGATGGTTTCAATGCCTTAGCAACCGACATAAGTAAACCAAAACCTAAGCCTGTAGATGCCTCAAGGTTAAGAAATCAAAACCAAAGGACAACCAAGTACAAACAACCAATCAGGCTTTTCCAAATAAGGCAACCGCTTGTGCTCTAGACAATCAAATGATTTCCTTGCATTGCTTCTGCATCTTTTCTATTAAGGTCTTGCCCCTAGCTCTGGTGGGAGGAGTGCCCCTAAACACTTCCTATTTGGCGCTACCCAATTTGAATCGGTTTTTGTTCAGATAACCTCTTAAATTTTTTTTAACATGCCTCAGTTTACCTTTACATAACCCCCAAGTGGTGACAATCAAAGATGCCTCCAGCCCTGGCTGGTGTGGCTCAGTTTGTTGAATGTCGTCCTATGCACCGAAAGGTTGCAAGTTTGATTCCCAGTCAGGGCGCATACCTGGGTTATGGGCCCAATTCCTGTTGGGGTATGTACAGAAAGCAGCTGATCGATGTTTCTCTCTCACATTAATGTTTTTCTCTCTCTCTCCCTCTCCTCTCCTCTCTAAAAATCAATCGAGACTTTTTTTTTAAATGCCTCCACACATTGCCACATGTCCCCTGGGATAGGACTGCCACATGTAGCAGATAAAAATACTAGATGCCTACTTAAGTTAGAATTTCAGAGAAACGATGAATAAATTTTAGAATGTGTAAATTTAACTGGGTGTACTATATTTAATGTGGCAACCTAGTTGGGGGGACAGGATCCCACTCTAGTTAACAACCATTCTTTTAGATAGAGATTTGCTTTTATCAGTGAATTCACATTATCGACCATATCTTCCACCTTCTCTTACTCCTGCCCCTCTTTTCTTCCCTTCCCCTAAATCCAGCCTTCATGTTAGAGGATGAGATAAACCACAGTGTGGGCATCACCGCAGGTTGTTGCCAGTCTTAGCCATGAGAGCTAATGGAAACAAATTGCTACTATGACAAAAGGAGAGTCAGTCAAAAAAACAAAAACACTAGGCAATTCAAAATCACGCCTCTCCGAGCAGAATCCTCCCACGGATGGCACAGTACCCATCAGATAGCCTTTAAAGAAAAGAAACTCTGCTTCCCACATCTCCACAGACCCTCTGAAAGTCAATCCCAGAAGTTACGGTGAGTTTTTCTTTTTGCTATTTAATCAACGGATATTTTTTTTTTTTTTTTTGACTAATGACAGTGTCAGCCAGGCGCTGCATGGCACACAAATAAGGAAAAGGCACAATTTGTGCTTGGTGGAGAACAAGCAGGTTGTCCTTCCATAGAGAGATACTTGCTGATAACAGATGGCATATGGCCAGGCCCAGTCAAGATGCAGAATATAATGAGCAAGAGGAGAAGCAGGTAACTGTGGGCAGGTAGGAGACATAGAAGCCTTTGTAGAGTAGGTACAATGGAGGATGGGTAGAGCCCCAGGTGGGGATAAACAAAGCTACTTGGAGACATGATTGCATCCTGAGGATCAGAGATTTGGTGCTCCAAGCAGACAGTAATCTGGTGATCCTTTACATTGATGATCCTTTTCTAAAATATGTTTTTACTGACTTCAGAGAGGAAGGGAGAGGAAGAGTTAGAAACATCAATGATGAGAGAGAATCATTAATCGGCTGCCTCCTGCATGCCCCCCTACTGGGCATGGAGCCAGCAACCTGGGTATGTGCCCTGACCGGGAATCAACCATGACCTCCTGGTTCATAGGTCAGCGTGCAACCACTTGTGCAGTGTTAGTTTGGAGGAGCATGCGCGGGGGCAGGACAGAGAAGGAGGCTAGCTTTTGTTAGCCTTTAGTCTTTCCTTTATTGTCCCCAAGGATTGGTTGTTGCTCAACCCTGCAAAACAAACAAAGCTTAATCAGACCACCAGCGGAGAGCCCCTCTGTTGGTACTGAGCCTGCTCCTTGCGGGCACCCTTGTTCCCCACTCCCGCCACACACAATGCATTTGATATTTCATCCCATTCCATAGAAGCTCTTGGTGAGATAAGTTCTCCACTTTCCTACTTCTGTCATAGTGTTTCAGTGCGCCTTATACATAGATGTTGGTTGCCCAGCTAGTCAGCTTCTGAACCCAGCTCTAAGCCTTAAAGATATTATAGACACAGATGCTGGGTTCACACCTTACACTTATATTTCCCTCTATGGAAGGATCTTCACCAAATGCTCCAGGAGCGGCTTTCCCGGTGGCGGGGGGAAAGGCAGGACACAGTGGTGCCGTGGAAGGAGCATTGGATTGGGACGCAGGAGGCTAGTTCTGAGCTCTGATTTTGCAACTAACTTGCTGCATGTTCTTGTGTAAGTCGCACTCCCGCCCTGAGCCCTCATACCTTTCTTTAAAAATGGAAGTTTGGACTAGAAGCACGCTGGCAACAGGTTTTATCTTATATACAAATTCTGATGGATTGGTAGCATTTCACTGGAATGTGGCATAGAGAAAGCTTTTTAGACCACATCGGGGCTCTGGAGGAAAGTGATCAATTAGTAATGTCTGCCATGGGTGAAAAGGGGACAGTGGTGGCGATAATAGCGTATGTGCCCCGTTTTTTGTACCCCTTGGTTGAATAGGTGCTAAGAAATTCAGAGTTCTGAGACAATGTGAATATTGGCTAAACATTCAAAGAGAATTTGCGTATTCAGAATTAGGCTTCTGTGTATTTTCCAGTGCAATGATAGTTGGTTTTTTTAAAGCAGAATAGCTATCATTCTTTGTTTCATTTAGGACAGCTTTGCTTCTGACCTGCCATCAATAGGATCTACACATCCGTGGTTTTTCTAGATGTGGGGAATTCTTACACTGATAGTCACACTGTTGCTAGGTCCACCAGCAGACGTTGAGATTTTTGTGTTTGTTAATGCTCACTTGAGGATATTTTTCCATTGATTTTTAGAGAGATTGGAGGGGGGTGGGGGGAGAGACAGAGTGAGAGAAACATCGATGTGAGAGAGACACATCAATGGGTTGCCTCCCGCATGTGCCCCGACCAGGGTCAGGGATGGAGCCTGCAACTGAGGTATGTGCCCTTGACTGGAATCAAACCTGGGACCCTTCAGTCCATGGGCCAGTGCTCTAACCACTGAGCAACCGAATAGGGCTAAAATATTTTCTTATAAAATAAGTTGATATGACCCTAACCAAAACAAAATAGAGCAAAAGCCAAACACTGCAAACCTAATTAAAAGGTAAACTATAGGCTGAGTGAAAATATTTGGAAATATTTACAAAGATTCTGTAAACAGGCAACTCAAAGAAGAACTATAACCCCCTTACAGGTATAAAAGATGGGAAAGATCCAATCATTTAAATAGCAAAGATAGGCAAAATAAAGCAGGATACAATTTTCCTTTATCATATTGGTATAAGATATTCAGTGTTAATAAGGAAACCCGACAGAAAAGGGTGTCAATTGGCACAACCATTGGAGGATAATTTGTATCCTCTATAAACACTTGAAATGTGCATATCCTTTGACCTCGCAATTTCACTTCTAAGAATTTATCTAAAAAAATTACTGGTGCATTTACTGAGCCACTCTGGCCAGGCAATGTTTGCCTTTCAAATGTCTCTATTATTTAACTTTGTTCTAATGAGCAAATATAAAGTTATATTTGAGAAAAAAATACTTCAAAAGTAATACATATCACAATTCTGGAAATACAAATAGGGCAAAGGAAAATGTATATTATCTGTACTCTTTTAGTAAAATATAGTGAAAAAAATAAAAAATGTTTTCAATTACAGTTGACATTCAATACTATATTAGTTTGCCACTTAGTGATTAGACATTTATGTAACTTAGGAAGTGATTCCCCTCCATAAAGTCCAGTACCCAGCTGGCACTGTACGTAGTTATTACCACATTATTGACTATATTCCCTATGCTGTACTTCACATTCGAGTGACTATTTTTATAACTGGCAATTTGTACTTTTTTATCCCCTCATTCTTTTCACCCAGCCTCACAATTTCCTTCCCTTCTGGCAGCCATCAGTTTGTTCTCTGTATCTATGAGTTTGTTTCTGCTTTGTTTGTTTGTTTTTTTAGATTCCACATATAAGTTAAGTCAGATGGTATTTCTCTTTCTCTGTTTTACTTCTTTCACTTAGCAAAATACCCACCAGGTCCACCCGTGTTGTTGCAAATGGTAAGATTTCATTCCTTTTTGTGGCCGAAGAATATTGCATTGTACATGTGTACCGTTACCCATTTTTCTGTCAGTGGACATTTAGGTTGCTTCTCTAAGTGTAAATAATGCTGCAATGAGTGGAATCTGAAAGAGATTTTCTAGGAGAAACGCAGGGACAACAGTCTCAAATGTTGCAGCACAGCTGGAATGAATGAGAAAAGGTTTTGTTGAGAAAAGGGTTTTGGACTGGAGATTTGGAAATCACCGGTGACTTCATAGTATTCAGATTACAAACTCTTATCACCTCACACTGAGATTATAGGAACCTATAAAATACAGATGATAAACATTAATTCCTTGGATTCATGTGAGGATTCAATGATATAACCTGTAAACAGTGGGTAAGTCCTTAACCCAGCCCCTCATCCATTCATTAAATTAATATTTAGCTACTGTTTATTACGGGCCAGGTGTGGTTGTAAGATCTGTGCACAGCACGGTGAATAAGACAGATAGGGTGAGTGCTTTCACAGACCTTATAGTCAACCTGGGGTAGGGACAGGTAATAACAAACAAAAACATCTGAGAGTGACGGATGCTGTACAGAAATTACAGGATGATGCCCTGAGAGAGAGTAATGGGATGGCTACGTTAGGTGGGCTGGTCAGGGCCTCCCTGAGCAAGTGATACAAGCTATGAGTTGAATGACAAGAAAAGCCAATATTATTATTACTTCCTTTTCTCTCTTTTTCTTTTCAGTTCTCCCTCTTCCCACTTCAACTGTTCACCTGCCTTACATACCACCCCATCTCATCCTGCTTGAAACCGGTCCGTGCTTCCCTGAGTGACTTTGCGAGTTGTTATCTGGACTCAGAAAGCAGAGGAAAGGGCTGCTCCTGTTACAAGCTGGCGGCTCCACGTGGTGCTGCGGAAAAGGCATCCTTGCCGGAGGCAAAGGCATTTACACCTTCCAGGGAGACACATGATTAGAGACGGCAGGGGAGGTGCAGACACAGACAGGGAGGAGGGGGTGGATAGGCAGCTAACTGAAACTTAATCTATTAGAAGAGGAAAGGCCTTTGAAAAGTGAATTAACGATATTTATGGCTGCATCAGGTAAGTAGCTGGCGAGAGCTCTCGGATAATGAGGCCAAGGTTGAATTCCCATATGGACCAGAGAGAAGCGATGGCGGAGGTCCTGTGGGGAAGTGATGCTGTTCCTGCCCGGGCTCTGAGACTTAGGCAAACACACACCTCTCTGAGCCTCAGTTCCCCAGTCTAAAACGGGTATTCACAGTCCACCTGCCTGTCCCATATGTCATAAGGAATAAACAAAAATGGAGAGTAAAGTGCTTTTAAAAATCATACGTTTTAAAAATGGTCTATTATTGTTACTGCTTACATTATTATTTTCATGGCCTAGGCACCCCCTCCCCCACTCCTTTAAAATTTTTTAAATTTAAGTTTTCAATTACAGTTTACATTCAATATTATTTTGTGTTAGTTTCAGGTGTACAGCATAGTGGGTTAGACAATCATAAACTTTACAGACTGTACCCCCTGATACATCCAATACCCACCCTGCACCATACGCAGTTATTACAAATTATTGGCTGTATTTCTTGTTCTGCCCTTTCCATCTCTGTGACTGTGGTGTAACTACCCATCTATACTTCTTAATCCTTCCCTTTCCCCACTTCTTTGCTGTGTATCAGCTGGCTGTAGCTCACAGTGGAGATTCAGTCACACGCTTATAAACGAATCAATACTCCTTCAATAGGCCCGTTATGTTGGCCCTGAGTCAAGAAGATTATTTTCATAGAATGAATACAAAATATGTCCTCAAGTGTTGGTGCTTGGCCTGTCCTACCCACTTCCGGTTAAATCTTTTTCTTACTTATTTTAACATTTGTTCCACTTGGTTGCAGGGCTTCTAACCACTAACCAGTGTGGATTTCCTGTCTCCTCCATCTCTGTGTTTTGTCCTTTTGTCTGATCTCCAGAGAACTAGAAATTAGTTCATTTGGCATCCACTCCCCACTGATGACAACTATAGAGCACATGTGCCTCCCTCCAATGCCCTGCTCATTGTGGACGCTGCTCACTGATGGCACTTTCTCCCACCCACTGCTTAACACCTCTGCCCAACCTGGGGAACCGCTGGTCACATGTGGCCACCGATCATCTGAAATGTGGCTAGCAGGAACCTCACAAAAGAAAAAAATGTAAAAGCTCTCTCTCTCTTTTTGGTATTGTGGACGAAAGAGGCCACATGCTGGCCTGACAAGCTCAGGAGAGGCCTGCATGGCATTCTTGCAAACTCAGAGACCTAAAGTAACCACAAAGGATGGTCTGAAATGAAACTTTAACTAAAAGCAGTTATAGTGGGCAGTTACGTCCTAGGCCAGTATCTTCACTGACAAGGTCAACCTTTACCTTACCTGAGCCTATCTGTCTTTTTGCATCTATGATAACATACCCTTGAAATGTCTGGGTAACTTCTGACTTCCCTGTATCTGGAGCCCCTGGGGCACAACCAAATGTGCTGGGCCCCAGGACAGATACCACAAATTCCTTCATCATCATGTTAATTGTTCCTGCACCCACCTAAGTATGTGTCTGTCATTTTACTTTTTATCCAATCCCAGGGGTTTCCCTGCTTTGCTTATCCCTCCTCCTTAATCTGTCACCAATGAATCTCATGTAACCCACCTATGTTCCTCCTTTGATTGCAATGTATAAATACGGATGTAACCCCGCCATTCTCCGGAGCACTATCTCAATTCGTTGAGGTTCTGCCTCCCGGCATATGTTGACAGTCTGGCTCAAATAAACTCACAAAAATTCTTTACAGGTTTCAATGGTTTTTTTTACGTTAACATTAATGATTACAAGTTGAAATGATTATACTTTGCATATATTGGGTTAAATTAAATATGCTATTAAAATTCAATTTTACCTGCTTCTTTTAGCTTTTTTTAAAAAATATATATTTTACTGATTTTTTACAGAGAGGAAGGGAGAGGGATAGAGAGTTAGAAACATCTATCAGCTGCCTCCTACACATCCCCCACTGGGGATGTGCCTGCAACCAAGGTACATGCCCTTGACCGGAATCAAACCTGGGACCTTTCAGTCCGCAGGCCGATGCTCTATCCACTGAGCCAAACCGGTTAGGGCTCTTGTAGCTTTTTTTAAGTGGCTGCTAAAAAATGTAAAAATCTCTATGGGCCTCACATTTGTGGCTCATGTTCTATTTTCACTCTACAGCGTTGCCTTCAAATCGTCCTTAGGACAGTTCTCTAGGCAGTCAACGATCAAACCAGAAATAAAAGCAGTAGAGGTCGACGCATTGTGGGTTTTCAATCTTACAAGGAAAAAGAAGGACCTTCCATTTCATGTAGTTCAATGGCTCCCAAACATGTCTGTGCATTCGGAAGCCCTGGGACCTTAAATTGTAAAACTATAGATTTCCAGGTCCCACCCCTGGAGATACTGATTCAATAGGTTTGGGATGCACCCCCCTCCCCTCCCCGGCCCCCACCCGATTGTGTATTTTACAAGCAACCGGAGGGATTCTGATGGTCTGCAGGTTTGAGAACCCTGAGCTACTAATAAGACTTTTGCACATTTCGACGACAGGACTTCCCTGGGGTGACAAGTTGTTACTGGCAGAGCTAGGACCAGAGCACATGTTCCTCACGGATTCTATTTTGTTCTGTCCTCAAAGCACTTTATATCGCTGCGACCTAATTGCGGAACTCCAGATGGAATGAGGAACTCCAGCTGCATCTCCGCAGGCGGGCACCCTTCTCTTCCTTATATGGAGAAAGCCTGGTTTGGCCCAGCAGCCCCCTCTGCTGTCAGAAATCCCTAGCGCAGCCCGGCCCCGCTGGCTTTGAGGAAGGGAACTCTGCAGGCTGTAGTAGCACACAAAGGGAAGACAGTACTGAGGGGAACCTATTTGCCTTCTGGCAGCGGTCAGAGGGAGGTGTTGCAGTCTGAGACCCTTCGAGCCAGAAGGGCTGCCGAGGTCCTTCACCTGACTGCCCCTGGTTGGAGGAGGGAATTTGGGCAAATCATTTTACTTCTCTGGGCCTCAGCTTCCTCATCTGAACAAGGGGAATAATGACATGCTCTCTGCCCCTCCCTCATTGGAGACTATTCTGATAGTCTAATAGAATAATGGTAACGTTGTGGCCGATGTCTTGGTCCAAAGACACACCAGCTCGCTAGAGAACCAGACTTTGAACTCTGGTCTCCCAGTTGAGGTACATCATATAATCTCAGCTAATAAAGGAGAGATGTGTTCAGCTGCTTCCAGAGGGACAGGGACAGGAAAAACTTACAAGGGAGGTTGAGGCTGGCTTCATGCTTAGGCGTACTGATGCCAGGTAACTACCCTCTTATTGATAACGTTCATTCATGACTCATTACTCAGCTTATGTTTATTGAACACCTCTTACGGGCCTGGCACTGTGCAAGGCGTGGTGACACTAAGTCAAATTAGGCATGGTCCTTGCCATGTCTGTGGTTCTTGCTATGAGTATTTCTTTTGCCAGAAATATCCTCAACTAGCTGTCAGAGTGCACAAGTCACATGCCTGGGAGCTCATGCCAGGCACAGTGCGAGGCACTTGCTGTGTACTGCCTCTGAGCACCGAAGAAGAAACAGATCTGGAGAGATTGAGTACATTTCTCAAGGTAACCGGTAGTAGGCGGTGGAGTTGGACTCGTGCTCACTCTGTATTTATTTTACTTTTTATTGGTTTGAGGGAGGAGGAGAGCGGGAGAGAAGGGTGTTCAAGTGCTGAAACCAGCAAGAGAACAGATACCAGCTCTTCAGGAAGCCTTAACCCTTCTCTTCAACTCTTCACTTTTTTAAAATCCTCATCTGAGGATATTTTTCCCATTGATTTTCAGACAGAGTGGAAGGGAGGGGATTGGTGAGGAGGGGGAAAGAAACATGACATGAGAGAGACACATCGACATGAGTTGGTTGCCTCCCTCATGCGGCCCGACTGGAGTTGGGAATCAAACCCTCGATTGAAGGGTAGAAACTCTAACCACTGGGCAAAACCAGCCAGGACTCAACTCTTTACATTTCACAAGCTCAAGCCATTAGCACGGAATTCATGTTGTTGACTAGCTTAGTTACATTTGACTCTGATTCTTCTCAAGCTCAGCATCAGCTTCCCTGGGAAGTACACACTGTCCACCCAGGGATTTTCTGTGCGTTAATTTCACCCATGAGCTGTGTCCTCCATTGTTCTGGGCTGCAGGCTAGAGACTTACTGTGTGACAACTGCGGGGTTTTCTGTCACTTTCAAAGGAGAACAAAGATTCTCCCACACTCATTGCCCCATTGGTTTCTTTCAACATTGTTTACCACTGTTTGCTGGCATTGGCTTGCTTCTCTGCTTAACTTCAGGGAAAAAGATTTCTTTTTACAAAGCTAAAAATGAAGAGTTTACTAGTAGAATCTTTCCTTTCAAACCTTTAGTGTTTTTCAGCTGTAGAAGGATTTCAGCAATCTCTTGGGTGGTTTGACTGACTGAGAAAAAGAAAAGAAAAAAATCAAGATCCGGTTTGAATCGTCTCTTGCTTCCTGACTAGAATCTCTAGAAAAAGTCTTCTCTCCCTGCACCCCACACCCCTCTCTGATTCTGCAAGGGGGTGCTCCTGAGTCAGCACTCTGCCCTGGAGATCTCGAGACAGGAAATAACATTAAGCCTGGAAGGCTGTTTTCACAGGAGGATTTTTACTCCAGCCTCATTCAAAACATAATGAACCTCTTGTGAGCAAATCTCTGGAGAAATATCTAGCCTAATTTTCTAAGATGTTTTTGGATGGTGGTTAAAGGAGTGAGAGTGGCGCTATGATGGCCAAATCTGGATCCATCTTTTCTTATTTATCTTTTAGGATTAGGGTTAGCTTTATGCTGGAAGGAACAGTTTTTACCAAGCTCCTTCAATCCAGGGCATATAACACACAGAAGAGCCCTAGCCGGTTTTGCTAAGTGGATATAGCGTTAGCCTGCGGACTGAAGGGTCCTGGGTTTGATTACTGTCTAGGGCACATACCTGGGTTGTTCCTTCCTGGCCCTGTCCCTGGTCAGGGAGCGTGCAGGACGCAATCGATGTGAGATGTCTTTCCCTCTCTCTTCCACTCTCTCTAAAAATCAATAGAAAAATATCCTCGGGTGAGGATTAAAAAAAAGCAAACACAGAAGAAATGTTGATGCATTGTTGTGCTTTCCAACACAAATGTATTTCATAGAGTCTTGGCTGCTATAAAGAAATTCTTTGAAAGCAACATGTAAGAGAGCATTGTTTGTAGAAAAGTCCTTTCTTCCCTTGGCTAAGGGCTCCTTATTCTTTTGCTGTCTTCACTCCCTCCCTGGCCTGCTCTGTGTATAGGACAAAATCAATATTGTACTCCACTTACTGACATTCACCAAGGTAGGGAAGATGGAGACATGCCCCAGAGGGAATGTGGTGGAATAGAAAGACCAGGAACCCAGTCTGGTGTCATAAATTCAGGCTTGGGTTTTGCTAATGGCTTCTCAGACCGCAGCATTGCTGATCAGATCTAAGGAAAAGATTTTCCATGTCAATAATGCATGTAAGACATTTAACACAGGCCCAGCCACCGAGCAAGCACCCTGTAAATCCCAGCCGCATAGCTGGCATGAACATTTGTCCATGTAATGCTTTCTTCCTTCATAGGTGTGTGTGGTGGGGACTAGACTCCACTCAGAGCCCGAGAGATGGCTGCTTGGAAAGGGGCCAGAGTATTGGAAGATCGGCACAGTATTTGCTGAAGACTCAGTGTGTGATGCGGCAGAAATGTGGTCGACTGGGAGTAAGACAGATTTGGGCTCCAGGTTCTATTGTGTTGATTTTCGCTGTGTAACGCCGTGTAAGTTACTTCACAATAGCTCTCTGACAGGTTTAGTAGAATGACTCCAGTTTTCTGTGCTCTTCTGCGCCTTCCACACCTGATGCTGAGAGAACAAGACTGGAGCACTGGAAAGGACTCCATTCTCTGTGTGAAACGAGCCCTGAAGAAGCAATTAAAGCAGCTGAAGGTGTTGGCAGAAGCCTAGTAAACCTTCAGGGTGTGTTATGCGGGGTTGCTAGCCTTCCTCACAATTGGACTCTTCTCTTCACAGATTAGCACCAGTAATAAGCCCAATTGAAGAGAATGGCCCTAATTGGTTCCTAGCTGTTACTTTTGGGATACAAGTGGACCATCTATTCTGAGAATGGTCTCTTTAAAGCTACGTGTACAGTTTTCCCAAGTGAACTGATAAATAAGTGAAAAGTTCATTCTACAACCTGATTGCTGAGTCTGTGGAAAGCCGGTTCAAGCAATCTGGCTGGTTTTCATCTACGAACTCATAGAGTGTTTTGACACCATGTGGATAGTGACTTCGTGTCCAGGTGTGTGCCTTTGTGAATGTGTGTGTGTATCAATTTGTTTGTATGTGTGTTAGAAAGAGTGAGAGTGTGTGTGAGTTTAAAACCATGATGCAGACAAATGAGAATAGGAACTTAGAAAAACAAGGCAACCAAAGGCCCCAAAAGAAATCTGCTTGCTTGCTTGATCTCTCCAGTATTAGCGTGACTTAAAAAGCATAATGAACACAGTTTGGCTTAATGAACACGACCGATGATAAATTCCTTTGTTGTAGGAGGAAAACAAAAAATGAGAAGAACATTCAGCCCCAGGACCAAGGATATACCAAACCTTTCTTTTCAGGGAATTATTACAAGAAGGATATCTGTTTAAGTTAGATGTTATTGTTTTGGTCAAGGGCCATTATATATATTTTTCTTGACTTACAGACTCTTTCAATTAGTTCTTCCTATTCTTTTATTGTGGTTAAATATACATAACATAACATTTACCATTTTTAAATGCACAGTTCATTGACATTAAGTACATTCATACTGTTGTGCAAACATCACCACCATCCATCTCCTGAACTTTTCATCTTTCCAAACTGAAACTTGGTACCCATTCAATCCTTCATTTTCAGAAGACTGCTAATTGCTGAGGACTGAACGCAGGAAGTAGCCCACCTTTTATATTTGCTTATTCATCTACTCAGTTATTCAACAGGCGTTGACTGAGTACTGAAGATGAGCCAGGGACTGTGCTGGGGATGGTGTTGAACAAACCAGACAGAACCTTGTCCTCAGATCTTACAACCTGTTCTCTTCTTGTTGGGCAGAATAATGCAAGATGTCCATGTTCTAATCCCTGGAACCTGTGACTGTTACTTCACATGGCAGAATGATTCTTTGAGATGGGACTAAGTTTAAGGATTTTGAACTGGGGAGATTACCCTGGGTGGGCCCAATATAATTACAAGGGCAAGAGGGAGGCAGGAGAGTCAAAAGAGGAGATGAGATAACACAGCGGAGGAATAGGAAGTGGGGTATGAGCCAAAGAATATGGATAGCCGCTAGATTCACAGGGGTGGGGAACCTTTTTACTGCCAAGGGCCACTGGATATTTATAGCATATTTGAGGGCCATACAAAATTATTCACTTAAAAATTAGCCTGCTATATTTGGTCAAACATTTAATTAACTCATCCCTAATGCCTTGGCAGGGCCAGACCAAATGATTTCTCAGACCTTATATGGCCCATGGGCCAGCCATTCCCCACCCCTGCAAGCTAGAAAAGGCCATGAATGGATTCTTCCCTGGAAGGAATGCAGTCTTCTTGACACCTTGACTTTAGCTGGGAAGACTCATTTTGGACTTATGATCTCTAGAGCTATCTACATATATAAAAGCCTAAGTGACTGAACGACCAGTCGACCAGTCGCTATGACATGCACTGACCACCAGGGGACAGACCCTCAATGCACAGGATCAGGCTCCCTCCTGTCTGGATCGGGCCTGCAGGGATCAGGCCGAAACCGGCTATCTGACATCCCCCGAGGGGTCCCAGATTGCGAGAGGGTGCAGGCCTCTAGTAAGATAATAAATGTGCATAGTTTTAAGCCACTATGTTTGTGGTAATTTGTTATAGTAGCAACAGGAAACTACAATATACTTGTCTTTTCGTTAAGGGTTTCTTTATTGTGAGTTTTGCCTGGGTGGTTCAGTGGTGTGTGAAGTTTTCCCAGAACACAGAATTGTATTTACTCCTGAAGCCCTGCCTGCCGCAGGTCATCAGGCCTGTGCCTGGACTTCCAATGGACTGTAACTTACATTTAATTCATCTGTTTTCTCACCCGCTAGCACCACGCTGGGTTTACCACACATCTAGTATTCAATCTCGGAGACATCCAATCGTTGGTCCAGCCATTTCTGCTCATGGGGCCACGCTCAGAAGTGGTAATTATATTAGTTACTAAACTTATAGCTGTGTAACCACTTTGTCTACACCAAAACTGGTCGCTATCGAGTAATGGCAGTGTATTAATATGTGCTGTATACTGAAATATAAGAAACGGTGTGTTTTGTTTTGTTTTTCTGAGACCCAGAAAAGTCTCCACAGAAAGGAGTCTTTCTTACGTTCAAACGAAAATCTTTGCCATTTCTAAACTCTCAATGTTTACCTACTCTTGTGCTTGTCAGGAACAGTAATTCTCATCCTTTTTGCTGGAAAATTTTCTTTTGAGAATGGAGGCTAATATTTTCTCAGCTTTCAGACTTTAATCTGTGGCCTCCCTCTCTAATCTGCTGGGCACAGAGAGGTCAGGGCTGAGCAGGTAAAGGGTAGGCAGCTTCTGATTGGTCTTTGGAAGACAAAAACATGAGCATGAGAATGGGAACTCCATATTCTCTTTCTTCCTGACCTAAGACCAGAGAAGAACTGATTCTCTTATTTATCTGATATTTAGAGATCCTCATACAAGTGAATCTCTCTTTTTTTTTTCTTCCCAATTTTCAGGGGCTAGCTGAACGTGTCTGTTTTGTGGTAGAAATGAAATCTAAGGAATAGAAACTTGAACCTCTTTAAAGTGGCTTATAATCATAGAGAGGATAAATGGTGATGGAAAAAATAATAAAATATTTAAAACATGGCTTACAAGGCTCTCTCCATGACCAGGCAGAAGCTTTTCCTTACCTGTCTGGCCTCTTCTCTCACCATTTGATCTCCCAATCTTCCAACCATTCTGAATTTTTTTGGTTTTGTTCTAACATTCTGAGTCTCTACTATTTCTTAGCTTACACCTGACTCACCCTTGTGCCCCTGTCTTTGCTGACTCCTTCCTACACAGCCATCAGCTTGGGAGTTGCTGTCTCAGGTTAGCTTCCCCGGACCCCATATCACTCCCAGAAGCTCCCCCACAACACAGCTCTTCCACACTGCATTACTGACGACCACTTACTTGTCTTTCTCCTCTGCTAGACCATAAGCTCCTAGTGCAGTGGTTCTCAGCCTTCTGGCCCTTTAAATACAGTTCCTCATGTTGTGACCCCCAACATAAAATTATTTTTGTTGCTACTTCATAACTGTAATGTTGCTACTGTTATGAATCGTAATGTAAATATCTGATATGCAGGATGGTCTTAGGCGACCCCTGTGAAAGGGCTGTTTGACCCCCAAAGGGGTCGCGACCCACAGGTTGAGAACCGCTGTCCTAGTGCCTATGCTGCTTGGGGGCCTGTGTGCTTTCTGTTGATTCTTTCCCCCACTCTGCCTTCTAACAGACTGATACTTTGCCCGCAGGCCAAACCTACCTCAGTCAGCCTTTTATGTGCCACCATTTGTTTTCACTGTGCAGTTGTACATGGCTGAGCAAACGTCAGATGGAGCACCTGTAATCAAACTGTCTGGAGATTTTAGGCTCCGTTCATTCCTGGAGCAGTCACCGAGCCTTGGCAATAGGCAATTTAAATTCCGGACAACGAGTTCTTAAGCCGCTTCAGTGGCTACATTTTGAGAATAGTGGAAAAACCCTGACCCTTGGCTAATTAGACTGAATCAGTTTTCATAATTCGACTTCATTCAACAGAATGGTTAGCAAACTTCATTATCAGCAGCCTGACGAGAAAGCTGTTAGCTTCTAATATAGATCTTTTGAGTAATTTCGATTCGCAACTAAACCCTGGCACTCTGCAGAGCAGTGTTTCTTGGACAAGATGGTCTCCTAGTTTCATCATTATAAATAATTCCAAAGTGGGCACAGGGAAAGCATACAAGTAGCACCTTGTCCATGTATGTGTACTCTGCAGAAAGGACAGCTGACAGCCACAGCTGAAAGCAGCCACATGAAACCCATGTAACCCAGGAAGCCTGCATTGGCTGAACTTGTAAATGGATATCTCCCCCTCCCCTCTGTATATTTGGAACATTGCCGGAATCTAAAAGACTCTTACCAATTAAGGGGGATGTATCTTTAGAAATTTCCAGAAAAGATATGCGATTTACCAGGTGACAGACATCCCTGGGCTTTCCCTTTTGGGACACTCACCACAGTGGCCGGGAAGCCCCATGAAGACAGAGGCCATTTCTGTCTTGGCCACCGAATCCCCAGCCTGCAAAGCAGACACATCGTAAGCAGTGGTTGGACGGCTAGATGGATGACATGGTGACTACACCTCCACGTGATGCAATATTGGTATATACACGTTTCTAT
The DNA here is from genome assembly GCF_014108235.1 of Myotis myotis. Classification (NCBI taxonomy): domain Eukaryota; kingdom Metazoa; phylum Chordata; class Mammalia; order Chiroptera; family Vespertilionidae; genus Myotis; species Myotis myotis. Next base: position 15,700,825 of record NW_023416368.1, on the reverse strand, counting down.
CTATGGCAGCCCAGCCTAACTGCCTGTTCTCAGGGCTCTATAGCTTATTTGGGCAATTGCTTTGCAGCCTGTTTCAGCGAGATGGCTACATACTACATCACCCCAAACCTTGCGAGTTATCCGTCAATAACATTTATTTTGCTCACAAGTCTGTCCTTTGAACAGGGCTGGGTGGAGACAGCTCATTTCTGCTCCGTGGTGAGGGCCGGGCGGCTGGGAGCTGCAGAGTGAGAGCACCTGCGAGCTGCTCCCAGCCGGGCCAGGGGTGCCAGCAGCCGGGCTGCCTCCGGCCCTACAATCGCCTCTTTCTAGCGCTGCCGGAGGCACCTCTCCCCGCTCCAGGGGCTCATCTTCTAAGGAGAGAGAAAAGGCCACGTCAGGGCAACTGACCGTGGTCCGGAAATACTAAAGGGAAAATTCCAGAAATAAACAATTCATAAGTTTTAAATGGCGCACTGTTCTGAGTGGCGTGATGAAGTCGCGTGCAATCTCGGCGAATCGCCCCTCCTCCCGCGTCCTCACGCTGTAGACGCCGCCCGCCCCTTAGTCACTCGGTAGCCATCTTCGTCCTCAGGTGGCTGCTGCACCTGCTGCTTGTGTTCCAGTCTCCCTCATAGCCCCCCAACACAACGTCACGGTACTACGTCATTCACCCCAGTCCACTTCGTCACGTCGGCGTTTTATCGTCTCACACCAGCAGCAGAAGGGTGAGTACAGCACACGATATTTTGAGAGAGAGACCACATTCATATACCTTTTATTGCAGTCGATTGTTATAATTGTTCCCTTTTATTGTTAGTTATTGCTGTTAATCTCTTACTGTGCCTAGTTTGTAAATTAAACTGTATCACAGATCTGTATGTCTAGGAAAGAGCATGGCCCGGTACTATTCTTGGTTTCAAGCATCTACTGGGCCCAGTGGGGTGGGGTGGGGTGGGGGGAGTGTGGGAGGGTGGTCTTTGAACATATTCGCTATGAATAAGGGGGGACTACTCAGTTGACCCTTGAGCAACATGGGGAGTTAGGGGCAATCTGTGTTTGGTGCTTACGAAGTATTTAAAGAACTCAAAGGAATTTCCCCTACTACAGGGAGGCAAGGGGATGAAGGAGCTGCTGCGTGTACACCACAGGTGTGTGATTCTCTGACTCTTGTTCTTAAAATACCTGATAAGGCGGAGTTCCGATTAAGTGACTGGACCCCACTCCGCTATAACTGAATGTTCTCCAAATGTGGGGGTTGTGTTTAAGAACGCAGGTGTTAGAGAACGTTTTCCTCCCAGCTCTTCCCTTTGTTTTATTTATTTTTTAAAAAAATATTTTTATTGATTTCAGAGAGGAAGGGAGAGAGAGAGAGAAACATCAATGATGAGAGAGAATCATAGACCGGCTGCCTCCTGCACGGCCCCTACTGGGAATCAAGCCCGCAACCTGAGCATATGCCCTTGGCCGGAATCAAACCCGGGACCTTTCAGTCCACAGGCTGACGCTCTATCCACTGAGCCAAACCGGCTCTTCCCTTTAAGTGTGAACCTTGTGCCAGGACACACTGTCCTTAAGCCTCAGGTTCCTTGTCCTTAAAACAGAAGTAGCACCAGCATCCACTTGGTAAGATCAAGGTAGTGTGGAGTGGTGGCCAGGAACCTGGATGCAGTGGCTAGGAACCAGGTCCAGGGCTGGCTCCATCGTCTATGAACTCTCTGTGAGTTTGGGCAAGTTCTTCACTTCTCTGGGCACCGGTTTCTCCATAGAGAGAATGGAGCTAACGATAGGGTTGCTATACGAATTTACAAATTAAGGGAGGTAAGGGACTTAGGCCAGTGCTGCTGTTATTAGAAGCAGGAGTGCAGCTGGGGGAGCCATTGTCAACAATGTGGCGCTGGTCTGACCCCTATCATCGTGGGGAAGCCCTCCAAGTGTATTTGGTTCGTCCCTCCCTCCTTTCCTCTGTTTTAAAAACCTCCATCCCTTCTGTTCAACAAAATGCCTGTGTGTTTTTTTTTAATGCCTGTGTTGAAGTCACCTTTTGGGCTGTCAGTTTAGCTCACTGTGATTCTCCCTTCTCTTTTGCCCCCTTTTGGTGTCCCCACTAATTGTGTTTAAACCACATAGCCCTCTGTACATCTTAAACTAATATAATATTGAATATCAACTGTACTTGAAAAATTAAAAATATTAAAAATAAATTACTGCCCCCTCCTCTAAATCTCATAGCCCTGACCATCTGAACTTAGCAAATTGGATAACTGTGGACACCTGACTCAAGCAGGGCAATCGGTTCCTTCCCTGGAATTTGGAATTAGGACCAAAGAGGAGACAACAAGGGATTTTTTTTGCATGGCTGACTGTTAGGCACATTCTTCTGCTCCATTGTGCTCTGCTGGGGGCTCTGGCCACTCCGGGCGATTTTCCTGTTGTTCTCATTATAGGTCTCATGGTTAACAGCCTTTGGCTTCCAGTAACCCGCCTCACCCAGTTTCCAGTGGACCGCCTACACCTGGCCCCCACCTGCACCTGGTCCCACCCATTACTGACTGACCCTTACAAGAGACATAAATATCCTGCTCCCTGTACTCTGCCCTGCTGATGCTGTTTTGGCCTCAGTCCTTCTGCTAGCAGATGCAACAATGCATTTATAATTCTTTGGCCTTGTGCGTTTCTCCTTTGGCCACCCTAACATTTGGTGCCGAAACCCAGGAGGGTTCCACGGGGCAGGGGAGCCATCGCCCTGGCTTTGGTCACCCTGAGTTTGCTACTCGGAGAGCAGTAGGCAGTGGCAGCTCGACCTGGGCTTACCTCTGAATCCTACTCAGGTGATATGATTGGCAGCCTCGATTAGGCCTCCCTTCCTTAGGGCCCCCAGAACCAGCAAGGAGGACGCTGGATCGGGGACCTCTCCTTCCCATTGCTGAGCCTATACTCAACATCGGCTCATTTCCTCTCCTATAAGTGACAATTGGATCACCCCTCCGATTGGATTTCTGTTTTGCCTTCTCAGACAAAGACCTAGCACTAGGCCAGAAATCCTCTCCAGTCCAGCCTCGGCCCCGGGAACAGGTCCCATAGTCTTCCTTGTGGCAGGTGAGCCTGCCACGTGGATTAGACTGCCCTCCTCCCTCCGGAGCCTGAGTAGACAGTGGGGACGCCCTCCCTCCAGTCTAGCTTCCTGGTCTCCCTTTGTTGCTGACCTCCTCTTTCTAATTTACACCATAGGGAATTCTTTTCTGTCTCCCCCTCCCCCCCGTACCCCCCCCCCCCCCCCATTCACTCTGTCCTTTCCACGGAGGTCTGGCAAAAATGCCTTATCCACAATATAAATTAGACAATGATTCACACTGGCCTGAGAATAGGACTTTTGATTTTAATATTCTCCGGGACTTACACAATTTCTGTCACCGCAATGGGAAATGGTCAGAGATGCCCTACATTCAGGCCTTCCTCCTTCTCCACAGTCACCCATCTCTCTGCCAGGACTGCACCACTTACCAAATTCTTCTTCTTCTAAATAGTCCCTTCCTGATGAACCTCTCTGATGGAGCTGATCATTCGGTCCCAAACCTATTGCTCCTCTCTTAACCATGGCACCGTTCTCTCCTATAATTTCCTCTCTTCTCTTTCAAATAGAAAACCACACAATTTGTCTCTTAAATAATTAGAAAAAATGTAATCCTCAAACTTTATTTATTTCTTTAAATTTAAATTCTATATTGTCTAATGTATTACCTATGTCTCCCTTCCTCACCATTGACTTCTCCCCGGCTGCTCCCACCCCCCAGCGCATGCCCTCACCCCCCTACTGTCTTTGTCCATTGGTTATACTCATATGCATGCATACAAGTCCTTTAGTTGATCTCCTTCCCCCTTTCCCCCCGCCCCCTCCCCCCTGCTTTCCTTCTGAGGTTTGATGGTTTGTTTGATACTTCTATGTCTCTGGATCTATTTTTGTTCTCAGTTTATGTTGTTCATTATATTGCACAAACGAGTGAGATCACGTGATACCTATCTTTCTCCAATTGGCTTATTTTGCTAAGCATAATGCTCTCCCGAGGGCTATTCACAGGATATTATAAACTTACCATGCTGTTGAGAATGGTAAGAGGTCTTTCTTTTTTACATCAGCATAGTATTTCATTGTGTAGATGTGCCACAGTTTTCTAATCCACTCATCTGCTCATGAGCACTTAGGCTATTTCCAAATCTTAACTATTGTAAATTGTGCTGCTATGAATATAGGGGTGCATATATTCTTTCTGAAAAGTGTCTTTGTAGGTCTTTTGCCCATTTTTTGATTAGATTGTTTATCTTCCTTTTGTAGTTGTATGAGTTCCCTATAAATTTTGGAGATTAAACCCTCATCAGTGATAACATTGGCACATATGTTCTCCCATGCAGTGGGCTTTCTTGTTGTTTTGTTGATGGTTTCTTTTGCTGTGCAGAAGCTTTTTATTTTGATGTAGTCCCATTTGTTTATTTTCTCCTTAGTTTCCATTGTCCTAGGAGCTGTATTGATAAAGATAGTGCTTCGACATTATGTCTGATATTTTGCTGCCTATGGATTCCTCTAAAAATTTTCTGACCCTCAAACTTTAAAAAGAGAGATTGATTTTCTTTCCCAATATCAACTCTGGGACAGGGAAGTCGGGCCTGTAAATAAATCTCTAAATTGTAGCACAGTTCTCCAATTATATTTGTTTTGCTAATACTTATAGCACTTTTACTAAGATAGGGCTTTAAGGAAAACTTTCCTCACAGCCCTGGCAAACTGCCTGCTTTCCTCTATAACTCCTCCTCCTCCCCACCCCTCACCTGTTTGCCAGGGAGCAACATCTGTTTAATCCTTTTTTTGCTACAGGACTGCAGACACTTGCCTAACAGTCCTGCCACTACCAGGAGCGGAGCTCACTATCACCCAAACCTTAGCATGTTATCTCTAAGGAAAGTAATACATAAAAAACACGTTAAAGAAGTTATTTGGGTCTGTTAAGGGCCGAAAATTTTTGAAATACATTTTATCCAGTAGACAGCCTCAGGCATTAGAAAAAATTACCAAAACCAGCCTTAGAACCCCAGACTCCCACTGAGCAACTAAAAGATGGAACTTTCAGTATTTTTTAACACTTAAGACAGGGCAGAGGAAAAGCAAGAAAAACAAACGGCTCACTTTTAAGCCATCTGCCACCTCAAGGGCTGTGCCCTCTCTGCCACAAATTTATCCCCTGGAAGAGGGACTGTCCCCGGGAGCAGAAGTTCCCCAGGACCAGAACCTACCCACACAATGGCCTTAAGCTGATGGAGCCCAGCACTTCAGTCAGCCCCACTAAGAGCATCACCATTCAAGGGATGGAGCCCAGGGTGGCCCTCGATGTGACGGGTAACCAATTTTTCTTAAATGCCTGGGCTGCTTACTCTCACCAAGGCCTCTTTCTTCCAAAACCTGTTTAACCGCTGGGGTGACTAGGCATCCCCAGCACTACTCTTTCACCCCACCCCTTCCACTGCAGCCTGGAGAATCTTACTTTTAGCCCTGCCTTTCAGAAACCACAGGGAGGAATACAGCCCCTCCCCTTGTAAGGAAAGAATGCGGCACTTTTGAATCTCAGTGGCTGGCAAGGGTGCAGGGCCCCCCCCCCCCCCCCCCCCCCCCCCCCCCCGCCTGTCTTCATTCTAAACAAAAAGGCTGCCCATAAATAAGGTGGTTGACTATGACACACTTAACAAAATCACTCATGGCCCTGAGGAAAACCCAGCTCTCTCCCTCTCCTGCCCATGCCTTACGGAGGCCTTACAGAAATTTACCACCTTAGACCCCACCTCCCCAGAGGGCACCCTTCTTCTGAGCACCCATTTTATATCCCAATCAGCTGCCGACATTCTCCACAAACTTCAAAAAATAGACAGAGGTCCACAAACCCCTCAAAAAGACCTCATTAACCTGGTCTTTAATAGTAGAGATGAGGAGACCCAGATCCAAAAAGTCAAGGATTTCTTCTGCCATGCTAAAAATAACAAGTCATATTTTTTAAAGAGAAATGAAGATAATCTAAAAGCATAATCTGGAAACAATTGGTCTGGAATGTCTCCTCATTACAGATTCATTTGCTATGCACTGTAATAGAGCTGGCCCTTGAAAATGCATTTAGAATTCCAAAGACTCTCCCATATATCTTCTATAAGGCTTGGCCTCTGTTTTAGAGGAAGCTATTGGAAAGCATCCATAATCTCTCATTCTGGTTATAATATTTCTCTGGCATAGGAAAGGCATTAAAAAAGAAGACTTTCACACATCACGTTTGACTAGGGCAGATGTTAATTAGAAATAAAGCAATTTATGTTTAATTTAATGGCAGCGAGAGATCCATTATACTGTTCCTTGGTCAGACACAGTGCAATGAAGGTAGGTTTCTATGTTATTTCTTTCTTTCTCTCTATCCCCTTTGTCTTTCACAGTCACAGTTTAATATATTTCCTGGGGATTCTGACTCTCTTTCCATTTTCTCTCCCATTTGATATTTTCCTATATTGTCACTGTTACATTTGAAATTTAATTCTCTCCTGCTTCTAAGCTTTTGGTTATTTGTTTTTGCATCCTGTAACTACACATCTTTAATTTTATTTATGGTGGGCAGAGTCAGCGTGGATTATTCAGGGGTTGGCAACCTGATCACTAGGTCACGTGGACTGTTAGCTTCACTTTCCTCTTCCTCTTGTGGATATTAGAACCTTTCCCTGTTCACTACATACTCATTGATAATTACTTAGGGATGAAGGAGGGAAAAGAACTCAAACAATTAAAATGAGGTGATTTTTGAGCAAATTTGATGAAAGGTTGGTTGGGAAGTATTTGGAACTCCTGGCTATAAACAGGAGTTTGATTATCAGCAAAGCTGCTTTCCCCGGAAATAGTGACTTTCCTGGATTAGACTAATAGGCTATAGAGGGAAAGGCTCACAGTCTTCTGAGGACAAACCTGGTGTTTGGTAATACCTGTTTGTTTTTTTTCCCTTCCTTTTTTTTGAAGTAATTAAAAGAGTTCAAGGCCCTGTTTATTTATTTATTTTATTTGTTTGTTTTTCTGAAGTCTCAAAAACCTATAAGAAAAGGTTTTCTTTGAGCCCTGGATGGGTGGCTCAGTTGGTTGGAATGTCATTCCACACACCAAAAGGTGGTGGGTTCGATTCCCTAGGGCACATACCTAGGGTTTGGGTTCAGTCCCCAGTTGGGTTGCATAAGGAAGGCAACTGATCAATGTTTCTCTCTCACATTGATGTTTCTCTCTCCCTCTCTCTCTCAAAATCATTAAGAAAGCATGTCCTCGGGTGAGGATTAAAATAAAATTTTAAAAATTTCCTTTCAGGAAGATGGGTCTAACGGAGACCTCTAGACGGCTTCATGGGATCACTGCTGCTCATTTGAGAAGGCAGAACAGTCAGAACCCCCGCTCTCTTTGCTGAAAGACGGAGGTGGGTAGTATGGCTGTCAGGCCCATGGATGTGCGTCCTGGTCCAGTCCATGTTTTGCTATTCACTAGCTATGCGATGGCAGAAGCAACACAAAGAAGGAAACTATATGGACAGTTTATTGTGCGGTTGTTATATGCCAGACATTTCATTTATACTTGGTTCTTACAGAAACCTTTTAAAATAGGAAAGTTACTTAATATGTAGGGAAACTTAGAGAGAGAGATTATGTGACTTGGTCAAGGTTACTACATACTGGTTGGTGACTGGCAGGAGTCCAGTTCTGGAGCCTTTGTTCTTAACCACGTGCCATGCTTTCTCCGGACTCTCAATTGCCTGGTCTCTCTGGGCCTGCTTGTTCTTACGAAAGGGAAGCTCCTATTGGCGAGGATCAAACGAGAGTGTGAAAGGGAAAATGTTTTGAAGACTATAAAGTAGCAGAAAAATACAAACAATTACTAAGATGGACATGCTGAAGGAAAGAGGGAAGGAAGTCTCCCTGGAGCGAGAATGAGAGTTTGACCTTCAGCAAAAGGGCTTCTGTCACACACCTTGACAGCCCTGGCGGCTGGGAACCTGGGTCCCGTCCTCCACAGCTGTCAGAATGGTGGGGGCAGGGGACAGACGCCAGGCCGGGGCATCCAGGCGTGAGTGGCAAGGCTGCCTCCAGCAGAGACTCTGGGAAGATTCAGTCGGAGCTTGACCTTTTGGATGTAAAACACTTGTCAGGTTGCCAGGTGCCAAGCAGCCAGGATTAGACTGAGCCAGGAGAAGGATATTCCTGTGGCTGCTTCAGGGATGCTTTCTCTCTCTCTCTCTCTCTCTCTCTCTCTCTCTCTCTCTCTCTCTCTCTCTCTCTCTCTTCCTGGACCCTGTGACCACGGGGTCTCTTTGGAAGAGAACTGGCTTCCGCCAAGCTCAGGGTATACCTGAAACTGGAATTTTCCCAGTGGTATTTGTTTGCTGTTGCTCAAGTTTTAAAAACCGTGTCTCTATTTTATAAGTGTGATGTGTTCTGTAATTTGTGCTATAAAAATAGTAATCTATTTTGCATTTTTCTAATTATAAAATTGTATGGTTTATTTGAATGTTTTTCCATGTCTGGTAAGTTTCTCTGGGTGGGGTTCTGGGGAGGGAATGCTTGTTGTTTTTTTGAAGCATTGATATAAATAGTACGTTTATAGAAATGTCTCAGTTGACTCATTTGGACAAGAGATTTGCACAAGAGAGCTCTGTGAAAAGCAAAATCGTCAACTCTTCTATAAACTTGTTATTGGTGGAAAAGCTTTCTTTTAAGAATCAAACCACAGAGGGCTAACATGAGAAGTTAGTTATTTAAGTCATATATTTACAGTCACTGACTACCTAGAAAGTGAATTCACATCATTGTTGTTTAAATACTTACAGTTAGATAGATTGTACGTGGCTGCAAATTCCTCCCATCCCCGAGTGCACTCCCCTTTGCCACATGACTTTGCTCATCCTTCCATCAAGAGATGGAGTCCAGTGTGGCCCAGTGGTTGAGTGTTGACATATGAACCAGGAGGTCACAGTTCAATTCTAGGAGGTCACCTTAGAGCACATGCCTGGGTTGCAGGCTCCATCTCCAGTAGGGGGTGTGCAGGAGGCAGCTGATCGGTATCGGTGATTCTCATCTTTGATGCTTCTCTCTCTCTCTCCTCTCTCTCTCTCTCCTCTGTGTCTCTTCTTCCCTCCCTCCCTTTCTGAAAGAGAGAGAGAGAGAGAGAGAGAGAGAGAGAGAGAGAGAGAGAGATATGGAGTCTATTTCTCTACCTTTTGAATCTGGGCTCGGCCATATGACCCACTTTGGTCAAAAGAACATTAAGAAATGTTATGCAAGCAGAGGTTTGAAAACTGTGCATTGGGCTTGCTCTCGCTTGCTGCCAGATCAGCCTCCTAGAAGATGAGAAAACACAGGAGTAAAGAAAAAAGCCCAGGGGAGGCCCCTTACACCAACTGTTCTGCCAACCACCAGCAATGTGAGTGAAGCCACCTCTTAGTCCATTCAGGATTGGACCCCTACCCTACACATGCATAGACTTAGCCACATCCCCCTCACAGTGATTCATCTGTTACAACAGATGAACGTCCATTGACACATCACCCAGGTCCATAGTTTACACTAGGATTCACTCTCGGTGTTGTACAGTCTAGGGGTCTGGACAAGTGTAGGATGCTTGTGTTCATTATAGTATCTATTGAGCAGTTTCCCTGCCCTAAAAACCTGGCAGCCTTTCAAAGCTTGAGGCCTTTGGTTATTTAGAGGCAATGCTTTTGAGGGCCATGGAGGTGCTGGGTATGTATTTAAATGAACCTTGTTGGGAGTTTGCAAAGCTCTGCCTTCCGCGGCAGGAGGCCGTCTTGGCCCACGTGCTCTGCCTGCACAGCGGCACCGTTTCTCGTTCAGCTTGTACTGACAGCTGTTTGTGTCGAGCACTCTGCCGGCTTTCTGTGTCATTCGGTTGGGCTCTATGAGCTTGTGATCTTCACACTCCATGTGAAGTGCAGGGAGACCTCCTGACAGGAAGGAGCCAATATGCAACGATCCAGGGAAAGGACTTTCCAGGCAGAGGGTCCCACCAGTGCAAAGGCTCTGAGGTCGGAAGGGGCTTGGCATGATGGAGTTGCAGAAATATAGTTGGTGTGGCGGGCTCTTTTTTTTTTTAAATTATATATATTTTTGATATCTGAGAGGGAGGGGGAGGGAGGGAGGGAGGGAGAGAGAGAGAGAGAGAAAGAGAGAGAGAGAGAGAGAGAGAGAGAGAGAGAGAGAGAGAGAGAGAGTGAGGAGAGAGAGAGGGAAAGAGAAACATCATGAGAGAGAATCATGGATTGGCTGTCTCCCCTACTTGGGATCGAGCCTGCAACCCAGGCATATTTCCTGGCCGAGAATCAAATGGTGACCTCCTGGTTCATAGGTCGACACTCAGCTATTGAGCTAGGCCCGCAAGGGTGTGTGGTGGACTCTTGGTGAGCAGGCAGGAGGGTGGTGGAAGGTGAGGAGGAGGCAGAGATGAGAATTCTGTTTCTGGTCGTTCGCACTGGTACATTTTCTATCTCACTTTGCTTGATTCTGGGGCCCTGGTAGCTGTGTTTTTCAGCGGAACATGTGCAGCTGCAGAATACAGTGTTTAGAACTCACTTCCCTCACTCTGTGTACACCTGCTCCGAAGTCTAGCTTGGCCCTTTGTTCCCCGGGACTGCTGGTGTGCATTGCTGATTGGAGCAGGGTTGAAGAGCCGGCTCTTGGACCATTCCAGCGTTGTGCTCTGCCCTGACCTCTGGTGGGCTCGGCTTGTTAAGACATAGACCCAGCTAGAATCTGGAAGCCTTGGCTCCTGTCCCCACCTGCTCGCACTTGGTTCGGTGTCTGCACTGTACTGTGAAGGCCTTCAGCACCTGCGGAGAGGCAGAATTTCAGACACTGCCACGGAGTTACCTTTTACATGGTGCAAGAATCATTCTTTAGAGTTTGGGTGGCATCAATCCTTCCCATCCCCAGGCACAATGGGTGGGCATGGGACCCAGCCCGACCATTGGGAGCACTCCGTTTTTTTGGCCTCAAGGATTGGTTCAGAAAGAGCACCTGACCCAACATGGTCAAATCTGATCTTCTCTAAGAGTTGGGAGAGGGCCTCTTCTTTCTGCAGGACATAGAATGGTATAGGTCAGGGGTGGGCAACCATTTTGTGAGTGCGTGCCAAAACCAGCAAAATCTCTGACTCACAATTCTTCTGCGTGCCAACCCTAATTTTTTGAGAACATGTTACGTCTACTTGGTATCTCTTAAGATGTACGTATGTGAAGAACCTTGAAGAAATAATAAAATTCATTCGAGCGACAAAAACACAGTATATGGTGATGAAAAATACATTTATTTTTTAATGTATACATGTACACTGATAGTCCGACAGAAAACTTTATGACCCCGTTTGATATTATCAGTGGGACTTTTGCTGCTGCATCACTGATGACAGATTTTACATCAAGTTTATATTCGTGACCTTCAGAGATATGCACGAGCTACTACTTTCATCCGTCAGGCTACTTACTCCTATTACGAGACTTAACAAAATTCATCTCTGAGAACAAAGATTCACAAGCGTATGTGGATGAAACCAAAACACTGGTCGGATCCAGGAAGTCAGGGAGAGTTAAGGCAGAGGCATAGAAATTGCTCTTCCCCTCTCTCGTCAATCCATGTCTATGGTCTTTAAGATAACTTGTTATGTAAAATTATTTATTTATCTAAGATGCACCTACACTGAATTTATCTGAAAAATGAAAAAGTCGATATTAAGAAAAAAATTTTAAATGGAAGATTATAAGAGAGGGTTTTGCGTGCCAGCAAAAGTTACTGGCGTGCCATGTTTGGCACGCGTGCCAGGGGTTGCCCACCCCTGGTATAGGTCCTCATATACCTGGCTGGTCAGTGCCATCCTTCGGGCCACATGGAGACAGGCTCCCTGAGGATGAAATCAACACTGAAGAGGGAGGTGGGGTCTGGAGGTTCAAAGGCACCCATCATGTAAGCCAAGCATGTCAAACTGGCAGCCAGTGGGCCACATGCCTCGCCTGCTGGCTGTGAGTTTGACATGCTTGAATTTTAAGCTCCTGCTTCTGTTGCGCCTAGAGTGAGCCAATACATTCCTGTTGTCCCTTAACCTAGTGTCAGTTGGGTTTGTGTCCCTTGAGACTGGAAACCTAATTGATACAACGATCAGTACTAACATTGTTGTTGACAGTAGCAGGCAGTCATAGTAAGTTTGAAGTAAATACACTGTGGCCCTTTCCTTAGTGACACTCAGCACATTTGTAAATATGCGCAGTCATCAGTGGACTGTGTGAAAATGGTCGTCTCCCACATCATGAGCCAGGGTCATAGTTATTAGAGCATTGCTTTAGCTCTCTGATTGGTTGATAGTAAGTCCTCAATAAATATTTGTGTGATGAATAAATAGTTGCGTGGCAATGTTTATTGGTGTGGCATAGAATGTAATTGCCATTATCTTATACTATTTTAGTTATTTGGGAGAAAGTACTTTTTTTTTTTTTAAATGAAAACAGTTCAACAGCATTTAGTCATCTGGTAATAACACAGGGTAATGACAGCAATATGAATAAATGTTTAAGAACTAGACTCCCAACAAAGGACACCTAAAACACACAAACTGTATTGCTTCTCAACCATTTCTCACTCCATGAGCCATTTCTAGTTGGAGACACTTTGGCGCAGAGTAAATTTATTTCAGCGTAACCTGACCTAGTTGTTTTCTTGACTTGTTTCAGAATGCATCTCTTCTGTGTCATCGTGCCCAAGTGTTTAGGGGCAAAGTAGGGTGATGCCTGCAACTTCATCGGTTCAGCAAAAAAGAAAATAAAAAAGCCTATCTGTGTGTGTTATAGAGAGAAAGCAAACATGCTAATTATTATCAAAATAAAGTGGCAGCAACAGAGGGATTCATACTATTTTTTAAAACTTTTGTATGTTAAAAAAATTAAAGTTAGGAAAAGAAAAAAGATTACTGTTATCTAGATGGGCATGCGTGTTTGTCCTGCTTTGAAGAAACCTCCAGTCCCCACGTTACAGGACAAACACTCCGGAGACAGACCGTTTGTATTACAAAATAATTTCTTATTTTCTAGGAAAAAAATCGTCTCGAGTCTTCTTCAATAATAGCAACTCAAATAATCCAATAAAGGCACAGAATTCAGATGTAGAGGAAACTGGAATTAGCCCTAGAAAGCAAGTCTTCCCCTCCATCCTTCCCTCCCTCCCTTTCTCTTTCCATTCCTCATTGTTTATTTTGCTGAAATAAAAAAGCCTCCCCCCCATCAGATTATAAAGTTAACTAAAAACCTTTTGGTCAATGAGGAAAAATGGAAAGGAGAGAGTAGAAATTGCCCATGATGTCACTAAAAATAAAAACAGTGCAAAGCAGTGTTCTAAGAACTTTACAAATATTACTATATTTAAGCTTCATTAATAACCTTAGGAGTTAGTTCCTCCCATCATTCCCATTTTATAGATGGGGAAGTTGAGGAACATAGGGGTTAAGTAAGTTTCCCAAGATCAAATTCTCGTTTCACCTAAGAGGGGGAAGAGTTTGGATTTGAAACTCAGGTAGCCTGACTAAAGCCTATACTCTCCATCACTCTTCTATATGGCCTGAGGCAAAGAGGCACTCTGGACCCTTTGGTACATACCCTTTCATACATACATGTGCATACTTGTTTGCACATATGCATGCATACATGTGTACATACATTATAATCATACATGCACAGAGATATGCATAGACATGCTGCAGTCACACTGGTGAGTGCACACATATTACAAAACTAACTTTGAAAAAAATATGTTTTTATTGATTTTAGAGATGAAAGGAGAGCGAGGGGGAGAGAGAGAGAGGGGGAAACATGGATGAAAGAGAAACGATCTCTTGGTGTATGGGTCAATGCTCAACCACTGAGCAACACTAGCCAGGCAAAACTAACATTTTAGACTTGGTACTTTATGACTTGCTTTTAAAATATATACACAAGTAGGCAGAAGAGTATAATGAATCCCCGTGACTCATCCCCCAGATTCAACAGTGATCAACTCATGGCCAGTCTTGTGTCATGTCTGCTCCTATTTCCCCTCCCTATAGATTTAAAAAAAGCATTTCCTTAGAAATCATTTCAGACTTAGAGGAAAGTGGCTAGTATAGGTAACACTAACGTGGGACACCTTGGTTTCAGACACCTGCTTTCAGAGCTGTGGGGAGTACGTTTCTGTTGTTTTAAGCCCTTTAGCTTGTGTCTCTGCCACCAGATTGGAAGCTCATTTGATGGCATAGACACTTCCCATTTGTTCATTCCCTTTGATGTTTTTAAGCTTCAGAATATAAACAAAAGTATGTATGTATGTATGTATGTATGTATTCTGCAGGCGGGTTAGAGTTTTTTGGTGGATAATTTTGACTGTTTACAATTTCTTCTTACTGCGTTAGTCTTTGCTTTCCCCGACCTGTGCAAAATCCTTTCAGTTTTTCTTGGAGTATTTTCCTAGACCCCTTGCCAACTAGTATGTTCTCCTTTGACTACATTACAGTGGTTCAGTGTCTCTCTTAAAACGTGGTATTCAGTACAACGATTACAGTGGAACTGTTACCTTCCTTTCTTTAGACATGGGCACTCTATCAATGAAATCTAACTTTTTAAAAAAATTAAAATATATCTTTATTGATTTCAGAGAGGAAGGGAGCAGGAGAGAGAGATAGAAACATCGATGATGAGAGAGAATAATTGTTTGGCTGCCTCCTGCACCCCCCCATACAGGATCAAGCCTGCAACCCGGGCGTGTGTCCTGACTGGGAATTGAAACATGACCTCCTGGTCCATAGTTCGTTGCTCAAACACTGAGCCACGCTGGCCGGGCTTAACTTTTTTTTTTTTTTTTTTAAGCAGCCACAAAGCAGTTATCTAATTTAAACCCTGCATATTTTTAAAAAAATGTATACCTCCTAACCCAGATTTACCCCATTCTATACCTTTTATAAACCACTTAAATATAAAGTGTTACATGGCTCCCAGTAAATTTTATTGTGTGTAGCTAGTAGATAAAGAAGTCCTGGAGATCTAATACACAATCCAGTGGTTATAGACCACAACACTCTTATAAAATTAAACTTGCTAAGAAAGTAGGTCTTAATTGTTCCCAGCACTAGAAGAAATGATAAAGATGTGATGCCGTGAAAGTGTTCACTAATGCTGTCGTGTCGATCATATTGCAAAATTAATGTATCAAATCAAAATGTTCCACACCTTAAAGTTACAAAATGTTGTATGTAAATATGTCTCAGTATGAAAAATTACTTTGTTTTCTCTCAACCTCTCTCTTTCTTTTTTCTCCTGCAACTTGTTGAGCTGGGCTTGGTGCCGGGGGAGCAATTTCCCCATCGTGGGCATCACCTCCAGATTTAATAAATAAGTTTGCCTTTTGAAAATACTCATTGGTACTGACTTTCTTCCTTTAGGTTTGTGCCATGTTTTTGCATTCGGGTTTGGCTGGGTGGTCCCACTCCCAACTCTTTGTGTGGCCCTGTGGGAGCTGTGTGTGTTGTTAAATATATTGCTCTCTTAAGACGCTGCCTTTTCTTCTTGTGGAGAATCTGTGGTTTATTTTTTTTTAGTCAGAATGTTATTAAGTCAGATTGAATGCCTTTGGATTGTACCAATCATTTAAGAATAACAATGTAATAATGATATTATATTTATGTGGAGGAGGCTGGTAACAAAATTTACTAATAATTATTGGGTTTCTTCCTATGTATTAGGCATTGTCATTTAAGAGAAATAACTTATTGAGGTGAAAGTCAACTATCATAAAAGTAACCTTTTTAAAGCAAACAATTCAGTGGCATTAAGTACATTTATAATGTTGTGCAACTGCCATCTCTGTCTCGTTCCAAAGCTTTTTCATCACCCCATAGTAAAAGGCTTTACCCATTAAGGATGTTTGCCTCCCTCTCTCCCTTCCCTCAGCCCCTGGCAACCGCCAATCTGCATTCTGTCTCTATGGCTTTTCCTGTTGTGAATATTTCATTTGCATGAAATCATACAACAGGTGACTTTTTGTGTCTGGCTTCTTTCACTTAGCATGGTTTTGGAAATTTGTCCACATTGTAGCATCAGTCAGCACTTTATTCCCCTCCTAGAGGCTGACGGATTTGTGCACTGGTGGGGGGCGTGGCCTGTGGGGATCAGCCTGCTGTGGGAGCACCGCTTATCCCGGTCAGCCGAGCGGCTGCTCCCACTCTGGGAGCGCACTGACCATCAGGGCGCAGCTCCTGCGTTGAGCATCTGCCCCCTGGTGGTCAGTGCGTGTCATAGCAACTGGTTGACCGGTTGTTCTGGTTGTTCTGCCATTTGGTCACTGGGCTTTTATATATATACTCGAGGCCTGGTGCACGAAATTCGTTCACTTAGGGGGCGTTCTCTCAGCCCAGCCTGTGCCCTCTCACAGTCTGGGAGCCCTTGGGGAATGTCTGGCTGACAGCTTAGGCCCGCTCCCCTAAGCCATCAGTCAGACATCCTTAGTGCTGCCACAGAGGCAGGAGAGGCTCCCGCCACCACCACTGTGCTTGCGGTGCTCCCCCTGTGGGAGCACACTGACCACCAAGGGGCAGCTCCTGCATTGAGCGTCTGCCTCCTGGTGGTCAGTGTGCGTCATAGCGACTGGTCAACTGGTTGTTCCGCCATCTGGTCAATTTGCATATTAGTCTTTTATTGTACAGGATAGACTAGAGGCCTGGTGCACAAAATTTGTGCACTGGTAGGGTCCCTAGCGGCTGCCGACCAGGGCCTCCCTCCCTTTCCCCGGTTGCCTGACGCTGCCAGCCGAGGCCTCCCTCCCTTCCCCTGGCTGCCTGCTACTGCTGCTGCCAGTGGGGCCTCCTACCATGCCACCACTGGCCAGGGCCTCCCTCCCTTCCCCTAGCTGGCCCCACCCCCTGAACAACTCTCAGTTAAGGGGACAATCTGCGTACTACGCTTTTATTATGTAGGATGGTTGGATATTTATTGTGTTGAATATTTGTCCATTTATCTGTTGATGGTCATTTGTGCTGTTTTCTCTTCTTGACTGTTGTGAAATGCTATGAACATGCCTGCATATGTATGTGTTTTAGAATTATCTCTTAAATCATGCCTTGGATTTGGAACACATGACCACCATTTTTCTAGAAAACCCTTATTTGTGTGGCTGTATAATTCAGAAATGAAATGATCCCTATATAGAAGGTTGCTGCATTTTGCGGATTTTGCTTTGCCCTGGATTATCTTCCCATTTCTGGGACAGTTTTCAAGATGAGTGAGTACATCACCATCGTCATCCTCCTCCTGATGTTGGTGATAGTAGCTGTCATTTGAGAGCCTAATATATACAATAAATACTATTATTATCCCCATTTCACAGATGGAGCAATTGAGGCTTATAAAATTTAAGCATCCTTCCCAAGTTAGACACTAGTGATAGATCTGGGACTAAAACCCAGGTCTTCGTGATTCTGAAACTTGAGGTATGTGACAATTATGTGCCCGCATTTCCAGTCTTTCATGAAGGTGATTTTTTTTTTCTAATTTCAGTGGATAGCTACTGACCATTTGTAATGATAAGCCATGAACCAGTGAGTCCTGAAATGAATTTAGTGGGTCACAAACCTCATTAAAAACTGTAATGGAATGGAATAGGGTAGAAACTATTACATTTTAATGGTGTTATTCTATGAAATCTTCATTTCAGTTATGTGTCTGCATGTATATGTGAGTCTGCACTGGTCATGATGTAAACATGTTTCTCATGTTGTGGGTCACAGTCAAAAAGACTTAAAAAAACACTGCTGTAGGCTACTCACAGGTATCATTTTTCTCTCCTTATGTTTGAACTTTTCTGTGCCAAGCAATTCTTGCTAGTTTCTGTTTTGTAAAATGTGGAGAAGTTCCTCTCATCTTCCAGGTTCACAAATGACCAATTTTCTGAAGTTCATTCAACCTTTTTTGCCCCCTCACAGCCATCATTGACGTGCTTTGCACAAACTCTGGTGGGCGAGAGGCATAGTTAGTGCTGGGTGCTGTTGAAGTTCTGTTCACAATCTGCAAGGACGTGGTTCCCCTGATTATTAAATCCACCCTCCCCTGCACCCCCCCAAAAAAGGGGAAAAAAGTGCACATTTCATACGCACTTTACCAGGTGATAGCCCATGTCAATCCCATTCAATGCAAACAGACCGTGTGCTCCCTTGTCATTTACTGGCACCCACATCAGCTGGCAGGCCGGCCTCTGGAGGAGACGGAAGAAGGCTTTTTCCCTGCTGTTGGTCACAGAGAGAGTGCAGTGCGGGCGCTGGTCCCCAGGCAGCCTCTGGGAAGGGTCCCCGTGGGGGTGCAGAGATAATATCACGTGGTAAATGTTGGGTTTTCCTCACGTCAGTAGCTATCCACAGCAGTTCTCTGGAGACCCTTTAAAAAGCCAGTTTGAAAATTTGTTCCTTTATACACAGATTTTTATTCATAATGAGAACATATTAAAGACTCCAAGTTGCTGGTGGGAAAGCCCCAAAACAGCCTTTTAATAAACTGGAGTGAATTATAACTTAAATCTACAAAATAGAATTAGGGTTTTAAACGTATATGTGTGTGTATATGTGTGTGTGTGTGTGTGTGTGTGTATATATATATATATATATATATATATATATATATATATATTTTCAGAACTTAAAAATTTAACTTTTACCCTTGCCAGTTTGGCTCAGTGGATAGAGCATCGGCCTGTGGACCGAAGGGTCCTGGGTTCAGTTTTGGTCAAGGGCACGTACCTTGGTTGAAGGCTCCTCCCCGGCCCAGGTCCTGGTCAGGGCACGTGTAGGAGGCAAATAAATGATGTGTTTCTCTCACATTGATGTTTTTTTCTGTCTTTCCCTTTCTCTTCCACTCTCCCTAAAAATCAATGGAAAAATATCCTCTGTGAGGATTAAAACAAAACAGAACTCTTTATTGGTATTATTTTGTGGCATTACTAGATCATCATATACATTTATATCTACTGGTTCTTTTTGATTAATTAAAATTACTCAATTTTAATAATAAATTACTATTTGGAAGGTTTAGAATTCAATTCAATTCAGACAAGTTTATATATTTAAACTAAAGAATTCAGGCTCTCATTGAAACATTAGAAAGCAGAAGTCATACTGAAAGTTCAAGGGTTCTTGATCAGGTAGGATGGTTGTGGTTATCGAGTAAATGTTGTTGAAGCACCCATTGTGTGTAAAACACTGGGCCAAGTGTTGAGGAGAAAAAAGGAAGAAGTATAATATGGCAAATTGCTTTAGGAAAACTGTGTGTGTGTAGGATGCATTTAAAGGCAGTTAATCAAAATCTCATATGTATATAACTAATGGTAGCAAATTAGAATCTTAATGTTTGTCAAAAAGGGAGAAGTTAAATACATTATGGTACAATTATATAATGTTGACAGCAGAAAACCATTTAAAAGAAAGACATAGATCTTCAAGAAGTAAAGAACACTTTATAGTGAACAAAGCATACTTCAGAAGAATCTCTTCTGTTCACTGTTTTATTTCTAGCTCCTAGCATAGAGTAAGTGTTTGGTAAATATTTACTGAATGAATGAATGAGTGATAATATGTTTCAATAAAAATAAATGGGGTGTCCACATACAGATATATAAATATCAAATTGTGAAGAATGATTATCCTTCCTGGGCACAAGGTAGGATTATACTTTTTTAAAAAATATGTATTTATTGATTTTAGAGAGAGAGGAAGGTAGAAGGAGAGAGTAGAAACATCGATTGGCTGCCTCCTATAGTGGGGATCAAGGCCGCAATGCAACCTGGGCATGTGACCCTGACTGGAATCAATGGGTGACTGACCCCTCAGGGCACAGGACAACACTCAACCAACTGAGCCACATCAGCCAGGACGGATTATTCTTTTGTTCCCCTTATAGTTGGATGGGTCATATGAGTATTTCTGTGGATATGACATGTGTAACTTCTAGACTAAGCATGTCACTGGTGTGACACCTTTGAGAAGTGTTCTGTCTGCACAGCAAGTGACAGTATTCAAGAAGGCTGCTACTTGTCGCCTGGGGTCCCTCAGGGACTACAGTGAGCAGAACTCTACTGTCTACCTGTGATGAACGTATAACATGAGCATGGAATATACTTTTGTTTTTTTCAGCCACTGAGATTTGGAGGGTGGGTGGTATTTGTTATTGCAGCACAACTTAGCCTATCCCGACTAACACAGTATTTATATGGTATATCACTATGATGTCCACTTATTCTTGTTGCAAGTCCTCTTCAGATTTGCTGCATCCTTTTATCTCTCCTAATTTTTATGTCCCACAAGAAAATTAATCTGTCCTCCCACACCTTCCCTGTAGCTACCTATAGTCCTTTGCTCTAATGCCCTGGTATATGCAGAATACTGCAAAACTATAGTCTTCCAGGATTCCAGGCATAGGTGTTTTCTGTTTCCAAATTTCTGGACTTATCTGGTGTGTGTGTGTGTGTGTGTGTGTGTGTGTGTGTGTGTGTGTGTGTGTAAGTATGTGTATGTCTATTATTCCCTCATTTTTGGACTACACTGGGAGGGGCCAAATGCAGGGCTCCTTCCCAGAGATAAGGAAACTGAGGCTTACAAAACATAATGCCTTCCCCAAATCATGCACCAAGAAGTGATAGAACTGGGAGAAAAACCTCTTCAAAAGCATCTCTTGCATCCCTTATAACTCTTCTCCATGCCAAGTGTCCAGAGAAGTTTTCTTACTCTCTCATTGTGTCAATAAAAAAGTAGCTAAGCACTCCCCTGCCCCCTGCCCCCTAAAACACTTGTTTAAGTTAGGACTCTTTTGGAAACTTAAAGGTGACGTTTATCTGTCTTTGTGTTTCTTCTGTGTCCACTTTCCCCAAGAGAATGAAGACCAAGGTCTTGTTTAAACAGAAGAAGGGTCATGAAAGGGAAAACATCACATTCTGACAAAGAGAAACAAATATAAAACAAAACATTTCACTGATGAAGTCCTCAAAATTTTATCTTGCTGTAGAAGAACAAATAGAATGACTTGTCCTCCTTGGTCAGATCTCGGTTCTCGTGCCTCACTGGTTGCTCTTTGGTTTCTTGGTGGTTCTGCCTCTTCTCCCCAACCTCTACTGGGGTGCCTCCTGCTCAGGTTTTGATCTCCTTATCAGTCTCTATTTCTCCTCATGCCCCAGCTCATGGCTTTAAGCACCTTCAAATACTATTGATGCCCAAGTTTATTTCTCTCACTCGGTACCCCATCTTTGACCTCCTGTATCTGGAATCTTTAACTCACTGTTTAAGAAACATCTCAATATGCTCAAAATGAACTCTTGGTCTTCCTCCCACAAACTTGCTCCACTCACATCTTCCCCAATCTTCCAGTTGCTTTGGTATCATCCTTAATTTCTTTGGTGTTTTTTTTTTGAACCTGACACCCCACATTCAGAGCATGAGCAAATGGCACTACTTTCAAAATGTATCCAGAATCTGACCGCTTCTCATCACTCCTGCTGCTACCTTTCATCCGGGCTCCTAGCACCTCTGATTTGCATTATTGCAGAAGCCTACCAGCTGGTCTCCATGCTTCCATTGTTGCTTACTCTCATAGTCTATTTTAATTTTTTTTCCATATTTTAATATTTCATTCTTTTATTTTTAACATTTTAATTGAATTTATTGGGGTGACATTCCTTTGCAAGGACATACAAGTATACAACTCAGTAAATCATCATCTTCACACCGCATCAAGAACTTATGTAACACCAGAAAGACAAACAAAGCAATTACAAAATGGGGAAAGGACCTGAGTAGACACTTTTCCAAAGAGGACATACAGATGGCCAATGGATTTTAAAAAAATGCTCAAAGTCACTAATCATCAGAATGATGCAAGTTAAAACCACAATGAGATATCACTTCACACCTGCGAGAATGGCTGCTATCAATAAATCAGGTGAGGATGTGGAGAAAACGGAACCCTCGTGCACTGTTGGTGGGAATGCAGACTGGTACAGCCATTGTGGAAAGCACTGTGGAGTTACCTCAAAAATTGAATGCACCGATAGAACCACATGTTGACTGTCTCAAAATCTGTGAACAAAAGGTGCTGTAACATATTGAGAAAATTAAAACCTTACTCCCTTCCTTAGCCTTTTCTGCAGGTTTATTCTAGCCAAACTGTAAGGACTGGCCCTCAATCCTTAGGAGGTTTTTGCTTCCTCATACCCCAGGCAGCTAGACTGGGCTTCTCCGACTGTAGTGTGCATGCGTGTCCCCTGCCTGTGTGTTATGCAGAGCCTGAGTTAGCAGGTCCAGGTAAAACCTGCGATTCTGCATTGCTCTTAAGCTCTCAGGTGACACCAGGCTGCCTGCTGCTCTGTGGAACACCCCTTCTGAGTAGCAAGGAGAGGATTCTGTTGAAAATCTCTGGTTTGGGTGTTGTCTTCTCATTTTTCTAGGAGCCAGGCTTGAATGTGGAGGGCTCTTGCCAAAAGTCATAACCATGACTGGGACTTTGTCTTTATCATCTTTTTTGTTCCATTTTATGTGCGACTTATGCTTTTGGTTCTTCCTCCCCCACACCCCTTGTGCTCTGGCTGTCATAAGCCGCGATTGTGCCACTGGAAAAAGGTGGTACATGTAATGCACTGTGACAATGGACTCTTTCATTATAACACAATTAGCAGTGGACATATCTGGTTTTACTCTCAGGCAGCAGCATGGAAGGAGCTATTTAAATCATTGAAAAAATCTTAACAATGAAAATTATAATTAATACAGGGTTGCTCTGTTGAGTAAAATTTCACTGTGTGTGTTATGCCAGGCAATGACAACTGTAACAGTCGTCCCCAGTGTTGATCTGCTGGCTGTCACCCAGGCGGATTTCTGTCTGCTAGTGAGGTGGGTGTGGCAGGAGGAGGAATGAGAATCACTATTCTCCTCCAAGGTCCATTTTTCTATGGTGCCGAGAAAGCAGGGATCGCAGCTAAACATAGTAGCTGGGGACCTTTAGTTGATCATCAAAGCTCCCATTAGTGCAAGAGGTGGAGCTTTCCTTAATAGAAGTTACTGTAAATGGACATAGGAGTCATGGGGGTAATCGAGGAGCCAAGGCATAAGCATGCTTGTGGCAAGGAAAAGCCACAAAAGAGTATGCCTTCCCCCATTAGCCCTCCACAGAAGTGAGTGGCAATTGCTGGCAATCCATCCTGGACCAAGAGTAGAGCTCGTTAGGATGTCAAATTGCATGGAGATTGTAACAGGGACAGGAACGCTCATTGAATCCCGTACGCCCTGTCCTTTATGGGGGTTGTGTTATTTTCCAAGAAATCACATGGTGCTTGTCTTGAGCCTCCCGTAGTGGAGCTGCCTGGGTGATGGAGGGAGGCCGGCTTCTAGGACGCCTTGGAGAATGCCCCGCTCTGCTTTCTACTGCTGGGTCTGGAATGTGGCTCCACTTGACAGCCTGGAATTTGAAAATGTAAGCAATAGTGCCACCCAATGGTGTCTCAGCAGCCTTCTGACGGAGAAGGAAAGGGAATTTTCTTTTGGGAAATTAACTTCATAAAGCTCTGTGCTCAGATGTGGCTCCCAGGCTGTGCAGGGTATGTTTCCCTCTCAGTGGAGGGCCAGCTTCTCTGATTCTTATCATAATTGGGAAGAGCGACCTTGCTGGGGTTCTCTGGTCTCTCCTGAACGTGGGGAAAAGTATATCCACTATGTTCCTCTAGCCGTGAGGAGTAGGAATATTCATTTTTGGAAAGAAGGGACCTGGTTTTGAATACAAAACAATGACTTGGCATGCCTCAACAAACACTGTATTTGGAATACCCAGACCTTTTCACAATGATTAAAAAAAAATCCCATCTCCAAACCTATAACCCTGCCTTAGGCAGCAGGCTCCAGGCACTGGGCCCTGGACAGCTCTAGTCTTTAAATATGAGAATTGGAACCCAGACGTGGCAGACCTCTTGTGGGTAGCTGGTCCTTATGCTGTCCTCTAAGCTTCCTGGTGCACCCCCAGCTCCAGAACACAGTAACCAGAAAGGACTTTTCACTGAAGATTTCACGAAGAAACGGAGATGATTTGCATCATAGACTACACAGAGAACTAATAAAGCTCTCGTTCCTGTTCTGTCTTCTACCAGCGACCTTGTCATCCCCCCTTTCTTACTCCAAACAGCTTCTGACGACTCCTGTATTATCCAGGCTCTTTAGCTTGTGTCCCCAATTTATAGACCCCCCTTCAGCAAGCTGAAACCCTGGTATTAGCCCCATAGTGGTTGTCAAGCTCCTCTGGGAGGCCTCTTCCCCCATCAAGGCTTTTAATTTATTCATCTAATTAAACAATTTTTGGGCGGGTAAGTTCTCCTGCTGAGTAAAGATATTTTTCTTGATTGTCACATAAGGAATATATGTCCTGCCTACTTCCAAAAATGTCTGTGAACCATTAAGAGGTTCAGCTACATAGGAAGACATACATACATGAGTAGTTAGTTACATAGCCCAGGACCAGACACTGTTCGGTTTGTTACTGATGGTCCTTCCTTCCAGAGGTCCTTTGGACCGCACCAAGTGGACGCCTGTGTTCACTTCATTTTCCTCAGCCTCTTGGCAAATCCCCTTCGCACACCCCAGCTTTGTTCTTCCCGGAAGCACTGACTTAGCCCCCCTCCCTGTTGCTGTGATACTTGAAAGGTGTTAATGCAGGGGTCCTCAAACTTTTTAAACAGGGGCCCAGTTCACTGTCCCTCAGACCATTGGAGGGCCGGACTATAGTTTAAAAAAAAACTATGAACAAATTCCTATGCACACTGCACATATCTTATTTTGAAGTAAAAAAACAAAACGGGAACAAATACAATATTTGTATTTGCATGTGGCCCGCGGGGCGTAGTTTGAGGACCCCTGTGTTAGTGAATGAATGACAGTGATGTCATGTGTGATCCTGACATTTGAGGCTGGTTTAAAACTGAGTGAAGTCTTTTGGGGCAGTATGAGATGATTTCTCTCTCCTCAGGGAATGGGCATTCAGAAGACAAGTCTTTTTTTTTTTTTTAAATATATATATTTTTTACTGATTTCAGAGAGGAAGGGAGAGGGAGAGAGAGAGAGAAACATCAATGATGAGAAAGAACCACTGATCGGCTGCCTCCTGCATGCCCTCTACGGGGGATTGAGCCCACAACTGGGCATGTGCCTGGTTCATAGGTCGACGCTCAACCACTGAGTCACTCTGGCTGGACCACAAGACAAGTCTTGAAGAGCACCTTGCAAGCTTTGCCCTCTGAAGGACCAGTGAGTCAGCCCTAACCAGCAAACGCGTGTGGTGCTTCTCAGTCTGTAAAAATGATGTCTTTTTTGGGAAAGCACTAAAAAAGAAGTTCACCTTCAGTTCTGACCCAGGGATGCTGATGTACTCCAGGGGCATCATATCCCTTTAAGAGGAGCTTCCTTTTCTCTGTATCTCCCCCAACCCAGACGATTGTGTTGAGCCTTCCAGTCAGGAATGTGTCTGAGTGGTGGTGGTCCCTGGCCTGGCATCGAACCCCCGCTGCAGACCTTTACTGCGGGGAAGAAACGGAGCTCAGTGCCATGTGATGCGTGTGAAGTGCTTAGTGTAGTCTCAGTACAAAGTAAGCAGTTAGTCAATTTAAGCAAATTTATAAAGTGTGAACATATTGGAGTAGAATAGGCACCTGCAATAGAGATCAAACTTTAATGGCTCAAAGAAAAATGTCTTTCTCACTCATGTTACAGTATCAGGCAAGTGTTCCAAGTATTAAAGGAAACTTTCAGACAATTTAGCTCTGAACATATATCAGAGTTTTATTATGATTATGCACAGCAGGGAAATGGACCCTGGAAGACCACTGCCCAAATTCACTTTTGGCAAGGACATTTGATAGGAAAGAATTCAGTTCATCATTGTTAGAGCAGACAAAGGAAAGAAAGTCTGGTTAAAGGTCACTAGACCCTTGATTGACAGTTGGCAACTGAGTGTGTGGGTAATTGGGCATGTGGGTAATTGGTTTCCTAGAGCAAACCTCAATCCCATTAAAGTTCACAGAAAATTGCTTAAGCATTTTATCAGGAATGCTAACTTCTCGGAGAGAGGTTGTGAAAGCAAACATGTTCTCCCCGGACCAGGTTTGGAATAATTTCTCTTATGTGAGAAACTGCGGCCACTCTGCCACATCCGGTCGTTCGGGCTCTCTGGGTGATGGCGGCTCTGCCATTTTCAGTGTATGGCTTTAATATCATGCTGGTCATTGTCATTAGCCAAGGAGAAGAGGGAAAAGAATAGAGAGTCTTCTTAAGAAATCTGGCTTCAGCAAATGAGCCAGAGGTTGGAAACAGAACTTCTGCTGACATCTTTGAGAGCTTAGTTACATGGCCACCAAACTGTGAAAAGGACTGAAAATACAGTCCCCAGTTGGGCACCCAAGTCCTGGCTGTAGTTTGGGCCTAGCAGTGGCCTCTGCCCCAGCAAGGGTGTCCCGCCTTCTTGATAGCAGGAGATAGCAAAGTGTGACCAAATCCTGCCCACAGCCATTTTGTAAATAAAGTTTCACTGGAACACGGCCATACTTACTTATTTAACATGACAGCCACAGAGTAGAGTTGTTGAAGTAAAGACCATGTGGCCCAGAGACTAAAATATTTGCTATTTGGCCTTTTATAGAAAAAGTTTGCTGACTTCAGCCTGGCCGGCATGGCTCAGTGGTTGAGCATCCACCTATGAACCAGGCGGTTATGGTTCGATTCCCAGTCAAGGCACATACCAGGCTGTGGGCTCGAGCTCCAGTGTGGGGCGTGCAGGAGGCAGCTGATCAGTGATTCTCTCTTATCATTGATGTTTCTCTCTCTCTCTCTCTTCCTCTCTGAAATCAATAAAAATATACAAAAAAAGTTTGCTGACTCCAGTTCTAGAGAGGGTTCTGAATTGCCACAGAAGTGGAATTGCTAGATCAAAGGGTGTGTACATTTAACATTTCAGGAGATACCACCCTTCACTAGTAATGTAGGAGATTGCCTTGTTCCCCAGTATCCTCACCAACATGGAGTGATATACTTATTCATCTGGCCAGTTTGACAGGTGAAAGTGGTATTTCACTATAATTTTAATTGTACTTATAATTAGTAAGATTTGATATTAGGCATTGGGCATAATATATATTGCATTTTTGTCCCTGATTCCTGGCACAAAGCTCCTAGCACCCATGGAATTTGCTGAACGATAGAAATGCCTTTTAATATTCATAACAAATCCCTTTCAACCACATCTGAATTTATATTAATGAGGTGACTTTTGAAAAGCCCCCGTCGCCAGGAAAAACAACCAGGAGTAGAGGCTTGGATCTTCCAGCCCCACCCTAGAGTGGAGAGGGCGTGGAGTTTAAATCAGTCATACCTACATAATAACGCCTCAATAAATCCCAAAATGGGTTTGGAGGGCTGGGCTGGTGGACACACGGAGGTGCTGGGAGAGACAGCATGGAAGCGCCACACCGTTTTCTCTCCCCTGCGTGACGCATCCTGCTCTCTGGCTGCTGCTCAGATCCTTTGATAGTGACGTAGTATCTAGTGAATGCTGGACTGAATTCCGTGAGCTGCTCTAGCAGATGAACGGAACCCAAGGCGGGGTCATGAGAACCTCTGGTTTACAGCTGGTGGGTCAGAAGCACAGGTGACAGCCTGGACTTGTGATTGGCATCTGAAGTCTTGAAGGACCGAGCCCTTACTCTGCAGGACCTGATGCTGTCTCCAGGTAGACAGTGTTAGAACTGAGTTATTTTGTAGGACACCCAGCTGGGGCTGAGGAATTGCTCGATGTGTGGAAAACAAACACATTTGGTATCAAGTTTAGAATATTGTGAGAGTAAAGGAGAGACAGACAGGTGGTTTTTTCCTTTAGACTTATTGTGAGGGAAACAAATCAAATCATATTGTAAGACTATTTGTACTTCCTTTTCTATGGACTGCTTACTTATCTCCTTTGCACATCGACTGAAGAATGTTGAGTTGTTGATTTTGCATAATAATTTTGAGGAGCTTTTTATATGGTAGGGAATGGAGCCATTTATGACATTAATTGCACAAAACTACCTGTCTTAATGTATTCTTTGTATAGTCAAATTTAACAGTTTTCTATGACTTGTGATTTAGATATCATGCTTAGAAGGCCTTCCCTACTCTGAGATTGTACAAAAATGTCTTCCATTTTTTCCTAATTATTTTGTGGTTTTCAGTTTTTATATTACAGTGTGTGTTCCATCTGTAATTTATTTGAAGTTTAGAGGAATGGAGTCATTTTTTTTCTGAATGGTTTCCCATTGTGTGTACACCATTTCTTTAATAATACATATATCATATGTTAATCTTTATAATATATTACTTTTCTTTATGTTTTTGGTCTATTATTAGAATATTCCATTGAAATGTCTATTTATGGACCAGTGTTAGGTTGTTTTAATTAATGTAGCTTTATATCATATTTTAATATCTGACAGGGCTAATTTACCCTCATTACTTTTTTTTTTAATAGGATTTTTCTGGCTAGTTTTACTTGTTTGTTTTTCCATATGAAAATAGATTAAAAAAAACTGCTGATAATTTTTATTTGGATTGCATTAAATTTATATATTAACTTGGCAGAATTGACATCTTTATGACATTGATGTTGAGTTCGTAAGCATGGAAAGGGTATACCTTTCCATTTGAGGAACTTGTGTTGTTTTTAAATTATTTTTTTTGGTTATTGACTGCATTTTCTGACCATGACGGATTTCTGAACTGGCCCACCCAGTTCATTTCTTAAGCTGTTATAAATGACTGTTTTTACTGCTGAGACAACCTGTTCCACAAGCTCAGAAGACCTAGGAGCTCACCATTCACTTGTGTAATGATCTACAGAGCAAGCACACGTTACTGTAGGAAATGGTAACTTTGTGGATTTTGTCATTGCCTTGCTGTCCCTAAAGTGCTTTGTGATGATAGATAGTGCCTTGCTTCATAGAATAGGAGCAAGGAGACCGTGAGAGGGAGAGGAACAAGATCTGGAGCATGGATCTGGAGAAAGTGTTGGTTCAGCTCTTCATTTTGAAAATTCTATGATATTGAGCAGCTCTGCGGGCAGCTGTAGCTCAGTCATAGTCTAGACCTCTGGGAGAAAGTGTAGAACATGCTTCAGACTTATCCCACCTAAAGGCCATGCCTGCGAACTCCTACTTGTCATTGACTGAATGCTGCTTCTGGTGCCATCAACTCCAGGCTCCTCTGGCTTGCCTTGGGCGTGCACCTATGAGCACAAAAGCCCCGGATGGAGAGTCCCAGGTGCTTGTAGTTGGAAGTGGTCAGCCTGCACAGGAACAGCACAGGAGAAGCTCTAATACAGTGGTTCTCAACCTTCCTAACGCCGCGACCCTTTAATACAGCTCCTCATGTTGTGGTGACCCCCAACCATAACATTATTTTCGTTGCTACTTCATAACTGTAATTTTGCTACTGTTATGAATCGTAATGTAAATATCTGACATGCAGGATGTATTTTCATTGTTACAAATTGAACATAATTAAAGCATAGTGATTAATAACAAAAACAATATGTAATTATATGTGTGTTTTCCGATGGTCTTAGGCGACCCCTGTGAAAGGGTCGCGACCCACAGGTTGAGAACCGCTGCTCTAATACAACCATCTTAAGTTTCAAATTTTGGCCACCAGCTATCCACCGTGCCTGTTGGGAGAGGAGTAGGGCAGTTAATATTTTTGGTTAGTTGTACCGTCTACTCTCCTTCCTTTCTTTTTTTTTAAAATAATTTTATTGATTTTTTACAGAGCGGAAGGGAGAGGGATAGAGAGTTAGAAACATCGATGAGAGAGAAGCATCGATTAGCTGCCTCCAGCACACCCCCTACCGGGGATGTGCCTGCAACCAAGGCACATGCCCCTGACCGGAATCAAAACTGGTACCCTTCAGTCCCCAGGCCGACGCTCCATCCAGTGAGCCAAACCAGCCAGGGCTATGCTCCTTTCTTAAGAGATTCTGCCTTCACCCTCATCTGAGTGGGCATGTCTTTGTTCTATGCCTGGAACTCTCTCAATTCTCATTCCCACCACACTGAAGGACCAGAGTCCAAACTGGTCTCAAAGTTAGCCTTGTCCAGAGGCTTGTCAGCAACCTATGACTTATTATTGGAGTTTGTCCCAATTCAGACTCCAACAGGGCAGGTCAGATTCTTCTTTTGGGGATGTGGAGTTGAGAGACAAAGAAAGAGCCAGTCCCGAGGCAGCAGTAGGAACTAGAGTTAAAATGTTCCAGTATCAAAATGTGACAGTGTGAAGAGAGGAACACCCGATCGAGCTGGTTGTTAGAGGGAACCGAGAGTGAAGGGCTGGGGACCTCAAACATGCCTTGTTTCTTATCCTTCTTGAGTCTTGGTTGTTCAAATATTTCAGCCTTTTTTTTTTTAAAATTCTCACCTGAGGATATTTTTGCCATTGATTTTTAGAGAGAGTGGAAGGGAGGGAGGAGGAGGAGGAGAGAGAAACATCACATGAGAGAGACACATTGATGGAACCTACCACCAAGGTATATGCCCTTGACTGGGAATTGAACCTGAGACCCTTTGGTCCCGCAGGTTGACGCTCTAACCACTGAGCAAAACGGCCAGAGTGATTTTCCATCCTTGTCATGAGGATTTCTTAATCCTCACAATAATCAACTCCACCCTTTACTTGAGTTAGTACGAGTGAGTTACTGTTATTTACCTTGACCAAGACACATTGGCAGAATATTGGAGAACGGTCCCCTCAGACTTACTCATGCTCTTCTCCATTTCTGCTGTCCCTGCTTCCTCCACTGTGTCTGGCGGCAGCTGATCTGCCTCTCCCTTCCCCATGGCTGTTTCCTGCTTCCGTGAAAGGCTCCAGGAAAATAAAATCCAGAGAAAATGCTGACCATTAAGTGCAATAGGCTTGTCCTTCCCAGAAAAGGCCCTGATAACATCATGCAGCTTACTGTATAAGGAAGCTCAGTTTTCATCCTCTCCAGAAAAGAGGAAAGCTGATTAAATCTTTTCTGGTTGTAACCCTGTGCCTCATAAATGGGCCCAGATAGTAAGGAGCTTAGAGGGAGGAAGTTTTAGCAGGTTTCCTTTAATGAAACTTGATGCGATCCTCTCACCTGAGTTTTTACTGACTCCAGCTTCTTTAAGAAACAGCCTCACCAACCATTCACAGAAGAAGCTTGTCGACCAAGTACAAATAGGTAAAGGTAAGCCAGGAGGCCTAATCCAGAATCTAATTCTCTACACGCATGCAATCCACAATCATGCTCCATTAAATACAAGCTGCAGTGACACATAAGACAGATATTCACTGAGCACCTTCTATGTCCAGACTTCGTGGTAGGTGCTGGCAGCATGGAGGTGAGTAAGACAATGTTCCTGCACTCAGAACACAGAGTCTGTGGGGGAAGGTGGACACCGACCACGTGTTTGTAAGGAAGGGCATCACCCAAGGGAAGGGCATGAGAGCAGGTCAGGGAAGGCCTCCCTAGCAAACTATTCTATTTTTTCAAGCTGAGACCTGAAGAATGAGCACAGGGAAGAGCCTTCTAGGAATAAGAGCACTATTTGAGGAAGAGGTCAGCCTCCCACTGGGTTTCATATAGTTTCTTTGTGCTGCTGAAATTCCACCTCTGTGCACAGGGCTTTCTCAAGAGTAGGTCACTCTTGCCTCTCCAGTGTGGCTCAGTGGTTAAGCATCAACCTATGAGCCAGGAGGTTGCAGTTTGATTCCCGGTCAGGGCACATACCTGGGTTGCAGGCTCGATCCCCAATGTGGGGCGTGCAGGAGGCAGCCAGTCAATGATTATCTCTCATCATTGATGTCTCTCTCTCTCTCCATTCCTCCCTGAAATCAATAAAAAAATGTTTTTAAAAAAGAGTAGGTCACTCTTTATGGAATCATGGTAATTTCTGATCACCTGTTGGTTCTCTGCAGCAGATGCTATTGGTGTCTGTGGTGGGGGACATTGCGGACTGCTGTGTTGCAGGCTGAGGGTCCTACCCTGCTTGCGTGGGCTCTGGCTGTAGAGACTTGTGCCTGTGGTGCAGGCCGGGAGTGCAGGAGAGTTCACACCTCTTCCTGGTCTTCTGATGTGGGACAGCAGCTGGAGGGTGGATACCGGAGCCCTGCATCTTTCAGTGGGACCTTCTGAGGTGTGCTTACACAGCCTCTCGCAGGGCCCCCAGGGGACAGAGGCCCCATGAGCCGTCCATTGATACTCCCTTCTCTGCTACTTCCTCCCTCATTTCCTCACGGTGCCTCGTGGGCTCACCTTCGTGAATGCGTCCTGAAATCCTTCTTTTGGAGTCTGTGTTTGAGAGGAAGCCACACAAAGACCATCTCTAAGCTCTGCGTGTTTGCTTTTATGCTGCTTGTCATGATTGTGTCTCTAGCTTGTGCGGATTCTGGGGGTAAAACGGAGGGGAGGGACTGTCAGGACCAGAAGCTCCTGCTCCTTGCCTGAAAAGAAGGGTGTGTGTGTGTGTGTGTGTGTGTGTGTGTGTGTGTGTGTACGAGAGAGAGAGAGAGAGAGAGAGAGAGAGAGAGAGAGAGAGAGAGAGAGAGAGAAAGAGAGAAAGAGAGGTAAATCCTCATTAAGAAACTGTTGAGGACATCTGCCAAGTTATTCTTCTCCAGAAGGCTTATGTTAAAAAGAAAGGAACAGGGCAGCAAACCTGGAGGGATGACCCCTGACCGGAGTCAGATTCTATCACAGCCATTCACTGTGTGACCTTGGGCAGGAAACTCCTCTTCCGGTTTCGGTTTCCTCATCTGTGAAGCGGTGAGGTGGGACTAAGGGGTCCTTAGGGTCAACATTCTAGGACACTCTGAATAAATTTCGTTAACTATGAGGCATGCGAGCTCTGCTCCAAGGCCACCCCCTCTGCCCCCCCCCCCCCCCCCAGGATCTGCTGGGGGATGGGGAGGGGGCACAGGAAGGATGAAGAAGCAGGATGGGCCCTCATTCATTCATCAACTAGTTCTCAAAGCCTGCTGGGTGCCAGGTGCTGTTCCAGCACTGGGGATGGAGGTGCATACTCTATTCAACCAAAGAAGGCCTTGAATGAAGAGAGGGTTTGGAGGTTTAAAAAAGGCAGGACACAAGTCTTTTCCTCACTTTACTATCCAGTTGGCACCTATTGATACATGAATGCAGGTATTTTTAAAAAATTAGATTACCCATTTGCTCTCTGGCAGGAAGCAGAGCCCTATGGGAAAACAACATTCAGGATAGGGATATTTTAATGGGAAAAACTTGGGACTGTGGGTGCTGCCCTGGAGAGTGAGATGGGCCAGGTACTGTCAGCAGGGGGCTTGAGGCAGCCTACGGGTGTGGGTGCCTGGCAGTGGTCAGGAAAGGGGTCAGTTCAGAGGTGGAAGAGGGGCCCCATTTTGGGCCTTCCCATCTTGAGCCTCCCACTCTTGCCAATGGCTCATCCTAAAGTCATCGGTCAGGTCACAATGCTGTTTTCTATAAACAGGGAATGGAGGTGGGGAGGGGGTGAACATAGAAATAATTTATTGTCCTAAAGCAACAGATCCTGGGCACAGGCCCAGTGCTACTGAAAGGGTCCTTTTCATGGTGCGTGGGCAACCCTCTCGGCTTCCTAAGTCATCCGAGAGGCGATTAGAGTGACTTTTAAACATGGACCCTGTCAAGTGATGCAAAAGTCCCATGATTTACAACGCTAAAAAGTTTATCTTGCTCTGGGAAAAAAGAAGACCTTGGAACCAAAGCTTCACATTTAGAAGCCAATGAAAACATCTTAAAATAACGCCCCCTCCTCCCTCCTGCTTTATAATGAGGAATGGAGGATTTAGCAAGAGGTTGGGGGCGGGGGAGGGGGCTGTGGGCAGGACTATTGCAATCACCAGTGATTGAGCTTCAAGGTCCAAGGACTTTGTTGTGGGCACTGGAACCCTAATGATTTATAATTAACTCCAACAAGAAAAACTAAATGCCATGCACTTTCCTAACAGAGCTACAAAAATAAGCACATTCACAGTGTTTGCAAAATTGGAAACAAATGTCCCAAGGAGCATAAGAGCTCCGTGCTGTCCTACCCAGGCTTTGGAGGAAGAAAAATACTGGCACTCAGTCACGACCACAGATGATGAGCCAATATCGTTTGTCATGGGAAATTCATCTAGGCAAAGTCGGATTGCACCACTAGCCCTCAGTGACTCTGAGAAACAACCATGCTGAAATGCCTCAAATTAAAGTCAGCCCAGGGCTGGCCTAACATCCTCTCCCCTCCTCCCTGTCAAGGGTTCTTTATTCCCTCTGTCACAGGGACAAGCTGAAAGGGAAAATAATGAATGCCTAATTGTACCCTTGTTCCTGAAATGACCCAGACCCATGTGGTTCTTTATAAAAAGTGGGTACAGCCCAGCTGGCTCAGTGGTGGTTGAACGTTGACCTATGAACCAGGAGGTCATGGTTTGATTCCTGGTCGGGGCATATGCCTGGGTTGCCAGCTTGATCCCCAGTGTGGGGCGTGCAGGAGGCAGTCAATCAATGATTCTCTCTCATCATCGATGTTTCTATCTCTCCTCCCGTCTCCCTTCCACTCTGAAATCAATAATAATAATAAAAAGGTGGATATAGACAAGGATAATGACCAAGAAAAGTATCAGGGGGTGGGGGTGGGGGGCTCTGAGGTGCTAATGAGGGGCCTGGTGACCTTAGTTCACTGTTGAAGAATATTGGAGGGGAGTGGGTTGTTGGTGACCTGGCTACTGATTTAATAACCTTTAACCTTAGTTTACAAAACAGTTTTTTTTTCCCCTTCTTTAGGGTTTATGACTCCATAAATAATCTTAGTTTCTGTGCTGATGTGGAGCATGAAAGGTTTGGTTATGGAAGTTCTCTTAGTTATGAGAAATTCTTTCTCTGTAGGACCTTTTTGATGACATTAAACATCAGTCATGCAGCAGAAGACTTAGTTCATTATGAGTTAATGATTCTAAGACTATAATGAGCGAAGTCTAAGCATAAAACACTATGCATATATAATCCCCATTTTACAGATGAGAAAATAAAGCCTCCGAAGGTTCAGGAACCGGCTGAGTTTTAGTTAGGGAGAAGCAGAGCTGGGACAGGGACCCACTACTCTGATCCCAAAGCCCATCCTCCGAGGCCTGGGTGGGTTTCTGTGCGTTTTCCCTCTTTAGGTCAGTGTTTTCCAGCTGGTTCATTAGCACTGAGGGGCCGCAGGAAAAGTCCAGATGACCTTTGCCATCATGTCCCTAATTCTATACGTCTGAGAGGGAGAGAACCAAATCTTTTCAACTCTCGCATCTCATCATCCTTCCTCTGATGGTCGGAATTAAGTAATGTACCTCCCCTCAGGGACCCATGTCAGTAATATCTGCTGAGTAAGAAGGGGTGAGTAAACTTTTAAACTAACTTAAAGGTAGCAGCAATAAAATGTGAACTTGAGAATCAACTCTGTAGACCTTGTTAGTTTATGTAAACTGGGCACAATGAATATGCAAATTTTCTATATCTTTTCATGCTTCTATACTTCTAACAGACCGGCCTATGGCCTCCTGAGAAAATACTGGTTTAAGCCTTTCTGCAAAAGTCACCTATGAAACTGACAATTTCCACTGCCGCTGTCCAAAATGTGGGATTAATTGAAGAAATCCTCACTCGTTGTTTTTCACTTGAGAGAATTTAATTCTTCCTATGGGAAACTTTTTAATGTCCTCAAACTATCTGAACTTCAGGAACTTGAACCTCACATTGCAGCTGCCTTCTGTCCCTAAGGAATATAATCTATCCAAGCTGTTAAATTGTTGTGAACACCAATAATAGGACATATTTATAGTGCTCAGGATATGAAGCTAAAGCATATTAGACTGCTGTGGGTATGTGTATCAGCTCACATGTAAAATCTAGTTAAACCTTTCAAACCTATTTAGATTTATGCAGGGTTATTTATTACAAGGCTCCTGACTTTCCGGAGGCCGCAGTCTTCCGGTGATCTTTATCAAGCTGTTCTCTGTCCTACAAGACTGTTGTTTGGTTCTTTCTTTTCTCTCTCTCTTCCTCTCTCTTATTTTTATTGAGCTTAGCCCTTAACAGGGAAGTAAAATGTCAAATGCATCTGAAAAAAATCCGGTGGTAAAATTTTCAAATGGGAATATAATTTGAAGGCCATGCCAATTATATTTTTTACTTTTCTCTGATAATGAGGCTGCACGTTTTCAATCTTAAACATGTGTCGAGTTGTGAGGGGTTGTGTAAAGAGACTTAATTCCAGCAGCTCTCCACAGGTGAATGTTCAGTTTTGCAGTGCTTACAATAGACACCATCAACAACTCATTTTTTTAGTGCCTCTGCACAAATGGCAGCATGGGAAGATCAGAGAGTTAGAGGTGGCCTGAACTCCGATGTTATCTATCCCAGCAATCTCCAATATCAGATCTTACCCAGAAGTGTGAGCCTCAGTGTGAGCATGTGAGTCCATGTCTGAAGGATTGTGTGTGAATGTGGGTACATGTGTGAAGGAGTGTTTGCATGTGGGAATATGTATGAAGGAGTGTGTGTGTGCATGTTGGTGCATGTATGAAGCAGTATGTGTGAACGTGGGTGCGTGTCTGCTGGGAGTGGGCACACTAAACTCTTAGGATTATAGTTTGAAAGTTCCAGATCTTGGATCACCCTCTCATTTTTTAAAGGGAGAACCCAAGTTCAAGAAAGCTGAATGGGCTGTTCAAGGACATATCTCTAGGACGAGGTGGAGTAAGCACTTGAACTAGATTTTATGTTTCTCAGCCCTCTGCTCTTTGTTTCACCTGCTAAATGTATTATACATTCTTTTACTTCACACTGCCATGCATATTTTAACAAGTAAGTCCACACCTGCCTTCCTGTAAGTTTTTTAGGAAACCACACATATCAGTTTAATTATATTTTTTCTCATTCTAAGGAAAGACTATAGAGATATTGCTTGCATGCTTTTTTTCTAGTTTTCCTGATTTTTTTCTAGTTTTATTGAGATATAACTGATATATAATTGCCCTTTGCTTTTCTACTACAACACACTGTTGTTTCACGTACCACAAAGAAACTACCTACGCTTGCTGCTGAGAAATCCAATGAGACATATGTGTAAAAATAAAAGTATGTGTATGTAAGGATATGGCTGAATACTTCCTAAGGGCTGATTAAGATGATCATTACAAATATACACATAGCTGTTGAATTAGTAGTGTGAGAAATAATTGTGAAAGATGGGTGTAATGTTGTGAAAATCGAGAATGATTCTGCATCCACTCGGATTCCTTCATAAGTGTCTTTAAGATCTCATCACTCTTTAAGGAGACCTAGACTAGTAATTGTAGGCATTGCATTATGAGCATAGTTTATGCAAAAAAGAGAAAATGAGAATGTGTGAATGAACAAATGTACATTTACATGTCTAAAGTTAAAATGGTTATGTAAGTACTATTATTTTAATTATTAATTGATATAAAAATTGTTCTGTCAACTACCCATCTCAAGCATATGAA
The DNA here is from genome assembly GCF_014108235.1 of Myotis myotis. NCBI lineage: Eukaryota > Metazoa > Chordata > Mammalia > Chiroptera > Vespertilionidae > Myotis > Myotis myotis. Next base: position 15,663,159 of record NW_023416368.1, on the reverse strand, counting down.
TAGGATTCTTCTTTACTGTAACCCTATGTGCTCATATTCACTGACGCCATTGTAAAATTTTTAGCCATTTGAATTATAATTTTTCTTTTTAAAAATGTTTTGATTTTTAGAGAGAGAGAAGAAGGGAGAAGGATAGAGAGATAAAAACATTAATGAGAGAGAAACATTATCTATCAGCTGCCTCTTGCACTACTGGGGATCGAGCTGCAGCCTGGGCATGTGCCCTGACCAGGAATTGGATAGTCACCTCTTGGTTCCTGGGTTGAGGCTCAACCTCTGTGCCACACCGGCAGGGCTGAATTATAATTTTTCTTAAAGTTAATAGCACAAATCTAGTATATATACTTTTCTACTGAATTTCAGTATATAACATACTGTATTTATAAAACAAAATAATATTATCCTCTAATTACAATTTAGAGCTACTTTTAACTCATCTGTGATAAATATAATTCACATAATTTTCCCTCAAGAAATTTCTATGCAGAATAATTCTGCAACTTCTGTTGCATCAAATATGGTAGTTTCTGTCTCCGTGGAACTCACTATTGAAAGTCTCGTCTTATATTATCACCATTTGGTTGGACTTTTGCATTTCCTTTGTCCTGAGGAAATAGTCATCATCCTATATAATAAAACCTTAATATGCAAATCGACCAAACAGCGGAATGACTGGTTGCTATGACGCACAAGAGGGAGGCAACTGGCGGCAGCAAGGGATGGGGGGTTGGGGCTGGCCAGTAGGCGGCACCAGGCTGCCAGCCAACGTGGGTGCCAGTGGGGGGCCCCCTGATTGCCCCGCCCGCTGGTTGCCCCACAGATGACCCTGATCACCAGTCAGGCCTAGGGACCCTAACCTATATGTTTGGAACAGTCTCTTAGATTTAAAAATTAAAACCTGTTAAGGTTACTCTATCACTGAAAAAAAAAAAGGATGATGCAGCGATGACATGCATGGACTATGGCTTGCACATTTTTTGGTCAGCCCTGATTCTGACACTTATAACTGTGTGACAAAGCCAATTACTTAATTTCTCTCTGCTTTAGTTTTTCCACCCATAAGATGGGGAAAATGGTACTACTGCCTCAGAAGGATCATGTTATGTACTACTTTTTATAATTGGGGCAAAAAAAAAATGTAGCTGCCCATACAACAGCAAGATGCCTTTCACCTGTATGAAAAGTATGGTCACTGGTATATGTGGCATCCCAGATTGCAAGAGGGATGTCCGGCTGTTGATTTAGGCTTGACATCTCCTGAGGGGTCCCGGACTACGAGAGGGTGCAGGCCGGGCTGAGGGCCGCCTCCTCCTCACCTGTGTACAAATTTTGTGCACCGGGCCTCTAGTGTGGATAGATGGTTGTTTTTTGGAATTGTTCTGGGTTCCCCACCCAGCAGATACCTAAAGTTTGGGCAGACTCAAATCCAGTGGGATTTAATAAGCCAAGGTGGAGTGAAGTAGTCAGGGAGTACAGGTGGTGTGGAATTCAAGGAATCAAGTTGTTGGCACAAGTAGCACAACAGAGATTTATACTCTGTCCTGTCTGATCCCTTTGGCTGAGATGTTCCCAGGCTTATTTCTTTAGGCAGAGGGAATCAAGGGATTCTAGGCCAGGCAAATCCTTCCCATGACTAAGCCAGGGGCAGAGATGTTAAGATTTCCTGATTACTTCCAACCCAAGTAATGGACTGTCCAATGCCATAGACTCAAAGCATTCATTTATAGGAAGGATTAGGTTCCCAAGTTGCTTTTTTTTTCTTTTTTTTGTTTCTGAACAATGAGAAATGAGGCTTCACAGTTCTTCAGAGCTTGGGTGGCCCAATTACCAATCCTTTGTTGAAAGTTCTGCAGCATGGTGGCAACAGCTATGAAGTCCCAGCCACCATGCACATCTCTCCAGGCCTTTGAGGACATGTAAATTTCAAAGCCACACCCTCTCCTACTTCCTCTGTTACCCTTGCAAAATGAGGGTGAAGCTTCATTCCAGCAAAATAAATGGATAGGGCACGGCCTTGCGTATTTAGTAGGTTCTGGGAAGCTGCCTCTTTTATTCTAATATGTATCACTTTTTCTTCTATTTTTCTTAGGCCTATATTCCATCATTAAAGATTCATCACCCCTGTGAGTCTAAAAAAAAAGCACTTTGTTTTTCTTCAAAATGGAGAAATTGTTCTTTAACTGGATTACCACCTTCATAGGAATTACTTCATTTCTTTGATTCTAAGATGCATTTCCTCCCACACTTTAACACTTCTGAAATGCTCAATTAGTGTACAGTGTATATGCTTTGTGCCATGTTTCATTTTCATTTCTTGGAAAGTTGTTATTGATGATTCATTTTAAAGGGATGACATCATAGAATTAGGAGAATACCATTGCTTCTTTAGCCAATTTCTACTTTTATTCAGAATAAAATTTTGTAACCACAAAATCATGGTGGTGGTGATGGAAGAGGAGGAAATGTGAGGAGAGTGGGGGCAGATTCTTAAAATGGGAGAGGAACTATGCTAGAGAAGATTTGGCTGTTTTATTTTTATCTAGGATTATGCTTTTGATCTCCATTCACTTGCATTTAACTGGGCATTTTCCCTAACAACTGGAGTGGGGAAATTTGGATATTTTTTACCATTACTTATCAGAGCCATTTGTTTATTGCCTACTTAATAAAATCACAAAGAGATATAAAGCACAGCCTTCGAACCTCAAGATATGTTGATTATTGGGAATCGAGAGTTTTTTGTGACTTCATTGGGAAGAGCCTTCCATTAAATATTATTCTTTTTGGTGACTGCTTTATCATGATATAATTCACATACTATACCATCTATCCATTTCAAGTATATAATCCAATGGATTTTAGTATATTTACAGAGTTGGGCAAACACTGCCACAATCAATTTCAGAACATTTTCACCCCCTGCAAAGAAATCCCATATTCTTTGGTACTTACCTTTTATTCCTGCCATCTCTCCCAACTTTAGAGACTATTTCATTTAAATTTGAAGACCAGCTCCAGCTAGTTTGGCTCAGTGGATAGAGCGCTGGCTTGTGAACTGAAGGGCCCCGGGTTCAATTCTGATCAAGGGCACATGCCTGGGTTACAGGCTTGATCCCCATTGTGTGCAGGAGGCAGCTGATCAATGATTCTCATCATTGATGTTTCTCTCTCTCTCCCGCTCCCTTCCTCTCTGAAATCAATAAAATATATATTAAAAAATAAAATTGAAGACCAAAAATACAGTATGGGGGAGGGGCTCTATTAGGTCAATAAAGTTTCAAGGAGATTTCAAGTTTTGGCATAGTTTCCTAGAATTATTTAATCTCCTTGAGTCACATTTTCTTCATCTGTGAAGTTGGTAAAATGGCACTCACATCACAGGTAATTCTTTTTAATATGGTGGTTATGAGGATTAACGAAGATAACTTATATGTAAGCACCAGCATAGAGCATGTCACAGAGTAGCTTCAGAGTGTCATTTCTTCATCCTTTCATCTCTCTTCATGAGGGATCCTGGAGTTGGATTGCTGAAGGATGACTGGTCTCTCTCCTCTCTGTACATGAAGACTGAGTCCTTTGTAGGTGCCAACTCCGCATTCCCTCCCAGAAATCACCTTTTGGAAATGGTTAAAGCCCAATAGTCTTGCTGGTGACACCTCACCTCAGTAGATGAACTGATATGAAACAGAGGGTCTCATTTCCATTTTCTTGGAAAAGAAAAAACAACACCCCGCATCATCCACTTTATTCAGATACTGGGAAGTCAGCCTAAAGTCTCAAAATTACTGAGCGCACTTCTCCAATTGGGTGGTTTCAGAGGGATACAGAATCCAAGGAACCAAGTGGTCAGGATGAGCAAGGGTGACGGGTGTGGAACAACACTGTGACCCTGTCTGTGCCCCACAGAAACTGCCCTGCAGTGCGAGGAAAAGAGATGAGGGTAACTGGACTCCAAAAATCAACCCCATGGTTTTAGCTCTGCAAAAACCCACTGTGCAGTGCCAACACTGTGCCTTGGTCATCTCAGAGAGGCCTGGCTTGTCTTTGTCTGCTCATCCTTGGGGAATATGGAGGTGAGGGGTGTTTCTTGCGAGTGCGCACTCCCATGTGATTGGCACAGTCTGCCATGGGGAAGAATAGGCGATTACCAGAGGGTTCTGAGCAGAGCTGTGACGTAACCTGCCATATGTTTCATTCAGACACATCACTGTGATTGCCCTTGGCAGATCATCTGTGGCAGGGACAAAGGTGGAAGCAGGAGACCACTGATGAGAGGCGATGGTGGTTTGGAAGTGGTGATAAGTGGTTGAAATATTGATATATTTTGAAATTAGAGTCTACAGGACTTGCTTTTATAGACAGGATATGGAATGTGAGACAGAGAGAGTAGTCAGGAATGAATCTAGATGGTTCGGCCTGGGTGAGTGGAAGGATGGAATTGCATTTGTTGAGATGGGGCAGTCTGCAGGAAGGTGGAGTTTGGGAGACAAGACCAGGAGCCCAGTTTTAGAGTGTTAAGTTTGATATGCTGATTAGTCATCCAAGATACTTCTCTATGGAGAATGCATTATTTTTGAAAATTTGCAAAAACAGTATATGATATTTTAAAAGATACCCTATTGACCTGACCAGTTTGGCTCAGTGGCTAGAGTGTCGGCCTGTGGACTGAAGGGTCCCAGGTTCGATTCCGGTTAAGGGCATGTAGCTTGGTTGCGGGCACATCCCCAGTGGGGGGTGTGCAGGAGGCAGCTGATGGATGTTTCTCTCATGGATGTTTCTAACTCTCTATTCCTCTCCCTTCCTCTCTGTAAAAAATCAATAAAATATATATTTTTTAAAAAGATACCCTATTGGGGGCCTAGGTTGTTCTAAGGAATCCTGTATTGCCAGCCTAAATTGCTCAGTGGATTAAATTCTTGTGGCCAAATTGTTTTTAGGCAGTCTGGATCTGGTACATGCAGGGGGTGACTCTGGGTAACTACAGAGCACACTTCTCCTAGGACCCCCTTATTGAGCAGAAAGCTGAAAGCAGGCTCAGCCTTGCTGTGCTGTCTTGACTTTCAGGGCCACCGACTCAGCTGACTTCTGAGATGCTTGTTTTAACCACCTCCTCTCCTAACCCCACAGACCCTGCCTCACTTCCTGGACCTTTGACTCTTCCATCAGCTTCTCTGATTTCAGATGCTTACCTGACGTTTCCAGGCTCCAGAGCACCTGGACCCTTAGTTCTTCTTGTGCCCTGATGGTCCCTGCCCATTCACACTCACCTGGTAACCAACGTGCTCTCAGGCATCAATTCACACTGCATTTCGTGAGCACCTGTTTTGTGCACAGCATTGTTGGGGGATGAAGTTGTGATGTGGCACTGACAATTTAGGAGGTTTCAATGTTGGGGTGGAGGGTAAGTATACGTAATGAGGTGGTGATCTATTGATGAGGAAGGGAATCTGAGGCTCTGATTTTTGTGGTAATGACCTACTTGGTAATATAAGCATTTTACAGATTTTACTCAGAGGCTTTTAAAAATATTTTTCAATATTTTGCCTGTGTGTTTTTTTCCTTATTATAAAGTAACGTATTCATTGTAGAAAACATGAAAACATGAAGGAATAAAAACTACTCATAATTTTATCATCCAGAATGTTACTTTTAATGTTTGAGCATATTTCTTCTCATTCTTAAAAAACAGTTTTATTTTGGGTATTTTTCCATGTCATTAATATTCTTCGGAGGAATTCTCATCGCTGAATGGAACTGATGTCTCCCCATTTATTTACTGGCCCCCTAATATTGAGTCTTTTCAGGCTCCTCCTTGCATGGGCTGCCTAGGCTTGGTATTGAGGCTGTCCTAGGACATCTGGGGGAGAGTAGGGGCTCATGAAAATGGGGTGTGTGTGTGTCCCTACGGAATGATGCACTTGGGTGAGGTGGGTGCAGCCACTTGGGGCATGAATAGTAGCACTTGATTAATGCCCTTCCCCAAGCTGGCACACGCGTGAGCGTAGTGCACAGCACTGCTGGAAAGTCAAAGGGGGCCTTTGTTCTGTATTATTATTATTTTTAAAATATATTCTTATTGATTTCAGAGAGGAAGGGAGAAGAAGAGAGAAATATAAACATCAGTGATGAGAGAGAATCATTGATCAGCTGCCTCCTGCACGCCCCCCACTGGGGATTGAGCCTGCAACCCGGGCATGTGCCCCTGACCGGAATCAAACTCAGGACCCTTTAGTCTGCAGGCCGAATCTCTAGCCACTGAGCCAAACCGGCTAGGGCTGTTCTGTATTTTAAAAGCTACTTATTACTGATAGACTGAAGAACTTTGAAATCATATGATTTTACATAATGTACCTTTTTAAAAATTTATTATTTTTTAAAAAATATTGATTTCAGAGAGGGAGAGAGAGATAGAAACATCAATGATGAGAGAGAATCATTGATCGGCTGCCTCCTGCCTGATCAGGGGTCAAGCCTGCAACTCGGGCATATGCCCTGACCAGGAATTGAACCGTGATCTCCTGGTTCATAGGTTGATGTTCAACCACTGCGCCACCATGACCAGGCATAATGTACCTTTTTTATTCTGAACTTCAGTAGCTGTATCAGTTTTTCTCTTTTAGCCATTAAATAGAAACGACTCAGGGACCTTCTTTCTCAATATAGAGAATGAGCAAAGCAAGATGGAACAAAATGGCCTAACAGCTCGTCTTATAATGTAGATGAGTGTCCCTACTTCTGTGAGATTCCTCCTGGAGAGAAAAGAAGTAGAAAAAAAAATTAGAAAGGCAGTATTACATTGTTTAAGAATATGCAAACCAACTATGCTTTCCAAGGCTGGTATGTGAAACTTGCCCTTCTCTTTTGGTTCTTCTAGCCACAGAGGAGTGTTTCCATGCCAACTATAACATTCTTGAGGTGCTTTCCTTTTCTTCACGTGATGTTGGTTGTGATCCCATGGCTTGTCGTTACTTACAAATTAATTTCTGGCATTGTAGTGAATTCTAGGAAAACCAAGAAAACCACAAGTGTGTAGTTAAATTCTTCAGTGTTTTTTCCCCTCCTATTTGTTTGTTTCTGGGTTTTAATTTTTTTTTTTCCTGTGGGAAAGACAAGAAAGTAAAAGAAAAAATGTTTTCAGGAGTGGTTGGGTGGTTTATTGACTATATTTCTGAGCTCCATTATTCTTTAGTCTTTTTATGGAGGTGAATGTATTCTCCTGTTTGCTTAAGGCTATTGGATCACCTTCCTTGATAGAAATAGTAAAGACATTAATCATGAAGATCTAGGTAAATGGAAAAGAATTGATGGGATATCTTTTTATGTTGACAAGAAGTGCCAGTGCTGATAATCAATACTTTAAATATACCAAAACCAGGAAGCCAAGTGGAGAGCTGGTGACACCAATAACATGGCCATGTATAAAGGGTATATCAGGATGATGTGAAGTTGTCAGAGAGACTTAACTCATTTTCCAGGAAAGGCTTCCTCAGGGATTTTGGAGGAAATACTTGTGAATGCTGTAGAACTAGTATTTCCCCCAGTGAGGGCTATAGAATGTTGAACAAGGGTAGAGTGGACATCTGTCATTTGTGCCTGCCCTGAAGCCATTTCTTCCTGCTGATAGCAACACCCTAATTGGCCTTCAAGGCGCCACCCCTTCCTTCTATTATTGGTCCCTGTGGTTTAGGTATATTTGAGTCCAGAGGTGGGCACATGGCCCAGGATTGTTCACTCAGCACATTCCATCTTACCTGTCTCAGGAATGGATGCAGGAATGGACCATGTGACCAAAGACAGTCCAGTGATGCCTTTTGGGCCCTTTTTTGAAAAAAATTGACAGGAATATGCCCATTTTTTCACTGGGGTTGCTGAAAAGAGAGGATGTAAGCTCATGCTGATGGTCATTTTTCTTCCTTCTGGGAAGAGCCTGCTCGAATGAGGCCAACACACAGAAATGCAGAGCCCATAAATGGAGATGGAGAGTGGCACCATGACTTTGTCCAAGACCCTGAGTTCCGCCAGGCTGAAAGCCAGACTATCCTTGGACTTAAATCAGTTTTTCTCTTTTAACCAGTTAGTATTGGGCTTCTCTCACTTGCCACCAAAAGAGTTTGGGCTAATTGAAAAAGTGTTATGTGAAGACCCATCTGTCCTCACACACGTGTGGAGAACCCTGGACTTAATTGGTTTGTGCCCTCTAAGAAGATTTGTGTGCCAGTAGTTTATTTAGGAGGTGGGGAGTGGGGAAGTAAGACAGTGAAGGGAAGACATCTAAAAATGGTACCTTATCAAACCAGCAACTATTGTGGATGACTAGAACTTAACCCCTGGGAGACAGCTTAAAGCACATGCCTCTGAGTCATCCCAACCAAGCAGCAAGGGAGCTGGGATAGCTACCCCCCAACTCTCATCAGCTATTGGCTGAGGGCTGCTCTTGGGGGGCTGTTATTTTCCTGGTAGAAGAGAGAGAGGAGAGAGAGAGAGATTACAAGTATAAATCAGGCAAAAAGGTGCAGATACTGACAATAGGACTCAAGGGAGATGGGCTAAACAAAGCAAAGGTTGTTTTTGTGTTTGCTTCAGGACTTCTTAGAGTCTTTAACATGTTAAATATAGATACTGAATTTCCAAAATCGAGGTTATGATATGCTGTTTCCAAGTTTATTTTACCATGAAAGCTTTTCTTCATGGGTTGTCTTTGGAACTTGAAGTCTACAGCATGTGCTTTGAGAAATGTTGTCTGAGAATATCCTAGACTTAAGGCATAGCTGAGCTAAGAAAACTTGCAGGACTCAGTAGTATCCACGTCAAAAATTTGAAGGACTCTATGAGTAAAGTTGTCAAATCTTTGGCCAATGTTATAGACTGAATGTTTATGTTCTCCCCAAATTCATATGTTGAAATCCTTACCCCCACCCCCCAATGTGATAGTATAAGGAGGTGGGGCCTTTGGGAGGTCATGGCAGTGGAATCTTCATGAATGGATTTGCCGCGTTTATAAGGAGAGACATGAGAGAGCTTGCCTCTTTCTCTCTGCCCTCCGCCACAACCCAAAGACAGCCATCTATGAGCTGGGAGACAGCTCTTGCCAGACTGCGGATCTGCCAGCGCCTTGATCTTGGACTTCTCAGCCTCCAGAACTGTGAGAAATAAATTTCTGTTGTTTGTAAGCCACCCAGTCTATGGTGTTTTTGTTATAGCAGCCCTAACTAAGACAGCCAACAAGTGTAATTGTTATATTTTTTAAATTTAGCAAATGACTACTGTAGATGTTTCTGCAGTCTCATCATCAATGGATGATGAAGCAACAAAGGCCCAGGGAGTTTCAGTCACTTGCTTAAGGCTGTTAACTAGTTTTTTGCAGAGTCAGGAGTTGAGTCTAAACTCACTTTTTATTTCTCTCTCTGTGGATCAAGCATTTTAAATTAAACTGAAGGCTATTTGCTATTTGGAACCACGTTCTGTCCTGTAATTGCCCAAATGTGCCACTCATCTTCTCCAACCACTTTTTCTTGGGTCTATAAGTATTTGCTTCATCAGATAGCACAGCACTGAGGTTGTTTCTCAGGTCAGTTTTGCAAATAAAGGTCTTGGGCACCGAGTACTATTTTCCTGGGGTTGGCTGACAGGCAGCCTTTGTTGTCCCTAGACTTGGGATTCATTCTGGTTTTGTAAAAAAGTCTGTTTTCTCCCACTTGCATTTCTAGATTATGGTCATAAGTGTACCCAAGCTTGCAGAAGAGTTTGTGGCAAATAGTAAATATACACTAAATCTAGAGACTAAAGGATAAATAACGTAAGAGATAAAAAGACTCATCTAAAGCCAAAAAAGGTTTTTGCTTGTAATATTCTCCTACTCAATATTTGTTGACTGGTAAACACATTTGTCAACATTTGTCACTGGTCATGTGGTTCTGTGTGGATGGGGCCAGTGGGGAGTGGGAATCAATTCTATTAGAGATTCTCAAAGTGTGGTTCGAGGTCTGGTCTCCTCTATTATTTATGCTGCAATATGACAGCATTCATACTTTAGTTTCTGGCATAAATTAATAATTTGATATTGAATTAATAATTATCCTATTGAATACAAACCAGACATCACCTCATTGGGGTGCCATTGGAAGCAGTGAATTTCCCCCCAAGCACTTCGGGAAGGTTTTCTAAGGGTGAAGTGAATGGGCTTGGCTCCTCAGTGGTGAGTGCCTTGATAAAGTGACCCTTGGATCAAAGCGTGTTGGCAGTCCTTGGCTCAGCCCTCCTTGGACTGTGGTTTTCTGTGAAGTGGCCAACCAGAAAGAAAGGCTGTGGGTCCACATGAGGAAAAGCTGCTCGCACTCCAACAGCGTGGAGCAGGGTTTCCAGCGGCCTGTGTCTCTCGGAGTTGTATATTGTTCTCGGACCTATATATTATATGGATATGTTTTTGGGGAGTGGAGCAGAAAATTCCCAAAGGGGAAACAGGTTTTTTTTTTTTTTGTTTTTTTTTCTGAAAAGGTAATGATCCTGGAAGGTATATAATTTTTTTTCTTCAAACTGAAGATAATTTTCCCCAAAGAATCCATCATAACTCAGAGTTATCTGTCTCGTCAGCCTTTATCTTCCTAAGGCTCAGGCTTTTAGTCTGTTAAAGAAAAAAATATTCAGTGACACTTGCTAAGGATGGTAAGGTAAATTGTATTCAGGACCATCACAGCAGGTATAGGGACCACCGCACTAGGATTTTATAGTGGGTGAGAGATTGGGCTTCCTCTCAGTACAGCATGGGCAAATAGGACTTTCCAGCTAATGAGCAGGGTGGGGGGCAGTGGATGGAAAATTACTAAGAGGACCCATTAGGGATAAGGTATTTCTAGCTCAACTGACCTGGCAAGGTTCTTAGTGAAGATTGGCCCCAGGTCACCAGATGTCACTCTGGGGTGGTGGAGGGTAAAGAACCTGATCAGAAATCGAGGGTGACCAGATAGAGCAGGTTAAACCGACTTAGAGTGTTTGCTAAAACTAGATTTTACAAGGACATGCACAGATGGGCCTAGGAGGAGCTTCTGTTCAGGAGCCTGGTTAAAGTTTGGTCAGGCCAAGAATCTTTGTCAGGTCTCACAAACTGAAACCCACAGAGGAAGCAGTTAGGAAAGACTGAGTCCTATCTGATGCAGTCTGTGTAGCTGTGGGTCTGTAATGGGCCTGTGTGGAGTGAGCAGACAGTTATCTGCCCTGTGTGTTTCGGGGTGGGGCAAATACTGCTCACTATCCTATGACTTTGTCACCATGCTCACAGCTAAACTACATTTCCCAGCCTCCTCTCAGGTAGGTGGGCATGCAACTGAGTTCTGGCCACTGGCATGGCTTGAAGTATTGTTGCCACTTTATGCCTGGCTGCAAGGCCTCCCCTTGATTCCATGTTCCTTCTTCACCACACCACTGGCTCAGAGGTGCAGCCCAGGGAACTTTGTCAGCTATGGATTGCAGGTGGCAGAGCCCCAAATAGAAGGAGCCCGGTACCTGACTGGTGTGGCTCAGGGGTTGAGCATTGACTCAGGAACCAAGAGGTTAGTGGTTTGATTCCTGGACAGGGCACCTGCCTGGGTTGTGGGCTCGATCCTCAATAGGGGGCATGTAGGAGGCAGTTGACCAAGATGTTTCTCATTGATGTTTCTATCTCTCTATCCCTCTTCCTTCCTTTCCCTCTCTCAAAATCAATAAACACACACGCACACACACACACACACACACGCACACACACATATGCGCATGCCTGGGTTTCTGAATTACTTGTTGAAGAGAGCTGCTTGAATTACAACATCAAACAAATCTACACTGTGTTAAGGCCCTCAGATTTTGGTGGTGTTTATTACTATGATCAGCCTGCCTGTTGAACATGCAGGAGAAGGCGGCCATCATCCCTAAAGGGAAATGAATGTCCAGACTCAGTCAGCAGTGCATGCTAGAACTGACACAGTCGCCTCCTGTAGCAGACGCCAGGTGAGCGCTGGAGTCCTCTGGAGCAAGATTGCTAGCGTGCGAGTTGTTTTATAGGAGAAGCATTTCATATAAACCTACAGAACCGATTTGGATGCGCTCAGGAGATGACCAGCCCTAAAATATGAGTTCCAATGGCTTTCCAGGTGTGCTTTCAGGAATGTTTCCCCAAATTCCGTCACAAGTTTTCCAGGGTAGTTAATTGTACCCACTAAGAACTTTTGGCATCTCAGAATCTGAGCAGAGCACCTGATATTAAAGGGATAAGACATTGGCCAAATGAATTTTTGATTAGGGCTCAGTGAGTGGGGGAAGATGGAAATGTTTAGAATGTGGGGTGCCCACCCTGGGTGAGGAAGAACTGGTTGGACCCCCCCCCCCCCCCCCCGTGCCTGGGAGAGTGTCTAGGCTCAGTAAATAGGCGGGTGGGAGTGAGAATGGGAAGGAGGTAGACAGGCAAACTTTGCCCCGTTATGAAGCTTGGCTTAGTAAAAAAAAAAAAAAAAAAAAAAAAAGTTCAGACTGATTTTCATGAAAGATCTCCAGAGCTTTATTTCTGTTACTAGCAAGGAAGAGTTCTATTTTTTTCTTTACAGGTGGGGTAAGTAAGGTCTATCTTTCTTTTCTCTTAAATTGACCATACTGCTCCCCCTGACGGAATTAAGAAATATATAAAATTCTGTTTTGGGGGAGGTCTAGAACTAACTGATGGCCTTGGATCACTAATCTCAGCTCAATTAAAAAATGACAGCTCAGAAAAAAACAATCACATAAAATTCCCCCCCCAAATGATATCTGTGTCATAGCCCAGAATTCCTCCTCATTATTCTCTGCTTCATCTGGCTCCTCCAACTCTGGCAGCTTTAGAAGTTGAAAAGCAGGCGCCAGCTGCTGCAAAACCGCTGCCTGAGCTAAAGATGAAAGGAAGAAAACATAGAACTGCTGGTTTCAGGCACCTGTGCTCGTTGTGAACCAGTTAGCGATAGGTTTTGTAGATTTGAGTTTGGTGGTAATCTGTCTCGCTTACCTAATTATTAAAGCTTTTATTTTTTACAGTAGCCTCTTCAAGAAACCCACAATCACCATTTTTGTTGTTGTTTGTTTGGTATCTACATAGTACGAGCTCCTGGACGACAAAGGCATCTCTATTCTATTGTCTTGACACCCAGTGTTCACACCTGGCAGGCGGTGAATAAATGTCTCTTTAGTGAGCCAGTCAGTTATGCATCCTTACCTTTTATTTTTCTTCTTCAGCCTGAGAGAGCCAAGCCACTACCTTTGCTCAGTGCTACCTCCCCACAGGCTGCTCTGAAAGATAAATTCAGGGAAGCTGAGAGTTGAGATGGATATTCTCCCCAACTTGATTTTCACAGGGATGCCAACTGATTTCCAGTGGCTGAACTCTGATTTTTTTTTTTTTTGAGGGCTTTGGCGTAGATGAGTGTTTATTGTTCTGGCCACATACATATTCCTTTTGTGTCTGCCATGGGAAAGACCCCACCTAATTGCTGGGGTACAAGGAACCACTCAGTTTTGTAGAACTCACTTCAGTGTTCTCAGGATTTTCAAATCTTGCATGTTCAGCTTCTGTCCTGACTGTCTTTACTTCCTCCTCCATGTTTCTTGAGGAAGGTTAGAGGAGTGTAGAATCAGGCTGGATGTTGTTAGCTGTAAGGAAAAAGAAATTCAAGGAAAAGTGGTGTAAATAACCTGGACTTTTAAAAAAATATGTTTTATTGATTTTTTTAGAGGGAGAGAAGATAGAAACATTGATCAGCTGCCTCCTGCATGCCCCCTACTGAGGATCAAGCCAGCTACCCAGGCATATGCCCTGACCAGGAATCGAACCAGCAACCTCTTGGTGCATGGGACCATGCTCAATCCACTGAGCCATGCTGGCTGGGCCAACCTGGACATTTTTATGGTGTCCAATAATGAGTTTGAAGATAGGGAAATTGCAGGGTTGGTTCATTTGGAGGCTCAACCAAGTCCATCTTTCTGCTCTGCTGTCCTTGGCATATTTGCTTTGGTCCTGGGATGGCACCTTTTCAAGATTACTGTAAGCCTGCCACAGTTGCAGGCATCACCTCTTCGCCAGCCATCTGGAGAGGGGCGAAAAAAGAGCTTCTGTCTTCCTGTACATTTGATTTTAGGAGCAAGAAAACCTTTCTCAGAAATCCTTCTACAGATCTTTTCTTAATCTTGCTGGCTTGAACTGAGCCACATGCCCACTCTTGCATCAATTACTGGAAGAGAATTGGCATTGCCATGACTAGTTTAGATTAATTAAGACTTGCCCTTGGGAATGGGGAGGAGCCATGTCGTCTTTGAAGCATAAAATTAGAGTTATGCTTTTAAGGAAGAAGGGGGAAAGGGCTGTCACAAGAAGTGAAGGGGACATGACTCCAGGCTCCCAGAAAAGCTTTGACTACAAGAATGGAAGTGCTGATCGCTCAGCCAGAGAGTTGTCTGGGAAGCTCCCGGTGGGACCCCCATGTCTTATCCCACCATCGCAGCCTCTCTCCCTTGGACCCAGAGACATTGTGCAAAGCTGTGTGGCGATGACTTGTCTCATCAGTGGACATCAGCTCCCACCCTGAGCCCCAAGGTCCCCTTGGGGGGAAGTTATGAGATTTTTTTTGACCCAAACTTTATTGAATATTCAAAAAAGAAACAAATACTAAATGAAAGAGTCTTGCTCTTTCCCTATGCCAGGCCCACTCCTGAGAGGTGCACTGATAACATCTTACTGTTTATTCTCCTAGACCCCTGGCCGACAAACTGTGGCTTGCGAGCCACATGCGGCTCTTTGGCCCCTTGAGTGTGGCTCTTCCACATCATACCACATGCGGGCACGCACATATAGTGCGATTGAAACTTCGTGGCTCATGTGCAGAAGTCGGTTTTCAGCCTGGGCGAGTCTATTTTGAAGAAGTACTGTTGATATTTGGCTCTGTTGACTAATGAGTTTGCTGACCACTGTCCTAGACTTCATACTGGCAGGTTTAAAGAAACACATGATCAGGGCACGCTTAACGGAAGTAGTGACATCTTCCTTAGAAGTTGAAAAGTGAGATTCAGCTTCTGAAAGACCTTTGCCTCAACTAAAGATAAAAGGAAGAAAAAGCTACACCCCTTCCCTTAACACAGAACTGCTGATTTCAGGCACCTACGTTACTTGTGAACCAGTTCGCGATAGGTTTTGTAGATTTGTGTTTGGTGATAATCTGACTCACTTACCTAATTATTGACACTTGTATTTTTACATTAGTCTCCTCTGAGTGAATGCTGTTTCTCTGGGTTGTGTATTTCCACCCTGTGCAAGCCACCCAGGGCCAGCATAGACCTTGGCGATGCCCAGAATCGGGCCAGAGGGTGTCTCTCTTGGACATGGTATAGTGGTTATTCAACTTCAAAGCGCCAGACAATGATGAATTTTTCCAGGACATTGCACCCCGTTTTTTATAAAACGTATTAGTGTTGTTATAAATCAATGAACATGGTTCATAATGGCAATAATGCCCTTGAAATCTGTTCATCCTGCCATCAGAGAACGGAATGCCAGAGCATTTGCTGCCCTTGGCTTCACCTTGGGCTATTAACTAACAAATCAGTTATTAGCTGGTGGTAATGACCAATTTTCTAGAGATGATTGCTTAAATATTGCCCACCTTGGAAAGAGAATTATTATTCAACCGAGAACTGAACCCTTATTTTCGACTCAGTAGAGCTAACGATCTTATCTCACTCCACAGTATCTCCCTCCCCCAGCCCCCCCCCCCGCCCCTCCTCTCCTCATCTTCTGTCCTCCTGGCTGTGAGGTGTGCGGACATCATATGGTTACATAACTGCTTCCCTCTTGGCCTCGGTGCCTAGAGTCCAGGAAAAGTTCCATATTTAATATTTATTCACCAAGCAGCGGTAGATGAAGACAGATGGTAATGAAATCAGTCTTGCTGCAAGTGACCACAACGATAATAGATTCTTTATGATGTCCAGGAATTCTGGACTCTTAGTCTCTGCTTAAATGCATGTTGGCGCCAACTCTGTCGTCTTAAGCTTTAGTATTCTTGTCATTCTCCTGACCTCTCCTTAGACCAGAGCAGGCAGGCTGCGCTAAAGGCATCAATCTGTCTTTCTCCTCCCATAAATGCTTTAAACACCTATAGCCACAGATGACTCACAGCCGAGATTTTTCCGCACAGGAAAAATGAGCAGATAAAACCAAGGAGCCCCTCCTGCACTGGTGGGGCTGCCAGCCCTGGTGTCCGGGCTGGTTTTGCTGGTGCTGCCCATGGCCTGGAACTGGTTCTTCCACACACCCAGGGCTGCCTGCCCAGCTGGGCTTGTTGGGAGAGAGGGTGGAGCTCGGGGGAGGGAGGGGAAAGGAGATAATGTGAAACGAAGTCGGGTTGGCAAAGCATTGGTGCTCCTGTCAAGTGAGGGAACTCCGATTGCAGATTGCGCTGGAGATGGCGGCCTCCTGGGCCAGGCAGGGCTTTCTTACGCAATCTGGCAGCCTCCTCCGTAAGGAGAGGTGAATCACCCTGCTGCTCCCCGCTATGCAAGGCATTAATCATGCCGAATTCCTTTGTTATTCTGGGGTCTGGATCAAGTGTAATTCTGTAGGAATTCCATTGTAATCGCGTATTAATTAATCTCCGTTTTATGGCATCAGAACCCTCTCTCTGCATTGGTTTACTTGTACGTCAGTTATTAGCTTTGTTAGTACCTGACTCTCTCTGTGGAGTGGTTACCTCTCTCTCTTTCCCTCCCTCCCTCCCTCCTCTTTTCTCCATCTCAGTCTTGGAAATACTCATTTTTTTCTTGGGCTGGAAATAGGGTTGCTCATGTGTCAAGAACTTTGTGACACTAAAATGCTGGGAGAGGTGGGGATGTTTGATGGGAGGGCTGGTTGCAGGCTCCTTGAGGAGCCAGAAAACCCAGGGTTCAAACTCCAGTTCCACCACTTACACCCGTGTTACTTTCACAAGTTCAATGACCTCAGTTTCCTTTTCTGTGAAATGGACATTACAATGGTCCCTGTTCTCGGGGATTGTTGTGAACATTAAACAGCAGCCGGTTCTCTCTCCCGTCCTGCCTGCGGCTGCCCAGGGGAGGGAACAAACTCCCTGCCTCGTGATGGCATTGTTCTCTGTCAGCGACGCTGCAGGGCTCTTTCTTCCAGGATGTACGTTGTGGGGGTACATCTTTGCCAGTGTCACTCCCAATTCGCAGATTTGGAGTGTTTGCATAGAAACCGCATGTTACTGGCTCCAGGAAACACCTGCCTGCCTCTCAGCTCTTCCCAGAATATGCCTAAGCAACAATGAGGGTCAGAGGCTGAGAGTCTTGGCTTTTGAGCGGTAAATAATGAATGTGCACCAGCTGCTGGCAGGCTCTGAAACCTTCTGTTTTGAGATGCAGAAGGAGGGAGAGAGAGAAAGTCAAACAACCCCAATATGCATTTATCTGGCCCATTATCTTTAAATAGCTCCTCTTCAGATTTCAAAAAAGGCAACTCTGTCCTCTCTCCTGGCTGACTTTCTGCATCCTGCCGCAAAACAGGACTGCTGGCCCTGGATTGTGACCTGGTATAAAAAGCAGTATATTTTTATGACCTGGTAACAGTCACATTTCTACGCCATAAAATATTAAAGCAGGCATGACAGTGCCTTTAAGTTCTTTGAGGCAGGTGCTATCAGAATGTGCCCCTTTATTATTTATTTATTTGACTCCTTCTGTATAGTGAAGCTTAAATGCTTCTCAGGCCAAATAATTAAATTCCATTATGGAAAGAGGGGATTGTTGGCAAAGTGTGCTCACTCTGGCTATTAGACCCGTGTGTCCCCAGGGGAACTCCATGGCGGGGAATGAAAAATCTGGCTTATGTTTACATGGAAGATATGCAGTGTGACACATATTGGGCCCACAGGAGTGATGCTACCTAAGAAACTCGACAGGGAGGGGCTGTTAGAGACACCACTCTTCTGGCCAGCATCTTCTCAGAGCAGGGGTCTGCAAACTGTGGCCCTCCGGCCACACACCGCCTGCTTTTGTACATCCTACAAGTTGAGCATGGTTTTTCCATTTTTAAATGGTTGGGGGGGGGGAATCAAAAGAATAATATTAATGTATTGTGGCATAGGAAAATTATATTAAATTAAAATCTCATTTTCCCATAAAATGTTTTTTATTGGACACAGCCTTACCCATTTGTTTATGCATCATCTGTGGCTGCTTTTCCCTCTGCAAACTGAGTGGTTGCGACAGAAACCATGTGGCTACAAAGCAGAAACTACTCTCTGGCCATTTATAGGAAAATCTTGCTGGCCCCATCCTGGAGGGTTTTGGACTGGGCTCTGCACAGGATAGCACTGGGTCTAGAAGTGTTCAGGTTCCTTTACTGCTGTTGGTACAGTGGATATTGACTCTTGATGTTGATGAACTAGATTAGTTCCTGAAATGGACAGATAGGCAGGCTAACAGAAAGGAAGAGGCATGTCCTAAAGCAGTTTTTGGATCTCACAGCCCTCTCCCTGATGCATTTCCCACGGTTGCACACAAGGTGACATGCTTTCTTTCCCTCTCTGTTGTTTCCTTATGCCTTCTACCCTCATCATCCCCGCGGCTTCCATCCAGGTCTGAGCCATGGCCCTCTCCCATGGTCTTTGAGAAAAGCTCTTAACTTGTCTGTTTCTGTACTTGTCTAATCATACCGTACTTCAGTCTCCAAATAACAAATACAGTGATCTTGTAAAAACCTAAACCAGATCCTATGACTTTACCTCTTTGCTTCATGAGAGTGGGCACCTTGACTGTCTTATTCATTTGGGTATTTCCAACATTTCTTGAATAAATGAGTCTGGACATATTTTTATTTCATCTAATTTTTGAGTTCAAGAATTTTACGTACCGTCGCCTTGGTGCTTTTGATTCTGTGACCTTTCTCTCTGACTCTCTTTGAAGAACTTTGTGGGGCTACTGGAGTAACTTTGCTCAATTCTCAGAGAGGTGGAAATGCCTGGGACACTTTTAGCCAGCAACTAACTGACCAGCTCCCTTGCCTCAAATTGATACAGTCTGAGGTACATTACACTTCAGTGTTCCCTCTGGGATCAGAATGAGCCTGCTCTCCACGGGGATTTGTCAGACATCAAGCCTTAGCTTCTGCCTCTTCCCTCTCACTCCTGGGAACGTTTCTTTCCCAAATCAGGGCCTGTTTCTGAGTAGGCCCCCCCTACACACTGCATTTCCACATCTTAGAGACATATACACTTAATACAAAGGAAGGGTACAATGGGGATATCAGACACTGTGGCAAAGCCAGAGTTCAGTGGTGGGTGGTATGGGGGGTAAGACAGGTGGACTTTAAAGGGCCTTGCAGCCCGGCTGACGTGGCTCAGTGGTTGAGCTTCGACCTATGAACCAGGAGGTCACAGTTCGATTTCCGGTCAGGGCGTACGCCTGGGTTGTGGGCTCAATCTCTCTCATCATTGCTGTTTCTCTCTTTTCTTCTTCCTTCCTCTCTGAAATCAATTAAAATATATATATATATATATATATATATATATATATATATATATATATACCTTGCAAATTGATCCACGTAGGTGACTTACATTTTGATGTGTTAGGCTTGTTCTTAGTAAAGGAAAGAAAAGAGGAAGCCAGGAATGCCCTTATTTGGGCAATGGATGTGAAAAAAGAATGCAGGCATATAGTTGGTTTTATGGCCCAGAGCAGGGGTGGTGGAGGGAAAAGGCTGGTTCTGCATTTAGGAAGTTCTACTGCAAGGTCCATTCTGGCAGATGTGCTAGGTTCCCCTGTAGCCATCGCCAACATGCCACCGATCTTTTTCATCCTGTACATGCTGGCAGCTTCTTTAAAATCATCATGCCCCAAATGACATGGTTTTTGTCCTTCACCAGATGGTTCAATTAGTCAAGATTCTGAAAAAGCCAACTGGAACATTCTTTTAGCCTCATCTATTCAAGTCAGCCAACCCTTCAAAGCGGGGTGGGGGTTCGGAGAGAAGCAGATTTACCCAGCCCCAAGGCATCCAGGTTATTACTTTTTGATGGGCTCCTGGAGAGCTGGAGGAGGCTGCCAATGTGTTTTATATATTGGACAATGCCAACACTAGAAGCAAATGGAGAGGCGAGCGTTCCTTCTGTGGGACTGTTTAGAATGAACAGCATGTGTAGGAGCTGGGACAGAAGGACCTGTGCCCTGTTCTCCTGCCACAGCACACCCACCGTCAGTGCAGCCCTACTGATCTGCTTTTCCCGCCTCTGGTGGTACCTGGATGCCCTTACTGGGATGATACATGGCATTAGTTCCACACTTCTTCCCTCACAATTAGCATATTAATGTGGCAGATTGAAAGTGCTGGAAGGATGGATGCTTGAACACACAGGCTGCCTTCTTCCGCACCAACTAGCAGCAGGTTTTTTCAGAATGAACCTCAGCACGTTGACACCAAGTCACAGGATTTAAAATGTAAAGGGCGTCATCTAGTTCAACCTCTTCATTTTACCTGGAGGGAAACTAGGGCTTAAATAGATGACATGGTCTGGTTCAAGGGAAGCTTGGTGGGCCCATAAACCAGAGACCAATGGAATGAAATGATTTTATTTTGTAATCTCTTATTTTAAAATTTATTTATTGATGTTGAGAGAGAGAAACATCAATTTGTTGTTCCACTTATTTATGCATTCATTGGTTGGCTCTTATATGTGCTCTGATGATATATATATACTCAAAATGTCCTGCTTTTCCCTCATAACCAGTTATCCATCTTTCATAAAAGTTTTTCCTAAATATTTTCTAAAGCTGCATTTTCAGCTTTTGCTGTCTCTTCTGAGTCCCCTATTCTGATCAGAAGCTGTGTCTACTAAGGCTTCCTTTCATTCAAGCTGTGTTTAGCTGTATCTTTATATATATGCCATAACCAGGAATCAAACCCACCACCATTGGGTATTAGGAGGATGCTCTAACCAACTGAGCTATGCAGCCAGGGCTTTAGTCTCTTATTTTAAGGTGGTGACTTGGTTGTGGTGAGAAAAATGAGAGGCATTTGTGCTTTCTAGTCAATACAGCTGGTTTCAAATCTATTTTTTAAAAAATTTTTTAAATTAAAAAAACTTTATTGTTGAAAGTATTACATGTGTCCCCTTCCCCCCCATTGACCTCTCCCAGCCTGCCCCCGCCCCCAACCCCAGGCCTGCACCACCCTATTGTCAGTGTTCCTGGCTTATGCATATACACATACAAGTTCATTGATTGATCTCTTCCCACCTGCCCACCCTCCCCTGCCTTCCCTCTGAGGTTTGACCGTCTGCTCAGTGCTTCTGTGTCTTCGGATCTATCTATTTATGTTCATCAGTTTATGTTGTTCATGCCACATATGAGTGATGGGTTCAAATCTTGATTTCACTACTAGGTATAACTTAGGTGAAAAACTCCAATTCCCTGAGTTTCAGTTTTTTTACTCTTAAAACTGGGATAGAAATAGCTTCTTGGCAGGGGACTTAAATTGAACAAATCTGTAGAAAGTGTTTAGCACAGAGTTGGCTCACAGCAAAAGCTTCACAAATGTTCTTATTGCCTCTTTCCCCCACAGATACATAGCTGATTAATGGCAAATCTGGTCTCCAGTTCTCATGGCTTCTGTGTGGTATTTCTTCTACCCCCACCTTTGCTCATTCCTTGACTCTTATTTAGTCGGAACAATTTTCTTCTTGTGACTGGGCTGGTGAATAGCTTTGTCTGACTGTAAATTTTAGAAAACTAGCAACCATAAAATGGGGATGAAAAATTATTGCAAAGCAGGACTCACAGAATGGAATGGTTTATTCTAGATACAAAGTATCAAGAATGGTTCATAATGGGGAAATTGATATTGATTGATTAATTATCAAATCCAATCAATAACTATTGATCACCTGCAGTGATTGGGGCACCAGAGGCAATTCTCAGGTAAACAAAGCAAACATGGTTCCTGTGTTCACCAAGTCACTTGGGGTGAAGTCCAGGTGGATTTGGTGTTTAAGAGGACTAACTTTTACTTTCTTTGAGCTTATGAAAGATACAGCTAAATACAGCTTGAATGAAAGGAAGCCTTAGTAGACACAGCTTCTGATCAGAATAGGGGACTCAGAAGAGATAGCAAAAGCTGAAAATGTAGCTTTAGAAAATATTTGGGAACAATCTTTTATGAAAGATGGATGACTGGTTATGAGGGAAAAGCAGGACATTTTGAGTATATCCCCAAATATCTTTGGGGTTCATGCAAAGAAGACATAACTGTTCCTATACCTCATTCTTTTAGTGGTTGGATGGAGTTCATGATAACTTCCATCCGTGGCCACTTAATTTAGCATCAGGCATTGCTCTGGGTGCTCTCAATGCATTATCTTACTTAGATGGCAGCGAACAGGATGGTTGGTTTTCATATCATCCCCGTCTTTATAGAAAAGGACACTGGGATGCTAGGAAGGGTGATACAGTGACCCGAGGTCAGGCTCAGGGTTCAGCTTGAGGCCGTCTTTACAGTTGGGGCGTATCTGTCAGGCTCAGCTCTGTGGTTCACAGCCCTGAACACATTAGCAATTACTGAATATCTCTGTGATTCAGTTTACTTGTCTGTCAAATGGGCTCTGTCCCTGGGTTGTGCTGAGGGTCAAGTGAGATGACATTTGTGAAAGCCAGATAGGTAGGGACCGGCTGCCTTGGTTTTCTTGGGACTTTCCAACTTTTAGCAGTGGAAGTCCTGATCCTCAGATATTTTTCAGTTCCAGGCCGATGAGGACACTTGGTTTCCTCTATGCAAGTCCCATTCCAACCTGCAAAATATCTGGGCAAAGTGCTAACTGATTTTGGAGAACAGAAAGCAGTTCAAGGAGGCACATGAACTTCAGCTGATGTTTTCAGCCACTGTCAACTCTTGTGGACTGAAAGGCTTCAGGCAAAGTCTCCCTGATAAAGCTTATGAGAAAAGTGGGGGAGTTAGAGCTGAGTTTGGAAACCAGGATGCTTGCCAAGCCAGGATGCTAAAGCTTTGACTGTGTAAGCCTCAGATGCACAGCCTGGGGAGTGATGTTCAGAGCCTGGGGATAAGTTACTGATGACAAGGGCAGGGGGAGGGGATGGAGAGGGGACCAGATGGCAGACTTAGCCACCTTTGGCATCTCCAGATACGTCTTTCCCCCTTTCCCTTTTTATAGAACATAGATCTTGGTGGACTTCAGTCTGACTTTGCCATTGTCTAACTATGATATTGAGCCAGCTATTTCACCTCTGTAGTCCTTAATCACTGCATCAGTAAATTGGGAAAGATTGTAATAATTTATAACCTCCTGTGATGTGGTTAGGATTGAGTAAGAAACTGTGCCTGATGAAGGAAGCACTCAGTAATTGTTAGTGCTATTGCTACTATGATTCCCATGCTATTCATTATTATATTAGGGTAGAGTTGCCAGATTTTGCAAATATAAACGCAGGATGTCCAGTTAAATCTGAATTTCAGATAAACAATAAATATTTCTCAGGACATACTTATACTAAAAATTATATGCGGTTTATCTGAAATTCAGATTTAACTGGGCATTTGCATTTTGTGTGGAAATCCCAGATTAGTATGACCAACCACCCTACTTTTCCTGGGTCTGAGGGATTTCCTGGGACACAGGGCCTTCAGTATAAAATTAGGACAGTCATACGGGCATAATTGGTCCCCATTAAAATAACAATCTGACTGCTTTTAAGGTCACATTTGAAACTCAGATGATGGTTACAGATACTCTTCCCCTGAAAACACACACCCACATGAACGCGATGTTTTGCATACATTTTCAGGAAATTCTTGGACCTTTTGAAGCCTATTCATGAATCTCTGGTTAAGAATACAGACTCTGAAAAATCACCAGGTTCCATGGTACTTTCCTTCTTCTTCTTCTTCTTTTTTTTTTTTTTTTTTTTTGGCAAACTTGTGAACATCGTTTGAGGAATTGCAGGAAATGGGTGGTGAGGGAGATTGGCCCTCTAAGCACGCCCCAGATGTGTTTTCAGTAGGATACATACGTTGATCAAAAATAAAAATGAGTGTAGCATAAAATGAGGCTGTCTCAGTGTTGAAATTCATTTACTTAGTTAAGTCAAGCCTTTCTTCTAAATCCACTTTGAGGTTACAGTGACCTGTTTTTGATGGTTCATACTGATTGATTGACTATCAGAAGTCCTCTAATCTGATATGACAGGAGCAGTTGCAAGTTAATGAAAAAAAAAAAAAAGGTTAAATCAGGATATCATTAAAAGACACGTTGATCCATTTTATTTTAACTTAAGACACATAAAGTATGTGTTCATTTACTCATCATTTGATGTCTGGCCAAGGTCTCTGTTTCCTGGCCAGGCGTCTGCTATTGGAGTTCCTGGCTTTCCTTTTCCAAACCCATCATCTGTGAATTCTAGTTTTTATTATTTTAAGTTGGATCATTAACTTAAAAGAAACTTGGGAGGTAATTTCGGTGCAGATTCCTTTCAGAGGTTTACTCTTACCTCCCCATCTTTTATAGCGATCTTTTCTCCAAGAATGAATCGGATAGTAATTTCTCTATAAGTGCACTTTTATCAAGTCTCTACAAAGCATTTAACTTAGTTTTGATAGAAACAAACAAGAGCTATATTTTTATACTTATATTTTGTCTGTTTATGTTGAACTAAGTTATATAATTACAATAGCAGCACAACTGCCACCAACAAAGTTGGGGATAGCAATATTTAGGCATCAGTTATGAGTTGGGGGCATGAGTCTATCTAGTGGACGATCAGGTGGAAGTCATTTAACGTGTGTATTGTCTTTTTTTCCTAAGTCTTTAGAGAAGTCCTCATCGTTCACCCACAGCTCTCTGTGAGTAGATTCTTTGGGGCTGACCCGAGGAGAGGTTGAACTTCACATCGGGGTCCCTTCCGTGGAAAGCGGAGGTGATCCCTTGATCGTGGGAATAAGGGAGGAAGGAGCAACTGGACAAGTTTGAGGAAATTATAGGAATCATAGGGAGATGTAGGGCTTCCCCCACACTACAGAATTGGAATTGGGATTTGAGGCCTGAGAAGTCACAGATAACATGGTAAATAAATAAGTGCATTCAAGGAGCTCAGATGTTAATTCAAAAAGAAATTCTCCTCTATCTTTTCGTGGGTGTTTGTATGTTCTGGGAGCACCAGAGAGGTGATTGTACAAGCTGCATTTTCTGTGAGTCATGAGTGCTCGCCACAGTCTGATCTACCTATTAGGCCCCCTTTGCCGTCTCTGTGTGCCGGGGGCTCAGGCTGGCTCAAAGGACTGTGGTGGGAGGAAGGAAGTGGAGGGCTTTGCCTACACAGACCTGAGGGGTATCTCCATCCTGCCTTCCTATGTGAAACAGTGTCTCTCTCAGTAAAGCTCAACCCTTGTAATGTTTATGGAGCACCTCACAGTTCATAACTGAACCAAATTGCAGTCCTGTCCTGTCTGTCTACCCCACCCCAAGTCTTAGTCACTCTGGAGCTAGGCCTAATCCTTGCTCTTGGGGTATCAAAAGCCTGGTAAAAATGCAGGCTTTTTTTTTTTTGATAGAAGCAGTAATGGAGGAAATGTCCATATACCTATAATACTTTAGAATAAATTAATTTTTCAGATTAGCGAAAAGAGAGCAGTGTGTCAAGGGCAGGCTGTCATTCGGGTGTGTTACCTGAAGGATCAGAATGCATGAGGATGTTTATAGAGAGAGCTTCAGCTGACTTTGAGATCCTGGGCATCAAAAAGGCAACGTGAAGCATGGATGGGGTGCTTAATTGGGAGGATGTATCCTAATACACACACACAAAAAGAGCATAACAAAGATCTGGGCAAAACCTTGGTCTTCCCAGTTTTGCCTGATGACTCTGGCCCTGACTGGCTCCACTGGCTGACCTTGACTTCTCCCTGTTCACTGGAACAGTTAACAACTGGCCTCATGAAATTCCTTTCTTATGTGCTTCACATGTATTGGCTTCCATTTCCTTTGGCACAGGGAAGGTCTGTTCTCCCTTATTCACCGTGAGGGGCAAATAAGTATTTATATTGGTTTTAGCAGAGGCTGGGATGGCCGTGCGCTGGCGCTCCGTCCTGTGATTTCTTGACTGCATGTTCCATGGGTGAAATCACTGGGCAGATGTTGCTTTATCTGGTTTCATTATCCAGGCTCTGAATTCTCAGGAGGCCTGGGCTGTTTTCCATTAGTAATAATAATTATTATTTTAATAGTTAAACCTTATTTGAGTTCTTACTATGAACAGATGTTGAACTAGACACTTGCTACGCATTAGCTCATTGAATCTTTCCAATGAAATAGTGTGATGGCTACTATTATTTTGAGGCTGCCTGAGGTTTTTTTTTAAAAAAAAGCTGGTAAAAGGCAGAGCCAAGATTTGAACTTGGTCTGATTTTGAAGCTGGAGTTCGTAAGGACCGCGTGGAAATACTGCCTCCTGAGTAATCAGAGAAGGCTCTACTCCCCCCCTTAGCTCTAGAGACCACAGAGAGTGTCTGGTTACCCCGTTCTGCAGCCTTGCCTGAGCTGAACTCTATTGTCAGCTAAGAAGCCACCCACCGGGCTTCTTCCAGTATGTGAGGAATGTGGAGATGGCTGCTCCATCTGGGATCACAGTGTCCAGGTCAGCGCGACAGAGAGAAATTTCCAAACATTTTGGGACTAATGACATTATAAAACCCAGGCCCCTGTAGGCCAAGGGCACAGCCACACAAGTGGCCATCTGACAAAACCCATCTAGGCGTATAAAAATATATAGAACAAAACCGAGGGGGAAATAATTTTTCTGGAGGGTGATGTGGGGTAATTTTGTGACTTCCTGGAACACTTGAAAATTGTAGTAATTTTCAATTATTATGCTTAAGAAACAGTGTTCTTCTCTTTCCTTTAAAAACACACTCAACCCAGTTCCCATTTCACTGGTGGACTAGAATTTAACCTTGCTAAGTCCTGGGGACCATGTCTCCCCCATCCTCCAAGGGCTTAGGGGGGTATACAACAGAGTCAGGGGCTTGGGGAAGGCCCAGGTCGCCACCACCAGGGGGGCCTTGGTTGCTGAGAGTCCCATGAACCCAGGCCACATGGTGTCATTCCTGCCCTGCTGCTTTAGTGCCACAACTGGAGCAAGAATGTCATTGTCAGAGCAGAGAACTGCACGCAGCCATTCCTCACCCAAGTCTTTCTATTTCTCCAGAATACTATCAGTCAGCCACCTTCAGTCTCTGCCGCACTTTGAAAGCATGCCCTCTGTCTTCTCCTTCAGCTTCTGGAAATTCTAATCTTGAGAGAATTTATTTCTCATCTTGCTTCTATCAGAGGAATCTGCTCATGTCTCCAACCCTGTTCTCCTATCCTTCCAGGCATCCTGTCATATTATTCTCAGTAGGTTTAGACCAAGAATTGCAAACTCGAATACAGAGGCTGGGTAGTAATAGAAGTGAGTGGAGCAGCTGGCAGGGGCATGGCACGTGGGCTGCTACTCAGTTCTGGCTTGTTGCCGTGCATTGCCGGATCTTCTGATTTTCCAAGAAAATCTAGAAATCCAGGTTATTGTGAGCAACCTCCTATGTGTCAGCTGTTGTCTCGAGCATTTAAGATTACTCTGCATATGCCAAAGAAAAATGACAAAAGGGAAATGTCTGTCGGCCATCAGGTGGCCTTCACCCGTGCAGGCTTCTGAGAGCCAACACCAGGGAAGACAGCGTTCCTCAGTTAGAAACCTTCCCACCGGCAGGGAAGCACAGGGCTTGGTGGAAAAGAGGAAAAGACAGGAAGGAAAACACATAAATGAATTTCTGAAACAATTGTCTTACTACAAAACATGCTGCTTGCCTCACAATGTCTGCTTTCCTGAAAAGGAAGCTTCTTTAGGTCTTAGGGCAGGGGTCCTCAAACTTTTTAAACAGGGGGCCAGTTCACCGTCCCTCAGACCGTTGGAGGGCCGGACTATAGTTTAAAAAAAAACTATGAACAAATTCCTATGCACACTGCACATATCTTATTTTGAAGTAAAAAAACAAAACGGGAACAAATACAATATTTGTATTTGCATGTGGCCCGCGGGCCGTAGTTTGAGGACCCCTGGCTTAGGGTTTGCTCTCCTGAAATCAGCTGCTTGGGGGCAAATAAGTTAAATTATTTTGGGTTCAACCTAAAGTGCTGACGTAAGTCTTGGTCTTGATGATTTTGAATTGTGACCATAGAAAGTGTTAGAACCGTTGGGTGCTAAAATCCACATTATGTGTTGCTTTGTTGAAATCAAGGTTTAGTGGAGTTAATTGGGTTCGTTCCTAGCTTTTGATGCAAATTTTGCTCATTCTATAGTTTAGGGGGATTCCTGACTCTGGAGAGACATGTCACTGGGATGTGCCAGTGATTCAGAGGATGAGAAGAGTGGAAGAGTATAGGCAGTCAGTTCCGGCTTCTCCCACTGCTATTAATGAATGTATATTTATGGAGCCACTGGCAGTCCCGATTAATTTGGCTGAAGGTGGAAAATACCCAATTCAAACCAGTTTATGTAGAGAAGGGATCTCTATGGAAGAGTGAAAAAATTGTCTCTCCCCAGTGGTATGCTTTGGAAATACTCCTAGCTTCCCACATCACCAAATATTTCTAATTTATATTTCCCTTTTTAATGATCAACACTTTTTATATTATCACATTTCATTCTTCTAATAATCCTATAAGGAAAGTACTATTCTTTTTAAAATCTCCATTTCACCCATGAGAAAAATGGGCTCAGAAAGTTTAAGTTAATCAAGGTCATATGTAGGTAAGGGATAGAGCTGGAATTTGAACACAGGTTTTGCCCGACTCTAAATTCTGTTCTATTCTGCTTTCCTATCATTTGATATACCAACTGAAAAGAGTAAGTTCACTCACTTCTGAATTCCTGTTTCTGTGTGGGAGGGCGAGGCAAACCACTCCTGACTGGAAAGAAACCAGAGAACCTCTTACCTTATATAATTCATTTTTTCCCTTGCAAAGAGCTGTTCTGCAGAGTCTCAATACCAAGGCTTCCCTAACAAATGCAAATGAGTGTGCAACACAAGACCATTCTTCAGTTAGATCAGAGTCTTTGATAAATGCTCTGGCTTCAAACATTGATGATGGTGACCCACATGTGGTTCATGGCTAACCTGCGGTTGCTGATGTTGGGATGACATTGACTGTCAAGCCCTCTTTCCCAGGCATGGGCAGACAGTGGGGGATGTCACTGAGGAATTAGGTAGTTCTTACTCAGTTCTGGGCACTGTTCTAAGCACTTTGCAAATATTTGATCGAATTTTCCCAAGAACCTCTTGAGGTAGATCATTGCCTGTGCCTTCATTCTGAATCCAAAATATATAGGCACTTACGGAGTGTTTACTCTGTGTGGACACTGGCCTACGTGCTTCAAACACACTGGGTTCCCTTATTTAATCCTCACACAACCCCATGAGGTAGAAACCGTTCTTATAATCTGTTTGACAGGTAAGGAGACTGAACTATGAGGAGATGAAATTTGCTCAAGGTCACAGAATTGGTAATTGGTGGCTTTGGAATTTGATCTCAAGCAGACTGGCCTCAGAAAGCAGCTTATCTGCTAACTGCCCTGGGCAGTCATTTCCCATTCCCCTATTGCTTAAAAATAGTTAATTCTTTTTTTTTTTTTTTTTTTGCAGATGAAACTCTAAGAAAATAAATACAATAGCTCTGTCTAATCTAAATGTTATTGATCCTCAGCTTAAACTCATTAACTGAATTTTCCAGAATATTTAGCTTAGCTAATTAGAAAAGTAGGAAGCAAGGAGGCTGATGATCTTGGACTTAGACATGAATGAGCCATTTATTGGCTGTATGACCTGGGACAAGTTACTTTACTTCTCTGAACCTCAGTTAATTCTTCAATAAAATGGGAGTAACAGTATGCCTTCCTTATGGGGTATAATGAAGATTCAGTGAGATAACCGCATAAAGACCTCAGGGAGTGCCTGGAATGAGGAAAGACTCCAGTAAGTGGTAGATATTTTTATTATTGTAGACACATATTTTGCCATCACAGACATTGTGTTAGTATACTAGTAGGTACCCTATTAAGCATGCCCTATGAACACCATTTTAAAAAATCTTCATTTTGTAATTAGTCACCTGAGTGTGTTATCTGATGAATGTTAGTCTCTTTCATTGAACTAGACTGTGATCTCCAGCAGCCTGTGAATGCCATGTACGTGTTTATGTTGTCCAGCTTTGATGCATGGCCTTATTTGGGACCTGGGAATGCAGAAGAAATATCTTGTGTCCATTGACTTGAACAGAGTTTGGACATTTTAGAATATAAAACATTTAAAGGATAACTCTCAATATAGGGACATTAATTTACAAAACCTCATCGAAGATTATTTCTGCGCCACGTGGGGCCAGAGTCACCTGTTGGGCAGTTTTCTGTTCCAAGTTTGGTTCAAGACGGATTCTATGTAGGTTTGGGGTTAGGCCAGTGTCCCCTGGAGCACATCTTCTATCTATTTGCATGTGACCTTTCTCTTTGTCTGGGGGTGCTCCACTGTAGCACCCCACCTACAATATTCTCCCCCAAAGTGGCCCATCCTCCGTTCCACTAAAAAATTATCTGTGTTTGAAGAAAAAACATTTAAATGTTGATGGTGGTTCTCAGAGGGTGTAAAGTGCTTAGCATAGAGCTTGACACAGTGTTTTTTATGAAAGAGAAAGCACAAAGAAAGAAGAAACTTGAAGAGAAAGCTAGACTTTTACATGAAACTAAAAAGCTATCTTCTCCCACTCTTGCCCTCATAAACATTAGACGTTTTTTTTAAGGTGACATTTTTAGCCCCGTCTGAAATGTATTGATTTGTATCCTGTGAGTCATTGTCTGTTTCTTCTTTCTATGTTAAAAAAACACATTAAATATCAATGTGATTATATAAATATATGTGTGTGGGTGGGTGGGAGAGTGAAGGGAATTTTCTTTTCAATTCTAAGAAGGGAAGTAGCCTTCTCCTAGGTTCCCACATCATCAATCAACTCATCACATCCTCAGTCTACTTCATTTTCTCCCTTGAAACAAAACCGAATAAATCACTTCTGGTTTTAAAGCTTGAGAAAAAACGTTTCAGAAACTTCTAGAGATGGTTCATTGTTTGGGGGACAGTAGATGTTTTGTAGTTCTAAATCTGGATTGAAGAAAGTCCAGCTGCTATTTCTGTTTAGGGCAGTAGAGGGCAGGCGTCTCCACTCCTGCCTACCCAAGATCACCCCAGCAACATTATGTTTATGCAAACAGCCTTTGACATAATAGCTTTGAAACAGCCGAAAATTGAATTGTGCCTTGAGGCCAAACATCTAGACCACCACCTTTGTTATATTCATCTGCCACAGTAAATTGGGTTCACCATTGGCCCTGGGAGCCGCTTTTTCCTAGGTTCTGGCCTCACAATAACTTCGTGCAGGAGAAAGACAAATGTGACTTCCTCACACAAAACATTGGCAGGGTTTCATTTCCCAAACCCTTATCTGGGGGCCGGAGATTGCAGTGTGGATTTCTCCAGCCATCTGAAGAAAATAACGTAAAAGGAAAGCTGGAAACCTACACCAGATCCATCTAATTCTGGGATCTCTGTGTGTTTCCACAGCCTTTTTGCTTCTCCACTTAATCTAATTAGGACTTCGCCTCCCGAAATAAATACCTAATAAAGAATGAACCTATTAAAAGACTAAATTTACTACACAACCGTTTGTGCAAACCCTCTGCATGTTTCCTTGAAGAGGTAATGCCGATGAAATGGAACGTTGTTTGGATAATGGTCTCCCGCTGTAAGACGGATTAAGGAAAACAAACGTCGAGGGGGGGAAAGCGGGGTCGCTTTATTGAATTCCATCGATGATAATGCCGTCACCTGAAATAGCTGCCTGGAAAGAGTATAAATGGAAGGGAGGCAGCAGCATCCAGAGCCAATTTGCAACTGGGGAACAGTTCCTTTTCTTGGAAGTAATTTTATTCTGTTTTGGGTTCACTGCCCTGGTTTGGGGGGTTGACATAAGGTATATTTTTAAAAGAAATCAGTTTGTGGGCATCGTGGATGCTTTTCATGGGAGGGCGTTTAGGCATTGGTTACTGGTTTCCTTCATTGATCAGTAAATATTACAGGAGGGCCTACTCTGTGCTAGGCACTGTTTGGGCACAGAGGCTATGATAAGCAAAACAGGTGTGTCATCACTCTCATGAAACTTACAGTCTAGTGAAGGATGTAGAAGTCATTCCTCAGCAAATATTTATTAAACAGCCATTTTGGGTCAGGCCCATATTTACAAACAAAATACAAAATTGCAACCTCGCTGACTTGTATGAAGGCAAGGTAGTGAGGTTACTAGACTGGGACATATGTCGTTCCTCTGAAGAACAGTTTTAAGACAAATCAGTGTAATAGGACTGCCAGGTCAGATGGTGATTGGCCCATTAGAGAGCTTATTAGCATGCTTGTGAGTTCACTTAATCAGTTCAAACCCAGTCACCAAGCTTTTCTGGGGCTGTTTTCTTTTCTTGATAGCATGCTATAGTGTTTTGTGTCCAATTTGCCTAATAGGATGGATGTTTGAGTAAAATGAGAGACTGTGCATAAAAGTGCTTTGTAGTTGTTGAAAAAATAGGGATTATTATTATTACGGGCTGGGGCTTTCCTAGGGCCTACCAACAAGGGCCTTACAGATTTCTTGGGCAGATCAGAGGAATATAGGTTGATTGACAGTGAGCAATTCTAACAGCTTATGGATAAGTGATCATGTATATGGCACAAATGACATAATATATTGGACGAGGAAGGAGAGAAGGTAGGTTTTGAGGAATGGTTTGAAAGAGAAGAGCAGGAGTCCCAGGCTAGTCTATATTTGGGGATTGCGGGGATGCTGGTGAACACACTGGCAGGTGGAGCATATTGAGGTAGGGAAGATTGACCAAGTGGATGCAGCTCAAGTTCAAGGTGGACTGATTTGTTAGGTTGACATCTGACCTTGGGTTGGGCGGTACTTCAGTGGCCTTTTGTAAGTTGTAAGTGGCCTCTGCTGGTTGGTGCCCACTCTTCTCTTCCTCAGTGCCCTCTCCTCAGGTCTCACACCTGGCTGCTCCGTGCTCCGCACCACTCCTCCAGGCCTCCCTGCTCCTCTGGGCCCCTGCCTTCCAAAGTCATGGCTGGCTAAAACACTGATGGGAGAGCATCCACGTTTTATTCCATTTTCCTGAAAAGACAATGCTTAAAACCAGGGCTTCGTAAACTGGTGTAATGCCTGGCCCCTTCTCAAGGAAAAATATTCTCTCAGCTCCAGAGAAGACACGCCCATTTGGAGAACACTGACTTATACCTCCAATCGCAAACTGTCACAGCTAAAGAGCAGTTTGGCTGCGAAAACATTTTTTTCCCTTTTAAAATTATCATTGAAATGAAAGCACACAATTAAAAACTGTTTTTGGAACTCATAGGCCCTTGAGAAAACAAGCCTCTCATTGCCCATTAAATTAGGCACCCAGGGGACTCCCTATCCCCCTAGGCCAGTGGTCGGCAAACTCATTAGTCAACAGAGCCAAATATCAACAGTACAACGATTGAAATTTCTTTTGAGAGCCCAATTTTTTAAACTTAAACTATATAGGTAGGTACATTGTTATTAACTTAATTAGGGTACGCCTAAGGCTTAGGAAGAGCCACACTCAAGGGGCCAAAGAGCCGCAGTTTGCCGACAATGGCCCTAGGGTCTCAGTTCCCCATTCACTCTCCCCATTTTTTCGTTATGTTTCTTCAGACGGGCAAGTGGCATTTCTTTGATGATTAATGATTTTGGGGTCTCTCACTAGTCCCCTTACTCTCTCCGTGTGCTGACCCAGGAAGGGCCAGTTCCCCAAACTCATATTCAAGGGCGCTGTTGTATTCAGCGCCAGTTCCATAGGGCAGTCTCCACATTGCTGAATGAGAACTCGTCCTGTCTAGAAGGCTCCTGTGAAATCTCAGGGTCAGCTTCATTGTTACCATCTTCTCCAACCTCATGGAGAAATCCGGCTGGAAGAAGCAGTCATTGGGTAATTTTGCTTAGATTTGGGGCATGGATTCTGTAAGCTCAAGAGAGCATCTTCATCTTTGAGTGACTCTGGGCATGCCAAATCACCCTTGCTCATGCCTTTGGCATGCCCACATCTTGGGCAGCAGGAAAGGAAAAAGAGATAGAAAAAGGTAAAGGGAAAAGTATCAGAAACAAAGGAAGATTTGAGGGATAAAACGTGGTAGAAAAGAGAGAAAAGAAAGACGGTTTCATCTGTTGCCATCAAAAAAGACGTTGAGCAGTGGCATTAATATATTGAGTGTCCGTTGTACGCCGGCTGATTTACAGTGCACCCTGCTATAAACCAGGGAGGAATCTCCACCCACAGAATCAGCTACATAACAAATCAACGGAAACGCAGCTCTAAGCCCCGCATCATGATAGCTGGGGGAAACCCAACTTCAGTCGTTATGGGGATGCCTTTAAACCTTTCCCACTGCTCCGCCTCCCCACCCAGAGATTTGCCAAGGTGCTAGGCTTTTCTTTCTTTTTTTTTTTTTTTTTTTTAAATTGTCTTTATTGTTGAAAGTATTACAAATATCCCCCCGCCCCTTTTCTCCCATAAGCCTATGGTTAGCTCTCACTGTTTCCACAGGCCGTTTTGTGCTGGCTTTTGGGGTTCAGACTCTTTAATGAGCCCAGGAGCTCCTGTGTCCTGGGTAGAGACCCTTTAGCCCACCAAATGGCCATCCCTAGGAGCTTAACTGTTGGTGCTGTCTGAACTTCACCTCTCTCTGATTACAGAACCTTTCTTCTTTTCTCTCCACATCCTTATTATCTTCAAAAGCACACCTCTGCCTTCACCTTTGGGTGTATTGCCACAATACCTTCAAAGTGTGGGGGCTTTTATAAAAGATGGAGAGAATCATTGTCCTGGTAGCTCTGCTTTCTCCCCTGCAGAACTCCCTATGGCAAGGCATTAGTAAGGGGCCGAATACATGTTTGGAAAGGGGGAGGAGGGAAAAGTAGAGCAGAATTCTAATCAATATTACAAAAAGATTTCCTGTCTGCTGATAATACTCAAATTATGCAGGTAAAAACCTGGCTTCAGGACCCCTTTAGAATGTGGTGAGAGAGTTTGAATATTTGTCTAATTTTTTGCAGCTCTTTAAAAAATATCTTTTGAATGGGTAGTACTTGCCCATGGTTCAGAATTCAAAAAATCCAAAAATATATACAGTATTGTGAAAAGTTACCCACCCTTATTTCCCAACCACTCAGTTCTTTCCAGAGGGGATCACTGTTGCCTGTTTGTTGTGTTTTCTGCTAGAAATATTCTGTGCATGTATAATTAGATATGAATACAATATGTTATTCTGTACCTTTTTGCTTAATATATTATATATGTTTGATTTTATTGATGTAATTATACAAAGATAACTCTTTAATTTTAGTAGTTTCATACTATATTCTATATTTTATGAAGAAACAAAAGGAAGATTTGAAGAATAAAACATGGTAGAAAAGCAAGGTATTATTTAGTATAATTCCTTTTACCAGCCCTCTGTTGATGGACATTTAGGATGTTTTAGTTTTTTGCTAATATAAACATGGGTGCAGTAACAACCTTGGTTATTGTACAGAGGTAAATTTTAGGGTGAATCATTTTCACTAGAACTTTAATTGAAGGATATGTGCATTTTAAACTTTGATAAATATTTCCAAATTGACTTCCTCAGAGGTTAAATCCATTTATATTCCCTCCAAATAAGGTATTAAACGTGTCTGTTTTCCCTTCTTAAATACAAGCTGCTATACTTTTTCTTAATCTTTGTCAATCTGATAGGTGAAAAATGGAATCTCAGTATAGTTCTTACTATGAGGAAGTTGAGTAAATTTAATGTGCTTATAAGTAACTTTAGTTAATTTTCTATGACATTTCTATGCCCTTGCCTATCTTTCCTTTAGTAGTTGGACTTTTCTTACTGATTTCTAAGAACTCTTTTCTTATTGATTTCTAAGGATTTATATTAATGAAATATAGCCGTTGGTCTATGATATGCACTGCAACCTAGTTTTTCTTCAGTTTATTTATCTTGCACTTCCTTTGCTGGTATTTTCTTTAATGTAGATTTTGTGGAGTAAAACATCTATACTTCATTTTGGCATTTGAATCTTGTGTTACACATAGAAATACTTTCTCCATTGTAGGATCATAACATTTCTCCCAGTGTTTTCTTCTAGAACCTTTAAGGTTTTATATGTTGCACTTTAATTTTTGGTTCATCTGGAATGCCTTTTGGTGTAGTGAGTAATTTAGGAATCACACATCATTTATGTTTCCCAAAGATTGTTCCATTTTCCTAGTACTATTTTACTAATTTTATAGTTCTTTAAAAAAATAAATAAGAATTCTTTGGAATATATGCTGTTTTTGAATTCGGCTTCCAGAATCTGAATAGGAAGTGTTGGCAGGTGGCTTGAGTATCCCAGGTTCACAAGTAATGAATGACTGCCATTGAGAAGTTAGGAAGTGAGTCCCAGAGGCAGCATTGGGGGAGGAGTCTGTCTTCATTTTGTAACCTCTTTCATGAACATTTACCTTCTTGAGAAGAAAAGATTTATTTTAGACTTAACACTCTTGATGTCCAACCTTGGCAGCAAATGAAAACCTAGTTAGAATGGATAGAAAGTAAGGTATAATGAGCCCATGTTAACTGTATACTTTGCTATCATGTAGAAAGGCCATTTGGCTTATAATGGCTTTCCCCTCCCCCCTATAAATTATTTCCCAATATTTCTAAGGACATTTCCCCCCACAAAAATATCTCAGAGAGGTGATTTTTATCTCTAAAGGCACTCATTCTGAACTGTTTCCTTTTTGTTTTTCCCCACAGAGTGATTTACTGTACTGGCTGCATTTTTCCATAGTCAACTCTGTTATACTGAAATTCTTTGTCCTATGTCACAGTCACAAATCATTTATCTTGGTTATTTTGGGGTAAAGATACTTTCCAATAAGATGTAGTAATTCTGTCGCATATTTCTCCCCCGACTGTCCTTGTCTCTCTCTGGGCCTACGTCTCCACGAGACTCTGGGGTCATCAATCAGTTTCTGACCTATCAGTTCATGAAGCAAAGCTTATCCAGTGTTTTTGATTGGGCTCGCCAGGCTTTTGGCATCGTGTGGACACAATAAAAGTACCTCTCCACAGATATACTCAGTCTTCAGTGAGAATGCATGGATCATAAAATCTTTACATGGAAATATGTGTGACAAGGGTCCTACCTGAGATAAATATTTACTAGGAATTCTCTTTTGGGAAGGAGTATATTCTCTAGGTCAGCGGGTCTAAAAATCAGTGGGTATAAAAAGCCCCTTGGGAGCTTCTTCACCAGGCAGGTGCCTGGACCCCACCCCTAGAGTCCATCCCTCAGGCGATTCTGATGTAAGTGGCCCACAAACAACACTTGGAGGTTCTTACTAAAATACATTTATTAGACAGTGTTGGTTTTCAGCAAAGTAGGTGGGAGACCAGGTTTGACTTCTGACTTCCTCCTTCATGTTCTCTTAATGCTTTTCTCCTCTTGGTCTGCACTCTCCTACCTCACCCCCACGCCAATATCACCCCCACCACAAGGTCCCCACTTGGCAGTTTGTCTTTGGGTCTCTGCTGCTTGGCACAGCCCTCCTCCTTATGAAAATAGGTTATCTTGTTTTCTGTCACCCGAGAATCCTGATAAGAAACAGAATGGCTAATTCTAGTAACCTCATAATTTCATTTTTAGAATCTCAACATGTGTTAATTCAGTTAATATTTGTCAAATACCTGCTCTTTGCAAGGTGTTGGGGATAAGAAGATGAAGATACAACCTCTACCTTCAAGGAAGTCATGGCCTAGAGCAGGAGTTGGCAAATTTTTTTCTTGTATATGACCAAATAGTAAATATTTTAGGTTTTGTGTGCCATGTGGCCTCTGTTACTACTACTAAACTCTGCCATTGAAGTGTTAAAGCAGCCATAGACAATATGCAAACAAATGAGTGTGGCTGTGTGCCAATATAATTTTATTTATAAAAATAGGTGGTGGGTCCCTAGAGAGAAGGGCAAATAGTTACATACCTTGTGAAAATGCTCCAGTAAAGGCTAGGGTTAGACTTACAATTGTGCTTTATCTCAAGAGCTAGCTCTGGTCAGTTGGTAGTGAGTGCCTGGAGCACTCCATTCATTCATTTATTCATTCACTCAACAAATATTTATTATTTAGTGCCCCCTATGTGCCAGGTTTAGTGGAGCAAATTACTGTTATTCACTAACTTTGTTGTCCCTGGGTAGGGAGTTGCAGCATTAGGGCTGTGTGTTTGCTAACGATGAGCTATGCATTAAGGATACACAAATGAATAAGGAATATTCCACAGGTTAAGCCCATATATTCAAGATACGCACAGTTTTGCACTAACCTAGTAAAGGAGATACTATGATGCCCCTTTTGTAGATGTTAAAGAATACACTAAAGATCACACAGCTAGTGAGCTAACAGCATTTTAGCCCATGCCTCCCGCTCATAAATCCCAGACCTTTCTACTGTACCCAAACTGCTTTTAATAGTAATGATTTGTAGTACAGAGTTCATGGTTTGAACTGCAATGCAATGACCAGATATCAATGACCTTTAAAAAGTGACTGGCCAAAATTCCAGTCCCTTTCCTTCTGCTATGCCCACCCGAGGTCTAGGAGCATTGGAGCAAATCATGACAGCCTTGTTCTCAGGGGATGTGAGAAACAGGGTTGTCGAGCTTTTGCCATTTGTGAGGGAGGGAGGGAGTGTGTGTGTGTGTGTGTGTGTGTGTAACCCTATTGAAGCCAGGACCCACATAGTCCAGTCTCAGAGCTATGTTGCAATGATAAAACTTAGTTAAAAAACCACACAAACCAAAAATGTCAATCCCAAACAACTCAAGCTTTTTATTTAAATTGCTCAAACATTAAGAACCAGATATATATGTTTCAAAACCGCTCTTAAAAATACCCCTCTTATCTAACCATCTAATTCTCTCAGACCTGTGGTTTCTCCTTTTCTACAATTTTATAAAATTCTCAGAAAAGTTCCACCTCCAGTTCCAGCTTTTGTGCCCTTTGTCCATCTACACTTCTCCACTTCTATCATGAAATTTAAAGGACTAGTCTGATGATAGCAGAACCTACCTCAAAAATCTGGGGAGTGGAATAACCAAATGAGCAAAGCCAGAATCTTTTGGGACCAGGGAGGATAGAAAAGCTTGGAAATACTAGATATATACATATACATCTATATATCTCTATCTCTATCTCTGTCTCTATCTCTATATCATCTATCTCTCTCTATATATTCTCTAAATATCTATATCTTCCCTGATCTCTGTTTCTGTCCCTGTCCCTATCTCTATCTCTGCCTCTATCTCTGTCTCTCTATCTCTGTGTCTGTCTCTATCTCTGTTTCCCTATCTCTGTGTCTATATCTCTATCTCTGTATCTCTATCCCTGTCTCTCTGTCTCTATCTCTATCTCTGCCTCTTCTGTCTCTGTCTCTTCTCTATCTCTGTCTGTACTGAGGAGGACACAGCTGAGAATGAAAGGAAAACAGAACTAGAGCCCGGATGGTATCATACTCAAAAATTACTTCTGAATTTCTCCCTGTGTAAGCCAGTAAAATTACTTATTGTTTAATCCATTTTGAGTCAGATGTGTGTTACTTGCAGCTGAAAAGATTCTAACTATTCCAAGGTATAATCAAAGTCAGGTCTGGCATTTCACCTTGCTTTCCTACCCATGTTTCTCCACCTCTCCCTCCTGGAAACTCCCCTGTGGTTGTCTCCTTCTTCCTCCCTCTGCAGTCTCTTCATTTCTGCCTTCATCTGAGAAAAAATGTGATACGCAGATTCAATGAGCATTTTTATGACTTGGCGTGAAATGTCTCTTCTCACATATTTCAATGTGGCTGGCTTATTTTTGCCAGGCGGGTCTACAGGAAGCCTCCTTGAGCACCCTAGGTAAAGTCCTCAAGCCAGTCTATTCCATTCATTTTTTTGTCTTCATTGTCCTCATCACTAACCAAATTCAGCACTAATTAGTTTACACTCTCTTGTCCGTCTCTCTGCCCATCCTCCCCTACACACTAGTCTGAGTTCAAAGAGACCTGTCCTTGTTTATCCTATCTGCTGGAACATAGTGTGTACTCAATAAGTATGTGTTGGAAAATGAATGATACAAATTTAATGTGTTAAACTTCTTGGGGCTGCTTGCTGTTTTATAGGTCTTCCTAACAGTGAGATATTAGACACTAGTATCAGGGCTGTTGTGGGGAAGATCCTTTTGGTCATGGGGCCTTCTTGGTATTTAATCAAATACTTTCTTGCCCTTAAGTAAGTAGATAGTGAAGGATCTTGTTAGTGTATAACATGAGCATTGATATTATACCTCGACAAGTCTTCGGGGGGTGAGGCTCGTCCTGCAATGGTCTGCTGCTGTTTCAGATGTGCACGGTCTCTGGGAGGAAGGGCCACAGCTTTTGTCAGATTCTTAGTGAGATCTACGACCTTTCCAGTTTTGAGAACTCCAGCTTCTTAGAGCTGTTGCATTTGCATCCATGAGCTTTTGTTCACATTCTGCAGGAATCAAACCCCCCTGGGTTTGTAGAAGAGTTAGAACAATGATAACTGGAGTGGGAGGAAGAGGAGTTTTTTCCTCTCTTTTTCAGCATTTACAACTTGTTTATCACATACTCATGGTACGTGCATTTCAGTATTTTCTCCAAATAAAAAAAATCTTTAAAAAAGTCATCCTAATGATATATATTTGTTATTGAATAAAACCTCATGGTGTTGCAAGTATAATGTGAAAGTCTCCCAATCCCACACTTCAGAAATGACATCCAGTTCTTTTGTGTATATACTTTCTAACATTGACTGAAATGTTAATAAATTTGTGTAGCTCATAATTTTTTATAATGGGAAATAATTAATATGAGCAAGGGAGAAAATACCTGTAGAGTGAAAGAATACTTATTTATTTAAAAAAATTTTAAAAGTATTTTATTTGTTGATTAAGTTTGCATTCAACACTATTTTGTATTAGTTTCGGGTGTGTACAGCACAGCAGCTAGACATTCATCTGGGTTACAAAGAGTTCCTTCTGACAATGCGAGTGCCCACCTGGCACCATAGGTGTTATTCCAATATCATTGACTATATTCCCTATGCTTTACCTTACATCTCCGTGACTGTTTTGTAGCTGCCAAGTTGTACTTCTTAATCCCATCACCTGAGTGAAAGAATGCTGATTTTTGTGGTTACTCCCATTTTCCAGTTCCAAGTACAGTCAAGTAGAAACATGGCAACTACAAAAACAGGTAACATTTATTAAGTGCTTGCTGGCATTGTACTAAGTGGTTTACACACCTAACTTTAAACCTCACAAGGACTCTGTGATTATTATAATTTTTTTTTTTTTAGAAGAGCAGGAAACCAAGGGACAGAGAAATGAATGAATTTGCTTGAAAAGTGGCACATCCATACCTTTTGGCCTCAAAGCCCACCCTCTCAGTTTCCCACTCCAGCTGCCAGGGGACCAAAATAATACAGGAGTAAAGTTTTAGGAGAAAAAGTCAGTATTTGCCCCTGCCTGGGCTCTTTCCTGGTATAAGGGCATGGAGTGTAGTCCTCTTCACTTCTGCCTTGTCCCCACCCCCTGTCCTTGGAGGAAGGAAGGAATTGGACTCAGTATAAATTATATTAATCCAGTTTCCTCAAGCGATGGTCCAGAGAAACTCAGAAGGGGGTACAGAAATTGAACTGTGCATCACTGAAATTCTCATAGCAAATCACTTTTAAAATAGCTACATTACTGCCTCCCATGGCACAGGAACTGTCTAAGCAGGAGTGGGACCTGAAGCCAGTTTGGGGAGAAGGAAGTTAATGATATGATGGGGTAGCTGGTGGAAGCCGGGACTCCTCTGGTTATTAATGACAGTACTTATGATGAGAAATGAAGTATGTTTTGCTGGATTTCAGCAAAGTCTTAATTACAAAGGAACACAAAGGAAGACACCCCTTTTCGAACAGTCATTAGCGTATGAATGGAGATCACTGACCACACTTCCAGTCTGAGTACATGAGGCAGCTCCCCTGCTTCTGCTCTGGGAAGGCTGGTGAGCAGGCCGGTCCCAGGTTGTGAATTCTTACAAACAAGGGGTTCTGTTTTAAAATGCCACTCCTTCCCAGCAAAAGCCCTTGGAGTTTAAGTATCATGAATCTGAGAATTTCATAACA
Organism: Myotis myotis; assembly: GCF_014108235.1. Taxonomy (NCBI): domain Eukaryota; kingdom Metazoa; phylum Chordata; class Mammalia; order Chiroptera; family Vespertilionidae; genus Myotis; species Myotis myotis. The sequence continues at coordinate 15,620,774 of NW_023416368.1, read as the reverse complement.
TGTAGGACTCTTGGAAAGCATCTTATTCAGGTCCTTCATTTACAGGTGAGTAATCTGAGGCGAAAAGAGAGAAATGGCTTGCCCCGGCTCATACAGCTGTAGGGTCAAGACTCCAAATCTCCATACCTCCACTAACTACCTACCTTTCATCTATTCACTGCCACCTTCCTAGGATTTTGACTATAAATTGCCTTGGACCAGTGCCTTGGCCTGTGAAAAACTATGCATGATTCAGGTGTTTGGTTCTAGCCTTTCACTGTCCTTGAACTCTTTTATTACTTTGTATGTTATAGATAATAGATAGAAATGCAGAATAATTTTTGTTTCTTGATGTGCAAATGAATTCTGTTCAGTGCAGGGACAACCTTTCTCCTGGTGTCCAAGTCACCACATTTATTTTATTCATTTAAAGCATATAAATTTGTGCTTCTTCTACTTTCCCTTTGAACTGGTTATATCATTGCCTCGTTTCCACATTTAAATAATGAGTTAGTTAAATAATAAAATCTTTAAGGTGTTACTTTATATATGCATGAGTCATGATTTTAGTGTGTGTGTGTGTATAGAAATTACCTGTTAACACTATCATCTTAATTTTTTTGGACATATCCAAGAACCATCTTTTACTTAATATATTTCTTGAAATTGATTCATTTAGGAATACTCTATTTTAGAAGGGCATTAGTATCCATGTTCTAAAATGGACACCATTAGCCATAAATAGAAGTTGAGTATAAATACAATGAAATACAATAAATACAATGAAAATAAAGCACTTATGAGTTCTGGTTAGAAGCTGGCTTGTGGAAGACTCTGAACCCAAGGCCTATTTTATTTAGGTTGTGAAGGGATATCAGGGGGAATTAAGGATCCACTAGCATCAGAGCATGTCTTTCTCCTTGAAAGAAAATGGGAAATGAAGTAAAGTTTCTTACAATGAGAGTCCATGTTATTTAGTGCTATGTTCATGTACCATCTAAAATCATCTCCCATATCATCTAAAAGCATCTTGTGTGCACTGGGAGGGTTATGTGTCCACATTTTAGGAATCATTTTTTTTAGATAATTAGCTTTTTGCTGATCTTCTATAAGATGGCGACAAACAATGCTTGGATTACCCACAGTAGCACATGAAGAAATAGTTGTTTATAGTTAAGAACTAGAATACATTTTATAGTCACATCCTTTTATCTAAAACCTTAACTAGCCAGAATATATCCATAAAACTCAAAATGGAGGAGGTCTCCAAGTTGCCATTGCAAAGGCCTGTTATTTTATTCTGCAAGACTAGCTACTTTCATGCTTCACATGGGTACAGTTCATGTAAAATAAAGGCAGATTAAAAGCAGGTTCTATTGCCCTGGCTGGTTTGGCTCAGTGGATCGAGTGTTGGCCTGGGGACTGAAAGGTCCCAGGTTCGATTCCAGTCAAGGGCACAAGCCTGGGTTGCGGGCTCGGTCCCCAGTAGGGGGTGTGCAGGAGGCAGCTGGTCAATGATTCTCATCATTGGCGTTTCAATCTCTTTCTCCCTCTTCCTTCCTTTCTGAAATAAATTTTTTTTTTTAAACAGGTTCCATTGACATTAGGGTGACAACTGAAGTCAAAGGAAAGAGTCCTGTAAAAGCTGAGGGGTCTGGACCATTGAGTGTAGAAGCCAACAGTACGACACACATCAGTTAATCCCTTAGACTCTGCCAGTGTTACTACCGTAACTGTCTGGAAGGACTCCCAGATTTTTAACTCCAGTTAAGAGCTTTTGTCAGCTCCTGCTCTGCATAACCCATAACCTGGGAGACATTCTCCCTCTGGGTATCCCATAGATGTCTAAAACCATGGAGGTCCAGAAACCAGCTATGTATCTTCTATCTCAGTTGAGTTCTTCCTTTTGAGTTTCTTCACTCAGTGAATGGCATATCTATCCTTTCAGTTGCCAGAGCCAGGAAACTGAGGTCATTTTCTGATTCCTACCTCCCTTCCATCATATTCAGTTGATAGCAGGTCTGTTGGAGCACATTTCAAATTTACCAACTTCTTTCTATTCCTATTATCATTATTTTCTCTTATTGACACATCTTCAGCATCTCCCTAATTGTTCTATCTTTAGTTTCCCTTTATATCGTAAATCTATTCTGCATAGTCCTGTGAATAAATTTTATATAGTGCAAATCTTGGTAAAAGTGTAATGTTGCTATATATTGCCCTTGGAATGTAATCTGGATCACTTATGGGAGTTTTATAGTCCTTCATGGTCTGGCCCTGCTTCTTCACTAGTCTTTATGTATTGACAATCCCTCCCTCAAACACCTTGCCCCGTCCACCAGCATCTGCTGAGGCCTGTTATGATAAATGAATTACTGTCTAAGGCTAACTCCTTCACTAAACCCCATCCCTTCTTGCCTACCCAGGGACATTATTTTAGCAATCCTCCCCTCTTCTACAGCCTCAGTCTCTTCCTCTTTCCTGGATTATTCCCATCAGCATTTAAACATGCTGTTATTTTTCACATCTTATAAAAATCTCTTGCCCTAGCCAGTTTGACTCAATGGCTAGAGCGTCGGCCTGAGGACCAAAGAGTCCTGGGTTCAATTACCAGGTCAAGGGCATGTACTACCTTGGTTGCAGGCTCCTCCCTGGCCTGGGCCCTGGTCGGGCGCATGCAGGAGGCAACCAATCGCTGTGTGTCTCTCACATCGATGTTTCTCTCTGCCTTTCTCTCTTCCACTCTCCCTAAACACACACAAACAAACAAAACAATGGAAAAATGTCCTTGTGTGAAGATTAACAACAACAAAAATCTCTTGATTTCATCTTTTATGCTAATTGTGACCCCAATTGCTCCCCTGTGCTGTCTTCATTCCCTCCCCTCCCCTTTTCTCTTAAATCCCAATCAAGCTTTGACCCCATATCTCCCCATCAAAATTGTTTTTGTTAGGATTACCAAGTGACTTCCATATTGCTTCACTTAGTGGTCATTTTTCAGAATTCATGTTAAGTGACCTCTCAGAAGTGTGTGAGAGAGCTGGACGCTTCCTCCTCCTTGATATACTTTCTTCCCTTGGCTTCCAGAACACCACACACTTGCTTGGTTCTCCTCCCACCTCACTGGCTGCTCCTTTCAAATCTCCTTTCCTGGTTTCTCCTCTTCCTCTGCAGGTTGGAGTGCCTCAGGGCTCTGTTCTTAATCTCTCCCTCTTCTCTCTTCGCTTTAAAAAAAATCTACATTCACTCCCTGTTGAGTCTGGCTTCATTGCCTGGCTTTAAATGCCATCTATATGCTGATAACTTTCAAATTTATATCTTCAGCCAGACTTCTCTCCTGAACCTCAGACTCATACAATCTATAGCTTACTAGGCATCTTCATTTGCATATTCGATAGACATCTTAAATTCAATGTGTCCAAAGTCAAATTCCTCATGGTTCCCCTCCCCCGAATCTCCTTCATTCACAGCCTCGCCCTTCTCAGTTGATAGCATCTCTATTTTTCCATGTTCTCATGTCCAAAGCTTGGAGACATGCTTGAATACTTTGGCTCTTACATTCCACAACCAATCTGTCAGGAAATGCTATGAAGTTGGCCTTCAAAATATATCCAGAATTCAATCAGTTGTACGGTCTCCATTGCTGCCACTCTTAACAACTATCATCTCCAGCTTGGATTACTGCAATAACCTCCCAACAGGGATTTGGCCATTCTCCTTGGGGCCTTGCAGCATGCTGTTTCCTCGGATATCTGCATGGTGATGTCCTTGATCTCCTTTATGTCTTTGCTCAGATGTCACCTTCTTAATGAGGCTCACCCTGACCACACTAGTTAAAACTAACTTCTTCCCCTCTACCCTCACAGGGGGCACTCCCTATCTGCTTTACTTTTCTCTATTTTCTTTCAGTGCTTAGCACCTTCTTACATATTACACATTAACTTAATCCATCATATTTAGTTTTTTCTTCTTAGTCTTCCCCCATCATGGGTAATTGCCCATATATACAGGATATGCATGCCCTCCTTGGGCTCACCCTGACTCATGGAGAGAATGCCATGCTCAAGTGGACAGTAGCTAGTGGGCTTGGCTTCCTCTTGCCTTCCAGGCCATGGTCCCAAGATAATGGGGGTGCCAGATCCCTGAAACTGGGTCAGGATGGTAAAGCAGGTTCTGAGGAATCCGTGTTCTGAACACTGTTTGTCTCCTGCCTCACTGGGTGGCCTTGGACAAATCCCTTGACTTCTCAGGTCTATTTTTCCAGCTTAAGAATTCTCTTCTTGGTAGGTCTCTCTGAACTCTGCAAAACTAAGCTTTCCTTCAGGTCTGATGTTGATAATAAAATACAAGAAATAGAGCCTGTCAAGAAGTATATATAACACAGTGGGTACAAGTGCGAGCTCTGGTATCAAGTTGCTTGTGTTCTGATCCTGGCACTACCACTTAAAATTTGTATGACATTGAACTTCATCCCTTCTGCCTCAGTTTTCCTATCTGCAAAATAAGCACAATGACTATACTTATTGCCTAAGATAGATCACCTTATTTTGGTGTATAGGGGTTGGGAATGGAAGGATATAGGTGGAGACATTGAGAGAAGACCCTAAGAAAGGTCCCTTTCCTCACCAGGAGGATCTGTGGGAAAGTGAAAGCACTGCCATCCACTGACGAAATGTATTGGCTTGGGATTGACTAATTGGCAGGCCCTGCTTAGTACATGTGACTTGAATAAATAAATGAATGAATCTGTCTGGAAAACAATACTGTACCTGCAGCCTACGACCCTGTGAAGTAGAATTAGATGTCTAGGTAGGAGAGCAATTTGAATTTATATAGCCCTTTCTCTCAAAGTATATCAAAGTACGTTCAGTCAGTTCTGGTATATATGTGTGGGGTTAGCCAAGGCAGGCTTTTAATGTCCTGCTGTCTTTGCAATGCATGTCAATTTGGTTTTGGGCTATCCCTCTTTGTTCTCAGGTTGGGGGTAGGGTGAAGGCACAGTAAGGCAATACAAACTCATTTTAGTAGCAGTTTAGAAATAATGGTGAAGATAAAACAGGGTTTGAAAATGTATTCCTAGTGTTCCAAAGCAGAGTGAAAATGAGTTTCATTCATATATATATATATATATATATATATATATATATATATATATATATATTCTTTTACATTGTTTACATACCACTATACCATTTCCCTTCCCACAGTGTGAATAATTACTGTGGGGAAGTGGAAAGAACATGGGGATTTAGACTTAGATAAATTTAGGTTTGAGTCTAAGTTCCTCTACTTTATAGCTATATGCCCTTAGCAAGTCCATTAACTTCCCTGCACCTCAGTTTCCTTATTTTTAAATATAGCTGCTATGGACTGAAATTTATAGGTTTAAGCTCTCACCCTTAATATGATTGTATTTCAAGATAGGGCCTATAAGGAGGTAATTAAGGTTAAATGAGGTCATAAGGGTGGGAACCTAGCCCAATAGGACTGTTGTCCTTCTAAGAAGAAGAAGAGATACTGGGGTGTGCATGCACAGGGGAAAAGCCACGTGAGGTATTTGACAAGTGTCATATAAAATTGCAGACGGCAGCTATCTGCAAGCCAAGGAGAAAGATCTCATCAGGTACTAACTTTGATGTCACCTTGATCTTGAACTTGGAGCCTCCAGAACTGTAAGAAAATCATTTCTGTTGTTTAAGCCACCATATCTGTTGTATTCTGCCCCGAAAGCCTAAGCTAACTAATGCAATAGGTAATAATGCTGCTGCTGCTGCTGATATTGATGGGTCATAATAGCACCATAAGGGGTGAGAGTGAAGTTTCTGAAGCCGTTCGTGGCTGGGATCATCAGATCTGTGCCACTTACTGGCTCTGTCATTAGATTTTTAAACTTATCTGACCCCCCAGTTTCCTTATCCATACAATAAACATCACAATAAAACACTTATCTCAGAGTGATGTCATTGAATGAATTATTGTTTGCGAAAGATTTAGTACACTGTTTATGCCACAGAGCGGATATATGCTTCATATATACAAGTATTTAAAATTCACACCTGTTGTAAGCATTATTTACTTAATAAATACTTAATTTTTTTATTGATTTGAGAGAGAGAGAGAGAGAGAGAGAGAGAGAGAGAGAGAGAGAGAGAGAGAGAGAAAGAGAGAGAGAGAGAGAGAGAGAAATATCAATTTGCTGCCTTCTGCACATGCCCTGACTGTGGATCGAGCCTGCAATTCAGGCTTGTGCCCTGACAGGGAATTGAACTGGTGACCTTTTGTTTTTTTGTTTTTAATCCTCACCCAAGGATATTTTTTCCATTGATTTTTAGAGAGAGTGGAAAAGAGAGGGAAAGACAGAAATATTGATGTGAGAGAAACACATGATCGGTTGCCTCCTACACATGCCCTGACCAGGACCTGGGTCTGGGAGGAGCCTGCAACCAAAGTATGTGCCCTTGACTGGAATTGAACCCAGGACCCTTTGGTTGGCAGGCTGATGCTCTATCCACTGAGCAAAACTGACTAGGGATGAACCGGTGACCTTTTGGTGCCTAGTATAACGCTCAACCAACTGAGCCACACCAGCCAGAGCTTAATGTTTTTATTATACATAAACTTCCATCCTGTGGCATTTATCTTCAAGCTTCTCAGCTGAATCCAAATGTTTTGAGTAGTTGGGTGACTGTGTTGTTGGTCAGAGCTATAGCAATCTTAGAACCATATCCTTTGATTGGCTCCCAGCAGGCAAAAAGTAAAACTGCATTATTTTGCTCTCCATGACCCAAGGCTGGAAAGGGCTGGTTGTTAATGAAGCAAAATCACTATATGTAGGAGGAGAATTCAACAAGAAGAAAAATTAATGACAAAAGGGAGTTCAGATCCACAATACCTTTAAGCATCATGCATGTAAGCCTCAAATGGCTTGATGCTTTTAAATCGTGCCTGGGTTTATTTTAAAAATTTCAAAAAATGGCCGAAGCCGGTTTGGCTCAGTGGATGGAGCATCGGCCTGCGGACTGAAAGGTCCCAGGTTCGATTCCTGTCAAGGGCATGTACCTGGGTTGCGGGCACATCCCCAGTGGGAGATGTGCAGGAGGCAGCTGATCGATGTTTCTCGCTCATCGATGTTTCTGACTCTCTATCTCTCTCCCTTCCTCTCTGTAAAAAATCAATAAAATATATTAAAAAAAAGAATTTCAAAAAATGTAGGTCTTGATCTGTTTTTATTAAGTTATTTTTAGGAATTTTACATTTTTCTATGTAAATAGAATATTTCTTTAATATGAAGACTTCCAATATATTAGTTGGCATATAAGAAAACTATTAGTTTTTGCTTATTAATCTTGTATCTTATCCCACATTGAACCCCCTTATTGAATAATTTTTCAGTTTATTTTTTTGGATTTTCTAGGAAGATAATTATGATTGAAAATAATTTTCTCTTTTCCTTTCCAATATTTATTCATATATCTTTCTTCTTGTCCTATTGCATTGGCTAGTATCTCCAGAACAAATCTCAATGATAACAGTGATAGTGGCGTCATCGCTTGTTACTAATTTTCATACAGTTATCCATACTATTTCAACATTATGTATGTTTGCTATTAGTGTCTGATATATACTTTGAATATCATTAAGAAAGTTTCTTTTGATTCCTAGTAAGAGTTCATAGTTTGATTTGTTTGTTCCCCTTAGAACTCACTGTTCTCATTTATTACACGGGGGCCATCTTTCCATCCCCCGGGCTTCTAAACCCAAGCCTAGAAGGTAATAGTTGGAAAGTTTGGATGACTCCTAAGCAACCACAATGCCTCACTGTATAGATTCTTCTGAGTTAGGCCAACTATAGGAACTTGAACTGAACTGATTAAGTGAATCACGGAAAAAGTGAATACTAATTTTTTGAATTTTCAAACCAAACCCAAATGTTATTTTTATATTAAATGTTAATTGAGTGACAAGTCAAAGAAAAGGCCTTTTTCCCCCCTCTTTTTAAAATTTCCTAGGAAATTAGTTCAAAGCAGCAGCAAAGCTATATATTTTTGAGTACTATTGAAATGGAACAAAAGGAGACCTTCAAATGTCTACATTCACGCTGCCAGGGCAAATGCTTTCTCCATGCAAAGTCCTTGGTAACAGGAGGCATACTGCTTGGGGGCTGGGTTGGGGTTGGGATGACCCAATAAATATTGAATGAATGAGTGGATGGTTGGATGGATGGCCTGGAGGCTCACAGTGGGAGAAATAGACTATTGCCTTTGCTGTAGCAGTGGTTGCCAGGCTTTATGAATATGACCATAACCTGCTCTCTTTCTTTCTCAATATTCCTCAATTTATGATGCTTCCCTCCCATCATAACTATAATTATAACCTTTCTGGATTCACGTTGGGGCTCCAGACCCCTTGTTATTAATTCACATGCCAAATGTTGATGTCAAGTGGTTTAACGGATGAAGTGCAACCCTTTTTAAAAATTTCATTTCAAGATCCATCCACAGTCTGGCTTCATTCTTATATCTCACGATTTCCCTGAGGTAAGAACACACTTTGTACTTCCTGCTCCTTTGCCTTTGTCCAAGTCATTTTGCTCTAAAAAGCTCTGTGCTTTCTCAGCTATGTAATGCTAATCATCATCCCAGACCTGATTTAAATATCACCTTCTCCAGAAATCATTCTCTTACTACTCCATCCTTCTCTCTTTTCAAAGAGTCCCCTTAATATTTACTCCCTGATAATCTTACTTGGTAGATGGCATTCATAGTGTTGTGTTTAGCTCTGTCACAGGTTGCTTTCTCTGAGAAGCACACTCTGAGATGTAGTTGAGTGGGATAGGATGTTTATCAGGGAGTGCCCTTTGGACTAGCATCTGTGGAAGGTAGAAAAACTGAGTGAACAAAGGGAAAAATTGACCAGACTTGTAGACCTTGCTTGAACTCCACTGATGAGGGGAGCTGTGGCTGGTCAGAGTTGTCTGGCCTTGACTGAAGGGGCCAGGCTTCTGTACCCAGACAGCAGTCAGTCATTGAGCAGTCGGACACAATGACTGACCTGGGCAGAGAGTGACCTTGGGCTAGGCAGCTCTCTGCTGCTGATGTAATCCCTGAGGCGGCAGACTACTAAAGGTTCTCTGCAGACCACACTCCCAGCAAGGGGGGCAAATTCTTTCTTGAGCGGCAATCTGTGCCTACCACAAGCTTCTTGAGGAACAGACCATGTCTTATTTATCTATAAAGGTCCCCTAGAGCCTAGCCCTGTGCTTGATGCACAATCAATGCTCAGTGTATTGATAGATATTAAATGAATTGCCAGTTGTTTTTGGCCTGGATGCTTATTTCTGACCATATAATAAGTTCCTTAAGTCAAGGACATTTGCTCTTCCAGAATGTAACACTAGACTTTTCACATAATAGGGGTGATTGATTTGGCTGCCTCTTAGAGCCAATGCACTGGTATATGTTTCATAGTTGGGCATGTGTTTGTTCGGGGTTGGCAGTACCGTCATACACTGCTTAACAACAGGGATACGGTTTGAAAAATGAATTGTTAGATGATTTTGTCATTGTGCAAACATCATAGAGTGTACTTACTCAAACCTATATGGTATAGCTAATGATACACCTAGGCTATATGGTGTACAACTGTCATATATGTGGTCAGTTGTTGACTAAAACATCCTTATATGATGCATGACTGTATATATCAAGTTACCTATGTCACAGTGGGTGTATGTGTGTTGTAGTGGGTGTGGGGTATGGTTGAGGGGATGAGGGGATGCATATGATATGATAAAGCTGAAGGTTTATGTTGCTATAGCTGGTTGTGTATGCTGAGTTTTTGTGGTGCTTGTTTTAATTGGTGCCTGTCTTGTCATGACTTGATATACCTATGTTGTGAATAGAAGTGTGTGTGGATTATGGATGGTGTGGGTATCTGTGCTGGTTGAACTTGTGTATGATGGTTAGGGGATGAGGGTGGTGAAGTTGTATGCATGTATGTTGTAAGGTATATGTGTATATGTGTGTGTGCATATGAGTGTGCATGTACATGCTTGGGTATGAGCATGTCATGGCCAGAGTGTATCTGCCCTGTCTGGGGTGTGGTGCATGGCATTTGTGGTTGGCTGTGATTAGGGGCCCAGATTCAAAGCTGTAGGCCCCTCTCCTCTGGCCTGTCGAAGGCTGAGCAGGCTCCATCCCCACCCTCGCAGCGTGAAGTCCCTCCACCTTCCACAGACAGCAGTATCAGCCATAATTAAAGCTAATTATTCCATGGTGCTCTGCAATGAGCGGGGAGGCAGCAGGGCTGTTTTTCTTCATAAAAACTTATGAGGAGCGCTGAGCAGATTAACAGCTTTAATGACAAAAATTACCGCTTACAACACTGACTTCAAATCAAAGAACAATATCCGCAGACAGATATTTTCATGGTTTTCATAACAATTCATTATAGGTGGCACCAAGGGATTACATTTTTATTTCCCCTGTGTCATCTTTCTCAGACTCAGGTTCATTTCTCTTAATGAGGCAGCGGAAGATAAAGGGCAGAGACAGAGCCTCTATGGCGGCTGCCATGCGAGAGGCATTTAGGGTCACGGATCCTTCAGAGCTTGGAGGGGAGGGGCTGGGGGGAGAGAGAGTGATGGGAGCAAGGGGCTCCCTGCCATAATGAACCAAAATTAAGATATAAATTCTCCCACCTTTGTTCTGACATCTCCAACTCAGGGATTCAGCTTTTTAATGAGGAATGGATCAGAAGCAAAAATTATTAGCTAATTAATTGTACAGAGAGCAACCAAAAAAAAAAAAAAAGCTTGCAGGAAGTATTGGGAATGGGAGCTGTCCCATCACAGCAGCAACCTTCCGGAAGCAGGACAGCAGGGGGGAAGTTTCCATGTCTGCACAGTGGCCGTGGGGAAGCAGGCATAGGCGTGTGTGGGGCTGGGTCCTGTTGGCTGGCCCAGTGTGGTGAGATGGGAGGTGGTGGAGAGCCAAAGGGCTGACCGAGAGGAGCCCCCAGAATCCCTGCTTTCTGCCTTCCTTCAGTCGCTTTACAAAGTGGCATTCTGGCTAAGGCAAGAAGAGCAGAACCATTTGAAGGGTCTAGCATACTGTTCCTCACTGTGCTGTTTCTGACCCCTGACCTTTGGCTCCGTGGTGCTCAAATGTAGGTGCTCACAAGAATCACCTAGGACAGTGGTCGGCAAACTCATTAGTCAGCGGAGCCAAATATCAACAGTACAACGATTGAAATTTCGTTTGAGAGCCAAATTTTTTAAACTTAAACTATATATATATATATATATATATATACACACACACATTGTTATTAACTTAATTAGGGTACTCCTAAGCTGGCCTTTGCTAAAAACGTCCTCAATCTGATTGAGGTACGTTCGCTGAGGTCGACCCCTTCCAACTCTCCCAACCACACTCGTCTTGTATACTTGTTTCATCTATCTCCTTTCGTTCATCCTCTCTATATGTCCAAACCATCTCAACATACCTTTCTCAATCCTCGACACTTCATCTTCTTTCACTCCACAACGTTCCCTGTCCGTGCGCGCCCACACATGGTATCTTGTGGAAGAGCCACACTCAAGGGGTTAAAGAGCCGCATGTGGCTTGTGAGCGCGGTTTGCCGACCACTGACCTAGGAAGTCCAGAAAGCTCAACAGCAATATAGCCGCCTGAGCCTGGCCTGCATAGCTCAGTGGTTGAGCATCGACCTATGAGCCAGGAGGTTAGGGTTTGATTCCTGGTCAGGGCTTGACCCCCAATGGGTCAACTGATCAGTGATTCTCTCTCATAATTGATGTTTCTATCTCTCTCTCCCTTCCTCTCTGAAATCAATAAAATATATATTTAAATATATTTTAAAAATACAGCCTTCTGAGTCTTGTTCACCAGGTGTGGGTTGGGGCCCAGGAATCTGCATTGAAAACAAGTGTGCATGGTGACTTTTCTGCCCCCTAAAGGTTATGAGCCACCGGTCTGTGCTCAGCACTCTATTTCATTTTCTCTTCTCAGAGTCTGCCTGTGACTTCGGACTGCTTACTTCTCTATCGTGTGTCTTGGTTTCCTTGTCAATGTACCAAGGACAATAATAACTGTTGAGAAATTACTCTGAGATGAATGCCTCATTTGCTTTCACTGCTTGTAAAACCCAAATTAAATCTCGAAATCCTGGTGTACTCCACAATCCATTCAGATCTCTAACAGGTAACACAGTTTGAAATAAAATCATTAACATGGAAAACTATATTGCTTGTCATCAGCTTTCCTTTTGAGTTTGGTTTTTACTTTTTTTCTTTCTTGCTATTTTTTTCTGGGCATTGGTAGGGTACAGACTTAAAAACACAATTATTGGGGGAACTCCAGAAATAGAGATAGCAAAATGGTTGTTGCAGGAATATGAGAAAAGACAGATGGGTCTATATAGCGCATTTAGAGTGCAGCAGACACTCTGAGTGTCTCAGTTAAAATTTGTCAGACTGTACATCTCCTCCTATCAATTTCAACAGGTCAAGGAACATTAACACCACAACTATCTGTGAGGGCTAATGCAACTGTCTGTGTGGAGCTAATGTGATTATCTCTGTATATTGAGCAGTAAAGGAATCCTGCATCATAGGATTCTGATTGCACTTGTGTGCTGGACAATGTGCTAAGTATTGATATTATGGAGATAGATAAGACACATTCCCAGGAAAATAGGTAGAGGGTCCAATAATTATAACATCATGTGGTCATACTTGCTGAGTACCATGGAGGTACAGGGTAAGAACACATCTCTCTTGGTGGGAGGCAGAGAGAGGCAACGTGGAGGGTTTGGGAAGCAAGGGAAGGCAATGAAGAAAAATTTCTATCGGCAGGAACAATAGCTGGCACAGTAGTCAAATGAGTCAAGACTGTCCCTGGCACATTCTCCATTTCCAGTTCAACCATTTTCTCTCCACTTCAGGTGTCTCCTGGCCCCAGGGGAGCCTAGCGACTTAGATACCTGGGCATTCCTCTGAGGCTCAACACCACCAGATCACGTCCTTCTCAATACTCCCACATGCAGGGGACCTTTTCTACCAACTTCACCGTCCTGCACGCCAATCTCTTGTCTTTCCCATGCGATGCTTTGGAACAACTTTAACTCTTTACTTTGCCTATGACATTAAACAGTCACTGAGACTCACTGCTTCTCTCTCTGAAATATCTTTTAATGCAATTCTTCCTCTTGAATTTCCCATCTCCCTCCATTAGATTCTCATCACCTCTCACCTAGACTCTTCTTCTTTAAAATATGTTTTTATTGAGTTTAGAGAGAGGAATGGAGAAGAAAAGAGAGATAGAAACATCCATGAGAGAGACACACATTGATTGGCTGCCTCCTGCACATCCTCCACCGAGATTGAGCCCATAACCCCACAATCTGGGCATGTACTCTGAGTGGCAGTTGAACCAGCAACCTTTTGGTTCATGGGATGACGCTCAGCCAACTGAGCCACACCAGCCAGGGCTCACCTAGAATCTTTATGCCACCTTAAGGTAGCCTTTCCCCCTCTATTTTCTGCCATTTGGAACAATCTTTTATGGCCACATATAGTATTATCTAAGATAGAAATAGGAAGAGTTGCTCTTTTTATTACATTTGTTGGATAAGTGCAGTCACTTCTAAGTGGCCTCAGGAGCCCTGCATATTTGACCCAATTCCAGTTTTTCCAGGATTTTCTTCTTCTGCTAGGTTCTGGCTCCCACCAGTGTCATCTCCAATGAGCCATTTGTCATCCGTGAGCACACAGTATCCTTCACTGTGTTCATGCTGATATAATTCCCTCTGCCTGGAATGCCTCTCAGAGAAATTGATACCCCAGCCCTTGCCTAGAAGAGCTAGAAATAAGGCTGGGTAACTACAATGATTGGATGATTGAAATAAGTAGTATCTCCTCTATCATGAGTCCAGCTAGATGAAGGGAAGTCCATACGGCTTGGTCTAGTCCTTGGTCTTAACAATTCAGTCATCAGGCAGTGTTTCCCTACTTTATTCTAACCATCTCCCCCCCCCCCCAGGAATCATATGTTGAAGAATTTTGAATATTTGCATTTGATTATGTAAAGTATTTTATTCCTTTTGGGCTTCTTCTATGATGCTATTGGAATTTTATGAGTTTTTAAAAATTTAAGTGCTCAACTTAATTTTCCACCTGTTACAAATTATAATGATAACTTTTATTGAGTTCTTACAATGTCCCAGTCATAGTTCTAAATTACTTATATGAAATTCTCATGAAATTCTCACATCAGTCCTATATGAGGTGGGTTCTGTTTTTATCACTGTTTTAAAGATGAGAATATTGGAGCCACAGAGAGATGTAATAACTTGTCTAGGAACTAGTGACCCTCTGGCTCTGGAATCTACACTCATATCTACTGGGCCTATGATTATGTACAAGTGGATATGGAAGTATCTCAGCCACTTCTCCCTAATCCCAGTGAGATCCCCAAAAGATGTGTGCTGGCAAGGCCAGATAAAGAGACCTCTTATAACCATTTTGGCCTTAACCTCCTATTTTAAAAAAATATATATTTTATTGATTTTTTACAGACAGGAAGGGAGAGGGATAGAGAGTTAGAAACATTGATGAGAGGGAAATATCAATCAGCTGCCTCCTGCACACCCCCTACTGGGGATGTGCCCGCAACCAAGGTACATGCCCTTGACCGGAATTGAACCTGGGACCCATGAGTCCACAGGCTGATGCTCTACCCACTGAGCCAAAGCGGGTAGGGCAGCCTCCTGTTTTAATGTAGAATCCCTAGGCCACATGGAAGACATTTTTTCCTAAATCAGATGGAGACTGAGGCTTGGAATCTAAGCTGGCCAAGTGGCCTCCTTTGCCCCTTTTTCTGAGCCCTTGACTTTATCTTATTACTCTATTGGGGAGCAAAAGTCAGTTGTGGGAGGAATAAGTCAGATAGCAAAAATAGCGAGAATGGGCGTTAGTCTTGCTGCCTAGAACAGAGCTGATTTAGGCCACCAGGAGATGGCGTCATCCAGAGAGCATTTGTATATAGCACAGTGAATATTCTTCTTATTGTTAAAAATATTACCATGCAGTCCGGTCAGCATAGCTCAGTAGTTGAGCATCGACCTTGAACCAAGAAGGTCATGGTTCGATTCCCGGTCAGGGCACATACCAGGGTTGTGGGCTCTATCCCTAGTGTGGGGTGTACAGGCAGCAGGCGATCAATGATTCTCTCATCATTGATGTTTCTATCTATCTCTCCCTCTCCCTTCCTCTCTGAAGCCAATAGAAATATGTTTAAAAAAATATTACCATGAACATCATATCGATTTTTTGTTATTGCAGTAGATTGTAGACTAGAGAACAATGCTGGTTCATAAAAGGTCTCAGTGAATTCTTTTCTTAAACATTTATTTTTAAAGAAAAAATTTTGGGGTAACATTGCTTAATAACATTATATAAATGTAGGTGTGCAACTTCACAATATGATGTCTGTGTTCTCCATGATGTGCTCACCACCAGAAGGACAGCCTCCTCTGTCACTTGTATTTGACCGCCTTTGCCCTCTTCGTCCTGCCCCCACCGCACCCCCCCGCCCCTTCTTCTCTGGGAACCAACATTCTGTTGTCTGTATCTATGAGTCTGGTTTTTTGTTTGTTTGTGTGTATGTTTATTTGTTCATTGTTGCTTTTGTTTTGTATCCCACATATGAGTGAAATCAGATGGTTCTTGTCCTTTTCTGTCTGACTTTCCATGAATTCTTGATTTTTTACAGAGAGGAAGGGAGAGAGATAGAGAGTCAGAAACATCGATGAGAGAGAAACATCGATCAGCCGCCTTCTGCACATCTCCTACTGGGGATGTGCCCGCAACCCAGATACATGCCCCTGACCGGAATCAAACCTGGGACCCTTGAGTCCACAGGCCGACGCTCTATCCACTGAGCCAAACTGGTTTCGGCTGTTCCATGAATTCTTATAGAAATGAATTCAAGATTCTATAGGTAGAGGAACAAACAAAGGCTTTATATATAATGTTCACTTCCAGTGGTTCTCAACCTTCCTAATGCCGTGACCCTTTAATACAGTTGGTCATGTTGTGGTGACCCCCCAACCATAAAATTATTTTTGTTGCTACTTCATAACTGTAATTTTGCTACTGTTATGAATCATAATATAAATATCTGATATGCTATATGTGTTTTCCGATGGTTGCAACCCACAGGTTGAGAACCACTAAAGCCCTTCAAATTTCACTAAAATAGTCTAAGTATGCATAATTGGGTAATATTTAAGTAAATAATGGTTTACTCATATAGTGAAATGTTTTGCAGGCATTAAAATGTTTTTCTTTAATTTTTACAAAAAACTTAAGAATTTTAAATGATGTAATATTAAGTGAAAAAGTAGCATGTAAGATTATTATACAATGTGGTCTCAGTTATGTAAAAATAGACGTCAATAATCATTAAGAAAGAATAAAGGTTATTTATACTTCCTTCTCTAGGATATATTTTTAAATGATAAATCAAGGAGCAGAATAGAGTTTATAGAAGGATATCATTATATATATTTCTTGAAGTTTGCATAAAAAACTGTTATTCTAGGGAATAAAACTGGGGGTGATAGCAGCTAAAGGGAGAATAGCAATTTTTATTATACATTTTTATGCCTTGGATTTTTTTTTACCATGTCCATACATTTTCTTTTCAGTAATAACAGTTTCCTTTTTTATAATGGTATATACATATAAATGTACCAGCTAGCAATAATGGGAGAATGAGTTTTTAGGCAATTTCCCTTTTCTTCTTTTATCTTTTTCTGAGTTTCTAAAGTTCTACAATGAGTATACCTTATTTTTATAATTAAAAAATGTTAAGCATGGTTTGGGAGAAAGCTGAACACCTGGAATGGAGACCAGGGATAGACTTATAAGAGAAGTGTCTGTGCTGTTCTTACAAACAACTCAAGCACCCCTCAGGCATACGCCCAGAGGAGGCCTTGGCCAAGCCCTTCATACTAGGTGAGCCTCCTCTACTATCCTCTCCATAGTACCCTTTTTGGTTTCCTTCACTGCATTTTCACCATCGTTTTATTTGTTGGGGTGTTTGCTTGTTTAATATTTGTCTACTTCTAGACTGTAAGTTCTGATCTTGAACCACATCTGGTGGTTCACTCTACTCCTGCACACAGCCCAGTGCCTGTTGCATAGTATGTGTTCAAAAAATATTTGTTGAGTTACTGAATGAATTACTGGATACTCATCTTCTTCATGACCCCTACATACCCTAAACGTTTGTCGATAAGAAGGGAAACATCCATAATAGACTTGTGCTTTAGCATGATGGCTAAGCATGGTCCCAACAGGGTAGCAAAAGGGCAAGGATGGGCTGCAGGAAATGAGTGCAAGGAAGAGGGGTGCCTTCTACTTAGGACAGCTATGTGATGCTGGCGAGTGGGCATTCTCATTGGCATGGCGGCAGGTGTCAGCTTGTCAGGTTTATGGTGAAGGCTCCCCTGTGTCACATGGGCACATACATTGAGAATGAGGTTTGGAAGGTGGACTGCCATCTGTTATCATTAATCCAGGTGAAAGCCAGTGCTTCACTCGCAGGGAAGACTATGACATTAGCAGTGTCAAAGCATGAAAAGGTAGGAAGGAATTGGGAAAGCTGATTGTTCTAAGACTTTCTGGGTTGGGAGCTGGCTGTGTGCTTTTGTTGTAGTCACTTCACCTCTCTGATACTTACTTTCCCATCTGTAAAGGGAAGGCATTGACTGATGATCTCTGAGGGTCTTTGGGGTGTTTCATTGAATGACTGTATAAAATAAGGGGTTAGCAGGGTTTGGCTGGATAAACAATTCTGTCTGATTTCCAGCCACTGTCAGCAGGGCCCCAACTTAGGGCACGGCACAGATGTAGGATGAGAGTCTGGTCATGGATAAAGGGTGATGACGTTATCCTAACATCTCTTCATGCAAAAGAGGTAAAGTCTTTAGTGACTCCAACCAATAAGGTGCCTGAACTGTGTCATGCGTGTGCATAGGTAAATTCTGGCTCTGCTTTCTACTAGCTGAATGATTTTGGGCAAGTTTCTAAGTCTCAGTGTTCTATAAAATGAGTATAATACTTTTTATTAAAGGGTTTCTCTAAGGGGTAAATAAGAGGATGCAGGTAAAACACCTAGAATAGTGCCTGGACTGCTCAATAACCAACCGCCCTTATACTTTAATCCAGTATCAACTACAATTACAGAGAGCAGGTCACATGCAAGGGTTGCATTGGTTCTCCAGGGCCCTGTTTAAACAACAGCTCTTATGCGGTCAGTCTTTCTCTTCCCTGTGACTGAGGTTCAGCCTGAAGTGCGGGGCCAGGATGGGAACCCAGGTCTGTCTGATTGCAGAGCCCGTGCATTTAACCCCTGGGCTATCCAGCCTTGTGTGGCTGTACTTTGTGCCTTCCCTGAGCTCTGTGTTCCTGCAGCCAAAGGTCACTCTTGTCCTTCCTCTTCTGTCAATGTGGTCAGGCTCATGCACCACAGCGGGTGCTAGTCCTCTGCGTTCCCCACAGGTTTCCTGGCCCATCTTCCATCTGGCCCAGCATTAGCTGCAAACCATGTGCAGGGTCTTCCACCCTAAGTCCTCCCGACGCTTCCAAATGAGAGAAGGTGACTCCAAGTTCAGGCCAGCGTGGGCTGTCCACAAAGCATGGGAAAATTATCAGCAGAGACAAAAACAAAACCAAAACAAAACATTTTCTCTCGTAAGAACTGTTTTTGCTGGGTTGCATTTTCCGATGTGAAGAGCACATTTTTTTGTTAATCAGCTCTCGGTGGCAGAATCAGGGAGAGTGGGAACAGGGCTATTTTATCTATCCAAAACAATTCATCAAACAACCTCAGGGATCTGAGATAGTCTCTAACAAATAAAAGTCAACAGTGCTCCCTTTGTCTTGGTCCACACACGCAAAACGTTTCTTTTAAAGGTAGGAGAGGTCATCTTGATGTTCCGTGGGTGTCAGCAGGCACCACACGCTTTCCTTCCCCCCTTCCTGTCCCCCCGGGTGACCTGGAGATCTTAGAAGCTGCTTGGGAGGGAGAGTGGGGGTAAGGGAATGTCAAGGGTTGGCAGAACTTGGTCATTGTAGAATCTGGACCCCTGTGGGGAAGAGCTGGCTCTGCCCCTGGGAAAGCAGTGAAGGCCAGAGACCTGGTTCCCACGTGGAACGCCCTCCACCCCCATCAAGATCATGATCGCTTTTCCCTCTGCATTGGGACAGGAAAGGTAATAATAAGGGTTCCAGCTAATGTTCCAATGTTTCAGGTGCAGGCTTGAGTGTCTGCACAGACTGTCTTATTTTTATTTTTATTTTTTTTATTTTTAAACATATTTTATTGATTTTTTTACAGAGAGGAAGGGAGAGGGATAGAGAGTTAGAAACATCGATGGGAGAGAAACATCGATCAGCTGCCTCCTGCACACCCCCTACTGGGGATGTGCCCACAACCAAGGTACATGCCCTTGACCGGAATCGAACCTGGGACCCTTCAGTCCGCAGACCTACGCTCTATCCACTGAGCCAAACCGGTTAGGGCCACAGACTGTCTTATCTTCACAGCCATCCTGGGAGACAGCACAACTATTACTTTGAGTTTCTGAATTGGCACCTGAGGCTCAGAGAGGGACAGTCACTGGTCCGAGGTCACACAGCTAGAAAGCAGAGGAGGCAGGATTTGGATGTGGGCGATCTTACTCTAGTGCCATACTCTGAGGCCCAGGGAAGCTATGACTTGTTTACAGTCTCAAGCTAGTTGGGGGTAGAACTAAAATTATTATTTAGGCTTTCCGACTTTTAGTTTTTCTGATCACATCACAGTGCCTTTTGATTTTAACTGTCAT
This sequence comes from Myotis myotis, assembly GCF_014108235.1. Taxonomy (NCBI): domain Eukaryota; kingdom Metazoa; phylum Chordata; class Mammalia; order Chiroptera; family Vespertilionidae; genus Myotis; species Myotis myotis. The sequence goes on along the minus strand of NW_023416368.1, from coordinate 15,600,881 downwards.
AGGAATGCTATTTCAAAGGTCCAAATTCAAAAGAGCATTCAGTTCATTCAAAGTAGTCTCCAAAAGGAGTGGACACACTTAGTGCTCTCTCTTAAATATTTTTTATTGATCTTAGAGAGAGGAAGGGAGAGGGAGAGAGAACAAGGAAAACATTGATGTGAGAGAGAAACATCAGTTGGCTGCTTCCTCTATACACCCCTACAGGGGACCAAAACCTGGGTGGAGACCCCCAACCTGGGTATGTGCCCTGACCAGGAATCGAACTGACAACCTTTCTGTGCATGAGACGATACTCAACCAACTGAACCACGCCAGCCAGGCTGCTAATCTCTCTTAGAGTCAAAGACCAATGGAGGTGGGTTTTTTTTTTTTTTGGTTTAACTCTATTAAAATTATTTTTTTTCTGAGCATAAAAGTAATACAGGCCAATTGCAGAAAATTTGGAAAATATAGGGGAAAAAAGAGCCATAATTCTACCAACCAGAGATAATCTTAGTATTTTAGCATGTTTTAAAAGCATAGTTATATCGTGACATATATGTATATATAATTTTATACCCAACTTAAAATTGCATTAGCGATGACAAGTAGGTTTAAATCTGTTTCCCATCTGATCGATTGCTGTTTAGAAGACTTGTGAACCCTCATGGTTCTTGGTGTTGTGAGGAACTCACAGCGATCACTGCTGGTTCATGGTTGAGGGCTGCATCTGGAGGAGCACTTGTCTGGCATACTTTCAAGAGCAGCATCATGGCTGCATTCTATGTGAACACATTTTGATGCCAATTTTATTTTCAGAACAATAATGCCGGGGCAGGCTGAGGGCATACTCTCTTATATGGATGATGTTTACCTGGTTGCCTGGATTAGAGCCAGGATTTCCCTCGCTGCCAACATTCCAGGAGCCAGAAAGATGGGGGTCATCTCTTGATAATAGGTGGAGGCTCCTGTCCTTGGGGACAGAGGGACTGGCTACAGGGAACACTGCTTTCAAAACCTCAGCCCAGGACCCTGCCATCCTGGAGACTGAAGGGCCTGTCCAGCTGAGTTCGTCAGTGCCACCTTCCCCCTTCCCTTGTTTTTCTGAATGTTTATTTGTCATCTTGCATGTGGTCTTGCACAGAGACAAGAGTGGAGGTAAATCGTCTGCCATTGGAGCCCTCTGTTGCTCTCTGGGTCTTATCGAATCACTGAAATAGTGATCACTGGAACCTAAGGGCTGGACGGGATCTTCATTCCAATGCCCTTATCTTACCGACGAGGCCACCAACTTGCATGGAGAATGTGACGTGGGCAAGTTATCCAGCTAGTGGTGGAACCAGGCCTGGGGTCAGGTTCTGCTGACCTATGCTCAGCTCTTCTCTTTCCTTGTTGATTTGTTTTAAACTCTGTGGCATTACATTTTTTTATAAGGAGAAAAAGACATTGGTGAATAGATCTAGTCTTATAGAAATGATGTACTTGGAGAGAAGAGCACTGTTGAGGAATTTACATTTTACATGCTGATTCTTCTAGTGCAGGGGTGGGGAACCTCTTTTCTGCCAAGGGCCATTTGGATATTTATAACATCACTCACAGGCCATACAAAATTATCAACTTAAAATTAGCCTGCTATATTTGGTCATTTAATTGACTCACTGCTAATGCCTTGGCAGGGCCAGACCAAATGATTTTGCAGGCCTTATACGGCCCGTGGGCTGGACGTTCCCCACCCCTGTTCTAGGTATTTATGTCTATTGTGAGCAGTTTCCAAACTGAAAATTGGATCATGTGGTTAGACAAAGAGTTATTTCATCTGTGAATTTATTGTTAACCAGGGTCTTATGAAGGTTTAAAAAGAAAATCATGTTTAGTTATATAATAATAGCTAACATTTTTCTGAGTATATACTATTTTAAGGTTTTTACATGACTTTTCTCCTTTAATTTTCCTACAATCCTGCCAGGTAAGTATTAGGCATATGTTTATTTTACAGATGAGGAGACCAAGGCTTAGAGAAATTAATAGACTTATCTGGGTCAAAACTTATCAATGACACTTGTCTTTCTGGCTCACAAATCTGTGAGCTTACTCATTATATCATCCTATGTCCCAGTTTATGTTTACATACACATGAGATATAATTTGGAAGTCAGCTGATTTACTGAAAACAATAGAACTACATGAAACTAGATGAATCTTGGGTAAGAGATTCACTATCCTTATGACCAAAGATATTTATTTGTCCTGCTTTTCTGGCACCTGGTGGCAGGTCCCCCGAGGTCAGACTTAACTATATTTAGGAGTCTTGATGCCATGTAGGTCTGCTGAAATGGACTGACTAGGTCAACATTTGAGATTTCCAGTGGTCAGGGTCTCTTATCCAAACCACAGCCTCCATTTGATGGGCAGTGGGCTTTGGAATTGGTCAGTTTCATGGAGGAGAAAGGGTGGAGGTCTGCTAATGTGTTCAGACCATGCTCCTCTGGAGGTCCTGGTTCTCTCTAATCAGAGCCTTGGTAAGCTTATTATTAAGACACATTCATTCACTCTTTAAAATACAGCATTTTCATCGTGTTAGTTTTAAGCTGTCTCTACTCAGTGCCTGGATGTCTGGGTTGTGTCATAACAAGGCCAATTAAAAAGAAAAAAGTGCAAAAAGCCAAGACCCATCCCTACCCTCCGAGTCAGGTTCATGTCCCTCTTAGGATTTGTAAATTCCCTGCTCCTCTGAGCTCAGGGCTGTCCTCAGGGGCCAGCTGAGCAGGTTTATGGCCACACTGACCTCATGATATCACTTGATCGAGAAGGTGGTATGGAGTTAAGAAAGACTGCCTCCTAAGAAGCAGGCCCAAGGCACGGGGTGGGAGGATTGGGGGGCATGGAAAGAGGCAACCTAGAAACAGCAGAGGGAGCCGGGGAAAGGATCCAGGGAGGTCGTCAGGCAGGATTTGTGCTGCCTGCAGTGAAACCGTCTCACTGCACTCGGACAGGTGTCCATGGGTGGAACGTGCAGTTGCCCTGAACCAGTGCGCTCTCATGGAGCTGAGCATACAGCTTTTTATTTCACTTCCCCATCGATGGTTCCTTGTATTACTCTTGGAGGATTTTGTCAGCCCTGACAGAGTAATTAATGCTAAAATGTAAATGAAAGCGATCCTATTATCCCTCCCAACTTCAACCTGCGCAGAGATGGAGAGAATAGTATATTGAGTTTCTGAATACCACCAGCCAATCTCCATAGTAATCAACTCGGGGCAAATCTAGTTTTCTTTGCACTCCCAACGACTCCATCCTACCTCAAATGTCTTCTATGGGCAATTGCATTGTAATAGACAACTTAACCCAGAAGGATGCATTTTAAGGGGGAGCTATTGGCATCTCACCAGCGAGACAGGGAAGAACAATTTCCATAGGTGCTCTTTTGAACAACCATGCGGCATTTAAGGAAATCCATTGATTACATTGCACGTGTGTGATATAGATAAAGGGGCATGAGACACAGAATGCTTTGGGGAAGGAAACTGTTGCCATAAAGTCTAGCACAATTTTCTGGGGGGACCTGAGATAGCATGTTAAATGAAGATCCAGCTACCCTTTTGAGGAGAGGTGCCTGGCAAAAGAGAATGTGCCAGCAAGAATGACCTTCCACCCTCCAAGATGCTGGAGGCCAGGAAGCATGCTGGAAGAGTCAGCTTCCTGAAGAACCCAGGCACCCAAATAGCCTCGCATGGTGCTGGCAGGCAGTGCTCAAAAAGGCAGTCTTTATTATTTTTATTTTTAGGCAACATAATTAAATGATAACAGTACCATGTAGCACAGTTTTATGAAGCAATAATCCAGTTCCCAAATGGGTCAACTATAAAACTATAAACCTGATGGCCAAGTCATTTATCCCAAGGAGAAAACCCGATTATTGCAGGGGAGAGCCAGGAGTTGGCTCTGTTATAATGATTTTGCTACACGAGCTTAAGTAGGTCTAAGACACTGGATAGGTAAGCCAAAGCTTTGAATCTAGGAGAAAGAAGGCAAGTGTGGGCAGGCTGGGGGCTAGGAGATGTGTTTGACAAGAGCTCAGGGAGGGTGAGACTTTGCAAAGATAGCTGAGTGGTCGGAGCCACCTGACAGGAGTGGGTGAATTCAGTAAAGTTACAGTTTCAGAAAAAAAAAAATCAGACCATAATTCCATACACATCCTTTTTCAGAGAGGAAGAAACTATCTTAGAAGGAAAATGGAGAAGGGAAGGGAACTATTAATTTTGGGGCTCCGACACTATGTGCCAACACTTTTATGGGTTTTATCACATTTAATCCTCACTGTGACCCTACGAAGTAAGGATTATCCTCTGTGTTCTCTAACCGAGGAAAACGGGGCTCATGTGTTGAAGCCGTAATGCAGACCCACTCCTTTGATGGCTGTAGTGTGTCTCGCCAGGAGAGTTACAAGGAAGGAAGAGCTGGCACTGAAATTTGACCTGGGACTGGATGGATGCTCTCCCGAGTCCACTTAGTGGTTCCTGATTACAAAATGTTCTTATACTCTGGGCAGTAAAGAAAGAATGCTGAACAAATTTTTTTCTAATGGGATCTTTGGAGCCAGGAAGGCAGCCTCTGGTTCCTCGTAGAACCCAGATCTGCCCTTTTCTCTGGCCATTTAAATTTTCCCTGCAAAGCTCTTATTTTAGTCTGCCAAGCCCCCAGCAATTTGCCAGGCACATGGTAAGGCATCAATCAATATTGTGCAGTAAATACACTAATGCGTGAAAACATTATCCACACACATATCTCCACGTAGAGAGAGAAGTATTCTGTTGTATTGCCACATCCTTTAGGGACAGGTTCAAATGTTCACTTCTCTTTCCATCTCCATCTCACTAAAGCCCACAGTTATTTTTCTGTCTTCCTAGAGCACTTATTATCCATGCCTTCATGTCACTAAGAACTCATGCACTGTAGTATTGGTTCTTGGTTTGGGATGGGAGCATCTTGCCTCTCCTTTTAGAGTAAAGCAACATAAGGATATGGCCTGCATCTTATTATTCTTGTACCACAGCATTCCATTAGAAGGTGCCCAGCAAATGTTGGTTGAATTCAAGAGTCTAAATGAATTGTGGGTGCATAAGGCATCATGGTTATGAGAATGGGCTTCAGAGAGAAACAAAGGCGGTACTAGAAAGCTGGCTCTGTTGCTTGCTAGCCTTGAGAAGAGTTATTCTCTCTCTGAATGTCACCTTCCTCATCTGTAAAATGTGAATGGACACCACTGCCAGCTGCTGATAGGCTGCTGTCAAGGTTAAAGGAGGTAGAGCATAGGCAGGTTCTAAGCTCAGTGCGTGACAGATGCTCAATGCTCCAATGAGTGGTAGAAAAAGGAAAAGGGGAAATGTGGACAGCAAGGCAGTTGATGTCAATTGTTGTACGACAGAAAGGGTGCGGCTAGGGAGGAGAGGGTGTAGGGAATCCCTAACTAGGTCCAACCGTGACAACCCTGGAGGTGTGGGTCACTTGCAAAATCCAACTGGTCTTAGAGGCTATAGCCATTGTTATTTACTCTCCTTCATGATTTTGAGATGCTATTAATCACCTGTTTTCTGTTCCTCATTTGGGGGTAGCAGGTAAGAGCCACACATGGTATATCTCTGCTCTTTTCAAGGTTATGAGAAACTAGAACTGCCCCAGCCAGTTTGGCTCAGTGGATAGAGGGTTGGCCTGAGGACTGAAGGGTCCTGGGTTCGAATCCCCAGTAAGGGGGCGTGCAAGGAGGCAGCCAATCAATTATCCTCTCTCATGATTGATGTTTCTATTTCTCTTTCCCTCTCCATTCCTCTCTGAAATCAATAAAAATATATTTTAAAAAAGAAAAGAAGCTAGAACTAATTCTTCCCCACAGTGATTAAGGAATTCAGAGTCAGAACGTCCCTCTCCAACCCCAAAACAAGCAAGAGCTGAGAGAGAGAGAGAGAGAAAGAGAGAGAGAGAGAATATATTTTTAAGTGTCTCCCATACACCAAACATTTAATAATACTCTACTGCATTTTGTGAACAAAATGTGAGAAAATGAGGCAATGAGGACATGACTATTATGTTTAATATCAGGTAGATAAGTACTGTAAAGAGGAAAATAAAATGTGGTAAGAGAACAGCAAGTGATAAAAGAAGATAATGCAGTCAGGGGAGCCTCACGGATGAGGGGACATCTGAGCAGAGACGTGGTCCTGAGGGAGGCAGTTGTGCCAACATCTAGGAAGACAGCCCAGTTGCAGATAGCAAACCTATGGCCGCTGAGATCAAGGTGCTGCAAGAAGCCAGTCTCATCAAGTTGGCATTGATTCAGGAAGAGGGTGACCGGGGATGGGATGCAGAGGTATCCAGAGGCCAGATCATATAGGACCTTGTAGGCAGCATTGTCCTCGGCCCCAGGCAAGAGCATTGCCACAGTCACAGTAAGCACTCGTTATTAACAAACACGTAGGTCCCCATTCCTTGTGATTCAGCGCTCAGTGTTAACACAGAGCAACCCAAACCACACACATCCACTCCTGCAGCTGCCATGGTTCAACCCCAGAGGAACGCTTCCCACTTCTCTTGTCATGTGTCCTTAAAACAAAAGGTTGCTGCGTCCCAACCCTGTAGAGTTTGATGAGGGCTTGTGCTGCTGCTGCTGGCTTTGGAAGCAGACACTGGTTTGGAATATGGAAAGGATTTGAGTCGATGAAGCATTTAGGTGAAAGAAAAGACAAACCGATTTGATAAATTCTTCCTCTCAGATATAAAAATATTTTTGCATAATGAAGTACAGAATTATTTCCCAATAGCGTCAGGCATTCATTTTCTGGCATACATATTCCAAAATGTGCTTCTGAATGTCCTTTTGAACACAAGTGCATATGGTAGCTGAGGACTGTTTAATAGTAAAAAAAGACCACATTGCCCTTAAATTTGTCTGTATGTTTTCATTATATATAGATATATCGCTATATCTATATCTATCTGTCTGTCTGTCTGTCTGTCTGTCTGTCTGTCTATCTAATCTATCAATCAACAGAGTGAAGTTGAATGGCCAAGGTCATACCACTAATGAATTGTAAAAGACCACTTAGAACTAGAGATTTCTCTATGAGAGGAGTATGCAGAGAGCCTGTGAGGGCAGTTGGACCAAGACAAGAGTTGATGTTTGCCACGTGTGTCTGGGAACCTGGAATCTAATCATTGGCATGGTACAGGTACAAATGCCTCTTCCCAGAGGCAGCAATCAGGGTTTCTGCATCCCTGGGGAGTGAGTCAGTGATGAGGCCAGGAAACCAGGAGCCTTTTGCCCAGAGTCAGCTCATGTGAGTGCTCAGACCTTCCTGCGTCTGTTCACCCCATGAGCTACTGTCACTCACCAGCATTGAACCGCTGCAGCACCCGGATCATTACATTCCAGGCAGTGTTCTAGGCCTTTCCCTATTATTTTCCCTTTAACCTTCATGCTCACAGCCCTGTGAGAGAAATAGTGTAGTCATCCCGCATTCACAAGTCAGGAACAGAGACGCTCTCTGGTTATGTAAGTTTCCTAAGGTTAAACAGCTAGTAAGTGGTGGAGCCAGGGTTCAAAAACAAGCATCAGAACTCACCCTCTTTCAAGTTAAATCCACTCAGCTGAAGCATAGACAGGCCAAGCCCCTTGCTGAAACTCACACACCTACCTCATGGCAGAAGCCAGAACCCTGAGCCCCACCTACCCGTCTCCCATTGTCTTGACTTGAAGGAGCCTTTGCTTGCCTGTTGGAGGATTTGGCTTGTGGGTCCATCTGGGAATGGACCCCAGATCTGGGCATAGTGCCTGCTTTTGGCTTGGTGGTTTTGAAATTACAGCTTCTTATATCTTTTTCAATCTTGTTTTATGAACCCGGTTGGGGGAACTTGTTCACAGTTCTGTGCTTGGTTTCCGCATGTAATCAACAGCAGACTCCTGCAAACAAGTCAGTTCAAAAGTTCTCCTTTAAACACTAGAATTGCAAGGAATTTCTGATGGAATTAGGACTTGTCTCCCCCTTTGCTCCTTCTCACTGTAAAACTGTAAGAGAAAGGGATTACCAGCACAAAGAAAATGGAGGAAGTCCATTTCAATCTTGCTTCTCAAGATTAAGTCCAAAAATTCAGCCTTGACCCTATGGGCTTAGGAAGACCATGTCAACTGCTTAGAGGACAGGAGAAAGAGGAAGAAAGGTACCCTAGAAAGAGGACTAGACTGGGACATACCAGTGAGGACAAACCTCTGAGGGCTGTGATCTCCAGAATGCAGTGAATTTATAAATTCTCTGCCCCAGTTTCTTCGCACGCATAATTCTTCTTGCAAGGATCAATGAGTTATTTCTGAATAGTATTCTAAATAACTCATTGGTTCTTTAGAAGGAAAACAAGCAACACTTGCTTCCCTCAATACCATCCTACTCCAAACTACTGTATAGTGGTTCCCCCTTATCCATGGGGGATACGTTTCAAGACCCCCAGAGGATGCCTGAAACTGCAGATAGCACAGAACCCTATATGACTATGTTTTTTCCAAACATATATACCTAGGGTAAGGTTTAATTTGTAAATTAGGCACAGTGAGAGAGTAAAAACAATAACTAATAATAAAATAGAGCAGTTATAACTATATATTGTAATAAAAGTTATGTGAATATGGTCTCTCTCTCTCTCTCTCTCTCTCTCTCTCTCTCTCTTTCTCTCTCTCTCTCTCAAAATATCTGATAACTGATCTGATGACCAAGATGGCTACAGAGTGACTAATGGGGGGCCGGGGAGGGTGATATGGGTGTTATATATGATATGGATACTCTGGCAAAGGAACAATTCATAACCAGGGCAGAATGGGGCAGGATGGAACAGGGAGGTATCAGAACAGGGCATGATTTGGTACTTGTTTTTGGATTTCCAGAATGATGAGTGAGATTACAAACAAAAAATCTGTGTGTCAAACAAGAGAATAATTAGCCCTAACCAGTGTTTCCAGCAAAAGGCTCAATCTTGGAGGCTTGCCCTCAATGAGCCAGGTCAAGATGGTGTCTGGTTTTGTCTAGGTAAAAGGCTGGCTTTGTCCAATTAGAGATTTAATTTTAAACAAGAATGCTAGAGCTTCAGCTTTGCTTTCGAAAGCCCCAGTGGGTGTGATTGCATTCTGGGGACATAAGATGGGGCTAAAAACTCTCCAAAGCTGCTATTCTAGGTGTCTGAATTCACTAGCGCAGATCACAGCAGGGACCGCAGACGTCACACCTGGAATCTGGAACGAGCATTATAAACTTGGCAAGGCTGGGGAGGCATTAGTAAACATTATTAAGAATTCCTTGCGGGCAATTAGACTCCAACAATATCTTTGGAGAGAGTGTTTTTTTTTTTCCTTTTATTTCTCCCCCCCACTTTTTTTGCATCTTTATTTCTATCTTGCTAATGAGAGAGTAATGAGCCACATACTTGTTACCTAGGAGGAATATCTCTGCAAAGCTCCAGTGAACTTAAAAACAGTATTTACAAACTGATTATTGTTCGCATTCATTATAAATTTTAAATTAGAGGGAATTGTAATAAAGAGAGCCAGGAAACGAGTTGTTCCTCGTGCAGAGGTTTCATGGGCCCTTAAATGGTGAAATGCTGAGATTTCTGCCATCGCAGAACTGGCAATGGGTGATGTTCTTGGACTCGGTGGAGGATGTGTCTCACAGCTCTGGAGCTGTTTACTCCCCTTGTTTGTTACCTACGACATGGTTGTCCTCTCAAATTCAAGGCAACAATATCTGGTATGCACGGTTGAAAGATCTGTTTTCTACTGAAAGCACATCAAATATTTGCCCACTCGCCACTGACTCACCTCACCCCACCCCACCCCTTGCTCTGTTTGCTTATGCATTTCTTTCCTGAGCTCCCTCCTCTGAAGGAGGGAGGAAATTTGGTTAATAAGACTGGCTCTTGGTATTGGCTGAGACACTCCCCTCCCTGCCTGACCTGCAGGGACCTGGCCCTCTACGCTCCACAGAATCTTCACCGTGAGTCCCAGCATCATTTAGAAGGGCTAGGAGAAGATGGGCTTCACATCCTTTCTCTCTTCTCTGCCCTTTAATATCACACATGCATGTTTTCCTTTGGCTGTGACAGAAACGTTGGAAAAGAACAGTTGTGCCATCCGTGGTCATTTTCCACAACTCATGGGCCTGCTGTCTGTCTGTCTGTCTATCTATCTGTCTATCTATCTATCTATCTATCTATCTATCTATCTATCTATCTATCTATCATGTATCTATCCATCCATCCATCGATCTATCTATCATCTATCTGTAATTTTGTTTGTTTTGGTTTAGCATCTGACTGTTCTTACCTACCTGTGGAGGCAAGTCTAGACTATGTAATTTACTTGCATTGTTTCTTTTGATATTCATGACAGCTAAGGAAACGGAGGCTTTGAGAGCTTCAAAAAATTGATGAGGCAGGGATTTTTAAAAAAATATATTTTATTGATTTTTTTACAGAGGGGAAGGGAGAGGAATAGAGAGTTAGAAACATTGATGAGAGAGAAACATCGACCAGCTGGATGAGGCAGGGATTTTAACCTAAGAGGTTGGACTTCAGAATAGCTGCTCCAGTGTCGGTTGAATTGAAGCAAACACTCTTAAATGCAAATATTGTATGTTGTTCCTCTAACATGAGCGGCTGTATTGAAGTACTTTTGCCACTTAGGGACAGTACTGATGGGCAAAAGGAGTACTAAAATGGGCACAGGAGTCTAGAATGGGAGACATTGGGTTTAAATATTGGGTTCCTACCTAAAAAGCAGATGAACCCTATTGACTCAAAACAAACGAACAACCCCCTTGCCTCCCCGACAACATGACTTCTCCTTTACGCAGAGGCTAACTTGCATCAGTTCCCTCAGTTATACTAAGGTGTCTTCTTGTTCTGTGATCTCTGTCAGTAGCTGTGCATCAGCATGCATGGGTTGGTGATCAGGGAATAGTCCTGTCACAGGACCTTGAATCAAGCTGCCAACTGACATAAAGAGTGGACATAGGCTGTTCTGTGTATAATTCCCCACTGGGAATATGCCTGACCTGGGAGTCAGGAAACTGTTGGAGATTACGGGAGACACCTGGTGAATCTTAAAGAGTTGGAAAGCCTTCATTCATTTCAGAGAATAAAAATAAATGCTGTCTTGTATTGCGGAGTATAGCATTCTAATTAAGAGCATAAGGCTTGGCTTAGCCTCTTAGCATGTGTGATCTTGGGCACATTTTTGACTTTGGTTCTGCCATCCGTTAAATGGAGATAACAATTTTCTATATCTTGCAGAGAAATTGTGAGGGTTAAATGAGGTAATATATGCAAGATGGTTAGTCCAGTGCTAGGAATATAGTAAATGCACAAATAGTATTATCTATGATTACGTGGCAGTTTTCCTTGGACACAGTAGACATTTTTTGGTGGTGATATAAAGATATGATAAGACAGACTATTTCAAGCTTTAAGAGTACATATGGGACCAATTTGAAGGACAGTGGGGACCAATGGGCGGGACACAGGGACAAATGAGGGAACCATAGGATACTGGCGGAGAGGATGCGTCATAAAGAATTTCTGTGAGGTCCTTTTGGCTCAGTGCATAGACATTGGCTCGCAGACTGAAGGGTCCCGTGTTCAATTCCAGTCAAGGGCATGTACCTCAGTTGCAGGCTCTATCCCAGCTCTGGTTGGGGTGCATGTAGGAGACAGTCAATCAATGTGTCTCTCTCACATCAATGTTTCTCTCTCTTTGTCTCTCCCCCTCCCTTCCACTCTCTCTAAAAACAGAAAAAAAAATTTCTGTGAGCCAAGCAGCACCTTGCCCTTGGACCAGCACAGAAATGGCCTCAGGCTATTTCCAAATTTGAAAGGAATTAGGGCTGGGAGCACCACTCTTATTTTGGATATGAGGGATTAGGCTACGAGATGGGATTACTCTAGTTAGGGAGTTTGAATTTCAGGTGAACACATCTATATAAATGGTAAAATAACAAGTCAGAAAACATTCAGAAGCAGAAATGAATGCAACACACACACACACACTAAATGCTTGCACTCATACACTAAAGTAAGACTCCACTTTTGTATGGTTCATTATGGTTTATAAAATACTTTCATATTCATTACTGTTCTGTGGAGCATGACAAGCCACGAGCCATTAACTGGGTGAATAGAAACTGGCAGGCTGAAGGGAAAGCCATGGCTCTCAGGGACTAGGAGATCTGTAAGAACAAGGGGCAATATGGAAGGCAGGAGACCAGTTGTGAAACAGCAGCATCAACAAGGTTACCTTTAATCAAATTATATAGTTTTACTGAGCCTCAGTTTCCTTATCTGTTAAAGGGGAATAATTATGGTGTCTGCTTTACCAGGTTGTCATTAGGATGAGTTGAAGTAATGAATGCAAAATGCTTAATGCCAAATCAGTACTTACATGGTTGTGTGCTTGTCAATAGTAAGGAATGTCTGAGATGTTTAGTGAGGAAGGGTGCCTGGAAACATATTCTGTGAACAGTGAAGAGAAGAAAAAGTGGGGAAGGAAGGTGAACAAAAGGAATTGTTCTACTTGGTATTTTTGGCCTAATTGTGGAATTAGCAGAACTAGATGCAGGACTCCCTGTCCGGTGTTCTTTCTCCTATGTCAGACCCACTTTCTAATTACTGGGCTCAATAAGAGACCTCTGTTCCCCCATAGGCTGTGACTGGCACACCAGACATCATCTGGCCTTACTTTGTCTCAGTGAATTCCTAATTCAAGACACCATGTACTTGGGGTGAGATCTCAGGACTCCACAGAGGATTAAACTGAAACATCCCGTCCCGCTGGTTCAGGAGGAGAAGATCTTTCTGTACGTTTCTAAAGAAGTTGGCAGGGTTTGTTGGAAATACTGCTGAGTGGCCAAAGCTTGGGCCAGGCCTAGTTACTCTCTTTGAAAGTTGCCTTGGGGAGGGAGAGCTTGTCCACGATTCTAGGCCTTACTAGATCTTTGGTAAGGTATCATTGTCCCTTAGTTAGGGGACAACATTCACTAGCAGTGTTCTTAGCAAATCCTAATTATGATCATCGGCAGGGTGCCCAGGGCTACCTCTTTACCACTCCCACCTTTAGGTCTTTCTTGAGATCAGATCTCATCAGCTGTTATCACTGACTTTCTTTCCATCCATCCATCCATTCACCTGCCAAACCCTTTATTTAACATTGATGCTTACTTCATATTAGACTTTGTGCCTGCTATTGACAAACTCTCACTTGTGGCTTCCATTGCTAGCCTATATGAACTTGTCAATTCCCCTGATTCTTTGATATCTTCCAGCCTCTTTCAACTTAGAATTCTGGATCTCATCAATTTGGTCTTCCAAGTCTCATGATTATCTAGGCTGATAGTCCAATAACAACACCCTTAATTTTCAGGGGTGAGGCTTTTGGAGGCTTGACTGAAGTGTTGAATTTTGGAAATATCACTTTAGGCAAGGGAAACAAGCAATGTGGTTGCCAGTCTTGAGAATGGGGTCTGACAAATGGGGCTTGGTTGTCCTGATCTTTGCTGTCAGCTGGCAGGTAAGAAACACACACACAACAAAACTTCTGAAAACTTCTTCCTAATGGCACATTTCTGAGCCCCTTCCTACAATAACCGAACTATACCACCCTCTTCAAAAGGGTTAGTTTTCTTTGAGGAAAGCAAAATGATCAGCCAAGATGCTGACAATGCCAGTCCTGGTTAATCAATTGTTTTTACTGTCTGTAGAATGGGTGCTGAAGAATTTTCATATCCACAACTTCCAAATCATCCGATCCTGCCATGTGGAGCCAGGGAAGAAACTTGATCTCTTGGCATTCAAACCACTTTTTCTTTTATTTTTGTGAATTGTAAGATATAAACTTTATTTGTGTCCAGGAAACCTGTTCCTATATAGGCAGAGAGAAGATTATAACTTTATCCTCTAGGGCCCTAAAAAAAAAAAAAGTCCCTACTGCCTGGTCACCATTAGGAAATGTCTAATTTGGGGGATCTCTTCATTGTGGCACATACCTTGCACCACCACGGACTCTTGGCAACATCCAGGTCTCTAGAGAATAAAGTATCTTACAATACAGAGGTATCCGGTCCTAGTCTGGTCACCACCTCTTGACAGGGCTTGGACCCAACCTCCAGTGTGGCCTTCTCACCTGTTGCCTGCATTTGCTGCCCCATTTGTGGTTCTCATAAAGACGGTAAGCAATTAGGCTGTTCAGTTGTGGCACATGGTAGTGTAAAATTATGGAATTTAGGATTTTAATGAGTTCAGGTGCCATACAAAAGAACTCCCCGTCCTCCTCCCCCAACCCCTCGTCCATAAAATTATATGGCTTTAGAATTGGGGCTTTATGCAGCCTGGACCTAGCCACTTTATTTAAAGAAAAAAATTGACCAGGAAAAAAAAATCAGCACAATTATATGCAGATTTGTTCATAAATCAGGCGCTGCAGCAGCTGTGCAGCACATGTTGGCAATCCCGAGTTGGTTGCTGGAACTTGAAAGATAAACATGAACCTGTTTCCACAGGAGGAAAATCTGTTCACAGCAAGGAGCTGACCCTGTTCTTTAAACAAGGATGATGGTGTGGCGGCCTGCTGTGCCCCGCTCCGTGTTGCTCTTTGGTGGTGAGGGTCACACAAAGAAGAGACCAATGAATGAGAAGTGACCTTGGGCAGAAGGAATCCACAACAGACCCCCAACAATAGGCAGAACGCATCTCTTCCACCCAACATTCTAGTGCCAATTCACTAGTGGCTGGATTTTTCATGTCTAATGTAGAAAAAAAAGGATGCGGTTTACCATGAAAGAGTAGACCTGAGACTTATGTTATTTTAAATATATGTGCATGTCCCCAGCGCTCCTGTCAAGCCCTGCGCGGAGAAGGTAAGGACAGGCAGAGGGGACCCACTCTGAGGCTGATGGCTTTTGCTCTGACTTAGCGCCAACAGTAACTCATTGCGAGGTCTAGCTGTTTCCTTGCCCAGGTATTCTTTAGGGAACGGAATGTAGTGCCATGCTTTTCTTAGCTGGCTTTTTGTGGGAATGGGGACTCTAAGTCGATCTGTGTCTGTCTGCTTCAATGGAAGGAGAGGCACTCTAGGTGATGGCGAGGGTGTCTTTGTGACAGTATAGGGGAGGTTGATACTTCATCTGTGGGATCACTTAATTACCTGTGATGAATGGTGATGTAAACTGCTCGAGGCAGACATGACTAACCTCCTTCCTCCCACTAAGTAAAAGGAGAGAGTTTTGGAGGGAGTCTGATTGTCTTCTTTTCCCTCCATTACCCCCCTAGAACTTGGTCTTGGTGATCCATTGAGAAGAGTTCATAATCAGGGATCCTTGGGTGAAACTCAGACCAAAGGCATTGGGGGCTCTGTGCTTTCCAAGAGCTTTATCCAAGCATGGTCCTTTAGCCAGGCACCGGACAAGTGGAAAGGTCTGTTGGTGCTAGAGTATTTCCTTCACCTGGGAAAATGTCACTGATCCCAGAGGCATGACTTTTTGTCCTTTCTAATGACTGCTGTTCAATCTGTCACCCCAAGAGTCTGAAAGAAAACCCATATACGCAACACACACACACACACACACTCACACTCACACACTCTCACACACGAGTGATGCATCATTATTAATAAATGAATGGAGCTATTTGTTATTTATTATTTAAACCTTCAATACTGGCTGGCCTGAGTGATACATGAAATATAGGCAAGTAATTTATTTATTAGGGAAAATAATGATTTCTACCCCCCCCCACAGCATAACCTCCTCTGACCCAAACCAGCAAGAGCTTTATCAAATACAAATATGGTGGCTTGTAATTTTAGAGTCTTCCAGAGCATTGTAACTGACAACCTTTTTAACATAAGTACATTGAACAAATAATTTATAGATGTATTCTGGGAATATTTTAGGGTATTTTATTACTACTTCTGAAAGCATGGCATGTTATCGATTTTGGTATATTAATACAACCTGCAAGGGAGGGCACATGCTCAGCTCCTAATCCACATCCGCTTTCATGGCAAACAATATATTTCACTGAAGGGCGCCTTGAACCGAGGCAGCAGAGGTTAACAATTACACATCAGAGCCAAGAGTTTAAGATCATGAATTTCACTCATTGCAGAATTTCCCCTTTGGGGACTGAAACAGATTTTCCCTTACTTAGGGTTTCATCCAAATTTCGTGACCATCGTTGGTCAGCATGAACTGCCCTTTCCATAAGCCCATCCCTCTCCTGACACTTCCTTGGGATTCAGGAAGCCTGCTTCCCGCTGAAAGGACCACCACTACCCCTTTTCCAAAAAAATATTTATAGTGGATTTTGGGGGCTTCCTTAAAAGAGGTTATGATGTCCCTCCTGTGTTACTTGCTTTTTTTTTTTGGTTGGTCTCTGGATGAATAATGCTTGTGTTATCAACATCTTGTTCATATTTGATATTTTAAAAGTATGCATCTCTTTGTTATGCTTATTTAGACCAATAGATTTATTAAACTGGCATGATTGCCCAAATTTCTGGCCCTCGTACTTAGGTTTCTCCCTACATTGTCTTTACTATCTTGTCAGCCCTTGGTAAGAACTCAGCGTTGAAGCCAGGCTTGTCTCTTATCTCTGAAACTCACCCACCATTCCTGCCTTTATGCCTTTGATGCCACTGCTCTTCTTTGCCATCCCATCTGTTTGTGTGTGAAGATTGTCCTGACCCCTCCAATACATGATTATGTTCTTCTCTGAACCTCCCCGTAACTCAGCAGCTCTCTCTTATGATTTAGCACTTTATCATGAGTGGCCTTGAATTAGTCCTACTTTCTCTTTCACATATATCATTTATCCTGCATTGACTAAGAGTAACTTGAGGAAAAGAATCATACAGGTTACATTTTCACTGTAGCCCCACACCACTCTGGTTGTAGCTGAATAGATATTGGCAGCTCAGTGTTACTAAATTTAGTATATACCAAATTTAAATTGTGCTAAAATCTAAGGAGAATCAAGAATAATTTTCAAAGCATAGCATAGCCCATCTCCCTGTGATGATTCAAAAATTGCAGTATGATCAGAAGTTCTATAAATTATTATTTCTAAATGTGAAAAATTCTCATTATTAATATAGTAAATGATCCTTAGTAGAAAGATCTGAAAATTTGGAAAAACAAAAACAAGAAAATAAAATAATCTTCCAGAATCCCTCACCCATAGCAAATACCATTACTATCTTGGTATATACCTTTCCAGGCTATTTAGTGTGCATATGTGTAAGTTTATGTATGAATACACACACTTCTACATGCAGGGTGGGGCAAAAGTAGCTTTACAGATGCTCATGTGAAAAATAATGCAATAATTAATAAATAATAACAAAAATATACTCAGAACTGTAAATCTGCTTTTGCCCAACTGTATGTCACTGTTACTGCCTTCATTAATTCCTGAGGAGAAACTAGCGGAAAGAATTTGCTGAGATAAAAGGACATGTATAACATATAAATACGTGTGTGTGTGTGTGTGTGTGTGTGTGTGTATGCACAGGCACTTTTGCCATACACTGTGCATCCTTTTGGAACCTGTTTTTCAACATGTCAATAATGTGGCTTTAATGACTACATTGTTAGTGATTGTACCTTAATTTACTTAATCAGTTCCTTGTTATTGAACATTTAGGGTTTTCAACTTTTCACTCCTATAAACAGTGCCGGAAATGAGCTTTCTTATGGGTAAACATTTGTGCACGTTTTTCATAATTTCCTCAGGAGAGATTCCGAGAAGTGGAATTTCCAGGGCAAAGGGCATGCATAATTCAAGGCCCTGAGGCACATTGCCAAGCTGCCTTTCAGAAAGGCATTCATTTATAGTCCTGTTGGTGGTAAGTGAGATGCTGTTTCCCCGTCCGGATCATTCGAAAGTTATTCCTCTTGAACTTGAAAAACCAAGGTTGGGAGGGAGAGCGTAATAGAGTTCACAGTGAGGGCCACTGTGCCTCAGTGTTCTTCCTAAGACAGACCGGATATGCCAGTTGCCTGAGTAAAGTCCCTGTTCCCTTCTGATACCTGAGGAATGAAATTCCTACTCGGCTGGGCTTGTTGTAATCTGGCCTCAACCTATGGCTGAGCTCCCCTGACCTTATTCCTCCACATCAGTGCACTTTAGGATCCTCCTGTGCAGGAGTCTCCCCTTGGCCAGCACACGCCCTGTTCTCTTGTACCCCTACAACCTCCCACCCAGGGCAGAGCTCACCTACACAAAGGCATTTGGTACAGCTGTGGGTCAGTCATAGTGCACAGGCAGTGCATTTGTCAAATAAGGAAAATAATCATGAATCAGGGAAACCTGGGCTATGAAGCCTCACTTGCTTATTGGGACATGAATAAAATCGTAGCACACATTCCCCCTATGCCAGTGATGGCGAACCTTTTGAGCTCGGCGTGTCAGCATTTTGAAAAACCCTAACTTAACTCTGGTGCTGTGTCACATATAGAAATTTGTTGATATTTGCAACCATAGTAAAACAAACACTTATATTTTTGATATTTATTTTATATATTTAAATGCCATTTAACAAAGAAAAATCAACCAAAAAAATGAGTTCGCGTGTCACCTCTGACATGCGTGTCATAGGTTTGCCATCACTGCCCTATGCTAAGCACTGTGTCCTGTGCTTTCCTGGAATTATCATTTGCAGGCATGTTATTATCCCTCTATTACAGATGAGGAAACGGAGATTCAGAAGATTTAAGTAGCTTGTCCAGGGACATGACTAGAAAGTGGAAGACTTGGGATTTGAAGCCAGGAATTACAGGTATTAATACTCTTAACCACACCATACCATCTACCAGAGGTACTCCACTGGGTCTCTTGGGAGCCTGCTGCGTTCATGCCAGGAACTCTCCCCAGAGTGGAGTGTCCACGGGCGTAATAAATATGCACGGGGCCTGATGCATATCTGAACGCCAAGATTAAGATGTATAGGTCAGGCTTTTAAATGAGAAATTAAAATGTCGGCGCGGGGCGGTGCTGGGCCCACGGGGCGCGGGGGCTGCTGTGCGGGGCGCGGCCTGGGCAGCTCCCGCTGCGGACGCCTCAGGCAGTGTCCTTGTCGTCCAAGTCTGGCCCGTCCCGGGCCGAAAAGTGATGCTGTCCGCGCTGGGCATGCTGGCGGCAGGGGGTGCGGGGCTGGCCGTGGCTCTGCACACGGCGGTGAGTGCCAGCGACCTGGAGCTACCCGTGGTCTGCCGCGACCTCCTCTCCTCCCTGGACCACTCCTCCCTGGACCACACCAGCATCCGGAGGGGCTTCCAGGTGTCCAAGCAGGTGTGCTCCTCCTGCCACAGCATGGACTACGTGGCTTACCGCCACCTGGTGGGCGTGTGCTACACTGAGGATGAAGCTAAAGCCCTGGCCGAAGAGGTGGAGATTCAGGACGGCCCCAATGATGATGGGGAGATGTTCATGCGACCCGGAAAGCTGTCTGACTACTTCCCCAAACCGCACTCCAACCCTGAGGCTGCCAGAGCAGCCAACAATGGAGCCGTGCCCCCTGACCTCAGCTACATCGTGCGAGCTAGGCACGGTGGCGAAGACTACGTCTTCTCCCGGCTCACAGTAGCCCGTGAGCAGGGAGAAGACGTAGTCTTCGCCCTGCTCACGGGCTACTGTGAGCCGCCCACCGGGGTGTCGCTACGAGAAGGCCTGTACTTCAACCCCGACTTCCCTGGCCAGTCCATTGGCATGGCTCCTCCCATCTTCGACGAGGTCTTGGAGTTTGACGATGGCACCCCAGCTACCATGTCCCAGGTAGCCAAGGATGTGTGCACCTTCCTGCGCTGGGCATCCGAGCCAGAGCATGACCATCGGAAACGCATGGGGCTCAAGATGTTGATGATGATGGGCTTGCTGTTGCCCCTGGTCTACGCCATGAAGCGGCGTAAGAGGTCAGTACTGAAGAGCCGGAAGCTGGCATGTCGTCCACCCAAGTGACCCTGCCGAAGGTCTGCTTGCCATCCTGTTTGAACGGGCCTTCAAGCCAAGAAGCCACCCTGGGTCTCTTTAGACCCCAGCTGGCCCTCTTGGCCAAGCCCCTCTTCTCTGGGACAAAAGGGGAGGGGGCAGGAGACCGGGCTGGAGCTCCAGATCCTTCAGCCTCTATCATGGAAATAAATTAAGTTTCTCAATAGAAAAAAAAAAATGTCTCTCTGCACCTTTAGGTTCACCTTCCTCACATAGGTCAGGGTTCCTCATCTGCAGCCTTGTTGGCATTTTGAACTAGACTAGAGCATTCCTACTGCAAGGGGCTGTCCTGTGGACCCCTGCTCGCAGTTGTGACAAACAGCTATGCCTCCAGATGTTGCAAATATTCCCGAGTCGGGTCAGGTGGAATCATTCCCAGAGAGCCACTGGCCTAACTGGAAAGGTGCAGCGGGCTTCTGGCATTATTTTTGGCTGGTAGCGCTGAACCCTTTCCTGTTACTTTGGAATCCCCACCTTATTGAGACATTCCTGGTTGTCACACTGGGGGCAGGAGGTGCTACTACCATCCAGTGGGTAGAGGCCAGGGGTGCTGCTGTGCACCCTACAATGCGCAGGACAGCTCCATAATGAAGAATGTTCGAGTATGAACTGTCAGTAGTTCCTTTAGCTTTGTGAGTTACCCCAGTGCCCTCCAACAAATTCCTTTATTTTCAACTCAGGCTAGCTCTGTAGCTGGTAACTGACAATCTCTTAGCGTGGACATCTTCAGAGTCTGATCATATTCATAAGCACTAAAAGAATGTTTTGCATCTGGTAATGTGTTTAGTCATGTAATAAATAGTTACCAAGCATCCATTACATGCCAGGCACTATGCTGGGTGCTGGGAATGTAATAGCTTGACAGACAGGGTAAGGGGCCAGGGGTGCTTTTAGCCGGCAGGACAGACTGCCTGGTGTGAGGGGCTCTGAGTGCGAGGGGCATATTATCAGGGCTACCTCACATAGTTTGGGGGAGCATTCAGGTCAGAATTCTAGGAGGAAAAGGTGTTTAGACTGAGGTCTGAAAGAGGAGTAGGGGTGACCCAGGAAAGAGGATGAGGTGTGTCTTATGCAGAGACAGCAAAACTGTAAGGAAAGAGAGGGGTTGGGGAGGAGGGAGGAGGGCCGGTGGTGGTGGTGGGGAGAGGGGGTGTGTGGAGAGAGCTCTAAGCAGAGAATTGAAATCTGCCTGGAGTGCCTGGAGCTGGTTTCAGCGCCTTCTCTCTAGCTTCAGAACCAGCTGGGGGAGGCCTCTGAGTGACAGTTCCCACAGACTCCTCTCCTTAGGACCCTCCAGCAGCCTGCCTTGGGGGCCACCAGTCCCCTGCTGTGACAGTGCAACTTGCAAACCATGTCTGGTGCTCCAGGTTGGGAAGGGAGGGAGGAGATGAAAATAGACATGTATTTATTTTTCATTTTTCATTCAGCTTGGTGCAGGCTGACTGCTTTGCAGGATCCGATTATTCCCTCCCCAGGGTCCTGTGGTCAGACGCCAGCTGTGAGGATCTGTTACCATGGGTGACATGTTCATCCAATGGGGGACCTGCTGCTTGTTTGCAGAGTGGCAGATGGAGCAGCTAATCGATACAGTCTGGGAGGTGGGCGTCCCCTTCAGTGGCCCTGCCACACAATGAGAGCTGGGCCCCAGGGGCTGGTGGAAAGCCCTGGGCCTTTGACTGGAAAAGACCTGCTCACTAGGGTTTCTGGCTCCAAACAATGCCCTCTTCTTTACTAAGGTGGCCTCGCACTTCCAGGATTTTTACAGCCCTGCCTCAGGCAACACTCCTGGGAACCGCTGCTGCCAAACCCTCGGGGCTCTGTGTGAACGATACTGAGTATTCTATTCCAGTAAAAGGCAGCAAGCATTTTTGGCATCATCTGTGTTCAAGCAATAGAGTGAGTGGGGGAGAAGAACAAGGTAATGTGCTGCCCCCAAGGACCTTGTGATGTAATTAGGGGCTTTCAGTCTGGTCATGGAATAGCCCCTAGCCATTCAGTCATCCTTCCCACTCATTTATTGAATAACCTGCATTGTGTTAGGGGTTGGGGATGTGAAGATGATTACGATGTGGTCAGTTCCCCCAGTACCACGTTTAACTCTCTATTACATTGAACAAGGATAGCTAGGATTTGCTGCATCCTTTCTCTGCATTATCTCATTAAATATGATAACTTTAAGAGATGGATACCAATATTGTTTCCATGTTGGAGGAGGAAACCGAGGTCTAGAATAGAGCAGTGACTTGTACTGTTTCCACCGATGTATCAGGTGGTTTAGCATTTGAAATTCATACACACAGGTGTGTGTGTGTGTGTGTGTAAATTATCTTTGGTAAGATATACTAAATGCCCACTAACATGTTTATTATGTTACAAGATAAAATTCACCTAAGTACATTTTAAAGATCTCATTGGCTTTATTCAAAGATTCACAAATCGGGTGGTACCCACTCTAGCAGATAAATGGAACTTAGAGGAATTGTACACAATGGAAAGACTTTTATAGGCAGGAGGGAGTAGGAAGAAGGAAGTTATGTTAGGCAAGAAGGCGATGGCAGGGTCTATCAGGCAGATTACCTGACTAGTGCTGATCAGGCGACTCCTGATGGACTGGCTTAAGATTCCATTTCTGGGAGAGAGGAAACTGTAATTAAGTTTGGTGACATGTGGATCAGCATAAGGGTATTTGAGCCCTCTTGTCTTATTTTTAATAATAAGTTTTGCATTGCTTAAGATACATTTATGAGAGAAAAAATTCGTCTCTTGATTTCTGGTTTTGTTGTTGTTAATTCTCACCTGAGGATATTTTTCCCTTGATTTTTTTCCCCCCATTGATTTTTTTTAAATATATTTTTTATTGATTAAGATATTACATATGTGTCTTTATCCCCACGTTACCCCCTCCCCCCCGCCCTCCCCCCCCCCCGGCTCATGCCCCCCCCCCCCTCCCGCTGTCCGTGTCCATTGGTTAGGCCTTATTGCTTGCATATAAGTCCTTTGGTTGATCTTTCCCCCTTACCCCCACCCTCCCCTACCTTCCCTCCAAGGCCCAACAGTCCAATCAATGCCTCTCCGTCTCTGGATCAGTCCTTGTTCATCAGTTTATGTTGTTCATTATATTCCACAAATGAGTGAGATCATGTGGTGTTTATCCGCTCTCCAGCTCCATCCATGCTGTGGCAAATGGTAAGAGTTCCTTTTTCTTCTTCCTCTTCTTAAAGAATACCTTTCAGCATTTCATATAATGCTGGTTTGGTGGTGATGAACTCCTTTAGCTTTTTCTTATCCGTGAAGCTCTTTATCTGACCTTCTATTCTGAATGATAGCTTTGCTGGATAAAGTAATCTTGGTTGTAGGTTCTTGGTATTCATCACTTTGAATATTTCTTGCCACTCTCTTCTCGCCTGCATGGTTTCTGTTGAGAAATCAGCTGACAGTCGTATGGGTACTCCCTTGTAGGTAATTCCCCCATTGATTTTTAAAGAGAGTGGAAGGGAGGGAGGTGTGTGTGTGTGGGGGGGGGGGGGGAGGGGGAGGGGAGGGAGAGAGAGAGAGAGAGAGAGAGAGAGAGAGAGAGAGAGAGAGAGAGAGAAAGAAACATCAGTGTGAGAGAGACACATTGATTGGTTGCCTCCCACATGTGCCTGGATCCTGGGCCCAAACCCGAGACCCTTCTGTGCACAGGCCAACGCTCTAACCACTGAACAACATAGGCCAGGGCTTTTTCTTGATTTCTTAATCCTAAGAGCCAGGAAACCTGGGACCTCATACTTGTAAGCGATGTGGGTCTAGCCCACTCATCAGACTGAACCTCAACTTTCTTATCCTCAAGGAAGAATGCTGAGCTTGGCTTTGTTCTTACCTTGCTGAGGTTTTATGATAACGGAATGGAGATCGTATAAAGATTCAATCCAGGCACCTAACACGATAGCCCAGGTGGTGATCTGTTATCTTCCAGGCTTTGTGGAGCGGTGGTGTTTTTCCCAGCCTCCCTGGCATTACTGTCTCTGCCGTTTCCGTGGAGGAGGCTGCAGATCGGAAGTTCCTAGATTGGGGAGGACAGTTCACTACGTAAACAAGGAGACAGACCTTCCTTCTTGCTCTTGCAAGAAAAACATGAAACAAAACACAGCCGAGTTCTCATCATCTCCCTCTGTCCTCTCCTCTTCAATTTAGGTTTCTTCTGTCTTATCCCATGCCCACTGCCTCCTACCCTCCCCACATTGGTAATTCATTTCTTTTAAGCCAGGACATATATATATAAGCATCACTATTTTAATTAGCAAGAAGCAAACAGAAGTAAGAAGCTAGAAGGCATAGCAAGAGAGCCCGCCACTCACAGGCTTTAATTATTCATTGAGGTAAATAAAATTAAATATTTTCCCAGCAATCCAGAGCAAGATCTGAAGTAATTACAGTGTCAAATTCATCAGAAATTCTCTCATCAAAATAAGAACCTTGATGTCATTTAATAATTTATAATACAAATACACAGAAATTGTAAAATGTTATAAATAGAAAACTGCAGGGTAAGTGAACATGAATTAGTTAGGGGTTGTGTTCTAGAAAGAGGCTGTCATGAGCTGTATAAATTTTTAATCAGAAATACTTTTGAGGCCTAATTTAGAGCAGGGAATATGCCAAGAACTTTAGAATACAAAGAACACAACAAAACAACAACAAATTCCTGCTGCCTGGACTTTCATAAACAATGCTTTTTGAGAAAAAAAACTCAATGACTTCAGGCAGAAGGAAGGACTGTTGTCTTTGAAGCTGTGTGTGTTCGAGATCACCTGTGACCCCTTTCATGTTGTCCGCACAGGTAGCAAATGAATTAATTAACTTCGGTGTAATGACCCCCAAAATAACACGTGGGAAAAGTCTGGTTCATTTCCATCAAGAGTGAAAGGTGGTCTCAGCCACTGAACCTTGTAAAACAATGTGTGATTCTGGAGACCATATGGTCCCATCCCAGTTTGAAATGGTTTTGATCTGTTCAGTTTCTATGTGGGGAAAGCTCGAGGCAAATAGAGGAAACCAGATTTTTCTTTTCCTCATTCGCTGGGAGGTATTCGCACCATGTGTGTCCCGCCTTGCTCTAGGAAACATCTCTGGGGACTTACCTATCCCAGGTGAGGAGTGGGAAAAGCTTGTTTCACAAGAATGATGGGCTAGCAGTTGCCCCGCTGATCAGGAAGGAAGTTCAGAAGTGAATGGTGGGCTTTCGAGATGGCTAATTAGGAAAGAAAGAGGCCATTTTTAAAAGAAATTCTCCTTTATTGTATCATTTCGAGGCTCTGAAAGGTTAGCATGGATGATGACATGGTAATCTTTTCACCAGAACTAACAAAAAACAGGTAAGACAGATTACTTTTATGCTTAAAACCTTTCAAAAGCTTCCTCTTCTGCTTAGGATGAAGTTGAAGACCTTGAACAAGCACTGAGACCTTTTCTAATCTGTAACTCCACCCCAGGCTCCTATCTGCCCCCTTCCTTCAGGGGTTTTGTCTGTGTTCACTGCTATTTTCTCAGACCTGGCACATAGTAGGCACTCAGTATTTGTTGAAATAAGGAATGGAAGTAACTACCTCTAGGTGAAGTTGAAGAGCT
The DNA here is from genome assembly GCF_014108235.1 of Myotis myotis. Classification (NCBI taxonomy): domain Eukaryota; kingdom Metazoa; phylum Chordata; class Mammalia; order Chiroptera; family Vespertilionidae; genus Myotis; species Myotis myotis. The sequence goes on along the minus strand of NW_023416368.1, from coordinate 15,575,222 downwards.
AATATTTCAATGGGAAACCCTTTTATAAGAATGCGGGGGCTTGGAGGAGCGGGTGCTATGGTGGGTATGGGTGGTAGGGAGCTCTGGAAGAGATGGATTAGCCTTCCCCCACTTCCCAGCGTGGGCCGTTCCTGTTTGTACGAGTTCCCAATGTCTATGGCTTTTTCTGAGAAAGGCTTATGGTTGGTGAAGTAACAGGTGGGAGAAAATGCCTGGTGAGGAAATGACTCATCTGTGGCTCTAAATCAGGGATGACAAATGGGCTTTAATGCCAATTCCGTTTGATTGGTAGTGGTGGCTTGGAAGGCTGTGTTGAAAAGAGTTCTGAGGTCTAATGGAAACAAAGTGTTGTGATCAGAGATGTCTAGGGCTTGATGGGGGGGGTGTGTGGGTGGCAGCATTTTATTATACATTTGCATCCTGACCCCTAAGTTTGGAGTTGGTTTGTTCTTTTCTGTAGGAAAAGCCATGGAAATCCAGGCTTACAGAGGGACTGATGATACCCCCATTAGTTTATTTGTTTTAAATTCTAGTGAAAGCTAGAGATTAAGGTATTCAGGACGACCCTTAGAGTCCAGACTCTTCAGGGATTTGGTTATATCCTTTTGGCTGATTGGTTTATTTTTTTTCTCCAGGGGATGAAATGGCTGAGCTATGTTGGTGGTTAATAGCTCAGGGACTCTACTAAAAAGGGACTCTAATAACTCTTCCAGTCTCACTTCTTTCGAGTGGCCATTTTGCTAGGACAGTCTTGCAGAAAACCACCAAAGACAGACAGTTATGTAAAATCTTGGCCTGAAGAAGAGACTCTAACCCTAATGTGATGAGCTCAACACATTACCTCTGTGAGCTCACTAGCCCATCAAAGCTATCACCCCTCACCCCCAAAAGCTGCCATCCACCCATCTGCAACAGCACCACTTTGAAGATTCAGCTCTCCTTCCACCAACTGAAATGAATGACATTGCTTCTTTTTAATAGGACACCCCCGTCCCTATCCTGACACCCTTTACTCTGCTTGTATTTCTTTAGCATATCTGCTTCCTTACAACTGTCTCTGCATGTGCCTAATCCAGTTTCTCATACTAAATATTTATATGGTTTTAGTATTTTCCCACGTCTCTCTTCTCTCCCTCATTAGATTTAAGCTCATCGAGGAAAGGGACTATTTATAGCAATGTCTAGTATATTTTTTACTGATTATGTATAAGGATATCAGCACATATTTGATCTAAAAGTATCATGTCTAATACACTGTTGGCTGGAATCAGTGGGACCCACCAGTTTAAAAGGATAATTGGTGTAAGGTTTTTCAAAGGACCTTTTGTCAATATCGATCAAATTTTTGAATGTGTATGACTTTCTCCTACCAATTCCACTTTGGAATTTATCCTACAGAAATACAGGAGTTTTTGCAAATACTTATATATAAAAGGATGATCAGAATTATTTGGGATGGTGAAAAATGAAAATACCCTAAATGTCCATCCTGAGAGAAATTGTGATATACATTATGGAACATACAAACAATGGAATACTATGTGATCATTAAAAAGAAAAGTAATTCATTATATATTGATGTGCAAAAATGTCCACAATATTATGTATAATGGTATAAATGGTATTTTTTGCAATAAGCCACAAATACATGTATAAACGTACACATGTATGTATGTTTACACATAGAAAAGGACCAGAGGACATACACCAGATTAGTGCTTTATCTATGGTAGGTAAGATTAGGAAAGCAAGGCTTTTTTTTTTTTTAACCTTTTACTAATGTGAAAATACTTTCATTCTTTCTCCTCCCACCCCCATATGTAAATGTTGATATGTAACATTTACATATGGCAAGGTGATTATTACCATATCATTGGCCAACACCCCCATTCCACTACAAAATTACCATTTCTTTTTCTGTGGTGAGAACATTTAAGATCTATATTTTTAGCAGCATTCAAGTATATAATACAGTATGGAAAAATATGTCAGTGGACATACAAAAATCTAAGACAAAAAGATATATTTTAAAGAAGAGTTTATTATAATAAGGCCATGGCAGTTGAGTTTCCTAAAAATATCCTAGTTTTGAGATGTTTTCAAGAACAATATTGTAGCCATTTTAGTTACCTCTAGGGTACTTACCTATTTCTTGGAAGCATTAAATACAAACTAAATGTGGTGTTTACTGAAGAAATTGTTCTCTTTTCCTTCTTCGGTGAGATCCGGCTGGTGTATGTGAGTTGCTCTGGTTAATGAAATGTGAGTGAAAGTGATATGTGTAATTTCTGAACAGAAATTTTAAGAACTAGTTCATGGTTTGCTATGCTCTCTTTTTCTCTTTGTCACATAACCAACAATATTTCAGAAAAGAGTTTCATCATTAGCCTGGGTCTCTGGAGCAGAACATTAGCCAACCCTGATGGACGTGTTATACACATGAAATAGAATCTTGCTGTTGTAAGCCATGGAGATGTGGGGGTAGTTTCTCACTGCAGCATAACTTAGACTGATACAGCTGTTCCCAGACTTCACCCATCCCTCAAATAGAGGCCCTCTGTGGCCTGGAAATCATGATATCTTGTTCTAATCCTAGTTCTACCACAAACTTTCTGTGGGATTATATCAACTAGGATGCTTTAGATTGCAAGAAATGGAAATTACAGCAAAAAGTAGCTTAAATGTCAAGGGTATTTACTGTTGTGTACAACAGGAAATCCAGAGTTGCAGCTTTATGACATCATCGAAGACTTAGGATCTGTCCTCTTTCTTCTTGGCCTTCCTGTCATAGTTGTATGGTGGTTATAGAAGTTTCAGGTGTTATATGCAGACATTATAGTATCACATGAAGATGAAGAGTGTGTTTTTTCCAATGTGTTTCTTTCTCCTTTTTATTTTTATTTGAGGAAGTTATTTCCTGAAAATTCCCCAGCAGACTATTCCCAGATCCCATTGGCCAGGACTGAGTTAGGTCTTTGCCTAATCAATCACTGCTAAGGACAGCTATGATTGGCCTTGTCCAGCTGTAGTTCATTTCCTCTCGGGGTAGCAGTGGACCTGTTTTCTGAGTACATGGGTGTTTGGCAAGTCAATTTCCCAAACAAAACTGGGGCTGTGTCATCCAGGAAAAAGGGAAGGATGGAATTAGTGTTTATTTCAGTGACTTAAGCAAGGTTCCCCCATTGATAAACTGAGGATGTTAAACAAACTGGCTTCTAATACAGGGATTATTATCACAGAGTCCCTGGACCTTGTCCACTGAAATAATGGAGTCCAAACTTCCTTACAGGTCCTTGGGTGGGGCCCAGGGGACCACTGGCTTAGGTCATCAAAAGTCTTATTTCATCAGCTTCCCGACAGGCAGACACGTTATGGGTTCCAGCTCCCATAAAATCTTGCATCTTGATTTTATATGCCCAGTGTGAATGCGGTCTAGGTGAGGGATATATATGTGCAGTTTTGTTAGCTTTTACTTACATATCAGATTGACTTTAAAAGTGCTTTGAAGACTTATAAAGTTCTTTGTGCATGGAGATTTTTTTTAAAACAATAGCTCCCTCTCCTCCCATGCTCTATGCTCCCAAATCTCTGCATCCCCTTACAATTTGCCTTGACTCAAGGCAATTTATTGGACAATTTAATATGAGCCAGTCCCCAAAGCTCTTGAGCCATGACCTTCAAAAATACTTTATCATCATCATTATTAAAACTGATAGAAATGATTGTAGGGCGGGAGCTACAAAGCCAAGGGGGGAGACTGTAGGATTGAAGCTAAAGTCTTCACTTTCCTTTCAATGCACCAGTTCTCCTGTATCCAGTCATTGGCTGCAAACTGCCTGAGAATAAGATGGGCTCATCTGAGGAAAGTGCCAGAGCTCTTATTTTATTGGGCCAGGTGGACACATATGCGGCCAAGGCCTACTTAGGCAGTGGAAGGGGGCTGGATAGGGATCTGTAAAAACTGATACAGTTGAAGTCATCGTGTCTCCCCTGTCCTTTGGGATACTTTTTAGCAACAACCTCCCCCCCTCTACTACATGCGCTGGAAGGCTTTTATGAACTGTTTGTTGTTTTGCCACTTGGTTATAACTGAGAGCAGAAACTTTAAATGGTGTGTAATTTCTTCATTACCTTTGATAGGATCACTTTTTCATCTTGATAATGTGCTGGTATGCTGAAGTCACCTCTTTTTCCCAGTAGACACACTGCCAGCACACTTTAGTCCATGTGAGGGATGGCTATTAAAGAGAATGACTCCAGCCATCTCAAACGACCAGGCCTATTTGTCACCATGAAGATATGAAATCTACTAGGGCTCTGGGGTTGGGTTTGTATTCCTGGAGTGCCTCTTAGAAATCTTGCTTTTAGGCCAGAGTAACCCCAAGAGATGTCTTTCAAGGACAGATCCAAATCACCAGATTAAAATGGACATAGCCCATGATGTCGTTGTTCCAAAATATCTTGACCTTGGGCAGTGTTTGAATGATTGGCTGAGTCGCTATTAGAGGGTAGGAAGTCTTCCACAGGTCCAGGTACCCCTAAAACAAAACCAGAGAGGAAGAATAGATTGCTCATTCTTCAAACCTTTTATTATTATATCAAATACAAATAGCAAAAGTCACACAAAATAGCTGTAGAGTTTAATGAGTTATAAGGCAAGATCCTTCTGACCACTATTGAGGTCAAGAGATAAGACTTTGTCACCTGAGAAGGTTCTCTATGTGCCCCATTCACTCTCACCCTTTCCCTTCCCCCAAAGTAAACCACTATCCTATTATAGTAATCATTTCCTTGTGTTCTTTACAGTTTTATCATCCAAATGAGTGTCCCTAGACAGTCTAGTTTAGTCTTGCCCGCTAAAACAATTGACACATCTTCCACGTCCCCTTTAATGTCCCATCATACATTCTTTTTCTTACAATTTACCTTTTGACCTGTAGACTTTTCCCATATTATGGATGTCGCTGATTACACACTCATTGTGCAGTTCAGTATGTTTTCCTGCTCTCTGTATTTTTTGCAAGCTGGGAACTGTATTCACAGACCTGATTAGATTCAGGTTCAACCCGTTTGGTAGGTGGCATTGAGCTCTTTTACCAGTAGGCACCGGATGTCTGATTTTTGCTCTTTTCTGGTTGTTAACATCAGGCACTGCTCAGTGTCTGGTCCATGAGTTCGCTGGGAATTGCTAAGTGGTAATGCTTAATTCTATCATTTCCTTTCATTTATTAGCTAGAAGACTTACAAATAGGCGCTGCGCTTTGATTTCATAGTAGTGTGGTTCGTGTAGGAGATGCTTGATTCTTTCTCTTTATTTACCATAAAGATAACGAATTGTCTCCTATCTTCCTCTGAAGGTAACCAGTTAGGCTCATTTCCTTTAAATATTATTATAAATTTAAGTACTTGAACATAAATTGATGGGCTCCTAGATTGCATTTGTTACCTATCCTCTGGTGTTTTTAATGTTCAGTGCTTATGCTTGTGCACTTGGCTGTCTCCCTGCCTCCAAATCACCCAGAAAGGAGCAGCCAACCTCTGCATGGACTGCTCAGAGACCAGCAGGAGAAACTTCATTTCATTTTTATGTCTCTTGATTTTGGGTTCTAATGGCACGTTACGGCTAGTGTGGAGATGAATGTGAAGATGTTCTAGCCGAAGGACTTTGAAAATGTATGGTCCAGTTAGTGAGGTCTCTGTCACTTGTAAATGGATGCCATTGACGTTCCTATTTATCCAGCTCCAAGCTCCCTTCTCACTGTGTCTGATAGTTTCTGTGGTTTGATAGCAGGGAGAGAATGCCCCAATCACATCAGCACTATTTTCCTTTTGCTCAATGGTTAGATTTTGCACAAGAAATTAATACATTGGTATTGTGTTGTCAAAATTATATTCTTTTCCAAGGAAATGTGAGTCCTGAAAATGCTCTCCTTATAACCCTGCTTCTTTCAAATGGGCTCTGTCCATTTTAGAGTAACCCTGTGCTATAATGCTCTGTTTTTTTTTAGGTTTTTTCTAAGGAAGAGACTTACATTCTAGGCAACTGAAGAGAAGCACATGCTTTTCAAGCTGGGTCCACCCACCCACATGGCCCTGAGGCAGGCCATTGATTCCCCTCACTCTCTGCTCCAACTGGCAATGAGGTACCACTGTTAGAAACCAGGTACCTTTCCTTGGCAACAGCAGCTGCTAACTAACAAGTAGGCCATTAACTAAGGGTAATGATGGATATAACCAGATTGCCTTGCTGGCCTTTAAAAAAACCACCCCTTTACCAAACTTTTTTCTTTTTCCCAGAATTAAAGAGAATGTTGGTTTGATACTTGAGTCTGTAAATACGTGTTTAGAATCCACAGATGAACTAAAACACATTTTTACCCCAACTCTCCAGAGGTGGGAAAAGCCAAAATTTGTGTTTCACTTTCTTGCTCTTTCTTTGTTTGCTCTGGACATTCTTAGGCCCAAGTTACAAAATTGCTCACTCCTGATAAGAAATCAAATGCTTTCTGTAATCTACGGGGATTTGGTTTGTAAAATTTCAAAGTCTTATTCTCCTTGACTGGCTGAGTCATATGGAAAATAAGAATTATTGGAAAATAGTAATAAATAATGATTTTCTATAGCCTGCTAAGCAAAGTCTGAATTAAATGACTTCACTTAAACCTTTAGTGGCAGAGGTCTAATTAATGAAAAACACCAGGCTTAAACAATTGGCCATCCATCTTTAAGCATAAGTGAAAGACAGAATCCATATGACATTCCACTGAGGATGAAAAATGAACAATTGCATGGGTCTTGGATGATTCTGATTTGACAGGGCACCCTGGAGTCTTTTAAAATGCCCCCCTTTTTTTCTGACACATATGGACTCTACACCATTGTCATATTTAATCTGAGAAACTGGGTTCCCATGCATTCTGTTTGTTTCTTTGCTTGAGGCCTGAGGCCCCGGCCTCTTGAGTTTGTAGCAGTTGGAGTCAGCTTTTGTTCAGCCTTTAAGATGAAATAAGACTAAACCATAAACATGCTACAAAACAGCAGAATATAAAGGGGATTACTGGTGCCATAATTAGAGAACTAGGAGGCCGTTATTCTCAGTTGTCCCTCCGCCCTCTCAGCCACATGCCTCTCTGCTAGCCCAGGACAAAAGAGATTTAAAAATCAGACAGGCCTGAGTTTATTTTAATGGGAGCCCCCTTAAGTCTGGGCACAGTTGGAGGGCATGTAGTTGACAAATGAAGAATGTTTGTTCTGTCGTAGAGCCTCAGAAATCAGAGCAGCATCAAAATAAATCAGCCCAGATAACCATAGAATCTGAGCATCTTGTTATGCAAACCTGTAAATTATGCAAGAAAACACATTTACCTATGTGTATATCCCCTCAGTTATTTGCATGTCCAGGTCTCCCTTCAACCATCATTTTAGGAGACTGACAATTGGATACTGACAGCTTTCTCTGGAGAGACTACGTTGTCCATCACTGGGGTGTTTAGCCAGAGATCAGAGGACCATCTGTCAGGGAGAGTGTGAGGACTCATTCACAGAGGGGATATGTTAGAACAAGATAACGAGACACTTCCCACCTCTAAGTTATATGGTAGGGTGCGACATGCAGATTTTTAAAGGGAAACTAACTTTTGAAAACCATAGCAAACACCCTTCTAGAAAATATTGTCCTAAGAGAATGAGTACCAAATAACTGCTTTTAGAGACCAGAATAAAACATAACATTCGGAGCAAGTGTGGTCTCATTTGGAATCAGTTGGTCATTGAATTAAATTTTAGTATTTCTGTGCACCTCCCATTCCTACGAATTTCTCCTATTGTACATTGTGGCCATTAGACAAAGCAGCCTCATTTGAACTTTAATGAAAATGGAATAACTATACAAAAGAGATACGTATGTGGATATCTGTATTATAAAGTCTGGATTCCCAAGGCAGAGGGAGACAGGGAATGCAAGCATGCATCGCATAGCCAAATGTTGATTTCTTTTTTTACCCTTTTAAATTCTTTTTGCTTAATTATGCAGAGATGTGATATCTTTTGAAGATATCCAGTGTTCCACTGCAGTATATCAGAAATTGCTTTCCATGGTACACTGGAAACTGGTTTAAAACTATCCGACTAGGGTGTAGAATTTAATAAATCATGCTTCTCTATTCAAGAACATCTGGATGTTGAGAACCAGGAATTTATTGGACCAATATTAAATTAACTGTTGATGAGTAGCCCACAAAGGTGATAGCATAAACAGGTATATAGAGAATATCGAATGAGCCACTCTGTATCCTGGAACAAGGAGAGTAAACCTGTGTCATACACACGCCACCATTTCCATATCCTGTACTCATGGCAGACATCACTAATCGAGCATAGCACTCTGAACTTGGGCTTAACTTCAGAATGTGAGCACAAAACTCCCAGCAGTTCTGTCATTTGACTGGCGTTCCTTTCCTGCCATTCTTTCACGATCTCTTCCATTGCAAGCTTTCATCCCCGCTACTGACAAAAAGGACTCTTGTCAAAGTTGCCGGTGACTCAGTTCCACACCTTCTAACTGGTCTTCGACTGCCACTCGTGCCCCAATCTGTTTTTCATACAACAGCCAGAATAATCATTTAAAATTATCATATGACTTTTTTTCCCCTTCTCTTATTCTGTCCGGCCAGTCAGGCTTTCTCACTATCCTGCAAACACACCATGCATACCTCCTCCTCAGGGCCTTTGCACCTGCTCTTGCCTCTGCCTGAAATGGTTTTCTCTCAGGTATTGTCATACTTCACTCACCTCCTTCAGGCCTTTGCTGCAATGTCCCTTACCAAGGAGGCCTACTCTGATGAGACCGTCAGAAACAGTACCCCTTCATTTTCTAATCTTACTGTTTCATTTGTCTTCACAGCTTTTATCACTCCCTGACATGTGATCTTTGTTTCTGTTTCTCTCCTTACCCCCACCCTAGCCCTAGAATGTCAGTTCCCAGAGAATTGTTTTGTTCACTGCGGTATCTGGCACCTACACTGATTCTGCATTGGGCCAGATTTCCTGGAAACGGACGCTGACTTGTGTGCAGCAGCTTTCCTGGGGCCTGCTCGCAGGAGCAGCACCTGGGAGGGAGGGAGGGAGTAGGACTGGGAGGAAGTAGATGCAGAACTGGCCCGTAATTGCTGCAGAGTCTGCATCCTCAGAACTGGGATAGTCTTTGGGTTGCTCCAGGTTGAGACAAAGGGGCTAGACCTTTGTACCCCAGAAATGAACAGTCGTTGGATGTGGGCTGCTACCAGGGAAGGAGCAGCATCCTGGGCAAGGCAGCTTCCTTCTCCTGAGAGCAGTTCTCACAGACGTACTCAGCTGAAAGCCTTCGGTAGCCAACATTCCCAGCGACTCTGGGAAGGAGCATGTCAGTGCTGAAGGAGTGTGGGTGTGCTCCACTGCTCCCTCTGCACTTGCGCAACGCGTGGGTGATGTTCCAAGGTATTTGCTGAGTGCCCGGATGTTGAAAGCCTGAATACTATGCTGGATCTAACACTGCTCCTTGGTCAGAGGTGTTCCTCTTTACTATCCCCTTGCTCTTGACCCTGACAACTCAGTGCACCCTCTGGTCCTGCTCACTACTACCAACCCCTTGCAATAGCTTCCCAAGGTTGCGAGATGGCGAGGGGTAATGCGAGGGCATAGGCAAGGTCAGCTGGGGCCTAGTCCCAGAAGTCAGAGCTGGCTGTGCAGCTTTGGAAAGCTGGTACCAGGCACAAAGCGGGAGGCATCTCTGCTCTGTGTCCTTGTCAACAAGAGAAGGAAGAGAATGTTCCCTAAGAGCACAACACATTGCTTTTGGGCAAGTCTTTCCTGGAGATTTAAAAAAATGGACAAGGAATCATTAAACTTGATACAAAGCAGCTGAAAAGCCTGTGATTTTAAAAATTATATCATATACAAGTTTATTTTCAGTATCTCAAGCCTCCAAGATTTATGCCTCCTGGAACACTCAAAGCAAAGTAAGCAAAGTTGTTATTCATTCATCCATTCACTCAATTTATTCATTCATTCAGTCACTCTTTTAACAATATTTTATTAAATGTCAAAATGTGTTCCAGGTAGATTGCAAATACATAAAACCGATACTATTAACTGCCTTAAAAATTCTTATTTTGTGCCAGGTACTTGGCTAAATGGCTTATCTCAGTTCATCTTATAACAAGTCTATAAAGTAGGTATTATGGTACAAGTTTTTTTTTCTTTTTCTTTTTTTTTGCATGTAACAGAATATCCAACAGAAAGTGGTTCCAGCAGTAGAATTATTGCACATAAGAAGAACTGGTTTGGTAGCTCAGTGAGGTCAGGGCTCCGGGTGGGCTTCCCCATGATACCTGCCCCAATTCTGTACTCGGTCATTCTGAAGGACAGGGCTCCACAGACTGTAGTGAGTTCCATGAGGGGCAGTACAGAGGATCCCACACCAAACACCTTCTAGAGTGCCGGGTAAAGATATGCAAAGGAATTGAATGGGACCAACCAGCTTAGTACATTTTACTTTTTATCTGAAACTCCTCTCCTCAAAAATGTTGACTGAGCCCAGCCAGTGTGGTTCAGTGGTTGAGCATTGATTCCCGGTCAGGGCACATGCCCAGGTTTTGGGCTCAATCCCCAGTAGGGGGCGTGCAGGAGGCAGCCAAGCAATGATTCTCTCTCATCATTGATGTTTCTATCTCTCCGTTCCTCTTCCTCTCTGAAATCAATAAAAAAAATACATATTTAAAAAATATCGACTGCACTTCAGCCCAGACAGTCAGGGACCTGGGGGCACTAGGCCTAGGCTCAGGCTCCATGGGGGATAGGTTGGGTGTGGCCCACGGGCTGCTGAGCAATCCTACAGTAACGGAGGTAAAGCCAGACTGAAGGCCAAGCAGAGGAGCTGACCAAAGCCACAACCTAGGGGATGGGGAGCAACACAGAAATAAGGAGAGAAACTGGGGAGACTGAGGCTGAGCCAGCAGGTGTGGAGCCCAGGTAGGAAGTAAGTTGTGGTTGGGGTAATTCCCAGAAGTGTTCAGTTTAACCTAGACGGGGCTATTGATGCGCTAGCTCCCTTCAGCTGCTGGGAAAAGAGCGGGACCAGTTCAGGCACAAATAGAAAAAGACATAAATGTGAGAAAGAGTAACAATGATGTCTTCCCTTCCCCCATCTCCAAACAGCTGTTCCCAGGGGCTGGTGTAGGAGGGATGGTTTTTTTTTTCTTTAAAATATTCAGAAACAGGGGATTAAAGATGGCGGCGGTATAGGCAGACGCGTCCCAGGTCGTGTCCCTGAGCAAATGGAGTGAGCAGCTGAAACTAGTAACATCCACCCCGAATTGGCGAAATTCCTCAGCTGGCGAGACGGTTTGCAGCCGGGAAGAGCAGAACTCCCCTGGAAAGGTAAAAAAACCAGGGATTTGGGCAGGAAAGTTTGCCAGATTTCTGAGCCCAGAGAGTCGGAGGGAGACCGCGTGGCAGACAGCCGCGTCCCTTGGGACAGGCACAGCCCCTGACGGGGGAAAGGAGAACCGCGGGATTCCTGGCGCTGCCGGGGGAATTGAGAGCTGGGTCTGTGATCACGGAGGACTGAGCCTAAAGGGGGACAGCCTGAAGAGCTGACCAGACCATGCAGTCCCGGTAAGAGAAGAAGCTTACAGAAACCAAGCCTTCCCCGTTTCCGCGGCCGGCGTTTGTTTGTTTGTTTTCACTGAATCCTGTTCATGGGACATTTCGGATACAGACACTCACCTGTGCTGAAGAGAGGGAGAGTGTGCGGAGGAGTGGAATCTGGGGAGAGACTGAGGAGAGAAGGGGGGCAGGGAGAGGTGGCAGCGAATTGAGTGCTGAGACACCCCTGAGCCCAGGGCTGAGGCAGCCATTCTTTCCGGAGAGTGAGACTCCTCCCCCCAGCCCCCAGGCAAGGAGCACAGCCACACCCAGATTCCACCCTGTAGGAGATCAAGGATTAAAATAACCTGATCAGTCCCTGGGAGTTAACAGGGTCTGGCCTATAGAGGGATTTTCAATCCCAGCAACAACACAGCACTGGTAACTCTTACGCAGCCAGCTCTGGGCAGTGAACTTCCACTGGACAGAGAGGCCCTATAGCCTCAGAGGCCAACCCCAGAACACTGCCACCCAGAGGCTGACCCACAAACTGACTCTTTGCTAAACACAAAATAAGGCAGTCTGGGAAACAAATGCGGCTTGCTTTAAAATAAGGACTGTGGTTTACAACACAGAGGAACAGTGTATCGCAGGGAAACTCAACACTCTCCTGAATACCTGGCAGGTCTAAGGCGAGCCACACTGAAGAATAGAAGAACCGAAGGACCTTCACTACTGCAATATTTTTTTTTTCTTTTTTCACCTTTTAACTAAGAAACCAATTTTTTTTTCTTTTTTTTCTTTTCTTCTTCTTTTTTCTTTCTTTTTTTTTTCTTCTTTTTTCCATCACCTGATTTTACCCTTTTAATTATTACCTTCTTATTTTTAACCAGTATTATTACTGCTACCATTTTACCATTTTTTTTTAAAGTGCCATTTTATTTTCTCTTTATTTTATTTTGGGATTAGTGTTCTCCATTCTATTTTCATCGTTATATTATTGGTTGTTTCTAGTTTGCATTCATCTCCAGGGAGCTGTTGCTGGAATTTGTTGGGATTAATGGCTGTTCTATAGGAGTATTCTCCTCATATAAAAAAGTCTCTTCCCCTCTTCCACTTCATTCTCTCTTTTCGCTCTTTTTTTTTCTTTTCCTTTCTTTTCTCGCTTTTATTTTCCCCCCTCCTTTTTCCCAATTTCATTTTTGCACTCCTTTTTTTGGTCCCTAATTTTCTTTTCTTTTTTCTCTTTTCTCTTTTTCTCTTCCTTCTTCCTTATCCCCTAATTCTCTTAATTCAGGTGGTCACCTTTATTTGGGGTTATTCATATCGTGAATATATTTGTGTATAGTGCCTGGTACGTGGTGCCTTGTTGTGTTGTATTTTGTGCCTTTAAATCAACGCAGCAGATCCAAGCAACAGCAACCTCCTGAGCACCACACCCTCTGCTGAGGAACAGCAGCTGTACGTGAAACCTTGCCCCACCAGCCAGAAGAGCCACCACAGCTGTGAACAGCACTCACCAGAGGAGCTGCTGCCAACTGAAGAGCAGCTGCTACCGCAACCGCCCGAAGAGCAACCACAGACCAAGGAGTCACTGCCACCAAGGGAGCAGCCACTGAACGACTCAACGTCTAGATATGTCAGTGAGATCAAACATGGGTAGACAAAGAAACCCCCAAAGGAAAGAGAAGGAGGACTCTCCAGAAAAGCAGCTAAGTAATACAGAGGCATGCAACATGACAGAAAAAGAATTCAGAATAAGGGTCCTAGAGTGCATAAACCGGATGGAGGAAAAAATCGACAACCTCTCCAAGAAGCAAGAAGAAACAGATGAAAAAATCAATAACATATGGAAGAAGCTAGAAGAAACAGATGAAAAAATCAACAACTTAAGTAAGACCCAAGAAGAAATGAAGAGTGATATAGCTGCAATGAAAAACTCCATTGAAAGTATCAACAGTAGACTAGGAGAAGCGGAGGACCGAATTAGTGATTTAGAAGACAAGGAAGCAAAACACACCCAAAACGTACTGCAATTGGAGAAAAAAATGAAAAGACAGGAGGAGAGCCTAAGGGAGCTTTGGGACAACATGAAACGAAACAACATACGAATAATAGGGGTACCAGAACAACAGAAGGATGAACAAGGATTAGAAAACCTATTAGAAGAAATAATATCAGAAAACTTCCCTGAGGTGGGGAAGAAAAAAGTCACACAAGCCCAGAGAGTCCCAAACAAGGTGAACCCAAAAAGACCCACACCAAGACACATCATAATTACCATGGCAAATGTTCAGGACAAAGAGAGAATCTTACAGGCTGCAAGAGAGAGACGGAAAGTTACATACAAGGGATCTCCCATTAGATTGTCAAATGATTTCTCAACAGAAACACATCAGGCCAGAAAAGAATGGACGGAAATTTACAAAGTGATGCAAAGCAAAGGACTAAATCCAAGAATACTCTATCCAGCAAGGCTATCATTCAAACTTGAAGGGGAAATAAGAAGCTTCACAGACAAAAAAAGGTTAAGGGAGTTTATCACCACCAAGCCAGCAATGCAAGGAATGCTAAAGGGACTGGTATAAAAATAAGAAATAAAAAGCTCAGAAAGAAAACAGCCACACAAAAACAGAAATGCCTACAAACAAGTACCTTTCAATAATAACTTTAAACGTAAACGGACTAAATGCCCCAAACAAAAGACATCGAGTGGCTGAATGGATAAAAAAACATGACCCATATATCTGCTGTCTACAAGAAACCCACCTCATTAGAAGGGACTCACACAGACTGAAAGTGAAAGGATGGAAAAATATCTTTCAGGCAAATGGAAAGGAAAAGAAAGCTGGGGTAGCAATACTTATATCGGACAAAATAGACCTCAAAGTGAAGGCCATAACAAGAGATAAGGAAGGCCACTTCATAATACTAAAGGGATCAATACAACAAGAAGATATAACCCTGGTAAACATATATGCACCCAATGCAGGAGCACCCAAATTCATAAAAAAACTCCTGGAAGATATCAAAGGAGAGATCGACAACAATACAATCATTGTAGGGGACTTTAATACACCACTGACAGCACTGGATAAGTCTTCTAGACAAATAATCAGCAAAGATACAGCAATCCTAAATGACTCACTAGATCAGATGGACTTAATAGACATCTTCAGAACACTTCACCCGAAAGCCAGGGAATATACATTCTACTCAAATGCTCATAAGACATATTAAAAAATAGACCATATATTGGGTCACAAGCAAAGTATCCCCAAATTCAAGAAAATTGAAATCATAAAAAGCGTCTTCGCAGACCACGATGGCATAATATTAGAAATAAACTACAATAAAAACAACCCAAAATACTCAAACACCTGGAAGCTGAATAGCATGCTATTAAATATTGATTGGGTTACCAATGAAATCAAAGAAGAAATTCGAAACATCCTGGAAACTAATGACAATGAAAACACAACAATCCAAAACCTATGGGACACAATGAAAGCAGTCCTGAGAGGGAAGTTTATAGCTCTACAGGCCTATCTCAAAAAACAAGAAAAAATGGTAGTAAATCATCTAACTCTACAACTCAAAGAATTAGAAAGAGAGCAACAAGAAAACCCCAGAGTGAGCAGAAGGAAGGAGATAATAAAGATTAGAGCAGAAATAAATGACATAGAGACCAAAAAAACAATACAGAAAATCAATGAAACCAAGAGCTGGTTCTTTGAAAGGATAAACAAGATTGACAAACCTCTAGCCAGACTCACCAAGAAGCAAAGAGAGAGGACCCAAATAAACAAAATCAGAAACGATAGAGGCGAAATAACAACAGACCCCACAGAAATACAAATGATTGTTAAAAAATACTATGGACAGCTCTACTCCAACAAACTAGACAACCTGGAGGAAATGGACAAATTCCTAGAAAAATACAACATTCCAAAACTCAATCAGGAAGAATCTAAAAATCTCAACAGGCCAATAACTATGGAAGAAATTGAAGCAGTCATCAAAAAGCTTCCAGCAAACAAAAGCCCAGGACCAGACGGCTTCACAGGGGAGTTTTACCAAACATTCAAGGAAGAACTAAAACCTATCCTCCTCAGACTACTACAAAAAATTCAAGAGGAAGGAACACTTCCAAGCTCATTCTATGAAGCCAGCATCACCCTAATACCAAAACCAGGTAAAGACAACACAATGAAAGAGAATTACAGGCCAATATCCCTCATGAACATAGATGCCAAAATCCTCAACAAAATCTTAGCAAATCGGATCCAGCAGTACATCAGAAAGATCATACACCATGACCAAGTAGGATTTATCCCAGGGATGCAAGGATGGTACAATATCCGCAAATCAATAAACGTGATACATCACATAAACAAATTGAAAGAAAAAAACCACATGGTCATATCAATTGATGCAGAAAAAGCATTTGACAAAATTCAACACCCATTTTTGATAAAAGCTCTCAGCAAGGTGGGAGTAGAAGGATCATACCTCAACATAATAAAAGCCATATATGACAGGCCCACAGCCAACATCATACTCAATGGACAAAAACTAACACCATTTCCCCTAAGAACAGGAACAAGACAGGGATGCCCCCTCTCACCACTCCTGTTCAACATAGTACTGGAAGTGTTAGCCATTGCAATTCGGCAAGAAGAAGAAATAAAAGGCATCCAAATTGGAAAAGAGGAAGTAAAACTGTCCTTATTTGCAGACGACATGATATTATACATACAAAACCCTAGAGACTCCATCAAAAAGCTACTGGACTTAATACATGAATTTGGCAATGTAGCAGGATACAAAATTAACCCCAAGAAATCCGAGGCGTTTCTATACACCAATAGTGAACTTTCAGAAAGAGAGATTATAAAAACAATCCCGTTTACCATCGCACCAAAAAAATTAAGCTACCTAGGAATAAACTTAACTAAAGAGGTAAAAGACCTCTACTCAGAAAACTACAGGACGTTGAAAAAAGATATAGAGGAAGACATAAACAGATGGAAGAACATACCGTGTTCATGGATTGGTAGAATCAACATCATTAAAATGTCCATACTACCCAAAGCAATCTATAAATTCAACACACTTCCCATTAAAATACCAACGGCATACTTCAGAGATCTAGAACGAACTCTCCAAAAATTCATCTGGAATAAAAAAAGACCCCGAATAGCTGCAGCAATCCTGAAAAAGACCAAAGTAGGTGGGATCTCAATACCAGATATCAAGATGTATTACAAAGCCACTGTTCTCAAAACTGCCTGGTACTGGCACAAGAATAGGCATATAGATCAATGGAATAGAATAGAGAGCCCAGAAATCGGCCCGAACCAATATGCTCAATTAATATTTGACAAAGGAGGCAAGAACATACAATGGAGCCAAGATAGTCTCTTCAATAAATGGTGTTGGGAAAATTGGACAGATATATGCAAGAAAATGAAACTAGACCACCAACTTACACCATACACAAAAATAAACTCAAAATGGATAAAGGACTTAAATGTACGACAGGAAACCATAAAAATTCTAGAGGAATACAAAGGCAACAAAATCTCAGACATATGCCGAAGCAATTTCTTCACTGATACAGCTCCTAGGGCACTTGAAACGAAAGAGAAAATGATCAAATGGGACTACATCAAAATAAAAAGCTTCTGCACAGCAAAAGAAACCGTCAACAAAACAACGAGAAAACCCACTGTGTGGGAAAACATATTTGCCAATGTCATATCTGATAAGGGCCTAATCTCCAAAATTTATAGGGAACTCATACAACTTAACAAAAGGAAGATAAACAATCCAATCAAAAAATGGGCAAAGGACCTAAATAGACACCTTTCAAAAGAGGACATTCAGAAAGCCAAGAGACATATGAAAACATGCTCAAAGTCACTAATCATCCGAGAGATGCAAATCAAAACAACAATGAGGTACCATCTCACACCTGTCAGACTGGCTATCATCAACAAATCAACAAACGACAAGTGCTGGAGAGGATGTGGAGAAAAAGGAACACTTGTGCACTGCTGGTGGGAATGCAGACTGGTGCAGCCACTATGGAAGACAGTATGGAGTTTCCTTAAAAAACTGAAAATGGAACTCCCATTTGACCCTGTGATCCCACTTCTAGGAATATATCCCAAGAAACCAGAAACACCAATCAGAAAGGATATATGCACCCCTATGTTCATAGCAGCACAATTCACCATAGCTAAGATCTGGAAACAGCCTAAGTGCCCATCAGTAGATGAATGGATTAGAAAACTGTGGTACATCTACACGATGGAATACTATGCTGCTCTAAAAGGGAAGGAACTCTTACCATTTGCAACGTCATGGATGGAACTGGAGAGCATTATGCTAAGTGAAATAAGCCAGTCAATGAAGGAAAAATACCACATGATCTCACTCATTCATGGATAATAGAGACCATTATAAACTTTTGAACAATAATAGATACAGAGGCAGAGCTGCCTCAAACAGATTGTCAAACTGCAGCAGGAAGGCCGGGGAGGGTTGCGGGGCAGGAGGTAGGGGGGTAAGAGATCAACTAAAGGACTTGTATGCATGCATATAAGCATAACCAGTGGACATAAGACATTGGGGGATAGGGGAGGCTAGGGGACTGTCTAGGGCGGGGGGATAAAATGGACACATATGTAATACCCTTTGTAATACTTTAAGCAATAAAAAAATAAAAAAATAAATATTCAGAAACAGCCCTAACCGGTTTGGCTCAGTGGATAGAGCGTCGGCCTATGGACTGAAGGCTCCCAGGTTCGATTCCGGTCAAGGGCATGTACCTTGGTTGCGGGCACATCCCCAGTTAGGGGGTGTGCAGAAGGCAGCTGATCGATGTTTCTCTCTCATCGATGTTTCTAACTCTCTATCCCTCTCCCTTCCTCTCTGTAAAAAAATCAATAAAATATATTTTAAAATAATAAAATATTCAGAAACATAGCAGATTATCCACTGCTGAGACACAAGACTGTTAATAAAAAATATTTTTGGATGAAATCTAGGGGGTACATAGGAGTGAAGCAGTGCCTTGTTTTTGAGGGTCTGCATGGAGGATGGTTAGCATTCGCCCAGAAGTCCTGTAGTCGCGCACCACCCCTCGATTCTAGTTCTTGCCCAAGGAAGTGGCTCTGTGTTTCTTCTCCCTGGGAGACAGTGTTACTTACCACTGTGAACATCTTTCACTGGGTTCGTGAACAATGTAGTGGAACTGAGTAATAAACAGAATGCTGTCGAATATATATCTTCCCATAATAGATCCTATACCTTAAAAATGCCTACCGGGAATCACTTTTTAAAGTCTATAACATGCAGCAGTTTTGATACGACTGGTTGAGCCATGCAGAAATGATTAAAAAAAGAGTAATAAATTCAGATTTTACACCAGACACCGAGCATTAAGCCAAAATGAAACTACCACACTCAAATCTTCTACAGCTTAGAGCTAATTAGACCTACATTTCCGAATGGCACGAGCATCATGCACTGCGGCAATTGTTCTAATAACAATATTCTCACTGAGTGCCTGGTGGTGATTTACCAGCGATGCCTGCCAGGGCTAATGGACGTTGTAAGAAGAAATCTCTGGGGCTCAGGAACAAGAATGGGAGTTTTGCCCCTGGGCATCTGTCCCCCGTTGGATTCCTGGTGATTGTGCTGAGTGTTTGGCAGGGCAGAGATATAGCTCAGGGGGTAGTAATGTCCCTGTGCATTTTAATTACCACTGAAACACAGTGTTGCAGAGAATGACTGGGTTTTATACAGATTTGAAGAGAAGCAATAGTTTGATATCTCCTGGTGTTGTTGGAAGGATAAAGTATGACTATGTCTAGTAGCTCTTAGCATTGTGTCTAGCACATAGTAAGCAGTAATAAATGGCAGCTCTTTTTTTTTTTTTTTTAAAAAAATAAGTGCTCCAGAGGTATGGATACATGGAACTGATTGGCAGCTGTGAGAGGTGAGGGGGGTTGGGGGCTGGATGAAGAAGGTTAAGGGATTGAGCAAAAAACCACACATATATGTAACATATAGACATAGACACAGAAAACAGTGTGGTGTTAGCCAGAGGGAAAGGGGGTGAGGGTTGGCAAAGTGGGGGATGGGGATGAAAAAAGACTTTGCTTGGGGTGATGGGTGCACGATGCAGTGTACAGAAGATATTTTGTTGAGTCGTACACTTGAAACCTATATGGTTTTGTGAACCAATGTCCCCCCAGTAAATTCAGTAAAAAAATAAATAAATAATGTTCCATCTGTGGGTTGGAATGTATGGTTTATGCTAGACTGACTTTTGGCTTTAAAAGGAGGCACTATTTCAGTTGATGCTGGGTGGTTAGTGATTTTAATGCCCTGGATTTCCCCAGAAAATTACATAAGCAAGGGTAATCCAGGGTCTCTGTTGATTCTGGCTGATGTTCCACGTGTCTAAGCGTGCTTAGCTCCTGCCTGAGAAATACAGGCTTGCTTCAGTGGGAAGAGTCTACACTCTCCAGCCCCACTCCTCCTTTATAAAGAGAGCCTGTTGTGCTGGTGGGAAGAGCTCCAAATTACCTGCGAAGGGGGCAGCCAGGGCCCAGGACATGCCCTGGTGATCATTCTAGAGGCAGAGTGGAAAGAAAAGAGGGAATTCCTCACAAATGCCACCCAAAGGCATGCCCCAAGGAGGAGGTGGCGATCTTTTCTAGAAAGTCCTCACAATGACCCTGCAAAGTGGATGTTGTTAGCCCTATTCTTTCTTGGGCAGGGAAACTGAGACATGCTGTGGTTACGTGACTTGGCCAATAGGCTACCCAGTTAATAGGTGGACCAGAATCTAACTCAGTTTTGTCTGACTCAAAAAGCCATGATCTTGGCTACTGTTCCCTGCTGGGAAAGTTGTGGGCTTGTGTTGGCTCATTGTCCCCAGATGCTCTGAGTTTGTAGTACATGACCTCATGCTTTTTGGCTACCAGTCAAGGAATGAATTAATCTTCCTGCTAGCCTTGATGGATTCCCTGCCTTGTGCTCAGCACCATGCGAGTTAAAGTGGACATGAATAAAGAGTGCGAGACTGGGTCCCTGGTTTCAAGGGAAGAAGCACACGTGTACACCAAGGACTAACATGCAGGCACCACAGCCACGTGCCAGGGAGCTCATAGCTCCTACTTCTTGCACCTCATGCTGACACTCTAATTCTGTATGACACTCTTTCCTGCTGATTCTGGGTATGGTCTCAGTCTCAGAATCTTTCTCAACATAGCACCCCAGGTGGCCATACCCATTGGATGTAGTCACCATATTTGCTGTAAGAACTGTTGTCACTCAGAGGAACAGATATCGTGGGAAGCTGTAGGGGTCAGTGGAGGCTTAATGGGAGTGGCTGGGGCCCTTAAGGGGGGGCGGATTTCGGAGTGGGATTGCAAAAAAAGAGGATATTTCAGGTGGAAAGAAGCACGTTACAAACCCCCTGAGCTGAGAGTGAGGGAGTAGCCTCCTGGGATTGGGGACATGAGTGACTTTCCTGATGTGGATGCTCTTGGGGCAGAAAGAATGAGATTGAACAGGACTATTTTTTTTTCACTAGATATTGACCTATTTATGAACATCATAGTCTATTTGAGTTATAATAAGATGGTAAGAATGTTAACTCCTATTTATTGAGGTTATTGTGCCAGTCTTACTGTTACTGATACATGTATGATCCTAGTTTATCCTCAGAGAAACCCTGGAATGTAAGTATTATTGTTCCCATTGTATAGAGGAGAGTAACTAGAGCTCAGAAATAATAGGTTATTCAGTTAGTTATATAGCTAGTAGGGAATGTTACTGGAATTCAAAAACATTTTAGAGGATTTACCGAAAAATATCTGATATTATGGACTTTATCTTACTAGCATGTTCCTTCCCTGCAAGTGTGCACAGAGATTTAAACACAATACATACACACTTACATATAACCTCACACATATAGACTCATACACATACCATATACAAATGTAGCTACACATATATACATATATAAGTACATGCCATACACATACGTATCCATGCACAGTTATACCACATATATACATATATACACATATGTATGCACCGTATACACCATTCATCTGCGAAGAGGCACAGCTCATTGATCCCAGGAGTAAGTATATGACCCAGAACAGCTTTTTCTCCCAGCACTTGAATCTTGAGCAGAGACACAGAGACAGAAGAAAGCTGAGGCATCTTGGGAAAACATCATGAGTGACTGATATTTCTGAGCTGCCTGCTTCTTGTCTCTCTTGTGCTTGGTTAACCAGCTCTTCCTTTTATTCTGCAAGCTGCATAGTAGAGTTGCAATAATTGCTTTTTTATGCCCATAAGTCAATTTCTGTTGTTTGCCACCAAAGAATCCTAATTGGTATAAATCGTCTTTTTGGTTTTGCCAGTACCAGTGATGGGGGTCCATTCCAGTGAGAATTGTGGCCAGTGAAATGCTGAAGGCAAGGAAGGAGCATTTTGTTGCTTTGTTATAACACTGTCCATGGGGTAGGGTCATGATGTAAATGGGATTGATATATGAGGGCCTTCTAGAATTTACAGTAATAAACCATTTACAGATGAGGGCCAAGATAGAGTGCCCTTCTTCTGAATCCATGAATTACGAAGTCATGTCTGACGTTAATTTTCTTACTTGTAACTTGCCTTATGTTTTCCTCACCCCTTCCTTTCTGGTAATAATATGATGGCGACGTAATATATTGCTTCTTAACCCTTCAATCCTTCAGCAGATATTTATTGGAGTACTGTACGTAATGACAGATATGCAGGAATACATAAGTAGTTTAAAATACAGAAACAAATTTAGAGCTGGAAGATACATGTAAAATGGTGTAGTCTAAACCTTCTTATTTTTATAGAAATGAAAACCGAGACTCTGAACAATTCAGTGTCTTAAATAGGATCACAGAGCCTCATGGTAAATCTCTATTTTGGGATCTGTGACCTAGATCTTGTCTTCTAAGTCAGTGATATTTATGGTTTCTGATAAGACTCTTGGAATTTAGATTGGGAGGTAGAGCTTACAAACAGGAAGCAATTGTCAAACTCAGCCCTAAATCAAGTAACCCTCCTCTTTCACAACTGAGTAACTCTGCAGAAACTAAATAACCCGAAGCATAAAATTAATAGTGGTCTTCAGCTGAAGCTGGAAACTTAGTCTGAAAGTCCTTCCATAGCATCACGGCTACCTCTTTCTTTCAATCTCAAATTGGGATTTTAAAGGTGATATAACCTAAGGGGAGAGGAGAGTAGGATCTGTTGTGCTAATGGTACCCCAGTGAGGCGCCTAAAGTACAGAGCCCTTCACTCCATAGGCAAAGAGAACCCCAATAGTTGAGAAAAGGAGATAGATGCCATGTACTCAATGACTTCTGATACATTAATTCTGCCCAATAGAGACATGTGGATCAACAGAGGTCAGAATCTGACATCAATTAAGTAAAGATCCTAGCTTTTAATTACTATCTTAGGCTACCTTGATCGGCATAGGATAGAACGGACCATTTCTTCCTCATTGAAATTCAATTTTTTCTTGACTTTTGTGACACCACAATGTCTTGATTCTTATTTCTGGTTGCTCCTCAATATATGCTCTGTGGATGCTTCTTCGTGCACTTTTCCTTTAAATGTTGGTGCCCTGCAAGGTTTTATCTTTCATCTCTCTCTCTCTTTTTGGTGTATGAACTCTTCCTGGCCAACTTTATTACAGTGGCCATCTGCTGTTTTGGCCTTTCCAGTATCCATCCCACCCTTCCTTTAAAGCACATTTATTTGTTTTAATGGAACCAACAAAACCTCTACTACTCTGAATATATGTGATTCTGGTGTGCTAGTTAATATTTAACAGTCAGCATTTAGGGGGAAAACACCATGATGTGTAGCATTTCATTGGTGTAAATACTCCCGCCATGGTCAGAGCCTATTAATTCAACACATATTTATTGGACATCTAGCATGTTTTAGAGACTTTGAATCCAAAGGTGAATAGGACTGGGATAGCTTCTGTGCTCATGGAGTTTCTATTCTTGTGAAAATAGATAATAAATAAAGAGTCAACTGCACAATTAATCAACAAGATAATATCAGGTAGTATAGTGCTATAGAACAAAGGTGAGATGAGGGGCCGAGGTAGGGAGCTATCTTAGACAGTGTGGTCTAAGAAGTCTTCACTGGAAACTGACATTTGAGCAAAGACATGAATGAGAAGTGAGCCATGTAAGAACTGGGGAAACGGCCTAAACTTGCAGCCTTGGGAATTTTGCTGGATCTATTTGGGAAGAGGCGTGTGCGCGTGTGTGCGTGCGTGCGTGTGTGTGTGTGTGTGTGTGTGTGTGTGTTGTTTTTTAAATTTTTATGGAGGTTACTAAACTTGTAGGCTGTCAGCTTGAAGGTGCTGGTGTCCATTTCCCCACGCTGCAGGGAGAGACACTGAGGTAAGGGATGGGGACACTGATATCTGGTGATAATGTTTGGACATTTGGAAACTTGAACATTTAGACATCCGTACCCAGCTGTAGCTAATGCCAGCATATTCTTGCGTTTTTTAGACATATGAGTCAATAAATACACCCCTCTCTTTTTTCAATCCAGGAAGTTTGTGTCTTAATGAATGTCTTAACTAATATATACATATATCCCCATGTCTTAAAAAACTACTTATATGTAAATGACTCCAAGATCTCTCTCTAGATTGGCTCTAAACTCCATGTACATGTATGCAGTTATTTATGAGGCACATTCACCTTCAGGTTTTTGCAAACATTACAAATGTAATAGGTATAAATTTCAATTCATCCTCTTTTCTCCCCAACCTACTCACTCTATTTTCTATTTCCATTCACAGAGCCAAGCCAAAACCCTGGGTTTTACTCTGTACCCCTTCCTTTCCTTCCACCCCCTTAACAAATTAATCATGAATTCCCAGGGACCATAGCTCATAAATGCCTCAGGAACACACCCTCTTCTCTCCATTCCCACTACCCAAGCTCAGCTGCTTGTTTGTCACTTGGATCACAGGTCTCTTATTGTGTCTCTCTGAATCCACTCTTCCTCCCCATTAGTTTTGTTTCCACTATGTGGCCAGAGTAAACATTCCCTTTTTATATTAAGGTGTTTGTTTAATAGTAAATGTGACTTTAGACCTTGTATTAGGTAGTATTCTCCAGAGAAACAGAACCACTAGGAGGGACCTATAGAGGTTTTCTCTATCTATCTATCTATCTATCTACACACATATACATATGTATGTATGTGTGTATTTATACATATATAGGATGTCCTCCAAAATGTATATGCACTTAACAGAGAATACATTTTTTGGGACACCCTGCGTATGCATATATTTGGATATATGTATATATACATGTATACACACATATATACATACAATATATATAAAAGAGATTTATTTTAAGGAATTAACTTATGCGATTGTGAAGGCTGGCAAGTCTGTAATATGTAGGGCAGGCTGGCAGCCTGGCTGCCCACACAGGATTTCTGTTACAGTCTTGAAGCAAAATTTCTTTTCTGGGAAACCTCAGTCTTCTTAGTCTTTGCTGTTAATGCCCTCAATTGATTGGATGAAGACCACCCATGTTATGGTGTATAATCTGCTTTACTTAAAGCCAACTGATTATAAAAGTGAATCAACACCTACAAAATACCTTTATAGCAATGTCTAGAGACCATTGTTTGACCAAACAACTGGGCACCATAGCCTAGCAAAAGTGACACATAAAATGAACCCATCACAGACCTAGGCTAGGCATTACGGAACTTGCCACTTCCAGACATTGAGAATTCCTGGGTGATTTTAGTAGTTCCTTGAGAAGGCAGGTTGAGGCAGCTGAGGGTCCAAGGCATATTTTAGTGTGCAAGAGAATCATCAGGGTGTCCAGGTGCAATTGTAAAATATTGGTTCCCTGACTTCAGAGGATTGTTATTCCCAAGGCCTAAGGTGGGTGTGAAGTTAATTTTGTGTGTCTTCACTAAGATTAAACACACACACACACACACACACACACACACACACACACAGAATTAAAAGACTATAGAAAGTATCAAAGGACATCCCACAAGGTAGAAGAGAGTGTATGCATGGGAAAACTGTATTTCTAACTGTGGGTCATAGTTGTAAAATATATTTCTGTGGGTCATAGTCAAGGTCAAAAAAAGTTCGAAAGCCCCAGGGCGGGATATGGTCAGGATTCACCCTTGTGACATGATGTGGCAAGGCACTCTTTCTTCTCAATTCCTCGTCCATCAAGCAAGGACTTTTATGCCACCGACAGCTCCATCCATTTTCTCCTTGAGCAATTTCATCATCTCCTGGTCTTGCTGAATCCAGTGGTTATGGAGCAGTGAAAGGTTAAGGCAGAGAGGGTCTGAAACAGGGTACAAAATGCTCATTTCAGCAAGCCCCTGCGTCCCTCTTCCCTCCAGCTCCTCCTCACCTGTCCCTGGAGTCCCTCTTTGCAATTTGTATGCCTTTCTGTTGCCTGTACTGCAGGGACAGCAGAAGCTTGAAGTCGGATGTAGGGTCAAGCACCCCACAGAGCAGATAGCAATAGCAAAGTATGCTTTAATAATGCTTAGTCCCCAGCAGCTCTGGGAACCACGCTCGAAATTTCCAGTGCCCTTGCTCCCCAGCTTCCTGGCCCCGAGGAGGACCTGACTGATGGCTCTGAATAGCCATCAACAAATAATAAATAATAATAATAACCTGCCTGCCTCGGGCTTCTTGGAGCCAGGGAGGCTGGGCTTGCCGATGTTTTCTCACTTAACACAACCTCAAAGTCAATGTTAAGCAGAAATCAAAGCAGCTTTGCTCTGCAGGACTTGCTCCTTGCTGCTGTCCTTCAGTCTGGTTCCCAGGGTCGGGACCCATCTGGGTGAGATTGCAAAATGGGTGGTGTGTCTCTGGGGACCTGGGACTCTCAGATCTGCAATTTCTTTCTCTCTTTGCTTGTGCCCTGTGCTCTCAAATGTCCCCAGTTCCCTCTTTTCTTCCAGGCTATGGTTGGAAAAGACCTGGATTAAGTAAATAAGCCCTGGAGTGTGAGGGGGTATCCCCTCAGGCAGACTTGTTCTCAATAAGACCTTGGGCTTTGGGGTAAGATTCCCGGGTTTGACATAAATTTCTATTCTTTTGTGTGTGTGTGTGTGTGTGTGACCTTGAGCGTATTTAACTTTTCTGAGCCTCAATTCCTCATCCATCAAGCAAGGACAACACTAGTAATAGTAATTATAATAGGTAACATTTATTTAGTACTCGTGTTCCAGGTAGTGTTTAAGTGCTTTCCTTGGATTGTCTCTTTCAACCCAATGGAGGAGGTAATTTAGTTGAACCTGGCTTATGGGGACACTGAGGCAGAGAGCATGTGAGGGACGTGCCCCAGGCCTCGCCACTGCTGAGTGGAGGTCAGGTTAGTGGCCTTGCTGAGCTACTCCGGTCTCCCAGACGCTAAGTGGCAGCAAGCATGGCGAGGCTGACTAAGAACCCAGGCCGTGGAACAGGATGCTTCTCGTCAGGATTTTGAGGAGCCCTAAGTAAACATTTTGATTCCCAACGATTAGGTCCAGGGAGTAATGATCTCTACTCCAAGCGCCCTCCCGACCAGCCCCGCACCTGGAAGCCAGGTGTGGGCTTTGCCTTTCCCTAATGTCTGCTCGTTGACAAGAGAGACCCTGTATTTTAGATTCTTTACAGCACCCAGCATTTTGAAAAATGTATCCTCAATGTCTATGGAGTTTCAGAGTCCGCTCAGCATGATGAATGGGCTCTTGTGTGAGAGTTTAGCCCCCAAGGCCTGCCTTCTCCAATCTGTGTACCGCAGGGCCTCCCCATGCCAGTTTCTTTAAGCTGCAGACACCTACTGTTGTTGGAGAAAACTTTGAGATGTCAGCCCCTCAGAGTGCCATGCCTTCATTTACCAAGTGACTTTCTTCTCAGTGTGGGGAGCCAGCCCCCCCTCGGGTGGAAGGCAAGTTGGGAGTTAGGCGTCGACCATCTGAGTATGAGCCTGGGGGCTACCCCGGGTGACCTGGATCTTGGACTCCACATGGAATACTGCCCTGGCCTCTGGCAGGAGACGATATTTCTTTTTTCACTCCTGGCCAAGGACTGAGGGGCCCTCCTATATTTTCTACAAGCTGGGATCAGGCCTGGGGATCTTGCATTTGCTGTTTTCCATGCTGTCTGCTCGCTCCTGAACCTCCCCGAGATGAATTCCTTAGCTAGCGTAGGAATAAAAATCCTCACGCTCTCATCTCATCTCACTTCATTTAGGATTCACATTAGGCAGCCAAAGGTAGAAGGGAAGAGAGAGAGAGAAAGAGAGAGAGAGAGAGAGAGAGAGAGAGAGAGAGAGAGAGAGCGAAAAGAGAGAGCGCAAACCCATGCTATGTCACAGCTTCATGGCTTCCAGTCCCATGCAGAAATGGCCTCCACCCCAACCGTGGGGAGCGCATTCCGGCAGGGCTTCTGGAAAACCATTCAGCCGCATCCACTCCTAAGCCGAAGCAGTGTTCTGATTTTGATAGCGTTATGTATTTATTTGCTGGTTAGGAGAAAAGCCACCACCTCACAAGGCCTCCCTGCAGGCGCTCTGAAAGCAGGGCTACTGCAGGGGCCACCTCCCCTGCCCCATGCCCAGGCTCCGGGCTTTCATGAGAGAGTGCGGCCTTCAGCCACTGAGGATATTTGAAAGGGCAGGGACCAGGGAAGGGGGTGGCAGCGCTTAAAGTTCTGAAAAGCCAGCTGGGGCGAGAACATGGTCGGGAGGCAACATTATCTGGTGCGATTCTTTGTTTTCCCGGCATCACCCAGACCAACAGAATCACCAAGCTGTAAACGGCACACCTTACAAATCAGGTTCCCTGACGTGGCTGGAGCGTTCATTACCAGCTGTAAAGGCACGCCAGCGAGCGAGGTTGCTGTTCTGTAGCCCAATTTTCCGTCGCAATAACCCAATTAACTGGTGTGTGTGTTTGTTTTACAAAGCTCCGAGCTACAATAAACCATACAGATATGCGGGCTGCAGAAAGCTCTGTAATTAGGACAAGGTGTACAAATTAAACTACTCTTTTTAAACTTCAAACCAGCTAACTTCTGACATACTGTACTGCTGGGGCTTCTGGGACTGAACCCAATTAACATCTTAGTATTTTATAAGCATCGTTTTAATTGCATTTGTATGCAATCTTCTCTCCAAGTGCCTTTCAAGGTGCTAGTCCTTGTTCGGCTTTTATTACTTTGGTGATTTAAATCTTCTCTCTCCGAGGTTCCCGTTAATAATGACTACTGCTGCTTCAAATGCTGGTCCAACATAAAACTCGTCTCTCAGAAGAATTATGCTGGAAAAAGAGTTACATTTAACTTTATTATTGCATTTTTTATTTTTTTCTCTGTTTCAATATTATGCCTTTAAACGTTTTATCAACCTGTCAGCTCTTGTAACAGATGGAAAAGAGATTCTTTTTAGGAGATCCTCCCCCACCCCCCACTTGCTTACCATTAGTCTGGAGTAAAGGTGTTTGGTGCCCTTGGATGCCATGGTAAGGGAAGGGTATTTAAGTGAGTAAATTTGTGGTTTTTAAGTTTCCTTGTGGGTTTTGAAGCATCTTGGTCTACATTTTTGCATTTTTGGGCTGGGGCTAGGGTGAAGCAAGTGTGGCATTTTCTCCCTGTGCAAAATTTCAAAGGGCACCCAAAAAACCACCCTCCAAAACCATGCAGGGATCAAGATAAATAACATTCTAATGCAATATTAAAAAATAAAATTAGTAAAATATGACTTGTAGACCAGCGGTCTGTTTTTGTAAATAAATCTTATTTGGAGCCGGGGCCAGGCTGCTAGGGCGAGGCGAGTGAGGCAGCGTTGTAAAAGTGTAGATCTGGCTCCTGCTTTTATTTAAAATGTGGGTATTTTCTTCACCATGGAGTTTTTGGCATTCACTTCTAGTTTTAAAAAATATTGCATTAAAACATTATTTTTACTCCTGAGTTTTTGGTGCCCCCTTCCATTTGCACCTGCATGCGTGTCTCATTTGTCTCCCTCATCCAGACCCCGCTATAAACCTAAGTGCAAGGAAGACTTTAAAAGGGACTTAAACTTATGAAAAAGTCCTGGAGGAAAGTTTTCACCCAGCGAGTCAAACGCACGGGGAAAGACTCAGCCCTACGTATGCTTCCTTCTGCCGTCTTCGCTTTCTACTTAGAAGCACCCAAACAAGGACGATGCTGAGCTTCTGGGAACAACCACATAGCAAACTCTTCTTCTTTATCACCCTCGCCCCCAAAAGCAAAGTGTTCCCATAATTTTCCTTCGGTGCTTCTTATGGCAAGAAGGAGTTAGGAAAAATGAGTACTAATGTTGTGCTCAATTAGGATTTCTGTTATCTGGATAAAAATATACAGTCTTGAGCCGGCAGCGAGATCCTCCTGGAATATTTTAAACCTTTTTGCTTGATTGAGTGTCTTGTCAAACAAAACTGGCAGCCTCTCTCCCAGAGCTGCCTGAATCTATGCAGATATGATTTCTATCATGCCTTTATTATGTGTAGTCTGTAATAAGGATGAGCACATATAAATCATCTCTGGATGGCAGTTAGGATGCAATGCTCAAAGGAGAAAGACATTTTTGCTTTCTAATGTCAAGTGATTTCAGATATTATATAGCAACTCTCCCCTGAACTGTACAATCTTCAATTCTAGTCAAGCCTGTCTGTGGAAGAATGAGACTTTCATATCTTTCTTTGCAAGAATCACTAGCGAGATAAGCATCGTGTCACTAAGACCAGAGCACTGTATCTTTCGGGCTAGTCTGATATCAAAGTTGCTTTTGAAAAGAGGCTCCTTCTGTAATTTGATTCAAGAGGCTGGTCTTGAGAGATTGTGGGGAGACCTCTAGTTTTGGGTCTGCTTTGCTCTAACAGGGCAGTGCCTTGGAGTGGGGAAGTATCAAAACTGAGCCCTAGCTGGTTTGGCTCAGTGGGTAGAGCACTGGCCCATGGACTCAGGAGTCGCGAGTTCAATGCCAGTCAAAGGCACATACCTCGGTTGCAGGCTCTGCCCTGGTGGGGTGTGTGCAGGAGGCAACCAATGGATATATCTCACATTGATGTTTTTCTCTCTCTGTCTCTCCACCTCCCTTCCACTCTCTCTAAAAATCAATGGAAAAAATATCCTTGGGTGAGGATTAAAAAAATAATTCTAAAAACAAACAAACCAACAACTTTTGATCTGAATCACAACAAGGACAAAGATCACTTTTGATGACATTTCCAAGGGTCAGGCTTTTCCCTGAATCAGGAGCTGAGTCATAAATATCTCAACCTCCTCTGATGACACAAAGAGTAATTTGGTATGGAAAAAAAAATCCCCAAGCATCAAAAACCACAAATCCAAAGAATGGCTCCAGACCCGACTGCTAATATTGTTAAAATTTATTAAGCACCTATTATGTGCCAAGTATTAAGCATGTCCTCATATTATCTTATTTAATCTTCAGAAGAATGCAACAATGTAGGTTTATTAAAATACCCATCATGCACATAAGGGAAGGCTAGGCAAGTTGTATAATGAGCCTTGGCCACAGGTTGAGTAGGCAATGGGCCAGGATTCACATCCAAGCAGGCTAGTGGCTGGTACAGCTTCTCATCCACTTTGTTTTCACGTACTGCGTGGTCTTGGGCCACTTTTCCTTACGGAACTCAGGAGGACCAGGACAAGAGTGAAATAGCTGGCTTGGCAATGGAAGCATGTAGGTGGCCAGAGGGTCTTGGGATCCCACTTCAGTCACTGCTAGAAGGCAGTCCCTAGGCATTCTTTGGTTGGGGTGGGGTGTGTGTGTGTGGATGGGGGAAGGCCGTGGTGACAGGGAGTGGGGTACATGCCAGACATATTGTCAAGTAGCATTTGTTTTTGAGGTCCCCAGTTCTCTGGCCAGGAGTTTTCATTTCCTTTTAGTGCCTTCCTCTCTTCAGGAACCTTAGATTTGACTGCTGTCAGTCAACTAGATCGGTGTTCAACTTTTCTCATGGTGTAGCACTCATAGAAAATGACAGATGAGAACTTCATATGGGTAGGGGGTGTGTGTCCAGTTGCCCTTGTGTCTGCCACCCAGCTGCCCAGGGGCTGCGGGGGCTTAGGATCATACACTCCTATAGCAGAGCCAGGGAAGCCCGTGGATCTCTGTGTTAGCAGAGGTGTTGACGGGACACACCATTAGGTCCACTCCTGGTGCAAAGGGAGACATTAATAATTCCCACGAAGTTGCTAGAGAGTTAACCAGTCAATATACACACACCCTGATTTTTGGGAACATGAGTTCTTGAGATTGGGACATCTTTGGGGGCAAGGGACTTTTCCTTTTCCCAGAACCTGTCATCATTTGGAAGGACTTCTTTGCCCGGGAATGGAGGTGAGAGGTGAGGACTAGCATGCTTCAGGGACAGAGAGCAGCAAGATAAGGGAGGAGGCTGGGGGAGAGAGCAAAGAACAGAGCAAAGACAAAAAGACAGGAAGAGAGGAGCATTGCACAACTGGAATCATTTTTTAATGGGACTGAGGGGGAATGTTTGATCACAAACCCAGGAAGTGGCTGTGAACGGCACTATTTTCTACCTTATCTGCAGGCAGCTCCGGGCAGATAAGAGGTGTCACTGTGATTTCTCACTCTTGGCTGCTGTGGCTGTGTAGTTGTCCAACCCCCAGCTTCTAGTGTCTGTGGACAGGCTTCCCTGGGCTTTCTCAGGAATCTAAATGGTTGATGCAAGAACTCAGATTTTGGGAACTGAGCTGCCGAGAGTTGAGATTCTGCCTGGTAAGATTCACGGTTCTCCATAGCTTGGTGGAAAAAGCGTTGCCCTGTAAGGGACCCAAGATCTCATTATTCATCTGTAAACTGGAGATGGTATTCTTCCCAGACTGCCTTCCAGGATTGTCAGAGGCATCCAATCTCCATCAAAGTGCTTTGAACACTGTAAAATCTAGGCGTGAGACATTACAATGAGGTGGTACCATAATTTCAAATTGCAAATGAAGGCATGTGCATAAGGTCAGCTGGTGTGCCCTTTACCTCTTTGCAAGGTGGTTTGTCCTTAAGTGATTTGTTTCTAGGGGTTGCACTCCACAGGCTCATTCACTCTTGCCATTGGGCAATTCTTATTCACACTTAACCTAAAAGTTGCTGTTGCACTAGGAGCTCTTACCTTTGTTTAAGTTTGATATAGATGGAAAAAAGCAAGTTTCAATCATCCATAGTAGCGTGTCCATTTGTCTTAAAGAGCAGTCAGAATGCCTCCCACTGACTTTTCTTCCTTTGACAGGGGGCCCTGCTCTGAGGTCCTTCCTCACTTCCCAATCTCATTTTCTTTCCTTCAGTCATTTGGATTGTTCTTTGTAAAGGTGAGGTTCCAGGCCCTCAACTTCTGTCATGCCCTGTGGCCCAGGTATGGGGACATACCTAGCCCACTCTTGGGAGAGAAGAGGTGTGGTGGAGTAGTCCCTGTGGTCAGCAGTTGGTGATGCAGGAAAGGTGGGGGTATTTTGAGCCTGTGTTGCTGATTGTTGACTGAAGAGAGTCCTAGTGGCAATCCCCGGCCAGATTTACCTAGGCCTTTGGTAGCTGGTAGCTGTGGCAGGTGATCCTTGCTGAGTAGTTTTATTTTGCTAACTTGATACAGATAGACTCTGGGGGAGGCCCAGATAGGCTAACCTCAGAGAATGCTGATGCCTGCCTGTGGAAGGCATTTAATATGTGCTTCAGTAATTGCTCAGATGGCAGCCTCAGGTCAGCCAGAGAATGCTGGAGAAACAGAATTCCAGGGGCAAGTTCTGAACTTTGATAGACAGTGTGATTTGGGCAAGTTACATGGACTCTCTGAGCCTCAACTTCCTGACCTGTGAAACGAGGACAGTACCTATTTCTGTGGACAACATGTGAAGAAGGCTAGAAGAGCATGTGAAAATGTGGAGAACAGGTTAATTTGCAAGTTATATAAGGAATGGTGATGATGATTTTATTAATATTATCATTCACA
Source organism: Myotis myotis (assembly GCF_014108235.1). Lineage (NCBI taxonomy): Eukaryota > Metazoa > Chordata > Mammalia > Chiroptera > Vespertilionidae > Myotis > Myotis myotis. The sequence goes on along the minus strand of NW_023416368.1, from coordinate 15,541,487 downwards.
TCACTGAAGAAACTTCCCTATCTCCTTGGGCAGAAACAGAGGGAAGCACAAGTTCTCAGGACTAGAAGTGACCAAAGAGTCATTGTGTCATATTTCCCATTCAGTGCCTGGAACCACCCCCAAGCAGGACGTTGCCTTTCCATGGTGGGGATGCTGGTGCTTGGCGAAGTTTCCTTGTTTTTCTGGGCCTGGAAGGGTCAGGATGGTTGAGGGGCTCATGCCAGAGGGGAACTGAGCAACCATTTGTCAACTACCATTTTGAAGGTTTTGCCAGGTTGTTTGAGATTCCATTATCATGAAAACTCTGGGAGGTTCCAGAAATGGATCTGACATTAACCTTGCACTCAATAACCTCCAGGGTTTAATCATTCCTTCAATCAACGGGCATTTATTGTGCTGCTCTGTGTCAGGCACTCTGCTAGTTTTCATGATACCCTGGTAAACAAGACAGATATTGTCTGTCTCTGCTCTCATGGAAACTACACTCTAAATGGCTGTGGATGGACCTTAAGGCATCCACGAATTTCCTGAAATTGGCTATGAAATTACATGTGTTGGTGCATCCCCTCCCTCTCACAGGGTATGTGTTTGCATCTTTGGTAGAATTTTAAAAGGGGACCAGATAGGCTATTCATGTGAAACAGTAACTACAAGGCAGGAAGTAGAGAGTGTATGGTAGGTGTACAGCAGAAGGAGTGATTCCTTCCAGTAGGGCTGTTTGGGGAAGCTCGAGTGGGGAAGGATGGATTTGACCTGATTCCTAAAAGGCTGGAGAGTGCAGTTCAGTGCCTCTTTATGGCATAACTCCTGGAGAAACCATTCACATCGAAGTCTGTGTGAGTAGTGGCCCTTGGAGTTGATCAGTGCAGAGCCTGTGCAGCCATATATAGTGACTCTGGCCACTTGGGGGAGAGAAGCCATCCTTATGTTGGTGAGTAATGGCTGTCTTGAGCAAGATATTCCAATTGCTCCTTTGTCATACGATGCCAATGGAAGAGAAAGACCCATGGAGGAAACACCAAGAAAAACTCAATAATATCATTGCTTCTGGAGTAACCTCAGTGTGCAAATAGCATCAATTTTTCTTATTTTTCCATTTAATTGCTTGAAATTCTCAGATGCCTTATTAAAGGAAGCTCAGAGTCTCTCATAACCCCTTGAATTATCCCAAACCCTAGGGTTTGCTTACTTGGCCCAAAAGATGGTCTGTCTTTATTGGATACTTGCTGAGGAGGGAATTGGAGTAGGGTCTGTCTTCTGTGATGTGGTTTCTCACTGGCCTGGGGTGTGACTGGGAAAATATAGTTCTGCTCCATTCTTGAGTGAGGCTTCAGCTCAAGTCTGGTCATTGTTGCACCAGGATCTCAGGCTCTCTTGGTTCACCCTCACTTGCTCATCTTGCTCATGTCTTCCAGGGATGAAGTTGTCAACAGCATCATTGATGAAAGTCTGGCTTCAAAGTCCATCCCTTCACCAGCTTAGAACATGGATCCTTCTTTCTCCTCTCTGACCCCCTCCCCTGGAATGGGGCTGCTTCTTTCTCAAACCCTCAGAAGGTTTTCTTACATCTCTGCCTCCCTTTTGAAGAAAGTTCCCTTCAGGGATTTATACTGTGACACAGCTGGTGACTTCTTTGACTGGAGAAGGGGAAACAGCTCAAGTGCAGTGTCTGGTAGGCAGGCCTCTGACGGCTCCCTGTCTGCAGGCAGACTTTAGGGGCAAGGCAGGGCAATGGGAAGATCATGATCTTTAAAGGAAGAAGCTGGATGTGGATGCTGCATCAGCTCTATGACCTTGGACCAATCATTTAACCCTCTTTGAACTCCAATTTATTATTCTCTGAAATCTTTATATAGCCTACCTCAGAGGGTCGTTATGCAGATAAAATAAGATGATACATATGAAGTACTTAGTACTGTGCCTGGCATAGAAGTAGAACTCAATAAATGTTATCTAGAAGTGGTAGTAAGAGAAGAGGAAGAAGAGCAAAAAGAGAAGGAGGAAAAGGAAAGAAAATTGGAAAGGTGGCTAGAATGGAGGGAACCATAGAAGTTACATAGCCAGCACTCAAGATCATCCTCCTGTCCTCCTGTTTTATGCACCAGGAGCCATCTCCCCATTCTTTATTTTCCTCAAAAGCAGAAGAAATTATAACTAGGGCTTTCTCCCAGCTCTAGGCAGCATGGTGCCATCTTTTCATTGAGAGCTTTTACTTCCCAGCTTTCTCAGTGGATAGGATTCCGTTGACATCCTGAGCTCGTCCCCTCTAGCTGTGAGGCCTCAGATATCCCCAGGCTCCAGGCAGTCCAGATCCATCCTTTACATTCTCCCCACTAGATCTGCCCTGGGAGTCCCAGCCAGCCTCCCACTCAGCTTCTCATAGCTGGTCCTTCCTACCTGAGCCTTGGAAGACTTGGTGACCCTTGGCCCACTTTGCCTTAGCCCTGTTCTGCCAACGCTCATTGCAGGGGATGAGGGAGCTCTTCCAGCAGCCTTGAGTCCTCCAGTGGGGTGTCCTATGGGACTGAGGCCTGGGGCCAAAGGATGGCTCTAGGAACTTAGCAACAGTAGCTGGACATGTGTTCTATGCTGTGGTTGCCCCTAATCCAGGCAGTGACCGGGGATTTGCTTCAATGAAACTTGACATTTGCATGTTGAGCTTGTCTAGTCAAAGAAAGAGTTAAAGTTTTATGGCTGTGACCTCCCCAGTAAAGACAGAGGGGCCCAGAATGCTCCATGTCTCTCTAGAGGCTGGCAAGCTGGACTCAAGCAGGCTGTTGTCTTGCATCCTGAATCCAGTTCTGGTCATGGTGTTGGTTGGTGCCTCTATTCCTCATGCTGTCTAGCCAGACCCTCTGATTATTAGGAAGTAGTTCCAGTATGTCTAGGGAGGAGGGGAGGGGCACCACCCCTTTCTCTCACTTATACATCTACATTAGGTTGATGTATAAGGTCTACACCATTAGGTCTACCACCTATGAGTTGTGTTACCTTGAGCAAGTTACCTCACTTCCAAAGTTTCCTCAACTGTCAAGTGGCAATAGTAATGATTGTTAGGAAGTAGTTCCAGTATGTCTAGGGAGGAGGGGAGGGGCACCACCCCTTTCTCTCACTTATACATCAACATTAGGTTGATGTATAAGGTCTACACCATTAGGTCTACCACCTATGAGTTGTGTTACCTTGAGCAAGTTACCTCACTTCCAAAGTTTCCTCAACTGTCAAGTGGCAATAGTAATGATTGTTATGGTAGCACAATGCTTGTAAGCCCTTGGCACAATGCTTGGCAGGTAGTAAGTACTCATTAAACATTTGTTACTATTGTTATTATTTGCCTAATAGCTCTTTTAATTTTCCAAAGCTTTCACAAACCTCTTAAAATTTTACAAAACTTAAAATTTTAAACCTTATGGAAAGCTCTTTTTGGGAAATTAATCCCATTTGACAGTTGAAGAAACAAAGGCACAGAGAAGTAGGGTGATTTGACTGAGGTGACAGCCAGGGCCTTTCAAATTTTCTGATTTCCAGGGGTGCTGCCTACTGGAACCAAGGGAATAAATCCAGGGATTTTACCATCTCCAGGCACAGCCCATACTCAAGGTTCCCACAGCAGGCTTTGCTTCTCTTGGCATATATTGATTCCTTGGTGAGGACTTGAGCTAAATTCTTACTCCCCCAGGTCCTGCTCAAATGTTACCGACTGTGTAAAGGACATTCTTTCGCTTTCCAGGCTGAATTAATTCTTCTTGCCTTATATTTTGGACAGGTATCTAATTTGGCACTTGATAAAATACTGTAACGGAATGATAATTGACCAGGAACTGTGTGAAGTAAAAAACAATGTCTTAGGTGTCTTTGTAACCCAAGCAGTTCAGCATACATGCTCCCTAAATATCTGTTGAATTAATAATACTAATAATATCACAGGTACCTGCAATACCATTTAATCCTTATAACAACCCCATGAGCTAGGCTTTATCATAGTCCCCATTTTTTGGATGGGAATAGAACACTGAGGTATAGAGGTGTTAAGTAACTTGTTTGAGGTCACCTAGCTAGAAAGTGGCAGGGCTGTGATTTGAAGCTAGCTCTTATCATCTTCTCCAGACCTGCGCTCTTAACCAGCTCTGGGGTCTCTCATATCTATTCACATGGAACTTTTTCCTCCAGATGACAAATAGCTATCCCAAAGTTTCCCAGAAGCTGGCCCAGGCCCATCTGCCCGGAGGAAGAAGTAACAGGGAACCGAGGAGTTGTGAGCTGCGTTGAAAGAGAAAAACATGAACAAGAACATGAAAAACAACTCCTCCAAGTGGCTTTCCCTGTGCAGCCCCGTGGGTCGGCCACATGCAGGGTTGTGGCATGTTGGAGAGCCTTTGAGAAATGGAATCAATTCTCTTGTAGTTGACCTTTCCCAGGGCCCATAAGCCACCTGACCTTTGACATGCCCCCTCGCCTGCAGGAGCTGAGGGATAGCTCTTCAGCGGCACTACTTTCTTGTCACTTGCATCATGCAAATGGAAGTTGCCAGTGTTCAGCCAGCACCCAGCGTTAGGTCTCAGCAGCTGACCCCAGAGGAAAGCTACACGGAGAAACACTAGTGATAATTGAGTGGAACTAGGACTGTGGATGCATCTACGACTGATAGCCGGACCTTCTGGGCCAGGAGGCTGCAAAGAAGTGGGCTTTTCTGAAAGCCCTTAAAACAGGTCACATGACTGTGTTTGGGCACCAGGACCATCATGGCATGTCTCTTAGTCCAGATTTCTAGTTAAGTTCCAGAAAGAAACCCCTGGCTCCTGCTCAAGGCTCTCATTGCAAAGTCTTAGGACTGGATGGGGCTTTAGAGATGATCTAACCTAGAAAATATATGATATTCATCTTTCCACTCCCCAGTCCTGTGCACACAGCAATGGCAGATATCACTAATTCATGACAGTGTTCTCTCTGGAAAGGCCTAGATGCAGCCTCAGAATCCTTTCATGCCTGGTGACCCACACGATCATGGAGACTCCAACCAGGATTTTTAGCTTAGTTCTCTTCACATGGTTCCTTCTTGTGTCTGTGGGGATGGGGGACTTCTGGAATCCTGCCTAGGAAATATAGGAGCTTCTGTTTTTATCTGGATGCCACTTGTCTTGGAAAGGACACTAGATCAAAGATGTGAAGTCAGGGTGTAGTTTGATGTTGGAATAAAGGAGCTGAGTGATCTAAGGCAAGGCATAGTCTCCATAGATCTCAGTTTGCCTCATGTGTAAAATGAAGGATCTGAAAGGACCACCTGATTGCCATGGACCTTCTTTCAGAAGTGTGGCTTAGGGATGTTTTGGTATTTTGAGGAATATCGTGGTGATATATGTTCCTTGCTGAAAGGAAGTGGTCTCTATATGTCCTTCATCAGTGAGGGCAGGAATGGAGCAGACATTGGCATGCGGACCCCATGTGGACTCTGTCACACCTTCTCCCCCTTTTTTGGCAGGGCGTGTAGGCAGCCACTACCTCATGATCGAGGCTTGTAAGGGAAATGAAGACTATTTGCCATCTGTTATGGGCTGAACTGTGTCCCTTAAAAAACTTATGATGCAGTCTCCAACCCCTAGCACTTCAGAATGTGACCGCTTTTGGAGACAGGTTCTTTATAGGGATGGTTAAGTTAAAATGAGGTCATTAGGGTGGGCCCCAATCCAATATGACCAGTGTTCTCATGAGAAGAGGAAACATGGACAGACACACATAGAAAGAAGACCACATGAAGACACAGGGTGAAGATGGTCTTATACAGACCAAGGAGAAAGGACTGGACTGGAAAGGAAAGTCACCCTGCTGACACCTTGACCTTGGACTTCTAGCCTCTAGAACTGTGAGAAATTAAATCTCTGTTGTCGAAGTCACCCAGTCTGTGGAATTTGGTTATGGTATCCCTAGCAGACTCGTGTACCATCTCTTACCTATGTGGAATCTGGCAGGAGAGAAGCAAATAAAAATGTAAACTATTCAGAGAAGTTCCCTTTGCCCCCAATTCCCATTATAGAAGCCTGCCCCTGAAGACTTAGTGAAGTTGGGGTTTGATTGTCAAGGAGCTAGGAAAGTAGAACCTGGAGAGGTTGTCCCTTAATTCTATGGCCTTGGATAAGTCCTTGAACTTCTCTAGACCCCGTGTCCTCACCTGTAGAGTGAGACATGTTATATTAAAGCCGATGTTTTTAAACTTCTAATGCTTCAACATCATTTATTCAAACAAAATCTTAGGCAGAAATTTAATAAGTAAAAGTTAGACAAACATGAAGTTGCTCCGATAGTGGGGGTCTTAGGTCTGTCTTCTATTCTCTATTCCCCGGACCCTTAGCACACCTAGACCCCATCTGAGGACAGACATTCTGCAAATCTAAGTCCATTGGAATATGGGGCCCTTGAGAGAGAATCTGTCTCTTCACTAACTTATCATCGTGCCAGCTACACAGGAGGCACTCAATAAATGTGAAAGGAAAGAGGAAGAAACGGTAAAGAAAAGAGTAGCAAATATTGCTATAGAATTCCAGAGCGGAGGAGGAGCTGAACCATTCAGTATCTTTAGGAAGTTCTTTTTTTGCTTTGGAAAAGTCACCTGGAGCTCCTTAGCATCAGGCAGAGCCTGTTGGTTCACCTAGAACTTTCTTGCCTTTTCCAGAAACGAAGGCCACAAACAAAAACTAAATTAGACACTGGAGAAATAGATGGTGATTGGAAATAGACTTAAATCTCCAAGAAGGCCAAGGGGTTAAAATCACTATTTCAGACCCTTTGGGGTCTGACTGGTTGAGAGTTAAAAAGAGCATTTGGGAGCCCAGGACCTGGGGAGGAGCTTTTCTTCTGTGCTCTTAGCTGAGGATTTAACATTTCACCGGCTAGATGGCGCTGTCCTCCCAGGAAAGATACCAGCTCTGCTCCAAGGCAGCTGTCAAGGAAGCTGGAACAACTGAAGTTGAAAAGAATTGAGGGGCAGGAGGTAGAGGGGATGGATGGAGACAGCCCTTCCCCAGCAACAGCATCTCTTTGTGGTGGTTCTTGTTCTCTTTATATTTCTTACTTTTCAGTGTGGGTGTTTCATACACTACAACAAAAAAGTCACAGGGCCTTTTGCTCTGGACAAAAGTGAATAAGAAATCTGTGTGTGTGTGTGTGTGTGTGTGTGTGTGCACACGTGTGCACGCGTGCTGACAGGGATGGTCACTGAGGTCCTGTCCCAAGGCTGCATCTTACAAATGACACATCCCATAGCAGGGCTTTGGCCTTGACTTACAGGAGATCAGTGGGACAAGGAAGCAGGCAGTCCTTTCTTCACCCTGCCTGCCAGGCTGGATGCCTCAGACTGCTGGTGGCTTTACTCTGCAGCCTTCTAGCTCTGCTCCAATCTGCAGGGACAAATTGTAGGGACCAAGACTCCCGTTCCCTGGGCAATGTTAGTGGTCGACTGACAGGCTGGCTCCAGGTCTGCACGTGGAATCAGGGGCTCAGCCTGCAACTACTCCTACTCTATCAGCAGCCAGAAGGAAGAAAAACAAAGATAAGGGGACAGGGGGTTGGAAACCAGGAGGGGACCTGCGAGGAGGGAGGGAGGGCTGAGGAAATCCAGGAGACAAGGGAACAAAGAAGAGAGGTGAAAGGTGAAGGCAGCGAGGGAGGGCGAGTGGGATGCGTGGGACCAGGTGTCCACAAAGAAAGGAAAGGGCTGCAGAGAGGAGCACTCCGGAGGAGAGAGGAGGGAGCGGGGGCGCGGGAAGATGAGGAGCAGGAGTGCGGCTTTCAAGTCTGTGCTAAGCTGAGAAACTTAAAAGGCAGGGAAGGAGGCTCTGTCAGGCAAACAGGAAAACAGAGGGAGAGGAAGTGGAATAATTACAGAAAACCTGACCAAGAGTCCGAAAAGAGGGGGAAACCACTGAGATGCAGAAGGTGCAGGAAAGCAAGCAGGAGAGATAGTGGCAAGGAAGGTTGGGAGCAGGAGAGTGGAAGCAAGGGAGGTGGAGAGCAGAGCTGGGCTGAGAAGGGGCGGGGGGGGGGGGCGAGTCAGGAGATGGAACAAGCAAAACACCACACAATCAGGGAAAGAGCCATTAAAAGAATGCTTACCTTATAGTCGTAAAAACTGGAATGTGTGTGTTTTGGCCTGCGGCCATTGCCCAGGAAACACAGTGTGGCTTTTAAGCAAATTGTGGAGCGGTTGTGTCCACATGTGTGTAGCTTGCCCTGCTTGGCTGCTGTGAATGCAGCTGCTCCGAGCTGCCCACTTGTTGGCTGGCAGCCTGCTACAGGGGACGTCCATGGAACCTGCTGTCCCTGCTGAGGGGCATCCCTGCTCCATTTAGGGGGCTCTCAGTTCAGCATCCCCAGCTTCTCTTCCAAGGGCAACTGCTTCCCTCTGCGGGTGACCTGCTCGCTGTCTCTGGAATCCGTGGTCCTTCTGAGCATGTTCCTTGGTGGGACCGGTGCGGAGGCTCTGGGAGGGCAGAGTGGAGGCATGCTAAGGGGGATGTAGAATGGGGGTTATGGGAAGGGCCCCTAGAGTATGATGGCCACCATTTCGTTCCTCATTTCACCATCTTCCTGTGTAAAATAGCATGTTCCTCAGTCTCTCTGAGCCTCAGCTACTCATCTGTAAAGCTAGGCTCATAGTCACACCTACCTGTGATTGTGAGCAGGTTCTGATGAGGCTTAAGTGAAAGGATCCATGTGGCTAATACAGCGATTAGCTCATATCAATGCTCACTGAATGTTAGCTGTTTTTTTGTACTATTATTAAAGATAAATGTGTATGTGTGTGCATGCGTGTGTCTTGAAGGATCAGTCCTTGAATGAAGAGTAAGGGGCTTAGTTTGGAAGGTATTGGAGCAAGGCAATGATCGCTGCAAATCCTTGTTGGGGAAGACGGATCGGCAGTAACATGTGCCCTGCTTTGGGGAGCAGAGGACACCATTCAGTGACCAGATGTATGACATAGTGGGCGCCTGGACTAGGCGTGGGGGCAGCTTAAAAAAATTTAAAGAGTATTTTGAAAGGCAGGCCAAACACAAAGAACTTTATGATTGGATGGACAGGTGGTGAGAGAGGGGCGTTTCAGCATGACGCCAAGGTTTGGGGGCCTAGAAAGGGGACAGAGGGAGCCCTCAAGCTAAGAATAATTTTTTACATTTTTAAAGGATTGTAAAAAAACAAAAAAAACAAAGGAGAGCATGCGACAGAAAACATATGTGGTCTGTAATGCCTGAAATATTTACTGTTTGCCTGGCCCTTTACCTCTGGGCTGCTTAGGGCATCAGAAGAAACTCTGCCCAAGAAATTGGGAAGCCTGGAGGGTTTTTGGACAGAGGGCAATGCCCTCCGCCCCCCCCAAAATCCGAGCACTGGGACTAAAGCTGGAAGGAGGTGTGTGTGAATACTGGACCAATTGTAGAGTCACATCCATTCCACACATTTTTTCTGAATGTGAGTTTAGGAGATAGACCTGGTTGAATCCTGGCTCCATCTTCCTACCTGTGCCTCACCAAGTTATCACCTTTCTGTGTCTCATTTTCTCTACTTGCAAAATGGAGACGCTAACTGTACTTAGGCATTTTTTTTGGGTAGGGGGGAGGGAAGGATTAAATACCGTAAGACATGCAAAGCATTTAAAGCAGTGGCTCTCAACCTGTGGATCGCGACCCCTTTGGGGGTCGAACAACCCTTTCACAGGGGTTGCCTAAGACCATCGGAAAACACATATATAATTACATATTGTTTTTGTGATTAATCACTATGCTTTAATTATGTTCAATTTGTAACAATGAAATTGGGGGTCACCACAACATGAGGAACTGTATTAAAGGGTCGTGGCATTGGGAAGGTTGAGAACCACTGATTTAAAGTGTCTGGTGGACTACACACAATAAATATTAGCTTTTATTGTTATTGAGATCCTACAAACCCAGAGATGGAAATGAACATGGCGTATGCTGAACAGCAGTATGAGGGTGGGCTGGTTTGGAAAATAACAGTAAGCAAACCTCACTTGCCATTATTCTCACATCAATAGCATCACTCTATTGCTGTTATTAGAACTTGAGATCTGGTCCTGGGACCCCAGTGTTCTCATCTGTAAAGCATGAGGTTTCCTAAGATCCCTTCCAACTTGGTCTCTTAGATTTTTTTTTTTGTCAATTTCTTTCTCCTTCCTCATTTTCCTCCCTCCCTTCCCTCTACGAGGTTGCACATACGCTTAATTCTCTTTGGCGTGTCTGAGAGCCGGGCCATCTCTCCCCCATCCTCTTTAGAAATCCCGGTCCCGTAAGAAAGGATGCTGTTTTCCCTTCATCATTCTCAGGGCTCTCTCCTCCTTTTGCAGCCCCTCCCACCAGGCGCTTCCAACAAAAGAGTCAGGTCATTTTTCATGTGGTATCGGCCAAATGTCAGCCTCCGAAGCATTTGTCCTTGTTTCCCTGCGTGTCGGAAGTTCTCTGTCTTCCCACTAGGACTTTCTGAGAGCATGGAGTGGATCCCAGAATTTCTAATCCTCCCTGCTGCAGCTGAGCCTCTTCCCACACTCTGAGGAAAACGATTGGGGAAAAAAAAGGCCGGTGGAGGAGCAAGGCAGCCACTCTCGCTGCTCACTCTCGGGCTGGAGCTGTTGGACACACTGCGCCCTGCCAGTTACTTGCGGCTGCCATGAGAGGCCAGTGGGGGAGAGAGATTAGGGTCATCAAGATAAGGCAGAGAATATTCAAACTGGAAGCAAAAAGGGGCTGTTTTTCCAATAGTAAGTAATCAGGGAACAGGAGGATGTAATTTGCAGATTAGGAAAGTGAACAAAGAACATAAAATTAACTTTATAGCAAAGAGGAGCACAGTCTGTTTGAAGAAATAAACCTCCATAACGCATTAGTGTTGATAAAATCAGACTGTTGATTTAAACTAAATAGGAAATATGACCAAATCAGGGAGAGGAACGGGGGCTCAGTGGAAGTTGAGGTCAAAACTCCAGCGGGGGATGGAAGGCTGTGATGGGAGGGCCTGAGACCTAATGGGGCGTGCACGTGTGTGTGTGTGTGTGTGTGTGTGTGTGTGTGTGTGTGTGTGTGTGTGTGAGAGAGAGAGAGAGAGAGAGAGAGAGAGAGAGAGAGAGAGAGAAGAGGGAAGATAGAGAAAACCTAAACTGCTTGCTGCCTTCATTTGGGGATTGTCTTTATTTAAAAAGTGGCATTGACTTCCATCTCTTGCATATGCCCAACCCCTGCATCTCCCCTTCCCTGATTTTAATTCTCATAGGCCCACAAAAGCCCACCTTTGACCCCAGGAGCTCTCTGCTTGAAGACCAATATTGGCCTGCGTACCAAAGCAGAGGGATCCCAGACAATGCCTTTGATCCGCGGGTGATCAGAACAGGCCTCCTGTCCCCTTTCATCACAGGCAGATTGACTGGGTTAGGATGGCACCCCTGCAGTGGGCAGTGGGAATCCAACTCTGCCCTGTGAGCTGCCCTTTACTTCCCCAGGCCTAGCCTTCTTGGCCCACATTAACTAAGATGGGAGACTTCTGTTGTTTTTGTTGTCTTTGACCTGCTGAGGCAGGGCTCTGCCCAAGGACTGCAGTTCAGAGAAGCGTCCCTGTGTAGCGCTGGGCTTAGAAATCTGCCTTTGCCCCTCCAGCTCCATTTTACTCCCTTCTCCTCCGGCTGTAAGCCCTGGAAGCTGCATCCTGGGAATCCCTAGCCTCTGAGCTGTGGGAGGCACCAATGGGAGGCCATTGTGCTGGAGGGGAGTGAGGGGGCAGGTGTTATTGTCTTCATTCCCTCCCTGCCAGGGTCCTGGCTTTGCCCCTTTAGGCACAGGGGTGGTCATGCCCCTCTAGCCGATACAACTGGAGTGTTTCACCATCCTTTGTTGGCTTCCTTTAAAGGCACCTTCGCATTTAACAGTCCCTTCATTAAGCTCTCCCCCAGTGTCCCCACTTGAGTGTGCCGTTCTTGTAGGACTCTGGTGGGTACAAGTGGTGAGTTGGGAGATCACAAGGCTTGGACTACAGTGAGGACCTGTCACAAGGTGACCGTGTGCTTCACTCAGTAATCATGGCTAGACGTGAGTTATTATGTCCTAGTTCCTTCAGAAATCAAAGGAGATGTCAAAGGAGCCCTTGCTTTGGGAGAGTTGATTGTTAATCAAGACCAAATAGCTAAGCCAGAGATGAAGAACTCAAATAACAATTGCAGTTAACTCCCAAACATTTTTTTTATTATAAAATTAAACAGATGCAGAAAACCAAACCAAAAATGTGTAGTTTAGTGAATTATTATCTACAGTGAATGCCTATTAACTGTTACCCAAATCAAGAAATGGAGTTACCAGCTACCCCTCTGCAACCCTTCCATGTGCCTCATTCCAACACAGTCCCTCCCTACCTCCAAAAGTACCCAGTATCCTGACTTTTATACTAATAACTTCCTTGTATTTACTTATGGTTTCATCACACAAGTGTGCATCCCTAAACTCTATGATTTAGTTTTGCCTTTTAAAATATTTTTTAACTTGATATGCCTTTTAGGTCTCTCTTAATCTATGGTTTCCCCCTCCACCTCTTTCTTTCTCTTATAATTTATCTTTTGACAAATCTGGGCCATTTAACTTGTCAAGTTTTCTACAGTCAGATTTGCTGACCACTCATTCATGACACAGTTCAATGGGTGTCTCTGTCTCCTGTATTTCCTGCAAGTTGGTAGCTGGATCAAGAGGCTTGATCCCTTTAACAAGGTTATAGTGTTAGGTCTTGTGTCTGGTTTATGCTGTTTATATTAGTCAAAGTAGATTCTCAGTGTCGACATTCATTAATTCATTTGGAGTTAAAAAACAGTACAATTTTATTTCTATATTTTCTTTTTATTTATTGCCCGAGATACTTTTTGTAAAGAGACACTTTTCTTCATCTATTTTGTTATGCATACTATAGTTTATATGGGATAGGTAGATAAGGTTTGATTATTTCCTCTTATTTACCCAGTATTCAAGATAACAACTGAATCATTGTCTCCCCAAAAGTTGATCAATTATTATTATTTTAAATACATTTCATGAACCATTATATTTGATGAGTTTAAATCTATTGCAAATCTCAAATCTGTGGCCAGTGAAAAACTGATCAAGATACTTTCTGGGTTCTTTGGAAATAACCCTGGTAGTTTTGGACAGCTTCCTTCTAATTGCATGTTACGATATTCCAAACTCTTCAGGGACAGTTTCTGTCTCAGACCTGGAATTAGCCATTTCTCCAAGAAATCCTGGTTAGTTCAGTGGGATATGTCATTTGTAGATCAAATATGTGTGCCAGAGAGGCTCACTGCTATCAAGTTGACTTTTGTTCCTAAGTCTTTTTTTAATGGAAATATCTGGAGTAAATAAGTACCTCATGAGTTCATACTAGTATTTCTAATTTGATTCATAGCTACAGGGTGTTTACTTAGCATCTTCAGTATTACCTCAGCAGCTTTCTCCCATCAGAAAGTCCTTGAAAGCATGGGGATGTTAGAATTAGAATATCCCATAATTAGCATTTGCTTTTTTCTACTTGACATATATGACAGTCACAGAATAATACTTGTACTATCACTGACATTATTATCACTGAGAGGAGATAAAACATTTTTTTGCATATGCTAATCATCTCTCCATTTTTTATAGTTGTAGTATATTTGCATTTTAAATCATATAGCCATTACATACTAGAGTCTGTACCTTTTAACCCTCATTTAATCTTTTATCTACAAGTAACGATATATCTAATATTCACCAGTAGTACCTGTCTGAAACTTGTTCTTTAGTAGACTTTGTAGGAAGGACTCATGGGAATAATATTCTCTGAGTCTTTGCATGTTATTAGCAGTTTGTGATTTCCTGGATAAAAAAAAGTCCTTAGTTCACATTTTCTCTCTTGGAATATCTTAAATACATTACTCTAATTTCTTCTGGCAAAAAGCTTTACTGACAAAAAAATCTGTGGATAATTTAATTTGATTTCTCTTATAAGTTATATGCTCCTTTTGCCCAGATATTTTTTCTTTTAAAAACAATACTTTTGGTCATTCTGGGTCAGTATTCTCAGGTACATAGTATGTTCTTTCATTATATAATTCAAATCCTTTTTTATAATAGGAAAACTTTTTTGCATTATAGTTTTTGTTTTGTTTTGTTGTTGTTGTTCTGTTGAGATTCCTCAGTTCTCTTGCTCTTTATCTTTAGGGTCCCCTCTTGGTCATGTATTGGATCCTCTTTGCTTATTTCTAGCCAGGTCTTATAAATGTAAGTTCCAATTGTTTGGCTTTTATGATAATTCATGAGAGGTCTGGGCAAATGTGTGCCTATTTTTAACTGATTTATGATTTGGGGTGATGACTGGCAATAGTTTTTAATGTTATTTTCATTTTATTAGGGGGCACTGGAGAAACTGGACTGTAATGCCCAATGAATACAGTAGTGTGAATTTACAGCACAGTCACAAGCCAGCAGAAAAGACAGTTTGCGGCCCTAAATTTCTGCTACCCCTCAGATCACACAGTCTAAAAATCAGAGACTGGCACTGGATGTAAGAACCTCCTCCCTTATGGGAGTAGAAATCCTTTGTCTTTTCCAAATATGAAAGCTTCTTTGGGCATAGAGATTTAGGGAGATTTCATTTATTTGTTTCACCATAGAACCTAGAGATTGAGGAGGACTATTGAGGAAGGGAGAATGGTATGAGAAAATTCATTAAAGCTGATTTGAGCAAAACATGTTTTGTGGTTTAATAGAATTTTTTTTTAATGGAAAAGGAGTAAAGTAATGATCTTTCAACATCCTATATTCTGTGTGGTTCAAAGCAAAACCATTCATTTGTAATAGTATGAAGCTGCTGATCCATATGATCTGGACTTTTATTTTTGAAATGTACTTGTTTCCTCTTGCTGCTATAATGAATTGTCACAAATTTAGTGGCTTAAAACAATACAAATCTACTCTCTTACAGTTCTGAAGGTCGGATGTCCAAAATGGGTTAAAGTGAAACTGAGTTAAAAACCAAGTGATAGCAGGGTTCCTTCTAAGGCTCTGAGGGCAGAATTTGCTTTCTTAGACTTTGTCAGTCTAGTGGCCACCTGTGCTTCTTTGTTTGTGGCCTTTTCTTCCATATTCAAATCACATCACTCCAGTCTCTGACTTCATCATCACATCACCTTCTCCCCTGTGTAGCCAAATCTCCTTCAGCGTTGCTCTTATAAGGACACTTGTAATGACATATAGGGCTCATCCAGATAATACAGGATAATCTCTATTTTAAGATCCTTCACTTAATCACACCTGCAAAGTCTTTTTTTTTTTTCCATTTAAGGTAAGATTCACAAGTTTCGCGGACTAGGATGTGGGTATCTTTGGGGGCCCACTATTTAGCCTACCATATGCATAAGCTTTTTGGAAACTAAACTCATTTCCAGATTTTCAGGTTGGGGTTAGTGCTAAAGCTCAAAATAGTCTTCTGGAAGCCTGTAATTTCTACGAAAACTATTATTTTCCCTTAAAAATGTTTGCGTTTTCTGATTTACACCATATTTATGCTTGCTTCCTGATAAGAAGAATGATCTCCCTACCCGACCCTTCTGCACCAGAAGAAGAATTGGTCTGGGAACATCTTCCAGATGAAACCTCCATGGCTGTTATATAGACTGTATCTGAATACTCCATCACACTCCAGTGGCTGTATCTGATTTGGTTGGCATGGCACCCCATCGTAGGAAAGAGTGAAAATTAAGAGGTGTCAGTTTCAATGTAGCCGACTCAGGCCTGGCCCAGTAATTTGGGGGAAGTGGAGTCCCAATAGATTCTGTTTATCTCTTACTCTGAATCCCCATTCATGCTGGAGTCCCGTGAGTGAGGCAGAAAGTCTCGGTGGGGCATGAGATAAAGACAGCCAGCAGGACTAGCTCTCTTCCATCAGAAAGCCAGTCCTGGAGGGCATGGACGCCATCTCCTCCTCAGTGTTGAGTCAAGAGCTGATCCTCAAGGATGCTCATCTGTGGACCCTCCCATCTTCCCTGACCCAGGGTTCATGGACCTGCTCTCTCTCCTGCTGGAGGGCTTGTTGTACCCACAACCACATCCTGAGCCTGGGCTTGCCTTCTACAGAAGGGGGAGTGAGGGAGCCTTATTTTTGCCCCTCAGAACTCTGCAGGACAGGCCATGCATAGTTATTGTGCATGCTTTCTCTGAATCCCTCTTCCTCCCCCCTCGAGCTGCTTCTGCTCTGTAACTGCTCGGGGTCCCAGGACAGTTGAAATCTGACCAGCCGGGGTGCTATTTTTAACTTCTCTGCTCATCACAGCTGAGCACTCAGCCCCCACGCAGGTGCATCCACAGCCGCTGTTTCTTCCCCTCTGAGGGTGCAAACAGAAAACCAATGCTGTGCCTATAGCCGAAGGGGTATGGGAGGCGGGAGACCCAGTTGTTGTCCCTCAACCTCCGGGTCTACCCAGCTCTGCTCACTGCCTCGTGCAGTGTGGCAATACAGCAATTCATAAAATGTGACATTCATTGTGCAGCACACCGCTGTGAGCCCGTTTTATTCCGTGATAAAGACTACATCTGTCAGGCCCTATCTGCTCATGTTCGGGCCAGGGGGAGAATTATATTGCCCAGAATTGCTCTCCCCTCCTCTCTTACAAGAGGTAGGACTCTCGTCCCTCCCTCCAGAGCCAGCTGGGGGTCTTCTCTCAGAGGAGGAGGGGGTGGGCAGACCGGTTGTTCTCCCAGTATCAGGAAAAAGATGAATCAACTCAGAATTATTTCTCTCTTTAAGGGACATGCCCTAGAATGTCAGAGAATCTCTGTGACCCATTCGAAACTGATCACACACAAGTATGATATTATATATTATGTATTACCATAATACATATGTGTGTAGTACCTGTATATGTATTTTAAAAAAATTTAACTGACTTTAGTTTTGAAACTTTTCACCAGGCATTTTTTTTTGTTTCAGTTAATCACGTTTCTATTGCAGCCTAGAGACTTTTTAAAACATTACTAGAACCTTCTATCTTGCTCCCAAAGGCTTAAGCATTATTTGATAATTAGCCTCCACAATTATGTTATGGAGAGAAGTGTGAGTTAGGGGAGGGTGGAGGAAGAAAGTTGTGTGTATGAGTTAGTGTGGGAGGAGTGAGGGGTATTATCTGGGGATTGGAGGAATGCTTAGGAGGGAAAGAGGTTCACTCTGTCAGAATCCTGTTGGTTGCCAGTTCTTTGGAAAACTCTCACCGAGACACAGGAAAGGGCAGCGGGGGGACACTGGAAACTTTCTCGCCTTTCCTAATTAAAATGATGCCAGAAAACAGGATTCACATAGAGGCCAGCTACATGCCATTTAACAAGAACTATGCTTCATTACATTTCTCTCCACTTCCCCGAACTCACAGTGGGAGCAAGAGAAAGGAAGAATGCTTGTTAAAATTTTGGACATAGTATTTTGGTACTTACCCAACTGTAAGCTTGATATCACCATAAAATAAACCTGGCTAACATGACAGTTTTTCTTCCTTTTCTCTGCCTTGTGCTCATATTCCTTCCTCTGCTTCTCTGTGTGCAGTCTCCCGCACCCTGGACGTCTCCCCTTTGGTTCATGCTTGCTCTGACTCTCTAGGAAACCATCACATGTTCACCAGCAAAGAGGTGTATTTGCTCTGTGTTTTTACTACATGAAAATTATTTTCTTATTTTTTTAAGGGGAAATTTTTGGTTTTTGTTAATTGAATCAGATTTCAACAAAGTTGGGTATGGGGCTGATTTGAGAGCGAGAAAGAAAAAAAATGAGAAAGGCGGCTCTGTAGGTTGTGCTATGTAGTGTGTGTGTGTGTGTGTGTGTGTGTGTGTGTGTGCGCGCACACATATGCAGAGTGTCCAAGTGTTCTTACAGTCAAGAAAGGCCTCAGCCAAGATATTAAAGTATATGAAGGCCTGTGTACTAGGGACCACTTTTTTTCTTGGTTGCTTCTCTTCCAAATCCAAGATGTTAGAGGGCCACATATTTAATCCAACCTATAGTGGAATTTCAGGCAGTATCTGACAATGGGAAAGGCTTTCTGTTTGCTTTTTTGCCTGGAATTTATTAATATTACTAGAGGCCCAGTGCATGAATTCGTGCACCTTGAAAGGAACTCTGGGCCGTGAGGCTGCAGTAGGCACTAGGGCAGGTCTCAGCCCATCCTCTGCACCCCTGCCCGGCCCCTCCCACAGCAGCCCCCGGTCCCCTGTCTGCCAGCAGCACTGCTCCTGCTGCCCCTGCTCCCATGAGCTGATGGTGCTGGCGCTGCTTGCACCCGTTCATGGCCGTGGAATGATTGGGGCCAGCACCATCAGCAGGTGGGAGCAGCGGCTGCTGCCCCGATTACTCCTCAGGAGCAGGGGGAGGTGGAGAAGCCCTCAGGGGCAATCAGGGCCAGCAGCTGCTGCTAGCTCCTACTGATGGCGCCAAGCAATTGGGACCGGTGCTGGGCACCGGCAGCGGGTGCGAGCTGCAGTTCCAGCGCCAGCTATGGGTGTGAGCGGGGCTGGCACTGGCAGTGGGTGCAAGTGGGGCTGGCGCTGGAGCACGTGTGAATGCCGGGTGGGACCACGGCACATGGGAGCAAAGAATTTTCAGTAACCATCAGAGGCTCGCCTCTATGACAGCGACCAGCGCCCCGCCTTGGTCTGGCACCCCCACTCACCTGCTCTACCATCCCGCCGCAGCCAATGCCCACCATATTTCGCGCATGCCCCCTAGTGGTCAGCACATGTCATAGCGATCGGTTGTTCTGCTGTTAGGTCTATTTGCATATCAGCCTTTTATTATATAGGATCATTAGTTTTTGGTGGTGGGGGGATAGCGAGAGCAATTACAATGTTTCTTGGTCCTTCTTGAATCACAATACGTGTAGAGGTGCTTGAGGCTAGACATGCTGAACGGTTTTTCTTGGCCTGGGCAGGAAGCTTGCTGGGGAGCAAGGCTTGTTAGTTTTGAGGCCTATGGGGGCCATGGCTGTGATGGAGACGATGGAACCCCACTAGATGTGAGACAACTGGGAGTGAGGGGACTGTGCAGACGGGACTGTAGCGACCCAGCTCCAGCCATTGCTGCTGGTCAGGAACGTGAGTTCAGTGTTGACAGACCATTGCTTTTTTTCTGGATTATCATGTGAAGTTTCCTGATTTTAAAATGTTGATTGCTGATTCAAATTAAAAGGGAGAAAAAACACACTCTACAGGCCAAATAAAACACACCAGAAGCCTGGATTTCTCTGCCATAGAAGAAAGAGTGGTGAGTGCATTATGGCCCATTAACATGTTGCAGGACCATGGAGAGGTCTGATTCCTGCTCTATAAACCAAGGAAGTAGGGACCCTTTGGGATTTCCTGACTCCTGAATCCTCTGTTTAGACCTTCAAGATCATTTCATCTCCTGGTATTTCATGAAGAGCTGGGCAGATGCCCTAAGCAAAAACAAGGCCTGTGTAGATGAGGGTCAGAAAGCCCGGGCACCAGGAGACACTGCCTGTCCCTGTGACACTGCTTGCCTTTGCAGAAAAGACTCTCTGCTTTGACTTCTTTGTGAGGCCATCTTTCCATCCCCTGAACACTCATAGTTCTTTCCCAACCCTCTCCTTTCACCAACATGTTCATCCTATATTTATCAATTGCCTGCCTGAGGCCCGGCATCCTCTATGGCTTCCATCACTTCCCCACTAATGTTATAATTAAGTGAATAAAAGGATGGAGAAAACCTATCCTCCAAATTTCCAGGATGCCAGGGAAGGAAGACTGGTCGGTGGGATGTGCTCCGTGTGAGAGAAGCAGGATGGGCTTACCTTTCACAGAACAAGGTGCACCCTGAGACGAGTCATCTCTTGTTGAGCCCGGGCTTTGGGGAGCCACTGGAGAGTGAGGTGAGCCACCAAGGTCACAGAAGACCTTGTGGCATGTGATGCCACCCTCTCTGCTCACCTTAGTTCTTCTGCAAAGTTACCCAAGTCATGAGGTGCTGGTGCCCAGTCATAGCAGCAGGGTTAGGTGTGCAGCAGGGGAGGAAGGCCAGGAGTTTGCAGAAGTTCTCGGGTGAACTGTGGGTTCCAGCGAGCCATCACATTGGCTGAGCCAGTTTCTGAGAGGCAGTGAGGTTCCCAGGTAACATCTGGATATATTTGGGTACATCCAGGCACATCATCTCCTCAGTTAGGCTATGAACAATTTGAGAGCAGGATCCTTATCCAAGTTATCTCTGTTAGGCTGCATGCACAGAACAGATGCGTAGTAAATAGTTCTAGAATGAATGAATGAATGAGAAAGCTGTTAATTGCCAGTCCATGAATACAGAACTTGAGTCATTGCATGGATAGACAGGCTAGAAATAAACCAGCCCAGAGAGTGTTAATTTCTGTTTTCAGCATTCATAGGAAGGAAATGTATGCTGGAGAAGGAAAGCATGAGTCTCCCTCTCCCTTTGAAACCCCCAAACAGATTTGTCTGAAGCATGTATTTAAATGGGCAGCATACAAGTGTTTTCAGAGCTGCTCCAGCCCCAGAGAAGGCCTCAGGGCAAACCAGGGAAGACAGTACGAAGATGGTACTTAGTAAGGAGAAACACTCCTCGTCTACTCTGCAGGCTTCAGTGGGAAAATGCAAATGGACTAATTTCCGCTTTTGAGGGTAACTTCAGATAATGGGGTCCCCGGGCAAAGTAACCCCTTCAATGTGCCTGGCTGTCTTTCCCCATTGCTATCTCTTCCGGCACCACCTGCAGAGTGATCTGTGGGGGGTGAGGGGGAGGTGGATTGGCTGCACAGAAGAGAGGGGAGGTGCATAGTAATGAGGAGCTGAGGAGGAAGGGGTGTTTGTGTGGGGGTACAACTTTGTGGAAAAGGCCTTGAACTAGGAGGTGGAATAACCACTAGTTCTATCTATGTGGCCACCAGGCTGATCTTGGGCAAGAGGTGGGATTCGTAGACAGGCAAGCTCAAGTGATTGTTGAAAATCATGCCAATTCTGTCATTTTGGTTTTTATTATATTTTTACATTGAGAAACTGAGATCTGAACAAGGTATCCAAGTAGAGTAAGTGGAAGGAGAGGATTAGAGTACAGGTCCCCTGGCTTCTGGAACAGAGCCCATTGAGCCCTCCCAGGTGTCATGCTCAGCGGTATCTGTATTAACAGGCTTCGGTTTCCATGTGTTATAATTTGGATGTGAATGTCTGGGTGTGCCTCAGGGCTCAGTTAAAATATTAAAGGACCTGAATATCTCAAAAAATTATGGTGACCTCCCCTGACCATCAGCATAGGTCATAGAAAATAAAAACAATGCAAAATTGTAATGGAAGTGTAAGGAAGTAGAATAAAGACTTGAATTTTCCCCATGATGACTAGTGGCGATGATTTTCATGTAGCAGCTTTTATTTGAGGTTTTTATTTTTGCTGCTCCAGTGTGTTTCAGGCACATGCTTTTTGATTATTGGGGAATCCAGTGAGTGCATGTGAGGGTTGTGTGAAGACACGTTTGGGCAATTGTCATTATTTTTGTATTTATGTGCTTTTCTATGGTATCAAGTGTATGTATTTCTCTGGGGCAGTGGGGTGGACAAATAAGTCCATCTGAATTTAGGATTCCAATTGTGCCAAGATTTTGTAGAAAAGCTTTTGCTTCCACAAAAGCCTTCTGAGGAATTCCTTTATCAGGAGAGCAAAGCATTCCTGGAGATCTCATTAGTTAAATGACTCTCAGATTAACATATTTTATTAATTACTTATTATGAGACCCAAAGCTAAACAAGCATAAAAACAACAAAAAGAAGTAAATATACTACCCAGCGACTAAGAGATGCCACGAAAGGCATAATCAGTAAAATCAGTTATATGCATTATTATAATGAAAGGTACAGTTAGTGCTTTAAAAATAATTAGGTTATTGGCTAAGAGGAAACTAGGCCCCCTCCATTACCCCTGCAGCAAGCCCCGGAGGCTTCACTCAGAGGCTTTTACTATAGAAATCATTGGGTTTATTGGCCAGGCAAATTAGTGACTCCATTAGCTTCGCCAGTGGGGGACCCTGGTTTTCCTGTCACCAGGTGCTTTTGATCTGGTTGTGCATTTTCTCGAGTGGAAAAGAATAGAGGGTTGGAACAATGCATTGAGATGCGTACAAAATATCTGCCGGCCTGAATGTGTGGCGAGGGTAGAAACCAAGGTAAACAAAGTAACACAGGGGTGATGGTGTAGCTGAGTGTGTGGCGTGTGCGGTTTGTGTTGTGAATGTGGCTTGTGCTCCGCACATGTGTGCCCGCCCAGGGCACATGCATGTGCAGCTGGGGACCTGACGAACAACATTTTCAGACCTCTGCCCAGAGCTCAGCTTGACCGTCTTGCTTTGTATGTAAAAATATTCCACTTATACCTGTAACAAAGCTACCTCCAAAGTGCCAATAAATAATATATGCGACGTCGTTTTTTTTTCTTATCAGTATACAGAAACGTGGAGTTGTGAGGCAGGTGAGAACTCGCATTAGACAATGCAGTGAGGCAGGAATTAGAACAGCGCAGCTCCTCTGGCCATTCTAAATGAGGACGGCAGCTACCTGGAGAACGGGAAGGCTGATGAGCACAGTCTGTTGGGGAGAGCAGGAGGAAAATTTCCCTCAGGAACACATTTCAAATTACTTATTTATGAACTGATGAACTGGGAGACCACCTATTGAGACATCGGCGTAAGCAGCCTGCTGCAGACAGCTACAGAACTCCAGCTAATTGTGCGGCTGGTTTCTGTTAGAACTCCTGCTCTCCAGCTGGGCTTTGGAGGCAGGAAATTTAGGCTCTGACTAGAAGTTATGCTCTTCCTCCTCCTTGTCCCCATAAATATATACATACATATTTTAATCCACTTGAATTATTTGGCAAGAGCCTGGGAAAAAGCTGCTACAGTTGGCCCTGGAGGGGCTGGGGCAGAGAGGAGGTTTTGGTGTTGAAAGGTTTGCAGTTTCTACCCCACAGTCTGGGAGGGAGCCTGGATTCTGGGCTCCTGTGTTAGCTCTCAAAGGCGATCGGATCAGGCCATATCTTCTTCCTTCCCTTCTTGGTCAGCATCCTCCTCCTCCTTCTCAGCCCTTTATTGCCATGGTGACAGGGTATTGAGCGCTTCCTCATTGCTGGGCTCTCTGGTTGTTTTACCTGAGTGGTCTCACTTTATCCTCACAAGAACCCCACGAAGGAGGCACCCTTGAATAAACTGATGGGTGAGAGAAGGGAAGTGACTTGCCATAGCCACAGTCAAGTTCATCTAACCCCGGAACTCAGATCCCTCATTACCTCCTGGATGATTGTAAATGTTCATGAGAAGGAAGTAGCATCTTAGGTTGGAGATGCTATGGATTTATACTCTGTGCTGCAGGCAGTATGGTGAAGGGAAAGGAATCTGACAGCCAATGGGGGGATTTGGGTAGGGAGACAGTGTAGCCAGCTGGTTAAGAAAGAGGTAGGTCCCTTAGGGATTTTTATTATTGTCTCCACTTGAGAGATGAGGCAACAGAGACTAAGCAAAATGTACCAAAATTGTCCCAACTCACATATGTATGTTGCAGAACAAGGATTGGGCTGTGAGCTTCCCTGCTAGTCAGGTAGTGGGCTAATTTAGAATTATCTCTTGAGGTCAGGGTCTAAATCTTATTCACCTTTCATTCCCCGTACCTGGGGAAATTTACCTGTGGAAATGGATCCCTGGTAGATATTTGCTGAATTGAATTTTCAACTCCAAATTCAGTACGGAGCTCTGGCAAAGATCCCCACTCCGTGGCCAATACTGCAATAATAACAACATGTATTTATTGACCATCTCACTGTGTGCCAGGGCCTATGCCATACCAGTACATGATCACCTTGATCATCTCATTCAATCCTCAGAACCAGATGCAGCAGATATTTTTATCATCATCATCTCTACATTACAGTCTAGAGCAGCAGTTCTCAACCTGTGGGTCGCGACCCCTTTGGGGGTCGAACAACCCCTTCACAGGGGTCGCCTAAGACCATCGGAAAACATGTATATAATTACATATTGTTTTTGTGATTAATCACTGTGCTTTAATTATGTTCAATTTGTAACAATGAAATTGGGGGTCACCACAACATGAGGAACTGAATTAAGGGGTCTCGGCATTAGGAAGGTTGAGAACCACTGGTCTAGAGCATTGAAGCTCAGAGAAGTTAAGTCAGTGGTTCTGAACTGGGAGTGATTTTGCTTTCCCCAACCCTATCCTTCCACCTACCCCAAGAAGACAGTTAACAATCTGGATACTTTATTGGTTTTAACAGCTGGAGAGGTGGTTGTTCTACTGGCATCTAGTGAGTAAATGCTATGGTTGCTGTAAATGTCTTGCAATGCATAGGATATATTCCTACAACAAATCATTATCTAGGCCAAAATGCCAGTAGTGGTGTAATCTGGGTTAAGTGCTTGTCTAAACTCTTCCATGCCAGAGCCAGGATTCAAATTCCCTTTTCTTACTCTAGGGCCTGTGTACTAATCACCCACTTGATGATTTTCCTTGCCCTTCCCTTTCTGGGTAGCCTATGGTTTGCTCAGAAGACATGGTTGCATTATATAATGTGAGTCACGGGCAATGAGTCAGAGCCTCTGGTGCAGATCTCTAAGCAAATTAAATTATTCTCAGCCTAATGGTTGAGTCCTGATTTGTACCAAATAGGTCAATGCTGCCTGCATGGCACTTCTGTCAGGCCCAGATGAAGCTGGAGCAGGAGGACCTAGTAGAAATACTGCAGGACTGGAGATCCCAGGTGCCAGGCTGACTTCAGCTGTTCCTAGCTCTGGAGAACTCTAAACAATCTCTGAGCTCCTAGTTCTTTAGCTGAGGGACAGAGAAGGCTATTTACAAAAATCACCCAATGATCACCCAAGAGTTTTGAAAAGGTTAAAGAGCTACACATCAGCTGGGATTTCCTTCATTACTTCAGCAAACATGTAATAATAACAGTGACAGCTTACACCACTACAATTGAGCAGTTACTCTTTGTCAGCCATTGCTTTAAGGACCGGGAATGCTGATCTTGTTTATTTTTTCAAAACAATTGCTTGAAGAAGGGACTAAGGGACTCAGAAGGGCCTCAGGCTGGCTTGGTCCAATGCTGTGATGTAACTGTAACTCTGATATAAATTCTGAATAATATTTGAACAAGGGGCCCTGTATGTTTATTTTATACTGCGCCCTGCAATTTATGCAGCGGTTATTCCCTTTAGATATGCCTGCTTCTAGCCCAAGTGTATAATAATCTCTCAGTAGTGAGTCTATGAGATATCGCCTGTGGCCTGTCTGGGTTCAGAAGAAGGAAAGTGATTAAAGTTGATCTTTTCCCTATGAAAAGAAGCAGGGACATTTACTAGGCTTATCAATCAGTTCTAGCTACACCTTGATCAGGTGGAAAGGACAGGAAACTAGACCCGAGGCAGCACAATAACAAAGAACTGGTGAAGTAGCCAGGCCCTGGGTTCAGACAGTCACAACAGCCACAATCATAACAATAACAGAAATAGTATTGTCCACAACAAAACCTTCTTGAGTTTCCCATGCGCAAAGGCTTGTGCCAAGTGCTTTCACATGCACGGTCTCATTTAATCCTCACAATAATTCCTGTGGTATGCATTATCATTATCCCATCTTTCAGATGCAGAACCCATGGCTAATTGGAGTTTAATGCCTTACCCACCACATCATAAAGCCTGAGATAGAATCCCAGCTCCACTTGCTGGCTGTAACGCCTTGGGCAAGTAATGCAACCATTCTGTATCTCACTTTCCTCGTGTGTAAATGGGGAAATTGCTTTCTTTATAAATTTGTTATAAATTTTGAATTAGGTGAAGTACTTTGGAGTGTAAGAGCAAGGGCTTTGCACATTTTGTTTATTGCTGCATACCATTGTTTTAGAACATTGCTTGGAATACAGTTGGTATATCAGTCATCTATTGCCATAATGCCATGTAACAACAAGTCACAAAACTTTAATGGTGTACAGTAATAAGCAATAAAATGTGAATTCATTGCTCACATGTCAAGAGTCAGCTGGACGTTAGGTAGGTAGGTCTGGTCTTTTCTGAGCTTGCTCATGGGTCTGAAGGTCTGGTTGTTGTCTAGGGTGCCTGGGACCACTAGGCTCTGCTCACAGATCTCTTCCCTCTGCTGAAGGCTAGCTCTCGCATATCCTTATGGGAATAGCAGAGATACCAGAATGCTGGTGGCAATGCAGGAATGCTTTTTCAAGCCTCTGCTTATTTCACATATGCTAACATCTCATTAACCAAAGCAAGTTGCCTGACTAAGCCCAGAGTCAAGGGGTGAGATAGGTCACTTTGCCCAAGGTGGGAGGGGTGAAGAATTGGAGCCAATTTTACAATCATTTACGAGTGTTGACTCTCAACAAATATTGAAGAAAGGATTTGAAAGTGTGCTTAGCACATAATAAAGGATTAAAAAAAAATAGCAGTTCACAATTTAATAAATATCTGCTAAATTATGAATTTCATAAAAGACTTACCCCAGGAGAGGGATTTTACCATACCTGCCTTTTGACCAGACATGCCTATTTATCGTGGTTTTTCTTTCCTTTAACTTTCCAAAATATTTTGAGGCATCAGGTGGATATAGTTTCACTTTTTCCTTTAAAAGGGACTAGAATTTCACAGGTCACAAAAGTAACTGATGAAACAGTTTCTTCAGAACCAGAGTAACCACAGGGCTCTTTGAATTTGTAAAAATGAATCCCATTCTCAGCAAATTTCCCCTGACAACTTTTCCTATCATGGCTCCGTTGTGTTATTTTAATCCAACAGGGCATGGACCTGGGTATGGAGCGTGGTGATGGTCTAACATCCCTTCTGACGACTCCTGAAAGCCCCTAGGTTAGAAGAAGCTCACCCCACGCCTGGACTTGGCCCAGCGCCTCTTGGCAGCCCTTGTCTGCCTCCCCTGCCCCCCCTATTGCTGCTTATGGAGCAGCAGGCCCCTCCCATTCTGATTTCTTCTAAGGGGTCGGAGAGTCTGCTTCTGAGTGAGTGTGTGTGTCTCTCTCCGAGCTGCTGCTGTGTGCAGCGACAATGATGACAGGTTGGTTTAATGCAGCTCTTGCCAAGATTAAGGGGTTGTCAGACAAGTATCATGGGAGACTGAGGGATTGCTCTGGAAAGTCTTTCTGAATTGCTAACTAGCGAGAGCTGGCACTCCAGTGGGGCGGGCTGCCTTGCATTGCAGGAGCTGCACAGAGGCCCTTAGCAGAACTGACACCCTCCTTACTCTGAGGGCAGATGAGGTGGGCCCCTGAGATGCCTCCCACCCAGGGTTGTGGGTCCCAGGAGGGCCCAGGATTGGACAGCAGAGGCTCCACCAACCTTGTAAAACAGCAGGAGAAAGTATTTCTTCACGATCACATGATTATGCCTCCCCATCTCAGCTCCCCCCACCCCAGGACATGGGAACCATAGCTTTCATCAGAATCTCAAGGGTCTGTGACCCCCAAAGAGCAGGCTGTCTTGTGTAGCATTCCAGGCAGGCCTCTGTAATTAATTTTAAGGAATTTTGTCTGGACATCAGAAGTCATAAGCAGCTGTTTAAGGGTTTAAAGAAGTAAGGCAATAAGAAATAGGCCTGCTTTTCAAAAAGCTTATTCTGGGTATAAGGTCTAACTCTATAGAATTGCTACAGAAATTGCTAGAGCTCTTTTTCTTGCACTTATATGCCATATACATATATTGAGAGTGTGCTCTGTGCTGGAGACTGGGCAATGAGGACAATACTCATGGAGATTCTGGTGCTTAGAGTGCCTGCCCTCACAGAGATTAAAATCTAGGAAGAGCACTGAATGATTCTAAGATAGCCAGAAATTCTAATATAGTGTGAGAAGCGCTATTTGATCATCCCTTCATTCACTAATTCCATAAATATTGATTGATACCCTACTGTGTGCCAGTCCTGTGCTAGGTCTTGGGACATTAGTGAGCTTCAGACAAGCATAGTCTCTGTCTTCGTTGAGTTTACAATCAGGTGGGGGATGCAGATAGGTGAACCAGTCTTTACAGCACACCGTGACCAATTCTAAGAGAGGGCATGTACAAGGACAGTGAGGACACGGGAGTAATACACCCGCCTTAGCCCCCAGGACTCAGAACAGTGCAGGCTTCTGTGCCACTTCAAACAGAGACGGATGGAACACAATCCCAGACTCTTCCTCTTGATTTTATCTGCATTTACACCCTCTGCACAGGGTGGTCCCTGGCTGCTCTAAGCTTATGTTCTACCAGGTAGGAAGGTTAGCATGAGTCTGAGACTACCTTTTCACCATTTATTCTAGAAAATCCCTAGGGAGTACTTTTGTGGCCTGGCCTGAGGTCACCTACCCATCCCCGACTTGGTCAGGCACTATGTGGTCATTTGATTTATATCATGGGCTCAACCTTGGAGACTGGAGATGGCGACAGCTTTGCACTGCCAACCACACAGGTTGGTGCTGGTATAGAAATGTTTCTCAAAGGAAAATTGGAGTCTTAGTATTCAACAGGGTGATAGATGTGCACTATAGTCAAATTATAACAATTAGAACTAATAATTAGTAAATGATAAACACTTTTTATATATTGTTTTATTTATACCTCCCAACAACCCTAGGAGATGGATTCTGTTATCTATGGAGTAATAGCAGCAAAAGCATTGATTACTTTCCATAATGTAACTTAGATGGGCATTAATACATATTTAGTGCTAACGTGATTGTAATGGTGACTATACCCACTGAGAATCTAATTTCTCTTGCAGCAAAGGAACAATGGAATTTCAAGGGGAAGAATTGTCTGGCATAGGAATATTCTTGCTTTAGTGATTCAGGCCATTCTAAGAAACAACAAGAAATATAGGGCTTACATTGTATTTATTCGTGGAAAGATATTCATATAACACTGTTCCAGTGTCATCAATACAACCGTAATTCATGATCCTGACAACACAGCAATGCATTCTGTGTGGTCTCACCATGGAGGAAACCTGAATTTAAAGCTGAAGCTGCCAGAGCAAAAATAAAAGCTGTAAATCATGGATATTCAAATGTTCCCTTCTGTTCTGAGCTTACAACTTGAGCATTTCAGGGCCGTGGAGGTGAAGGGAACCTCTTGTTCCATCCCTCCTAAATTTTCGCCTCCAGTTGGTCTTAGGCTATCAAATGCTTAGGCACACTTTGGATCTGACCATGGAGGAAGGAAAGGGGGTGGCAAAAGGGTTGTAGCTGGTTCAATCAGCAAACTTGCTGAGAGACGTCCACAGTTGGAGGGCCATTTAATGAACGTATTGAGAAGAAAGAGTGAGAACAGGGCAGCTTTCTCTCATCCACAGGTAAGGAGACAGTCTCTCCTTGGCTGTGAAGGGCATTTCATCCTTAGATTTTTTGCTGTGAATTTACCCTCAGATTTTCTGTTTGGAGAATTGAGTCCAGTGACACTTTGATTAATGCTGTTCCTATTTTCACTGACAGAGCAGTAGCTTTTATTTGGGGCTGTGTATTAGGTGCTTTTCCAAGCTCAATGTTAAAATTGCAGCAGAGGGCTAATGCTGGTTGTGGCAGAGATGGATAGCTGTCCACCAGAAATTTGTTATCCTCTTTCCATAGTGTGTAGTCATCACTGGGAGGTAGTTGCTTAGCCAGGGACTACATTTCCCAGCACCCATTGCATCTAGGTGTGGCCACATGACTAATTTTCTAATGGGTATGAGAGCAACCTTTCCTGGGTCTTCTTAAGAATTCATTGTGACGTTTCTGTTTTCTCTCTTCCTACTTAAATACAGAAGCCTCTGAGGCCCTAGGGCAGTGATGGCGAACCTTTTGAGCTCGGCGTGTCAGCATTTTGAAAAACCCTAACTTAACTCTAGTGCCGTGTCACATATAGAAATTTTTGATATTTGCAACCATAGTAAAACAAAGACTTATATTTTTGATATTTATTTTATATATTTAAATGCCATTTATCAAAGAAAAATCAACCAAAAAAATGAGTTCACATGTCATCTCTGACACGCGGGTCATAGGTTCACCATCACTACCCTCGGGGATGTTCTGGAGTTACAAGATGGATGGTGGCTAGGTCCTGAATTACCACATGGAGGAAAACATGTGCTCAAACAGGAAACTCCAAGTAAACTTTCAGGAGAATGGCAACGCTTTGGAGAGTCTGGCATCAGAACCCTAAATCCTGATAGACCCTGGATTCTAAGATCTCTTATCGCGGTTTGCCCACTCTGGAAACATTCCTAATTCTAGACCTGTGCTGTCCAGTGTGGTAGCCATTAGCCAGCCACGTGTGGTTATTTAGACAAATTTAAATTAAGTAAAAGAAATAAAATAAATTTAGTTTCTTGGTTAAAATAAAAAATTTAGCCACATCTACTCAATATGTGGTAAGTGGCTACCATATTTGACAGCACACATATGGAACATTTATATCATTGCAAAATATTCTATTGGGCAATGCTCTTGACCAGTGAGAGTCTAGAAAGTGAATTAATTTAGAAGGAATAGCCAGGGCGGGGGTGGGGAGTGGGGGTTGTGGTCTGTGAGCAGTAATAGGACTTCAGCCTCTGGACAACAGTTTTATTTTTCACATGACTTTCTTCTTGCTAGAGGCCGTGAGGTCTTTAGAGCTGGGATTACCCCACACATCTTTGTATTTCTAACTTCGAATATGTGTAGTAGACACTCAGATATGTTTTTTTTTTTTTTTTTTTTTTTTTGATCAAATGAAGGAAGCTCAGTTATCAGGATAACTTGGGAGGGGATTCCAAAAAGTTGGAGACTGGCATTGCTTAGATCCTTCCTATCTGTGTCTGATGAGGACTGGAGTCAAACCGAATGGTTTCAGGTGCAGGGAAGGGAGACACAGAGAGACCAGAAACTGCACAGGGCTTGAGACTGTTCGAATTTCTTTGAGGTTATTAGATGGCTGGTTAGTTAATATATCAAATTAAATTATTCTAAATGACCTCTTGGGTAAGCTCTCTCAGGATCTGTTTTGACTTTGCACATAATAGGCACTTAATTGATACTCACTGAATAAAGGCATTTTAATAATAATATATTTGTTTACATCCCATCTCCCAATCCTACCATCCATCTTCGCTTTTATCCCTCAGTGGAATGAAAGTTCCATGAGGGTAAGTTCTTTGTCTATTTTGCTCACAGCTGCATCTTCAAAACCGAGAACAGTGCCTGATATGTCATAGCTCCACAGATATTTCTGGAATACATGAAGGAATAACCTGTAAAATTTAATCGGAAGAACCACATAAAGGTGGGCATTTTAGAGACTTTGATAAGACAACGAGAGAAATTATTTTTTGGGAGAGCAGAGGTACTCTCAAATAACCTCCTAAACAGATCCGCTGACTTCGCCTATGTGCAGGGCTAGGCCAGCTCTCATAACTGATGTGCCTCAATTTGAAATTTAAATCCCCACAGGACTCTAGGTGCATACAAGGCATAATACTAAATGGCTGATAACTTATGACATTTATTACCCCACATGAAGAACCACAGGGCAGCATCTCTTGTCAGGAAGGAAACAGATTTGTCAGAAAGGAAACCAGTCATCATATGCGCTTTGTATTTTTATGATTTATGTATTTATTGGATGCACCCACCACTTAACAATCTCTGGGTGCTTTTATATGTCTCACAGACAAAAGGCAGACACTGCCGTTGTGGATTATGAGGTGGAGAGGTACCAACGAAATAACATCCATAAATCCCAAAGCACATCATAAAATCATCAAATGCTACAGAAGCCGTACTTAGGCTCCCCCAAGAAATCAGACACCTAAACGGACGATCCTGCAGACCTGAGCTTTAGTCCTGACCCTGGCACTGACTAGATTTCGTGGCATTGAGTGAATTTCGTAATCTCTTGCAGCCTCATTTATTTATCTCTAAAATGGGCATAGTAATAAAGAGCAACTGCCTGGTTTATCTTGCAAGGTTGGGGGATCACATGCTCATAGCTGTACTTTGTGAATCACAGAAAACCCCCAGATGTAATAGACTAGCATTGCCACAAAAGAGTTAAACTCTGTATCTGTGTGAATTTGAATTTCCTTGATGATTTTGGTTGTTCTTCTCTCCGCTTGGAATTTCTCTTCCTGGTCATTCTTAGTTGTTAACTTTCTTCAGAGGAATTTGAAGTTAGCTTTTGGATAAATACAGAGATAAAAGACAAAGAGTCATACCAATAGCGATCATTTATTAAGTCCTTCCTGTATGTCTGGCATTATGACTTTATGTTTATCGGCTCAGTTCATCCTCATAAAAACCCTATGAGGCAGGTGCTCTTATTATCCTTATTTTATGAATGAAGAAACCGAGGTTTAGAGAAGGAGAGGCAGTGAACCAAGGTGAAGTAGATAATAACTAGCCAAGTCAGAACTGGAGCATAAAACTCATGTTTTAACCTTTGCTTTAATATGCCTGCCTCCATGAAACACAGATTTCTCCCCCCTGACTTTGTTTGAATGGGGTTTTGATGAGCTACAGTTTCCCATATGAGGAACATGTGTGGTATAAGGAAAGTGTATTAAACTGGACATTCCCATTTCTAATTTTGTTTCTACACAGATAAGGTTTTCATCTTTGGACAAATAATTTTATCTCTTTATCTTTAGTTTTTCTATCTGGAAAATGGCAGATGAGTGGCAATTGAGACTGATTAGATAATCTCAAGTTCTCTTTATTTCTAACACTCCTACTTCTGTCTTAAAAAAAGTAATTCCCCCATTATGCAAGAATATTGGCAACATAACTATCTTTTTTTTAGGTTTTATTGGAATTGGACAACCATCTTACATCTGAGAGGTCAACTAGTTCTATCACTTAGACAATTTTAATAGCCTCCAACTGGTCTTCCTGCTTCTGCTCTTGCCCTTTATGGTCAATTAAACACACACATAGCTTTTTCCCTTTACACTAAACATCTCAGAAGAATTTACTGTATTGTATATATTGTATCTACTGTTCTTTCTAATCATGCTTTAATCTTCACCACTCCACTGAAACTTTCTTGTCAATGGCACAATGACCGCCATCTTTCTAAATTCAGTGAGTAATCATCAGGCTCTTCTTACTTATCCTGTCAGGAGCGTTTGTCAAAGTTGACTACTCATCCTCCTCGAAACACCTTCTTCAGATGATGGGCCATGCTTCTGTCTCCGGATGTTCCTCCTACCTCACTGGTGACCTCTTCGCAGTCGGTTAGCTGCTTCTGGGGCTCTTTCTTCAGCCCTCTTCTCTTTTCTCTTCATCCTCACGCCCTAGGTAATCTGATCCAGTCCTGTGGCTTTAAATATGACTAGCAAATTTATATTTCAAATTTCATCTCTTTTCCTGAGTGCCAGACTCATACAGTTGCCCTCTTCATTGGTCCAAGTTTCCTCTAATTTAACATGGTCAGAATGCTCGATGTCCCTTTCATTCCCAAGAAAATCCCCACATCTCCCTCTCGGTCTCCCTTCTCATGAAAGAGCACCCCATTCACTCAGTTGTTTAAACTCTAAACCCAGGAAATCATCCTTGGTTGTTTCTTTAGTCATATCCCCAAACTAATCCTGTTGGCTCTACTTTCACTGTTTTTATCCTCCATCAGAGATAAAAGAAGGAAATCTTTTCTAATAACCTTCAGTTTTATCACGTCAGGATCAATAGCTCCAGTGACTGGGAAGCAGGCATTAATCGTTAGTAAAATAATTCACTACAGGGAAGTTTGAGGTGAAAATGTCTCAAAACCTTTGGGCAATGTGACACATCCGTATTATATGCAGCCCCAGATGTGATGGTGATGGCAGGAGGAAGAGCCGGGCATTGCTTTTTCTCTCTGCCACACTCAGGTTGCCATCCAGAAACAGCATTTCGTTGCAGCTGTCTGGGTAGTTTTGAAACACCCAGCAGTTCACAAGTTGATTACAGGAGAATCGGAGTTCATGCTGTGCTTGGCATAGTCAGGGAGGGCTTTGTGGGAAAAGTGAAGTTTGAATTAAGCCTTAAGGTATGGGTTAGAGTCAGTTAGATACAGTGGAAAAAGATGAGTATTCCAGTGAGAGAGGAGTTCTGGGGACAAAATGTGGGGATACATACGTTGTATTTGGGTAGTCCAGGGAAGGAGCCGGGAAGCTAAAATTATAGGTGAAAACTTGTTTTAAACAAGTTATAGGTGAAAAGTTTCACATGGTAGATTTCATTTTGAACCTAATATTTATGGAATATACGTTATATAAGCAAGCACTGTACTGAGTCCTAACAGGCATTACTTTAATTATAATAACCCTGTGATGTGGGTACTAATCTCATTTTGTATGAGAGGTGTGCACATAAAAGGAGGTAAACAGACTTGCCTAAGACATGTAGCAAGGGCTAGAATGGGGACTGAGACCCAGCCATCTGGATTCTGGAGGCCCTGCTCATCGCCATTCTACTAAGTTGTCTCATGAAGCAATATTATCCCATGGTGGTGGGAATGTAGAGAGAGGAGATTTTTGAGAAGTGCAGAAGGCACACATTTTTTGCCTTTAGTATTTCTATGAAGAGATAAGCTTAGATTATTTTCAGAAATAGGAGTTGGTTGCCAAGTGTAGTGACTCTCAGTGGACAGGATATTCTGGATCCTGGTACTTTTAAGACTGGGATATAAGGCAGGTCTCATGGAAAACTGATAGCTAGCTCAAGCTGCCTCACAGCTGTGTCACTCTTTCCATGGAAGAAGATTTAGATGAGCCACTTTGTCACCACCTAGCATGAGGTATCTGTTGTGGTGTTTCATGTTGAGCCAATTGGCTTTATTCATATTCAGTCCATACCATAGATTTTGAGTCAGGACCAGGGGATCAGAATTGATTTCTGTCTGTACAGGCACCAAAGTAAACTCCCTGAGAGAAGTTGCAAAGTTAGTGCCTATAGAGCCCAGCAGTTAACATAAATGTGCCAAGGAGGCCAGATGGAGACCATGGGGACTGTTTGAAGAGGTGATGGCTCCTCAGCTTCCACTGGTTCTCTGTATGTGGAAACAATGTCAGATGATCTTAAAGAGATGCAAAATCCCATGAAATACCGTGATTTTTAAATATTGACAACTAATTAAAAATGAAAAAACAAAACAAAAAGCAGAGCACTCTTTGGGCCAACGAAAATGGACCAGTTGCTAATGCTGACTTCAGATGCCTCTTTAGTTCTGGGAGATATCTGGCTTTTCAGAAATGGCTTTGGGATTCGTTTCTTCAGGAAACTTTTTAATTGAAGAATGACTCAGAGATCAAGTTGGCTGGCGTTGGTGTCCAGATCTGATGATGCATCCAAAACCTTTTCATTTTTCAAGGCCACCAATTTTCCTGCATTCTGCTCCTCAGATGAACTCCTGACTGTCCTTCTGTGGAAGTTTGGGGAATCTAGAATCAATGACCTGGCAGTGTGTTTTGGAGAGCCACGTCCTGAATTAATCACCCTTCATTCCCTTTAACAGATCATTAGGGGAAGCTGATTGCTCCCCTATCCATATCAAACTTTGATTCATTTATATTGAAGTGATGAAAGTGGCTTTATTTTTCTCTTCCTTTAAATGGGAACTAACCCAGGAGAGGCTTGGGGAGTTGTAAAGGGGAGTGCTGACTCCTTGGACATGCTGGCGGTCGCATTCTCAAATGGCCCACTCAATTAGGGGTAATATTTCATTGACTTGTGTGTATGATGGGTCCCTAGCCAGCAGTGTTTTCTAAATGGTCCTGAGGCAAGACTTTGGGCTTTGAAAACAGCCCTTCATCACCTTTATGTCTGGAGCTGCGTTGGCACAGCCTGGATGGAAGCAACTACTTCCATCCGGGGGAGCAGCTGCAGAGTCTGGCTTGGCTGGGATGTCTCCACTTGGCTGGCTTCACTTGTCAAAAGAATGGGTGTTCTGACACTATCTCTGGCTGGGTTCATGCAGCTTCATTATCTACAGGTTGAATCTGAGCACTCAGGTACTTGTCTCAATTTCCTATAAGGGCAAAAAAAGAGAGAGGTTAGATTAAAAAATAAAAGCAGGTTGTTTTATATCTTTTCCTGGACTGCACAGCTTTGTAGATGCGTTCAGCTAACCAGGGTGATTCCTATGAAGGCTCCAGGTCTGCATTGGCCTTGGGTTCTGGTGTGAAGCGTTCAGTTGCTCTGTTTGATATTTACACTAACAGCACAACTTTCAATAGAAAAATTTTCACACAGTGGGAAGGTGTGTGTGTGTGTGCACGGTGCGCGTGATGTTTATTCCCCAGTCTCTAGGTGTGGAAGACAATGGTTGAAAATTTTCCTGGTGACTGGGAGAATGCACAGTGTAGATGGAGGTGACCTTCTACTCCATATCATTAGAAAACTGGCTTGATCTCAATCTATATGAACTAATTGGCTGGGCTCAGTGATACACTGTTCTCTATAGATAAGCCTTCAGCATCCTCCTATGGCTGTCCCTTTGTCTCTGAATTAGCGGCTGGGTACAATTTGTGGCAAATACCGGGTTCGGAAGGCAGCTTTCTGTTTTAGGAACGTGGGAGACTATACAGGGTGGGGCAAAAGTAGGTTTACAGCTGTTCGTATGGAAAATGATCCAATAATTAATATATAAGAATATAAGAATAAACTGTTTCACATAATCACAACTGTAAACCTCCTTTAGCCCCACCCTGTATGGCAGCCTTGTGAGGGCAAGAACTATGACAATAAAAGCGAAAGCAAATCAAGAGTACTCTGTACAGTTGACTTTGGGAAAAAGCGGACATACTTTACACCTGTGGACTCATTTACTCCTCACAGAAGCCCTAAAGGTGTGATTATTATTATTATCCCTATTTTACAGTTGAGAAAATGGAAGCACAGAAAGCTAAGTCACTTGCCCAGGGCCACATAACTAGAAGTAGGAAACCTTGGGCTTGCAGACAGGCAACCTAGTAGATGGGTTGGATAAATGCTAATGGTTGGACAAAAGGCCTTTAAAAGACACGCATTTCCATAGACATGCCCATTTGTATTGTTATTATTGATGCTACTGCTATTAATAATAATAATAACTACCATACATTAAGCTCTTCGTATATACCAGGCACGAAGCTAGCACTTTGCATTATTTAATTTTCTCCTCATGCCAATTTCATTCGCAAACTAGAACACTCAGACACGGAGCAGGTAAATATTTATATTTAGAACTTCTGGAAAATAACAGTGCTAGGTGTAAACAGGCCGGCTCTTCCTCCAGAGCCCATCCCTAGGGCGCATCCCCTGCACGGTGGGCGGGGTGAGGAAGGAGAGCTGAGCTGAGCCCATACAGGCGCCCAGGGCCCCTCCCTGCTCACCAGTCCTGTACCTTCCAGCTCACCCCACTCCGCCAGGGTAGCAGTGTGGGCCCAGAGTCACAGTCAGATCTGAGTTCAGGTCTTAAGGGCAAAGGGGTCCCATTTCAGGCCATCTCACCTCCCTCTTACACCGAGACTGACCTTTTTCACTTTCTCTGTGTGTTTATTTTTAAGTTTATAGCACATACCATCTGTTTTCAATTTTGTGAAGAGTAATGAAAAAAATCTAATTCAGTTTTTCAAAACACTTAATTTTTTAAAGGAAAAACAGTCCTTTTTTTCCCCCTCATTTCAATACTCCGGTGCTTAACAAATGGTGTTTACTTAACAACACACACAGTCTCTGAAATTTCCCACCGAGATAACTGTCTGTTTTCCCCTTGTCCATTCTAATACTAGCTGTCTCCTTGTGCTAGCTGTTCAAGATTGAGGGGAGTTAGAGATGGGAGCCAAAGCAGGCAATTTCCTGAAGAGAAGAAATGTACCTTAAATAATTTCTCTTTGTTAGACCTTTTATTTTCCTTTCATTTGGCTCTTTATGAAAAACAAAAAAAGGGAAGAAATGGGTGACAAATGTCTTTTGGATTCAAAGAAGTGACAGGAAACCTCTGAGAGCAGAGTTAAAAAAAAGAATTTCTCAGAAGCGGAGTTGGAGCTGGCCTTTTAGCACTGTGCACACTAATGCGCCGCCCTCCCACTGGGAAGCCGGGCCCGAGTGGCAGTCATTACTGCCAATAGTGCCGGTACCCAGTGGATTCCTGGAAAGGCTCACTTAAAAGATTCGGCCAGATCCTCTCCAGGGGCTTGCAGTTCCCATCATCCCAAGAATGAAATATTCAGTATCGTCTTTCTGCACCTGAGGCTGCCATGGATTAAATTCTTGCTGCCTCCATTACTAGGGCAGCCAAGAGCTCCGGCTGCAGGGATTGGATGTGAAGGGCTTAATGGCTGTACTTGGCTGAGAAAAGGAGAGGAAATGAACTGGCCAGAACCACAGTCGTAGCGTTGAGCACAGGCTGGGAACAGACCTTCCAGAGATGCTGTGGCTCAAGAAGAATCTGTGTGAACCCCTCCCCTTGCCCCTGCCACCAGACAGCATGTTTTGAAATCACATTCTCTACTTATGATCCCCTACAGTCACCCAAACAGCAGAAACAAACCTGTGCTAATGGAGTTGCATAAAAGCTCTTAACCCGGACAAGTCCACATTTGTTCCCCTCTCCCAGTCTGTTCCAGGAATGTGTCGATTTCCCCCAAATGCTGTCTTCCATTCTTTGCTTTTTACTCTCCATACTCTCTTTGCATAAACTCCCATCACCTATGAACTATGGGGATGAATCCCAAGTCAACTCTTATGGTGTGATGATCTCCTTGACCCGTATGAATGTTTTAATGTTTATTGAATGTCTGCGTGATGAAGGAGTGAATTTCCCCCAAGTGCTAGACTTACCTGTCTCTGTGTAGACATCGCTTCCGGAATGTGTGCAGTCAGCTGAATAACGGCCTTTCAGTAGGTCCACACGCTAATCCCTGGGACCTGTGCATGTCACCTTCAGTGGCATGTCACCTTCGGTAGCTTTGTAGATGTGATTAAGTTGAAGGATCTTGAGGTGAGGAAATATCCATGACTATTTCAGTGGGTGGATGTCATTATAAGTGTGGTTAGAAGAAGAAAACAGGAGGACAGAGAAGAACTCTGTGACAAAAGAAGCAGAGACTGGATTCATGTGGCCAGGAGCTAAGAAATGCCGGCAACTTCTGGAATCTGGGAGAGGCAAGGAATGGATTCTTGTCAGAAATCTTCAGACAAAACCAGCCCTGCAAACACCTTGATTTTCATTCCTGTAAGACTCATTTTGGAGTTCTGATCTCCAGAACTGGAAGAAGTTAGATCTGTGTTGTTTAAAGCCACAAGGTTTGGTAATTTGTTACAGCAGCAACAGGAAACTACTGTAATGTCTTAGCACGACTGTAACTTAACATTCTTGAAAACAAACGACTTTTTCCTCAAATTCTGCCCTTCAGTTTCAACCGATGGCTTGCTCATCCTCATAGTCTCTTGTGCCAGGGAAATATGAGTCTCCTTTGCCCTCTCTGTTCCTTACCCTTTTGGTCAAGACTGATAGATTCTATTCATTCTAGCTCTGGAATGTTTCTCAAATCTACTACCTTCATTTGTAGCTGTGGCAGTATCTCTAACAGGTAGCATACTGCCTGGCATATAGCAACTTCTCACTGATAATGAATGGGGGTTGTTATTCTTCTTTCCCGATCCCTCTAAAGTGTTCCTTCCATGTGTATAATTTCCATTGTGAAATCTCTGAGTGTAGGGGCAGTGTCTTTTCCCAGGACTCCATACAGGACTGGAACATATTGTCATCCAAACTTGGTAATCTAACAAAGGGCCATACTCCTTGACCCCATCCGATTATTGAAAATTGTTAGGCGTGGTGCCGAGTCCCAGTTTGGGAGTCATTTGGAATTTGGTTTATGCCCGTGCTCTATAATTATCTAGCTGTGTACTTCTTTCTGGTAAGATATTCACCTTTTTAAACTGCAGTTTCCTCAGTTACAAAATGGGAATAAGGGTAGCACTCGCCTTTTGAATTGTTCTGAGGGATGTACTGGCGTCTGACTTAGGATAATAAATGGTCAGTAAGTATGAACTCTTATCATTATTTCTCTTAGACTTGGGAGCACCCACATTAAGTCTCTTTGTCAGCCAGTGGCTGGAGCGTGGGTTGCATATGCATGTGTGGGGATGCAGGGACGTTGGCAGAAAAGGAGGGCAAAGCACGGGGGTGGAGGAGGCAGAGAGGCAGGCATTTTGCATTCAATAATTGAGTACAATTTGGAAACACTTGCCTTGTGTAGCCCTCAGCTGCCTGTGAAATTCATCTGAATCTTGTTCTGTTGGCCTATGGGGTATTTTCAAATACAAATTAGGTTGGCCAGAATTCCTTTTCTGCAGCAACTCTCCTGGGTACAACTTAGAGGTTATTAAGATGCCTAATAAAAGGAGAGAGCACATTTAATAACATTACCATCAGCTCGACGGAGCTGAGCTATGTGGGCCCACAGTGCCCCAGAGCCCTCAGCCTCCTGCCACTGGTGCACTTGCTTGGAAGAGGCCCTATAATTACCCACATTTAAAAAGCACCATTAAATCCATCGAGGCGGCCATGTCCCATTTGCAGGGCCTTTCTGCCCACATTACCCGGGAGACCCAGGGCCTGGCTTCTTGGGGTGAGAAGAGAGAGAGGGTAGATGGAAGTTCCTGGGCTAAAGTGATGGCTGGTTAAATTCACAGAATGGCAGATGTGCTAAGTACCATTGTCATCCCTGTAGGCGCTTTTCCTCCCTTCATTTTATGCATTTATTTCGCAAACCTTTATGGAGCACTTGGCAAGTTTCAGCGCTGTACCACCACTTCCCAGGCAGGGTTCCATGTGCTCCCCACAACTCATTCAGGAGACCATGGGTTCTCAAAGGGCAGTGACTGGCTCCCCTCTACTCCCCAGGAGATGTTTGGCAATGTCTGGAGACATTTATGGTTGTGACAGTCCGGGTGAGGGGAGCTACTGGCCTCTAGTGGGTAGAGACTAGGGATGCTGCTCAACACTGCGGTGGACAGAGCAGGCCCTCACAACAGAGAATTATCTGGCCCTGATACCAGTAATGCTGAAGTCCAGCAATTCCCGATAAAGATATTACTTTTCCTCATTTACAATGAGGAGACAGAGGCCCAGGGCGGTTATAAGAGTGTCTGGGGTCACACAGCCAGAAGTGAGGAAGCCAGCAGAGCCTGAACTCTCACCGCTTGGCTGGACTGCCTCCCAGCATCCCCTGCTACAACCATTCATTGCTGCTGAGCTCCCTCCCTGCCTCTGCTCCAGGCCAGCTCCCTGCCCTCACAGAAGCCAACTGCAATTGTACTTATTGAGAGTAATATGGTGTTTGCTTTGGTGGGAGTTATTTCATATAAAGAAGATTCCTTTGAGCACATATAAAATCAATGCACATTTTAAGTGAATCAGTAACCTGTGTGGGAGTGGAGTCTACATTTGGCTTTAATTTGCGTGAAATATGAACAACAATACTCTTTTCTAAGTACCCGATGCCTACATTTGATGTTAGAGATATTCAGAGGCAAAGTGGTCTGTTGTGAGGAATGTTTGGGGGCCCAGTGCAAAGAAGGTGCCCTGCACTGGAAGACAGGGACCTGGATCCATGGGCCCTCCTCCACTCAAAAGCCTCTGGGCCTTTGCACAAGCCATTCCCTCTGTCAGGAACAGTCTTCCTTCCTCTCTTCTCTTGTTCCTTCTCTTCCTTTAGGTCTCACTGTAAAACCATCTCTTAGGAAGCTTTCCCAGATCTTAGGCATCCTGCTTCCTGAGCTCTCTAAGTCCTTTTGATCAGCTCTATCCAAAAGGAATATGATGAACCACATATGTGATCTAAAGCTTTCTACTTGCTGTGTTAAAAAAGTTAAATAAGGGACAGAAAAAAGAAGTTTTAATTATCTCTTTTATTTAAGCCAATATGTCCACAATATTAATGTTCTAATACATAATCCATACAAAAATTATTAATGAGGTATTTCACATTTTTTTGAACTGAGTCTTTGAAATTCGGTGTGTAATTTCACACTTACAGCTCAACTCAACTCAAAGGCTAAATTTTCATTGGTTAAAGTGAAATATAGTCCTGCCAAAACAACAAAGCTGTATTTAATAGAAAATTATTTTACACTGCTTTTGTCTTAAAATTTAAATTTATTGAAATGAAATGAAATTTAAAAATTCCATGCCTCACTTTCAGAAGCCACATTTTAAGTGTCCAGTAGCCACATGTTCTAGATGATTACAAGTTACATGAAGTTGAAAATGCCTGTGGATTTATCTTTTCTTCCCACTGTTGCTTCCAAGGATCATGTTTTATTTACTATACTTGCCAGGGTCTGGTGCGGATTTTGGCACACAGCAGGCACTCAATAAATACCTGTAGAATGGCCTGAGATAAAACTTCTAATCCTGGCTTTGTCATTGACCTAATGTGCAACCTTCCTAATCCAGGTTCTTCTCTAATAAAATGAGAGTGTTAGGCATTTTGAATGTCTCTTCCCCTGCATGGTAATAAATGTCATGTGCACAAAGGGAATTGCAGCCAGATGCAGGCTTCCCTAGGAGGAGAAGCTTCCCTACTGCAGGCCTTCTCTGGGCCTTGGAGGTTTCAGGGAGCCGTGACTTGCCAGGAGGATGAACTTTTAAATTTAATTTAAATACATTTTAAACTAAACAGAATGTCCTAGTCTCCCAACACACATGGCCATGGACTTTTTCTTTTTTGGAGCATTTGTAGGACCGGAGCTCCCTGGAACACAACTGCCGAATGGCTGGGTTGCTGTGAGGCTCTTTGGCGGTGACATCCCTCCAGATTTAACCTGTGTGTAGTGAGGTGACTTCAAGGACTTGTGGCAATGCACACCAGTTTCCTTGCAGTTTTACTGAGTCTATCTTTTAACAAAGAAAGAGTGGTAGAGGGACAACTCACTCTTTACCATCAAGTGACGCAGAATCAATGCCTTTACCTTATTAAGGAACGCAGGCGTCCTTCAGGTAATTGCACATTCCCAGATGGGCAGTGAAAACAGTCTCCAGCTACTTCCTCCTCCCAGCCTCCCTAAAAAAGGGCATGGTACAGATAGGTGATCACCCTTTTCCGGATGGCCAGTGCAGTGTTTGCCATGGAAAGGCAAAACCTGGTTCATGTTAGGGATGAATTATTGGGTTGAACTGTGTGGATTTACTGATATTCAATCACTTTGACCCATAAAATGTAACATTTTCATATGGTTCAACCTCTGACTTAGAACTCTCTCTCATACTAGTTAGTGGGCAGAACTACCATTCTGGAGAAACATAGTTTGGAAACATATAGCAAAGTGTTTTTTTTTGTTTGTTTGTTTGTGTGTGTGTGTGTGTGTGTGTGTGTGTGTGTGTGTGTGTGTGTGTGTGTGTGGTGTAAAATACTTTATTTAAATCCTCTTGGGAGTTATTTTTAAAAACTGTGTGTCCATGTCATCAAGCCATGGACCCATCATGGATTCACACTGCAGCCCCACCGGCTAAATCTTCATGTACCTTAAATTCACTATTGAATTACTGCCTAGATCTGTTTTCTTCTTTTTTTTCATCCCATTTATCCAGGTCTGATATCTCTCCAACACCTTTTCAAGTTCCCAGCTTCCTGTTCCCCTGTTCAAACCTGTACCTAGTGTTCTTGGAGGATCCACTTTGGTACCTTTAGTCACCTGGCTTCATCACTGCTAACAGTGTTGCTGGAATCAGGTCAGTCAGTAACCACTCAGGGTCTTTAACTTGTTCACACTGGCCACAGTCTTCTCACTGCACAATTTTGTACTCAACCTGCCAATGCCAGGCCCTGCATCTTGGGCCAACAAGCCAGGAGGAGGCCCGGCAAGAGCAGAAAGGACATGTGCTTCGCTGTCCAACAGGCTTGTTTTCCATGCTCGCCCTGCACTTGATGGCAGAGCTTCTTTACATCATTTAGTTTTCTCATCCCCATGACGACCAGCTTGTTCTAAAGGATACGGATGAACAGCTAGATTAAGGAGCACGTGGCGTGAGATCTGGAAGGGCCCCTAGAGCAGGAACTTGTGTCCCCATGGAACTAGCTTGGTTGTACCATCTCCCAGCATGTGGATGCGTTTCACCAACCTGGAAACTCTTACACAAAGTTTTACATGTGCATATCTTTGACCCTACAATTTTATATCTAGGAGTTTGTGCTAAGGCCTTCATGGATAAGTACACAAAGATGTTTGTTCAGGGACATTTGTTGCAGTGTTGTTTATTATAGCAAAACCTAGAAGCCATTTAAACC
This sequence comes from Myotis myotis, assembly GCF_014108235.1. Taxonomy (NCBI): domain Eukaryota; kingdom Metazoa; phylum Chordata; class Mammalia; order Chiroptera; family Vespertilionidae; genus Myotis; species Myotis myotis. The sequence goes on along the minus strand of NW_023416368.1, from coordinate 15,497,142 downwards.
TCCAAAATTGGTTAATCATAGTATATCTGTACAATGGAGTATTGTGAAGGCATTAAAATGATGATGTGTTATTTGCATGTATTGGCATGGAATAATGTCTTGGCACATTGTTAAGGAAAAAAGTGGATTTCAATTTTAGCATGCTCTCACTAACAAATATTTATTTGTGAGTAGATGTGTATATGTATAGAAATATATCTAAAATATTTGCATGAATGTGTTAATAGAAATTCTGTCTGGATGATAACTACAAAAGAACTTAGTTTTCACATGAGATAAAGCTGAAATTGTCCTTTATATGTCATGCCCCTACATAGAACAGAGATTTCCTATTGTAGGAGTTTCAAGGCTTTGACCCAGGTAAGTTGGGTGGGTGTGAGATAGAGACAAGTTTGTTTGATTTAACTTTATGGACTTTTTGACTCATGCTCCCTGTGAGTTTAATTTAGGGAAGAAAATTCTGTATTGATTTTATAATTTGGAAGGAATTCTATGTTACTCTAATTTATAGTCATTCTTTATATGACTAATGTCTTCCTTCCAACTAGCTTTTTGGCATGCTACCACACACATTCTATCACTTCCATTAACTGAATACTTGGTCGGTGGCCATACACACATGCCTATTTTGACACTAGATCTACAAGGTGGGCATAATTTCCCCACTTTGCTGATGAGAAGACTGAGCCTCCAGGGGGACAAGTGGCACATACTCACTGCTAGTGAGGACAAACCTCAGCTGGTGTTCTTTCCATTGTACCATGTTTTTATTTTACATTATTTTATCCTAAGTCACCCTCCACATCTGATCTCTCCAGCAGACTGTAGGAGCCCTCTCCTTGACACACCTCCAAACTTTTCAACCAGGTATGGAGAGGCACCATGAATATAATGTTGTAATGAAACACTCTGGAGTCAGCCTCCTTGAGACTGAAGCTTACTCTATCACTTATTGGCTATGTGGCCTTGGGCAAGTTACTGAACCTTTTTGTGTCTCCATTTTCCCTTCTGAGAAATGTGGGTAATGATAGCCATACCTACGTAATGTGTGTGAGAGGACTGACTGAGACAATTCAGGTACAGTAGCGTAGGCCAGTGTCTGGTCCCTTGTAAGTGATAGTTAAATGTTAGTCACCGTTGTTAATCTTATTTTCCTTGTCTTACCTTACAAAAACCAGTCATGGGCCAGGATACGGAGACCCAGGTTATGTGCCTTGTTAAAGGTCACACAGATGATAAAAGACAGAGTAGCTCTCTTTCAGTCTTCCCATTCAGCAGCAGGCACACATGTGTTGCTCTGGGGAGAGAGTAGAAGATGTGACAGGGGCTCAGGGTAGAATGGTGTTTTCTCCTGGTGCTACATGCAGTAGGTAGATGGAATGAAACAGCAACTAATCCAACCCAGCCCCAAACCACAAATGTCAACAGATATTTTATGGCAAGGAAGGTGCCAACGAACATGTCACATGCTCTTTTGAAAATAAATGAAGCCACATAGGGACTCTAAAGTAAAAAATAAGAACTGGGCTGTTTATGGATCTCCTCTGGCTCCAGTTTATGGTGTTTCAAACGCCACGGCAGGAAGAGGCACTGTGGGAGGAGCCCCGAGATGTGACTGAGAGGTCACAGGCTCCGCTGCTATCTAATTGCATCACACCGGGCAAGCCAGGCAGGGCCAGTGGGGCAATAAACTCCTGCCCATGCCTTTGTTAGGAAGATGATTTCAAGATTGAGGTCTTGCTTTTGTTTCTCTTTCTAAGTTGAAGTTCAAATAGAATTAATGCAGTGGTCAGTTCCCCAAAGGGGTTGACATCTGCTTCCCGTTGGAAGCCATGTGGGAGGTGCCTCGTGGAATCAAAGAGTAAGGCTCCTTGGACATGATCTGGTGATTTGAGCCCACTGCTTTTGATTTTTCCCCCACCGGTAGATCCCTTTTCACAGAGGAAATTTAAAGTGTCACCTCAATATATAAAACATAAAGGAGAGCTGCCCTAGTTGAAACAAGAGGGTCACCTTCATCAATGTTGCCCTCACCCAGAGGCCATCCCATGGGTCCTCCCCAGGACAGGACCCTGGAGGGCATGATTTGCAAATGGGCTCTTCAAGTTCGTAGGCACAGAATCAGTGCTGGTTACAGAGCAGTTGCCTTGGCCCCACTCTAAAAGGATGGAACCAGAGTCTAAGTTTTGAAATAGATTCCTAAAGTTTGAGAATTATTGACCTCTCCCAATACTTTCATTTTACAGAGGAGGAAAACTGATGCCCCAGGTCTTCAGTGGTCACACAGCTACTTGGTGATGGGTCCAAGCCTGACCCCCAGTGGCTCACGTAGGCTCCTTAGTTGTAGGCAACAGAAACTCCGGCTGACAGAAGCAGGACTCACTGGAAGGCTATTTCATGGTTCATGAAATGGAAGAGAAAACACAGTTCCCAGGAGCCAGGGCAGCTCCGCTGCGATGGGGAGCAGGCACGAACAGGGAGTCTCTTCAGCGAAGCAGCACCAGGATGAGTTGGCTTTCACCATTTTTAGTCCTTGTGGCACTTTAGCAATAGTCAGAATCTCGGGAGGGTACATGCTGATTGACCCAGCATGTACCAGGAGGCCTGCATGGCTGGGGCCACCGGGAACCTTGGCCAGCAGCTCCAGGAAGGCCTCTCATGGAGGGTACAGCAGAGCTCGCTGAGGTGATGCTCCCAGTAGACACTGAAAATGGACATTAGGAGGCCCGTGCACTCATCCACCTTTCCATCACACTGCTGTCCTCCTGTGCGGCCCAGAAAAAAATACAATTGAATGAAGGGGTTAAGGTAAATTCTGTAGCTTAACTATCAGCCAAATGACATTTTAACAGCCTTTTTAGCATAGCCCGGCTGGGCTGAGACCTTCCCTGCAAAATGCCTTAATCCTTGGCCTCTAAATAGAGAGTTATTTTCAATTTCTTCAGTTCCTAATGTTTTAAATGGAACTACTGTTCCCCTTAGAGCACCCAGTGGCTGGCTGGAGACCTTTATTGATATATATATAAATTACCCCAATCCCCTCTGCTGCCTACAGATCCAATCATATTGAACTAATGCGCATATAAATAAAAACCTGGAAGTGTGGTTTATGGCAATAAGTAGTGCAGCCGAAGTTTATACCGTTCTGCAAAGACACCTTGATACATTGCTGATAATCTTCATAATGTGCTTAAAGAGGCAGTGTGTCGGCTCAGGCCAGAGCACCCCGGGAGCTCAATGGGAAATCTGATTCTGAGCTTCTGATTGACCAAGAGAAGAATCTGTCCTGCCAGGAGGAGGCCTACCCCAGGTGATAAAGGGGCAAGGTGCTGGAAATTTCCCCCCGAAATCACTGGGCTCTAAAGACTTGGGTTGGTCAGTGGAAGGTGCCAGGGTTGGATTAGGAGTTCTGTCTTTAAAAAAAAAAAATAATAATAATAATAAAAAAAGATATATATTTTTAATTTATTATTGATTTCAGAGAGGAAGGGAGAGGGAGAGAGAAAAACATCAATGATGAGAGAGAATCATTGATAGGCTGCCTCCTGCATGCTCCCTACTGGGGATAGAGCCCGCAACCCAGGCATATGCCATTGACCAGGATCGAACCCGGGACTCACTCTTCAGTCCGCAGGCCGACGCTCTATCCACTGAGCCAAACCAGCTAGGGCTCTGCTGTCTTTTTACAGCCTGTGTTCTGTGGTTAGTCTTGATGGTGGGCTGGCTCCAGAGTAGCTGAGAAACTGGTTAGGACCGCTCTGCAGAGTGGAGGTCTTGGACCACCAAGATGTCCCAGGGGAAAGTGTCTGGATGATGACCTTCCCCTACCTGCCTTCCTTCCACCACTCTGTGCACTGCAGCTGGCACAGTCTTTCCTGAAGGTGAATCTGATCACGGCTGCTCTGCACACTTTCCACTCCGGGGCTTACCTCTCCCTGGGAGCCTTTCGGGTGTGAGTCATGCCCACCACTCTAGCCTCATCAGGCCCTGCACCCCCTAGACTGCCTGTTCTAGCCACTCTGGCCTGGTTTCCTTCTTTACGCTGTTGTGAGCATTGTTGTTTCTGCCTGGACTGCACAGTTCACATAACACTGGACCAGCTCTCTGCCTGTTAGATTATTATCTTGCCCACATCCTCTGCCCCACTTAGAAAGTTCTTTCACTTCTCTGCCTTTCCTCCCTCTGCCCCCTGAGCCTGCAGTGCACTTCCTGCCATTTCCAAGTTGCGCCCATGCTCACGGCCTCCTTATTCATGCACATTCCCCAATCCTTCCACCTGGAAACCATCTCTCTTGTGTCTCTTTTAGGGAACTTATCACTTTCAACTCATTATTGTGTCAATTTATGTGTGTGCATTAGTCCCCCTTCTGGTCTGGTTAGGCCTGAGATTGGTTCATTGTTGGATTCTTCAAGCTCCTACAGTGTATGTCTATGGAACAGGGTTCAGTAAGGGCCTGCTTGATGTAAGAATGAATGAATGTATGGGTATTGGCCATAGCAGGAGATGCCAGTCCAGGGCAAGAACTCAAAGGGGGGACTTTGGGAAGTGGGTATGAAAGGCGTGAAGGTGCCTGTATATCTGGGAGCCTGGGAAAGAGAGGTGTGGAGCATCCAATGGAAGGTGGGAGAGGAAGTGGTCCTGTTCTTGGACATTTTGCCGGGAGCAAGCCTTGAACCTGAGTCCAGAGAGGAAACAGAGGCCAAATAAGGAAAATGCATCATTTTTGCTCTGTATTACAGAAAGTGGCTATGTGTGTCCCAGTGACAGGGCACAACAGTCTCTTGGGGATTTGGGTAAAAAATATTCAAATTTGTTGTTTATATAGATTTATTATTAAAAATTCTTTTAATTTTTGATATGTTTTAATATGTATCTAATACATTAGTGTTGTGATATATATATGCATTTTGAAAATACATACACACATATGTAAATAGGTATTTATATATTGGATTGGATGACACAATTTATTAATTTTTAACTAATGGAATGTGCAATTAAAAAGTTTACAGACTCTTGCTTTAGAGATTCAATTCCCACAATAAGCCAGAGGCTGCCAGTAACCTTGAGGTGATATTAATAATTTCATCTATTCAGAAAAAATGTAAGGTGGTTCCTTTGGTTTACCTATTCATATACTATCTTAGGATCCAAGCTAAAGTTCAGTGTAACGTTGTCATAAAGTATAATGGCCTCTCTCAGCCTTTGTTCTAATTCTGGCCCTGACATATGCTAGCAGTGTGGTCTGGGTCAAGTCAGCCTTTCTGGGTCTCAGTTTACTCCTTTGTAAAATGGGATTACTAATAGTATCTACTCCAAAAATGAGATAATTGTTGCAAAGCACATAGTAAAATTCCTGGCACATATTGTGGCTCATACATCATAACTACCGAAGGACCTCGTCTAGGAATGCAATCAGCTGGTGACCACTTCTTCGTCCCCTGCCCAAAGCAGACATCACTAGTTGATTAGAGCCCTGTTTGTTTTTTTCTGGACTTAGACTAGACCTCAAGACGAGAACATGTGCGTTCTTTTGTCCAGGGGGCAGTTGCGGTCTCCGAAAAGCATTATTTGTGAGAAGCTGCTGATGTACAGAAACAACCGTGTGGGCTTCCCAGCAGCAGGAGGGATCCCAGGGAGACGAGGAGGAGCTTTTCCTGGTTCGGGTCTCAGTGGGATGCTATTGAGCAGGTCTTTGAACACTTTCCTCTAAGGATTTTGGGGCTTTGGCAGCAGCAATGAGGATAATGCCTCGCATGCTCAGCCGTGCTGTACAGTTTTCAAAGCACTTTCATGCACATTTTCTAACTTCATCTTCACAGCAGCCCTGCCTGGCAAAGCAGATCATGCATTAGAATCAGAAAAACAGCAATATTTTTAAAAGTGGAAAGAACCCTAGAGACTGTCCAACCTTCTCACTTTATAGAAAAGAAATTGATACCAGAGAGGGAGACTTCTTCCAGGTAACTTACTTGGAGCTGGTGTTCTACTTCTTGTTATTACCAACTATCCCTAGTAAATGCTTAATACGCATTAATTGAAAAATGAATGAATGAAGAAATTAATGAAGGTTCTAGTGGCTGAACTAGGTCCACTACTGCCTTCTATCTGTGATGGGAGTGGTGGTGGTGGGGGGGGGGAGTACATTTTCTCCCAAAGCCCCCCTGTAACTATGAGTTGCTATCTCCTATATGTTCACCTGGGAGTACCAGCAGGTTTCAGCTATAAAACAGGCCCAGCATAAGTTTTGACTGGAAGCTGTAAACTCTTGGGGGAGGAAATGCCACTATTTTAAGAGAAGTGAAGGTGGGGAGCCCTGAAATTCCATAGTGTTTGAGTCAAGGATGGAGAAGGAGCATTTGTTGGTGATGAATTTGAAGAATTAGGCTCTTAAAGATGAATGACCTAATAATTGAAGTTTGCTTTACCTGTGGTGATAGCAGAATATGCCCCCCTCTTTGAGGTTCACACCTGTCCTCCCCTGCCTCCCGGGCTAAGGGGATCCCACCACATCCATTTTAGGTGCTTCCACAAGTGGCTGATCTTGAGGGAAAGCCTCATTTGGGTTGGCTCTCTAATATCAGATAGTCACATGGAAATAATCAGAGTGTGGTTTCTTGGTGTATGGAGAGACTAGAAAAATAGCATGAATAATTTTTCTAGGGGTTAATGTGAATTAATTCCTTTCTTCCCTTTGAATTGAATGTTTACTCCCTTCTAGGCGCTCTAAAGCAGCACAGAATTTAAACACCACCAGGAACCAACAATTGGGAGATGTGGAAAGACATGTACAAGTGAGGGAGTTAAGTGATCATTTGTAGATCTGACCAGGGTTAAAATGGATCGCAATTATAGCATTAGGTGTTCTGCGAAGGAGTTCACTCTGGGCTGTAGTATGGAACTAGAACTGGAAGTGGAAGAATCCTATTGGTATTATTTAACAAATACTAAAATAGCACAGTGCATGGCAAGCTCTACTCTTAGTAATTTATAAATATTGATTCATTTAATTCTCATAACATGCTTATAAAGTAGATACTGTTATCACCATTTTATAGGTGAGGAAATCAAGGTAGACAGTGCTTAAATAACTAGCCAAAAATTGAGATGGGATTTGAATCCAGGCAATACTGTGTCCAAAATCGTAGCCACTGTGTTGTGCTATTTCTCTGGAATTTGGAGGGCAGAGGACAGGGGCACAAGCATGAGCAACATATGAGGAAAGAGTTGGTGTTTACAATGGGTACAGTGTATTCCAGAGAGCCATATGGGTTGCAGGATATAAGTTAATACTGAGAATACCAGCTTAGAGATATAAAAGTATGGGGTAGGGTCCAATTATAGATAGTAGTGATTATAATATGATATATATGTATGATGTAATGTAATATCTGATTATGTATTTGTGGTGGTTTTAGGTTAAGCCCATGAATTCTTTGTATTCCTCTCTTCAAGAGGTGGGGCTTGCTTGCCCTCCATTAACTATAAACTGGATTAGTGTTTCACTTCTAATAGAAGATAGCAGGAGTGATGGGGTGTGACTTCTAAGAGTAAGTCACAAAGGCACTGTGGCTTCCTCCTCCTCTGTCTCTCTTAGGTATCACTCTGGGGGAAGCCAACTGCCAGGTTATGAACATGCCCAGGAAGCCCTATGGAGAAACCCACATGGTGGGGAACTGCCAACAGTTATGTGGACGAACCTTCTTGCAAGCGGATCCTCCAGCCTCAGTTGGGCCTTCAAATGACTGTAGCTCTGGCTGGCAACTTGACTGCTAGGTTCCTCCTGGATTCCTGACCTATAGAAACTGGAAGATAATAGTCATTTATTGTTCTAAGCTGCTAAGTTTTGGAGTAACTTGCTACCCAGCAGTACATAGCCAGTGCTATGTTGAAGAGTGTAGACTTTATCTTACAATCCTAGTCTCATGCCTAATAAGGAGTACCTGGTTGATAATTGGGTATTAAAATGAATTATAGGTGATAGGGAGCCATTGGAGATTTTTGAGCAGGTGAGCAGCATGATAATGGTAATCTTATAGAAAAATGAATGCAGAGTAGGTGGGCAAGAGGAATGGATGGTGAAGGACATTCATGATAGGGATGTGGTTCAGGCTGTTGAAATGGCTTAAGCATACGATGGTTGGGCCTAGGCATAGTTTAGGGCGAGGAGAAGGAACAAAGCAAATACAGGTTCCATGAGAGCAAGGCCTTTGCTTGTCTTTCTTTACTATAGAGCCCAGAGCCTTACAGAGTGCTGGGCACATAGTAGGCACCAGTAATAGTTATTGAATGAATGATTAAATAAGTGAGTAGGTAGGTGAGTGAATAAAAGAGATAGGATTGTGGTGCCCCAGAAAACTTGGCTACTTTCCTTTAGAAATGAAAACTCTCCAAGGATCCTCTAGGTGATGTCTGGAGTGGATCTCAATGACCTCAAACTCTGTTTTCTGTTTCTGCAATCCTGCTCGGGGTCGGCCTGTTTTCAGGGCCCTTTCCCATCCTGAAGTGGATTTTAAAGCATTCTTTTTCTTTTCACATCACTCATGCCACAAACATTTATTGGGCATCTATAATGTGCTTGGCATCATGATGGGCCCCAAGGGGAGAAGATGAGTGAAGGATGGTCCTGTGGTGCTTCCGTGTTTCTTCTTCTGCTTTTATCTCTCATCATCTCAGAAGTTTATTTCTGAAATAAAGGCTCATTTTCTTAGTGGAATTCTTAAGTGGGGCGCGACGAGATGAATTCGGGCTTTTAGGAACTGCTTTTAGAACTTGTGGATGACTTCCACTGTTTGCTGCTCACCCTTGCTGATATGCCCTATTAATATTCAAAAGCTGTCACTGTATTTTATCTTTGTTCTTTAGTCGACTAGACTGCTGGCTGGGAGAACCTGGGGTGTCTGGTTTAGCCTTGTCACACTGTGGGGTAGGACAAAAAGAGACATGGCCCAAGGTTGTTAGTTTAAAAATTTGGGGGTGGGGGGGGGACGTTTTTGCATATTTCTCTTGGTATCACATTCTATTTAATTGACTTCTGTCCCTTTTTCTTGTAAATGAAATTCAGCCTCATCAGGAACAATTCCAGGCGAGGCCTGCTGTTGATGGGCCAGTTGCTAGCAGGCACACAGGAAGGCTGTGGGAAAAGACTGGCATGCGGGGGTGCGGGGGGCATTATATATCCGTGGCATAGTCCTGTTCAGTAGCAGTGATTGTCTGCCATGCTGCGTTGGAAAGGGTCTGATGTGTACTTGGGCATGGTAGGAAGGAGCAGCGGGTTATGTGAGTGACAACTGCCCAGGGGCGTGGGTATGGGGCTTTACAGCACATATTTGGAAGACTGTGTTCCTTAACTGTTCAGGGTAAGGAACCAGGTGTATGGAGGCTGAGAGCTTTTTTATTTTTTAAAAATATATTATTTATTGATTTCAGAGAGAAAGGGAAAGAAAGATAGAAACATCAACGATGAAAGAATATCATTGGTCAGCTGCCTCCTGCACGCCCCACACTGGGGATTGAGCCTGCAACCCAGGCATGTGCCCCCATCAGGTTGACCTCCTGGTTCATAGGTTGACGCTCAACCGCTGAGCCACGCCAATCTGGCTAAGGACGTTTTCATTTTCCTTTCATTACCTCTTTATCTCTTTTATCATTACCTTCTTTCCTCCTCTTTCCTACTTCCCTGCTCTTCCATGTTCCATTGTTTCCCTTTTTCTTCTCTCTCTGCCTCCACGAACCTCTCTTTCAGTTGATTTAAAAAGTAGCTCCACACCCACCCTGGCTGCACACATCTGGCATAACTCTGGCTCTTCTCAGGGGATCTGGATGCCGTTCAAACCTACCTAGTGGTTAGGGTGACGATGTCAACAGCTTTACAAACGCCCAGGCTCATTTTGCCTCCCATCCCTCGTGATATGCTGGCAGGGGCACTAAAGAGGCCACAGGACTTACAAGGCCACAGCCAAGTCCGTGGCCAAGAAGGAGCTCTCAACGTGAGGATGGTATGCACACAGGCCACCCTTCGCTTCCCTCTCACACAGACACACGAGTCACCCCAGAGCACGCTCTGCTTCTTCTCATCAGAATTAAATTCACTTAACATTTTAAAGGAAAAAGTATCTGCAGATATTCGCACAATTGACTCTAAAGGACGCAATGTGTTTCATGTACATTTGCTTTCCATTTAAGTCAAGGCCGGCACACTCAAAGCAGCGTTCTCTAGCAGAGGCAGGCTTGACTATTAGCATAGAGCTTCCTTTTCTCTTTCCCTTCTCCCCATCTGATAGCCACATTTCACCCTTAAATATTTTGTTTTCTTTTATTCAGTCGTTTAGGTTACTATATTAGTAGGAGGGAGGGGGGGGGCGGGGAGACAGGCTTTTTTCTCATCTCAGTTGATATTCATCTGCCTGCCTAAAATTTTTTTCCCTTTTTTTATTTTGTCATTTACCACCATTTTGGCTGGTGGATATAGGGCTTTTTTTTTTTTTAACCTCTAAGCACAGTGAACGTTTTTAGGCTTGCACATTAGACAGGAGACTGATAGGATAATGATGATGGGATGTTAAATGCTATCTATGTAAATCAGCTCCATCAATGGGTACAAGATTTAGCTACTTTAGGCTTTTTTTTTTTCTTTAAAAAAACACACATTTTCATTTTTTAAAGGAGGATAATATTGGATTGTTATTAATCTACTTTGCAAGAATCTTTGCATTACCAGACACATTGCTATTTTGCATGGGGACATATTAATTTTTGGTATGATGTGCAGCATCATTTTTGCCTGAATGTTGCTTTTAACCTCCAACTAGTGCCTTTTCTATTTCTGGTGGGTGATTTGTTGCTAATAGCCAGATCTAGATCGGGATGTAGGAAGGAAGAAACTAAGACATTTACAGGCTCTCTGCAGGCAGGAGAAGGGAACTTATATTTTCCCTCATATTTGAAATATGGAATTTGACTGGGTAGATTCTAAGAGTGATTATGTTTTGAGGTGATCAGCGAAACCTCCAGTTCATCTTTGGGTTCTATAATATAGCTGTTGAGAGCCAAGTTTTCATTAGAATTGGATTTGATTAAGGGCAGTAGAGTGGTATCATTCTTGGTTGCAAACAATAAGATCCCACTCAAACCTGGTTATAAACTAGAATATACAAGAATGCAAATAGCTACAAGAGTTACCTGGAAGCAAGACCTCAAGAGATGTCCTCAGGTTTCTGTCTTCTCTTCTTTGTCTCTCATCTCCCCCACCCCTTCCCATCTTTGTCTTCACATCTGTCTCTCCCCAGGCCTTTCTCTCTCACCCCCATCTTTACTACTTTCTCTCCCTCATTTCTCTCCTCCACCTGTCACTTCATCCCTCCCTCCCCATCTTTCTCTCTCTCTCCCATCACACTGTATCTCATCTTTCTCTTCCCCATTTTTTCTCTCCCATCTCTCTTCTGTTGCACTCTCTCCATTTTCTCTCCTTCACCTTTCTCTCACCCATTTCTACAACTATATCTCTCCTCTCTTTCTTTTTTTTTTTAAAATAAATTTTTATTGATTTCAAAGAGGAAGGGAGAGGGAGAGAGAGAGATAGAAACATCAGTGATGAGAGAGAATCAGTGATTGGCTGCTTCTTGCATGCCCCACACTGGGGAATCAAGCCCGCAATCCGGGCATGTGCCCTTACCAGGAATTGACCTCCTGGTTCATAGGTGATGCTCAACCACTGAGCAACACTGGCTGGGCTCCCCTCTCTTTCTGTTTCCAATCCTCTATCTTCCCATATCTCTCGCTTTCCCCCATCTCTCTCTAGTCTCCTATCCACCCCCCCCCCCCCATCTTTCTCCCCAACCTCTCTCCCGTCTTTCTCCTCTTTTATCTCTCATCCAACTCATTTCCTCGGCCTCATCTCTTTTTCTCTCCTCCATACCTTTCCCACCTCTGGACCTCTTCTTACAGACTATGCAGTGGCTTCCTCTACATGGCTGAGGACATGGCCCTGGCAGCTCCATTTTGACATATTCCCAGTTTGGTGACTCCAGAGGCAAAATAATGCTTTCTCCCCTAGACTCCAGTTTTATATAAATCTCAGAGAATGTTTTCATTGATCTGGCTTGGGTACATGCCCCCTTCCTAGGATTAATTCACTTATGTCAGCAAAATGAGAAACTCTCACCTACTTGGATCCGTGGTGATGGGGATGGGGGCAAAGGATTAAGATTGGCAACCCCATCACAACCATTTAGAGTTGGAAAGAAGCCTTCCATTAAGGCAATGGGAGTATTATTAACAGAAGAAACAGGAAGTAAACTCTGGGCAAACAAACAGCAGGTATCTCCCACAACCGAGTCAGGGTCATGGAAAGAAAACAGTCCTCCATCCCACTATGTTGTCCCGGCCAGATAGTCTCTACTGGTAAGTGGTAGGAGGGGTCCATTTCTCACTAGTGGATGTAGCTGGTCTTTTCTTTTTTGGTCTTAGGGGGAATCCTTCTAGTTGGCTAAAAAGACCCATTTTTAATCCCTTTAGTGACCTTTCCTCCTTGATGTCTTTCACCTCCCAGCTTGTTGTGAGGGAATGGCCCAGGGGAGCCACACACCTGCCACCCTTGGTCTCCTTCCTGAGGCTGCTTCTCATTCGGACAGCACTAGCTCCATCCAGTTCCTTGGGGTTTCTTAATTCCCAGAGCAGCCGTGGGTAAGCCCTCTATCCGTGATTCAACCTGAAACGGGTGAGCGCATTTTAAAAAGCAAGCAAAAAGAGGAGCAAACTGTTCACAAGAAGGAAGGAATAACTTAATTCAGGGGTGTTCAGTACTGCAATGGGCAGCTTGGGGGACTTGGATGTGAAGGACCAGATTCACTAGCCTCATGGTGCACCGGCAGCTTGAGTTGATTCACAGAGACAGAGGGGGGTCTACAGTAAGACCGGGGAGAGAAGAGCAGAAAAGTGAGGCCAGGAGGCTGATGATGCTCCCCTGGCTCTCTTCACACTAGGTCGGAGGTGAATGTTCTTCACTCCATATAAACAAGCCAGGATTTGGGATCTTGGGTGGGGAGAGCAACACAAACCTTTAATTAGGATGGAAAGCATTTGGTTAGATCCACTTGCTTCAAAATGCCTGAACGTAACAGGGCCAACCCCAAAGGTGAGGCCAATTCAGCTTTTCGCTGATAAATACAGCCAGGAGTGTTGACAAAGTGTGTCAAAGGAGAAACCAACCTCATGGGTCCCTCTCAATACATTTATGGAGGAGGTCAGGGGACAAGAGGGGAAACTGGGCCCGAAGCGTGGTGCTGAGAGCTCTGATTCCTCCACCAGGATGTTAATAGCAGTTTCTGGCCAAGCCTGTGGCTTGAGCTGCCCATTTTGGATTTGGCTGGCGACGCCTCTGGGCAGGCTTTTTGCCTCTGCCTGTTTGTGCTAGAAGGCGACACTTGGACCCAGCAGTCAGCCAGGTGCCAACCATGGAATCCGACACCATATGTTCCCAAGTTAGGAGAGAATAGAGTGGATTTTTTTTTAAATTTTGGAAGTAGGTTAATTACATTCATCTATATTTTCAGCTGTAAGGGTCATAGATGCGAAATTATTCCTGACATATTTAGGTGGTCTTTGTGACCCAAATGATTAAGTGTGAACTTTACCATCTATAATACGGGGCAGTGAGCATGTTCTCAGAATAAGCCCAAAGCTCCAAAAGATATTGCCTTAGTAAAAATATCCCTTGTCAGCACTACTTTTAAAAATGGTTTTAATGTGTTGTTTTGAGGGGAAATCAATGTTGCTCATTTTATCGGCATCCTCCTCTGCCCAGATGTTGGTTTGTTTGTAATATTTAACCAGTTTTCCAGGGATATTGATAAATGGGGCCGGCTGTGTCATTTCTTTGTGGCTCTTTGTTTTTAAAATTTAAATATAAAAGCCAAGCTTTTGACTGAAAAATGAAGTCTGTTTGATTCAGGGCATTTCACCAATGACAGGTAATAGCCACCTTTCACGAGGCCAATATTTGCTGAGAACTTGAGCAGTGCCAAGAAGGTGCTGAGATGTTTATATGCAATATCTTTTTCAAGCCTTGAATGTCTTATGTGGCAGGAACTCCAGATGTGTACCTTATACTTCTCCCCCCTGTTCTCTACCCAGGAGATGTGGATCAATCCCTGCTCCCTTGCCCTCTGGCTTACCTTTGGGTTTGGCCAGTGACAATCACTGATAAGGAAATTAGAGGTAGAGAGGAAGAGAGTGAACTAGACTGTTTGAATGTAAACCCACCCTTTTCACTCTGAGGAAGCCACTAAGCATCTCTGCTCCTCAAAATTTTGGCTGTGAAATAGATTGCCCTGACCAGTTGGCTCAGTTGGTTGGAGCATCGTTTCATGCACCAAAAGGTTGTGGGTTCCATTTCCAGTCAGGGCACATACCTAGGCTGTGGGTTCAATCCCTGGTATGGGAGACAACCGATCAATGTTTCTCTTTCTCTCCCCCTTCTCTCTAAAATCATTAAAAACATATTCTCAGGTGAAGATTAAAAAAAAACAAAACAAACAGAGATGATTCTACTTATTTCTTGGATGGTGATGAGGAGGGTTAAATTAGATGATGCATGTAGAAATATCTAGCCATATTTCAGCATTGAAGAGGTATATTTTCCCTTTTCCTTTGCATATTGCAAGTAGTCTGAGGCAGCGATACTTTGCTACCATAGTCTGTTTCCTAACGCACCAGCTGCCCTTAACCTGCTCAGGTCTCATAGGCCCACCTACATCCAGTACGTTCACTGCAGGGCTACTTTTGTCTGATTGCCTGGGGGGAATGTGCTTTGTCTTCAAGGGGAACAGACCCAGGAATGCCAATGTTTTTAGCGATGCCTATATTTTAAAAGAATTTTTTCTTAATTCACATCCTTGCAAATTTCACACAAATTTGAATTCTGTCAAGTGCCTTCTCAGTGTCCATGGTTCATATGATTTTCCCCTTTGATTGATTAGCATGGTGAGTTCTATTAGTAAGTCTTCTCCCACTGAACTCTTCTTGCAGTGCTGGAGCATTATTTCAATTGGTTATTTGATTGTATGTGCTAAAAGTCTGTTTCTTTTTGTATCCATATTTACAAGTGAAATTGATCTGTAGTTTTGGGGTACAATCATTTCCAGATTCAGTTATCAATGTTATAGTTGCCATATGAAAGCAGTTGGGAAGTTTTCCATTCCCTGGAACAGGTTAGGTAGCACTGGGATTATGTCTTCTTTTAAAGTCCAGTTTCTGGATGAAGTCATTAAGGTCTACTGCTTTGTTTGTTTTTGTTTTGTTTTGTGGTTGGTCTTTGATAATTTTCTTTTTTTTTCTTTTAGGAAAATGGACCTATTCAAGCTTTGTCTACTGGAATCAATTTGGTGAGTTGTACTTTGTTAAAATTATTCATTAACTTAGGCTTCCACATTTTTGTGCAGAATTATACAAAATATTTTCTAATGATGTGTTCAGTTTTCTGTTAACCTTTTACTATTTCTTATTTAGTGTATTTGTATTTTTCTCTTATTATTTTCTTAAGTGAGTTAGTGATTTGTCCGTTTTGTTGATTTCTTGAAGGATCCAGATTTTTATTTAGTTTTACCTTTTTCTTTCTTCTAAAGCATTAGGTTTTGCTATTTATTTCCTTCCTTCTGTTTGCTTTGGTTTATTTTGTTCTTTTTCAAACTTTTGATTTGGTTTAGTCTATTTTCTTTTAAGATTTTTAAAAACTGATTTTTAGAGAATGAGGTAGGGGTAGAGAGAGAAAACAACCATCAATGTGAAAAGGGAACATTGATTGGCTGCCTTCCGAACGCCCCCTACTGGGGAATAAGCCTGTAACCCAGGCATGTGCCCTTTGGGTGCACAGGATGGCATCCAACCAACTGAGCCACACCAGCCAGGGCATGTTTAATCTATTTTCATCCTTTCATCTTGACTACTGATCTGTGCTTTAATTGTACCCTTCAGATTTTGGTATTTAGTTTCTAAAAATGATCACTCTAATGTTTTCTTAATTACATGTTAAATTTTCATGCATATTTAAGTCTATTTCTGTTCTAGTCTGTATCATTTATCTGTCTATTTTTTTAGATCAAACATTTTAATTTGCAGCTTTATAATATATTTGATATGTATAACACACATTATAAGACAAACCACTCATCATTACTTTTTTTTCTCTTCAGATTTTCTGGGCTATTTTCACTTTTTTTGTGAATAGTCTCTTCAAAAGTGACTTTTGTAATTATCTCTCAGTCTTATTGGGATTGCATTGATTTTTTTAAACATATTTCTTGTGGAAAATGGGTATTTTTATAATATTGAGACTTCTTACCTGAGAACAAGTTATGTTTCTTCATTATTTGTTTGTTTGTACCTCTCGGTAATTTTATTTTTATATTTTTCTGATGTCACACTACATTTTTGTTATATTTATTTCATGTTTTAGGCCAGGGGTGGGCAAACTTTTTGACTCGAGGGCCACAATGGGTTCTTAAACTGGACCGGAGGGCCGGAACAAAAGCATGGATGGAGTGTTTGTGTGAACTAATATAAATTCAAAGTAAACATCATTACATAAAAGGGTACGGTCTTTTTTTTTTTTAGTTTTATTCATTTCAAACTGGCCGGATCCAGCCGCGGGCCGTAGTTTGCCCACGGCTGTTTTAGGCTCTAACTTTTTTTTTTTTGCTTTTGTGAATGGGATTCTTTTCTTTTATGTTCGGTAAGTAGTTATTGTTAGTTTATAAGACCAGTATTGACTTTTGTATATTGTTTTGTAAATGGCAACTTCATCATGCGTTTCTGTTTCTATTTTTTCTTTTGTGTTTTCCAAGTATCACTATATCATATGCAAATGATGATAATTGTGTATTCATTTTCTAAAAGTTGCATCCCTCATTTTGTTGATTTTACATACACTGGCTGGTACTTTTAGAACGATATTAAGTAACAAATATGTGAGAACGTCCCCATGTCATATTGCTGACTTCAGTGGGGATTCTTCTAGTGTTTCACTGATTAGCATGATTTGTAATTTGGGGGAATATGTATGTCCTTTTTCAAAAAGTAAGGGTTTTCTTTTTTGAAGCATGAAGTGCATTTGACTTTTATCAAATGCTTTTGACAGTTTTCTTGGTAATCATATTTTTCTCCTTTGACCTATTTATATGATGAATTTTATTAATGGGCTTTTAAGATAGAAATACTTTTGAATTCCTGGAATGAATCAATTTGCATAATGTGCTGTGGATTCTCATTGTTAACATTATAGTTAAGGTTTTTTTACATTAATATTTTTAAAATTAGGTTGGTTTGCAAGTTTTTAAATCTTTGTAATATTTTAGCATCAAAAATTTAATTCTTAAAGGAATTTTAGTAGCCTGTCATGTGCATCTGCTGCAACTGATTCCTTTATGTAGACATTTATGTTGTTTCCAGTTCTTTAGAATTGTAAATTAGTGAATACTCTTGTTAATCCTCCCTCTTCCTTACTCTCAGCTCATTTACCTCTTGCTAAGAGAACCCCTCCCTGACCCACTGGCAGCAAATCCTCCAATTACATGGAGGTGTCCTCCCTTCACAGCGCTTGTTATGTACATTGGCTGTATGTTTAGTTGATTGCTGTCTATCTTAGACGGTAAGTGCCATGAAGTCAGGGATCATATCTGATATTGAACATCACTGCATCCTTCAAGGAGCTCAGTGTCTGGCCCATAGTATGTGCTCAGTAAATATTTTCTGAATACTGATTACCATCTTACTACATGCATTTACACCGAGAAGGGTAGGCCTGTTACATAAAAGAAAATTTTAAGTTTTATTTTATTTTCTGACAGTGTATATTGAGATAACAAATTTGTTGGTTGGAGTTAGGGGTGCACTGGGTTGTTTTCATAATAGAAGAGGGAGACATGTGGTTGGAGCTGGGATGGTGGAGAAGGGGCAGGTGGGCAGGAGTTGCTAGTACAAAGGCTGGGCGAGAGGGAAGCCAAGGCATAGATTCTAGAGCTGGTGGTGAAGAGAATAAGGAGCTTCAAAGAAGAGATTTTCCATATGAAATGCCTGATTTTGGGATCCTGCTTCATAATTGAACTCTTCAGCAAAGACCACTCAGCTCATGAAGTGCTAAGTCTTAATAGATTTCTTATGAAAATAATTTTTTTGAACCTAAGACTGGGTTGGTTATTCAACAAGTTCAAAAATGCCATCTGACTTTCACCAAGATTAAGTATAACAGAAGACAATGGAAAGCCCTGCGTGTCATAATAAAAAACATGAAAAACAAAAACACTCACAAAAAAACAAAATACTGTTGCCCAAGTAGAGGTTTGGGAGAGAAGTGACTTTGATAACTTTGTCTTTGAAAATGTGGGCAAATATCTGAGTGCAACATGCACCAATTATGTGTGATCAGTATTAAAACTAAAACCATGAATACCGTAACTAATAGGACTACAGGATCCTTTTCAAGATAGATCATAGTCCTGCTTAACCCTGTTGGTCAGAATCCATTTAAAGAATTCTTTTTTGGTTTTTTACTTCACTGGCAAACTCAGTAACACCCAGCATGCTACCTCGTAGGGAAGAATTTAGGAAGCCAAGGCCCAAGATAATGCTTGATGGGAAGAGGAGAAATTTAGTCTCAGAAAGAGAAAACTCAAGGGTCACTTGAAGCTGTCCTCAATCGTGCTGAAGGACTGCTGTGTTGAAGAGGGATAGATCCTGCTCTGTGAGCTGCAGAAGAGATGTTTGGAACAGTGTTGTAGGGCTGAAAGTATCCCTTGCGTTACTTTCACAGGGTTACTTTCATAGTAGGGCAGAAGATGTGCACTCAACATATGGAAAAGCTTCATGATTAAACTGGAATGCACTGCTGTTGGAAGAGGATTCCAGCAGAGGCTGCATGCCTTTCTACAGGAGAGATTGTGGGGGAGATTTCTGTATTAGGTGGGCCAGACTACATGACGTCTATCTCTTCCAGTGGAGAGTCTATGAAAAAGGCTAGCTGCTCTCATTGTTCCTGGCATAGTATCTGCTTTACCCTCCTGGTTGTAAGCTCCGCGAGAAGGAGGACTATGCCTATCTTGTTCACACTGAATTACTAGGCCTGGGTCAGTTGATTTTGTCTCTCCCTGGGACATATCCTTATTGAGCCAATAGGAGACCTGGTCTTATTGCCAACTTTATCTTTTAGGTGTAGACTTTCATTTCTTCACTCATTAATTGATAGAGAGGCAGTGTGGCGGAGTGGTTAAGAGCATGATTCCTGGAGTCAGAGTCCCTTGTGTTACTTTCACAGGGTTACGGTGAGGATTGAGAGAGAGAGAGAGAGAGAGAGAGAGAGAGGGGAAGAGGAGATGTTGTTATAAATTGGTATAAATTTTAAAAAATTAAGCTATTGGAAAACATAGGACACATAGTAGGGGTTTGAATGATGTGCGTGACCATGGATTCTCCCCCTATACGTAGAAGCTTATGCATCATCAGTTGTACACACATTCAAGAGGCAGAAGGCTGGATATAAGTCTAGCTGTGCCACAAGCCATGATCTTGGGCAGGTCATTCTCCTCTCTGTACCGTCAGAAACACGGGGCTGAAAATATCTGTCTTGATCACCTTGAGTGAAATGAGCTGAAATGTGTGGCAGGGTCTTGATAACTGTATAGAATAAAATGCATACCTTCAGGTCTGTGATTGTTTATATCTTCGGTTTCCCTTCCCCTCTCCCACACACACTTAGTAATGGGGACCTGGCTCAGCTGCTGGTGTGTAGGGAAAGCATTTTCCTGTTCTCCCAGATTTAGCTCCTCCTCTTCTCATAACCGTTTCCTGGGGGGGAGGAGGGCATGGAACACTTCCTCTTTGTTTTGGAGCTGATCAGGCTGCTCAGGTGTAAGGTTTTAGATCAGGAAGAAAAATGGCTGTTTTGATTTCCACCCTGTTCTTCCTTGCCGTTTCTTTCTCCGTTCCTCTCGAAATTTCTCTAGTTCTCCTGTGGCATAAAGTGAGTCAGAATGGCAAATGAAACACGAAAAGACATAAATTCCAGGCATAAAATATATATCAAATATACATCTATCAATTGGCTTTATGCTATCTGAGCCGCCCCCAGGGTACCAGTGGATCAGGTGAATGGATTTCTGCCACTGTGGGTAATTCCATAAGGTAATAGGGCGGGCCCTAATGCAGTGCAGAGGCAATATTCTCCCAGTTATATATCATAGTTTAAAAGGGGAATTTGTATATTTTGATTTTGTGAGTCAATGAAGCTGGGTCCCCAAGGCACTGTTGAAGCTTAGGCTTTCTGAGGCTGTGGAGAGGAACTGGCTCAAAGCCAGGAAAGCAGCCCAAAGAAAATGGAACCACTTGGACTCCAGAGGCCTGGCTCAGAAAGGTCTGTGCCAGGACCCCTGAGAAAGCTCAGGATGGAGAGTATTACCATGTAAATATATGTTTTAAAAATTTTTAATTGGCCAAGTTCACTATTATACCAAATAGTAACTTAGTCTAACCAAATGGGAAAAAAAATCAGGCTATTTGTTTGACTGACAACACCCAGCCAGAAGATTAATCAATTAGCCCTGCTAATGGTGATGATGTAGCTCTGGAATGATGCAATAAGAGAGAGAAGAAGGATGGACATGGAGAGAGAAACATAGGGACAGCTAATACTTATTAAGAGAACTTTTATTTCCCAGGATCTGTGCTTAGCTCTTTTCATGCACTAATGTAGTACATAAATAACCCTAAGAGGTAGGAACTATGGTTATCATTCACATTTTATGGTTGAGGACATGAAAGCATGGAGAGGTTAAGCACCTTCTCCAAGGACCACCTAGTTAGTGGTCGATCATGGATTTGAACCCCATCTTAACCAGTGTATCATACCACCTCCAAAGGAGAAAAGCTCTTTCCAGTTTGGGGAATGGTTCTCTTGGCTCCAGGAAGTCTGATGACCTAGGTTCAGAAAAGTTTGATTGGAAATGAGAGTATTAGAAACATGCCTGGAAGCAAGTAAGTACTCCTGAATATACCAGTATGCTTACAAATTGTTTCTACAGCTCTGTAAAGTTAGTGAGAGGTGGGAATAACCTGCTTCGACCTTACTTCAGATAAGATCGCTGTTAGCAAAATCCACGTTTGGACTTGAGCCCAAGTAGAGTTGTTAGAAATCTTATGACTTGGCTTAGATTTAAGAGGTTTTGAGATTCTAAAAATAAGATACAGACTTTGACTATTGAAGTAGAACTGTTCTTAACACTTCCTATCACTAGGGAGTCCCTAGTCCAGTACACATTATGCACACAGTAATATGCAGGATGCATATCTAACATCCAGCCCACTCCTCCTAACAGAACTCATTTTATTCAGGCAGTCACCCCTCTTGCAGCAGCCAGTTACCTCAGACACAGATGATCCCAGTCCCAGATCACAGGCATGGGTCTAATTGTATTTAGGGTAATTCAATTCCTCTAGTGTGTGATTAGTTCAACAAAGGACATGTGACCTGTTACTGGCCCAATTAGAATTGAGAAGAAGTTGGGGGAGGAGAGAAAAAGGTTGAGACATCTGGGTAATTTTTTTTCTTTTGTAAGAAAAATCCTCAGAGAGAGGTTATCTTTTTCTTTCCTGTAGTAGGTGTGTTTGTGTAGTGATAACTATATATGTCTAACAGTGCTTTATAACTTTCTCAGTGGTTCGACTAAAATCAGCTTAAAGAATATGGGTCTATTTTATAATTTATCACATAGCAAGAATTCCAGAGGTAGGACAGTTCCAAGGTTGATTAATTCCAGGAGCAAAAGATATCTAGCATCATCCTATACTGTGTGTTGGTAGCTTTCTAAGTGGTGACAAGATGGCTGTACCAGTTCTAGGAATCATCTCACACAGGAGAGACAAGAGTCTAGAAGCAGGAAAAGGGGCAAGTTCCTGACTCATGTCCCTTTATATGAGTGTGGAAAGCATTTCTAGGAGGGTCAATGTTCACTTCCCCTAATACTGCCAAGACATGTGCTTGCCTCAAACAATGTAGGAAGACCAATGGAATGACCATCATTGGCTTAGATAATTACCATCTACATTCAGGAAGAATTAATGATGTACACTGATGCCTGGACAAAACTGGGCTTCTGTGAGAAAGGAAGTCATGGGGGAGTATGGCTGTGAGGTAGAGAACCAATAGTGTTGGCCAAGCCCACAATGATTGCAGTTATCAGGCTGCGGTTTGAATGAAGTCAACACCGAGGATGACAGAGTTGACAGATCGAAAGAATATGGGTCCTTGATGACATAGTGAGCTGCTCAGTCCAACCAAACAAGGAGCCTGCACAACTGCCTGTGAACTTCCTGTCATGTGCCATACATTCTCATTACAAAATCTGTTTGCCTGAGGTTTCTGTTACTTATAACTGAGACTACTAAACACTAACACAAGTGTTAGCAAACACTTGATGAATGAATGAATGAACAAATGAAGTAATTGGAGGTTTATGTTCTAAGGATGAAAGTCTTGTATTGAATTTGACTTTAGGATGAGTGAATTTTAAAAAAGTAAGGATAAGTCAGATTTTGATATATTGAGTCATAGTTTAAATGCACTGAAGAACACACACGACTCTTTCTGAAAAGAATGCTATATTTTATTTTTATTATAAAATAGTTTTTTTAAATTTAAAACATTAGAGATATCTGTGGTCATTATGGTTGAGAGGAAATTTCTGTAAATAACCAGGCCTTTCCTGGATGGATGCGAAGTAAGGAGATTAGGTAGGTACACTAGGGAAATATTTAGTCAAACATTTATCAAATATTTGTTGAGTGCCTGGCAGGTGCCAGGCATTGTGGCTCAGTGTACAACAGAGAACACGACAGATACAATCTTTGCTTTCAACGAAATGTGGAGTCTGATATGACAGTTATTTCCTCTATGTTTTAAGGACCTAGATCCCTAATAGATCTTAAATAAGTATAGAACAATTAGTGACAGATTTGTTTTACTAAAAATTATACTAATTGAATATGTATTATTTGCTGGTTCTTTCGAAGAGTAGATATATAAATAAAATAATATAAAAATAATGATATTAATTAATACCTACCATTGATTAAGGACTTACTATGTGCCATGCATAGTTTTAAATGCCATACACACACACACACACACACACACACACTAGAGGCCCACTCATGAAATTCATGCACTTGCGGGGAGGTCCCCTCAGCCCAGCCTGTGCCCTCTTTCAGTCCTTGCAGTCCAGGTGCCCTCAGGGGATGTCTGAGTGACAGCTTAGCACTGCTGTGGAGGCAGGAGCGGGTCCTGCCCCCGCCACTGTGCTCACTAGCTGTGAGCCTAGCTCTGGCTGAATGGTGCTCCCCCTGTGGGAGCTCACTGACCACCAGGGAGCAGCTCCTGCATTTAGCGCCTGCCCCCTGGTGGTAAGTGCGCGTCATAGCGACCAGTCATTCTGCTGTTAAGTCAATTTGCATATTAGCCTTTTATTATAAAGGATAGGATATATATGCCATATAGATATAGATAAAAATAGATTTCCATTGCTCCTTATAATAATCCTATGAAGTAGATAACTAAATGCTATATATATATAGAGAGAGAGATGGAAATAGAGATAGAAAAAGGTAGGTAGATAGATAGATTTCCATTACACCTTTGCCGGGAGCCGGTCCATGCTTGCTGTTTTAAGGGACCTGGCATATATGGCATACTGTTCTTAATATGTTTGCTCACCTTCTTGGCACTATGTGTTTTAACCAAGGTCTCTGAGAAAGGTTGTTTCCCCAGGTAGGGATTTTCCCCTGAAGTTAGGGAGGGAATAAAACCCCTCAACTAAGTGCCAGGCAGGTAATTAATCACTTTAACTACGAACAATCATGCTTAAGCTACATAATCTTTACTCCCTGGAATGGAGATAAGAAACGCCCTAACCTTTGTAATAGAGATTGATAGGATTGAATCAGCTGGTATAAATACAGATGTAACAAGACAGCAAGAATCAGAACTTAGAATACAGAGCTTAGAACACAGAACTAAGAAGACAGAACCTACACAGAACCTACAGACAGAAGAACTTCGCTGGAGAGAACATGGCAAAAGATCCTGGACTGAATCTCACTATAGAACATGGCAAGAGAACCTGACTAGAACTTGGTGACTGAACCAGGCTGGAGAACCTGGACAGAACCTGGCTGAAGAACCTAGCGAGGGAACATGGCTACAGAACCTGGCTGGAGAACCTGGGAACCTAGCAAGAGAACATGGACACAGAACCTGGCTGGAGATCCTAACCAGAACTTCGCTGGAGATCCAGAGCAGAACCTCTCTGGAGATCCAGACCAGAACTTGGCTGGAGATCCTGGCTGGAGATCCTGGCTAGGCTGCTGATCAACTGAACACTGTCTCCGTGTCCTTCCTTCTTCGCCGACTCCGTCCACACCTTTGGGGACCCCTGGACCTTCTGGTGCTGGACCCCAGCACACCTTGTAATACTCCTGTGAGGTAGACAACTATTAGTAATCCCATTTTGCAAATGAGATTCCTGAGGCAGAGAGAGGTTAAGTATTTTATTAAGGTTATATACCTAGTAAGTTGCAGAGCTTGGATTTGAACCCTGATAGTCTTGTTCCAGAGCCTCTTCTCATAACCACTGCTATATGGGCATGGCATTTTATTCCCAATTGTACAGACTCAGATCTGAGGCTCAGACAGTGGATGTGATTCACCTTCTTTACAGTTGGGGGACTTCTTAGCTATCTCATAAGGTGTTTTAAGTATTAAATGAGTGAATATGTAAAAAGTGCATAAAACCAGTGTTTGAATATACATGAAATCTTCAAAACATTGGAGGGCTTTGTTATTATAAATCTAGGTCTTAGTTTGCCAGTCTAATGCTCAGGATTATCACAAATCTCTGAATATCCCCAAAGCACAGCATTTCTTTACAACACCCACTTCTAAACCCTCTCAACTTACAGGAGGCTTAGCTTTGCAAGTGTTGCCGGGAAATTGTGAAAGGTGATGCAGGCTCATGAGCTAAATTCGGAAAGGCAGACTTCTCTCAGAGCCTTATCTCCCTCTTCTAGCACACAGAGACAAACAAACCAGGTTATCTTAAAAAATGTTTTTTGATTGAACTCTCACACACAGAAAAGAACACTAATCATATAACTCTATTTATTATCACAAAATGAAACAATAGAAAGTAACTAGATGAATTTTAACTAAGGAACATATCTGGGTAACCAGTCCCCAGAGAAGAATCAGAACCTTATTAGCACCCAGAAAATTCCTTCATGCCCTCTCCCCATCACTAACCCATCAAAGGCAATTGCTGTCTCAACTTCTGATGCTACAAATCAGTTTTGTCCATTTTTGCCCATGATGTAAGTAGAATCACACAGCATGTACCCCTTTGTGTTTGGTTTCATGTTGTCAACATAATGTTTGTGAGCTCTATCCATGTTGCTGCATGAGGCTATGTTCTGTTCAGACTCATTGCTGTGCAACTTTTCACTTATGGACATACCACAATTTATTTTTCCATTCTTCTGTTGAGCAATTGATTGTTTCCAGATTAGTCTATTAATTACAGTGCTGCTGTGAATGAACATTCTTGTACATGTCTTGGGGAACATTTGTCCACCTTCCTGTTGGGTATATACCTAGGATTGGAATTTCTGGGTCAGTAGGTATGCATGTGGTGGCTTCAATCAAGATTGCCAAACAATTTTCCAGTGTGATTCCTTTGTCTAGAAAGATTCACTTTAACTTCTAAAAAAATAAGAGCCAGTGGGAAATGTTGGAAGTCTCAATGTAAGCGATGCTACATCTGGGCCTGAAGCATCAGAAGCATCTGGTTAATAATTCATTTGCTCAACATACATTTATTAAGCACCTACTATGCGCTGGACATTGTGCTAGCAGCTAGTGGCTCTAAGGCTTTGCGGACCTTATGGACTAATGGAAAGAGAGGATTTAAACATAATCCCATAGATAACTCTGTGTTTGCAAACCATGATAAATGCTATGAAAGAAAAGTGTAGGATGGCATAAGCCTAACAGACTGGTCCCCCCCACCCCTCATTTTCCCTAAAGGAAAGGGAAAAAGAAAAAAAGCAACCTACCTCAGAACTGTAATAGCCTTAATTGTGAACCAGCTTCTAAGCTGTCAGAATGGGACCTAATTAATCACCGAGGGTGGTAGGGAATTGATGAATTGCCCTGGCGCTCTTTTACTAGTATAAATCTTTGATTTAATGACTGCTGCTCTCTGATTCATACCATACTACCCCAGTGATCAATATGCATGATGAATGGCTGGTGTTCAAGAACCACCCACTTGGTAATGCTCCTTTACATATATAAGGTATGTATATATATGAATTAGTACGCAAGACAGATTTCTGACAGAGGCAGAGGGTGAGGTAATATGGGTTAGGAGGAGGAGGGGGGGCAGAGATGGGAGAGATGAACAGAATTTGCTAATAGGAGTTGGGAGGAAATTTTCAGGAAGGATAAATAAAGCACTCAGTGGGATAATACCTCTTCTTCGCTTACTTTTTACCCAGCTCCTTTAGCTTAAGTCCTTCAGTTCAAGGATCTGACATTGCTTTGGAGGAGACTTGCTATTTATTGTAGGATAAGAGCAACACACACAAACACACGCACACGCACACACACACACACACACACACACACACACACACACGGCTATGGATTCTTTGCTTCATTTCAGAGTTTTGATTGCTGTGTGAGGATGAGGGTGGGAAACTGACCATGGTTTGTTGTGGTTCATGAAGACCTGTTTGGTAGTTTGTCCATTAAATCCAGAGCTGTTTATTGAGTACCTGTCATATTCCAAGCCCCAAGCTAGACACTGGAAACACATCGGCGATACAGGAAATACAGATATAACCTCTACCCTCGGGGACTTTTTATCTAGAAGGCTCTGTGGGGCTACCAGTCTTCTGTTGGTCCAGTGGACAGGTACCTGCTGGGCTTTACTCTGGTATTGTTGGGATACCTGGTTCCTAGTTTCGGAGAATTATCTGTAGGCCCCTCTCTCTTTCACACACACATATATTTTGTAATTCAGTTTCCTCATCTAACAAACCTTGGTCTCTCAAATTTGTTAGTGAAAGCCAGATATATACAGCGTTACCTGGGATGCAATGAGACCAATTCTAAGGTCAGTTTTCCTGAAACCAGTGTCTTTCATTTTATTTATTAAATGTATTGGAGTGACATTGGTCAACATGAACATACAGGTTTCAAGTGTGGGTTTCTGTGTTACAAGATCTGTATACTGCAGCATGTGCCCACCACCCAAAGTCAAATCTTATCCTGTCCCCATATGAAACCAGTCTCTTTATCATCATGCTAGCAATAGAATGCCAACTAGAATAGTGAAGTATTATATAAATGTGGAGTGTTCTGAATTTCCAGTGAAGTCATCTGGAAGACATAATCAAAGAGATGTTGATACAAGTCTTCTTGCATCATTGTTTTTGATGGCAAGAAGTTGCAAAAAATGTAAAGGTCTATCCCTGGAATTATAATTAAACACAATGCTATGATTTATGATAATGTAGACAGCTCAGGGTATGCAAATAAGCTCATATAATATTATTGAGTTTTAAAAAGCTTAAAGTGCCCTGGCCGGTGTGGCTCAATTGGTTGGGTGTTGTCCCATGTACCAAGAGGTCATAGGCTCGATTCCCGCAGGCTTGATTCCTGGTCAGGTTACATGCCCAGGTTGCAGGGTCAATCCTCAGTAGGGGGCATACAGGAAGCAGCTGGTCTATGTTTCTCTCATCCATGTTTTTATTTCTATTTCTCTTTCTAAAGAAATAAAAAAATAAAAATATATATATTTACGAAATAAAAATAAAATGGTTAAAGAAAAGCATGTGTTATTATGATCTCTGGTACATAGTACGTATTCAGTAAATATTTGTTCAATAAACCAATATCTGGAATTTTGTAACTGTCCATACTTCCCCATGAGCGAAAAGAGACGTATGGAATGATGCTTCCTAAAATGTTAACAATGGTTATCTTGCAGTAGTGGAATTTCAAGTAAAAAAAAAAGCATTTTAAAAAATATGTGTTTGAAGCCGTTTGATATTTTTATAATGAATGTGATTTATTTATATAAGCTATTTTGATTTTTTAAAGGAATAGTATTCTGTGTAAGAATACTTTCCATCTGCTCAAAGGGCGGCTAGAAACCTCCCTTCTCTGGGATTTGATCTTCCTCAGTCTGTGGGAGAATTAAGAAAAGCAACTCCTGGGCAAGCAGTGGAGTTTCTTTTTACAAGGCCTGGAGGGCTGATTCCATCAAGCCCCCCCTGGAGAAATCTCAGCGATTCCACGTCTCCCCTCCTGGGAGCTGGTGTGCTCTCCCGCTCCTGAAACCAGGGGATTCTCACACTGATTACTACTGTGACTTCTCCTCCCCTCTTACCATCTCACCCGGGCAGATTTCTTGTTTTATCTGGCACCCAGTAGAGCTCTGCTGAGCCGAGGGCCCGTCTTTCCCACCAATCCTCATCCAATTAATTGATAAAAGATTAATAATTTAATTTTAGTGATGGGAATTACCCCCGTTCTCCGAGCTCCCTCTCCACCACACGTCCCAGAGTTGCCTCACACAGACAAGCACCTAAAGCAAGAGGAAGGAACAGTTTCTATATTTTAAGTGGATTTGGCCACTTGAGCATCTTTGATTGGAGGGCAGGCAAAAGAACAGGCGGCACAGAGCAAAAACGGTCCCTCTAGAAATCAGGAGGTTAAAAGGAAATTGGAAGGGAAAAAAAAAATCACATTTGTTCCCTCTGTGCTCTTGGATATTTTTGGGACTTTTGCCAACCTACTTACTTATTTTAACCCTGAACTGCATGTATGTGACACAACTCCATTGATTTTGGATTCATTTAAAAGTAGGAGCTGTGAATTCAGACAGTCTTCACTAGCTATGGGACCTTTGGCTTCAATGTTTTCATCTGTAAAAGAGAGCTAATAAGACGACCTACCCTATAGGGTTGTTGTGACAATCGATGAGATAACGTTAGTACTTACCACACTTAGTCCGGTATCTGACATTTCTCAAGGGCTCAAACAGTTTCAGGCATAATAATGATGGTTAATCTCTGCAATTCAGTATTTGTGATTATTTAAATAGAGGCTGAGCTAAAAGGTAGCAGTGTTGGAAGAGGGTGTCTCTTCGTAAATTAATGTTAGTCTAGGAAGGAAGGCTTATTTGAAAATAATTTGCTATTTAGGACAATGGAACGATTGCAATGGTTAAACAACCCAGTTTTCAAGCCACCCCTGGTGTTTTAGACACCCTGCTTGCAAGCAGCGGATGTGGAAACAACTTATTATATGTAGTTAGTTATCCAACTACACCCTCTGCTAAATATCCTGTCCACTGTAATCTGAATTACTATACTTTAAAAAATACTACTTTATTAAATATGTTCTCTAGTTCACATGTTTATGTAAATCCAAGGGATCTTTACATATTTTGAATAAATTAGTGAGGTTTCAGTGTACAATAGAATAGGAAGTGTAGGCTGTATTAAAATGGTATGAAGATTTTAATTAAACTCTTTTGGGTCTTATTCAAGTAACTTTCGCTGTATGAGGAGCCATGAAATTCTTTGTGTCTTATATCTCTTTGATCCTACAGTACACCCATAGAGACTAGTAAGTGTTCACTTATCATTTTACCACACACACACACACACACACACACACACACACACACACACACACACACTATGTGTAGTGTAGAGTAACAGCTACCCAATAAATGTTGAGTGAATGATGGCCAACGGTTTGTGTAAACAGTTTAAGAGGAAGAAGGTCTTAAACATGAGCATTTCATGTTAGCCTGCTTTTATCTCCTACAAAGATTACAAAATTCACGTGCTCACTATGCATTTTGTGTTTTGTGTCTTTTCGGACAATGTCTAGAATGGTAGAGATTCTGTACATACTTACTGAATTGGACCAAAATAAGGAGAGGCAGGCAAAAGTGAAATAGGGCAGCCATGCCTCTGATGTCAGCCCCTCTGGCATTGGGCAGACACCTCACTTTCCCTCACACCCCTGGGCGACACTTGGCTTACCTAGGCTTCTCTGAGCTTCACCGCTAGGAAGACTGGGTCTGAGGAACTGGTAGGAGGAGGACTTGAAGGAGGGTGGATTGGAGTGGGGTCATTGAGCAGCTGATGAGAATGGTTCATCCTCACTGGTTACAGGGAGGGAAATCACCCCAAATTCCATAATAAAGACCATATTTTGTGTAACAGGGAGAGGTATTTATTTATTTATTTATTTATTTATTTATTTATTTTTATTTTTTATTTTTTATGGAAAGTAGCTGAAAATGGAGACAGTGGGAATGAAGAACCTGGGAGGTCAGGCCTACGGGATATATTTATTTCCCCACTCCTGGAAGGAGATAGTGTGGAATAGTTATCCGGGAGTGAAAAGACTACCAAAATGGAAACCAACAGCCGAGTGCACCCAGCCTCTTAAGCAGCACAAGGCCCCCAGCCCGAGTAGCCTTCGTGACAGCTGCAAAAGCAATGGCTGCATAGACTTCTCAAGGGGAGAGGAAGTGGAATGTGAGAGACGCTCTTGCAGTAAGAAAAACATAATAAATCCAAGAGCTACACGTAGCCTGGGGGTTTTTATGACCATAGCCAGGCATGTAGGAATGACTGAACTTAACCAAAGCTGTTAATTACCTGGGTGAGATCAAAAGCCCAAGTAAGGGAATATATTTATGATGCACCTTACAGGATATGCTTCAACTTCTTACTCTTTTTTATTAATTGGGTTGATTAAATAGATTTAAAGAGCCTGGGCAGAGCCTTTTAAATCATATTCCATATTGATCTAATGAAATAGTCAATAAATTTACTAACACGGCCCCTTTCCTTTGTACAGTCTGGAGGGAAATGCTTCACTGAATGGTTATAACTCAACTCCAAACCTCACTGCTGTTCCCCACAGTGACTCATAGCGAGCAGGAGGATGCTGGGAAAATCGGGCCATTTGTGGGAGTGCTTGAATAAGTGGTTTAACACCTGTTTACAGACTCCTCACCACCATCCATCCTGCCCACACCCCGAGCCCTTTGGTGCTTCATGACGGACTTGGCGTGAGCTGGCCAGGGGTGGGTGCTTTGCAAATTCTGTGCCTAATGTACCAACATTACTAATGTATTCCACTACCTGTTACACCCCTGGCTCCCGGGCTTCAAGACTCCAGTCATATTTCAGTGTCTTTGATTTTATTCATTCGTCCATCCAGTTCTGTAAACACTGACAACAATGAGGCCCATAAATACAATGTAGTGTGCTCAGGTACATAAGAAATCTATAGTGAAGATTCCTTAATCTTTCAATAAATCTGGACTAAATGATGGGAAACTTGACTCATGTAGTTTTTCGTGTCCCTTTCCCACCTCTTAGAGCAAAGGGGACCCAGTGCCAGAGAACACATGGAAAGGAGCATTTTGTGGGATTTTTATTTCTTTTATTTTTTATGTTTTTGGACACTGACATTTCATGAATTTCTTCCATTTAGTGTGTAACAGAGCAAGGTTTTGCACTTGACTGATAGTCGTTAATCCCGAAGGTAGGCCCATAAGCAATGTTCAGGGGACACAGTTTCCTTGTGTTTGGGCTGTTAAGTCAGCCCAGAGGTGACAAAGTTAACTTTGAAAAATCCTTTAATGCGTGCATCCAGGACAGTGATTTGTGCCCAGAGCTCTGCCAATAATTATGTGAACACCCAAGTGTGAAAACCAGGGCAGAGGGGAACAGGGGCAGGGTGGGCATGCGCCTCTGAGGAATTCAAACCATCCTACCTTTAAAGTTACCATCAAATTCTTAGGGTGACTGAGGGGTGGGTTGGCGTT
The DNA here is from genome assembly GCF_014108235.1 of Myotis myotis. Lineage (NCBI taxonomy): Eukaryota > Metazoa > Chordata > Mammalia > Chiroptera > Vespertilionidae > Myotis > Myotis myotis. The sequence goes on along the minus strand of NW_023416368.1, from coordinate 15,465,180 downwards.
CCCATAGTGGCCCTACTGGCTCTAATCAACCCTGTTTTAATAGTAAGCATCTCTAACCTTAATGTAGTGTGGTCGATTTATTTGTGATTGTGAGGCTTAAACCAGGAAGTGGAGCCTCCTCTTGGAGGTCTGGGGAGGGGCATTGGAGGGGGCGGGGTCCAGGCTCGGAATTCTGTAAGCCTACATTCAATCAGGCCTCCAGGCAGCTTCCCTGTACTTCAGAGCAATGGAATCCGAATCTCCAACCCAGGGCAGTTTGTGGAAATAACCTGGCTTTAAAAATTAAATTCCTTGGTGAATTCAAATGTTGAACTCATTCAGGGTGAAGGAGAAATTTGTGTAATTGAGGCCTCGCTAGCTCTCTCTTTCCACTTTGCCCCTCCCCTTCATTGTATCTTCAATTATCTGGGTAATTTGGTCCTGGGGGCATAAATTCCTTTATAACTCAAATCCATTATTCAGAGCAGAGGCATCAGGAAATTACTCAGATTGCATCCCAGACACGGTGCCCAAGGTTTTGGAGCGGATCCGACCTTCCATTAGCACAGCACTGCTCTCAATTTTTAGATGTGAGCCCGGAGGCTGGACATCCACAGCTCTTCCCTTCGTCCCTCTTTGTTCCAGCAGAGCCGACTGTCGGGAAGCCCCGTGCTGGTGCTGGCTGGCAGCGGCTTCTCCCCACCCGAGGCCACGGTGGCTGCCAGCTTCCCTTGGCCAGTGTAGACACTCATTCCAGGCCAGGGGGAGCTGCTGCCAGGTGGGGAGGCATATGCTCCCGTCTTGTTTTGCCATTTCCAGGAGCCAGGGACCCAGGCCTTTTAATTTCTCTAAACCTCAGGCCTTCTGGTGGAGGGCTGGTTTCCATGTCTGTGCCCTGAGAGGGGTGGTCTTTGTGCTGTGGATGGTCTGTGAGCCGCCTGCCTTTGGCTTTATAGACACTCAAACCAAATGCACATACTTTCAATTTAGACCTTGGAAGCGGACATTTCAGTGTTCTGGCAGCCTCTTTCATCTGGCTTTATTCTTTCTGGATTTCTCATTTATGGGGGATGCTCAGTTTGGCCTTGTTGTTTGTGTGCCTGTGTTGCCCCTCTTGTTCTTTTTTGTCCCCACCAAGTGATGACTCAGAGGAAGGCAGCATGTGGAAGGGCCTTGGGTTTTGGCATCAGGTAAACTTGTGTTTATTGTTTTTTATCAGGCCCTCCTCACAATTCTGTGCACACCAAAGGACCAGAGATTCTGCCTGTGTTGCTTTCTGCTTTGCCCCAGCATTGCCCCAGGCACATAGTAGGTGCTTAGTAAATCACATGAGTGAATGAATGAACAGGCTCAGATCCTGCTTCTTAGTTAGAAGCTTTGTGATTTTATGTGAGACTTTTGAAACATCCTTTTCTGTTTGCCATCTGGAATATGGTCATAAAATGTGTAAGATCATATAGAAAGTACCTGGTGTAGTCCTGTAGTCTCAGCTTCCATGCAGGGAAATGAACTGAACACTGTCCACAGACCATATGGACCTGGGGATTATGTGGGCCACTTCAAGTAGAATTTAATATTGGGATTTCTTCTTCTTAGCCATGAAAAGACCACTCATAGGATAAAGCCCCAGGCCTTGTGGTGATTTGCTGACCATAATTCTTTATATATTTATAAGATTTTATACTCTCTGTGGAATTTTTTGCACATAGGAATGTTATGTGATTTGACCTACCCTGTGGGCTTAAGTACACTTGCTCCTATTTCACCTGTTGGGCAGGTAAGAAACTGAGGCAGAGCATGGAGATTTGTCAAAGTCAGACAGTGGTTTGTTGCCATGCAAGTTAGAAACTCCATTTCCTGCCCCAAACTCTCTTTACTAGATCACATAGCTTCTATGATTATGGAGCCAAGAGAAGGATAAGGTGTTTTACACTCTTACTCACTTTGTCAATATTGCTGATCTGCAAAATCTCCTTGCCTTCTTTTTTTCATTGTCAATGACCTGAAGTCTGTATCTACCACACCATTTACAAATTGCTCCAAACTCTATTTTTGTTGTTATTTCTGACATACAGTCAATTTCTTAGCTTGCAGCTCAATTAATCATGCTTGAGTAATTTTGAAGGCAACTTCTGTGTGGCTGAAATTCGAAGGTGTTGAGGAGTCGGCCTAAGAGCTTTCAGCACGACTCTCCCCAGATATAACCCAGCCGAGAAATTCTGTTTTACTTCCCATGTTAAGGTGTGTCTATTTCAGTGTTCAAGAGGATTGTCATCATTAATTACATCTCTCTTTTGGGAAAAAGAAAGAGAAGGATTTTATTGTTTCTGTCTCAGTATAAACTTTCCCAAAGAGGTTCCTGTGCTGGCAGTTTGAGGTCTTATTTATTTTTTTACCTCTGATAAAATAACATGGAAAGTGAACACAAATCAAATGTGACGTTTGATTTATATACTGTTGACAATCCTGGTCCTGTCCAAAGCCACGAAGGGATGAAGGATGATAAATTAAGTGCATCTCCACTTAGTACTGGTGATGTCCAATGCAAACCATTTAAAAATTAGTTGGAACACTTTTTCGAAGGGGAATGAATGAAATACAATAACCTGCTGAGGAGACAATTACTGAAGTGGAGATAAAATAGGTACCTAGGTGATTCTTCTTCAGTGTGGCTATCGATATGGGCATTCAGATGCAGGATGAATTCTCAAACTGTGGATTAGTCCATACCCTTTGGTTAGTTGCTGAAGCATAGACAGTTTTATAATTTGGGTTCACACATTCATTCTTTACTCCGTTGCACTAACAGCTTCTACATCAAGAATGTGTTTTCATGACTTAAATGCAAACCCTACCGTGGCCTTGAGGTCTTTCCTGACCCGGCACCCTCCCCACCTCATCTCGCTTCACTCTAAGCTTTGCTGACTGTACTACATCTACACTGGCCGGCTGGCTTTCTTCTCCCTACGGCACATCAAGCTCATTCCCATCGCGGTGTTTGTCTGTGCTGCTGCTTCTCTCTGGAATGATTTTCCTCCACATCTTCACATGGCCTTGTGGTTCTTTAACAGGGTGATTCTATCCCCTGGGGGTATTTGGCAATACCTGGAGACATTTTTTATTGTCATGACTTGGAGATGGGGTTGCTGCTGGTATCTGGTGGGCAGAGGCATGGATGCTACTGAACATCCTACAATACACAGGGCAACCCCCCACAACAAAGACTTACCCAGCCCAATGTGTTAGCAGTGCTGAGACTGAGCAATTTGAGGAAGCCTGAGTTACAGCTGATTTTTCTCCACGTTCAAGTGCTAGCTCAGACGTCACTTCTCCTCCAATAGGGGCCTTCCCCACCATCTTCTCTAAAGCAGTCTCACTCGCTCCCATTACTTTTCATTCTTTCCTCTATAGCTCTAAGCATTATCTGCAGTTTTCTTTCTTTATGTATTTGTTTACGTGTTTCTCGTTTGCCTTCCCTCTCTAAAATGTAAACTACACTGGAGAAAGCACCTGTCTGTCAAAACTCTTTCTGAAGCTCAGAGCAGTGCCTGGCATTTAGCAGATGCTCAGTACACCTCAAAAAGAAAGGAAAGAAGGAAGAAAGAAAGGAAAGGAGAAGGGAAAGAAGATTGGAAGTATGGAAGGATCTATGGAGGGATCAATGGATGATGGATAATGAATAAACACTGAAAAACCTTATGGACATAAAAATACTTTTCTTTGTGCCCTGGCTAGTATTTCCCAGTGGTTAGAGCATTGGCCATGCACTGAAGGTTGGTGGGTTCGATTCCTGGTCAAGGGCACATACCTGGGTTGCAAGTTCAATCCCTGGCCCTGGTCAAGGCCCATGCAGGAGGCAACTAGTTGATGTGTCTCTCTCACATCTCTTTCTCTCTCTTTTTCTCTCCCTCCCTCCCTCCCATCTTCCCACCCTTCCACTATCTCTAAAAATCAATGGGAAAAATATTTTCCGGTGAGAATTAACAACAACAACAAAAAAATACTTTCCTTTGTAATGATAGGTGACAAAATTTCTAATAGATAAACACTATTTGACCAACACATGAAATTTTATGTTGTCATAAGAAAATTACTGATAATACTTCCTGGTGACTCATGGCAGTACGTTTGGTGATTGGTTCTCAAGGTGATACCCGGTTTCAGAAGAAGATTACTGAGTCCATTAACACTGGTTTCCAGTCTGAAGGAGTCGTGGCTTCCTTAGTTTAATAGCACAGCTAGAATCTAGGAGACTAATTCTGGGGTCTAGTCATTGATATGAGTATTGATGCTTGTCACTGGGACAGCCCGAGATTCTTTTATATTCACTCTGAGGATTACAGGCCCTTCTCCATTATTCTCTCAGTTATGGCTCTTCTTAATTTCCACTGCTCTGTTTTTATTGCTGCCAGTCATTGCTTCTTTACCTCTTTTGGTGATTACACATTGAGATTGTGCTTTTGAGCCTGGCCCTGTCATTTATAGGAGCCTCTTTGTTCTTTGGCATCATTTACTGATAGTTCAACCAATTAAATATTTTACTTGAGAATTATCATAAAAAAATCACCTAGATTATCCATTGTGAAATACACTAATGCAATTAAATGCATTCAGCGCTGTTATTAGGCTGAACAGTAACGGAATCAGTATTTGATAATGGAGAGGGCAACTCCGGATAACAGTGGGCTCATGATCATCATACTGAATTTGAATGGTCCTCGCCACACAGGTGGGTGAGAGTGCCAAGTCACAGAGAGAGGTGCTGGGTGTAATGGCAAGTAGGTTTGCTCTGCCATGGAAAACACATGTTTCATAAAGACATGACTTTACTGACTTTTCCTCTGGCTTCCTACTGAGCCTTTAAACTCTGGAACTTTCATCATGCTTCCATCCCCCACTCCCAGCCTCTGTCTTTATCCTCTAATTACATGAGCTTAACTTCCCCTGACCCACAGAGAGTCAAGAAAAATTGGCATATAAAGCCCTGTTGTGTTTTGGTCTGACCTATGGGTCCTTTAAATGAAGCCAGGATACAGTGTGGGGGTCTGAGCTACTAATGTCTGGACGCCCGTTAAGAAGCATAAATCTCTCCCAACCCAAGGGGGACTTGAATGTGTTGATTTTCAACTTTCTTGGATTTGTGACACCTTATGGTTTGATTTGCTAACACCTTTCCCCCCGCTTTTAAAAGTAACAGGTGTGTCATATGTTTATTTAAAAAATTAAAGCAAATCATTATTTATACATTATTATTATTATTATTATTATTATTATTATTATTTAGCTTTATTTTTGAGGGTGAGGGAAGAGGGAAGTACTTGGATAATTTTTAATTGCCATAATAGCTGGTTCCTTGGGGCTAGCTCAAATTCTATACTGTCTTTATTCCTGCACCCATTGCCATGATTTTAGCTAATTTAACCTTGCCTTATTTGAACTGTCATTTGTACTCTCATGTGATACTTGACTATATGTTGTTCTCTATTGTTCTGTAATTGCTTCTAGTGTGCTCTGTATTTCCAGCGATATCATTCTCCTTAGATCTGACCCAGTTCTAAGCACAGAGTAGATGCACAGTAAAAACAAAATCAGTTGAGTACTTGGAAACATCTCGGTTGGGAGTGGGGGACACAGCCCATCTGGAACACAAACTGTCAGTGCACATTGGATAACTAATCAGAAAAGAGAGAAGCCAATCTTCCCCGGGATCCACCCAAAGATGCGTGCTCTCCAAATTCTGTGGAAAAAGCAGTGTTAGCCACATCACTGACACTACCGGTGTCTATTCTTTGTGTGGCCTGGCTGGGAATCACATTTGTAAAATGGAATTTGAAGGGCAGCAAAGCATGTCCTTTAGGAATGCTGTGATGTGGCCCAGGAGCTCTTGGCTACTATTGCAGGTGCTGTTTTGAAAATGAAGAAGAGAGGTCTAGACCAAAAGTTAAATTTGAGAGTCATCAGAGTATAAAGGGTATTGTAGGTCACCCAAAGAAAATGGATGTCCAAAAAATAGGGGAAAGCTTAAACAGAAGCTTGAACAGTACAACAACTGACTGTATAGATATCTGACTGGTCATCTCCTCTTAGATGCTTTTCAGGTTCCTAAAATCAGTAAGTCTGCAGTGGAATTAAGCATCCCTTTCCCCCAGCTTCCACTTGCTCCTCATCCTATATTTCTTCTCAAGTGACTAGCATCATCATTTGCTGAATTATCCAAGCCTTGATTTCTTTTTCTCCCAGTCCTTCAGTTTTCTACATAGTTGGTTACAAATTGTATAGATTTTCGCCTCCTAAATATATCTCTAAACTGATCACTGTTCTCCATTCACAGTATTCATGGCCATGGGACAGTCCTCTATCCTCTCACCTGGAATAGAGCAACAGCTCACTAAGTGATCTCGCAGTCTCTACAGTGGATCCCTCATCATCACCCGCTTGCTTTCTGGAAGTCCATTCTCTTATATTACTTCCAGAGTGATCTTACTGAAAAGCACATATGAACTTGAGTCTATAATGGAGGGGATTCAGTTGCCTTATCAGCTAAGGAGTCTCCAATGGCTTCTTTTTACATCCTTATGGATAAAATCAAAACTTTTCAGCAAGACATAAATCCCTTTATGAACTAGCCTCTACTTTTTGCTATAGTGAACAAGGCACAGTTTCTGTCTTCAACCTTTAAGAGACTAGCACATACACAGAAAATGCTTGGATTATAAATAGTACAAGGGAGGAAGCAAGCACAGGGTAGCTATGCACATAGAAGGGCCACCAAACCCATGATGGGTGGGGGAGGCAGAGGAGGCTTCCAGTTCTCCCAATCTAAGCCAAGGCCTTATGGGAGAGGACCTGTTAACGAAAAGTAAGTGAGCTAGGGAGAGGGAAAGCATGGCCTGGGCAAAAGGAAGTGCATGATTCAAGGCCAGGAAGCAAGCACCATGTGCATGAAGAACTGAGAAAGGCCAGTGAACCATAAAGAGCAGTGGTGCCGACTGCAGCTGAGGCCACACTGGGTCTTATGAGCTATATTAAGGAATTTGGACTCTATTAAAGCAGCCACTGACAAACAAGATTCAAATGTTGATCAAGCAGAAAAAGCCATATAATTACCTAGAAGATTATTTATTTTGAGGATTCTTGGAATAGACTTGATTACATTTTAGATTTGATTTTTTTTTTTTTTTTTTTTTAAGGATCACAGTGAGATTACTCTAAAATGAATTTTTATTGACTCAGAGCACAAAGGTGAAAGAAACCTCCAGAGGTCATTGAGATTTTAGCCATGCCTTTAGGCAGAACCATACATAAATCTTTCCAGACAGATGGGTGTTTGTTGGCAAAAGTATTCAGCCGCAAAGAAGTAATCGCTGCTTTTGTTGACAGATTTAGAGATGTTTTGCCAAACACTATCTTAAAACACTATGATTAGATGTAATTTTACAAAAATGAGTCTATAATGGAGGTGATTCAGTTGCCGTATCAGCTAAGGAGTATCTTCTATTTACAGTTTATTTAATTTACATTTGATTAATTTACACTGAGTGCAAGCAGTTACTCTATAATTATCTCTCTGCCTGCATCCAGATACATGCAACATTATGTTTGGAAAATTGTGAAGTCAGTAGATGCTAACATAGAAAACATCCATTAAGTAATCTCTTTCACCTACTTACCATCAAAGCAAACGTTTTATGACTTTGGATTCCTGAAGAGTTTTCAGATCTGTATTTCTCACACATCCTAACACAAAAGATTATTTACCCTCCATTTTCTTTTTTTAAAAAAAATATATTTTTATTGATTTCAGAGAGGGAGAGAGAGACAGAAACATCAATGATGAGAGAGAGTCATCGATCAGCTGCCTCCTGGCACGGCCCCTCCGTGGATCGAGCCTGCAACCCAGGCATGTGCCCTTGACTGGAATCGAACCCGGGACCCTTCAGTCCGCAGGCTGATGCTCTATCCATTGAGGCAAAGCAGCCAGGGTTACCCTCCATTTTCACAATTCAATATCTAAGCTGTCACAAACCACAAATTTTTTGGTTGTTTTAGTTCTGCTAACTCCACCATTATTAGGCAAATCAGTTATTTAAAACATATCTTTCAGGAAATCATATACATGCATATCTGTGAACTTCTCAGGGGCAAGAACTGTGTTCTCTTTAGTCACTTAATTCTTTAATTTTTAAAAAATATTTATTGTGCCCTTCAGAAATTGTGGATAAATTTAAATATTAGCCGTGCACTTCAACATACACTTGACTCCAAATAGAAGCCAAGGGTCAGCAAATTATAGTCCTTAGGCCAAACCCAACTTGCTGCCAGCATGGCCTTTGAGCTAAGAGTGGTTTCTATAATTTTTAGAAGGTTGAAAACATTCAAAAGGAGAATATTGCATCATGTGAATACCGTATAAAATTCACATTTCAGTGTTCATAAATAAGTTTTTTGGAGCATAACTAACTGTATCCACTTACACATTGTCTATGGGTACTCTTGTGCTGTAAGGGCACATTGAGTAGTTGCACTGAGGATTGTATGGTTCGCTAAGCCTAAAGTATTTACAATCTGGCTCTTTACAGAAAACGTGTGGTGATCCCTGGCCTATAGTAATTCTGGTAATCTCATTTCCCCAGTGAATGAATGGTTTGCAGATGAACATAAAACCTAATCCTGAGAAATGGAATATCAGAAGCCTTCTGAGAGCTTTCTGGGAGAGGCTCTGGCTCCTCTAAAGGAGACACAGGAAAAGATAGTTTCTTTCCTTCTTTGTCATTGTTGCACCTGGATGAGGGGCCTGGAGCAGTGGCAGCCATCTTATTCACATGAAGACTTCTACCTGCAGGCAAGGCTGCCTCGCCGAGGAAGGAAGATGCGAAGAGCCAGGTTCTTGATGTGGTTGTGGAATCACTGAATGAGCCCTGGACCCCATCCTGTCTTTGTACTTCATGGGATATGAGATAACATACTTCCTTCACGCTAATCCAGTTCTGTTCCTTGGTTCCAAAGCTTCCTACAAAGGCCTCCATGAATCCCAGCCACTTCCCGAGGTGTTGGGAATACAGTAACACCAAAAATAAAATAAAACATAGCACCTGTGCCCTCCCAGTTCAGTTTAGAAACTAAGTGTAAGAAAAATGGGATGAAGAATGTTTAAGGCTGTTTGGGGAGTTGGGGTGAATTTCACAATAATGTTAATAGTATTTGACCTGAGATTTGGGCAGTCTCTGGACTTTATCAGGCCAATTTATAGGGAACCAATATTTCCATGAAAGACAAAATATATAGAAAGACAGAGGAGAGATGAAGCAGTATGGGGTTGGAGGATAACCACACACTATTTGGTACAGCTGAAGAGGGAAGGCGTCGTCGGACTTTCCATAGCACAGAATGAACTTGGATGCCCTGTTGTAACAACGACTGCTCCCACTGCTTCTAGTATAAAGACAACTGCTACAAAAGAATTGCTGTTAACAGCAACAACATCATTTATTGAGTACACACTGGATGAGGCACTTTAAATCTATTCTCTCATTTGATGTTTTGCCATAATTCTAGGGGGAGTGTCCTGTAGTCATTCACATTTTAAAGCTAATTTACCAAGGTGCAGTGCAGTCCAGTGATATATCCAAGGCCACTTAGTGGATACATGTAGAAGTAAGGAGAAGACCTGGCCCTTTCTGATTTAAAGCTGGTGTCCTGACCAGGATGCATAACGCCTTTGAGGTCGTGGGGGATGGAACAGAGTCAAGTCTTGGTGCATATTATGTCTCCACTGGATTCAGTGACTCTTACCCAGCCTACAAGAGTAGCTTCAGGAGCTGTAATACAGTTGAATTTTAGAGGAATTTTTAATGTTTTTAAAAGTCTACATTTGGAAGTGAATATGGAGATTTCAGATATGAATTTAGACTTGTAACTTCAGGTACTATTCACTGCTGCACCAATGGACATTCTTGACAGTGTTGTTTGTACAGTCAAGAATTTTAAGGTTTTATTTTTTAAGGTCTATGTATTTTAATATCTAGTTGCAGTACAAATACGTTACTCTACCTAGTTGCCTTATATATTTACATGCCCTACAATGCAAATTTCTAGTACTCTGCTTTATGAAGCAAAAATTTAAGGTGCAAGGACAAAGGAGACAACTTCAGAGTTCAGAGGCAGTGGCACATAGCTGGATCAAATGGAAAGCAGAGCCAAGCTGAGTAGCCAAATGCCAGAGTGTCAGAGGTAGTTAAGAGAAGTGGTTTCAAATGAGTGGGGCTGATGGGAAAGTGAAAAGGAAATGCGAGAAGCTCTGGGGTCACATGGGAGTAAAGTGACAAGGGGCAGGAAAGGAGGTGGTGGAAAATGCAGGAGGTCACTGGCAGTTGGATCTGCAGAGAATAGAGTGAGTCTGCAGATGGAACAAGATCTAAATGGGAATGAGGGCAGGATTCTGTGGCTGTGGAACCATCATGAGACACCTGGGGCCTGGGCTCAGATGGCCTGCATTCCATTCCCAGCCCTGCTACTGTACCACCCACAAAGGGTAACTAAATCTTTTAAGCCTTTGTTTCCTCATCTGTAAAATGGGGATAATCATAGCACCTATGTTGTACGGTTGTTAGGAGGACTAACTGAAATGCTTACATATTGTCAGACACATAGTAATGTGTTAAAAAAAATCAGCTTCATTGATATTCTAATTGTCATATCTTGCAGGATAGAGCTAATTAATCTTCCAAACTTCATGCAGAATCTTTCTCAAGAGGCAGAACACCACTCTCTGTCTAGGACAGGAATTTACAGCCATCTGTCGAATGAATGGCTCTTACCCCTTGAATTGTTATCATTATTATTTTTTGGTTGGATCACTTCTGCACTTGATTTACTCGTCCTCACACAAGTGTATACAGTGGTGAGAATTTTAATGCATGAGTGGTTTGGGCAACAGCCTCAAAATGTCTTATTTTTACTACGTATTATTATAGCATTACATTCATAGTTAGGGGTCAGCTGCCATTTCCTGAGGTTTATAACATGCCTGTTTTAATTAACATCAAGCTAAATTTTGGCATACAGGTGGTCAGCCCAGATGTGAATGTTATTTTTAAAAGTGCCTTATGGCTGTTAAATCTCTTTCTTTAAAATAGCAAAACATATATGAGTGTGTGTGTGTGTGTGTGTGTGTGTGTGTGTGTGTGTGTGTGTGTTTGCGCGCGCGCGCACAGGGTGGAGGAGGGAGGTGGAGAGCAGTAAAAATACGAAATACTGATTATTTCAGGCCTTCTTTAGACAAGCTTCAGTGATGAAAAGATTCCTTCAAAATTATTAAAATATGCTTCCTTAGGCCACAAACTAGTAAACTGAATAGAAGCCAGGATAACAATAAAAATGGGGTGTCACACAGTGGATAGATAAAAGAAAGTATAAAGAGGGTAGTATATACATTCTGCAGTTTAGAAAAATAAGCAAAGAACATGAGTAATATGTCACAGGGATGCAGTTAATAGAGGTAGGAGATGGGCACAGGGTTTCTAACTTTTATTTAGAGATAAAACAGTACTCAAATTCTTAATTTATCTAAATAATATATCTTGCATATGTGTGTATAAACACATACTATACACACAAATACGTTTTTCCTCTCTTTTTAACAAATATTTTTATTGATTTCAGAGAGGAAGGGAAAGGGAGAGATAAAAACATCAATGATGAGAGTGAATCATTGATTAATTAATTGCCTCCTGCACGCCCCTTACTGGGATCCTGCAACCCGGGCATGTGCCCTTACTGGGAATCGACCTGGTTCATAGGTAGAAAATTACTGAGCCACACTGGCCAGGTTCTCCTTCTCTCTTATTCACACATATCACACATATATACATACATACATATATATATATATATATATACACATAACTGCATACACATAAGCATATGTTACAAGCTCAGTCGCTTCTAGATGTATATATGAAGTAAATACTGCCTCATTCTACGGGTAAGGAAAATGAGGCTAGGACAATTTGAATAACTAACCTAAAAGCACCTCATAAGCTCTGTTCGATTCTAGAGTTAGAGCTCATTCCTGCTATTGCTCAGCTACCTCCATGCAGAAGAAAAAAAAGGCACAAGTGTAGGGTTCTAGACAACAATACTAATAGTTATCAAAACTTGATACAACTTCTAGTGTCTATAAATCGTTATTTATTAAAGGAAAGTAGTCCAATAAAATTTGACCCAATGATAGTACATCGCCATTAGTCTCCAAAGTCTTATGTGTAACTAGGAACAGCTTGCTTCCCGGGGAACTTCCCAGTGGAAGTATCCTAATCCTTGGACGACACCCTGGGAACAGCAGAATGAGCAACTGCCACCCACAGAGAAGGTAACTCTGGCTCTCTTGCCATGTTGAATGGCAAACATTCAGCGAGCCTGCTAGAATTCAATGGCAAAATTCATCACAACTAATTTCTATTTGTCATCTATTAAGCTACATTGTTTTGTCCTCAACGTCAGGTTAAATAATGAACCTCTTGCAATGGAGTAAATTAACCTCCACTTTATGTTCATGTCATTGTCAAATGGAAACATCAGTTGCACAAATGACTAAGATTCATTAGTAACACGAAGGCACGAGCTGCACTCCAGTAACAGATAAGACCGATGGAGACCTTGTCATAATGTGTGTCGCAGAGCCCCTCGTTATTTATGACGCCTGCTGTAATCTTTGGAGATTATTTTCAGCGGTGGCAATTAGCCCACAGTGCTTCGGGGCTATTAAGGGGCAGATTCTGCCTCTGACAGGTACACCGCCCTGGCGTCAAGAGGCCGTGATCCTTGAGAGATGTAATCCCATCCACAAGCTGCCAGGAGTTCATCTTTGTCAGGGGAGGCTGGGAAGTAAGCTATACACAGCCAGTTACCTTAATGCTCAGCTGCCTGCCAGGAGGGACCCTTTCCTGTTCATGGTGCTGCCCTATTCGGGAAGGCCCTGGCCCATGGTCATGCATGGGATCCAGTGTAATCTGTCATCTCGCCTGATTTCATTCATGCCTCCTCAGTATAATACTTCTCAACTGTTCAGACCCTGATGGTCTAAGTGGTAATTTATTTGGGTCCTTTCCTTCTTCTCTTTGCTGTTGTACCCATTTCTATGGGCCATTGTAGTGCATACTCACCCTTTCCTTAGGAAGCAGATACAAAGAATAATGATAATGCATTCACATACTGGTAGGGATATATATTTGTACCCTCTTTCTGAAAAGTAGGTCAGCAAAGAGGATAAAGACCTGCAAAATATGAGAGACCCACACTTTACCACAAAAGCAGGTGTGCCACTTCTAAAAACTTACCTTAAGGAATCAAGTGCGCATGTGCACAAATATTTAGCTGCAAGTCACCTTTCTATGAGAGGAGAAGACGTGTGTATTTGGCTACCCCCTTTTGCTGAGGGGGAAGGTTTTTTGAAGACACCGTTTGGGGTGGCTGCTCAGGCAACAGTTCCTCTGCTGCATCTGTCTTGGCTGATCCTCTTTGGCTGGTAGCATTCTCTGCTCCCATTTGCCATTGGGTGACATGTGACCCAGGCCTGGCCAATCACAGCATTCATCTGTCTCACCCCAGACTTAAGTCTGAGTGTGGGTATGCAAACCCAAATCACTCAGTCAGAATTCTGTATTTTTTTTTTTTTTTTTAAGATAAACGGAGCTTAGGTAAATGGTGTCTTTCCATTTCTGTTTGTAGAATTTTAAGGATGGGAGCTGTCAGTAGCCTGCGGGTTTCCAATCTGTGGAGAAGGCATGCTGGCCAGTACACCGACACCAAGGTGGAGTATTCACACCAACACCTTGATGGGCCTGACCTGGTGTCTCAGTCAGAGGCATGTGTGAGGCCTGGGGTCTAAATGGGCCACACTTCGTAATTCCTCTCGAAGCGCAAAACTGGAAGCAGGGGCATTCTCATCTTTCTTAAAAGGGCCTCAGTTTCTCCATATTGTAAATTGAACTCGACATTACTGATCTGTTCCCACCGAGGGGTGAGGCGAGGTTGTGGGACATGAGAGTTCATCAAATACGTTAAGAGTCTGGCCTGAAAAGCACCTGAAGCTCAAAAGTGTCATTAGCACTTTTCTCTTTCTTTCTTCATTTTCTTTTTGGCAAGAAGTTTTGAAAAAGTCACTAAGATATTCTATTAAATCGATTTTCAGGATCGTGAATGCAGGAAGATTGACAGCTCTGGGGAGAGCGCCATCTCTCAGGTGTGCATTTTGGGAGTAGCAGCGAGCTGCGCTGAAATTGCTCCTCCTTCCCCTCCCCACCCTGCCTCACCACCTCATGAGGCCTCTGCAGACATGATGTGATGTGCCCAGTGCTCAGCACAGGAGGGAGATGTTTCCAGGATTCTTTTGGCTCTTGCTCCTCTTGCCATTTCCTCTAAGTTACTGTGAGTTCATGGCACGTCCCGTGAGTGTGAACGGAAGCACCTCTACCTTGTGCCATCCAGATGTGCACATCACTGACTGTGGAAATGAGGGAGAATAGGTACAGATCATCTTTAAACTCTGCTGTCTGACTGAGGGGCAGTTCGGCGCAAAAACCAGAAACCCAGCCCAGCTGGCAAAAGTAAGGGTGAAAGTGGAGTTTTTATGGCCATTGGCCACCACATGTTTACACAGGGAGCAGAGTACAATTAGGCTCACAGATCCATCAGTTTCTCTTTCTCCCTCCCCCCTCCTTCTTTGTGTGTGTGTGTGTGTGTGTGTGTGTGTGTGTGTGTGTGTGTGTGTGTATGTTCTTAAACCAAGAAAAACGGAGAGATTCAATGAGGTGTCTGAGGGTGAGTGGACTGGAGACTAAGTAGATGTTGAAGGGTCCTTTCCGATCTTGTGCAAGCCAAGCGGGCTGGAACAGAGAGATAAGCAATAACAAGAGAGACTCTGTAACCCCTGAGAAACAGAAAGACCCCTCGGTTCGTCTTTTGTGAGGACCCTCCTTCAGCCTTTCCAACTCTTGGGTGAGATGTGTGTTTAGCTCCAAGATGGAAGGTCCTGGCTTCTTCAGGAAGTTCAAGATCAGATGCTGTGAGAACTCGCATTCTCATGGGCTTCAGCTCATGCAGTGGCTTCCACTTGTCCTACTTCTTCCTGAGTTTACACCCATCTTCCCTTCACCACGGTCTGCCTCACAGACTCCAAGATCCAGCATGAGATATGAAGATGACAGCCTTACAGAGACTGCTTAACCAGCCCCCACAATTGTATGCAGTCAGATCCCTGCAACAAACCCTACAGCATGCACATGTACATATATGTACACCTCACGTCCCTCCTTGTGGTCCTGTTTCTCCAACTGAAGCCTGACTGGTACAATTGAGCATCAGTGCTCTCACCTAGCTGACAGTGACTCCTTTCTTTCTTGTAGGATGCCCAGTGCTTCTGTCTTCTTTTTGGTTTCCAGGTCTCCAACCCAAACTTTACTCCTTGGGGAAACTCCATGTACTTTTGTCTTCTTTATATTATCCTTTATCCGTCCATGTGGTAAATTAATTCACACTGTGTCAGTTAGAAGGTCATTGAATGATTAGAATCCCATGAATTCTCACCTGGCCCACCTGTACCTCCTGACACCCTTCTCCTTGATCACTGCAGTGTGATCACAATTATCTTTCTCTATGTCCTTGAATATGTCAATATTATTTCATATTTGTCACTTTTCATGTGCTGTTCCCCTACCTAGAATACTCTTCCTCTGACTCTTCACATGTCTGTCTTCACTTCATCTTTAAAATGGACCCTCCTTGCAGAGGTCTCCCTAATAGCTATATATTACGTTGAACTTGTTGAGAGGTTTGGACCATGGTCTTAAGAAGAGTTCTGAGGCTGACTCTAGGCTTGAAAGGAAAGATCGGTTAGTGATGTGTGGTGTGGGATGGAGCACTATGGAATCCTTCCTATGTGTTTTCCTTCTTTGGCTTACAGGATGTTGTGTTAACTCAAAACCTGAATTCTGGCTGTGCTGCTGTCTTGCTGTATGACTTTTCACTTAGCCATGTGACCACACTACCTGAGATACTTCACCAACAGGTGTCGACAGTGAGTGCATAGATCACCAATACATTTGAGCAGTGATGAGGGTGGAGGTAGATGTTCAACAGATAAACGTGAATATTCTATGACATTTGGAGTTCTTGAGGAAGCAAGAAAAATTTAATGCCTTAGTTTTAGGAATAATGTTCCCTTACCTCTATTTCTAAGCAAATATTTATATAAAGAAACAATTAAACTTGGCTTTTAAAACATTTAAAAAAAGAACAAAGAAAGTCCATGTGGAAACATCTTCTGGCTCCTCATTTTCTGAGGGTACTAGACACATGGGGTATCTCTCTGGATTGTGCAGTTACTAACCAGCATTCTGACCTTTGAGCAAGTTCATTAACCTCTCAGGGCATGGCTTTCTAATTAGTATCAGGCATATTGCACTTCTTCTCAGATTCAGTGTCAGACTTCCTATAATAAAAATGTTGGTAAGAGAGAGACTCTAAAAGGTGGTGAAATTAAAGGGCAGGAGGGAGATAGATTCTCTGGGGGAAAACAGTGGGTTTGCTGGCTGCTGAAGTAGGACTGCAGTGTTGCTTTAGGGAAGGCAGGGAATCTTCAAATCTCTCTTCCCTGGCGTCTCTCTCCTGTTTTGATCTGTGACTTCAAATTAGTGTGTGAATGACAAGACACTACAAAGAAACATTAGGTGCTTTTGTGGGCAGCCTTCATGTGTCCAAGGAGGGAGAGAGGGCAGAGCTGGGGTTCAGCCTTGGTCCAGAGAGACACTGCTGCCTGCCAGCTGCCCCTTGGGGAGCCCAGCAGCAGGCTGGGGAGGTACATGACTCCAGGCAAGTCTGATCAATAAAGGGCATCCTTACTATAGCAACGCAGCACGGCGGCAGGGCTGCCTGTGGTCACATGCTCCTTCCCCAGACACTGGAGTTTGGAGCAGGCAGAGAGTAGTTGGGGGTGACTTCTCTTGGAGGTTGAAGAGCTGACAGATGAGCAAAGAGCTTTCCTCTCTTCCATCCCGTGTAGGCATGGACAACTTTTAGCCCATTCACCTTTGGTGCTAGCCCTTCTTGGATTGTAAGAGGAAAATCACAGAAAAGGCTTAGGAGTAGAAGCATGAGGGAGTCCACTAAGGGAAGACATTCTCTATAAAGAATAACAACAACAACGACAGCTAATCTTTTTGTTTGTGCACCTCTTTGATGTTGGTTCTTCCCTTCCTAAACGGTAGCCCCACAAGCAGAGACAGTAAATGTTTGCACACACCCCTATGTCCACAGTGTCTAGTGCTCAATATATATGTACTGAGTGAATGAATCTACTGTTTATTGCAACACAGGCACCATATTAGGGGTTTAACATAGACCTTCTTGTTCTATCTTCACAACTATTTTGTGAGGTAAATACTATTATTACCTCCATATTTACAAATCAAAAAGATGGCTGTGAGAGTTAAAGCAACTTGCCCAAGGTCAGCAGGAAGTGTCTGTAGCAGTGGTTCTCAACCTTCCTAATGCCGCGACCCTTTAATACAGTTCCTCATGTTGTGGTGACCCCCAACCATAAAATTATTTTCATTGCTACTTCATAACTGTAATTTTGCTACTGTTATGAATCGTAATGTAAATATCTGATATGCAGGATGTATTTTCATTGTTCGCGACCCACAGGTTGAGAACCACTGGAGACTCTGTAGTATTATGGGAGGCACCTTGATTTTATAGTTACTAAAGCAGGGTTTCTTAACCATGACAATATTAAGATTTTGGTTGGATAATTCTTTATGGTAGGGGGCTGACAGGATGGTGGCAGTACCCCTAGCCTCTACCCACTAGAAGTCATAGAAAACCTCTTCCTCCTCATTGTGACAATTAAAAATGTCTCTAGATATTGACAAATGTACCTTTTTTTTTGGGGGGGGGGAATCACCATAATTGAGAGCCACTGTACTGGAAAGTTCAAGCTGAGCTGAACTCTGAAAGACGGTTTATTTTGCCTGCCCTTCAGAGTGTGTATGAATGATGGTGTGTATGTTACACTTACTGAAGGTGAAGGTGTTGCAAACATGAAGCTTTAATGGGGTGTTTTGTATAGCCATTTGGGTGTATTCATCATGAGTGTGTGAGCAATGGGAGCTCAGCCAGGAGTCACATCATGGGCTCTGGGCTCACTGCACATTGATTATAAACTAGGGAGTTCGGCATGGAGCCTGGACGAAGGGAGAGGACCCCAAAGTGTCTGGGAAGTTCCTGCGGGGAAATAGATTAGCTCTGATAGTTAATTACAATTGTCCTAGAATGGTGGTTGAAGGTAGCCTAATGTATGGAAAGAGCAAAGGATTAGGAAACCTTTAAAACTCTGAAGTGAGTGTTCATGGCCAAGTTTTTTAATTCTGCATTTGTAACATCAGGGATTCTGGGAGGAGAAGCTTGGTTGATGATTGGTTCTGTGGCACCCAGACTGATGATGGCTTCTACTTAGATCTAATGATGTGTGTGAAGACAAAGGGATGGGCCGACCCAGGGTTCCCCAGAGATGACATCTTTATCCCCAGTACTGTCCTTATAATTTGTAACCTTTATTGGGCACGTTCTATGTGCCAGACACTGTTTTAAAAAGTTTCATATGTATTGACTCACATAATCTTCTAATCCTAATAGTAAACATAGCCATGAAAAATGCCTGGCTAGCCGATCACAGAACTGAATTCCAATGTCTCTCCCTTGTCAACATTGTTTAGAGTGCCTATCAGCTGTATTTGGAATTTTGGAACCATGCTATTTTTTATTCCATATTTCACATATATGGTAGGATAGTTTCACAATTATCCTTAAAGCACGTTGGGACCTTTATGCTGATGGGAGAAGCAAAATAATTTCATGTGATTCTCCTGCAATACAATGCATATTGCATAATTTTCCTATTGAGAAGAATGATGTTTTCCAGATGCACTCATATATAAAGCTAATTATGAAATGTCCACCAGGGTACAATTTAAATTAATCTATTCTGCTTTTTAAAAATGCATTCATCCCACACTGAGATATTTTATTTATTCTTTAAGAAACTATATAATTTGAGTTTTTAACTATCAATCTTAATTCCTCAAAGGAAGGCAAT
Organism: Myotis myotis; assembly: GCF_014108235.1. NCBI lineage: Eukaryota > Metazoa > Chordata > Mammalia > Chiroptera > Vespertilionidae > Myotis > Myotis myotis. Next base: position 15,446,048 of record NW_023416368.1, on the reverse strand, counting down.
TTGTCTTTGGAACTTCTTTCATTTGTTGTAGTAAATCTTCTGTTCATTTTAAAATTCTGCTGAATTTTTTTCATTTGGTTTCGGAGGCCCTATAGCCCAGGTAGGGATAGCAATGTTCTAGATCGGTATTCAAAACTGTTCTCTTTTACCATTTTGCTTAAAGCAATTGTTTACAAACTTTTTAATGTCATGTTACTAACAATAAAATATTTTTCGCATGCATCTCTAATGTATGCACAATTATTAAAAATTACTAGGTGTACCAGTTAATAATGTGGATTTTTTTCAATAGATGGAGTTACACATATGTTGATATATATATGTGATTTGATATGAATGCTATTTTGTTGTATTTATAGCAAGCTTCAAAACTTCATATGTCAAATATTCTGAATGTGTTAACATCATAGATATTTTTACGCTTAAAAATGTTGAATTAAGTACCTAAAAAAGAGCATTTGTGGGAAGTTATAATTCATTACTTTATTTTGAAGAAAAAGTTATCGTATACTTCAGGAAGCTTCTGGTGAACATGCTCCATCTCAAGATACTTGTGACTGCTGGTTTAAACGCTTTAAAAGTGATGATTTCAATGTGAAAGACAAAGAACGTCCCGGTTAACCGAAAAAGTTTGAAGACCAGCAATTACAAGCATTATGGGATGAAGATGTGTGCCAAACTCAAAAACAACTTGCAGAAAGATTAAATGTTGCTCAGCAAACAATTTCTGATTGTTTACAAGCAATGGGAAAGATTTTAAAGGGAGGAAAATGGGTGCCACATCAACTGAACGAAAGAAAAATGGAAAATCGAAAAGTCATCAGTAAAGTGTTGCTTCAACGGCACTAAAGAAAGTCTTTTTTGCACCGAATTGTGACTGGCGATGAAAAGTGGATTTATTTTGAGAATCCCAAATGCACAGAATCATGGGTGGATCCAGGACAACCATCAACATTGACTGCAAGGACAAATCGCTTCGGAAAGAAGACAATACTCTGCATTTGATGGGATCAGGAAGGTGTGGTGTATTACGAGCTTCTAAAACCAGGTGAAACCGTTAATACTGATCGCTACCAACAACAAATAATCAATTTGAATCACACTTTGATCGTGAAATGAACAGAATGTGCCAGAAGACACGGCAAAGTAATGCACCATCATACACTTCAAAACCAGTTAAAGACACATTAAAATACTTATTGCCTGGGAAGTATTAACCCACCCGCCGTATTCACCAGACCTTGTTCCTTCAGATTACCACTTGTTCTGATCGATGGCACACGCACTTTCTGAGCAGCACTTCAAAACATATGAAGAAGTGGAAAATTGGGTCTCTGAATGTTTTGCCTCAAAACGAGGAAAGTTCTATTGGGACGGTATCCACAAATTACCTGAAAGATGGGGGAAATGTGTAGCTAGCGATGGACATTATTTTGAATAAAGCACTTTTGATGTTTTTCTTGAAATTATCATGTTTTCTTTGATTACAAAATCTGCGATTATTAACCGGTACACCTAGTATATGCATGTTACTTTCTTGCTGTATATTAACATTAGTAAAGTTGTACTTATTTCTTTCTTTTAAAACAAAAATAAGGATAAATATAATGTGTGCTGTTTTTCATATTCATTTGAGTCATTTTTCACACATCCCATTTGAGAGTCCACTATGACAGAGAATAAGACAGTCCATTTTCTTACTTAATAAATGGTGGATAGGATCATTCCTCCTCATCTCACAGAGTTGTGAAGAGCACTAAATGAAATAATATTGACTATAATAACTGTATCAGTTAGCTATTGCTGTGTAACAAAGCATCCCAAAACTCAGTGGTTTAAAACAAGAATTATTTATTAGCTCATGATTGTCTTGTTCAGCAATTTGGACTGGGTTCTTTTGCAGGTCTTAACTGGGCTCATTCTTATGGTTTCACATCAGCTGGTGGCTCAGCAAGGGCTAGATGATGCATGATGCCATCATTTGCATATTTGGAGGTTGGTATTGGCTGTTGGATGGGACTTGGTGAGATCTCTCACCCCCAAGAAGGCTACCTTAGGCTCCTTCACATGGTGATGGGATGATTACAAGAGGATGAGAACAGAAGTGGCAAATCTTCTTAAGGCCTACACTTAGAATTGATTTGTCACTTCTGTTAGATTATCTTGATCAAAGCAAGTCACAAAGCTGGTTCAGATTTAAGGAGTAGAGAGAAAGACTCCATCTATTAGTGAGAGCTGCAGAATGCTTGAATCTGGATTATGTTAATGATTGTTCCAAAATAAAGAAGATATTGGTATATTAAGATATTGTTTTTTTGTGGTGAAAATATATTAATATTTATTCATATATTTGCTTTACCTTTTTTTCTGTTACTATATTTACTAACTAATGATATTTTCCTGGACTATGTTTCAAGAATTAGTTACAGAGTTCTTTTTGTTTCCTGCCTTATATCTGTGATCTTAAGGAGAAATATACAGCAGAATCACCTGTAGCACTTAAAAATATATACATTTTTCCATTCCAATGGTATTCTGATTTCATAGACATTGGGAGTTTTTCATGCAACAGTGTTTTTTTAACAGGTGCACATATAACAAGCATGTTCTTAAAAGTTTGGTTTTCTCTCTGGGTTAAAAAGCTTCATTTGGAGGACTTACCATGATTTTCTACTGTGTTTTGCTAGAAGTTTTACTGTTCTTTACACCACACTGTTAGAAATTTTAGAGCCATATATAATCACCCAGTGCAACCTTTTCTTTGACAGATGGTGAAACTGAAGCCTAGGGACATATTTTAAAAATCTGTCTCATGTTGATTTATTTTTTTCTTTTTTATTGAATTTATTGGGGTGACATTGGTTAATAAAATTTTATAGGTTTCAGGTGTACCATTTTATCATACATCATCTGTATATTGTATTGTGTGTTCGCCACCCCAAGTCAAGTCTCCTTCTATCACCATTTATCCCCCCTGTACCCTCTTCTACCTCCCCTCACCCCCCTTTCCCTTGGTGATCACCATACTGTTCTCTGTGTCTGTGAGTTGTTTTTTTATTATTCTTATTTATGCCTTGCATATTCTTCATGGATATGAGTAGGCTTATACTAGAAAATACTGGTACAATAGAAGTGAATATATGCATACAATATTTTTAAAGGGAAGATGGCAAGATTGAATTAAAATCTTATTGAACCAGACTTCTCCTAGGCTGAGGAAAACTATTGAACTTGGGTATAAATATAGACTCCAAGCTATCAAGTCTTTAGGACAAAAGGTGAATATGTCTGCATACCTCTATTACCTAATGAAATCTAGCATTATAAGAGACAACCTTTTTTATTTCCTAAATTTGAATTCAGGGGAAAGTTTGCCTTGCAATTATATATATCAGGAGCATCATGACATGCTACATTATACATTTAATTATTAGATGTTTTACACATAGCTACTTTTTATGCCAATCTTCCATAGAGAGAATTATGCTGAGAGTAATAAATAAGAGACTATAAAACTCTTGGGCATATTTGAAAAAGAAAGGAAATAAATACATAATTTTATTTCTTAAAAGAAATAGAATTATTGAAATAAAAAATTTAACAGATGGATCAAGTTGCAGATTAGATACACTTAAAGAGGAAACTGGTAGCTGGAAGATAAACCTGAAGACATTACACAGAATGCAATACAGAAAAACAATGAAATGGAAAATGTTAAGAGAAATGGAGAACAGAGTAAGAGAGTCTAAACTGTGTCTAAACCAGGGGTGGGCAAACTTTTTGACTCGAGGGCCACAATGGGTTCTTAAACTGGACCGGAGGGCCGGAACAAAAGCATGGATGGAGTGTTTGTGTGAACTAATATAAATTCAAAGTAAACATCATTACATAAAAGGGTACGGTCTTTTTTTTTTTTAGTTTTATTCATTTCAAACGGGCCAGATCCGGCCCGCGGGCTGTAGTTAGCCCACGGCCGGAGAGTTCCAGAAGAAAAGGAGAAGACAAGAGGCAACATTTGAAGATATAATGGCTGGTAGTGTTTTCTAGAGTTAAAGACACGAATTCTCAGATTAATAAAGCATAATAAACCGGAAAAATAAAAACAAACCTGTGCCAAACACGTAATAGCAAAGCAATGAGATCCTAAAAGCAAACAGAAAAAGCCCAGATTATTTATACATTTAATTATAATATCTACAAATGAAAGATAATTAAACAATGACATTTAAAAATATTTTTTATTGATTTCAGAGAAGAAGGGAGAGGGAGAGATAGAAACATCAATGATGAGAGAGAATCATTGATTGGCTGCCTCCTGCACACCCCTTACTAGAGATCGAGCCTGAAACCCAGGCATGTACCCCGACCAGGAATTGAACCGTAACCTCCTAATTCATAGGTTGATGCTCATCCAGCCACTGTGGCCAGGCTGAGGGCTGACTTTTAATAACAACAATGGAGTCCAGAATGAAATACTTTCAACAATAAAGATTTTTTTAAAAGATTGCTATTGAAACCCCTCCCCCCCCCAAAATATTGAAAGGAGAAATATGTCAACCTAGAATTGTATATCCAATTAAACTGTTTTTCAAAAGAATGGTTGAAAAAGGAAACTTGCAGACAAACAAAAACTGAAAATATTCTTAAGCTACCAACAATTTCTAATAAAATCACTTTTAAGGATGGACTTCAGAAGAAAGGAAAATAATATCAGGAAAAAGAATTGAATGAGATAATACAAGCAATTCAAAAGAAGGCAAGAAAGGAAAGAAAAGGAAATCCACAAATATCTGATAAAATAGGATTTAAGGCAAAAGCATCATTGAAGATAGAGTTACCATTTAGATGAAAATGTTTCAACTCATCAGGAAAAATAATATTCTTAAATTTGTGTGCACCTAATAATATAGCTTCAAATTTTATTAGTTAAAAACTGAATTACAAAAGAAGCTGACAAACAGTGTACTGGAACTTCATCACAACTTTACTCAAAAACTGACAGATCAGCAGGTAAAATGCCAGAATAGAGACTATTTGAATAACAGTTAACCCATTGATCTAATTATCACATATCATACTATCACCTAACAAGGAGAAGATACTCGTTGCCAAGAATACAAATAATATTTAATGAGAATTTACTCTTTATAAAGTAAGTCCCAACAAATTTAAAAGAATCAGCATCAAAAAGAGAGCAAAAAATCAGCATCATAGGGATCCTGATTTGTAAAGACCCCATTCTCTTACCATAGTAAGAGATAAAATGAATCCACCTTCCAAAAATATTTTACATATAGAAAGTTAAAAGAGCATAATTCTAAGTAACTCTTTTGTCAGAAGGTGAATTATAGTGGGAATTAGAAAATTCTTGGATCTGAACAATAACATTACCCATTAAAATTTATAGGATCTAAGAAAGGCGTTGCCAGAGGCAAAGTCAAAGCTATATTTGCATATAATAGAAAAAAAGAAAAGCTAAACATTAGTAAGCAAACATCCCATTTAAGTTAAAACAGTAACAGAATAAACGTAAAATGAGTAAAGATAATAAATTAATTAAAATTTCTTTGAACTTTTCACATGCCAGCTTTGAGTGTCACTAGGGCTGTCCACCAAATATTTCTGCTTCTGGGCAAATGGATGACACTCTCCCGGCTCTCAGGGTGATGTGTGGCCTTGTTATGTGCTTTGGCTGATAAAATGTGAGCGGAAGGAGCACCGTCATTTCTGGGTGGAAGTTTTGGTTCCTAGTGCACGGTTTCCAGAACTCCGTCTTTCCCTCTGCCATGCTGGACAGTGGTGCCCTGGTTGGTGGCTGCTCCATTAGCCTGATACAATGGATATTAGTATGAGCAAGAAACAAAGATCACTCGTTGTGATACGGCAATTGTTTGTTATTGCAGCATAATCTAGTGCAGTGATTCTCAAGCAGGGGGCAAGTTTGTTCCTGAGGAAACATTCAACAATGTCTAGAGAAATTTTTGATTATCACAACTCAGTGGGGAGGTGCTACTGACATGTAGTGTGTAGAGGCCAGGGATGTTGCTAAATATCCTACAATGGACAGGACAGCACCACCCGACTCAGAATTATCTAGCACAAAATATCAATAGCACTGACATTGAGAAACCCTGATCTAGTGTAAGTGACTTGATAGACTAGCACAGATATTCTAAAATCACTATTCTGCTTTACAGAAATGGTGGAAATGACCTTGGCTTGAAGATACTGAGATAGTAATTAGCAAAAGAAGTAGAATCACAAAAGAAGTGGAATATCTTACCAGAAGAAGTGGAATCACAGTGATTTTTGGCTTCTGTTCAAGTGGACTCTTCACTAAATCTTCCTGACCCTGTTGACTATTTTTAGGCCTACTGTTTCTCTTCCTGCCAGTGAGGTTTGGTGAAGCTCAAGCTCCATGGTGGGGCCAAGAGTGTTCATGTAGAATGGAGTCACTATGTACATAGTGATAAGCGCACAGTGGGGGATTCTCTCCGCCTAGATATCTAGGTAGTTCTCTTCACTGGAGTCATAATGCTGCTCTCAAATGCTCACTTTCTGAATCTGCTTCTCTCTCTGTCTTTGTCTCCCCCTCTTGCCTTTCCTCGTCTTCTTCCTTCCATGCAGCCAAAGTAGTGGCAATGACCAGAATCTTCGCCTCAGGAGCAAGCTGAGCTATCTCTCTGCTCCTCCTTCTCTCAGGTGTCAGGCAGGTCTGTGGCTACTGCACTGACCACGGCTTACGCCAGCTTGATGCCAGGCACTGCAAGCAGTTACACCCTTTTCTGTAGTCTGCGGATGTCTGGGTTTACTCATTTTGGTGCTGGCAGGTGTGATAGATTGGTTGTCTAACTAGGCAAAAGCAGGGTTCCATATGGTCCAGTCCAGTCCACTAGAGTTCTCTGCACTGAGGTTTGGAGCCAAAGTCTCTGCTAATAGTGTTGCTTTGATTGCCATCTGCCATTATTCCTTGAGCATATTTATCCACTGGGCTCTCATTTGGGAGGATGCCTATAGTTTGGGGTAGGATTAAGGTATTTTAAGACTCCTTGGCCATAATATTATATATAATTTCAGGCCAAATAAACCTCATTTCTAACACTCTTCAGCAGTTTAATTCTGCAATTTAGCTAGACTATAAGATCATGATTGATCTCAGTAGAGAATTTTTATCCTCTCGCCCACTACATTCAATGATGAGTTAGTTATCAGCTAACATGTTTTGAGCACTTACTATTTACTGGGCGATAGCACCGGCATTTTGCTTGAATTATATCATTCAATTCTCAGGAACAGAATATTAAACAGATACTATTATAACCCTTACTTAGCATTTGAGGACAGTGGGGAACAGAGAGTGTAAGAAACTTGCTATTAAGTAGCACAGCGGGCTGTGCTGGGAAGCCCTCGGCCACACTGCTTGTCCTGTGTCTTGGACTGCAAGATATCCCATTTTTCTTTCAGGTCAGAAGGTGGTGGTCTTTCTAAAAGTGGAGCATGTAGGCAAAGTAAACACCCACCCTGGGTAGAACTTGGTGCTGCCCTTTCCCCAAACTTGTCCTGCCTGGGCCTTGGAACAGCAATTTGAAACACTGGGTCTCAGTGTGTATCATCCAAACTCAGAAATCCAAATGGAGATCTGACCCTGTGCAGTAGCCGGACTTGTTTCTCCTACATCGAACACAAAGCCTTTGGTAGAACCTCAGGGGACATCACATAGAAAAGCAAGTACGTCAGGTTGATTTGGGAAATTGGTGCTGTAAGCTCTTCAGAATCACAAACCTGGTGTTCCCTTAATGAGAAAGGTGGTCTTCCGATCAATAGTCTTGCTATTCCTCGCTATGCCGTTCCGCGTGCTTCCCAGCCAGCCACTCTGGGGATTTTCAGCTGACGACAGTGCAATCCTCCCGGGGCTGTGCAAGGCACAGAGGGAGAGAGGAAGCCTAATTTGTTGGCCTGTTACGTGGGGTTGCTAACGCGCAAGGGTTGCATTCATCAAAGCCAGCACAGTCCCCCAATTTCATATTCAGAATGCGTGTTCCATGGTTCACTTAGGAAGGATGCAGCAGGTACACTGAGGCGTTGCCTGGAAGTATTTCAGCATTTTAATTTTTTTTTCTTTCGCTGCAAGAAGAGAATACCCAAAGTTGCAAGCAAGAAACCATACTGTCCCAAGACCTGAACTCTGCCCAGATGTCTCCTGCCTATGAACGTGCAAGTATATGAGGAAGAAGAATGGGACTTTCTTATTACTATGGGGGGGGGGGGGGTCGGAAACTAGTTTGAACTTTGCATGTGTATCTTCTTACCCAGTGAAAGAAACAGAGGTGAGAAAAAAAGAAAATAACAACAATTTTTCCTATTCTTTATTGGGCACAACAGCAGGCACTAAATGATTAATGTATTACCTCATTTAATTTTCACAGCCCTCCTACAAGGTAGGGCTGTACCGTCCACGTCCCACGTGTGAGGAGCTGAGGGTGAGAGTGGCAGAGTGAACTTCCCACAGTCCCACAGGGTTTGAACTCTGGCCTCATTCACTCTGGAGCTCCTTCTTTGGATCATTGGTTTGAATCGATTTCTTTGTTCACATGAAATTAGGAATTCCCACTCCAGATTTGATTAATCAGGACTCTCTCATAATCCCTGTTACTAGTATGAAATAAAACTGATTAGTTTTCAGGCATGGTCAAAACAGGTCGCCTGAGCTGTGTTTGCAGGGGTAATATAATTATAGCAATTTTCAGGAGTACGCAGGCTCCCCCCAAAATAAATATTAGTGAGGAAAGATAAGTTAGGGGCCCCAATTAGCCAGACTGGATCAGTTTCACCGGCTGGATGGTAACTCTCCAGTTCACTTTTCTTGTGTAAACACAGCTGTGAGGGACCCGCACATGCCTCGGCATGCCAGGGTCCAGAGGTAGGATGGAAGTCCTTCAAGAGAACTCTGGAAGCTGTGCTGATCATCTTGTCCCCTGCCACCTTGCCTGAGGACCATGTATTTATTTGGCAGAGACTTGAAAAAGAAAACACAGGCTCATCTAAATGGTTCCTTTATAACCTGAAGAAAAGAACTTGAGCTGTGACCTCAAAAGACATATCAATAAATAAGAGTCCCTTAAAACACTTATTCGTTTGGAATCTGAGCTACTTTTGCTGCTGTTATTGTTTAAGAGTGAACGGCATATTATTTCACTGGCTCCCCACACTGGGACCATGCGTAGCCCAGTAAAATCTCAGGTTGCTCTCCAAAGGGGCATTGTCCAGCGCTGAAGACATACTCAGCTCGCAAAACGGAGTCTTCATTTGGGAAGTTAAGTAATGACAAAGAGCATGTCCAGAGAAACAGTGAAGAGGAAAGCAAACAAAGGCAATGGCATTTGAACAGGGTTAATTTCTACACTGCGTCAGGCTTTGCAGCTGTGGATTCCAGCAGCTCGTCAGTGGGGACCTCCTCAGTGGAAAGCGCTAATACAAGGCACTGGGGCTAGAAACATGTTGGCTCTCTATGACTTTATAACATGAGGCAAGTGGAGGCTTATAATTGAACTAGAGGCCCGGTGCACGAATTCGTGCACATTAAAAGGAAATTAATTAGAAGATGGCCAGCAGGGCGGGACTGGGCGAGAGGGGTCGGACACACCCTGGAGCCAATCTCCTGCAGTCCCTCCCCAGCCAATGCACCTGGGGCGATGCTGGGGCTCGAAGGGCATCTGCGGAGTGAGGGAGTGAGTGGGGTCGCTCCAGCAGGTGGGGTCCCTTGGCCTGGCCTCTGGGGATCCAGCTGAAACCAGCAGTCCGACATCCCCTGAGGGGTCCCAGAGTGTGAGAGGGCACTCTGCAAAGTTGCTGTCACTTGGCAGCTCCTTCATTGAGCATCTGCCCCCTGGTGGTCAGTGTGTGTCATACCTACCAGCCAGTTGGCTGGTTGGCTGGTTGGTCGGTTGCTTAGCCTTTTATATATATAGATAATTTAGTTTAATACCGTCTTTTAAAATTTTTTTACACAATTGTCTGATTAAAGAGTGTTCTTCCCTGGGCTAATAATAATGTTAGCACAGGCAATGGAAGGGAATCACCTAAATGTGGAATGGCCAATAGATTTCCTTTCTCGTGACTCTACTGACTGATAGAGTCAGCCATGAGAAGATGACTGAGGCCAATTCAGGGTTTGATTAGTGACGTGTGTCATAGGTGTATCTGGGAATATTGAAAGGATATTTAATATTCCTGGTGTAAACTGTTTGGTTTGAGCTATAGCAAAGGCCGTGTTCCCCACTTCCTCCTCTCCCTATCCCCCACCCCCAATAGCTTCTTCACTACTTTACTTCTGTACCTGAGACAATTGCCTCTTATTTGCTGCTTGGCCTACATCATTATTTTTAAAATAATAAAGTGAAAGCTAACAAGTATTGGGTTCTTAGTACATGCAAGATAGTACTTGCACTTGGCACATACCTTTTAAAAAATTGATTTGAGAGAGAGAGAGGGGTGGGGGAAGGAAAAGAGAGGGAAAAGGTAAGAAAGAAGAGAGAAAGAGAGAGAGAGAGAGAGAGAGAGAGAGAGACAGAAACATTGACTTATTGTTCCACTTATTCATGTGTTCATTGGTTGCTTCATGTATGTGCCCTGACTGGAGATCAAACCCACAACCTTAGCATATCAGGATGATGCTCTAACCAACTGAGCTACCCGGCCAGGACTACACATATGTTAGTTAGTCCTATTTTACAGATGTGGACAGTGAAACTAATTTTTTAGTAATTGAACCAAGGTCCTATGGACTCTATGCTTCCAACACCCACATTTTTATGGCATAGTCTTGTGGGCTTCCAGTGAGGCCCTTTATGCCTCTCTTCATTATCGTGGGAGACCTCTCCTGAGCAACCAAGGGAACATTGAATAAGAGCACAGAGAACAGAAAATGTAAAACGCAGCCCAGGAACGGCTTTGTAATACACTGCTAGCTACCGTTTCCCAAGTCAGGTAGAGCCACTGGCTCTTCAAAAGGCATTGGCTCATTTAGTAAAGGGTCTTCTTCGGAACCTGAAGTATTTCCTAAGGTGAGGAGGTTGTACATTTTGCTTTTATTAGGAAACTAGAGGCCTGGTGCACTAAATTTGTACACTCCCTGGGGGGGCGGGGTCCCTCAGCCTAGCCTGCACCCTCTTGCAGTTCGGGAGCCCTCAGGGGATGTCCGATTGGCAGGAAGTTGGCCTAAACTGGCAGTCTGACATCCTTAGCACTGCTGCGGAGGTGGGAGAGGCTCCCGCCACCGCCCCTGCACTTGCCAGCCGTGAGCCTGGCTTCTGGCTGAGCAGCGCTCCCCCTGTGGGAGCGCACTGACCACCAGGGCGCAGCTCCTGCACTGAGCATCTGCCCCCTGGTGGTCAGTGTGCGTCATAGCGACTGGTCATTCCGCCGTTGGTCTATTTGCATATTAGCCTTTTATTATATAGGATAACTTAAAATCAGGGGAATACAGAATGGGGCTGTATTGATGACAAAGGGAGCTTGAATGAGTCCAGGACATGAGATGCTGCAGCAAAAAGAAGTGAGAGTGGTTTTTGCAGAGGGGACAGTATTCATTCACTTCTTTATTCAATTGCTCATGTATCCAACAAAGACTTATTGGGTACCTACTTTGCTCTAGGCCTTGTGTCAAATGCTGGGGTTAAAGTTTCCTGTTCACATGGAGTTTCAGGTGGGAGGAGAGTAGCTCTGAAAAGAAAAGGTATACTTACAGAGTTTCCACCATGGCAAAGAGTGCATGCACTGAATCCCACCCTTCCCACTTGCAGACTCTGCTTTCTTCTGGTTTGTTAGCACTAGTATTACAAGACTCACACCACCATTCTGATTTCAAACTGCAGAGATGACACATGAAAATACATATGCTTCTTTCTAAGTAAAGAAAGGTCAAACACAGTGTTTTATCTACAGTATGATCATAGCCATGTAAAAATTATATGAGTGTAATAGGATGACCTAACTGAAAATATGTCTGAAGATTTTGAAGCATTTATGAGTAGAAGCCGAAAAAAACCCCGCAACAAAACAAAACACCACATACACTCTGCCATTTAAGAGCTGCAAAGATTTTCTGTCTCCTCAGAAAGTCAGCTTTCTGAACTCCTCTGGGTCAGACTGCTTCCTTGTCTAGGAAAATCACCGAATTGGCTCTGGGTTATCCAATGTAAAGCACGATGCCAGCTGGTATTGAGAAGCTTGTGAATTGTAGAGATACCTTTGACTGAGGAACCCAGTGTTCTGCATTGTGGCCGTGTATGTTTCTTGCCTGTGTGGGTTGGGACCGCATTGTACACTAGCTATGGTTGCCTGTGTCTGGGGTGCCATGGGGGTTATTGTTTGAGCTGCTGCCTCACAGGGAAATGATGTTCACAAGGATAAGCAGACAGGGTCTTTATTTCCTGCTGGGAGGATCAGACTGGGCTGGGGGTGGGGGTTGGACTGGACTTTTGATGATCTATTGGAGATCTGATAATCCAGACTTTAAGAAGTGCCCTGATTCTACATTGTTGTTTTCTTACATTAACGTCACCCTGGGTTCAAAGAGTGGGGCCACCTTCCCGTGGTTGAGGGGTTTGGGCTGGGAGGGGTTGGTAGTGCCTATGTCGGTCACTGTGACAGAGTGCATCCACTGGGAGTAGAGATTATGGCCTGGAATGAGAAGACACTCCTTGGTAGACATGGTTGTGAGACCTGGAGTATAAGTGGGTTTAGCTACACTTTCACTTGAGGCCAGGTCAAGGGATATCTCCATAAGGGGCCCCCAGAGGGACGATGTGTGGGCTTCGATCTAGGTCTAGAGGCAAGTTTTTCCCTGTTGTAGTTTCCTTGTATTCTTCTCGGCCTATGATGTAGTCTTATTAGAAGCCGGAGCCTGGTCTTAATACTGCTATGGTGAATCAAGGGAAAGGCTTCTTTCACTTTGGGGGTTCAAGACTAAAGAGGAGGTTCACCTCTCCTCTCCCTCTGAGGCCAGAGTATGGAGCCCAGACCTGCATCCCTGGAACTGCAACAGCGGAAGGCTGCAGTGAAAGTCATGGACCTGCCAGCTCCCCTTTCCAATCTCCCCCCACTTCTTCTAGATGCAAGAAGGAGAGGGAACCTTGTAAAGGCTACAATCTATAGTCAAGCTGGTAAGGCTTGGAGACCTGGGCAGGCAAACACATTTGTAAAAAACAAAAAAGAAAGTGAAAGAGAAGAAGAAATACAAAGAGGGAATTCTAGAGAATTATTTTCACTGTTTAATTGCTATAGTTTATTATTGTTTTTGCCTTAATCAAGGATGCACAGTGACACTCTTATTATCACTCTACCATCTACAGAGGTATTCCCTATACAACAAAGGGTTCACATCAGACATTAATTCAGTCAACTAATGTCCAAGGTGAAACTGGAGGGTGTCATCTGTAATGATCTCCTTCACATAAACCTGCTAATTGAAGTTTTTTCATGTCCCAGGTGGGAGTTTTTTGTGTTTTAATCTGTACTCAGTCCTTTGTGTGGTTTTGCAGGTCTCAGCAGGGGAGCATGCTGGGTGGTGAGTGCAGTCAGCCCTCAGAGCCTAAATTACCTAATTCTTAAGATAGCCTGTAAAATCACTTCTGCCTTGTTTATTCTTTGAGAATACGGAAGTCAGTGAAAACCCTCCTTTCTGTTGCTTCCCACCTTTCAGCTCTCCTCTTCCGTGACAATTATTTACTCATTTCTTGTGCTTTTTTTTTTTTTTCCAGAGGTAGGTTATGCGTCCATGAACAAATTCCTACGTCTATGCTGTCCTACACATTTAAATTCTCATATTGAGTTTGGCACTCTACTGAGCATTTTATGTGCTTTGGGTCATTCAATGCTCACAGTATAGCTAAGGACAGGGACTCAGGTACTATTAGCATCCCCACTCTGTAGAGGAGAAAAGGAGCCTCAGGCCAATGGTGTGCTGGCCTGTCTGGTACCAGCTTAAGAGAGCTTAGCTGTTAAATTGTTCAGAATTTTGTGATCTGGTTGACCACAGGTTGGTAGCTTGAGATTGGCCACAGTGGGAACATTTGCACTGGTGGGAATTGAAAAACACTTCAAGTCACATTCCATCTGTCTATCCAGAGCTGGTGTTAAATGTTTGCCAACACATCCTTTCTCAGAGAGGCTGAGTGACTCGTTCTGGATCACGAACTGAAGGTGGCTGAGTCCGGATTTGACTTCAGGCCTCTCTGACTCCAGACTCTGTGCTCTGAGCCAGGATCTCACTGAGAAATAGGAGACAATGAACTTGAGCTTCTGGTGCCTAGTCTGATGACTTCCTAAGTCGTGTACTCTCCAGATCTCTGTGCTAATCCAATCTCTCCCCCCACCCCTTTCATTTTCATGGTCAGTGTCTTAATAGTTTATTTTCTTCTCATCATAAACTAGTCTATATGTATTGCAGACAAGTTGTAAAATGGACAAACATATGAAGGAGAAAAGAGCTGCTATTCTGAAATAAGGGGCGCTGAGATTTTGTCCCCTGCTGATTCTGATCTTTGCATTTCTGACCGGCTGAACTTGATTCCTAGTAGGTGCCTCTGTTTTGCCTTTGGACTTTTTTTCTCCATGATTTGTTACTTGATGTTTCTCAATACCTTTCACTCTGCCTGTTTACATAAGATCCTGAGCTGTGACGTGGGCTGCAATTTTAAAGCGCTCCTGTGTGGCATGGGCAAATCTGGTGAGAAATGGTGCAGTCAGCTTCATCCTTGAATCAGGCTCAGTGTGGCAAGAGGCTCACAGTGGGAGCGGCGCCAGGGAACCAAACCCGAGGTGGGGTACCTGCACACTCAGTTTGTGTGATGCATGATCACTGTGATCGTGTGTCTTGTGGAATGAAGGACAAAATCACACACACACACACACACACACACACACACACACACACACACACACACACACACTGTTTAAATTACTCCCCCCTCATTATTGTCCCCCCACCAAGCTCAAACAGAAGTTGAATTTATGTAGTTTGAATGTGCAGATGACATACTTTCTGGGTAAAACAGAGCAGCCAGCGGAGCTAAAACACAACCTTCTAAAACATCAAGAGTCAGTTGCTCAACATTAGTGCCTTGTTAACGTGAACTGTCACAGCTAACAGAAGATTTTAAGGATATTACGTTTTACCTGTAGATTATGTTTGTAAGGCGATACCTGGTTATGTGTTTGTGTGTGTGCGTGCATGTGTTTCTTACTGTATGTGTAAAACCAGAGTAACTAATTCTGCAGCAGGTCAGTCGTCATCATGTTTCAGCGAGCAAATGGCAGAGAAAAATACAGGCTGTCCCTAGTGGCAGAGCCTGTCCTTGGCCCTGGGCTATGAGCCCTGTGGGTTCTGAGCACCAGCGATACAAATGGAGCCAATCTGTTAGAGCAGACCCGGCTTCCCAGTGGTTTTGTGACTGTCGCCTGCCTCTGCATCGCTTATAATGAAATGGTTCTTGGACAGCTGGGTTATCAGCAAAGAGCGATGTAGGAAGTGCCCTGCCCAATTAATCAGATGTCATTCTGACCAGATTTCCTTAGCACATTGCTTCATGGTAATAGCCGAGTATTAATAAGCGAAAATCAGAAAGAGACAAAAGAGAAAGGCATCATTTTTATGTATACTTGTCTTAAGGCATATTTTTCCATTTTGTGAAACTTGAAAAATAACCATCTGGAAAGAATCACATTATAGACAAGGCATGTCATGACATTTACAGCAAATATTTTTGCTGTGAGGATCAGTATTCTCTCATTGCCCCATCAACTGCCATATAATCAGATACCCATAAAGTATTCAATAAATAGAGGGTTCCTGCAATAAATCAATAGTGCAGGAATAATATGTCTTAAGTGTTCACATTTTCCTTTGTTTATCCTCTTTTTTTTTTTAAAACACACATTTTTGTATCACAAACCTCCCTAACCATTTGTCTTTGTTTCTCTGCCTCTCCGCCACACAGTCTCGGGCAAATGACATTAAACTGCACCACCGCAGAGAGATCTCTGGCATAAATAAATGTATCAGGAGGTCAGGAGGTCAAGAGCATAAATGAGGCAAAGATTTCAAAGAAATCACCGACCAAATGATTTATAAATCATGGAAAATACTGCTCCGGCCATAAAAGAGAAATTAAATTTATACATCATGAGCTTCAGGATGCTTTGGGTTCTAGTGGGTAACTGGGTTAGAAATGGAAGAGCTTATGTCATCCTGTTGTTGGCTTGGAGCCTTGTTATAGCGGCATTTACCCCAGGACTCTAAATCAGGAGGGCTGAGATTAAACTCCCCCCCTCCCTTCGCTCATGTCTCCAGAAACATTTACTTTTACCTCTGACCTGGACTTCCCACCACACCAGGCTGAACTCTGGAGTGGAGTAAGAATCAATTCACTCTTTGGGCAGAAATGATAACCCGTGAGGGAAGCCAAGCTCCCCCTCACCCCGTCTGTTGGTGAAAGGCTGAGAGTCCCACCTTTGTGTTTAGGAAAGCAACAAAGAGTTATGGCATCTGCCCTGGCTGGGCAAGGAAGCTGTGAAATTGGGGACTTCTGGAACCTAACAGTCGAGTTATCTATAGGAGAGGTAAAATGAGCCAGTCCCTGTAAAAAGAACAATAATAGTTTGTGCTATTATGATCTCTAAGGGGAATCTGTCCAGAACTTTTACAGCTTAAAAATAATCCTGTCTACTTTTTGCCATATTTTCTTCAAAGCCAATGGTGTTCAATCATTTCTCTCTTCTGCCCCCGCGCCCTCCCCCCCCCCCCCCCCTCCCGCCGCCTTCTCACTTCTTTTTCTTTTGTATTTGGAAAAATATCAGATTGGAAACAGGGAAGCTTTAAAGTGTCTATTTTAGCTCTCTATGAATTCATGAAATGTACACAATGATCTATACATAAAACCAAAGTGATTTCATGGGGAACTTGCCGAAAACACACTCAATGGGGAACGTCACTTCCGAGTTCAACAGATGTGAAGCAGCAAATGACGCCCTGAGCAGCCATCGCCGTTTGGAATTGATTGCTGCTCTTTATGACCTGCCTGGTGAAGACTTAAACTTGGGGCCAGTTTTAGAGTTTTCCTGGAAACAAATTTTGCTAATTCCTCTCAATGGAAACAATATGCTGGTTCCTAGCTTGAAATATAGATTCGTGGTGATGACAGAGGAAAACAATATACTTGTGTCAAGATTCCTTTGCTCTCATAGTCCAAGGTAGGATTTTAGTGGAGCTCTAAGTTAGTTGTTTTCTTTCTTTCTTTCCATCCCCTTCCCTTGCCTCTTCCTCTTCCCCTTTCCCTTCCCCTTCCTTTTCTTCCTTCCCTCCGTCCCTCCCTTCCTCCCTCCCATCCTTTCCTCCCTTTCTCCCTCCTTCCCTCCCTAGCCCCTCCTTTTTTTCCCCTCCACAAGCTTCTCTCTTTACCTTTCAGATATTTGCAAGAACAAAGTAAGTTTGAGGGGTCAGTAAATTTTTGGTTGTATGTTGTACTTTTAAAATATCTTCAGACATCTTTTTACTCAAGCATTTTGGAGAAGGAAATATAAAGCACATTTCTTTTTAAAAAATGTTGTATAACTGACGTACAACATTATATTAGTTTTAGGTGTACAACATAATGATTCTATATTTATATATATTGCAAAACAATCAACACAATAAGTCTAGTTAACACCCATCACCACACATAGTTACAGAATTTTTTTCTTGTGGAGAGAGCTTTTAAGATTTATTATCTTAGCAAATTTCAAATATGCAGTAGTGTATCAACTATAGTCATCATGCTGTATGTCACATCTCCATGAATTTTTTTTATAGCTGGAAGTTTGTGCCTTTTGACTTCTTTCATCTGTTTTGCCTCCCCTCGCCCCCCACGCCTCTGGCAACCACCAGTCTATTCTCTGTTCCTGTGAGCTTGGTTTCTTTATTTTTTTTTTTAGATTCCACAGATAAATGAGATCATACATTAGTATGTCTCTCTCTTTGACTATTTCACTTAACTTAATGCCCTCAGGACCCATCCATGTTTTCACAGATGGCAAGATTTTATCCTTTATTATAGCTGAATAATATTCCATTGTATGTACATACATGCATATATATGAATATATACCACATTGATGTATGCTTAGGTTGTTTCCATATCTTGACTATTCTAAATAGTGCTTCAATGAACATTGGGGTGCATTTATCTTTTCAAGTTAGTGCTTTTGCTTTCTTCAGATGAATTTTTAGAATTGGAAATTGCAGGATTATATAGTAGAACTATTTTTAATTTTTTAAGGAAACTTTATACTGTTTCCCATAGTGGCAGCCCCAATTTACATTTCAACCAGCAGTGAACAAGGTTTCCCTTTACTCCACCCTTTTACTAATACTTACTTTGTGTCTTTTTGATAATAGCCATTCTAATAGGTATGGGGTGATATTTCACTATGGTTTGATTTGCATTTCTCTGATGATTAGTGATGTTGAACATCTTTTCATGTACCTGTTGGCCATCTGTATGTTTTCTTTGGAAAAATGTCTAATCAGATCCTCTGCCCATTTTTCAATTGGATTGTTTCTTTTCTTTCTTTCTTCTTCTTCTTTTTTTTTTTTTTTTTTTTTTTTTGCTATTCAGTTGTATGCATTCTCTATACATTTTGGATATTAACCCCTTATCAGATGTATCATTGGCGAATATGTTCTCCCATTCAGTGGGTTGTCCTTTCATTTTATTGATGGTTTCTTTGCTGTGTAGAAAGAAGCTTTTAAATCTAATATGTTGATTTTTTATTTTGTTGCCTTTGACTTTGGTGTTAAATCTGAAAAATCATCACTGAGACCAATGCAATGGAGCTTAATATCTATGTTTTCTTCTAGGTTTATGATTTCAGGTCTTACATTCAAATCTTAAATCCATTTTGAGTTAATTTTTGTGCATTGTGTAAGATAGCGGGATCCAGTTTCATTATTTTACACATGGCTGTCCAGTTTTCCCAGCACCATTTATTGAAGAGATTGTCCTTTCCCCATTGTATATACTTGCTCCTTTGTTATTAATTGACCATATATGCATGGGTTTAATTCTGGGCTTTCTATTCTGTTCCATTGATCTTTGTGTCTGTTTCTATATCAATGCTATTGTTTTGCTTACTACACATTTGTAATAGAACTTGAAATCGGGAACATGATGCCTCCCGCTAGCTATGTCCTTCTTAAGATTTATTTAGCTATTTGTGTGTTTTTTTTTCAGTTTCATACAAATTTTAGAATTGTTCTAGTTCTGTGAAAAATGTCATTGGAATTCTGATAGGAATTGCATGGCATCTGCTTTGGTTAGTATGGACATTTTAAAAACATTAATTCTTCCCGTCCATGAGCATGAAATATCTTTCCATTTATTTGTGTCTTTTTCAGTTTCTTTCATCAATGTCTTACAGTTTTCACTGTGTAGGTCTTTCACCTCCTTGATTAAGTGTATTCCTAGGTGTTTTATTCCTGTGGATGTAATGGTAAGTGGGATTGTGTTCTTAATTTTTCTTTGTGTTAGCACTTTTTTTCTTAATCTCCTGTTTGTAGTAGTCTTAAACCTAGCTGTACATTAAAAAAAATTAATTCACAGCTTGCCGATGTGTTTATGCTAAGTCATCAAAATTGAATTTTGAGTCACCTTGCTTAATAAGTCTCTCCCACCCCTTTTTCTTTATAACTGGGAAGCCGGGCCTTTTGAGTGGGGCCACAAGTTTATGTGTTTGGAATTCAGGCTCCTAGGAATTGGTTGGCTCCATTTTCTTAGGTGAATTTTTGGAGTTTGGAAGATTTGCTGTTGAGCCAGGTTGGCTGCTCTTTTCATTCTTCCTACACCGTGGCTCTGGCTCTGGCGTAGGACACCCGGCTGTGTGTCTCAGAGCTGGGTTTCATGTAGCTGGCCTCTGTGCCAAAGAAGAGGGCATATCATCTCTGCTGTCACTAAAAGAAATGCTGACTTTGTTACATCTTAAAATTTTTGCTTTTGTGGACGTGAGTAACTTGTATTGCCATATTTCCCTTCCCTGGCTCATTGACTTTAAGAAAAAATAAATTTATTGGGGAAACATTGCTTAATAGGATCATATAGGTTTCAGGTGTGAGTTTCTATGTTACAAGATCTGTATAGTGTACCATGTGCCCACCACCCAAGGTCAGATCTTCTCCTGTCCCTATATATCTAGACCCCAATTCTGCCCCCCTCCCCAGTACTTCCCTCTGGCAACCACCACACTGCTGTTTGTATTCACGAGTTTCAATTTTATATCCCACATATGAGTGAAATCATATAGTTCTTAGCTTTTTCTGTCTGACTTATCTCACTTAGCATAGCATTCTCAAGGTCCATCCATGTTGCCAAGAATAGCAGTATTTTGACTTTTACATCCCGCGGCTCTTTTAGCACATGATGTTTTGTTTGTACTGATAAAGTATCATCTTGAACATGCAAATGGAGAGGAGGTGGCGGTAACTTGTAAAAAGACTGGCTGTTGGTGTTTATCTATTATTCCATGACTGCAATACAAGATGTGACACAAACTGGACGGCAGGCAGGGCGACAATATGGTGGGAATCCTAGTAGAGAGTAAGTAACACAGTAATTCTGTAACACTGGTCTGATTAGGAAAAAAATCTAATCTCTTCTACTCGTTTTAGCTTGGTATTACTTTAATACTCCGATTTAAGAGAAATCACACACAATTTCTCGGGGCCTGATGTTAAAGCGTGGAAATGCATCTTTTATATTTAGCTCATCATGTACAGAAGTCTGGTTTAAGAGTGTTTGACATTTTATTGTTTTCTTTTATTGTCTAAATATCTGCTCCCTCAGGTTGCCTTTGTCCTGCTGATCATCTTATTTAATTTGTAGTGAAAGCAATTAGGAGCATGGTCTCTGCAGTTAAGAGTTCAAATTCTGCCCCAGCTACAAGCTAACTATTGATCTTAGGCAAGCTGCTTGGCCCTACCTTTGCCTCAGTTCTCTTTGGACATAATACAGACAGAATTGCTCGCCATGCAGAGCCACTGTGAGACTTGAGTGCAAGGAAAGCAGAAGAGTTTTTGGCGCAGGGGTGGCACTTACTCAACATTAGCTGCTGCAGCTATGATTACTTTTATTATTTATCAAATTGTTCAGCATAAACGTTTTGCATGGATAGTTTAAAGGAAACAAGGCAAGCCCAGGCTCACATGATTCCAACCTGGTTAAGTGTGAATTGCTAAAATACTCCTGAATTAAGGCTCCGAGACCACCCACAGGCAAACTGTAAAGTCAAGCATTTGGTTATGTATCAGGTAGTACCGGTGTAAACACAGTTATCTCACGGTTAAGGAAAGGGAAAATGTGGAGTGAAAATCCGATCCTGAGGGAAGAACATAGGTTATGAGTTGGAAGATGTGCCACCAATAAAAGTGTGACCTTGGGCAAATCACGTGTCCTCCTTGAATCTCATCAGCCAAGGAGAATGGGATCGAGGAGACCCTCCCTGCGTGTTTCCTGGGGTTGTTATGGGATCCAGGCAGAAGGAGCACGGGCACAGGGAGCATCTGAAGGATGAATGGGGTGTTCGGGCCGGGGCGGTGCAAGTTGAATGACAGAGCAGATTCCCGCTCATCAATTCTGCGCTTCCTCTGTGACTGCTCCAGTCTGCGAGGCTGGAGGAAGGCCTGCCTACAAATTCTAGGGCACACGTGGCTTGTTGATCGCCCTGGCGCCTGCCGTGCAAAAGGACCCGGGGTACAGTTTTATGTGTCAGTTCCAGACAGACAGATAGTCTTGCTTTGGAAACAAAGAGGCTTTCCTGGGTGAAATGGGACAAATGGGCAGACCCCCAATTCTCTAAAACAGCATCCAAATGTTTGAAGCATGTGCCCTTTGAGGTCTTAATGATCCCTGGTATTTCTGTGACAGTCTATTCCTTCCTCGGAGTCGCAGAGTTCAGCAGCCACCCCCTGGAGCCCTGGCAAAGGCCGTTCCGGAAAATGCCAGAACAGAGGGGAGTTAACACGCAGTGTGGAAGGGCACAGGCCCAGGGAGCCCAGATCCCAGCCAGGAGCCCGGTTTCAACAATGAGAGCGGAAGCGCGTGCGAGACTGAGACACACAAGGAGGCCCAGAAATCACGCCCACGCCACCCATCCAGATGCAGAACCAAGAGGAGGGGGCCCGGCCGGGGCCCTAATCCATCACTCAGCCTGGCGCGGGCAGGGAAGTCACACGCCTGGCACCAGCGCTGTGCTCCGAGGCTGCCTCCCCGCCTTGGGCGGCAGAAGGGCTGCAGGCTGAACCGTGACGTCCTGGGCCTGTGCTCCTCAACAGATGGCACTGTAAATCTGAACTATTCCACAGGAGGAAGACAAATGGGAATCAGCCGCGAAGGCTCGGAGCCTGGCATACGGAGTGGAGTAGAGAGAGGCCCGGCACCCTTATGGAGCTGTTGCTTCCTCCTGCTCTTAAATATCACACTTCTGAAGCCATCTCCCCCTGGAACCCCAGCAGCTGACTCGGTTCATAAACACAGTGCTCTCTGGGCAGAGGGAAACCGAGAACCAAGGAGGTTCCCCCTGGGATTCCAGCCACAGTTAGGTGTGGGCATGTTGACCTTGAACTTCCAATGATTTCAGCACCTCCCCCCCCCCCCAATCCGGCACCTGCAGGTAATTCTGTGCCCTCGTTCTCCACCCCCCCGCCCCCCACTCCCCTCACATCATTGAGAAACAAACAAGCACTTCCCTATTCTCTCCTCCTAATGTTCTCAAACACTTATTAAACTACATGATGTGTATCAGGCACTATCATCCCTTCATTCACTCGTCGTTTATTCTACTTTAGTGAGCACCTCCTCTGTGCCATCCACTGCCAGAAAGATGAATTTGATGGTGACTTGCCCTCAAGTTCAGTTCAGTGTCATGGGTAGATATGAAACAGGCTTATAAACTAAATAGAATGGTTCAAGGGCTCGCTCTGCAGGGTGAGCAAGAAGCTCTGTATGTACTGATGTGATTGGAGTCCTGCGTTATCCTGCCAGTGGCTAATGAACCCATTTATGACCACTTTTCACTGGGGTGTTTCAGAATCTTTGGTTCGGGAGTGACATACAGTTTTTTAAAAAATACATTAAAATGTTGTTCTGGAACACATACAGAAAATACAGTTCATCTCATACCGATTGTTCTGCAGCTTTGCCTGCCTTCTTGATTGCCGCTGCTCTGTGGCCTCTGAGTCTTCATGCACGCTGTTCCAGTTCCACCAAAGGCTCTCTTCCTGTTCCTTGCATGGCGCCTCACTACACGCTTCCAGGTATCAGCATAAACAACATCTCTCCAGGGAGGCAGGAGCGGGTAGTGCTTGAGTATAGGTTCTGGACAACACATCACATCTGCCTGCCAGGATCAACAATCACATCTGCTAATTGCTGGCTTTTTTTTTTTTTTTTTTTTGCACATTCCTAACTTCTCTGTTAACCAATTTCCTCTTTTAAAAAATGGGAGTTGTTATGACATTTATCGCCTAGGATTGTTAGGAGATTTAAATAAGAAAATATGTGTAAAGTATTTAGAGCAGTGCTCAATGAATACAGTTTTTACTGTTCCCTGGCCATCCCATCTAATACTGTTATTCTCTGTTAGACTCTCCATTGGTTACCATTGTAGCATTTACTGTACTTATGTATGGTAGTTGTGTAAGGCAATTGCTATTTATTTATTTAATAATTATCTGTCTTCGCCACTAGAGTGAAGCTACACAAGGCTCTTTTCTTGACCAAAGTATCCCCAGCACCTACTATAGTACCTGGATATTACATGCTCAATAAATATTTGTTGAACAAGTGAATGAATGAATAAATAAATGAAAGCTAAATCAAATATTCTTGGGTAGTGAAGCTACAATGAGAGAGCTTTGCAGTGGGTATGAACTTTTTTTTTTTTTAAGTTGGGGGGTTGGTGTTTGAAGTATGGGGCTTGAAAATCATTCTGTCTTGGTTTCCTAAGAATAGAGAGTTCTGGATGCCAGACAAAACTTCAGAAAATTTCCCATTTGTAATGGGCTTTGGAGATATTCTTTCAGGACAGTCGTGAAATATAGCATGTTCCAAAAGGGGAAACGATAGCTGTATCTTTTTTACATACAGGTGGGAAGGTTTCATTGACTATCCCTAATAAAAATCAGTCGCCTAAAATTAAATTAAGTTGATGAAACAAACTGTTCAATACAACTTGCTTATTAGCAAAAACACCCAATCTACCACTGGGATCCCTGTTGCTAAGTTGCCTCAAGAAACAAATTGATTAATAGATTTTCTTTTCCCTAAAGTCCCCTACAGTTAGCAGGTCAAGTAGCTACGATTTCATTAGGGCCACTCTCGTCAGTGAGAGCTGTGCAATTTGGTTCCAAACACCTAGTTTATAGATTGGCCTAAGCCCCAGTGGCATGGGTTGTGCTTGAGGGAATTTAGAAGCCTGTGCAAGATTTTTAACTATCTTTCAGGAATTTGGGGTCAGGCAGAGGAGCAGGAAGCTCTACTGAGAAGCAAACACATTCCCATTTCATTCAGTGCAATGAGGCACGGGGCCACCACACTCTCCTTTCACACTACGCTCTCAAAACCCCAATAATATTGAAGTTGTTTGTGAATGTCAGTAAGAGCTTTATAAATGGAGAATTGGGAATCAGCAAAACACAATTATACACCAATGAAGGATTTGGAAACAACAAAGGAGAGATAGTGAAACCCAGAGGTTGAAATTTGATGTGGAAAAGTTTATTTTTGATGGCTGAGACTTTTGTTTGTTAATTTGGTCATGTCTTCAACTGTCAATGTCATTTTGATACCAGCAGGACTTCAGGAGGTTATAATATTAGGACAGTAAAACTAAATATACTATAGGATAGGGCAAAAGTAGGTTCACAGCTGTGAGTATATAAAACACAGAGTTTATTCTTAATTTATTAATTTTTGCATTATTTTCTATATGAACAATTATAAGCCTACTTTTACCCCACTCTGTATATATCCATATATTGATATCAATGGTTCCCAACCATTTTTTTGGCCATACCCTACCAAAGCATCTCTAAAATCCTGATGCCCCGCTCCCTCCGTGACATATAATTCTTATTCAAAAAATGAACTCCTGTTCACATGAAGAAGCCTAAAAGGCCATTAACTTGGATTAAACAAGCTTCCAAAGAACATGGCATCCATGAAAGAAAAATAAAAGAACGAAAGGACAGTTGAAGTCCTGAGGAAGAAATCACTAAGAAATTGTTTAAAAAATAATATGAAGTGATATGAAAAAATAGCAAATAAAGATTCAAAACATATAATAGAGAACTGAAATGCATATGTCACAATATATATTTGTATACTGAATATGAGGCTCCTAGAACCATAAGAAATGCAAAAAATGCAGTGTTAATAGCTCATTCTCGAATTGCCCCACTTAAAAATCAAATTGCCCCCATGTTGGGAACCACTGATCTATATTGAGTTCTATATCTATGTTTATATCTAAGTTTATACCTATGTCTATTTCTAAATATGTCATATTTGATTGTGGCTCATATTGTAAACCAATACAATAGGTGTATATAAAATGCACTTATTTTATATATAGTGGTGAAAGGATTGGAACTGGGAAGACAGCTAAAAGACCCGTGTTGGAGAGAAGGACCAGGGAAGGAAGGGTTGCTGAAAAACTCCAGGCTCCACAGCCAAAGATACCCAACATAGGTGACTTCAGGACCCAGATGAACTTTAATTTATAAGATCAACCAAGATTAGAAACGGTTTCAGAAATTACAGTTTTCCTCTGAATTTCCAGGTCTTGTTGAATGTCAACAAATGGAAATTAATTACCAAGGTACTTTTCTTTAAAGGATAGTTTCAAGTGGGTTTTTAAAAAAGCTGGAACAGACCTTAGAAATTCCATTCTAAAGTTTTAAATAAACTCTTAGAGCACTCATTAGTTTTAGATTTATAGAGAGTTTGCAATAGTTACAAGCACTCCTGATAGTCTGCCCTAAGCTTCCCGTATATTTAACATTTCTATAGCACATTTGTCACAATGAGTCAACCAACATGGATACAAAATCCCCTCATTTTGCAGATGAGGAAACAGAGTCCCCAGGGGTTAAGCGATTTGCCCCCGACCACGGCAAGAGGATAATCAGGACCCCAGATTTCGATTCCTCAACTGTCAGCCAAGGGCTCTTCCTAGTAAACTGTGTTTCTTGTGATTTCATACTTTTCTCTGTTATTGCTGATGAATCAGATCTGTTTCAGAAATTCAGGTGTGAAATCGATAAAAGCAGAGCCCTTCTGGATGAAGTATACCCACCCCCTCGCACCTCATCCCTCACGGACACCTGAGGCATCTTCGAGTAACTCTTAGGGCTCAGAGGAGGGTAGTTTGGCAATAGCTCCACAGTTTGATGGCGCCTTGTTGTAAGTTAACCATCTGGCACCATCTGCCTGGGGAGGCTTGAGGTGGGGCTGTGACTGAATCAGGAGCCAGTGTGAGAAGGGAGATGCGTCCCGTACACAGGGCACAGGTGGGACAAGCTATTTGCAAAGAAGCCTTTTCTTAACCCACTGAGAATACACTGCTTAGAGAAAGGAAGAATCAAGTCAGCATATTTGAGTTCATACAGATCTCATAATTGCATCTGTAATAGTGTGTGTTCCAGGGATAAAGGGAAACTTGGCTGGGAGAGACATTTGGGTCCTCTAATATATCCACTTTCTCTGCTTTCCCCATCCCTAGGAAAAATTACTTCTTCCCCTTCCTTAAGTTTTCCTTTTACCAGTATAGGCTTGAGGAAAAGGGAGTGAATAAGAGACAAAATAAAAAAATAAAATACATAGAAAAGAAAGAATGAAAAAGAGACAATGATTTAAGGGCCTTATGTTGCACCCCAGAATCAGGGAACTCTGGCTCTAATGCCCAGCATTGCCATATACTAACTGTGTAATCATAAGGGAACTATGCAGGTTCTCTGTGACTCAGTTTCCTCATCTGTAAGACAGGAATGATTATCATGGTAGGAACTCCAGTATGTTGCTATGGGAATTGAATGAGATAGTGCATCTAAATAGTTTTGCCCCAGGCCTGGGACATTGTTAGGGCTTGAATGTCATTGGTCATTATTATTTTCACTAGCACTACACTATTTGCATTATTATTAGGAATAAATGCACGAGAGTGAATAGGCAACTTTTCTAGAGGCAAACCTATCAACCTTTTGCTTTAATAGTCTTCCTTAAAATGTGTACCTTTTCCATAGTGCTTGCTTTTTTCTTGGAATCTTGTTGATTTCTTCTTCTTCTTCATCATCAACATCATCATCATCATCATCATCATCATCATCATTATATATTTTCTCATGCATACAGCATGGTTAAGTTGACAAAGTTGATTAACTTTATTTTAGGGAGTTATTTAAGCAGTCTCATGCTCTACTGCTTGAGCTATTCGGGGTGTAGGATTTTAAACAAAGAGACATATTTGACTTTTAGCCATTTTCCTGAATCAGTCATTTATTCAACTATTATTTATTGAGCGCCTACTATGAGCCAGCACTGTTCTAGGCACGTGGGACACACAAAAACAGAGATCCATGCCATGAGGCCCAGATGAACCCGAGATAACATAATAGGAACTTGTATTTATGTGTCTCCTATGTGAGAAGGTAGTAAGTGCTGTGCAAAAAGAAACAAGGTAGGGCAGAGTAAAGAGAGCTGAGTGCCCAGAGGCTGGTTTTGCTTTGTTTTTAATCACCAGTGACTCTCCTAAGAGCCCTTTGAGGTTGGCAGGGCAGGTCGGAGGGTCTGGGGAGAGAGATGAGGTGCTGAAAGGACCCATCTTTCAGCTGCTCTGTCCTGATCCTCTGTTCCGTTGCTTTCCAGTGGGTCAGCTTTCCCTGTCTGAGCAGCCTGTGTCACACCCCAGCTTCATTCCTGCTGCTACCCAGCCCAGCAGATCCATTTTTATTTATTTTTGACAGGTTAGAACAAGGCCCATCCAATTACCCCTCCCCATAACCCAGCCAGAGGCCGATGAGAAGTGACATTCCCGAGCCTGAGCAATTTCTCTCCTCCCTGTGGTTTTCTGGGATTACAGGCAAACGAGGGAACTCCAACTGGATGCTAGGGAGCCCCTCTTGTGGGAACTCCAGCTTTCATCCCCAGGTGAGCTGCCAGAACACTCAAGCGCAAGGTAGCATTATCATTAATCTCCCCACCAGGGCTCCTATTAATGTGTCACTGAAACAACCTATTTTCTTATACCAGTTCCCTCCCCTTTGATATACTGGACATGTGTCAAAAAAATCAGAGGCCATCCATATCTTATCTTATATTAGGGAGAGTCATGTAGAAATGTCCCTTCATTATCAGGACACTCATGTCAAAAAGAATCGACTTATTGTCAACGTTTCTAACCTAACAATGTTAATGGAGCCTTTAGACATCCTCTCTCCTCATTTGTTTCTTAGATGCCTATCAAGGAGACAGTTGCAAGAGGGTTCCTGAGCTCTGGGGAGCTCCGTGTATGTGTATTAAATGACAGCACTCTGGGCTGCTTATTACGAAGGATGCAGGGTAGGTGGGAGGATTGAGATGGTGGGGAGAGTGTGTGCTTCCTGGCAGGGTGCCAGGGTGCTGAGAGAGACCCCAAGCAGGACCTCAGGCCCCTAAGCTAGCTATTGTTTGTCCCCTCTCCTGTCCTCTCTTCCACAAATTTCTAGCACTGCATAAGGAATATATTTACCGAGTGAAGGTTTCATTTAAGACAGTTCCCAGCAGCATTTAAGATCTCTCTCTCCCTTAATTCATACATAAAGTTTTTTTATTTTTTTATTTCTTGAGGCATAGGGGTAAATAGAGGGAGAAACCATTGGCTGGAGAATTTTCTAGGGCCTTCAGAAAGTACCCGAAGCCAGGCAGGAGGATTTTCAGGTCAGAGCCAGCAGCTCCCTGCCAACCTGCCGCCAGCCATCCAGCGCTGATCATAGTCACGGGGTGACAGGTTGATATTAGTGAATAAAGCAATAAGCCATTTCTCCTGTGGAAGTTACACAAATGCCTTTTCCTAACAGTAGGAAACTATGGGAATTTTTCTAGGAAATGCCCATGGGCCCTTACAGTAAATCTCTTTCACGAATGGGTAATTCATCCTTCTTTCTTTTAAAACACAAGGAATACGCTTCTCAGGACTGCAGTCCCGACCAACCCCACTCCTAGATGGTAGGACTCTGTCTAGGCAGCGTAGCTCAAACAGATACTGTCAACTGTGGGCAGTCCTTTCAGAGCCTCAGGGGGTATTTGACAATTGGGGGAATGCTTAGCACCCAAGCATCCCTCCTCTGTGGGGGACCCCCTCCTGTGAAACTCCTGCAGGAAGGTCGGGCTCTGCCCCCCAAGTGGAAACTGGTAGAATCTAGCTTCCCCTCTCACCAACACCTGGCAGCTAGAGTGGGCTAATGATCTAGGCTTGGCCAACCAGAGGTACCTGCCTAGGCCTTTGGTTGTGAGCCAGGGATGTAAATTTGGGGCGGGGGGGGGGGGGCGGGTTGTCCAAGGTGGTGGCACCTTGTGGCTGCAAGTCTCCGTGGGGATGGCCCTAGTATCTAGCAGGGCCGTGTTCTCCCTGGGTGTTCCTCTGGCAAGTGGATCCCTTAGATACGGCTGGTACTTTGAGTCACCAGACAACCTTATAAAAGTACCTTTCAGCTTAACTTAACCAGAGTCGGTTTCTAACCGTTAGAACTACTGTATCTTATTTGAGTCCCACTTTAGCACTTTTTACATTTTATCAAGGAGAAGGCAGAGGCTTGGCCACATGAGCAGCTCGCTCATGTTTTCCTAGGGGGTGGCCAAGCTGAGACCTGAAGTGAGCCTGTGAGACCCATGAAGGCAGGGGCCGAGTCTTATCTCATGTAATAAGCGTAGTCCAGACTCTCAGGACTACTTGGACTCCTCGTGCAGACTGCAGTATGATCTCTGTTTGGTGGGAGAGAGACTATATTCAGGCATTTCTAAAGCAGAAATGTTTGCTGTTTTTCAGAACAGTCTCTCTGGAAAGCGGGAGTACAGCCACAACCATGTCTTTTGGTCCAAACCATCCCAATATTCAGCACTCTGGCAGGGGAGCGTGCATGGAAGGACTTTGTGGGAAATGGAGACAAAGGTGGGCAGGGTGGAATGCCATTAATTTCATTACTTAGTTCATTTTGAGCAAACGTGCATAGAATGGTTACTCTGTGCCAGTATCTGACATGTATTTCATCCTAACAATATTTAAGGCTATGATGTAGGTGCTATTATTGCCCTTAGTTTATCAATGAGGAACCTGAGACTTAGAGATGCTAAGTTCTTTGCCCCAGGTTCATAGCTAGTAAGCCACAGCACCAAGTATGACTGACATCACACCCAACTTTTAACCCATATATTATACCAATGGGGCTTGTTGACATTTGGGTCTGGGGTTTGTTGGTGATGGTTGACTGATTTTGAGCACATTTCATTTTTTTTAAAAATGGATAGGATGGCTTATGTAAGTCCAAGATCATTGATTGGAGAGAAATGTCCCCTCCTCCACCATTTTTATTTTTCTGTGGGAGAAAACTGAAATTTGGAATACTTGGCAAAGAGAGTGTTAATGTGCTAACATCAAATGAATTCCATGGATTTTCTATTCATTAAGGCCCATTTCCCTGCACATAACTCACCTCAGCTTGGTTATACTACTCCAGGGTCTGCTAGTAAAACGGGGGGAAATGGGAAAGCCAGCCAGAAAGAGGTGTTTTTGGCTGCAAAAATCAACTTACACCTACCAACAAAGAAAAACAGAAAGGCTTTGCCAAACAGTAAATATCAAGTTCATTGCCTAAGCCCCAGAAGAAAACGTATTAAGCAATTTATGATACCTTTTTGGGTCTATGGTCACCTGATACTACTTGGCTGTGAATTTTGGGAATGACAATTCAGCAACTGGGAAGTGAATCAAAGCAATAATTGTAGTCATTTCACAACTCAGCTAAAGCATGGGGGATGACAACATGGCAATCCCCCTTGTACTAGATAATGAAATGTATGTTTATTCCTGCATTCATTCACTGAATTAATTCACTATGTGCCTACTATGTACTGGGCAGTCTTTTAACACAAGGGGTAAAGCCGTCACCCAGACTTGGAATATCCCTCTTTTACAGAGCTTACAGTCTAGCCAGGGAAGATAGATACAATTAAAAAGACAAGCAAATGAATCATTTCAGAGAGTAAGTGACCTGAAGTAAAAGAATCAACTGCCACGAGAGAGGGTGACAGGTGGAGAGTAATTGACATCGGATGGTCTGGAAGGTCTCCCTCTGGCCTGAATGTTAAGAAAAAGCCAGCGATTCAAAGATCTGGACAGAAGGGTCAGCAAGTGAAGGACCCCATGGAAATGAAACTTGATGTTTTGGAAAACTTGAAAGAACTGTGGGCCACAGCCTAGTGAGAGGAGGGGGAGAGTGAAGGGTGGAGGCCAGAGGTCAACAGCAGATCATATAGGGCCTTTGGTCACGCTCAAGAATCTTATCTTAGGAGCAATGGATGAAAGGCACTTGGGAGTATTGGAGTGAGATCGTTGCTCTTGCCGATTGACACAGTTAAAAAGTATAGGAGTTGAGATGAAAACACACAATTTAGTTCCAAAGTTGGCACTTTTAACTAGAACGTCATTTCTCTTTTGTACATATTAGGTGTTCAGTAAGTGTTTGTTGAATAAAGAAATGAATGAAGGTGTGAATGAATGAACACATGACTCCGGAAATCTGGAGTAAAATCCCAGAGGCCTGACTTCAGTCCCAATTCTAGCCTGACGCCTTCACATCATTTCATCCTTGAAGCCCTCCAGTCCCTTTGTGTGAACACGGGGAAGTGAGACAGACAAGCGTTAAGCACAGCCTGTGGCTCCAAGCTGGCATGACTTCCAGGACCACATCTGGATTCAGCTCTTGGGCTTTGAAACCTCGAAACAAAAATGAGCAACAGAGAGCGTTTATTCCTTAGATCCTAAGGGAGCCTGGAGCCTCTGGGACATGAACCAATAAAAGGAAAGACCATTGAATGGCACCTACACGGCTCTCCCAGACCCAGCAAACAGAAACCTGTAGGGCTTTCTCTGTCTGTCATGTTGGTATGGCACATGGTGGGGTTTAGGAGATAACGATCAACCATCATTTCCTTCTCGAGATAGATTCATTATGAGCAGTCGTGAATGCCTGCTGGAGAAACCACAGAGTTAATTTTCCCCTTTCCTAATGTAGTTATATAAAAGTCTCGCTGCATTAATACTTTTGCAATTGCGCTGTAACTGAAGCCGCAGAGAACTGCTCACCAGGGATCCTGAGCCTTGCAAACAAGTCTCCCTAAGTCTGCATGGAAAATGCAGACGTGCTCCTCTGTTGCTAGTTAAGCTAGCTGGGACGTTAATGCATGCCTCCTGCAACATTTCAGGCCCAGGCCCCAAGCCCAGGCCCCCATCCCCGCCCCCACAGCTGCCACCAGGGTCCTGTGTGCCTCCTAAACACTTGGCTGCGGCACTTGGGACATTTTATTGAGGCAGCTTTACTAGGAGGCTCCAATTACAGGGTATGGCAAGTTAGATTCAGTGCCCCGGTTAACAGTGCTGTGGAGAACACTGAGGTTCCTTCAGCCCTTCCTGATGTGAGAGAAAAGAACAGAGGCAATGGCAAACAGCCCCCGGGAAGGCTGCTGCCTCTGGACACAAGCACTCCACCAGGTTTTAAAAAAGATCTTTATATTTTTATTCGTGTATAAGAAGCAACACATCATCGTTGAAGGAAAAGAGTCAACTAATAGGAAGTAGAAAGAGTAAAAAGTAAACCTCTCTCCTTCAGCCCTTAAAAGCCCCCATACTTCCCCGAGGTAAGCACTGTTTTCAGTGTGTTGTATATCCTTCCAGATCTTTCCTTATTGCATTTGCAAACAAAATTCTATTATACTTAAAGAAATTTCTGTTCACATTTTTCCGAAACTTTATTTTTTGCCTTAACAATACATCACGGGCATCCTCCACATCAACGCATACAAATCTACTTCAGTCCTTTTAACGGACGCATTGCAATTTGTAGTATGTCTATATCTCAGCTCTCTTAACCAGTTCCTGTTGTTGACACATGTTTAGATGGCTCTGAAATGTGACTATTAAAAAAATACTGTAACGGATATCTCTGAAGTTTCTGTGACACACTGTGCAAACATGAAAGTGTTTCTACAGGGTAAATACCAGAGGGTGGTTCAGAGTATTAAATGAAAATATTAGTTCTAGAATGTTCAATTTCAGGTTTCCCCTCGAACCCAGACAAATATTCTAAGTTTGTTTTTTAAAAATACAATTAGAAACCAAAATAATGCTGCAATCACATGACAGATCCAATATTCATTCTCTTATTACTCTCCCTCATGCAGCCCGTTCAACCGCCAGCCCCACAGGTAACCACCGTTATTCGTTTCTTAGGTATTCTTCCGAAGCTTTGTATGCATCGACAAGCAAATACGAATGTACTTTTGTATTTCTCCCCCCAGTTTTACATGAAAGGCAGTTATACTTTATGTACTGTTCTGTTCTTGCTGTTTCCTCTGCTCGTGCATCTGATATGCCTTTTTATATAAATACACAAAGAGCTTTCTCGTTACTTTATATTTAAAAAAAATATATTTTTATTGATTTCAGAGAGGAAGGAGGAGAGAGATAGAAACATCAACGATGAGGGACAATTATTGATCGGCTGCTTCCTGCATGTGCCCCACTGGGGTTCGAGCCTGCGACCTGGGCATGTGCCCTGATTGGGAATCGAACCGTGACCTCCTGGTTCATAGGTTAACACTCAGTCACTGAGCAACCATGGCCAGGCACTTTACATTTTTAATATTTTTAGAACAGTTTTAGGTTTACAGAAAATTTGAGTAGAAACTACCAAGACACAGAGAACATAGAGTTCCCATAGACTGCCTGTGTCCTCCCCCTTCATTTTTCCTATTATTAAATCTTGCATTAGTGTGGTGCATTTATTACAATTGATGAACCAATATTGAGACATTATTATTAACAAAAGTCCCTAGTTTACAGAGAAGTGTTGTACATTTCTATGAGTGTCAAAAAATACATAATATCATGTCTCCATCCTTATAGTATCATCTATAATAATAAAAGCATAATATGCTAATTAGACCAGACATCCTTCTGGACGTCTTCCCTTCCAGACAAAGCCGCAGCAGGCGGGGGCCTTGGCAGAGGCGGCAGAGGCCCCTGGCTATGGTGGCAGCAGGTGGTGGCTGGGGCCAAGGCCCTTGCACAAATTTCGTGCATCGGTCCTCTAGTACAGAGTAAATTTGATTGCCCTAAAATCCCCTGTGTTCCACCTACTTGTCCATTCCTCCCTCCCTAGCAACTACTGATCTGTCTATAGTTTTCCCTTTCCCATATGCTATCTAGTTGCAATCATTCATGTATGTAGTCTTTTTAGAATGGCTTCTTTTCTTAGCAATATGCATAGAAAATTCC
The DNA here is from genome assembly GCF_014108235.1 of Myotis myotis. Classification (NCBI taxonomy): domain Eukaryota; kingdom Metazoa; phylum Chordata; class Mammalia; order Chiroptera; family Vespertilionidae; genus Myotis; species Myotis myotis. Next base: position 15,411,431 of record NW_023416368.1, on the reverse strand, counting down.
TCCATATTTTTTTCATGGCTTTTAATAGTTCAGTCTTCTCTCTCTCTCTCTCCCTCTCCCTCCCTCCCTTCCCCTCTCCCTCTCTCCCTCTTCCTCTCTCTCTCTCCCTCCCTCCCTCCCTCCCTCCCTCCCTCCCTCCCTCCCTCCCTCCCTTCCTTCCTTCTTCCCTTCCTTCCTTCCTTCCTTCCTTCCTTCCTTCCTTCCTTCCTTCCTTCCTTCCTTTTTGTATCTATGAATTATTTGTTTTAATGTACCACAGTTTGTCTCTTCATCCACCTATTTGAAGAAAATCTTGGCTGTTTCCAAGTTTTGGCAACTATGAATAAAATTGGCATAAACATTTATGTGCAAGTTTCTCTGTGGACGTAAGTTTCATACCAAGTAGTGCAATTGCTGGAACATGTGTTAAGACTTGTTTAGATTTGTAAGAAATTGCCAAGCTGTCTTTTACAGTGGCTGTAGTATTTTTTGCATTTCTATTAGCAATGAATGAGAGTTTCTGTTGTTCTATATCCTTGTCAGCATTTGGTGTTGTCAGAGTTTAGGATTTTATTCATTCTAATAGATGTGCAATGGTTTTGATAAAGAAAAAAATTCAACTGAGGTGACTGAACACATGGGAATCTTCTTGTTCCATCCCTCATTTCATGGCTCTTAGCCCTGTAGTTATTGTGATGGGTTTCAATGTCTGATCTGAGATCTTAGTATTTTTAAATATAGGAGTAAATTCTTTTTATTCTCTTCTTTGGAGTAAAGAAGTCTCTTTGCAGTATATTTTCATTTGCTTTATTCAAGGATAGAGAACAAAAGTGAATAATCAGACACCAGCTGTGTTTAGCTTTCCCAAGGTTCCACATCTTACCTGGGTTGTGAAGAAACAGAGTGGTCTCTTGGTCTGTAGACGAGATGGTTACTGGAGCTCTGCCATGCTGGCACTATGAACATCCCCAGTTAGAGCATTTATTGATGCAAAGAATGAAAAGCTGTCCTGCGCAGGCCACAGTGATCAAAAACCTCTCTGGTTCATGGATTGGAGGTGTCAGACATCTCTTTCTTTAGGGAACTGCTGTCTGTGGCCTGAGGGAGTGTGCCTTTTTATTTATATGATGGATTTGCGGTTCTGGATGTATGTGTATTTCATTTTATGATAAAAAGTGGTCGAATAGGAAAAAGCCTCCTTATTATGTTACAGGCAACACCTGTTTTCCTGGAGAAGGGCAGGGAGGTACAGATGGGGCCCTTCGGCTAATTCGGCTAAGTGGGCAAAATCAATGCCCAGTGGCATATTTCAAGGTAACCAATTTAAAAGTAGAAACTGACTTGTCCATTTACAAAAGGGTATGGTGGCAAAAAAAAAAAAAAAGACATTTGGAGATTAAGTCTGCTTAGTATGGCTTAAAAGCATCAGCCATAATAAAATAACAATGCTGTTTCCACAGACATGCTCTCTTGCTAAATCAACACCAAAGCATCATTCTATTTTCCAGATGCATGGGCTAGTTTTCAAAAAATGGATTCATGTTACCTTGGAAAGCTCCCGAACAAATAATGTCTCTTTATTGGAAGAAAAAAAAGAAAAAAAGAGGATCTGTGAGAGAGGGGGAGCTTTGTATTAAAGCATAAACTCAGCAGCTCAGATAGGGATCCTTGAGAGGAATAGTTGCCCTGGTTGGGTGGAGAGAAGCTGCAAATAAGGGTTGCCTTATTCATGAGTGAGAACATGACAGGGAAAATGCAGAGCCCCAACTCAAGAATTCATCTGGGATTGGGTTTGAAGCAGTTTTGCTGCTTGGGGACCGGGAAGACCTTGGAGGTTGGTTATCCGGCTGGGGAGGTAGAAGTTAGACTTGGTGAAACGGGAGAATGTAGCTCCTAACAGTTCAAGCCCTGGAATCCCCGTCTTAAAAATTAATTGTGACTCCGCCCTTTAATAGTGCTGTGACTTTGGATAAGCAAACAAACAGTCTGATTTTGTTTTCTTATCTCTAAACAGGGATAAAACCAGCATCCATTTCATAAGATTTGGGGGGATATTAAAAATGCTAATATGTACAAAGCATTTAGAAAATTAAAATTAAAATATGCAGTTGGAGGAGAGCTCTACGGATACCCTGGACCACCAGAAAGACAAACAGATGGGTTCTAGAGCAAATTAAGCCCGAAACATCACTGGAGGCAAAGACAACAAAACCGAAGCTGTCCTACTTTGGGCACATCATGAGGAGGCAGGGTTTTTTGGAAAAGACGATAATGCTGAGGAAAATAGAAGGTGTCAGGAAAGGAGGAAGACCAAACATGAGATGGATTTACTTCATAAAAGAAGCTGTAGGCACGACTCTGCCTGAACTGAGCAGGGCTTCTGAGGACACGAGGACAAGGTATTGTGGACATCACTCATTCATAGGGTCGCCAGAAGTCAGAGCCCATTCAATGACACATACATTTAGAAAATTGCTGAGCATATAGTTAGGGTACATAAATGTAAACTGCTATGATATTATATTGATTAAAAAATTACCACCACCACCGTCATCGTCATTGTTGTCATTATCATCAATCATCCCAGGATTTAAGTTCACAAGACAATTTCCTCTTGTATTTTCACCAATTGTTTCATCAGACAAATTTTGGGAATACTTTCCCCACATCTCAGTCCCCTAAATAGGACCCAAATCAAGGAACTTGTATTGAGAGAGTGTATTATTTAACTGTCTGTTACTCATTCATCCATTCAACAAGGATTTATTCCAAACCTACTGTGTGCCTAACACTATTAGGAGCCCAGGATACAAGTAATATTGAAAAAGGCTGATTCTTCCTTGAAGAACACCTTTTATGACCTGGTGGTGATATACACATTAAACAGACTACTTGGACTATGTTCTGGATGTTAGAGAGGAGAGTGGGGTTTAGACGATGGCTTTTTGGAAGCAGTATTTAAGTCAAAACCTGGAGGACAAGTGGGAATTACTTAGTCGAAGGGAAGTCAGGAATGATAAGAGCAGGGAGATCTATTCCGGGAAGAATAATATGTGCAAAGTCAAAAATGTGGGGAGAGAATGGGGCGCTGTCCAGTGTGACTGGATAAGGGATGTGAAGAGAGGAATGTCCAGAAACAAGAGGCAGGTTGGAAATAGACATGAAGGGCTTTGTTAAATAGTTTCAGGGTATTCATTTTGCCCCGAGGGCAGTGAGAAGGAAAAAGGGAAATTCTAACATTTCAATGAAAACATGGGCCTACACAGTTTCTTCACGCCATTTTTATTTTAGCTATTCCATTTCATCTTCACAAGTTTAAGACATAGAGGAGGGCAGACATCTCTCCTTCTGCAGCCAGGGAAACAGTGTCAGAGTCCTGTCCTCTCAGGTCACCGCCAAGTTCCAGTTCATAAAGCAGACCGATGATAAAAAAAAAAAGCAACTCTTCCCCTACCTCCCAACACCTGACTCTTTCTTCACATTTAATTGATGAGGATGTTGACACTGAGATATTGTTCAAGGAGAACAATTTGTAGAAAAAGGCAAACCCTTTAGGAAGGAAGGTGACCTGATATGGGCCCCTACAACTCTGAAATCACTTACTTCATGGAGCTCCACATGCCTTGGCCTACCCTCTCCATTTGGAAGCTTGGGCTTCAGGCTATTCTTGAAACCCATTGAGGAAATCAACTGTATGAGGCTATCTCCATTATTCCCTCAAATCTTCCTCCCTTGGCACAAGGAAACTGTTCAAATGAGTGGGAATTAGAAAAAGGTCCAAGTGCAGCAGTGCTTAGATCACAGATATCAGAGAGGGTCCAAAGCCACAAAGAGCAACAATATTTAATCTGAAATTCATGGCTCTAAACAGGCCGAGGTGGCATGCATACATACATTCACACACACATATATACAAGGAAGAAAGAAGGAAGGAAAGAAGGAAAATGTCACTCTACCCAGATTAGAATTTTCCCAGCCAACAGAATACTCTTCATTTTCTTTCTTGTTTCTTAAGGTGAAGGCTTAGATGAATGATTTGAGACCTTCTTTTCTTATCTAAGCATTAAATGCTATGAATTGTCCTTTAAGCACTGCTTTAGCTGCATCCCACGAATTTTGATATTTTGTATTTTAATACAGTTAAAATATTTTACAAGTTTCTTTGAGACCTCTACTTTGATACCTGGGTTATTTAAAAGGGTATTCTTTAATTCCCAAACATTTGGGTAGTTTCCAGACTTCTTTTCGTTAATGATTTTAGCCTTATTCTGTTACAATCTGAGAACATACATTGTATGATTTCTATTTTATAATTTATTGAGGTTTCTTTCAGGTTCTGAATTCAAAAAAAGTAAGTGTATTCTTCTCTTTTTGGGTAGGATATTCTGTATAAGTGTCAATTAAGCCTAGATTGGTCAGTAGTGTTGTTGAGGTCTTATATACCTTTACTGATTTTTGTCTACTTGTTCTTCAATTACTAAGAGTGGAGTGTTGCGGTCTCCAGCTATAATTTTGACTTTGTCTACTTCTTCTTTTGATTCTATTAGCTTTTGCCAGATGTGTTTTGAAACTCTTCAATTCAATTTGAAGTTAGGATTGATTTGAAAGTTAGAAAATTAGCATTTTATCATCATTTGGTTCATTTTTATTTTTCATAATCTTTATTACTTTAAATTCCATTTTGCCTGATATTCATGTAGTACTCTAGCTTCTTTTCTGTAGTATTTGTATGGTATATCTTTTTCTACCCTTTATCTTTAACCCATCTATGTCTTTGCATTTAAAGAAGGTTTTTTTGTAGAATGAATGGGTTGGGTCATGATTTATATATCTAATATGGCAGTCTGTATCTTTTAATCATTGTGTTTAGGCTATAAACATTTAATGTTATTATTTATATGACTGGGTTAAAATCTATCATCTTGCTACATGTTTTTCTTCCCTTTAGTTCTTTTCCCCTCCCACCTTTTAATGCCTTTGCTGTTGTTAATTAAGCATCTTTTTGTGATTTCATTTTATCTCCTCTATTGACTTATTTGTAATACCCCCTCTTAAAATAATTTTAGTGAATACCCTAGGGTTTAGAATACACATCTTAACTTAGTGTCTAACTTCAAATAATATAGTACTTCACATGTTGTATAAGGCCCTAATAACAGCATATTCCCAAATATCCTCCTCCCCTTCATTTCTCCTATTACTTTTGCTATAAACACACAATGTATTGCTACTATTTTTGCTTTAATCAATTGTCTTTTAGAGCAATTCAAAGTAAGAAATTCAGTTTTAACATGAATTCAATTTTATCTTCATTTGTTCCATGTCTGGCATCAATTCTTAAAAATCATTTCTCTCTGTAGGTTCAAGTTTCAGTCTGATGTACTTTTTCTGCCTAAAGAACTGTTTTTTTCTTCCAGATTTATTGAGGTATAATTGGCAGTTGAAAACTTATACATACGTATTTGAAATTTTATAGTGTGAGATGTGAGCAAGATGGCAGACGAGGAGGTTCAAACATTTGTCCCTCTCACAAAAACAACTGAAACCACAGATAACTAAAAACTGACAAAGACAGCATTGGAGGAGCTCTGGATTTCAGTGAAAAAACAGCAAAACCCCTGTGGAGTATGAGAATGGAGGATGGTGGCATAGAGAAGTAAGCTAGGAAGCCTTTTACCTGCTTTGCATAAATCCCCAGTTTGGGGTTCCTTGGTGCCAAAAGGGTTCAGAAGGGTTTCATCCCATAGAACAAGGAATCAGGGATGCTCCCAGAAACTCTTGTCACCTTTATGGGCATCTGTGGCCTTGCTTTTGAAAACCCCTAAAATCTTCACTAATAGTGAACTCAACTGATGGGGCTACCAGGAGTCCCTGCCACTGCATCACCTCCCTGGGGCTGGAGCTGTTGCCCAGCTGAAACCTGCCCCTAGGGGTCCGAATTGCTGCTGTGCCCTGGCTCTCTGTGATTGGCATACCACAGTGCCTTTCCATCTGCCCAGTGGAGCTGCCCCTGCGCTGTGCCCTGCCTCCTGGGTCCTAAGGCATAGCTTTGACTCTCCATCACTGGGGGTGTGCAGCTGATGGCTCTGTACCAATCTTGTGGATCCTGAGTTACAGGTATGACCGACCATCACGAAGGCTGTGCTGCTGCCGCTCTGCCCCCTGCCCCCTGTGGCCATACATTGCAGAGACTTAGCCTGAGCAACATGACCAGTTAATTGTACTCTCTAATAACCCAGTTTGGGTCTGAGGCGGCAACAGTTCTGCTGTTGTTCGCCTGTCCTTTAGAATCACAGAATCACAGTGTCTCAGGCTCGGAGGAAATCTTAAACACCAAGTGTGCAGTGGTTCTCAATTTTCTTTCTGTCACAACAAAAGGAAGAATAATATACACAAGAATAAGACTCTCTCATTGATGTAGGTCAGTCAAGTTTACTTACCACAATGATACTTTTGTGTGTGGGTATGTGCAATTCTTTTCTTTCAAGTCTCTTAGCTATTCCATATCTATCTAATATTCTTTGTTACTTATAATCAAGAAGTTATTATATTTAGTTTAATTATATAGTTTAAAATATATAATTTATATATTTAAAAATTTAAGTACCATTCTGTTTTCTGAATCTGTGAATTTTTTTTGTTTGTTTATATGTTTGTTTTATTTGTTCATTTGTTGCTTTTTATTTTATATCCCATTCCTGAAAATTATGTGATGTTATTAATCAATGTTATGATAAATTTAATAAAAATGTAAAAAAGTAACCACAGCTATTATTCTATATTAGTAGTAACGAATTACTTGTGATGTACCACATGGGTGATTGTGGCCATAGCAATGTATCAGGAAGCAAAGTTGAAAACTTCTGAACCAGTCTAACTCTTCACATGGGTTTTGAGGCCCCTTTACATTTCTGCCAAGTAGTTATTCCCCCCACTGCTTGCTTACCTCCAGTGATAGGGGTCTCACTTCTTCCTGAGAGAGCTCCAATTATTAATAAGTTCAGCCTAAATGGAGCTAAAATCTATCTCTGAAATGTTTCCCCATTAGTTTTATTGTATATTTTGAGCCATGTAAAAAGTATCTGTGAAGAGTCTTGGCACATGGCAGACCTTTGGCCTTAGTTAAACCTCCAATAGTACCAATAGACTTAGTCTAGGGTTTATTTTTATTTTTTTCTTGATGATTCTGGCTGATTGGCATTCTAGAAGCAGAAATGAAAGAGAACATTAGGGAGCACATCCAACCAAGAGAAGCATTTAGAGCTTCTCCACTGGGAGAACTTAGAGGTGAAGAAAGCACATGGAGATGCCCCTTGCCTTCTCTAAGCACCACTGAATAGCAGTCTCACCCAAAGGCGCAGCAGAGTAGAAGAAAGGAAATTCATCTCTGTGGAAATGCATCCTGATCCGCAGCGTAAGGGCAAACACACTTATTTTCTGGACTCAGCAAATGGCATAGTGGAGTGTTATAGATGGCATAATGGAGTATTCAAGAATCCAGATTTCAGAAGGAGACTACATGGGATTGAATCAAAACTCTATGTACTAGTTATGAGATTTGGGACAAATTCTTTAATATCTATCTCTAAACAATAGCTACTTCATCTGTACATTGAGAATAATAATAGCATAATGTCATAGTGTTATTATGAGAATTAAATGTGGAAAGTTATGTAAAGGTTCACTAAAGAGTATTACCATTTATATATTTGAAACTTTACATTCAAAATAAAAAGGTAATATTGGTAAAACTTTTATGATAAGATAAGCAACATATTTTTCAAAATTCAAAATGTATCCAAATTGAGAATCAAACTCATTTAAATGGCTGCCCCCCTCCTCTTTTTGTTCCCCTATTGACTGGTATTGACTGGTATTTAGAAGCAAAAGATAGCTTTGCCAATCTCATCTTGGCAGCTCTTTTTGTTTGTTTGTTTGTTTAATATACTTTTATTGCTTTCAGAGAGGAAGAGAGAGGGAGAGAGAAACATCAATGACGAGAGAGAATCATTGATTGGCTGCCTCCTGCACGCCCCCTCCCCCCCCTGCCCCCCAACTGGGGATTGAGCTCACAACCCAGGCATGTGCCCTTGACTGGAATCAAACCTGGGATCCTTCAGTCTACAGCCCAATGCTCTATCCACTGAGCCAAACTGGCTAGGGCTGAGTAGCTCTTTTCAAAGAATGTTGATGACTCTGGTTGTACCTTTCTGTACATAGGATCCAGATGCATGGGACTTTGCTTCTCTGATGACACATCCACAATATTCACAATATTTTAGTTTAACTATTTGGATTGGGAATTCTGGGTAGATGTCACCAACATTGTTTCTGGAGGGAAAATTTGAAAAGGCCAAAGTGGGAAAAAAAAATTACAGCCTGGAGATAAAAGAAGAATAAAGGGAAAGAACAATTGTATTCATCATGAAGAAAATTGAGATCAACATTTGAACCACCTACAGTGTATATTAGGATCTGGGCCAATAAAATATATGTTCCATGATAGTATCTTTCAACTTTTAACTGCTAGGCCAACTGCTGTGTCATAACTTGATTTAACTGAAGTTGAGCACTTTGTCATAAACCAAAGTATTTCTTTTATTGTGAACTTTTTGTTCATGTCTTCTGCTCATTTGCTATTGGTTGTGTGTTAGTCTTATTTATATTAGGTTTTTAAAATTGTTGTTCTGGTTGTGTTATTTTTATTAACCTTATTCTTATTGGTTTGTAAAAACTCTTTACATGTCAAGGAAATCAGTGATTCCTTTTATATGAAGACATTTTTATATTTTATATAGTTGAAGTAATGGCATGACAGTGTCTAAAAACATGCATTAGGAGAGCATCAATATATCTTTAAGTTTTGGAAAATGATTGTGTATGTGCATGTTTACTTTATATTCTCTATTTGCAATAGGCACATAAAATATCTCCAAATTGGCACTAATTCCTAATTAGAGAGCCTTTATTCTGAGGCTAAGAGTTTTATGCTTACATTTTAGTGTTAAATACATGTCAATATTGGGTAAGAATTTAGTTAAGAATGCATGTTTTTATTTTCTTTGTTTTCTCCTTCTAGATAAAATATTGAGCAGCAATCGTATTTTGCTTAAGGAAGTCACTGCTTACAATTGTTCCCAAGGTATGGTCTTACACCCTTACACTTTTTGTATATACCAGCATATGAGTACAATTTCTTGTTTCTCTTATTTTTATAATAATGTCTAGCACTATTTTAAGCTTTGGATGTTCAGTAATTCTTGATAACTAGTTAAATTAATGAGTCAATTGGTGCATTATTAATATTCATTATAGTAGCAATAGTAGTGGAAGCAGTAGGGTTATTGTTTTAGCATTTCTTCTAAGGGATAAGATATGGTCAGTTTCCTAATCTGTAAAATAGATTTCTATAAGATTTTTTTTTAGGTTTGAATGAGTTAATACATGTAAAACACATGGACGCATGCTAATACATAACAAACTTTCAAGAAAAATTAGCTTTTTAAAAATTATCAACCAATATTAAACCCTAATTTAAAAAACATCTCATGTCGACCAATGTCACCCCAATAAATTTAATTTAAAAAAAGAAACATCATTTCCACTCCAGTTTCTCTCAGCTGCTAAGTCACAATAATAACTCTTCCTTTTCTAGGGGCAATCCTGCTCCCAGAGGGAATGCTAGGACTTGAGTGAAGCCCATAGAAGTTGGTGTTTGTTTTAGGATCAAATTTGTCCATGAAAAGGGTGTCCTTTCTCTGTGTCCAATACAACATACAGTATTCAGCAATGCTCCAATCACCTCCCAAATCTGCTAAATTAAGTCTTTTTCTCGGAAGAATTACCTAAGTGGAAGGAGGAAGTAGCTGTGAGCCACCCAGTATTGTGTGCATACTGAGGAATTTAATTTCAAGGACTTTGATCCTGTGCTTGACCAAGAGAGAAATGAGGTTCTTTCTAATGAGCTGAACACACAGCATTTGGAGACGCTCATGGTCAACAGTGCTCCAGGAGGGTTCCCCTCTGTTGTTGTGGTTCATTATTGGATTGTATGATATTCATGTTTTCCATCCCCAGTCTCACCACTTAAAACATTCCATCCTTTGCAATCAAATGCAATTCTTAAGCTTCATTTAGAAGCAACAATGGTGGTGTTCTATGGAATGGAAAGAGAAAAGGAGAGTGAAAAAATGGAGAAGAGATCTAATTTACTAGAGCACATCTTAAGCAATGAGAAAAAGATAAACCTGTCCCTCGGAACACACACACTCTGGTACGGGGCCCAGTGCGGGTTCATGGGGGGTTGGGGTGGGGTGGTTGGGTTTTACAGGCAGATTTCTGAGAAACAGGGTTTAGTTGGAATGGGAACCACAGAGCCATGGGCCTGTTGCAAAAATATTGGTGAGCCTGTTTACATCTCAGTCACTAATACACTTCCAAGGGTAAGAAATGCTAAAAATAATATAACTATACATAACCAAATTCCCTGCCTTGGGCACAACCTTTGGAAGTGTGAAGGTAGTATAGGACTAAGCATCTGGATATTAAAAAAAAAAAATCCAATTTTCCCATAAACCCGGGTTTGCTCCCTCCTTTTCTTGGTTCATGTCTCTGGCCATGCAGAGGGGAGAGCACTAGGTCAGGAGTCTGAGAACCAGGAGCTCATAACCACACTGCAGCCTCCGCTGCCTTCTCTATGACCCACAGTCTTGAGGGTCCGCTGACGATGGTCCGAGGCCTGCGTTCCTACATCGCAAGCGCAGGGCCTGAGGTGATAGGGTTAAATGTAAGCAGATCCTTTCTAAGCAAGTCAGGCTGTTTTGATGAATAGATTTTTTATGTGAAGTCCTGGATTTTTTGACCACACAATCATTAACATTATCCCCCTCCCAGCCGTCTCCACCTTCCACCACCCACCCATTTCCCATGCATTTTTAGATTGTTTAAAATAAGCCCGAGACACACCAACAAAATATAAGATTGTTAGACTATATCTTGCATTTTTTTTATTTTAGAGTGGGCTAGGCCCTCAGGGATTTTCTGGTGCAATTTCCTTCTTTTAGGAAAGAGCAGTAAAATGTTTTCTACCCGAAAACTAGATCCTGCTGCTGCCCCGCCCCTAACCCCCAAGCCCTACCATCACAGTGCAGTTGGCCTGCCAACCAGGTAACTGCATCTCTACCTGAGGGCTTTCCCTGGCCTTTGAAGCCCACTGTTCACACAGGGGCAGGCAGAAATGCCTGGAGAGTTACTGCCCTCTACTCCAGTAACCTTTTACCTATGATAGACAGGATTTCATATATAAGTACCCCAGTTTCCTTCACCTTTCCTGTTAAATAATATTGAGGCATATTTTCTACACTGGCTCCAGAGAGCCTAGCAGATGAAGTTCTACTTGCCCATGGTGGTACCTTGGAAATATAATAATATAGGTTATAGATGGTAATTACATATGTAATTATGGTATAATCGTCCCCTTTATATTGGCATCCTTCCCTCCCCTGACTCACTTCTCCCCTACTCTACACAGTTTTCCTAGATTGCCTTACAAACGTCCATCATTTGCACTCAAATCCTAATCTTGGGCTCTGCTTCTGGGGGAATTCAAAGCTACCTCTGCGCCTTGCAAATACTTTTTTTTTTCTCCTAGCACAGGATTTTCTAACAATTTGTTCTTATAGCTATGGCCTCTGCTGGTTGATAGACTTGTTGATCATTGTTAATGGCTTTGCAACTTTGCTTTTAGGCCTTAGCACACAGTCCTTACATATTAATGCAGTACATGTGTATGGCAATGAATTAAATTGAATTTGTAAGTCTTCCTTGCTGATTAATCGAGAGCTGGAAGAAAGTGGCCAGGGCTCCTGACTCTGTGGTTCTGTTCATCACCCTTCCCTTCTGTAGTGGACCTTTACAACTTATGCCCACCCAGCATGCATTTCACCTTGGTCAATCTCAGTCCCATGGGGAGGATGGTCTTCCAGTCAATGTCAACATTACCTCTGACCATGGTGTTCAGGGATCCAAATTGATGGAACTATTAGAAAGCTTCTCCTTACTTTCTTGACTCCTTCTTTCCTTCCTTCCCTTCCTTCTCTTACTCCCTTCCTTCCTTCCTTCATTCATTCCTTCCTTCCTTCCTTCCTTCCTTCCTTTCTTCATTCACTTATTAATTCATTCATCTATTCATCCTTACTAGTTATTGAGCTTATAGGATTGTAAGTAAGCCTAGAGTCGCTTGGTGAATAGTTGACTACCAAAAATAAAGAACCTGCAGAATTACTGTTCAGGGAAGAGATAGATAGATAGATAGATAGATAGATAGATAGATAGATAGATAGATAGATAGACAGATAGACAGACAGACAGACAGACAGACAGACATAAAGGTAGTGTTTTAGTTCCTGCATACAGCTGTGCCTGAAGATCTTAAACTTATCAACTATGTGAGTCAACATATTACCATTTTTGCTTAAGTCAGTTGAGTTGAGTTTCTTAGAGTCAAGTGCAGACTTTTGTTAAGTTGCTCACCTTGACCAGCCCCTGGCCAGGTACTACAGATTCAGGGGTATGCATTCGATCGCTATCACTGTCCACGGAGAATTTGCATGTTAACGGTTGTTTGAGGAGTGATATTACAACACTGTGCTTCTAAGTCCTCTTGGTTTCTTCTTGTGGAGTTACCATGCTTCTTCTTTTCTTGGCTTTCAGAAGAAACAAAGAAGCCGGGTTATTTTCCTTTCGGTTTCCCCAGTCATACAAAACTCCTTTCTAGTACTTTTTTTTTTTTAAGAGGCCAGCATTTCCTGGTTGTTTGTTCCATATGATGAATGTCTCCATTGCTTGTTAACCTCCAAAATAGGCAGCCCCACCATTAGGGCTTATGGTCTATATGAAACAACATAAAAACAAGATACATTCTCCACCATGCACATTTCAAATGAAATGTAACGGAAGAGAAATAAATAAAAATGGAAAAAAATGCCTTAAATGGTTTATGTTGGAAAATGTTATATGGGCAATAATGGTGCTTATATGGGCTTTGGGCAGAGACTTTGATAATGAAGGTTAAATGAGGGAATGTTACAAAAAATGTTCACTGTTCATAAAAATAAATCTCTGGTATGAACCAGAATGAAATAAACAGAGTTGCAGGCGCCGGGAGCATCTGGGGTGACCTCAGCCTCAGGTTGGTAATAGCCAGACTCACTGGAACCACACACTCTCCCTTTAGCAGGCTCCATGGAGCCTCCATCCCAGGGACATGGGGCTCCATGGGCCTTGCGGAAAAACAAAGGCCTGGTCACTTTCAGAATTTTTCTACCTCAGGTCCTGGCAGGTTTTCCAGACACCCTGCCTTTCTAGGTTAAGTATTAGTCCAGGGGTTTCAAACACAAATGTCCACTAGGGTAGCATGCTATGAATAAGTGACATAACTCGGAGGGGACAGTGGCAAATCGGAGAAAACATGACCCACCTGATAGGGTCTCTGCTAGTCAATGTCAGCGGACAGTAGGGATGCCAGCTGGGTGGAGACAGATCTTCCATCTTTTGAGGGTGAGCTGGAAATCTGAACTGTATATGAAAATACTTTGATTTTTAAATGTTGGCAACTAGTTTCTGGTGTGTGTGTGTGTGTGTGTGTGTGTGTGTGTGTGTAGAAGAGGGCAGAAAAGTAGACATTTATGGGTCAGAACTGGCCTAGCAGCAGCCAGTGTGCAATCTCTTGCTAATTATAGTCATAATTGTTTGGTCTCATTGATTGTTGCTGTCAGATAAGGGCCCTCCATAATGCACCATCCTGGAGGTAAGAGCTTCTGTTAGAAACAGCCATTCTTCAGTGTGTGCTATGTGTGGGGCATTTTGCTGTGAGCTTTACGTGGATTATTTCATTATATCCACCCTATATTCCTAAAAGGGAAGTACTAGTGTAAGCCCATTTGGTGGAAGGGGAAACTGAGGTTTCCAGAAATGAAGTATTTGACTGCAGTCATGGTACAGGATGCCCTGTGTTCACCACCTCACCTCTCCTAGGCCTTGCCACTGATACCGGCCAAGGCTGCCCCTTCACCTCATGCGCTTCTATGGTGTTAACACATCAAGGGGCATCCCTCCATCATTAGGGGTAGAAACTAGTGGATACAGGCTTTTGTCCCTGGCTGACAGTTCTGACACATGTTCCATAAGACTCCTCAGAAGGTCCTGTGTGAAGTAACCAGTTGTATGCAGCAGTTAATGCTCAATTGTATTGATTTTTTCCTCCTTCCCTGCCCCTCATTTGGGGGGTCATATTCCGCAATAAAGTACCCTGCACACGCATCTTCATCTCAGGCTCTGCTATTGGAAAATTCAAGCCAAAATAGTGAGTGGCAAAGCTGGAATTTAAACCTACATTTGGCTGGTCCCCCAGTGAATACTCTGTCAAACCAGTGACTAAAGTCTCTACTTGATTCTTTTACCAGGTTCTTTCCCGGCGAATCATCTTGAAATAAATCTAGACAGTAAAAAAAGGATCTAAAAGGATTCTTAAATTAGCAAGAGAGAGGATGGTGGTGTGGGGTAGTTGATCCATAGAAATCAGATGGGGATGGGGAAAGGGTACGATATAAGGTTAGTGCATAATGCTTTTTCTTTTTAGGCACCTGCTCTGTGCCTAGCACTGTGCCGAGTACTAAGGAAGGCACCTGGAACTATGGGAGTGAAAACTATGGGAGTAAAGACCGATTTCCAAAGATCTTCAGTGACTTCAGGCAAGGATGTCCACCTCAAATGTTCACAGGGGCGAGGGGAGAAAACCTTAAGTTAAATCAGCCTGTGATTTGTGATATACAAACACAAATACATAGCCTTCACTTTTACACAGAATTAAGCTTTAGGTGTTCTCCCATTTTTCTTTCAAAGCGTGGCTATTGTGGCCTGCCATTCATTTTCCCACTTCAGATAGAGATAGGGGTACAACAAATATTTTGCTTTTCTTTCTTTATACTTAGTCAATTCATTTTTAATTGATATATAATTGACATTACATTGTGTAAATTTGAGGTGTACAATATGTTCATTTGATATATATATATACTGCAATACAAATATCACAGTGCTGTTAGCTAAAACCTCTGTCACCTCACGTAATTATCATATTTTTGTGCTGAGAAAAATTAAGGTCTTGTCTTTTAGCAACTTTGAAGCTTGTAATACAGTATTGTTGACTTTAATCACTATATGGTGATTTCCATAACTTATGTATCTACTCATTGCAACTATTCACCAAGCGACTCTAGGCTTACTTACAATCCTATAAACAACATCTCCCCAATTTCACCACCCCAGCCCCAGGTAACCACCATTCTACTCTCTGATTTTAAAAGTTCAGCTTTTTTTCTTAGCTCCTACAGATAAATGAGATTATACAGTATTTGTTTACTCTGTCTGACTTATTTTCACTTAGCGTACTATCCTCAAGGTCCATCTTTATTGACACAAATGGCAGGATTTTCTTCGTTTTCATGGCTGAACAATACTCCATTGCATGAATACATGCCACATCTTTATCCATTTGTCCTCTGACGGATCCTTAGTTGTTTCCAATGCTCAACGTTTCAACTCTAATGAGTTCTTGCATAAGACACCATCTATTATGAATAATGTTGTAAGGAACATCGGTGTGCAGATATGACTTTGAGTTACTGCTTTCAAATATATATCCAGGAGTAAGATTGCTGGGTCATATGGCAGTTCAGTTTTTAATATTTTGAGAAACTGACATTTTCTGTAATGGCTGTACCATTTTACTTTCCCACCAGCAGTGTGTAAGGGTTCCCTTTTCTCTACTTCCTTCCCAATACATATTATCTCTTGACTTTTTGATTATAGCCTTTCTAACAGGTTTGAGGCCATATCTCATTGTGGTTTTGATTTGCATTTACCTGATGATTAGTGATGTTGAGCATCTTTTCATATATCCATTTATATGTCTTCTTTGATAAAATGTGCATTCAGTTCCTTTGCCCATTTAAAAAATATTTATCTTTATTGTTGAAAGTGTTACAGGATGCACCGCATATTCCCCCTTTGACCCCCTCCACCCTGCTTCTATCCCCTCCCCAGGCTTTCACAGCATTATTGTCTGTGTCCATAGGTTATTTCCTTTTTTTTTTTTTTTTTTTTTTTTTGCTGTTGAGTTGTTTATATATTTTGGATATTAACCCCATGTCAGATATATAGTTTGCGAAGATTCTCTCCCATTTTGTAGGTTGCCTCTTCAGTTTATGTTTGTTTGTTGTACAGCAGCATTTTAGTTTAATGTAGTTCCTCTTATTTTAGTTGCCTTTGCTGATGGTGTCTTATGCAAGAACTCATTGGCCAGACCAAGGTCAAGGTCTTTCTCCCTATGTTTCTTCTCGGGCTTTTATGGTTTCAGGTTTTACTTAATTTCAAGTTCATTTTGAGTAGGGTAAGAGAATGGTCCGATTTCACGCCTTTGTATGCGGATATATTGAAGAGATTGTCCCTTCCCCATTGTGTGCTCTTGGCAACACTGTCAATAGTTAGTTGACCATACATGCTTTTATGTTTGGGCTCTATATTCTGTTCCTGGTCTAATGCCTGTGCTTTCCTTTCAACTCTAAGGAAAACAGCCACTCAAGGGTAATGGCAGATGGCAATCGATCCTGTCTTCCTGTCAGGGAAACATGATGGAGGCTGGGAACCAGGGAGGCTGGCCCCTTTGTGAGCTACGACTCAGCTCCACTCCAGCTGGCTGTCACTGTGTAGGAATGCAGGCCCCGAACGTCAGCTCTCCCAATTATTCAAAATAAGTCAGAAGAAACCCAGAAATGTTTGTGAAATCTCCAGATTTTAAAATGTTAATAATGAATTCAAATTTCTCAAGCCAACACTGGCAGAGCAAACCGAACCCTTCTGCAAGTTGCATTTTACACATGGGTTTGCTTGGTGTGTTGCAGGCTGGGCTCTATTTTTCATCCTGAGTCTCTGAGCCGCACCATGCCTTCCCAGGAGAGGTGATGTGCTGTAGGTGCATGGGATGCGGTTGAATTAGAATTTTCTCTTCACTTTCTGTTTCTAGGGGAAGTAGATTAAGATGTGTTTATGAAGTTGTGTGCATGTGTGCGTGCAAGCTTGCTCAGGGTTCAGAAATGGACCTAATTTAAGGAAAAAAACACAAATATTTACATTAACTCTCTTCAGAAACTATGAAGAGGCTGTATTTGAACATGGTAGGTAGAGTTTTAAAAATGGATTTGAAATCAGCAAGAAGGGAGTATATGACTTTCATTTTTTTTCTTCGTGTAAAATTGTGTCCCCTGACCAGATTTCTATTGGCCTTGATGATTAGTTGGCTATTTTAGTAGTTGATTATCTCAGCCTTTAGTAAGAACCCCTCCTAAATGGGACTCACTATGTCATAACTATATAAAATATTCATTAAGATGGTGCTTTTAATGGATTTGTTTGGAATGAACTAGAGCGGAGGGAGCCACCGCTGATTTGTGGGGTAGCTGGGCTGTTGCAGGGTTGTGCCTGCCTCAAGTCCTGCCTAGTCCCTCCACCCACCCTCTTTGCCTGCAGGCTCTAATCTGAGAAGGGACACTGAGCCCTACTGGTGAGTTTTTCAGGACCAGAAACTATATTCCATTTGCACGAGTGTGTCTCTAGCTCAGTCTTTCCCGGATTGTGCTCCATGGAGGTGTGTACAGCTTGTATGGATTATGCTGGAGAGCTTTTGCCCAGTAGAATTAGTTGCTTAGTGTGTGAGTGCTCCCGCTCCAGAATTAGACACATTTAGCTTTCACTCCTGGCTCTGCAACTAACTAGCTGTGTGACCTTTAGGCAAGTTAACCATCTCCGAGCCTCAGCTTCTTCATCCTTTAAATGGGAGCCGTGCTAGGACAGTAGGTCCTCAAACAGCATCGTTTCGTTCAACATCTTTTTGTTACAACGTTGATGAGATGCCATAGGAACATAACTCTTGCTTTTATCGATTATCCTATGGTAAAATTGGTTTCATTATACATTATTTCACTTAAAGTCACAGAACCTACTGACCATGATAAGTGAGGCCTTACTGTACTTAATTCAGATGACATTTGAAGATTGAATGGGGATAGTTTACAAAGTAGCTTAGTGCCTGAGACATATTAAAAACTCACTAACATTAGCCATTATTCTCTAAGTGGTAGGGATTTAACTGCTACCCCGTATGGGGGTCCACTTGAAGTTTGCTAGACAAATACCACTTGGTTCTAACCACATGCCAACCCTGATGGTACAGCAGCTATAACAGAAAACCCCTGCACCAATGAACCAGACAGGTTACTGGACACAATCACAATTGCTCTGGAAACGGGTGATGGGACCTTCCTCAGCATTAATTCCAGTCCTTTATCTTGGATCAGGACCTCTCTCTCCCTCTATTTGTCTGTAGCCAGCACACACCTGATGGGACTTCATGCTACCAAGACCTGTACTATTTAATTTCTCTCCATGTATCTCTGTGCTTTTCAGTCCTGAGCTGTCACCTTTGCAGTTATTTAAAATATGGTGACATGAAATAAACAGTAATAAAGAGAAAGACTCCTCCCTGTATTAACACTACCAATCTCAAAACCTGGAGTCTGGAGGCCCAGCCTCAACATTCAGCAGGCATGACCTCATTTTGGCCCATCTACTCCCTCCTGGTTCTGAACAGTTAGGGACTTGTCATCCATTTGGGGAATGACCTTAGGCAAATTACTTTACTTTTTGAGTCTCTATTTCTCCATCCTTAAAGTGGAAAAGATGATTAATTTATTAATAAGGGAATAGTACTTCCCTATGAAAATATGAAGGACATGTAACAACAATCAACTTTGCCTGCTGCCCTCTGGGGCTGGGTGAGGCTAGGGTTTAATTTTCAGGAGTCACAAACAGTTTCCTAATCAGGACGCAGCTGTTTTTCAGGGCAGGGTCCAGTGGGGTGGCAGGGATGGAGCATTTACATGGGAGTGGGTCAGAGGCTGCCTCAGATAGACTCTTGCTTGGTGTCTGGGTCCTGGGAGGGAAAATGTGCTCATCAAGACCCTGATTAATTAGGGACTGCCAAGGGCACTCTTCGTAACCAGGCAAACAGAGCTCCCCACCCTCTCTCACTCTTCAAACAAAAATCTATCAAGATTTAATCACACTGCTTTATCTCCAAGACCTAACCCCTGAGTGTTCGCAGAACATTTTGCATTGTCTCCAGGCCCTGAAGCAAGTGCCTCGGTGGGGAGCTGTGGTCCCTTTAGGTTTTTAACTTGAGTGGAAGAAGCAAAGATTGCTTTTTGTTCCCCTTTTACTCTCTTCTGAATTAACATGAAATTGAAGATGACTATGGTTATGGATGAGAAAATGAGAGAGAGAGAGAGAGAGAGAGAGAGAGAGAGAGAGAGAGAGAGAGAGAACGAGAGAACGAATGAGAGAAGCAAGGGAAGAAGGCTGGGAAAGCCAGTGTGAAGAGTGTGCCTTGGAGCCCAGGGAAGCTCAGTGTTCATCAAGCTGATAGTTCCCTTCCAGGCCTTCATCAAAATGATAATGCCTCCTCACCAACCACATCTAAATCCTTTCACTGAGGCCTCCCAAGCCCTTCTCCAGGGAGTGGGCTCCGGAGTGTGAATTCCTCCGAGCTGATTGTCTCAGTGTCAGTGCAGATGCCGCCGCCATGGCCTTTGGTCCTCCTTCCGTTGTAACGGCCCTCTCTGGGCCGTGTGACCAAAGTGATGCCAGCACAAGGACTGCGAGACAGCACAGACCCTGATCCCTCAGCATTAATTAATGAGATTTGATGTTTATTGCAGTCATGTCAACCAATCCCTTTTTTTCAGAAAATTAATTAAACCGTGGATAGGGGTTTGGAAGCTCCTACACAAGGCTGTGGGCTGACGGGGGGCCTTTGGGACTGGGGAAGAGAACTGCATCTGCGGTTTCAGTCGTGTGTGAGCTTTGTCTAGAAACACAGACTTAAATTCCGGTGCCGAGAGAGTGGAGAGGAATGCAGGCCGGGGTCTCTGCTGCCTTTCACCCTCAGTCACGCCTCGTGTGGGCCATTGGATTATTCCTCCTCATGCCCTTTCACCGACTGTCCCTGCCCTGTGCAGAGCACATCCACCCATTCGCCTGTGGAATAAGTGTGGAATAAGCAGTGGCAGGAGAACTCCATGACAGAAATCTTGGTAGGGCTCGATGGGATGTGGTCATTCTCTAGGCCAAATAACATTCACTGCATGGATACACTACCTTTGCTTATCCAGCCATCATTTGGTGATTCTACTTTTTGTCTATTTGTATAATATTGCTGTCAACATTCATAGGCAGGTTTTGGTTGACATCAATTTAATTTTGTTGAAGATATAGGTTCTATCTATTATATATATTACATATATATGTATAACTGGAATGCTGTCTCTTCATATCTCTGTTTTTAAATACAGTATCCATCAGTCAAGGCCAAATGCCCCACCAGGTATCATCCCTGCACCCTGGCATCTCTCTGATGACTTGTCTATGTAGCTCACCAAGCACTTACCAGATCCCACCCTCTGCTCTGGCTTCTGTGAGGTCACCCTGGAAGCCCATCTCCTGCTTCTGATCATGGTACACAGCAACGTTTTGCCTATAGCACAGGTTGAATGGATGCCTGTCATTCCAGAAAATAACGAAATGATATCACGGAGGAAGAGTAGAACTGGAGTTAGACTAAATGTTTCACAAAGATAAATGGTCTCTGACTTCTCTTGTTTCTTACAAAAATATTTTATCCTCTTGAAACCATTCTATAGCGGTGTGTACAAGGTAAGGATGACTAACTCCTCCAAGAACTTCCTAATCCTCAAAAATTTTCTGGAGGAGAAACAATATCAACAACAAAAATACAAAGGAAAGAAATTATTGGAATCAGGAGAGAAGTGCTGAGGTAAGATTATTAATCTTTTAGAATAGGCTTGGATCCATTACAATGTTTCTGTTCACTTAGAATATACTACCTTTTTTCCCCCTCTTGATATGATTGATCGATCTGGAAATGAAAGAGGATGGTGAGGGGAGAGATCTCACCTCTCTGGGCGTGACCAGCTGACTACCTTCAGAATTAACATACAGGACCAAGTACCTATCCCATGAGTATGATGCTAACTCGGAAGTACCTGGGGGCACTTTACCCACCAGGTTTTTAAGTCTAAATACTATGGGATAAGAGTCAGAAAACAACAAAACTGCTCCATTGCACACGAACCTGAAACTTGAACCTCAAGCAAAATTTGCCTCCACTCAGTCCCTCCTTTAGATTTCTTCAGCAGCCCCCCTTGCTCTCACATGTACCTCAGAGTAACCCAGAGCGCTTGTTGAGACACAGATTACTAGGACCCTCCCCAGACTTTTTAATTCAATAGGTTTCTATCAAATTTCTAGGTAACTTGAATGCTCCTGGAGCAGTGAGCTCACGGCTAGAACCCCTGCTCTGAAATGACTGTGCTGATCTCAGCTCTACTTTGTAAATTCCCTTTTACCTCAGCGTTGGCTTTACTTAGCTATGTGGATAGCAATCTGATTAAACAAGTCTCTTTGAAACCGGACTCTGTTTACTTATTTTGTATTCACAGTCCCTAGTACAAAGAGCTGTAAATGGTAGTTGCTTATATATTTTTTTAAATAAAAAAACATTAAAGTAATTTATACTGGGACATTAGTGATCTATAACAGCTTAATGGGTTGCCATTCTGGGATGTTTAAAGTTTTTAAAAAGGACCAACTTAAAATGAATCCATCTCTAAATTATAAGAATATCACCCAAAATCATACCCAATGTTAAAAATGTGTAAAAGATTTGAGAGACATTTTGCCAGAGAAGATATATGAGTAGTATAAGAAGCATATGAGAATTTGCATTAAAACCATATGATGCCAAGCCAGTATGGCTCAGTTGTCATACTGAGTGTCATCTCATGTACCAAGAGGTCACCTGTTTGATTCTCTGTTGGGGCACATGCCCAGGGTTGCAGGCTTGATCCCTAGTAGGGGGCATACAGGAGGCAGCTGATGGATGTTTCTCCCTCATCAATGTCTCTATCTCTCCCTTCCTCTTTCTCTAAAAACCAATAAACATACTTTTAAAAAGCCCATATGAGACACCACTACATACTTATTAGAATAGTGAAAAACAAAAAAACCCTAACAATATCAAGTGCTGACAAAAATGTAGAACAACTGGAACTCTCATGTGTAGCTGGCAGAAATGCTAACTGTTATAGTCCCTTTGGAAAATAGTTCAGCAGTTTCTCATAAAGAGAAACATGAACTTACTATATGACCCATCGATTCTATTCCTAGGTATTTTCCTAAGTGAAATAAAAATCTATGTTTACACAAATCCTGTGCACAAAGGGTTATAACAGCTTTATTCATAGTCATCAAAAACCAAAAACAATCCTGTTGTTCCTCAATTTATAAATGGGTTGAGAATCCATGGAACGTTTATAACAGTGGAATATTACTCATCAATAAAAATTTCGGCTGTTGACACGCACAAACACAATGAATTCACATGAATTATCCTGAATGAAAGAAACCAGGTTCAGAGGGAAACAATGTATGAGTGCATGTTCTAAGGCAAACTGATAGGCACAGAGATTAATCAGTGGTTGGCGTCGGGTTGGTATCAAGCAAGAAGTAGCATGAGGGAATTTTGGGGAGAGGATAGAAGTGCTCTTATCTGGATTGAGGTAGTGGTTATGTAAAGTTATACATTTAAAAAAAACCCCTCATAAAACTCTATGTCACAAAGAGAGTATTGTATTGTATGCAAACGAAAAGTAATTATTAAAAAATACCATCACTAAAGATTAGTTTGGAGAGAGATGGGCTGGGAAGTCTGAAGCTTCATGGATCACAGGACAGGTGACCTGCGTTAGGTGTGGCTCTCTGACCAGGAAATTGCAGTGAGGGGCATGCTGTCAGCCGCGAGAGCTAGTGAACAGTGACTTCACTTTTAAGGACATCAGAGAGAACATAGGAGTTGCCAGGAAGAGAAGTGGCCAATAGAAGAAATATTCTTTCAGAACAGAAGTGTGGTCCGGGGGCAGCCACTTCAGTTGTCAATTGTTTGAGGAGAAAGGGCCCAGCAACGGACTGCTTCTTGTGGAGAAGATGCGGGAGGAAAAATATCACGTAACAAATAGGATGCAAAGGTTTCTTCTCCCTGTGTGATTGCCATCCGCAGTGTTATAGATTCCAAAGGGAGTACACTCAGTGGGCCTCATTAAAAATGCAGCCCCAATATCCTTGTAGAATGCTTGTCCTGTGAAGGAAGTTCGCCAGGGACTTAGCTAAGCATGCAAGGGAGTCAGAAAGACCTAGATCCGTATCAGCTCTGTCATTTACAAGCCCAGAGCCTGTGAGAAAACCGCTATGCTTTTCTGACCTCAGATACTCCATCTATAAAACAGGGTTAACAATAGCCCGCATCTTCCAGTACTGAGAAAATTAAGTGAGATGATGCTTGTGTAGCACACGATGCCTGGCAGGTAGGAAACAGTAATTTGAGTGGGCACTGCATTGCTGCCTAATTTCAGTGGCATGCATAGTTTGTGTTTCTTTTTTTTTCTCCAAGTTTGTCCTTGTATTTAATTTTTTTGGTGGTGGTGGGGGGTTAGCATCTTATCAGCAGAAGATCATCAAGCCTCAGAAGCATCATCTTGCTGCGTATAGTATGTATAGAGAGGGGATCTGAAGAGAGATACCTTATTCCCAGAAACACAGACTTGTTTATACTCAATACAAAGAAGCTTCAAAAGCAAGAGCTGTGACTTGCTCGCTCCAGAACTGGTTAACCTGTTGGGATATTTGGTAGATGAATTCTGCTCCACGCTCCCTCCTTTACTACGCACTGGACCAGGAGGCAGCAGCTGCTCTCCACGCTCCTCTTCCAACACAGAAAACCAATTTCTCGGCACCAGGGGAGACCATAAAATAGGGGAAATATGCAAATGTCCAACATTGATTAGTTTTGCCAGCTGCTCTTCTTCCTCCAGAATCAGCGGATTGGCCACTTTTGCTGCAAAGTCCACTAGACAGATTAAGGTGATTTATTTTTTTATATATAAATGGAATTAAAAAAATAAATAATCCTTTCCAGGTCAAACCTGCCAAAAGGGGGTGACAAATGGAAGGAGTGTTTAAATAAAGAGAGAGAGAGAGATAAATAGGCCTCTATTAGACTTTTTCTGAAATTGTTTGCCCTTGGGAGGGTCTGGTTCTTTTAAACATTTGGGGATTCTCTGCTTGCTAGAGCCAGGAACTGCCAGGCCACACTGATTCCCTGGCCGCCTGACGTCTGATCTGATTATTCCATCCTCTCTTGCTGGCCTCCTGCTCCCAGACCTCCCTTCTTATGACCGTAATAAGTTTCAGAATCCTTTGTCTTGGCTACTTCTTCTTAGAATGTGTGATTGTAAGGACATGCATGCCTACCTCTTCATCCAGATGTTGACACTGTCCTAGGCAGAGGTCAAATTCAGATACACTCTTGTTTTCCAATGTATTCTTTCTCTTCTTTTTTCTCCCTCCCTCCTGATCCTTCCCGCCCTCTCTCCCTCTGTCCCTCCTGCCAATGCTTTCAGGTGCCAGGCTAGTTACATAAATGAGTGAGGAAACATCTGGGTATAAGGCAGTAGGGAGTGGTGGTGAGAATATATATGTCTTTCCTTTTTTCCTACTATTATGGGACATTTGAGTACAAAATGTTTCGCTTTATTTTTCTCAGCTCTGCGAAAGAGGTAAAAGTAGAGAATGTGTGATAAATGACAACTGACACCACCTCTAAGATAAGGAGCAATCTTGGTTCTCCTCATGGTCATGTGGGTGAGAGGAAGCCCAGGCTTCTTCAGAACTGAACAGCTTTTACTTGGCTCCAGCTGGCCACTGTTGGGCCAGATTGGGAGCCCGGCATTGCTAAAATTTAATTATTCAAGAGACACCCACATCTTGTAATTGATGTGATTTCTCTAAATCACATCAAAATTCTGACAGTTTTCATGCTGACAGTTTATTTCGTTTAGAAAAACAATGGTGTGGACCAAACACACGTCTATATGTCAGTGTTAGCCTGTGGCTATCAATTTGGACCTCTGCTTTAGACCTCAGTTTGATAGCTGCTGTGAAGTACAGTCCTGCTCTTTGATAGATGGAATTCCATAGAGAAAAAACATGATTATGTTAGAAATAACCTCTTACTGATCTTTAAAAGGACTATGAATTTAAGTGGTATTGTGAAGTATGAAATCATTTATTAAAACATTATTCTAAAAGCAAAAGATGGGAACTAGACTAAATATCTGCTATAGGGGATGGTTATATAAATTAGATTACATTGAAATCATACTACATAGCTATTAAACATGAGTCAGTACCATAGTACTAAGATATATCATTAAGTGAAAAAAGCAGAATGCAGAGAATTATGTATGATGTGCGATTATTGTATTTTTTAAAATGTCTATATACGTATGTACATATATGTGTGTGTATATATGTAAAATATCCCAGGAAGGACAGGAAAGGAACAGATAACAGTGGTGGCTCCTCTGGGAAGGAGAGGAAGCCTGGGGATCCAGAGGATAGGGATGTGGGAGTTTACTTTTTCTTTTATGTATATTTGATAACATTTGAATTTTTTACCACATGCCTATATTCCCCATTCAAAATAAATGTAATTACATGAAAATAAACGTAGAAGAAATAACAGCCCTAATTCTTAGGAAATAGTCTCTTCTCTGAAAAGGTAGTTGCAGGGGAGAGAAGGGTTGTCATCAACAGCAGAGGTGAATGTCATGACTAGTGTGTGCTTCATCTCTCCACCCCTGCTTCTGAAAGACTGTGATATTGGCTTCAACGAATGGTCACAGACTCCAACTAGGAAACAGAACGTAATCACAGAAATGATTAACTTTGCTTATCAGACTCCGCAGGATCCTCCTGACAAAGGCCCAGTGATGCTGTGGCAGTTTTTGTGCATGGCACCTGCTAGCCGCTGGGTCCCTACCACTCTCTCCATCCTTTTTTATCTACTTCATCTCCTTTGGGATGCACTCATATCCTCAGAAATGTTCCTGGTCTACCTGGCGGCTGCCCACTTTCTCGTCTTGGTCGCACGCTTGGCTCGTTTGTGAGCAGGACCAGTGTCAGCTCTTGGCTTATCTGACTGGTTTCGCATTTCCTGGCATGTGTGTGCATTTGCTTGAGGTTGACTAGGCTCCTTAGCGATAGGCACCTCTTGTGAGGAAAGGAGTGAGATAGGGAATAGACTTTGCCATTTTATTTCCCTCAACCTGTAGATAGCTCGCTGGAGATGGAGATGAATGGAAATAAGAATAAAGCTATAGATATACATAGGTATGAAAGAATAGGACAGAAACTGAAAATAGTGACTGCCTCTACGAGACCACATCTGGAACCACCATGGAAGCGAAGGGATCTCCGTGAAACTTTTGCTAGGGTGGGTTTGGGGACGACCGGGAAGAGGAATTTAGTTAGAAAAATGAGAGGAGTAAGTACATGTGAGGTGTATCCTGACCCTCTTTTTTGTGTTTCCTTGACAACCCCCTCCCCCAGTGTCATTCTCCCGCCATCTCCCACTCTCCCTGTCCCTTTAATTTTGCTCATAATTCACACCATGTTCCGAGGCACATGACTGATGGCCCTAACACCACCCTCTCCCCACTGCCTTTAAATGTGGCCACACTACCACTCACCTAAGCTCGACAGAAAAAAATACAGCCCTTTCCCAATCTTGTGGCAAGTTAGATCTCCCAGCGTTAAATCACCATTAAGGGCCTCTGGGAGTTGGATAGCAGCTTAGGGTTTTTTGTTCTTTTTCTCCCATTTACCACTCAGCTAAAACTTTCCTGATATGGGAGGGGGAAAGCTACGAAGACAAACCATCCACTGGGCTGTCCTTTACAGGCGCACGCACACGTGGAGGAGTGGGGAGGACTTCCTAGCAAAGGCCCTGTAGGCAGAGCAGCCTCGGCTTGTTGAGCTCTCATCTGAGGTGGAGAATGTGAGGTCAACGTCTGCATAGCCGTTTGTGAAGTGCCTCCACCGAGGTGTCTCATTGGACCCTAACAGGAATCTTGTTATACCCATTTTAAAGATAAGGAAAGCGAGGCCCAGAAGCCTGGACTAGTTAATGAGACCCCAGTGTTAAACACAGGACATCTGACTTGGAAACTAGAGATTCTAAGAAACTTCAGATATTTGCTAAGTGATTTGTTCTTTCTCAAGACTTCCCCCTGCATGTCAGGCTCTGAAGATGGACCTACTGGGTCCAAACCCTGGCTCTGCCATTTACTTGTGGGTGCCTTTGAAGAAGCTGCTGATTTATCTCCCTCCCAGCTATCTAGTACCACAGTAATGTCACTTAACAAGCAACTACAGAACTTCAGTGGCATACAATAATTAATACCTATTTTTGCTCAATAGTTCAGAGATTGGGTAGTTCTGTTGATCAGGGCTGGGCTTACTTATGCATCTCTGGTCAGCTGGTGGGTCCGCTGGGGGTTGGCTAGTCACCTAGAATGACTCAGCTCTGCTCCACGTGCCTCTCTAAATAGAACAGGCTTGCCCCAGGTTTCCACGTGCAGTAGCCCAGTCTGAAGAGAGACGTAATAGAGGCATGCAAGCCATCTTAAGGTGTGGGCTCAGAACCAGCACATCGTCACTTCTTTGAAATCATTTTGACCAAAGAAAGTCACAACCCAGCCTAGATTTAAAGGATGGGGAAATAGACTCCATCCTGTGATGAGAGGAGCCACAAAGCCACCCAACATTGGGTGTGCATGCAAGGCAACCATGAAATGACCATTAGTGTAATTGAGGTTCTAGAATCCCTGTGCTCTTTTGTTTTTGCATTTTAGAAATAAGGTTTAAAATAATGTCCATCACATGGGGACATTGTGGGGATAAAATGAGGCAGTGCATGTGAAGTGCTTAGCATAATGCCTGGTACATAGCACATGTAACAAGTACTCAGGATGGTAACTCTTAGACTTGTTACTTTGGATTGTCTTTCCAGAAAAGGATCCTTTTCCAACTCCCACTATTCAGGAGTGTTGTTTTTTTTTTTAACTCCCTCTTATTTATCCTTTAAAACAGCGGTCACCAACCTTTCGGACCTCATGGACCACCAGTGGTCTGTGGACTACCAGTTGGTGACCGCTGCTTTAAAATATTTTTGCCCAAAGGGTAAAGTAGTACATCAGCTTCTTCCCACAGCACTCTTTGTTGTATATTGGAGTATTTTCTTTTTCTTTCTTTTCTTTCTTTTCTTTCTTTTCCTTCCTTTCTTTCTTTCTTTCTTCCTTCCTTCCTTCCTTCCTTCCTTCCTTCCTTCCTTCCTTCCTTTTTTTTTTTTTTTTTTTTGTTAATCCTTATCTGAGGATATTTTTCCATTGATTTTTAGGGAGAGTAGAAGAGAGGAAAAGACAGAGAGAAACATCAATGTTAGAGAAACACATCAATTGGTTGCCTCCTACATGTGCCCTGACCAGGGCCCTGGCTGGGGAGGACCCTGCAACCAAGGTACGCGCCCTTGACCGGAATTGAACCTGGGACCCTTTGGTCCACAGGCCGACACTCTATCCACAGAGCCAAACCAGCTAGGGCTGTATATTGGAATTTTGTATGATGTTTACTTAATGACATTTCAGGGTCTTTCATCACTGACAGTCACCGTGCATTTAGTTATAAAGAAGATTCACATATGAGGTGACCAGGAGGTCCAGGTAGTGTGGAGGAAGCTCGGGCACACTCTAGAGGACATTTATGGGCTAGCCTCCATGCCATGCAGCCACCAGTACAACTCGTCCATGTGCTTCCTAAGCTAGATTAGACCTAAATTCAACCAGTCCATACATTTCCACATGTGTTGGATCATTTCCCCTCTTGAATGTCTGTGGAGCTCCTTAATAGAATGAGTTTATTGGGAGGTTTTGCGCTTCTCCATTTTTTTTCCTTCCCCATTTTTTTTTCTTTTTGGACACCTGGCACATAAAAATGATGGTTAAATCTCCAGAAGCCAATGTAGACCAGGAAGTAACTTTGAGGATGCCCATATTTATGAGTCAGGATAGACTAAGTTCTGCTCCAATAACAACAATCTTCAATCTCATTGGTTTTCTACTTCTTCCTCACCTAAATGTTCAATAGAGTTCAGCAAAGAGCCTGTGCTAACTAGAGTCCCTTCATTACCCGAGCTGATGGAGGCTTCCTCTTGATGTGTGCTTTCAGAATCAAATAGTGTGTGGAAAGACATACACAGTGAATTGTGCACTGGCTCTTAAAGCTTCTGCTCAGAAGTGGCACACATCGCTTCCCCTAGCAGTTCACTTGTCAAGCCAAGTGACATGCCACACCAAAATTCTAAGGAGCGGGCAAGTGTGGTCCTATTGTCTACTTGAAATGAGAGAAGAAAGACTATTAGTTAACAGAAATAATGACCTCTGTACTGCATGGTAGAACAAGGAGCGGAAGGTTAGAATGTTCCTGGACTTCTGTTGAATTTGCAAGTTGCCATTCCAGCCCTGGGTTGCCCACCTCCAGACTTCTTGACAGAATAAACCCTCATGCATTTAAATCATTTTAATGTTGGGGTTTTGTTAAATGGAGCCAAAGCCAATCCTAGCTCATTTCTTTCTCACCCACCATGCAGGTATAAGCTCTGATTTGTTTGATGGATAGACTGGAGAGGAGACATGAGCTTTGAGTAGAGCTTCAGAGAGGAGAAATCACAACAGTTCCTGGTCTGTGTATTTCCAGGTATGTGTCATGTGATCACACCACCCTGCATGTGAGTAATTGGACCAAGGCCAAAGGCAACTGTCTGCAGGCTGAGCAGACCGCAGGCAATGGAATGGCCAGGCCTGAGGGCTCTGCCCAGTGTAGAGGCTTCCTGTTGGGTGATGACTAAATGATGGACTCAGACCCTCTCATATATGTTTGGATTTGAGACACACAGAGGGCAGTAGAAAGAAATGGAGGGAGCAGCTGCAGCTGAGAGAGCCTACATTATGTGAATGTCTATGATGGGAGGACTACCTCACCCAGGGGATTATTGCATTTTTGAATGGTGAGAAAGGGGTCCAGGTCTCTCTGAGTTCTGGCTGTGTGAGTCCCAAGACTTTTCCTGCTTTTCCTTCTTCTTTGGGTGGCCTTACAAAAAATTAGAGTCTATCCAACATAGTGTGCATCTTCCCTTATCTTTGTTCTGTATTATGTCTATACATGATTCTTAAATGGGACTTACTCTTTCAGATAATAATACATCATGACCATTTTCCATGTTGTTAAATATTCTTTTACAACAACATACAAACTGATGTATAGTATTCTGTTGTATGACTATACTTATTTAAGCAATCCTCTAATGATGGATAGTTAGTCATGGGCTGTGTTTTCGTTTGTGTGTTTGTTTTGCTTTTATACACTGCATCAAACTCAACATCCTTGAAGTTAAATATTTGCATACATTCATGATATTTTTGTAGGTAGGTAGGAATCTGATAGGAGGATTTTTGATAAGAGAGAAGATTCTGACCGAATCTATGGCATGAAATAAGTGCAAAGTTGTGAAGTAAAAAAAAGTAAGGCATGTCATCAAATAATCAAATTTTGCTAGTGTTGGCTAATGGTAAGGAGATAGTGGCCAGATTATTGAAAGACTTGAATGCCAAGTAGAAGCACAGCCATCAGTGAGGGCTTTTTGTTTTCCATATGGGGACAGAAAACCTGGAATATCACAGACTGAATCTCTTTGTCCTCTGCAAGACTAGTGGGGGTTAAAGGGAGGGTCAGCAGAAGTTAATTTGGCCCATTTCACATTAGTGTGATCTATAATAAACAGCTAAAAACATACTATTGCACTTTATATTGTGCTTCATTAAGAAAAATAAAGTGTGCTTTGAAGGGGACTTTATCAGTGTAGAAAGAGTCTTATGACAAATAATGGCCTAAGTAGAGATAACTACTAGTATTATGAACTAACTAGAGGTCCAGTGCATGGATTTGTGCACTGGTGGGGTCCCTCACACTGGTGCATGATCACGGGCTTGGGAAGGACTACGGGAGGGCTCCAGGACATGTCTGGCCTATCTAACCCAGTCTCAATCGGCTGGACGCCAGCAGCAAACTAACCTACCAGTTGGAGTGTCTGCCCCCTGGTGGTCAGTGTGCATCATAGCTAATGGTCAGTTGAACCGGCCACTTAAGCTTATATATATATAGATATTGCCACTTTATATTTGTGTCAACCTTTTAAATTGTCTTTTTGTTTCCAAAATATGTATGCATTGTTTCACTGGACCCCAAAAGAGCAAAGCTCAAATGAAAGATAACCTGCCCATTTTACAGATGAAGGAACTGAGGTTAGGTGATTTAAAAAAATAAAATGTCAAAGCTAGAATGTTAGAACTTGACTTTTTAAGGTCACCAGCTCCCATGTCTGCATTTGCTGCTAGTGGCAGCAAGGCTCAGCTTAGCTGTTGCCCATGTCTCACAGCTCTTATGTAAAGGAGGCAGGCCTGAACCCCTTTCTGATCTCACACTCAGATTTCTTTCTCCTCACCACGTGGTCATCCCGCCAGCTAGCAGCAGTTTAGATGCAGGGCCAGACTAATTCCAAGTTCAATGCTTTTTTCAACAAACAAATGGAAATCTTCTTGTCTTTCTTTCCTCCCTAAAGGAATTCTTAAACCTTAACTTGCACAGGAATCAGCTGAGGGCTTGTTAAACATGGGGGTTTCTCAGACCCCACTCCCTACACACGGTTTTAGCAGGCCTGGAGTTAGACCCAGGTATACGTATTTTTAACTAACTTCTCAGGTTATTATGACAAGGATGGTGCACAGAGTAGATGTGAAGAATCACTGTCTGTCTGATTTCGAGTCTGACATCTGCTTTGTCTCCTCTCCCAGCATGCCTGCTCTTAGGAGAGTGACTCCAGCCCCGCCCTGTTGTATCCCTTATCAGTTCTGTGTGTTTTGCAAATTGCATTTACTCTTCATTTATGGACAAACCAGGTCAGCACTGCCAGGCCAATAAGCGCTGGATTTTCCCTGGCCTCATGCATCAGTGACATATTTGCCAACATCGGCCCAGTTCCGACATCCCTGAAATCGGTGATGGTTGATGATGATGCAGGGTCCCCGTGACTCGATTTGCAGAGCCGGCCACGCTTTCAGGGAAGTCAATAAGAAAAATCTCATTGTGATCTGCAGATTGGGCTCATTTGATTTGGAAGTCACTGGTGGCAAAAGAAATATGGGGCCCAGGGATGTCTCTTCAGGCCCTTTTCTGGCTATAATCACCCCTAAAAAGCAGTTTTCTCCATCTGCCTCCTTCTCCCCTCCTCTCTCTGTAGATTCAATGTGTTAGTGATGGAGGGAAAAGAAAAGCGACAACCACTCTCAGACTTTCTGGGTGATTCTTCTATTTTACTCTGTACAGAGGGAAAAAGGTCAAAACAGCACCACAAACCATGTACCCAAACAGTTCTCTGCATGGCTCCTAGGAAACCGTGTGGTCTTTGTGAGTCTTCGCATGGCTCTGGGACTGTCAGCTTGAAGATGCCAGAGAGGACAAAAGAAACTCGCCATGATGCCTGTGCATAGGGGCTGGGTGCTCTAGGGGCTCAAGTGCATGTCAAAATGGTTACATTTACCTCCTAAATATCTCTTGACTCCTTTATCTATTTATTCTCCCATTATTTCCCTAATGTTTCCTGTGGATTCTACAATATCCTCCTTTTTGGTTTCCCCATCAAACCCGTTATCTATGGAATAGCCTGGGTGGTCACCATAGTCCACTCCTCATTATAGCCCTTGGTGGCTTTGCATTTACAGATTAAGTCTAAACCTGTGATGTCCCATGTGGTAGCCAACAGCCACTTAGGGAAGTTTACCAGTTGAGATATGATGAATCCAAATTGAGATAAACCATAAAAGTAAACATCGTATTCCAAAGATTGAGTAGAAAAACAGGGTGTAAACTATCTTAATAGTAATTTTATATCGATTGCATGTTGAAATAATATTTTATAAATATTGGGTTAACTAAAATATATGACTAAATTGAACTTCAGCTGTTTCTTTGACTTTTTAAAATGTGGCAACTAGAAGAGTTGAAACTACACATGTGGCCCACATGATGTCTTGACAGTGCTGGTCTAAGGTCTTAAATATGGCTTGCTCCATCTGCTTCTCACATATGTATTTTGGCCTTATGAATTTCTTTTACTTTCTTTAATTAATCACTCATCTTTTTGTTTCTGGGACTTTAATAAGCTGTTGCTTCCCTCTACCACATTTCTTCTGCTCACTCTTACATTTCAGTGTGTCTGTGGCTGTCAGTTCTTAGGTGTCACCAGCTCTGAGAAGTCATCCTTGAATCCCTGAGTTTGGCTCAGATGCCCCGCCTGTGGGTGCAGTAGAATCTCTACACTTTTTCCTCTGTAAGACTTTCCACATTCCTTTGAATTTCCTTTAAAAAACTATATGTATGTGTGTGTGTGTGTGTATATATATATATATATATATATATATATATATATATATATTCCATCCCACAAAATTCTAGGCTCCGTTAAGACAAAGGCTATATCTGTACTTCACCTTTGGCCTCAGAACAGGAACTCAATAAACATTTATTGAGTAAATCGAGGCATCTTATTTGATAGACAGGGGAATTGAGGGCCAGAGTGGGAGACTTCTTACCCAAGGTCACAGTGTAAGGTCATGGCAGAGATTCTCAGGCAGGTGTCACACAGCAGGGATACAAATTTAAATAATCTATGACACTGAGGGAATTTTTAAAAAATGCAGTAAGCAGAGATTTGTGCGTGTTGGTGTAATCATGCCCAAAAAGTTGATAAAAGAGCTAAGTACCTCATGCAGAAGCTGGTCCTGGCTGGAACACTCTCCAGCTAAGGAAATCCCGTCCACGCAACTCTGACTCAGATACTAGACTTCTGGGTCTGGTGGGTTGGGGAGGGATGGGGATGGGGAAGGAAGTGACAAGACCATGGAGATCTGGGCTGTGTGAAGGTGGAGTAGATACACAGGACAAGCTGAGCCAGGGCTCTGATGTGCTGCAGGGAAATGGTCGACCTGGATTAGCAACCAGAGCTCATTTCCTGAGATCCTGGTCCAGCTATTCCTCACGTTGACATGTTTCTGAACAGAACAATACAAGAAAAGTGATTTTTAGTCATGAAGCCTCCAGGATTTTGATATCATCTTCTATGTACTTGAACCTGGGAGAAAACCCTTTTGGTCCCACTAATATAGAGCTTTGTGCATTTGCACAGTATGTCATGTCATAGGTTTTTCTGGAAAAAATGATATAAGAAGAAATCTTTCTGTAGAATTTTCTACTGTAATTGAGTCTACCCTCCTCCCCCAATTATATAATGTAAACTCAATGCAAGAAAGTTGGCAAACATATTAACACAAAGAAGGTAAACTTCGCACCAAATTTCATCACCCAAAACAGTCCCACTACTTCGACTTCTTATAAGTCTTTTAAACATTATTCATATTTATTCACTTATATAATTTTTAAAAAGTAGGATACTGTGAATACCATTTAATAGCGATTTCCTCTGAGATATATATCATGAACAATTTCCTATGTCAATAAGTTCTCTTTTGTAATATGATTTTTATTGCCTACTTAGTATTCTAATATGTTTAAACCCTTCCAACAATCCTCTGTTATCAGACATTTAAATTGTTTCCAATTTTTTGGTATTATAAATCACTCTAGGTGGATTCCCTGGTGCATATGTCTCTAATTTTTCCAAAGGATAAATTTGTGAAAGTAAAATTGCTTGCTAAAAGATACAGCACATTTTTAAAAGTTTTGGCTATTTATTTTTAATTAGCCTCCGAAAAGTTTTAGCACAGACTGTTTTTCAAAGTTCCCAAATAATCTCTGCACACAAATCTTCTTATGTTTGGAAGGTGTGCCACCTACTATCACAAAACTTATTCCCATTAGGTTGATGATATACCCAAAGGGAAAGAATTCCTCCCACAAATGTCAAAATGAAATGAAGCGTAGATTTCAAATCACATTGATACCCATCTGATGATGTCTGCTTTCCTCTAGATCCTTAGAAGTGGCATTTCCCAGTGCCCCATGAGAAGAGAGTTCTGTGGTCCATGGGCAAAGGTGCATATTCCCTGTCTATGCAGATCTTGACAAATCCTGCAGTAAATTTGAGAAAGTTCAAGTCTGTTCAAATCAGTTTTCTTTCCTAAGGTTATTTGGTCACCAAACTACTAAAAAAAAAAAAATCCAGGCCTACATATATTCCATAGTATGCACTTAGAGAACCACCCACCCAGAGTAAGCTGAAGGTGGTGCATTATGGGGCTATATGTGGTTTTCCTTTACGTCCATGTACTTGACCAGAGCTGGTAGGGCCAGCTCAGTGCGAGTTCTTATGTCCATGGTCACATGACAAAGGACTGTGATTTCAGGCTTTATGGGCTTTCCAGGAAGACCGTTTTCTGCTGAGCAAAGATTAGAATGAAGGCTTTGTCCCAGTAGCTCTATTCTGTTCCCACTCTGTACCATAAACATACTAACATATTAACACAAAAAAGGTAAACTTTCCCCCCAAATTTCATCACCCAAGATAATCCCACTACTTCGACTTCTTATAAGTCTTTTAGACATTATTCATGTTTATTCACTTTTATAATTTTTAAAAAGTAGGATACTGTGAATACCATTTAATAGTGGTTTCCTCTTAGATATATATCATAAACAATTTCCTATGTCAGTAAGTTCATTAACAGGTTAGCGAATGACTGTGTGGTTGCAAATGAAAGGTTCATCTCTGTCTCATCTTCATGTGTATGAGTGCAAAGTCACTTTACCTGTTCAATTTCTGCTCCAAACTGTTTCAAGACTCGAAATAGAGAATCAGTTAAAAGTATATTAGTTTAAAACCTCTCTTAGGGTAAGTTTTCTTAGGACCAGAGAAATATAAAAATTAACCTTTTTTATGTTTAGTGGGTCTGTGTTTCTTAAATATTAGACTTTTGCATACTACTATCATATTTTCTCATTGTGTTATTTATTTGGTATTTTTCTTTAAATTGACTGAGCGTTTCTCTTATATGTCTTCTTTAGTTTGTCCTTAACAGCAACAAAAAATACAGATTTGACAGTTTTATCTTTTTCTAGTAGATATAAAATAAGCATATGACTTTCAAAATAAGACTGTTTGCTTATAAAACAGCTAAAATTATCTCAGGTCTTGCATTGGCAAACTTTCTCTTCAAAGAGTCCGATAGTAAGTATTTTAGAATTTGAGAGTCACACAGTCTGTGTCACAATTACTCAATTTTGTTATTCTGCAAAAACAGCCCAGACAAGAAGTAAATGAGTGGGCATAGCTCTGTTCCAACATCATTTTTATTTATAAAGACAGGCAGAGGGCCGGGTTTGGCTGATGGGCTGGACTTAGCTGACCTCTGCTCTAGATGAAACAACGAGCTTATTGACATTTCACCGTGTAAGTGACTACATTGGTTCATTAGGTACAATCTAAATGCATTAACCTGGGCAACAATCGAACAGCAAAAACTCTTATTTGCATTCTGCCTCTGTTTTCCAAGATCATCCCAATTTCAAGTCAGGTGTCTCAGATTTTGAGATCAGATTCATCCCCCCCTGAATCACATAAGACTGGTATTAAAATAAAACCAGGAACTGGCCTTTGTAACAAAAGAACGGACATCCTGAGACAGACTAACCTTGAACCACCTTCCTAATGAACTTTGCAGGAATGCCCTACTCAGTTATTTTACTGTTGCAAAATTATTCTTCATAGGAGGAAGAAAAAGCACCCACAACCCAGGCAAACTGGGCTTCTAAATTATTGACACATTAAAATTTAAAATGTTAATTAACAGAGCCTCTTATCTGAGAGAAGCAAGTTTGCCATTAGTTTCCAACTGCACTGAATCTAGACCCCTATTCATCTTTTGTTTGATTGAGTTGGTGCAGGGTTTACCCCATGGGCCCC
This sequence comes from Myotis myotis, assembly GCF_014108235.1. Classification (NCBI taxonomy): domain Eukaryota; kingdom Metazoa; phylum Chordata; class Mammalia; order Chiroptera; family Vespertilionidae; genus Myotis; species Myotis myotis. The sequence continues at coordinate 15,374,335 of NW_023416368.1, read as the reverse complement.
CAGATTTTAAGAGGAACGCTTCCCAAACACGGTGGAGAGCAAGGCTCTCCTCTGCCACACTCAGGTGTTGGGTCACATCACACATTGACCTTTGGAGACAGGAAGAATGTATGTTCTTATATAAAGATGATGAGCCCATCGCCACTCACTGCTCTCTGTTTTTCATCCTAGACATTCACAAATAATATTCAGTGATATTCGGAATTACATCTGCATAGCACTTTTCCAGATAGATGGTTCCATTAACGCTGCTCAGTAATTCCAGGAGCTGCAAATTATTATCCACACTTGACAGGAGAGAAATCCGAGGTTGATCCTGCAGCTGAATGGCCAGCCACACTTTAGAGAGAACCCTGGAGCCATGCTGGCCCTTCCCACGTACTAGAGTGGGATTGCCAAGTTCCCCTCAATGGGGGGCTCCCCCCATTCTGCTCTGTCATACTCTGCTCATCTCCACCGTCCGAGGTCAAACCCCTAACCAGCCCTTCATCTACCATAATGGTCCTAACAGGGACCATTCAAGAGTGCTTGGCCAGGTCAAGGTAAACCCAGCTCCAACACAACTCCAACCTAACTTAACAACTAGTGGTGCCAACTCCCATTCCCAGTTTAACTCCTGTCTCCTAGTTCTATGCCCAGGGTTTTCCTATACATTGTAGCTGCTTCTGAGATGTACAGGAACTAACTGAACTAGTACTGACAGAGCTGCTAATCCAACTTTCAGTTACAAAGGGTAGTTAGAGAATTAGAACGGGGACTGGTAAAGCAGTATACAATGATGAGTCCATTTTTTTAAAAAAAAGATATTTTTATTGATTTCAGAGAGGAAGGGAGAGGGAGAGATAAAAACATTAATGATGAGAGAGAATCATTGATCGGCGGCCTCCTGCACGCCCCCTCTGGGGATCGAACCCGCATCCCGGGCATGTGCCCTTGACCGGAATCGAACCCGGGACCCTTCACTCATCAGGCCAACACTCTATCCACTGAGCCAAACCGGCTAGGGTGACGAGTCCATTTTTATTTTCATCTGCAGACCATCTGAATAGGTTCATCTGAAATCCATGAATATTACAACTTAAAGGCACCTTAAAAATCACCAAGTACAACTCCTATATTTCATCTTTAAATAAACACTGAAGAAATTGGCCCAAGATAATGATTCATAATGACAAATAATAAGACTGGTTCTCATTTATTTAATACCATGTGCCAGGCTCTAGTCTAAATGCTATAATTGAGAAGGCAGAGGATTGTCACTCCAGTTTACAAATAAAGCCTTGAGACTCGGGGAGCAAAACTGATTCGCCTGAGGCCACACGTATGTAGGTGGTAGGCCAAGGGGTGAAGTCGGGCTATATGATTCCAAAGTTACCATTGCAACAGAGCTCTTCTCAAAGCAAGGCTCAAAGTTGTGACCAGAATGGCACTACTCTATGATGAGAAAGCTACTTTGCCTCTGTGGTCTTCCTCTTTAAACCCATAGAGCCAGTGCAACCATGAAAAAATCATCAGACCCCCAATTCTACGGGGTTCTACAAAGTTCCTGACCAGCACACTGCCTGAGAATGCAGCGCAAGGCCCACTTGGAAGACACTAATTTAACTGGCCCCAAGGAGGACAAGGGGCTGGCATTTTCTAAAGCTCCTGGGTGGTTCAAATGTATAACCAAGATCCAAAGACCACCGGGCAGGCATTTTCCCCCAGAGAGAGTTCCTGAGTTCCGGAGGGAAAAGGAGAGTCGGATTAGGGCTGAATGAAGTGTTGTCTCTGGGAGAGGGGCTGCCCTGGGCGGGCGGATTCTTTTCACTCCAGGAAGGAGCCAGGACAGAGGCCACAGGGGCAGCCGTGGGGATGCTCGGAGGCTGTCAGTCTTCTCTGTCCTAATCAAGAGGCTTTTCAGAGCAGCACGTAGGGATCACTTCGGCTCTAATGACCGCCACATCCGCTGCTCAGCAGATTGCTGGCTTCCCCTGCCTTCTCTCCCTCGACCGTTTCTGGAGACTAGTTTAGAGTCAGCCCCACACCTAAGAGGACACTTGTCAGTTATGCACCAGAAAAGTGTGTGAACAACCAGCCTTGTCAGCTAAAAAGGAGGCTGACTTCTTGCATTTAAAATGAATATTGACTGGGAAAGAAGGGGGCGGGGGAAGAAAAAAAATCCACAGCGAGAAAAATGGCTGACTCAGGCCAACCTCAATGCATATGGTGTGAAATAACATCGTTAAGAGAGTTTGGCCAGGGGTTGAAATTATGCAAGAGCCGCTTTCAGCAAAACCTAAGATGTTTGTGAAAATTGCTCTGGGAACGTTCGTGTTAAAAGGCTAGGAAGAACTTGAAGGTCACCCAAGAAGGTGCACATAATACTTGAGAGCAGTTAAAGTAGAGAATTTTACTACTACAAGGAAATAAATGTTACTTTTTTTTGAAATTTCAATGGACTGATAACCCCCAAATGACAGATCTCAGTTGAAACCCCAGCTCTACCATATTTACTTAGTTTCTCTGAACCTCAGTTTACTGAGTCTGTAGAATGGGATCAACCATACTTGCTTTTTGGAGTGGTTAGGAAGGTTCAATGAGGTAATTTGGTGCATAGAAATTAGTCACCTGGCCCAAGTCAGGGGTCCTCAAACTACGGCCCGCGGGTCACATGCGGCCCGCCTAAAACATTTATCGGGCCCGCCGGGTGTTTTTGCTGCCGCTGCCTGTCCTGCTTAGCAGCCGACTTGTCCCGGGCCCGCAGTGCGCATGTGTGGAATGTCTGAGGGACAGTGAACTGGCCCCCTGTTTAAAAAGTCTGAGGACCTCTGCGCCTAAGTGATGTAAATTGGAGGTGACTAGGACAGGTTTCAGGTCTTGCCCCTAGTCCTATTTTACCTCGATCCCCCTTCCTGGCAAGGACGCAGTCACCATAATGTGCATTATGGTCACGACTAAGGAAGCTGCATGGACACAGACTTCCAGAAAGGACACTGGGAAGCTTTGCCCTTCCCCTGTTCCACAGAGAAAGTCTGTGAAGGATCTGAACGTTCTTTAGGGAGAGAAATGGGTGGTGAACCCCCACACTTATGCGACTTGAGAAGAGCGTAAGTGAAAAGTAAAATCTCATATCCTATTGACACTTACTAATTATCCCCAGGCTTTTCCCACATTATGCCCTGGTGAGAATCTGGGAATTGTTTCAACTCCTGCCTCACCTTCCCCTCCCTGCACCCAACCAGTCACCACGTCTTGTTGGTTCAGCCTTAGTGAAGTCCCTTCCCACATGAGTCTTCCTCGGGCACATGTCTGACCGTGTGACTTCGTCTGCTGTGTGTTCCTAAAGACCATCACTCTCAGCAAGGGACTCCCCACCCCCCTTCCCTCCCCCACTCCTGCAGCCACAGGAGCAGCCCCCTCTTCTGTGTGTATTCATTGTCCTGCCAGTGGCAGTCGCCCCTCCCCAAGTACCTGAAAGAGTGTATCCATAGTGGTCAGGGACACAGGCTCTAGATTCAAATCCAACACAACCTTCCAAGATACGTGTTCTTGGGAAAGTTATTTAACCTCTCTCAGCCTTGCGGATAAATTGGGGATGTAATAATATCAAATTCATGGGATTGATGGAGTGAGCTAATGTAAGTCACCTGCTTATCGTAGTGTCTGGCAAGCAGGAGCCACTCTGCAATGTTAACTGCTCATATTATTGCTGATTTCTTCTTATTTTTACTACTGCCTGTTTAAACAAACCCATCATTAAACACCACCTCCTTCAAGAAGGCCTCTTAGGAACACCTATGCGCTAGAGAAGTAATCTCTCCTTGTTTTATGCCCCATAACACTTGAATCTCTCATGAACTCAACATGCTTTTTTTGTGTCTCTGTCTTAGTCTTTCCCTTTCCGTTATAATATAAACTAATTGATTGTGGGGTGTTATCTTAGTAATCTTTATAGTCACAAAAGTCCTTATCATAGAGTAATGATCAGATGTTTGTAGAATTTAAATAACTTAAACCAATAATAATAATAGATACCACTGAATGGGTTAATCTTAGCACAGGGCTTTTTTTTTCATAGAAAATGCTCTATAAATGTTAGCTGTAATTATCATTTATAGTTTACTATGATAGTTCATGGATTAGTGAATTTATTCCTTATAACAGCTCTATTAAGCAAGTTCTATTAATGTACAAAGAAGGTGAAGTAATTTCCCCAAGATTTTGTAGCAATCAGGGGGAAGGGGGGTACAAACCAGGATAAAGACCCCCTGGGTCCCACTATATTCAAAGGCCTTGATCTTAAGCTATGAGTGGGAAGCATCAGGTTTCATGGCCAAGTAGCAGATGAGAAAACTGACAAACTGGGAATCAGTACTGGGTTGACTAGTCCCATGGGTTATGCCTAGAAAGGAGTGGAGGCCCAGAGGTGAAAGAAATTATAAGCTTTAACTTGTATCAAACTCAAGTAAATATCAGTTAGATTTCATCAAACCATCGATCAAAGTGCCAAAAATGGTTTAATTTTGTTAAAAGCACATGTAACTTTTTTTCATCTGCTTGACTAGTCAAGCCAGTAAAAACAGTACAAGCAGTTTATTCAATGAAAAACACCCACATCCTCACTGTGGTTGTTCGGCCAAGTTGGCCAGCCAAGCAGACAGTTAAAATGGTGAACCAGGTGTGGATAGAGTCTCAGAGGGAAACGCTGGAAGAAACCATTGGCAAAAGGCTTTCATGTCTGTAGAGAACATTTAGAGCATGTGCTGTGGCATCTAACTGAAGAAAGTATGGCTAAACAGGCACAAAGGAAGAGGAAGGACATTGATATGGGAGCCCCAAGGCCTTTGGAGAGAGTCAGGACTGAGCCCCTCCCTTTTTTCTAAAATTCTAAGCCATCTGAATCTTTTGAGTAGCCGGAGAGACTTGGACCAGCTCACTTGGTGGAAGAGAGGCCTTGAGACTTTTGAAATAAATAGCTCAGAGGGTTGAAGTACATGGATCCAGGGCTTCCGGCCCTCGTTACAATGGTAAAATGGGATGGCTCTTCTGGGCCCGAGCGGTAGAGGATGCTGGAACATGACTCTGATTCAGATCTGGGTACAGTACTGAGCCTTGAGTGGAAAGCATCTGTGCAAAGAGCTTGGGAAGCAGCTTTTTGCACAGATAAAAACTATAATTTGGGAGCTGAGGACAGTTTTGCCAATGGAACAAACCAAATGTAGCATGGAAGGCCTATTGGGTCATTAGTAGGAATTTGCATTGGTGACTATGGAGTGCCTGGAGCCTGGTCGGGTGTAGTTCATTCTGGAATGACCGGAGCTTTGCAGCAGTAGGATAAATTTTCTATGTCCACATTAGAGTTCTGGCTCCACTAGGCAAGAAAGACCACGCACGAGTTCATCTTAGAAAGGTCAGGAGATAGAGAGGCTGGGTTCCTGCTAACCCATGCAAGATGTTCTATGCATATTGTACTTGAGGAGGGAGAGATGCTATTGAGAGGAACATTATTTACACCCAAGGTTATAAAGCTAGACATAGAGTTAGTTATTGGTGAATTTTCCAAATACATTGGACCTAGATAGATAGATAGATAGATAGATAGATAGATAGATAGATAGATACTGAGGGTAGAACAAAGGTCTGTTTAGAAATGAGGACATGCTTGGAGGAAGAAAACCATTAGAAAAGCTACACAATTCTAAACTCGTCTCTAATGGGAGAAATGAAGAAAATAAATTTGGTTATTTAGAAAGTAATGAAGACCTTGCAAAAATTAACTGTTGACAAAAGGCTGGTGAGGGATTTCTCTAGTAATTTAAATCTGGAGCCTGTGTTCCTAACAACTATGCAACACACTGTACAAATCAGCAGGTCAGAAGGGGTTACCTCAAAGGAGATTATAGATGTTGGGCTCATGCCTACTCAGTTTTTGGCAGTTACTTCTTCGCTAGCAAGCAGAATAGTGATATGTGTGATATGTAATGGCCCCAGAAGGCAGACAAACGGGGTTCCGAACTTATATTCGGGTAGAGGCACACAGTGGTGACAGTTCAGCTCAGCCATGGTTGGTGAGTATCAAGGGGACTGGGCCTGAAGGGAGGATGTCCTAAAACAAAAACACAAAAGGAATTCAAAGGGCAGGCCATGGCTATTAAGGCAAGTTTATGACACAGAAACCAGCTCTATATTCAGATTATTGGAAAATAGCAGAAATCATGCCAGATCATTAGTTCCTTCTCTAGGTTATCAGGGGGAGTCTGTGTGCAATCTTCTTTTCAGGGTGAAGAACAGGGACATCATTTCTATTCTCCTGGTTATTCATCAGGAAAGAAAGGGAAAGAGCCAAACTCCTATGGGAATGGATTCTGTAAAGGTTCACTTCCAAAGCAAAATGTGTACGTGTGTGTGCGTGTGTGCATGTGTGTTTTGTGCGTGTGGATGTGCACATGCACATTTATTGGAAGATGGGACTTTGAAAGAGCCTGTGTGATCTCTTCTGACAGATGCAGACTTGAGCAATGATGCAGAGTTGGTGAGATATTATAGGTGTGGGTCAAAGACTTGATATAATTTTGAGCCTCTACAAACTCAGAGAAGTATTAACCAGGCCGTTAAGAAATGATATTGCAGAATGTTAGAGTAGGAGGAGTTTTAGGAATCACCCAGTCCTGCTCATCTTCTTACCCACTTACTAGAACTAAACTATCTTGGGGGGAGTGGTGTTCATATCACATTATTCCGTTTCCTGATTATGCCATCTTGCAGCAGCTGTTCCTGACTACCAGGCGGAATAAAAAACTCCAGTGCTAGAAAAGAGAGGAAATTCCATGGAAGGAGAATGTGAAAGGTCAGTGCTCTGTGTAAAAATAATCACAATGGCCATCTTTACTGGTGGGCAAATACCCTCCAAGTAAGCACACTGGATGAATCTAGAGGGGAGTCTAGTTCTTTGTGGAACCATCTGGCAAAGGGAAAGACCTCACTCGGAACGCTTTGTAAGGCAGCATCACAAAAGAGGAAGGGCAGGCTTGTCAGATTATATTGGCATCCCCTGCGTAACTTTTGGAAATACTTCTAGGTTAAAAAAAATCCTGGACATTGGAGAGATTCCAGAGACAAACAGCACATAATTAAGGAAATGGAACAGAGAAACTGATTTATAGAAGGAACTAAAGCAACACGTTTTTTACAGCTCTGTCACAAATAAGGGCATGTCTTTGACATATATCAAGGACTTTAATTGGAATAATGAGTTAATCCAGGGGGAGATGATTTAGGCATGATATCAGAGGATAGGATAACATGATGGGATTGGGGAATTACCTGTTGAAATGACGAAAGTGTCATCTTTCAAATGAGAGCGAGACAAAAACAGAACAATTAGGAAGATGGTACTTAATAGTAATTTTATGTAAAGAGATTTGAATTTTAGCTTTTGACAACACTATGAACCAGTAAAATCATGTTTTCCATGTTTCCTCAGTTCTTAGAGAAAGTTGAACTTCAGATGTTTCATCAATCTAATAGCAGCTATTATGTGGAGGAGAAAAAAACCCCACCACTGCATTACATGTACAGGCTGATTGTAATCTGCATCTCAATTTGAAAAATGTGAAAAATACATTTGTTTTAGAATTACAGACTGCAGTAGTTGTGTAAGTGATATACATACACATTCCTGTGGTAGCATATATATTTTCTATGGGTTCAATTCTTGACTATTCAAGGGCTATTTGAATAGCTTAGATGGTTGTGGATCTTATACTCAATTTGCTTGCTGTGTCCTCATCCTCTTCTCAGAGAATGTATCCCCATTTTGGTGATTGACCAAGGGGTCCAAGTATTCTGGTCACTACTATTTGGACCATGAATAAACTGTGACTCAAATGGGGCAAATAAGTTTCATTCATTCATTCATTCATTCATTCATTTTCAAAAGGACTCAAAGAGAAAGAGGCAGTCATTTACATGGGAGGTTGTGTGAAGCTGAGGCCAGCATTGGGTGGTGGCATCAATGCCACATGCCTAAATTAGTAATGGACAGCAAAGCCATCAATAGAGTGGAAAGAGCTGGCATTGATTAAGAAGAAGAAAAGTGGATGTCCAGTGAGCATCAGAAAAACATAGATGAGTACATCGAAAAACACTCGATTCACTTCCAGCCCCTTCTCACAAAATTCCCACACCTAACTCCATGTGAGGCAGAGGGAGGAGCATGCATATCACTCAGTTTCCAGTCTGTGGATGACTTTGACTTTCCTTTCATAAAGATGCTCTTATCTAAGCCAGTTTGAATGGTATTTGTTCCTGGTGATTTAGATCGCTTCTCTCTACTCCTGCCCATTTCAGTAATGCCTCAGTTATAACACATTAAGAGGAAGCTTTCAGCCCCAGCTGGTTTGGCTCAGTGGATACAGCATCAACTACAGACTGAAAAGTCCTGGGTTCAATTCCAGTCAAGGGCACATTGATTCCCTCTCATCATTGATGATTATATTTCTCTCTCCCTCTCCCTTCCACTCTCAAATCAATAAAAATATGTATTTTTTTTAAAAAGGAAAAGTTTTTCATTTGGCCAGTGTGACTCAGTGGTTGAGCATTGATCTTGCAACTAGGAGGTCAAGGTTCAATTCTCAGTTAGGTCACATGCCTGGATTGCAGGCTCAATCCCCAGTAGGGGATGTGCAGAAGGCAGCTGATCAATGATTCTCTCTCATCGTTGATGTTTCTATCTCTCTCTCTGAAATCAATAAAAATATATTTGAAGAAAAAGCTTTTAAAGCACACTTATGCTGAGCCCGGCTGGATTGTGACATGCTCTGTGTAGTCCTCCAGAATGAGCAGACTGCCATAGCTCCTGATGCCCAAGTGACTGGCTGCTAATTCATTGTGTCAGTCATTGGTGTGGATGTGGTGCACACTGGGTTGACCCTTGTCCAGAAGCCAGGTCCTAACTCGGCATGTGCTTCCTGGATCTTCTTGCTTTCACAGATCCCAGGGTGGCCCATTCTCCTGAATTGCTCAGCTGTGAGACGCCTTAGACCACAACCAGTCCTCCAAACATTCTTTATCCAGAACAGTGAGACCATTCACATCCTTAGGATTTCTAAATCCCCTCTTCTCAGGAGCCCACGTGGTTGTCATTTTGATAACAGGCCATTCTGATTTCAAGAAAACCTCATTTTCTGTTCTGTGTCACAGTGCCTTTTCCCGCAGTAGTTCTCTCGGCAAACGTATGGGCTGCTTGCTCTGCCTTCAACCCTCATGCATTTTTAATGATTTACAAGGAAAAGATTTTTTCCCCTCCTCCTCTTTTTTTTTTTTATAATAAATTTAATGACTTAATACACATCAAGCGGAATTGTTGGTTTGTGGTGACGGTTTTCTAATTCTAAGTTCAAGGATTTTTTTTCTATTTAATTATGCACAATAACTCTCATGGAATATAATGCAATAACAAAAACATGCACCGATGTTAGCATAAGAGCCTGTTGTTTATTAGTATTGGTTCTGTGCTTTATGTTGGAAATAAAATATTTGGAGCTAATGTTGGCCATGTTTCCTCCAAACTAGATTTTAAAAAAAACTTTCTCCCTGAAAAGACCATGCTCCAATCTTTGGCGATAAAAGCCAGCAGCTCTTGAGATAGCAAATTAAATTTTATTTGTGGAAAGCACTGTGGTGCGTTTTGTTGCTTGCTCAGAGTTATTTTTTTTTAATACTAATAATTTAATCAAGTGAGAGACCGATACATTGACCTGTGTTCTCCCAGGCACCGGCGTGTTTCCCAGGGTTAAGAGGCGCGGCTTGCTGAAAGGTTGTTTGTTTTACATTCTAACCTATTACTTGTTTCTCTTGCTTTCTTGCCAGATCTAGCCTTAGTGTTCAGAATCATTTTTTGAGTTTTGGAAAATATGAAGTGGTCAAATGTTCAGAATTGACAAGTCAGACTTTTAAAACTCTAACAGATAAGGACTACCTTGTCTAAGATCCAACACATTTGAATTGTGTGTGTTCATAGTAAAATCATCTCCATTCTGTGGCTCAAAAAACCATTTAGAGTTTCTTGGTAGAAAAAGAAATAGAGGTCCAGTCTCATCAAATGAATTCAGCGAGGAGATTTGCCCAGCATTTCCTCACTGATTGGCAAGAGGTTTCAGTTCCAAAATGAGATAAATTATCCTAAGTTCCTTCTTGGCATACCTGGGCCTTGGGTTTTAGACGTAGGTGAGGGTTCTGAGAGCCTGGGTATCTTACAGTGGTGGGGCATGACTGCCCCCAGGGCTTCAGCGTGTTCAGCCACGATAGAGCTAAAAGACAATATCTAAGCCTAAAGCCAAAGCCAAAAGCCAAGCAGATGTTCTAAATGAGGCATCACTGGGAAGGAGCTGGATAGGAAGGCTGGTGAAACATGGGTGGAGGCAGGGGCAGCACCCGTAGAGATCATCTGAGGTCCTAGAGAGACCCAAGGATTCCTTAGAGGGTGCCCGTGGCCTTTGGGTGGAGAGAAATAGAGTGCAATAGTTAAAGGCATAAATTCTGGTGTGATGTGATTATGGGCTCAAGTTCAACTCTACTGCTCCACAGTGATAGGTCCTTGGGCAAGTCGTGTTCCTCTCTAATACTCAGTCGCTTTATGTGTGAAGAGGGGCAAGTAAAATTAGCTACTTTATAAAGCCTGCCATACAATTTAAACAAGAGAATGCTACTGTTATTATTAGTGCTGGGTCAGAGAGGAAATGCTACCAAGCCATATTCTTTTCATGTAAAAGTACTGCTTTTAATTATACATGTATACATATATGTATCTCTATGGACATATAGATTTTTGTGTTTTTTTATACATAAGTGGCATATATCATTGGGTATTCATATTTTTAATTTAAAAATATTTATTTGAAAAAATTTCATTTTTATATAAACATTTTTAGTGAGGTATAATAATCCTACAGTGAAATGAAGTGTGTAGTTAGGTGTATAGTTTGATCAGTTTCAGCAAATTCATTCACGGATGTACACTGTACCCCTATCAAGACAGAGCCATTTTCTATCACTCCAGGAGACTGCACTGTGCTTCATCCAGGTTAAACCTCCCATCGTCCCTCCCCCTAAAGCACGTCCATTCCTGAGTTATCAACACAGGAAGGTCTAGCTTTGCCTGTTCTAGACCTTCATTTAAGTGGAACCAATCAATGTATACAGGATGTCCCCAAAAATGTATACACACTTTGAATAATTATTAACTCCAATGGGTTAAATCTGAAAAGAAAGAAATAGCAATTGAGCTATCAGCTCAAATGTGTGTATGCAGTTTTTTGGGACACCCTATATTCTTTTGCATTTGAATTCTTTTGCTCAGAAAAATGTTTTGGAGATTTATCCATGTTGCTGTGTGTAACAGTGGTTCATTCCTTTAAATTGCTGAATAGGACTGCATTTTTATAATTACATCACACTTTTCCATTCCTCTTAATAGAAATTTGGTTTGTCTCCATTCTAGGACTATTATAAGTAAAGCTGCTGTGAATATTCTTATGTATATCTTTTTGAGACACGTGTTTTCATTTTTCATGTTATACATCTATGAATAAATTGCTGGTAGGTATAAGTTTAACTTTATGAGAAAGTACTCACTGATTTCCAAGTGGTTATACCGTTTTACACTCCCATCATCAGTGCATGAGAATTCTAGTTCTTTTACATCCTCATAACTATTTGATGTTGTCAGTCTCATAAATTTTAGTTATTCTAGTGGGAACATATGGCTTTGCGTTATGATAGCTAACCACTAGCAATTTTTCTAATAGCTCAGGCCAGACACCTCGGTGTCATCCTTGATTCCTTTCTTTCTTTCACACCTCACTTCTGTTTTATTCACAATTCCTGTTAATTCTACCCCCAGAACATTGTCATTATTCATCTACTTCTTATCACCCCATTGCCACCCTGGTCCCGGCAATCATCATTGCTTATCATTACCAGCCTTCTACCTGGTCTCTTGCTTCAGCTCTTGTCCCTTGCAGTTTGTTCTTAACCCCGGAGACGCACCTCAGATCATGCCAGTCCCAGCACAAGAGTCCCCATACATCTCTTCCTTCTCACTTAAAATGAAAGCCCACGTTTTTTCTGTCATCTGCAGGTCCTGCATGATCTGGGTATATGGCTACTTTCTGTACATGTTTTCATGTGGTCTAATCTTAAATACCACCTTGTCCTGACTACACTCTTCATAAATATCATCCTTCTTCTGTAATTCTTTTTACTCTGCTTTATTTTTTCATCAGGAACTTTTCCATGGCCTGAAATTATATCTATACTTGTTTATTACCTGTCTATCTCACTATAATAAAAGCTCTGTATTGGCCCTCAGGCATGCCTAGTAAATAAACACACACTTCATAAATATTAGTTGAGTGTATTCCTTTTTGTCATCCTTTATATTTTTTCCAAACTTGTTTCTTTGTGTGTGCATGTATGAATCATATACTTTAATTAACAAATCTCATCTCTTCAACTAAAGGCTCTTGGAAGATTGTGACCTGACTTAAACATTTTATTTTCAACATATAGGGTAGACTTCTCCCCAAGGATAGGTGCTAATGCAGTAATGCCTAATTAATTGGTTGATAGTAGAAGAAAAGGGGCAGGTATTTTCCCAATCTGTTTATTTTTATATATGCATGTCTGTATGTATATGTGTATGTTTGTGTATATGTGTATATATGTGTGTGCATTTTAACTCACAAATAGAATTTCTTCAAAAATAGGTTTTTGGAGGAGAGCATCTGACATCGAATATATTTTATTTTCAACATAGTATAGACTTTCCCCAGACTGTTTTGTGTATGTGATTTTTAAAAAATATAGAAGACCCAGAGTCTAATTCTGAAAGAATCCACAGTCATGTGAATTGGGGGTGTACTGGGGACTGGAATGGACACAGAGCTCTTTTACTTCTGTCAAACAAAGCCACAGACTAGTGTTAAGGAATGTTCGTGCGATTTCTCCAGTGTGGAATCAGTTACCCAAACACAGGAGTCTTTACAGAGATCCAAAATAATCATAAAACCATTATGACCACAAGACCTCTTCGGAGGTATCCCCTCAATAGTGAATGCTGCCTTGTAAAGCCAGCTCTTATATTCAGAGAAGGTTTGTAATATCTCCAGCCTGGAAGAAATCCCTCTTTCTGTGGCTCATTTACTTCATCTCTGTGGGTCTTGGAAGGAAGGATGGAGTGAGAGCCACCCTAGGCAGTTGACTATGAATTCTAGACTTAAGCAGGGTATGGAGAGCTTCAATAAACTTTGGTCATTTGGCGAGCCTTCGTTCCATGGGAAATACTGTCCAACTTCTTCAAGTCCCAGTAAAGTATTTGCTGTGGGACAACCCTCTGGTTTATGGTCCTGATCATTCTTTGGTTTCTGATCTGAGAATGAAAATACTCAAATCACTGGCAGGTCCCATAAAGGGAAAACCTACCCTCAGACCATCAGGTGCTATGAGAAGGGTGCCCGTGGACATCGTTACACACGGACTGTGTATCTTGTTTACACTGACATTTCCTGCTCTAACACATTGATGGGCACATAGGAGACACTCCACAAACAAATATTACATGGGAGGGAGAATGAAGTAAAGTAAGAGAAAGAATGAAATAGAGGAGGAAATGAAAAGCAAGGAACTCATTTTTATAGGATGTCGCTGTCTGATGGGGAGGGAGGGACAAGAAGTCAGCTGGTTTAAGTGACAACATAAGGTTAGAACTTTCACTTCATGTGAATTCCTAAACTTGTAATTTTTTACTTAATATTTATATTTTCTACTAGACTGTAAACTCCATGAGGACTGAAACTCAATTTCGTCTAAAATATCAACATTGTTAGTTTGGTCTACGTAAAGAGCCTGACACCTGACCCTACTCTGGGACCCTGCTCTGTGCTGGTCTCCGGATAGTTCATGTTTGTATTCCTCTCAGGGTCTAGTAGACAAGTGTGGAAGGTTAGTAAATATTTCACGAGTAAACACCCCATTAAAACAATGTGAAATAGCCTGATAGCAATAGATCCTTGTTATGTTCTTAAAATTCATGAAAAACAACTTTGCAGAATGTGAAATGGATGCACCACGTCTTTTTCTCATGTTCAATTAACTTTCTCTTACCACTGTGGTGAGTGGTGTGGTGCCAGCATAGGATCATCCAATAGGATAGTGGGACTTCAACCCATTACACAATAAGCAGAGATTGCAGTTCTCAGACTTCCTCTGAAAATATTTCTACACAGGTCACATCATGACCTGTTTGTCATTTTTAAAGTAAAACACCATCATGAAAAAGAATATTTAATGTCATAAAGAAAAACCCAACCTTTACCAGCTAATAAATGACAGATTCCCTATTCCAGCTGCATGGGGGCGGGGGGGGGGGGGGGTGAAGGGGGGTGAGGGTTGGGGAGGGGGAAGGATGCACCACAAAGTAAGATTGTAGTCTCCTGTGATTTTTGAATTAAACTGGAAATTAAGAAATGAAGGTTTAATAATCCTTCATGTTTACTCTTTGGGGAGTCTGCTACTTGTTGAGGGCAAGGCTGGCATACATTAGGGGGTGGACAGTTGGGGCCAAGCTCCTTTCCGTCACTCTGCTCTTGTAGTACTCATTTCTGCAACTTTCCTGCTCCAAGGTGGTGCAAATATGTCTCCCCAGTGGCCTATCAGTGTGAGACAAGGCAGAGCTGAGCCCCATTTTTAGATGAAAGCGAGAGCACCAAAGATAGCCAGGTGCTTTGCATTGCCCGTCTACCTCCAGTTGCTTTGGCTGCATGGCTTTTGATGGCCATCTTTAACCGACCTCAGATAGAAATGCTTCCTTTCCCAATCTTCCAGAGAAAGAAAATTCAAGCTTCCCCTGGTTATTTGCATCAGAGTAGAGTCTTCAGCACTCATAAACACTTTGGAAAACATTCTGGTAGGATGTAGAAGGGTGGTTACCACGTTTGTAAATGTTTTGGTGCATTTGGCACATGTGATAAAGTTTGCATTTTTATTATGTATTTTAGTAGATATCAAATGGTTTATTGATATGATTTAATTCATGATAAAATACTAGTAATGTTTCCAGACTTTCAGCTGCCATGTATTACATTCTTGATGCATGTACCCTATAACCCACATTTCCTGTTCTTAGTATTTACTTAGACATGTGCTCAATGAGATACAAACAAGGATCTTCATTGCAGCAATAATTACACCAGCAAAAAAAAAATTGGTAAAATTCTAAATGTTCATTGTTACAGTTCTGGTTAAATAAATACTGTGTACATAAGAATGCGATAATAAGACTGAAGAATGAGATAGTAAGATAGGGAATTGTACATAATGTGATATAAGAATGACCCTTTCACACATAACAACTATGAACTGTGGACAAAATACAAAAACACTTACCGAAGGGCTCTAGAGAGTGATTGACAATTGGCAGATTTTGGAAAGAAGGCAAAACTTAAAGCTTCTGGTTTCTGTGCTTTGCCTTATGTTGGGGGCGGGGCGGGGGTGGAGTTTCAGCACAGAGCAGGGTAACTAAAGCTCAAAAATATAAATAAAAGCTCACTATCTTTGTGGGTCTAAGGGACCAGACACAGAGCCTGGGGCAAACCCTGGTATTAGTCTGGGAGGCCATGCGTAACAGTAGGCCAACAGGTTTCTGCCTTGGTTTAGTAATTTGTGCAAAGATGCAAATTATTGATTATTGATTTTTAACCTTTGAAAATTTAATGAAGGTTTTAGGTTCTTTCCTTTTAAAAAAGAAAGCATTAGCAGAAGCACACTGAAATCTTCATGCAATTACACAAGTGCCACAGGTTCTTAAAAGCCATTCACAATCTCAGCCACAAAAGCCCTGCCGTAGGGCAGGCCCCTTCACCACACAGACCAACATGAGGTTGGTAGAACAAGTAATAGCGTGGCTCAAAACATCAGAATAAAAATTTTCTTAAAGGGTGGGGATGCCCTGGTAATTCAATCTTTAGTAAATGTAATCTCTTGCATTTAGGTCTAAGTAATTAACTGCAAGTGTACAGAATGACAGAGATGACTCAGTGGCCTCATAAATAGAAAAAAAAAAGTTGTGGAATGTTGTTGATAATAAGCTCCATTGTGTACTATAAATAATAATATGTGCCGGCCAAAAAACCAATGTGATCTTCAGTTGCCTTAATGGAAGTGCAAGTTCCTAGCATTGCACCACACAATATAGCAGCCCCTGGCCTCATGTGACTATTTAGATAACTTGGGTTTAAATATCAGAAACCCAGTCCCTCCGTCACAGTGGCCACACTTCAACTGCTCAAGTCACCTTTGCTTAGGTAGCTGCTGTTTTAGCCAGCATTGATTTAGAGCAGCGATTTTCAATGGGAGTGCCGCAAGAAGTTTCAGCACATGCAATACCTGACTGTTTAGTCAGGGGCACTGAGCTCTTTTCCCCTAGATTGTCAAATTAAAAAAATGATAATGGCCAACACAACAATAGCCATCCAGTGTCAATGAATCCAAATTATGCCTATTTTTGGGGGGAGGGTGGTCAGATCAGCAAAAAAGAAAATATTTTATGGTGTGCTGTAGAATTTTAGTAATTAGTTTATATGTGCCATGAGATGAAAAAGGTTGAAAAATCGCTGATTTCGGACATGGCCATCCTCACAGGAAGTTCTGTTGGACAGCATTGTTCTAGAACAAGGGAGGGAAGGGTCACGGCTGCTCTGCATTGCTCAGAACCCGCCTGGAACAGCAGATACAGGTTGTGTGCTGCTAAGAATGGTCCTCCCCTGTCCTGAAACAACACTGGAATGTCCTGAGGGAAAACACCCTTTCCCATTCTTAACCATGTGATCTGGGAGGGATGGATGCCTCTCCTACCTTCAGGGATGGGTGCCCCCTAGCTTTACTAGAGAAAACCCTCAGGCCTCCTCTGGACAATGCGGGGTAAGGATGGGAGATAGAGATCTCTGAAGGTCCTATGACAGCTTAACTATAGAATCCAGACCTGCCAGACAGCCCCCTTAGGATAAAACTAACACTAGGCTATAGCACAGAGAGATAGAGGGAAACTGAAAGCTTGGTGGCATTGTCTGAACTCCTGGATCAGGCTTCATCTGAAGCCCACCCTGTTTCTTTTGGGTTACATGAACTCATAACCGCTCAGTGTTTAAGTCACTTAAGTTGGATTTCCTGCCACTTAGAATACTAAGAGTCCTAAATGATATCTCTGATAAATTGAGTTCGGTTGTGAGCATTCCATTTTGGACAATGATACAGCTTAATGGAATGTTTTCAGAGGAGAAAGACCAGGAGGGTGAAAGAACTTCAAGGAAATCTTCTTCTATTCCCATGACCGAATTAAGTCTTCATTCCCAGGCGAGTTCAAGGGGCTGATGTGACCATTTTGACATTTCATAATTTCCCCTGGGAAGAAGAAGGGTTCTAAAAGCTTCCAGTCTCCATTTAAAGTACTATGGTAGAAGGAACAAGAGCATTTGATGAAGCCACTGAATCCACAAATCTCCTGGCATCACCAGGACAGAAAACAAGAGAGAAAATCATGTAAAATTACCTTCCTTTTAAATAAAGTGACATTCATACCAGCAAAGAACTGCATTTTAATAACTCAGCTACTCCAAAATATGTCACTTTAGTTGTATGATATTATAAAGGAAAATCAGTGGATATTATTTTTGTGTCATTTTCCAATCCAGTACATTTTAATAAACTCCTACAGATTGAGTTAATATTTTAAAGCTGTATGTGTAATGAAATTTGAAATATTCTCTGAAGATAGCTCTCCTGGAAGGCTACTAGAAACGTCTAATGAAGGGCTGCAGAGAAATGTTTTGAGAGGCTGGAGGGAGAAGGTGGGAAGACTTCAAAAGACTCTCCAAACGGGGTGTGTGTGTGTGTGTGTGTGTGTGTGTGTTTCCATTTACCTCTTTTTCAAAAATTCTTTATTGTTAAAAGTATTACATAAGTCTCATCCCGCCCCCCCCCCCATGACCTCTCCCCAGCTGCCCCCAACCCCCAGCACATACCCTCCTCCCCCACCCCAGTCTTTGTCCATTGGTTGTGCTCATATGCATGCATACAAGTCCTTTGGTTGATCTTTTACCCCTTCACCCCCCGCCTTCCCTCATAGGTTGGACAGTCTATTCGATGCTTCAATGACTCTGGTTCTATTTTTGCTCATCAGTTTATGCTAAGCGAAATAAGTCAGTCAGAGAAAGATAAATATCACGTGATCTCCAAACTGTCTTTAAGCTTCTGTTTTGTGGCTAAATCAACTATGCTGCCCACTTGCTTCTTGCCATCACCTCCACTGCCCCCATCATTAGACTGAGGAGACACAGACTCTTCAGAGGTTTCAAACTATAACACAAAAGTTTGCAGTCACCCCAGGGAGGGAGGAGCTTTAAAAATATGAATACTATTAGATAAAGAATTCACATATGATCCAGCAATTCCACTCCTAGGTATTTACCCAAAATAATTGACAGCAGGGCCTTGAACAGGTACATATACAGCTGCTTTATTCTCCATAGCCCAAATGTAGAAACAACCCAATGTCTATCAGTGGATGAATGGATGAACAAAATGTGGAATCTATAATAATGAAAGGGTAATATGCTAATTAGACTAGACAAAGCCGAAGTGGGCAGGGGCCGCTGCAGAGGTGGCAAAGGCCCCCAGCTGTGGTGGTGGTGGGTGGGGCCCGGGGCAAAGGCCCTTGCAGGAATTTTGTGCATCAGGCCTCTAGTATGCATACAACAGAATATTATTCAACCTTGAAAAGGAAGGAAATTCTGACACATGCTACAACACAGGTGTACCTTGGAGTGGAAACATATAATACAGTGGGGCCTTGACTTATGAGTGCCCCGACTAACCAGTTTTTTGAGATACCAGCTGTCTCTCGGCTGATTTTTTGCATTGAGTTGATAGAGTAATTTGAGTTAACGAGCTCCTTAATGAACTCCTTAACAAGCTTGGTCTCAGAATGAATTAAACTCGTAAGTCAAGGCCCCACTGTATTTGTCCTTTTGTGCCTGGATTATTTTACTTATTGTCATGTTCTCAAGGTTCATCCATTTTGTAGAATGTGTCAGAATTTTATTACTTTTTAAAAATATATATATTTTATTGACTTTTTTACAGAGAGGAAGGAAGAGACAGAGAGAGTTAGAAACATCGATGAGAGAGAAATATCGATCAGCTGCCTCCTGCACACTCCCTGCTGGGGATATGCCTGCAACCAAGGTACATGCCCTTGACCGGAATCGAACCTGGGACCCTTGAGTCCACAGGCCGACGCTCTATCCACTGAGCCAAACCGGTTTGGGCAGAATTTTATTACTTTTAATTAATGAATAATAGTCCATATCTGTACATGCAACATTCTTTTGTTCATTTTGAGTGTGGTTGTTTATTCTGTTGTTATGTTAAGTTGTGTTTATATATGCTAAATATTAATCTATTATCAGATATGTGATTTGCAAATATTTTCTCCTATTCTGTGGATTGTCTTTCATTGTGTTGATAGTGTCCTTTGATGCATAAACATATTTTAATTTTGATAAATCCCATTTTATCTATTTTTCTTTTGTTGTCTGTACTTTTGGTTTCATATCCAAGAAATCATTGCCAAACCTATTGTCATGAAGATTTTCCTCTATGCTTTCTTTGAAGAGTTTTACAGTTTTAATTTTTTAGATCTTTGATCTATTTTGAGTTCATTTTTATATATGCTTTGAGGTAAGGGTCCGCCTTCATTCTTTTGCATGTTGCTGAAAAGATTATCTTTTTCTCATTTAATGGTCTTGGCATCCTTGTCTGAAATCAACTGACCATGAATGTAAGAGTATTTTTAAAAATTAAATTAAAGTTTATTTCTTGCTTGATATCTTAGAAGCTAAACAGAGTATAAGAAGGAAAACAAATATTACTAATAATTTTCCATCCAGATTAACATTGTGGTATATCTATTCTTTCTTTTCTAATTGCATAACAAAATGCAGAAACCTAATCAGACAGGTGTAAATGGTTAAACAGTATCTGTCTTATATTCATACATGCTCTTTATAATCAAATTTAGATTGCATCATAAAAGATTTTACATATAGTTTTTCACTTGGCATTATACATGGACATTTTTCACGTATTTGCCTATTCTTTGAAACATATGTCATTATTTAAGAGTTCTTATAGACAGATTTCACCTCCCTGCTTTTTTGTTTTGAAGGCACCTGTGGTCCAAAGAGTAATGCTCTACCCACCCATAAGTATCCTGACTCCCTGTGGCTCCCCTCAGCTCCCCAGGGGGAGGGTAGAGAAAGAAACATATATCACCATTTCTGGGAACCTTTTCCCGCTCTCCCTGACTCCAGGTAAAATCTGGGTACATTCTACATCTTGGTACTCCTGGGGCACTTACTGTCACATATACATCGTGTAGTAGGTGCTTACTAAATGTTTGTTGAACTAAAGGTCCCTCACACAAAGCTTGTGTTCAGTAAACGGTCAACTTGAATCTGTCACATCCCTTCATCCCCTCTTTGCAACTTTTTATATCCTATCACTGGGTAGCAGCAGGATCTCAGGAGAGGTTTGGCATGTGATGGCTAACCAGCAAGTGTTATGGAGGCCCATGTGGTGCATGGCCCTCACTGACTCCAGAACATGGAAGAGGCTCTGCATCGAGGTGCCCATTCAGTTCTACTCTGCTCTGCTGCCCGAAAGACCAGGTGCACTATTCCCAGGGAGGAGGGCATGAAATGAGAGTTCTTATAGACAGATTTCACCTCCCTGCTTTTTTGTTTTGAAGGCACTTGTGGTCCAAAGAGTAATGCTCTACCCACCCATAAGTAGCCTGACTCCCTGTGGCTCCCCTCAGCTCCCCAGGGGGAGGGTAGAGAAAGAAGCTTTCCCGGGTAGTTGCATTCATTTCAGCTTCCTTCTCCTCTTTTTCTCTATACCTTACACTAAACCCGGGAGGCGAAAGTGTACTCAGAGACCTTGGCTCTGGCTGTACCACTTACTTGCAAAGATTATGAAAGTCATAAACTTCAACTTCAGTTCTGTAAGCTACACACACAAAATGCTCCCTACAAACTCCCCATCTTCACAGTGTGAGCAAGAAGTCTTCAGCTTTATGCTTGAGTAACCAATGGCATGGGCTCCACTCCTTTGAGGAGTGGTCTGTGGATGTTTCTCTAGCCCCCTCGCCGGGAACAAGCTCCAGGCTGTGGATACTGAACACTCATGCACTGCCATTATTACCCACTGGCGTGGACAAGGCCTTTGGAGGGAAAGCTATTTAGTCAAATTGAGAAATATCATTTACAGAATGATCTAAGGCTTAGAAAATATAGCATTTCATTGTCGTTATCTAAGTAATTAATACTAAAATAAAATAAGGACAGCTAAAACAAATTAAGCTTTGACTCTATGCCAGGAACTAAGCTGAATGCTCTATATACTTCTAAAAAATTTAATCGTCATGAAACTCTGATCATTTTACAGTTGAGGAAATAGAGGTTTAATGGCTTGTTGAAGGTTGCACAGCTACTCAATAGTTATTTGGAAACTGGTGGTCTATAATCAGAGCCCATGCCCTTCTCTTGCACCATCTTTCCTCTTATTAATTCCTAGTCATCCTTTTTACTGCAAAAATTGAAAACTATGTATATATGTATATATGTATATATGTATATATGTATATATGTATATATGTATATATGTATATATGTATATATTTCACTCCAAACTTAGAGAGGCATGCTGCCTGGATAGTTAGAACTAGTATCTGTCTATGTGTGGGCATTGCTGGAAGAGTCTTTGTTATAACCTTAGAAAGAAATGTTAACAGTACTGACTGCCTCCTGAGGAGTAAAATCTCCATCCTGGGGGAAGGGTATTCACCTAGGGCTGAAGGATTCTTATTAGTCAACAACATTGCAGAGGAGATTGTTGCCATGGGTGGGCAGTTGGGATAAATGACCCTAACGCTCTCTCTTACTTGTAGAATCATAGGTGCAAGGATTTCAGTAAGCCCCTTTTAGATTTTCTGCCCATTTTTTTTTGTTTGTTTGTTTTCTCTGGGACATTCCTCCACACACCCAGGAAACAGGGATGACCCTCTTTAACTCACTTTGGGCCCCTTGCCACAGACAGTTGGATCAGAGAAGTTACCAGATCCAAGATGAGTCAATCAGCTTTCCTTCCTCAGGAATTTGAAACGGGATGAGAAAAAGCAAGTCCAGTTAGTACCTTAAACAGAGGAAATTTAAGCTGAAGAACCTTGTGCTCACGGTTCCCACTAGAGCTAGAGGGAGCTGGTGCATGGGGTGGGAGAAGCGAAGATGACCGATGGTGGGTAAATACCTCCTGATAGCCTCAGATTCCCAGCTCTAGTTCTCCCTGAGGACTTTGGGCTCTGTTGAGACACTTCTGTATCTTTATAATCAAGTCCCCTAATGGGTTTCTGTTACTTGAACCAACCAGAAGAAGCTCAATTTAAAAAGGGACCAACTGGGAACATCCTGTACTTGAACATGGGTGAAAGGACAGGTGTTCCCTGCTTTGCTAGGTCACAGCAGCACTACAGTCCCCAGGCTGGAGGGCCTCCAGACTGTGAGTCCCCACCACCATTACTTCACTTTTGCTACTTTCAAGTCTGTGAATGCTCAGGGGAGTCCATTTAAAAAATATATTTTTATTTATTTCAGAGAAGAAAGGAGAGGGAGAGAGAGAAACATCAATGATGAGAGAGAAGCATTGATTGTCTGCCTCCTGCATGCCCCCTACTGAGTATCGAGCTCAAAACCCAGGCATGTGCCCTGACCGGTAATCGAACCATGACCTCCTTGTTCATAGGTCATCCCTCAACCACTGAGCCACACCAGCGGGCAGGAGGTCCATTTCTGTGTTGGGGAGTTGTATGAGTGCAAGGGAGAGAGATTGATTTGATTTAGCTGTGGCTTAGAGGGTCTAGTGAAATCAAGGGTGCAAGGGAAGGAAAGCTTAGTCAACAAAAGAAGCTCAGGAAACCTGTTTTTGACCAAATCCAACCATTACATCTCAGAGTTTGACCCAAGTCTTATTCTCTGGAGGTGTGTGAGATGTTGTCATCACTTCTAGAGAAATTCATAGAGATCCCTGGTTCAAACATGATAAATCACCTCTGAGAAAGGCTTCGGGATGAAGCCCATCGGCTACTTTCCAGTGAAAAGCTTGGGGCTTGTGAGCACACTCTTGCACTGTGCAGGCTTAATCAGAGCAGCATCGCCCCAGAGAGACGCGTAATCTTCCCATTCTTCAGGAAGTCTGGGCTGTTTTTCTAGCACACATGGACAACTCATAATTATTCTTAAGTAACCCTGAGAATTTTAAAATGAATTGAGTTATGTGTTTCTTGTTAAATGGATCAGATTTCAACAAAGCCCGGGAAACATCTTGAAAAATCACATGAATGCAATTTCCAAAGAAAACAATCCAAGAATCACTGCCAAAGAGTTTTATTTCCACTAGGAAGGAAGAGAAGAGTTTCATTCTGCCCCCCACACAGACTGGATGTGCAATTTGTGGTCTGCAGGGGAAAATTCTGCTGATTTTGCTGAATTCATGGGCGGAGAGAAATGAAGGGGACTATTGTTGTTTGAGTGATAAAACTGTCTTTCTCCCTCTAGTATTAGTATGTTATGAGCATTTTCAATTCTGTTCTACAAATACTGAGTTTTAATAGTGTATGAGGCACTTACGGTGGGAAGAAAGACAAAGAACTAACCACATGATGCTTGTCTCATGGGCCTTGTAAAAGCCCTACTCATAGGCCCTGTGTGAGTACTAGAAAAAGATGCCCTTTTCTAGAAGAGGTAGCCTTCTGACTGTTACAGTTCTGCCTGCAAGGCATGTAAAGGGCTAATCTGAGAGTCACCCATTGTCTAAACACATGCAATACAACTGTCATTCTCCATCTTCAGTGAGAAGAATCACTCAGGAGCTTGTTAGAAATTCTTAAGCCTCGTTCAGGACATCCTCACTCAGCATGACCGAGGTGAAGTCCAGATATGGCTTCTACACACACTCCCCCAGGTGTTTCTGATGCAGGTAATCCAGGAACAATCATTTGAGAAGAAAACATGTAAGAAGCAAGTAGTCTGAGTCTTCTGGAAGGAGAAGAGATCAAGGCCGGTTGAACTTGCTGGAGAAGACCTCCAGAAGGCAGAGTATTTCAGTTATGTGATAACTAAGCTGTAATTTCTGAAACTTTCGTCTTAGTAGAAAAATGTTTTCATTTCCCAAAATGGGTGAGAAAAGCTCAGCGAGACTTATTTGAAATTGCCCAGAAGAGAACAATGACAGCTGAAGAAAATAGTTCCTAAGATAAATTCTTAAAATAAGCTTTGTTTGGGAACTGAAAACTTTATAGCCACTAGTGCTAACTTCTGCCTTTGGACAGAATGACAGAGAATTGACATGTTCGCTGGGACTTGGCAGAGACTGACACTAACACTGGACACTAGGATAGGATACTTCTGCCACCACCTTTCCCATCGACTTCTCAGATGCTCCCCCAGGCACCCCCAACTCTCCAAGGAGCCTCTGATGATACCACACATACTTAATAATAGGAAACAACTCTGGCTCCCGGAACACGATCTCCTTTGGAAATGGGACTCTTGCTACATATGGAATGATGGTTTCCATGAAAATAAGTTCATTGGAGGTTTTAAGGCCTTCAGCCCAGAGCTTTGTATTTTTTTAAAGTTCAATGCTCTATAATAACAAGGAAAATATAATCCAAAGTATTCTCTGGCACAGAAAATGTTCTTGTTTCTTTTCCCATAGTAACAATTACCTTTTTATTGTTTATATGACCTGGGAAGAGGAATTTTCTCTCTTGTTACTGGGTCAGCCTTTTATCTGTACATTTTGTCTATGATGGAAGCAATAGTTTTATTTGTAGGGACCACATTTAACAGAGCCCAGAATGAGAAAACGGGAAGGGACAGGTGCAATAGCAATCCCATAATGTAGCAATCCGCAGGACCTCGCAGTCTGCATGTTGGGGAATGGCAGGGACAAGCACTGCAGCCGTTCATCTGTCATAAGAAACATGGCAGGACCTTCACCTCCAGACGCACTGGCTCCTCTGTCCTCAGCCCTCTCATACACTCCTGCTCCATCCCGCATTCCTGGCCAGCATCCCTCTTCTCTTTTCTTCTGAGCCCTTCCCACTATGCCTATGAAACCTCCATGCTGCCCTGCCCCTTCAACTGTTCAATCTCAGCCTCTTCATATGTCCCTCTAACATTTTTGAACGGAAACCCAGATCTCCTAAATTCTAAGTTTGTATGTTTATACCCAAATATGTGTTCAAACTTTCCATTTGAATATCCTAGAGACACCTAAAACTCAGTGTGTCACAAATGAAAATCATTGCCTTCCCCAAATTTGCTCCTCCACCTGTGTTGGCTCAAATTTTGACAGATTAGCTAGCTAGCTAGCTAGATGTGGATATGTACATCATAAGTATACTTTAGACATGGATCATGTGAATTGAATTACACTCCAGGACAAAACAATACGGCAGTAAGATTTTAAAGTTGTAATGCTCTTGTTGTCTGCATGCCTGGTATTAATTTAAGAATATTAAATTTGTATGTCACAAGTCAAGAGAAGGTATTGGACCTCAAAATGTGATCATTGCATATGTGTTCTGCAGGATTTTAATAGAAATTCACAGAAGCATTCCAGTCTAAAAAGAAAATATTGGAAACACTGGGTTAAACACTACCTTCCTCAGAAGATTTCTGAGGTTTTTTAAGGTGCTTGATTGATGCTATGACTCAGCAAGGTAGGCAAAGAGTGTGCGGCATTTTCAGACTTTCTAAAAACCATGGAATCCTTTCTCCCACTTTCATCTACTTTCTCTTCCACACACACACACACACACACACACACACACACACACACACACACTTTCATAATTCATATTCAATGGAATATACTTTTTAAAATATTTGCATTTGCTTATTAGGTTCTCCTAAACAAATTATGTTCACTTCTCAAACCCAGCCTTTCATCCCAGTCATTAACAATTTACTTCATGGGCTAAGATAATTATCTTAGGTCATTAAAATAATCCTATGTTACCTTTCTATTATTATTAAACGGTAGGTTTCATGAAGGTGAAACTTAGAATATGACTTATTTATTCTATATTTTCCACCACATTTAGAACAGAAAAGGTTTTCAGTAACCAAACCAACTAGGGAGCGAAATTAAGTCCTGCGGCTTCTTCTACACACCTGTCCATGCTTGGTTCTGTGTCATGGAGATGTCAAAGCATGGCTGTACATTCTCTGGCACTCCTCCCATCGAGAGGAGGGTCTGTGTTAACACTGGAATCTGGGCGGGCTTATGCCTTGATTAGCAGAGTACGAGAGAAGCAATGCAATGCGCTTTCTGAGGTTGAGTCATAAAAGTCATGTGGCCTCCACTGTGTTCACTGGAACCATCTTCGAATGCTGATCTTCTGTGTAAGAAGTCTGAGTTCCTTGAAGCTGCTATGCTACGTGGAAGCCCAAGGCACATGGAGAGGCCATGTGTAGGGTCCCTAGACAACAGTCCTGGCTGAGGTAACACTTGAAGTCATGCCAGCCTCGGCCCTGACGTGTGAGTGAGGAAGCCTCTAGGTAACTCTAGCCCACAGCTGTTCTAGTCACCCCAGCTATTTGAATGATCTTAGCCAAGGGCTAGATAAGACATATCCACTGTGCCTTGTCTGAATTCCTGATGCACAGTATTTGTGAGCATAAGAAGGTGGTGGTTGCTTTATGCCACTCAGTTTTGGGGTAGTTTGTTATGCACCAGTAAATAACTGGAACACCTGTCATTCTTAGTTTGATTTTATAGCTTAGTGGCTCATGGCCTAAGCTTCCTATTTTTTTAAAAAAAAATTAATAATTTTGAGAAGATTTTTGGATATTTCATCATTCCTCCATTAAAACTTTGATGTAATTAGACACCCTGGTTAGGGGTGGTGTTTGATATTTTGTGTTCAGTTTTCTCCTCTAGAATTCTGTGAAATAAGATATAGCTCTTGATATATCTGGAAACAAAAAAAAAAATACAGTTGTAAGTTAGCCATTTCTTTGCCTGGTTTATCCACTAATGTATTCACTTACTATCTTGTCAATGTTAAAGGCTGAATTATATTTACCTTTGCAAAATGAGAATGTAATCTGTGTGCTCTAGCACTGTTATCAAGCCAGTGCAAAGCACATAATAGATGCTCAGTAAATAGTTGCTTATTCTCCAAATATATAGGGAGTGTATTTATATATATACTCTTTCAATATATGAGTACTGCCATTTAATTGTATTCTATAATGAACATATGCCAAGTGAATTTAAATTATTCACATTATTATAAGATAAATTCTATACTATAACAACATTTCATATTATAGGGTTTATTTGAAGTAGGTCTTTGAGAACTAATGCTACTAAAATTTTGAATGGTTTCATGTTCATGTAGAGAGATTCTTGAAATAAATTGTACAAATAACTCATTTTAGTACATTGCATTTTTTACAACTTGCATATAAATATAATATATATCTTTTGTTCTTCTAACCAATACTGTGAGGTAGAAATATTAGGTATATTATTATTATTATTTCCACTTTACAAAAGGGAAAGGCAAATTTCATAAAAACTCAAATGATTTTCTTAAATTTTTTTAACCTAATAGGCATGGGGCAAAGGATTGTAACAAAGATTTCCTGACTTAAAATACTCTATATTTTTCCACTATGTGCCATTTTTTATTTTAATGTACCGTGAATAAAGTTAAAATTTGTTGACTTGATGTGGTTGGTAGTTAAACTTAGAAAATTAGGTGTTCTTTCTGGTTTGTTCCGTAAATACAGAACCATACTTGGAGGTTGAGGGGTATGGTGACAAGGACCTGGGCATGAAGTTAGAACTGCGCCACATGGAAGTGACTTAAATTACAAATCTCTGTAGAATTCCTTAGGAAAATCCAAAGAAAAACAAAATAAATAAGAAAGAACAAATGAGACACCAGAAACATCTGTCTAAATTCGAAACATTACTTAACTATTCAGTCACATAGTTTTCTCATCTGTAAAATGGAGCTGATTATGTTTATGGCACACGATTGGATAAAATGAAATAAATAAAAATATAAAACTTCTGAAATTCTCTTAATTCAGTGCTTATGTTTCTGGATGTCCGGCTTGGGAGATTTTAATTATTCAACAAATTTTAAATCAATTTCTTATATAATGAAATAGCTAATTAAAGTCACAGTAGCTTTGCTTTTCATTATCCTTGCCCTCCTGCATTGTAGGCAAGGTTGACTAGTGCCAGGCTTTTCTGCATCTGGAAACTGCATAATATTCAGTTTGTGAATTAAAATATTTTACCATTTCCTGGTCAATTTATTTTTTTAATTCCAAAATTTGGCTCATTCCTTTGTAAATGATGAAGAAGGCCAAAAACTAATGCAACTTTTTTGAAAAAATGTGTTTTTAAATGACCATCGTGTTCCGTAAAATAGCTCCACAAATTAAGTAATGTAGAAATTCTGTTTATGACTAAAATCCAGTTCTGAAAAAGAAACCGTTCACTGACTCGTTCACTTAAATAGCCATCAATAAATATTCACTGAGTGTCCATTATGTGTTAACAATTATGTTGGATAATTAAAATTCAGAGATGAGCAAACCCCAGAATTTCTCTTGGAAGGATTCTAAACAGAAGAACATGTTTTCCTGGTGATCACCTGCCTTGAGCTTTCAGCCCCACTTCTCCAACAGCTGCAGAGGTTCTCAGAAACACATTTGCTGTATCTCCAACTACTTTGTCACCGTTGGCAGCGGACAGAAAGAATCATAGGTGGAGCTGTTCTTTTAGTAATTAAACAATGATCAAAACTTTGCTCATTTTTTCCAACATTTGTCATCTAATTTTCCATTAGATGTGTGACCAGTGTGTACAGGATCATATATACAACAACAACAAAAATACACTGACTGCACACACAGAAAACAAAATATACTGGGTGAGGCATAGTTACTACTCAGTTTTAAAAATATGTATCCACCCCATAAAAGGCATTTGCTAATTTAAGATTTTGCAAGGGACATCTGTTGTTTTGCATGACCACCTTATGTTCCTTTTTCTGGTGGCATCACCCTAGCTAGCTGTGCTTGGGGAAACCAGTGCTGTTCCATTCTTAGTTCATGTGTTTTGAGTATGCTCCTCAGATCTAGTAGTGGGAATGTGCATACGCTGCCAATCAGGATATGCCAGTCCTCAGGCCACAGTCATTGGCTCTGAGGCAATCACGTGATGCAAGCTAATCCAATGAAAGCTTCACCCAAGTTGCTGGAAGAGCCTAAATAGAGGCAACATGGTCTTCCCTTTAGGGTTGCTAACAAATTAAGATGTATCCTTGGGACTTCAGGCTTCCATCTTGCTACCACATGGGGAGATTCATCCAGGGAGTGGAGCCAACCCAGAAAGCAGAGCTAAAATGAGGGGAGAAAACTCACACTCCATGATATTTTAAGCCTTTTTTTCTAGACTAAAAATTCCTTAAAAATTTTTGTTTGCTCTTATTAAATTAGCAAACCTGTCACTTTTAGTAACTTCTTCTGCCTTTCTAGATGTTTATAAGGTAACCAGTATATATATATACATATTAGTTAAACACTCACTTTGCCTTAATAAGCTGCCTTTCAAGCCGCTAGAGAAAGATTTAAAGGTTAAAGAATGATGTAGGTAATTTATGTTTGAATTAACCTCCTGTTTTATAGACTATGTTAAAATGTACCTATAAAAATTTCTTTTTGCCATCTTCAGTAATCTTAATGGGTTAAGTGCCCAGCATGTTCTACATGTTCAATTCACAGTGCTCTACCTGAGCAGGCATCGGCTTCCCACCCATTTGCCACTTCCCTTTTCTTGTTTCCATCATTACTTCAAAGTCTGTCTCTTCTGCAGTGCAGGGCAGTGGGATTCTAAGAAGGTCACTGAGAAAGATATATTTCTGGCCTTAACTTTCTGCTTTCGCCCCCAGGATTCTGATTCCTATAATAACCATAGGTGGAAATCCAAGAACATACATTTTTTCACTGAGAAACCCAATGATTTTTATTCAAGTGAGCTTCTCTTGGTGAAGTATTCGTTTAAGGGAATCCTAGAGGATTATGGCTGGAGGGAACTTTACATACGATATAGTTCAATCTTTTTTTTTTTTTTTTTTTTTTTACAGAGAGGAAGGGAGAGAGATAGAAAGTTAGAAACATTGATGAGAGAGAGACATTGATCAGCTGCCTCCTGCACATCTCCTACTGGGGATGTGCCCGCAACCCAGGTACATGCCCTTGACCGGAATCGAACCTGGGACCTTTCAGTCCGCAGGCCGACGCTCTATCCACTGAGCCAAACCGGTTTCGGCCGATATAGTTCAATCTTATCCCCAGCACATGATTTGCACTTTTGAAAACTAGAACCTAGACCCAGAGGTAAATGTAAATGGTGCCAGCACTAGAATCCAAGTCTCTTGACTCTCTCCCAAGCCTTTCCCAATGGTGGTCTTCACACTCAGACCTGCATTAGAACACGGCTGTGCTCTCCCCTGCAGCTCCTTTTCCCCCTCCTTCTCCTCCTTCTTCTTCTTCCGCCTGAGGACTAAAACCTTGACCTCAGCCAGCAAACCTGCAAATGTAGGTCATTTGTTATTGTGTGAGTGACTGACAGTGTATACTAACCCCACATAGCAGTTTAGAATGAAGTAAAAAACTTTGTCTTTAGCAGCAGAGAACATGTTCTAAAATAAAACCCCCAAAAGTTCAGATGCCTGGGACATGTTGGAGATCACTGATCTTGAATCTCCGGTGATAAAGGGAAAGACTGGGATATTCCTGCTGCTGCTGCTGCTGCTGCTGCTGCTGCTGCTGCTGCTGCTGCTGCTGCTGCTGCTGATAAATAGTAACATTCAATGAGAGCCAATAATGTCCCAGACACTGTTCTTCAGGTTCTGTATACATTATTTCTTTTATTCCTCACAACAGTCCTAAGATATAGGAATCATTATGACTCTCATTGCTGTTAGAAATAAACGGAGTCAGAAACTTGCCACAATTCTAGGTAAGTGGTGTAGTTGGGAGTCAAAATCGACTAGTTGAGCTCCTGAGCTTATGCAAATAGGGTGATGGCTAAATGATACAATTGAATGAGTTGCCCAAAACAGGATGGGCAAATCCCCAAATTGAAGTCTTTAGGAATGGTCAGGAAGACCATTTCTCATGCTTCTTTTATTGTGTCTCCAAGTCCCTAGGACAGCATTACTATGTAGAATACTGACAGTATTGGTTACTAAGCCATTATGAGAATGAACTCTGTATGCTGGACACATTAATCCCTTTGAAAACATTATGTCATGTAATCCTATGGTCATCCCATGAGTTGGGTATTCTATTAAATTCCACTTGCAGATAAATGGCTGCATAACTTGTCCGATGTCATTGCCCAAGTTGATATCAAAGACCTTGATCAGACACACTTCCTGAATTACTAAAGAGATTTACTTAATTGTTTTCTTTTCTGGGTCTAAAAGTGTTCGAACACTCCAGGAGTCCTTGTAATAAGCTACAAGAGCTTGGTTATCCCCTTGCAGAACTAACCCCCATTTTAATGTGTCTGTTGGTGGCTGAGAATCCTTCTGGAATGCTGTGTCTGGAGTTGTCATTAAACATTTTTCTATGACACCAGAGTGGAATGACACAAACCTTACTGTGTCCTACAGAGGAAGCCAGATGGGGTCAGGCCGAGGCTCAATTTTTGAATAGAAATGAACTTTATGTTTCATTTTTCCAGATCATTGCTGATAGGGAGCCCATTGGAAATAACCAAAGGCACCCTTTCAGAGACTGCATTATGATTACTCAACAATGAATTACCCAAAAATAAAGTTTTAAAGTCATGTAGTTTTATATAACCTCCATGTATAGTTTCAATAGCTTTCTATTAGAGTTTTGTTCTTTATTCCCCCTCTTACTAACAAAGCAGCTCTCTAGCTGATTTCCTGTCTGTGGTTTTGGGTTGAGTTAGAGTATGTGGGTTGATCCTACAACCCACAGTGGGCTCTCTCCCAGTACCATCTGCACACCTCATTTGACACTGAATCATACATTCTTCTGTCCTAATGTGTCTCTGGTATTGCTGATTGTAATGTTATTTAAATTTGTGTGTGTTTAAGTCTTGTATCTTCAACTGGCTTGTAAGTTCCTTGAAGTCAGGGACAATGATTTCTTCTTCCTTGCAACTCCCATAATGCTGTTCAGTACATAGCCAATGAAACACGTTGAAGGAACTCTCTCCATGCTGTCTGAGTTCTCCATGCCTTGCACACTGTGGTGACTTCATAATGTTCATAAACTTGAGGCACCATCTCTGCTCAAGGCATGGTAACAGGCCCCCAGGAGGGTTCAGTAAGAAGTGGTGGGTAAGGGTCAGAATGCTTTGGCTTAAATACCAGCTCCACCACTCACTGGCTATCTGACTTCAGCAATTTTTAAACCTCTCTATAACTTAGTTTCTTCACTATTATATTGCAAATAATCATGCCTACATTCTAAAGTTGACTTAAGGTTTAAGTTAACACACATACATTGCTTAGAAGAGCCTGGGTGTTTGGTAAATGATAAGTAAACTGTGGCTATTATTATTACTATTACCAATGCCCTTCGGGCAAAGACCACCAGAAACATACCTATAGTTGAACAAGTTGGGATTATTGCTCATTGCAGTGAGCGAGAATGTACAACTTGAGGAGCCAGTGGGACGTCTCAGTAAGAGGGGGTTAGAAAGAACTCATTGTAGGGTTTGAGCTTGTGGTAGGTGATTTTGGAGTGGATCTAAGAAAGCAGGGTTTTGCTCTGGATGGATGCTGTCAGAAAGTAGAGTTAATCCTATGATTGAGTATCTAAAGAAATCTTATTTTGAAGGAGAATCTGGATGGAGGATGAGTATCTAAAGAAGTCTTACATATGTAGGAACAGCAGACAGTGCTAAGGCTATAATTGGTTAAGAAGCAGCAGTCAATCATATTATCCAGGAAAGAAAGAAGTTTGGTTGTTTTTGTGCTTTGGACCATGTTCATGTTTTTTCTGTATTCAGACAGGATTATGGAGAGGTCTTATTTTTGTCTTGATCCATTGTGGTCACAGAGTGGTCTTGTCTGACATTGTTACTCTGTGGAAGTGTTTATGTTCTATGGATGAGCACCATGGCTGAGCCGGCAGTACCAGGCCAGCTCATGGCTATCCAAGGTGGCTTCTATCTTTCTCATTATAATAAAGTAATAATCATAATAATAATGGCTCCCATTTATTGAACACTTTTTACTTTCCAGACATTGTGCTGAGCAGTTTGCCTGCATTAGTTTATATCAGTCTTACAACCATCCTGTAAAGTAGCTGTTATTAACTTCGTCCAATTGAGGAGACTTAGACACAGAGAGGTTGAAATAACTCAGCTGAAGTTACAGAGCTGGGAAGTGATAGATTTTTATGAAAACCCAAGAATGACCAGCTC
This sequence comes from Myotis myotis, assembly GCF_014108235.1. NCBI lineage: Eukaryota > Metazoa > Chordata > Mammalia > Chiroptera > Vespertilionidae > Myotis > Myotis myotis. Next base: position 15,340,678 of record NW_023416368.1, on the reverse strand, counting down.
TGAAGTCTGTGATGCTCAACCCTATGGGAGTAACAGCTGATTAAGGAATTGCTTTTGGCCCAGTGCTTTGCAAGTCCTATCTCATTTTTTCATGCTGAGGGTGGCGGGTACAGTGGGCAGGTAATTCTGGAACTTGTCCTTGGAGTCAGACTATGGGGCTTAAAGTCCAAATTTCTGTAAAGAATGGGGAGTCATATCATCAAGGGACATAAGATTGACAAATGGAACAGGAGGCCTGATTTCTGCTTCTCTTTGATGCTTTCTTATTTCTATGGATTGGTTTATAAGGACTCATTGGCTCTTCTCAGATAAAATCCAGTGATAACAGAGCAAGAAAGACAGATTTTGTTTGTCACAAATGCAAATGCAACAAACACAATCTTTGAAGTTTATAATATTGAAGAGATTCATGTGTCCATGTCACTAATGTGCTAACGCTTTCCATCATGATTACTGTTATTAAAGAAGTAATTCTCATAAAGCCTCAGATGTCTAGGTGTTGGCTGGCACTGGAGAAGACTGATTAATATTCTGGACAAACATGTGGCTTTTCTACTTTGTTACAACTTTTTTTTTTTAGTCCTCACCTGAGGATATTTTTCCATTGAATTTATTTATTTATTTATTTATTTATTTATTTATTTATTTATTTTTTAGAGAGAGAGTGGAAAAGAGAGGGCAAGACAGAGAGAAATATCAGTGTGAGAGAAACACATCGACTGGTTGCCTCCTGCATGCACCCTTACCAGGGCCTGGGCCGGGGAAGAGCCTGCAACCAAGGTACATGCCCTTGACCCGAATCAAACCTGGGACCCTTCGGTCCATAGGCAGATGCTCTATCCACTGAGCCAAATCATCTAGGGCTATTTATGTAACAACTTTTGAAAAAAAATTCCTTTTATAATATTGACACTGTTTCCATATTTAGAAGTTCAAATGAACACTGAAATTTTTTTCAACTGAGTGGAACTTTGTCCTCTATTTGGACAAAATACCAATATGGCTGTGGGCCTGCTGTCTGCTCCTGGGGTGGGACCATGTGAGTTACAGGGAGGGAAGAGATTTCTGGAATGTTGTCCTGTACCTGTGGACTATCTTATTGTAATTGTTAGGATTCTACTTAGTTGTAACAAACTCACTTAGTTTGGCTTAGGGAAAAAATAGGCATATTTAGATAAGGTAGGGGATACCTTATAGTATTTTTGATCCCTGCTATCTATCTACTTTGCATATGGTACCTACATATCGATGCCTTTTAGGATATCACCTCTTCTCCATGTCAGTCCATGGGCTTCCGTAGCACTGGCTTTCCTTCTGTCAACAGCCTGGCCATGTGATTCAGGTCTGTCTGCCAGAACCTCACATTCCCCCAGGCCCTGGGTATTGGCTCAGGATGGCCAGTTTGAGCCATTGAGAAGCATTAAGACTTTTACTGGAAATCCTGTAAAAGCGTCTCACTTTTGCCACTGAGAATAAACTTACCAGAGTAGGGTGCTGGGAGATTCTGGGAGCCATCTTCTGAGTACAAGTGATCAGCCTGCCCAGAGCTGAAAGAAAGCGCTACGGAAGCACATAGTGGAGCAATGGAGAAAGAGAAGCAGTTGCATTGCTTGAGGCCTGGATCGAACAATGCCTGAAGCTGGACACCTCCCAAATTGTTCACTAACCTGAAATAGTCAACTCTCTTGCTTAAGTCAATTCGGGTTGAAATTTTCTCTCCTTGCAACTGACACAGAGAAGGACACTCAGTTCTGGCTCCACCTCTGCCCTTTAACATCTAGGCTTATGTCACCAGCACAGAAAATTCCAAACTAACAATCTAGTGCTTCAGTTTATGGGGGTGGCTCTGACCCTACTAGTATCACTTGCAGAGCTTTCAGAAAACATTGCAGTGCCTCTCTCCTTTCCCCGGAGTACTTGGATCTGGATCTCTGGAGTGGGAGTTCAGGCTTTGGCAGTTTAGCAAGGTCCTCTACCTGATTGCAAGGGGCAGCAGGTTAAGAATCTAGTGTGAGGGACTATTTACAAAGAACGGGCTCTCCTGCTTGGTGAGCCCAACTCATCAGCAAGGCTGTCTCCTCATCTTGATTTGGGATGGCAAAGCCAGTGCTCAGGTGTCCTGGGACAACATCCCATCTCCTGTCCCAGAGTCCCCAAAAGCCTGTCTCCATGAGCTGGCACTCATGTGCACATATCACCCCTCTCATACCACACCGTGCTGAGGCACCCATGTTAACCTCCCTTCATCTTGTCCAGATGAGGCTAAGCAGGAAGAAAAGGTGGGGCTGTGATTCACCAGAAGTCTTACATTAGAAGGTGGGGAGGAATCAGCCTCCTAACAATGAAGATTTTCAAACGTCCCCACATGGCTCAGGTGTCACTGTGTTCTGGTCACTCATGGCCAGAGAGTTGGCATCATCCAGCATGGATGTGGCTGCTGGAGTCCCAGCCTTGCCCCATGGATCTGGGATGCAGGGTGTGTGGGAGAAGCAGTGCCTAGTAAAGGGAACCATTGTGAACTGGGTAAACACTCCAAAAGTTCCTAAAAGAGAAATGCTATAGGTGGAGACAAAAGGGACTATAGGAGGATTACATCCCCTGTATTTCTCATCAATCGAAATCAGCACTCCCTTCAAACCCTCCATCCATGATGACATGTTCTGTATGAGGAAAAGAACATTGCATTTGGGAGAAGAAAGAAAGAAATGATGGAGAAATATGGCAAAAGAAGTATGGGTGAAGGACTGCGAGGGCCTTGGAGAAGTGCTGGAACCTGCTTAGAAACAAAATCTTTGGAGCCCAAGTTGCCAAAAGAACAGAGGGTGGGGCAAACCTACCTCCTTATCCCAACCGATACCAGAAACGTCAGCGGGAGAAAACCTGACTTTGTTTGAACAGCTGGAGAAGGGAGTTTGGTGTAGTCCAGCCGCTCTGTCAGGCTGCCCCTCCCAAGAGCAATTAACCCCAGCATCACAGAATGCCTGGCCTGCAAAGGGCCTTGGTGCTGGTCAACCCCAGTTCCTCGCTCACCTTCCCCATGGACAACGGGAAGCCCCAGGAGGGGAAGAGGTTAGTGGCGTGACAAGGACTAGCCTCGATGTCTTCTGACTTTGGACGGTGCATGTTCGACTTAGAAACAGGATTTACCAGAAAGAGCCCCAGTGAATCCCTCCTCCTCACCCCCTGCCAAGTGAACCCGTGTCCCCTCTTTTGAGACGGAAGAACATTCTCTTCCCAGCTGCCGCCCACCGCTCCCAGCAGGGTCAGCTCTAAGTTAGACGATGAAGTAGTCACCGGACCTGCAGACAGATTTCATTTGTGAAGAAAACTGCACGCTCACGATGAGAGTACACAGAGGACTCTCTCCCATCCTGCCGTGCTGCGCGATGGCTATCATCGTGTGTCATTTAGGCTTTTTCTCTTTTTAATTTTCTTTCGTTCTTTTTTTCCTTTTTTTTGAAACAGTAAAACCACATTATTTCAGACTAGTGAGAGCATGTCCACATGGACTAGTGACTATGATAAATTTGACTGTGTTTCCAAAGAAACATGTTTTCATTAGTTGAAAATGTGCTCCACAAACCCGGTTAGGTGACTCCATTTCTTATGAGAAGTCCTTAAGGTGTCTGTTGAAGCAACATACACTCAATAACTATTTCTTAGTGCCTGCTGTATGCTGATGGGATTGTTGGTAGAATTGCAAGATGAAAACTGTTCGTCTCTGTATTTAAGAAGTTTACAGTAGAGTGGGTGGTAGCCTAATTAGTTAGTTAAGATGAGAGTTTTTGCAGGATACCAGGGTCTCTAAAACAATTGATAAAATGGAGCTTTTTCATGCAGCTTAAACATCTGCCAATCTTGTGCCTCGGAATTTTCTTCATGCTCTCCGTGCCCTCAGCAAACCTTTTCATTATGGAAAGTGTATAGAGTAAGATCAGCAAAGCTCCAGTTGGAGTGACTGCAAATTCTGACTCAGTGGGGCAAGTTTGGATGAGGTATTCCTTGCACACAGTAACCCCCGCAGAGCACATAACCTTTCTTGCACCAGAATAACAAATCCAATGCATGTGTTTGCTGGGCTGATAAAGCTTATCTCTCCGTCCTAATCTCTGCAAAAGGCATGAGGGTATGTCTTTCTTTGGCCCCATCTCTAAATCCCCTCTAGCCCTGAACTCCCAGCCTCTCCCCAGGCGGCAGGGAGAAGGGGCCCCTGTTATCTGGCTTTGCTGATATGCCAAGCTAATGGCATGAAGCTGTCTTGGCTGTCCAGAATGGAAGGAACAGAACACCAATTTAAATCATGAAAAAAAGTCAGTGAATCTATCATCATTAATCTTGCTGTCAGTTTTAATTTTGGGGACATTACCTCACTCAACACCAGTTGAAAAGAACTGCCAAAACCGATGATGTCATCATCACCAGCCACATCTGACCCTGCCTGCTGATTCTCAGAGCTCGGAGCAAGTTAATAAATCCCCTGGCACTTGGACACACAGTAGAGTTTTATTACAATGAAGGTATAACCCATGATGTTGTTTCAATTAAATGGCCTGAGAAAAATACTTTCTTGTGTTTAGCAAAACTGTAAAACATAATTATCCTCATGCAGTTCATTGTGCTGACGTGATGATTATATATTCTCTTCTTCATTCTCTCTCTCTCTCTCTCTCTCTCTCTCACACACACACACACACACACACACACACACACACACACACAGTCTCAGAGAGATGTGGAGGGAATTCCAAACATGGCTCTAAAGACGGCTGAATATCCCACACAAATACCTTTTCTAGGCCACCACCTCTGCCTGCTGGCTGCATGGCTGCAGAACTGCACTGGGGCTCGCAGGAGCCTTCTGTGGGAAGGGCAGTTGAGGGAAGCCTGGGCTTGGCTGGCATTTGAAATCTCAGGGCAGAATCTTGACTCTTAAAAGGGGGCGGGTACACTAGTGAAAACCTTGGACACCCACAGCTGCTGACTCAAAACTCAGAGCTCGTGGCCCTTCAAATATGTATGAATAATTCCCCTCGACATGTTTGCTAACTGTTAAAGATATTAGTTTTTGCTGCTTCTTACTCATGGCCCATCTGAAGTCCCCTGACCTGATCTTCCCGTGAAGTCATCCTGCTGAGTGGCATCATGGTGTCAGGGGCATTGCCATGGCGTCGGCCGGCACATGGGCCATAAACACAGGCCCTGGTGAGGCCCTGACAGTGCAGCTGGAGGAGAGCGGGGTGCTAAGGTGAGAGACCTCCCTCCTCCCAACCCAATATTCTTTTAAGCAACATGGCAAGTTCAGAGGACGTGACACTGGGTACATGACATCGATGCTTCCAAACACTCTTTGGTGGTAATTATCTCCTCCCTTAAGCACTGTCTATGTGATAGGATATTAGGTATGTGTGGCTGTATGCATGTATACATGGACACATACACACACACACACACACACACACACACACACATTTTAAAGCTTTGAGCATGGTGAGAGTTGGTAAGCATCAGAAACCTGGCTCTCCCCATAAGTCCTTTTCCTCAGAGTTATTCCACGTGATTCTTCCTAAATTCCTATTTTCCCCCACCCCAGCGGGCTCCCCTAAATGGCCCTCATCAATCATGCCAAATGGTACAGTTGGCTTTGCACAGAGCACAAATGAGGATGAGGGAAGACCCCCAAGCTCATTTTTCATGCCCATCTCCAACAGGAACTGGTCCTCGGTCTCCAGGGGTGAGTGAGCAGTACACAAATTCCCTGTCTCTTTTGCCCTCCCAGATGGAGGCCCGTGGGGATTCTTTATTATTGTTTTTCGTGGTCTAATATAAAGTATATCCATTCACAAGATACATTGCCTGACGTAAGAATCCCTAACTGTGTCCTGTTAACAATTCCTGCTGCTTATGGGATATTATCTTGACATACTTGTTAAACCTCAATAAATATGTTCTTAATAACCATATGGTATTTAACATATAATAACTGTCATATTAGGACTAAATTAAATTCTTGCTCATGAAACTGAATTTAAAGTGTGACCAGTCTTTTCCTGGCTAAGAAGGGATTTGAAATAACCATAGTATGGACATTTCTTTTGGAGAGAAAAGACTATTTAAAAGTCATTTGTTTTGATGATATGATTAAAGCAAAATTGCATTTAAAAAATTCATACATGGGAGATCGAAGTGAATATAACCTACAAGGGAGTTGTAATACACAGGAAATCGTCAAGTTAAAGGGCCTCCTTCAGAACACACTTATTTCCTGCCTGGATCACACAGACTGTGAAGTGTGTGCTAAGGGAAAGGCTGGGGCTTGTCTCTCTCTTTGTTCTTCCTGTCCTTCTCCATTGCCCAGCATGAAAGCAGTGGACAATGCTCATTTTGGACAAAAGAGTGAAGAACAAAAATTAGGTCACAAAGCACTCACTTCCTTTATCGGTGACCCCTCTACCCTCTTTATCATTGCTTTGTCAGTTTTACTCATTTTGTCCCCTGTTTATGTTGTTTCCCACCCACGTGCCATGCTCTAATATTTTCCTTGACACTTTGATAATCCCCAGTGTGAGGGGGGACAGGCAGTTAGGAGGCTTGCTGAGGACCAGTTGGGGAGATGCGTGGCATGGTTGTGTTTTGGATGATGGATTTTTTCCAGGCAGGGAGATTGCCCACAGGGCTTTGGAGGTGTAAGAGGCAGAAGGTGGTGTAAATCTTCACCTGAGAAGCAACCTACTCTATGGGGTAGGATGAAGCGTAAGGGAAAGAAAGCCCAAGTGAGAGTAGAACAAGAGTGAAAGGGAGAGATTGAGAGAAGGAGGCCAACTGATGGAGGAGTCCAAGAGGATCCAGCTGCTATCAGGAAAGGCTATGTGGAGGAGGTGGCACTGTATCTGAGCCTCTAAACCCAGCGGTTCTCAACCTGTGGGTCGTGAACAGTGAAAGTACATCCTGCATATCAGATATTTACATTATGATTCATAACAGTAGCAAAATTAGTTATGAAGTAGCAACGAAAATATTATGGTTGGGGGTCACCACAACATGAGGAACTGTATTAAAGGGTCGCAGCATTAGGAAGGTTGAGAACCACTGCAGCCTTAGGAGGAGTCACAGTCGTCCTGGTAAAAGCAGAGGTCACATGAATCTAGACAGTGGTCCTATGGTTCCCAGCCAGCAGCTTCAGCATCACTTAGGAACTTGTTGGAAATGCACGTTCTTGCCTGCCAACGCCCAGATCTATGGAACCAGAAACTCAGGCAGTGTGGTAGAGCACTCTGTTTTATCAGACCTTCAACTGACTTAGGCACATGCCAGAATGTGCAATCCACGTCTCTGGAACAGGCTTCCTCAGCCTCAGTGCTGCAGACGTGTGGGGCAGGATATTTTTTTGTTGTGGGCACTATTCTGTGCCTTGTAGAATATTTAGCATCCATGGCCTCTACCCACTAGAGGCGAATAGCACCTCCCCCCCCTTCACAGTTGTGACAACTACAAATATCCACAGACATGACCAAATCTCCCCAGAGAGCAAAATTGCTCACCCTAACTGAGAATCTTTGCCCTAGGAGAAAGAACAGCATATGATAATGATGGCGGTAGGGATCCAAGTAGGTTTGAGAAGTAATGAGTGCTCCAGCATGACGAGCCTTCTAGGTAAGAGTATAGAAATGTTGGAAACTAAGCTACAAAGGAAGATTCAAGGATGAGTTAGGATACCATTGAATGGTGGTAAGTTTGTTGAGACTTATTCACAGGGCACTATGGAGTCACTGACAAGTTTAGGTAAGTCTCTGCTTTGGAATACACTAGATTCGAGCAGTGACTTTCAAACTGTTGTGAGAAATACAGTTATGTAATGGCTCATGGCATAGACATACACCTTTAATAAACTTTTACAAATGATGTTTATGTTATTTGTAATCCAGGCTGATTTTTTCTAGTCTCTTCTATTTTATTTTTTAAATGCTGGTCATGACACACTACATGATTTCATAACCCACTAGTGGACAATGCCCACTGCTTGAAGAACACTGGCTTAGCATTGAAAAATTGAAAGACATTGGAAGCAAGGGAGCAGAGAGATTGGGAGGTATATTTCAAGTGTCCGAGAAAATGCAACCCTAGTTCCAGGGTGGGAATGGGACAGAGGGAAGAGCTGGCAGGGAAGTTTCAGATATAGAGACTTAAGGAAGAAGGGGGAAAAAAGTGTGGATTTTATCTATTTTCACAATTATTTTTTGAGTGCCACCAACATAAATAGATGCCAAAATAATAGAGTTGAGAGAGTTGTTTTTGCTTTTATTTCCTTACTAATTTTTGGCAGGGAGGACATGATGTTTCTGGCTATGGATCTGCAGAGTTCAAGCTGCTTAGCATGGTAGAAATGTCCAGAAAACCTCAGGAGATGTAGGCTGTGGCATGGAATACTTTGGGTCAGGGGTGATGTGTGGATTTATGAGTCATGCCCATGCGAGGCCTGGTGGATGAGGTCACCAGAGGAGGAGAATGCGGTTTCTGAGACTAATAGCTTCTCCCTGTATATTGATATCTATCTGAGTAATAATATTCATTTCTAGTGTAATAAAGACCCACTCAGCAGATGGTATCACATCATAAATAAGTCAAAGCAAATCCAAGACTCGAACCTTGCCCTTTGAGAGGCTATAATTCACTCAGGCCCCCTGGCTTGAGCCTCATGGTATTTTCATATTTACGAGCGCCAACTATCAGCCACAGACTATCCTAAGTACTAAGAATAAAGCCGAGAACAAAATCAACACCCCTGCCAGCATGGAGCTTATTCTCTAGTAGAGGGCTATGGACAATAAACAGATCAAACAAGCAAATGAACAAATAAGTGAAATATATAGTATGTCAGATAATGGTCAGTGCTATGGAGTGAAATAAAGCAGGGAAGGGGAGGAAGTGCCAGGTGGAAGAATTGCAACCTTAAATCAGGGGAGTCCTTGAAAAACTGGCCATTGAGCCCTCTGGGAGTCCCGGGTTTTTTGGAATGACTGACATGACCAGGGATAAAAGCATGAGTACTGATGGTTTTGAGACAGAACATGATGGAAGGTTATGAGGTGGGAGGGAGGCAGGAGGTGTGGCTCTTGCTAGGACTACTCAGTTTGGGCTTCTGTTTTACTTCTGCCTTGGAGGCACGGAGGCCCTACACCTTGGTTTCTGCCTTCTTCATCTCATGTGGTTCCATTGACTACCTCTCCCTTTCCAATCACAAAACTCTCTGAACGTGGGGATCTTAGAATTTACTCTGGCCTAAGAGGCCCTGGTCTCCTGTTCTAGGTGATTCTGTTTGTAGCTGCCTCTGGGGCACTGTTTCTATGCGATGTTAAAAATTATACATGAAGCCCTAACCGGTTTGGCTCAGTGGATAGGACTCAGCCTGAGGACTCAAGGGCCCCAGGTTCGATTCCGGTCAAGGGCATGTACCTTGGTTGCGAGCACATCCCCGGTGGGGAGTGTGCAGGAGGCAGCTGATCGATGTTTCTCTCTCATCGATGTTTCTCTCTCATCGATGTTTCTAACTCTCTATCCCTCTCCCTTCCTCTCTATAAAAAATCAATAAAATATATTTTAAAAAAATTATACATGAAAATAGGATTCTGTGGTCAACTGCATTTGGGAAATGCTGGGCTAAACAAGTTTATCAGGATTGTTGACTGTAGATTTTACAAAATCTGTAATGTGCTGCTGGGCATTGCAAATCTCCACAAAGGAAACAACTTGTGCGGTTTTCCAATCTTATTGGGCCATGGAAACCCTTTGTTATGGAAGTTCTCTCAGAAGACTGTTTTTCCAAGTACACACTTTAGGATACAGTCAACTGCTATATTGTATGATGATGGACAAATCATTTAGCCCTTCTGAACCTTACTCTCCTCATCCATAAAATGAGAATGTTGGTCTGCTGCCCAAAGAATGTCAACAGTACCATGGGACTCTCAGCCCTTGGCCTTGTTCACGATTTTATCAGTGACTTTGGTGAGGAGAAAAGGGGTAATTATCACATCTGGAGATGACACAAGGTTGGGAAAGGTGACTAATAGGTCAGGTGACAGAATCAAGACTTAAACGTCTCTTGACATGTTAGAATAATAGGCCAGACTGATCTGTAGAAAATTTAATAAGGATGAATATCTAGTCCTGCAAATAGTTTTAGAAAATTGATTTTTAAAGTATGAGATGTGGGAGAGCAGGTTTGACAGCAGTTTATATGGAAAAAGACCTGAAGGTTTTGATTGACCACAAGCCCAAGACAAGCCATCAGGGAATGTGGCTGCTCTAAAACTGAACCCAATGAGGGCTTTATTGACAGAAATAGTCCTATTCTGAGGGAACTTTGGCCTCCTCTGGGGCTGGCTCTTCTCATCAGTTACCACCTGGAGTATTAATATCTAACATTTTTTAGTGCTTATTAAAATTTTGTTATATGTATTGTGCCTGGTGAGTGTCATTTGATAATTCCACCCCCCTTCCCCCCCCCCCCCCCCAGTATACACATCAGGTGCTATTATAATCATTTCCATTCTACAGATGTGGACATTGGGGTTCAGAGGCCACCCTAAAAGTAAGCTATAGAACCTGGATTTGAAAACAGGTGGGCTCTGTCCAGGACCTGGGTTATGCTAACTTCTCCTAGGATGACAAGAGATCTGGGGATCATAGATTTGATGGAACAAGTGATACTTTTTAAAGTGTTAAATGGCTAAAGATGAGCACAGTCTCTTAACACAAAAGCTCTTCAGTTGAAGAGGCATCAATTCTTGCTTTGCTAATTCATTGGGTGGAACTGGGAAAGGCTAGTGGAAGCCACAGAGGAAGATTTTAATTTAATATAAGAAAAGACTTTCTAAGGGTTAGACTAACCTAAGTTTTAGATTTATGGACTTAGAACAAGCTTTACTCTCTCTGACAATAAACCAGTTGAATCAAAAGGTAGAGGTCATCAAGCCTGTCAACACGCTTTAACTGAAATATGTGTAGAAACAATGGAGGCACCATGGAGGTGTGATCTGCCTAGGGGGCTTGGGAGGAGGCCAGGGCGGGTTCATGATGAGGAGATGCTTAAAGTACCAGCAGGAATTAATTCAGCCAAACAAGAGAAGAAAGGACAAAACTAGCAGAGGAAGTAATAGGATCAACTCCGCAAAGGCCCACATAGTGTGGTCATGGGAAAGCCTTCACCTCTCAAGTTGTTCTATGATTGGATCATTGGTTATCTATTACCTAAGGCACCCAGGATGATTTTAGGTGGATGGCACAAACTCCAGACATTAAATAAGACTGAATTCGTAATTAAAAAAAAAAAGTTTTTCTCCCCTGGCTGGTTTTTCTTGGTGGTTAGAACATCAGCCAGCAGACGGAAGAGTCGGGTTTGATTCCCAGTCAAGGGCCAAGGGCAAGTACCTGGGATGCAGGTCTGATCCTGGCCTGGGTTGGGGCATGTGCAGGGGATAACAATTGATGTTTCTCTCTCTTCCCTGCTCCCTCCCTTCTACTCTCTGTAAGAATTAATGGAAAAAAATATCCTTGGATGAGGATTAACAAACAAAAAAAGAAGGTGTTGTTTTTTTAAAAAAAGTTATCTTTTAAAAAAGTTAATCTTTGTGAACATGTCAAGGAGAATGCCTTAGATTCATACTGATATGCAGATTAACTGCCTTTTAACAGAGAGCAGATCTCAAATTTCTCTCTCTGTGCCTCAGTTGTCTTTTCTGCAAAATGAGGGCTGACAGGGTGACAATAGGCACTAATTCATAGAGTTGTGGTGATTAACTGACATATTTTTTGGAAAGCATTCCAAATCAGGCGGGGCACATACTAATACCTCAATAAATATTGCATGTTGTTATTTTCATTTGTGTTGCTACTGTCTTCCTGGACAGGCAACACTTATCTGGCTGGGAATGTAATATGGCTTTTTATTAAATTCATTTTTACAGTTAACAGTTACCTTCTGTATATTGTAACTGATACTAGTTTCTTTTAAAATTAGATTTATAAAAGTAAAGAATAATAAAAGTGTACATGGAAAAAGCACAGTCAGACAGGCAGAATGGGAATGGATACAGTTTGGGAAATGTGGACCTGGATGGTCTCTAAGGGTCTTTGCAGTTCTAAAAGCCAAAGATTGTACGTATGCAGGGAGACCCAGAGAGAATAGGAACTTTACCCAAGGTCACTGGCCTCATTAATGGCAGAGCTAGGGAGCAGATCCAAGACCTCCAGATACTCAGCCTCATGTTCTTCTCTCTGGGTCTTGCACATGGTCCCAAAGCCCGGTACTTCTCAGCTGAGAGAGCCCTGTCCTGGCCTTGCCCTGGTAGAAGCAGGACCAACAGGGGTGCAGCCTTAAAAGCTCTGCTCTCTCCTTCGGACTGCAGCAAACCCTGAACCATGTCCTAAAAGCAACAATTGCCTGTGGTAATCTTACTCATTCTCATTGAGCCCTGACACCACATTCAAAGCTGGGAATTTGGGTGGGCCTAGAGCGAGTGCCTTTAGTATTACTGCTGTAATTCAAAACATCCAAATTATTATTTTCTCCATAAGACGCAGCCAGGAGGGTGCTGTTAAATGGGGGAGAGGGGGGAGTGTTTGTTAAACTAGCCGTTCCAACAAAATGTCCTCCTTTGCCATTAAATCATAGCATTTCTAAATGAAATGATATTTTTCAAACTTTGGCAGTGCCTGAAATTTGGACATTGTGCAGATTTTTTTTTCTCCCTTTCCCATTTCATGCTTTTTCTCTATGTGATCCAGAGAATTATTATTTGCTGGCTTTACTTTTCTTGTTTGCCTTTCCTTATGACCCAAGTTCTCCACCTTCCCCAAAGACCTCAGTTAACTTGATTTTCTGCCCACAACTTATCATTTTAGTGAATAATGAGGGTGATAAATAGAGTCTCAAGAGAGTACAACCCATTGCCCAAATGGTTGCTTCCCAGTGTCCCCTTTTTCCAGTGTTAATTGTGAAGGGCTTCATGGAAAGAGACTTGCTTGTTACCATGACATCCTCAACCAGAAAATGAGGGTCTATTTATATAATAGTTAACTCCACAAAGACTGAAGTCAATCAATAAAATCTATGAAAAAAATTGCTTCCACCATATTAACCCTTCTACTGGACAAGTGCAAGCAATACCAACGTCTACCTACACATTCTCCAATCACCCTTGTTTCCACAGGGCAGTTCTGAGTAGAGTTGACTTGCTGTGTCCCAGCTTGTCTCTCATTTCTTGATCTTCAACTGGCAAGGCCTGCACAGTTCATCCGGGTGGCTTCTACATCCTCTGCCCCCTGTTGGGGTACAAAGCCTAGGATCAGCAGCTGAGGAAATCCATTGTCAGGCTGGGTGTGTCTGAGCCTACAGCTGGGCTGCTCTCCTCCTGTAAGACCCAGGAGACATGGAGTAGGACTGAGGTTGCAAGACAAAACTCCCTGCATTCTGGCTTACATTAGGAAAGACACCCCTGGTGACTTTGGAGGGACGGTTTGATTGCTCCTCTGCTCTCTGGCCTGGAAACAAACACACCATGCTTCTTGGTCAGTGTCTCTCCATAGGCTTGGCTGTATCTGTTTGGGGGCCTCCTTTTTCTGCCTTTTTGCCAGCTCTCCTTTCTTAAACAATCATTTAGGCCTATAACCTAACTTTGGAAAGTTTGGACTCAACACTCAGGGCACAGAAATGAGAAGAGCAACTGTGTTCCCTGGCTTGGCCTGGGAATGGGATGTTCTCATTGATTGAGTATCTTGGTATTCATTCACTCATTTCTTCATCCGTTTAACAAATATTTATTAAGAATAGTGTCACGGGCTGTTCTAGAAATGATCTATGAACAAAACAGATAGGAATTTTCATTCTTGGGATTAAGACCAGTTTCATCATTTGCAGGGCCCAGTGCAAAGCCCTTAGTTCAAAAATTGGTAAGGATTTCAAGATGGCAACAACAGCATATTAAAACACGGGCCCTTCCAAGTGTGGGGCCCAGGGTGACTTGCAAGGTTGCACACCCATGAAGCTAGCCCAGGTAGGGATAAGGGGAAAGTTAAGATGTGCACCGCAGCTAGATGGCCAATGCAAAGGATGGGACATAATAAATCTGTTTTCTACAGGAGTGACAATAGTTGGATTATCCTTTGCTGATTCAGGGGTCAAGACTATTTTACTGGGTATCAGGCCGTCATTAGATTGTCATTAGTCATTGCACAATTATAGTCTTGGCTTTGTGAACTCTGAGTAGCTGGATGGTGGCTTACAGAGAGTCACTATGCTTGGGGATTCTAAAAGGAATCACGATCCCACAGAAATGATACTTTTTAAGATTAAACTGAGTAGAGTTCGTATGATTGCTTTCCATAACCTCCTAAAAATCCTCTCACTATCCAAACAGAGAAAAGTAAGCATACCACATGAACTGAAATTGTGACAGCTGCAGTTAATCTGATAACGTGGGACAACCTGTTTTAAAGGGACCCCAGCAGTAAATAGGCGCAGGGGTTAACTTCTCAGAAGATCCATATAGATGCTCAATGTGATTTTTAATACATTAGCCATAAGCCATTCGTGAATGGTTATTCCATTGTTTCCTGAATTTTAAGTCCCAGGCTTATGCCAGCCCCTTCTGTTACCCCTGTTCCAATGTTTCCCTTCCATCCAAAAGTAATGAAAAGAGAGCCAAGGCTCTGACAGTCAGATTTTGTTAACTTCACTTCTGGAAAAAAAAAAATACAAAAAATCCAGGAACATGATTCCGAATTTCAAGCCCAACTGACAAGGAGGGAAACTGGAGTGAGTGAATGTGCTGGCATACGTATCCCGGAGTTTTATGAAAATAAAATAAACCATGTCATCTTTGGAAATGAAAAACAATTGAGTAATAGCACTGTGCAGGAATGGTGTTTTTCTCAAGGTAACTCTTTCACAACTTGGACTACTTGGGGACAAATACGTTTGACAAGCGATGAGGCTGGTCATCATTGTCTAGTCCAGTGTGTAGGGAGATCATTGAATGAGGAATCAGAATAGCTGGTTTTTGGGTCCTCTATCTGCCATTATGTCAACTTTCTAGCTCTCTGAGCTGTTTCTCATCTTTAAAATGAAGGTGGTAGGAATCAACTATTACTGAATGTTATTGTGAGGCTGAAATTAGCAACATAGGTATATGAAAGTACTTGTAATCTGCAGAGCACTTGACAGATGTCGGGATATTATTATTGTTATTGCTGTTACTATTAGTTTCTATTTTCCAAGGTGAGCTCTTTCAGAGGCGAATGCAAACATGAGATGAAAGAGCCATTGCAGGCGGAGCCATCTGATCCTTTGCTTTGGGGGAAGTGGATAAATTACCAGATTTTGCTGGGCAGTGATGGTGGAGGGCAGCTGAATCCTGTCACAGAAAATTTAAAGGCCCTCCCCTTTTTCATTTCCCTCCGTGAACCTCTGCCTGTAGTAATAAAAATCCCTGTGTTTGTGGCTGTGTCGCTTCATTTTAGGAGCTTGACTTTTATATGAATCTTTGTCCCTATGTGGGACTGCTGAGTATTATTTCCGCCTCATCTTACCGATGAAGAAAGGGAAGTGTGTGACATTAAATGATTTGCCCAGGTCACCCAGAAAGTCAGTGATGGAGTCTACGAAAAAAAGAGTCCATTGTTATCCCTCATTCTCCACTCCAGCTCCCAGAGGAAACCCTGCAAAGTGTCCAGGATAGTCTGATATTCAGCCCTCCTTCTGTGCCAGGACCAGGAGCCACGGTCATCCCTATAGGACATGGGATTGACCTCCCCGCCCCATTTGACTGGGAGAGCTTGTTTTCCTGCAAGACCAACACAGGATTAGTACACAGGATTAGAAGCAATATCTACTGTGTGCAGAGCCCTGAAGGCTAGGTGCTGGCAGACACTGTGAGGAGACCTGCCACACTGACTATGGAAGCACAAGCGAGGAACCTAGAAAGACCTGCCCTGGAGAGCCATTTACACTTGGGTTTGAACCTCAGGGTAGCCAGCTGTGTGATTTTCAACAAGTTGCAGAACCTCTCTGAGCCTCACTTCCTTCACTTTTAGGATGGGCTTTTAGCATCTACCTCAGGAGGATTATTGTGATAATTCCCAGAGCCTATACGTGTCTGTAACTGTGGGCATACGTGAAGAATGAGATTGAGAGAAAGGACGGGAGGGAGACCAGCACATGCTTAGCACAGGTTGGTAGTGCAAGAAACATCATTTCTAAATTTCTTTTCCTGAATTGGCCAGCTATGAATCCTGACATTCTTGACCATAAGACACTTTTCAAGGCTCTCATAAAGAATTATGCACTACATTGTATTCACAGAGAATTATTTAGTTCTTAGAAACTAGGGGGATGGCCCCAGAGCAGGTGAGGTCTCAGGCATTGTGTCCCCTTAGGTCCATGAACTCCCTTTAAGAGGGCTCAGTTGCTATTATTAGTACTTGTTTTAAAGTCTGTCTTCTCTGCCAGACTCTCAGCCCCCTGAGGGCAGGGGCAGTGTCTGTCCTGTTCATGACTGTCTCACCCACACCGACCTTACTGCCTACACGTTTAGGGAACCAATAAATGTTGCTGATGCATGATTGTGTGAAAGGTCGGCAGGAGTTAAGTTGAGTTAAGTTCTGGGTGCTGGGTTTAGAGTGGGTGACTAAGAGGGTAAGCATACTTCAAGTCCATTTCCAAATTTTCAATATTGGTGTGTACAGGACAACCTGGTTCTTACCACAAGAACCTTGAGTCTGGCAGGACCTTGTGTTCACTCATTCATTCAACAAAACACATTTTAGCATCAATTACATGCCAAGGACTATCCGGGTGCCAGGATGCATATTGGAGTGACATAAAGAAACCCAAATCCCTGTATTCCAGGAGATTGTGTTCTAGTGGGAGAAAACAGACCACAGACAAATAACTATACCATGTGGCAGGGGCTGTGGAGATCTGTGAAGGAAAGTGAGGCTGGGTGGGAGCCTGGGAAGTGAGCGGGGGTGTTGTTTCAGTTGGAAGAGAGACTAGATAAAGGGGAAAAGAGCAGAGGCCCCAGGCCTCCAGGGGCGGAGCCTGCAGCACCAGAGGGAGCAGCTGGAGGTAGAAGTTGACTGTCCTGATTGGCATTTACTCTGGTGGAAGGTGGGAGCCCGAGGCGGGAGGGGCAGCTATTGGAACCAGTATGGGGATTGTAAAGAAAATACATTTTATGCTTGTCAGTCTTGCTCCAGGCAGTCCTGGCTCCTCTTTCAGGCAAGTGCAGGTGACCATTCTAGTCCTTGGGCTAGAGAAACAGCTGTGGCTTTGTTTCGTACCTCGGCCAGTGTTCTCATGACTGTTTAATGATGGAAAATGCAAACCTGTAGGAATGATTCCCACACTACCTGAAGGCTGAACACCTAGTTATGTTACTGGGTTGCTGCAGGCCATAACTCCTTGGCTCTGGGAGGGGATAAGCTGAGAAAATAGCCCTTGGGAACCAATTGAGGCAGATGCACACCCCCAACTCCCAACCCTGAATCCTTCACTGATGAGCAGCAGGGAAGAGGAGCAGGCTGCTCCCCACCAGCAGTGAGGCAGTTAATCTTCCATCTGAAGAAATTCACAGGCAGCTAAGAGAGGACATATTTCCAATTTCTCCTGAGAGAAGCTGAAGGGAAAGTCGCACCTCCCAGTTCCCGGCTCTCATGGCGAAGAGCCTGAGAAATCACAGGAGGAGGAGGAGATGTGAAACAGCTCCTCTGAGGAGCTCCGAAGCGCAGTGGCAGCTGGAAAACCTTGCTTTCCTCAGGTTTCCAAACTTCCTCAGCAAACTTCACTGTTGATCTCCGTCTGGTGTGAACTGATTAATTCTTCAAAATGATGCGGGAGTCGCAGAGATCCAGTCTGCTTTTCTCTCTTCTGAGGCGAGCCAGAAACATATCTTATCACTACCTGCTAGTTTTGGGGGATTTTGTTTGTTTTTGCATCTGACCCTTTTCCCCATAAATATTTGTGCTGGCAATTTAAAATGGCCAAGTGAGGCTGTATGTACCTGGGACTCATTTGTCCTTTTTTGTTTGTTTTGTTTTTCACACCCTGTCTGCTTTGGCCACAGGACACACTCATCTGCTGATCTAAAGAGCTAGTATTCCTGTGCTCCCTAGTCCCAGAGGTGATGCTGTGCTTGGTAAAAGTTGGGGCTGAGGAGGTTGATCTGGACTAGGGGGGGCTAAGAGAAGGTCAAGTAGGTTGAATGGCTGTTCAGTTTTGAAATGATCTCTTAGTGTCTGGTGAATATTCATTGATCCAACATTATTTGTATTAAGTGCTGATATGTGCTAGGTGTTGGGATTACAGAAATGAATAAAATGTAACCCTCAACTTCAAGGGGGTCACAGATTGGAAGGACAGTATGAAAATAGAAGACCCATGGTGGTGGGGGTCCACCCAGAAGCCCCTCTCTCCCTCCCTCCCTCCCTCCCTCCCTCCCTCCCTCCCTCCCTTCCTTCCTTCCTTCCTTCCTTCCTTCCTTCCTTCCTTCCTTCCTTCCCACCTCTCTTTTCATTATTTATTATTGAGCACCTTACCTGTAACAATTACCACTTAACAAACGGCACATAAGAACAAGTTGTTACCGTCACACATTGACATTTTAGTATTTAATATCTAATGTTTTAGTGAGAAATGGTTTATATTAGAGGACCAAATAGCCGAGCTTCAGTTTTCACCCCTCAAGCCACAATCTCTAGAAATACCTCAGAGGCCTGTAAGCAGTTCCTGAGGGCGGGAACTCAGGTTTTCCAATTCCCCTCCATTTCTTGTTTACCCGACACAGAGTAACAGCTCAATAAGTATTGAATGAGTGAGTGAATGAATGAATAAAATATTCACCTTACCACAAAGTGGCAGCGAGACTTGACAATCCACCAGAAAATTGGATCTTCATTGGCGGCCAGACCAGATAACTTAAGCCACGGTTGGAAAATTTACTTTGGGGTTTGAGTTGTATGCCATAGACATAACTCACTAAAAATATGTGGCTTTCCTGCCCAGGCAATTTCTAGACCCAACTAGGAGTGACACTCGCTCGAAATATTCTGACAGCTCCTTTGGCAACTTCTTTCACTGCTTGAAAGTTGGGTTTTAGGAGAAAGAAAATTTTACCAGTTCTTACCTGGAATGTCCTGGTTATGCCCAAGGAAGCCTGAAGATGACTTGGGTGGAGGCCGCTATGCCTCCTGCCCATGCCAATCCCATGCCCTATTGCTACAGCCCTGGGCCTTTGAATTCGGGCTTGACCTGTCTCATGGGGCTGGTGTGGTGGAAATGAGGGAAGAAGATTGAAGTTAAGGGATTGAAGGGCAAATATAAGTAGTGTGATCTTGAGCCTGCCTGGTATTAGTTTGTTGTTGCTGCTGTAACAAATTACCACAAACTTGGTGGCTTAAAACATTATAAATTTATTCTCTTACAATTCTGAATGAAAGAAGTCCAAAATGAGTGTTATCAGGGTAAAAGCAAAGTGTCAACAGGCTCATTTCCTTCTAAAGCAGTGCTTCTCAACCTTCCTAATGCTGTGACCCTTTAATACAGTTCCTCATGTTGTGGTGACCCCCAATTTCATTGTTACAAATTGAACATAATTAAAGCATAGTGATTAATCACAAAAGCAATATGTAATTATATATGTGTTTTCCGATGGTCTTAGGTGACCCCTGTGAAAGGGTCGTTCGACCCCCAAAGGGGTCGCGACCCACAGGTTGAGAACCGCTGTTCTAGAGGCTCCAAGGGTGAGTCCATTCCTTACCTCTTCCACTTCCAGAGGTGTGGGCATTTCTTGGCTCCTGGCTACATTGTTCCATTCTTTGCTTCTGTGGTCACATTGTTTTCTCCTCTATTATAGTCAAACTCCCTCCACATCCCTCTCATAAACACCCTTGTGATTACATAAGATCCACCCAGATAATCCAGGATAAACTCTTCATCTCTAAATCTTTAGTTTAATCACATATGAAATGTCGTTTTGCTATAAAAAGTAGCAATCACAGGTTGCAGGGATTAGAATGTGGGTATCTTTGGGGGAGGGGGGTCATTAATAAGCTTACCACCAGCCCTTTAGTCTTGCTGAAACTATATGTACATATTACTGTGTAGTATTCC
The DNA here is from genome assembly GCF_014108235.1 of Myotis myotis. NCBI lineage: Eukaryota > Metazoa > Chordata > Mammalia > Chiroptera > Vespertilionidae > Myotis > Myotis myotis. The sequence goes on along the minus strand of NW_023416368.1, from coordinate 15,320,514 downwards.
ATTGTGTGAATAGGCCACACCTTATTTACCCATCCTTTTATTGGTAGATATTTATATTGTTTAATTTGGGGCTATCACAGGCAAAGCTTTCATTAACATTCTTGTACGTGTCTTTTGGTGGACATAAGCAGTCTTTTCTGACAATCAAGAAAGTCCATCATAAAGAAGAAAAATATTGAAATGCAAAGCCAATTCCACCTTTAAATACTACACACACACACACACACACACACACACACACACACACACACACAATGGGGCCTTGACTTACGAGTTTAATTCGTTCCGTGACAGAGCTCGTAACTCAAATTACTCGTATGTCAAATCAATTTTGAAGGAGTGAGACACATGATGCTGGGCTAATGTTGTGGTGGTCACTGTGACGTTCGCTGCGCCAACTAGCGGTGGGGGGTATCTGAAGCTGGCTCATAACCCGAATTTTAGCTCGCAACTCAAAGCAAAAAATCGGCTGAGATGGCTCGTATCTCGAAAAACTCGTTAGTCGGGACACTCGTAAGTCAAGGCCCCAATATATATCTATATCTATATCTATATCTATATCTATATCTATATCTATATCTATATCTATATCTATATATCTATATCTATATCTATATCTATATCTATATCTATATCTATATCTATATCTATATCTATATCTATATCTATCTATATATACATCCCACAACAAATTCCATCCAGGTCTAGATGTGGAGTTTTAGAAACACAAGACACAAGGAAATATTCTTATCAAGTTCAGAAGGTCAGCTCCAATTCAGTAGAAGAATGCCTGAGAAGTTCACAATTTCATGGTCATGCTTTTATGTCTGGGGGAAGAACTTCGGTGTTCAGTAGGAGCTGCAAGCACCCGTCAAGTGTACTAGCTGATCCACATCAGTTAGGATAGAAGGCTCTGGCAGGAATGGAATAAGACTCTGGCAAGTCTCTCTCAAAAAGGTGGGTGGGTAGTGGTAGAGGGCACAGTTCAAAGGCAACTAGGGAGCACTGTGGTTGAAGAGAAAGCAGGAGTCGTCATTGGCAGCTTAAGGCTCTGGAAATGCTGAAACAATCCATGTCAGTTTATTTTACAATCATTCCTCAGAGTTTCCATCTCACATTGGATTTTTCTGGGGCAGATTAAGAAGGGAAATCTATTAATGTGAATCTCATGTTACTGCAAACAGTTGGAAATCTTAATTGGGCGGGAGTGAGCAGGTGGTCCTTCCCAGTCAGCTATCCTTTCACCTGTCAGTCAAATGAGGAGAGGGCCTCCATCGCTCATTAGCAACCATTTGTCACCTCAAACAGAGCTTTGCAAGGGTTTCTTTGAACTTTGTTTTGGGATTGATTTTCTGCATATGCTGAGCTGTTACTGACAAACTGTGGGCAACTGCTCCTCTGTAACAAATGCATTAAAAGAAAGGGTGATAGGATTTTAATAGCCTCCAAATTACATAGCCTGGAAGGGTAGGATTCTTTCCCCACCGCCAGTTCACCCCCAAAACCCTTCATTTTTTTTTTTGGCATTGCAATATAATGAATAATAAGCACTTTATTCTTCTTAAGAGAACTATCTTGAACTTTTGATTTTGTTTTTAAACTGCCACTGGCTCCAGACTAAATCGATTCATAACAATGCTTCACTAAGAATGGACTTTGTACCATGGTTTTGTCTCTCACCTTTCAAGGATTATTTAGGGCATGGACAGGCCTTTGTATTATCAAGGGCTGGTTTGGCATGCTGCCCAGATGGTCCTACAGATCTCTTTTAGCCTCTTCCATTCTGATCCCTCTTAAGGTCGGGGGCTAGGGCTGATTTGCTCAATACTGTATCTCAAGTACATTCCAATGTGCCTAGCACAGAGGTGATGCTCAATAAATGTTGAGTTAATTAATTGATTCAAATAATAACTATCACTTTTGCCTTGAGGTTTAAGGGTGATGACATGTTGTAACTCACCGTAGCCAAGGAGAGTAGCCCTAGTTCATTAATCTAATAAATTATTGGGAGGAGCCAATTTTTATTGATTGATTGATTCATTTTACTGAGTATAAGAGTAAACTTTGTATACATTGTGGAAATTTGAGAAAATATATGTAATTCTTATAAAGGTGTGATATCCCCTCCCACAGAGCAGGGTCATCTTTCAAGGAGCATGGGTGGTCCAGCCAGAACTATTCATCTGCACCCACCTGTCTGTCAAATGCAGAAAGACATTGAAGAATTCACAACATGTGAACTCTTATTTAAATCTTTTGTGCTCATTTCTTCTCTAGTACCAGAAAAGTTTAGGGACTCTCTCCTTATCTTTTCTCTCTCTCCTCCTCCCTTCCCCCCCTCCTCTTTCTCCCCTTCCTCCTTCTTCCCCCCCCCCCCCCCTTTCTCCAACAGAATATCCTCATCTCACTGCTCTGTTTCAGCTAACAGCTTCCCAGTGCCCCATGCACCTGCCCCAGGGGAGGGTAGTTCCACTGTGGTTCTGACTACCTTTTCTAGAGAGAATCTGTCTGAGCAGCTTCAGTTGTTTCTCAGACAGCCAGGGAGGATGAAGGGATGGTGTTCCCCTGCCACACACACGTTAATAATTATCATCCCATCTCATAAAAACATATTCAACAATTAAATTTATAGTTAAACCTCACCATACACAAATAACCATTTAACACTTTTTTGTAACCGTACTATAAATTACAGTACTGCCTCCCACTTTTTAACTTAGCATTTTGAGCATTTTCCCATGTAATTAAATAATATCCCAAACCATGGTTTATAGGGGCTGCCAATATTCAGTCTTATGGAGGCGACATTGTTTTAGACAATTCTTCTATTGTTGGGCATCTGGATTCATGTGGGTTTTGATATTTCTCTTCAGTTCTATGCCATAAGGAAGGCATTGGTGCTAAAAAGTTGACTTTCATTATGAACCTTGGTCTCAATGTTTACTATACACATTTTCCTCTTACGGTTTTGGCCTCCTGGGGGTCAGAAACTGAAGCTGTAATCAGTGGAAGCCAAGCATGCTTACTGCCAACTCAACTCACATTAGGAAGTTCCCAAACCTCCTGGGCTGTATCTTTCTTTAGAACCTGACAGATCCAGGCATCGTGCAAATTAAATAGGATGAGCCAAGCCAAACCTCCCCATCTTTCAAATTTCTGAGCATCGGTCTGGAGCAGCCAGGGGACTTTTAACACTGACCTCTGGTAGAAAAATGATAACACACTTGTGCTAATGGACCTGGAAAACACCCAATTGCTAGAATCAGTGTAAGGGGGGATGGGTGGTAGTTTGCATTCTCGATTTTATTAGTTTGGTTCACTCTACCAGATTTTTATACTCTGTTCTTTAGGAGCAATGGAATGCCTATAAACTCTGTAAATTACACTGAACTTTGGGAATTGATCCAGACTCCAGTTGCTAAAGAAATAAAAGACAAAGAGGCGCTGGCTGGTGTTGCTCAGTGGTTAAAGCAGCGGCCTGCACGCTGAAGGGTCACAAGTTCGATTCCTGATCAAGGGCATGTACCTGGGCTGCAGATTCTATCCCCAGCCCCAGTTGGGGCTTATGCAGGAGGCAACCAATCGATGTGTCTCTCTCATATCAATGCTTCTCTTCCTCTCCCTCCCTCCCTCTCTCCACTCTCTCTATTAAAAAAAAAAAAATCAATGGAAAAAAATATGCTTAGGTGAGGATTAGCCAAAAAGAAGAAAAAGAAGAGCTTGTCAGAAGTCAAGCTTCAGTTTGGAGCTTGACACTCTTCGTATGCAAAGCCCCCCTGAGAGCATTTCTGCCATGGCCTGTTTATAGGGGAGACGAACAGACTTTTGTCTCGGAGGGCATTTGCCATGTGCTGTGCATATCTCACTGCTGAGCAGTCACTTGCTGGCCAACCTGGACTTTCAGTAGAGTCAACACAGGTCCCCACGGAAAACCAAGCTAACCCATGGGAGGCCTTCAGTGTTGGTTCTTGGCCAGAATCACGTTTTTAGGTCGTCAGAGAACACAGCACTCTTTGGTGTGTTCTCTTTGACTCTGGCGGACGTGATGCCATTTGGTTAGGGAAAAGAGGTTGTGAGTCATCTCCCTTGGTTTGCTTACAGAGGCGGCCATTCTGGCACCACGTGAAAATAAGAAACAAATGTGGAAAATACGACCGAAACTGGGATGGTGACATTAATAAGTGATCAGGTTGGGTTGTATGCAAGACAGGTGTGGATGGGGCACTGGCGTCCAACGGCTGTTTCTTCGCAGACGTGTTGTAATTTCTTGACACTAAACATGGACAAAGCAGAGATTGTGTTAATTGGGAATGACAGCTTGTATTCTGCCTGTGCTCGTGTTTAGTTCAGGTTGACAAAAGCTGACTAAGCCAGATACTGGGTCCTGGGAATCCAGCATTGTTCTTGACGCTGACCTACTCTTTTGTCCTAATATTGGCTCTTCAATGAGGTTATGCTGGTATCATTTTTAATATATAAAAAAATTGTAAATACCTGACCTTTTAGCTGCTGAGGTGGCCGTCATACTCTCGTCATCATAGGTATGGATTCCCGTTTTTCATGTTTTCTTCATATTTTCTTTTATTTCCCTGCTTTTTTTCTTTTTCATATTTTTAAATTCAAAAAACACCAGAATCAATTTTTAGGTTGGGATTATACATTATTCCATTGTTTTGAGAGCCACTCTATTGGTCAGCTACCTCAAGGGGCAGGACTTCCATTCTTCCCATTCTGTGTTAATCTACATTGTTCTTGCTTTAATGTTATGGCAACTTTGGTGCCCCAAGGAAACCCTAGGGTATTCTCATGATGCACTTTCCAGACCACTTACCAAATGCAGACTGACACAGAAACACTCCTTTAAAAATTTAGTCTAGGATGGCCTATGGCAGATCTTGTAGCCATCTGCACTGAGGCCAATGTTAAAAGCAACCATTTGAATGACTGTATAATAGACATGCGGTATCCGTACTGAGCTTGCTAGTTATGATTGTGGCACATCTGTGGTGTTAGAGAAACAGCAGCCCTATTCCAAACCTTTGGCACTCTGGAAATTCCTCCGTTCACCTCTTTGTATTCCTCTCCAGTTTCTCATGTGCTGTCCATTGAAATTAAGTTCTGAAAGTCCTGATTCAGTTAGATATCACCAGAGAGTTAAAGAATGGAATTCATAGATTAGATTTTCCCATCTGTACTGTGGGAATAATATTTAACTGCACGGCACCAGGCACTGGAAGAACTGTAAGTTAAAGATAACTAGACGAATAAGGTTATGCGAGTTCTGACTAGAACGGGAACTGAAGACGTGGAGTAGGCAGCTTCACAAAACAATTTGGAGCGAGCGAGCAAGAGAGGAAACTGAGATAAAATTACTGATGGCTTAAAATATTGACTCTTCAGAATTTTTCTATATAATAAACTGGACAATCTTTAGGAACCAAAGGATTGTTGCTAACAATAGGATATCAGACCCAATGACAGGTGGAAGGAATCATGTGGTCATGTGGGGACAGGGGTCTTGGCACAGAGCTTTCAAGTCAGGGAATAAGCTGTCCCTGGTAAGAAGCTTCTTTACTCTGAGTTTTGATAGGCAATGCCCCTGGGCTCTGAATCTTTGAAATAAGGCAACTTTTCAGAACGAGTAATTAGTGCCATGCTGCAGTCCTGCCCTAGAGCCTGGACCTCGGCACCACTTTATAGCTGAGGTTGCTTTGTCACAAAGTGCTTCAGGTGATTGTCAGAAAACATCCTCCCTAGGCACCCCTTTCCCATCTAACTGATGATTTTTAATCTGGGGAAATGTGGGAACTTGAGAAGGGGGTGCAAGGGCAGCTTTGAGCAATGAAATCTGCCCAGGGTTCAGTTGAAAGTGGGTTAAACCAGACCGTGCCCAGTGCAGGCTTCAGAGCAGCCACAAGGATGTGGAGGGAGACACTGAGAGGTCTCAGTATTGAGCTGTAGTCACTGGACATGGCTGACCCCGGGTGCCATTATGTAGGTAATTTGGGAGGTGGCTAATGGTGCTACCTATAAAGTCTGCCAGTAGGAAATGAGCAACAATTCCAGATAGGCAAACACCATTTTCCTATATTTTAGAAACTTCCTTGATCTGGCTTTTGCCTGCTTCTCTATTCTCTCACTATCCTTCCATCATTCATTATACTCCAGATGTAATGATTTTGGAATAAGTCAGGTTGGTTCCATCCTTCAGGTTCATCTTCCATATCACCTCCTACGATTATGCTCCTCTAATCACTCTATTTAAATTACCCTATTACCCCAGTCACATAAATTATATGGGATTATCTTATAAAGTTGCCTGTTTATTTCTATCTTGCTTCTAGAATATAAATTCCTTTGGGATCAGGGGGTGTATCTATTCTGCTCAGCTCTGCCTTCTGAGTGCCTAGAACCAGTTGGCACAAAGGCACCTCTGAGTAACTAGTTCTTGCATGGATAAATGAATAAGTGTATAAACAGGGGAGCCAAAATGGGAATTCAGCAGTAGGTGCAAAGATAGAAAGCTTTGTGATATAAAACCAGGATCTAATCACAAAGAATTAAGCAAGGAAACAGCTACTGAGACCAAGTAAAATGTCAAGCAGGGCTTAGCAGTAAATATTGACTTGAAGAAAAGACACTCACCTAGGTATACTTAAATACCCTTTATTAGTGTTCACTTATAGACAGATAGCCTGGAGTATAGCTCAGCTGGGAGTGGGGACTAAGTCGTTTCTAGAGGCAGATGGCGTGAACTAGAAAGCTAAGTGGACATTGTGAACAAAATGGCAAATCCTGGGCTAGCATTGGTGCTGCTACACCCATCTCTTCACCCGTAACAGACATCACTAATAGATCCCAGAATCTTTACTGCTAATCCAGCAACCACCAACTACGAAAATGTAAACTCCATCAGGGCAGGATTTTTGTCTCTTTTGATCACTGTTTTATTCCCAGCATCTACAACAGCGCCCTTTTACTTGTAAGTAGGCAAGTATGCAATAAATATGTGTTGGATTAAATATTTGATGAGTGACTCAATCAGATTTAGCACATGCGATATATTTCATTTGCTATCCCTGACCTAAAGCAACAGTGTAAGGAATTAAAGCTGGATTCAGGGAATTGTTATCCCAAAAGAGTAACAACTCATCTGATGGTCCTAAAGAAGTGTTTCCATACTAAGAACGGGCAGCTGCCTCACTAGCATCCTCAAGGACAAAGCCTGGGCTGTTCCTTCATTTAGACTCAGAGCAACTCAACAAAGGTTCAAGGTACTTTCCCTTTGCACCAAACTATACTACTTAGCAAAAAACAAACAAACAAAAACCCCGCTATAGTTGTATTTTTGGTAATTGTCATATGATGCGAGGATGCCAACTAACATTTATTTACTGCCTACTACACACCTATGCTGTCCTCCACAAGGAGGTTTGGAGCCCGAATCTCTGCTTCCAAAGAGGAAGATTTCCCCAGCAGCCATTTCCCACAGAGTGACTGTTCAAAGGGAGACTTTCCGGCAGTCCGTTTACATATTAACATACTACTTATCCATCAAAGGGCTATCTCTGGGATTGCACATGAATTTCATATAAAACGACATGATCTCTTTTTACTCGTTTATTTTACTCATTTATTTGAAATCAGTATATTTTGAGAACCTATGCGTCGGCCCTCTGCTGGGGATACATACACGAACAACAATGTTCAGCCCTAAGTCCTTTCTGTGGAGATTACGTTTTAATAAGAAAGACGGACAGTGAACAAATCAAAACATAAATATGTAATCTCAGCTCAGACGGTGCCAAATTATGTGTTTCAGTAGAGCAATGGAGACAGGAACTTGATTAGCATGGCTTGAAGAAAGAATGGAATGTTAGAAAATAAAACAGCCATCTGGGACACTTTAAAAATGGGATTTGTTTTGCAGGGAGGCTACGAAAATTAATTGTAGCTATAGGAGTATTGGGGCCAAGGATTTTATGAAGGTGAGAGATGGCTCCAGAGCTGATGGCAGTGATCCATTGGATGGAGAAACTTTGCAAAAGAGGGAGTGGATAGTCCCAGGAGCAGCGTCTTCGGAGACTCAAGAGGCTGGGATGCAGTAAACACATGCCCCTCTCCAGGCCGTACATACCGTTTCTCTTGAGGAAAGTGAAGGCCTTCCTTACATGACACCCGCCTGTCCAGGAAGTGGTCGGCTGTGCTTATTCTTGTTCCCATCTGTCTGTCTTTATGTCGGCCTGTTGGGGAAACCGAGGTAGGTCCGTATGTGGCTCACAGCTGAATCCTGGGATGCCAAGAGAAAGGAGGAGAAATTCTTGTTCTCAAGGACACCCCCGTCTGGTAGACTCCTGGAAAAATGTATCCTTTTCCACATGTTCCTGAGAGATTTCTCTTGCAGTGGCGTGTCCTCTTAAGGGGTTTGGTCAAGTCATTTTAAATCCAGATTTTTATTAACCTTTCTTTCTTCCACACCCATCCTTAAGCGTATTACCTTGAATTCAGACTCCAATTAAGTATGGTTGGCTAGTAACTTCACCATGAAAATATCTTAACCTATTAAAGTCTTGAATGAAGTATTCTGCTTTTGACACTCCCCACAAACCTCATAGGATTTGAGAAACTTGAAGTATGCAGAAGAAAATCAGACTAAATGCTCACATATATTTTATTAGAAACATTTCTTTAAAAACATGAAGACAAGGAAAAAAAAAAGACCAAATTCAATTTTTGAACCGGGCACTTCGTCTTCTCTGCACATAGCTCCATTCTAAACAGGAAAATAAAATCAGCTTTGTTCCTGTGCATGAGCTTTTGACGTTTTTTTTTTTTTTTTTCCCTCTTGAAGTCTGTGAATTATTAATAAACTAATCTCTCTTTATAGTTCAATCTTTGGAGATTTAAGTGCTCACTCAGATGCACCGGGAAGAGATAGAGTTTTAGTTCCAACAGCTCCAGTCCTCTCTGGAGATACTGGCCCTGGAGGTATCTCCAAGTCTTTGGTATCAGTCTTTGACTCGACTGGGAATTTTGGATCATTTCTAGAACTAGTCCGTTAAGACCACTTAATGCCCTGCTTAAGGCGGGCCATTTCTGCCCGCTGACTTTATGTTCTCACTTTGCTCCTGAGATAGTTTCTCTGTGTGTTTACAGCATATATATGTGCATTATCTCTCTGCATAGTTATACTTGATGGATTATTTCTTGGTGGGCTGTATTAGAAGGCAGGGATTTTGATAACAGAGGATGTCCAGTAGATTGGCGGCAGTTGTAATAAGCCACATAGGGAGCTTCCTCCCTCCTCAGCGAAGCTTAGAGGAGAGAGCTTCTGGATCCATTGAGGAGATAAGTTGGCATAACCCAGAGCTGCACAGCAATAGAATATGCTCTGCAGTAGGTTCCTTCCTTCACCTGCACCAGTGAGCCTGTTAAAAGGAGCATCTGGGTGGCCAGTGGTCAGAGGTGAGGGATAGAGAATTCCTCCATCAGCTGGGAGCCCACAAAATCCAACTGAAGTCACTTCCAACATTATAATTCTACTGCTTCCTGGGGTCTCAATGTATGAAAATTGTCATTTTTCTCCCTTCCCTAGCATTGGAAATTGTCATTTTTCTCCCTTCCCTAGTATGAAAATTGTCATTTTTCTCCTTCCCCTCCCCTCCCCTCCCCTCCCCTCCCAGCAGGAGAAACTGAGACACTGAGTTGAGCCGATTGCCTGGTGTCCTGCATACTGTATGAAGGGACTGAGCATGCTTTCCCTTCTATTTGATAGACCTTAGAGCAAACATGTCAAACTCATAGCCTGCCAGCCACGAGTTTGACATGCTTGCCTTAGAGGGATTCAGATTCTGGATGCGGTCTTCTGTCTCTCTGATCTCTGGTCTATTTATTGGTCAAACGGCAGAAAAAAAGAAAACCATCTAGCAAACACAGGCCAAGGTGTCTGGGTCAGTTCCCAGCTCTTCTCTCTCTGGACATTCTCTGAGGGAAGTGGCTTCAACACTGTCTTCATTTCCCCTGCCTCTCCCAGTAACAATCTGGATTCCCGGGATCCAGTGATCAAGTGAGAGAGTCACTGGGCTCCATGTTGAAAGAGATACTCAGCCAGAGCTCTGAAGAATTGAGATTCCACAACAGTAACAGGAAGCTTTCCCACCATTGCCAGCTGGTGCAGACAGCAAACTTGCCTCTCTCCCAAAGAGGCCTGGATCAGAACCGGAGCTATAAAGAGGAAGGGGAGCGGGGGTGGGGGTGGGGGTAGGGAAAGGCCGAAGAAAAGAAAGCATTTCCTTTTTCATTTTTACAGCCAGTTCTATTCTGGGACTTTATTTACTTTTTTGTTTGGCTCTAGGGGTTAAAGGGCTCACAGTAATGGAAACTGGAGGTCGCCGATTTATTGCTCTTCCTCTGGACTCTCTGGGCCGATTTGTTTGGTGGTGAGTATCAGCTTCCTCAGCCTTTCTCAGCCAGGACCTCAGCTTCCTCCAGCCCCAAGAGCTCCTTCTCTCCAAGACCTGGGAAAACTCAGTGAGCTGTGGCTAGTGCTGGACTCTGCCAATCTGAGGCTCAAGTAATTGTCCATATGAAACACCATCTCCTTTTACCAACATTTGTCTTTTTCTTTAAGGACCCAAAAAGCTTTGGGATGAAAGACCCATTTGTCAAAGAAAAACTTTTTTTTTCTTCATATTTTGTAAGATTTTTTAGCCTTCCTAAATTTCTTTTTAAAGGGTTTTGTTTTTCTCTCTGTCCTCAATCCAACTCCTTTGCTTTCTCTAAAGACATATGTCCTTGTTCCACCATTATTCACATGGCAAAAACGTGTGCATGAGCCCTTCCCATGTGTTTGTAGAGGTGGACTTGGTATACTTTGCATCCTGTATTTTTTCTGGAAGGAAGAGAATATCTCAGGAATGGAGTGGGAAGTCTCTCACAGGCACTGTGTCAGTCAGGGTTCTCCAGAGAAGTAGAACCAGGAATTGGCTCACATGATGGTGGGTCTGGCAAGTCTGAAATCTGTAAGGCAGGCCAGCAGGCTGGAAACTCAGGCAGGAGTTGGTAGTACAATCTGAAGGCATCATTTTCTCTCTTCTAGAAAACTCAGGTTGTCCTCTTAAGGTGTTCAACTGATTGGATGAGGCCCACCCACATGATCAAGGGCAATCTCCTTTACTTAAAGTCAGCTGACTGCAAACAAGGAAAACAAAAAAACAAAGAAACAAAGAAAGTCAGCTGACTGCAGATGTTAACCACATCTACAAAATACCTTCATAGCCATGCTGAGATTAGTGCTTGATTATCACTGGGTCCCAAAGCCTAGCAATGTTGACATAAAATTAATCATCTGGTACAGTACCAAGTCCTCTCGTTTATATTTACTAACTCTCTCTCAAAGTCATTCACTCTCTTTCTGTGACTTCACTCACCATGCTAAACTCAGCTGCCATCATTTTTCCTGGACCACTGCAATGGCTTCCTAATTTGCCTCCCTGCTTATGCTTTTCCCAAACCATTCTCCACCCTGCAGCCAGAAAGGTCTTTTTGAAATGTGCACCTGATCCTGTACTCCTCTGCCTAAAGCCACTCAATTGCACTTGCCTGCATCTAGAATCAGTCACAACTCCTTAACCACATAGAAGGCTCTGTTTGTGCCTGGTCTGTGCCCATTTCTGCAGCCTCCTCTGTGCTTTCTGCATTCCAGCCCTTCAGTATCTTGTGTTCATCCCATTCCCTTCTGCCGCAAGGCCTTTGCAAGGGCTGTTCCTTCTGCCTGACAGCTGGTCCCCGCCCCTTCAGCTTGGGTAACTCCAATTTATGGCTATCAAAGTCCACCTTATTCCCTTTTCCCACCACTCTGACCAGATCAAATTCTCTGATTATATATTATAGCCCACACCTCTCCTTTGGAAGACGTATTGCACTGGACAGTTCACATCCATTTGTGCGATTATTTGATTAATATCTGCATCCCCCACAGACATTGCTCTGTGCTGATAGCAGCAATGACTAACTTGTTCACCACCACTCTTCTTGTATGGTGCTGATATATGGAGGGTACTCAATAAATATTATCAACTGAATACATGAATGAATGGCTCAAATTAGGATGGAGGTCATGGTTACATCCTGCCCCTTCCCTTGACCTATTTCGCATTCTCTCCACTCCTTGAAAGCAACCACAGTTTCCTCTGACTTAGAACCTTATATCTCAGTTGGGCACCGGGACTAGGAGTTTTAGAAACGGCCAGGAAATCAACACTCCTGACTGCCTTTCCACTCATTTGGCTGCTCCATTGGACTTGCTTGGCACCTAAAGGTACCATATACCTAGTGTTTCCAGTCCACCATACAATTTTATAGTTTTGAAGACAATCCCAATATTTTAAAATCAGGAGATTTCATCTAAAATATAAATTTATGAGTTCTCATTAAAATGAAGAAAAAAAGATTGACCCATACTACAAAAATCAACTTGAATTTAGCAGCAACTGTCCATACAGGAAAGGACATTGACCTCCAGACAAGCCCCTTCCAATAGGGCCCCTCATTTATATTATCATTCTGGCTCCTAAGTACATGGGAGTTTGAGGCCCCTGATATAACTGATAGTAAGTTACCAAAAAGCTCACTTTTTCTTCTCCTCTTTCTCTTCTCTGTGATAAACTCTAAGGAACATGCTCTAGGGGCAAATTTCATAAAGAATTATGAAAGAACAATCTGATATTATATCTAGCAATGCTGTCTTCTATAGGCTGTGGCCAACCACAGCAAGGTCATGAAACTAACTACCTCTACCATTCACATAACCTTTTTGATTTGGGTGGCCAAGGATAAAACAAAACTGTGAATTTACAGGCAGGTTCTCTACAAAAAAACTAAAGCAATGGCCGCAGCCGTATATCAGTTGCTTTTGTCTGTAGAATGGGAGTGAACATTCTTAGCAGTACTGACAGCCAAAATGGCACAGTATGAAGGCCATGCACACGCATCTTTCATGGCCTGACTTCTCCCGGGAACTTAAGTAAATTCCCTGAGCTCATGACCTTCCATTGGACACAATACAAAGGGTCATTATTTGCTTGATTCTCATGCTTACAGGGGAAGAAAAAAAAAGGAAGTCCAGATGAGAGTTAAAAATAGGCCATGTGAATTTAATGCAACTTTCTCTGGGATCATAAGTCTGGTAAAAGGAAATAAAGAAGGAAGAAAAAATAGACACCATATTAAATGAGCTTCCTGGAGGAATGTTATTTGCTCACAAATGTTTATCCAGAGAACTCCTCAGACTAATTCCTCATTAACAAAGTGTCCTGGAATGTAGGCGGAATCCATCCTTACATCCTCAAAGGAAACTTGAGAGCTGACTCAGAAAAATCCCGGGCTTAGGACCATGTTCCCTGCTCTGTACATCTTCCCCAGTTACTCTTCCCCCGTGTTATTAAGTATTTTCTCATAATATCTGGGGCGCCTATGTATAATGTTCCCACCTTCCTTGAAGTCAGAATTTTATTTTGCATCATATGGCTGAGTTAGAAAAGAATACCCACACCGTTCCCAAATTGCAGAGGAAAGGAGCCCCTTCTATTTTGCAGATATGATTCGCTTCTAATAAACAAAGATGGTTTTCTGCAGTTTGGCCTGGGGGGAAGGGCTGAATCTAAACTTCCAACTCTGCCTCTGAAGCATTATTTCAATCAGGGAATTATGTCGCAGGTGGAGATGTGTCCCTGGGAAAGAAAGCATCTGCTCCCATACAAATGTCATCAGTAATAAAGAGAGATGGGGAAGCCACGTGATCCAGGAATTGGATTGTGTCCATATCAGATCTGCTTTTCAGTTGTAAAAACAGTAAGTTACTCTCAATTATTCTTATGCACTCGGCGAAACCCTTTTCTTAGCTGTGCCAGGGTCCAGAGAGAGACACACGAGAAACTGGTGAAGGCTTTAGAAAATGATCAGTTCTCAATTCTGCCTCAAACTCCAAATGGCACTTCCTGGTTCAGAAGCAAGAGGCTTGGGGGAAAATAAGTTTAAGCTCATAAAAACACTCAAAGGGCATACTGGTCATCAAACAGCTCTGAGCAAACTGCATTTGCAAATGAATCTGAAAACATGTGGATTCAATTTCCCTTGAAATGCCCAGAGGTTAAAAAATTAAGGGGGGAATGTTTGGCAGAAAGAGCCTGGGGTTTGGCTATGTGCACCAGTTTCTGAAAAATAAATTGATTGTTTTGCCAGAGAGAAAAATATTACCTGGTCCCCCTTCTCAATCACATCCCTAACTTAATTACCAGTGGCCCCGCTTCTCATTGTGCCTGCGAAGTGGACCAGAGAGTTGAACTCATTGGAAAGAAAGCAAGCTTTATCCGTTCCTAGGGTGGCCTTGTGCGCGGGGGGGGGGGGGGGGGGGGGGGGGGAACCCAGAATGTCCGGACTGTCACAGATTTCAACTCGGGGACATAGTGGCAAGAAACCCATCTGCTAGCAAAGTTGTTTCTCCTCTGCCTGTTGCCTCCTATCTGCCTCCACTCATCAAGTGTTACCCCTCTTTTTCCTTCCGCCAACGCCCGCCCCCCCCCCCCAATAATACCATTTTTTATGACCAAATAAACACAGGCAAATGTGGAATTGCTTTAGCGCAAATCCAAACTGTTTTTAAAAGATCATGAAAATAGAGTGGGTGTGGTGGGGGGGGTGGGGGGGAACTACATCTGTGAAAAGGCAGTGATTAGCCTTAAAACAATGTGAGGCCAGCGGCACCGAGTCCCATTACGGGATGATGTGCAGTGCCTGTAAGTGGCTGTTCCTGGTCTCTGAGGTAGCATGGTGGTCACATGGCTCCGTTGTTGCCATGGCGATAATCTGTAATTGTGCAGAAAATCCACAGAACTCTGGAACAACTCCTTAGTGGATTGGGCTGAAAGAAAATCAAACCTGTGAAAGCCTGAATTGATGTAGCCAGGAAAGTGTGTTGGCCAAGCTGGTTCAGTCTAAGCTGACCTGATTTTGCAGATTTCCTTCCCGGGCCACGATCTAGCTATGGTGAGCTCCCTCCTCGTGTGTCTTTTTCACACGTGCATGTTTATCACCGGTGAGAGGTATAAATGCTAGTCATAGAGGCAGATGCTCCGGCTCACTCCTTAGCATTCTGAGCACATAGTTGGAATCTACAGGTTGGGAATTGTGGCTTTTTTTGGCTGCCGTACTGTTGTCGAAACCCTTGACTAACACTGAGGACCAAGGCTATTTGTACATAAAAACATTTGAGTGTCCACAAGGTCAGGTGGGTATGTTTCCTTCCAACAAAGGCACCAGGGACACACTGGGCAGGAGACGAGTGCAGCAAGGATGTGTTGTTCCTGAAGTCGCTTGGCAACAGAGTACACACACATGCACAACACACCCATCTGAAGGCATGCCAACACTCGCCTTCTTTAAGGCTGGTTAATACAAACCATGCCTGAAAGGTGGCTGGGAAAGAGAGTAGGTAGCATTTCTCTCTTCTGCACTAGATACCGTATGCTGTTTACACACGTATCAGCCATCAACCCCAAACAGTTGAGGGCATGAATGAGAGTGGGGGCCCCTGACAGTAAATGGAGCAGGAAGAAGAGTCAGACAAATCGCTCTCATGTTCCAAACTTCAGTGAGAATCCCATGGGAAGGCGGCTTCTGAGTAGATCCCATGAGAACATCTGGGATGAAGATGCTCACGCCAGGTCCTAAACCCAGTCTTATTAGTAATGATGCTTCTTTTTTTTCTCTCATTTATTTATCCTCTCATATACCACAAGTATGATTTGTGTTCCTTTTGCAAGTTTTCCTACTGGGAGCAGGCAAAGAAATGTGGAGAATAAACATCGAGTGGTATATTAGGAGCTTTCTCTGGGTACCCAGTCACTTGGGGTCACTCAGCTGCAGGCAACAGGATTCACTTAGTGTAATTTAAGCAGAAAAGACTGTAATATAGGAAAATGGAGGAGTAGTGGATTTGGGCAAAAGCTTGAGAATCAGGATAGAAATCTGACAACTTAGGGGTCTAGATGGCGAGAAAAAAATGAACAGTCTGATCATAGTTTGCTACTAGAATATGTAGCTTCCACTTTTTTTCTTTTGTGTCCTTTTTCTCAAGAATCAAAGTCTTGGAGAAAAGAATTCCAATGGCCTAATTGGGATCATAAACCCAGTTGTCTCTTCAGGTTGGAGGGTGGTGGGCATGAGAGGGAAGGAAGGATACAACTCGTAGAGTCTCATCAAGATTCCTCAGAGTGGGAGAGGGATTATGTCTCAGGATGGAAATCAAAGTAAACTTGTGGCAGGAAGGAGATTGGATGTTGTGAGGGTCCTGGTGTTGACTTGGTGAAGAGAGATCCCACCAAGTCCAGCACTTTGGCTCAGAGGAGAGTTGAATGGTGGAAGTGCCAGTCGCCCGGCTTGTGGTCGCATGCCTGAGCAGAGGTTTGTTAAGAAGAATTGGAACAGAAAGGTAGGTAGGTGAAGAACGAGTGAGAGAGAGTCTAGACCAGTGGTTCTCAACCTTCCCAATGCCACGACCCTTTAATACAGTTCCTCATGTTGTGGTGACCCCCAATATCATTGTTACAAATCGAACATAATTAAAGCATAGTGATTAATCACAAAAACAATATGTAATTATATATGTGTTTTCTGATGGTCTTAGGCGACCCCGTGAAAGGGTCATTGGACCCCCAAAGGGGTCGCGACCCACAGGTTGAGAACCGCTGGTCTAGACTTTGCCTGGCATCCTCTTCCAGAAAGAACACGAAGAGTCAACAATCTGACCCGCCACCAGCCATGCTGGGGCCGACTTCCCGCTTGTCAAAGCTCTCAGTTAATGTCCACTTCTCAGCATGTCTGGTTGTGGGTTGAAGTTGACCGATCAGCAAACTACTCAATTGTAAGCCCGTGTCCTCCCCATGGTGCCACTAATTAAAATGGGAATTGTATCGGTGCTCCCACACTCCATGGAGCTCTACCTCCTAAAAGCTGAGTTTGTCACAACAATTAGCTGGTTGTCAGTGGGATTCAGTCTCCTTTTTCCTTTTCCCAACTCTGTTCCGGTCTGGTGTGAATTTACCTCTGGAAAATCTTTCCTCAGGATTATTGACCCCCACCCCACCCCATCCCCTGAGCTGTGAGAAAGAAGCACATGAGGCAGGAGCTTTGAAATGCAACCTCCAAGTGCAGTTATGTGGACATCTCAGTGTTCTGGAATGCTCTGGCCTTTTGTCCTGCCAAGCGCCACTTTCTCTAAAATCGCATCATGAAGGGTAGTCCTACATGCACTTAATTTTTAAGAGGAGAGAGAGAGAGAGAGAGAGAGAGAGAGAGAGAGAGAGAGAGAGAGAGAGAGAGGATGGAGGAAGGAAGGAAGGAAGGAAGGAAGGAAGGAAGGAAGGAAGGAAGGAAGAAAGAAAGAAAGAAAGAAAGAAAGAAAGAAAGAAAGAAAGAAAGAAAGAAAGAAAGAAAGAAAGAAAGAAAGAAAGAAGAAAGAAAGACATGGCTCCGTCCCCGTCCATCTGCAGGAGAGCTGCCGTCCAGACACCTGGGACAAACGCAGCCTTGTTTTCTTTTCTGTCTTGATACACATAATGGGCCACTTTGGTAATTTCAGCTGCCAGTGCACTAGTGTGTAACAGGATGATGCTTCCATGTGCGAGAGGGGAGAGAGAAACGATGTTGAGCAGCACCATGGTGACAGGCAGCAGAACGGAGCGGGTCCTCGTTACACAGCCCCAAGCATATCCCGAACTCTATTGAACGCCAAGTCCGTGGCTTCCTGACTAGCGAAGGGAACTTTTGTAAACTGCTCAAGGTTCAGTTCAAGCCTCCATTAGTATTAAAATTGATACCCGTGGTCCGAAACAGGATGACACTTCAGGCTTCCTTCCAGAGAGACTGCCAGTTAGCCTCCGGCAGAAAGCTCCCTGCCCACACTCCTCCTGATGCCCCTTCTCCCTTGGAAACAGGCAGCTCTAGATGCCCTTGCCTTTCATTAAAAACTTGTCCGTCTCGCAATTAATGACTCCATTGTTCCCCCCACCCCAAAAGAAACTAATAAGTTTCTCTATCAAAATGCTTTCTTTTCAAAACACTGGTAGACATTTAAAAGTTTCTAAGAAAGTCACCCTAACCGGTTTGGCTCAGTGGATAGAGCATCAGCCTGCGGACTCATGGGTCCCAGGTTCGATTCTGGTCAAGGGCATGTACCTTGGTTGCGGGCACATCCCCAGTAGGGAGTGTGCAGGAGGCAGCTGATCAATGTTTCTCTCTCATCGATGTTTCTAATTCTCTATCCCTCTCCCTTCCTCTCTGTAAAAAATCAATAAAATATATTTTAAAAAAATAAAATAAAAGTTTCTAAGAAAGTCACTTTGCACCCAATTGTAGAGGGTCAGACAGATTCAGTATCATAAATGAAAATAGAATGTAGCTAAATGTTCCCTACAACACAACGGTCAAGTGTTGTAACTCTGGGGTCAAAAAGATCTTGGTTTCAGTTCTGAAATTACTAGTTAATGTGTATTTTTGGGTATCAGTTTCCAAATCTGTGAAATTAAAACAGTGATAATGTCTCCCTCGGATGGTTTTTTTGGAGGATTCAGTGAAATAACCCACACAGAGCACCACTGTTGAGAGTTGTTATTAGCAATCTGCATCTTGGGTAGAACTCCTGAGCATGTGACGGGTCAACATGGGTGAGGGGGAAAGAGTTTCTGGGGATCTGGAACCCAGTGCCATGCAGGCAGTGCACCAGCACTGGCCTCTCCATGATCTGTGTCCCCATCTTACCCAGATCTCTTTGCCACTCTGTTCCCGCCACTCTACCCTTGATATGTTCATGACTTCAGTCCTGTATCTCCTACAGGGTGGGCAAGCTGTCCATGACGGGGTATGGCAGCTGCAGATGACTCAGTCTCACTTACCAAGGTTCTTTATCACACATGGCTTCCAGGTATCACTGGATGACAAAAATGGAACAGGAAACAAACAATCTCTCTCTCTCTCTCTCTCTCTCTCTCTCTCTCTCTCTCTCTCTCTCTCTCTCTCTCTCAGCCATCCTGTTAAGCATCCACACACAAACACGTGCTCTTAAAGCTAACACTCAATGACTATCCACTTATTATTCCCTGGTGGAGATTATTGTGTAAATTCCACATGTTAGAGATTGATTTAGGTTGGGATGACAAATTGATATCAGCCAAGCTCAGGTCAGTTCAGTGATGTAGGGATGGAGTTCACCAGCAGGCAGTTTCTTCTAACCTTAGTGCCTTTCTGACAGTCCACACTGCAAGCAGGGAACAGGGACTTGGCTAACAAAGATGTTAAAAGGCGGGACAGAGCAATATTAGGGAGATGGTGGGTGGAGAGCAGGAAACAGCACGGCTAGCTCTTATACAGGCTCAGATTGCTCACTGTCACCTACAATAAATCTGCTGAAAATGTTAAGGCCATTAAATAAAATAAAGAGAATACAAATGTGGAAAAAAGCTATTGTAATTGGATATTCCAGACTCAAGACCCAGGCATAATGTTTTTATAATAGTATATATAAGAGAGTGTTCTATTCAATAACATAACAAGGATTAAGTAATTGAACAACATTATTTCAAAATATTTTCTGGGTTGGCTCTTATGTCTCAGCATCTCAAACACACACACAGTTCTAGTTATGGGAATCTGCAGTGTTAGGACAATGAGCTCCAGCCCACAGAACATCTGGCTTCTACCAGTGTTCCCAATATCTTGTTTTTATAAGCAATAAATTTGGAGGGCCAGGTTTGCATGCTTGGGTCATTTGATTTACTTGATGCACAGATAATTTTGGCCACTTGTTATAGCTGCTAGTCAGAGGTACCTGACTTCAATCCCTCAGAGTGGAAATGGTTCTGTTCTTTTCATTTAGTCACCTAAGTATTTTTTAGGTCCTTGGTGCCTTCATAATTCTTTGGGATGGGTCATGACTCAGTCATTTACAAAAAAATATTTATTGAGAACCAACTATGAGGCAAGTTCCCTGCTTTCACCAATTTACAGTCCAGCAGGGGAGACAGATGTTAGACAAGTCCGCACCTAAATGGTTATTTGATTACAGTTGTGAAGAATGATTCAGGGGAGAAGAATGAGGTATTACAGGGGGGATGCTCAGCTGGTCTGGAAGTTAGGCAAGGCTTCTCTGAGAAAAGCGGTGTTTAAGACTTTTAAACCAGTGGCTGACTTGGTGAAAAGAAAAGGGAAGAGATTGGAGGGGAGAGGGGCACGAGAGAGAGAGACAGAGAGAGAGACCAGTATGTGCAAAGGCCTAGATCCAGAAGGGTTGAGACACACTGAGGAGCTAGAGGAAGGCCAAAATGGCCAGAGTGTGGGCAGCTACATGGATGAGAGTGAGGAGGTAGGTAGGGTCTTGCTGAGGACAAAGGTAGAGGGGGGACCTAGATCATGTTCTCAAAGGTACCATCTAATAGAGAAACAACTCCTCTCAGAAGTAAATTTTGTTAAGTAGGCACTCAGAAAATATTTATCTACTCTCAATTGCTACTCTCAATCTGTCCCCACTATTGGCAAAAGAAAGAAACACAGTTCAAGGAATGACCTATTCCTGTTGGGTTGGTACAAAGCATAATGCATTTCCATTTTATCAGTGTTTCCCAAGTTTCAGCCATCACATCTTATTATGATGTGATGTGACTATGGGGGCTGAGCAGTGCTGAGATCTGCAGTTGGTACTCTGGAGGTGCAGGAGTTCCAGGCTTGGGAAAGGCCTGAGAACCAGGAGATCCACCGGTGTATGTTCCAATTTGAAAGCTGGCAGGCTCCAGACCCATGAAGAGTCAGTGTTCTAGTCTGACTCTTCCCTCTTATTCAGCTTTTTTATTCTATTTTGATCTTCAACTGATGGGGTGAGGCCCCCCTGTATGAAGGAGAGCAATCTGCTTGACTAAATCCACCAAATCTAACATTAATCTGATCCAGAAGCACACACACACACACACACACACACACACACACACACACACACACACTCAGAGTAATGTTTGACCAACTGTCTGGGTACCCTGTGGCCCAGTCAAGTTGACACATAAAATTCACTACTATGCAGCCCTAATAATTTTTGCCACACTCATGTAACATCCATATCCTAATTTATACAATGTTCTTTTTTTAAACAAAATTCTCCTTTCCTTAAACCAAGTTTTTCCATTTGTAAGTGGAATGTTAAATCAACACTGTAAAAGAAATGTTCATATTACCTGTCATAAATTGAAAGTATGCTTAAAATAAATTAATAGTGATAACAAAACAGTGTTATTCCACACTTAATAATCTCTGTGGTCTACTGGAGTTCTTAGCCTATGGCCTCCTCCATTATATAAAATGAGAATTAGCAAGAGTTGGAATAAAAAGATAGGCTAACACCAAACTGAGACGTTGCCTTGACAGTGTAAGTAACATCAAGTCAGCGTGCCACATAAAAACATCCACACGCCACTGGTGGCACTTGGCCCACCCTTTGAGACACAAAGTTATTTTCTAGGTAAATATAAGCCAAAAGTGTACATTGAAGGAAAGCAGCCAGCCCTTGCCATGTTAGTGAATGTGAACCTCACTTTTTGGAAATGTATCAAAATGTAGACACTTTGATACATCAGGCAATTTTTCCTAAAGACAAACATTCTTATAGACTAATATGTCAGAGATCCTTCATCTGGACCGGAACTTAGCTCTCGTGGACCTTGAGACTAACCTGACCAGCCAGAGAGAATGACCTCAGCGAGGACCTTGCCATAGGGCTGGGCAGACAGGGATGGTGTCATGGAATCTGGGGTACACGGGGTGGTGGGTGACTACTTATAGAGGTCAGGTAGAACCTGACCGCAGTCACAGGAAACTGTGGTGAGTATTCAGCAGGCAGCAACCAGTGTTCAATAGGCAGAAGCTCTTGCATTGTTGATGCTCATTATCATTTTACATATAGGTGCCAGCCCATCATTGGCATCAGCAGAGTCAAACTGTTGGCAGCAGGGACTGGCAAGGACTTGTGAGAGTCAAGGAAGAGCCAGGTCCCAGAGGAAATGGCCTATTGGGCTGTTATTTGGTCAGAGCCTGGGGCACTAGGAGGATGAAGAGAAAGATTCAGTTATCCAATCTGTAGGCATTTGGCCACCCAGAGTGAGCTGGGAGTTGTACAACTCTTACTTATAGGAAAAAGTCAGTGCAGAAGAGAGACTGACCAGGTATTCGTTGCTATAACCACAGTATAACTAGTCTGGGCCAGCGGTTCTCAAAGTGCAGTCCCTGGACCAGCCGCAGCTGTATCACCTGGGGGCTTGTTAGAGAAGGGAATTCTCTGGCTTCACCCCTACCAGAAACTCTAGGGGTGGGGCTCAGCAAGCTGTGTTTTAATAAGCCTTCCAGATGCTTCTAGTGGGTGCTAAAGTTTGAGGACCACTGGTCCGGGGAAGGGGTGAGTCCAGGTGTGCCCAGCTAGGGAACAACAGGGCTGTTCTCCTGGTCGGGACACGCAGGTGTCAGAACACAATCAGGACGTTTTCTGGCTTCAGTTTTGATTTCTCTCCTCTTGGTAGTGGCTTCTCAC
Organism: Myotis myotis; assembly: GCF_014108235.1. Lineage (NCBI taxonomy): Eukaryota > Metazoa > Chordata > Mammalia > Chiroptera > Vespertilionidae > Myotis > Myotis myotis. Next base: position 15,297,893 of record NW_023416368.1, on the reverse strand, counting down.
CCTCTAGCAGTCGCTTCTTCTGCCCTGCTGCTCGCTTTGTGCACACAAAGAAACATCACATCCCGACAGGTGATGAGAGGACTCTCTCACTCATCATGGCTACTTTTTTAATCTCAATTTTTTTAAGTAGATACTTCCAGGGGAGTTTGGACACGTCTCCTAATTTGTTTGATGTGCTGGAAAATTGTACAAATAGGCTCCTTAGGTTGTTGGGTTGGTTTGAATGCAAGGCCTCCTTGGTGTTCTGTGCCTAATGAGGCAGTCACTGCTGCATCGCAGAGGATGGCCTGCTGCTTCTCCCTCCCAAGCCAGTATGCAGATGTGGAATAGTTCTGGTGAACAGGGTGATTTTGCAACAAAGATCCGGTGGAGGGAGGGAGCCTAGGAAGTTGCAGGAGAAGTGTGTGGCATAGACCCTGGATCCAGATAGACCTGGATTAATCTTGGCTCTGTTACATGTTCACGGCTAAATCTAGGAGAGATCACCTACCCTCTCTTGAAATAGTAATACAACTATTTCATAAAGTTATTGGTAGGATTTAAAGAGGTGATGTGTGCATGTAAAATGCCGAGCTTAAATTAGTTGCTCAATAAATAGAAGTGATAAACTTGTATTATTCCCTAATCTCTCCCATGTTTCTTGAGATCCATAGCAGGGTAGTTTACCGATTACAATCTGAGAGATAATAACCAATATTTACTGAGTTCTGCTCAGTTAGACAACTTTACTGCATGTCACTGAAACCTGACTCAAGCCAGTGTAAATTATAAGAAACTCTATTATGTCATATAACAGGAAATCCAGAGAAAGGAGGCATCCCAGGAGTGACACAGTCGGGGATCCAGCTCTGTCTCTCTATTATGCTCTCGGTTCTGACCTACTCTGTATCTCAGCTTCCTCCTAAGACTGGCTTCCCTCATGGTCACCAGATGAAGTTACATGTTCCTTTGCTCACATCCTTCAAGGAAATCATGTCTCTTCCCAGCAGTCTTATTGAACTGACATGGGTCCTTTTCCTTCCCAAGAATAATAACATGCACTGATTGGTTGTTTGTCAGGAGTCTGGGGTTTTGATCCAATCACCGGCATCCAGTTATAGTAATCAGTTAGTTAAACCAGAAGGAATGTTCCTGAACGTGGGGGATAGTACCAGCTTCCCTTAGTGTCTTGGGCTGAGTTTTGATGGAAGGATGAGTAGCTAGCAATAAAGAAAAGGAGAGCCAGCTAGGTTCACTGCAGTTTTCTACATCCCAGGGACTGTGCTAAGCATTTTACATTTATTTTCTTATTTGCTCTCCACAACCACCTTAGGAGATGGCTCTTATATAGATAAGGAGGAAGAAATTCAGAGAGGCTAAGTCACTAGCTTGCAAAACTGGAATGCAGATCAAACTCAGGAGACCCCAGGGCCACGCTCCTGACCTCTGAGTTGCCTCCTTGGCTGGCCTCTTTGGGGCGGGACTCACACTCTGGCCTCACTGTGCCGGGTGTCTAGGATCCTGGCTTTAGCCCAGAGAGGTGGACTCGTTTTTACCCCATGCTGAGGAATAATGGGAACATTCTGGAAAGAACTTGAGCTCAGCTCTCAGGTTTCTCCAGTTATTTGTCTGTTGTTACCAAACACTAAAGACTTCAAAAATTCACTGTGGTCATATAGGCAGGAAAAATGACCTCATGCTTGCAACCGCAAATCCAAAAATGCTCTGGAATCTGTAAGACGAACTGCATTTTAATTAGAAGAGAGAAAGAGCAATGAAGACGGCCCTTGGATATTTTTTCAAACCCTCCCTTGGCTTGCCTTCAGGCCAAAATGTGACAAGTGCCCTAAATCTGATAACAAACACACACTTCTGAAATCATTGTTAGCTTTCCTAAAAAGAAAAAAAAATCACATTAGTTTCCTGTTACCAGTAAGAGTTCAAGAATGTGCAGCCTGAAACCCAGCACATGAGAACACAGGGAACCATCCCCATTAAACATGAAGGAAACATGGAGCTCCCGACCCATTTTCCTCTCTGCTTAGAAGGTGTTTTATGATGTCAGGTCCTCAGAAGTTTGAACCCGGCGATATTAAAAGGCTGGCACTTTATCCCTAAAATATGGTCATGGGTTATTGTCCAGGTGTTATTCTCATCTACCGGGTCAAACCTCCCAGCTGATGAGCAAGTTGTCCCAACTGACAGTGCAGAGCAGTAATGCAGCTTCCACAAGCTGCTCCCTCCCCGGCTCTCTGAACAGCAGCGCTGGCCTTTGGCGCAGCCGCTGCCTCATCGAAGGGTGGCAGCAGGGAAAGGAGAGGAGAGAACCTTATGTGCTTATGGTGAGGCACACTTTCCTGAGAACTTTTATGTAACATTATCTTGTGTAGGTACTCGCCACAAGCCAGTGTGGTATCCATCCCATTTTATAGATGAGCACACTGAGACGTAGAGAAGTTAATTAATGATGCCTATGTTAGAAGGGCGTCACCCACAGCTAGGAGAATATGCAATTAAGGATGGTTAAAGTAAGAATCTGCAAACTCTTTCTGTAAAAAGCCAGATAATAACTATTTTACACTCTCTAGGCCAGTGGTCGGCAAACTCATTAGTCAACAGAGCCAAATATCAACAGTACAACGATTGAAATTTCTTTTGAGAGCCAAATTTTTTAAACTTAAACTATATAGGTAGGTACATTGTTATTAACTTAATTAGGGTACTCCTAAGCTGGCCTTTGCTAAAAACGTCCTCAGTCTGATTGAGGGACGTTCGCTGAGGTCGACCCCTTCCAACTCTCCCATCCACACTCGTCTTGTATACTTGTTTCATCTGCCTCCTTTCGTTCATCCTCTCTATATGTCCAAACCATCTCAACATACCTTTCTCAATCCTTGACACTACATCTTCTTTCACTCCACAACGTTCCCTAAAATTAACTTAATAAACTTTACTTAAAGTTTTAAGTCAACTTCGCACTGTGCACGCCCAAACGTGGTATTTTGTGGGAGAGCCACACTCAAGGGGCCAAAGAGCTGCAAGTGGCTCGCGAGCCGCGGTTTGCTGACCACTGCTCTAGGCCATAAGGCCGCTGTCAGGATCATATAACCGCTATAGAATGAACACATCCAGAGAGAAACACAAATAAAAAGCATGGCTCTGTTCCAATAAGACTTCACTTATAAAAACAGCCTTTGGGCCATAGTGTGTTGATACCTGGCTCCCAGCAATGTCTCTCAAACTGTCTGCAACAAATAACCAGCTAACTTGCCCTCTAATTTTCAGTGTATCATGGACTGATACTTCTGTAAAATGCAATGCAATTAATTAATAAAATTTGAACATAAATTAAAATTTTTATTACTATTAGATTCAATAGACATAAAAGTGACTCTTATCAGACTGTTGTAAAAATTTATAAACACTCTCAATTTTTGTACCTAACATGGACCAGAAAGAAATAGTCCATGGCATGGCACCATTCTATGATTGACATATTGAGTAGCCAGTGCTTTAAGGATTAGGATTCTATTACCTTAACTAGAGGTCTGGTGTACAAGTGGGGTCCCTTGGCCTGGCTGGTGATTGGGGCTGATCTGGGCCAATTGGGGCTGGGAGAGGGGGTTGGCTTAGCTCAATTAATTGTGAGTTATCCCCTCGGAATGGGCCCAGAGCCACCTGATCAAAATTAGGATTTGCTAAGCCAAGAAGGATGCCAGCTCCAGGAATGTGCTTAAGGAAATCTGGCTATTTGTTTAACAGCTAGGGCCTGCAGTCCTTATCTGTTCCACCCATAAGCTGTGCTCCTTCTCTTCCAGTCATCCATTCCAGTGAAGAATTCTCCTCTCATGGTGCTTGCTTTGGGATCTGTATATACTTAACCATTTGTGTGGAGCTTTAAAAACTATAGTGGGCTTCCATGTGTTTTATAAAACTTGTCAATGCTTACCTGCTTGTACCAATATTATGTCAGAGGATGGAATTTAAGTGTATGGATGATGGTTGAGATTATGTAGCAAAAGGAGGCAGCGTCAGAACTCTGGCCTAGGGCTTCGCACACTCTTCAGTGAGTTTGTTCAGAGATATTTGACCATTTTTTCCTGCACTGACCTACTAGCCGCATCCAACCAACGGTCAGCCAATGTAGGCCAAAGGTCAACATAGGCAGTTATTGGTGTGAATTAACTGGTTGCGTCAACAGAAATGATCCTTCCCCCCCCCCCCCCGCCCCCCCCCCCCACTTCTTTTTTGACAATGTTGATCTGGATGGTCGCATGGAGGGTGACTGACTATCTTGAATTACCTGAAGCTAAGGGACTTCCTGGGATGCAGGGCTTCCAGTTTTAAAACCGGGACAGTCCCAGTTTTCAAAATTTTTAAAAAATTGTTTATTTAATTAAATTTAATCGTTAGGAGAGGGAACCCCAGTTTTCAATTTTACCACAGAAGTCATTCCAGGAAAAGTGGGGCAAGTTGGCTACCCTGGTTTCTGGCCTCTATCTACTGTCAGAATGTGCTTTTGTCTATTTTTTGGCATGCTAAGTTCACAGGCCCCTAGTTTTCCTGGAAAATTAATAAACAATGTGTCTAGCTTTGTCTTGTGGATGACTTTTTTTTTTTTTTTTTTTTACAATTAAAACGTCTAAATTAAGAGAAACACGGACACGTCTTAGAAATTCTTTGTTTCTTCCACAGCTGAGGATTTCCTTGGGAAATTTTTAGAAGTAATTTTCCTTGATTGTGAAGAGAGGCATGCAGGAAGACCTCATAAATTTTTATTTCCGCTTCTTTTCTACCTGCTACCAAGCCCAACCAGGCACGTGGCAGCCGGTCTGACAACCCACCGTTGAGCTGAATGTATTTAAAGATACTTCAGCCTTTTGCTTATCCACTGCTGGTCTTGGACTGTCTATTAGAAATCACTGAAGGTCCTTTAAAGAATAAAAATAAATAAAAAAATTCCTGGGCCCTACACCATGTCTATATTGGGAGGTAGGGGTAGGGAATGGATTTAGGGCCCAGGGACCTTTGCTTTCCACAAAGTCCCCAGGTAATCCTGACATGCTACCAGCTTCAGACGCAACTGGCTGGAATATGTCAGTCAACCTGTCTGAGTGACAACTAAAATTGTAATTACGCTATTAAAACAGAGAACCTTACAAAATTGCTCATCTTTGCCTTTCTGCCTTTCTCTCCCTGTCTGCCTTTCTTTTTCCTTTTCTTCTTTTTCTTCAATGGTAGAAGCTCATGTGAACATTGGGGGCAATTTTAGGAAATGGAATGAAACTCACAGATATTTGAAGTGAATTTAAATACACCTTCTAAACATTCAGAAGGCTGTTTGCCGCGTAATGTCTGCAGGGACATGAGGCTTGAACAAAAGCATGGAAGGAAGAAACCTCTGGGATTATCCCTAGCAAGGGACACCCCAGGCTGCCTTATTCTTCCACTACCTCCATCCCTATGGTCTTCTTCTCCTGCCTCCATGGTCCGCACCCACCTGAGGATCGGTGGACAGAGGAGGTCTGATTTACGCTCACTATGCCACCAGTCTGTCGGCTGAGCCAGGCAGCAGAGATGAAAATTAGTGACAATTCCCAGCCTTGCTTTCTGTAATTTGACAAAAGCAAGCCCCATAGCAGTAAAGGTTCTAGTTAAGGCCTCTTTAACGGCTCAGACTGATTTCATTCTTTTTTAAGCCACCAGAATAGTTAATAGATTGTGTGGGACAACACGATTTCCACTGGGGCGCAATCAAAAAGGAAGCTTCTCTCTGCGCCTCCTTTCATCTCTCTCCTTACATCAACCTGAAGCCGAGCGGAGGCCCCCGGGGACGCCGGCTCAGCAGCTCTGCCTCCCACAGAAGGGAGACTTTGCCTAGACAGCTCCAGAGAGTCCCGATTCAAAGGTAAAACAATTAGTACACATTAATCATCACAAGGATGTACTAAAAGCATAATCCTCTTAGAACGGGAACAAATTACACTGAAAGTAGCGCTATAAAATCAAGCACAACAAGACCACATTATCAAGGAAGAGGAGAGGACCCTGTGCTGAAGCCCAAATCTGGCCGCCACAGATTTGGTCTTGGCACAGAAGTTACCCTGCCCTCTTCAGGTGGCTGTAAAAACCAAAGGCTCGCCATGCGGAGGCCAGGTAGCCATCTCCTCACAAGGCTAGAAGCTCTGGGAACATCTGGCAACTATCATTATGCAGCCTCATGGTTTTCTAAGGGTGGAAAGTTGCCCCCAACGCCTGGAATCAGCCCACCTAGGACTTCTCCAGGAAGAGAGGAAGACATTCCTTTTCTGCAAAAGGAGGATCTTTGTCCACCTTTCCAAATGAAGCCAAGATTGTTTTAAACAAGGAGTGTCTGCTTCCTTCACTCCCACCGGAGGCTCCGCTGCCTCCTTTTCTCTTTTCTGAGCTTCAGCCTGTGAGGTGAGCGCTGTCTGGGGAGAAAAGTCACAGGATGCAAAGACAAATGCTGCTGTCACACTCTGTATCAGCTGTGAGGCTCAGAGGCTGGGCCCAACAGGAAAGGTACAGCATTACTTACAGCCATTATCCATGTGCTTGGAATCCAGACCAGGCCGCAGAGGTATCTTCCCTACTTCTCTCAAGTGGTTTTCCATGGCCCCATGGCATTTTCCTTGGATCTCCCCAAATCCTCTGTCCTTTTTACACTCTCCCGGGTTCCCAGCCATATCCCAGTGTCCCTTGTCATTGGGACAGTCCCATTTCAGGCCAGTGTCTATCTTCTTTGAGCCAACAAGGCTCTTTTGCTCTGGATCCTCAGAGCTCCATAGTAACAGCTGGGCACCAAGAACTTTTACCGCCTCTTTGCGCAACTGGTACACTATTATGTTGGAAGAGTTCCTTCCCATCAAAAGCACTGTGAGGGAGTGAACAGAACAGAGAACCCCTCCTGCTGCCAAAGGTGTGTGGAACTTGCTGTTTATTTGCACACTAAAAGAGAATGCAATGGCCCTAGCCCGTTTGGCTTAATGGATAGAGCGTCAACCTGCGGACTAAAGGGTCCCAGGTTCGATTCTGGTCAAGGGCATATGCCCGGGTTGTGGGCTCAACCCCCGGTGGGGAGCATGCAGGAGGCAGCCAAGCAATGATTCGCTCTCATCACTGATGTTTTTATCTCTCTCTCCCTCTTCCTTTCTCTCTGAAATTAATAAAAAAATATTTTTAAAAAAGAGAATGCAATGCTTAAAGTCAGGAATCACTGGTGGACTTTCACACCAGTGTGGGGACTATCTTCCCAGAGCTTATAAAGCTAGAAACTCTCCCAGATATAATCAGATTTCTTACTAGGGACAGTTTACAGGCTCAGTTCCTTTCATTTGTTTGGAAGCTCATACTGCTAGTTAGATGTTCAATATTTGTAACTATCCATTTTTGTTCTCACCTCTCTCCACATTCTTCCTCTCAGTATATCACTACTGGAAACAGATAACATGATGCTAGGAGGAAGGCCAAGGACTCATTGGCCCAAGCTGAGACCGTTGCTTGCTAACTCCCCGGGGCGCTCCTCGCTCAGTGTTATGTGTCTGTAGGACACATCAGGGAGGTGTTTGGTTTACTTGCCCATGCCAGAGTTCAGGCCATGTGATTACGAACTTTGTGCCATTTCCAAAATGGAAAATATTCAGCTTTTGATGAGATTATTAGCTCGCCTCTGTCCGGGTCCAATAAATGAAAACCAGATTTGCATGTATAAATAACAATGGAGTGCTGAAATGATTTATTTAGTAAAGTTACTGTTTTGGAAACCAAATCAATGTGTCATGTCACAATCCAATCTGCCCTTCACTCACATGGCAAAGGAGACTTCTCCGGGGTCTACTAGAAAACAAAGAAAGAAGTTGGAATCCTATTAATAGTTTACTCCTACCACAGTTACAGTGGAATCCAGCTCTGAGAATGAAAGCTTGAAATAATGTTTCTGAGAACATCCTGATAATAGCGTGTGCTATTTTTTATTGTATTCAAGACACACATGAATAACTCTCCCCACCCCCTGAAGGAAAGGAAGCAAAGCAAAGGGCAACATATTTTCCCACTGTGTGAATTTCCTTCCTCCAGTAGAAATAGTTGCAATTGGAAGGCAAATCCTATGGTCATTACATGTCAGAACGCTGACATGATGACAGCTTCAGAGGTGTGTTGGGCTACACTTGTGCGTGCTCTTTTTAAAGAAGACAATAGGCGTTGAAAATTAAGCACTGCATCAAAGCCTTCCAAGTCCACTGAGAACGAGTCTATGGAAAACTCAAACCATGAGGCTGGGCCATTTCTGCACAAATTGTGTGGAGGCCTAGGTGCATGGGAATCGCATTGTCTAGGATGCTCTGGAGGCAGCCAGAGTGGCATTTCAGAGCCGGTGACTACAGAACCATCTGCAGCCGGTCCGAGTCATGCTTCTGGCATTAAACCAAGGCTTGTCATTTGAATCAACTCTGTTAATGCGCAGGGACCTCACTTGATGCCACTCGGTCTGAAGTGGGCTTGGATAGTGGATAGTGCCAACCAGAGCCCGTGATGAGGGAAGAGAGTTGGCTTGGACCTTACCCTACTCTATTACTTACCAGGTGCATGGCTTTGAGATAACTGGTTTGATTTCGTTGAGCCTCAGTTTCTTTGTTTGCAAAATGGGCACAGTAATATCTAACTTGCAAGAGTATTGAGAAAATCAGAGACACTGCATGTGAAGTTCTAGGACATAGTAGGGACTCAGTAAATGGGGCTGTGTATGTGTATATGTCTGTAAGTATGTATGCATGCTTAGTTGTTTGTTTATTTACTTACTTACTGCAGCACCCACTTCATCTCTTTATAGCAGAGACTCTTAACCTGGGGTCTACAGAGATGAGGGACCTAAACTGAAATTATAGGCCAAATCTCATGCAGATGTGCATTTTGCTGAAGATGAGTGTTTATAACTTTCATAATATTCGTAAAAGGGGTCTGTGATCAAATGAAACATTAGAGACACTACTTTCTGATTTGGTCTCACCTATGTGTTGATCCCACAGCATGAAATGAAAAACAAAAAAGTTTGTAATTTGTGATTCTTTTCCCATTATATGTATGGCTATACCTAGTTGTCCTCCAAAATAAAGCCTGCATGTTATGGATATGTGGGTATGCACATGTACATGCATACTTGTGGGTTTATGGAATGCTAATTTTATAATGAGCCACAAGTTTACTGAGAAAAGACAGAACAACTGTGAGACCAAAGAAGTGGATGACAGATGGTGTGGAGCCTGGATGATCTAGGAAGCACACGGAGGGCAGAAGCAGAGGAGACATAGAGAACAGAGCAGGGGCAAGGCTGAGCGCCCATTGGGGTCCATTTTGCTGGGGACTCATTGGACACAGAACCCCAGTGGACTTGGGGAGGGTGGCTGCTAGGAGTGTTTGATTGGGTGCCAGGTATAAAGAGGGTCTGGAGGGATCAGCAGGAAGGAATATGTGTTCTCATTGAAGGAGATACCATAACATGTTCTGGAAGAGAGAAATAAATGCCCAAGGTAGAGGAAAATTATATAAATCAGATAAAATAAGTGATAATCCAGCAGGCAAAAGACTCAGAGATTTAGAAGCAGAAGAGAAATTCATAGACCTGTTGTTTTCTACTTTATTGGCTCCCTGTGGCTCAGATGCCAAGAGTTGAACTTGCCCGAGGGCACCCAGTGCTGAGAAAGGGTCCTGTGCACCCCAGGTAGGCATGTCCTGTTAGGCTGGGTGGGGGATGAAGACCAGAACTTGAGTTTAAAAATATATGTATGTATGTATGTATTCATATACACATCTACACACACCTAAGTATGTATGTGCATTACTCCAGTTCTTGATCAACTTTTTGAGCTTCTCCCCCGCAGGATATAGCAGTGTGCGTGCATATGTACATACATAAATGTAGCAGCAAACATGCCTTCATGTTTACCATTTGCTAGCCACTGTGCTAAGTGCTTTACAGCTCATTCCCATTTCACTCTAAAAGCAACCCTATGGAATAGGCATTGTCTTTGGTTTTCATTTTACAGATGAAGAAACTAAGGCTTTCTAAGGTGAAGTGATTTTCCAAAATCACACACTTAGTAAACTGTTAAGCTGGGCTTTCCACTGAAACAGTTTGATGCTGGAGACTGCAAAAACAGTTGCCACCCTATTTATATTCCTAGGGAAGATGGAGTCTATTTACAAAATTCTAGGGCAATGATTCAAGCAGCAGCAGAAGAGCAAGAGACCCAAGTTTGAGGTGTGAGGCCAACTCTGAGTCTCAAGGAACCATTTCATAACATTCTCCAATGTGGATGTATGACCTCGTGACCTCGTGCTGTGCTCTGCCGTGTTTTATTACTTCTCTGTACACCAGGCGATAGAACTCTAAACACAGAGGAGAGGTCAGCTTAAGAAAGGAGCATAGAACTGTTGAAAGCCCTTTTATTTTTCTACACCAGTCTCACAGGTCTAAGAAAGTCAAGGACTTGATATTTACCATTCACTGGCTCCACACAAATAGAGACCCTCACTCAGAAGCCACAAAAACAGAAGAAAATGAAGTTCAGCACCTCCCGGCAGTCCTAGTGATGGGGAGGGATGGGTTGGAGCTGATCTTTGCTGGCTGCTGTTAGTTCCTCATGAGCAGTGTCAGGTTAGGGACCAGCAGGGAGGAAGGGTCCCTTCTGCTATGAGCTCGGAGAGTGCATTGACCTTCACAAATGTCTTGCAAAAGGAAGTCAGTGTATTGAACATCTCTGAAGATTAGAATTTTGGGGAAGTTTCTCAGAGGTCACAGAGGCTTCTGAATGCCCAACAATTCATCAAGTACCACACACTCTTTTGCCTCAACTGCTTGCATCCCTTTTCTTCTTCTCCCACCCGGCAGCTTGCCGCACCCTACATTTTGATTCTCTCTCTGTCTCTCTTGTTTTTTTCCTCACTAATGAGAACTGCATTAGAACCATGTTAAGAGAGAGATTGAATGGCACCCACCTGGGAATACACAGCCGGATTTCCACTGCCTGAATACAGCTGCTGAGCTATTTGGGGTTTGCTCAGAGAAACAGGGACATTATAACATATTGATTTGGATGGATGCTAGTAGCCATAGGCATATAAAGTACCATTCACTTTCCTGATGAGGATTTAGATATGGACTGAGGATGTCATAAAATTCAGAGAAAATTGGTGAGAGATTGACTGCATGGTAGGGGTGTGTGTGTGTGTTGTTTGTTTGTTTGTTTATGTGTTGTTGTTTTCCTGGGCAAGCATTCTCCGTCATTCCTAGATATAGAAGCTTCTGGAAATTACTGTTACTAAATATTCCTGTCATTTTTATCACTGTATTCCCAGCTCTTAAACAATGCCTATTATGTAGTTGATACTCCATACATATTTGTTGAAGAAATGAATAGATGGCTAAGTGGGAATCTGCAACACTAACTAGATGGCCTTATCCATCTTTGATCCCCTAGTTCCTAATACAATGCATGATTTTGGTCAATTTAAACAGCTAATGTAAGCTATTTCTGTAATTTCTGAGTAGGTGGTCTGTGGTGTGTGTAAATCATAAAGAGGAGCAGCCCAAGGCTAAGTTTTCTTTTGGGGATCACAGTAGGGCAATGGATGCTGGGAAGGAGTGGGGGAGAACCTGTCATCCCTACTCCTTAAGGTCCCACTGTCACCTTGGCTGAATGTCCCTTGGTTCATCAGGTTCTCCTCCCTAGGACCCCCTCCGCAAGTGAATCTCTGCTGTACACTGAAATCCTATTCACATAACCACTCCTACCCTTCATCCCAGGGAGTATTTCAATGTTAACAGCAACTTTACCAACACAGGGCTTTTGTCCAAAGAAGAAGCCCTAATAGTGGGAATTTCAAAGACTAGAACAAGCCAACAGGAGAGATATTTTCTGCTTTTATTTGAAATTCCATCATTTGGGTATTGTCCTGTTCTACCAACACAACAAAAGGAGTTGTTTGCTCACTCACTGTGGTGGTATTTTCTTTATTGGAGGGAGAAGGGACTCTCAGGGAAGGAACCAGACCAGCCTAATTAAAATAAATAAGCTCTTAGAGAACCCCTTAACACCCCCCCCCACCATGACCCCTCCACTGCCTTTTCAAATCAGTATTCTTACTAGCTTAGCTTTAGAAGATTCCCACCCCTCTTATGATTTTTTATGAGGAAAAGCAGTCCCACTTGGAAAAAAAAGGCGATGCAGCTAGCATATTTGAAGACTATATTTTATTTATTGATTTTTTTAAACATACATTTTTAACAGAATTTTTGTTGAAGTTATGTTTATGGGGTATCAGCCCTTGGAGAAAATGTGACGGTGTGTGTAGAATATAAATGAGTGAAGCTCTCCACAGACAGGATGGCAGTCAGTGATGAGTGCAATTCATCGCATGTATTTTTCCTTTGTATGATACTTATGTCTAGAGCATTCGCAGTGCTTTATGTATATGTGATGCTGTATGTCCCCTTATGTGGGTCTGAAAGGGCTCCAGACCAAAAGTCAGGAGCTCTGGGGTTTGATCCTGGCTCTATCTCAAACTTTCCAGAGGCCTTGGGCAAATCAATTGATTATTCCGAATGTCAGTTTCCTAGTTTGAAAAGAAAGATATTGTTATAGTTTCTAGAATAAAAGCACTAGAGCTTGAAAGTCTTGGATTCCAGCTAGACTATTACAAGCTACAGGGTCCTGAGAAACTCATTTAACATCCCTGATCCCTTTATAAAGTGGAGATAATGACAGCAGCTACCTAACAAGTTTACATATGAAGAGACATACTCTTTGGACTCCTGCTTCAAGGTTGACTGTAATGGGGTATGGCAGGTAGAATCTTCCATTATGAAGCTAGGAAAAGGGGATAAGTTACAAAACCCCACTTTTGAAAACAAAGAGCTATAGAAGCAACAGGAACTAGATTTTTAAAAAAATCCAGAATAGGAAGATCCCTTTTAGGAAATCTAATGATCCCTAGTAGTTTTCTTAACTGGCAGCATTTGTAAATTCTAGGATTAGTTTAAGGCTTGGATTTAAACCAAACTGAGGGATTTTATGGAGGAGAGATAAATCAGCAGAGGTTTTGGCAGTGGAGAGCTGACTTGATAAACTGGAAAATTAGAGGATCCCCAAATGCAAGGGAAACTTGCTGAATTCTAGGAGGATGTGGGAGACTGAGGGCTGGGTGAGAAAGGAAAAGTGAAAACTCCCACACTCTTGCAGGCAGTTCTTTTGTGTCATAGTTTATCTGGGGCTCAGGATTCCCAGAATGTGGACCTTTAAGTTTTAAATCCAAGAGAGTTTCAGGCAAATAAAAATGACTTGGTCACATAGGTATTTAGGAGAAAAAAATCCCACTGGAGGGAGGGACTCTACAAAAAATAGGTAACCAGTCTCTTGCTCAAGATACTTGCTAAATATTTAACTTGCATAAGGTATGGAGCTAAAGAACTAGATTTAAAATATGCAAAGGTCATACTTTCAGAGTTGAGGAGATTGAGATATCACAGTTCCCTAAATTCTATGAGGGCCATGCCTGAGGAACCCAAGATGGAATAAGACTTACTAAATTAATAACCCAGACAAAACTGAACTAATTCCTGATAGAATTATAGTGATCAGCATCTCCCTGTCTCTGACAAACAGAGAAAAGTAGAACCCCTGTTGGTAGAGAATGTTGTATAAGATTCTATGGTTCTTTTACCTCAATGTTCAGCATATAATAAAAGTTACCAGACAGGAAAGAAGCCAGTAATGTGAGCAATAATCAAGAAAACAAAACAACAATAGAAATATACCTGCAGATAATCTAGGTATTGGAGTTTGCAGATAAAGAGTTTAAAATAATTATGTATAATATGCTAAGAAAAATTGAGAAGAAAATTGTCAAAATAGATAAAAATATGGAAAATATTTGAAACTTAACCAAGAATTATAGTGTCTTAAAAGAATTAAATGGACATCCTAGAACTGCAAAATGATATACAAACAAGAGTCTGGATAGAGTAAAAGATATCATAATCTCAAAGACTGGTTAATGGACTAGATTGAAATTGAAGCATAAAGGGAAAAAAGAAAAGGAAGAACAAAAGCCATATGGAAACAATCAAAAGATATAATAGATGTGTGAATTCCAAAAGATAGAAAACAGTGAGGAAAAAGCAAATATTTGAATAGATAATGGTCAATAACTTCCAAAATTGATAAAAACTACTAACCCACATTAACCCACAGATTCAAGAAGCTCAATAAACTTTAATAGGATTAAAAAAAAAACGTAGATAGGCACATCTTAAGCTGTTAAAAAATCAAAAGACAAAAAAATAAAATAAAATAAACAGGAAAAAAAGGACATCTTATTGTCAAAGAAGAAATGATATCTAACTTTAACAAAAATATATTGGAGCCAGAAACAAAGAAATTACATAATTAAAGTGATGAGAGGGAAAAAATGTGCCAATCTGTATTTCTATACCCCACAAAAATATTATCCAATAATGAATTAGAAAGAAAGACTAAAGTATGTGAGAATTCACTGTTAGTAAATAGACATTCCAGAAAGTATTGTAGGAAATTCTTCAGGCTGAAGGAAAACAATGCCCAGTAAAAGCAGGGGGCAATGAAGAACACCAGAAAGGGTAGATGGGTTGGTAGATACAAACAAATATTAACTGATCCAAGCAACAATAATAAAACTGTCTTGTGGAATTGATAACAGCATAGAGGAAAAAGATATGTCAACAAGAGCACAGAGGGTAGAAGCATAGAAAAAGTTGTGAAACTGATGTTCCTTTTATTACTCAGGAAATGGTCACAGTACTGACAGCATCGGCTATTAAACTCAGGCTTGCATACCAAAATCTCTAGGATAATTACTAAAAATAAAATACAGCCATCTATCACTAAAAAGGTAATCAAGGAGAAAATATTGAATAAAAAATACTTGAGGAATTAAAAGAAGGCAAGAAAGCAGGAATAATAATAATAATAATAATAAAAAGGATATATGTGAAAAATAGAAACTGAAAGCCAGTGAGTATCATAATTACAATCAAGGTACGTGGAGTAAATACACTTCAAAAAATGAATTTTTAAAAAGGACCCGACTATGTACCATTTATAAGAGATACAAGTTAATTATAAAATCACAGCTAGGTTGAAAGCAAAAGGGTGGAAAGAAGATGTATCATTAAAATAGTAACAAAGAAATGTTGGTATGGTTGTATTTACATTGAGCAGAATATCTTACTGGAATATAATGATTGCTCAGTAAGTTATTATCTCAAATTATTAAATGAAAAAAATGTTTTAACAATTTGAAATCTAATGATTTGGGATTTTATAAGCCTAATTTAGGGAGGATTCTTAAAATTTTCTACTTTTTCTTTTAAACTACTTTTCAGAATCTACCAAAAAATTTAGATTTTATTTGCTCAGGTAAATTTTCAACTGATTATAGGCATGTCATCATGACACATATCACAATTAAACCAACGCTACCTTCCGGCATTAAATATTTCCATTTGGATTCCCTTAAGTATACCAAGGAGGACTATGAAACACCAGCATGTTTAAAATTCAGGAGGAGAGCCCACAAAGGGTAAGATGGAGAAAGGTAGATCCCTGGCCTCCTGACTCATTGTGCAATGTTCTTTTAACTTCAGTATCGTGAAGACCTTTATGAAACTCATTTAATAAGTATTTTTAAACATTCACTGTATGAAAGGTACAGATGTAATCATTGGATATAAAATAACAGCAAGACCCTGTCATCAGTAGACTTGCAGTCTAACAGAACACAGATCTTAAATGTTTTTCAAAAATTATTATTTTATAAAATTTTCTACTTTTTTTTTAAAACTACTTTTCAGAATCTACCAAAAAAATCTAGATTTAATGAGTGCAGCAGCATGTAGGGAACTCTTAAAATAGTAGGATTCACCCTAGTGTAGTTTTCATGAAAGACTTTCCCTAGGAAGTTGGGATCAGAGTTCATTAGGAAAAGAAGAGAGGGAAGAATATTCTGGTGGAGAAGAGGAAGTGTGATGGCCTGAGATAAGAAGGATGTTTGGCTGGAACCTTAGAACCTTAGGACTGGAAGAAAGACAGTGTAGCTGAGTTCAGAGTGTGTTTGGGGGGCGGGGGCGGGGTGCGGGGAGGAAGTTCAGGAAGAGAGAGGTAGAACAAGACTTGAGATCATAGGGGTAGAAATTATGGGTCAGAGTGTTACAAATATTTTTTTTTTTTAAATATATTTTATTGATTTTTTACAGAGAGGAAGGGAGAGAGATAGAGAGTTAGAAACATCGATGAGAGAGGAACATCGATCAGCTGCCTCCTGCACACCTCCCACTGGGGATGTGCCCGCAACCCAGGTACATGCCCTTGACCGGAATCGAACCTGGGACCTTTCGGTCTGCAAGCCGACGCTCTATCCACTGAGCCAAACCGGTTTCGGCTCTTACAAATATTTTTTATAAGACAACATTCAGGAATATTTAGCATGTGGGCAACAATCTATCTCATATTAATAGTTTGTGGAAGTGTCAGAGTACTATGGGAACATGGAGGAGATGTTTAGGATCCTAAGATTACCATCACATCCTCTCTTCAATATAATTCTTAAGGTGCCAATTACATAATATATAATATTTTTCACCAAAAACAGATTAATTCAAATAGATTTGATATATAATATGTCAAATTTTGTTTAGCTAGAACATTTGTATATTGGTAGTCTTTTATCTCTAAGTGGTAGAAAATGAAACTCAAATTAGTATATAGATAAAGGAAGTAGTTGACAGCCAAGAAGCTTCAGGTAGGGTTTGATCCAGTAGCTTATCATGTTATCTGGGACCTGATTTTTTCCTGTTCTCTGTTTTGCTGTCCGTGTTCCCTGTAGGGCTGGCCCTCTTCATGGCCACAAGATGGTTGGTTATTTCCTCTTTCATGACCAAGAGGGATGAGAGGAGGGCATTGAAGGGAGAGAGAGAGAAGTTATTCTTCCTCAATCCTTAAGAAAAACTCCTCAGTTAGATTAGAACAACACAATTCACATGTCCATTCTTGATACAATAACTTGCAATAGGGATGAAGTTATACTAATTATTTTGGTTAATCAGGACCCACCTCTGAAGCTAAAGATGGTTTTAAATCCCATGGGCCCCATGGTGACATATGTGGAGAAATAAATGCCTGGGACGGTAGCAGACCATATCCACAATGTTATTTCTCAAGCTAAATATTGATCAACTGGATTCTAAGCTCAGTGAAACCAGGAATCATATCTTTCTTGTTCGTTGCCGTAGCCCCCGCATGAGGTACAAGGCCTATCATCAGAGAACCTTAGTAAATACTTAGTTATTGCTGAATAAACAAAATAATTTTTTTCTGTTGGGAGAAATGCACAATTTTATTCCTGTGCTTCTTGATGCTCCCCGTTTGCAGTTGTAGAAGCAGGAAGTATTGGGATTGATCATCACACAAGAAACATTTTCTTCTAAGATGTTTAGCACTGTTTCTGAAGCGAAAGAGGGTGAAGTCATTTGGAATAAGGAAAGATTAAGTCAATCATTTATTTCCCTGATTATGGATATTTAAAAGAAGAGAGAAAAGAAAGAGAAGGGGAGAGGAGGGAGAGAAAGAGAAGGAGAAAAGGAAAAAAATAATAGAAAGGAAGCAAAATAGAAAGGAAGAGATAGAGGGAGGGAGAAAGGAAGGGAAAAAGGAAAGGGGGAAGGAAAGAAGGAGAGAAGAGGGAGGGAGGGAGGGAGGGAGGGAGGGAGGGAGGGAGGGAGGGAGGGAGGGAGGAAGGAAGGAAGGAAGGAAGGAAGGGAGGAAGTTAGGAAGCTGGGAAGCTATAACTAGAATCTGGATCCAGGGTAAAGGCACTTTGAGATGGTGGTTATTCTATGATATCATTTTGCTAAGTGTGTGTTTGTGTGTCTTGTGTGTGTGTATTTTGCTTCTTGATAAATGTCAAGCCTCGTCTGAGGTTTTACAATTTACTAAACAGTTATGAGAATGTGGATAGCAAGTTATAAATCACCCAGTCACTTGGGTGTGGATGTAAGTCTGGGGCCAAATACCTGAGTGTCCACTTCATAATGGGAATAATAAGGCTATATGAAAACACGACCCCTGCCCCAAACAATAGGGGTTTTTTTTTTCCCTAGAAAGCTGTCTGACATGTTTATATGCACATATTAGAATTGTATCCAAGGGAAAGAAAAACAATTGACTTTCTGACTTTATGGTCTGTCATTGACTTTTAGGGTATTTCATGAAATGAGGTAATAACTTCAAGATCAAGGGCATTTCCCTTTGGGTCTTCATCAATTATTTCACTTTCTCTTGGCAAAGGCCTCCACCCACTTCTTCCGACGTATCCACCACCAGGCTGACATCGCACTGGAAAATCTTACTCTGTCTCTCTCTCTGCCTTCCTGAATGCGTGTTTCATGCATTAAATTGTTTTAATCACTACAGTTTTTACTAGAGTTTGGCAATTGGTACATTTGCTGAATTGTGTGTTCCCAATTTAATGCTTTTAGAACGTATTTAAGTAAGTTCCAATACACTTAGTCATTGCTATTCAAATGAGAGAACCATATTTCAAGGAACAGCTCAGGGAGAGAGAGATGAGGTGAGTAATGGGTAATAAGTGAAAACCATCTATCAAGACACATTGGAGGCTGAAACAGATGGTGAAGAAAAGCCCCCAAGTCCATTCCCCCTGGCCTCCGAGGGCCTATCGGTTTTATTTCCAGCAAACATACACCTTGGCTGGCTTCCCCTCCTAGCTTCTGGCTGATCTTTCCTATTTTAAGATCTTGGAGAAGTAGGAAACTAACTTGTTTCTCAGACCTAAACTCATAAAAAAGGCAGCCCCACAGGGAGGGCAACGGCCGATCTCGGGAGCCCTAAGCAGGTGCTGACATTTATAGGGGAGGGTTGGCAGAGCACCCATCCTTAGCACTGGTTTCTAACCGGTGTTTGTAGGACTAGGACAAAGGGACAGTGGAAGGCAGAGACATTCAAAGTAGATACAGCTTGTTTTCTTCACCCCACTTTTATTACAGTCAAGGGCCTAGGCATTTGGTGACCCCATGAATGTCCAAATTTCAATGTTGAACTTCTCTCTCTCTCTCTGTCTGAGAAATGAACCCAGCTTTTGAGCTTCCAAGTTCTCATATATAAAGTAGACAGACTCATACTGCCTTCTCAAGAGCGGTGTGTGGCTTACACGAGAACATGTGTATAACGGACCTCGCAGAGCCAGGCACATGTTCAACGTGTTTCCTGCCCATGTCTCTGCCCTGGCCTTTCGTACAGAATGTGGGGAGTGAGCCGTGAGCTTAAAAGCAGGGACGGGGCATCCATCCCTGGGCCTAAATGTTGAAAAGTAACCCCTCAGGTGCTCACATGGGCAGCACATAGACTGAAATTAGACGCTACGGAGAAGATTACCATGGCCCCTGCGCAAGGACGACTCGCAAATTTGTGAAGTGTCCCATCTTAAAAAAAGAAAGATGCCCTAACCGGTTTGGCTCAGTGGGTAGAGTGTTGGCCTGAGGGCTGAAGGATCCCAGGATCAATTCCGGTCAACGGCATGTACATTGGTTGTTTTGTGGGCACATCCCCAGTAGGGGGTGTGCAGGAGGCAGCTGATCGATGTTTCTCGCTCATCAATGTTTCTAACTCTCTATCCCTCTCCCTTCCTCTCTGTAAAAAATCAATAAAATATATTAAAAAAAAAAAAGAAAGAAAGAATGAAAGGGAGGGAGGGAGGGGGGGGAGGGAGGAAGGAAGGAAGGAAGGAAGGAAGGAAGGAAGGAAGGAAGGAAGGAAGGAAGGAAGGAAGGAAGGAAGGAAGGAAGGGAAGGAAGGAAGAAAAGAAATCCTCTCAGGCAACTCAGCGATTTGTATCAAATCTGCAGTGTGAGTCATCAGAGCAATCTCACTTTTAAGAATTTGTCCTCCAGAGATACTCACCCAAGTGTGCAAGGTGCATACAGAGGACCCACGTCACATTGTTGATAATGACAAAGAATTACAGACCCCCTTCATGACCATCTAAAAAGCTCCTGGTTAAATATGGCACATCCATGGAGTAAAATAGCATTCAACTTCTAGAAACGATGGGGTAATTGTTATTGATGCTAACATTTGTCTGTGTCACATGGTAAATTAAAAAAACGAGTTTACAAGTCAGCATGTATGGTGTGCTTGCATATGTGAATATATGTATCCATAGCCGTATCCATACTTTTAGTTATGCAGAATCAGATACGACAAAGAGGTATTTGGAAGGATGTTAAACGGGACTTTTTACATTGTTTTATCTCTGGGGAGTGACATCTGAGTGTAAATTCTACTTTTGTCTTTGTACTTTTCCACCCTGTGTGATTTTAAAGAGCAACAGCAATGGGCCTATGCGGCGTTCATCCAAAATGCTAAGACTGTGTGTCCCCCGAACATCTCTAAGCCAGTTGGAAACCCTGAGCAGAGATATTTCTATCTCAGCCTGCACTGACAGTACCTCATCTGTTCCCGCCCACTGTCATTACCTATGTAGCTGATTGTTTTCCCACTAGACTGAGCTCTCCTCCAAAACCCGGGTTTTACCTTTCCTCCAGTCCCCAGTCTGCATACCACAGCAATAAGGGATTCTCAGTGAGTGTTTTCAATGTTTAAATCCAGAAGTCTGGTGATCTGGATGCTATTCCAGTTCTGACATTGCCGGGCAGTGAGGTCATGATCGACACCTTCTCCAGAGATGGCTCATCCTCAAATAAAACTACCATGATCTCGGAGGCTCCGTCTATTCCTGACCTTGTCATTCTGAAACTGAACTTGTCCAGTCCTCACAAATCTGATGAAATCAAACACGACAACCTATACAGCTCAGCTTTGTGGGTTCCAAAATGCTATAAAAATGCAGTGTGGGATTACACATAAAGAAAAAAAAAACAATACCAACAACAATAGTGACCATTGTATATTGATGCCAACACAGAGCAAATTCGAAAATAGGATCTAAATAATTTAAAATTGCTCTTCACCTTCCCCCACCCTCACCGCAGGGCCTGCATTCCCTGTGGAGTTGCCACCGATACTCAGTTTGGGGATTAAAGCAGGACCTGACCTGGATTTGCTCCCCATTGCCCATGCCCTAGATTGAAATGTTAAAGGACTTGGAATAAAATAGTTGCATTTTCACTAACAGCTTCACAGTAACTGGGGAATTAATGTCAGCCAGGCAGTGATTTCCCAGTGGTTGGGTTTGTAGCAAAAGCCTTCAACTTTTATGTGTGGCCTGTTTGAAGTTGAAAATTGTTGTTAGACTCTCCCAAGTTGTTTGAGGTGTCACTCATCCTTCCCTTTTGTGTTGGGGCGAGAATGTGAAGCACAGCGGCTGGGAATGGTTCTGTGACTGCCGTCCCCAAGGCAGGTCTCTGCCAGAGCCCAGTGGAGCCTGTCTCCCAGGGAATTCAAAGCATCCAGTGCCTTGTGGCCCTGCCTCCATGTGCAGCCCATGGCCCACCCTCCCCTCAGGGACTCTGCATCCGGAAGAGGGAGGATCGCAAGGCCCCCTGCAAATGCACATCTCGACAGTTTTTATTCAGTGAAAAATTGGCACTCCTGGGATGTCGCTGTTCGGAGAGGCAGCAGCACGGGCAATGAAAATAATAACGCTAGCATAGCAATAGCAGCAGTGATAATAGTAATAATACCAGTGGCTAACACCTTATTTAGCCCTGATTACAGGCCAAACATTTTACATAAGATTTATTGTCTCAATCATCCCTTCGGATAGATATAGTTCCTTTTTACAGATGAGGCAATGGAGGCCCAGTGAGAAGTTTCCTGTGACTGTAGTGGAGAGTGTAAGGAGACGATTAAGTAGGTAGACACATGAAAACAACCTCGAGGGGTTTGGAATTGACTGACCCTTCCCCAATATATCACTTGAAAACCACTAGTTTGTGGCAGTCTTGATTTTGCTCCCCTGAGCTACCTTTTTGCGAGTATATATAAACTCAGTCCAACCAGACTGTGGCTTCCAGTGGGCGGACAGTGTATTCTAGACCTTTCAAGGGCAGTGTCTTGCCCAGGTAGCTTCTCCACACACACTTGGCAGTTGTACTTGGTGCTAAGCAAAGTGTAATGTAGCATGTACTTTTGCCTGGAGTGTTTTTGGGGAATAGCAAATAGCTTTCTCCTTGGATAAGGACCTCTGGGTCCCGCCCAATAGTCATTTGGAATGTTTGTTCCCTTGAACCAGCATGCGTTTGGTGCGGGGAGAGCCATTGGCCAAGTGAGGGGCTTATGGACAGGGTCCCTCTCTCTCTGACCTTGTTTGTTTTTTCTCCCCAACGATGACATTAATTATTTCCTAACCACTTGAATTGGTTTCTAGCCGAGAAATCATCCCATAAGGTTGAAAGAGTCATGTGCAGATTTTTGGTTTGTTTTTGTTTTGTATTTGACTCCCGAGACTTTTGTTTCATAAGATGGTGTGATCACGGGGTGAGGGCTCGTCTGGAGTCACCCAGGCTATTGTCCTATGGACTTTTGGGGACATCTTTGAAGGACCTTGTAGATTCCTAAGGAAGAATTTAGACCGAAATTAAGAGGCATTTGGTGGATACTCAACATGTTGTCATTTTTTAAGGCTAAGTAGAAAACAGAAACACTTTGGTCTCCAAAAGTGTGCTAGAGCTGGCTTGGAACAGCCTATGAAAACCAATGATTAAGCATTCAAGAATTTTTCGAGCCTGTTATCAAACCATTGGTAGCTTGAAATCATCTACAGAGTGCCGGGGTCCAGCCCCAGCAGGTCCAGGGGTTCCCCGTAGGTGTGGACGGAGTCGGCGAAGAAGGAATGACACAGAGACAGCGTTCAGTTGATCAGCAGCCTAGCCAGGATCTCTAGCCAGGATCTCCAGCCAAGTTCTGGTCTGGCTCTCCAGCAAAGCTCTGCTTAGGATCTCCTGCCAGGGTCTGTGTCCATGTTCTCTTGCTAGGTTCCCCAGCCAGGTTCTGTAGCCATGTTCCCTCGCTAGGTTCTCCAGCCAGGTTCTGTCCAGGTTCTCCAGTCAGGTTCAGTCGCCAGGTTCTAGTCAGGTTCTCTTGCCAATTTCTGTAGTCAGGTTCAGTCCAGGATCTTTTGCCATGTTCTCTCCAGTGAAGTTCTTCTGTCTGTAGGTTCTGTGTTCTAAGCTCTGTATTCTAAGCTCTGTGTTCTAAGTTCTGTGTTCTAAGTTCTGTGTTCTAAGTTCTGAGTTCTAAGTTCTGAGTCTTGCTGTCTTGTTACATCTGTATTTATACCAGTTGATTCAATCCTATCAATCTCTATTACAAAGGTTAGGGCGTTTCTGTGTCCATGTTGTCTTGCTAGGTTCTCCAGCCAGGTTCTGTAGCCATGTTCCCTCGCTAGGTTCTCCAGCCAGGTTCTGTAGCCATGTTCCCTCGCTAGGTTCTCCAGCCAGGTTCTGTCCAGGTTCTCCAGCCAGGTTCAGTCACCAGGTTCTAGTCAGGTTCTCTTGCCAATTTCTGTAGTCAGGTTCAGTCCAGGATCTTTTGCCATGTTCTCTCGCTAGGTTCTGTCTCTAGGTTCTGAGGCCAGTTTCTGTCTAGGAACTTTTGCCATGTTCTCTCCAGCGAAGTTCTTCTGTCTCTAGAGAAGTTCTGTGTAGGTCCTGTGCCTAGGTTCTGTCTCTCTTGGTTCCGTATTCTAAGTTCTGTGTCTTGCTGTCTTATTACATCTGTATTTATACCAGTTGATTCAATCCTATCAATCTCTATTACAAAGGTTAGGGCGTTTCTTATCTCCATTCCAGGGAGTAAAGATTATGTAGCTTAAGCATGATTGTTCGTAGTTAAAGTGATTAATTACCCACCTGGCACTAGTTAAGAGGTTTTATTCCCTCCCTAACTTCAGGGGAAAATCCCTACCTGGGGAAACAACCTTTCTCAGAGACCTTGGTTAAAACACATAGTGCCAAGAAGGTGAGCAAACATATTAAGAACAGTATGCCATATATGCCAGGTCCCTTGAAACAGCAAGCATGGACCGGCTCCTGGCAACAGAGGGAATATATACACCATTGAAATTGGCAAATGTTACAAATCAGGGCTTCTTCCTTCCCTTCCTCTTCTAACCCCCTCAGAGCTGGTTTCTCTGCACACCACTGGGTCTAGTCCATCTAGAGGAATAGCATTTTCTATATCCAGACTAAAAGACTGTGCTTGGAAGCACTAGGGGGAAATAGATGATGGCTTAAATTCCACGTGGGCAGGAACCACGTGTGTTTCCTCGGCGAATATATCCCATGACATTGCATAGCACAGGGTCTGTCACATAGTAAGTGCTCAGCAAACAGCTGTTGAATGGTTCAGTACTTACTGGTGGGCTGCTAGGCACCTTCGCAGCAGCAGCCAGTCAGCCCAGACCAGTCTTCTCTAGGAATCCTTCCTGAGACACACATTCTCCAGAGTTGCTCAGGAAACTGGACTGTCCCTCTTTTGTAGTACTGTATCACTTACTTTTTGTTGTTGTTAATCTTCATCCGAGGATATTTTTCCATTGATTTTTAGAGAGAAGGGAGGGGGAGAGACAGAGAAAGAGAAGCATGGGTGTGGGAGAGACACATCCATCGGTTACCTCCCTTAGGCACCCTGACCAGGGCGAGGGGTTAAGCCTGAAACCAAGGTAGGTGTCCTTGACTGGAATCAAACCCAGGACCCTTCAGTCCATGGGCCAATGCTCTATCCACTGAACCAAACCAGGTAGGGCTGTGTCATTTACTTTTAAAAAAGACAACTGTAACTCTATCAGTATATTCAGCGGTCACCATCCACTTTAAGCTCTCAAAAGCAGAATCCTTCTGATTCCTTTTTTTTTTTTTTTAACATAGCAGATGCTCAATAAAATGAAACATCTGCAAAAAGGGTGAGTAATAATCTTGGACGAAGTCACAATACTTCATGGTTTCCAAAATATTTGATGGGTGTTGCGTGGATTGATGCCATGATATCCCCGTGAGTAGGCAGAATAGAACAGTTACCCCTCCCAGCTGCCAAAAAAACAGGGCCTAGCATGTTGGGGGGACTAAGTATTTGTTGATTTTATTATCACTTGGTCCTTCTATTTCACAGATGAAGAAACAAGCTTGAGGAAGTTACCTGACGTAGTTCATTTTTAGATAGTATCACTTCTATCTCCACTAAACTGCCTCTATTAACAGTCGCTTGACTTTTAATGCCTTATTGCATATCCTCACATTTATTTTCATGATAACTCTGTCAGGTTTGCAGCTATGTGCATTCATGTTTTAGGGGTAATAATGCTAGGACACAGAACGTTTTAGAAACATGCTTGCGATACACAAGGATTTGAGGGTAAAGCTAGTATTAATATCTACGTGTCTAAGAATTCCCGAGTTTGACTGTATATTGTATACTGTACTCATTCATTCCTTCAGAGGGAAAAAGATTGTCAAAGTAGGCTAAGAAAAAGCATTGTACCACAAAACACTTCGTAAACATCATCACGAGCCCCCCAAGATGTTTCTTCCCCTGAAACACCTTAAAACATGCTGATGGTTAGAATTTGTGCTTTGCCACTTAAGCCTCCCAAAGATTCAAGTTGAAGTTTCAAATGTAAAATTATAGGAAATTACCTTCTTTCTCTTTTGTGAATAGAATCTTGAATTATTTTTCTCATCTGAGAAGGTGCTGATTTTCCATGTATAATGGAAATTCCATGATTTTTCTTTCCCTAGGACTCTAACATTTCAAAATGGCCACAACACCTCCTGTATGAGTTCTGGAAAGGGTCCAGCATTAAGCCTGATGACTTTTAAATTTGTGTTGTAAAACTCTGATGCCGTTTCCAGCACAGTGCCTCATTTCCGATGAAAAGCATGCTGCCAGCTCCCCTCTTTTTCTGTGGACGATATCACCACTCATTTCATTAAAGCCACCAGACACTCCTAGCAGCACGCATGATGTCGTTTTGCAATGTGGGGGGAAATAATTTTGGAAATCGGAGCTAGTTCACATTTCTAAAGCATGTTTTTTCATTCTTGCCTTTCCCTTTTGACCTTCCTGAGGATGCGTGTGGGTGTTAAATTGTTACCAAGGGGAGGGGCCGTTGTAACTACAGCAGGATCCACACACACCAAGACACACTTTCCCACACACAGGACTTGGCTCGGGGACACTTTAATGGAATGCTGAATGGAAAAGATGCAGGGTGTTTTTGATCTGCAGAGAAATTCAGCCAGTGGAGCATCCATCATTTTTATTTAAACAGCCAGATGAGCATTCGAGCTGGAAGGCAATGTGTGTGAGAGGAGTGGGTGTCACTGGCAACTATTTTTCCTCTGTTTCAAAAATTATAAACATAATGTAGCCCATTTATAAACATTTAAATAATAAAGAGGAATATCAAGTGAAAAGTAGAAGTCTCCCCTTCCTCCCATCTCATCTCATTCCTAAGAGATAGTTTGATGTTTGTAGGTGTAGAACTTTTTCTGTCCAAGAACCGCTTATTGAGATTCTATAATTTGTGTTAGTCATCCATTTGAGGGTGAGAGTTTGATCCAAAAATATATCTTACATATGTTTTATTCTACAACTTGTTTGTGTTTTTTTCATTTAAATTTTTTTCTCTGGGTAGACTTCCAGATTTTGACCATTCTGTTTAAGGGCTGTATAATGTTTCATTGCATTGGCTGTGCCTTATTTATTTCTTACTTTTAAACCAATTCTCTATGGATGAGCACTTGGGTAGCTTCAATGGTTACTCACAGTGTCGCTTTGCATTTCTGTGTTTACACAGTGGAGTTGCATTTCTTTAAGACTGTTTCCTGGGAGCGGAATTGTTAGAGGAGCAGATCATGAATATGTGTGATTCTAGGGGAGAATGTCTATGTTTTTAAAAAAGATAAGAATGTTCATTGGTCAACATTCAAAAAGACTCAGTTGCATATAAGACAAGACAAGTTCTAAGACTTGTCCTATTATCATGTTCTCAATACTGGTTACTCACTACATGACTTTGCGGAAGAGGAGCTTTCTGAAACAAAGCAGTACCTTCTGTCTGGATGTTACCTTGACAAACTACATCAGAATCTCTGTTGTCAGAGTTCAAGTATGTGTATCTATTTTTAAAGTTCCTGAGGCCAGATTGGGAGCCACCACTCTAGTGAAAGTATCCCCAACATAGCATCGAATGTGCCATTTTTGTTGTTGTTCTATGCCTCTATGCATGCTCAAGCACATACAAGCATGCATGCTTTATGTGGTTTAGGATAATATACTTTTCCTACCTTTTGCTTGGCTGTTTGGTACATTTGGCCTCGATTGCTATCAGCTAGCTCAGAAATAGAGCACATGTCATGGACAGTTCTGCATACAAATAAGGATCAGGAGGATGATCAAAGAGACAAATGGGAACTTTAATGGGGGGGATGGTGAGAAGTCCTAGATGTGATTAAAGAGAAGATAAAAGGGCCATTAAGCAACTGTGCGGAGTAATTTCTAGACTGAAAAATTGTAGACAGTCCTGTATAAACAGAATCCATATAGGGCATTAACTACCAAGGTAAATGACCCTTTATCGTCTTCTCCTATATTTCTTCAACTTGCAGAGTTTGGTTGGCAGATGGTAATGGAAGGGAGAGAGAGAGAGAGAGAGAGAGAGAGAGAGAGAGAGAGAGAGAGAGAGAAGTGTCTTGTGCTGGACAGAAGCAGTTACTTAAAAATATTATATACACTTATAGTACCCTTTAAAATATGTGAATCCCATATGAATCTCTGTTTTATGTGACCTTCCCATCAGTCTTGGAGAGAAGATGGTGGTACTTCCATTATTCAGAAGAAGAAACTGGGGCTTAGAGAGAAGTGATGAGACCAAGACTATAATGCTAGCATATGGGACAGATGGAATAACATTTTACTTTTCATGTATGTCTTAGTTGAACGAGCACCTAGGGTTTCTGATTCCTACTCTGTGTTCTTTATGCTAACATACAGATGTGAGCAGGGGTGAACAATAGAGAGTGGTGTGGACTATGGCAATTAGGAAAGACCATGCCCTGTCTAAAGGCATTCAAATTAAAAAATTTTAAAATAGTGTGAGAAAAAACAACCCTTGAGCCAGATACAATAAAACGGCTTAAATTTGTGACTCTAATTTTTATTTTATTTATTTACTTTTATATTTTAAAATACATTTTTATTGAATTCAGAGAGGAAGAGGGAGATAGAAACATCAATGATGAGAGAGAATCATAGGTTGATTACCTCCTGCATGCCCCACACTGGGATGGAGACTGCAACCGCAGCATGTGCCCTGACTGGGAATTGAACCATGACACCCTGGTTCATAAGTTGATGCTCAACCACTGAGCCATACCAGTCAGGCTTGTGACTATAATTTTAGAAAAATCTAGAGTTTGTGTAATAGAAAACTAGAGAAAGAATCTACTTTTGAAGGTAACAGCAATATTTCCTAAACACTGGAAAAAGGTTTTAAACATAGATGAATGTGGTCTGATGTAAATGCCTTCTAGAAGCCTTTTTGTTTCGTATTTCAAAAATATATATATATAAACATTTATTTGTAGTGCTACTTTCCTTCAATCTCCTCTTTGTGAGAAGACCTTGGCATTGCTGAGCATGGTTTTGTCAACTCTGGTATTTCCAGGAACGTAACTTCCACGGTGGTCCAGGGATTGCTATGTGTTGCCTGGAGAGGGAGCACAGTATGATCCATTTCATCACAAGTTTGGATTGTTTTCCCAATTAGTCAATTATCATCTTGCTGAGAAAGCACAGGCCAGTGTGTTGGGATAAGGGACCAGTCAGTAATTGGGGAAGTTCTGGGGGCCAAGAAGGTGGGAGCAGATTGAGGTTGGAAATACCTGGGTGGGCAAATTGAATGCAGCATCATGGAAATCAAGGCAGAGAATGGGGAAGGCCAGTGGGCACAGCCCAAGCCTAAGGTCTGAACTGTAGTTATTTTAACCTTATCCATCCAGGAAGCACTTTATATATTTTTTTTTCCTTAGTATTTTCTCAGCCATCCCGTGAATTCAGTGGGGAAGATAGTATTAGCTCTAATTTTTAGATTAATAGCATCAGAAAATGGTTCCATAACTGCCCAAGGGTCAGAGGACAACATTACCAGCACAGCTGAGACCAGAACTCAGGACTCTGCAGAAATCCTTGTCTCTGCATCTCATACTTCCTATTACACACCTGGAGGGGGGCGGGGCTCTATGGTAGGGTCCGCCCGGTACCAGACTCTTGAGTAAACAAGAAGGCCTGTCGTCAGGTTCAAGTGTGGGTCATTAAAGAAGAAGAGGAAGGACCTGCTTCAATTCAGCAGGTGAAAAGAAAAATGACCAATGAACTGAAGTTCTCTGAGTGAGAAGAGATATTTATTTCTCCCAGGCTGCTGGGGAAGGGGGAGGGGAGGAGGACATGGGTGTGGGTGTGGACATGGATCTCATATTACGTTGTTAACCAAAGCTGTTTGTAATATTTGAGACTGTTTCAGGAATGAGCTCCATGCCAGAATGCTAGCGGCAAATAAACATTTTTAATAAATTGTTTTTTAAATAGCAAATTCTGGGAACTATAGTCAGGAACTTAATTTTAACTACACTTGACCATAATTCTAGGACAGGCTGTTGACTAGAGAAGCTTTGAGGCCTGAGCAAAGAATGTGGTGAATTGTGAGAGCAAACATTGGTTCACTAAAAATGAAGTAGAAAAGACTAACTGATTTCCTTTTTTTAAAAAAAAAAAAAATATTACCACATGGGTCATAAATCACATTGATCTGAATTTCAGGAAAGCTTTTGTCAGAATCGCTCTCTGGAAAATCTGGTGAACTGCATACCAAGTATTCATTTCTTAACTTCAAATTGACAAACTCCAGTAATGAGATCTCTAAGCCTCTTTTTAACTCTAACATTTTATGAGAAAATGGGATAGTTTTCTTCTTCACTGTTCTAAAAAGGCCAAGATAAAAGTTGCAAAGAGGCAGGTTTAGATTTCAGATTACAGTGGAGAACATGTCCAATAGAGCTGCCTCTGAAGATAGTGAGCCTATCATCATGTGAGGTAATTAATTCAGACCAACTGTGGAAATACCATGGGGTGGATTTCTCCCAGCAAAGAGGATTGTACTGATGACTTCTGATGTCCCTTTTGACTCTAAAGTTATATATAATTTAAACGTTTTTTAAATATATTTTTATTCATTTCAGAGAAGAAGGGAAAGGGAGCGAGAGATAGAAACATCAATGATGAGAGAGAATTATTGATTGACTGCCTCCTGCATGCCCCCTACTGGGGATTGAGCCCGCATGTGCCCTGACAGGGAATCACATCTTGACCTCCTGGTTCATAGGTCGGCATTCAACCACTGAGCAACACCGGCTAGGCAAACTTTTTTTCAAATAGTTAAAATTTGCAAATTTCTCATATGAACCCATCCCATCTGTATGGTAAATTTTATAAATTTCTATTTATCTTATTAAATTTTTTTCTTTATGCAATTAAAAATGATATATTCTATCACATTAAACCTTTCAGGATATTTCGTTTCTAAATATTTTTACAACTCCACACAACAAAGTAGTTACTTGTATTGACTACATCCCCTCCCAAAGTCACTAACAGAGTAGTTATTGCAGTCCCTGCTGCAGCCAACTTTGGCACCGTGAAAAGTCAGGAAGGACAGCATGCTAACTAGTGCAAGCCTGTCCCAAGTAACCTTGGTCACAGGGTCTCATTAATCACAGTCTATTTTCCATAGCAATGAAATTGTACATTCAATAAAAAGCAATTGCTCTTAGCAAGAGTGAAATCCCAGGAGATGGAGCAGGAGAGCATTATTTTTTATACTAGCTAGAAGACCTAAGTTCTATGAGAAGAGAAAGTGTAGTGTAAAAAATGATGCCTTCCTGAGAGAGGGCCCCGGCAGGTAACTGAGCATGTTGGCCGTGGGAGGGGTTGTACTTTCTATGTCTTTCCAGGTAAGGGGAATAGGGATGTTCTTATCCTATAGTGCAATGGGAAATAACAATTATAGTAGTAACAACTGATAACATTTATTGTGTCTCCTATACGTCACACTCTATTAAGTATCATACATGCTTCATCTCATTTAATCCTCACAGTAACTCTCATGTAAATTTCATCATCACTGTTTGTTTGTTTGTTTATGTTGATCATCACCCAAAGATATTTTTTCCATTGATTTTGAGAAAGTGGAAGGGAGAAAGAGAGGGAGTGGAGGGAGAGAGAGAGAAACATTGATGTGAAAGACACATCGATGGGTTGCCTTCTGCATGCACCCTGACCAGGGCCATGGATTGAACCTGCAACCCAGGCACATGCCCCTGACCAGTAATTGAACCTGTGACCCTTCAGTGGGTGGCTGACACTCTAACCACTGAGTACACTGGCCAGGACTTAACGTCACCATTTCTCAGGTGACTGAGCCAAGGCTTCATGGTTTGTCCACTCTCACAGCTAGAAGATCTCTGACTCCAAGGCCCATACTTCCAGCCAGTTGCTTATATTGTCTTCCAAATCCTGTCCTCTGGTTAGTTTATCTCCAGCAATAGAGTTGTCATTAGGGGGAAATCACTATTTTATCTCTCTTTGAAATTCCACTGGAGGTTTTACAACTTCAAGTCAAAACTTAGGAACTCATGAAAAGGACTGAAGTGTGTCACTAGGAAGAGGCCAGAAACAGTACAGTTGTCAAACATGGTCTCTGGCCTAAAAAGCCCAGAGCCTTCTAAAACCTATGCCACATATGCCACTTGATTGGAAATGGGATTTTGTGGCCCAAATCTGAGGAATTCAGAAATGCCGGTGTTCAAGTTGAGC
Organism: Myotis myotis; assembly: GCF_014108235.1. NCBI lineage: Eukaryota > Metazoa > Chordata > Mammalia > Chiroptera > Vespertilionidae > Myotis > Myotis myotis. The sequence goes on along the minus strand of NW_023416368.1, from coordinate 15,265,956 downwards.
TTTATTAGGGAAACTGTTGTGATGTCCCATACAGGCCTGTATTGGAATTTGTCCTCTATTTATCCTGGATGGGTAGGCATTGGCTAGATGCATTAATGGATGCATCTTAGATGATGGAAGGAAAGATTGTACTTCAGGTTGACTCCAACGTCAGGATTTGGATAGGTGTGGAAGCAGGAGTGAGGCTTGGAGTTGACTCATCTGCATCTGGCTTGGAACAGGGGTGTGAATCTCAGTTTGGCTACTGACTAGCTGTGTAATTTGGGGCAAGTCATTAATTTCTCTAAGCATCAGTTTCTTCAATCCTAAGTTCATGATCATAATTTCCATGCTGTTGAAAGAATAAATGAGGTGATGTTCCTCTCTACATCTTCTCATGGCTGAGTCCTCATCACTCTAGTCTCAGATCATGTCAGCTCCTCAGAGAGAACTTCCCGGCCTCCACACATCAACTCTCCACTCTGGTCCATGCCAGTGCCTGCTCCCTTGCACTGTTTCATGTTATTTGGATATTTGTCACCCTCTGTACCCAACATCTATAATAATAAAAGTGTAATATGTTAATTAGACCAGACAGCGGGACGACCTTCCAGACATCATTTCAGACATCCTTCTGGATGAAGCCATGGCAGTGGGGGCCAAGGCAGAGGCGGTTAGGGGTGATCAGGCAGGCAGACAGAATTATTAGGGGTGATTAGGCAGGCAAGCAGTTAGGGGCAATCAGGCAGGCAGGTGGAGTGGTTAGGGGCAATCAGGCAGGCAAGCAAGCAGTTAGGGACGATCAGGCAGGAAGACAAAGTGGTTAGGGGCGATCAGGCAGGCAGGCAGGCAGGCAGGTGAGCGCTTAGGAGCCAGTGGTCCCGGATTGCGAGAGGGATGTTTGACTGCCGGTTTAGGCCCGATCCGGCAGTTGGACATCCCCTGAGGGGTCTTGGATTGTGAGAGGGTGCAGGCCAGGCTGAGGGACACCCCCTTCCCTTGTGTACAAATTTTGTGCACCGGGCCTCTAGTATTTACATATTTGTTTATACATTTATTGGCCTGTCTCCACGAAATAGAATGCAAGCTGTTTGAGGTTGGGGCATTTGTCTTTTTGTTCATGTGTATGTCCCCAGTGCTTAGAACAGTGGCTGCCATGGGGTAGGTGCCCAGTGCATGTTGGTCTGATGTGTGCTTGGAGGAATGAGCATGTGGTAGCCACCAGGGTGCTTGTTAAAAATACAAATGCCCCAGAGGCTCTGATGTGGAGCATCATTAGGGGGATCACAGGAAATGAGAATTTTACAAAGTTCTTCATGTGATTCTGACACGGAACTAGGTTTCAGAAAGGTTCCGTGGTAAAAATTGCCTTTGCCCTCAAGCAACTTTCAGTCTTCAAGGACAGATAATATCATCGCTTAGGGAAGGAAAGGAAAACATTGCCACCAATTCGATCACCACAGGCCTGAGCTTGGGTTCTTTTGGCCTTCCTGAATTACAAAGAAAAAAAGAAAAGGAGATGGAAAAAATGGGAGGAAAAAAGTAAAGATGGGGGAGGAAGAAGGACGCATTAAAACACCCTTCCGCAGCAGTCTGTTAGAATAATGATAAAGAAATAACAATGAAAATGCAGAAGAAACAGATGTGTCTGCCAGAAGTTAAATACACATCTGTGAAGAATGCTCTTCTCATATGCAGGGTCAGAAAAATATGTACAAATGTAGCACCTCGCTGATTGACAGAGAAACCTCAGTTCTGGCACGGGGACTCTTGTTTTCTTGACAGCACTTTGTTTTAAAGCTGGAGGCAGAGAAATGTCTTATGCATGTCCTTAAACGGGGAGGCCTTTTGTTCAGGACACTTATACCATTTGCAGTAATGATGTGCATAGCAGTTTCAGCTGTCTGCATATGCATTTTTATGTTTTTTTATGACAGCTCCGCGTACTGAACTAAAAGGCCATTTAGAACTGTCAGGCACTGACAAGCATTACCCTTTACATTTACAATTCTGTTAGCGTGCATTGTCAGGTGGGCTCGCCAGACTGCAGAAATGTGATTTTCTTTGAAACCTATGTATGACTTTAATTTAATACAGCAGCCTCAAAAAAAAAAAAAAAAAAAAAAAAAAAAAAAGACAGTGAGCCCAAGAGAGCGTTATTAAGTATTCTTTTTCCATTAATCTCCTACTTTTTTTGTTTTTATAAGCCCCTTCCTCTCTTCCTCGTCTTCTTTCGTCCTCTTTCTCTTCCTTCTTTCATCTTGCCATGATTTCCTCTTCATCCTCTGCTCTGCCGAATCCTTCCTGTCAGTCTAGAGAAATGACTGTACCTGTCTGAGCCATGCCAGACCATCTCTTACTTTTCCAATGGCCCGAGGTTACTTGTTAGTCAAACCAATTTTTAAAAGATGTTTGGCTCAGCCTAGGGCTGGGCGAATATTCAGGACCTGGGTAGTGAGGGCATGGAAAGAATCCACTTAATCCAAGTAATGACTTATTCTCTGCTATCACTCCCACCTGTCTCTGGGAGTCTCTTTCCCTCCCCCAAACACTCACTTCAACACGATGGAGAGCCTGTCCTGTGAAAGACATGGGAGCGCTGGGAAATGGTGGTTTTGCACTGTGGGATTTCACAGTCCAACTGGGGTGGCCGGCCGTGTGTGCATGAAACAAACAAGTTTCAACTCAAACTAGTCTGGGCTGAGATGCTCACACGTATGTGCTGATCTGAAACCGACCTACTGAAATGGGACAAAGCTCCTCTCACTTGCCTCACCTGTATGGGTCCTGGGGGTGGTTGGGAGCTGAGGCAAGTCGTGGGTGCAGAGGAGAAGCGGAGTTGCTAACAGGCAGCAGTTTCTTATAAACATTTCTGCTAAACAGCTGAAAGAGAGAACAGGATAGAAAGGGCTTGAAACCTCCAGTCCCTTTTTCGTAACCTAATTTTGTATTCATAGTTTTGTGTTCTTTATCTCACAAAGGATTCCCATCTTGTATAAGCCTCAGGTCCCATAATCCCAGACCTGCCTCGGGGGGCTCACAAAGCCTCGATCAATGTGGCTTGGTCATCAAGGTAGATTTTCTTTAAGAAGCTTGTCTTAATTTAGCCCTTAATAAAGCCTGGGGTTTAGGTAGGGAAAGAGGAGGTAGCCACCATCAGTGAATAGAGAGAGTGTCAGGAAAATATTAGTCTATAGATAAAAATTTGGGGACCTATGTTTTTTACAACAGTTATTATTATTATTATTATTATTATTATTATTATTATTGTTATTATTATTTTTACTTTCTGAAACTGAGTGCATGCAGTACAACATGCACCAATCTTAAGTGGGTGGCTTGTTAAAATTTTCTGTGCTTAACCATTTGTATGCCATAAGCGTCTATAGATGCAAGCGGTGGACCTTTTTTCATTAAATTCAAAATATCGTGGCAGTTAACTGGTTAAAACCCAGATCCAGATGTAGAACATTTCCAGCTCCCATGAAATTTCCTGACTTCCGAGTATAAAATTCATCATCCCCTCTACCAAGTTTTTCAGAAAGGCAGGTAGGGCATACTGGGAGTGCCGAATTTGGTGTCAAGAGATCATACTTTGTGTTGACCTACTAATGCTAATGCAGTTCAGAGCAGGGAGTCACCTCCCCTTCTTTCTTCAACCTGAGGAGTGGGTACACCTACCCCGACAGCAGTGTCCAGCTTTATGAGTGGCAAAGAAATGTTATCTGGCCCAGCTGGCATGGCTCCATGCTTGAGTGTAGACCTATGAACCAGGAGATCACTGTTCGATTCCCGGTTAGGGCACATGCCCAGGTTGGGGGTTCCATCCCCAGTGGGGAGCATGCAGGAGGTAGCCCATCAATGATTATCTCTCATCATTGATGTTTCTATCTCCCCCTCTCCCTTGCTCTCTGAAATCAGTACAAATATATGCTTTTTTTTTAAGAAAAAAATGTTATCTGGTATCTAGATGGTGACTTATAATTTCACTAATGCCTGCAGGTTCCCCATTGGGGTCATAACTGGGTTAAGCATGGCCCTTTTGTTAGGTTCTTAGAACAATCATGTCTCTACACTCAGTCTGTGAGGGGTATCACATCATTTCCAACACCTTTCTTTAAATTCGCTACTCTGTAGCTTTCTTCCCTGGCAACAGAGGCCTACAGAAGCCCCCCAGATTCCTGCTGAGAGGCGAGGAGAGAGGAGAGCTCTCTCAGGGGAGCCAGAGGGTGCAGAGGTGAGCCTGAGTCACCAGGATTCCACTCCGCCATCAGGAGGGCACCCCGCAGCCCCGCTGTGAGCCAGGCTGGTTGAAGTCCCTCTTGGAGGAGAAAAGGTAAAAAAGGAAACAAAATCCAGGCAGTGTACTCCCCCTCACCCTCCTCCACCATCTCCTCTGAGTCACTAACCTCGGATGCCCTGCGGGAACCAATTACAGTATTCTAATGAGTGCAGTTCCCAATAACTGTGTTTGCCTGCGGGTTACCTCCTCATCCGCATGCTGACCGCCACCCCCTGGTCTCAGATCACCCTTCCCAACGACAGAGCCAACAGAGCCGCCTGCCTGGAGCTGGCTGGCTGGCTGGCTGGCTGGGCATCTCTCTGCAGGGTCACAGCGACAGAAGGCCACAAGGACGTCGCGGGAATACGCCTGTTTGCAGAATGCCAAGGACTCAGGGCCACGCTGCCTGGGAAATAAACCAGTGAGGTTGGGGCTTCCGACAGACACGGTTCACCTGCTCCAAACAGGCTTTGGGGACCGAAATGAAAAGCCGCTTTTTCAAACAGCCCTCATGGCCTAGATGAGTGTAGAGCAGGGGGAAAGTGCGGTGGTCAGAAGCATGATGAGCAGGGAACCTGGGAAGACTTACCTGAGGTTAATGTCTCTGTCGCTCTCTCACTGTGTGACCTCCAGCAAGGTACTCGACCTCGCCATCTGTAAAATGGGAATAAACATAGTCCCTATCTTGTAGGGTGATCATGTTTCAATAATGGTGTATGGGGAGCTCTTGGCTCACGGATGAAAATGGACCTATTGTTATTCTAACGCAACTTGGTCTGCTAAAGACATAAATAAATATAAAGAACATGGATTCTTGTCACTCAGGGGCAAAGTCCTGCCCCCTCCCCTTGGCTCTGCTCTTGTCTCTGCCCAAGTCTGGTCTCAGCACTTGGGCGTCCCCGTCTATTCCACGCAGCCATTGCAAAGCACATGATCATTCTCCACGTATTTGCAGGTCAACTCTCCCAGACATATTAACTAGGAAAGGCACCTTTATTCACGACACCCATGACTATGTAACCTGTAAGTAAGACAACACATAGAAAGGCATTGAGCTCGGTCTTCCCCAGGTAGGCGTGGGGCTGATGGCAGAAAGGAGGTAATTCCACATTTAACTCTGACTACTCCTGATTGTCCAAATCTTTTAAGACAAAGATGTATTCAGGCATTTCTTGTACAATTAAAAAAAAAGTAATACAGATGTATCTATGTGGTCTGGAGTGGAAGGTCGTGGTGTTGCTGGTTGGAGCCGTGGTATGCTGTTCTCATACTCTTCAGCAGCCCCACCCCCCACCACTGAGCCACTCCACACCCTTCAGGGCAGAACAACCACCCTTGTTACAGCTCCTTCTTTCTTGTGGGTTTACAGGCAACTGTGTCACTAAGGCCTCAGATCCACTACCCATTGATTGTAAGGGTTTGGGGCTTTTATAATCGAGAGAGAGAGAGAGAGAGAGAGAGAGAGAGAGAGAGAGAGAGAGAGAGAGAGAGAGAGAGGAGAGAGAGAGGAGGTTGTTTCCAAATTGCTTGTAAAGAAAACCCAGATTTATAAATAGAGAATTTGAGAGGTGACTCTTGCCTTTGCATGGACAGTTGAGAACGGTATAGGATCATTTCTTTAACTGTTTGGCTCCCTTATCCATGGACACATCTGCTTCCTGCTCATTAGTCCCAGGAAGGAGACTTGGCGGCAGTATTGGTCAGGGCTGGCAATCAAAGATCAATACCAAACGCAGGTCAGCGTCTCCGGTGCCAAGCCGAGTCAACGAGAACTAGGAACGCGTCTGCAGAAATCTGATGGGAGCTGGCCCTGCACAGCACTTCTTTGTTCAGTTTGCGATCTTACATTCAAATCAGCGGAGAAGTTGGCATCTGGCTGAGGGAGTTTGTGTTCCGTCTGGCCCTCTAAGTATGTGAAAGACCATGAGAGAGAAGATGGGAGAGAAGACCGAGTCCACAGAGCCTCGGTGTGCCAAAGGCAGGTGCTTTGGGGGTAAGAAGCTGGACCGGGACGGCTGAGGAGACGCGGAGCCTGGAGGGATGTCTGAGCCTAGCTTGCTGAGAGTGAAGCTTAGGCTGGCCTCTCCCGCCCCAGCCTCCGGTGGCCCTGCCGTCTTGTCCTAGCAACTGTGCAAAGGGTTGTTCTAAGCCTCCAGGCCTTTCCCCAGTTCATTGCCCCACTGACTCCTGCTCTCCCTGCAGTTTTCAGCTCCTAAACCCCCTGCTCAGGAACGTCAACCTTGACTTACCCAAACTCCCACCCATTATAAATTGTTTCCTTGTGATGTTATCTCACAAACCCAAGTTATTTCCCTTCATAGCACTTATCAGTCACAATTCATAATCTCATATTAGCTTATCAGGTGAATTTATTTAATGTCTGTCTTGCCACGACAGACTCTTTGAGAGCAGGACTCTTCATTGTTTTATCTTCCTGTTTAGTGCTTAGCACAGTGACTGGCGTATAGTAGATGCTCAGTAAGTACTTGTTAGATGAAAGGGTAAATTAGTCCAATGAATGAATGAGTCACTTGCTGTAGGCATCCTCTCACAAATGCTTATACGTCTTTCCTTCCTCTGCTTTATCTCCCTGAAAGATCGTCTTCCTCTCCATTGGCTAAATGCTCCTCAGCCTCAAAACCCAGGAACAGTGACGGTGATAATATGGACGATCTTAAACACCTCCGGACCCTGCTCTGAGAATTTGATTACACGTAACCGTATCCAATCTTCATAACTCTATTGTTATTGTCAAATATCAAAGGGCAGGCACTCAGACATCTTCCAGGAATGCAACCTGCATCTCAGAGCCCCCGGTGTGCGGGGGTTGAAACAGTGAGGCCCGTGGCCTGGCACTTTGTGATTTGTATGTGGTGTCTCTCAAGTGTGTCTGTATTTTAAGCCGAAGGGCAGTGGCTGCGGCTCCTTGCTTTTGTAATTCTCTGCAGCGCTCTGGGACTGCTGGGTTCTGCTGAGGAGCGAAGGGCAGAGACAGGTTTGTTATTGCATTTCTGATGCTTTCAGTTACTTACTTGGTCCTGGGGGAGGGGGGGGGTGTCACAGGGAGGGAAGAAAGTGGGGATATGAGGCAGCCCCAGCCTATTAAGATATAAGGTGGGTGACGGAGAAAGTAGTTTGATTTGGGAGGCAGTGAAAGTTATTATTCCCACCCACTCACTCAGGCATCCCACCTCCGCCTTTACCACCAGCTCCCTCAGCACAGAGGTGGCAGGGAATGGTGACGTCAGAGGCCTGTCTGCTGGGCATAAGCAGCCCTGGCCGGGGGCCTCAGCATCTACACTGAGAGCCTCAGTTTCCTCATCTCTAAAATGGACATAAGGATAGTTCCCATCACATAGAGTTTCACAAGGATTCAATGAAATAGCAGGTGTGAAACCTTCGTATAGTTCCTGGTCCAATACCACATCTGCAACAGACATTCTTGTAGTGATTATTATTTGTGTTGTTGATTTCCTAAATGCCTAACGTCAAGCGTCAGCCTAATTTCAAACTCAGATCTTTCTGACTCCTGTGTCCTTTGGGAACCACCCCTGATCAATGACAGGACTATTTGCCTGCACTGTGAGCAGAGAGGGGAAAAGGGAAGATTCATTACGGAAGTCATAAAAAAAATTCACTCTCAGATGAATGTAATATTAACATACGTAATTACTTCTCAACTTCAGAAGCTGTATCAAAGATAAAAACCATGTCAACTTCCATCTTTTTCTCATTGTAGATTCAGACCATTACATTAATGACTAACTTTCTGAGCTGTATAATTTTCATTTGGAAAGATACCATTTTTTTTTTTTTTTTTTGAGCTAGGCACAGAATCCCATTCCCAGGCACACCCTGGACTTGTGGGAGGAAGGGGAGCCTCCTAGATGAGGCCACTCCCCTCCCCTCCTACTGAGGTGATTGTCAGTGGGTCCACTCCCTTTGTGAGGAAACAAAGGCAATTAATCACACAGGCAGCCAAGCCCTGCCTTTGGCTGGCTGTGCAGTTGGCTCCAGAACTTCCCTGGAAGCTGGGAGCCTGGAGCGAGGGACCTGTCAGGGTTCCTGGGTCAGAGAGGGCTCCCGTAATCGCCAGCCTCTGGGCATCAGTCAGTTCCTGGAGAAGAGGTCCCCACACGTCTGTGGCTCAGCCCTTGTTCATTTTAAACAAAGGCCCTCTTTCCCACCGCTCCCACCCTGGCCTGCACCTTTCATCTGAGTGACAGAGGACAGGATCTGGGGGCACCACCATGTGGCACCCTCTCCCTGGAGCTACCTCGGTGCCTCCTTTCAGAGGAAAGAAATGAGAGGTGTCCTGGGCATTTTTGCCAGAAGGATGCAAGCATAGCATCCTTGGAGGTTCTTCCTCCTTCTCAGGACCTCAGGAGAGAATTGGGACAAGGGAGACCCCATTTCTCAGAGGCCATGTTAAGGAGCTCACACAATGCCAGAATTGCTACTAAATGGAACTAGAAGTTAAGTGCTCTAACTCTTTTGAACCCCCTCTGACACAATGAGCAGAATGGGAGGTAAGGAAGGTAGTCTGGTGTTTTCCGTTTTTATTTTCTTTGGGGGCTCAGCCCTCCTCCCAGCACCCTTCCTCTCCCTTTTCATTAAGCGTCCAAGTCTGTCACATAGCTGCTCAGAGTAGCCCCCTTCCCGGAGTGGCATCTTTTCTCTGGACCCCTCTCTCTATCCCGATGCCAGGGGAGAACTTTCTGCCTGTCCTCTGCTTCTCTCCTTCTGTTAGCTCTGACTCAGCCAACTGATTATGGGGACATGATTTTCTATTTCTTCCTCTGTTGCCCCGTCATCAAAAAGTGCTGTTTCAGGTGGGCTGACTCTTCACTGGGGCTACACAGAATAAAGTACACACGAGATTGGCAATGTTCTGGAGAGTAGCTGAAACTGAGGTTTCTGGAGCAGTCCATGTGGCTCCCCTGGGGAGAGGTAGGCCCTGGATCCTGATGTGTTCTGCACAGATAAAATAAATAGTGCCTTTCCCCCTCAAATCAAGTCCATCCTTGACCTAGGGCAAGAGTGAAAAATGGAGATCTATGTACCATATGTCCCAATATTTAAATTATATCTTTAGTTAACTATCAAAATACTCTCTTCTCCTAATTTGACAAATACATCTTCATAACACCCTATGGTACATCCTAACTTGGACTTCTTGGACTCCTTGGAATTAATATCAGAACATGGACAACAAGGAGAGGTGACCCACGGTGCCTGATCCCCAGGTCCGCCCTTCTTTTCATACACCCAGTGCTGGGTGCTGTCCCACACTGGTTGTGTGTGTGTGTGTGTGGGGGGGGGGGGGGGGGGGGGTGCTTGTGTAAGGTTCCACAGTAGAACAGACTAGAACAAGCCTGCTTAGGTTCTGAAGGTGGGCTCAGGTAATGTGGGTAGGAAATTGCAAGGTTCTCGGTTCTAGAGTATGGTCTAGAACAGGGATGGGCAAAATTTTTGACTCGAGGGCCACAATGGGTTCTTAAACTAGACTGGAGGGCCGGAACAAAAGCATGGATGGAGTGTTTGTGTGAACTAATATAAATTCAAAGTAAACATCATTACATAAAAGGGTACGGTCTTTTTTTTTTCAATAGTTTTATTCATTTCAAATGGGCCGGATCCAGCCCGCGGGCCATAGGTTGCCCACGGCTGGTCTAGAAGGAGGTGTGGTATAGGCTCCAGAAGGGCACATTCCCACGACTCTGTGGGCAAGGTTTAGGGAGGCACCTCTTAAAGCTCAGGGCCTGGGGCAGGATTCTTCTGACCCAGGACTAATGATGGTACTGACCTAAAGGGTAGACGGTCCCTGTTTCATGCATGTATTTGCAGTCAAGCTGCTTCTCCCATGGGCCTCACGCTGGATGCTCTAAGCTGTTTTAACTCCCGATTTGATTTAATGATAGTTAATGAGTCTCCTGAGCAAAAGGGCGAGAGGGCAAATGAGTTCACAAGATGATAGGTGACTCTTCCTGGATAACACTGACCAGCACATAGTAGGCACTTAATAAATGCCTTATGTGTGAATAAATGAATAACCTACTACTGGAATAAATGAACGACTTACTACTGGAATTTTATAAAGGGTTTCATATATGAAAGGAGTGACCACTGGTGGAAATTTTAGACACTAATAGCAGAGGATATAAACTTTGATTTGTAAACTGTAAGAAGAACCTGCTCATTAGAACCTATTTCTGTACACAAAGCATCCATGGCTACACCCAGAGCCTGGAGAATGTATTTGCTCCTGAAGCAAATATTGTTAAAACAGGATTTGTCAATCTAGTGTTGCCATTGACTTGGGGGCAGGACCATTCCCTGCTGTGGGGGACAGGCCTGTGCATTGAAGGGTTGAGCAGCATACTTGGTTTCTACCCACTAGATGCGAGTAGCATTGCACCCCAGTTGTGACAACCAAAACTGTCTCCAGACATTGCCAAGTGTCCGTGGGGGACAAAACCGCCCCAGGGTGAGAACCACTATTCTTAAAGGATCTGAGTCTAGGTAGCTCGGCGTCACCTGCACCCAGCCACAGCGAACACCCAGCAGAAATCACAGCAGGCTTCGGTTGCACCAGGTTTATTGTCAAAGGAAAATGAGAGCCAGGGAAAGCCAAAGTAATGTCGTAGTTTGCTTTGTTTCATCAGTCTCTAAGATGGTAGAGCAAATGGTGTTTTTCAGCTAAAAAATGAAAATGAAGAGTAATGACGTTTAAATCTCTTATAGCAATTGCTCTACTAATTTCTGTTCCTTGTATTTTTAGTGCTAGGGAGTGAGCTAGAGTGAATGAGCTAAACATTCAAACGTAGAAGGAGATAAACACAGAATGAGAAAGTAGATACCGAAAGCATCTCCCCTTCTTGCCCCATTGAAGGGAATTTTAGGGAATTCAGGAAAGGGATATTTGATACAAAGGCAACCCCCATTTCCATGGGTGTTCACTGAGCCTTTTTCATACTGATCCTCCTATCTCTGCTACTTCCTATATCAAAACAAGAAATGATGACCTATGCACATGAGAGCCTGTCATAAAACTTGGACTTCAAGAAGTTTCAGTCTGCATGGCTATCAGTGTTATTTTGGGTCCAAGAACCCCCCCCCCCCCCCGCCACCTCTCCACCCATGATGCAATTAGGCATATTTACTTGTGTTGCAAAGACAAAAATTATTTATGCATGAGAACACACAATTTTGCCTCTTCCCCACTTTTTCGAAGCAGGAAAGGATTGTTTCTTGCTAAGTGAGTTTCCAGAATCTTTTGTTGAGAATCTAGTTAGTAAAATTAAAGAAGGAGCTAATTAAAGCTATATAATAAAGAGCAAGAGTGGGTAGGGAATAGAAGAGCTACATTGACTTTGAATCCATAAAAATGCTTGAAAGAAGAAAAAGAGGGAGAGAGAAAGTTGGGGCAATAGCTGGCATACAGGTGGAGTATGCCATTGATGGCTCAGAGCTAATTCATGGGCTACACTTGGAAGTGCCTATAGTAGCTTCCGGTCAAATGCATCCTCACACCTACTATGAAGCCACTATTTTATGTCTAATTCCTCTCTTGGTTTGGTGCTTTGACATGAACCTAAGGAAAGATTTGCCAATCAATATGCAATCCACCATATCATTAATCAAATACTAATTCATTAAATTACTATGGTGATGGTACCGTGTGCGAGTCTGGTGACACAAACAAGAGCTTACAGTCTTGTCTGTAAATAACTTCTTAATAAATCCATATGATTATCCACCAGTGAGCTAAGTATGTATAGTCAAAGGAACCTGGTCTTTTCATAACAATAAAACGTATTCCAAAAGTGTATAATCATTAAGATTTGTAGAATTTTCCAACCGACTGAGATGGCTGTATGTAATATGAATAACTTTGTTAGAACTCCCCCAGTGTTCCCAATTTTTGGACCTCTCTAAAATAACAGGATTCGGAAAAATGTTTATTACATTTTGTACTCTCCCTGCTAAATCTGATATGGCTCCAGCAATGAACAACACATCTTTCTAATATAATGACTCACACTCAGAATCAACAACACAATTTCAGGAGCAGGACGGGCAGATGAGAAAATGCCTCCGCCTGATGCACGCCTCCATTGTGTTTCAGCCCGATGCCACATCAAGCTCAAAGTTCGTTACTGATCCTTAAACCAGCCGTGGGAAGGAGCCTTCTATTTATTTCCCCCTCTGGGTTTGGGGACATGTTATATTCCATTAGCAGCCTCTCTGATTTTTCATCTACAGCCCTTCCCTTGCCTCGGATGTTGGCTAACATTTTCCACTGGTCAGAAACTTTGTTTATACAGCTGATCAAGTTAACGGTTCATCTCCTCTGCTCTGTAAGCACTCCAATTCTACCGTCATCGGAACTAGGATTGGCTGTTTTACTTGGCAGAGTTATTTTGGTAATACTAGATAACCAAATTGGATTGGTGATCGATCAGTACTCATTCCACTAAAGAAAGCCAACAAGGCTCCAAGTGGTTGAACTGTTATTGCTGGAGAGGCACAATGTGAATCAAAGCTTAGAGACCTCAGGGAATTTCATAAAATCTTACTCTGCAACCAGACGATTGCCCTGTAATATATGCTGTGTAGCAAGGACCCCATCCATTTCAGCCTTTCTCGGTGACAGAAGCTAGTTGTCTGGGATACATAGATGAGAGCTACCACCCTTTGTAAAAGTTGCCTTTGAAAACCCGTGGGCTCAGGGAGGAGTCCAGAAGCCTAAATGCTGCTGCTCCATCGTGGTTAATAGCTGCTCATTTTGCTATGTTCATTTCTGTGTAAAATGCTGATATGGAAAGAATTTGGAGGGTCATCATAACCTTTGCTTCGATGAACACAGAATATTGAGTATTGAATCATAAATAAGTAAACCTAGTTTTTAAGTATCTTTGGTTTGATGGGAAAAGATGAATTTTTTAAAAAACGAAGACTTGTTAGGTGCCTCAAAGTTTATTACACAAGATGTAATGGAGAATGTATCAATAATCTTCAAAGTTTTTTTTTCAAATAAAAATAAAATCCCAAGTATTAGAGAAAGCTTTGCCACCAATTTGTTATGTGAACTTAAAACATCTTGTTTTACACTTTGTTTTCAGTAGAATAAAAGTCATCATTATGGTCCTACCTACATGAGAACCAAGTAGAACATAGTATGTGAAAGCACTTCCTAAATTCCACACAGGACTTAAAAGCATGGACTGCTAATAGGGTTCCCCAGGTTGTAAGATGCAGTGATAGTTCAAGACAGACGTACTCTGACAGGGTTGAGCGGTTCACTGTAGGAAATGGAACAGTCTTGAACTCCGTAGTGAGAAATGTAATCCTCCTTCAGTTCTCAGCCGCCCTTTCTGATTCCTAGGAGAAGCGAGTCTTCCTTTGGGGCTTGCTGTCTCTACCACCTCTTTAGCCCTTTCCTTGAAAAGAGAACAGACTTCAGGCAAGGAGCCTTGAACAGGCAGAGGTATTGAGCTAGATTTTAATAGCATGGTTTAGTTTTTCTCGCTTGTGTATTTTTGTGGTAAACTACTTAATGGCCAGTGGTAATGGTCTTCTGTTAATAGCAGTCATATAAAATTTTATTTCCATGCAACTTTATCTAAGTGGGGAAAAAAAGAGCTATTTTAAAGAAAAATGTCAAGTGATAAGCTGATTTGACAAACATTGTGAAAGTGAAATGAACATGTTTGAAGTTTGGGAATGTCTACGCTAGTAAGTGTAATGCATTGGCCAAGACCTAAAGTGTTTGTCTTAGAGATAGTTAATAGTTAACTCTTTGTATTTTTAATTACCTATTCATTTATTTATTTTTATTGATTGATTTGAGAGAGAGCGAGGAAGGGAGAGAGAGAGAGAAACATTGATTTGTTGTTGCACTTATTGAAGCATTCATTGGTTGATTCCTGTGTGTGCCTTGACTGGGAATTGAACCCACAACTGTGCAGTATTGGAACAAAGCTCTAACCAACTAAGCTCCCCAGCCAGGGCAAGAGTTAACTCTTTTTATGTTAATATGGTTTATACTTTACCATCCTTGAACACTCCTTTCAAGGGGACACTTGAAAAGAAAAAAAAAAAGAAAGGAAGTTGGAACTTTCAGCTGCCATTTTAACTTCAGCTGATAAACCCATTTATTGAGAGAATCTAGGCACTGGAATCCACATACATTATCTAAACTTTCCAGCACTAAAAATTGGCAGTGTTGACTGTGCTGAGGAGATGGCCCCCTCCCCAAGAGTCCAGTTTGTCTCATTAACCTTGAAGGGGGAGCCAGGCCCAGAGATTGACCTGGCACGCTCGGACACACACATGTAGTATATCAACCTCATTCAGAATGGGCTTCAACACTTTGATGAAATGCATCTTGCTCCATCCTCTAGAGACAACATGAACCCACACACAATTACAATTTTGAAGAAGTTTTGGTTAAGCCAATCCCTTGTGATCCAAGTGTTTTCTCACCATTTTTCTGTTCTCTCTCTCTCTCTCTCTTGATTGGGAAGAGAGTAGGAAAATCTTCAAACAGTTATGCCAGAACAAGAAGGGCATGCTCTGGCCTGGAAAATTTGTTGTTAGGTTTTAAAAATGTTATTTCTGAAAATTTATGGATGAGCTCAATTTAGAAAAAGTGGAGAAAGCACATGATGACATTCAGGCAGCTTGGGAGTCTATCTCCTCCCCCCCGCTCCCCCATATAATGTTGTGCTGAATAAAATCCCAAAGTAATGCTTTTCACTTGTTTATAAATAATTCTTGCTTGAAGTGAGGAAGTCTAAGAAATTGTAATAAAAACACTACTAGGGTCATCTTTATTTCTTTGAAATATGTTAAACTCCAACCCAGGAAAAATAACGCCTTATCCCAGTACCGAATGCTGCCTCTTGTGTTAGCTGTTTTTTTATTTTATTATTTTTTATTGGTGTATCTCTTTTCCTATAGTTTTCGAGCCTGTGTTTATATAATTACTGTTGCCATGTAGGTATTTGACACTTTAATAACATATTATTGCACTTTAAGGAAACACACCCTTCAGTACTATTCTTCTCGCCTGGGTGTATAGCAACTCTTTAGAGCAGATGTTCATTGCTGTTACGAAAGGGCTTTAGAATGCTGGCTTCGGATGAAGCTTGGAGGCGAGCGCCAATTATGTCATATGGTGTCAGTGCCCAGTTACAACACTAATCGGACCAGCTTTTTTATTATTTTTAATTTTTTTGGTTTTAATTATTCCCATGTATAGTTCAGGGTTCTCATTATGGAAAGCCAGAATTAGAATTGCTTTTCTTTCTTTCTTTTTTTTTTTCTTCTTTTTGGCCTAAACAGGACAGGAAAGTTTTTCATAGTCTGATTTTCAGAGTATCAGGAATATCTTAAAACAAACAAATAAAACAAAACACAACCAAAATCTCTCCTATAGCCTAATCACTGTTGATGTCTGGCATGCCATAGTTTTCTAGTACACTTGTATTGCAAGAGTTAATACAATAACTAAACTAACACTACTTTTCTATTTTTCAAACTTCAGTTCAATTATATGCCTTTCCTATTTCCTAGGGTCTGGAACCACTTACATTTATATTATCTGAAAAAAATAAGAATTAATGGCTCAGTCACAGGAGGGCTGTTTAATCTTTTAACATCACTGTTCTTCCCACATTGTTGGTATCATGAATTTACTTTATGTAGAGATAGTGCAAGTAAATTTGTTGGAGATTTTATTTTGGGGTGTTTGTTTGACTAGAATAAGGGTCAGCCAACCATGGCCCCACATGCCCAACAAAGCTTGTTCCATGTTTTGGTAAATAAAGCTTTATTGGAATACAGTCACACCTGTTTGATTACATATAATTTATGAGAACTGCAGGTCCATAGCGATGAGGTGGAACAGTCACTTCAGAGACCAGATAGCCTGCCAAGCCTAAAATAATCACTAGCTGATCTTTTACAGAAAAAACTTGCTGACCCTTGGACTAGAGTAAAGGGAATTTTAGAGGTAGAAAGGGAGTTAGAATAGTATTGCATCCCTCAAATTCTGTTTAGAGCAGTGGTTCTCAAACTTCTGGCCCTTTAAATACAGTTCCTCATGTTGTGACCCAACCATAAAATTATTTTCGTTGCTACTTCATAACTGTAATGTTGCTACTGTTATGAATAGTAATGTAAATATCTGATATACGGGATGGTCTTAGGCGACCCCTGTGAAAGGGTCATTCGACCGCCAAAGGGGTCGCGACCCACAGGTTGAGAACCGCTGGTTTAGAGTGTTTATTAATTCAAAGTTTGGCTTTCTATTGATTCAAAGATACCTAATAGATGTGCTTGGCTTTATAAAGTCTTAATATAGCATGGAAGGTAATAAGATATCAGATAATGATTATTACATAACTTGACCCCCATTTTTAATAGTAATGAAGGTAATAATTGTGACAATATGCAGAGGGAGAGGACTGGTGAAGTAAAATTTGCATTCGTACAAACCAGCTACCATCCTTTGCATCACGATGAGACCAAATGTATGGATGTCACAAAGGAAGTCAGTTTATACTGTCCTTTCCCCAAATGGCTTGATTTCCAATAAGAGTGTCAAAGGGTCTCAGAAAGATTTGGAAATTGTCTTGTTTCCTGGAGATCAGCATGAATACTGCTTATGCACTGCAGGACTTCCCAGAAAGAATAGCAAAGTGTGGTAGCTCACCACGTGACTGCCGTGACTGCCGCTGTCAGACCTGCTGGCTGACCCCGGAGCTCAGCTCTGGGCGGAAAAGGTGTGTGGCAAGGAGGATGCATTCGGTTTCGTCCACTGCTTCCCAGCCAGGACCCTCGGGCTAGGTGTCTCCACTCACCCTGTGTGATGTGATGCCTCTGGGGCAGCGAGCCTGAATCCACACACGGCAGCATCTTGAACCTTGTGGGGTGCGTGATGTAGGCACAGCATTGGAAAGAAAGGAAAGGGATTTCATCCAAGTAGCCAGCTACCTCACGCAAGACAAGGGAGTAATAATTCATGACCGTTTCCTTTGTGTTTATTGTTAATTAGGCCAAGCTCTGACCTAATTAAAATCTGTCTCATAACTAATGGCAGTTCATTGAGTCCTACCCACAATCCAACAGTATATGGTCGTCAACGTTTAAAGATACGGCTCAGAGAGGTTACACAGCTGGTAAGGGGCAGAGTAAGAATTAGACTCTAAAGACGCTGTTCTTTAAAATGCTACATGCGAGATTTTTGCAGAGGATTGGGTTTCATGAGTGGGTGACATCGTTTGACCCCCTGACCTGGAGTTGTTCAATATAAAAACCACCTCTTCAAGGAAGTTGTACTGGCTGACCTCAAGCAGAAAGAATTTTTGCTGCGAGGGTCTAGGACCATTCTCCCCATCCACCTGACTTGGCTGCCCTGGGAAACTGGGGCTGCTCTTTGGTGTATGACGATCCTTTCCCACTAAGAGTCAGTGCAACGCCCTAGCACGAGAAGCGCAAGCTGGGCTGCCTGCTTTTGACTACCCAAGAGCTCAGGTCAGAGGAGCACGCTTAGCAATTCCCAGCTTTTCAAATGATGGTACGGCAGCCCCAGGGTCTCCGACTCAAAGGCAAAACTTCCTCAGCCTCTGCAAACTTCTCCTTGAGGTTTTGAATTAGAAATGGTACAGGATAGACAGGAAAAACATACCTCCCCCACATGTTAGATGGACACATACATCCCACACATATCATGTGTTAGATGGACAAACATACATGTTAGATGGACACACACATCATACACATCATATGTTAGGTGGATACACATACACGTGTTCGATGAACACACATCACACATATCACATGTTAGTTGGACACACATACACATGTTAGATGGACTGACACACAAGCACACACCCCACGTGAGATGTGTTACAGGGAGCAGGGGGCCCTCTCAGACCACCGGCCTAGGAGCACGTGCTCAGGAAGAGTGGCAGTGCTCACGCTCACTGTATCCCAGCGGGGTTGTGGGCTGTGGCTCATTCCTCCAACTCCATGTTTGGTTGCCACACATCTTACCTGTGTCCTGGGTCTTGGGGAAGCTGGGTGGTACTTTGAAAGGCCTCTGCTCCCCAGGATTGTGAATTTTTTTTTTCCAGAAGGAAGGGACACGAACTATCTCCCAAAAGGATCACTACCATTTTATACCACAGTGCACAGTGACTCTTATTAGCGATGAGTAGCCCACATTTAAAGATCAGTCTGTGCCAGGCGGCACACTCAGCACCTTCCACACATCGTCATACTAAATCATCCCAAAGACTCTCAAAGTTAAGTGCTATTGTTCTGTTCATTTTGGAAAGAATTGTGGAGGTCCAGGGCCGCCCTGGCCAACACTGCAGCCGTTGGCCACATGTGGCTTTGAGCACTTGAGATACGCTGTGAGTGTAAATATATATACACATGATTTCAAAGACTTAGTACAAAGAGTAAAAAGCAAAAAAGCATGCAAAATAGCTTATAAATACATTTTTAATACCAGTTACTTACTGAAATGCTAACATACTGACTATACCAGATTAAACAAAGTATATTATTAAAATCACCTTTTTAAAACTTTTCCTACTGTGGCTATAAGAAAATCAGAAACTACGGGTGTCTCACGTGCATGGCTCGTGCTCTGTTGCTATTGGACAACTCAGATCCAGGGCGGAGCTCGGCACACTGCAGCCCTCAGGCCGAGCACCGCCCACAGCCGGATCTGTACTGCTTATAAGCTAAGAATGATGGAATGATTTTTACATTTTTAAAGGCTTGTAAAGTTAAAATAAAAACAATATGTGACAGAGACTGTAGGTGGCCTGCAGAGCCGAAAATATTGCTCCCAGCCCTTTACAGAAGAGATTTGCTGACTCCTGGTCTAGATAACGAAGTGAAGGACAGGCTTCAAGCCCAGGACCCCTGACTCCACGGGCTGTGCTTTATCGGCGCAGAATGCCAGCTGTGCGCCAGATGCCAGACATCGCATGGATCTTTAGGCATGGCGCTGCATTTAATTCTGAGATTAGGTGATATTAATTGATAATTTTACTAATGATGTTACTATAATATTACACAAGATTAGGAATGTTATTATATCCGTTATACAGATGAGCAGTCTAGGCTTATAGGGATTCAATAACTTGTCTTAAATCACACAGTTAATCAGTGATGGGACTTGGACTTGAATCCACTTCTCTCTGAAAGGCATAGCTGTAGGCCTCTTGATACGCTATGTAGTCAGGGATATTAGCACCCTTACCTACTCCCTGAATGCCTATCTGTGGTGGTTTAGTCTGCCCTGGCCTGATGTAACCTAGGGATCAACAAACTATGGTCCATTGGTCAAAGCTGGTCCCAGATTTTGCTTGTTTGTTGTTTGTTTGTTTGTTTGTAACACAAACCTGCCCTTTTGTTTATGCATTATCTATAGGTGGCTTCTTGCTACAACAGGAGTTGCCTAATTACAACAGAAACCAAGCATCCCACAAAGCCAAAAACATTTACTTTTTGGGGCTTTACAAAGAGCGTTTGCTGATTCCTAATCTAACTTGCTTTGGACAGGGACCATATTTGACCCACGGTGCCTAGTACAGTGCGAGGTTGACAAGGGCCCAGTTACCATGGAGTGGCCGAGTGAGTGAGTGATGGGTGGGTAGGTGAGAGAGCAATTTCCTCTCTCCCCCCGAGTCCAGAGCCTGCGTTGTTAGTGCACACGCGCATGCAGTTCCCACCCTGAGCTGTTGCCATCTCTCTAATTGCTGATGCTGGGATTCTCCCATATTCTTTCCCCATTTCCTTCCATAATGGTCACTTGACCTGGAACATGTGGGTTCAATTTCACTTAAAATACACAGGGAATTTAAAACAAGAAGAAAACATGTTTGGCAAAAGCTAAAATACTTCGCAAACCACCTGAGATGCTCTCTTGTTTGTACTGGAGCTGAGTGCCACTGTCCTCCATGGAGAAATGATTTTCATTAAACCCTCATTAGTTTCAGGACAATGGGACTCTTCACACTTAAAGTAAAACCAACAGGAGTGTTGGCCTCACCACAAAGGTGGTGATTCAGGAACACTTGCGGAGAGCCATGGCAAGAACTGGTGCATGAGCTGCCTTTTGCCATTTCCAAACTATGTAATAATAACTACCATTACCGAGTATTTCCTATGATCCAGGCACTTCTCTAAGCACCTTCTACCCTTTACCTCAGTTAATTTTCCCCACAACTATATGAGATGGATCCTATTACTGCTCACATTTCAATCTGTGGAAACTGAGAATTAGGCAACTTAATCATTTTCCCCAAGGCCACACATCTAGTAGGTAGCAGAGCCAGGACTTAAACCCAGAACCAGGACTAGCTAACGCAAAGCCCGTTCCCCTTATTACTATTCTGCACTAGGCTGCCCACTAAGTTCCACTAGCTGTGTTTCCCAGGCCCTGTGAGGTCTAATGGTGCTGGGCACGTGGTAATGACTCAGAAATTACTCATTTCCCAATTTATAGATTTAAAAAATATGTATTTAAGCCTACTTAAGGCCAGGCACCATGATAGGCAATAGGCATTTAGTGGTGATCTAAGACAAATGATTATAAATAAAATTGATTAATAAAGAAAAGAAGACATAGCAGCTGTCTCGGTATCTAGAAGGTTCCGAACGGGTGGAAGTTTTGGGCTCTTCATTCCCTTGGCTTCTCCATTCCTTTTACTTGGAGGACAATTCATCTTTCTGTGTCGTTTCTCTCCCTTGCTTTGCCCCTTTCCCCCTTCTCCCCAAATCCCAGCCCCAAAACAGTGTACAGATTGTGAAAAGGATTTCTTAAACCACAGGAGTGATGTAACTCCAGGCCTGTTTTTTCTCTCTCTCACACACATAATATTGGATATGAGTGAGATTTTTAAAAATTGGTTTTCAAATGTGATGAAAAGAGTGTCCTTTTCACCAGAACAAAACAACCCCTAACACTGAAGCCTCCTTCCTGATACGGTTGGTTTCCAAAGATGAGGAAATCGGCGCCTTGGGTCACAGCCTCCGACAAAGGGCGAGGGGCAGAGGGAAGCCATGGATCGCAAAGAGCTTCACTGTTCAGAGTGAGGCTGGAGGGTCCCGTTGGACCCTGGAGGCTGTAGTTAAAGACACGGCCTGTATTTAGATGGGCAGCGGCCCAGAAGGCTCACTTGCAATCCAGCTGATATGACAGGGTTTTTGCCATGGAAAGTGTTCACATTGGAGCGTTTCTCAGCTCTAGTCACTGGCCATCAATTACTTAAGAGTCAAATCTTGGCCAGAGGCCCCCGTTCCACAAAGTATGTCATTCTGTGTTCACAGAAATGGAGTTTACAGTCCTGCCACTAAATTAAAACTGGGGCTCCCAAATTAAAAGCAGACAGGACAGATGTGCAGGGAAGAAATGGAGACTCACATCTTTTGTGAATCAGCTAATCTTGGTGCCAGAACTTGGAATCAGCTTTTCCTGCCGAGGCCTCAACTGCACCACACCTATGTAAACGCATTAAGTGAGGTGGAATTAACGTTTTACCAGATATTTCTTCCCACTGCCATCTGGAGAAGGATCAAGGGCTTGCTGAAGCCCCAAATCCCAAAGATTCTGCAACACAGGAAGTTGGGGTGAGCACCTGAGGGTGGCCACATCTAGCTTGTCCCCATGTTAAGCAATTTGGAGCCACTTAGGACATGGGAGAGTAGATGAAAGCAAGCGGGCCACTCATAATGACAAAGGACTCAAGCACTCCCCCAAGCTTTGGGGCCTATACTCCTCAGGGGAAAAGGGTGAAAAATAAGGCTTTCAATACTCTGCCTGCCCCGTTAATCTATTTGCGGTGGAAGCATTAGCTTTAACTTATTGAGCACTTATTATATAAAATTTGAAAACCTTCAATATGATCATGTGACTCCTGCTTAAAAGCCTTCAGTGGCTTCTGATTGCCCTAACGATAAAGACTGGCGTCCTTTTTTGGGTCTCTAAGACCCGTAGGTCTGGTCCTTTGTCACCTGATGCCACTTCTCATATCTCCATGCTCCAGACACACTGACTGAGTTTTCTCCACATACACACATTCCCTGCCACTTCTAGGTGTTCCCTTTGTGCAGTGTTTTCCTACTATCTTCTATTTTTAACATCTGTATTGAGAAATAATTCACATACCATCGATTCACTCATTTAAAGTACATAATTCAGTGGTTTCTAATATATTTTAAAAGTGGTGCAAACATCACCACAATGTATTTTAAAACATTTTTGTCACCCCCTCCAAAGAACCACCTTATACATTAATAGTCATTTCACATGTTCTCCCAACCTCCCTCCACTTCCAGCCTTAGGCAATCACTAATCTACTTTGTGGCTCTGTTCTGTCTTCTGTCATGAACATTTCATACAAATGGAACCAATATGTGGTCTGTTGTGTCTGGATTCTCTTATAATTTTTTCAAGGTCCATCCACATTTTACTTTGTTCGTGTTTTGTTCTTATTGTAAAATAATATTCCATTGTATGGATATACCACATTTTGTTTTTCCATGAATCAATTGATGTACAATTGAGTTATTTCCACTTTTTGGCTATTCTGTAGAAGTCTATTCTGAACCTTCACATACAAGCTTTTATGTGCACATGTTTTCATCTCTTGGGTATATACATAGGAGTAGAATTGCTGGGTCATCCTGTAACTCTGTGTTTAGCAGTTTGAGGCAATTATCATCTTTTGGACTTAACATTAATCACTACTCATTCTTTAAGCCTCAACAAAAGTATAATTTCCTCAGAAATTAATTCCTATTCCTCCTGAATAGAGTGCCCCAGGTATATACCACTCATAACTTAGTATCTTTTCTTTCATTGTCTTGTCCTAGTTAGTTGTTATACTTAATGTGCATAATAATTTTATATATGTCTGTCTCTTCTACTAGACATGTTAGATGGCTCTTTAGCTCATCACTATATTCCCAGAGCTCATGTGAAGTCACTGTGGTAGCCTTTAAGATGGTCCCCAATGATCCTACCCTCTGGCATTCATATATTTATTTAAATATGTCATACATTTATACTCTTATGTAATACCTTCCTTGACTTAGAGACTTCTTTCTAACATACAGAATAAGGTGGGACAGACAATATTTTATTTGAGGGACTAGTCTCTCCCTCATCACTTGCTCTGGGAGAAGATAGTGGTTGCCTCATGAGAGCACTATACAGTGATCCACTTGGCAAATAACCAAGGTCTCTTTCCAACAGCCATGTGAGTGAATAATCTTGGAAACAGGTCTTCCAGCCCCAATCGAGCCTTCGGATGACTATAACCCCAGTCCATATCTTAATGGTAACTTTATTAGGGGTCCCGAGGCCAAACTATCCCAGACAATTCCTTGAATTCCTGACCCACAGGAATTATGAGATGATAAATGTTTGCTTTTTTAATCTGCTAAATTTAGAGGGTAGTTTATTGCATAGGAATAACTATACAGAAAATTAGTATAGTTATACCAGCTAGAACATCTGAAGAGGTCAGTAAATGATGAATGAATGAATGAATGAATGAATGAATGAATGAGTGCTTTAGGTTTCTTAAAAATCAAGATATTAATGTGAACTCATCATCTTCCTCCAGAAATCTGCTTTTTCTCATATTCTCCAGCTCAGTGATGGACTTCACCAGGTCTGTGGCAGAAATCTGAGCAGCTTCCTCATTTCTTACCCCTCTTTATCCCTGCATAGTTCATGCTCAGCTCCTCTTATCTTTTTCCTGGATTATACCCTCCTCACTGTCTTTCCTCCCTTTGCTTCCATATGACTGTTGCACTGACTCTTTAAAAATAAGCCGACTTGCTCATGGCCCTAATTAACAACCAAACCAATAAACCCTGCTTACCAGGTCCTTCCCAATCCAGCATGCGCTTTTCTCCAGAGTTCTACATTTCATCACCCTCCACTTGAATCTTTAGCCAAATAAGCTTCCTCTCTTCCTGGAACCCACCGTGACTTTCCATGTTGTTCCCGCTACTGGAGCACTTTTCTCCCCGTTATCTCCTAAGATGGCTAACTCCTACACTCCCATTTCTACAAAAAAAAAAAAAGAGAGGAAGAAAGATGCGAAAAAGCTACATTTATTGAACACCTCCTAGATTTAAGTGTTTACATCAGAATCTCATTTAATGACCATGTCAGCCCTAAATAATACAATGCTGGCCTGCATTTTACAGGTGAGGAAACTGAGGACTGAAGAAATTAGGAATAAAATCAGACCCATCTGACAACAAATCAGGAAAATAAAAAAATAAAAACCATACCATCCTGCCACCTGGCACAGAATTTCTTCACCCCTCCAAGGGAAAGAACTCTTCAGCTATTCCGGGGCCAGAAACAAGTCGAGGGATCCACTACATAGACCCATACCATTTTTTGTGGTTTCATTATTAATTTATTTTTGAAAATTTTAAATTGAGATGAAATTTATGTAGGATACAATTAACCCCTGTAAAGCCTCCAACTCAGTGACGTGTACTACATTCACAGTGTTCTACAACCATCACTTCTGTCCAGTTATAAAACACAGGGTGGGGCAAGAGTAGGTTGACAGTTGTGAGTATCTGAAGCATAGTTTATTCTTGTATTGTTATTTATTAATTGTATTATTTTCCATGCAAACAAGTGTCAACCTACTTTTGCCTACCTTATATATATATTAATTTATTTTAGACTTTGAATGCAGAGAGTTGTCTTAGTTCTGCTTCTCAGTCCATGGCCCATTAATATCATCATTAGGGCCGGGCTCTTTCTTTCACTCACTTCTGTATGATTCCCTTTTATTCCCCATCCTGGAAGCTGTGCTCCCCTCACTCCCCACCTCCGCCCCCCGGCATCATACTACCATGTCTAATGACAATCTTATTATTTACCCACACCTTGTTTTATAAAACCCTCATGCATTTTCCAACCTTGATATTCCATTCTTTTTCTCAACATTAAAGAGGAAGCTTTGCTTTTGTAGAAAGGGTGCTAAAATGAATAGTCAAGAATCCTTTGCTCTAAACCAGGGGTCCTCCAACTATCGCACAAGGGCCAAACGCAGCCCTTAGCCTGTTCTGTAGACACAGTCTATTGGAACACAGCCATGGTTGTCAGTTTCTGTGTTTTCTCACAATAGGGGAAGAGTTGAGTAGTTGTGACAGACACTGCCATCTTGCCCTTTACAGAAAAGGGTGGCCAAGCCCTGCTCTAAACCACAGTCTGTCACCCAGAACTCTTCGTCTGACAATTAGGCAAATCTTTCCACCTCCTGGGCCTTAATGTCTAGTTCCTAAAATTGAGGCCAAGGTACTACAAACTATCACTTTTTAGTTCTCTTTTTAATGTTCTTTTTCACTTTCTCTTTGCCTTACATACAGTAGCATATATTTTTTTTTTTCAAACAAAACATGGATGGGAAAACCCAATATGAGGAACACAAAAGTGAGAGATCGCTGGTAGAAATCCCATTCTGCCTGGCTGGCCTCCCCTCACCTATCTCTCCATTAGCCTTCATGATACCCTATTGATATGCCAAGGCTCTTGGGTCCTCGGTGAGAAAAGCAACCTGCCTCTTAGATCCTCTCCAGGCCAATCCCTTCTGTGGCATCCTGCTGTTGTGTGATCATGTGCACAGTGATAGATTTTGGGATTAGTGACTGTGTAGCTTGGGCCACAATCCTCTCTCCGCCTCATGGTCCTCATCTGCATGAGAAAATGGGGATAAACCATCTTGGCATCACAGGCTGGCTGTGAGGATTGAAGATAATATTTCTAAAATACCTGCCGCAGACATCAGCATTAGTGACTGGGAGCTACAAAGCATAAAACACGGTTTTCATGCAAGGGGATCCACACAAAGCCTTCTTCATGTGTGTTAGTCCAGGATCATCACTCAGAGTATAAGTTCCTTGAGCTCAGTGATCGTGTGAGTTTTTGCTTTTTGGAAATCATGACTGAGATTGGAAAGATCAGGCTTTTTATTTTGATGGAAATCTGTTACTTATGTACTGTGACTTGGGGACACTCCTCAGTATCTAGTATCTCTGCTTCAAAAGGGGCCCCGGGTGGTTGGATGAGTATGTGGCCTCCACTTTGGTGGTTAGCAGACTTGGGGCTGAGATACTGCACCGTCATCCACAAAATATCCCAGGCAGAAATAATAGGTTAAACCAGTGATGGCGAACCTTTTGAGCTTGGCGTGTCAGCATTTTGAAAAACCCTAACTTAACTCTGGTGCCGTGTCACATATAGAAATTTTTTGATATTTGCAACCATAGTAAAACAAAGATTTATATTTCTGATATTTATTTTATATATTTAAATGCCATTTAACAAAGAAAAATCAACCAAAAAAATGAGTTCGCGTGTCACCTCTGACACGTGTGTCATAGGTTCGCCATCACTGGGTTAAACCATTGTTTTCTGCAAAGGTTTCGTTTTAGTTTTAAATTTATACAGTTTACGTCCTTGAAGGAAAGAGGCATAAACAAGGCTTGGGAAAGGCCTGCAATGTATATGACCACTTCCAAGAATAGTGGAAAGGGAGTCATCCTGAGTTGAGTCTACCCTCTTCTTACAGAGGCATCATGGCTTGAGGCAGAACCCTAACCTCTCTGAGCTTCAGTTTGCTCATCTGAACAAGGCTGAGAATTCTGACTGACATCCTAGGGTCATGGTGAGCATCAATGATCAATGCCTGGTCCACTGCCTGGCTCACAATGGGCACTCAAAGCTTCCTGGATGAATCAATATAGGGTCACAATCGATACAGGAAGGGAGCACTCTGAGCATCTAAAGTTATCATGTCACATTGAAGCCATTACTTTCTGAATGTCATAGCAAGAAGCATCTTATATTGTAAACTGGGCATCCACTTGAGGGTCCTGGCCTGCATGAGGGCACCGGAGAGAGGAAAAAGAGATGCAAGAAGGTAGGGACACATTGATAAAGATGAGACACAAGCATGACTAGTAAGGGAACCAGGAACTTACCACGGATCATGGCCGGAAGCAGCCAGTGGTTTGATTGAGTCAGAATTGCATGGGATCAAATCAGACAGGCACTGAATCAAAGTAATAACTATCACCAGACACACAACCGGCACTCACCGTGTGCTGGGAACTGTGCTGAGCCTTCCATCACATCCTCATTTAATCTTTTTACAACAACAATGGGATGTAGGCACTGAGCCCAATTTACAGCAGCACCCGCTTCCTGTGTGTGGGATAGGAGTGCCGGCATGGGCTCTGGCTGAAGGACCATATGTGGGAAGGCTGAGACAGGTCATTCCGAGGGAGGTAGGAGCTGTAGTACTTCCTTCCCCTGCTTCTTTGCTGCCACAGTGAACTTCAGAGCCACAGGTGGACAGAGCAATGCCAGACCCAAAATCCCTAAGCTGGCTGACAGAGAAGAAACCCCTCCACCTGTGCGAGTGAGAAATAGACTTTCATAAGCCCTGGCTGGTTTGGCTCAGTGGATAGAGTGGTGGCCTGTGGACTGAAGGGTCATGGGTTCGATTCCTGTCAAGAGCACATGCCTGGGGTGTGGGCTTGATCCCCAGGTTGGGATATGCAGGAGGCAGCTGATCAGTGATTATCTCTCATCATTGATGTTTCTACCTCTCACTCCCTCTCTCTTCCTCTCTGACATCAATAAAAATATATTACAAAAAAGAAAAAGAAAAGAAAAAGACTTTCATTGTGTGAATCCACTGAGGTCTCAGGGTTTATTATTCACTGAAGCAGAGCCTGATCCATCCTGAGCAATACAACAACCAGCATTTACCGGTAGTAATGCCTGCTAACACCCGTAGGACTTTATGCATATTTTAATATCATCCCATCCTCACTTTCTTTACAAAATATAAAATCAGTAAATTATCCAGGAATCTACACATATTTAGGATGTATCAGGCCCTGAATTTGAACCCAGAGCTGCCTTCTAAACCACTACACTTAACTGCTGCTTCCAGGGAGAATAGATAGTTGAGAAGTTAAGGGACTTGCCCAAGATAGCAAACACAGCAGAACCATGATTCAAACCCAGGTCTGTTTGGCTTTATATTCCGGGAAAGTGGCCACAGTTCTCTGCCCTCTGCTTTGCAGCTTTGGCCCAGGCTGACCCACAGTGACCATGGAGTGTCTTTCCCTGGTTTCCACCCACTGCACAGCATGGGGAACGTGAAAACACTCTGTAAAGTGTGAACCATGCAGACAGGACGGGTGATGTAAGGCAGCCACTGTATGATGTGGAGGCAGGCAGGGCCGGCATGGCCTGCCTTGTGCTCACGTCTCTGTGCACCGGGAGGCCGCAGATGCTCTGGCCCGACAACCACAGAGCCTTTCCTCGGGCAGCCCTTCCCACACCACGAAGCTCCTGTGTGCAGGGCCTGCCTAGGGCCTGCGGAGCCCAGACACAGCCGTGGGCGGCCCCTGGAGAGACCAGGAGGCCTGCTATCGACAGGCATATTGACTTTCAAAACCACAGTGTCAGAGCCTCAGGGCACTCTGACTCACATTTCCTTTTTCAGTCTATAATGCGGAGAAGTTCAGACAGACAGTGAGAAAGGCAGGCACAGCCCTGCCCGGCTGCGTAATCAGGAGTGGACCATGGCTCAAAGGGAAGGAGATGAAAGGGATACTAACAGCAGCTCACATTCGGGGGCACATGTGCCAGGCCGTGTTTAAGCTGCTCTGTGGGTGTAGCCTCATGGAATTCTCACAGCAGTGCTGAGAGATGGTGTGATCTGGGTTTACAGGGCAGAACGTGGAGATTCAGAGAGGTCAGGTGACCCACCCAAAGTCATGCATCTAGGAGTGAGAAATTGTGTTGGATTCCTCTGGAACCAGGAATCTTCATGTGCTCCAGTCTTTCCATGTGGATTTGCTTTGTAAATGCTTTTTCATGTGGGTTCACTTGACAGTTTTGCTGTAATGAAGAGTCCATTGGAGTTCTTACCTTGCAAAGAGCATATGGAAAGGTTAATTCATTTCATTCTCACAAAAGCTATGTGAGGTAGGGAGCGTGTATCTGATTTCCTATTCAAGGACACAGAGACACACCCAAGGTCACACAGTGAGCAGCAGAGGCAGGACCAAAAACCTAGGTGTTCTGAAACTTGATTGGATGTCTTCCCGTGGCTCCCCCAGGTTCCCTTCTTGGAAACCCAAGATTGTGAAGTGGCCAAGAGCATAATCTTAGACACAGGGCCATCTTGGGTCTGAGTCCTCCCTCCCAGCTCAAGAGCTATGTGGACCTGTGCCATACAGAGGTTTCCTTAGCCATAGAGTAAGAAGAGTTCCTGTCATACCCACCTCGTGCCATTATGAGGATTCAGTGGAGGTTCATGTAAAGTCAGTTTTTCCTATTTTATAAATCCCTTCATCTGCCTCTTCCTGTCTGCGAAAGATCGTCTGATAGAACCCGAGATTCCTACCGGCTCATGTGTGTTTCATCCTCTGAGATGCCCAGGAGCCTAACGGTGCCCATTGCGTACTTTGTGGATCCCGTGGAAAATAATGCCATTGGCCCCCTCTCCTCTGGCATCTGGCCCCTCAGGAGGAAAGGTTGGGTTTGGGCTGCATTAGGGATCCTGCCTGCCCATGAATGGCTCCACAGTCTAGGTCTCCAGGAGCTGGGAAGCCGCTGTCACTCTCAGCAGCCTCGGCCGCTTTCCTGATAACAGTGTTATTCTCTTTGGTCTTCTGGGAGTCCCACCAGCATCATTAATCAAAGCACCGCCTTGCTTCCTCGTACTGAAGTATCCTCACCGCCTCATCAATCATAAAAGCAGCAAAGGGTATGCTTTGGATTTCTAAGGAAAGCTCCAGACAGCACCAGAGGAAAACAAAAGTGTGGGGGCGGGGGGAGCTTAATTATCAGCTGGTCCTCGGCCCATCACTCACGCTGGAAATGTCTTTACAGCTTTATTTGGGTTGTGTCTCTTTTTAAATCCCAGTAAACAGCCGTTAAGCTAAAAACCCTCATTGCTCGGCACAGGGAGCCCCACTGGTTTTCAAGCTATTATTTTAATAAGGCCTATTTTACAATTAAGGCACCATGGGCTTTAAATTACATATAAAATAAAAGGTGGAAATTGAAGCATTAAGTGTGTGACTGCCACTAGAGAAACAGCAGCCGCTCTTTGTGGTAAAATGCTGCCTGGTGGAAAACGAACAGAATGGAAGGCTGGGGTTGTGTGCACCATGATAAACACACACACACACACACACACACACGGGAGGCCGGCCTGTCCACTCTCCTCCAGTGAGGATTTGGGGTCATGCCTAAATAGAGTTAAATAATAACAATAACAGCAAAAACAATACTGTGCATATTATAAAATAACAGGGCTCTTACTATACGCCAGGCACCACTCCTGTACCATGTCATCCTCTCAACGAGTGTGGGAGGGAAGGGCCATTCTTATCCACAGGGGGAGGAAGGAAATGGGAGCTTGGAGTGGAGGTCACCTCCCCGAAGATGCAGTGCTGGCCAGGGACAGAGCCAGGAGCTAAGCCCAGGGACCTCACTCCAGACCTTGTGGTTGTTGTCACTCTGCATCAACCCCAGATCCTTTATTTTGGTAAAAAAATATGTTTGAGCATCAATGCTGGGTACCAGGCAGTCGGTCCATTGGCAAATGAAAACAACTATGGTCCTTGACCTTGTGGCATTTATAATCTAGCAGGAGGATAAAAGGGAACCAACTGCATGGCCACGACGAGTGTTAGGAAGGAAGCAGCAGGGTACAGGAAAGGGGGAAGTGGCTTCTACATAAGTAGTCAGGGAAGACCTCTCTGAGGAGGTGCTGTTGAAGCTAATGGAAAGTACTTGGGAGGGAAGAGGACCCACTGTGAGGTGACGCAGGGCCTGTGGCACAGCCCGGCAACCCGGTAGCATCCCAGGACCCCAGGGAACTGAGGGAGATGGCAAGGTTGGAGCTGTGAGAGAGGGTGGAGGTGAGGCTAAGGAGCCACGCAGGGGTCATTCCAGTCATGGCCGCACTAAGGAAATGCCTGTGGGAAAGGCTGTCAGCAGAGGGTGATGCCACAAATGTCCATTTGTCCTTACAAAGCATCACAGCCCCACAGGCAGGAGGCTTTTACAAAAAAGCACCGAAGGATGGACAGGGGCCTCATCTTCCCTGGTGCAAGGACACCCTGCTGCCAGTTCCTTATCTCCCTCCATAGGTGACCTCCTCCCAGAAGAGCAGAGGGCGTGGCCAGCTGTGTCATTGACTTGGAAGCGTGTCCCCTTTTGCCCACAGAATCCAGCTCCTGGGTGGTACTGAGTCAAATTCACAAACATCTGACAGCTCTTCCGTGGCTTATGGAAAATGACTTGCAGCTTCATGGTTTGATTCCCAGTTTGGCCTTTCACAGCTGGAAGCAACCATGACAGAGGTCTGGGGAACGGGCGAAGGGTCTGAGGGTCTGAGTGGTCCTTTGAACGCTTCGTGCATCTCAGTGCTCACAGGAAAGCTGCAGGGCCAGTGTTGGCAGAGCAGAGCTTATACCCTCCCTCCCAAAGATGCGCTCTCTCTGTGGGTGTCTCTTTCCTGGTGCCCATGGAAGGACATTGGGGATATTCTTTTTAAAAAAATATGTTTTTATTGATTTTTAGAGAGAGGGGAAGGGAGGGGGATAGAGAGATAGAAACATCATTGAAAGAGGAAAATCATTGATCAGCCTCTTGCACAGCCCGCACTAGGGATCAAGCCCACAACCTGGGCATGACTGGGAATTGAACCAGTGACCTCTTGGTTCCTGGGTGGTTGCTCAACTGCTAAGCCACACCAGCTGGGCTTGGGAAGATTCTTAGCAGAGATACCTCACCTTCTGTAGAATGCATCTTAAATTTCCTAAGAACTGATCCTCTCACCCGCTCCATCCACATGCTTCCCGTGGGAGAAACCTGATTTCTGCAGTGGGCTCTCTGCCCTGGCTTCAGCGAATGAAGACCAATCAGACTCCCTGGCCTACGAAAATGGAAATGAGATCAAGGTTTCAGTGGGTCCAGAGGAAATAGCATCGTACTGGCTGGGGAAAATCAGGTTTTGCCTCAGGTGGCATGAGGGAAATTAGTGCTACCTCCCACAATAGGCAAGCCCCAGATCTCTGGGCTTAACACCCCAGGAGTACATTTCTCACGCATGCATGCATGCATGCAGGAATGCCCCATGGCCTTCGGGCTGCCAGAGCAGGAGAAGAGAGAGCTAGAGGGTCACAAGGGATGTGTTTAAGGGTTGGGCCTTACTTCCTTTGCATTCCGTTGACCAGGATTAAATGAGATGGTTCCTACATAACAATGTGAGACAGGGAAGTAGAGAAATGCAGTCTTTGCCTGCTAAGGAAGAAGAAATGTAGTGAGCATGTAGCATTGCTTCAGCACACACGTGAACCTACAGATGAAGTCCCCAAAGAGAAGAGGAAATGAAGGGGCCATGCTACAAACAACATCCCTGAAATGAGGTCCTGTTGTAGCCTGAGGTAGTTTAGGGGTTCGGGCCAAGCCCAACTCCTCATGCTTATGACTTTGGGCTTCTAACCATAAATGGCCTTGAGGACACAGGTGTTCTGGTGTTGTGGAGGCCTGCTGGCTCAGATTGGAAAAGATGGAACTTTTCATACCACTGACGGAGAAAGTACCCTTCAGTGCAGTCATGAGTTTGTTCTTTTTTAAAAAGATTATACTGTCCTTTTGTAAAGGTCAGGTGCTTTTGCTATAGAGCAAGAAGGAAGCCGAGTCCAAGAGCAGAGCCAAGGAGACGGGGCACCATCGGCATCAGGATAGTTCCATGTGCAGATGGAATGGGTGGCACCCTGGGTATTGCTTTCACTGGTGTCAGGAGAACCTCACAGGGTCCTGCGTTCCCCCCTGAAGCCCCACCCTAAGAACTTCATTTGCTTATGTCTTTACAAATCTTCCCAACCTCACCTTCTTGCATGCAACACCCGGAAGCTGGCAGTTCCTGTCTAAGTCCCCAGGCTCACTCCAGTCTGTCACTCTTTGCCCTGCTCTACCTCTCTATCTCCCCTAAATGTCCTTGGCCTCCCTTCCTCATGGAAAACTCCACTCCTTCTTCAAAGCTTTCCTCGTGTGGCCAAAGACGACCACTCCTTCTGTGGTTCCATCACCTCCGTAACCTCTCTGTCTTGTAATTATTTGCTTCTCAGTCAATCTTCCCTGCCCCTGTCCAGTCCCCCAAACCCCAATCTGGGTACTTCTTGAAGGCAGAATAGTCATTTTGTAGTTAAATTCTTGTGGAATTATCAAATATCTGATACATAGTAAATGCCCAGTAAAAACATTGACTAAATAAGCGAATAAGTAAATGAATGAATGAATGAATGAATCTATCAAAATAGTTACCTCTAAGAATAATAATCAACCATGGCTTAGCAAATATATAAGTAAGTGTTCATTGTTTTGAGCTTTTAGGTAAAGGAGGGTGGTTTTTGTTATTATTGCTAGAGACATTTATTTTTTTCTCTCTGGCTTTCAGCTCCTCCTCTGACCTTTTAGACTCCATTGGCTCCAACTTTAAATTTTTCTACTCTACCTTGCAGTGCTGTTTACTTTTGTCTCTTCCTCCTAAACACGTACACACAAACTCATTGATGTACCTTACAGTATTAGGACACTACTTCCACTGGGAAACTATGCCATCATGGCCATCAGCATCCCCAGTGCCTAGAATAGTACCTGGCACATAGTCATATCTCAATAAATACTTGCTGAATAAATGAATGAATCAATAAATATGTAAAATAATAATATAGTGTTTAGATAGCATTTCTCCCTATGTTATGAGGATGATAAATTGGTTTTATTGAGAATAAACATTCTCAAACACTCTATTGAGAATTCAAATTGAGTTCTGTGGGAAAGAGGACCATGATTGATTAGTGATGTCTGTCTTAGGGAAAAGAGGAGAAAGTAGTGATGCATGTTTCATTCTTGAACTAGAGAAAATTCAGGGGTAACACATCACTAATACTTGATTATGTGGCTTAAGCTGTAGAGATCTGTGTAAAGTGGTGAGAAATAAAGGAAGGCTGGGATAATGAAAATGCCTAAGGTGGCCAGGTATGAATTTGAAAAAAATTGGTAAAAAGTTTTTAAAAAATTGATTTATGCACTTCTATTCAGATGTATAAAGTAAATCTCTCAATTTAAATGGCCAAAACACTAAAAATATGGGCCTGAAAAAAACACACACAAAAAAAAACAAACAGCTTACCAATCATATTGTGCATAGACAGAAGCAAGCGTTTGGGTGCCTTGGAACAAATCACCTTGAGAGATCCTCTGTGGTCTTCATTAATGCCATTCATAAAGTATTTCCAATATTTCCTTGGCTAAGTCCATGATAGGATTGCATCTTCGTTGGCTCCTTCAAGTTGGTTGTGATCATAATACTTGCATTGGCAAGATGCTCAAGGAAATGTGAATGAAGGTGTCATGAGCCTCCTTTGGACAAAAGCCTTTAAGAGCCAATGTTTGCCTTTCTTAGCCCCTTCCATATAGCAACTAGCAAAGCTCCAGATGGTACCTCCTTCTTCAGCCTGAATCCCTGACTGGAGACAACATGGGGTGGAGCAGAGTCTCCAGCTGATCTCTTGTCCACATTAAGCATGAACAAGAAATCAACCTTTGTTAAGATTATAAGCCACTGAAATTTGGGGTTTACTTATTTCTATAGCATAACTGAGCCTGTCCTGATATATTCTCCAACTTGGAATTTATATGTCACAGTGCAGGATAGAAATAAGACTAGTGGATAAGGACCAGTTGCTCAGCTAAGCATCCCCTTCTCTAAACCAGCTTCTGCTCATCTGAAATATTTAGGAAAAGAATCAATAGAGGAATGAAAGCTCTACCTCCCACTGCTCCTCATCATGAACCTTGTGCTCCCGCCAAACAAAGCAATGCACTGTTCTCTATCATCACCCCCAGGCTTTCTCATTTCAGGCCTTTGTTCTGCTTCCTCTCTCCTTAGAAAACCTTCCTATCACCTTGTATCCAAGTCTACCCATCTCCCAAGGACGAGCTACAATGCTGACTTCTCCAAATGTATCTTCCTATTAGCTGGGCACGAAGTAGTCTCCCTTTTCCAAACTCTGCAGTTATTCACCATTTTCTCTCTTATTATACTTTCCATTGTCTACTGTACATGTTTGCAGAACAATTATATGAAAGAGTAGAGAGGGATAAGGGAGGAAAGAAGGAGAAAGAGAAGGAAGCAAATTCAGGGAATTACATGTGCAATGTGGAAATAATATTTGCAAATTCTGAGCTTCCTTCTAAAAACTAGCCACCTTTTATGCTATCCTCACTTATCCTGGGTCTCAGAATGGCCTTCTTTTAACTATGCCTTCTGATTAGTTATGATGGGTTAATCGCTCAGGTAAGATGCATTCTTGCTAACAGGCGAAGGAACCTCTGATCCTGTTGTATGTAATGCACACTTCCGTTGGCCTCTCCTCCATCCCTTCATGGCTCATGATACACAGTGGTTGTCTCCAGGATACACTATTTGAAAAATTATAACCTGAACTTCTGTAATAGGCCATTGGAAAGCCACAATTCAGTGTTCACTACCCAGTGCAAAATGAGAATTCCAGGTCTCTCGTTCGAAAGTTTTGAGAATTTCAAAATGACAACAGCAGAGCATTAAACCAACGGTGAGGCCCTTCCAAGTATGGGCTCCATGTGACCCCACAGTAAGCCCTTGTGTGTGATGCAGGAATTGAGTTCTCAGTGCCTTCAAATCCTACAATGTCGTTGGCAGTCAGTTTTAGTTACATAGAGATCCTCTCCAAACTGGCAGCAACTTCGTCTCCCTCCTCTGTCTACTAGGCATGTCCCCACCTTCCCAGGAAGACCCTGACTTCCAGGAGTTAGACAACCTTCAGGAATGCTGCCTGCTGGTTTTGTTCTCTGCAGAGAAAATGAGATGCATTCCAGCGTCAAAACAGCAGCTTCCCTCAGCTTCTTCCAGCCTCCTTCCCATGTGCTGCTAGAGGCTGAGTCTGTGTCCTCCCAGAATTCATAGATCAAAACCTAATCCCCAGTGTGATGATATCAGGAGGTGATGAGGTCACGGCAGTGGAGCCCTCATAAGTGGGATTAATGCTTTTATAAAAGAGACCCCACCAGACGTGGACTCTGCCAGCACCTTGATCTTGGACTTCCCAGCCTCCAAAACTATAGGAAATAAATGTTTATAGTTCGTAAGCCACTCACTCTCTGGTTTTGTTATAGCAGCCCAAATAGACTAAGACTGACGCCAAGGAAGAGTTGTGGTTTGTCCTCATTTTCCTTTAACAGTTTGCCTGTGTTCATCTGCTGGAGCTCTTACCTATTTCTTCACAGAGTTGAAAGTTTGCCCACATCTCCTAAGAACTGTGGTCCTGATGGCCTGGGAGTATGTTTTATTTTATCTTAAAAAAAAAATTCCCCCTACTTAAATCAAAGGGAGATTGAGAATACTTCTGGCTTATGTTGTCTAACTCCTCTACAGTTCAATTTCACATCAAGGTAACAAAGGAACTGTGGAGTGTTCTCCAGTAGGGCAGGCCAGCAGGGGTTCCCAGCAGGGCTCTGCGATGCTCTGTGATCCACTCATAGCTTTGGAGAGCACACCCCACAGGGGAGGTCTAGTCTGCTTCTGTTCAAAATTCTGGGAAGCACCAAAAGGTTGCTATAAGCCTGGAAGTCATATTGCTATTGTCCTTGCCCCGCCTTTAACAAACTGAGTCAGCAAGTTTGGAAAGTGAGTGCACAGGGCAGATGAGGGCAGGGTGGTGGCTTCCATCCTGTGGGGCCAGGATCCTCTAGTTGGCAGCACGGCTCATTGCCATTCTTACCTGCATGGATCAGACCAGCATTCATTCTGATGGACTGGAATCTATGTTGTATCAGTTGTTGGATTTTGTTTATTATCATCCCTGGAAAAAACCACATGCCCATTTTCAATCTGGTGTCTCAGAAATGTGCAACTGAGGACTATTGGAATAATGGTGTGATGGAGCGAGTTCTTCCCAACCCCACCTTCAGTGATGGAACACTGGTATCTTAGAATCAGCCATAGTGGGAGCATTTACACCACAGAAATCAGCAAACACCACAAATCATAGAACCAACTTATTAATTCATCACATATATTACATGAGAGATGTGTGGCTCATTTGTTTAGCTATTCATCCATGATATAGTCAAAAACACTTATTGCTCCATATTTTATCTCCCACACTATGACATTTCCAAGAATGAAAGGGGATCTCTTGAGAATTACATCAGGACAACCCAGGGTGAACAGAGACTGTCTTGGGCAAATAAGAATGTGTTGGCACCATCATGCATTGCCTCCAGGCACTGTGTTCAGTACTGGGAACACAACAGTCAGATGAGAGACACTCCATCCTTCTGACATTACAACCTAGTGGGCTAAAGGAATATATCAATAGATAGCATTGCTTACTGCCTCATCTCCCATGAATAAGATCAAGAGGCTTAAATCAAATGCTATAAGAATAGCTATGTAAAAACTGGCTTTATAATAACCATCTAACTTTAAGAAATTTTGTGTTGTGACTACACAATTTGACGGCCTTACAAAATAAACCACACAAACACAACTATGTTCGATGCAGTCACCTTGAGAGGCTGTATGCTTATCCCAGTGAGACTGTTATTTTGGGAACACTGAGGTTCTGAGGGTATTTCGAATAGCTTTGATGGTAGTCAGTCTACATCTGTGTGGTACTGACTTACCTTTTGAAATGGACCGAAAGTTATTTGGCATGAAGTGTGATTGATGAAGAAAGAAAGTGACCAAGCTGGGAAAACACTTTGTTTTAGAACAGGGTGGAATCATAGGTCATGAGATTAAGTTTCCCATGCGTTTAGCTCAAGTGGCTTTGCCAACAGACACTCCCAAGAAACTTTGCCGAGTGAAGTTTCACTCAACTCATTGTCATAAACAATCTTAATTATTTAAATTAGTCCAAGAGCTGTTGACCACATCTGATGTAGTTCAGGTATGGGAGAGACGCAAGGCTACAGTGGAAAGAAGAAATTCAGGTCATCTGATGTTTATGTCACAGATTCACAGAAACCTTACTGATAAAAATATTTTTCAATCTAGTACAAGCATTGAAATAGCTAGTCAAAAATCAAAATTCCTTAATATGGTTAATCTTAAAATGTTGCTATGGAGAAAAGCCACTGCTTGCTTCCTGATCTTAGAAGGTGCTGCTCCTCACACAAATTCCACATCCATCCAATGGACACAGAGTGATGGGGCAGCTACCATGAGCCAGGGCCTGGCCCTGGGCATGTGGCAGCCAGGGACAGTCAACCTACTCCTGTCTCCTTGGAAGTTATGGTCTAGCAGGGAGAGAGAGGCTTTGCTCAAACAACTCTCTGATGAAAGGTGGTTTCCAGCTGCTGTCCAAGATGCCATAGAGGCAAGTATAGGGCTCTGTGAGAAAGGACAACTCTGCTGAGGAAGGAAGGTTCAAGCCAGCACATGATGGATGAATGGGAGCTAACTGGTCAGAGGGAGAG
This sequence comes from Myotis myotis, assembly GCF_014108235.1. Taxonomy (NCBI): domain Eukaryota; kingdom Metazoa; phylum Chordata; class Mammalia; order Chiroptera; family Vespertilionidae; genus Myotis; species Myotis myotis. The sequence goes on along the minus strand of NW_023416368.1, from coordinate 15,227,062 downwards.
AACAAACAAGCAAACAAATTGTGGGAAGAAGGCAACATGTGCAGAAACCCAAAGGCTTAAGTGAGGATCAGGGAATTATTCTAATTTGGGGCTCACATCACCAGAGTCCTCTTCTGGTAAGTGGGGAAAGGTCAAGTGTAGAGACCAGATGTCCTGACTCATATCTCCTTCGGGATGTTCCCCAGCACCTTGCTGTCCCTGCCTGAATTCCAGGTGTGTCTGGAGCATGCAGAGAACCTAAGAACCAGGGTGGTAACCAGGTGTTTCCATGGAGGTTAGAATTTGGGGCTTGTACACATACATACACACATCGAAGTACGTACACATATACATATATACACATATATGAATAAACACATACCTCTATTTATACATATGCATATGTATGCACACACATGCACTTACTTGTATACTTGTTTGTTTATAAGTGTGGCTCTTTATCTACACTATATTAAGCAGCAGGTAGAAAAGCAGAAAGAGGACTGACTTCCACCCCTGTCCATATTGGCACAAATCACTACGTCATTCCATGCCTCTGTGTTCTTATGTGTAAAATAGGACAAATGACCAATCTTGTGGTCCAGATAATGCATTGGTTTTAGGGAGGTTTTAAGCAGATGGTTAATATAAAAGTGTTACATATACACAATACATTACCATATTGTTTTGAAGCAGCCAGAAAAATTAAGCAATGGCTTGGAGAGGTCTCTCATGCCGTGACACTAGGCCTTTTCCCTTGAATCTGGAAATTCTTCACCTCCATGTGGCCTCTTGATGCAGGATTCTGAGATCCAGCCCCGTAAGAACTGCCCCACCAGGCCAGGCTCAGACTTCCAACCCCTGCCCATATTGGCAACATTGTAGGGCTCAGAGTCATGAGCTTTGGAACCAGAAAAATCCAGATGGCAATCCCAGCTCCGTAATCTCTAGATCTGTTACCCTTTTAAAAAGCTACTTAATCTCCCCGAGCCCCAGTTCTCTCATTTGTAAAATTTGGATACTAATATTTCCCTCCTAGACTTGTGAGGAAGAGAGGCTATTTTGGGAACCCCCTGGGCTCCTGTCTGTTACCCAGGAGGCCCCAGGAGGCTGCACTTGGCAGGGCAGCGCTCTGCTCCCAGCATCAGCCCCAGACACTGCCAAACACCCAGAAGTCTTGTGCATCTGTGGCACCATCACCCATCTGCCATTCTGTAAACTTTAAAGATCTGTTGGGGGTACTATTTATACATTCAGTCTGGCTCATGTCTTGGGGGCTAGTTCCATTGTTCATTCAACAAATGCTTATTGAGCACCTATTATGTGTCAGACACCATTCTAGGCACATGTCACAGGTTCTATGCACCATGAGCAATATAAACAAAAAGCACCCTCTAATGAGGAAAGACATAAAATATACGACATATTTATAAATTCTGTCCTCTATTTGAAAGTGATATGTGCCATGGGGGATAAAAGATCAGTGTAGTTGTTTAATGGGTGTAAGTTTCTCATTATGCAAGATGAATTTGTTCTAAAGGTCTACTTACTCCATAGTTAACCATACAGCATCATGCACTTCACAACTTGTCAAGAGGGTGGATCTCATGCTAAGTGTTCTTACCACACAAAACCAAACACACAAAACCAAAGGGACACAAGGAGGTAAATGGTGTCATGGGTGTTTGCACAACCCCAAAGTCATCAAACTGTGCACATTAAATATGTAAAGTTCTTTTTGTATCTCAATTATATATGTAAATAATTTATATTAAATTTATATGAAGTAAATACATCAGTTATATATAAAATTGTAGGTCTGTGCTTTTCTTTTAGGAGTAGTGTAAAGTTACCAGGAATGCCAAGGGTTGAGTGGCAGGTGTACTACCTTTATTTAGAACAGACAGAGTAAGCTTACTTGGCAAGAGACCATCTCCGCAAAGACTTACAGGAGAGAAAAGAGTGAGCCATGTGGGTACCTGGGGAGGGAGGAGAACAGAGAACATTCCAGGCAGAGGGAGCCGAGCATGGCTGACATACTCATAGGAAGAATAAGAAGGAAGCCAGTGTGGTAGGAGCAGAATGAGGAGAGGAGGTTCACGAGTTAATGGAAGGCCCGATCATGAAGAGCTTTGTTGGCATTGCTTAGACTCAGGATTTCACTCCGAATTTATTCATTTGAGAAGTATGCACTGTACTAGGTTTCTGTTTCATGGATAGCCATGTGTTAGGAGCCACGGTGGCCAGGAAAAAGTCAGGAGCAAATAGAAATGATCTGTTTGCCCCTTTGCTATTAAAACTAGTGGACAATCAAGGACATCTATGAATACACCCTTTTCCTTATGTTTGTTCAATACATACAACCTTTTAATGGTTGTCAGGACACAGCGGTGAGAAAAACCAGAAAGGGTCCCCATCCACATGGTGCTTTCAGACTCACACAGAGTCTCCTCATCTTGACACTGTACCACTTGGGCCATGTCATCGTTTGTTGTAGGAAGCTGTCCTGTGTGTTGTAGGGTATTAGCAGCTTCCCTGCCCCTCCAACTACTGGATGATAGTAACATCTCTTCCACTTGTGACAACCAAAACTGCCTCCCAACATCGTAGATGTCCCAGGGCAGGGACAGGTAAAATCATTCCCAGAGACTCACCTGTGCAACAGGAAAGATGCAGTGGACTTCTGTTCCTATTTTTGGTTGGTAGCAGCTAAACCATTTTTCCTGCTATTTCAAATCCTCCACATTATGAGATTTGGAGGCAAGCTGAGTCTATCTCCTTCTACAGAATCTGAAAATGCCAGAAACTTTTGTCCAGAGTCCCCTGACAGTGAGGGCATGCACCTAGGTTTGGCCAATTGTATATCCACCACCTCCCCCCCCCGCCCCCACACACACAGTTTTATATTCCAAGATAGAGCTATAAAGAAGCAGGGCCTGTGGAAAGTTCTTTGGTAGTGATGGTGGGCAGAGCAAGATGTTGTTCCCAGGAAAGTAGAGAAAGGATAGTCCTTAAAACAGCCTGATCCAGAGATACAAGTTCTGGCACAGAGTTCTCAGTCCCAGAGGAGGCACTAGCTGCTCACACCTTCCTTTGTCGGGTTGGGGTCATCTTCCAGACTGGTAGTTTCTGAGTTTGGTTCCACTGGCATAATACCCTATATTCTTTTGATAAATTCTTTTTATGCAACAGTTTCTGTTGCTTACAACCCAAACTTGCCTGACACAGAAGATAAGACATTGAAAAAATAATAGCTGATTTCTGAAGACAGAGATCAAAGGGGTTGGTGCCCATACCTGGGGCAGGATGGGTTCTTATTGAGTATTGCCATTTGAATGTTCTTGTGCATTTTGATATTTTAGCATCCTGCCATCATGGGCTTTGGATTTTTCAAAGAGTCTTAAGTGTTCAGATGCACTGCCTCAAGCTTTTCCTGAAGAGACACTGACACCTGGGCGGCAGGTGGCATTGTGCCATAGGTAGGGACTTGGGCTGCAGGCAGAAACCTCAGAGAGCTCACCATGGAATCACACCCATCAAAACCCCCAAACTTTCCACGAACTACAGAATGGTGTCAACAATTTTTACTAGATTATGCTGGTGGTTTGGCTTGGACCAGTCAGGTAACCATAATGATCTAAGACCTTGGTATCTCTGCTTGTTGATTACTATGTTTGAATCTGGCCCTTCTTCAGCCACGTTCTGTGAGAGAATTACATCCTGGTGTCTTAACGCATCCTTTGTATGTAATAAGAGAGAGAAGAGATTTATCAGAAAATGAAAATGAGAATAAATAAACATGAAAAGGTAATTCCGAGCACATTCCTGTGTCAAGGACTAAGTGCCGCACAGATACAATTTTTCCTTTAACCTTCATCTTGGTGGTATGAAACAGGCACTATTATTATCCCCATTTTATAAATGGGAAAACTGGGAGAGTGAGTGAGTGGTCCACTAACTTGTCCAAGGTCACACTGTCAGTGAAGGGCAGAGCTGGGAGATTAATAATTGACTGGTTGGCTGATTGAATTAGGAGCACCCCACCCCTTTCAGCATGATGATTAAATCTTCTGGTCTTAAAGCCTTGGGTTCAAATGCTAGTCTTTCTCCTTAGCAGCTATGATAACTTACTTTTTAACTTTAGCTTCTCATTGTTAAAAATAAAAGTAAATAATAGTGTCTAACCTCATGGGGGTGTGAGATTAAATGAGTTAGTACATGCAAAAACTTGGCACCGAGTGAGGAGCCAATAAGTGTTAGCTAATACTATTAATATTGTTATTTCTCTGTGTGCAACTCAGGCAGACTGACTTCAGAGCTTACATTCTAGCTACCATGCAGTATTGTTCTTCATTCTCTGTCCTCAGTTCCTGAGCTGAATGATTGACACATAGCAGTCGATAAAGACGCAATGAGTGAATGAATAAACAAATACATGAAGAACTGAATGAGTTAGTGAAAGCCGCAGAGAACTGGGTCTGAGCTACTGTGTGGAGTTTGGATAGGGAAACACAAACTTGTATTTTTTAGGAAAAAGAAGAATAATCCCCTTGTGTTTGCTATCATTAATGGCTTAAGACATGTGCCTTCCTTCAAAGGAAAGTGACCAGCTTGTCCACGTGAAAGCAAACCGCAAGCCTTTGGGCCTCCCAAACCCTCTGGGCACCGGTCCCTCTCCTATTTTCTCTTTGCTTCTCCATTTGGGCCTCACCCCTCCCACCAGCCTGTGCTGAGAATTTCATGGCCGTAGCTTATGCCAGTAAAAAGCCTTTCGTGCTGTGCTAATGTGGCATTTGTTTGGTAATATGCGGGAGAGAGCATTAAAAATAAATCCAGAAATGGCATCTTATAAATTTGGGTTTTCCGTTCTCGTAATTTATAGGAGTTCATGTTAGAGAGCACTGTCTTATGCATAAATACAATTTCCTTGTGAGCTGATGATGGAATTTATATCAAAGGAGTTTGAACATATACTTCATGAACTCGGCATCCACTATTATAAGCCATTTCATGTATAACTGGAGACAAATGATCTCTCCCCCTGTTTGTCTTAACTTAAAATGCGGTTGGCTTGCTTGAATTCATTTCCAAGGCACAAGATTTATACACCTTTAATATAATCAATTCTAAACATTTCTTTAGACAAATAATTTAAAAATCTTTGCATCATGAAACACCTCTATTAATTTCAGGATACACAGTTTGGTGCATTTTTATGTGATTGTGGGTTTGTGTATTTAAGGAGATTAAAAAAAAATTCCATCCCCTGTTTCCTTCCCCCTATGAAAGAAATTTTAACAGGAACATTTTGAAATAAAATCCCACAAGGAAACAATCCCCTTAGACAATTAAACTGGGAGAAAGTCCCCTGAGGGCAGACAAAAAAAATTCGTAAAAATAATTGCCGGGCTGGATTTCTGCTGTATTTTGGGCCGTGTGGGTGTGTGTGCGCGCGCATGCACACACACACACACACACATCCACACAGAACACACACACACACACAAAGCAAGCGTGTCTTTCCACGGAGCAGGCTGGTGACACTGCTCAGTGGAGCTCCCCAGGCCACACTCACGCCTTTCTGGCCGGCAGCAGTGACTTGGAGGCTGGAGGCAATATAAAATAACAATCGGGTCATTTACAAGGTTCTGCCAAATATTAACCTTATATCCAATTCTGCGCCAACCTTTCAGAGCCCCTAATGTGAATCAGACCAGCTCCCACGTCACTTTACAATGTTCTGGATTGGGGGTGGCAGCCATGGGTGAGTGGGGGGAGCTGGTATGCACTTGTTAGAAATACTTTAAGGGGGTGTGTTTATATCAAGATAATGATGTGGTTTGTTGTTGTTGTTTTAAGTGCCAGAAAGATTGTTTAATTGCCCTCCTTTTCCTTTGGGGAAACTCGAAGGTTAATTTGTCCAAGAAAGTGGGGTTTGCATTTGCCCTGAAGATAACAGAATTACTTGAGCTGTGGTCCAGGGTGTAGGAAACTGTGGTTTAAGACCAGGTGGCCCAGAGTGTTTTGGCAGGGAGGCCTGGAGTTATGGTTTTGTGTTAGGGAATTGCTTTGGACGAGAGTCATGCCGTATTGCGTGTAATGCCACACTTAGGCATGCACTCAGACAGTTAATATTGTATTAATGTTTATTTTTAACATAGAATCCTAATTATTTTGAGCACTTTAAAAGAGATCATAGATTGGATCGTGACCTCTATCTACTTCTTCACTTCTCATTTGTTTTAGCAACCTCTTTTGGGCCCTTACCAAGGGCCAGATGCCACGGTTGACATGCATTATAGTTCTACTTAATCCTTACAGCAACCCTTGGAGGTAAATTCTGTTAACATCTTCACTTCAGGAACAAGGGAATACCTTTCCCAGGTCAAGTCTTATGACTGTGGTGCTGGATGCAGATTCCCGTTCCCTGGCAGCCTATTCTCCCAGGTTGTGGGCCTTCTACTAAGATGGTAGCAGCCATCGGTGCCTCAGTCTTTTCTGCAGGCTTTTCTAGTCTTTGCCTTCAAATGCCAAGGGGGCAAAGGCGACTGAACTAGTCCGAGCCAGGTCACCGAGAGCCATCAGATCAAATCCCCAAGATCTGATGATCTTGATCCCCAAGATTTAACTGGGAAATCATTCCTAAGGAAGCCCCTCTGTTCGAAGACTGGATTGAATTCCTTCTCTCTTCTTGCTGTATAAATCCTAGCCAAGTTTTCCTCCCCCTCTGAAGACCGATCATGCCTTCCTCTGAAGGCCTGGGAGAATGTCAGTGCAATTTCCAGTTTGAAATTAGGCCAGGTGGAGGCTTCAACAATAACAACAACACGGGTCTCTCTGGGTCTTCTCTGAAAATTGGTGTTATCACTACTTCCCTGGAAGCAGCGGTGATATTTCTTGTCAGCCAAGACACGACATCTTACGGTGAGCTAGTCTTCTTTGAATGCATTTCTTTCTTTGCAGAGTGGAAGTGGGGGTGGTGGCAAATTCTTCAGCGAATATAGTGTTGGAATAAACAGTCCTGCTCGAATGTTGGGATGGTGTTTGAAAGTGAGGACCGGGGTATGTAGTCAGGAGACCCAGTTTTTTAACAGCAAGGCTGTTATTGTAACAATAGGTTACCAGATCCATCGGGCAATCTGGCTAAAAGCCCGTATTTATTTCCCTAATTTTATAAACATTTAATAGGTCCTTATTAAACACATCAGCCAGCATGATTTAATAACACAATCAGTCTAGAAGTTTAAGAAAATTGAAAACAGGATTTGAATGTAATGCAGCCACAATTACTGAAGATTATAGGGAATCATTCCCATATGTCTCCAGTGGAGAGCTGCTAATCTCTGTTTGCGTGGAGGTGATTTCCTTTGGAACCCTGCCCAGCCTTCAACAGCGCTAGCGCTGAACAAATTAGATTTGAAAGTCCCCAATTTTATGACTAAGGTAATATACTCTGTGAATTTAGAGAAACACCGAGTTCCTATTTTCACTGGCGCTCAAATGCTGGACAGAGACCTTGATTTCATTTAGTTTGGCTCCACTTGCAATATGGTCATAGGTTCGAAGGGGTCAGCATATGTTTTTGTGTGTCTTTCATAGATACGCTAACTTCCCTCCACCCATATTGCTGAGGCATTTGCATCATGGCTCGGTGCATGACGACAGACCTCAGAAATGCACTGCAATTAAACCTGGAAGACGGCCTGCCGCTTGAGGCCTGGGGACCCGCACCCCCTCCTCGTTCTCTGCTCATAGGCCCTCTGGGTGGCTTTACTTATGCTCAGAGAGTGGCAACCTGGTTAAACTAGGCCTTCTTTTTCTCTCTTTCTTAGGCAGCTTCTAGAATAAAAGGTGGATTCTTTGCAAGGAGGCTGGATTTCCAGACTCTGGGTAAATCAGCAATGACCAAGAGGTGAACAATTAAAGTTCTAGGGGTTGCAATATTAGGGGCAAAGCTGAAAATACCTTTCCTACTAGTCTGATGGTCTCTATCTTGAAGTTCTCTTCCCATCTGCCTCCTACTTTTGCAGAACTAGAAAAGCATAATAAGCACGACTCCCCATTACTGGGTACTTTCTATGGGCCAGCACACTATAGTATTAATGACTTTAAACCTCATCATAACCCAGTAAGGTCAGCATCACCAGTTACACTTTACCCAAAAGGAAACTGAGATTCTGTCAACTCTTGCACTTTGCTATGGTCTCAGCAAAGGAAGGATTCAGAGAGCTTTGATTTCAAAGCACCTATTCTTAATTGCTCTTTGGAGCTTGCATCCAACTATGATGAAGATAATGGAGATGATAGCAATGCCTTATGTGTCCATGAAAAGAAAATACAGGTTTTCCTAAGCATCTTCCTACTTAATCCCAGAGTTCTGGTTTTAGTCACTCAATCTCCCCCTGGCTGTTTCTGTTTATGATGATTCTTTTAGCTTTTGAAGGTACAGAAGCAGCCAGAGGGGGAAGAGACAAAGGACTAGAGGAAGAATTTGGGGCTAAGGTTTAGGAGCAGTGCTGGGCAGCTTGCAGAGAATGAGAGGAAATGAGAGTTTAAAGCTCTTGAGTTAAGGTTTATTGACCAGTTACCATGCGCCATGCACTATTCTAAGACCTTTTTTGTATTTCCCTTCATTTTAACCCTCCCAATTCTGTGAGGGAGTTCTGTCCTGAGTTAATCATTTTTTACACACGTTAAGTAATTTGTTCAAAGTTACCCAGCTAGTAAGAGGGATTTACACCCAGGCTTTCTGGGTCCAGCGCCCTCTCTTACCACCATGCCAAGGCTGTATGTATCAAGTAGTCCCTTCATGCTGAGAAATGCAAGTGAGAAATTCATGTTACTTTCAGGTTCATGTGTGTTTGCTGAATTATATTTGGCCTTCTCTAGAGCCCTTGCTTGAAGACCTCAGAAGAGTTATTTACACAGAGTGGGATGAAAACACTCTACCTAGGAGCTGACTTTGCATCCTGAGCCTACACCCACCTTCCCACCACACACACATGCATGCACACATACACACATTTATGTGATACAACCCACAACACAAACAAATCCATTACTGCTGTATATTAAGGTAATATGTGCTGAATATTAATATAGAGGGGAATAAAATTAGTCCCCCAGGCCATCAAGAAGACCAGAATTCTCTGTCTACCCACCATGCTAGCTAGGGACTTGGTTGCCTAAAGGTTGAAAGTTTGAACACCCAGACATCTGCATGTAGTCGTTCCTTTTGTTCTTTCTTTTAATCCAGAGCAATTGGTCTCCAATTCTGGCATGCATGATAATTTCTGTAGGGAGAATGTACCAAGCTGAAGGGCCTCCCTGAATGTGATGGGCACCTAAGGCCCTGACTCCCTGCAGACTTGTGATCACCTTGGGTGAGAGCCAGCTCAGTGACACATGGGTGAAGGCTTTACACCAGCTCTTGGAGGTGGTCTGTCCAGCGCCTGGGCCGGTATATGTATACCATGATTTCATCAACAGTGGCTCCAGCACAGGGAAGAGCCTCATCTTCAGTTAGAATGTGCTGGGCTCTAGAGAGAACTTCCAGACTTCCCTGAATATAGTTTCTGGGCCACATAGAGTAGCATCATTTTTTTCAAAATTTTACTTTTTACTGTGAATGCTCAAATGGTTTCTAGCACCATTGTACACAGCCTGAGTATTTAACTCCTTTTCCAAAGAAATGTAAATAAATTAATCTGAACTTTCTGAGAACAAATCTAACCAAATAAACATCAGATAGGCTTTTTGGCTTCCATGAGACAGCGCCTTCTTGCATATCAGCCCATTCTATTACTAAATATTTTATGTAATTAAAGTTTTCCAGTGCAGATTTTCAGCAAAATTCTCATTGTTAATTCTAATTACATAATGTGGCTGAGTGGTTGCAGAGCGTGGTCTCTCCATACCCCTCCCACCTGACTTGGCTTACCAACCACTCGCTTTGTATCCTTGGACAAGTTCACTTAATCTCCTGTGCATGAGTGTTCCCATATCTAAAATGGAGACAATAATGGAATTCACCTCCTGAGGTGGTTGTGATGACTAAATGAGTTAATTCACGTAAAGTACTTAGAACAGTGCCTGGCACATATTAAGAGTTTAATCAGTGTTGTCTCCTATGCTCTCAAATGGAAAATGCCTCAATTAAGATGGAAGCCATTGGGTAAGATATATATATATATATATATATTTGGTTTCAGAATAAATAACATTGGTTGAGTGTTATGTAGGGGACCGAGAATGGGATTTTAGAATCAATCAAACCTGATTTGGCTTCCTGGCTCTGCCTTTCTAGAGCTGTCACCTATGTAACTTCTCCAAAGCCTCAGTTTCCTCATTTGGGGAGGATAATGCTTACTTTAGGAGCTTGATGGATGGAACCTACATGGGGGAGCATATGCTCCAATTCAAAGACGAAAGGATGACTATTGTCCCCTTTCTTATTCCCATTGAGGATGAGGGCATGGGGCTAAGGCCCATCCAATATCTGGCAGGAACCTGGAAAAATAACATTCCTGTGGTAATTCCTCCTAGTATTCAGTGACCTGAGAACATTTCAAGCATTTTATTTGCACGTCTGTTCCAATTAATGAAAACAATTTAAAGAAGCAAAATGTCAGGGCCAAAATTTTCAAAGAGATTTCTTTTTTTTAACCTCTAGCTTGAAAGCAAACAGTAACTTTCTAAGCAAGCAAACAAAAAGGGCTTTTATGCATATCTGATTAGCTCATTTCCTTTGATTTTGGCGAGTGATGTCATTTGGGCCCAGCTGTTGGTATGCTACAAATGATTTCCCTTCCTCGTGTTTCAGCAAGCCATTTCTGCCCCTAATGGAATTACTTTGAGTGGAACCCAGCATTTTTCATGGTTCACCTCCTCTATCAGCTGATACCCAGGACTCCTCTGGAAAGAATGGGGATAGGCTGCAGAGGCATTTAAATGCCTGGAGAACAATAATTTCATGTAGACTCTTCACGCCCTGTAGGCATTTTGTGGTCTGTTTTTGATGCCTTAGCTTCTCCATTTGTCCTATAAAATAATAGTGAGAATCTGGGGGGCTCTGAATGAAGGGGCCCTGGGTCCTCAGGAACAGATTTGGCCCATCCCTTTCTGCCTTGTGTGCTTACAACAGAGCTAACATGTTATCTCAACGGGGAAGGCAGTGGGGCCGTGAAAAGAACTAGGTAGCACACAAGAGCCTTGGCTTTCTAACTCCATGAATCCCAGTCCCAATGCCAGCACTGCACTGGTGAGCTCAGTGTCGGAGGTTCTGTGAGCCTCTGTTTCTTACAGGTCAAAAGCTGCTCCTAAAAATGAGCCCAGGTAATTGGGGAGGCTATGTGTGTATGAGGTCAGGGGTATGTGGGAAAACTGTATTTTATTCATTTATTTTTAAATATATTTTTATTGATTTCAGAGAGGAATGGAGAGGGAGAGAGAAATAGAAACATCAATGATGAGAGAGAATCATTGATTGGCTGCCTCCTGCACGCCCCACACTGGGATTGAGCCCACAACCCTCGGCATGTGCCCTGACCGGAATGGAACCATGACCTCCTGGCTCATAGGTCAATGCTCAACCACTGAGCTACACCAGCTGGGCAGAAAACTACATTCAATCTTATTGTGAACCTAAATCTGCTCTAAAAAATCAAATCTGTTTTATAAAAAATAAGCACAGAGGGTTGCTGTGAGAACAGGCCTGGGAAGTACTTGGAACCCTACAGGACCTAGTAGACATTCTCTGTTGCTTCCAGTTATCTAATAAACTGGTTATTAGCTCTCAGGCTCGGGCTCTTCTGTGGGCTGAGGGATTTCCAGCCTAGCCACTGTTGGCATCTTGGGCCCTTGAATCCTGAGTGTGGGGGTGGGGGTGTCCTACACACAGTAGGAGCATCCCCAAATCCCTAGTCTTTCCCTACTAGACTCTGGTAGCATTCCCACCCCCCGGGCTCAGTTGTAACAACCAGAAATTGCCGCTGGTTGAAACCATTGCACAGGTTAAAGGAAAACCACTAGGCAGTGCATTCCATGGCTCTGCTTCCCAGTCAAGGCGAAAGCTCTCTCTAGTCTCTATAGTACTCAAACCCATCTGCTCAGGTTGATCTCACAAGCACATCTGGCTTGCTTAACCCCTGCCCCTGCTCTCTGGCTCCCACACCTGGAATGCACTGTCTTTCCTGACTCTCCTCCTGCCTTAACCCACCCTAGCTTCAGGCCCCAGCTCCTTCAATAATAAATCTTCCTGAATAACTGTAAGCCTTGAGTCATCTTCTCTTCCAAGCTTCTTAGTCTGCTGCTCAACAAAGCACCTAACTCTGTCCTGGCCCTGCACTGCTTGCCTTAGAGACACGGGGTTTTAGAGCCGGAAAGGACAATGCAAATCATGTATCCCAGCAGCCTTATGGAGCACATGAGGAAAGTAGGACTCAGAGAGGTTGAAGGACTTGTCCAAGGTCACAATGCTGGTTGATAGCAGAGCTATGCTTGTAACTCCTGGAGGGTGTCATCCCAGGAGTTGGTCCCTGGGTCCAGCTTATGCCTTCATTCCCAAGTCAGCTCCATTTATAGACTGGTTGGCAGGTGCAGACTCATCTGCTATTCAGAGATATTCAAAAGCTCAAGTCAGAGAAATGGTATAGGCAGTAGTTCTCCAGTAGTTTTTTAAACATGGACTGCTGGGCCCCACCCCTAGAGTTTCTGATTCCATGTTCGGGGTGGGCCTGGGACTTTGCATTCCTGGGTGATGCTGGTATTGCTGGTCTCAGCTTCACTTGGAGAACCTGATAGAGTGATTAAGAACTTAGACTTTGGAACTAGATTACCCTGGTTTGAGCTCCTGCTTTTCCATATTAGACAAATGACTCAATCTCTGAGCCTCAGTTTTCTCATTTGTAAAATCAATATAATAATAATTAGAAGTGCTCATTGAAATGCACTATGATTTTTCATTAAACATGATATCTTTAATTTCCAGCATTTACCAGTTCTCAGCATGTGTTCTGCACAGAGGCATGAAAATAGGCCTATTTCCTTCTATGTGTTTAATCTGGTGGTGTAAGAGGAAATCACAGGACATCTGAGCTCCAGGGAATATGTTTCATTTGGTATGAGACTTGGCAGAAATCAATTGATTTTTCAGCCATTTCTGTATAATGGGCAAAACGGCCCTTCTCTGACTCCCCACAACCACCAGGACCCATTCATTGGACAGGTCAGAGGAGACCAATGAGTGCTTTAAAAAGTATACTTGAGCCCTGGCCAGTGTGGCTTAGTTGGTTGGGTGGCATCTGGTACACCAAAAGGTTGCTGGTTGGATTCCAGGTCAGGGCACATGCCCAGGTTTTGGGCTTGATCCCAGGTAGGCAGCATGCCAGGGCAACCAATTGATGTTTTGCTCTCACATGGATATTTCTCTCTCCCTCTCCCTCTCTTTCCCTCTCTCTCTCAAAATCAATAAAAAAAATCTTAGAAAAAAAAAAGGGTTATTTTTATATATTATTTATTCAAGTTTATTTTTGACTTGAAGGCTCATTGGTGGTCATCCTTTGTTTCTTTCAAATTCCTGCATGCTTTCCTTCCAGTAGGAACTGTCTCCCTTTTCTGACTTGTCTTTCACTTAATTGCTACTTAACTCTAATCAGCTTGCTTTGAAACTCACCTGTCTAATGAGTACTGTCTCTTGTCTCTTCTCTCCAGTTAGACTAAACATTCTTTGAGGAAATGAGCTATGCTTTCCATTTCTTTTGAATTCCCCCCAAGAGTCTGGGATTATTCTATGAACAGCCAATAGACAAATGTTAGTTGAATATATATTATATAGTTTGCACAGTATTAATATCAAAGTTTTAACTAGAACATGGGAAAATAATTCCCTACATTATTTTATTTAAAACTAGAGGCCTGGTGCACAAATTCGTGCACATTGAAAGGAAATTAATTAGAAGAGATATTTTAATATCGCTATTTTCCCTTTCTCTATAATAGAAGTGTCAACCAAATTCATGATCAACAATGACAGATGGAAACGCACATGTGTGATTGGTGCCAGCAAGAGCTCTATATGTATTGTGCATGTGCGAGTCAACTTAGCCTTTTACATATATAGAATAAACTTGCTTAATTAGACATGCTTTCCAATGTAGCTAAACTTTTTCCAGCCCAGTGAAGCACCCCAACTTCTCTTTCAGATAATTGTCAGCAATGCAGCAGTAAATATCAACACGAAGCAGATTATTATTGTAGATCATGCAGGGAGAACAAAGGGTAAAATATTTAACTGCAGCAGTTTTTGACTATATTCTACACAGTGAGAAACCTGAAGTCAATTTCCACCATTTCTTACTTCTTTTCAGCCAAGTCAAGTTTCTAAGCTTTCTAAATCTCCATTTTCTAGCTAATGAAAAGAAAATAGGATTCCACCGAGTCTCCTATCTACCTACTCCAGGACTTCTGTGAGGATCAAATGATATGAGGCATGGGAAAATGCTTCACAGACATTTGGTTAAAGTCTAAAATGTTTCCACCTGGCTATAAAACAAGTCATGTTCCTGGGCTAAAGAAACTCCAAGGGGGCTAGTTACTAGTGAGAGAAAGCCGGGCGTTGCTACATGACATCATTACCCGGTGTCCACAGCCACCGTTTCTGGGCTGGGCTGGGCCATAGGCCACATTTGCACCATGGAATCTCAGCAATGTCGACTGCCATTTGGTGGGGTATCACTCCAGGGTGGTGGCAGGCCTATTTCCCACTTGGGGGAAGCCGAGTGTTGCTTTGTGGGTGCCAGGTCCGCAGTGCTATTTCTCTGTAAATGGCCAGCATGCATCACCACAGCTCCTGCATTGAGCATCTGCCCCCTGGTGGTCAGTGCACATCATAGCGTCCAGTCAGACGGTCAAACACTTATCATATTAGCCTTTTATATATATAGACTAGAGGCCCGGTGCACTGATTCATGATTCACTGGCCTGAGCCCTCTCACAATCCGGAACCCCTCAGGGGATGTTGGAGAGCCAGTTTCAGCCCGATCTTCACAGGGCAGGCCAAGGGACCCCACCGGTGCACAAATCAGTGCACTGGGTCAGTTTCGGCCCAATCCCCACAGGCCAGGCCAAGGGACCCCACCAGTGCACGAATCCATGCCCTGGGCCTCTAGTATGCATATAAGATCTTTGGTTAATCCTGCCTTCCCACCTCCCCCCTTCTCTCTGAGATTAATCAGTCTGTTCCATGTTTCCATGCCTGTGCATTGAGCATCTGTCCCCTGATGGTCATTGCACATCATAGCTGCCGGTCAATCAGTTGGCCAGTTGGCCAGTTGCTTAGGCTTTTATTTATAGAGATATAGGTCTAGCCTGTCTGGTGTGGCTCAGTGGTTGAGCGTCGACCCATAAACCAAGAGGTCGCCATTTGATTCCCTGTCAGGGCACAGTCCAGGTTATGGGCTCGAGCTCTGGTGGGGGCCATGAAGGAGGCAGCTGATCATTAATGTCTCTCTCTCATTCATCTTTCTATCTCTATATCCTTCTCTCTAAAAACATTAAAAAATAAATAAAATATAGGTCTTTTCATCTTCAGATTATTGCTTGTTGTATACTAGGCATTGGTCCCTGACTAACTTCTAACCAGTTGAGTTGACTGCCCACAGAAGGACTCCTAGGGTGACTCTATATGCAGCATAATTCCAATCATAGGAAACTGATGTCTGGCTTTCAATTGTCATATCACTTTGTGACTAAAATCATAAAAGTATTATGCTGAGTCAGTTGCCTAAGTCTTCCCAATGTAAATGGACAAACGTTAAATTCTTAAAATAATAAAACCCTGACAGTAATGGGAAGTGGAATGGAAAGGAGGGAGTTGAGAAATGAGATGAGGTCTCCCAGTCCTGGATTGCTTGTTTGTGTCCCACTAAAGTGTAGCAGTAAAATAAATAATGGGCCAGATTAGGCACATGTGGTTCAACTGGTATTCTCTCCCTTCCCCAAAGTGCCTTATTTTAAGAGAAGAGTAATTCTCCAAAGACAGGTTTTTCTAGGGTGAAGTGGGGGAGAAGAGAGCCCTGATCCCAGGCATCCATGGAGTCTTCACTAAATCTAAAACCTTCCAAGATTCTGGATGGGATCCCTTGTTTATTTGTTCTTGCCTAGTGTGTGTCACTTCATCATCTCACCACTTTCCCCGCTCACTCATTATTGCCACATCCTCAAAGAGAAGTTGGCACACTAATCTCATTCCACCACTAGTTATGAAAAATCACTCTACTCAGCAAGGGGAGTGACTCCTAAAGGAGGCAACTGGATAGAGGTGACAGGATAGTGGATTTGCAAGAGGTGGCTTGACTCTCCTATGATGCTCTTTGGTTTTCAATTTGGCCCAATGACTCTGAACCATGATACATGTTTGCATATGGTGCTCCAAGTCGTGTGTTGCTAAGCACTGGTGAGTGATTATGTCTTTACAAACCTGAGTGGAATCTAAGACATCTTAGGACAAAAGTCACTCTCATATGTTTTAATGTGCTTTCTAGGGTGGGGTTCAACCGTTGTGCCTACATTAAATGCCTATGGGGGTGGAAGCTGAAAGTGTCATGTTGGAAGTGATTTTAAAAGACTGAGAAACATAATATTAGACATGTGTATCCCATCTCTGTGGCCCCATTGAGCAAGTTATTGCTATTCTTTTGGGAGATGCAAATGGAAACCATAAAAATAGTTCCCAAGTTCCTAGATTATAGAACATTCTCTGTACCCAGACCCCTTAAGTGGAGAAAAGGGAAATTTGGAGTTGTCTTTCCTCTTGATGCCTCAAACTTCATTTTCAAGGTAGTGGTTGATTAACTCTGAAATCATACCATGTGTCCAGTGTCCAGTAATGAGCAGTCTCTGATGTGTGAAAGAATTTAATTGTGGGCCCAGATGTTACTTTCAGAAGTAATTTGTCTGTGATTTGAGGAGGTGGTATCACACAGATCAATTGAGAAGGAGAAAATTATAGTGGCGAATTGAAAGCAATCACTGCCAGGGAAAGAGGTGATTGAACTGTATCTGCCAGGTAGGCAGGATGTTTTAAGGGATTTAAAAGAAAATCATACTGTGTGCACTTCCCTTTGTAAATATTCATGCCAGGAAGATCCCCGCCTCTCAGGACATCAGGAAAGAATCAGTATAATCCACTCAAGAAGGAAGTGGCTGTGTTTTGTCTTTGACAGGAAAAACTTGAAGCTAAGTTCTCCTTCAGATTTTGCCCAAGCAAAACTAAAAATGTAAGTTGTTGAACTGCAGACATTTGTTCCTAATTTGTTATTTTATTTATGATGATGATAATAGTTTTGCTATATCTGAATACTTTTTGCTGCACCGGCATAACTCAAATTGCTGTAAGCAGTAAAACGAACAAGAGCTTTCAATAAAGTTGATGTGATCGAGTAGACCAGGGTGGATATGACTTTACCTATTGCTCGATGCAGGACAAATCATGTTACCAGGTCCCCGTTTCTCCCTCTCCATTTCCCTTGGTGCTGGCTTCTTTGTTGGGCTCCACATACACATAGAATGGCCACAGCAGTCCCAAATCCTACATTCTCTCTTATTGACTTCCCAGAAGGAAAAACCAATGGTCTCTTTCCAGGACTCCTCGCCAAAGACTCACTGCTCTGACTGGGTAATTGGCTCATCTCCAAGCCAGTCACTATGGTGGGGGTGAAGATATAATACAGTGATGACTTGTGTTTAGCATATGCATGTGCTCTGTCCCAGAAGTGCATGGGTTAGGAGTCACCAAAACATATCCATGAGAAATATCCACCCACTACTATTGCCATGTATTGAGAGCAATATACCAGACATTACCTAATATTCTCCCCACAGCCTCTCATTCATACAGAGAACTTACTGAGGTCCTACTGTGATGACCAAAAATACATGGTCACCACTCGCAGTTTAGAAAGGAATGTATTATGAGGTAGCAATAACCATCTACCTTTTACAGGTGAGACTACTGAGGCTTCCTAGAGATATTTCAGTTTCCTACAGCAAAACAATTGCTAAGTGAGAAATGGAGATCTAAATCCAAATCTGTTTCCATAACCCATGTCCTTAACTACTCTGCTGGTCTCAGAATCCTCTACTTCACTCTTGAATCCATGTATATTATTCTTTATTTCAGTCAGTGTATGCTTAATTTCTGACTGGTCCTTTTCCATTTTTTTGGAGGTTTCTAGAAGATTCTTGAATAACCTTATAACCATGGTTTTGACTTCTATATCCAGTAGTTTGCTTTCTTCCATTTCTTTCATTGGTGACATGTTTCCTTGTATCTGCATTTTGGTTGCTTCCCTGTGTTTGTTTCTATGTATTGGGTAGAGCTGCTGTGTCTCCTTGAGTTGGTAGAGTGGCCTTGTGTAGTAGGTGTTCTATAGGGCTCAGTGGCTCAGCCTCCCCAATCACCTGAGCTGGGCACTCTAGGTGCACCCCTTTGTGGGCTGTGAGCACAGTCTTGTTGTAGTTGAGACTTGATTGCTCTTGGTGTTACTGGGAGGAATTGACCTCCAGGCCAATTAGCTGTGCGGACCAGCTGCCACTACAGTGGGAGAGCTGCTGTGCAGGAGACACCCCTATGGAGCAGGACTTGTGTTAGTGGGGCTTTGGTGCTCACTGACTCTTCCCCTTGAGTATGTCACTTATGGGTGTATAGAGTTATAATCTATTATGGTCTGACACTGACCACTACATACACTGGCTCTTGGGTCTCCTGGGAGGTGCAAAGCCAGCCACTGTCTGGGGCCACCCAGTAGGAGTTACAGAGAGATCTTCAGATTTCTCCTCTTTGTATCAGGTTTGGAAGTGCCCAGATGAGGCCCAGCTATGCAGCAAGACAGGCTGGTGCTGGTGCTGGGTCTTGGGCCATTTATTGATAGGTTTGGGCCTCCTGACCCAGCTGCAGCTTGTTTGAGAGATTTTAACCTGATTAAGGACAGGCATGCAGCTTGGGTGGGGTTATAAATTGGATGAGTCAGGGTCTTAGGGAATCACCAGGGTAGAGTAAACAGAAATGGCTGCCAGTAAGCCCTGTGACCGAGGAGGTCCCAGCATAGGAACAATGATCCCTGCAAGCACCTCTGTCTGGGAGAAAGCTGCTCCTGAGTTCCTGTCCCATCACCAGATAATCCAGTTCCTCCTTGTATATGTCTGTGTTACCCAGAGCCTCACTCTGTTGCTGGAGCTCAGAGGAAGCAAGACCTTGTAAGTTCAGTTGCGGTGCCGGAATTTTAAGAGGAACAGCTGGGTCTCAGCAGCCTCTATGTCACTGAGCCCCAGTCTGTACTGGTTTTTACAACCTGTAGTTCTTACTGCCTGTAGGGACTGCCTGGGTCCCTGGGCTGGGGGTATGGTGTGGGGCTGGGACTCCTTGCTCCTCCAGGTGGCCTCTGCAGAGACAGTCTCCCTCCTAATTATAAAAGCAGCTCATGTGGGTGCCTGACCAGCCCTTCTGTGCCTCCGCACCTCCTACCAGTCTCGGTGTGCTTTCCTCTTTACGTCTCTAGTTGTAGGACTTTCATTCAGCCAGCTTTCTGGCGGTTCTGGATGATGGTTGCTCTGTATTTTAGTTGTAATTTTGATGTGGTTGTGGGAAGCGGCGAGTACAGGCATTTACCTATGCTGTCATCTCTTGCATGAGTTTTTGTGGTGTATTTCTTTGGTGGCTATCAAACTGCATTATTGTTCAAATTGAGAAATATCTATTTTGGAGAGAGACTTCAATAATGAAGTTATGGCCACATTCGCTTTATTTTGTTATAATTTGGTTTGGTGTGTACCCCCTCCTACCTCCCCTCCATAAATTTTCCTACTCGTTTCTAAAGTTATGCTAAGGTTTTAAGCCACTTAAGGATGAAATTCAGATCCCAAAGTGTATTTTTACTCCTAGTTACTTGGAAGGAAGAATTGGGTAAGCTACTTAATACCTCTCTGCTTGAACACAGAGAATAGGAGGAAGAGAAAAGACCCATTGCACTTGAGCACATTTCTTCACAAGAATTCAAGCTCTTAGAAGCGGCTCATTTGTTTTACCATTTAACGATGAAATTGAGGAAGTCTGTGTCTGTCCGCGGAGCTATTCTTGGCTGCCATGATGCTCAGGGAGACTGGGGATATTGAATGTTAGTCTGCCTTCTTGAGGGAAAGACTTGGCATGTTTTTGTTTTTCTCACGAGAGAATCTATCAGATTGCAAAATAACACTTCAACTTTTCCCCAACTCCGCTGCAGGGCATTAGCCAGGTTACTGATTGCCATTGTTAACTCCAGATAGTTTAGGTCCCTTCAAATCTGTTGCATATCAGAACCACCTGAGATGTGTTTAACACATGCTGATGCTTAGGCCCAGTCTGCTCAATCAAACCAGGATCTCTGAGGCTAGAACTTGTGCATCCTTTGGAAGTTAACCACATGACTCTAGTGTGCACACGGGGTGGAGAAGCTCTCTTCCACAGCCCCTGGCTTCAAGAGTTTCTGTAGTATCATGATCAGATGAAGTCAAGCAGGTCAGGGATTGAACCCCTGCTCCACTTACCAACTATGACATAGCCCTATAACATAAGGCTATTCATTTAGCATTTCTAATCCTGGGGTCTTCATCTATAAAATAGAGATGATGATGGCTCCTTGTGGAGTTGTTTTGAGATTCGATGAGATGATGCATGGACAGGGCATCCCACTTCTGTAATGACTGGCTAACTAGTCTTTTTGCCATTGAGTGTCTCCTCTCATCTTATACACCAATGAATCTAAGGAAGAACAGCCTTTGACATCTGGGAACTGGCCTGATACATATAACTAGGACTCCATGTTGCTAGGAGCTGCCCTAGAACTCAAAGCTAGGCCATGATGTCCTCCTGTTGGATGTAAATGATGCCTCCGAACATAACATCAGACAGTTACTCAGGGATCATGAGGAAGCGAGACAAAAATCAAGACCACTTCTTAATTCTGTCTAAGCACAAAAACAGATCACTGTGCAAACTATAATAATACCAAACAACCTAATATGAGTGAGAGCTGCTCTTTACCTATTATGGCTTTAGCCTCAGTCTAGCCTGTCTTATTTCCTGCCTCCCTCTCTATCTCCTCCATCCCTGCCTGCCTTCCTTCTTTCTTTCTGTAATTGAAATTATGCTGTTCCCAAAGATAGCCATAAACTGATTCATTAAGTCTGAGCAATGACCTCTGAAGTAGATGCTATTATAATGTTCTCTTTACATATGAGGAAACAAAGCCAAAGGAAAGTTAAGTAATATGCTCACATTTGCATGATAAGTGGCAGAATCAGGTCTGAGAAATATACGAATGTATCTTCCTAATAAGGTTGTTATAAGGACTAATGAGCTAATGCAGGTAAAACGTTTAACATGGTGGGCTTCCCAAAGGAGTATCTAGTGCTTAACCTGGTTTTGCATCCCTGTTTTGCTGCTAAAAACCTTTCTGTTGTAGTTCCTCCACAGCATGAAGTCTAAGTAAATATTGCTGTGCTTATCAAGGGTATCTCGGTTTAACTCATAAAGTTTTGTTTGCCCCCAAATCATGCAGTCATTTGGAGCTTATCTGAGTCACATTGATTATCTGTTTGTTGTTTAAAATGATCAGAGGAGTTACTCCAATCCAGCATGCTTTATTAAAGACTTGCAGATCCAAACGCTAACACTCAACTATCTAAATTGAATTAAAGATACCTCTCACATAGAGAATGTTTAGGAGGCCAAGGCTCTATAAAATACTGCAAACTACCATGATGGGAAGCCATCTGAATTTTCAGGTGACAACCCCTTGTCAGATTAATTGATTATCTAGTCAACAATAAATGATTCACAGATCTCTAGCCTGTGTTGCTTGGCATGTGATGTTGAACATGGACTTGAAGTTATAGCCCTTTATTTTTGAGTCACATATGGTGTTTCACTCAGCCTACCAGTGAGCCTGGGTCATATTCAGAATGCTATGGTTAATTCATAGTACTATGTTTTAAGAGCCTACCCCATCTCTCTGGTAGGCTGAGAGTTTGTGTAAGACTACGTATCACCTTCTTTTCTCTTTATTGCAGCAAACAAAATTTAGAAGCTTTTGCATTGCATGCTTTCTGGGGACTCGTTTAGGTTTTTTTTTTAATAACACAATCAGGGGGCTCTTTTTGTTATTTGTCTTGGAGGCACTCTATGCTGTTGTTAGTAGCTTTCATCATTAGGTATGGACCTTGTATCCCAAAGGAAAAGAGTTTTCAAATGAGGTCAAAATGGAACCATCTCAGATGGGAATGAAGCAATTTTAATGAGAGTCCAGAAGATAAAAATCCTTAGACCAACATTGGAAGCACAGGATACTGGCTTCAATCTGCGGACTTTTGGGAATTAGGAGGTTCTGAGAGGATAGACATGAACTGGTGTATTTGAACTTACATCAGACTATTTCCTACTTTTGTGTGATAAGAACAAGACAGTACAGTGGGGCCTTGACTTACGAGTGTCCCGACTAACGAGTTTTATGAGATACCAGTTGTCTCTCCCCCGATTTTTTGCATTGAGTTGACACAGTAATTTGAGTTAACAAGCTCCTTAACGAGCTCCCTAACAAGCTCAGTCTCAGAACGAATTAAACTCATAAGTCAAGGCCCCACTGTATTTATTTATAGTCTTCCTCTTTCCTCATTCATTAAGGAGCATTCTGTTCTTGTTGCTTCAGCATCTCTATCACCTTGCTCTCTAAGAAGAACTCCAAGTTTATTAGCTGGGACTTAAATGGGACAGAAGAGAGAGAGGGGGCAGAAATGGAAAAGCTAGGAATGGAAGGCTGGTCTGGAAAGGAACAAGATCTGTCAAGAGAGAACAGAAAAAAGTGTGAGAGGAATGAAGCTCCACTCCATCCTGCACCCACAGCTGGGTATCAAAATAGTACTTGCTTGGGAATTAAGAGTAGGAGAGAGCTCTGGGGAGAGTAGAGATCATCCATGTGCAGGACACCAATGAGGAAAGAACATTTTCAGTATGTTTTTCAGGCAAATATACTTCTCTTCCTGTCCTTTGAGAGTTATTAAATATTTGAATTGTCTTAATGAATTTTGTTGCTAGCCTGTGTTGCTTGACATATGCTGTTGCACAGGTCACATATGGTAGGTTCACTCAGCCAATCAATGAGCTGGGTCACATTCAGAATGTTATGATTAATTCTCATGGCAATATATTTTAAGAGATGTGTCGCTCAATTTGAATGCAACCAGGAAGCTGAAAGAACTCAAAGCCACCTTATCTTAGAATTATTCAAAAGAATCTGGAGTGTTTAGCTTGCAGAAAAATATCTTGAGATCATCCTCAGAGCTGACTTGAAAGGTCTGATGAGAGATGATGTATAATATGTGTGTGGCTCTGCAAGGGAAACCAGAACTAGTAGGAAAAAAAGATTTATTTTCTAAGGAGGAAAGATTTTAGATATAAGCTAATAAAGAACTTTCTGACCATACTGAAAGATGGATGAGTCAACAATCAGCAATAGGTTCTTCAGCAAAATATTTTGGAGGGAGGGGGATGCAAAAATGTGGTAAGTGGATGAATATGAATTAAATCTCAAATTTGAATGATCATTGTACCTGTGCCCCACCCCCAAGTTTCTAATAAAGTAGGTCTCAGGAATATGCATCTTCAAAATGCAATGCAAGATAAATAAATCAATACAATGGAATATTAGTCATAAGAAAAGTACATGCTACAAAATTGATGAACCCTGGAAGCATTATGCTAAGTGAAATAGTTGCAAACACTACATATTGTATGATTCCATTTATAGGAAATGCCCCAAATAGGCAAATCTATAGAAATAGGGGTAGGAGATATGGGGGGAAATGGGAATGATTGATAGTTGATAAGGGATTTCTTTTGAGGGTTATGAAAATGTTCTAAATTGATTGTGGTAATCATTGCACAACTCTGTGAATATGCTAGAAACCAACAAATTGAAATCTTTAAATGGATGCACTATATGATATGTGAGTTATATCTCCATAAATCTATTACATTCAAAATAAAAGCAATCCAGATGACACCACCTTTGGTGAAATTTGGGAACCAAATCTCACCCCCAGCTTCAATTGGAGTCATCTGAGGATCTTTCATTAGATACCAGTACCCATGTCCCACCACCTGAGATTCTGATTCAATTGAGACGAGAGCACCAGTTTTTAAGTTTCCCACATGAGTTTAATATGCCACTTAGGTTAAGAATATCAGGAAAAGATGAACTTTATGTTCCTCTCTTTCTTTAAGACACTATGATTTCTCAAGCCTCTAATTCTATCTTAGTGTTTAAGCTCTGGATCATATACTGCATTGGTATTTATGGTAGCTCTGCTTTTCATAAGCTGTGTGATGTTGAGTGAGCTATTTAACCTCTCTGAGCCTTGATTTCCTCATCTGTACAATGGAAGTAATGATAGCACCTACCTCATAGAGCTTTTGTGAGAATTAAATGATGTGGGTAAATTATTTAATCTAGTGCCTGATATATAGTAAGAACTCAATCTGAAAGATGATGATGATAGTCACAATGATGATGATGATGATGATGATGATGATTCTTCTGCAAGGAAGAGAAATATAAATTTGGATGTTGGACAGCTGGGTATTTCATATGATGAACTATGGCCAAGGCACAGACAGATACTGTAGGGTAAGCGAGTTGGTGGCAGTAAGAAATATTCTTATTTGACTACTATAGGATTAAAAAAAGAGCTGAAGTATTTCTCATTTTAATGATCCTTTTTTAAGTTTATATTTTAATGGGGCTAAGCATAAACATTGTTATCCTCTCATTGGCTTTGTTAACCCAAAAGACAGTTTCTGCTCCTGATGTCTGGGGAAAATGGGGGATATGTCTGATAAAGTTCTCCTTTAGGTGCGGGTGTATTTTTAGACTGGCAGTGTTAAAAATATAGATAGATAGTAGATAGATAGATAGATAGATAGATAGATAGATAGATAGATAGATAAGGATAAATAATCAAACTGACATAGAAAGCCATCAAGCATGAGAAAGCAAGATAATTTGAGCCTTCTGGGACATCCAGACTCTATGACATAACTACATGTGGAAAAAATAATGTGGCACAAACTTTCTAAGACTTCACTTTCTAACTCCAGAAAATGAGAAAGATTGATGATGCTTAATCTGCCAGAGGATCAGGTCCCTGCTGTTGTTCTTTGAATCCTCCCCCACTCTCGCCCCACACCGACTTAAAAATGAAATCAGAACCCAGTATCCTATTAGTGCACTTCTGGCAGATCTTGGCATTGGCATTGTTTTTCTGACCAGTTTACTGATTAGTGTTTATTCCTAGTCATCTGTGCCTGGAAACATGACCCAGGGAGGAGAAAGACCAGGGCAACAGCGTGCGGTGACATTGTTAGGATTACTCAGTGTTTTCATCAGCAATTGCTCAGCCCAAATCCTCAACCACAACAGATGCCTTCACAAGCCAAATCCCAGGCATTGGCAGCCAGGCAAGCAGGCTTCCCTCAGCACTTGGCAAGATTCTCCGTCCCTTTGCCTGGTATCCGCAGCCCAGTGCTTTGGCCAGCAGTAAAGGTGAGACAGGCCGAGGGAATCAGAGTAGGCTGCACCTGACGGCGACGCTCTGATGTCGTGTGTCTGCCTAATACACAGCAGAAAACAAAGAGCCTCAGTGAGTAAGGACATGGGCAGCCTGGGCATAAAGGCAAGGGGCTGGGGGAATATCCAACAGTTTTGATGCCTCTTTTCTCAAATGGTTTGACCTCTCAGAACTCAGGTTTTCTGATGAAGACCTCTATTCATTCATAGTAATTCAACAAATGTTTGTTGAATGCCTACTATCCACCAGCCCCTTAGTGTTAGAAGGAAGACAGAATATTAAAATTCACTATTCATATAAAAGACAAAGATGTATATACATTGGAATCAGTGACTTTGTAACTGCCCCTGCTACTTCGAGCGCTTAGGAAAAACTCCTAGACTGAGGTTTACCTTACTTAACATATAGAGTTACATCATTTCTTACCAAGTTCAGAGTCTAAATATAGCAGATTTTGCTAATATCCGAATTCCTTTGCCTGGAAATATGTCTTTTAATAGTTCATTTTTCTTCTTTCCTTCCAAAAGTAGGAAATTTCTATTTTTAAATTCATTTAGAAAATATGGGGAAATTTCTAAAAAATCATCCATCATCTTATAACTCCAAAACAACCATTCTTAGCTTTGGAGCATAGAATGGGGGATTTTTAGACCATGAAAAAATATAAACATATCTTAATCCTAGCCTAGTAGATCTGCTTAGTACAGTACAAATTGAGCTGCCTGAAGCAAAGACAGATGCACAGTATTCTAATGGCAGGATTCTTTTCTTTTTTACCTTAAATTATTTTTATTTTATTTTTCAAGTACTGTCAACATACAATATTACATTAGTTTCAGGTGTATAACCCAGTGATCAAATATTTATATAACTTACTAAGTGATCACCCCGATAAATCTAATACCCACCTGGCACCATACGTAGTTATTACGATATTATCGACTATATTCCCTATGCTGCACGGTATATCCCTGGGACTATTCTGTAACTACCAATTTATACTTCTAAATCCCTTCACCTTTTTCACCCATCCCCCCAATTCCTCTCCCATCTGGCAATCGTCAAAATGTTCTCTGTATCTGTGAGTCTGTTTCTGTTCTATTTGTTTGTTTATTTTGTTTTTTAGATTCCACATATAAGTGAAATCATATGGCATTTGTCTTCTGTCTGACTTATTTCGCTCAGCAAAATACCCTCTAGGTCCATCCATGTTGTTGCAGATGGCAAGATTTCATTCTTTTTTGTGTATGTGTCTGAATAATCTTTCATTGTATACATGCACCATATATCTTTCTTTGAGTGAATAGTAATTAATAATAGCTCTTTGTCATATTCCATTTTATGCCTCTTTAGAGAAAAGCACAAAATATGGCCTAGGTAATTTTATGTTGTAGGCAGTAACGGTCATAACTTTGCCTTAATGTTACAACTAGCATTTGTTCGTAATGACACGAAAAGAATAACCCATTTAATTAATTGTGCAATTATTGGCCTTCCCATTTTTAAGGGTTTAAATCAGTCTTGCCTCCCTTGATCAGAAAAATCATTTCTTGAAGTGTTAACAGAACTTGTTTTCTGGGTGGGAATTATAAAATTTCTGAAGTTTAAGCTTACTATAAAAACTAGAAACATATTTATTAGCCTTTGATTAAAGGACAAGCTTTAACATTATGTTTCATTTTGAAAATATGTGTTATCAATAAAGTTCATGACTCTTCTGGCATATCATCAACAATATCTACCCTTAACACGATAGTTTTATATCTTGAAACATCTTATCTATGAAACTCTTTGAACTTCATTTGAGCATCTCTTAGATCCACATCAATATTGCTGTTTTAGGATGGAAATTTTCTCAGGGTCAAGTAGGCTATTTGAATAATATATCTTGTCTAACAGTACACTAGGTCATATTAGAAGTAATAGTCACAAAATGACTGCAGAGTATAGCATGATTTAGAGAGCACAGCTTTTTCTCTGTCTTTTCAGACAACCACACTTCTCTTTTGTTCATTCTCAGAATGGAAAACACAGTGGGCTTTTAAAGCCAAACATAATTTAAAATAAACTCTTGCATCCTTCTTTCCCAGCTAAGATCTGGAATGGACAAGACCTAAGTTGGAAAGAATTAGACCTTTTGAACTCTTTGGGGGGAAAGTGTGGGGAGTTTGAAGGCTTCTGATTTTCTCATCCGGCTGGGTTTGTATCACGGAGATGCTGGTGTTCTCTACTGTGTCCTTAAATACAATGGAGCATGTTTGTGCAGCTAAATGTCATTTCATAGGAAAAATCAAACTCAGTTTGGTGAGATTTATGGAGAAGGCTGAATCTAACCTGGGGTTAGAATTGACAGAGCACATCAATTAAAACAATTACGACGGGGTGCCCTGCACCTACCAGCGTAATGTCAAAAGATGATGGCTTTTAGGGAAATAACAACGGTTTTAGCTCAGAGGTGACAAAACATAATCTCTTTCCCTTTTCTCTTGGTAGGGCTTCCATTCAGAGAGGAGATGAATCTCATTATGTCCCCGTGATCAGGGAGGACAGACAACCTTCGGCCAGCACTGAATGGCAGTGGGTGTTAGTAACGCTGACTGGGCACATTGGATTCATGGAACTGATAGATTCAACACTGCACATTTGTAAAGTACATGTTTATATGACCCTATATTGTAGAAGCTTGGCATTGGTTTTCTCAAGATCAACCAGAATGATTTTTTTTTTGTAGTCTGTAGTGAGATGGGTAGATAGATGACCAAGGAGTGTAGTAGTGCAGGTTGGACACTACACTGCTTTAGGACAACATCACTCACTTAGATTTCACCATGAGTGACACCCCCTTGATTAAAGTGCAAGACCTTTACAAGAGCATCCCTGAAAGTTATACCCATTTGGACCTGTTCCATATGTCACTCAGCCTCCCTCAATGCAGGAATCCAAAAGGAGAAAATTGTTTACAGTAATTAATTTAAAGCAACAATAAACTGTTGGATGTACCCCTTCTAGGTACTTAGTAAACGTATGTTGGCTGTATGATTTTACGTTGCATGTTACAGTGAAATCTCTTTCTCTGCATTAAGCTGTACAGTGACGTAGGGGAGCATATCTGTCATGTTCATCTCTGAAACCTAGGTGCTGGCCCCAGGCAGTGGCTAACACCAAGTAAGCATCCAATTAATAATTGCTGAGTGAATTTAAAAATGATAAACCATTGCTTACCAAACTATTAACATTCCCATTTTTCACATGTGGAAACTGAGTTCTAAAAATGGAAGGTGAAGATCCCTTAACCATCATTCTGGTCTGGGTACCTGAACTCGGTCAGACCACAGGAGTTTTACACCGGGGACACACACCTTTTTTTGGTCCATGTATAATCCATCACTTTCAACAAATTGTTTTGGATTCTTGCACCAAAGGATGCTGAAAGAAATGGCCAAACAAAGCTCACAATTTTATTTATTGCAGAGATAATCTGGAGCCTAGGCATAGTAGCCTACTTACAGAGACTGTAAGAGTATTCTCAGTCCTTGGAAATCTACTTCTGAGTAGTGGAATTCTGTTGGTTTCTTTGTTTTGTTTTGCTTGATGTGTCTTTTAGGGGGGTGTTTTGTTTTAATTTTTAAATAGACTTCACTTTTTAGAAAAATTTTAGTTCACAGCAAAATTGAGAGGAAGGTATAGAGATTTCCCATCTCCACACATGCACAGCCTCCCCCATTACCTACACCCGTCACAGGAGAGGGACATTGTTACACTTAATGATTCTATATTGACATGTCATCATCTGGAGCCCAAAGTTTACATTAGGGTTCACTCTTGGTATTATACATTCTACTTGTTTGGACAAATGTAGAATGATATGTGTCCACCATTATATTACCATAGAGTTTCATTGCCCTAAAAATCTTCTGTTCTCCATCTATTAATTCCTTCCTCTCCCTCCCCTACAAACCACCAGAGTACCACTGATCTTTTTCCTGTTTCCTAGTTTTGTTTTTTTTCCAGAATGTCATGGGATATGTAGCCTCTTTAAATTAGCTTCTTTCTCTTGGTAATATGCATTTCAATTTCTTCCATGTCTTTTTGTGGCTTGATAATTCATTTTTTTTCAGCAATGAAGGCACCACACTTTATTCATTCACCTCCTGATGGATATCTCGGTCACTTCCAAGTGTTGGCGATAATGAACAAAGCTGATGTAAATATCTGTGTGCAGGTGTTTGGGTAGACATAAGTTTTCGGTTTCTTTGGATAAATCCCAAGCAGTGTGATTGCTGAATTTATAAGTTTTGTAAGACTGGTGGGATTTTCATCTAAGATCAGTGTGTGTTGTGTAACTGATTGCAATTCCCTTTTTGCTTTGTCCACTTGGAAAATCAAAACCAGTTTTGGAGGCCAGATTTTTAGTTGTTGTCCATCATTGTATATTTTTACTTCTGGCTCTTTATCATTCTGTCTTTCTTTTTTTGTGATGTTTTTATTTTTATTTTTTTATTCTTCTGCATTTTTCATGATATTTACCTGTTACATGCCACCTTTAATTTTATTAAATGGAAATATGAATCTAATAACTCTAATAGAGAAGTTTGTGGGAGTGGTTAAGAGATTAAGAATTCCTGGTTCAAATGCCAGCTCTAGCTCTACTACTTACCTAGTTGTGTAAACCTCAGTTTCTTCATCTATATAACAGTACAATAATTTCTACCTGAAGGAATTATTGCCAGATGAAAGGAAATAACCTATTTCTGAGCCCCAGGTACACAGAACATGTTATAACTTTTTTGTTTCAGCCCCACCCCACTCCCCACCCCCTCCACTGCCTCAGTGCTCTAGAGGAGGGTCTCTCACCCTCCACACCACTGACATTGTGGGTCAGAATCATTCTTTGCTGAGGGGACAGTCCTGTGCATTGTAGGATGTTTAGCAGCACCCATGGACTCTACCCACTAGATATCACTAGCACACCCCTCAGTTGTGTAAACAGTTAAATGTCTCCAGACCTTGCCAAAGGTTCCACGGGGGCAAAAATGACCCCTGATTGAAAACCGCTGTTTTAGAAGTCTCCAGCTGTCACCAATGGATCGGGACCACTTCTCTCCAGCAATTAAATTCTCTGTCAGATCACATTTACCCAGACCAATCCAAGTGCTGTTGGGTTCTTTTGTTTCTTAAATGCAAACTTAGTGGCCCACTTAGAATCCTGTTCTTCACAAACATTTACTGAGCATCAGCCATGGCTTCTGCCCTGCTCTCAAGGGAGGCCGTGTTTTCAAAGCACTATGACACGTCCCAGCCATGCTGAAAGCGGCGACATGCAGACTCCTCAGGCCTGTACTAAACTTTCAGGATGAAAATGCAAGACACACACTTTGACACAGAATTTTTTTTTTTTTTGGGGGGGGGGTGGTGGTGGTGTCCACATTTCAATTTATGTAAATATTATGAATGTAAACAAATAAAATGAGTAGGTAAAAGTTTTATGCGTCATCCTTTTCCAGAGAGTAAATTACATGAAATTAGAAAGTGCTTAGAAAACTGGAACGTATTACACTTATCAGAGGGAGGAGTGATTAGTTTTTTTAGAAATGGGCAGATGGTCTGATCATTGATAGGAGGTTAAAGCAAGGCCCCTTCCTGATACCATTTACAGGTTAATGTGGGGCTAAGTGAAAAAGTGAGTAAAGGGAAAGCTATGGGAGGGACTGGGCCAGGCAGGAATGTTCCCCTTTAATATAGGAAAACACACATCGAAACAAACAAATCAGAACCAAAAACAAAAAAAAAAGAGTTGTGGATCCCTGATGATTTGGGGGCCAGCACTGGAGCAAGAGGAACTTGGATAGAGCCCAACAAAATTTGGAGGGAGATTTCTAAAACTCATGGCGATGATAGCAAATGTATGAGTTAATGATAGATGGGGGGGAAACCTTGGCAGTATTTCTCCTAATTTTTATTAAAAAATAAATCAAGGAAACATGACTTTGGCAAAACTTTTCTCCTTGCACTTTCCACTTCAGGGTCCTGGCTACTCACTCTCACGTAATGAAACTACCCCTTAAGTGGACAATAATTTTGAGTTGCGCTGAATTCATTGTTTTTTTATCAAGCTTAGTGCTGCTAATCACTAAAAGTGTTTAATTGTTAAAGTCTCCTGACTACTACTGTGCTTTACAAATACACCATGTCCAAATCCAAGTATCTCTCAAGTACAACGCATGTTACTTGGGGAAGGGGTGTCATTTCTTTGCTTTTATTGATGATATTATGGGGTAGGGGGCTGAAGATGGCAAGGAAATGAGAGAGGAGACAAACTCCTTTCTGATAAAGGGCTGGCACTGATGTTCTTATGTTGAGTGGTACCACTGAAGTTACAAAGACCCACCCTACCTGCATACAAATCTACTTGCCTTCAAGCCTGGAGAGCTGTATCGTCCAGTACAGGGACTAGGTGAGAAGGCACTAATGCAAACCAGAAATTCATTCTCGATGTGTTTCCTGAAGCTCAGCGTTGTACAGTCCCAGGAAAAACACCAAGATACTTCCCCAGTGTGCATAATAAGGTCATTTTAAGGACACATTTGTTGGACTTCACTCTCTTGGCATCTGTTCAGGACAGCTAACAAAAGTCATTTGTCTCCTACCTTCTGATCACTCCCTCAGCCCCCACCCCTCCCCACAACAAATCCCTAGCAAATTCCACTTGTTGAGTGTTCTCCTATTAGCATAGTGGCGTGTTTTAATTTGGGGAAGGAGCATGTGTTTCCTATAAGAAAGTTGTTTTAGGTCTTTAAATGTCTCTGTCAAACACTTTCTTTTTGTTTGGAGAAATAATTACAGATCAGTACTGTTGAAACCAAAACATCAGAGAAATTGCCTGTCCCAGTGTTTCTAATTTGGTGGATGTCTGCTCCGTGAATGACAAAAGTTTAGCTTGGCCATGCCAAGAAAAACACATCCAGTTTGACCATTGCAAAGGCTGACTTGGTTACAAGGGATGACAGTCAGTGTACTTGGGCTATTTCCCTCATCCCAGAGAAAGAACTCGCTTCCTACAAGGGCACAGCTGCTCCTGTGACTCCCGTAATGGCAGATACCAGGTGAAACTGTGATGTTGACCATGGTTGTCTTTGGATGCTATTTCCCCCCTTTTTAGAAGGCATCTCGTGTTGGCCCATAGATACACAGGACCAGTATATTGACATCTTCGCTGATGTCTCCCTTTGTAAACATGACTCCCTAGACTTCTTCCAATCCCAGATCTGGATGTGTCTTTTGTTGTGACCATCACGGCTTGACTTACTAAAGTGAGGAATATATAATTTTGAAAGACTTGCACACGGCAGCATTTAATAGATGGCATATTTATGGGGTAAAGCTGATACGGCTATACACAGGCACACACATATGTATGTATATAAAACTTTATTTAGAACATAGAGAAAAGTATAAAGCAGAAATAAAAATCGGTCATCATTATAGCACTGAGGGTATATTAGAGAGAGCAGGGAGCGGGCTAAAGAGAGGGAATAGGGGATGATCTAGGACTTTCCACCTCTACTAACAGTTTCTCCCCTCTCTGGTGTTTCATAGGAGGGAATCCCACATGCGGTTTCATGTCAAGGGAAGTTTCTGTTGCCGAAAAACATAAAAGTTGAAAAACTGCTTTCAAGTCACACCATGAAACAGTAAGTGGACTGTGAGATGAACAATTCAGAACTATGCACAACAACGTGGGTGAACCTTTGTACAGTTCCTCTTACAGAAAGTACGAAAGCAGGCAGAGCAAGGCTATGTTGTTAGAAGTTAAGATAGTGGTTACTCGCCCTTGGGAATAGTAATTAGAAGGGAGCAATAAGGGACGGTGCTTTTGGGCTTCTGGAAACATTCTATTTCTTGATCTCAGTCCTGGTTACACAGTGTATTCAGTTTATGATTGACCTACACTCTATGTGTACTTTTCATACGTATATATTACTTCAATAAAAAAGGTAAACGCACATGCACATACACACAGCCAAAAATTGGCTCCTAAGGTAGATTAGTCATGTATTTTGGAAGCCGACTGAGATAAGGAAGGTTTAAAGAAGATATACTAGGAAGAGGAGGGTAGAAAGTGACATGTAGAGACATGATGCTCTTCAAAAAAAAATGCATGGCTTTCTAGTGTATATATGGATGGGGCTGCTATGTCTGTCCTCTGCATTGAGCTGCTGATATACCTCAATCTCTGAGGCCCATGCTCACTCATACTTTTGAATCCCAAACACACATCTTAAGATGTTCAACAAACATGTATTGATCCATGGTTATGTGGTAGGCAAATATGGCATTGAAGTAGATAAAAAATATAATCCACTACTTAAAAATCTTACATTAAATATTTTGGCTTTTTAAATCAATCATTTGGAAACAACCTAAATGTCCAATAATATGGGGTTGTTTAATTAAATTATCTTAGATCCTTTTAGTATATCATTATAAGTATATCATGATATACTAATAGGCATTAGAAATGATGTTTCATAAGAATATTTTTAAAATATGTAAAATGTTCCCAGTATGAATGGAGAGAAAGCAGGTGAGAAAACATATTTTATAATATGCTAGCCAGATATAGTTGACTCTTGAACAACACCAGTTTGGACTGTGTGGGTCCAATTGTGTGTGAATTTATTGAAAATACCTGTATTGTTTTGATCTGTGATTGGGAGTCCATGGCTGTAGAAGGCTGTCTGTAGGTATTGATCTATGCCATTTTATACACTGGGCTTGAGCATTTGTGGATTTTGGTGTCTGCAGGGGTTCCTGTAACCAATGCTCCAATACTGAGGGAAAACTTAACTTTTTGGGTAGTCAAAAGTTACATGTGAATTTTGGACTATGTAGGGGTGCCACTGACCCCCATGTTGTTTAAGGGTCAACTCTACAGCAAAAAACAAAAATCTTGGAAGGATGTGCATCAACATGTTATTATCTAGGCATGAGATCATGGGTATTTTGTGTTTACTTTCTTATGTGAATTTGCTAAATTTTTAATATGGAGCATTATGTTTTTTAAAAAATGAGCGTCACTTAGTCTAGTGCCGGGGTCCAACCCCAGCAGGTCCAGGGGTCCCCAAAGGTGTGGACAGAGTCGGCGAAGGAGACAGTGTTCAGTTGATCAGCAGCCTAGCCAGGATCTCCAGCCAGGACCTGTCCAGGTTCTAGTAAGGTTCTCTTGCCATGTTTCATCCAGGTTCTGTAGCCAGGTTCTGTCTCTAGGTTCTTCAGCCAGGTTCTCTCGCTAGGTTCTGTCTCTAGGTTCTGTGTCCAGTTTCTATCCAGGATCTTTTGCCATGTTCTCTCGCTAGGTTCTGTCTCTAGGTTCTGAGGCCAGTTTCTGTCCAGGGTCTTT
Organism: Myotis myotis; assembly: GCF_014108235.1. Classification (NCBI taxonomy): domain Eukaryota; kingdom Metazoa; phylum Chordata; class Mammalia; order Chiroptera; family Vespertilionidae; genus Myotis; species Myotis myotis. The sequence goes on along the minus strand of NW_023416368.1, from coordinate 15,192,024 downwards.
TGCCATGTTCTCTCCAGCGAAGTTCTTCTGTCTCTAGGTTCTGTGTAGGTTCTGTCTTCTAAGTTCTGTGTTGTTACATCTGTATTTATACCAGTTGATTCCAATCCTATCAATCTCTATCCCAAAGGTTAGGGCGTTTCTTATCTCCATTCCAGGGAGTAAAGATTATGTAGCTTAAGCATGATTGTTCATAGTTAAAGTGATTAATTACCCGCCCGGCACTTAGTTAAGAGGCTTTATTCCCTCCCTAACTTCAGGGGAAAATCCCTACCTGGGGAAACAACCTTTCTCAGAGACTTTGGTTAAAACACATAGTGCCAAGAAGGTGAGCAAACATATTAAGAACAGTATGCCATATATGCCAGGTCCCTTGAAACAGCAAGCATGGACCGGCTCCCGGCAGTCTAGGAAAGGAAAACATAATATAAATACAAAAAGAGGAATGCACAATCCAGGGAACGTGGAAGTACTGGCATTAAACTTCATGGACACAAAGAGGGCGCAAAGACTAACATCATCAGAGGTGGTGGGACTTCAGTTGAGCTCAGGTTCTGCATTGACGGTGGTCACATTCAAGCCTGCTTCATCCCAGTATCCCATGCCTTATCCCACAATAACCTCCTACTGTAGGTGATGCTATTTCTCCGTTGTTTTTTTTTTTTAGATGAGAACCTCTTGGTACCAAGAAAATAACTTATCCTAGAATAAGTTTCACAACCAATACCAGCAGAACCCTCATCTGTCTGATTCTAAGACTGTGCTTTCCCCACCTTGCCTTCTTCCTTCGAAGTAGAAGCAAAATTCAGAAAGGTCCCTTTTCTTTGTTCTCAGTCAGTGTGTGTATGGGGGTGGGTGGGGAGAGGTGGTGGTGACAAAAATGGAACCACTCAAGCAAAAATCATTTCCTCCACCTAATAGCCTTTTTGCCTGATATTAAGTTACGGGTCAGGAAAAATGGAATAGTTCTTTCTATGTCTAATTCAGCATAGGAAATCATTATGCAGCGGCTCTGTCGCCTCTCTCAGAATAAAATGTAACGTGACACTTTGGGCTTCACTGAGAAGTGTACAGCCACATTTTCTGGGTGTGTTGATATGGGTTGTCTCCCAAATTGTCTGCACTCCGTTGCCTGATTGGCGATGCTCTGCTCCCAGATGGCATCGAGTTTATCCTCCAAGTTTCCATAAGAGTGTGCTGGGCCTGTTGATCAGATGCTTTGCTAGAGCTACAGACAGAAGGATCTTTAAGAGGTGCAATGAGTTTATGCAGGTGGTTAGTTGAAATCCATCAGAAATAAATTCTTGACCTCGTTGACGAAGCGAATATAGAGAATGTGAGAGGTATATAAAAATGCATTTGCTCTTATGCATCACCCAGCTTGAGAAAAAGAAATCAAAACTCTGTGTATTATTAGACCAGTTCAGATATTGGATCTTAATTTTGTGTCTAAGAATAAATTTTCAGCCGTATTGCATTTCCAAGGAAACTCTCAACAATGTTGTCTACCCAAAGGTAGGCCAGAATGACACTTTTTGTGCCTTGTGGTTATTAAATCACAGTGTCAGGATAATAAGTGCTGTGGTTGGAGTATGTGTGTGTTTCATTTCTCTTAGCGAATTCTGTTCTTCAAGGGCTTTCCTCGTCAACATTGCAGATAAAACACTACATCACACTCTTCAGAGAGAGAGAGACACTTTCTCCTTCAAGATGCCTGTTCAGCTGTTCCACAGCTGAAGCTCTGGGAAGACTAAAATTACATTCTTTTTCCTGCCATTAAAAGGGAGTGGGGGAGGAGGGGAGAAGAGAAACTTGCATCTGGTTCAATTTCTTTGCCAGATTCTTCATTTAATTGTTTTGTAATTTGAAGAAAACCGCAAATGACAAGATGAAATTGCTAGGAATATAAATACAGAATTTAATTGTTCATGTCAGAATTTCAATTCCCAAACTGTAGTAATCTGAGTCACAGTTTTCAGACCAATGAACAAGGAAAGCATTGGAGGCTGCCTTGGAGTTTGCTGAGCGTCCATGATCCCACCTCCCCCAGCCTCCCACCTCCGATCAAGTTCATATGATGTCCGGCAATCAGAAAGAGAAGGAAGAGGGAAATGGACTGCTCTTACTTCTGTGGATTTGATCCCAACAGCTGGAATCCAAGACAAGTTTCCTCAAACAGCACCATTCCATCACAATCCACAATAAACTAGCACCTAAGTGCTGAGCACTTCACTGCTGGGGCTCTACAAGTTCAGAGCATCCTTGATAGCAATGAGCTTTCTCCTGAAGAGGTGCCTTTGGTTTGATTTATGACATAATCTTTCCCTGGACCAAGAGGCAACTTAGTTTTAGTTGGGGTTATTGTGGATTTCAAATTAGAAAGCGTGTGTTACTTTCAGCCACCAAGCTGAGCTCCTTTCTCGTGTTCCACTGCCTGGGATGGTGTTGCCATCCACCATACATGCTTAATTAATATTGGCTGAAATAATTTGTCTGATGAGCAAATGCATCCATAGAATGTGCCCTAGGATTTTATAAAATAAACAAGCTCCTCAGTTCTCTGTTCTGTGATCTTTTCAAGTCTTACATATTCTTCAAGTACTAGCTTGCCATATCTGTATCTCATTCTCTTAAAAATCTGGTTTTGCCCTGGCTGGGTGTCTCAGTTGGTTAGAGCATCTCCCGATACACCAAGGTTATGGGTTGGATCTCCAGTCAGGGCACATACAGGAATCAGCCAATGAATGCATGGATGGGTGGGGCAGCAGATCAATGTGTTTTCTCCCTCCTTCCTTATCCACCCCCTCCTCTCTCTTCTTCACTCTGTCTACATTTTTTTTTTAAATATGGGTTTTGGCTACATTATAATCTAACAAAGTAATTGAGACTAAGACTCTATTGACTTAGAATGGTTTGAATTGCCATCCAATTCAGATAATTTTCTTTTTACCAGCCTAATTTATAGTCAGAAATCTGCAGGCCTATTATAGAGCCAAAGGGAGTCTGTGCTGGGGGATGGAAGAACCTCTGTGTGTGTACAGGCCAACTGATTGCTTTCTTTGACTCTGAACCATGAAAGTAGGGATTTGTTTCTAAGCTCATTTCAAGGAACTATTTTATAAGATAGTTTGTGGGAGTGATTGGTTATGCTATACAGGGAAGCAATTTTAACCTCTTTTATGTAGACATATTCATAAAGTCATAGAACAAAAACACAAAATGAGTCACAAGAGAGAAAAATCTAGAGTTACTGAAGTCATGTGCATGATTAGGAAAATATGTTATGAAAGGTACTTATTTATCCAAAAGATCTTTGTGAGATTTTACAGCAAAGTGAATTCTATATACATACCTTAAAATACTTTTTAAAATAACATAATAGACATGATGCATTACTTAAAGAGATGTGGAAGAGTCTTAAAGTATACATAAATACATCTTTGCCCAACAAACTACATTCAAAATTTTTCTCTTTCAGATATTAGGAGGGAAAATCCAGGTAAATCTTAGTTATCCATCCAATGTAGTTCATATTAGTGGTTCTCAGTTGTATTACATTGAATCCCACCAATCTATCAAAAATCTTGGTTTCATCGTGGTGGGGGTGGGGAGGAAGACATATTTTTTTCTTCCACAAGAAAAATTATATTCTGATAGCTGCCTTATGTTTTTCACAAAGTTTAACTTTTAAGGATATCAAACACTGGAATGAATTTTGTAGTTCTAGCTTTATGCTCAAATAAATGAACATGATGGTGTTATCATATTCTTCAATTGCACCTTAATATTTTCAAAGATTTTCTATAAAATTTCATCATGTGGGTTGTGTATGATGATACTAGTTTAGTAGTAAAGGTCAAAGTGAGTGACCACTTATTTGCTTCTCAGTACATCCCTCAGCCACTGCTTAAGAGATTTATAAACACTTCCTCCATGAAACCTTTCCAGATTAAGCCCATTAACCAACCTTCCCTAAGAAGTCTTCAGATAAAGAAAACTAATTGGTTTATCTTTGGTGATATACTTCCCTGATAGGGCAGTAGTCATCTTGAAGTGTCTTCATTATTATTTGGGAAATGGCCTGCTCCCTTCTCTTTCCATGGGCATGGACCCCAGCAGCCATTTCTGTAATGAATGTTTATACCCTCACTGGCAAATTGCATCAAAACTGGGCATGACATACACAGAGTCAAGCAATTCTCTTTTCTAGAAATCTGTAACTGACACAGGGAAGAAACAGTCAGGTTGTCTGTGTGGTGAGAAGTCAACATAGAGACTCCAACTGGGAGAGTCAAAAGTCAGCCATGTGTACTGAGATGCAGAGAAAGTGAAGAGGGAAACAGGTACACCAGGGACAAGAGAAAGGGAGAGATGAAGAGAGTTCCCTTCAACTTCCTCATTCTAGCTGTACACCCAATCAATTTCTGCCCTTAATTTCTATGAGACACCTCTATATCTTATAATAAGCTAGTGGCCTGCTGCATGAAATTCGTGCATGGGGTGGGGGGGGGGTTTCGTTCAGTCCTGCCTGCACCCTCTCCAATCTGGGACCCCTTGAATGTCTGACTGCTGGTTTAGGCCCACAGGGATTGGGCCTAAACCAGCAGTTAGACATCCCTCTCACAATCGAGGACTGCTGGCTCCTTACCGCTCACCTGCCTACTTGCCCGATCACCCCTAACTACCCTCCCCCTGCTGACCTGATCACCCCCAACTCCACCCCTTGCTGGCCTGATCACCTTTAACTGCCCCCCTGCCACCGGCCTGCTCACCCCCAACTGCCCCCACTGCCGGCCTGATCACTCCCAACTGCCCTCCCCTTCTGTCCTGATTGCCCCTAATGCCTTTGCCTCAGGCCTGCTACCATGGCTTTGTCCAGAAGGACATCTGGAAGGTCTCCCGGTCTAATTAGCATATTACCCTTTTATTAGTATAGATTCTTTTTTTTTACCTTAACCTGGTCAGGAATTAGTTTTTGCTATTTGCCACCTTAGTGTCCCAGTGAATTCAGGTGAAGTATCTTGAGAAGGTTTAGAAAATATTAGCCTGATTTCCCCCATTTGACTGTATGTTCTTGGACCAAGTGCTAAGCCTCCTGCTTTTTTTGGATGCTCCCATAGCCTGGTTCAGGGATCTCTCTTCAGTCGTGCTGCCAACTGTCATGTGGGGAAAGGTGGAATTGGGGTTAAGAAGAAGAGATTTCTCCCTACATCCTAATCTCTCTGGGAACTATCTCCATTCTCTCAAGCTTCCCAGCTTTCAAAATCTACACTCTACTTGATGTTCTCATGCTTCTCAATAACAAGTTTGTATATGAACATATTATATATAATATTTAACCAGGATGTTGGTGGGAATCTTCCGCAGATATATTCTGATGACTTCAGTGCCAGCTGCCAATTTTTGAAGCTTTGTTTTGAATGGATTTAGTTATACTATGTGTAGAAGCCAACTTTCTTTTATTATATTATAGTTTGACTTTGATTTGCTTCAATCTTCGTATTTGGAAAAATTGCACCCTTGGATTTAGAAGACAAGTCTTGCAACCCACTTATCCCTGGTGTCAGCCATTGACCTTTGACTGCTATTTTCACCTCTATGGCTACATTTTCTTCAGTCTTGGTGGTTGGGACTTGTGGATCCTGCTGCTTTTCTTTTTTTAACTTGGTTCCATATTTTAAAATTATTCATTCTCTTCTTAATGAGCAATCATGTTTAATGTCTAGATTAGTACTTCTTAAACTGTAGAATGCATCAGAATCACCTGAAGGCTTTATTAAAACACAGATTTCTGGATACCACCCCAGAGTTTCTGATATCTGGGGTTTCTATTCCAAAGTGATACTGTTGTTGCCAGTAAGGACTGCACTTTGAGAAGCACTGTGTTAGAACGTGAAAGAAAGAGGTGCTCTTAGCTCTAGTATCATCATACAAAATCCACCTGGCTAAATTTTATTGAAAATCTTGGATTACTATAGTGCAACTCAAGGTTTAGTTAGGGTTTTCCAGAAAAACAGAACCAATAGGATGGAGACATACATATAACTCATGTGATTATGAAGGCTGAGGAGTCCCAAGATCTGCAAGTCCTTACTGGCAACAACAGTATCACTTTGGAACAGAAACCCAGGAGGCAAGTTGGAGACCCGGGAGAGCCAATAGTTTAGTTCTAATTTGAATCTGAAGGCCTGAGAACCAGAAGAGCCAATGGTATATGTTCCAGTCCAAGTGCAAGAAAAAACCAATGGCCCAGAAAATAACAAGTGTCAGGCAGAAGTAGTTCTCTCTCACTCAAACTTTTGGTTTTATTCAGCTCTTTAATTGGTTGAATGAAGTCCGCCCACATTGGAGGGGACAGTCTGCTTTAATTAGTCCTTTAATTCAAATATTAATTTTTTCCCAAAATTCTCTCACAGACACACCAGGAATAATGTTGGGCCAAATGACCAGGCATCCCAAGGCCTAGTCAACTTGACACATAAAATTCACCATCACAGGAGCCAATTTTAACTTACTTGAGTATTAAAGCCAGAACTGCATGATTCATTCTCAACAGTACTTCCTACTTGTAGCATTTGATATTGTTCAAAGTTAAAAGTTTATGAAAAATATAGTAAGTACCCAATATATATGATTAAAATTCATTTTTCTCATTTTACTTGACCTCTGTTTTATTTCATACCAGTTAACCACTACTTTGTTGAAACATCTGCTCCAGATTTCCATGATTCCACATTCGATTTATCTTCCTGTTACTTAGGCTAGTCCTGATTCCTCTTTTGACTCAACAGTCACTCCATCAGCAAGTCTCATAAACTCTACATCTAAAATACATTCCAAAATTTTACCACTTCTCACTATCTCCACTTCTTCTATCTTAGTTTATGCCACCATCCCTTGTACCTGGACAAAGGCAAAGCCTTTCCCTGGTCTACCTGCTTCTACCTTGCCCCTCAGAACCTATATTCCATGAAGAAGTCAGAAGATTCTCTTCTTTGCCTGTAACTATCTAATTAATTTCTATCTCAACCAAAATAAAATTCTTATTATAGTCTATGAGATCATATTTGGTTTGTCCCCTGATCACCTGCCTACAGCTTTCAATTCCTCCTTTTACTCTTCTGACCCACTGGGATCAAGTCACACTGGTGTCTTTCTGCTATTAAACTCACTGTATTTATTCCCATCTCAGGGTCTTTATACCTGTTCTCCTCACAAGGAACACAATTCCCCCAGATATGCTGACCCATGGCTCATCACATTACTCAAGCCACTGCTCAGGGAAGGTCTGACTTTTAGTTGCTCCACCCTCCCCATGGTCAAGCGCTGTTTCAGAACTTGCTCTCATTCTCTTTGTAAGCTTATCACAATTGGAAATTCTTTTATTTTACTTACTTGTTTTTCTGCAATTTCTCTAGAATATAAGATTCCTGAAGGCAGAGACTTGGTCTAACTAGTAACTCCAATACTGAGAAAATTACCTTGCATAAGAGCTTAAGTGACTGACCCAATATGATAATTTCAAGCGGATAATAGGTGGTTAATAAATAATTAGGAGTGAGTGAAGGATTGAATTTTTGCTACTTGAAATGTTACAATCAAGACCCACTACATTAAACTTCCAGACAAATGGACAGATGGATGTCTATATCATCTAGGCTGTAAAGTATGAAAAAGTAGGTAGTTTCTAGTCCTAGGACCATGCCTATATTGTAAACATGTACTATTTAAAGTTAGTAGCTCATTGCAAGGGAGGATTTTGAAAAGAACATGGATTCTTTAGTCAAGAGATCTGGATTTTAATCCAATCTCCAATTTTTGCTGTGCCAATTTATAAACCTTTCTTATGCTCTATCATTAACTATATGATGGAATTTACACCACCTGATTGCAGGTCTATAGTATGAATTAGCCATATGTACAAAAAGGCATACTACAAAATCTGGCACATGGTGGATGTTCAGTAAACCACATTGGGCATGGCAGTAGTACTGACATGGCTGTCATTGACTAAAGCTCTGAGAGTACTGTTTAACCTAGTCACTTTTCTGCCTTCCCCTTCTTATTTGCTCTTCTTGATTTATATTTGCCATATCACGGCCTTCCTCTCCCTCAAAATTTTATTCCAGACTAACCCTTCCATTTCCTTCATTGTATGCTGCAGTCTGTCTCTACAATCTCATCACCTATTCATGGAGGTATACACTCATTTACTTGTACATTCAATATACTCATCAAATATTTATTGAGGGCTTACTTTAAGCTAGATTTTAGACTTCAAAAGCAGATAATACCACTTGAAATTATCATATTGGGTCAGTCACTTAAGCTCTTATGTAAATAAGGGTCAAGATTAGTACATTTAAAGGGCAGGATCCAAGCCTTATGGCTTAGTACCTACATATAACAAATACTCAATAAATATTTAATGACTTGGAAGACTACCTGGTGTAATAGAAAGTACAGGAGATATGGAGCTAGGTAGACCTGGGTTCAAATCCTGGTTACCTGTATGACCTGAAATACATCTTCTCCACTTTACATCTTTCCTACCAGCACCACTGTCACCTTTCTTATGCTCTAAGGTTCAGTTCTATGACACTTCTCCTGCCCCTTCTCACTCCAAAGTTAGTTTTTCTTTGGTCTTCTAGAAACTGGATTATCTTGGTTTTGGCTCTTACCATATCTGAGATTATATGTCTGCCTCCACACCTGATTTCTAAGCTCCTCGAGGAATAGAAATAATTCATGTAGCTCCAGTCTCTAACATGGCACACACAGTGGCCAGTGAGTGTCTAAACTGGTTCCAATGACATTTCCACACTGTCCTTTTCACATTGCCATTCAGTCTGCACACTCTTCATTTGTCCTAGTTTGTTAGTTGTTCTAGCAGCATTGCTGAGACATTATTTGAGTGTTTGACCTTCCTAACTAATGTCTCAGCTCTCCAAGGACAGGGCTGCCATCTTCCCCTCCTGTTTATCACTCCTGCTGGCCTGTGCTCTGCTCTGGTCTGTGTAAATGTCCCCTGTCCATATTGTTGACTAAGTGTTGAGCAAGTAACTCTCCAAATGTTAAATCCTTTGAGGAGGTCAGGAAAATCCCTATTTTGCCATTTTCCTTGTTCTTTTAGGACAAAAGAATCCCCCTAGACTTTTTTTCTACGCTGTTCTCTTGCCATCAGCCCCAGATGACCTCCTCGAAGGCACAGCCTCTGTAGGTGAAAGGTATTTGTTCATCTTTATGAATGTCAGTCTCTTGACATTCATGGTAAATAGACAAGTTCTCAGTCTCTTGACATTCATAGCAAATAGACAAATCCTTCAGTAAATGACAATGGTCCCAGCATCACATTAAAAACTCTTGGGATAAACATTCAAGGGTAGTTGTGGCTCACTCTCACTTTCAAAAGCTTTTAATGTGCTTACCTACCAAAAAAAAATGTATACCGTCACCTGTAACAGCCTCAACGGCAGCATTTTTAGAGTTCTCATCTATATTTAAACTTGCTCTTGCTTAGTCAGGAGCCGAGATGTTGCCTGCCAGCATTTCCAAATAGCAAGAGAAACACAGCAGCTTCCACTATAACAAGCACACTGATGAGGGCTGCTGCTTTAGTATTCACCACCACATTGGTTTGCCAGATGATGCTGACCTTCTGCACCATTGGACTTGCCGTTTCAGTAATTTTTCCCCAATCCTCAACAAACTCAAGGGCCTTGGGCCTCCTGATGGGTCAATTAAGCAGCAATCTGCTCATTATTCATTATTGAATTAACAAATATTTATTGGGTACTTACTATGACTTGAGAACTTGCTATTATTTCAGAAGAACAAGAGATATAGTATTAATTCTGAAGATTGTTCCAGAAACAATATTTCCAGGACTCTCCCTCTGATGAGGCAGAGCCCCAAAACGTCTCGTACGTCTGTGTGTAATCTTGCTGGAATATTGGGAGCATCTAACTCTCATACACTTTAAAATGGGCCTTGTGCCTCCCAACCCCATCCTCACCTCACCCCCGCTTTCTCCCTCCTGTGCAGGGAAAGGAGAAAGCTATGGAAGTAAAAGTCTTTGTCCCAATAAACAATGAGCTTGATATAGCCCTAGGTTTTAGCTATTCACTGAAAGGCATACGAGACATTTTTTTGGCCCGTCTCATCAAAGGGAGAGTCCTGAAAATATTATTTCTGGAACAATCTTCAGAATTAATGCTAAACAATGGACTCTGAAACCAAATTACCTGGGTTCAAGACCCACATGTCCCACTTTTCAGCTAGGGAACTTCGGGGCAGTTTACTTAACCTTTTTGTACCTCAGTTTTTCTATTACTCAAAGGAGGATAATAATATCTTCTTCATGAGTTGTGAAAATTGAGTTAACATCTAAAGTGCTTAGAACTGGTTAATAATGTCGATTGTTAGTATAACTGTTGTCCCTGGCTCTGAACAAGGTCCTGGAGATATACTGAAGAGCAAAATTGATGAAGTTCTTGTTTGGAGTCTAATGAGAGAAATTAGTAAAATAATTGTGCATTTTATTATATACAGTAATTATAAGTTAAGATAAACATATATCATAAGAGAATGCCAGAAAGGAATGTGAGGGCATAATCATAAAAGAACCTGTCCTGAACTTGAGTATTAGGTCTGTGCTCTACATAATCTGGAAATTGTATGGGTGGAGATAGGGAGTGGCAGGCCAAGAAAGAATGGGGCAGAAGAGCTATCAATGGTCTTTCAAGCCATGTTAAAGATGTTAGTTTTTATATATTTGGGAATAGGAATTTACTGAGGGATTTTAAACAGGTGGAGACCTGGTATTTGATTTGTGTTTGAAATGAGTACTCTGGCTGACTCTTAGAAAATGGATTAGAGAGGTACTAGAAAATAGATATGATGAGACTGCTTAAGTGACCACTTTAATGATCCAAGCAAAAGATGAAGGTAGCTTGGATTACAGTGGTGTAGGTAGAGATAAATAGACTGGATTCTTCTCATTTTACCTGGTTCTCTACCCTTGGAATATTAGCTCTGCCATTGCCCAAGGTGATGCAGTGGTTTATTTTTGTAAACCCTCTACTAGACTCTAAATATTACCAGATCTCCTAATGGGAGGCACAGGCCCCAATTGATGTTAAAATGTTCAGAAATTGTTTGCTACATGCATGGGATCTTCTGGGGAGAAGCCAAAAAATAGATACATGGTCAGGGAGAAGAGAGGGAAGGAAACATAGAAAGAAATTGTAAATTCTGTTGTCATGCTATAAAAATAAATGTGTTCCAACACAGTGTGTTAGCCATGACTCTTCCAAGGCGGATGAATTTTATGAGAGGTACACAGCTCTTTGGCACCTCCAGTGGAAAAGCTCATCTTCCTGGATATGGTGAGACTTTGCTCTTGCATGAAAGCAGATCTTGGCTAATGTTTCACAGGCCTGTGTTGACAGTTTTCAGATAGGAAACTCTCAAAGACGGGGGTTTGGAATATGGTTCTTTGCCAGAGTATCTGATGCAGGAAGAGCTCTTGGCATTAGATTAGAAACTTCCTGTTTACTATCAGGAAATGGAGACAGAATACCAACTCCTATGATTCAAGACACTGGAATGACAAGAGATAGAAAGGATAGATAGATAAATCTTTTACCTGGTGCTTATTTAATATTCATGACAACATTGGGGTATGTGGTGCTAGAATTTTTTTTTTTTTAAGGAAAAAACTTAGGCTCAGAAAAGTTAAATGACTTGTTCAAGGTGACTAAGCCTTGAAATGCAGATACAGTTTGAACCTATTGCCATCTGGTCCCCAAACTCCTTCTCTTTTTACTACCTCTTTGTTGATGACATTGTCTGCCCAGTCTTCATGGCTTAACTGGGCTTCTCTATAAGGACTTTCCTCCTCATTCCTCTCTTGAAAGCGTAAATAGCTCCCTTTGGGAGTAATGAGCAAGCAAGGCAAGTAAGAGAGGAAATCAACAACCATACTACTTTTTTGTTTCTCCAGCACCAGAGTTTAAAGCTGCATGACAAAATACTAAAAGAAGGAAGAGAAAGCTATTTTATAAGAAAGCAACAGTAAAATGTGTTGGAAACATCATCTACAGGCAATATTGCATAGTATTGAAATGGGTACCAGGTGCTACTTTATGGGGGTCTTATGGATGAACTAAGGGGAACATTGTGCTTAAAATGGGGTGCACCATTCCTTTTCTTCCCTTATGGTCTCTACCCCCTATGCCCTCCTGGGCTTAGCTTCATTTTTATAACCTTCTTCTCATCAGGACCATTACCAGTGGTTTCCTCCCTGGGGTATTAGTTGGGTCATGTGGGGTGCCAACATTCTCTGGAAAGAACTTATGGCTTGACTCATAGGCAAATGCCATACTTAGTTCTCTAACAGCTACAGCAAGGATGTGTTGCAAGTTATATTGAAATTCTAGGATGAATTAAAAAATATATATTTCAGTCCTTAGATGTAGACCCTTTTCTCCTTATCTTTTTCCTGTTCCACATTAATGAGGAGATATTTTTCTTCTCTGCTTCTATAATTTTAGCCATTTTGTTCTCTCATCTGCATTATTATAATTTATAATATTATTTTTAAATCAACTTAATTTTTTTCATTTCTGGTTTCACCCTAAACATATGAGATATGAGATTGGTAGTAGTTAATTTTTCTATGTGCATTAATATGAATGCATATGTATTCTTCCCATTTACCATCTAAATTAACTTCCCATTCAGTGAGTGATGTATGCACTGCATTAGAAAAATTTCTTGTACAATGAAAAGGACTCACTCTGCCATTTATAGGTCAGGTGGCAGCAGTCATGTTGCTCCCCCTTTCTAACATCAGTCTTCCCATCTGCAAAATGAGAAGACTGCTATGTGCCACCTAGAGGTGTTAGGAGGATTCAGTGAGAGAACCAGTGATAGTTAAGATTTGTTCCGTTCCTACTCTGTCCAGAGATCATACCACACCCTTGATGTACATGTTTTCCTATGTAATCCTGACAACAATCCAATGAAGAAAGTACTACAATCATATCCATTTTATAAATTAGGGCTCGAAGGCTTTGGGCTGTTATGTAACATGCCCGAGGTTCCTCCTTCATCAAGTGGTAGAGTGAGAATGTGACCCCTGATTACACAGAGCTGATGCTAAGAGCTCTTTGTGGATCCCGGTGGAATCACCTCTCACATTTCCCTGGAGGAAGACAATTTTCTCATCTCTCTGGTGACTCTGGGACAGGCAGGTTGTAAGCCTGAAGCACTCACTGGCTGACAGAGTCTGAAATTGTAGTTCCCTAGTTTTTCCTATTAGCCAAAGAGTTCAGTCTCCAAAAATAAGCCTTTTGTGTATGTTTTCTGTTGTGCATATTTTCAGAGTGAATTAGGAATCCAGATGAAGTTTTCATTGGGAAGTGAGGAAAGATTGTATTTGGGTACTTGGTGTCCGGGGAAGGATGAGGGCCAATATCCTACAGACGGTATGCCTAGAGGAGAGAGACCGTGCTTCTTTCATAATTTTATATAGATCTCTTTCTTACCCTGGCTATCTTCACTCACTTGATAGAACTAGTTATTCATTAACCTCTGATGTTTTGTTATTTGATCTGATGCAAGCTATTGGCCCTCTTCCTGGGAATGCATGCCATGCATACACATGAATTGCAGGGACTAAATGGACCCTCCTATGAATCTATGGACCTTCCCCTGTCCAGATCATGAGTTATGGAGACTTGTTGAGGTAATCCCCTGAGGGAAAAATGACAGTCTCTTTTTTGGGTTGTCTTATATGATAAAGAAAACATGGTGTTTGTTTCTTAGGAAGTAGAGTTGTTAGGAAGCACTCAAAATCAACAGTCTTTTATTTAAAAAGAGATATAAGAACACTGGAATGTCTTGCTTTAGACAATAAAGTAGTATTTTATTATAGCATCAGTGGAGAAGAAAAGATAAAAAGAGAGAAATGACACATCGATCATTATAATTAAACTTAAAAAAAATCTGACCACCTAAAAATAACTTTCCTCTGTACACTGGTGCACAACATGGAAATAATAACAATGGTGAAAGGAACAACTTAAGTAGCTCTTACAAAGTGCCAGGAATTGGGCCACATGCTTTAACCAATACGTATGATCCTCTTATCCGTTCCTCCATACAACAAAGGGGAAATATTTTCTTATTTCTAGATGGATAGAGTCCAAGGTGGAAGGGGGATTTAAAGCACTAAAATGACTAAAGAGTTTGCATCACTTCATTGTTATTAGAGAGGAAATTCTCATGTTGCTGGGGACTTCAAGGGATGCGCTTAACAGGCTGCTCAGCACGGGTGTCCAGTGATTTCTAACTCTTCCAAGTTCATGGCGGTGGCAACAAGTGGGTTAACTTCCCAGGGCCCAGCCTTTGCGGAGGAATTCTGTGAAGCAAAATGCCTTGCTCACCACCATTGTTCTCTAGGAAAACGCTTGTTTTCCACCTCGGTTGGTATGTTGCAAACACTGTATCCCAGAGACACTGGGGGGCCATGGGGAATGGAATGCTGCCCACGAGCCAGATGTTTGTAAACCTTAGCTCTGAAATGTGGCACAATACCACAGGCTGTCAAGTTGTGTAAAAACTAAAGAAAAGACAAAAACAGAATGTAATATTTACCAGATGAGAGTTTTTGTGCGTGTGTGTAATCTTGCTGGAATTTTGGGAGTATCCAACTCTCACACACTTTAAAATGGGCCTTGTGCCCCCCCACCCCCATCCTAACCTCACCCCTGCTTTCTCCCTCCTGCACAGGGAAAGGAGAAAGTTATGGAAGTGAAAGTCTTTGTCTTAATAAACAGTGAGCTTGTTATAGCCCTAGGCTGTTTGCTATACATTGAAAGACCTACGAGACGTTTTTTGGCCCGTCTCATCAGAGGGAGAGTCCTGAAAATATTATTTCTGGAACAATCTTCAGAATTAATGCTAAACAACGGGCTGTTGTGTGTTTTGGCAATTTGTATTCAGCATGAGTGTTTAAAGAGTTATATAAGTTCATTAGCTTGTCTGAAATTCTAGCACGTATAAAATAAATCTAGATTCAAATGAGAATTTCCAGGCATGTGCAAGAAAATATTTTTCTCTGTGTGACTATTGATGCGATTTCACTATGTGTGTACTCTGACACAAATAAACCGCTTGCAGAAACCAACAGAAGATACCTGTTGAAAGAAATTTAGAAAGAGTCAGAATGGGAAGAGACAGAATTTTAAATGGATTTGGGGCCCACGCCTTCTGAAGAAGCATCAGATTATTTGGTTTTAACTTTGAAAGGTCGTTTGACACCTTACATCACCCGTGCTCATTACCAATAGGTATTCTTTCTGTTGAGAATGGAAATGAGGCATTTGAGCCAGTGGCTTCATAATGACATATTTGTGAGTGCTAGGCCACCAGGTTTGTACCATGAAACCTCTCTTCCATCTCAGCTGTTTAGATAAGAGTAGATTCATGACTCAGGTGAGCCAGTCCATGGATTAGGCGATGACTAATCCAATTCTCTCCTCTTGAAAATCTGAACTAAGAGGCCCAGTACCTGAGAACAGACAATGGTAGGTCCCTAAATTGAAGGTCGCATTCAGATGGAAATGGGGTGGCCTTTTTTGGCCAGTTGCAAACCAGAGGATTAGCAGAGAAAGCCAATCTGCTCAGAGAAGTGGAAAGTTGAATCAGTTGCATAGAGAAAAGGATGTAAGAGGACGTGTTCCCAGAAAGAGAAACATGGTCAGTGTAGACCCTGGCAAGTGGATGGTTTTCCATTTCCAGTCCATGCATGGCCAGACGTAGGTCAGTCTCCTTTAACTGAGCCAGGTTAGGTAGGTGTCTTTCTACAACTAGAACTCACAGGGCTCTTTCTTAAATAGATACCAGTCTCCAAAAACACTTGGGTTGTAATGGAGCATTCCAGTACCAGGAAACCCAACACTAGAAAAAATTGCCAATTTTTTCAATTATTCAAGTTAAGAAAATTTGAAGTTTAAATTTTTACTTACAGAGATGAGGTTGTTGTTGTTGTTGTTTTCATTTTTGCTTACTTGGCTTATGTTTACAAAAGTCTCTTACACTTTGTGTGACACTTGGGGTGCAGCAAAGCTGTTGTAAGTACTGGATTTGCTGGGCAAAGCATAGTGACGTTGCTTGGCATAAAATTGCATTTAATAATTGTGCATTGAATGGAATCTGTGCCATGCCACAAGATAGGTAGGGTAAGTTTGCAGGTAAAACTGCTGATAGCTACATTCCAATTCTACCATAGGTGGTTGATTTCAATTCTTTCTATCCAGCTGTGTTGAAGTAAGTGAAACTGTAAGTGTTAATAGCAAATTAAATGAAATAGATACTGTACATGTGCATTATGGGAACCATAAACTCCATAACTTTAGCAGAAGATTCTAGAGGAGAAGTAAAAGATCCCTGTGGTATGCTAGCGGATAATTTGAAAACAAGTGCCTTACCCTCAAGTCCTACTCTTGACTAATGGAGGCTCTGATGACAAAAGATCATGCTGCCACTCTGGGAGGTCAAGATTCCAGTTTCAAGTTGCAATTAAAATGGACGTCTGCATTACCAAGCCTTCCTACCCATATCCAGCACTTCCCATGTCCAGCCTGGTCCCTGGATTTCTCATTCATGATGTGGATGAATAAGCGTTTTGCAATTTAGCACACACATTAACAACGAATACTGTTGGTTGACACTTACTGTGTGCCGGGAACCTTGCTAAACACTTCATATTTCATCTAAGATTGCAACTCCCTGTGATGGGCAATTTCCAGGTCTCTCTTTTACCGGTGAGGAAAGTGATGCTCCCAGAGGTCAGGTTACATGCCCCATGTCGCACACCTGTAAGTGGCAGAGCTGGGATTTCCCCCAGATCGGACTGCACAGCCCATGTTGTAAACAACTCAGCTCTTCAAATTACTTCGTTGCGTGCTTGAATCTTGAAAGAGTCCATCTCAGGGTCACTTCTGATATTATTTTCCTATTAGTGACCAGGAACCTGGATCGGAAAGCGGTTGACTCTCTAATTGAGAACACACTGCTTCTCAGTGTGGGCAGTATTGGTTTTCAGGTGCCCACTAACATGAAATGGTCTTGAGATTGGTTTTTTCTATGTAAAAACAAAATCACTTCTTATAGCATTATCTATGGCATCACATTTTAACATGTCATAAATGTTTTATAAGTTTTAACCAAAAAGGCTATTCAACTTTATATACATGAATATGCATACCTTTAATTTCATGCTCAGCAACTGTCTTTCAAGGGACCAAGGACACCACCTACCTCCTGCTTGATTCTGTGTTCGAGCAAGGCTCAGACTGTATTGTCACAAGAGTTCCTCTCACATAATTCTTTGGATTTACCTGCTTTTTCCCCCCCAGGCATAATTATGAGAGATATTAATTAGAATAAATGGAGGCTATTTTTGGAGACCCATTTTCCAGAGAAAGAAAAAGTTCTCACATTCTGGTTTCCAGTTCATTCTTAACCTTATAACATTTTTTACATTTTAAGTATAATATCAGGATAAGGATTAATCTATCAAACTTGATAAAAAAATTTTCCTGAAGAAATGGAGTGAGGGGCGGTGGGAAAGAAGGGAAAATCTGTCACTGGCAATTGGACTTTGGCCTCGGAGGGAAAGTTGGTTGCCGTTTACCCCCCTGGCTGATCCCCAGTAAGACAGAAGGTCTTGCAGGCTACGTCCTTCCAAAATGAATGCCGTTGCCTTTGCCACTGTGCTGATATAGATATGGGCATCGCAATTATGCAAGTAAATATTTGCTTAATATAACAAAGTGTTCTCCTTTAGCTGGGTTGTGCGATTTTTTTCCCTTTGAAAATAAGCTGACATTGGAAATAAAGGAAATGTAATAATTACCAGGGGAAATATAGTTTGAGGATGGCAAAGGAGCCAACATAGCAGTTAAGGAAAAGAGAATCGAATCATTTGATGTTACCAATGCGCTATGCATGGGACTCTGAGGGGAGGAAGGAGAGGGTGAGTTCCCATACCTATTCAGATTCCATCAGCCTCCTCTAGCTTTCAGCACGCCTGTTGCACACCTTTGACTATTGGCATGGATTCAAAGCATGCAAGGCTACCCCGCTTGGAAATTCCCTCTCACACATGCAAAGAAGGGTGAGGATAAATGAATACGTGGCCCAGAAATGGAAGCCGCAGCACACCCCTAAACAAGTATCCATGGCCAATTCACTTACTGCAGTCCCCATACACGCTTAACCCCATTGGTCTCGTCTCTCCTCACCTCTTTATATTTTTGTTTCTTTTTTTTAATTCTTCAAAGTGAGAGCTTCATCTGATCTGGCAGAGGATGACAAACCTCCAAAGTGGGCATTCTGTATCTAATGACAAATGTAATCCTGGGGGCAGCCGGCAAGGCCTGGATGTGCATAGAGAGCGATCTGGTTATAACCGGGACAATGCCCGGTAAGGGGAGAGCTTGGGAAAGGCCTTCCATCAATGGCTGGGCGGCTTTCTCTTTGGGAGAGAGTCCCAGCCAGCAGGTGGATTCTCCGCCTGCCCACAACAAAGGCTTGGGGACATTAGATAAGATTGCAGACCTCACCTTATCAGCGTGGTCAGGATACAGTAATGCTAGCCCTTCCTTTGTCTTACCAAATACGAAACCCTGTCCCGATGAAGGCAATAGGAAACCCTTTGTGACTTCCGGGCTTGGATTGAGTTTAAGACGCTTCTCTGAATTCATGGTTCACTCCGGCTTGGAGCTACCCTGCACCCCGGGCTGCCCTGTGTTCGGGTGGGATTTGGGGCAGGGGAGGGGGAAGAGTTAAGGGTCCTGCTGAGACTGTTGGAAAGGAAAAGTTTTACTTCTTATTTTGTTTTATTTGGCCCATCACTCCCTGAAGGGCCTTGGAGAGAGAAGGGCCCTCTTGTTTCAGACATTGGAACAGTGGGATAGGATGGGCCGTGAAACATGGGTATATGCACAGCATCATAAGTGCTAACATGGACCACAGATATGATATATTGGGGGGGGTGAGTAAGAAATAGGCCATGAACTATTGTGTATGATATCTCTTTCTTTAAAAAAAATATGTATTTTGGGGGAACAAAACAAAAAAAGGAGAAAGGCCTTGAAGGAACTAGACTGAAATATTAACAAAGGTTGTCTTAGAATGGGAGATTTGGGTATTTTCACTTTTTTTTCCCCATTGCTTGTTTATAGTTTCCTCCCACCCCCACCCCCTAGTATGTTCAAGCTTTTACTTATGCATATTTTCGTTTTAAATGAAAAGCTAAAAGGAAGATAGCAAAGGGAAAATAAATAAGCACAGGTTCCAGAGCCCAGGTCCTGCCCCTGCTCCATCTGGCGGAGGACCTGTAGCAACCACTGCGCAGCCTCACGCCCTCAGGTTCCCACCTATACAACTGGGATCTAAGCCCCCTGCAGGGCGGAGGTGAGGAGCGAATGGTTGACTAGCCATGACAGTGCTTGGTAAAGTGCATGCCTGCTGTGACGAGGGAGTAGTGCTTACTGTTTGGCCCGCCTACTCCGCTGGGAAAGCCCAGTCCTTCCTGGAGAATGTTCTGTGAGCCTTGTATGGAGCTTCAGGGGTGGTCATTGTGTGCTCCCCACAGGGAGGCCACCGCCCTCAGAGAAGCCCCTGGCTTGCACCCGGCACTCCCTTTGTCATGTGGCCGTGGTATGTGTGTGGAGCTGGGGTGGCTTTGGACAGCTAGCCAGAAAAAAATGGACTGCGTGGAAAGAGCTCCAAGATAGAACTGTGGCCCTGGCTGGTGTTTCTCAGTGGTTAGGGCGTTGCACAGAAGGGTCTCGGGCTCGATTCTGGTCAAGGGCACATACCCGGGTTGCAGGTTCAATCCCTGGATCTGTTCAGGGCATGTGTGAGAGGCAACCAATCAACATGTGTCTCTCACATAGCTCTCTCTCTCCCTCTCCTCCCTTCACTCTCTCTAAAAATCAACGGAAAAAAAATGTTCTCAGGTGAGGGTTAACAACAACAACAAAAGATAGAACTGTGGCTACAATGAAGGTCAAATAACTCAGAAGTTAACCACCTGTGAGACAAGGCACAGCCCTGGCCTGAGTCTCAGCTTCCTCATGCTTCCCGTGTGAGGAAGGGAAATGGCACAGTCGCTCCCTCTCTGGGCTAGCTCAAGCCACGGTGGGCAATGGCGAGGCAGCCCTTAGCGGGGAGCCTGGCATGGAGGGAGGCTCAATAAATGTCAGCTGCTGCTGCTCTTAATCCACGGAACCTCCCTGCTCATGACAGGCAGTGCTGATCGGAGGTGACAGTAATTTTTGCAAACTATTCGGTAATAGTAAGAATCATGACAGTGTGGACCCATTACTGCCTGGATGGCATGAGAAGGCAACGCCCAAGGGGCTGCATTCTTTCTGTGAATGTTCTCATCTTGTTGGTTTGAAATGCAATGGGCTTGGTCCTCTGAATGGTTTCAGGGCTTTATTATGTTCTTCCCACGAGTGTTTTCTTTGCCCAGCCCAGGAGACTTGGGGAGAGAGATCAGGGAGAGCAGAGCCATGGCAGCAATGAATAAATAAGGCTGTAATCTGAACGCTTCCCACCCAGGGCTGCGGGGCTTGCAGATCAGTTCATAGCTTTGCCCCGACTGCCAAAGTCAGGGGCCCTGTCATCCCTTGGCGATCGCTGCAGGCAGTGAGGAGGCATGCAGGGTGCCAAGAGGTTCCCCTCTGAAGCCTGAGGACCTGTTTGGATCCTGGCTTCTCTGTCTCTTAGTGACATGTCCCTGTGCAACCTCTTGGCTGTCGTAGGAATGAGGCACGGTGTATTCAAAGAGTGTAGCATAATATTTACAGATAATAGACAATGTATTTTTGTTACTATTAACATCACTCCTATCACAAAGCTGCATTAGGAGCAGTGGGGATGACAGTCCTTCTCTATCCTCTGCTGGACAAAGAGCTCCTGGTGTTGAGCTCGGCTCTGATCACCAAAGTAAGAGGCATCTCACACAGTTGGCTCTGGAAAAGAACAAGGAGATGAGAGTACCCAGTGTGGGGTCCTGTCGTGGTTGTCCAAGATAGGGATGCTTAGTCTAAAATTGAGAGGACAAGAGACCTCCTCACGAATAATAATAAGAGTAACAGTATTATTTATCATTAATTATATGCCTACTCTTGTTCTAAATTCATGACCAGTAGTAAAAATTTTAACCTTCAAAACAACTACTTGAGGCAAAATGATTCCCATTTCACAGATAAGTACATTGGGTCACAAGGAGGTTAAGAAATTCGCCCAGTCACACAACTAGTAAGTTTGGGAACTGAGATTCAAAGCTGAGCCAACCTGCTCCTATGCCCATGTTCTGCCCCTCTGGGCCATATCCACTGTCATTATCAAATGAGGTTGTCAGGGGGAAGGGAAATTAAACATCCACTATTACCCCAGGAGGTTAAATAGGACCAGTAGTAGAAAAGCCAGGGAGAGGCTTCATCCCAACATAAGGAAAGTTAACAGCCATAATTCAAAGGTTGATTGTCATGTGAAGTGGTGAGTCTTCTGTTACTAGACGCATTCAAGTGGTGTTAGTCATCCATGATGGGAAAGCTTTGAGGGATGCTAGTATCTAGAAAAGGGGTTCACTAAATAAACCTCAAGTCCTCGTATACCGTTGAGATTCTCCTGTGCCAACCCAACACATTGTAGTTGTTCAATAAGAATTTCAGTAAATGAATAGCTGAATGAAGTCACCTACTCTATGATCATATCATATCTAAGGCTTACTTAACATGTACAGGGTGTCCCAAAATTCACGCAAGAAGTAATTTTGATAGAAAACACAGATTTATAATTAAAAATTGTAAATAAATTTTTTATTGATTCATAAAGTATACAATACAGGGTTATGTATAGAATAGCACATTGGGTAAATGGCCTCCACGGCTTTGCTGGAACATACGCAAAGCTGTGGTCTTCATTGGTCTTCATTGTCCCTGTTCCTGGGCCATAATTGGTACTTGGTAATGCTTATCAAATTGAAGGGATTGAAATCAAAGGGCATCAGATATTAGAATCTGATTCAATAAACCAAGTAAAATTAGGCTTTCATTTTTTTGTTGCTGTTGTTAAGGCTCACGCAAAATTCAAATCTTGCGTGAATTTTGGGACGCCCTATACAAAGCAATAAGACCTTTTCTCCCAGGTGCCTAAAGTGCTTAGTGACTTTAGATATGTCAGTTAATAATGAAGGTTATCTTCATATTGCAATTTTATATTCAACTGTTTTCTTTGCTATAATTGGACTTAAAAAAATCCTTGCCCACAGAGATAATGCCTTAACCAAGTATAAATCGTGTCAATAGAAATGTGATTCAGTTCCAGGTGAATATTCCAGATGCTGCCAAGATGTCTTCGGTCAAAGATCCATCACGAACCACTCATTCACTCATTGACCAAAATGATGATTTTGATGATTTTGCTTAAATTAACCTTTACTGTGTGCCAGCAGGAGGCATTTGATGACTCAGGTGTTCACTGAATACAGCTGATCCGCAGGCTGTATCACATAGAGTAGCAGTTCTCACGTGTGGTCCCTAGTGCAGGAGCTTCAGCATCATCTGGGAACTTGGTAGGAAAGCAAATTCTCAGGCCCCACCTTAGGCCTGACTCAGAAACTCTGAGTCAGGGGGTGGGGCCCAACACTCTATTAGCATATCCTCCAAATAATTCTGATGGCACACCCAGATTGTGTCCTCCCTAAAAGCCAGGCACCCAAATAGGCTTCAGCCTAATAAATCACCCCTAAACTCTCTCTCCCTCCCTCCCTCCCTCCCTCCCTCCCTTGAATGAGATTGTGGGTAATCACTGGTAGAGTAAGTACCTTTTTCCAGAAAAGGCAAAGCTCTTCCATCCATGGATCCTTCACAGCATCCACCTGGTTCGGGAAGGGCAAAGAGTCCTTGGGGTCAGCATCAGAGCAGTAACGCAGTAATGTGCAATAGGAGGTCCGTACCTGCCGGCCCTGGCAGGCAGCCCAGATGCCCTCTTGGGTGATGGAATGACATCAAGAATTCCCCTTGTTCTCAGAGGGGTTAATGGCAATCCGTGGCTGATTTCCATGGGACATTCTTGAGTCTCCAAGGACAGCTCTAAGAGTTGGGCTGTGTGAGTCTCTGGACAAACTAAGGAAGTAGAAAGTGAAAACAAACATGGGCGTTTATTTTTCCAACTTGCCAATTGCAAACAGAACTTTGCTCAATACGCCATGAAATGATTCACAGAGGTCTCTGTATTACTCCAAAGCTCAGCTGGCCAACATAAAGGAATCTTTTTCTTGGTCTTTTAGGCCATGTACTATTCCCAGGCATGCCCGTTTGTATTTATTTATTGGTAAGGCCTGTATCTGCTTTGTGAGCATGGGGATTCCGCTGTCCAGTGGGCATGGCAGACAAGAACCTGTGGGGGTGAATGAGCTGCTAGGAATCTCAGACACCCCCCACTCATCTCCAGACCCCCACCCCAATCCAGGTCATCATAGGCACCAATGGATCACTGCAAACCTCTAAAATAGTTTCCCTGGATATCAACATTAGTTCTCTTCAATCTGACCTCCACACCCAACCACAGTAAATTAAAACACACACACACACACACACACACACACACACACACATCTGATTATGTTAACCACATGCTTACAAGAATATCTTCACTATATCTTCACTTGAATTCTGCAAGAATTTCTTCCCACTGTAATTAGAATAAAACACACGCTCCTTACGGCCACCAGCCTTGTATGTGGCCTTCCTACATGGTGGCTCATTCCACAAGAGCCACAACGCCCTCCCTCCTTGTTTTTAACTCATGACAATTGCTTTGTTCTTTACTACCTCAGGGCCTTTGCACCATCTGTGGCCTCTCTCACTTCTGCTCTTCACCCAGCTACATTCAGGCCATTCTTAAGGTCTTCTCTGAGCTGCACTTCCTCAGGGAGCCCCACCAGGTCTCATAGACGAGGTCAAGCCCTTCTGTTATACATTCAAAACACTCCCTGGGTGACTCCCACATAATGATGATCAGAATTGCAAGAACATAATTGTTTACTTGACTGTATACTATCTTCTTTGAGATGCATAAGAGCAACAGCACCCAACTGCTCTGTTCACTCCTGCATTCCCAGGGCCTGGCCGCGTGTGTAGCAGAGAATAGGTTGTCAATTACTTTCACTATTCACTATGGATACTGAATGATCCAATGACTGAACTAAGCCCTTTTAAGGAATTGAAACTTCTGGAGCAATTTAAATGAAGGGGGAGAGATACATTAGGCCTAGGATAAAGACCACTCTAGCACAGGAAAAGCTTAAATTCAGACAAATGTTTAGGCAAAGGACTTACAATTTGGAGGCCACAGGTGAGAGTGACTTCTAACCTTGGCGGCTCTTTAGAATCAGTGGGGGAGTTTTTCCAAGTAAAGATGTCTGGGCTCTCTCCACACAATTCTGATTAAATGGGTCAGGGGTGGAGCCAAGGCATCAGCATTTTTTAGTTTCACATCAGGTGATCCTTTTAGGCAGACAGGACCCGTTGTCACTCTGGCATGACCTTGCTGAGCACATTGCCTTCCTCCTATGGCTGACTGAAGGGCATGCTCTGCCCAGGGTTGGGCCACGGTCCCCCCAGAGAAAGGAAGAGGGAGAGTGTCTCTAACAACTAAGGCCTGAGACCAGACAGGGGCCCAGTCCCTGGTACAATTCAGAGTTCTGCCTTTCCTGCCTTCCGGGCTTCTGTATGTATGACTCAGAGAACAGAAAAGGTAAAAATCACATCAGTTATAAGGAGATCTTTTGTCGAGGTGGATGGATAAAATCATCCTTATTAATTTTAACTTTGAAAAACAGATATACTAGCATCTGTGAAGGGGAAAATCCTCTCTTCTGTTAATGTTTATTCACCTTCATTTAATTTTTAAATATGTAGTAAACATGATTGTAGGGCTTCTCATTAACTGGGGTATCTTATAGTCATAATTTTTGATACACAACATTACTTACCAATTAGCCTGTCTTGTTCATTTAAATTTCTTTGCTCATATTTTAATGGGAGCTAATGATGCCTTTGTTGACTTATTTAATGTTATGTAAATGTGGCTATAAACTGTGAAGGGTGTAAGCAGAGGCACTGTTTTTGCTTACTCTTCAGATTTTGGAGTGTGTAGAATCCCCAGGAAACACACATATCAACACAATGAATGCAGGGTACTGAGGAGGCCAAATAATAATAATAATTTTTAAAACAAGCAGTGAAGGATGTTTAGAGTATGAGATTTTTTTCCTCTGGGTTAATTGTTTATTTGGGTATAAAAGGAGTTTTAAAATTAACTTCAGTAAGTTGTAGAGTTTTTAAAAAATATTTCTGTTCTCATAATCATGATATAGGCCAGTCAAAGCCTATCTTCTACACCCAGGCAGGTACAGCTGGGCTTTGCAGTGGCTTTCTTGTTGGGTTTCATGAACCTCGCTCTCAACAAAGCTTCATTTTCTCTTTTGACCAGCACATAAATATTTGGATGAAAAAATAAAGGAATGAATGAATGAATGGAAACTTTATAATTTCAACATGCATATAGATAACCCTTCCAAGACTGTGGCTTTTCAATACTGTGGCCTCCACTCCTCCAATGATCTTGTCTATTCCCCCACCTCTACCTCTCACTCCTTTTTCATACATTAAACTTTGTAACTAGCAATAACCAAACACACTTTATTTCAGTATTACACACCTTACTCTCTTATCACCATTTGTAATTTTCCAGCTGACTTTCTAAAGTAGCTGGACTTCAACCATCTTTCCACCCCACCAGGACCCCTGATCCCTGGACCCTATCACTCTTTCTCTCTTCCTTACTACCTTCAAGTCCTCTCTTTCCTCCCTCCCAGCTTCAGTCTCGTAGTAAATTACAATAATCACTGACTGGCAAGCATCCTTGATTCCCTTGCTGAACTTATCAGGTAAAACCACAATTCTGGTTTAACTCAGTGCCCTTTCTACTCTGCACTTGCCATGGCCTCTGCTTTAGGAATAATACCTGGTGTTAAGTGGGTGCTTGAGAAATATCTCTTGGATGCATGCATGCATGCAAATCCAGGGTGTTAAAAGTTAAGAGCAACAAAGAGCTGCTCTATGATCACTAGGATTTAGAAGATCTAGGCTGTATTTCCAGGTTTGTGATCAGTTATTCTTGCTGAGTCTTACCTTCTTGTCTGCCTATCTCCCTAGATTGTTTTGAGATTCAAATGTAATGATGTATATGGAAATACTTTGGGGTCTGGACTCTCATTCAAATGTGAATCGTTTTGTTTACTTTGTGGCTGATAACAATAGTAATAGTAATAATGGCAGCTGCCTTCTACTAAGTCCTTTCTGTGTGGTAGGCACTGTGCTAAGTACTTTACATCCACTACCCCATTTAATCCTCATTAAACCTTCGAGGTAACTACTACCTTCTCCATTTTTCTAACCAGGGAAACTGAATGGTGCTCATTGAACATTAAAATATATATTTTCTATATACGTTTTTGGCAGAAACTACCTTGACCTTTTGAACTTCAAAGAAGCATATGTTTGTGGGTGTGCATGTGTGTGTGAATTTAGGTTAGTATTAGAAGTCTGTCTTTCAGGAGATTAACAGTAAAAATGAAAGATCTATACATATGTGCTGTGTTTCCTGACACTGTACTCTATAATGTATTGTATTGTGTAGGCCATTTCAGAAATAGCAAAATCTCTATTTCTTTGTTTTTTTTGTTTGTTTGTTTTTAACTCTTGGAATTTAGAAGTATTCTTCTATGTAAATCTAATCTAATGGTTGCCCCTACTATATATAATTTTGTATCTAAATGCCTCATTCCTTTTTGTTTTTCCAGCACTATAGCAATTGCTAAAGGTCTGCCAGGAGGAATTAGAGCTCAGCCTTGCCAGAGTGAGAACCAGGGTAATTTGTGTACAGTGCAGTTAAAATTACACCGTTACACCTGAAGCTAGTATCATCCTAACGCGTTAATATGGGGGAAGAAGGTTGCTTAGAAAAGACTATCAGTGACTTAGTACTGGCTTCTCACTTCCAATGATAATGTTCTTCAGAACTGTGTTTTGAACACATTATTACAGATTTAAATATTTTAGTATTCATTTATTCTAATTTCCCTTTTGATAGGTACCATCTTTGTGCCTGCATTTCATCAACTCTGACTAGTGACACCACTCTATTTAATACCTTCCTTGGCTAAATTTCTTGTGAATTGGGAACTAGATTTTAGCTGCTTCAGGAGGTTTCAGTAACTCCTTTGTGGTTCAACATTTAAAACTGAGATACTGATCTCAAATCCTTTCACAAGGAATTACCCAACATAGAGCTTATATAAATGTACTGGGATATGATCTATCGAAGATATTGTCAATATTTGCCTGAAAACACAACATATCTCCGTTTTCAGTTGTGTTTGAAATTGAAGAGGAAATTTTTATTCTTAAGTGTCAGTCTGGAATGTATTCTAGACAGTCAGTAATGTCTGCCCACAGGAAAAGACATCCCTGAATGGGAACAGATACTTCCTATGCTGGGTAGTGTGGGAACTATAGGAACCATCTGCTCTAAAATGACTACTCAGTGGCCCCCATAATGCCTGATTCCCTCAACTCTGTGAGTTGTCTAGAATCAAGTCCCCTTGGGTAGGTCCTTGTGAAATGCAGATATCATCTGGGAGGAGTAATTTATGACCCTTAGTTGTGTTGACAAATATGATTTACTGAGGAAATGGACCATAGGAAAGGCAGGTTTTGATGGAGAAAGAAAATGAGGAAAATAACAAGCCCAAAAGGCTTTCTGATATGGGTGGGACCATGTGAGTGGTTCCATAGGGACCGAAGGTGCCAGTAAGGGGCAATGAGTTCTTGGGCCTGAGGCATTACTGGTAGACCCTGGTGGGAGGGAAATGGAGGAGAGGGGGATTGATATCCAAGGTTGTCTGTGTCATAGTTGTACAGACTTCCTTACACACCCCTCATACTGAAAATACTCCTTTATCCCAGATCTTCACTTGACTGCCTTCTTGTCAACAGTTAGGTTTTAGCGCAAATGTCAGTTTTATAGAAAAGCCTTCCCAGGCTACCTAAAATGGCAGTCCCCAAATCACATGTAGCCTAAACAACAGTAATTTATTCTTTCACAGCTCTGGAGGCTGGAAGTCAGAGATCAGGGTGTCAGCAGGTCAGGTTCTGGTGAGAACTCTTTTCTTTTTTTCCAGATGACTGCCTTCTTGCCGTGTTTTCATGTGGGGTAGATAGAGGTGGGGTGGAGAGAGAATTGGGGGATGGAGAGAGAGAAAAAGAAAGAGGAAGCAGAAGTTAAGCCTGGCATGGGGCCACAAAGCTAGTGTCAGAGATGGCATTTAAATCAAAGAAAGTCTTCCAAACCTCCCCCCTGAACTACTACACTCAATTCCCTCAATACCGTGGAGGTTACAGAGATTTGGATCTAAAGAATGACTATGACTAGGTCTGTGAAGGGTTGAGTTTTTAGCTCTAAGTTCCTTTAGAAAATTCAAAAAGCAAAGTGGGAGAGAAAATAAGTTCTGTGGAGTGAGGAAGCAGACATGTAGTGAGAGAGAGGAAAAGAGAAGAGAAACATGCCTGTAGTAGAGGGCTGCAAGCACCTTCTCAGACGCTCAAGGGGACTGTGCCAACACTTTCCCTCATTTGGCAATGGCAAACCCTGAGCCTTCCTGAGCTTTGCTCCCATCTGCAAAGTGGGCAGGATGGTGCAGGGGGAAAAACGTTTGTTTTGAAACTGGGCAGATATAAGTTCTCCTTGTGACCTATGTAAGCCATGTGACCATGGTGAGGTCTTAACTGACTAGTCTTATCTTTTATCACCTTTGTCACTCATCCCCTCAACTCTTCTCCCATCTGACAACCATCAGAATGTTCTGCATCTATGAGTCTGTTTCTGTTCTGTTTGTTTATATTGTTTTTCAGATGAGTGATATCATATGGCATTTGTCTTTGGGTTATTTCACTTAACATAACACCCTCTAGGTCTGTCCATGTTTATGCAGATGGCAAGATTTTATTCTTTTTTTTTAAATATATATTTTATTGATTTTTTACAGAGAGGAAGGGAGAGAGATAGAGAGTTAGAAACATCGATGAGAGAGAAACATCGATCAGCTGCCTCCTGCACATCTCCCACTGGGGATGTGCCCGCAACCCAGGTACATGCCCTTGACTGGAATCGAACCTGGGACCTTTCAGTCCGCAGGCCGACGCTCTATCCACTGAGCCAAACCGGTTTCGGCAAGATTTTATTCTTTTATGGCTGGGTGATATTCCACTGCATATATGCAGCACTTCTTCTTTATTCATTTATCTATTAATGGACACTGAGGTTGCTTCTGTATCTTGGCTATTGTAAATAATGCTGCAATAAACATATGGTTGTATATGTCTTTTTAATTTAGTGTTTTGGGTATCTTCATCTAAATACCCAAAAGTGGAGTTGCTGGGTCCTTCTTTGTCTCTTGTTGTAGCCTTTGTTTTGAAGTTTGTTTTGTCTGGTATGAGTATTGCTACCCCATCATTGTTTCTGTTTTGTTTTGTTTCCATTTTTATGAAATAGCTTTTTCCATCCCTTTACTTTCAATGTGCATGTGTCTTTCAATCTGAAGTGAATCTCTTGTAGATATCCTCCTGATTTTAAAAAAATATATATTTTATTGATTTTTTACAGAGAAGAAGGGAGAAGGATAGAGAGTTAGAAACATTGATGAGAGAGAAACATCGATCAGCTGCCTCCTGCACACCCCCTACTGGGGATGTGCCCCAACCAAGGTACATGCCCTTGACCGGAATAGAACCTGGGACCTTTCACTTTGCAGGCCAATGCTCTATCCACTGAGCCAAACTGGTTAGAGCTATCCTCCTGATTTTTATCTGACACACATGGGTGTGGACCAGCCCATTCCATGTCTTCACCCCTCCTACCAGTCTCCATGTGGCTTCTTCTGCATAACCTTAGTTATAGGACTTGTGTTCAGCTAGATGTCAGGCAGTTCTGAATAAGAGTTGTTCTGTAATTGTAATTTAATTTTGGTGTGGTTGTAAGAGGTTCTAAGTACTGCCTTTACCTATGCAGCCATCTTAACTGGACCTCCTGTTTCTCTATTTCTTAATACCTACATTAATATCTTCTATATAACTAATATGAAATTAAAACTACCTCTTTGAGAAATAGCAATCACACGTATACCTAAATAATCAGTACCATTCCATGATGTAACTGGTGCTGCATTGTGTTCTATGGCATTTTATACTCTCTATAAGAATCTGTTCACCTAATTGATAGCAGTTTTCCAGAAATGTTGACCCAGGCACATCTGTACATGCCAAACTCTGAAGTCAAAGCACAAGTCTAAACCGGAAGGTGGAAAGTTTAGAGTTGGTCTGTGAGATGCTCTCAGAAATCTATATGACCAAGGCATTAGTGGTTCTGGGCAAAGACCTGCTGTAGAAAAAGGATTCTCAAGGACAGATGAGCTTTTCGAGAGCCCATGGTCCCCAAGATGAATGTGCAATTCTATAGATAGGGCCATTTCATAGGAGAAGGTGTTCACAGCCCTTATTATATACTCAGAGTGGGTCTCTGGCACCCCAACATTCATGAAGCATTTAAGAAAGTTCTAGATCCTTTTTCATGGGGTATCTTTTCTGTTTATGAGTATTAATCCTGGGTGGTGGTGGTAGTGAGTGGGTGTGTGGGGGAGGGTGGGTACCAAGTTGAAGCAATCTGTTCTTCATTGACCAACTTATGGCTCATAAGTGAGTAATCAACATAATCTAAATACTCTAAAATGAAATATTCTTCTGGGCTCAACAAAATGCTTGTTAGGTTGAAACCAATCAGTAGGAAATGACTGGTGTTTGTTAGTGTTTGAGAGGAGAGACCAGATTCTTTGCACATTAGCATTCCAGTTGGTGCCAACATAAACCTCCAGACCTCCAAGTCACAGAGTGCGTTATTGTTTTCAGATGACTGAATCTGGGACCACTTGCTAGTCCTATTTCCATCGCTCACAGAAGAAACATAACAATCCTTCTGAGGGGGAAGGACATTTTTCCTCCAGTTGGTGTAGTCCTGGCTATTGTTTTCATTTAATCATAGAGTTGGGAGGGACACATGGCCCAAACCCCAATTTGACAGTCATGTCAGCCAGAAAGCTTTACACGTGGAACTCAGCCCACACTGCAAGGGGCCCTGCCCGCTTGTGAAGGGAGCTCCCCCAGGAAGACAATGATAGTGTAGGCCTGCTTGGCATTTTTCTAAGAGTGCCATATAATATTATTGTTTCGTATACTATTTCCTATATAACGTCAATTTTCCAGGACCTCAGAGGATGCTATTTCTATATGCAGCATCTTTGGATTCCTAGGCTTTAGGAAGAGAAGTGTAATACAATCTCCCTTTTACACTTAAGGAAGATAATGGGACCCTCCAAGTCCCACTGCATGTCCTGAAATGATGGTTCCGAGAGGAGCGGGCCAAGGCTCGAGGCATTTGTCTGCTGCCGCCTTCCCTTCGCTGGTGCGAGTAGTGTTGAGTTCAAGCAGAGAAGTTCAATAAACTAGAGTTTGAACCCCAGCCCTCCACTTCCTAACTGTACCCCTGAGCATGTTACCTGATCTCCTGCAGTCTTAGTTTCCTAATCTGCACTGTGGCCCAATCATTCTATCTGTCTCATAGGATTGTGGTGGCAATTAAATTTTAGAAAGGCAGATAGAGTGACGTCAGCAAAAATGGGGTAAGTTTTTAGGCTTCCAAATATGATCTCCTCCGCAAAAACAATGAGAAAACTGGCAAAAATGATCACAGCTCATTTCTCAGAACTTTGGAAATTAACCCAAGGCTTACAGTAATCCGGGGAAGGTATGGGTTTTTTTTTTGTTTTGTTTTGTTTTGTTTTAGTGATAGCATCTCAGCCAGAACTGAGATCTTGTGGCATTTTAGGTTTTCCTACTCCCACACCACACCCACCCAGCCAGCTCTGCAACGGCCTTGAACACCTGCAGCCCACAGTGACAGTGAAAACCAATAGCTTGGCAGCCATTGAGAAGGGCAGTGTGGCACTGGAGCCCTGCAGACCTCTTTCCCATTGTTTGACCTGTCTGGTTATTCCTGAGCAGCCCTCCTTGGGAGGTTGTCCGGTTTTTTTGTTGTGTAGTGTTTTGTTTTTTTAACCTGAATGGGTACTTGTCTTGTGAAAAGCCTTACTAGAGGCATTTGCCAAAAATAAAGGCAATTGGTTAACATTGTGACTACCTAGAGAACTGGATAACAAACAAGAAGGTCTACCTCTCCTATACTGATGGTGGGGGAATAAGTTGGTACAACCACTTTAGAAAACTATTTGGCAGTACATTATAGTCAAATGTACCATGTCTTATGACACAACAATTCCTTTCCTAGGAATATTTCCAATAAATATATCTATACTAGGGGCCCAGTGCACAAATTAATGCACCTTGAAAGGAACTGTGGGCCATGAGGCTGCGGTAGGCATAGGGGCAGGTCTCGGCCCATCCTCTGTGCCCTCGCCCAGCCCCTCCCACTGCAGCCCCCAGTCTCCTATCTGCTGGAAGCCCTGCTCCCACCACCACTCCCATGCGTTGATGGCACTGGCTCTGCTCACACCTGCTGACAACGCAGAGCGATTGGGGCTGGCGCCAGCAGCAGGTGTGAGTGGTGGCTGCTGCCCCTGATCGCCCCTCAGGAGCAGGGGGAAGTGGAGAAGCCCTCAGGGGCGATCAGAGCCAGCAGCCACCACTCACACTCACTGATGGTGTCGAGTGATCAGGACCAGCACCAGGTACTGGCAGCAGGTGTGAGCGGCAGCTCTGGCACCAGCTTCGGGTGTGAGCGGGGCTGGCACTGGCAGTGGGTACAAGCGATGGCTCCAGCAGGTGTGAGCGCCGGGCAGAACTGTGGCACATGGGAGCAAAGAATTTTCAGTAACCACCAGAGGCTCACCCCAATGACAATGACTGGCACCCAGCCTTTGTCTGGTGCCCCCACTCACCTGCTCCACCATCCTACCATGGCCAACACCCACTGTGTTCCGTACACGCCTCCTGGTGGTCAGCACACATCTTAGCGACCAGTTATTTGGTTGTTCGGTTGTTCCGCCATTCGGTCTATTTATATATTAGCCTTTTATTATATAGGATATGTTCCCCAAATGACATGTTCTGAAATAATCAGAGCAGCACTGTTTATGGTAGCCCCAAACTGTACATAAACACTATTTATAAACAAATCCTCATCAAGAGGAGAATGCATAAATAAATCGTGATATGTTCAGACAATGGAATATTCTACAACAAGAATAAATAAACTATATCCAGGCACAATAAATTGGATGCATCATAAGCATGCTGCATGGAAGAAGCTAGACACAAAAGACTATATACTGTATGATTTCATTTAAATAAAATTAAAAACAAGCAAAGCCATTCTATACTTTTTGAAGCCATAATCCTACAATTGGAAGAACTGTCAGTTCTGGATATGACTTTACCCCTTCTGATGACTAGAAGAGGGGAAAAGAGGAGTTCTGGAGACAGAAATATTCTGTTTCTTGACCTGGATGCTGAGTGCGTAAGTTTATAATTTCTGAAAATGCATCATGCTGTTCGCATGCGATGTGTATGCTTTTCTCTGTGTGCTTACGCATACATACCCTATTCAAAAACCTTTGAATACAAAGAAAAAGGCAAAGAAGAATATCTATAGTCCCATTAACCCCAAATGATTATGGTTAATATTTTAGATTATGCACTTTTACTCAATGACTATACATATCTGAATACATGTATTATTTTCCTGACAAAAGTTGTACTATATTCTCTGTTTTATAACCTGCTTTTTTTTTTTGTAGCAGCATGCTACAACCATCTTACCATGTCAATTTATAATATTGCAGGAACACATTCAATCTTGTGACTATAACTTACTTAACCCAGTCCCCTATTGTTGGGCATGATGGTTGTTTCTAGCTTGACCTTTTGTGTGAATTGTTAAAATATGAATCATCATACTCATCTCTATTTTTTTAAAACTTAAGAGCAGAATTGCTGGTGAAGAGGAATAAAATTGTGAAGTATTTTTTTAAGCCTTTAGTGCATCATTTAAAATCATCCTCCAAAAATCTTGTACTGAAACTGTATTCCAATCAAATTTTATGGAAGGGCCCATTTCCCTTGCCAAAATTGGGGATTATGATTGTTGTTCATATTTTCCATTTGACTGGGCCAAATAAATTATATCAATTTATTTTTGTAATTTTTATTACTGCAAGAGTTGAACATTGTTAGCATATGTGCAACAGCCGTTTAGACTTCTTATTTGGTGAATTGCATGTTCATGTTCTTGGTATATGTTTAGAATGTCAGCCCTTTGTCCACTTTATAGGTTAAGTATTATTTTCCATTTTGTCATTTGTTTGTTGATTTCTTTATACCATTTTGGTCATGCAAGCCAAATCATTATGTTTCTATAAAGAGTTTATTTATTACACCTTTAAATTCATCATCTGTCGAATATACCTTGGTGTACGGGGTAAAATAAGAATGTAACTTTTTGTCTTTTAACAAGTAACTATTTCTCCTCATTTATTGAATCATCATTTCTAACGCTGACATATTTTAAGAAGCATTTCCTTTTTACAAGGATTGAGGAAGAGAAGTTTAAAGATAAGATCTTAGCAAACCCTAAAATTCAAAGGAGTAGGTCTGTATGGAGATTTAATGTTGTGTTTAACATACTTGAAACATAATTTTGCTTATCAGCATGCCAAGTTGCATACAAACTCTTGATATGTTTGGGATATTAACTCTTTTTCTTCCAATATTTACATCAAACTATGTTTCAACTGATGTGTCTTCCTGCTTGATGAATAATAAACTACTGGCAACATTCCTTGGATCAGAGTATAGATAAATTTGAACACGCCAAAGCAAATACAGGAAGTCCTATTGTTTATTTCCTTTCAAAATAGAATGCCAGCCATGTGCCAGGCCATGCTGGGGGCTGGGCATACAGTGGGAAAGGAGGCATATTTCACCCTGCCCTCCCTGAATTTACACTCTAGATGGGCATACTGATATATTGGCTGAGTCCTTTCTATTTTTAGCTATTATTATGTTAGATCAGATATATGAAGTGCATATGTGTACATATGTAGACATATATATGTGACGTACTTACAACAAAGTATACAAACTTCTTAGGATTTGCAACTAATTAGCACAGAGCATGATGAAGATGCTGAACATCAAGTAGTCATCAGATTTAGGAGTATATTTGTTTGAGCACAGCCCTGAAAGCAATTATTATATTCACAACTTTCTTAGTTGCAGTCATCAGCTTTTTGTCTCTCATTCAATCTAACTATTGGTCTAGGCCAGTGGTTGGCAAACCGGGGCTTGTGAGCCACATGCGGCTCTTTGGCCCCTTGAGTGTGGCTCTTCCACAAAATACCACGTGCGGGCGCTCACGTACAGTGCGATTGAAACTTCGTGGCCCATGCGCAGAAGTCTGTTTTTGGAAAGGAGATAGACAAAACAAGTATACAAGACGAGTGTGGATGGGAGAGTTGGAAGGGGTCGACCTCATGGAACATACCTCAATCAGATTGAGGACGTTTTTAGCAGAGGCCAGCTTAGGAGTACCCTAATTAAGTTCATAACAATGTACCTATCTATATAGTTTAAATTTAAAAAATTTGGCTCTCAAAAGAAATTTCAATCGTTGTACTGTTGATATTTGGCTCTGTTGACTAATGAGTTTGCCGACCACTGGTCTAGGCCCAACTTCTTTATGGTAAGGTTGGTAATGAAATACAAAGAGAAGGAGGAGATGGTGGTGGGGAAAGGAAAGAACAGAAGGAGGAGGAAGATGAGGGGAAGGAGAGGGAAAAGGAAACCTCAAGCTAGATATGTATAAAATAGATTTACTAATTCATGTAGATAAAAAGTTCACCATGATCAGACTCTTGGATTCAAATAACACCAGGAATCTATATCCTTGTCATTTTAGCCCTGTTTTTTTCACCCTTAGCTTTTCTTTCAGACAAGCCCTCCCCAGATAGTAGCAAAGGTGGCTATCACTTGCTCCAGGTTTTAGTCGTCTCATTTAGCAATGCCCCCTAGAAATAAGAGCACTTCACTCATGCTAGCTCTGGCAAATGCCCTGTTCATGATTCTCATTGGCCCAGCAGAGGTGCTGTGCACATCCTGAACCAATCCCCAGGGCTAGGGAAGAAAGGAGTGCTCCCCATGGCCAGGCCTGGGTCCTCTCCCCACTCCATGGCCTGGGAGTAGATGTGATGTTGATTCTGTTGACAGCTGTGCTACCAGGAGGAGGGCGTTTGAAGGCAAAGCACATACCCTAGAAAATCCTGAAGAGTTGAATTGGGTAATCTGACCTCCTGGTCCCCACCCTGCAGGGTACTACCTATAGTAAAAATAAGAAGTGTTCTTCCTATAAAAGGATTTTTGAAAGTGACTTCTTATTAGCCCTTCGTTTGGGGGAGAGGCATGCCTTCCACTTCTTTCTCAGAGAGGAACATTGGAAAACTTCTAACTTTGTTTCCTTGCATTTTGTTTTGCCATCTGCCACTGACTGTCACATTTCACAAGTTAAGAAACATGTTATTTCTTTGTTTATTTTGTCAGTCTTTGGTATTCTCTGGAGGGAAATTATATATCTAAGTTTCAGCGGAATAGATTTAATCTGTTTGTCTTGTTATCTCCAGACTCACCTAAATCCTTGTCTTTCACATTCAAAGGTTTTTCCTTTTTCCTCACTTGGTGAGCAAATGACTCTGTCCCATATTCTGGAAAATTCCGATTTCTAAGCATGTCATGTTAGAAGGAAGCTGCCCTAGAAATGTTCTGTCTTGCTTCCATCTTGTTCGGAAGTTGCTCCATGAATACAGTTATTCAACAATTCTACAGAAGCCATTGGCCTCGTGCTGTGGAGTTTTCCATCATTCCAATCCTACTTCACATGCAGGCCTCTTGTTATCCTCCACACATCAAATACCCACCTTCTTACAGCTAAAGTTACCTTATATATGTGTGCCTTGTACATCTGAGGTTTGAGGCAAGTCCTTAAAATATTTCTCTTCCCAGGTTATTTGCCTGATTTTTTGGGTTGTCTTCTGGTCAATAATGGGGATCACTGGGGGCATCCTGCTTATGTTTCAGAAGAGGGAAGAGTGGACCAGCTGGAGGCTTTATTGGGTGAGTCACTGGTGTGTTTTCATGTAGTCATTGGCTTCCTACCACTTAGAGCGTAAGGAAGTTCAGACGCTGTGCTTTAGGCTCATTTAAGGTATCCTTATCTTCAGCTGCCTTGTTATGTATTTGTGGATTATACCCTATATATTGGAAATTCTTCTCAGCCGGCTATATAAAAACATCCTATATAGTTATATGTTGCTTGGCATACATTTCTCATCACTAATAATTACATATATTAAAGTCTCCATAGCTGTCTTCTAATTGTCTGGCGCCACTTCCCCTGTTTCCAGAGCTTCCTTCCCAGTGCACCCTCCATGCAGCACTGGTCCTGGGGGCCGCTGATGGGTATTCCCAAAGAGGGGTGGGGCTCCTGGTTCAAATATATTTGAAAAAGGACAGATGAAACCAAATGAAGCCTCCATTATGTCAAATGTGTTGTTCTTCTCCAGACCACTCCATGTGTTTCCCACACTTACGGGGAAAGTGAGGCAGTTCTGACATCTCCTGAAGCCATGGCCCATGGAGTACAGCCTGGGAGGTGCCTTCTGGGAACTGCATTCCCTTGAGTTTGTCCTTATGGTCCCATCTCTCTTCCTTCTGGAAGAGCTATGAACTGCCCCTCCAGGGGTTTTTCAAAAGGCATCGTGCAGGACATTCCTGGAATAAAATTAGAGCCCCCCCCCCCCCCCGCCCCTGAGTCATAACCTCATAACTGTGCACCAGGAACTTACCTCTTTTGGATCCCACTAAATTCTCCTGGAATTCCTCTAAAAGTATGGACCTCATCTATAAAGGCATAGTCTGGTGGGTAAGATTTTATGGACCTCTAACCCTCACTATCTGTAACATTAGATCTAAACTAGTAAACTGCAGTATTTTGACGAAATCTAATTCTTCTTTGTCTCACCTGTAAGTCACAGCCAACTGGAGGGACAAAATCATTCATGAGGTCTACCAGGAATAATTTGGTACCAGTCTCCCTCGTATTGTGGTTAAGGGTGCTTAGAGTATTGTTGTGTTGAGTGAATTCTTAATTCAGCAATTTCTTATTGAGAATAATGTCTTCTATGATCTCAATTGAGATAGGTATTGGGAAAAAGTAAAAAATATATGATATGAATCCTGCCCCCAAGGGGAAGGTAAGACGACAACAAATGAAGGTTTGGTGCACATTATAAGATAGCATATTGTTCAAACTAAACTGAATGTAGAGTAGACTCTCACAAGGGATTAATCCAGCATGGTATTTGAATCCCCCAATATGTCCTATATATATATATATATATATATATATATATATATATATATATATATATGCCTAAGCAACCATCCGACCGGTAGTATGACACGCACTGACCACCAGGGAGCAGATGCTCAACACAGGAGCTGCTGAGATGTGGTGACTTGGCAGCTGCAGTTCTCAGGTGACCCACCAGGAACCAGAGAGGAGGGAGCCCGATTCCAGGGTTCATCACCCGAGAACGGCCCTCTCGCAATCCAGGACCCCTCAGGGGATGTCGGAGAGCTGGTTTTGGCCTGATCCCCTCAGGCCAGGCTGAGGGACCCCACTGGTACACGAATCTGTGCACTGGGTCTCTAATTTTGTCATAAAATGCAGAGATGAGAACAATACTGAGTGAGCTCTGAGTAAAAGATTCGCCTCACTCACCAAGTAACAGAGCAGCTCCTTCACAGGAGCCCTGCTGAGCTCCATCCCTGAATCTCTGCCTTGGCCAAATGTCCAGTAAACCTGAATTGGTCATTTCAGTAAATTAGCAGGTGTTTGAACCAGTAAGTTAACCCTGTGAATGCCAGCAGTTGACTGTAATCATGCCAATGCATAACTTATGCAGAATAAGTATTAGGAATGGCTTAGAAAAGGAGATGGTCATTTGGGGGTAGAAGTATCTGGTTTAAATCATGAAAAATTGATTTTTCAAGCAAACTCTGAAATCTGAATAGAATTGGGAAATCAGAACTAGGATCTTCCAGGGGAGGGTTGAAAGGAAATGAGGTAGGTCTGAGTTGTACCCTAGACTGGCTGTGGCCATTGGGAAGGCACTGAGAGTCAATAATAGAAAGTCATCCTCTCGGTTATAGCCCCTGCCTCAATGTCTCCATCACAGCCTCCAGTCTGTATCCTGCCCCATAGAGCTGTGAAGCTCACACACTGCACAAGCAGGGCATAACCAAGGGAGCACAATTCACACAGTTCGCACCACAGTTTGGTGAAATTACTGTCACAACTTTTCTGCAGAGGGCAGTCAAGAATCCACTTGGAACAAAATCAGTGTCTTATAGTCATTTTGTGATCCAGGGAGATACGCATCTCAAAGGATGAGGTGTCACTTCTGATGTTCACAAAGGAGCTCCATGGGCATCGGCAGTCCTTGTTTTGCTGAGCAGTCAGAATCATGGACGCATTGGGAGGGGGCAGTGGCCTAGACTCTCCAGGCTTGTTAAAGAACTTGAGGGGAAGCCAGAGCAGCCTGTTGCCTTTGTGCACAGGTTGAGGATACTCCCGACTTTTGTGTTGTTCC
Organism: Myotis myotis; assembly: GCF_014108235.1. NCBI lineage: Eukaryota > Metazoa > Chordata > Mammalia > Chiroptera > Vespertilionidae > Myotis > Myotis myotis. Next base: position 15,152,099 of record NW_023416368.1, on the reverse strand, counting down.
TGAAGAAGCTTGGAAGATTGAGCATCTGTGTATTCAGCTGTGCCTAAACCACCTCCATCACACATGAACAAGTATTCTGTACTAGTGGCCCAGTGCACGGATTCGTGCACATTGGAAGGGAATCTGGTGCTGGTGAACCAGATTCAGGGCCAACGGCCCCAGCAGCAAGCTAACCCATGGCCGATTCCTCAAGGAATTGGGCTCCCTCCTCCCTCCTCTTTGGGTCCTGGGTGGGGTGCGGGTGAACCAGATTCAGTGCTGACAGGGTCCCAGCAGCAACCTAACCTACCAGTCAGAGCGTCTGCCCCCTGGTGGTCATTGTGTGTCATAGCTACTGGTCGAACAGTCAAATGGTTGAAGGATCAAATGGTTGCTTAGGCTTTTATATATATAGACTAGAGGCCTGATGCATGAAATTCTTCCATGGCAGGGGGTTGTCCTTTAACCTGGGGGGTGTCTCTCAGCCTGGCCTGTGCCCTCTCGCAATCCAGGGCCCCTCGAGGGATGTCCGACTGCCCTCTCACAATCTGGGACCCCTCGCTCCTAGTTGCCCACCTGCTCACTCCTAACCACCCAACTGCTCGCTCCTTACCACTTGGCTCACCACTCCTTAGTGCTGCCACAGAGGCGGGAGAAGCTCCCACCACTGCCACTGTGCTCGCCAGCTATGAGCCTGGCTTCTGGCTGAACGGCGCTTCTGCTGTGGGAATGTACTGACCACCTGGGGGCAGCTCCTGCATTGAGCATCTGCCCCCTGGTGGTCAGTGTGCATCATAGCGACTGGTTGTTCTGGTCATTTTGCCATAACGGTCGCTGGGCTTTTATATATATAAATTATCCATTACTCAACAAGTTATACTCAAATGTGCATCTCTTCTTTCATATGTGGTACAACTTGGGCATTCTTCTGTTCTTTGCTTAGATGACATGAAACCTGATGGTGAGAGTGGCTTCTAAAACTCAGCAGTGTCTTATGCTTTTATACCTTTCAAGGAGCAATTGCTTGTCAACCAACCCGAGCCATCCAGCAGTGTTCACCATGGCACACTTGTGCACTTGAGGGCCACTGAGCAGGTTCCAGGTCCATTTTCCAAAAGCAGATTCACGAAATGACCAATCTGACAAATTACCAAGTTTTCAAAAACTTTCAAATAGCATACGCCAGGTCTAGAAGGGTCACCGGGGCCATCTGCCACAGGCATGTGGCAAAGTTCAGTCTGACCTATGTTGTCCTGTTCTTGGGGTCTCTGAATTTTCAGAATGAAAGCTCCTCTTATATTCTACTAAATTGGGGACAGTGTGCATGCTCTGAGCCCAGGTTTATATAGATGAGAGGGTGAGGTTCTCATCTAAAGCCTTTTTTGTGTTTAATCTACTGCATTTTCATCATCTCTTAATTCAGTGATTTGTTAAACTAGCTTCGATTTTGTGTGGAATTCAAATTTCAGAATTTTCAACCATTCTGACACAAAGGATAGCTATGCCTTTTAAATGCAGTGCTATGTGAATTTACGTCCCTTTCCTTTGGTGTTGGTTGTGTGTGTGGGGCTCGATTTGTTCTCCAAATGGTGGCTTTATATGCATGTTAACTTTTACCAACCTATGACCACTTTCCTAATTGCTTAAATATAAATCTTTGAAAAACAACAAATCCTCAAAGGCTGTAGGAATCGCCTCCTGCAGTATGAATTCTGCAAACTTTATAAGTGGACAGATTGGTTATTCAGAATGGCTCAGTGAGCACATTGGTCTTTTTCGCATGAAGCCGTTGCCCTGAGAGCTTTCTGGCCTCTGGATCCCAGGACCCCAGGTTCTTGTGGCATCACATGAAAATGGGACCCTTCCCCATCAGGGCTCTGTGGTGAGGGCCTGGGGGACCCAGCAGGATCGGGATCTGTCACATCTGCAACATGGGCCACTCTCCCTGTTGTCACTGTGGCTCATAGCTCACATCCACAGCCTCTCGCACAGACCCCTTTCTTCCCTCTGCTTTCCTGTCACTCCTGGCACCACTACTGTCCACGTCCTTCTCAGTCAGAGCCCTTAATTCATTGCCAATGAGCTGATGTGTGATGGTGCTTCCTCCTGGGAGAGGGAGTCCTCCTGTGACCTTTAAAATTCGTTTTTATTGCCAGGTGTCCAAGAGCTGAGCTTTCTTTTGACTTTTATTTGGTTCTTGTCTACTTGGGAGTTTGCAGCTGTAACCAAGTAGGAGAGGGGTCAGAGTCAGGTGGCCTGTGTGCTCTCTCAGGAATGAGTGTGCCTTCGGTTTGGGGGGGCGGGGGGAGGAGGGGGGAAAGGAGTAGGGGATGGAAGGCTGGAGTCACACTCTCTCACCCAGAATTCTGGCTGCTATGTGGTCACCATGACCATTGTAGTCAGATTATCATCTTTCCAAAGCATAAGGAGACAACTCATAATTTCCTGTAAAATTCGATCAAATAATTGCGCCTTTGGCAGCCCAGAACAAGTCTTCAAAGTCTTTCACTTCCATCAATTTTGAGTTTACCATGAAAATATGGAGGTTGCCGAAACCGGTTTGGCTCAGTGGATAGAGCGTCGGCCTGCGGACTGAAAGGTCCCAGGTTCGATTCCAGTCAAGGGCATGTACCTGGGTTGCGGGCACATCCCCAGTGGGAGATGTGCAGGAGGCAGCTGATCGATGTTTCTAACTCTCTCTGTCCCTCTCCCTTCCTCTCTGTAAAAAATCAATAAAATATATTTAAAAAAAAAGAAAATATGGAAGTTGTTAAGGGGGAGTTTTAATGAATAGGATATTGGATATAGAGATTTGTAATACGCTAATTTTCCTAAAGGTATTGATTCTTTAAGATCTCTGGTTTAGTTTATCTGGGGGGAAGGGTGGTTAGTAGGACAGGATAGGGGTAGAAAGGAAGAAATTCTGATTTCTCCCCAGAGTATAAAGATAGTTTGGCCTATTTGGGTCACATTCATAAAGGCGGTTATTTCGCTGAGTAAATTGCAGCCATCCTTCTGGAAGGCAAACCCGAGTTGAAAGACATGCCCGCATCCCCTGGGAGAAGCCCCCACGGGGCAGGTCTTAACAGTGAGTTCTTGGCTTTGTTGACCGTGAGCTAATTCCCCTCTTCAGAACCTGAACCTGCCTGACCATCCACAGACCCCTGGGGACCCTCACCCCAGCCTTTCCCTGTGCTTCCCGCAACGCTCAGGGCGCCCGCGCCTCCCGACTGGCAGTCTAGGCAGAGTTGCCGGCATAAATGGCTCGGAGGAAGATGGGGGTGTGATTAGCTCTAAATGAAGTTCTGAACCACTGGTACATGAAATGAAACTCTTTTCTTCCTCTCCTCCTTCCCTCTTCCCCTTTCTTTAACCTGCGCGGCTGAAGTAAGTGGCTCTAATTTACTTTCCCCGGGAAAACAAAGCAAAATAAGAGGAGGGCTGGCAAACAAAAAGAGAGAGCCCTCTGCGAAGCGCAGCCCTTCTGCTCCTGATGAAAGGGAGGCGTTCGCTGCTTTCACGGTGTCAGTGTTAATTTCCAAGCCGTCCAAGCCGCCCCTAATTTACTTACAGAACAGCCTCTCTGCCCAGGAGCCAGGCTAGGGAGGCCGGGTGTCCAGGCTCCAGCTCCGTTTGCTGACAGGCTGATTTCCCACAAGGCCATCTCCACCTGGGCTTCTGTTGTTTCTAGTGCATGTCTGCCTCTCTCCTCCCCCGCCACCGCCTCCCCAATGGCTGCTGAGGGCCCTTCTCATCTCCGGTCTCTCTCATCCCTTCCTCCCTGCAGCCCCAAGGACTCCTGCCAGGGCCTTGTAGTCACTCTGCACTTACCCAGCGTCTCCGCTGGCAAAGTCCCAGGAGGCACTGCTTTCTTACTCTTTTCCTTTTTTTTATTTTTGTTTCAAGGACAAGATTCAAAAGCGCCTGCTCCACACAGGTTGTAGGGTGCACCTTCAGATGCGCCTTCAAATAGGGGCTGAGCCATTTGAATATTTGTGTTCCTGGAAAGAAGCCGGTAGAAATTGTCCCCCAAAGCCTATTAAATTCTGCAAAATCTCTCAGCTTTGAGGGCTTCATTATGGAGTCCAATTTGGGGCCGTGGCACCTCTCTGCCAAAGGACTCATCTCCAAAGACGCCTACAATTGAAATTATAGAGCGGCTGGTTTGGCCCCAGCTCCTTGCATATCAAAGGCTGGGAGGGCAGGCAGGCTGCTTCCCCTGAGCACTGGGGGATGCCTGCCACGTGCCAGAACCAGACAGGTAGTAGATTGAGATGTTTAGAGCATATTTTTTCATGCATACACGTGTGTCTGCTTCTCTGCCATTTTCCAGCTCGTCTGCAGGGTGGCACGAGACAGGGTAAGTTATGCTTCAAAGCTAGTGTCCTTGCCCCGTGGGCATGGAGAGGGACATCGGTATCAGCCAGCCCATCTCCCAGATGCCATATTTGCTAAATGGATATGGAATGTGGAGACCAGAGAAGACATCACAGCAGCCACACGACCGGCACCAAATGTTGCCACCTTGGACCTGTGAGGCGTTTAACGAGTAAGCGATGTCCCAGGTAGAATGTTGCCTGGAAAATGTGCCTCACCCTGGTTTCTCAGCCTCGGCATCGTAGGCACAAACCATTTTGTGCACCTTCTTTTGCAGTTGTTTTTCTGGATTCAGAGGTTTTTATTAGTTTGTTTGTGTTCAAAGGTGCTGCATTTAAAACACCCACTCATTTGCAAAAGGAAGGAGCTGGGAGGGAAAGCACAAAGCGGGTCCATTTGGGACCATACAATTATGTCGTGGGGTAATCTGGAAAATTGTAAGGACCCTGAGGCCTAGCCAAGGGAATTTTGTTGTCTTTGGTGGTTGAACAGAGAGTGTAAGAATAAGAAGAGTCTAAGATGTCCTGCGGTTTGCAGCCCCCGGCAATTATGCAATCTCCAGGGAGAAAGAGAGTTTCACTGAGCTAACAGGGTCTGCCTTGCCCTCCTGTGCTCCTGCCCCCAACTCCCGCGTCTTCTTTATTCAGGCTATTTTCTCCCAGGTCTCTGAGATTTGTTTGCTCACCAGGGAGGTGGGACTCAGCCATTTCTTCCTTCTCACTCCTGAGCTCTCCGTGACCAAAAACTCTTCCCTTTATTTTGAAAGCGGAAACAATGCCATTTCATTGCCTGCATGCATAACTCCGAGATGCCCGAAATGATTTTGCTCAAACTCCCTACCAACTCAGCTTCAGCTGACACTACACAGGGGAAGTTTGGGCCCCCAAGGACAGTTTTTCGGAGGAGTTGGGAGCAGGGAGAGCCCAGCAGAGTGATGAAATGCATCTGATCTGATCGTCACCTGCCCTCTCTCCATCTCCGCTCTCATTCCTTCCTCCCTGTCCCCTGGGGCTGCCTCACTTCCCCCTCCTCTCAATCATGTCAGCAGCTCCTCCCTCCCTTGCTTGTCCTCTGGGACGAAGCAAAGACTTTAAACCTGTAAACTGTATAAATTTCCTCCCCAATCACCTTGAGACTGAGTTTACATTGGCTGGAGAGGCTTTGCGGGTGGGGGGAGCTATGTACCCATGCTCTTCTGGAAGAGCCACTGGCGCTGTTGGGGCTGCCCTCTGGTGATGCGGGTTAGCGAGCTCCAACATCTGAAGACGATCCAGGCTCTCAGATGTGCAGTTATCAGACCCGGCCCTGGTTCTAAACACAGTTTTGGTTTTGGTTCTTCGTCAGTGGAATGGGGTGCATGCAGGTGTGTCAGGTCGGGGTTTCCTGGGCTCGCTTCCCCAAGGGTGCTTTTTAGTGCCAGATGATCAGCAGGGTTCCCAGACCTTTGGGAGGTCAGCTCTCTGACCCTCCTATCTTTTCTGAGCTGCTGTGGCCTGTGTGGTCCTCAGATGCAATCCAGGCTGGTTGTTTGGGACTCATCCCTCACCAAACAGCGCTGTCCAAGGGCAGCGATGCGGTTGATGGCCATTGCTCCTGTGGATGCCTGATACGGGCTCTGGCGCCTCACTCATCGGCTCCTCCCCTGCCTGTGCTTCTGGGGCTCCACTTGCTGGTTTCCTCATTCGGCTGGATCTCTCCAGGGTAACGTGATCAATGGCATGAGTTCTCTTGCTGTTCCCACTGCCCACAAATCAAGCTCTTAATAGCCCTATAAAATCATGAGATTCAGGGTAAAAAAGTGATTGCCTTGCTCAGATGCTAATGAGACACATATATCTGAAACAACTGATTAAAGACTGTGGAAAGGAGGTCTCAGAACAACATGCGAGGTGGCTAATTTACAAAAGCAGAGTGCATTCCAGATAACAGGATATCGGGCACCTTTGCTTCAGAGAGGTGTCTAACGCAGCCTGCTTTCCTGTATGCATTTTCACCATGAAATCCTGGGACCCCGATGCAGTGAGGAAAAGCAAGATGGCTGAGTGATTGATTCTCCCATCAGGGTCCTTCTGTCTGCCAGGTTACAGCCACAAACATACGGAGCTGCAGGCCAAGGGTCTCCAATCTGTTTCTAGAATGTGTTGCGCAGTTGAAAATAAATAACTCCTAAGTTGTGTGATTACATAATGATAGCCACCCTCACTCACCTGTCTGTCAGAGGAGCCCTGTTTGAGGCGGAGCTCCTTTCCCCTGGGCCCCTGAAGCGTGCGCGTGGAGTCTTTAAGATTCCTGGCAGCCCTGGGCTAAGTGCACTGGGGTGGAACATAGTCCCCTCTTGCTTAGTAATCCATTAGCTAATGGGTGGGAGCCGTCAGTTTTCTATTTATTTCTTAAACTCTGACGGTCCACCTGCTGTGCGTGAGACGGCACTTGACGAAAAAGAGTGATAGTTGAAATAAAATAAATATCACACCTTGCGAGGTCTGATAGGTATTGCTTAAAACACAGTGGGCTTCGTGGAAAGGTAACGGTGAGCCAGCTATTCCAAGGTGACAGGTGGCACCCTGGGCATGAGGAGGCAGACAGAACTCTATGTTACGTTCCAGTCCGGGGTGCTCACTAGTGGAAGGAGAGTTGTTTGAGAATGGTCTTCTAAGCGCCCCCAACACACACACACACACACAATATTTGTTGGCAATATCTACCTGAGTCTCTTGGAAGATGGTCAATACATTGCAGAGTCAACCTCATCAGGGCTCCCTTTTAGTCTTTAGATAAAAATTAAGCCCCTTGCACAAGACCTGACCTGCACAGGGCTCCGCATAGTCTGGGTCTTGCTATCTGGCCTCACCTTTCACCTCTCTTCCCCTTGTTCCAGCCACACTGATTTTTTTCAAGTCCTTTGTACATGATATTTGCTCCCTCTTTAATGCTCTTTCTTGCCTCAAGATTCTTCAGCTCTCAGCATGAGCACCAGTTTCTCAGGGGAAGTCGGTCTTGATGGCCAAACATAGTCAGGTCTCTAACAGATGCTCTCTTGGTTTCCTGTCTTCCTACATAGCCCTCAGAACAGGTTAATGTACTATATTTAGTCACATAAATATCTGATTAAGGTCGGCCCCTCCCACCATGGGGAAATCTCCTTGAAGGCAAAGACCACTCTGGATTTGCTCACTGTGGTTTTTCTAGCACCTTGCATAGTGCCTGTTGAACAAATAGAGGAATCAGTTCATTCTTGAGAGATGTCTATGGACAGAAAAAGCAGAAGTACATTGAGGACTATTGGAAATAAAGCTTGGCCTTGTTTGGGTTTTATTCCTCATAGATGATGTTTACTACCTGGTGACTAGTTTTAACCTCATCAAATTCCAACATTATCTCTAATTATTAGTTTGCCCTATATAGACCACCTTATGGACAATGAAAACACTTGGAGATGGGTATACTGGAATTAGCAGTGTGGTCCCCTTGCTCATCACAGTTCAGACAAGGAGGCTTTCTGTCCCTGGGTTACTTGCTTTCCTGAGTCATTATACTGAGGAATTGATCTTACTTGCTGACTTTGAAATCACTAAATTAGAGCCCATATTGGCATTCCCAATGTGTTGTAACTATCTCAGATAAAAAAATGCTGTTTACACTAATGTTATCAGTATTTTGATGATACAGTATAGTTAGCTATTAAGAGGTAGAAAGGACTTGAAATACTTTTATTTTTTAAAATCAAGAATGTCCATCATAATGTTGCATATAATATAAAAAATATGAAAAGACCTAATATCTATCAGTTTTAGATCAGTTTAATATATTATTATCATGTATCTATTAATCTATACCCACACATATAATGGAATCACAATTTCTAATACTGACAGAGTAGCTAGGCATTGAAATGATAACTCCTTATGTGGCTTATTAACATTATCTTCCTGGATACCTTTTAAGATAAATAGTCTTACTATCACTTCTTTTTCATAGATGAGGAACTGTGAATTATAAAATTAGAGCTTCTTGTTTTGAAGTCATTTTCTGTATATACTGATTATTGGGCTAATACACTATTCTATCTGTATGTCTTAAATAAATGGCCTTCAAGGTCCAATAGGGACCCTTTGTCCTCATATAAGGTTACTGAGCAGTTCATTTTCAGCTGGAGATAGTTACATTCCATGCTTCATGAAATTTAACAAATTTCTATGAAGTTAATAGAATATTACCTAACATGAGAGAAGACCCCAATAAGGGAATGACAGTTACCATTGATATCATCTCCCTGTTTATTTTTATCTGCACCTTCTAGATTTACTTTTGGTTTCAATAAAGCAAATCAGCCTTTTCCTGGACCTGAGGGTGTGCCATAAAGCCCTGGGCTGGTGGAGGAAAAGATGGGAGGCTCAATGCTGGCCTTTCAGTCAAGCACTCTAGCTGTGGTGGTCTCTGAAGCATGAATGTGGGGCAGACATGTTTACCTTGGGATGGTAAAGAGAAATATTGGGGATCCCTGACCTTTGCAACTGCTTTTAGAGGATTGAAGAGATGCTGAGGAGGACCCTAGAATTCCATACTATAAACTCATGGAGCAGGTAGGGATAAGGGGGACGGAGGGAACAGGGCTACCCAGCAGGGAACTGGAATCACCAGATTAATGGCCCTGCTTGGAGAGCTACCAATGATCCTAAGATAGAGACAAAGGAAATGATGATAGAAAGCAGAGAAAAGGAGATGTCTGAAGGAGGGGAAGAATTGAGAAGGAGCAGTGCTCTATGAGAAATTGAATGACACCAGGCATCCAGTCTTTGGTGACCAGCTGCCTCCTTCTGGAATGCCCTGTCCACTCCTCTCTACTCGCTGAGCTCACTCCTGCTCCTCCTGGTCCACGCGGTTTTCTGCCAAACACAAGCAGATCGATGCATCTTGCTCTCTGTGCTCATAGTTCCCTAGTCTTGTCTCTCAAAACACAACAGGTCAAACGTTAACAAGGATGTATGCATAAACTCTTCTCTCCCATATCCCCCAAAGGGAGTCCTATTTAACCAGCCCAGTAACTTCCCTACCCCCAACACTGCGGGGTTTTCTTGCTGTAAAAAAGATTTGGTTGAAAATCATGCAATAAGCGAGCTGGGAAAGAGAGGGGATCAAAAGAAAAATCATGCAAACTCAGAATAGACTTTTTTGTCAGATGGATTGGGGCCTCTGAGTAAGGTGAGAAATAAGAAAAAGAGTAAAGAGAGTTGTAATAGGTATTGCTGTGGACTTTATTGATTGATTTCAGAGAGGAAGGGACAGGGAGAGAGAGCTAGAAACATCATTGATGAGAGAATCATTGATCCTGCCTCCTGCATTCCCCCTACTAGGGATTGAGCCCGCAACCTGGGCATGTGCCCTTGACTGGAATAGAACCTGGGACCCTTCAGTCTGCAGGCCAATGCTCTATCCACCGAGCCAAACCAGATAGGACTACTGTGGAATTTAGATTTAAATTATTTCTAAGAGCCTCTAAGGCAGCGGTTCTCAACCTGTGGGTCGCGACCCCTGAAAACACATCCTGCATATCAGATATTTACATTATGATTCATAACAGTAGCAAAATTACAGTTATGAAGTAGAAACAAAAATAATTTTATGGTTGGGGGTCACCACAACATGAGGAACTGTATTAAAGGATTGCAGAATTAGGAAGGTTGAGAACCACTGCAAGGGATTTGAATAAGGAAGCCAGTTGGGTGTTGAAATAAGCTTGAATGTGTGCAGAGATATACTCTCAGATATACTAGGGTTACAGTAGCATTGATCTCAGTGTGAAATTATGTTTGTGTGATGGTTTGATTCATGTATGTGTCCTCCTCAGGCACTAGTGAGGGAAGGAAACGGGTCTATTTAAGACACAGTCTAATCCCAGCCTTTAGCACAGTTCCCAATGCAAAGGAAGTCCTTGGTAAGAATATTATCTTGAAAAAACAAATGTGTTAGAGAAGACACCGCACTTGCCTGATTCTAACTCATCTCTCCTTGCTCCCCTCATTCTATGGCGACTACTGTCCTAGCAGAATCCCACCCAAATCTATGTTATTGAGAGAACAGACTTCAAGGAGACTCCATCTTTGTTGTTGACATGTTGGCAATCTTTTGTGGAGCACCAGGTTATGCTCCTTATAGCATAGCCCCCTGGGCAAGACACTTCCTGCTGAAAGCCAGCTTCCAGGCCCATGGTTAGAACTCTCGGGGCTCTGAACTCTCCTTCTTAATATAGAATGTGGAAGTTCTACAATCAGTGGGAAAGAAGTATGCTAAGTAGATAAAAATCAGTCCCACTGTAGTATAACTCTCCAGAGAAAAGAGATAAAACCGCTTGATGCTTAAGTTAAGAAAAAAAATAAAATATTTCCAGTTCCGGAAGCTGCATTTCATTCCTGATGTAAATATAGAAGCCTTTGGCGGGAGGGAAGGGAGGTGAGGGAGCGGAGGAAGGGACTTCGCCATTGAGCTTCACAGCTTCATAACAGTCCGAGGAATCAATCAGTCAGAAAACTGAGTTTATTTTATCTTTTTTCTTTCCCTCCATCCCCATGTTGTACACAAATTCTGGTGGTTCTGACCCCCGAATCTCTCTTTTAATTGAGATTGAGATATCACTGGCACGTAACATTGTGTAAGTTTAAGGCGTACAGCATGTTAATTTATGACCTGCAATGTGATGGCCACCGTAGCATTAGCTAACACCTCTATCAAGTCACACAATCACCATTTCGTTTGTTGGTGAGAACACTGAAGACCTCCTCTTTCAGCAACTTTGAACTGTATAATACCGTGTGGTTGACTAGAATCACAGTGTGGAATATCTCTAATTCTATCTGCTTTCCTCCTTTTCATTCTCCTGGTTCAAGCTGTGTGTTCATTCCTTGCCTGGACCATTGTGATGGCCTCCATTTCCCCTCTGCCTCTCTCCAATTCATCCTCTGTGCTGCTACCAGGATGATCTAAAATGTACATTTGATCCCTTATTTGCAATGTTCAAGACTCCTCACTACTCATCACTACAGTAAACATCTATTGTGACATGGATAACAAGAGAACAGGAATGAAGAAGAGAATGAGACAGCCACGTGACCCTTTAGAACAGGGGTGGGGAACCTTTTTCTGCCGAGGGCCATTTGGGTATTTATAACATAATTTGCAGGACATACAAAATTATCAACTTAAACATTAGCCTGCTCTATTTGGTCAAACGTTGAATTAACTCACCCCTAATGCCTTGGCAGGGCCAGAGTAAATGATTTTCGGGCCTTATCTGGCCCGTGGGCTGGACATTCCCCACCCCTGCTTTAGAGGGGACTTGCTGTATATAAAAGGGAGCAGAAAACTATGGGCAGATTGAAAGCAAAGTGAGGTCAAATAGTTTTTAAGATGATATATTTGTATGCTAATCAGAAAGTAATACTGAGGAAGGAGAAATTGATGATGTTGGGGAGAGAGGATAATTCCAGAAGCAACAGTCTTGAGAATGTGAGTGGTTGGAAGGGCAACATGGCCCTGAGCAGGGAGTGTTGGAAAACATGCACTTACCTGGCAGCCTGCTTAAAAGGAACTCGCTCATGAGGGCCTTTCTGCGAGGCCAGAGGAGATTAAAAGAAACAAAACCGATCTATACATTTTGCATTGAATGTGGCTACTGCCCATTGCAGAGAAGAGGGAATTCTTTCACGATTACCTAGTCCAGTGGTTGGCAAACTTCGGCCCCTTGAGTGTGGCTCTTCCACAAAATACCACGTGCGGGCGCGCACGTACAGTGCGATTGAAACTTCGTGGCCACACTCAAAGGGCCAAAGAGCCGCATGTGGCTCGCGAGCCGCGGTTTGCCGACCACGGACCTAGTCCATCTTCCCATAGAATCCATTCTATTCCTTTCCACTGATGTTAGTGGTGGTTTCTCATACCACCAGCTCCAGAGGCATCGGCCGTGGCCTTCCACACCCTGCTTTCCCTGGGGCCGCTGGGAGAACTCCTGTTCACAGCACCGGGCGTGCCCTTCTGTGCAGCGTTCCTGGATCTCCATGGATGGGACCTATGGCTGTGACCTTCAGATCAGGCTGTGTAAACATCTCTCTGAGGAACTTGTGTTTCGGCCAGAAGTCCCAAACTGACATTCTAGAGCTCATGGACCTTGTTTGCTCAATGCAGTGTTTTGAAAGTGCTATTTTTGGATTAGATGACAACATTTAAAAAATGAAAATTTCACGTTAAAAAAAAACCAGAACCCAACAATATATCTGGCATTCTTAAAATATGAAAGAGGGGCACCCCTGGGCCCACATTCCCATGTGGAGTGAGGTGCCTTGTGTCAGTTTTTACCCTGACAGCCCCCTCCTCCCCCCACCTTGTTTAACCAGCATAGCTGCTGTGGACAGATAGGGGGCTCTGAGTGTACAAGCTGTGCCTTAGACCCAACAGGCGGGAATTATGACTGGTCTCCCTAGTACATCCTAGCATCTAGCACAGTGCCAAGCACACGTGTGTACTCCACACACACAGACTTTCTGTACTTGAGGGCACCATATCCATGCCCCAAGCTCAGGTCCTTACACCTGCCCTCATTCCCTCTGCCTTAGGTGCCCCTCCCACCTGGTTACCTCATTCTTCACATCTTGGCTCAAAGGTCACATCTCTGGAAACCTTCCCCAACTCTTCAGGCCAAGTCAGATCCCACTGTCATTGACTTTTAGAGCACACTGGACTTTTTCTCCATGGCCATGGTTGGTTTGTTAGAACAGATGTGTGTGGTTGCATAGTGTCTGCTTGCCCCACTCAACTGTAAGGTCCATGAGGACAGGACCAGTGTCTCTGAGCCCACTATGGAGTCCACCAGGCCTCGCCTGGTGCCAGGTGCATAGGAAACCTTCAAAGTGAATGAATGAATGAATGAATGAATGAATGCTTTCAAGAAATAGGCCTTAAGGAAAGCAGAAGCCAGTCTGTAGAGGTGTGGTTGTCTTTTTTATTCCGAGGCGTGCCTGTCTCACTCTAACCATTCTAGACAACTTTATTTGACTATACATTTGTCTTGTTTGAGATGGTGAGCATCCTGAGGGCAGATGCCTCTTGTTCATTTTTTTTAATCTTCTGTATCTAATACAGGGACCTACATCTAATATAGAATTCCAAATATGTATAATGACCAAACTAATCAACGTAGATTCCCTTTTGAAGAAAAGGGTGGCAGCTTCTCTACTTATTAAGTGAATTGGTTACACTCTGTCATCATCTCACATTGGGCTCCATTCCAAAGCAAATGTGCATCCACGATGCCCAGCACAAATAACCATGATGGTGGCCGCCTGACACCCTGTTAGCTCTGCCCGCCCAGGGTCTGTTGGTCTATGGCCTATTTGCTGAGTTCTCCAGACATTTTATAAGCATCATTAACCTTATCATGTCCAACAACTGCAAAGTAGGAAAAGCATTGAATGTGCAATTGGGAAGACATGATCATGATGAAACTTAAAGCAAAACAGTTTTACAGGACTGTGGACCTATCGGTTGTTTGTGGCATGTTCGACTCCACAAAGATTTGGTTTCACCCAACAGGGAACGTGTCTCACCCACATGGGATTTAAAACTGTGGCTCATGCAGGTTCTGAGTTCGCACACGCCTCCTCATCAATGAGCCAGGGCACATAATTAATTGGGCAAAAGGCTCACAGGGATTAATTAGCAGCTGTGTGTGAAGAGTATGGTTCAGACTTGTAGCACGGAGGATGGTGTTCTAGAATGGCTAGGTGTTGGATTCACAGCTCAGTCACAGCAGGGGTTCTCATTGCTTGCCTGTTGAAATTTGGGGGGCTCTGGGCACCTCTGTGGGCCAGCAAGGGCACATGTGCATCCAGCTGCTGCCAGCAGAGGGCAGCAGTACGCTGTGCGTGTTCAATTTGCATCCCAGATTAGCAAATCCCCAAGGATTTACAAGGAAAGAAAGTGGGTGTCCCAGGACTACCCTGATTTCTTCTCTCTGGGTGTCAACACGGATCTGAACAATTGCAAACACAAACCTTTTACATTATGTTGGACTTTGGCTCATCTGAAATATTGAAATGAATACACAACTAGGAGCTGCCATCACAGACAGGAAGTAACTTTAATTAAATATTGTGAAAGTTGAAAAGTTTTTACAGCTTGAATTTTTGCAAAAAAAAAAAAAATTATAACAATCTCTACAGTAGTTAGGTTCGCTAACAATTGAACTGTACAGTGTGTGTCTATTCAAAAAGTTTGATAAGAAGGTGAAAGGTTAGTAGATTTAGAGATGACTTCGTTAAGCTGCATTCTAGTACAATGTGAGGCCAGGGCATGTTATGCAATCCAGTCATCCAGAAGCTGTATTTTTCCCCCAAAACTGAAATCTTAGTTCTCTATTTCATCTTCTTAAAGCCATATTCTGTATTTAGGGGAACATCGTTTACTTGTAAAAGTTTTGTGTAGGAGAAAGAGGGTCAGAGGGCCAGCACGTCTTTTCATCTAATCAATATAAATAGAGGCAACAAGACACAAATTAAACATATTTTAAAGGCTCTTTGGACTTTCAAGAGAAGTTCTAACCACTACACATGGCTGACAGATGGGTGGCGTTTGTTGTCGGGGTCTGAGCCGGACACCTCACCGGCCGACTGTCCCTTCACAAACAGTTAAGGGGCTCACCAGACAAAATATGGCTTTAAATTGTACACTTCTTCAGGCCAGCGCTTACTACACGAATTCAGACAGCCTTTCCGAGTACCGAGAAGCAATGCGTCCACCTTGCTTACATTTTCCAGTTTTTTATTATTATTATTATTAATCATCATTATTATTTCTCACCATGAAAAATCAGCTTTCCTCCCCTCCTCCCTTCCCTCCCGCAACTCCCCTCCCTCACCCACCCCAACCCATAAAAATCGCACTCTGATAGTCTAGTGAAAACCATTGCAAAATCCATATGGGGGCATGCACAGTTGCAGCATTGTTGTAAATTTCTTGCTCTACTAGAAAAAGTTACATTGTCTTAAGGTAACAAAACAGTTCTTTTGTGCTTTTCGATTTCTTTGTCTTTTTTTTTTCTTTTTCTTTTTTCTTATAATGTTAGTGATGACTGACAGTTCTGGTGCACACTTACAATGTACAAGTGAAATGGATATGATTTGCATTGTTAAGGCATCCAATCTGCTGGTTTATATTTATGTGAAAGACAGAGGAAATATACAAGCAGACTTAAGAAAGAATGTTCATTGATTCTATGAAGTTTCTCCCCCGAATTTAATGCACAAAATGCGTCACTCCAGAGGGAGAGGTTCCATGCATATTAATAGAGTAAAACAGCATTAGGGGTGTGTGTGTTTGTAAGCTTCCAAAGCAAAGGATACATTTTTTTTAAAATCTACAGAACTAAATGCTACAAGAATAATATGCTACTTTTTTTTGCCATATATTGGAAAAAACTTCTTAACTTACAAATAATACAAAAATAGACAATGGCTTTGGGGTGGAAATTTAAAAAAATTGAAGAATGGTTTAAAACAATACTAAAAATAACTATAAATGAAATGTTTAAAAATCACATTGGAACAGCTAATACAACTGTAGGTGACCAAACAAATACGCACTTTTTCACATAGCAAACATACACAATAAAATAAGTTGGGGGTGGGAGGAAAAGGAAGAAGGGGAAAGCAATGTACAAATTCCAAAGATAAATACATTATTTATATGGATATTTTACAAAATCCCCTTTGAAACAGAAAGCCTCTTCAGTAACTTCGCAAGTATGTGCAAGCTAAAGGTAGTGAGCTTCTTTTTCCTTTGCAAAATATGCGGCAAAATCTTTTTGTGATATTGAAAAACTGTCTTAAGACATTAAAATGTATAAATAGAACAACAACTTTGGCAAAAAATCACAAAAAAATCTACAGTATTTATAACTACATACAAAAACACAACCGCAAAGAGAAAAAAAAAAAAGTATTAGGCAAATGCATCCTCATAGCTTCGCTGCATCTTTGCTATCAATTCTTATTTTTAAGAACACTTCCCAGATAATGAGAGCAAAAAATTGCCGTAGAACAGAAAGCGATGTTTGGGAGGTCTCAACCTACTTCTCCTATCTCCTAGAGTCCTCTTCCTCTTAATTTCAAAGCACTTACCTATCCTTTTAACCTTCTATGTTACCAGTGGGTAGGGCCACTGGGAGAGGCCCTGTCATGGGAAATGCCTGCCATCTTGCCCTTGTCAGCTTTGGGAAGCCTGGTGGGAAGTCCCCTTTAGGATGAGTAAACTTTTACCTTGTAAATGGCGGGGGTGTAAGAGGATATTTTGGCTTGATAACTGGAGGCATAATGTGGAATTCTGTGCCTGGACCCTGTTCCATAAAGATTCGAAGGAGGTTCTCACACAGTCCGTGTGCCACCAAGCTCTCAAGAGGCCATCGGCTTCCGACGAAGTTGACATAATTAAAAGTGAGAATGATCTCAGGTTTAAATCTGCAGTTTTTTAACAATCTGTC
The DNA here is from genome assembly GCF_014108235.1 of Myotis myotis. Taxonomy (NCBI): domain Eukaryota; kingdom Metazoa; phylum Chordata; class Mammalia; order Chiroptera; family Vespertilionidae; genus Myotis; species Myotis myotis. The sequence continues at coordinate 15,135,217 of NW_023416368.1, read as the reverse complement.
TTAGAGGCACTGGATTTTTGTGTTGAAGGGAAACGTGTGATCACGTGACGGTCACTTTTTGACTCCAGGCTGCATTTATTTACACAGTTACTTAAGACAACGATACGGAAAGAGAGAAATAAGCTTGCACTGCTAAGGGGTGTCATGTTAAGTTAGATACTGAAAATGCACTGTCTGAGCTAACTACCATTTGATATGCTTTAAGGCGCAAAAGCCGACTCTTAGTTTTCTAAAAAATCTAACTGGCATTCCTATTCTGTCCCATACAAGCTTTTTTTTAATTTTCTTTTTTCTTTTTTTCTTTTTTTAACTTTTTTGTAAATATCACCACTTCATTCTCCCTTTACACGGCTTTAAAAACATCATAAATTAAAACATGGGGTCTTATTTATAGTGTCCCTTGTATACAGCTTTACGGTTTATAAAAGACCAATGACCGCAGAGTTAAGCTTAAAAAAAAAAAAAAAAGAAAGAAAGAAAGAAAAGAAAAAGAGGATTTGCTTTTATCAACAAAGAATAAATATATCCCCCAAACATCTGGGAGGTACAACTTGAACCAACACCCTGCACTCACAGATCCCTTCCAACTTCAGTATTTGCAAGGTCGGTGATATTGTTTGTTTAAAAATCTGCAGTTATTGTGACTCCTCTGAAAAAGGCCTGAGTTAAAAGTTCCACTCCGGGGCTTGTATCAGATTACTCTCTGTAGCAGAATCCAACCACTTCATTAATAAAACTCTTCAAGGCAATTCTTTCACATGGGAGGAACAATCATGCCAGATATCGCTGTGGAAAGAGAAGACAAAAGTCAATGGTTTTGCCTCCAAACTTCTCACCCAGAAAAACAACCACAACAACAAAAACCACCCCCACACCACTATGTTGGTTGACTATTCACCACAAAAGTGCTCTTCTCTTCCCAGGAATGAGTTTTTGTATGGAATATACAGGTACTTGATTAAGAACAATAACTACTGTGCCAGCCTGGGTATGTGTCTTGAACAGAACAGAAGACTCTAAACACCCCTCCAAGTCTGATTTCCATTTTAAAACATCGCTGGGAAGGGGCATCGTTTGAATACTGCTGGGGAAGTCACAGCCCCAAACCTTGCAGAACAGTGAGGTTTTTCGATTTGTCACTCTTTTCTCTCTCTTTCACTTGCAGAATCTAGAATGAAAACCTGGTCCGTCCCAACTTCCAGCACTTTCCACAAAACACCATGGGTGTCTTTGTGCTCTGTTAGCTCCCAGACTGAGGCCAGCGCCAGCAACCCAAGCACCTTCACGCTGTCCTCACACTGGAGAGGCAGCGGCAGCTGCCACGGGCCTTGTCCATGGGCCAGTGAAGCTGGGAGACCACATGGAGGAGGAGGAGGAGGAGGAGGAGGAAACAGGTATGCATGAAACTCCAGAATGTCTCCTATACCACCGCTTCACCCAGGCTTCTAGAATGGTCTGCACCTGCCCCTAGAGAACTGTAGCCTTAGAAAGCTGGGGTGAGATCCTGGGAAAAGGGACGGCTGTCAGGGTCATCAAAAATCTCTCCCAGCATTCAGTTAGGAGGCCACAGGGAGTGTTTAGAAGAGCAGGGAATCCCATAGACCGGCTTTCTACCTCGGGGCTCCCTGCTTGCTGAGTGTGGTCCCCTGAGGTATCTTCTCGTCCTCAGCTAGAAAATGCAGCTCGTCGTTTGCCAGGGCTGGGATACTGCCCGGCTTGTTGAAGATTTAAGTAAAACTACATATGGGAAGTGCCTGGCCCCTGGTTCAGCTCCTAGGCAAGCTCTCACAGGGATTAGCTGCTACTTTTTCTAACCCATCCCTTCTGTGTGACCGAGCTGTGTGATCTTGGGTTAGTTGTTTAACTTCTCTGGGCTGATTCCTCTGATATCAAATAGGCACCCTGCCACCCAGCACGCTTCACATGATGGGTGTGAGAAATACAGGGATGTGTCTGAATCATAATTAGTAAGGGTGGCAGCTCTGAAATGCGTGGAGATGAGAGCAATGCTTTCATTAGAAGCAAGGGGTGGCCATCATTGCCTCTCAATGGTGGCTTAGCGTGCGGTCAAGCAGAGAAAGTCATTGCTTTTTTTTTTTTTTATTGGCAATTCTACATTTAAATTAATGTTCTTGTCAGTGATGACTGCATCTAGGAAGTGACCCTTTTCATTTCCCAAATCTCATGCCTAGAGGAATGTGCCATTAAAAAACACACTGAACTCCAATTAACACAAGCTCTGCAGTAGATACACAGAGGGAGGGGAGCCCTGTTGGGGGGGATGGGGGGAAAGGCACACACACCCGGTGCCTCCCCACCCCCACCCCTGACATTTTAGATTCAATTAAGAAATAAGTATTTTGCCAAACACTTTTTCCGTTAATTTTTAAACCCATCTGTATTCACAAGGAAATTTAATCCACATGTTTCTGATTCATTTACACGTAAATCATCCAAATGTTGTTTTGCAAGAGCCGGTTTGCAGTCCAAAAGCTCCTGGAGCCTTTTTCTTAAGCCCTCAAAAGCCATTTTTCTTAGAAACAGGAAGTGCCTCTTGCCAAATGCAGACCAACTTAAACCCCCAAAGAGTTGGGATCGGTTGGAAATGCAGTCCCCCTAAGAGTCCACTGAGCCCTCGATTTGACTGGAACAGGGAGCTCCATATTTCAACCCAAGCCTTCACTTGAGAATTCAAGATGTTTGTAGCTCCAAAGGTGAGGGGTAGGGGTGTCCATGGAGTGCCCGCTCAGCACCCCCACCTCCATGAGGACCTTTCTGTCCAGGCACCCTTAGCAACGGCAGACCTTTCTGAGCCTGTGGCAAAAAGAAGCAAGTCTCCTCCTGCCTCCCCGCCAAATCTACTGTGTGCCTGGCATTGAAGGGCAGATTCCCCACAGCACAGCCAGGTAGCGGGGCAGAGTCAATATGGTGCTAAGCAAAGTGGAAACTGACAAGCTTTCTGCTAATTTGGTCAATGGGTTCAGCCACCATTGACCAGTTGGGGCCTGAAACAATCCCATTTGGATGTGCAGAACTAAAAATAAAATCTAAGCAGTGGTTTGTTTCCTGGCATGATGTGTTAGGATAATTAGATTAAACCTCCACCAGGGCCATGTTAAGCATTATAAAGCAAGGCTAACTGGTGTGCTAGTCCATAGCTAACAGCTCTTCTTAATCTGGAATGCAGGGATGGCCAACTCCAGCGCCCGAGAGCCCAGGCTGGGACGAAGTGCCCTGAGCAGGGCTTGAGGTGACTCCACCCAGGGCACACCTTCTTTAGAGGGGCCAGGGACTCGGCTCCCACAAACGCCGCTGTGCAGGAATGCCTGCTCCGAGCCATCAGAGCTGAACTATTTCAAGACAAGGTAAAGGTGTGGATTTAAAAAAACTAAATAGCTCAGTTTACATAGGGTTAGCAAATAATTAAAATCAAACAAGCAAACATCTGAGGGTATCCAGCGGGTGGCTTTGGTCTGCCACACTTCCCTGGCCCTCAGACCTCTTTCTCGAAGAAGTCCCATGTGTACCTACCCCCAGAATTCTGCATACGCCATCAGCGTTACAGCTCGCTATATCTCTCCTGCGACTTCCTAACGTCCAGCGCAGAACCCTTACCATTCGGTACATTTTGGGAAAACATCATTTGTGGCCTCTGAGCTCAGACACCTCTAAAGAGGCTGTTTCATAAACTTCACTGCAGACTGCAGGGGTGCACCGGAGCTACCAGGAGCCGTTTTCCTGTGTCTGTGCTGCAATCCTCAGGATTGCTAATGTGGGTGAGAGGGCTGGGTGTCTGAAGCTTGGAATGTTCCAGAAATGCCACTGGCATGTTGATTTACCCAAGATTTCCATGAGGACATGATACGCTGAAAGCCCCATGGCCAAACGTATCACAAGACTGAGGGCACTGCGGTCCTCCTCGGCAGCTGAGCGACCATGTCCAGTGACAGGAGCCCGTAGGACTAGTGGTTTGAAAGGCAGTGCTTTTTGGGTGTTTTTTTTTCAGTACAGTTTTCACGTTTGGTGAGAACAAAACAAAATAGAAAGTTTGGCAGAGCTGGGGGACTTTGGAGTGTGGGCTTCCTTGAACCACCATATGAGTAAGAATTAGCAGCTAACCAGGAATAGAGTGAGGAAAGACTTACACAAATTGTACACGTGCTCAAAAAAAAAGACAATTCCACAGGGTTCACTACTGGACCGCATGGCACCCCAAGTCGGGTGGGCCTGGCCGGTCTAAGTCTCAGCCAAGCAGCGGAAGAAAAATCTCAGTATGTGGGTGTTCTGGCCTTTTGTTTTATATATCTTATATGTATGTTTTGTTTTTCTCACTTGAGAATATTTTTTCCTTTGCTCCTCAGAGAGAGTGGACAGGGGAGAGAGAGAAGAGAGAAACACATCGACTGGTTGCCTCCTGACGTGCCCAGACTAGGGACAGGGAGTAAACCTGCCACCCAGGTACGTGTCCTTGACCAAGAATCAAACCCACAACCCTTCAGTGTGCGGGTTGACGCTCTAACCACTGAGCACACCAGCCACAGCCGGCCTTTCATTTTTAACTTTTTGCTGCCCAGATTGTCAGGGACTTGGTTAGGGTTTAAAATCACTACACTGGGCTGGGGGGGGGGGGACGGGGGGCAATGGCGCGGTGACAGCCTTCTCTGGGCTGCCCCTCTCTCGATTAATGAAGTCCTTCCTCTGAGGCCTGAGATTGCAGAGAACCCTGCTCGGGGGCCGTGGCTTTGGGAGAAGGGGAGGGGAGGATGTCTCAGGACAATGAGCAGGCTAGGTGACTCAAGTCTGCCCCATGAGGGCGGCACGCTGGGGAGTCTAGCGTTGGGACTTACCAATGGCTTTCTCTAGAGAAGAAGGGAAAATGTCTCCGCATTTTCCCAAGTTTTTTAAGGATGTTCGCTAGTTTTAACATTCGGAAAAGGGTTCTGTGGGCAAAGAAGCTTAGGAAACATTTGTTTGTTTGGCTCAGGGCCCTTCGTGCACTTAGGTGCATTATGGATCTCCAAGACAGCAGTCCAGTAAAGACCATTTTCTAGACGTGTTTCCCCACAACATGGAAACTGGTTTTTAGCAGAACATCGTGTGAGGCTCTGGAAGGACTGAGATTAAGAATCACCTTGTCCTAAAAAATTTCTTAAGACGTATGGTAAATTGTCAAAGGTCTTGCCTCCTTGGGAGAGAAAGCCAGCTGGGATCATAGTAGAAACTGTGAGTGGTCAGATGTATGTAAAGAATGGAGCGAATGACTTCCTGTTAAGGACTTCCTTGTCAACCTTCTCCCTGCTTCTTGGCTTCATGCACCAGGGTGCTGAGGGGCTTCCTGGTGACTGCACATGACTCTCTGGCTCAGGTTTCCCTATCCTTCTGCTTCAGTGCCCCTTCCTCCATGTCCCTTGGCTCGAATCCTACCTGCCCTTCACCCACAGTCCATTTCAAAGACAACCTCTCCAGTAGGCTGGTAGGTAAGCTCCCTAACCTTTCCCTTTAAGCTTCTGCAGCATGGTGCCCAGCCTCCCCCCAGACAGACCTGCCTTCATTCCTGTGGTGTTTGTTGCACTGATCGTCATGCAGGGAACTTTTTAAGGTCAGGACGGTGTAGTGTACATGGGCCTAACCCAGAGGCTTGACTATAGTTTAGCCATAGAGCATAAGGATTTACAATGGTCGGTCTGCCTACTTGCCAGCTGTGTAACACTCAATGAGCTATCTAGGTTATAAGTCTCGGTTTCTGCATCTGTAAAATGGGGACAATAAACAGTCTATATCAAAGGGTGGTGGGGAGGTTGAGATAATGCAGAAGCCAGGCTGGGATCAAGCTCTCCCATGTGAGTGGCTGTGACCATCATAACCTCCATCATGTGAGGCTGCTGTGCTTCTTTCTCGGGGAATAGCCGGGCTTCGGTCACTAGCAGAGGCTAAGGAAGGGATGCTGGAGATAAGACCTTTAAGAAGTTGGCTTTATAGAAAAAAAACAGGATGAGGTACAATTAGCAGAGTGGTGGTTGGAGGTAATAGGCCTTTAAAATACTTAAGCAGCCTAAGTGTGTCACCTCTAATCTTGTTTACATGGTCAATTTGCTTAACCAACTCTTCCTGTGTCACTTGTCCTGTCTTAATGATCACAATCCTGAACTAGGGGGGTCCAAAGGAAGCAGGGGTTACTGTAACGATGAGAAGGAGGAGGAGGAATGTAACACGCCAGAGGTTCTTACCTGCAATTCTACAACCCACCATGTCCTTTTCTACAGAAGAAGTGGGATTCAGAAAGATGAAGTAATTCTTTGGTTCTAGTTCTGGGAGCCCAGAGTCTGACTACCACCTTGCTCGGGGAGACCCAGGCCCCACGCAGCAGCTTCCTGGACTGTGTGCCGGCGCCCTGCCAGGTGAGTGTCTTGGTTGGGAATGGAGCAAGCAGGGGGTAGGATGGAGGATGGCATCAGAACTGACTTTTAATTTCTCTACTCATACCTCCCCCACAGCCACCCTCCAAAAGTAGGGACGTTTGGTCCATGACAGTGTCAGAAAAACAACCACTGGCAGGAATCTCCTGGACACATGCTCAATCAGAAGGAAAGGGCAGTGCACTCCCGAGTTACCCTCAAACCCTCCGCGCTCTGCATCTTGGACAGAGAGGTGGTGGATAACCAGAAGTAGGGGGGAATCTTGGTACTTCTGGAGTCTGTGCAGACGGGTTAGAAACACACCCGGGCGGGGGGTGGGGTGGGGGGCAAATGCACAAACCTAGCATGTGTCCCTGTCTTCAGGTCCTTTCATCACACACATCCCTATACTACCAGATGTTCCCTGAATCCAGAAGTTCTAAAACCTGGGCCAAGTCCCCATTTTTCCATCCCTTCTTTCTCCTGCCTTGCTCAGCATGGCATGGAAAGGTGCTCAGTACTACCTGTGTGACCTTGAGCAAACTGGGCCTTAATTTCCCCATCTCTACAATGGGGATAGTACTGACCTCATAGGGTTTTCAGAATCAACGTAAGGTTCCATCAAGGTAAAGTGTCCAGCACAGAGTACATGTATATATGAATATAAATAAATATACATGCACTTATACATAAGAAACAGGGCTGAGAAGTCCCAAACAACTCTACTGCCCTCCATCAGTGACCAGGAGTGTGACAGCCACTGAAGGGAGGCACCATAGGGAGCTGTGTAGGCCAGGGGTTAGGGCCACAGACCCTGCTGGGTTTACATTCAACCCCACAGTTTACTAGCTAGGCCTGTGAGCAGGTATTTACTCTCCTTATGTTTCAGTGTTACCATCTGTATAATGGAGACCATAATAGTCCTCATATTACATCAGGAAGATGTGGGGATCAAGTAAGACAAAGCATGCTCACTATGAGGTCATTACTATCCCCATTGTAGAGATGGGGAAATTAAGGCCCAGTTTGCTCAAAGTCACACAGGTAGCACATGCCTCTTGTGTGCTGAACAAATGGTAGCAGATCATTTAATTGATGATATTTCTCTGCCAGCTGCCTTAGGAACCCTGAACACATCTGTTTTACACCCCAGCCCCCCGAGGAGTACAGAGTCTGGGAGTTGGAAAGAGGAGATGAATTTCTGAGCCTGAGTTGGAAACCAGCTTCGGCCAAACCAGCTTTTGGAGATCATGCACTTTGACTGTGAGTACCTATCACACAACCCTGCTGTGGGAAAAAGAATGAGGTGGTGCAGGTCCACACCACGCAACCAGCACATTAGATAAATGTAAGGAGTGGTGGACTCGTTTTAAAAACGTGGGTGTTATTTTTCTCAATGAACAAAAAGGTCACTTTAACTCTTGGTGACTCTGTTTCCTATATTCTGTGATAGGGAAGAGATTGAACAATTTTAATGAATACTCCAGTGGTGTTTTGGGGTTTGGGGTTGCCAGTAGTAAGTCTTGAGCTTGTGTCCTATGCTGCTCTCATGTCAGGGCTCTGATCAGGCTGTGGCTCACCCCCTCCCCGTTATCAGCCCCACACACGCTCACTCTGCCACAGCCAACAGGAAGGGAAGGTTGAGTGACCTACTTCAGGAGAAGGCCAGTCCCGGGAGAGACCCTGCAGTGGAGAACTTGCTAGAGTCCACAAAAGACTGGTCTGATTATGGCGACCACAGGGAGTGAAAGAGGAGAAAGAAAAACGGTGGCATTAGTAAACGGAAACAGTATTCTCAAGCAAATCCAGGGCCTGAGCAGAATTCCTGGAGTTGGAAAGAGGGCTGCTCAGGCAAGTCCAGCAGAGGAGGGCTGGGGCCAGGGCCAAGGAGAGTGAACACAAATGAACAGATGAGATGAGGGCAGAGAGAAGCTGATCTCCTCTGCAGCACAGACACATCTGCTTCAGGCCTGGGAGTGTGGAGTCACGGCCTCTGGTTGGCCCAGTGGGGCCTGGGGCTTACCTTGCAGGCTGTTCCCGTTGGTGCTGGTGCAGGTGGGAGGCGGGGAGGTCTGGGGTCTGACGACTGGTGCGAAAGCACTCTTCTGTTTCACGGCTGAGACCATGTTGGCTGGTGAGAAGGAGAAGATGCCGGAGGAGCTGCTGCAGTTGGAGGGGAGGCTTGTGGAAGAGGCCATGGTGGGGCTGGATGGCACGACTGGGAGAAGCAATGGGAAAGCAGAGATTAGCAGCTCTCCTGGCATCCCAACACAAGGTGGCTCAGGCTACCCCTCCAGCATGAGCCTTCCCTGAACATGCAGGAGCTGGTCTGCTTTCATCATTGGTACAGGTACTTGGCACGTGCTACCTTCTGTTGGTGGTGATCTTCTTTGTGTTTACTGTGGGTCTACTATGTGCCAGGAGCATGCTAGGCACTGGGTGCCCCAGGCCAGGGAACAACGTGCTCTTACAAGGGTTAGGGTAGCACAAAATAGCAACAAAAGTGAGCCTGGCCAACTCTGTAGAGGTAGGAAAGGGAAAACAGAGAAGGCTTCACAGAGGAGGTGTCAGGGAAAGCATTCCTGGTGGAGCCTAACCTGAGGTTCCAGCAAAGGGGTTGGGGATATGAGGTAGAAGGAGGCCAGCTTTGAGTACATGGTCACTGCTGGAATGAGAGGGTGTGAGGAGGAAGGGTGACTGAAGGCAACACCAGGATTCCACAGGCACTGACAGCGGGAGGTGTGTATGTGTGGCTTCCTTTTCTCCCCATGATGGTATGGGTTCCTTAAGAATATGATTGTACCTTGATGCTCCACAACACAGAGATAGATGGATAGGAGGCAAGGTGGACAAGTAGACTGTCATGTGCAACCTCTGTAGCTCATGCAGAACTACAAGTCAACATTCCAAATCCCCTCTTATCCCCCATGAAGTGGAATGTAAATGTTTGTGAATTAACAAGCAGTATGATAGGAGGAGTCTTATGTAAATACTCCCAGTGTGGTAGGAGTGGGGATGTGGATTATCAATGATGGGAGAACTGACGTGGGCAATTCAGAGAGAAAGAACACCTAGCTGCTTGGGAATACGAAAGAGTTTGGGAGACACATCTTGTCTATCAACAACGGTCCTCTCATCTTTTGCTGGTCGCTAATCATCTCTTGATTACCTTTAGGAGACAGAGATGTTGCACCCTCTGAGTCCTCTACACTCAAGACTAGTATTTCCATCCATTTCCCTTCTGGCTCCGTCCTCTCCTGGGAAAAGTATGAATGCTGTCCAGTGATTCCCAGGCACTTAATTCAATTCTAGGTACTTCCTTCTACTGTGTTATTTCTCATATTATGTCATGAACATTATATATTGCTTTATCATTCAGAAGACATCTTCCCATCTTTTTCAGCTAATGTCATTGGCCAAGCAAGTTAAGTTGGGGCCTATTCCATCCTTTTTACACCTGAGCCAATGGAGCCAGCTGAAACTCAGAAAACAGCGTGACTTGCCCAAGGGCCATAGCTGGAATGGTGAAGCCAGGAACCACACCCCAACTCAGTGCTCTTTCTACCACACTATCCTGCAGAGGAAAAAGAGAGCCAGGAGAAAAGGCTCCCCTCCCAGGAGCCCACCTGACTCCCAGGGGCTGCGGAGGTGGGCTTACCCTTGGCCTACTGACTTGAGAAAGTGAAGGAAGTGGGAATCAAATTGGTCACAGGCAGCAGTTGCCAGCGGGGGAAGTGACCTCTCGCAATGGGTTCTCGGTGGCACACAATCGAAGGCACTGAATGCTTTATATGGCAGAACACAGAGCCGCCATCCTCAGAGTTTCCACAAACATTTCCTAAACTGTACTTTTTCTTTTAATGAGGCCAGCATTTTTATACACCTCTTAGGATTTGTAAATGTGAAAATACGCTCAATAATAACACCCATGTAGATTGCAAAACCCCTACACTGGAGGTTTGGTTTTTAAATATTCCTAGACTTGAAATCCTGCTGGTTCACCGAGGAAGGCAATTAATCTCATTGGCAAATAAGATGGTGATGTGTATTTAGGGGTGGGGAGTGTGAGCAGAGAGAGGGGTGAGAGATAGTCAAGCAGTTCCATTTGTTACAACGTTATTAGTTACCAGCCAGCACACCAGAAAGTGTGCTCACCAGTGGAATGTCTTATTTTACTTTTTTGTTTTATCCTGCGAGGGATTTTTCAACATGAGTGGTTTATGAATAATTCTTATGGAAGCAAAAATTTGAATCTGCTGGGCTTGGTGTTTATTGTTTTATTTGCATTTATGCAGATGAAACCGTCCCATCTGAGAGCTTATTTGAGAATTTAATACTATATTTGTGAGCACTAAGGAAATCAATTAATGGAAATTAAGTGTTCGAAGTTTCCCGGGCTGACAGATGCAATCTCAGGCTGAAGTCGCTCGCTGTCTGCACGGGCTTGAGAAGACGGAGCAATCCAAGCCCTTAAATTGAATTGCTACCATATAGCAATTAGTTTATTGATTTAATTAAGAGTGCCACCTTTTAATTTTCAGGTCATGATGGAGACATTTTCTGATTGAATAGATGGGAGAACACGGAACTGATCTATGAGAAACAACCTTCCCATGAATCAAAATCTATGTGGAACTGGCCCTCAACGTCGACTCTCGAGCAGACAGACATAATGTACGCAGGTTATTGAAATTCTAAATGTTCAACAAGCTGATGATTCCAAACAAAGTAGAAATACTTAGCACACACTTAGCCCAGAAAACAAAAGGCCCTAAGTATTGCTTTCAGAAATAACTTTGAAACTTTCCAAGGATTAGCACTCTCCACATTTCCACCATAAGAGACAGCACCACATTCAGTATTTTTAGCTAAACCTCATTTTTTTTTAAAAAAACCATGAATATTCTTTCATTGAACAATACGTCTTCTATCATCCTATCTTCCTACAAATGCCTAAGAGTTTGGCCACATTTCACACAACAAGAGTCACGCACATCGTCTAAGATGAACTTGGTTGTCTATATAAATATCCTCAGAGGGAGACCAAGAGAATGTAGAGACATATCATTGAGGCTTTTTAGGTGCAATCTAAATGTGGCACCTGAAAAATATCCTAAGGTACACTTCTTTAAGACAAGAGCCAAGAACATTTCTTATGTCTGTGTGTGTTTCCTTTGCCAGGTTTTTGGAAAAAATAAAGTGTTTTTTTTTTTTTTCATTTGTTGGTGGTTGTTTTTTTCTAAGTGCATATCAAACACAAAGGGGGGGGAAAAATTCCAACCATTAAAACAACAAAGGAAATCAGAGTCCTCCCAGAGCCACCAGAAGGAACCCAGTCCTGCCAACCCATTGTCGACCTCTGACCTCTAGAACTCAAGGTAATAAAGTTGTGTTGTTTTTAGGCACTGAAAACAAAGGAGTCATATTCCTAAAGGAAGAGCGTTCATGTTTTAGACTATTGTTACTGTGCTATATTACCTGCCCCTCTCACTATTATCATTATGATCAGTACTTAGATTCACTGCATGTGCCTCTCATGGCTCAGGCACCAGGGACAACTGATGGCATTCATTCTTGTATCAAAGTCTCTCAACAATTCTCTGGGATGAAGGCTAGTTCCCCTCCATTTTACAGACCAAAAAACTGAGACTTGGAGAGGAGATCAGCTTCCCCGGGGCCACCAGCTAGTGGCCCGTCTCCATCTGATCCCAGGCTTGGGTTCTGGCTATAATAGCATACTGCTGCTTTGGGTTGCAGCAAAGTTCCGTTGGTTAGGGCGGTTCTGGGGAGAAAGGGGAGGCAGATGTGTCTAATGGAAACAGTGCTGCCCCCAGCATCACCTGGGTCAATGTGGGGCTGGCAGGGCACGGCCCAGAGAGCTGCACCGTGGGCCACACAGCACAATGCTGAATTCCCTGCAGAAGACTTAGGACACACATCTGTACTTACTGGCATAGGGCGAGTTGGCAGCCGAGCCGTTGAGGAAGGTCGGGGAGCCACCCAAATTGGACATGGCGGCTGTGCCGTATCCATTCATGCTCGTGGTGACGGAGTTATAGTTGGTCTGCTGGGGGGTGGTGCTCGGCACGTATCCGTGTGGTGAGACACTGCTTGAGTTGCGGGTGAAACCTGAGGGGTGGGGACAAAACCAGGGGTGAGGGTGGCGTCCAGGTGGGTGGCAGTCCTGGAAGATGGGGCAGGGAATGGCTGTCCCCATGCCGTGCCCTGGAGGAAAGGGGTTGGTGATTCATGGGAGGGGCTGATGGTGCTGGCTCTGATTAAAATGGGAAGCCAGCAAAGGCACATTTCTTAGGAGATCATAAATACTTAGCAGGGCCCTGAGAAGTGGCAATGCAGGGCCCATAAATCATCATTTTAGAGCAGAAATAAATCCCAATTTACAAGATGTACCCTGAAGTGAACAGGTTCCTATTCCCTGGTTTCGAACGCTGTGCTTTGGTCCCTCAGAACTTTAATTCCCGCCCTCTTTGCGGTCTGTCGCTCTTGGTTGATGGTGAGAAGGCTGGTGCAGCAGTGGCTCCAGGCAGCCCCTTCTACCAGCTTCCCTGATAAAATGCCACAATAGTGCCTGATGCACAGTGGCGAGGAATCTCCCCTTTTGGTTTGTAGCTTCAGGTTTGGAAGGGACAGGGGGACAGAGAAGAAGAAGAGCAGGCTCCTGACCCTGATTGGTGGCCTGCGAGGCCTCGGAGACATTCACGGCCAGTTGTCCACTGAAGGAATTCACGCCCATCATGCCCGCGTGGACGGAAGTGTTAGTGAGGGCTGGGAGCTGACTGTGGTTGCGGGGGACACTGTATAGGGCCTCTGCGATGTCAGCCGCTCTCTTCAGAATAATCTCCTGGAAAGAAAGAGGAGCACCCCCATTAGCTACCCCATCACACCCCAGTGACGCCACAGTCAGGGGCTCACTGTGGACCATGCTCCGGGCTTCCCATGGCTTCCCGTTGATAATGGCATTAATTTCTGCACCAGTCCCTGCAAACCTTCAGGTTTAGTCTCTTCGTCATCACCCCCATATCACAAATGGGGGAACTCACCTATTTAAGGACAGAGTTGGGCTGCAGAGCCCTGTCTGTCTGACTTGGGAAGCCCATTATCGAAGCCTTCCCTCCTTTACCACCTCACAGTCTATGACAGTGCCCTGGGAACACACAGGAATGCGAGGCTATATATACACACACACACACTGCAGCCCCCTCTCCTGCTGAAGTTTAGGGCAGGTTGTAGATAACTCTCTGGGTCCCTGAGTATTAGTGGGACTGTGTCCCCTGCACATTGACTCAGGTGGCACAAAAAGAGTAAATCATTTGTCCGACTCATACTAGCATCCTCATACAAGGATGCGCTCTAGGAAATAGAGGAAGACAGTTATATTCAGATCTTGTTATACTTTTTAGGAGAAGAAATTAAACCCTTTTTTCCCTCCTCAATTGGCTTGAAAACCCTGAGGAATAACATAAAGCAGCAGTAACTCTCTCCCTCCATCATGAAGTACATTCCCACAGAAGATTTCGTTTTAAACAGAATGCCTCTTCGGGTAAGGAAAATGATCATAGTAGAAAAGGCAATAAAAAATTTTACAAAAGAAGAGAGAAGAATTGAATGGCTTTGCAACGTGATGTGTCTGAATGGCTTAAACACTGAACTCGTGCAAGGGACTTTTATGGTTTCCATACGTTTCCATTACACCAAGGAGTCTGAGACCTTACATTGAATGTGGAGCCCACATAGGTTGGAGGCCCCATTCGCTCACCTGGTTGTTGTGTGGCATCCCATAGAGCGCTTCCACCAGGTCCGCAGCCCTCTTGAGTATGACTTCCTGTTGGGAGAGAAGCAGACACAGGCCGCTGAGTGAAAGCAGGTTGTCCTTATCCTGGCCACTCTCTGCCAAGGCACTGCTCTGAAGGCAGTAGCTCCGGGAACCCCCGGATGGTGCTAAATCACCAATTTGTCCCTGTTCACATACACACTTAATCGAGTCAAAAGGTGAGCATCGTTGGTGCTGCAGGATAAAATACATCACTCGAGCGCCTGCCATAGGCACGATAAAGCGCTCATGTGTTTATTGCCGAATACAATTGCGAGGTCATTTACTGGATGACTACAATCGATGTCATTCAGTGCATGTTATGAATCCCTAAGATGCGTTTATTTTGCACTTAATTGCTTATTCCAGGCACCATGACCTTATCAGACAGGTCATTTTCGAGGGATTTCCAATCAATCTTCAGCTACTAGAAGCATGTAGCATTAAACTTCTTTATCTCCATTGTGTGGCACAATCCTGACATAAGGGGGTGACATAGTCAACCCACACTCCTCGGCCACGCACTGCTTGTCGAAGGCTCTCACCAAGGGGGTCTCCTGCCCCCAGGAGCTCCCTTTGCACGGGTTCTCACGACTGGCAGTGCCTCCTTCATAGTGATTCTTCTCTATTCCAGGATTGTTAGTATCTTCCCTGTTTGTTCATTCATTCTCATCTGAGATCTATGCTCTGCTGTTCGCTCCCCTCCCCACTGAATAAAATATGTCTCCCATCTTTTCATTTAGGTAGGCTTCCATATTTGGCTTGCGTGCTTGTTTCCAATAATATACGGCACTCCACAAAAGTGTGTGTAGTGGTATTTTTTTTGTTGTTGTTCTAACCAAACGCAATCCTTCCCTCTTCATTTTGCCCTAATTTTCTGCAGATTCATTTATACTGCAAAATGTGATACATGTAGAATGGAGGCTTATCAGGGAACCAAACCTAAAGGCATGCTTGGCTAGGAGGTGACTTGCAAAAAGACATGTTTACAATTTTTTGCTGTGGGTAAAAGTTTAAAAAAGAAGTCTAACTTTATTTTACACAATCATTTTCTGCACGGAGACGTAGTACCGCTCCATTTTCACACACTGGAGATACTGATCAGAAAATAGGGACATATTTGCATTCATTTTGCCGTCACCGTAGCCTCTTCAAAAATTCTAGAACAAGTCTTGAAATGACAAGCTCTTAGATACATATTAGCATTTCTCAATGTTAAATTCTCCATAATATAAGATAAAATAGTTGTCATGCTGCAGTGACTACTATTATATATGCCCTAAATTCAAAAATGAGGGAGAGGGGTTTTCAGTTCCTTAATAAACATTTATGCTTGCCTTAAGCTGCTAGACCCCATTTACAAAAACAGTCCAGTTATTTTTCATAGCAGGAGTGAGAAGTATTATAGAATCAATGGGGTTTGAATCAATACATCTGAAATAATCCCTTTATGTTTCTAATGCAAGCGAGCCGCTAATTTATAGCCTTTTGTTTGCAGTATTGTCTGACCACAGCAGTTAATAATTCACCGCGCGATGGGCACGCTGAACCCTAGCCGAGGATCAAATTCAGCTCCACTGCTCTCTCTGTGGAACCTCGCGGCTTTCTCTGGCTCACAGGGAAGATGAAAACAAAACAAGGCCCAGATAGTTTACTTACTAAGATTTTACTTCTCTGGGTCTATGTTCACCTATTTCTTCAAATACATATTTATGCCAGTGTTTTGGGGTTGGCAGAGAAAGTATTTTTTTCTTTTCATTTTGAGAAAAAACAATACACGTCTCCTGTTTGGCAAGAGCAACAAGACGGGGAGTTTCTACACTTGTGAGCACTGTCGTCGTTGAGGATTTCGAGCGGTGCTTCCTAATTTAGTTAATTGCACAGAACCAGGGAGGAGGGCGGTCAATATAAACCCCAAGGTCTTTGAAGTTTTTGTGAACCTGAAAAAAAGACCAACTACCCATGTGTGCTATATGTTTTAATCTCATGTATATTGTATGATAAAGGTTTTCCATGATTTAATCCACGTGGTTTTTTCTTCATGTCAATACCTAGAGCTCTCCTCACCATTAATCCTTTGAAAATGGAATGCCTGAATCTTGTTTCCTAAGGTTGACTCCTTCTTTGATCCGTGAAGCTGGGCCATGCGTTGCAACCTGGCTTCCTGCTATGGGTGGGTCACCGGCCCCACACAGCTTCAGACCAGCCGGCTCAAGGAGGGTGAACCTGGGTTATCACTTCAGCGATGTCCTTAAATGATATCCCGCCCATTTCAAAACGTCCCCCACTGCGGCATCCACTGTGGGGTTCACAGGAGAGCCCACATCTTGGTACTGCCTTGCCAATATGACTCAGCTTCTATTAGTTATTTCCACAAATGGGAAGGAGAAAGGAAATGTCCGGGTCCTCTATGAGTGAGTGCCACGGGCCTGCAAGGTGCTTGGATTTCGGTGACCAGAAAATTGCTCTCACCTCCATGTCATTACGCTCCCAGGGAACTAGCCCCCAAGCGTGTTTGTGTTGGGATCTAATATATTGCCTTTCAATCAGGGCTGAGAGCCCCTGAACACACCGACAGAACATGACGAGCAGGTCAGGAAAGCAATAAAGATTTTACAGAGCTGTCCAAGGTGCTAAATTTACTCAATAATGGGTTTGGCACCATAGTGTTAACCTCTCATTTACTACCAGTTTGAGGGACTAAATTGAAGTAGCTGACTTCATTTACCTTGAAATGTATATTTTATGACATTATGTAAGTAGATGGAAAGGGCACTGCCGTTTTAACAATTTAAAGGCTAGAGCCCGTTTAAGATGAAACTTGAATATTTATTGTATATTGCACTTAAAGTATATAGAATGTTAAAATGTATTGATTAAATTTGTAAAAGGCATTATAACAATGACAGGTAGTATAAAAGATGTATGCCTTTTAAAATCAAATTGATAGTATATGCTATCTTTTCTGTGGTCACAAGTGTAATTTTTTTGCAGTTTTATATGGTAATTGGAAAAATCTGTAATTTCACATTAGGAAATGATTGAGCCTGAGATGTGGGGGAGGGGGGAGAAATTTCCTATAAAGGGAAGAGCTGGATGTTTCATATCATCTTTTGTCTCTGAAATTGTTCCTCAAGTCTTAGTTTTGTGGCATTAGGAGGGAGGATGGAATAAGGATCCTTACGCTCTAATGTGCAATTTTAATATTTCTGAGAAGAAAGAGCACTTGACTAGTACTAATAACTAATTTTTCAAGGCATTTATTTGTCAGGAGAGATTTCCTCTTCTTTTCATAATGTTTAAAACGTCTCCCCGCTTGCAGTTTAAAACATGAGGGTGGAGATTAGATTCTTCCAGGATAATTAATCCTATCTTTGGATTTTTAAAAAATACCCCTTGGGGGAATGAAGAAGACAAATACCAGATCCTAAATATTGAAAAGCTTGGGAGTCTCCTTCCAGAGCTCATGCTGTGCTCAGATTCATCCCGAGTTGGACTATTTTCTTCTTTTCATGGCCTCGGATTTCTTCTCCATTAAAGAAACAGAAAATGTTTACTTCTTGAAAACAACAATTTTCCACTCATCTATTCCCTCTCACAATTAAAACCTGGCTGCACCCGTCTCGCCATGACCGTCAATTGATAATTATATGAATGGGGGTCCGAAGAGAGAGAAAACGGATAAAAGAAAATCTATTTCGAGTTTGCAGACACACTGAGAAGACAGAAGGGCAAATGGAGTCCCGAGAAACAGCCCAAGTGCAATTGTTCCAGGTTTTACTTGGGTCTGAAGCCCTTATCATAACAATGCGGGGCGGGGCACAGATACAGAGGGAAGGTTCCCCTGTGCTCCCTGCGTTGCAACCCAATCAATCAGCAAGTATTTTTTTTTAGCTTCCTGTGGCCCCAGTGGTCACACACTGATGATGACTTGCTCTCCAGAACCTTTCAGAGCAAGCTGTCTTCCCAGAATCAAGGTACAGGGTTCTACTGGGATTACAAAAGATTCCCCCCAACAATCTGCTCCTGCCCTCTCTATCCAATCTTATCACCCTGCACATATAAAGAACTGCTCACTATTCTGGTCTAGCTAGTCTTCCTCGCCTGGAGGTAAAATGTGGGGCGCCTTCCTCTCTCCACACCTTCCCTCCTTCTGTCTCTCCTGTCAAATGCTGGCTTCAAGCTGCGAAAACTCCTTCCCGCCCTCTAAAGCAGCGGTTCTCAACCTGTGGGTCGAACGACCCTTTCACAGGGGTCGCCTAAGACCATCCTGCATATCAGATATTTACATTATGATTCATAACAGTAGCAACATGACAGTTATGAAGTATCACCGAAAATAATTTTATGATTGGGTCACAACATGAGGAACTGTATTTAAAGGGCCAGAAGGTTGAGAACCACTGCATGGTGATGGTGGTGGTGGTGGTATAACAATGGCAAAAATAACGATGGTTTACTGAAAGTGGGACACTGACTCATTCAGAGAGCCTGTTAAGGTATTGTCCATATCACCATTTTACAGATAAAGAAACTGAGCCTCAGAGAGGTCAGCTAGCTTTCCCTGAGTTTACACAACTGATAAAGGAATGAGCAGGGATTCACGCCCAGGCCTGTTAGACATCAGAGCCTGAGCTTTTGAGAATTACATGATTCTCTCAGAATAAATCCCACATTCACTGTACCCCAGCTCCTAATCTTTCTTGCTCTTCTGAAAATAGTGCTGACTACCACCCAGCACAGCAGTACAAGCATCATTCTGCTACAAGGGTCATTCTCCTCTACTCTTAAGTGTGTGAATGTTCGCTCTCCACACTAGGCTGTAGGTTCTTTAAGGCCAGTGATGTGTCTCAGTCTCCTTCTCTCATCCTCTAGCACAATGTTTACCAAATCAGGGGCCCTGAGAAATTCTTGTTAAAGAGTTTATTCTAAGATAGTTACTGATTTTTAAAAGGGCATGCTTAATATACGTGATGAAATGGCAATGTCGCATATTTGGCATGGTTTATAAAAGCAGGAGACTTTAATTTGGTGCTCCATTGGGCTCCAGACTTTTCAATCTAATATATAAATTCCCAAAAGTTAAGTCTTGATCACTGCGGGGATTTTTTTTTATGTCCCTTCTTTGTTTGGATTTACTCTATGTCTCCTGCTGGCTTGCGCTTACATTTTATGATTAATGTAATGAATCATGTTGGGTACAGACATTATCTCAAGTTATAGGCTCCTAACAACATGAGTTTGGTCTTGATGAACATTAGCCTTTTATTAACTGTCCTCTTAGGGCCTTAGAAATACTTGGGAATTTGCACTCTTGGGAAGCAGGCATAGCATGTCTGATATGCAGACATGGTCAACTCATCCTTCCTTCTGTTTCCTGAGAGTAAAATCTCTGATGATTATTTACCCTCCATGGACAAGTGTGTGGCTGGTAAGCTCATAATCACTGCCTACACCTAGCCTTCTAGGGAGAAGGGAAATATTGGCTAATTCTCTAATAGTGACCCATTTATAGACCCAATTTACTGTTCTGAGTAATTCAAACTCAGGTAAGCAGGGGAGATGGTCTGAATGACCCCTCATTCACAGCACATAGAAGCCAACTCACAAAGCCAGATGGACACCCATTTACCAACACAATATGCATTTCAAGTTTCAGAATCAGATTTGGAGACTCTGGGAACTCCCTCATAAAATAAGGTCCAGGGGAGCTTCCGTAACCCGGGAGGACAATCTGTGCTTGGCTTTCTGCCCCCTAGAGTGGGAAACGGTGTTTTGCAGGATGTAGAGGAAAACAGAAGCTAAACTACAAGCATCAAAGGCAAGGGGACGTGGGTGATTCCAGAGAAAGCAGCACAATACCTCCCTGACACGGCACGGTTTCCTGACACCCACTTATCAACAACCTGCTTTGCCTTCGCAGGGGAGTCAGACATGGTGGGCACAGATACCAGCAGCATAAAAATGAAGTGAAGTGGCAAAAATCACTCCTGATTTAAAGGCAATACGCATCTATCAGTGAAACAGCAGTGATTTCCTGTGCCTCCTCACTCCAGAGTTGACTGGAGGGTCCAGTTGTGAGCAGTACATTCAGCTCACTTGCCCTTAAGTTCCAGCTCCTTCCCTGCCTGCTCCTGGAAGTCTGGGTGACACTACAGATTGGAAATCCCGAAAGCCAAAAATCGATGGGAATTGCCCATTCCCCACAGCGCTGGATGCACACGGCAACAAATACTAGTTGTACTGAGAGGTATTTCTGTGGAGGGTAGTTTTATGTCCCAACTTCCTTTGTGTTGATTCAGCCAAATGGAAAATTCCACCATGGTAGGCTTTGCATTCTTAAAAATCATCTAATGAGGGCAGTGAGGGACAGAGTGAAACAAACCAAAATAATACTTGAGCACTGTTTAGTTTCTGATCCTCTGAGACATTCCTCAAATTTTTCACTTTTCTGGTAATATGAACTGGAAATGGAGCTTACCGCAGAGATCATTAGAAACCTTTACTGTCACACTTTAAACTCTTTGCTCAGAAGCCCTGTGACTGAGAAGAGTCACTTACACTTCGCGTGGATATAATTAAACATGTTTCTGTTGAAAGGGGCATTCTCATTACAGCTAAGGACCACTTTAGAGTAAATTGAAATGGAAAGGAGGAGCATAGATGAGGCGTAGGTAGCAAGTGGTTATTCCTGGAGAGGCATAAAATGCCAAATGTGTAACAATTATATTTTACTGTCCTGCATTGTAAAGACTTCAGCGTATTTTATTATATAAGAAACGTTAGCTGAAACTTACAGAATATTCCCAAGCACCCTCGTTGCCCATCGTATTGAAAGAAAAATAAAATCCAAACCTTAATCAAAATCTGCAGAAATTTCCAGAACAAAGGAATTAAATGTTCAGAAGGGGTCTATGGCTATTGATACAAGAGGCATGGAAAGCATGCTGGTCTCGTCTAAAGTAAATGCAGTGGTCACTTCTCAACCTCCTTTCCCCTTCACGTTGATTTTATATTCAGGGTGGATGAGGGCCCTCTTACTTCTCAAACAGTTTATTATGGATCATCTGGCTGGAGGCGGTGCCTTTGTTAGACGTGGTACTGAAGAGTTCGGGACCACATGAAATTAAAGTAGGTTGTAAGCTAATGCAGCTCTGTCAATGTAAGACATGCTAACTTACATGACTGACTTTTACAGTGGGAAGAAAACGCCTGTTTTCAAAGCAGCTGTTATTGCCTCAATGGAAAAGAAAAAAAAAATCAATGAAAGCGAAATGAACAAGAGATTTTGTCTGAGTTGCAGTTAATACCACTGAAGAGCTATGGATATTAAAAGGTCAACAAATAAATTAGCCAGAGTGTTATGAAATGAATGATTTGGCTTATAATTTTATTGAGTGAAAATTGTTCGCTGCCTATTAGACCAGGGAATTTTTATCTGGTGCCTCAATTACTGTTCCGTAAGCAATAATATAGTTGTAAGAGCTGTTGGTTCGATCGCGTGACCTCTGAGAAGCCGGCTAGGACAGCTGCCTTTACCGTGATGGATAACTGAGGGCGGCCTCCGCCAGGTGCCGGACCTCCCTTTCCTGCAAGGGGATCTCATAAAAGAAACATTACAGCTTGATTCATTTTACCAAAATGTGTGACTTTTCAAGTGTCAGCAGTTAAGGATAAATTGTGAAACCTGGTGTTCCTGAGAAGAGTTATGACAATGGCTTTCCCCCCGTCTTTTGGTCTCCTGGCATTCTCTTCGAAATGGTGTCATGGTAATTGGTGAATGGGAGCCTGGGGTGCTTCCTGCCACAAACACAGTGAAAAATGGTGTTTGCACCCCTGTGAACCTGACCCGCTTGGAGGTAGAGAGCTGAACTTGGCCACCTCCGGCGGGCTCCTCTGATTCCAATCCGTTGTACCGGTTTCAGACCAATGCTCTGGGTTAGGTCCTGCTGAGTGGCCTTGGAAATCGGCTTTCTGATCAGGATAAAAGTCTCGGCTTAAAGAGAAGGCTATGGACAGAGGTGCCTTTCTCAGGGTAGGTTGTAAAGTCAGCACATGAAATAAAAACTGCCTAGACTCAAAATTACCCTTGAAAATCTTTTAAGTCGCCAAGGCCTAGGCTCTTAGAAACACAAAAGCCAAATATTAACTACTTCTGTTTCTCTTTGTCTTTTGGCGGTGGCTTCCCTTTCCTTAGGGTGGAAGAGGAGAAATACCTGGTTTGAAAGTAAAAGGGCCACTGAGTCAACTAAGAGATGTATTGTCACATGTACATAGGTGCATGTCTATGTGTGTGCGTGTGGCATGTGTACACAAGTGTACGTGTATGTGTTTATTTAAACTTGAGTAAGTGATCTGTGCATGCTGGAACTACGCTGTACTTTAAAGGTATCTCAGGGAAGCATAAATATAGTTTGGGTTGTTTTTTGTTGTTGTTTTGTATGGGTTTTTTTTGTTTTTTTCTGTTGTGTTTTTTTGTTGTTGTTTTTTTGTTTTGTTTTGTTTGTTTTTTGTTTTTTTTGCTTCTGACATTGTCGAACACCATCCGTTCTTATATGGACCTCCGGACAAATGTTTCTGAATGATGATTCATGGGCTTTACAGGTGGTCTTAACTATAATTGCAATGGAAGTGCACTGCCTGCAGACCACTGGGGCTCAGCCCCTATTACTCCAAGGCTGAAAACAGTGAGCACGTCTGAAGACCTCCTAGTATCTCTGTTTCTAACGGCTTCGGTCTTTAAGAGGAGGATACTAGATGGTTGGCAGGGAGAAGTAAGTTAGCCCCTTGTTCCTCTTGTGACTTCTGGAATTAATGAGCAGTTATATTCAATGTTCTTTTACATGGGGTGTGATATGAACTAGGTTAAACTTAGTTCCCCTCATCGAGATCTCAGTGCTAACAAAGACCTTGAAAGAGGTTCCAGAATTAAGCTATTGGAGTAATCTGTTGTTACAGGTCCCTATCACTCTGTAGCTAAGAAGTGAAAGAATGATGTCCAAGGTGCATAGGTGTGCACTTTACATCCCTGCTGCCACTTTCACCTGCTCAGGCAACCTTACCATAGTCTATGTTACCACCTCCCTGTTTCCCCCTGGCCAAGTGGAGGGATACTTTTTTAAAGACTGGTTTGCAAAATTGCTTTTTGTTTTCTCCTTAAAATTCCCTTTTCTTAATTCGAGGAGGCAGGACTTAGGAGCTGGCTCTGGAGTCCAATAGAGTTGGCTCAAACCCACGCCCTGCCCTGTAATCGCTTCCTGGTCTGCAGAGCAGAGTTAATACCTGCACTGGCTCAGCACACGCACCGAGAATAACACCGATAACCCCCACTTAGCTTCCAGGGGACTTGGACAAATTTCATGCATTTTTTTGAGTCAACGTATATTATCCACTCTGAGTGCTATTTGAAACCTTATTTGCAAAATACTGCGAAAGATTCTGAATGGACTAACGGTGAGGAAGGCTGGTAAGATAGAAAACCTCCATTTACCAGCTGTGTAAGCTTGAGCAGGTTACTTGTCCTTTCTGTGTCCCAGTGTCCTCATCTTTAAAATGGGCGTGATACCATAGGAGTACTGTGCTTTTTAACTAAAGCTAAATCTCCCTCTTCAGAAAAATAATATATGCATGCAAGTGTGTGTGCATCCTCATCACACACACACACACACACACATACACACACACACACACACACACCTCTATATAGGGTGTCCCCCAATATTTGAATAATTATAAAGACAGTGTTTATTAAAATACATTTCATTTTCAAAATTGAGCTATCAGCTGTTAAAATGTGCATACATTTTGGGGACACCCTGTATAATTTCAGGGGTATAGTGATCCAGGTTACACTCAGTTGATGAAAAGAATCAGTTGGGGATACTAAGTCCCTAAACTATGTATATTATCACAGTGGGTAAATGGAATCTGCCCACAAGTTTTCTGGCAGATAGAGAGGAGAGATGCAGAAAATATACTGTTCCATAGTTTGTGTTTTTGACAAGAGAATGCAGAGACAAATTTTTTTTGAAATCATACTCAAGCGTGCTTTGTCTGACAGTCTATTCAATAAATGGTGTTGGGGAAATTGGACCGATACATGCAAAAAAATGAAACTAGACCACCTTCTTAAGCCATATACAAGAATAAACTCAAAACAGATTAAAGAGTTAAATGTAAGACTCAAAACCATAAAAATCCTAGAAGAAAACATAGGTAGTAAAATCTCAGACATTTCTCTTAGCAATATTCTTTTCTGATATATCTCCTCAGGGAAGGCAAACAAAAGAAAAAATAAACACATGGAACTACATCAAACTAAAACATTTTTGCCCAGCAAAGGAAACCATCAACAAAATGAAAAGACAACCCACTGAATGCAAGAAGAGACTCACCAATGACACATCCTATAAGGGGTTAATATCCAAAATCTATAAAGAACTCATACAACTCAATACCAAAAAACAAACAGTCCAATTAAAAATGGGCAGAAGACCTCAATAGACACTTCTCCCAAGAAGACATACCAATGGCCAAAAGACATATGAAAAGATGCTGAGTGTCCTAATTATCAGAGAAATGCAAATTAAAACTATAATGAGGTATCACTTCACATTTATCAGAAAGGCTGTTGTCAATAAATCAACAAACAAGTGCTGAAGAGGATTTGCACTGTTAGTGGGAATGCAGACTGGTGCAGCCATTGTGTGAAAAGCAGTATGAAGTTCCTCAGAAAATTAAAAATGGAACTGCCTTATTACCCAGCAATTCTACCTCTGGGTGTATACCAAAGAAACCCAAAACATTGATTCTAAAGAATATATGCATCCATACATTCATCATAGCATTATGTACTACTAGAGGCCCGATGCATGAAATTCATGTATGGGTAGGATCCCTAGGCCTGGCCAGCGATCAGGGCCAATCTGCCAGGCGATCGGCGGGCAGGGTGATGGGGGGGGGGGCACTGGCACCCACCTTGGCTGGTGGCCTGGCGCCACCCACTCACCAGCCTCAACCAGGGGCAGCTTCTGCATTGAGCGTCTGCCCCTTGGTGATCAGTGCTCATCATAACAACCAATTGTTCTGCTGGTCGGTTGGTTTGCATATTTGGGTTTTATTATATAGGATACCCAACATATGGAAGCAATGCAAGTCCCCACCTATAGATCTATATATATAAAAACCTAAGCAATCAGCCAACCAGTCAGTAGCTATGATGCACACTGACAACCAAGGGGCAGACGCTCAACACAGGAGTGGAAACCACAGGCATGGAAACATGGAACAGACTGATGAATCTCAGAGGGAAGCGGGGAGGGCAGGAAGAGATTAACCAAAGACTTATATGCATATTAGAGGTCCGGTGCATGGATTCATGCACTGGTGGGGTCCATTGGCCTGGCTTGTGGGGATCAGGCTGAAACCGGCTCTCTGACATCCCCTGAGGGGTCTTGAATTGCAAGAGGGTGCAGGTCAGGCCAAGGGACCTCTAGTATGTAGGTAAAAAAAAAAAAAAAAAGAATATTGTACATATATACAATGGAATACTACTCGACCATAAAAAAGAATGAAACCTTACCATTTCCAACAACATGGGCGGACTTAGAGAGTATTATGCTAAGTGAAATAAGTCAGACCGAGAAAGACATATGACTTCACTTCTATGTGGAATCTAAAGAACAAATTAAGCAAAACAGAAACAGACTCATAGATGCAGAGAACAAACTGATAGGGTTGCCGGGGGGTGGGGGAGACAGTTCAGAAAAGTACAGATTAGTAGTTACAAAATTGTCATAAGGGGGATGTAATAATGTACAGCATTGGGAATATAGTCAATAATATTGAAATAACTATGAACAGGGCCAGGTAGGTACTTGAATTATCAAGGGTGGGGATCATTTTGTAAAGTATATGACTGGCTGACCACTATGCTGTACACCTGAAACTAATATAAAATAATATCGAATATCAACTGTAATGGAAAAATAAAGAAATAAAAAGTGTTTTGTCTAAGAAGTATTGTAACCTATGATTTGCTTTTGCGTCTGTATTTTTTGTTTGAGTCACTTTAGTCCCTGGATATAATGTTATTAGAGTTTCTTCAAATTAAAAAATAACTGAGTTAATAAGATGAGAGCGTGTCATGGTGTGGAAGATAAAGATGTAGGGATTTTCTTTATCCTTTTCTGAAACCCTTAGTCACCCCCTTTTCTGCTAACAGGCAAGGAGGTTATGCAAAGAGTTCGTATTTGTATTTTCACTGATGCAACTGTGGCTTCTGAATCACTGATAGTCTTTGCATAAAGACTAGAACAATAACAGCATAATTACAATACAATGTATACAGCGGGCTCCCGGTTCCTTTTGCCCCAGCTCTGTATTTATGATAAATCACCAAACACAAACGCTCTTTAGGGAGGGCGGTTTTGGGTCTCCTCTCTCCATTGAGCAAAAACAGTGCCTGCGACTAGAGTCTAAATTTCAATTCTGCAAGTGTACAGTCGAACTGCATAATATTTGGCTCGACGCAGTGCACCACCGAGCCACTAAATGGCTGATTTACTAAATTATTATTAGATGAGCCCTTGCTGTTCCAAATGAAAGTGCAGTCACTGTCTTCCTTCATGGTGTGTTCAAATTGTTCTGTGTTTAAATATTCAGCATGAGGCTAATGTGAGCCGATGAACTGAGACTATAAACATTCACTTTCAATACAGACAGAGCGACAAGGATGCAACCTATCGAGGGGCTGCGGAGGCGAGGATGATTTATATGGAAGGATGCTGCTGCCTGCCTCCATTACTTTAGGGTACTCTTAATTAGCACGGTGTTGGAAATGACTGATTCCCACGTACAGGAAGAGCAGGGTCTCGGGGGCTGAGGTTTTTGTCCAGGGCCAATGAAAGAAGTTTCCATGAGGATTTGAGGCCCATGCTGTTCAGGCCTTGGGTTCTCTTCAGGCTGCACCACACCAGCCAGGCATCGTGTCTGCCAAAAGAACTAGGGTTCTGACAATCAGTCCTTTTTAGACCCACGCAACGGCTCTACAGTCCCTCCTCACTGCCGTCCATCCCTCTGCCACCCACCTTCCTTACAATCCCCACCCACTGCAGGGCTCCGCTGGTGCCGCCCCCTGCACCTCACCCACTTCCTTACTGACACCTGCTGGAATGAAGAACAGCCCTGTGCTCCTTGGACAAAGATGACTCCTCCTCCGTCCTCCCCTTTGAGGGCAGTTATAGGCAAGCACTTAAAATACTGTGATCACTTACAGTAGATTAGAATTTTTTATTGGTGCCGTGTTGCCATAACAACACCAAGACAGCAGATGACTTAAGCTAAGCTTGCAAAGCAAAAGGCTGCTCATCTGGCAGTTAAAATGAATACAGTTCATTTCACAAGTTTCCCATATGGACCCTTAGTGTATGGTAATGAGGAGACCATATGGTGAGAGAAACTGCACTGAGAACAATCGGGCTCCCCCGGCTGAGTGGGAAGTTGGGAGAGAAAGCCTGGCTGAGGGACCCACTCTGGTGTGTGCGCTCTCTGGGCTCCAGGTTTGGCTGAGGTTTGTTTGGGGTTTTGTTTGGGATGGTTGTTTTCCATGGGGCGTTTCGCATTTCTTAATCTTTTCCTTAATATTTCGGCTGTGTGAAATGACAAACATCTTGCAGATTTTGCAATATCATTCATCACGAACTGTCAGCAGTGTTTGCAAATCTGACTTGCAAGATCTTTGAAACGTGTTGTTCTTAAAAGGCAACAGTACTAAGTTTTGAGACAAAGTGCAAGAGAATTTAAGCACTTCTGACAAGCGGAAACATTAACAGTAATCATTTTTAAAACACTCACATCTTTTGCCTGCATGTTTAGCTGTAAATAATGCTAGAATGTATAAAAGCTTTAAAGTAAAAATGTAATAAATACTTTTTATTATGTTTCATAAAGGATAAAAAATGCTGTGAGTAGCCGGGTACACACGTTACCTATACAAGCGCATGTATAGAGACAGATAGCTCCTCCTCCTCACTGCTAACCAGATTGGAGACCTGGGCGGACAGCTTGAAAAAGGCTCTGAAGTCAATCCTGAACATACATGCTTCATAAAAGATGAATATAAATGCGTTAGTTAGACACGGTGAGCTAAATTAGAAGGTCAGGCAGGGCTGGGAGGGCTGAAAAATCACACAACCAGTGAGTGTAATTACTCTTTTTTAAGTCTATTAAGTGGTGTTGTTCTATCAGGGCTCAGGGGTATAGCACATGAAGAACAAGATAAAGTAATGTGTATTTATTACTCCCACTGGATCAATTTACCAGATATTTTCAGCTCCATAAAGCAAAATACACAAATGCCGCCTTTGTTACTTTTCTCAAACTGCTTCATTTTCTCCAAAAGAGGGACTGGCTCTTGGAGAAAAAACATGTTGGCCCCTGGAGGTGCCCAGGCCAACCCCTCTGGGTGGGGAAGTGGGAGAAAGCTGGTGGGAGCTGGAGCAGCATGGGGGTGAGGTGTAGGTGAGGGACAGGAGAGGGAAGCGAACTGCCTTAAGGCCGAATTACATCAGTTTCCAGATCTGCGGGGGAAGCAGGAACTCTATGCAGTGGCAATAATGAGCCTGAAGACCTGGGCTCGGACCTGTTCTCTGGCTGCTGGCTGAGACATTGTAGGATTCACTGCCCCCCTGGGGGCTCTGGTTCCTATGAAATGGGGAGCACCCACCTCGCAGACATGTGTAGCCTCCATTTTCTGAAGTCTTGTTAAATGCCAGAGAGATCTCTCTGCATGAATTATCTCTGGGGCTAGCATTAACGCCCAACAGCAACACTGCCGGCAGCTGATTTAGGGAAAGAGAGAACCTAGCCCTGGAAGGTTGAGTCAAGTGGATCTGGCTTTCAAAACTCACATCTCTCTGGCCTGACAGCCGTCTCTCTTGACATCTCTGCCCATCAACAACCTTGACAAAGCCATGCTTTACACACAGTAGGCATCAATTAAATGTTACCTACTCCCTGGGATCCCCTGCGAACTTGAGTCTACTGTCACTCATTGCCTTTGCACTAATGCTCGCGGACCACTCAGAAGACAACCAGCAATTTGAAAGGGGACAGAGACACCTCTGGCCTTCAGAACAGAGAGAGCTCCTTGCTCAATGTTTCTGGGTTGCATCATGCCTTTCGGCACCTCAGAGCTTCTGACTGACCACAGTCCCCTTCGCCCTCACCTCGACCTTGTAAGGAAAGTCAACCTTCACCCCGAACTTGGTCACATGCTCTCTTCCTCCTGCCAGGATCTGGGAGGAAGGCGAGTCTGTGTGAAACAGAACAGAACACTGCGATTTAAAAAAACCTTCGCCTGCCCTTCCCCACGTGCACATGGAAAAGGAAACCAGAAAACATCTGGGGCTAGCATAATCGTAGTATTTTAAAAATGTGTGTCCAGCAACTATCACCAACGGAGACTTTCAGAGACAAAATAATCTACAGAGAAGGATCGGCTGGCCCCCGCGCTCTCGTTTGGGAAATGGGAGGGATGTCTGCGTCGCTGACTTCTCTCACGAGAGGGGCTCCCATAAAACAAAGCATGTATAAGTTCTTTGAAAAAGCACACGCCACCATACAAAGGCATGTTATTATGGAACGCTGTCTGCTTGGTCTTGGGAGCAGTTTCATTTGACAGAATATGTGGGTGGTTGTATGAATCTAGCTTTGTCTATTCACAAACACATGGGTTTAATAAAGTGCCGTTTGTTTGGTGAGGTGTGTGGTCCGCGGCTCACTGAAACACTCCGGTTTGACAAACACTGACCATGACTCTAAGAAAGGCGGAGCCCGTTTTGATCCCCCGAACAATGGACAGCAAGAGGATAAGCCTCCCCAGCGCACAGGAATACCTCGTGCTGGCTCCATCCGCCACTTCCTGACCCTGCTCTTGAACTCTCACTCCACCTTCAGGCTCAGAGCCAAGAGGACAGCCACTCCGCTCTGAGTCACACAGAGAGCTTCCTGGGGTGGGCTCCTGCCAGAGTTCTCGCACGGGCAAGTGGTAGATGCAAGCTGCAGAGTGCTTCCTTAACACACAAGCCCATTGTGTCCTTGATTACTCGTCCCAATCCCAGGAAAAGGGGCTGGGAGTTTCACCATCAGGCCACGGGGGACGAAGGGACACGTGCCTGGGCTATTTGTTCAACATTTCTGAACGTGATATTTGGCCGGAAAAAAAAATGTTTTTAAGAGCAAGCACACAAAACTCAATCCTGTATTCCTACTTGCCTTCTTTCTTTCTAGATAAGAAAAGGACTGCCTCATCCAGATGAAACCAAATTTGTTTTCTCTATTTTTCAATAAATACTTAGAGAGTGGCGATAGCCGGCCAGATATGGTGCCAAGGGATTACCTCTTTTTGTCCTTATGTGAGCCCCATGAAGTCGGCACCATTATATTCCTATTTTATAGATGAAGAAACTGAGGCACAGAAGATACATCACAGACCCAGCTGCTCACCAGGACTGGGATTTCCCACTCTGCCGAGATTGGAGGGAAGAGCTTTGAGAAGCAAGGGTCCCACTCTAACTCACTGGCAATTAAGCATAGCTACCTTTTGTCGAGTGCAAAGAAGTGATTAAAGTGGCAACCCCCAAAAGTAGGAAACATTATCATCTCTATTTGACCAAGAAGTGAATTAAGGCTCAGAGAGTTAAAGAATTTTGTTTTAATTTTTTTTAAAATAAAAGAATTTTGACCCAGATTGCATAGTCATTGCCCTTACTTAAAGTTCCACCCCACCCCCACCCCGATCTGCCCTTCCAGTCCCTTCCGCAGATTATGCCATCCAATGTCAAAAGTAAAGTGAAGACGATCCCCAAATGGGAAGAATCTGGTATTGCACCCATGCCTTCTTTCTACTGCAGAGACACTTAAAGCACTGACCTTTGGGTAGATAAACATTATTTATATCATCGTGCTATAAAATTACCAATAAAATTTCCAATTATTGCCCCTCAGGAAATGCACGGGAGTTAGGTTCTTGCTAGACAGAGGAACCTGAAGGTAAATCTTCCCACTGCACATCTATGCTATGGAAGTGGACTGTCACCCACTGCTATCATTCGATTATTTAACTGCTCACCAAGAATGAGTCAAGGTGAAAGGGAATGATGTGTGTAAGAGGGCAGTCCCTTTCAAAGACAAGGATATGGACAGACTGACACATCCTAGGACGTCTTCCTCAGGTGAAAAGCTTCTTTCTCAAGAAGCTTTTACCAATAGCACTGGGTGGAAGAAGGCTGCTCTGGGAAGCCGAGGGTTGAGGCTGAGGTTGTGTGGTTCTTTCTCTGCGGTCTAGGTGGAGGACAGACGCATTTGCCTGTCCAGTTCCTCCTCTCTCTGGGAAGCAGCGCCCCCTTCTCCACCCTCCCGGCCCCTCGCGTTGCACATCCGTTCCTGGGCCGCTTTCTCCTGGACCAGGCCTGTTCAGACAGGTGGCTCTGCCTCCCCAGGCAGCAGGTGCACAGGTAGAATTTGATGATGATCCGCTCTCCCAAAGAGGCTAACTGAGCTAGGAAGGATGCCAACTTCATTTTTCTAAGTGCTTTATGAGGAGAAACAGACCTATCTATAGACGTACTGTAGCAAAGAGAAGACCTCTCATCTGCTCATTTAATTTATAATAGTTTTCACTGGTGCCGCGAATGAAATTCCATTTGGCTGTCAGTAAACAGTGAATGGTAGCTCAATTCATTCTGTCCTTCAAACTTCCTTAGCATTTAACTGTTCTCTCCTCTGAGTCCTCAGAGAACTTTGGCTGCACTTTTGTTAAGCGTACCCGTTCTTCCTGTCACGTATGGTGTTGGGTAGAGTGATCTCTCCCACACAGGTTCCGAGTTCCTTGGGTACAGAGATGGGGATATTCCCAACACAGACAACAGGTTCAGAACAGGAGTCAGTAAATGTGAATTTTCTTTTTCCATCATTGGGGATTAATGACGTATTGCTGTATGCCATGTGTTACTCTGGCTTGAGTTCTTGTTTAATTTCTCACCTTATCTCCCAGTTAGGTGGAATGCCTCTAGAGGAAAGAGGTCCTGTCTTATTTGTCTAACTGCAAGATCTACCAATATGTTTTCCTTTGTTCTCCCCTCAACAGGGATGAGTATGAATTTCCATGCAGGTAGGAAAGCAGTGTTCTTTTTCCTCTGAAGAGCTGGAGTGATGCAGTGATTAACAACAGCTTGAACTTTGGACCCAGATAGTATTGATTTGAATCTCAGTTTAGCAATTTACATACTTTGTGACCTTGGGCAAATGGTTTAACCTCTCTTAGCTTGATAATTTTCTTCCCCAAAATGGAGATGGTAGCAGGACCAATCTCAGAGGGTTTTGAGAGGAAGAAATAACATAGCATATGTAAAAAGAAGTACTGTATTACCGGGCACATAAGTGCTTATTTACCTATAGCACCGAACACACAAAGCCAAAAAAATACTGAGTTGCTTATCTACGAACTGATTTTTATCAATGGCAAAGTTTCCTGCCAATCACCCAAGTCCAAGTTTCCAGAGCCCATAACTCAAAGAAGGAGAGTACTGACCTTTGGCAAACGCTCAGGGTCTCCAGGGTGCCGGGGAATGACCTTCTGTAACCTCTGGAAACCATAATCGATGGTGGGTTCGTTGAGCGCTACAATGAAGAAGTCACACAATTAGGACCATTTCAGGAACAAGAACATGATTTGCAACACTGATGATGTGAAAATAACCAGAAATAACCAGGAAGTCCAAAGCTTCATTGATAACCCTTGAATTAGATTAGGAAACGACTAGATGAATGTTTCCTCTACTGAACATTACCACCATCTACTTCTGCTATTGACCATGGTAGGGCGGGACTCCCTCAAAAGACCCCTTCGTAGCATAGGGAAGAACTCTGTTCTTCCGGCCAAATTTTATATTCCTTACATTATTGAAAATAGAAAGTCAAATGGTATTGAATGAAGTTTTAGGGTTCATTTTAGTCAGAAGCTGAGGTCAAAATGCTCAAGGGCCTGTCCTAGGATGTCTACAGATTCTAAAAAGCAGGAGAGTTCAAAGTACTTGCTTCATTGCAAAATCTCTAGTGAACCTCAGCTGACACAGCATCTCAGTGCCTTCTGTGGCAATGAAGCCTGCAAGAGTGCAGGGAGGGGCACAGAGCAAGGCATTGCAATGACCTTGATACTACACCCTCCCACCTACAATGCCAGACTAGTCACCAACATCAATATTATCTCAGGAAAAAGCCAGCCTCTGCGAGCACTGGCTTAGAGCAGCCAGATCTCCATGATGGTTTAATAGACTGAAGAGCAAAACTGTAACAATATCTGGAGACAATGGGCCTTGCTGTGCTCATATTGACTACACCCTCTTCAAAGCACCCTGAAATTAAACACAATACAAAGTGAACTCTGAAATTTCCTCCCCAGGATGTGAAATATCTTCAGCCTTCTTCTTGGGACAAGGGAGAGATGGCAGCTCCATCCTCTCTCTATCCGTAGCCCTCAGATCTTCTAAGTAAGGGGCGGGTGGGGAGGTCCTTTCCTTCTTCTTTTTTGTGTAACCCAAGTATTCAACCACAGAGTTTCTCCCATACTGAATAAAAAGACAGTCTTTGCACTTCTGCGGTTTAGCTATACATTAAAAAACAAGTTGCCGCGTGCTTTACTTAAAATGAATTTCCATTAACCTAAATTTTAAAAGTAGGATTCATACTACTACTAACTTTAAAAAACTGTATTAAATTCAAATAGGTCCCAAGGCTAATGGAAGCAATTTGTATACCAACCCAAACTGACTGGCCCACTTTTCAAAATACAGGTATGATAATCTTGTGGTTTTAAAAGGACATTTAAATTGAAAGACTGTGAATTTAGTACATAATTATACCAATAGAACCCTTTAACTTGTCAACTGGTAAATCTAAAAGGCTATCAATCATTTCTAAAGAGGAAATAAACCTTAAAATTCCTTGATTGACAGTGCTTACTTTTTATGTAACAAAAAAAAAAAAAAAAAAAAAAAAAAAATACGGGGGGAAAAAAAGGCTGCATAAAGTGGCCAGAAATCCATTTACAAAAGTACATTGTTTTCCATAGGTGAGTAAAAAGCCAATAATTACACCTCCAAAAGACACATAAATCAGAGTAAGTACTTTTTCCTCACTTGTATATTTTAAGTTAAAGTGAACTCAGGTAACTTTTTATTTAAAAGATTTTTTCCCAAATGCAATGCTTATTGAAGTTTGTTAATAGAGTAGCATTTTCATTTCAGATAATGTAATCATTTTTGCAAATATGAGATTTAGCTATGCCTCCCTCCCCTTCCAAACAGTAAACTTTCAACCTGTCTCTTGTGGAAATTAACTGAAATTACACCCAGGTGTACCACGTCTCTCTCTCTATGCTAGCATATGAGTTAAGGCACAATATTTATTATTCCTCTCATTTTTTATGATTGCTTTCTAAACCCTTGAGAAGAATTTCTTCTTCTTCTTCTTTTTTTTTCAAATTAGACTTGTAGAGAAAAAGCCATAGGGCTCTTTATGCAGGGAAGCTGTTACTCGTAAAATACATGAGATTTAATCAAGAAATGCATGAGGGCGACAGGAATGAGCACCTAGGTTTAAGTTATACATCACATCCCTCCCCCACCCATCATGCTAATTACCAGCAAAGAAGTTTGACCATAAAAAGAGCTTTAGACAATTAAATGCATCATTTTAATATCTGAAGACATAATTTAGCATCCTGAACATTCCAATTTTTGGTTTTATTTTTCAGACCAAACCAACAATAAAATTAGAAGTGTTGACCCACCCCTTCAGTTGTCTGAGAAATGAATTAGTTCCTACTGTGGCAAGGAACTGTGGTTACTAATTGAATGACTGCCTGACGTGTGGGAGGGGAGTCCGGCTGTGTTTCTCTGGCCATATGGCCAACACACAGCAGAAAGACGGACACTTAATATCTGCAATTAAAAGAACCGATTCAAATATCAGAATGAATAGCTAAAGAGCTGAGGAGAAGTCATTCGGCTGACACAAAGAGTAATTGAATTAGATATATTAAACTCATTATTCAAAGAAAAGTAAGCATCTATTCTATGGAAGTATACTATGTTGGAAGAGATGTTTCAGCCGGTAAGACAAAGGCTTTTATTTCTCATGCCTTTATGACTTGCTCTGTGCTCGTATCTTTAAATATGTTAATCCGCCCTCAATTTAGGAATTGAACATTACAGTGCAATTGTCCCGGTGCTGAGCACAAAGATAACACTACAGATACGCAAGACAAAGCTTGTCTTAAATGCAAAGGTGTCTGATGATTTCTCTGATTGTACTGACTAGAGAAAAATTTAAACCAATTACTGAGTGAGAGCAAACATCTGATAAAGATTTTTAAAACAAAACAAACACACAAAGAAAACACCAGAAAAACAGATTCAATGTCTCTGGAATATGATGCAGTTCTCAAAAGCAATGCCATAAGTGGGGGAAATATTTACTAGCATAATATATGGCTAAGCTAAAAGGCAGCTTATAGGAGCATATGTCTAAATGGTTCCTTTTTTAAAAAACAAACATACAGAGAATGAAGAAAATGCGTCTGTGGTCTGTGTATAAACCGCCCAAAAGAGGGTCTTAAAATGCTTCTCTTCTCTTTCTGCTCTGCATTCTCTACATTTTCCACAATGAACATATATTACTTTTATAATCAAAGAAAAAGGTTAAGAGCAAGAGATTATTGCCGAGATGGAATTTGACCTGCTTGTATAAAGTAATGACATAAGAAACTATGCCTTAAAAGGGGTCTGTAGACCCTTTAATAACCTTACATAGGTTATTACAGACCATAAGAAAAATAAGTAGTATACTTTTGGCCAGTTGTATAAATATGTGACTATTCATAAACTCTCTGAAAATCAACAGAGAAGGTAACGGGGAGGAATCATAAAGAATGGTATATTTATTTCATCCGTGGGGGTAGTTGTACCTTAGGGACATACATCTACCCTGCAAGAATGTAATATAAAGTTAATCCTTCAACAAAGTGACCTCATTGTATTCAAGCACAGGGCTCAGGGGACACCAGCAGAAAGGGGGCTAGTCAATTTTTTCCCCCTAAAACTTGGGGCAAATCTGAGAATCCAGTAGAGAAAGAAAAAAAAACTTAATCTGGCATAATTAACCTCAAATAAAGAAGCATGAGCATTTTAGGTTAAAAAAAACAACAACACATGGATGAAGCTGTAAACTGCAAAAGGAATGCAATGCTCAGGGCAGTGTATGCAGTCCTGCTTCACAACACGGAGGCCACACTCCCTGAATAGCATTTGACAGGGTATCACCCTAAACCAGGAAGGGATAGTAACAGAATAAGGGAGGTTTCAGAGGTTTAGAAAAATTCCCTAGTCCCAAACAAGAAAGACCTCCATTTTTAAATGAGCAGAATAAAATGGGACCAAGGTGGGCATTTAAAAAATTCTGCAAGATAATAATTTTTCTACTGATTCAATCATCATGTCTGGTGCCTACCAAGTGTTCAGATGGCATTTGTAGGAATGGACTGTTTTGTGTCACAATACCATATGCCTTTAGAAGTAAACGTTCTGAGAGGTATATTTAATCTGACAAAAAAAAAAAAAAAAAAGACAGGTGAACAAGTTTGATGGCAGAGCTGGGATGCAGCACCAGCTCTCAAGGAGGTTGCCCTCCCCATCCAGAATCCATTCTCCTGCCTCCCTGAGGGTTGACGGGGGTTCCCACCTCTGCTTCTGGATCTGGCATAGCCTTCACTAGGGCCACACTTCACAGTGACACGTGGATTTAAAGAGTGATCAGGCTATTGGGGAGTCACAGACATCTGTGTGTGTTTGTTTTTTTGGTTTGGTTTAGTTTGTGTGAGTTTTTTCCAACATATCATCTGTACATGGTAGTGTGTGTTCACCACCCCAAGACAAGTCTCCTTCCATCACCATTTTCCCTCCTTGACCCTCCTCCACCTCCCCTACCCCCATGTCTTCCACTGGCCCGTTCAAAGTTAGAGGAAGAGAGGGATTAACTGAATAAGCTGAGGAGGACCTCATGGAGCTGTGTACATAGGCTCCAGTATCTCTCCCTATCAATGCATGAAAGAAAGATCAACTGTCTCTACATCGGAAAGCGAGTTTTCAGGGCAGATATCTCAGTGGAGATTACAGAAGGGTCCTCCCACTCACAGCTATGACATGATATTGGGACCTGATATTCGTTGGAAGCACTGGATATATGCATAGGGCTGGCATTCCAGCTTTATCGAAGTCATTTGTTTTCAAAAAGTAAAAGTTAATGAAATGATAAAAAAAAAAGAAAGAAAGAAAGAAAGAAAGAG
The DNA here is from genome assembly GCF_014108235.1 of Myotis myotis. NCBI lineage: Eukaryota > Metazoa > Chordata > Mammalia > Chiroptera > Vespertilionidae > Myotis > Myotis myotis. The sequence goes on along the minus strand of NW_023416368.1, from coordinate 15,097,587 downwards.
GAATCAAACCACTCCACCTGGCCATGTGCTGGGACTGCTTATAAATGGCTTTGGGTTCCTTCCCAGTCTCACCATCTCAGACTCCCTGAAAGGAAGCCAGTAACTATGCAGAACCCGTCTACACAGAGCCCTTCTCCGAGCTTCCCTGAGGTCCTGGTCAAATCAGAACAGCCCTGGTCCCACAAAACTACTATTCACAATGTCTAAGTGTTCACGCAGCATGTCATGCTCTAGGCAAATAAAATTCACAATCCTGTGTATAGGTTTTATGCACTCACGCTAATGACAAGATTACCAAATCCATTCACAGCTGATAATGAGCAAATCCTAACTAAATATATGTGCGGATTGGGGCCTTTTCATGCCTTGAATCTTTTTTTTTTTTTTTTCAAATCCACTTCACAAACACATCAAATAAAGAACATTCTCTTTAAGGGGATTTATTTGCAAATTAAAATCGCGTTGTCAAGACGGATACATTCTCAGCTATGAAAGCTGATTTGTCTCTTGTCGGAGGTTTGGAGAAACCCCTGCTCTGTTCTCCCTAACTTCTTGACCACTTATTCCTGGAAACAATGGGAGGCGGGTTAGGGCTGTGTTCCCAGCACAAGCGGGGGGGGGGGGGGGGGGAGTGGTGGTGGTGCTGGGTGCCCGTCCAGCGTCAGAGATTTCCCTGCTTTTATAGCTCAGCGTCTCACTGCCGTGTTTAAACATATTTCTGGGGGTTTAATTTCCTTTTTTTAATGGTTGTGTGACATGATGTCATTTTGACTGGAAATAAAAAGAAATGCAGATATTATTAGGAAGGTCATATTTATATTCCATTGCCATTTAATGCCCAAGCAAATATCTAAGACTCTATGCCAAATAATAAATAAAACCTCAGAGCAGAGGCAATGATAAAACCAGCACCTGGGTCCCCAACCTTCCCTGGTGACTGGCTTCTCTCTATTTGCACAGGAGGGGTTAACAATAGAGCGGTCCCCTTCAAGGCAGATCCTTTCTGGGCATGAGAGCTATTGCACACGAGTTAAGCTGAACTTTTTTGTTCCATAATGGACCCATTCCCCCCTCCCCCTCCCATCACTAAATTAACAACCAGAGGTAAACAATAAAACAGCAAGTTATCTTCCTGAACCTATCTTGAAGACTGACTATAATATAGACACCGAAAAAAAACACCAACCAGAAACCTAAACAAGAGCCAGAAATCTGGTTCCTGAAGAGATCGGCTACATTCCAGGCATTTGAACATGCCATTGCCTAGGTTTAGGGCAGGAATGGTTCTCAGCGTTGTCTCTCCCGTGGAGGGGATGCACTCCCTCAGAAACCTAAACCAGATCCCTTGTGAGTGAAGCCCCGTTTTCGTTTTCGGTGGGACATGCTTTTCCAGCCTGGCGCCCTGCCTCAGGAGCGGCGCGACCCAGGAGAGCTTTGGGAAGAGGCTCCCAGAAAGCTGTAAGGGAAGCAGAAGGGCGTCAGGATGGAGCCAACGTGGGCAGAATTTACCGATGTAGGAGCCAAAGGAACATTTCCAAACTGGCTTTGAACTTGCTCTGACTTCGGATTTGTAGTCGTCTTCAAAACCCTTGATGTGTGGCAACAACTATGAGATTCAAAATTCAAGTAAAAGAAGGAATACCTCTTTCGGCCGAAAGTACAATCAGTTGGCTTGTGTGGCTGCGTCCTCTTGACAAAGCGTGGAGCCAGAGCAGGAAAAGTAAAGAATGAAGAGAGAGAGAGGGATCTGGGAAGTGGATGAGAGCCTGAGAGGACAAACTGGGGAGACATTTGGAGAAAGAAATGCTAGACCCCGAGGACTGTCACTTGGAAGGCAAAGAGCTTGCGAATGCTTGGAAATGAATAACTCTTCCAGGAGCAAAAGCAATCAAGAGCAGGAAGGAAGAATTAAGAGGGACTTTCTTTTGTTTTTTCAAAATGGAAATAGCTTTACTGCTTTTCTAAATTTAAAAGAAATATATTTTAGCGTATAAAAATACAAAAGAAACATGAAAAAGGAGAAAGAGCCCCCTAATAGTCCCACTCATATATAGATTAGTATGAATGTTTGCAGACATTTTCACAATACTGTTTTATATCTGGATTATATATAGATTTATATCTGCCTCATTCTTTTTAATGGTTGTAGCATATTGTATTATATGGATGGCCATAATTTATGTAACAAATCCTGTGTTAAGGGGATTTGTATTTTCCCAAAAAATTTTTCACTGATGAAAGAGTACTAGTTTTTAAGATTTCTGTAACCTGAACTCAAGTCTCTAAGTTATAAGGACCTCAGAAGATTTTTAATGGATGTTAAGGATGAATGACTACTTCTAGAGTTGTCAATTTTCAACACACTATGAGGTCATCTAAGACCCTTTTCCCAGGGATAGCAAAGTGCTCTATTAGATACTCTCTCGTTGATTCCTTCAATATTCTCTTAATATGAATGTCAAAAATTAGTATCTCTAGTTGGAAGGTGAGAAACTGAGGCACAGAAAGGTCTAGCTGCATAAATCAGAACAGATGTGTTTTATTTACCATTCCAAGATGACTACATTTAAAAAAATATTGATGAATCTCCATTTGCAGCATATTGATAAGACCTGCTCCCAAATTGATTAAACTGTTCCCTTTTTACTAAACAGCTGCGAAACAGAAATCCAGCACGAGGAGGAATTCTGTTCCCAGACTCCTGACTCCATACAGGTCGCTGGGTCTGATTTCTTTACTTACAGCTCGGCATGTCAACTAACAAAACCTTTTGGGGAGGCCGTTTTGCTATTTTGAACTTGCCCCACAAATGACGGAGAAACTGCGTTTGCTGTCTCATCAAGTTCTCCTAGGTCTAAGTTGAACTCTCAAAAGTCTATTAGTCTTCCGGGAAAGAGGCACAAAATGCTCTCGATATACATTAAATCAACTTATCTCATGCCACACCCAGTTGGTATTTTCTAAAAGATTCTTGTTGAGAAGTCATGGGCAGACAGAGAGCACCTCTGGGTAAAGAAACCCCTTCCTTGCCCTGGAGGGTCCCACTCCATCTAACACGGGAATCGGGGGAGGAACCATAATTAGGGAAAAGTTACTGCTCTCTAACTGTAATCAAGTCGATGAGAAAGTGGCCCCTGTTACTGAGTATGATGTGCTCTGAATGGTATGGCCCTCCAGGAGCCTTGATTTAGATTTCCAAATCTGATGCAAGTTTAAAATTAAAATTAAATCCCTCATGCAAACTGAAGCTTGAAGGTCTTTATAAGGTCTTCTCTTTTTTTTTGCTTTCAATCTTTTACATTTTGGATTGTTTAAAAGATTTTGGATCCACCCTAGCCAGTCTGGCTCAGTGGATAGAGCATTAGCCTGCGGACCAAAGGGTCCCAGGTTCAATTCCGGTCAAGGGCACATACCTCAGTTGCAGGCTCCTCCCAGCCTGGGCCCTGGTCCCGGCTCCTGCAGGAGGCAACCAATGTATTTCTCTCACATCGATGTTTATCTCTGGCTTTCCCTCTCTCTCCCACTCTCCCTAGAAATCAATGGAAAAATATCCTCGGGTGAGGATTAACAAAAATAAAAATTAAAAAATTAAAATTTTGGATCATATTTGAACAAGAAGAGGGTGACTTTTGCTGTGTAATGGATGATAGTGTTTGACTATTGACAACCTCCACACTCTGTTTTTTCTTTCTTAACGTGTAAGGATAAATCCATAATTTTCTTCCCTACTGGCATATCTTCTGCTTTAACAAGAGTAATATTCCTTCTATAATTGTTCTTCAGATTTCTACCCAAAGAGTTTTTGACAATAACTGTTGTCAAGGGGGTAAAATCACCCAGCCTGTCTGATAAACATGTTTTCTTGTGTTCCCACCCCAGCGAGTGCTTGACACCGTACTTTTATCATCCCGTGTGTGTTCAGAATGAGCTTAGAACAGCAATTGCCGGGAATAGGCAGGCGATAAACCGCATTGATTTAACACATCTTGTTTTCAATCATGCTTGGATTTTCTGAGCACGCATTTTTCCTGTACTCGGCTTGTAGCTTTTATCTGACGAGCTGATCCCTTTTCACTGGAAAATGAAAAGGTCGCACAATAAGACACGGTTTACTGGAACTTGAACACGCACCAGGGAAAGTATTTTAGATAAATACTGTCAGACATAGTGGAGCTGAATTTCAACAACACAATTGCTAAACAACAATACTTATTACTCCCCTGGAGCATACTACCCAGCAACTCACGGCTCTCAGCGGGGAACGGCACCGAGTCGGGCTCGGAAGCGAAGAAACCCTTCTCCAAGCCTCGTGCTAACCAGGCGCAGAGTTCTGGGCTGAGGTCCTACTTGTGATTGTTAATATCACAGTTTATGAGACACCTTGAAACACTTCTCCCACTGTTCAGAGTCATGCTGTCGAAGCCAGTGGACCAGTTTCAGAAGAGTTGGATAATGAAGTTATATACAGCAGCTCCACAGACCATCAGGTGGGGAGGAGGGACAACTTCCAAGAAAAGATAAACAAAAGGGACTCCAAATAACCCATTATTAATTCTACTAATAAGACAGTAAAGTGCTTATAACTTGCAGATAATTGGGGGATGAAGTGATTATTTAGTAATACGTTAGTGGAGCCAAGGAGAACTTATAACAAGGCGGTGGAGAGAGCTACAGTGGCTTGCAGATAAGCCTCGGCATTTTTATCAGCCTGAACTCCAACCTAAATAGCATCTTGATATAAAATAAATGAAGTCAGCCTTCTTCAGTATTGACCCTAAGTGATTATTATCGCTATGTATCATTAACCTTAGACTCAGCCAGAAAGCCTCCTCTACCTGAACATTAGAGTGTGGGACCCTCTCCTTTTAGCTTTAACACACATGTTGATTATAATTTAATTCATTGTCTACGCCAGGGCTTCTCAAACTTTCTCTGTCCACAGTGCCTTGAGCATCTCAGCAATCTATTAGCAGTGCCTCTAAGCCAAAAGAAATATACCAAGAGGTTCTGTTTTGCTAATTACTTATGTTCCAAACAGCTTGGAATTGGAATATATATATATATATATATAGGGATATATATATAATTTTTATTTCATTCTAAAATAAAAACAACTTACTAATGGAGTGTGCACTCCTGTTGGGCACTGCCCAACTTCCCAAACCTTGGAATAAGATTGAACATCGCCACCCTCTTTTCTGTTATACCGCATTGGTTTTCACAAGATACTTCCTTTTGATAGCAGTAACAGCTGAAAATTCAGCTTTGCTGAGCTATGACAGCATCAGTATACAGTAAAATCTAGTGTGGAGATAGGAACTAGTTTAAACTAGTAGTCTGTGTGGTATCTGACAGACTTAAAGTATCACTCGTTTCCCTTGAATTTAAAACATCTCATGGCTCCACTGTAGGTTGGCAGGGACACCTTGGTCTGTAAATTTAGGGAACATAGGTCCACTCAGAGGCATAGAATTAGTTAAGTGCTAAGATGCTACAGGATCCATTGTATTTATTCATTGTGTCTTTTCTTCTATTAATAATTATTATAACAGCAGCAGCTAGCACTTCCTAACAACTTACTACGTGCAAAGAACTTCACATGGATTAACCCATCTAACCTTTATCACGACCCTAAAAGGAAGTACTATTGACATTCCCATTATTCAGAGAAGGAAAAGTGCAACTGAGAGGAGTTAAATATTTGCCTAAATCCACAGAGCTAATGAGTAAAGGCCAAAGATTCAAAGTAGGCAGTATGCCTGCTCTTAACCTCTTTGCTAGAAAAACCAAGTTAGGACAATCAAGAAGCCTCCAGAGTAGGTCTCTAATAATTCCGGCTTACACAACTTTTCTAATGCTTTTCTAGATCCTCATATACTCCTCTATCTGCAATTTGGCCTTAATTTATGGGCTATGAAAACCTTGCTCTCCTACTCCAGTTCCTAATTTGACTTCCATTTCTCTAAGACACTCTTCTTCCCTTTGTTCTAACGCTTTTAGAGTAAGAACAGCCCGGTTTGCATGTAGGTTACAATACTGATCAGCTATGTGCCTTTTGAAAAGTCACATTCTTTAATTCCTCCTTCTCTGTAAAGCAGATATGATGGGGTACTATTTGCACAGTGCTGAGCATACAACAAATACTCAACAGGCAGTTGTTATTATTAACAATACCTGCCATGTATTAGAGATGGGCTGATGTGGGGCATACAGGATTGATTATACATACTTTATAGTTCCTACTTTTAAGGAACTCCAGAGTCTAGAGGAGCAGAAAGCCATAAGCAGACTTCTAAAACACTGTGATAAATTCAATAGGAGCATTTAGGATTCTAGGAGAACACCAAGTATATTTCATTTGTCTTTGGGGCTCAGCCTTTCCTCTCCCACTTACACTAATTTGAAACTACTGTTCAAAGAATTCCACCACTTCTGGGCCTCACATATTACCTTGAAATAGAGCTCTATTTGTAATAGGACACAATTGTTTTAAAACAATACACATTTTGTTAAAACAATATAAAGCAATATAAAGCAATATAATTTTGTTAAAACAATATAAAATGGGAAGAAAAGTAGATAGGAGACACCTAATTAATATGGGGTTACTTCTTTACATTGTTTAATTCAATAAAAGTGGATGCTTGCTGTATACAAGGCTGTATCCTTAAGAAGATGAAAAAAGAAAAAGAAGTACAACACAGGTCTAGATTCCTGTGCATCCCCAGCTGGAGATGATTCCATTTGAAAAACTCTCCTGTGATATACCCTTGAGAAGTGCATAATCCAGCGGGGAGACAGGCCTGTAAGCTAATCAAAAAGATACAAATAGCAGCATTACTGATGTCCTGATAGTATACTTCACTATAGAAGGAAAGATAATTCTTTATAGTAGAGTTAGGGAAACATTTACCAAAAAAGGTCATATTTCAGCTGGACATGTGAGGATAAATAGGATTGTTCTCTTGAAAAGGGTGTGGAAAGCATTGCAGGCCAAAGGGGCAAGCAGCAGGAGCGAAGTCCCAGACATAAAAGGACGTGATGTGTTCAAATAATGTTGGATATTCCAGTTTGGGGAGAGCATAGCTTACTGAGTGTAGAGTGTTGAAGAGTAACCATGAGTGACAGTATTGGCCTTAGGTGCCTTGATAAGAACCCTATCTTGTTGGCAACAAGGAGCTTTTTAAGGTTCTCCATGTCATAGGAGAGGCATAATCAGATCTATGGTTCAAAGACATAGCCATAAGAGTCAAATACAAGATGGAATTTAAAGTCAGTACTATTGCAATAATCCAAATGGAAAATGAAAAACCAACTGATGATAAGGTGCTCATAGAGGAAAAGGGAGATTTTAGAAATATTTTAGAATAGAACATATATGACTTCAATGGCATGTTAGATGTGAGGGGTTAGAAAGAATAGAGAAAGATTCTGATACTTCTAATTTAGCTGAATGAATGGATAGGCCATTTAGCAGGATAAAGGATACAAGTAGAAAACTATATATAGAAGGGAAAAGTCATGAGTTCAATTTCAGACATACTGAATTTTAAATGCAATAGTACATCCATGTAAAAATGTTTGGAGATAAAGAACCCAAACTGAGGAAAAGGACCAAGGATGAAGTTAGTGTTAAGGGCAATGCCAAGATACCACTGGTGTGAGAAGAGAACCCAGGACAGACAGTACTATGGGGAACATTGATAGTTAAGGTATAGAGAAAGATTTGAGACCAAAAGGACAAAGGCAGGTCAAAAAACTAGAAAGAATACCAGGAGGGAATAAGGTCACTGAAATTAAATGGGGAGCTTAAAACAAGAGGGGCTGTTCACACCACCTAGTGTAGCTAGGTAATCAACCAGCAGAGGTCTGAAGAGAAGCTTCCAAAGTAGACCATTCCAAGAGCATTAATGTAGGTGTCAGCAATTGCAGAAGACTCATGAATGCTTTAACCCCGAGAATCCGGTTGTCTTGTCTCACTCAGTAACCCCCCTACAGAGCTCTGAACACACCAAGTGAGTAAGGGTTATTGGCAAACCGGTTTGCCCAACTGAAGCTTAGCTAATAACAAGAAGTATATGAAACACACAGTCCTAAATCAGACTCAACTTAGTCCCAAGGAAAAGTGTAGAACTCTAGGAGCCCTGAGACAAAAGCTGATGCCAAGTTCACCTTTAGATTTGATCAATTCCTGTTCGAGTTGGAAGAGTGAGGATGAGGGGATTTTCCATGGCTCTTGGTTATTTCTGTTCCCAGTCTTGACACCTCTCTTTCAAGAAGTGTATGGAACTTTGTTGACCACTTGAGGCACCCCAATGAGGTTCTACTGCTTCTAACCCACTCTAGATTTGGACTTGTGAGCCGTGCAAGACTGGGCCTCCCTGTCACATAATATTGACAAAATACATTCGTATATATAATCAGAATGTAATTATCTCCTTTGGATGTTGGTGGTCTTATGATTGGTCCCTGATGACTTGCAATCAATAGCTGTTTAGTTAAGCAATTCACTTGTTTTGGAGTAACAGTCATTGTGTGGGCAATGGGTACGTGGCCACTTCCGCAATAACCCCATATCTCCTGACAGAGTGAGCATTACAATCGCACATTTGTTGCTATTAGCTCATGAGATTCTGGAAACCAATTTTGAAAAGCAAGTAATAAAGCACCACATAAAAAATAATGGTGTAATTACTTCTTGGTCAGGTTAAACCTACTGTGACGATAAAAACCAAAGGGATCAGCAAGCATCATAAGTGGGTTTGCTGTAAATTTGACACTGGTTCTGACCTTCAGCGAGGAAAAGGCTTGCACCTACCCACCTAACCCAGGTGCACAGAGAGTCTTTATGTCACATAAAAAGGATCATGTATTGAGAAGTGGTACCCAGCATTTTACTTTACTTTTAACTTATTTTACCAAATCTCTGTTTAAAAGTGCTGTAGTAAATTTATTCCAGTAATGCCTATGTCAACTCTCAAGAGCTAAAGGGAATGGATCTGTCACTAAATTATCAACCCAAAGACTTTCAGATTCCTGTTTGAAGTGAGCCACCCCACCACCACCACCACCACCATCACCCCTTCAAACAATAGAGAAGGATTTAGAAACTGTATCAGAAAACAACCACCATGCTGGTATAATATGTTCTCTAAATGTAGAGGACAAAGAAGGAAGTAGGGAACACGAGTCACACTGTCGAGGAGGTGAAGGGAAATGCGGCTATTCCCGTTGATCTCTGAGCAAACACTCTGTTAATCCACTAATGTGACCCAAAGAAATAAACCAGCCTCCACTTTCATGCTGTGATCTTTCACTTCTCATCCCTAGTGCCTATATGAAATATCACGGGCAGTAGGTATAGGGCAGTGATGGCAAACCTTTTGAGCTTGGCATGTCAGCATTTTGAAAAACCCTAACTTAACTCTGGTGCCGTGTCACATATAGAAATTTTTTGATATTTGCAACCATAGTAAAACAAAGACTTATATTTTTGATATTTATTTTATATATTTAAATGCCATTTAACAAAGAAAAATCAACCAAAAAAATGAATTTGTGTGTCACTTCTGACACATGTGTCATAGGTTTGCCATCACTGGTATAGGGGGTAGGAGAAAGGCTTAGCCAAAGTTATGCCAGCCACTTTTAAGAATGGCATGTTTCATATTTGAAGATGACTAACTTCTCATTAGTGCTACTTTGGGTTCTTTTCAGTTTGGAAGAGATGTCGTTGATACCTCTGTTTCACCCTCCTAAGACTGACAAATGGTTCTCCTAAGGTACATGCATCATGGATAGACTTTCTGACTTAACGCTGCTAAAGAATAGCATTAGTCTCCTGACAGCACAACAGACTAATTTTTACTAAAAAAAAAAAAAAAAAAAAAAAAAAAAAAAAAAAAAGATCTGTATGGTTAAATTCTCAATGACAGCAACTCTCATGGGTGGAGAGGATGAAAGACTAAGTTTAGAGGCTAAATCACCAAGTTCTGAGGCCTCCCCAAAGCAGGCCCCGTGACCACACAAACCACTTCTGGGAATTCTATTTTCCAAGTGGGCACAGGCCTATAGGAGCCTTGTTAAACTTCAGAAATACTGTCTTGTATTTCCTACTCTAATTCCTCCAGGCTCTCTTCCTCCTCCAAACTAGAACTAAAGACTGAAATTCTCCCAACCGAATCTTCCAATTTCCTCTAAATTAATGGGTATGATGGAGCAGCTTAAACTGAATAATAAATGGGAACAAGGTAAAAGAAGCGACCTTCCTTCCATACTCTGTCTCTACAATCTGCCGGCCCTGCTTGGAGGCTGGTGAATTTTAGAGGAAATGAAAAATACATATTTAACTGCATCTGTGGAATTCACTTTGCCTGAGGCCATGGTGTCAGATATTGTTTCTGGGCTTTTCAGAAGCTGGGACGTATCTGTGGGGGCAGAGAGACCAGGCTTGATAAACTGCTGACCTAGTCCCAGATGGAAAAATTCTATGATTATATCGGGACAATAGGTACTGTGACCCTTTAAGAGCAAAATCAAACATAAAGGATTGCATTCTTCAAACGCTACCAACACAACTTTGAGGCAATAATACATTCGTCTAAGTCTCCTTTCTAACTCTGGAATTAACAACTTGATCTTGATGTGGTCCAAGAGAGGGGCAAAAACACAGCCACTCAATCAACTTTAGAACTTTATAGCTGTAAAGACCCTTCCTTTAAAAAAAAAAACAACACAAGAGCCTAAGTGATCAGTGCAAGATCGAAATTAGTGAGCAGCTGACTCGGAACAAAAGCGCAAATGTTGGACCTAGTCCACTCCAGGTCCCCTGCACCAGTCCTCCACAGAAGCCTGATTTAAAATAATAAGGATCATGCATTGAGAAGTGGTATCCAACATTTTACTTTTGTTAACTTAGTTTTTTCCTTCAACACCCCAAGGGGTAGGTATTCCTATTTCATAGGTGAGAAAAGTGAGGCTGTTAATGTGGGGATAAGGGGTAGGTAGGCAATGAAAAGAAGTGTGAGTAAATTGCACCGATGGAAAAGGATATCCAACCTACCCTTCAGATGGCAACATCTTCATTACAAGACCCGCCTCTTATATAAATAACTGCTGGTCATTTCAAAGCCCAAAGGCCCTGCCATTTTATAAAATTAACACAAAATGCAGTGAAGGCCAATGAAGGATCCCAGGATCCTGAAAGTGTCAAGGAGCAGGTCAATGACGTGCCCACAGTCTTCGTTTGTTTGCCAATCTCTCTTAAATTCTGTTTGGCAAAAACCCCTGGGATTAAAAACAATGTGCTCTGAATTTACCTATAGTTGTGATAAGAATTCTAATTGATGCACAGTTAGAATGTTCCAGAGACTGTGCTCAGCACTGTTATATGCCATTAACTTTTAGCTGTCCCTGAGAAGTCTACTGTTATCATCACCCTTTTTACAGACAAGGGGAGATCCTGAGGATGACAGAGAGGTGGCGGATCCTGCTTGAGTGTTACAGCAATAAGAGCAGAACCAGGATTTGAACTTGGGCAATCAGTCGCTGGCACCCACCCACGGACTTACTCACCCTTTGCCTGGACAGCCCCTGGGGAAGTAAGTAGCTAATACATTGGAAGAGTGGTGTTATCATTCCCTTCAGGGCAACACAGAATTAAAACAGAGGATAAAAGATGCCTCAAGCAAAACTACCTGGCTTCGATTTGAAAATATAAGCGCATATCTGTGGATGTTATATAAAGACTGGATTCCAGTAGAATGTATGTTTAAAAACGGGCACTTGCCAAAATAGATCACACTTAAGCCCCGAAACCATTTCTGTGAGGTGTATGGTGGTGATGTCACCCATAAAAAGATGAGACGTGACATACACTGCTCCGTTATCGCCTCCCGGCTTGTTTAATCTTGCCGGGCAAGTCTTCCTTAATCAAGGAACTTGAAAATAGTACGGAATCTTGAGGCAGATCCGGTACGCAGTGAGATTCTGGTATGTTTTCTTCATTAGCTGCTCATAGCCCAGAAATGAGAAGAAGGCCACTTCTCCTGGGGAGTCTTATAACCGAAAACTCATCTTAATTGAATGCACACATCAGTTAAGCATCTTTGGATTCACCAACCATGAATGCCCCATTTCAGAGAGTCTTCTCTCCTTCCCGGCTTGTTGGGAGGCTGGCACTCTCAGGGCCCTGCTCAGAGGAATGTGAGATTCAGCAGGAATGTGGAGGGGACAGCGGAGGGACAAGAGAGTGCATTAAGCACTCATCTTCCCAAGCAAACGAGCGTTCTGGGGCTGAGCTGGGGCTGAGCGGTGAGAACAGCAAATAATGCTGCCCTTGCAAAACTGACATCCTCCCATCACTGCTCTGAGCCAACTGCAAGGGATTCACAAATAATGCCATGCAGCCCTCTGAGTACCAGTTAAGCAGGCTTCTAATGTGCCTGCGGAGAGAAGACAAGGCTTGCAAATATTCTCCTGCATGTAAAGGGATGGCATAATGATAACAGGGGATGGGGGAGGGGGGGGGCGAGGAGAGAAAAAACGAATTGCACTTTTCTCTCCTGAAATATCTGGCCAGTTTCAAAGTTCCACTTTTCTTTCTCTCTCCAGGAAAAAAAAAAAGGTCTTCACAGGGGCTTGAGCTACGTCCCCAAAAGAGTCTTGTCAGGTTGCTTCCCATAGCATGTCAAGTCCCCGTAGAAGAGATCTGAGATTGAGTGCCCTGTTGTGCCCGGGGCAGCAAGCCTCTTGAGGGAGAACTATGCCAGCTGAACCTCTCACCGAGCCTGCAGCCTCTTGAAGTCAGGAGGGTGTGAGATTATGTCTCTGATGAGGAAGACTTTTATAATTAGACTTTGTAAAAAGATACGAGCATATTTAAGCTCTTACTGCATGGGCTCTAGTGAGATTTTTTTTTAATGTCATGAAAATATTAGAAACCATCAGGAAGATCCACTTAAGCAGCCTAATTTTGCTTTTGAAATAAACTCTGAATTCTAACCGTGTTCCCTTTGGCCAAGATTCTAAAATCACTGATGGCTTATAATTCCATAAACACAGAAAAGAGATTCCTGACTCACTCCAGCCCTGACCTTGGGTTTGGGTGTTGAAGGTACCAAATCAGGTCACTTGCATCCCAGACCAGTCACTCTACAATGTCGGTAGGAAACTGTGGGAAAGGAGGGTTCAACCCAGTACACCTGCTAGTAATGCCATTAGATGTGACATAAGCCAATAAGCTCCCATCGAGTTTAGGATTTGGAGGAAACAAAATAACCATATTACATGAGGGAGATAAACACACACTGAATAACAGCAGTTATGAGTTTCCTCTACGTGGCAGGAATATTTTCTTGGCTGTGGGATTCAGAATGTCAACAAGGGAGGCTGGGCATGCCAATTCTGAGTCTTGTTAGCCTGCCAGAATATTCAGAGGTCTGGGCAAGGTAAACTAACTTTCCCACGTTCGTGCTAAAGGAGAGGTGCCACTGACTTGCCCCAGTCTGAGGATTAAATTATCTTTCCTCATGACCACACCATCACTGAAACTGTAGAGAGAGCCTCATTTATAGTCAGCAATATGGGGCACTGGGTTTTATTTCCCTTTGGACCATGAGACTGTAGTTAGTGTAACACCAGGGAATCCAACATCAATCCTCTATCAAAAATAGTTTCATAAAAACCAGAGAGAGCCCTAACTGGTTTGGCTCAATGGATAGAGTGTCGGCCTGCGGAGTGAAGGGTCCCAGGTTCGATTCCGGTCAAGGGCATGTACCTTGGTTGCGGGCACATCCCCAGTAGGGAGTGTGCAGGATGCAGCTGGTCGATGTTTCTCTCTCATCAATATTTCTAACTCTCTATCCCTCTCCCTTCCTCTCTGTAAAAAAATCAATAAAATATATATTTTTAAAAAAACAGAGAGAGGTTGAGCATGAAGGAGGCACACCCCAGTTGTCGATATAGAAACACTGAAAGAGAAACTAAAATCTATCCTGTAAACAAGTCAAATATTTGGGGGGGCAGTCACTAAAGACCTACATTTTAATATTTAAACAATAGAATATTTACTGAAATATCAGATCAATTCTTAAAGGGAAGCTGGTCCCACTGGAGTTTATTTGTGGTCTTCTGTCCAACATCCATTAGACAGGGTCCCTGTCTTTAGTAGAGTGGATTCAAATAAATTCTAAGAGCGGAAATAGATTCCATTCTCTCTGTTTACTTTATTACTATTGATTTCTGAATTCCCTCCAATCTCTTTCCCAACTGAGCAGATAATATACATTTAGTACCAAAGGTAATTATCCAAAATGAATCCAGTTTGCAGCTGGGTGATAAAGAGAGAAAGGACACTGATAGATTAAACACTTATACATTAAAAAGTATGGCTGATTGTATTAATATATACTAAAGCTTTAATGTGCTCACTTTATGGCTAGATAGAATTTCCTAGGCTAATCGTGAGTTCGTTCGTATTCTTGGACATATTTTATTTCCACTATTCTCTATTTTACAGCATTATTTTATAGTGCAAACACTAAAATAATAAAAACAAAATCATTTCAAAGAATGGCTCTTTAAAAAGTTTATCTCCTACAAAATGGGACTTATTGAGAAATTTAAAAATATATATATTTAAGAAGGATTAGAACATTTAATTGCCAGAAATGACAATGATTGTTTAAAAGTATCAAAGTTAGAAAAAAATAACAAGTTGTGTATCATTTTAAGAGTATATAAAACAACTTAAATATCCAGCAGTGGAGCAATGGGTAAGTAAATTTAGTAAATCCACACTGTAGGAGATTATGTAGCCTTTAACATTATGTTTATGAAGAAGGTTTAATGCATGGGAAATGCTCAGTAGGCTCTGTGAAAAAAACAGGATATAAAACTGTGTGAGTATACACACACACAGTATAACCCAAATATGAAAAATGTTTATATGTATTTGTTATACATTGAAAAGTATGAAAGAAATATATGAAAATGTTAGCAGCAGTTATCCATGGATGATCTTTTATTCTATTCTGCTTTTCTCCAGATTTTCTTTAGTGAGCATACATTATTTTTATATAATCTATATAATAAAAGCCTAATTGACCATTATGGTGGAACAACCAGAACGACCAGTTGCTATGATGCGCACTGACCACCAGGGGACAGACACTCAAGGCAGGAGCTGCCCCCTAGTGGTCAGTGCGCTCCCACAGGGGGAGCGCCACTCAGCCAGAAGTCGGACTCATGGCTAGCGAGCACAGTGGTAGTGGCAGGAGCTTCTCCCACCTGCGCAGCAGCACTAAGAAGCAGTGAGCCGAACAGTAAGGAGCAGCAAACAGGTGGGCAGTAAGGAGCAAGGGGTCCCAGACTGCGAGAGGATGTCTGACTGCCGGCTTAGGCCTGCTCCCCACAGTAGGACATCCCCCAAGGGCTCCTGGACAATGAGAGGGCGTAAGCTGGGCTGAGGGGACGCCCACTCCAGTGCACAAATTTCATGCACCAGGCCTCTAGTGTATACTATAATGTAATCACCATAATGACATAAACCTATAAGGCAATAACTAAACAAGTGACAGATGAACAGATGGACACCTTGGATTGGATAGAAGGTCTGACACACCTTTCCTTTGCTCCTGATTCAGAGTAATCTGAGAGCAGTCACATGCCAGGGGTTTCTGGTGGCTC
This sequence comes from Myotis myotis, assembly GCF_014108235.1. Classification (NCBI taxonomy): domain Eukaryota; kingdom Metazoa; phylum Chordata; class Mammalia; order Chiroptera; family Vespertilionidae; genus Myotis; species Myotis myotis. The sequence continues at coordinate 15,081,900 of NW_023416368.1, read as the reverse complement.
CTCTTTGCAAACCTGCCTGTCAGCAAGCAGGCTGAGTTCTCTGCAGTCTGATCAGACATGTCCACGTGTTGGACACCCAGGGATCAGCACACGTTTAAGTACATGGCATAGAGGGCATACGGTTGTATATATATTGAAATACTTGGCCCTAGCCAGTTTGGCTCAGTGGATAGAGTGTCGGCCCAAGGACTGAAGAGTCCTGGATTCGAGAAGGTCAAGGGTCTTGATTGCAGGTTTCCTGGCCCTGATCAGGGTGTGAACAGGACGCAACTAATTGATGTGTCTCTATCACATCGATGTTTCTCTCTGTTTCTCCTTCTCCCTTCCACTCTTTCTAAAAATTAATGGGGGGGAAAATACCCTTGGGTGAGAATTAGCAAAAAAATATATTGAAATACTTGTGAAAGCCAGCACAGAGGAGCAGTTGTGAGAGGGATGGATTCTGGAGCTCGGCAGCCTGGGTCTGACTATGGCTTTTCTACTTACCCTTGCCTAACTCTGGCTAATGACTTCATAGCTCTGTGCCTCAGTTTCTTTATCTGTAATATCAGCACAAGAAAGTACCTACTTCATAGAGATGTTAGGAGGTTCAATGAGTCAATACAGGGGTGGGCAACAGTAGGTTTACAGTTGTAAGTACATGAAACACAGAGTTTATTCTTGTATTATTTATTTATTAACTATTATAATATTTATTATTAACCTACTTTTGCCCACCCTGTATTTGTAAAACACTTAGAACAGTGCAGCACATTTACATACTTAAAATATTTGTTAAACAAAATAAAGTGTTGACTTGTCCTAATCAGAATAAAGTTACAAATTAAGAAATGAACAAGGTCAAAATACTTGCAAAACATCTGAGTGTGTATAAGATTTTTTATAAGCTCATCTGGGGCAGGAGTGTAATTTTCTATTGAATTTAAGTCAATACTCGGAACTGTGATTGTTTTCAATGGTTTTTCTGTAATTGTCAAAGCTCTGTCTCTCCATGCATCTAGAACACTGAGGATGGGCTGAGTTTCACTGGAATCCTTACTATGCGCCAGTTCTGTTTGTCCTATTTTGTTTGCTGCCCTATACTTACACTCTAGCCTAGGACTTGGAACTAAGTAAATGTTCAATAAATCTTTACTGAATGAAAAGATGAGTGAATGAAGTACTTCACCATGTCTACATCAAGTTGTCCAGATATAGGCATATTTCTTCAAAGGGAAATATTAAGAACTAGAGTTGAATCATTAAAACTTTTACTGCAATAATATGGAGATGATGAGATGGCAATATCAAAAGAGCAGAGGAATGAAAACACTAGTTAATCTAAGAAAAGTGCCACTCAGCACTTCAAGGATCCTTTTCCTGGGGATCTGTAATGATGAAGGGAACACTGGAGGCTGAGATACCCAGGAAGCAATGGCAGCGCCAACAAATAAAAATAGTGTGTTTCACTGGTTCTCTGTGGTTTTTGGTTGTTGTTTTTTTTTCCTACCAGATAGAGCATGACAGAGAATGTCAAAGCAACTGAAATCAAAGACAATACTTGAAATAACAGAATATAATGGTAAGTTCTACTGTAATAAATTTCAGGATTGAGAGAGAAAAACAACTATTTTTAGATGCTGTCCATGGTTTTCTGTGCATTTAAGAGTTACTCTCCACGCATCTGATCTCTAAATTCATAGCGTAACTTTGAGCATTTTGAGGAGTTCTTGGCTCCAAAGCAACAAAAGAGAAGTGAAATGTCCCATGGTTGTAAAATCTTGATACGTTCTCAGTGTCACTTTTTTCAAATGTGGAACTGCTCAAACCACACAGATAATTATAGATAACCAGATTGTAACTGTTTTATTGCTTCTTTTCCCCATAAATTTTAATTTTGGAAAGTTAAGTGAAAAATGTGGTTTCAATTTACTACAAATTGCACACAATTTGGTTTTAACAAGAAAATAGAAAGAAAGGGTATGTTCTTTAAAGTGAATTATGAACTAGAGTTTGTTTTCGCTCGCTCCACACTGCAAGAATAATAAAGCACAAAATTTAGAAACGATGCCTTGCAAAATGGATATCATGAACTGTAGTAAGAAAAGCATAAAGTAATTTTTTTGTATCTAAACACGGTTTAAGCAATCACACAGGATAATATAATTGAGTTAGTCTTTCTCCCTCTGGTGAAACACTCTATGGTTAAAAAGGAAAGAAAGGAAGAATGAAGGGAAACGGGAGTAGAAGCTGACAACCTTAGTGCATTGTACAACAGGAAATCTCTGAGTAAGAAAAGGCTGTGCACGTCCCCATCCCGATCTCTGCCACGGACTACCAAAGAACTAACCATTAAAACAATTAACACTGAAACCACTGAAATGCACACCTAGGAACAGAACAAAAGACAAGAGATTTTGAATGGAAAGAAATGACAGTCATCTGCTGGATTCTGTCTATAATCTTAGAGTCTGACCAGCATGCTTTCTCTTTTTCAAGGTAGTGGTCAACAACTAGCATGTTAGAGACAGGAAATGCATGATGTGTGCCTGCCACACCAAAACCACCAGCTGGGGTGCAAACAATGAAATCAATCACCAGCTGTTTTTTCCTCCTTTGCACCAAACTTTGGGTTAAATGTACTCTTTTTAGTCCTTAAATTAACCACTGCTTTCAACTTATTAGCAATGTAGACTAGTTCTATGTGTTGGGCAAAATAAAATGTTCAGAAAATAAACCATTGCATTAAAATTGTACCTCGCCATTGAGCGAATTCTCCAAGGCCCGTGTGACTTAATAGAACCACCACCGCTTCCTCAAATTCCTCCTTCCAATAATGCTTACTTTCAGACATACCATGGCAACCACAAAGATTACCTGTACTTTGTTAGACCAAATAGTAACCTGAGTACCCGATAGAATGTCGTACCCCGAGGTTTTCTTCTTTGGCCAAAATGTAGTATTTGCTCATATTTTTCTATCTGGGGTTGCAGTCCCAAGCAAAGTGTGCCTCTGACTATGAGAACACCAAGTTCTGACTTATGAAAGTCCAGCAATAAACTGGGACTTGGCAAACTTGAAGTATTACTCATTGGCTAGTAATCCTATTAGTCAAACTGCAAACTTCTGGTCAACTGCATTTTTTTAAAACATGTTACTGCAGTAAGCTCTCAGTGAGGTTCACCATCCAAGATGTCTTTTGAAGGCATCCCAATCAACAAGAGGTGATTTACTCCCTTGAAATATAAAAGCCAACTTTTCCTGTCCAAAAGTCAGTAAATCTCTGGTGTTGGTGAAAGGCCCTTCCCTACCTGTAACACTCGAGTTACGCAACCCTCAGACGATGACTTTTCATTGAGTACAGACCTGGTTAAGCACAGCTTTTCCATGTATCTCAGCCCCAAAGTAGTGAGAACAAAAAGATGCTATAGCAAAAAGGGAAGATTTCACAGGAAAACGCTAAAAAAAAAAAAACACTGCAGTAATCTAACTAGGGGATCCGCAGAAGGGCATCTGAAGAGGGAAGCAAATGAGAAAGTATATTCATAAATAAAGGCTGAGGTGTGCTTCCTTCGTTCATTTATTCTTTTTAAAGTTACCCATAAAAGCCCCTCACCTATGCCTCCCACTCTCAGCCGTGTTTCCAAATCTCTGTCATCAGATCAAAAGCACCATCCTTACCTGACAAGGACCCCAAATAGTTGACTCATCGTTACAAGCACCTACTGCTTTCTGAGAAAAGTGTCTTGGTAACACTGGGATAAGGTGTGAAACTCTCCCCACTTCAATGCAAGTAACGTGTCTTACTCAAAACTGAATTCAGGTGAATGTGCAGGATTTTCGCAAGGTGAAAAAAGTAAAAATACCCTCAGATCTCTCAGGGGAGGGGGAAGAAAAAAGAGGGCAGAGAGGGACAATGCAAATAATAAGCTTGGGAAATTATTTGTACATAGATTCTGGAAAACTGTAGAACATATCTTAACTAAGAGATAAAAACAAAGGGAGATAATGGATGGGTCAGAGTTCTTCTTATAGTTTCTTATATCATTTTCACGTATGACATCAGCCCATTTTTAAGAGGACGGCACTCAATAACAACAAGAGAAAACAGAAGAGTGAAATTCATAGGAATCTTATACCCTTGGTCCCCGAGGCAAAACCCCTCCCTGGTCCGAGTTCCCTGGACTCCCAGGCGGGGCTGCCCTCCCACAGCCATTTACTTAGATTCCTTAGAGCTTTTTATCTCATTTGCCAACACAGCCTGCCCTCTATTTGTGGTTTCTCTGCACCCAATTAGCATTTGTACCCTGGGTGTTTGCATCACACTTGAGTTTAAAAGTCAGACAATGAAACTCAAGAACACAACAGACTTCCTTCTGTTTTAGGAAGTTCATTTTCTTTTTAAACCCTTCCAGTGGTTCTCAACCTTCCTGATGCCGCGACCCTTTAATACAGTTCCTCATGTTGTGGTGACTCCCAACCATAAAGTTATTTTCGTTGCTACTTCGTAACTGTAATTTTGCTACTGTTATGAATCGTAATGTAAATATCTGATATGCAGGATGTATTTTCATTGTTTGCGACCCACAGGTTGAGAACCACTGCTTAAACCCTTTGGGGGCTTAGTTAGTTAAAGGTTTAAAGACAAGAGAAGGCATTTTAAGATGTTTGATGGACCGGGAATTCTCACAGAATTTTTTTTAATGGCTGAGACTTGTAAGTATAATGCCTGCCAGAAAGCAGGGCCCATTTCTCAGCTGAGCACACACACATCCTTAAGGAAAGCAAGAGGGAGGGGGAAGGACTTTATGGAAAATGGTTTCCCTGGGAGGATGTTGGGAGAATCCGTGTGAAGACCAATGAGGGAGCTAGGACAGGGTCTACCAGTACAAGCGAACACAAATACCTAAACATGCAGATCATAGTTTGGTGAAAGGCCACCTATCAATCCCCTAAGATTCTAAATGAAAGGGCCGTAGATCAAGAGAGCTGGTGACTTTCCTACGGAAAAAAGCAAAATGTGAAATCAGTGGGGCTCTTCTAAGGCTCTCATCCCGAAATTTCTAAGCTGGCCAACACGTCTGTGGGACTTAAACAGCTTAGACAACTTAGTAGCAATCCTTAGTAAGTTCTGGAATTGACCCGAAGTCCTAACTTACTGAGTGCGCTGTGCCTTCCACGTGGGTCCCACCTTCCCGTCCTGGTCGGGCCTCTGAGACCCACGCTCTCACCCTGGTAGGCTCTTTCCCTTCGGCCAAATCTCAACCACAGCTACACTTCCCCAGCCTCTGCGGGCAAAGTGCCTGGCCTGCCTTCTGACCAAGGGTGAGATAGTTACTTTCTGAGGTAGACTCTAGAACAGAGGTCGCCCACCTTTTGGACCTCACAGACCACTAGTTGGCCACCGACCGCTGCTCTAGAGCCTTTCCCAGGCCAATCAGTCATCCTGGCTGGTGACCTCAGGCAGAGGCAGAGGAAACTGGGAGAGTCCAGATCAATGGATTTGTTTTGTAAAAATCACCGAACCCTATTGCGACACATTTGATTTTTTGGGGCCCCTTTTTATTGAATGATTTACTACTTCTTCACATTACTTTGGCTATTTTGCTTGAACTCATTCCTTATTAAAAATAATTTCCTGAAATATAAACATAGTAGTTTTCTAGTTCTCTTTGTAGTCATCCATCATCAGTCAGTTGAATCAACATTACTGAACATTTTATTTTCTGCCAGGCATTGTGCTTAAGGTGATCAAAATGTAAACTCTTTTCATTCCTCAATAAATATAAAGAGAATAAGGAATGAATGGACTGAGTAATGAAGAGGATAAGTCCAAACAGGGAAAACAAGCAGAGAAGAATAAAATTTATGCAAGGGACACAGTTTGAATGCTTAGACCAATTATTAGGAAATTCTGCCACAGATCTAAAATGCAGGCACTTATTGGCCACTAATCCCTGTGTCCTTGAGGTTAATGGTGGAGACAGACTCATGGATAGAGAACAAACTGACAGCTGTCAGAGGGGAGAGGACTGGGGGTTGGGGGCTGGGTGAGAAGGATGAAGGGATTAAGCAAAGAAAAAAAAAGACTCATGGACACAGACAACAGTATGGTGATTGCCAGAGGGAAGAAGTGTGTGGGAGGTAGAAGAAGGGAAAGGGGATAAATAATGATGAAAGGAGACTTGACTTGGGGTGGTAAACACACAAAACAATATACAGATGATGTATTGTATCAGTGAACACCTGGAACCTGTATAATTTTATTACCCAATGTTGCCCTAATAAATTCAACTTAAAAAAAAATAAACAGTTGGTAGGACTTTTCTGTAAAAAGCATGACTTCTGACACAGATGCTCAGAAAAGAAGATGAAGTGGGCTCTTCCCAGATACCCTGTCACCCTTCACAGGCTGACCCAGAGGCGTGCCCCCAGGGCTGACTGCAGCAATGCTCTGCTCAGCCCCACCCAGAGGCTGGCATGGGACAGGTGGTAAGGCCACAAACCTGCTCATGGCATTGGAAAGCAGGAAGGGGCTTCCGTGGCAATTCAGCCTTTAGAAGGCAAGCGTCCTGTATTCTCTAATGCAGCGGTTCTCAACCTGTGGGTTGCGACCCCTTTGGGGGTCGAACGACCCTTTCACAGGGGTCGCCTAAGACCATAGGAAAACACATATATAATTACATATTGTTTTTGTGACTAATAACTATGCTTTAATTATGTTCAATTTGTAACAATTAAATTGGGGGTCACCACAACATGAGGAACTGTATTAAAGGGTCGTGGCATTAGGAAGGTTGAGAACCACTGCAAAGAGAAAGTAGGATGTATGCTGGATAACCCATAATGATCATTACAATGCCACCTTAATTGTCTCCCTTTCAGACTTACCCTGTATTCTCATTTCTGAATACATATATAGCCTTCCTTCTACTGCATCAAATAAGACCTCTAAATGCTTCTCATTCTAATAGTCACTGAGTAAAGTATGGGATGGAATGAAATTTAAGGAAACCAGACCCATTAGATGATCATCTCCATGAGGGCAGGACTGTGCCCATCTTATACATGGCATCTGCGGTAACTAACATATGGAGGGTGATTAATAAGTATCTGGGGAATGAATGAAGGATGAGGGCACAGTGCACCTTGCCTCTGTGCCTAAATGCTAAAGGTAAGCTATAGGCTCAAGAGCCTGGTGTCTGAAGCCGGTCTGCCTGTACGCACACCTGGTTCATGACCTCAAGCAAGTTCTTAACTCCTCTTTGACTCGGTTTCTTCATGTGTAAAGTGGGGGTAATAATAGTACTTATTTCTTCATTTTTTAAAGATTAAGTGTCTAAGAATATGTCCTATACTTAAGACAGTGTGTGGAACATAGTAAGTGCCTTTTAAGTGTCAGCAGCAATAGCCATTGTTATTAATTAATAAGAATCAGAAGATTCATTCTGTCAACAACATTTGTTGAGCCTGTACTCTGGTCCAGGCATAGTACTAGGCACTAGAAATAGACTGTCAGGTAATCAATTTTCTTTGATTCCTTAATGGGCACCACTTACAATGTGGTGAGTGCTTTACTCATATTATCTATTTTAATCATTACAACAAACTAGTGAAGAATATATGTTTTGTTCCCCCATTATTCAGATATGAACAGTGAGGTCTAAGTGGTGAAGTAACCTGTTGAAGGCCAGAGAATGCCAGGCTCTCCTGCACTCATTCATTCTGTATCCACTCACTCCTTCAACATCTACTGGAGCGACCGCTCTCAAGGCCCTGGGCTGATGAAAGAGAATTAGTCCACACGTGGAAATCACACTGACAGCCACAAGTTTGTTTTTCAATAATGGGCCCGTCTCGAATTAAAAGAAGCACACACAGAGAAGGATTATAATAGATTAGCTAGGATATGACATTTATCTTCATGAATTCGGGACAATACAAAACCACCACACAGCTCATTTTGACAATCTGTTTGCCAACAAGGCGGGGAGGGGAGGGAAGCGGTATTTTAAAACAATTCAAATGCACCTGCTATTTAAAAGCACCAACGATTTAAAAAAAAAGAACTATTAGAAAAGTAATCTTAATGTGTGTGTTTTTTTAATTCAGGCATTACAGAAGCTAAGTAATCATTGTTGCAATTAATTGCTTTCTTGTTGCTTGCCACTTTCCTTTCCTTACAAGAAATTAAAGTGCAAAAGCAAATTATACAATATATATTTATTCAAGCTGAGATAACTTGACATCATTTATTGTAATTATGCTTCCCAGACCCTGCCTGGTTATTCTTTTAAAACTAAAACTCCTTTAGCTCCAAACTGACTTAGCATACTCCCGGCAGTGGTACACGGGATCATCATGACTCAAAAATGTGGAGCTAGAAAGGGCTGAGATAATATGTTGTCACTCCCATATTTATCACTTTGTTTCCTGAGTCATCCAGCTTCGTAATGATGACTTCTTTCCATTCTTTGCACTGTTTGGCAACCATATGTTTTGTGAACACCAAAGAACGCTTATAAACATTTTCTTTCCTAACAGCGGATAAATCTTGCAAATTAAAAGACAAAGTTAAAGTGACTCCTGCACTTCACCACCGTCTGCACTAAATGCATCATACATCTTGCAATTTCAATATTCGCAGTTTAAGACGCTGGGATGACTTTCAATCTTACTTTGTGGATAAAGAAGGAGGGAGTGTGCTTTGCAGTTTATTGAAAGCTATTTTGGGAGTTAGTTTTGATGTTTAAGATGTTTTATTCTTTCTGCTTCTCCATCCTTGTCTCTCTATCCCCCTTTATTGACACCAGGCATTGGCCTCCTGTTCCATGGAACTTTTTGTGTGTGTTCCTTTTAGAGTCAGAAATGGAGAGACAAATATTATAGAAACAACAATTTCAAGGATCTGGCGCAATGACATGGATCAATGCTTATTGAGATTTCAGGAAGCCTGATCTGCTGAGAACATAGTCAGCCGGTATGGCTCATATTTCTAGATAATGATCACAGAGTGGCTGGGGGTGGGGAGGGAAAGTGAAGCTCTGGGCAAATGACAGCATGTCTCCGGCCCTGGGGAAAATGCACAGATGCTTAGAAACAGAAACGTGTTTGCCTGGGTGATGCTGCACAGGCTCGAAGTGCTCTTCATTATGTACTTTCCTAATTCTATTTTTTAAAATATATTTTTATTGATTTCAGAGAGAAAGGGAGAAGGGGAGAGAGAGAGAAACATCACTGATGAGAGAGAATCATTGACCGGTGCGTCCTGCACACTCCCTACTGGGGATGGAGCCTGCAACCCCGGGCATGTGCCCTGACTGGGAATATTGACCTCCTGGTTCATAGGTCAATGCTCAACCACTGAGTCACACCGGCCTGACACACTAATTATATTTAAAGAAGCCGTCCTTGCCCCCATTATGCTCTACCAGATCACCCCTCTGATTTCTTTCATAACATGTTTACCAATCTGATAATTTTATTATTCACTTCTCAACTTTGGTATTGCTTTCCTTCCCTCACTAGAATATAAGTGTCTTGAGGGCAAGAACCTTACTTTTCTGGATCACAGAGTCTAGCAGGTGCCTGGAACATAACAGGCATCAGACTTTTTTTTTAATATAATTTTTTATTGATTTCAGAGAGGAAGGGAGATGGAGAGAGAGATAGAAACATCAATGATGAGAGAGAATCATTGACTGGCTGCCTCCTGCATGCCTCCCACTGGGGATTGAGCCCGAAACCTGGGCAGGTGCCCTTGACTGGAATCGAACCTGGGACCCTTCAGTCTGCAGGCCTACACTCTATCTACTGAGCCAAACCAGTATAGGGCTAAAGAAATTTATTAAAATGGAATTTAAAGATTATTTCACCTTCTCCTCCAAGGGAAATAAAAGAGAAAAAGAGCAAAATATTTATGAATATTTGAAAATATTAAGAATATTCACTCCTTATAGGATCATCTTAAAGTCTACAAAGAACCTGGAATTTCTCAGCAATTAAATATAGCCTGCCATTGTATGAAGTTACTGTGGTGATGGCCCAGGGCTAAGTTAATGTGTCATTTAACATCTTGGAAATTATAAAGTTATACATTCGTGATTTGTGAACATGAATCATTTCAAAGTTCTGGGCCATATTAAAAGATTCTGCTCAGGAATAATAACACTACTGCCTCATCAAAAAAAAAATTGTCTAAAAATATCAAACAAAGCCAACATTTTTCATAGTCCAAAGTGGCATAAAGGGATTGTTTCTAATTTAGGGATTTAGGAAGAAATACCACAGACACAAGCTTCTTCGGCCAAGACAAGACTCCCCGCCACACAGAGAACCCACTATATGAGATGAAGATTTGCCTGGTCCCTCAGCGAACCACACAGCATCGGACTTGTCGTTAGCTGCTATACAGCAACGGAGGACTTAGAAAATCAGAGCCAATGTGTTATTAAGACCACGCACAGTGGCTTTAAGGCAATATAGATTTCTGAGCTATTTATTTATTTATTATTATTATTGCGTGTCCCACTCTCCCAGCTGCAACAAGCCCAGCTCTGCAGGGCCCGTGTAACAAGGCGATCGTATCTGAGAAATAATGAGCGCAGGAATGCTGTTCTTTCTTTCAGAGCAATCTCAGGTGCGATCTTATACCGTAAAGGACTGGATCAATACTCCCAGCAGCAAACCGCTCGATACCCCCTGAATTATTGCTTCATTTTTCTTCTTATTATAGATGAGTTGTGTTATTATTTTCCCCCAATCGATATTTTACAACCTTTTTTATCCGTTTCTCCATAAATTTTGTGATTACTTTAAACTGGGAATTCCGGTACACTAAATAAGATGCAGTGTCTGAAAGGGACGGGGTGTTCTGACATGTTTTTTGTTTTTGTTTTTGTTTTACTCTAAGCGAGGCACACCGTAATCAATAGCCAAAGGAAGACTTCGTGGAGAAAAAGTTGAACAGAACCCTGGGCTTGCAAAATAAAAGTGCAAATCCTTTCAAATAGCAGCACCAAGCTGAAAAACGCGAAAGGAGGCACGATTGATCAGCACTTTGCATCTGAAATTTCATTCCTAATGCTGCTTCTCCCCTCCAGTTAAAGAGCCAATGCAATCCCCTTAAATTGTTTCTCACAAAGGAGATAACTCTATGCACCTTGGAGAGATTTAATTGGCTTCTCTCTAGCTCTCTCCTGCTAAGTGTTTAAAACATCCGCAAATCAAATCATGTAAACTCATACCCTGTTCGGCTGTCGCTTTGCTCCGAGCCTGATTATTTAGATGTTAACATTAGCAGCGCCAACACTTAAGGAAAGAGATCGGGAATATGCTCCCTCCGTGAGTTCCGGGATGACTTGAGTTAATTCTATGCTTCCTATGAAATAATGTGTGTTACTTGGCAGAGAATGCTCAGTGGTAACTAAATAATCATTACAGTGCAGCCAGTGGTAATTACATGGTAATTCACATTAACTTCATAATAAGCACTGTATTTTTCACTATATCCATCTGAGAATGAGGCAGAATCATAGTCTTTCATTTCTTTTTAATGCCACCCCAAATAAAAATAAAGTAAAATCACTTTAAGGACAGGGGCACAAGGAATATAACCCCGGGTGAGTTAAGCTACAGATTTCATTAGAGAAATGCTTAAATCCATTAAGTCTAATTAGACAGGACATCCCAGAATTCACAAACAGTGGTTCTAATAAACTCATTAAAAATTTTTTGATGGCTTCTTTAGAAAATGGGAGAATATTATATTATAGGCTGTTATATTGCATTAAGATTTTATAATTTTATATGGGCTCTTCTCTTTTTATGTAAAAGCCTACGAAACTTTATAAGAATAGTTCTGCTTAAATCAATGAGTCTTAAACAACAATGTGCTTCTTGTAACTTGTACTTAATATTGCAATAAACTATGCTAAGTGGTATAGAATAAAATGGGGAGCATTTCATTCTGATTGGCCAGTAGGTATCAGGATATAGGGACTCAATTCCTTATAGCATTGCAGGGTACAATTTAAACTCAAACCTCCATTTATGTACATATTATTTAATTTGGGCAATTATGAAGCCCTAAAACCTCTTTTCCATTATAACCTGGGCCCTTAGAAGGATTCACACTATGACTGCATCAGATGTAAGTATATGAGAAAGATTCTGAGGAGAAGAAAGCAGTGGGAACAACTCTAATTGAATACTTATATTAGTGGTTAAATTAGGTCTGTTTTTAAATGAGCTACCCTTAATTAGCTGCAGTTAAAAAAGTGGAATTAATATATTTTACTTTTACTCCACTCATTACATTTAGATTTAGTAACAATGGACAACTGGCCTTTTATTATTTTTATTATTGTTGTTGCTTTTCACCAACAATTGAGAGCCCTTTTAGGATGGTCTGAAAAAAAATCTCTTTTATTTGAATTCTAACACAAGCACCAAGTAAGGTTTAAAGCAGAACCCACTTATAAGATATGCTTTTTTTTATGAATTGGGATATGCCATTGATACAGTGATACCTTCCACATGGGTAGCTGCAGGGCAGGCCTGACAACACTTCATGCATTCATTCACTGCCAGCCAGTGGGCAGCAGACACCTCACTGTGCCAGGCACACAGGAGAGACCTCTCCCCGGACACGTCTTAATCTTGTCCCTGGTCGCCATCATCTTGCAATTATCTCTCTCTCTCACTGACCCTGAAGATGATGATTTTGCTTCCAAATTCACTAAGAGGAAGGTCACTACTGTAAGTGCAGCCATGCCTATCACACTCCAGGGCACTGAGGCTCAAAGGCAGAATGGAGAGTCCCCAGAACCCTGCGACCAAGAGGAAATATCCAACTCGTCCCCACAGGTGCTAGACTGGAGAGTGTGGCTGGGGACACTGTGTTAAGGGGGATCCCACCAAGTCCCTCTCTTTCCTGGATCTTGGGAGGAGGTCTCCCAGCAGCTTGCTGGGGTCTGAATGATGTCCTGCTGTTATATTGGGCTTTGACAAAAAGATAGGATGAAGGAAATGTCCTTAAATCCGTGACTCCACTTCCCTGTTAGTGAAAATGGCACCTGACTCTTCTGTTGAACTTTGATGTACTCAGAAGTGAAGAAAAGCTCCTCTTTTTGTCAACAGGAAAACACGAGAAGTAAACAGATCAGAACAAGAAGATAGGTGACACTTTATTTTTAACAGGTCACATACTGGAAGGCCAAGGAATTAAGCCTTCTCTACTGTCTCACTCTTTCCTTGAGAGTCGACTCGGATTAATGACCTGAAATAATTCAAGAGGAGCCTCCCAAATAACCACAGTGATGTTGGTTAGATGATTTTCGTATACATGCAAAAATCCGATGTCTTCATATATTTGTGTATTTTGAAGTCCATTGACAAGATAATTAGCAAATCCATTTATATATGATTTTTTCTGGTTCTGCATATAAATCAATCATGTGTTGGTGTGAGAAAGCTTCAGTTATCTCCTCTACAGAATGGTAAGATTGGTCCAGGCTACCTCTGAGGGCCTTTTCATCTCTAAAATTCAGACTTTCAGGAGTCTGTTCTCTCGAATCCTTTTGAAATAAGACTCACCACTAACTGAGCTGTTACTATATGCCATGCATTGAGCTAAGCTTTTCACATGCATTATCTAATGGAATCCTCTCAGCAAGCCTACGAGAGAGTGTCATCCCCATTATATAGATGAGGAAACAGAGTCCCCAGTGGGTTATGACACAAGCTAGAAATGGAGTGAGCCAGGATTCAAATTGGGGATCTGTCTTGACTCCAGAATCTATAGCTATAAAGTTCCTCTACAACTAAGTGAGCCTACAGGGAATATACACAGTGTGAAGGTAAGCCTTCTGCTGATCAGTCAAAGAAAAAGACTCAGGTATAAGGATCTACCACCAGCCAAATGGCGTCAGCCAAGTTTTTAAACTTTGGAAGCCTAGTTTTTATCATTTGTAAAGGCATCAGCAACCTGGGTAATTAGGTTATCTTTAAGGCTCACATCCCATAAATTCGTGGCCAAATTTTTCAATAATACCTTCAGACTTTCTTCCATTCATTGATTTGATCAGTATTGAGTGTTCCCTCTTTTCAGTAGGCACTGTACTGGCCCTGAGAATACAGTGGTGAACAGACAGGTCTCGCCATGGAGCTTATAGTCTAGTGAGAGACAGACTATACACACAAGGGGACACAGAAATAATTTAGATCATATCAAAGAGTGGTAAGTGCTAAAAATAACAGTGTTACATGTATCCCAGGCATCAATGCCAAGGAGTCAGCCAAAGACTCTAGAAACCCCCAATCTAATGAATGTCCATAAAAAATAAAAAAGAGAGTAAACGTAGGGTAAGTCCATTTTGTAGATTAAAAATATGAGATGCCATTAAGTATAATCAATTATTCGGAGTAATAGAGATCTGATGTCAGACCCATCACCATATGACGACCTAAATAACTTGAAATGAACCACCTCACTACTTCTCTCTAAACCTCATTTTTCACACTTGAAAATGGGGCTAAAAATGCTTGTCCTTCCTACCTCACAGGTAAACAAACACAAAAAAATTGAATAGAAAAGACTTGGTCAACTGTAAAGACTTCATTAAAGTATTTTTACTTAACTCCATAGGCACGACACAAAGACAAGGCACACAGAGGCTGAACAGCCAAGCCTGTACTTTGGCTCTTCACATATAACATTCTGACAAGTCACAGTAACGTTTTCGATTTGATGCTAATAATTTTATTAAGTGAAATTTCCAAGCCTTTAGATGATCTTCCTCCACCTTCTGAGCTAAACAGTGCACATGTTTCATTTTTCTAGACTTGAAGAAACGGAAGTACAAGACCTACAAGCTTGCTCACAGCAAATTCTCCAGACACGTTCCTCCACCCAAACCTCCCAATAGCCTCACACAGTCAGCCTGGACTCAGTGAATATTTTTTTAAAAAATCAGTTAACACTAAAAGGAAACAATACACATGTGTATAATGACTAGGAAGCCTTTATTCTGTGCAGATATTTAAATGTGAATACATTGTGACATTAAACAAAGGCCTAAATTAACTCCATAGTAACCAGGGGTTGGGACTTCCTGAAGCTAACCACAGGCGGATCCCAGGTGGCTCTGCCCAGCCGGTCAGGCCTTCCACCCATGATGTAAGAAGTGAACCACAGTTTATGTTCACAGGAAAAAGATGAACAATTACATTTCAGGCTGAAGAGCAGTAGGTACAAGGGGAAGTCTGCTTTTCTGTTGTTTCTGCCACAATGTAGGAAGCCCCAGCTTCTCTCCACCCCCTAACCACCATAGAGAGGTCTGGCTGAAATTCTCCAATCGGACATTAACGAGATGTTTCCACCTGTACTTTCAGTGCCCTGAATTATATGAGGCCCGCTTAAGAAAATGAGCATACTTTTATTCAAGTCAAAAATACCATGTGGTATAGTATTCAATTCGTACTCATGATTGTATATGGCGTATGACCCACTGGCCGGAAAGAAACATCAATATCCTGAAATATATAGAAAAAGAATATCCATCTCACAAAAATAGTTCCCTTGCTATATGTTTGAACAATTTTAAAGTATCTCCTATGACAATGTGCTTTCCCAATTATCTTTTTAAAACTAAGTACCGTTTGGAGCATAAAACAATCATGATGGATGGTGGTTTGGGGATGCTTACAGAGGTCAGCTGAAGAAGTTAGTCAAAACAAAAAGGAAGAATAGAAAATTGACATAAAGAGAGTAATTTTTACTAGGACACTGGCTTCTCACCAGTACAAACGTTCCTCAAAATAAGCCTTTCCAAGATCAGTTTTTAAAACGTTGCTGAAAATGGTTGTGTTTGGAGATTTAAATAAAGCAAATGGTTACTTACGGCTTAGAATGAAATTTCCAGGGAAAGCATGATGCATAGACTCAGTAAGAGCAACATCTCAAACAATCTCAAAGATAATATGAAGGGATCAAAAATGGCTCTGGTTCTGAATTTTTCAAAAAAAATGCTGATGGCTATAAAGTGTCAAGCCTAAAAGTGGAAAAAGTTATCTGGTTGACACTTGAACAACGTGCTTGCTAGGGGTGCCAATTCCCCGCGCACTCTAAACCTGAGTGTAACTTAAGTGGGCCCTCCACATATGTGAGTTCCCAACCGTGGATCTTGAACCCTTGAACAACATGAATTTGAACTGCACAAGTCTACTTATACCAGGAATCCCCATATAAGTGAATCCTCAAAGCTCAAACCTGTGTTGTTCCAGAGCCAACTGCACTTGTAAATATTGTAAATTATGTGATGATTTTAAATGTGTAACTAAAATAATATGTAAAACATTAAAGTAGACATTTGACAATTCAGTACTCTCTATAAATATGTATATGGTTACCTTGGCCTTAAAACATAAAAACTTTTCATTGGGAAAATGGAGAACACATATGCAAAATCATGCCCTATGCTGGCATATATGATGTGAAAAGTTCTATGAGAGGAAAAATGTTGCTATCCAATGATTGGTGAATGAGTAAGTAAATTATGCTGCAGTCATAAGATGAACTATAATATACCTACTAAAATGTATTTAGGAAGAATTTGGACTAACAGATGAAATGTTTATTTTATCATTTAAATTGCAAAACAGGATGCAAACTTACATAAACACACTGTGATTCACTCTGATAAAAGGACATGAGAGCACACAAAGAAAATATTTAAAGAAGTACTAAAAATATTAACAGTGATTTTCTCACAGGGTGGAATAACGGATCTGTTCACACTTTTCTGTATTTTTAACATTTTCTACACAAATATGCATTACGTTCACAAGGATAGGATTTGGTAAAAATATGTAGCCCCTGTTCTGTCAGACCTGACATGTCCTAGAAATACCCACACTCTGCCATCACCAACACTCTAATTTGAGGGAGTCACCGAATTCCAAAAATTGAATGAGCTAAAGTAGCATCCCAAGAGGTTTACCACAGTGTGGACTCCGGTCTCCTTCAGCCAGCGTCCAAATCCTGGCTCCTCCACTTATAACTGCGTAACCGTGAAGGAGTCACTCACCTTTCTAAGTTTTCTTGTCTTTACATGATGCCAACGTAATGCAATAATAAAGCCCGCAGTACAAAGATTCTCAGGGGAAACATGTTTTACATCTCAGTGATGCAAAGAGGAAGAAGACTGAGAGGAGACAGTGTAAATAAAAAGTGTGGAATAGGAGGAACATAGGATAAAAGTCAGGGAAGACAATTGAAAGGCCACTGGAGTGGAAAACCGGTCGACAAAGGAGAGAGAAGAAAGGAGCTCAGAATGCTAGTGGGACATGCTCATCTCCTGGGGAGGGTGGTTCAGGGAGTATCCTAAATTCACCTGCCCACTGCTGTAATTTTTGACCTGATTAAGTTGCATATACGTTAAGCATATTAGATGAATTCCCATTTTGTTATGGAAAGAACGGTGCTGCTTCACAGAGCAAGGGGGCAACTTATGGAAGTCATTGACCCTCCAGAGGTGGTTCAGGATGAAAACAAATGGCTCCATGCTGTAGGTGTATGAAGGCTTAGGAGCTGGTCCCAACCTCTGAGACATCAGCCCTCAGAGCTACCTAGGCTCACTCAGTTGGACGTGGCTGATGAATTCTGACCAATGTGGCCACCAGAGAATGTGAGTAAAGGATTAATGACCCTGTGTTGTAAGTTCCCAGGAATAAAAAGAGACAAGAACCCAAATTCAAGGTATTTATGCTTTAACAAGAAAATAAGAATATATCTCATTATAAGATTATGCTGAGATGTAAAATGTTTATTCAAGACCAAAATTGTTTCAAATTCATAATGTCCTGGTGCTTATGATACATTGTTAAGTGGAAAAAAAAAACAAATTAGTATTATGTAATAAATCACCCTATTTTAGTAATGAGGCAGATACATGCACAGAAAAAAAGACAAGATATGTGCCATTAAAATTCATATTAATAATGTAATATTTATTGAGTGTTTATGTCTAAAGAATTGGTAGAAATGTGGGCACTTTTACTATTTCAATTACTTTCTATTGATGCTTTCTAATTTATCTGAAATCAGTTTGGACTATTTTGCCATAAAGAAAGAAAAGCAAGTTGTAATACTCTAGTGGGCGCCACATCACTTAGTTAACAATGAACAGAAAGACCAGCATCCATACCTCTGCAAACATGGACAAATAAGACAGAAAACAATCCTCCATCAAACATTTGGAATACATCTCAGGAAAGGAGGGGGAAAAAGAAAAGAAATTTAGTTTAGGCTCCCTCCCCACCCCCACCCACCATCCCTAGGATCTTAGAGAAAGTTTCAACATATATAATTTAAAAACTGAAGGGTTAATTTATCATGATAGTGGATAAAAAATAAATAAATAAAAAAGCTTTGAAAATCCCCAAATAGTTTATTGGCTTAGAAAACCAAATCATGTTATATCATGCTAAAGAGATTAGAGGTTCAAGACTTTATAGTATTGCATTATAGTATTGCATATAAAGCTCAGTTTCTACCTTTATTGTTAATAGCTTTCTAATCCCTGACCAGAAATTTATAGTTTAGAAATGGCAACACATCTTAAAGATTAAAGCCATGTGACAAATAGTTCATGTCCCTTAATAACCAAATCACATGTCTTAGATTGGGGAAGCTTATCTGCCTTTCCTTCTATACGGTTTCATTGGTAGGAAATACTTTATATCCCTATTACATGAATGATGAATGGGACCGTTGGTTATGGTCTGTTATTTGCTTGGCTGTAGTCAATATGTTTTCTTTGGACAGGGATTTCTGTGATTTATCTCTCTCCCGGCCTTATCACTTATTAACTCCGGGTAGACAGGAAAAAGCCAAGGTTGTATATAAGGCCTAGTGGCCATTTAGACCTCTAATGTCAGTGAAAATATCCCTTTTAATGATCCTGTTACACTAGCTACTCAAGTTCTGATTACACTCCACTCCAAATAGGAAATAAAGGTCATATTTCTTGGAAAGTATGTACATAAAATATGCAAAATAATGTGCCTCCTTCAGACCAGCCTTATTCTTTGCAGGAACGGCTTTCATTTTACAGATGTCACAGAAGTACAATGGACTTTTAGTGATTCTTGTTGCTGTTGTACCCATTGTGGCACCAACAGTGCTTAACTTTACAAATGCCAGGGGGTTCAGGGTCACCCATCATATTGACATACATCAGATCAGAAGCAATCATATTTTGTGAAAAAAAGAACTCCCTTCAGCAGAGAAGAGGCTTGGGACCTACCCTTTGAATCACAAAAGCACAGAGAATAAACATTCCCTCTGCCTTGAATTCTTTTCTTTGTGTGTAAATGGCTCATTTGGAGTAATATTCAAGACATGTGGACAGGAGCAGCCTGTTAATCTTTCTTTCTTCCTGGGTCTCTTCCAATTAGGACACCACTAAGGCAGAACTGCTTGCTAGTCAAGTGTTCATTGCACAGCCTTCATTCAGCTGAATCCCAAATGAAAATGATCTGATAGAAAAGAAAACAAATCTTGCCTTCTTTTCCCCAATTCTCCCTATGTGCTTAGTTATGTCTTTACAATAATTAACATATGTGTTAAAACTTGTTCATGCCCATTCTTTCATTGATACAAGACCCTTGGGATACCCAGAGGAGGAATGTCCCCACCATCTATTAAGCAGAGGAAGCCAAAACTCTGGTAGCCTAAGCTTGCTATCTTCCTTACCTCCTCATCCAACCCATCTCCATGTCCTGTGCATTTTTCCTCTTAAATACTTCCTGAATCTTCTCACTTTATGCCATCTCCAGCCATTATCACCCAAATTAAAGTCACCAAGTCCCTTTCTCAGACAACTGCAATGACCTCCCAACAGATCTACCAACATCCATTCTGGTTTCCTTTGCTCCATTCAGCCAGTTTTTTCTCCCCAACGTGAAAATAGGGTCATGTTCACCTGTCATTATGACACTTCAAGGACTGCCCACTGCTCTTAAGATGACAACTTAATTCCTCCCCATGGCTTACAAGGCTTTGCACTGGTTTGTCCCCAACTACTTCTCCAGGCTTCTCGCTTGCTATTCTCTCTTTTGATGTTTCAGCCTCCCTGGAATTCTTACAGCCTTCCAAGATGTCACATTTAATGCCATTCAATGCTTCCTTACATGTTTCTCTCTGCTAGAACATGTATTCTCTTTTCCCAACCCTACCCTTTCTACCCAACCCTCTTCTGATGGCCAGGTTAATTCTTAGTCATCCTTCAAACTGGAGCTCATGCATCTTTACCTGATAGAAAATCTCTAACTGATCAGTTGGGGTTCCTTTGTTATATGCTTGTCTGAAACTCTTTACCTTTTTTTCTGGACACTAACCAGATTTGAAATAGTAAACTTATGAATGTCTGTGTTCCCTCATAGACTATAAGATCAATAAAAACAGGGACTATGTCTGGTTTTGCTCGATACAGTTCTAAAAAATTGCCTAGAACTGGTTTAGAACATTGCCTAGAATAGAACAGGCAATCCACAAATATTTGTGAGAAGTAACAAAAGGAAGTAGTAAAACAGAATTAGAACTCAGGTCTTTTGATTCCTACTCTAATACCTAGAAAGAAACAATTTCTTTAATCACGTGAAAGTTGGGACATATTTAATACCAATAAAAATGTGCTGTAATTACCAAATCTTTGGATTTTCAAAAAAGACATTCCATTGTCTACTTCCTTCTTTTTGAGTTCCTTTAAGGGAGCTCTGTCCCACGCACTGTCAGGAGGATATTTACATTGATGAATCTTTTCCTTAGATGCAGGTACTGTTAAAATATCCTCATTTTGGAAGACATAAACAAATGGGAGAATATACCAAGTTCATGAAATGATAAAATCAACATCATTAAAATGTCCATACTACCCAAAGCAATCTATAGATTCAATGCAATCCCCATTAAAATACCAACAGCACATACTTCAAGACCTAGAATAAACTCTCGAAAATTCATCTGGAATTAAAAAAAAAGACCCAAATAGCTGCAGCAATCTTGAGAAAGAAGGACAAAGTTGGAGGGATTACAATACCAGATATCAAGCTATACTACAAAGCCACTGCTCTCAAAACTGTCTGGTACTGGCACAAGAACAGACATATAAACCAATGGAACAGAACAGAACCCAGAAATCGACCCAAGCCATTATGCTCAATTAATATTTGACAAAGGAGGCAAGAACATAAAATGGAGTCAACACAATCTCTTCAATAAATGGTGTTGGGAAAATTGGACAGATACATGCAAAAAAATGAAACTAGACCACCAACTTACACCATACACAAAAATAAACTCTAAATGAATGAAAGACTTAAACATAAGACGGGAAACCATAAAAATCTTAGAAGAAGCCATGGGCAGCAAAATAGCAGACATTTGCTGCAGACATTTACTGATACAGCTCCTCAGTCAATAGAAACTAAGGAGAAAATAAACAAATGGGACTATATCAAAATAAAAAGCTCCTGCACAGCAAAAGAAGCCATCAACAAAGCAATAAGAAAGCCCACTGCATGGGAGAACGTATTTGCCAATGTTATCACCGATAAGGGTTTAATCTTCAAAATTTATAGGGAACTCATACAACGTAACAAAAGGAAGATAAACAATCCAATCAAAAAATGGGCAAGGGACCTAAACAGACACTTTCAAAAGAGTACATAGAGAAGGCCAAAAGACCTATGAAAACATGCTCAAAGTCACTAATCATCTGAGAGATGCAAATCAAAATGACAATGAGGTACCATCTCACACCTGTCAGAATGGCTATCATCAACAAATCAACAAAGGACAAGTGCTGGCGAGGATACAGAGAAAAAGGAACCCTCTTATGCTGCTGGTAGGAATGCAGACTGGTGCAACCACTGTGGAAAACAGTATGGTGTTTCCTCAAAAACTTAAACACCTTTGAAGGGGTCTGGGGATCGACTATATCCATGTTGCTGTGACCTCCAGAGGAGGGGTAGGAGTTTAGGGGTAGGAAACAAGAGAACAGGTGTATGTTGTTCCTGAAAAACCAACATCAGAAAACTTGACGAATCAAAGCTGCCTTATTATAACATGTCTTACTTGAGGCCATTCCTGAGAAAATAGTTGGTCTATCAAAATTCTTATATTCACATTTATAAATCTTTTTCTTATTACCTTATTTATAGTTTGCTCTTTTTGTTTGTGGTTGATTGGCATTACTTGTTTCTTTAATTTCCTAATGCCTACAGTTTTGTTACTACAAATCCTAAAGGACATTTCTTAAACCTCTAGGGAAATGCTGGAGAAGATAAACAATACATGGAAAACATTTACGCCATGGTAGGGACTCGGCAAGGAATGAATGAATAATAATGATGGCCATCAGTCATTGAAGTAAACACCCAATATCTGGCTAGGTGCTCATGCTAGCTCATGCTGGGTACTTTACATACATTTCTCTGATACTAAACAACCCCAGTAAAGTATGATTCCCTTGTAAAGATGAGGCGATTGTGGTGCAGAGCCATCAATGTCCCCAACAAAACCTCTCTAGTAAGTGGTAGAGTTTGAGAGTTGGATCTACACCTATGATCTCTTGAATCCTAGAATCAATCACTATGTTGTACCATATCCTTGGAAGTGAGGGAGGAAAGAATGGGGGGAAGAAAATGAAAAGGGGGGAAAGAGGGAGGGGGAAGAGGGAGAACACAAGAGGAACGGAGAGAAAAAAGAAAAACTTGAAAGACACGCAAGCATGTCATTGAGTTTCACAGCAGATTCAGCTACAATACAATGGCCCTTCTATATGCAGTTATTTTGGGCATGAGGTACAAACAGGAAACATTTCCAGGAAGAATTTTTTTCAAAGTTAATTCTGAGACTAATATATAGGGATTTGGTTCAGTCCTTCCACAGGGACAGGAAGTTTGGTGAACAATGTTAAGAATGGGAGAACCTGGAGGTTGAAATAGTCTGAGTGACCTAACCACACATCTGAGCGGTTAGATTATTATCCTTGGGGCTTTCTCCAACGTTGCAGGGAACAGGCAGTATTCAGCTCTTTGTGCACACCTAAGCCGGTCGAACCTTGTCCCAGTGGCCCATTTGTCCAGCAACATTTTCCCTAAAGGTAGCAGCCTCTCCAATAGAGAAATAACTGGAATGAAGTAAAAACTGCCTTTGGATTTGGCCACTTCTTAACAGGAAAACCAATTCTAAGAACTTTGAAGAAGCAGCTAAAGGCTCCTAAGAGTCTTTTGTCAGCTCCAAAGATTACTTAAAGTTTAGCCGGAGAGATTACAATCCTACAAGATTCAAGTCTCTTAAAGATGTCACAATTGCAGGAAAACAAGCTGGGAGAATAACAAAGGCACTGGGAAGACCCCCTTCCATGGCACTGGGGGTTTATGGGACGTTTGCTTCCTCTTGGACCGACTGACCAGAAACCCGATTAGAGGGAGGGCTTTGAAAACAGTCCTGTGGTTGGAAAGGGTGTTTGCTTCCTTCTATTAGAAAACGTTGAGCATTTAAAGTCAGCCTTGCCCTGGGTTTCCGTAAGAATAACTGCCCACAACAAAGAAGACTGGGAAAGTGCTGTTGAGCTTCTCTGGCCTAATAAAGTTGGGATTCGCTGCGCTCTGATTGGGCAACCACAGGAGACCCGCACATCTGGCAGCTAAGCATCCCTCACATGTCCCTGGGCTGAAGAACGAGGATGGAGGGTGCGCTCACAGTCCTTACAAGTGGAGCCAGCTTGCAGGCAATCTGTGTTTAGTCAAATCCTTCCCTCCCTCCTCGAAAAGTCTGCCTCTATTTGCATAGATTAGGCCATGCTGTCTGTCTGTCTGTCTGTCTGTCTCTCTCTCTCTCTCTCTCTCAACGATTATGAATTTTCAGAGACTTCCACATCTATACACCCAAACCCTCTCACACACGCTCAGAAAACAGCAACTGTGACTCAGGTTGGGTTGTGATTTTTAAGTCTTAGGATATTTCTCTTTTTTTTCTTTTTTAAGGAAAAAATTCCAAGTGACATTCCATTAAGAAACAGGAGGGCTGGCTCCCCATGCAGAAAACCAACTCTCACATCTTGAAACACTGTGGATGTTCAAGAAAATGAAGTGTGAGCTTCTGTGGGTGGAGGGAAGAGCAGGGCTAACACTTGCAATGACCTGTGCTCTCATACAATGGACAGAGGAGGGGTTTTCCCGCCCTCCTCTATGCCTTCACTAGTGAGCGGTGGCAAGCAGAGAGGGAAACTGAGAGGTAACCAGGAGCTGGGAGCACCACCATGAACAAGTGACCCTGGGTACAGGCATTTCATGCTAATGATCAAGAGGCCCATGTATAGCTCAGCCTTTAACAGAGATTCCCTTTTGTTAGAAAGGACATAATGTCACCGTGACTGCTAACAGCCGACTACATCAGTGGGGGAGTTTTCCTGCCAATTTCTTCAAATTTTTCTTTTTGCCACATGGGGAGAGGTTAGACTCTCTCCTAGAATGCTGATAAAACGAAGTCTTCTTGTCTATTGCCCACAGTCTGAGGGCAGCAGAAGTATTTTTTATACTTTACATTTCTTGTACATTTACAAGTGTACACACACACCCAGGATTTCTCCCTCTTAACCTTAACTTTGTTAGACTGGCAAATGCGCCCCTTTTACCTTTGATCTTAATTCCCCTATGATACGGGTTTTCCAAGATGTGATTTCTTAAATTGATGGCAATTTTTTTTTTAAATGGTTAAAAAAAAAATTCCAAATAATGATGGGTCCCTAGCTATTTTCTTTTGAGAAGTTAAGTAATTTAATGGGGATGATTAAAAAAAAAAAACTTTATGGCCAGGTGGCTCAAGGGGATATTTTGTTGAACACTGATTAAAAATAATTTCTTCTAAATGAGACCTGACCACAAAATGGAACCATTAATGGGCAGGGACGTTGTCACCAAGGCGGAATCATGCCTGATTGCCTCTCGTACCTCCCACCACACGACATTTTCTTCTCCTTTTCTTGTTCTTAATAGCAGAGTAAATAAGCAGCCAGCGAAGCCTAAATGTTTTCGGCCAAAAGCAGAGTCCAAACTCCTCAGAGAAAACATTTGGCCTCTGTGGTTTTGTAATATGTTCCAGAACACCGAGTTCAGCGAGGAACATTGTGAAAAACTCCCACCCATCGGAATGATGGTGGGGAATGTTACAGTATCAGAAGTTGCAATTGGTCCTTTTCCTGCAGGCCCATAATGAGGCTTGTAAAAAAAAAAAAAAAAAAAGTAGTGCTATGTGGAAGTTCTCATGGGAAAAATGAATGGCAAGAAATCCTAGCTTTAAAAGAAACAGCTAATCTGCTAGTTTGATTGTTCTTCAAAACTTACGCTGAACCAATGAGCCTAATTAAAAACACTTGGCCTACTTCTATAAAGCATCGCCGCTTTCTCTATGCTTCGTTTGTATACACCACGAAACTCCAGATAGACTATTATTTTTTTCAAGTGCTCACTAACAAAGTGCTGACTTTGTTGGGATGGCTGAGCTAATTTCTTGAACTCAGTGTGAAACCTTAGCTAAACAAAATTGTGGTAATTTTCCTTAATTTGTAAAAGTGATTGGAGTGCAAACAAAATTTTCCTCTTGGGTCAATCCTATAATTTTCAATTAACTAAAACTAATCGTCAAGCAGGCACCAAACCTGCATTTTGTTTAAAGGGCTGGGAGGCATTTCCAAGGGTCAGGATGCATTAATTGTTTTTATAATTTTGAGGGGGTTGGGGAAAGAAAGAGAAAGAGAGACAGACACTAAGAAGCATGGTTGATTTTGTTCCTGGTATTTAAATACAAAAGGTAAGATGCTTTGAGGTAAAATGCCACAGCAAAATAAATGTGTCTATTGAATTGTATGGTTATAATTAGGATGTGTTAACAGACTGCACTGGTCCTTTATTGAATGAAGACGGAAACATGGGACCACTTCCTGGAGACAGCTATGCAGGGATGACTACTACGAATCAGGGGGTACATGAGTCCCACTGTGGTCCTTGGACCAGCAGCAGTAGTCACACCCAGGAGCTTGTCAGAAATGCAGACTCTCAGGTCCCCCACCCAGAGCTACTGAATCAAAATCTGAGTTGCAAACAGATCCCTGGGTATCCAGTTTGCACAGCACAATCCAAAGATCTCTGAAAGTACACAGTGGGCACTCAGACCATGCACTCAGTGTATTTCCATAGAGAACCTGCCTGCTTCTCTCCACTGATGGGAGGGAACTCACCTCCCACCTGTAACCCTAGCTTCTTACCACGAGGCAGATCCGCATGCCAACTGCAGCTTACAGGGAAACAAAGCACCAACCCAGAAGTCAACGTGCAAACTACCAACTGTCTACAGTACAAAAGCTGTGCCCAGATTGGACGAAAGTCGCACTGTTCTTTAAAGCACATCCGACTCCATAAAGCAAGCCAACACCAGCACGGATGGTGTATGATCCAGAGAGACTCAGGATTGTCTAGGGCCTTTCCCCCTTCCTTTATTTCTCATTCTGCTTCTTGAGGAATCCAACCCATTATTTTGATGGATCCTGTCATTCAACATGGCCATCCAGGTGAATTCATAATAATTAATAATAATAATAATAATAGCAGCAACTCATTTGGTCATGCATATGGTGAAATAGAGAAAGAAAACAGTTCTTAACAGAAACTAGAGTTCAAAAAAAATACACACTTATACATACAAGATCAAGTGAAAGACCCACGAGGCCAAGGCAGCTCTGTGCTCACCCCTGCAGTGGCTCTTACCTGTGTAAATGAACCTTCCCGGAGTCCCTTTGCAGAACTGTTTGGATTTGTAGGACAGTGTGACTTCTACAACGCCAGGGATGTGCCGAGGAGGGGTCTGCACGCGGATGGCATGGGGAGTGATCAACTAGGGGAGACATTTGGGAGAAAAAAAATGTCATTGCAATATGGAAAGGACTCATATTTGCAACTCTGCTATCAGCTCTCAATAAACAAAGCTTTAAAACACATAATGAACCTGTCAGTGTTTAAATACAATCTCGAAGGAGCCTAAATAAAAGGCACGGACAACAATATTTACAAGTGCTCAGAGGACAGCCATAACAAGTTTATCGGAGTTCTCCTACACGGCAGGCACTGCGCTTCCTGGTTTGCAGAGTGAGCCTGGCCCAGTGAAATGATTTATCTACACCAGGATATCCTTTGGAAAATCTCTGTTTAAAGCAGACACCCCACTCAGAGCTGGGCTCTGTCGTGTCTCTCCAGAAGTCGGTGGGCCTGGTATTTGAACTGAGCCCTTAAACATGTGGAAAGCACAGAGGTAGGAAATCACTGGGCCAAGGCACTCTGATTAGCTGCAGAGCACACTATGAAATGCCCCTAAAGACCATTTGGTGCATTAACTACCAGAGGCACAATCAAAGGGCTTTAACCTGCCTCCCTGGAATAGTTTATGGATCTGGCAGAACTAAGGACTGTCCATAAAAGGGAAATGGAAGGTTGGGGAGGGGCCTGCAGAATGATCACTGGTCCATTATACAATGCCACGTGCACAACGAGAAAGCTCGTTTCTGAACCCTGTTGGCAATCAGATTTCACCGCGAAGCAGAATTTATTTTTTATTGCTCTTTATCTTTGTTTATATAACTGAAATGTTATTAGTGGCCATAAAACTGGCATTATCTGGTTCTTTGAAAAATCCAGCCCTGGTATTTGACGGGTTGACGTCTGATGGTGCTGGATTCTATGTATTCTCTCTCTGTGGTATCTGCCATTGCCCACTTCTTCACTTCTCTCACATTCATTTAGCTCAAATATTTGTGGAACTGAGTCAGTCTACTATGGGTTAGTACTTCAGTTTGTACCAACGTATGTGTGCGCTGTCCTTATGGGGATAACTTAGAAAGGGCTTTTGTTTTAATGTGTAAGCCAGGCCCAATCCAAATGTTTGCCCCGAGAATCACAGGTGACACCATGAGAATCAAGGTGACACCCATGAATACCAGCCAGTGGGTCCTGCCTGAGTCCACTGTCCTAACACGGAGTCCTGGGGGAACATGTGGGGGAAGCGGATATTGCTGACATCCACAGTAACTTCTGTCAAACGCTCTTTCTTGAAAAATAAAGAAAAGGCTATTGGCACAAAAATCATAAAATGATTAGAAAGGCCTGTCTGCTTCCACAGTGTGGAGCTTTAGCTTAGTTGCTGGAGTCACACAAGATACTTCAGTAAACCCCCTGGATGCTGAGTCCACTGCCATGGCCCCGTGTTTGGATGGCTAAGGGTTTACCCGGAAAAGGCACAAAACACTATTGACTTCAAGTTTCATTCTTTTCATATTGAAATTCTTCCCAAGTGCGCATTATGCTTTATAAAATAAGCAGCAACTAGAGTTGCTATCATATTAAAAGTGTGTATCGTTGAACTCAGCCCTGAGAAATCAAGGTCTTCACTCGGAATACCCCTTTTTACTAGTATATATACTGTGATATAGAAAATCCTTCAGTGACTTCTGAGGTTATAAGAGGCTGTTTCCCCATACCAAATGGTACCAGGTAGCTTTGGTTTTAAACTTAGTTCTATTTTATTCAGTCTCTTTGTCTGTTTCCTCCGGTGTCCCTTGTACCTTCTAATCTGCTGTTCTTATTTATAAGCATTGAAATCAGGAAATCAAGTTTATTATTATACAGAGAATATGAGAAAGAAAGAGGCTCTACAGGGCGGTAAAAGATGATCTTCCAAAATCAAGTGCACGTTTAATCTGTTGTTCAGACAGTGTCTTTGCAGTGTTAGGAATTAATACTCATTGAGGGTCCTAGGCAGTATCTATTACACTCCTGAGGATTTTACATCTAAACATTAATTTGGCCAGAGCAATGGCTTTTATTATTATCCTTTTTTTTTCAGATGTGAAAACAGAATTTTAAAATGGTTAAGTTGCTTGTATAAGATCATCCTCATTAGGGCAAAAAGTGACGATGATATAGTTCAAAAACCACAGTGGTAAATACTATCTACCCATACAGAAGAAATTGTCCATATGGAAACTTTTAAAAAGCAGTAACAAACTCAAATTTTTCAGATCCAAAGACTGTGTGTGTATGTATTTCTATCCTTATGCTATATCTATTTTTCAATTACTCCCTGATCCTTGGCTGTGCTTTTGATGGTTAAAGTCGCCATATTGTTATATTCCAAATAGGTGGTATGCTTCTATTTTTAAGAATTACTTAGAATGTCGAGTAACGTTAAATCACAATAATACTTAGGAGGACTTCCAGGCAGTTAGAAAATCCTTCACCTCCCCTCTCTTTATTCCAGGAAAAGTATTTTTAAATACGGAAAGACATTAGTAAATAGATGAGTGAAGATGTCTTTTTTAAGTATAGGGACTTATATTACCTACTAGAGGCCCAATGCATGAAATTCGTGCAAGGGGCTCGACCCCCACCGCAGCGGAGGCTGGCTCTGGCTCAGCCCCACCAGCTGCCTCCCTGCCTCTGCCTCAGCCCCCACCCGCCGCCTGCCTGCCTCTGCTTCGGCCCCTGCCTACCGCAGCTTTGTCCTGAAGGTTGTCCAGAAGGTCATCCAGAAGGATGTCCAAAAGGATATCTGGTCTAATTAGCATATTATGCTTTTATTATTATAGATGTGCTGCTACACTGAGGAATAAAATTTATGGGATTTTTTAATTGATTAGATATGACAGTGATGACTCTACTGATTTGAGAGTAGGGTGTTAGCATAAAGCATTAGGCTCAGAGAACTGCACACATTTTCACATGTAATTTCATTTTCAGTTCTAGTCAATTGCCCCAACTAAAGCAGAGATTTCTTCTAGAAATCACTAAGCTTCACAAATGAGGCAAAATATGAATCATCATTAGAAAATGAATTCACTGGTGTTTTTCTTTCTGTGGATGTTAGTCTGGGAACAGTCTCTGGCATTGACACATGATATTGATGGCTTACAGAGGGAAAATATTTTATCTGACTTCTATCCATTTGAAAACATAGGCTTATTTACTAATAACTCCAAAAATCATAGAATTTATTTCTCAAAGGAATGCTAGTAATCATTTAAAACTAACACTCTCATTGCAACACCTAAGGACACAAACATTCAAAAAAAAGTCCAGTGGCTTCAAAAAATTGACCCAACAACATCTCAGGGGAAGGACGGGGTCTGGATCTGGAAGTCTAGACCCAAAGATCACACACACACACACACACACACACACACACACATTCCAGAATAAATTTCCTACATCGTTCCAACCTGGTTGAACTAAGGTAGTCACTCTCAGCAACAGAAGGAGGAAGGGCTCGAGTAAATCTAAATTTTCCAAACTCCCATCATTAAAATACCACTTTCTCAGGTTTGCCATATCTGTATGTCACCTATACAATTATGTACTTAAAAATTGATTACCTTTTTGTTTAAAAATTTTTTTAAAAAAAGGAAACTTTCTATCACTACTGTAACTAAAAAACTGGTATCCTCTGCCAAAATAAGGAGGTATTCTAGACGGTAATCTTAAAGTTAATTTGATGTTGTTAAATTCTAGCTGAATCATGTTGACAACCTGAAGGAGTTTACTGAAAATAGAAAGTAGTTAGTGTGAGGTGTGACAGACTTATATGCCCCAACTGAGACCTTCTCTATTAACATAAACCCAAAGGATTCAATGAGAAACAAATGAAGAATGGCTTTCTCACCATGTGATTCAGTTCTATTTTATGTCTGTGTCAAATCCAAAACTGTCTCCTGTACTGCCTGGGACACATGATCCATACTTTGGGAAATACTGTTCTAAGTGATTAGAGAACAGAGTCACTCCTTTAACTGAACTTCCTTAAATTACAAATCAAATGAGTTGTGCTAAAAATAAGCATTCTCTTGAAACTCTGTAGCATCTGACACTACTTTCTCCCATCTTGGAAGTCTCCACTGTGACACTAATTATAAGATATACGACTTGCAGTGTGTCTAATGGTTACCAAAGCACTTGCACAGTCACTATCTCTGAAACCCATCCTTGTGGGATATGTATTCCAGATGAGAAATTTGATGGCTGGGCAAGTTAACCAAAATTATTTAAAACACCAGGAAGGAAACCAATCTCTTATGCCTGCAAATAAGTGTTTTCCAGACCGCATCTCTTATTCATAGGCTGCTGTGTTCCTCATTTTCAAACTTTTCCTTTCTGCCAACTTCTTAATTGGAGAACTGTCACAATTTTTGTTCTATATTTTCCTCTGTTTTTAGTTGCCTAACATTTCTTGAGTTCACACACTGACTCAACCACTTCTAAATCTCCACCTGTAGCTTTGACCTCTTTGGCTAAGCACCAAACCTTGATTAGCAACAGTAACAGAATCTCCCCAAACATGTCTAATTGCCCCCTCAATTTCAAGGTGACCCAAGCTAAATTTATCATCTTACTATCTGTCAATGTATTTCTTGCCTCTGTGTTCACTTTCACATGTAAGGGAATGCTATCCTTTGAAACACCCAAAATAGAAAACTTGAGATCATATTTATTTCTCCTCCCTTCAATTTTCCTTTTAGTCATGTTGATTCCCTCCTCTCCCCTCCCCTACCCCTCCCCCGGCCCTGACACACACACACACCTGAACACCACTGGCTCTACTTCTTCACTTTCTCCTATTCAGTTTATTACCATTTCTCACTCAGACTA
Organism: Myotis myotis; assembly: GCF_014108235.1. Lineage (NCBI taxonomy): Eukaryota > Metazoa > Chordata > Mammalia > Chiroptera > Vespertilionidae > Myotis > Myotis myotis. The sequence goes on along the minus strand of NW_023416368.1, from coordinate 15,050,166 downwards.
TTTTCTAAATATTCTCCCTCTATTTCTATTTTGTCCTCCAGAATTATCTTCAAAGACAACCTCATCATGCCATTCCCTGACTCAAACTCTCAGCTGCCTCAACTGCCCCATTTACAAATTCCAAACTCCTTGGAATAATATTCAGAGTGCTCCTAGACCTGACATCCATCCCCCTTTCTAGTCTCACTTCCCATGTTGCCTTTAGACATTCTCGAAAGTATGGCATGTGGATACATAAAAATATCAATCCTTGCCTGACATCTTTGTTTTGTCCATGCTATGCCTTGCCTAAACATCCCCCTAATCATCAAAGTATCAAGAGAGGTACCACTAGATGGTAAAGTTATGGGTCATTTAATTTCCCTCTGCATACCTCTCTGAGTTCACTAACTTCTCAGCAATAAGAATTCATTAACATTGTAATCAGAAGAAATCATTTTAAAATGTTCCATTACAATGAAGGAAACACACATGGTCTCTGCAAGGCCCCAGGAGAGGCTGCCTGGCCAAGCTCCTTGTCTGCTGAGCATTTTCTTCTCCACACTCAGAGCACAAGAGCAGAAGTATCCTGTGGGGCTGGGCCAGGTGAGGCACATCGCTATGACCTCTGGGTGCAAAGTGAAGCTCTTGTGGCTGTGAGAGAAATGGAACATGTGAGAGGGGGCGGTGGATAGCGCCTGTCCTCAACAGAAGTGCAAGAAACAGGAGAGAGGAACTTTTATCTTTTCTATGAACGCACAGAAGATTGTGTGTGTGTAAGTGTGTGTGTGTGCGTGACAGGGCGGGGGGGGGGGGGGGGCAGGAGGAAGGGAGGGGGAGGGTGTATGGAGGTGGATGCACAACTCCAAAAGAGACAGTCTGCAAAGTCTGGCAGCCCAGAGAGGAGCATGGGAGAGGACAAAAGCCTCTTGCAGAAGTGTGACCTGCATGGAGGTAAATGGGAGTACCTAGCATTTTTAAATACCTGTTAATGAACACATGTAGAATTCTGGGGGAAAGGGCAATTGGGAACTACTTCCTTCTCTGAGAGCCAGTGGCACGCACTATCTCTAACCCTCCAGCACACACTGAATGGGCGGTGGTGATGACCTCCACTGTGACTTCTGCAGCAATGGCCTTTTGCTGTCTTCTAATTATGTGCCAAGTACTGTGTGAAGCTGCTTCAGTGACTACTGTTCTCTAGTATGAGGGGCAGGTATGGGCATTAGCTAATGAGTTTCAGGTGAGTTAAGAAATATGCTCAGGGAACCAATCAGAAGTGGCAAGCCTGCCTGACTGATAACCAACCATACTTATACGACCAAGGCTGTCCCTCCCCAATATTGTCTGTTGCTTTTCCATAATTGCTGGTTTGTGTGCTTTTCCCCCTAGCTCTACCCCTGAGAGGGCAGACTGGGTCCTCAGCTTCTCCTACATCTTCAAAGATTCTGTCTGGGAACATAGTAGGTCCTAAAAAAAAAAAAAAAAAAAAAAAAAAACCCAAAAAATCCTTCTCATGGGTGAGAGGCTAGCTGAGAATGAGTTCTTAGCAAAACAAAAGAGCCATTCCAAGATAAGCCTTTATGCATGTTTTCCAACCAGTGGGTCTATATGAAATAAATGCAAATTGAAGTTCCAAGCCACAAAGCCAAAAGAATAACTGGGATTACTAGAAAGCACACCAGTGATTTTTCATTACTGGCCTTAGGATTTAATATTTTAGCCTTAATAACTTTCAACACAAAAAAGTTATTTTTTTCAAAAAGTCCAAAACAAGCAAAGACTTACAGAGAAGAGGTAAAATGAAGGAAAAGTTTCTTCTCTGGGAAAAGTTAACACTAATGACTAGAAAAAGCCTAAAGTGGTCCCTGGTAGGGCGAGTTTTAGGTGTTACCCATCCAAAGGCCTGGGTTCTAAGGTGTGCTGGCCCACTCACCCACTGTCACCCTCGGTGCCTCAGTTTACTCATCTCATTACTGCCCCAGCCTATCTGCGCTGTGGGAATACTTACAATAATATGAAAGATGCTTTGTGTTTGGGAAGAGCTCTTTGGGGATCCTAAAGCACTTTCCAGATTAATTTTTTAATTTATGTATTAATAATTCTCACAGCATTCTCCCTCCTCCTCAATTAGGATAATAATATCCATCTCTTTTGAGATAGGCAGGGGGTGCTGAGTGCTGGACATGAAGCAGACACTTAACTAAGGAAACCATAACATACCAGCATAATTAAAGCTTCAGAACCAAATCATCCAAGGATTTTTTAAAGAGACAACACAGTGGTAGTGAGCGAACAAGAACACTGATTTTCTCTTCACTCTGGAACATTCATCTTTCTGTAGTTAAAGACAGCATTTAAAAAAAAAATTATCTTCGGGAGTTCCTGAAGGAAGCTGAAATATGAAAAGTATATATTCATGGAGACTGTCCTGGCTGAACCTCCGTATTATATCTCTGTTTCCCCCGAAGTGGATATGACATAAATCAGGGGACACCAGCTTTTCTGAGGCCCTCGGTGTATTCTGGTTTGCTCCCTAATCAGACTTCTCTGGGTTTCATAACACAGATTTTTTTGTTCCCAAGAACTGCCTGTCTCAAAGGCAGTCTATGATTTCTCAGGGAACGTGAGAGAACGCCAGTGGAGGCAGTTACTGTTTCACAAACATTCTGGTTTCCCTTTGTCCTTTCAACAACATAAATTTAAACCAATGTTTAGCAAAATATGTTGGGTTACATGAATTCCCAGAGATAAACTCTATGGATGAATGTCAGAGGAGACTGTTGAACATAAAGTCTCAGGGACTGAGTTAAATGAAGAATTTGAAAGCTAGCTTTTGAGTAGTTAGCAGAATTTCTTATAACTTTCTGAAATCCCTCTCATATGGACATAGACACAGATACAGAGTACGGAGGTGTAGATATATCTTCCTATCTTATTGTCTGTGTCCCACAACTAGAATATAAGCCCATTAGGATATAAACTTTGTCTTGATTTCACTATGGTGTTTCCAGTTTTACCAGTACCTGGTACTAGTAGACACTCAATAAACACAGGGTGGGACAAAAGTAGGTTTACAGTTGTGAGTACGCGAAGCACAGGGTTCATTCTTTTATTATTATTTATTAATCATACTTTCCATACAAACAACTGTAAACCCCCTTTTGCCTCACCCTGTACTTGTTGAAATGCTGAATGAATAAATTCCATGATGCCATTAACCACCCCTAATAATTAGGATAAAGATTCAATGAAGTCCCTTATCAACCTACAAAAAGAAATAATCAATACCACCCCATTCAAAAATCTTGTTACTAAAGAAAAAAAAAAATCATTTTTACTTCATCTCCACAAACTTCCTGGCAGCCTCCATAAGCTTTTGCAAAAACATACCACCCAATTCTTCTTACCAAATAAACTACCCGGCCCCTGAGTCAATGCAGTTAACAGTACAAAACAAAACAGCAACAAGATCATCTTTCAAAATAACAGCTTTGGGGGCGGAGGGGGGGGGGGAGCTAAACGGAATACATTATACTTCAACTACCTTTGGTTTTGTGGGTTGATTTATTTATTTATTTTTTTTGGTAATTTATTTTTTAAATAAACTTTCTCCAGCTCTCTTCCCAGGACGTAAATCTCGAGCCAATTGGGCCCATTAAAGACTGGAACCCATCCTGACCATCTGGGAGCTGGAGAAGCGCTGTGAGTTCCTGAGGTCCGCAGTATTCCAGGAGGAGGGACTGGACCCGGCAACGCCAGGCCCTGTGGTCTGAAACAGCACAATGAGCTCTTTCTCAAGGCTTGTTTTTCTAAGTTCAGTCAAGAAGGGACATCATTCCTTAATCGCGCCTGGCTTAGGGTCCTGGGCTCCTGCTTGTTTGTTTGGAAATTAAAATATAAAAGAAAGAAAAAACAAAGCCGGATACATTTATGGAAGAGGCTGAATGTTTGTTAACAATGTTGGCGGTTTGTGGGCCAAATCTTTGCCTATGGAATGAGGAAAGAAAACTCTAAGAACCAAAAGGCTGACAGATGGGGAAGCAGAGAATTAATTCACCTTTCAGCAAGACTTGTAGGGTCTTTCAAAGCTCTAAGAGAAAGACATCAAAATACTAAACAGAGACTCATTCTAACTTGTTTTGTGTGTGGTTTAGTTCATATGTGCATACTGCGTACATTATACTTGCATATATATTCAGTAATTCCTCGTTTAATACGCCCCTTCAGGAAGTGAGCAGCACAGGAAACCAAAGCCAAACCCCTCTGAATACTGTGCCATCCCAACTGCTCTCGCTGGAAGCCGTACATGGATGCATCACACACGTCACTGTTAGAGAGAACACAGTGATGACTCGGGGCCCCTGTCATTGTGAGTCATCATTAATGTGCTCCAGAAGAATCAAGTTCTTCATCTGCTTTTTTAGGTTGCTCCATTTCTGCCCTAGACACTAAGCTGTCACCTCTGCTGTCCCCGAACCTGCTTCTAACCACCTGCCTCTAGCTCGTTCCTTTGCTATGAGCTGGGCAAAAAGATAACATAGTTTGTTAGAAATTACTGTTCTGGTTACCCTAAAGTCTTTTATTTTATGTGTTTACTTTTTTTGCTGATTTCTGATGTCATGCTGAATTTGGGAGGGTTAAGGTCATTGTCACACTCTTCTCTGGATAAATGAGGTTTCACTACATTTTTATATATATATATACTAGAGGCCCGGTGCACAAAAATTTGTGCATGGGGGGGTGTCCCTCAGCCAAGCCTGTGCCCTCTCACAGTCTGGGACCCTTCAGGGGATGACCACCTGCTGGTTTAGGCCCGCTCCCCGGGGGATTGGACCTAAGCTGGCAATCAGACATCCCTCTGGTAGCCCGGGAGCCCTCGGGGGATGTCCATTTGCCAGTGGAGAGCAGGTCTAACATCCTTAGTCTGACATCCTTAGTGCTGCTGAGGAGGCGGGAGAGGCTCCCACCACCACCGCTGTACTGGCAGCTGGCAGCCTGGCTTGTGGCTGAGCAGAGCTCCCCCTGTGGGAGTGCACTGACCAGCAGGGGGCAGCTTCTGCATTGAGTGTCTGCCCCCTGGTGGTCAGTGTGTGTCATAGTGACCAGTCATTCTCAATCTTTCTGCTGTTAGGGTCAGTTTGCATATTACCCTTTTATTATATAGGATAGAGGCCTGGTGCATGGGTGGGGGCCAGCTCGTTTGCCCTTCAGGGTGGGGGTCCCCACTGGGGTGCCACTGGGGTGCCTGGCCAGCCTGGGTGAGGGGCTGATGGCTGTTTTCAGGCTAGCCATACCACCTTTAGGGTGGGGGTCCCCACTGGGGTGCCTGGCCAGTCTGGGTGAAGGGCTGAGGGCTGTTTTCAGGCTGGCCAAGCCTCCCCAGCGACTGAAGCTCCCAGCCTCTCCTTTTTTTCTTTTTTTTTTTTTTCTGGGATTTATTTACCTTCTATAATTGAAACTTTGTAGCCTGGAGTGGAGCTCAGAGCCTGCCGGGGCTTGGCTTCCTCCATCACCAGGGGCAACCCAAGGCTCCAGCTCCGTGGCCACGGCCAGCTGAAAGCAGGTATCTGGGGTTTATTTACCTTCTATAATTGAAACTTTGTTGCCTGAGTGGAGCTCAGAACGAGCCAGGGTGGGTGGGAGGGAAAGCCTCCTGCACTCCAGCTCCGTGGCCACAGCCAGCTGAAAGCAGGTATCTGGGGTTTATTTAGCTTCTATAATTGAAACTTTGTTGCTTTGAGTGTAGCTTAGAGCAGGCCACGGCAGGCGGGGAACCTTGGCTTCCTCCATCACTGAAGCAAGCAAGTCTACTGCTCGTTCCAGCTCCGTGGCTGCCGGCCGCCATCTTGGTTGGCAGTTAATTTGCATATCTCGCTGATTAGTCAATGGGAGGCATAGCGAAGGTATGGTCAATTACCATGTTTGTCTATTATTAGGTTTTATATATATATATATATATATATATATAATTGAGTTTTTACAGAGAGGAAGGGAGAGGGATAGTTAGAAAGATCGATGACAGAGAAACATCGATTTAGCTGCCTCCATACACTACCCATTGGGGATGTGCCCGCAACCAAGTTACATGCCCTTGACCGGAATCGAACCTGGGACCCTTCAGTCTGCAGGCTGACGCTCTATCCACTGAGCTAAACTGGTTAGGGCCACTACATTCTTATTAAATGGTAAGAGTTGACTCTGGAGTCAGGTGGATTTGGGTTCAAGTTGAGGCTTTGCAAATTATCAGCTGTGGGCCCTTGGAAAGTCATTCAACCCCTACCTCTCTAACCTTTAGTTTCATTATCTGGGAAGGGATGTGGGGTAGGGAAAAGGGGCCAGCTATATAATTAGTGTTATTATAAGGATTAATTGATATAATGCCTGCAATGAGTTAGGAGGAGGCCCCACTGGCATTAATCATTACAAAGTGTTAGTTTTATTACTACTTAATCCTCACCATAACCAACAGATTTACATGGAGTTATTTATGTGCAGCCTTATTGTACAACAAATATATCTAAATATAAACTACCTAACCACAAATGCATTTACAAAAACTAAACTGCAATCTGTCTGTCTGGTACTGACACTTTAGGGCATCATTGAGCACAACAGTTGCTAATGAGGAGCATTTGTTTGAATTAATTAATTGATTAATTAATATCATTCAACAATGTTTCATATAAATTTGTATAAATTAATGTCTTTGGTGTGCAAGGCTCTGTGCTAGACACTGTAGGAGACTAAGCTGAATGCAGCATGGACCCTCCCTCTGAAGGAGAGAGCAGCCCTTAAATAACAGTAAAGATAGAAAGTATAAGGAACCTTATATGGTCATATAGGAATTTAGAAAGAAGAGAAAGCAAAACCTGGAGCTGTGCAGGAAGACTTCACGGTCAAAAGTGATATTTTATTGAATCTTAAAGAACAGAAGACTGGGCACAGAAAGAAGGGAAAAGCATTGTGGGTGGAGAAATGGCATAAGCAAGACAAGCATGCAGAGGCGAAAACTCACTATGGGTAAAAGGAGCAGCCAACACCTCAATGTGCCTGGAGCATAAGTTAACACATTGTATGCGGGAAACATATTTATACATTTTACTTTTACGTTTTACATTGACTGGTAGTAGAGCACGGGACACGTATTAATATGTTTTTTATAGACTAGTGGTAGAATGCGGGTAACATATAAATACGTAAACTAAAGTTATCGTAATTTTACTGAACGTTGCCATTTGCGCAAAAAATTAGCAAAGATGGCCCGCGCCTCCTGTTAGCGCGAGAGAAAAACTACCCGCAAACAATGTGTTAAGATGCCTAAGGGGCAAGGATGTTGAAAAGAAAGGGCAGAGCCTTGAAGGGAGTGCCGAAATCCCAAACCAAGGAGCTTTAAGGAAAAGGAAGACAGTAAGGTTAGTTCTGACCACCAGGAGCCATTCCAGCAATTAGCACTGACCACACATCTATATATATAAAAGCCTAAACAACCATTAGGACCAAACAACCGGAATGTCCGGTCAACCAGTCGCTATGACGTGCACTGACCACCAGGAGGCAGATGCTCAACACAGGAGCTGCCCCCTGGTGGCCAGTGAGCTCCCACAGTGGGAGCGCCGCTCAGCCAGAAGCCAGGCTCACAGCTGGCAAGTGCGGCTGCTGTGGCGGGAGCCTCTCCTGCCTCCACGGCAGCACTACTGGGCAGTGGCGGCGGCAGTGGGCACAGCAGGGCCGGATGAGCAGCAGCGGAGCTGCGCCCAGCACCGGCGGGGGCTTCTCCCTGGCCACCTGCCACTTCAGCACTGCTACATCCCTCGAGGCGATGTCAGACTGCCTGGCCTGCAGGAATCAGGCCCAAACTGGCAGTCTGACATCCCCCAAGAAGTCCTGGATTACAAGAGGGTGCAGGCCAGGCTGAGGGACTCCACCCGTGCATGAATCCGTGCACTGGGCCTCTAGTACGAAATAAACACAACACTATACTGGTAACTATTTTCTTCACAGGAGTTACATGACTGTAGTCAGGTGTAAACTCTGTCTTTGATTCATGTTCAAATTAGAACCCATTACACTTCCATGGTTTCCATTTTCAAGTTATAGGCACATGCATGTACCTCCTGAATGTACCGTAAACAATGAGCTGAAAATGTCATCTTAAAGTCGTTTTTAAGTATCCCATAATTACGAATGTAGAGGATAAATTTCAAGCACCTTAGCCATTAAAAATAAAAAAATATAGACTAAAGCATTTTTAGGAATAAGGTGAGCATGGTTGTAACTGTAACCATATTAAAAAGGCCATTAGACTATTTTTAATCTGTTTTTTAATATGCTGGCTCATTCTGAAATGATTTCCCATAAAAATAAGTTGGGCTTGAAAGGTGTTTTTCAAAGTCATATTCCAAATTTAACACAACTGATTCAGGCTGCTCCTTTTAGTCTTTAAAAATAAAGTTTATAATTTTGCATTAAGAATCTTCCACTTAGTAGGTAATCAGTAAGTATAGAATCAATATAGACTTGACAACTTACATATTTAGGAAAATGTAGGTGACAATGAATTATTGTAAACCCGTGTCTGTAATCAACTTTGAATTAAACTTACACTTGTAAGCCTCAATATAGGTAAAATAAATGACATAGATATTTACATTATAACATTTTCAAATAGATGATATTTGAGAGGGTGTCCTGCTCCACCCTTCGTAATTTTCTTTTTTATTTTAATGGAATTGTTTCTCATATAAATGTGGTAGAGATAATGAGAGTTAGAGTGTCAATGCCATGTAAAATTTGGGAAGTATAAGGCAGTATGTTAATAGGAAGTATATTAAAAGCCAATGGGATACCATGAGAAGACCAGATGCGAGAGGAAGCTGAATGGGTGGGGGAGGTCGGTGCCGGGAGCACTGGGCTGTAATCCCAGCATTAAGTAGCTAATGCGTTCCCAGGGCAAGTCACTGTACGGCTCTGGAACCTCTTTTTCCTCACTTCCAAAATAAAGCAGCTGCCCTTGGTGCCTGGGGAGGTTCCTCTAAGCCCTGAGTGTGTGACTCTCTACATGTGGTTCAGTAAAAATCGAGGGCAGATAAAAGGCCTGGGAAACTTCCAGTGGGAACATATATGAGTTGTAGCCACTCATTCTTTAAGGTCACAGAGGAACAAATACTGGGGTTTTTTATTTACAATCCTTCCTCTGAGCTCTGTGCACAAACAAGCATCAAAAGTGGAGATAGGAAAAAGGAAAGCAATCAAGAACTGCATTTAAAACCCCGTTATCCAACTTTTGGACCCAAGAAGCAAAATCGCTCCTCAGCCCCCAAATTGCCATTTACCCAACCACATTCACCCATCGGTTTCCTCCACAGTGTCTCCTTGTGACTCCTCCCTACCTCTCTGGGAATGCAGTTGGAGAAAATGTTCAACTAATTTGTGCATACGGGGATGAAATTCTGGCTTCTCCCATCTGAGCCAAGTGGCCCTGGCGACCTTTAAATATTCCTGTCCTACACAGTCGCATGGCCTCTAACGGCAAGTATGCACTGACTCAAACTAGATGCAAAACATGAACGAAATTCTGTTCAGAGACTCACAGCATTAAAGAATAATGGCTCTAAATATTCCTGGTCTGATTTGAATAATACTCTGCAAATATTTCAGACGATTCCCTCACCTCCACCCCAGCCCAACCACCTCATGATTGAATTTCATGACTTTATTTAATTAACATGAAATCCAAATGCACATCCATCACCAATATATCTTGCTGAAGGTGATCCCTGCAAAAAGGCTCTGTGGTCACTAAAGTTTGGGATGTGCCATGTACTATGTGTTGGGTGTTCATAGTGCATGCCAATCTCACCAAAGCTCTGCAAAGTCCTAGACCAAGGACCGGCTGAATTATTTGACTCAATCTTTCCCAAATTTATGCAGAAAAACCTCCCTCCCTTGTCTCCCATAGGGTACCTATTGATATCTAAAGGGCTAGTATACAATATTCCATAGAACTACCTGGAAGATGAATTAGAGCAACATCGAGGTATAACTCTCAGGTTTATATCAGATACCAGAATCTGAAATGAAGAGGGGGGGAAATATTGACTAAGCACATATCAAGAGGGAGATCCAATTCTGTGGCTAATTAAATGGTTTTGATGAAGTTCAAAGAAGCCTTTTGCAAATAAACATGATAATTGCATATTGCAAGTGTGCTTGCTCTAAAAGTAGAAAACAATAGTTGAAGAAAAGAAGCCATCATCATTCACCTCAACCCCCCCTCTAACTTTGGAGGGAGCCTCAAGGGAATCAACTCTAGACAGAAGGAATTACTAGAATTGTAGCTGATTTCAAAGAGGATTTAATCTAAGCCCCTCATTTTCAGATGGGGAAACTGAGGCCCAATGACCAACACTGACTAAAATCTGGATACTCTGACTGGACAACGGAAGGACTGCAGTTAGTATGCAGGTCTCCTGACTGGCTCCTTGCCCACTGCTACCCCACGCAGTCTCAGCCTTTGCTGGGGTGATAGTCATCTGCAGTTCTCTGCACCCTCTGCTCCTCGCCAATCCCACCACTGTACTTTCTTTACCAGCAGCTTAAATACCTTAAACTGTATGAATTTTCTGTGAGAGTTCAGTGTTTAAATAAAAGGACTATGAGAGCCTCAATTGTCTAGCACAGAGACCCACCCATATGTAACAGGAAGCTTGACTGGTTATTGGAACAGCCTACTTCTGGCTACACCACTCTCTCTGCCTTCTAGAACCTTGCCTCAAATTTGCAACTGCAAATTGAACACTGGATTATATAAACATGTTATGAAACTCTCTAATTTGTTTCATGGAACCAAGTTGTTTTTCCAAATGAAACGCCAGCTTCCACAAGCCTAATTTTAATCACCCATAGTACCTAGCCCAGAGCTAGGCACGTAGAGGCAAGCCAGCCAGTACTAATTGTTGAGAAATTACAGGAATTCAGAAAGAGATACTAAAATAATGATTATATTTACAAACTGGTAGCAGGAGCCCCTTCCTCCTCCAAATCACATGTTGGTGGGAAATCAAAAGCAACCAAGTACATCTCTGACCAAGAAAATACTCAACTCACATTAAAAATTAGGATGCATCCACCCTGTTGGTTTTCTTGGGTTTATGTTAGAAAGGAAGGGAGAGGTAAAGAGAGGAAGAAACATCAATGATGAGAGAGAATCACTGATGGGCTACCTGCTACCTACTGGGGATCAAGCCCATACCCAGACATGTACCCTGACCAGGAATCGAACCAAGAACTCCTAGTTTATAGGTCGATGCTCAATCACTGAGCCACACCGGCCAGTCTACAGGTTTGTGTATTTTTTAAGTCTTCTGGGGTAAGGCAAGATAAGCATAAGAATATCAATAAAATAAGCTGTTTTAAAAATGAGAGAGAGAGAGAATAAAGAAAGGGTTAGAAACAATGAAGGAAAAGTAACAAGACAGTGAACCAAACTCACAGAAAAGCCATAGAGTTCACCAAAACTTGGGGTCCCGCAGGAGGCAGCCCTGAGTTAGGAGCAATGGCGTGCCACCTTTCTTCTTCCCAACCCTCAAGAGACAGTCAGTGAGCTAAACTGAACTACTCATTTGCAAAAGATTGGGTTGGTAGGGAAAGAGCACAGATGAGGGCAAATTAAGCCAGCCCTATTTTCTGTAGCTCTTTTTAAAAATCCTTTAGCTAAAAAAGACTCAGTTGCTAATCTAAAATGTTGCCTGCCTGTCCTCACCCACAAGTCTGCTTCCTAAGGCTTTAGGCTATCCAGTGAGGAAATGGAGAAGAGATCAAAGTTTATTTATAATTAGAAGACCTCAATTTTAGAGGTGGCATGTCCTCGAGATCACATGGCCAGGGGACAAAGACTTCAGATAGATAGTGGTCTTACTCTAGCAATGAGGTCCAAACAGGTTAACTGTTTTGCCTAAAATCACTTATGAAAACAAAGGAAAAGACTGCCTTCTGCCCCCAACACAAGGCATGTACCTTTCATAAGGATTATATCGCCCTACCAGCCAGTGGCTTCACCACAAACATATACAACTAGAAAGTGGTAAAATCCTTGGGTCAAATTTTGGCATAAGGTAAATCATGGACGGTTAATAAGGTGAGCCCTGTAGTTGGACTGTCTAGGTTCAAATCCCATTTGATAACTAACAGCTCATTTAACTTCCCCAAGTGTCAATTCCTCATCAGTAAAATGAGAATGACATGGTATACAGATGTTATAAGACTTGCATGAGAGCCATAACAAATACTTAGTACCTGGCAAAAACTAAATGCTCAATAACCATTAAATAAAATCTGTCATGCTCTGCATTTTTCTGTAAGTTTTTCATAAATATCTTCTCTTAAATATTCACAGTATCAAGTTCTCATTCTATCCAATGGAAGCCTAGAAAAATGATCCCAAAATTGATTGATATCTTTTGCCCCTACCCAAATAAAAAGTACTTAACTACTACTATTATTACACTACTATGCCATCTGTGTGTTTTTTTCTCCTCTTTCTGTTCTTCTTATCTCTCTCAATATTCCATTTGCTTGCTCATTAACCTGGGCTTTTATTTCCTCTGTAAAAATGTACATTGTAGCTCCAATCCCATCTCTATCACTATTGGGCTGTGTGGTGTCGGGCAGGTTTCTTAAGCCCTCTGACACTCGGTTGACTCAGTTGACTGGGAACAAGGTGGAGGCGCATGTGAATGACTTCCTGATGGGTGGAGGAACTTATTCCACAGTCAGCGTAGTGCATTTGGGCTAAGACAGGCAGGGGTGCTTTGTTTGATTGACTTGTTTTGGCACAAGGTTTTAAATAAAGTTCAGCTTAACTCACCTTATTCTCAGAGGTCAATGACACTTACTGCCTATTCTGAGCCCCACTTCTCTTCAGACCTTACACTGACTGCAGTGACATGGATAAGTAACAGAATGATGGATAGAAAGAGGTGGATATAGAGCCCACAAGACCTGGTTCAGGCTGTGCTTGTATAGACTGCTGTCTTCAACAGGGATGAAGATACCCAGCTGACAGTCAAACATTCCATGTATGTGATGCTTCTGATTTTACAACCCAATGGTTCTGACGGAGAATGGGCTGCAGTCGACATGGGGAGCTCAGTCCACCCTTCATGCCTGGGGTGTTCTAACTTGGACTACAATTACTCTGGGGAACTAAGAAGCCCATTCCTGATTCAGTTTTACCAGAGTTTTGATTCTCTGGCCAAACACATGCCGTTTGCTGGCTGCATGAGAAACACAAACGGAGAGACCAGGCAGGCAAGGGGCTTGCCAGGGTGGACACTGGCAGTGAAAAGTGCACATAGAAAGCTTAAAAAGACAGGCTCAGCTTTGGAAAGATAAACATAATCAACTATCGAAGTCTGTATTCTGCTTATCTCGATGGCCCCTCTGGAGAGAAAACACACATAAAACATCTAGATGGGATAAGCAGTGGTGGGAGAACCTCTAGAAATGGAAACAGAAAATCTGAGTTCTAGCTCCAGCTGCCTACTGACTTCTTTGTATGGCCACATGCACACCACATTCACCCTGTGGGCGCTGGATGGCTGCTTTCAGGTTGTGTAGGAAGGATGTATTTCTAAGCCTCAGTACCCTTATCAAGACGAGATACATCCTAAGTAAGGGTCTTTACCTCGTGGTGCAGAGAGAGTGGCATGATCAACGTCAAGCCCGGCACAGTGCGTAGCTCATGGTACTGGTAAATCTCAGTTAAGTTTAGCGGTTCATATGACCACTTGCAAAGTGAGTGGAACGAATGGGCCCTATATATAGTACCTTGTAGCCCTAACATTGTTTTTATTCTAAGCTTTGGTGAGGTGAAAGAGAAGGGATTAGCTGGCTGGGAAGTGTAGGCTCAGAATTTAGAAAGCAAAGGCAAGTTTGCCATGGCATCTATATAATGGTGATGTTTACAGTTTGTAATCTTGAGCTAACTTGATTATTGCTGCACAAGTCAACTGGCACGTTAAAATAATGATCACAGTGCTTGGTTGCAGTCACGCACTGAGATGCCTGAGCCCTGTAAATTCCTAGGTCTGGTTCTCCCAGGTTCCCCCGGCAAATCGCTAGGTTTCTGAGTCACTGAATAAGTCAAGGACCACCTACCCCTAGATTATTACTGTCATTTGAATGGTGCTCCTTGAGGATGGGCCTACAAGAGACTCCACCTGCAAACACCCACAGATGAGTCCCTTGCTAGAGTTTGGACGAGGCTTTTCCTATAGATTTTGTGACCTCGTATCTCCTTTCTAACTGCCAATATCCAATAGACCTCCACCTCAGGGCAAGCCCAACAGGACAAATGACCAAACAAAAACTCTGCCAGTGCTAATGGGTCACAGGATGGAAGTCATTTCAGTGGAAAGGGTTGCCTCCTGGTAAGCCCAACCTATCTTGCCTAGGTTGCCAGAGTCCTGGACACTGGTGCTGGCCCACCCAGGGTGGCACCACAAATTCCACACACTCTATTAGACATTCAAGTGTAGACAGTATCTTCCACTAGACCAAGCTATTAGATATTAATGTTCAGACAACACCTACCTCACTCCAGACCAGCATGGTACCGAATATGACCTGTAACCCATCAAAGAAATTGTCCCCTATGATGATCACAGTCGCGCCTCCCGTCGTCCATCCTTCACTCGGGCTGATGGCTTTGATACAGGGAGTAGCTGCTTTTCAACACACATGAAAAAGAGAAGGAGTCTGCTGTTAGAATCAAACTTTAATGATGGGAGACTTGAGAAAAAGAAAAAAAAATCTTTCATCTTTTCACGAACAAAAAGTCCCGCAAAGATCTCAGCATTTCTTAGCTGCATAGGACCAGAAACCTTAGGGTGCAATTTCAGTTTTTAAAAGCATTCTTTTCATTCTTTCTATTGAGAGACATAGGTTTTCCCCAAATCATTTTCAAACCTGAAATCTTATGAAATAGAATATTTAATTTACGAAAATATTACAGATTATGAAAAATGAACAATGAATGACTTTTTGGAACACACTGGAAAACTTATAAAATTGCTTCATAATGAAATCTACTTCCTGAAAATAAAGCTCATAGATTTTTAGATAAACATTTCTGTCCAATGGGAAGCAGGAAAGGAGGCACAAGCAAGAAATTATTCTTGCTGAAAGCCTTTTGTCTGTAACACTAACATAGAACATTCCTCGTTAAAAATCATTACGATTTCTTTCATTAAATGTTATGGGTTCCATTTTAGAGGTGCAAAGTGTGCAGGTCACTTGGGGTGAATTATGCAACTGCACAGCTGAGTCAGGGCTGAACCACAGAGAGTCTCATGACCTTTGTTTTGCTGTCATTCCCAGGCATAAACTCCTAGAACTGACTTTTTCAGAATTTCATATCTCTTCTTTTTCCATTATAAATGGCCCTTGGAGATGGGGAATAATTTGCAAATACTGTAATTCCAAGCAGACTGGAGGTGGTTTGCCTGATGAGCATGGTGTACTTTCAAGAGAATTGCTGGGCATAAATGTAATTGTAGGATTATGTTTTAGAACTGTCTCAGAGGGTACCTTCCCTCCCCTGAGGATGTTTAACTCTGCGATGCCACGCTGCTTTTGCCATCATTACTTTTATGAACACGACCAAAGCAAAATTCTAGAGTGAGGAATGTGTTGTGCCAGGAGAGAAAATGAGACCCTCCTCTATAAAAAAATTTATTAAGTATCCAAGCCTGACTTTTCAAGCATTGAAGCCAATGCGAGCACCAGTTAATTTTAATGGGACCAAAAACTGGCAAAAATTATTGGACTTTGTCAAATTTGGCAAACAGTCAGGCTTTAACTTTTGCAAGAAAGAAAATATGAAGCCCAGTCCAGTGGGACCATTGCTCACGTGCAGCCACACAAACAAGCAGAGCGGGTTTGATTTTGGTTCAAATTAATCTTATAAAATTGCACAGAGAAATTAGGAAATATCCAAACTAAACATTTCACGTTGGCTGAACTCAGAGCAATGCACTGACAACTCAGACTGGGCAGCTCGGATGCCTTTTTTCTCCTCCACTTTCTCCCCAAAACAAAATAATTAACCAAGAAAATGTAAATGATTCCTGACCGGAGAAATCCCTGTCCCATTTTTAACACCCATAAAGGTGGTGAGTCACAGTCCCACAGGCCTAGGGCTTTTTCTTAAGCAACATTTTTCTCTAAAAGTAAAACAGGTTAACATGCATAATCAAGTACCCCGAATCAATGATAAACTATGATGCATGATTTCAAGCAAATTATGAGAGAAATAAACTACATTTCACAACGATGTAAAATTCTTCAAATAAAAGCAGTTTGGAAGCATTCTAGTTAAGGCCTCAAAATCTTAACTCTTAATTTCACACTCAGTATATTCGGCGGCTAGAGTGGAGTAGAAGAGGTCTTGCTCTCTCTCTTGATCCTTCTGAGGAGAATGGAATATTGGTTTAACCGAACTGGCCTGGACAGCGTCCCTCCTGATGGGAAAGTGCAGAACCCAGTGGTATTAATAAATGTGGATCCTGTGATTACATTCATAAAACACAAAATGGTCTTGGCGTTTATGTATGGATCAGCCTGGGGATTTCTTTCCATTTTTGAATTCTTATTTTGTTTTTTAGTCACACAAGTATGTTTCTTTAGATCAGTGGTTCTCAACCTTGGCTGCACATTAGAATCACCTGGGAATCTTTTTTAAAAATCCTGATTTCTGGGCCTCATCCTCCGGAAATTCTGTTTCTTTGTTACTAATGTTGTGGCCCTATACCCCATAACAAAGAAACAGAATTTCTGGAGGATGAGGCCCAGAAATCAGGATTTTAAAAAGATTCCCAGGTGATTCTAATGTGCAGCCAAGGTTGAGAACCACTGCTTTAGATAAATATGGTCTCCTCCAGGCTTTCTCATCATTGTACAGAAGGAGCCAGAATGTGCTGGTGTATCTTTGAGACTCACCTATAGTTAAGATGTTACAACAGCATAGCCAACACCTGCTGGATTTAGACTTGAGCCCTCCCTCTTCCTCTTCTTTCCATTTGTTATTTGTAGGATACAGAAGGCATGTAAATGTGTGTGTGTGTGTGTTTGTGTTTGTGTGTGTGCTTTCAAACATTTCCTGAGAAAAACTGTGTCTTCAAATTTTGTGAGCAACTGTCCAGAAACAAAGCTAGATGCAACTTGTCAGAAGAGAGAAAGAGCAGCAAGTTTGGTGAGGAGACAATATATGACACTATCTTATTAGATTTTTGGAGAAAAAAGTCTTGAAGGAAGTACCCCAGGAAAAGAGTGGCACATCTCACCTCCTGGTCCATCCTACCTCAATACTCACTGTCATCCACTGTCCCTCCCTGGAGACTAGACACCATTTTTAGAACAGGTAAGTCACGCAGCCCTTTCTCAGTTTAGACCTCGCCTGGTTCTAGAAGTGCTCTTACACATCTGTATGTCCTAGCAGTCTTGAGCGGAAGCTCTATAGTACTTCCCCAGTGGGAAGCTTGGAAAATATGTAAAAGAATCACGGACTGAGAGAGAGGGGTGAGAAAGAGTTGTTACCAGCATTTAGTGCCAGGAGGCTAAGAATGCTGAGTATCTCTAACTCTGCCTGCGATGGTCCTCCAATATGAAGAACTCTAAAATGTCAATAGTGCAAGGTAGAAAATATTCTACCTAAAAAGACCAGGCCCAAGAACAGGTGTTAAGAACTGACAGATCCATACAGGTCAAGTGAAGAAACACAGATGAATCAAACAGTGCAGGGTCTCAGAACAAGCATGAGATGGAGAGATGGCCACTGACACTAGGAACTGGAGAAGCAATGGGGAATGACAGGACGCTGATGGGCTGACGGTTTGCTGAATACATCCCCCACCTAAAGGTGTCACTGCTACTCAGCTCCAGCCATCTGTAACTCCACACAAACACAGGCCCGGGTTTGGGGTGGGACTTCAGAAAAAAAGATGGGAACCCAGATTTTTATGTGAAATTTCCAAATCTGTAAATGTTGGCAGCTAATTCAATAAATTGCGTTGGCTAAACAAAATGTTTAAAAGTTTGAGGACCCCTGCTATAGAATATTAGGAGTGTCCTTAGAACAGATGAAAAGAAAGTCTATAAACTGACATGGGTAGCTGTCAAAATACATTAGGGAGGGAAAAACGTAATTTGTAATCTGGAGAATAGTGTAAACTTGTTTATTTAAAAATGATATATATGAGCCTGTATGTGCATAAGTATGTGAGAGCATGAGTGTGAGCTTGTATGTATGTGTGTGTGCGTGTATGCAGTTACCAGTGAACAGGTATGATAGACAAAGGTCTGGAAGGATGTACACCAACTCTTGTCAGTGGGTCCATATGCAAAAGGAATGTGACTGGCGTGGGACCGACAGAGAAGCATGACCATTAAATTTGACTCTGTAGACATCCGTAGGGTTTGAATTTTTTCAATGAGCACATGTTAAGGCAATGCATTATTATACATACAAATTAAATAACAGCAGAGCATTTAACTCTGTGAGAGATAAAGATTGTACTTTCTAAAGCAAACTGGCGGTGATTTTTTTAGAAGCCAGGCTGTGCTGAGTAACAGACCCTGAGCCTCTCCTTCCCCCTTCCTTTTGGGTGACTCTGAGGAAGCTCAGTCATCTAACAGCCCAGGACTTATTTCTCCTGCACTCAGGATACCCAGGGAGTCCCCGAGGTAAGAGGAGGAGAGATAGTTTTTAATATAGTTGCAGAAGATGTAGTCAGTGGAATTTGAGGGTGAAAAGAGTTATAAAAGAATTCAATCCAGCCCAGGAGTCTAATAATCAATAAAATTCTATCGCCAAGAAAACATTACAAAATGGGGGAGTGAGAGGGGGTTTGAATACAAAACCACTTTTACCAGCCAAACCTTGATTTAATTAATAAATGTTCTTCCTCACCAATGAATTTTCACACGTCTAGGTATCCACAAGGACTGCTAGCCAATTCCTGCTTGCAAACCTTATTAAACACAAAAGTTCCGAGGGGTTGGTATTTTTTCTTTTTTTCTTTTTTTTACTTCTCCCCCCACCCCCAACAGCCACCAAAATAGAGGAGATTTTCCTTCCTTCACACTATGACAATAACGTGATTACCCCACCACAGTTTAGCATAATGGCTCTGAAATGCTCATGGCACATTGCAGAGTTAAAGTGGAAATTATTAGGTAGCTCTTCTTTGTTATAATAATGATCACTCCACAAATAAAAGCTCTTCTCCCAAAGGTACTGCAAGGCACAAAATGCTAATTCTGGAGATTATGTGTGCGCTTTTATTAAATATTACTATGCCCTGTCTGTCTGAGGGCTTCTTTGCTCTGATTGTTTTATGAGTACCATGTTAATGTCATTCCCATCTTGCTAGCAGCAGGCACACATTTTAGCGTTTGCATGAGAGTTGATCAAAGGCCACGTGCTGGGGGAATTGCTGAGAAAACACGGACAAGCGATAAAAATCTAACAGATTAATTGGTTTAAATTTCATTTCAGGGTGTTGAACTTTGGCTCGGGACTCTAATACTACACCGTGAGTCAGGGCCTAATTACCAGATTTCCAATTTGCTTCTGAACAATGGTCGGGGTGAGGAAAAGAGAGGGAAGAATGAGGGGGTGGGAGGGAGGGGGGAGAGAAAGAAACTGCTCAGCCTCCAGTACATATTTAACAACTAACGTTCTGTGTGCAGACAGCGGCGCCAGGGGATTCTGATGTCACCTGCTCTACCTCCTGGACGTTTATATCTCCTCCCCATAGCCAAGGAAGGCAGAAGAAATCACACGTGCCCTCAGCGGTTTAAAATTTTCTGATTTACAGGATCAATGTTACAAGATTCGAGTGCCTGCTCACCGGCATTGGAGCATCAGGCTCTTTATTAGCAAGGTGAATTTATAATCGGGAATCGCCCCTCCGCCTCCAATAGAAATGATGTATTTCACAGAGAGAGAGAGCAAGGGCCAGGAGAGCCATGTTTACCGCGGGGTTTATGGGTGGCCTTGGGAATAAGGGTTAATTGAGCTCAGAGGTGCCTGCCCATTGAGGTGAATTAGTGGTGTGCACGGCAATCAGCAGGGTCCTGGGGCTGCTCTGACTTTCGCCTCTGAAATCTCTTTGTGCTGTGATCAATACCTCACTTGTTTGGGGGAGCTGTAGAGGTGATCTGGGTTCAGCATTGATCATCTATTATCCCCCAAACCAGGCTTTCACAACAGTTGGTGTCCTGTTAAGGGACCTCACCAGAGAGCCATTGTTGCGCTTTTATTCCCCATTCCTGTATTCAAGTTTGCTGAGGAAACAACACTGGATCAGTTGCTAAAATGCACAAGTTTGGTAATGTTCTAATCCCATTCTAAATCTCAAGGTGAAATCCCACAAACGCGGGTATAAGGTTCTTTCCCATTTCCATTGTGTGTGGCTTTGAAAAGGATTGTAGACTCTCCTTCTCCGGCATTTTATTAACCGGAACTCTCCATGGATGAGCATTTCCACAGAGCGGGACGCTGGTGCTTACAGCGGAGACGATGTCCGCACCAGCCCGCATAGCTTCTGAATAAAGCCAGAAAGATGCAATTATATTAGGTGGATTTTAACATTCCGTGTTATAGGATTAGAATACAGGGGATTCTGATGTCACCTGCTCTAAAGAGCACCAGCTGTTTAAATTACACATCTCCCCCTTAGAGCGAGCTTGAAGTAGTCATTTACCCTTCCCTCTCTACGCCGTGGGTGCCCCGTGGGTGCCCACCTTGTAGACTTCTGGCAAAATGAAGCATGTGCCCACTTGTGTTTTGTGCCTGGTAGATAGTGCCCTAGATGCTAGCAAATAATTATTGTCATTATCATCAGCTCCCCATTAGCCAGAGTGTATTTATTTACTAGAATGCCCTGTAGTCTCATCACTGAGAAAATGTAGTTTATTGGAAAACTTTCCTAGGAACTTCCAATCCAATGACTTGCTAAGCAGCCAGCTCGATCCACGGAGGCGGGGGAGTTGGCATCCACCCCTCCAAAGTAGAATGTTTTCTTAAGGCTCTCATTTGCCTGGAATGAATATTCATGGCAATCTTTTCAGAGATGAGGAATTGACTTTAATTTTATTGTCCCATGCTCTTGAGACTTGGCAGAAAAGGTTGCAAAACCCATGAGCTCAGTTCATTTCTTTGGGACAGTTGTGGCCCCATAAAGTCTCAGGCCTTTCTCCCTCGTATCTACTTGATTTGGGCGAAGTTGTGCTTGGGAGAAACCTGTTCAGAGACAATGGGGACACAATGTATCCCCACTTGGACTCAGCACACAGATTTCTGGGTCTTTTGAGTGAAATGACTTTTCTGACTGCACACAGCTCAGTGCCACCAACACCTGTGTTCTCTGACCCCGGCAACTGGCAGCTACTGGCCAGGAAGGAAGACTGGGTGTTCGCCCTAGGAGAAGACTGGCCCTCCTTATTTTCACCCTCTACAGGAGGCATATCTATTTGGGGTCTACCCACCCTCTTTCTGATGCCTTAGAATCCAGTAGCAGTTATGATGCCTGACCTGAACCCTAGCGCCACCCTGCGAGAACTTCGCTTGCAGAATCCTAATTGCCCCGCAGATTCCTGGGCAGATACTAGACCACAAGACTGGATAGTTTCCTAACTCCAGAGGGTAGCAATCTTTGTAACTCTTACTCTCTTGCTTTGAGTTACCAGATTTATTTCTGCCTTCCTTTTTATTTTTCAGTAATTGGCTTATGCAGTTAAGCATTTTATTGTTTATTAAGGTTTTAATTTTGTTTTGTTTTGTTATTGGTCTGTATTTACTATTCCATCCACTAGCATATCTAGATATTACTTGGCAAAGAACCATATATTATACATGCAAAAGAGCCTGTGTGTGTGTGTGTGTGTGTGTGTGTGTGTGTGTGTGTGTGATGTGTTTGTCATTTTCAAGAGAAATGTAACCCATGATATAGAGATTTCTCAACTCCAGATGCAATTAAATCTATTCAATATTAAATGAGGAGATCAAGAATTTCAAGTGTTTTTCATCCTTTATTCCAAAGTGACTTCACTTGGCAAGAAAGCCCTTTGCTTTGACAGCATTAATGGTTCTCACATAAAAAGAGAAAAGGGAAAAGTCCTGGTCACAAGATGGAAACACATGTCCAACACTCATCCATATCAAGGCAGGGTTAACCTGGGAGGGAGAGCTAGCACCATGTGAATCTAAACTTAGCACCATGGGTAATTCCAAACTATGCCATTTGCTAAACAAAGACCAAGCCCAAGTTGTATCTGCCTCCTGATTGTTTTGTAGCTTTCCTATTCTATTCTGAATTAGCACAATTCCTCAGCAGTCAGTGGGCATGGCATTCGAGGAAGGGAAAAGCAAATCTTGGTGTAACAGTTGTAATCTGAACATGCCAGGGCAAGCACTTTTGTGTTTCTAAGTTTGTCCACCTGAGATCCACATCTGTGCAGGTTCACTATACACCGTTACTTAGCAGTGAAAAATCTTTACATATTGATGCACATATAACTTCTAAATTGCACTTGTAAGACCTGTTGAAGGCTTATTGATTTAATGACATGCAACACAGCATTGTTTCATAATATGCAAAATAATGTTTGTTAAAAACACTTTGGAAGCTTAGAATTTTATAGCTCAAGGGCGTGAGAATGTACTGTTCTCTGCCTCATGTTTGATCTGTCACATCCAAAATTGAAATGCACAAAATATTAATCCTGGAGCAGCTTATAACATATATTACCATCAGCCTTCCTTATTTCCTCCTCTCTCTCTCTCTCTCTCTCTCTCTCTCTCTCTCTCTCTCATTCTATGATTGTCAGCCACACCATTGCAAAGTAATGGGGAAAAATTGTCAAGGAGGGTTAGATAACCCTAAAAATGAATTATTCATGGGTCCAATTGTGATATTCATTGCAACAATAGTAAATTCACTTGCCTCTGATTATACAATAAGTAAATCACTCTTTTCTTCCTGGCAAGAACAACTTTCATGCACAAATTTCTTTTTATCCCAATTCTCCTGATTATCCTGTTGTGAGAAAAGTTCTAGACATCAAAGCCAAGGAAGAAAGGGAAGTGAAAATAACTTTCCAAAAATGAACACCCAATCTTATCCTATATAATAAAAGCCTAATATGCAAATCAACCGAATGGTGGAATGACCAGTCGCTGTGATGCACACTGACCACCAGGGGGCAGACACTCAACCGATTGGGGGCAGCTCCTGTGTTGAATGTCAGCCCCTCAAGAAGAAGGCGACCAGCGGCGGCAATTGGAGGGCAGGGCTGGTCAGAGGGCGGCACCAGGCCGCCAGCCAAGGTGGGCGCCAGCGGGGCCTCCTGATCGCCCCACCCACCAGTCGTCCCTGTCTGCAGCCCAGGCCTAGGGACCCTACCCTATATATTGGGAACAGTCTCTTAGATTTAAAAATTAAAACTCTAACACTTCAAAAACAGGATGATGCAGCGATGACTTGCATGGACTATGGCTTGCACATTTTGTGGTCAGCCCTGATTCTGACACTTATAACTGTGTGACAAAGCCAATTACTTAACTTCTCTCTGCTTCAGTTTTTCCACCCATAAGATGGGGAAAATGGTACTACTGCCTCAGAAGGATCATGTTATGTACTACTTTTTATAATCGGGACAAAAAAATGTAGCTGCCCATACAACAGCAAGATGCCTTTCACTTGTATGAAATGTATGGTCACTGGTGCATGCAGGGTCCCAGATTGCGAGAAGGTGCAGGCCGGGTTGAGGGACACCCCCGCCCCCAGGCCTGAATTTCATGCACCGGACCTCTAGTATTGTAAAGAGGAAACAATTTTCAGGTTTAAAAAAAAAAAAGTCACTGCTTCGTCAAGGAATACTCAGGTCTTGACTCAAAAGCCATCATCCTGGGCCTGGAAAATCATAAAGGCAAATACAAACAAGCCTAGTGGAAAATGTGTGACGTTAATCTTGGCTGGAGTCATATTTTTAACAGGCCTTGAATGTTTGTGCCGGTTACCCAGATGGTCATACAGGAATCGGCCTGATCGGATTAAGCCTTTATGCCGAACTCTGCTCCATCTGTTCGCCAAGGTTTCTCTCCCCTTATCTGAATTTGAATTTTTAGCCTTCTTGGGTCTTGGAGCTGAACATAAATTCAGCATTAAAAAAAAGACACATGCAGAAACATTAACATTTAGTTAATTAGTCTCCGATGAGATAACCTTGGTCTTTTTTCTAGAACACATTTTTGGTGAAGAATTTTCCTCAGAAGGAATTTAAAAGTATGCAGAATCTACTTTTGTTGTTGTTGCTGTTAGAGGGCTTTGTCTTTCTCTCCTATTGAATCCTGGGGCTCATTCACGTCTCTGTCATCAGAGAGGTTTGCATGGATGTTTGCCCATGGACATGGGAAAGGAAGAAGGGGCCTCCTCTCTGCAGAATCCGACTGTAAGAATAGATGATATGTAACTCTGACCAGATGAATGATCCAAGCAGAATATCCTCATGTGTGTTTTGTTCTCTTTTCTTCCCGTTACAAGAGGATTGGTATTAGTCATAATGTGACAAAATTAGCTTCAATAGCAGTTTCTATCATTTTCATTAGGTTTTCTGTGTTTTTAGGGAGGCCTTTCTTTGGAGGGAGGGGTGTAATTCAGAGCTTCATCTTGAATGAAACAGGCTGATGTTAGCTTTGCCCTCCTGTGCATAAATCCCTAGAAATCATGATATTATTTATCAGCTAGACAAGTTGGTTTGGGGCAAGTTTCAGAACAGAGACTGGTAAGTTACCAATAGGCTGAAGTCTGGTAGATGGTTCTGGGGTTTCCAAACCTGTGACCAAGGAAGGAAGGGAGGATTCTGACTGCTGGGCTCAGCAAAGCAGGTCAGTGTCAGAAACTTTCAGGCAAACAACATGCAAATGAGTAAGTTGCATGAAAGAGGGATCTTTGAGAATCCTACTTTGTATCTGGTTTACGGCAATGTGATCATTCGATGTGATCAATGTGTGCTTGTGGTGGAAACCTCAGAGACGGCAGGCAGCCCACAGAGCCCTGGCTCTGGGAATATTGGATCCCTCTAGCAGTCAGCAGGCCACCATCGCCTTTCCACAGTCCCCTTGGCAGCACTGGCTCTGGGCTCTATGCTCTCATGAATGACAGGGTTAATAAAGCATTCTTATTGGTAGGAATGGACAGTCAACATCTTGAAAACACATAGCCTTGGCTCCTTAAATCAACAAGAATTCTAGTTGGGTAATAAGGGGAGGTTTCCTTTCTGAAAGGAGGTGATGCTGTGTAACAAAGCCCACTAGAAAGTAATCTCTTGTAAAATGCACATGCCCACACACACAGCCCCCGTGTCTATTCTCCACATTTTATTCTAAACAAGGACGCCTGACTGGATATTCAATCCTATTACTTGCATCTGCTTTGCCCAACACAGTAGCCACTTGCCACATGTGGCTATTAAAATCTAATTTTCAATTAATTATTTTTTTTAAAAAAAGAAATTATTTTCTTAGTCATACTAGCCACATTTCAAGCAGCCAATAGCTACATGCAACGTGTGACTACCATGTTGGGCAGAACAGAGATAGAACATTTCATCATTACTGGAAGTTCTATTGGACAGTGCTAACCTAAAGATCAAGTTTAAATACCTGTGCCCATAATTGATAAAGAATAATCAGAGCTACCACTTAGGGATGCCTTCCATATGCCAGGAGCTTTGCTAGGAATAATTACTCTCCAATACCACCACCAATGATCACAAAATCAAATGCTCATAGGGCCAGACAGAAAGGAAAGTAACTAAAATTAGCTAGGGGCAACACCATGGGAGAGGTGGGGACTGTGGCTAACTGTAGAGTATATGCCCCACCTAAAAGGGACACAACTCCTCTGTTTGATCAAATTGTTGTCATTTGAAAATGTGATTCCAGCACTACTAGATCTTCTGAATACAAACATAATTTGCAAATCCAGAATTTTATATAAAATTTCATTACTTTTCATTGTAAAGCAACAAATATATCATTTCTTTAAGCACCATACAAATTAAACTTAAACATACCTCAGCCCTGGATTCAGTCCATGATCTGACTCACCCATGTGCAACTTCTATAAATCCATGCAGGGCCAAGAACCATCGTTTAGTTATTAATTTCTACAACTACATAACTAATACTGCCACTGACTCATCAAACAATAAACACAAACCACAACCACGGTCAATTCTACTTCTGATTGTTCGAGCCTCTCCCAGAACCATACAGCAGTCCCCGCTAGCCTTCCTGTGCCCTGCAGCAGATTTTCTGTGAGCAGTTTGGGAGATGAGCTCCCTGCTCCTGAAGGATTTCTACTGTCATCATGCAAGACAGCATAGAGAGTGACTTTTTAAGGAAACTGTGTTTTGAATGTGGACAGCATCTCGAAATCAACCTTGCCCAACCTTTAGCAATGCATGACTCCTGCTTTGTGCTTTTCTGAAAAGCAATACTTATATTTCTCTCCACGACCGAGGCTGCCACTGCTAATGTAGTTGAGTGAACTTTTATTCGGGAGAGCCTTATCATCCTGAGCCAGTTTCCTCTCCTCCCTGACACATTCAGTGACGCTGCACTCCAGTGTTTGTTAGAGCACAGATGTTTCCGTGGTGATGATCGGTGACGTCACCAGCACCGGAATGTGCATCATCAAATTTATCCAGACAGAGTTGCAAAGAAGAGTGGGAATACCACTTCCATTTGAACTTCATGAGGACTGACTCAGCTTTCTCAGCAATTACTCGGTGGGGTCTGGGCTCAACCTGAATGCCAAAGAGCAAACACTCACATTTGCCTGTTTGTGATTCATTTTACTATTGGATTTAATTATGTGAAAAGCCCCCTCTACATATCAAAACCCAGATTAATCTTCCTCCCTCAGATGCCAGCTTTCAAAATGTTCCTGCCCTGACCAAAAGCTTTCTGGTGTTTCCCATTAGCCTACACATCAAGTCCACCTCATGAGTCTGGCCAGTTCTCCCTTCCAACCTCATTCCTCAGTTCTCCCCAATTGCAGGCAGGACTAGGCAGCAGTTAAGGCCACTAGCTCTGGATTCAGGAGGCCTCAGCTTGCTGTCCAGCTTCCTCACTTAGCAAATTACTTGGGCAAGTTACTTTCCTTAAGCCTCCATTTCTACCACTTTAATTGGAAGTAATAATTATGAGAGAAGCCACCTCATGAGGTGGTTGTGAGGTTTACATGAATTAATCTGCATGTACAGAGTGTGCAATGAATAAAAACGTGAAAGAAGACCAGAAGTTGCAGGAGGAGGAGGAGGAAGACAGGGAAGAAGAAAATGAAGAATTCAATGACAGGCTCTCCATATTCACTGTCTCCCAACATACTCTGCACATCCCTACCATTTCTTTTTCTGGAAGGTTATACCACTCACTTCCACCCAAATAGTATTTGCCAAGAAGACTGGTCTTCTGTGTGAGGCTATTTCTTTCCATCTCCGTCTACACTAGCCCTTCAGGGAGCTTTTTCATGTCTTTCCCATTCATCTGCCACTTACTGCACTTTTCCTTCAACTTTTATCTTGATATATGTATGTGTGTATGTGTGTAGCTGGGCATGTATGTATTATGTAAATCAACCCTACTGTCAGTCAACCCTATGCATCCCTTGCAGGCAGGGACCTCATTCATTCACAAGCTGGATAGACAGCTCTCTGCACTTAATCAATACCTGACAATTAACTTGCATGTTAAGTTTTCACAGGGCTTGTTTATACATTATCTCAATTATTCTTAATATCAACCCTGAGTTGTAGGTAAGCAGATGTTATTCTAAATTTCTACTTTACAAATGAGGTAACTGATCTCAGACACTCATTTGAACTTGAGATTTTGAGAATCCACATTGGTTAACAAAGTCAAATATTTAAAACACCCAAACTACCCTTAAATTGTGGTATTTATTTAAAATTTCTGCTCAGTTTGGCTAAAATATTCACTGTAATCATATAAACACAGCCAACGTCCCATAAAATCTTGGTTGTGCAATTCTTTATTCCCAAGATAGAGGGTGGATGTTTATTAACTTTACAGAATATTACTTCTCTGTTTCCAAGTAAAGTTATTTTCCCCTTAAGACTCAGCCCCATGTATGAATTATAGTAAAATCTTTCTCTACCTTCTTCTATTTCCATGTTCAAAATATGGCATCCTCATATAATGCCGCAGGTGCCAACTTAAACACAGGAGCATTGAAAACACTGCCAGACTTCCAGGCTGAGAAGCTTTTCTATTGTTACAAGTTGGGCCGCTAAATACACAGAGTTTGAACATCTAATACCAGTGATAGCAGCACTATGAGAACTTACATTTTTAAAGCGTAGGGTAGTTCCCCTTAACTTTCATTCTCAATCTGGACATTTTCCACCTCAGTGGTGTGTTCATTATATAATTTTGCACACATACAACATAATAAAAGTTTACTGATTAAATAGGTTATCATAAAAACAGTACCTTAACATTTTCCCCATCCATTTTCTTTTTTTAATTTTATTTTCAACAACAAGAGTTGGATTCCACAGGCTTTAGCTAACCAAATCAAGAAGAGTTTCTAGGATTTTGCCAAAGTTGAAAGGTAGAGGAATCTGAGGTACAACTTTATAGATTTGTTGCATGTAATAGTTACTGGAAGAACACAGCTGGTTTGATGATTCAGCCAGATTTTAGCAAAGAATGACAAAAATTCTCTTTTCTCCTCTATAAAGAAATGATAAAATACATTGGAACTGCTGAGACACATGCCCCTCACCCATCACGCCACACATTATGTCCCTAAAAGCATCTACCTCAGGCCCAGCACATAGTAGGTGGTCATATTATTGGCTTGCCAACTGTGCTCAAAAGAGAAGTAGACAAAGAATAAGGAATTAAATAAAGTTCACCATTTGTACCAACCACATTAATTTTAATCAGTCTTTTAAATAACATCTAAAGTCTACTGCTATTTGTATGTATTTTATATATACTCTTCTCTTGAAACTTTTATTACTTTGCCCCAAAGTTGATGAAAGAAACCCATGTGGCCCTGGCTGGTTTGATCAGTGGTTAGAGTGCTGGCCTGTGGTCTGAAGGGTCATGGGTTCGATTCTAGTCAAGGGCATGTACCAAGGTTGCAGGCTCCATCCCCAGCCCTGGTCTGAGCGCATGTGGAAAGCAACCAGTGATGTGTCTCTCTCACTTCGATGTCTCTCTCTCTGTGTCTGCCCTCCCTTCCATTCTCTCTAAAAAATCAATGGAAAACAATATTCTTGGGTGAGGATTCAAAGAAAGAAAGTTATGTGTTGAGACGAGGCCCCAAACCTGGCATTGTCTGTGCCTCGATTGCCCATGTTTTCCTGCTGCACGTCTCCCCAGAACTACAGGTGATGAATGTGGGTTTGAACGACTGATGTCCAGTTGATTACAACTGTCTACTAAATAAGCCAGCAACGTGGGAGCATATGTTCGCATATACAATATTGGTTAATTTCACAGGTTGGGATAAAAATATATTAGTACTTGGGTTCTGCTTTCATGCTTAGTAGTCAGAGAAGTATTTGGCCAATTCAGACCTATTTCTATGCTCTGTGGGCTGGCGAGTGTTACTTTTGTGTTTTACTTTTCCTTCTCTGGTTACCATCTGGTTTCCCAGGTCTGTTAGCCTCTGTTATGACTGAGCATACATTTAAGCAGGATTTTAATTACTAGGTCATCTCTCTGCCAACTTTCCAGAGGTAGACTGGCAGAAAAATCCTACAATCCATGCCTCAGACTTTCTCTTGCTCCTCTCCAGGTAAATCTCTTTTTCTTTTCTTTCTGAGGATGCTAAAGTCATGCTGATGGCATCATATTCATCTGATAAGGATGATGATCACCTAATTTCTATAAAGTTTCATTTCTGCCCACTGAGTATTTCAAGTTGCAGGGCTGGCACAAGGAGGCTGAGATGGGATGCCCGATAGCGTGACGTGATACCAGGATTTTTTATCTTAACCCAGAAAAGCACCTTCCCATATATCACTGCATATGCCAACTAGTGTTCCCTGGGGATTGAGCACAGATCTGGCTTTTCAATTTGCCTTTGAGTAACGTCGTCAATTTGCTTCCATTGAAGCAGGAGTTATATTACGTGATCAAATAGCAGGAGAACTTCTCTCCACCTCTGAAGTACTAGTATAGCGTGAGGTGATTAGCATTGACTTAACAGTGGAAAAGAACAGTGGTGATGACCGCCTTGTGTCAGCTACCTGGAGGTCCAATGCTACAGGTGCAAAACCGCACCCTTCTAGGAGCCACAGCCAGCTCTTCGAAGGATGGCCTCCATTTCCCTCATTGCTGAATGGAGAAAATAGTAGTGCCCTCCTATGGTGGTTGAGAGCATTAAAAGAGATGATACCAAGTGCTTAGCACTGAACCTGATAATAATAGATGCTCAAAGCCTGCTCTTATAAGAGCAGAATTATCTTCACTGCAAACACTGGTCTCAAGCTAGCATTTTCCTAGGCAAAGAGTTCTGTTAGCCTGTGATGAAGAAAATACATTGACTCACATCTCCAAGTAAAAGAGAAACCAACCTAGGAGAAATTTCCAAATTTGTTTTCTCAGAAACGGATGTCAGACCCAGCACACCTTCCCAAACAGCCCTTCCACAAGCTTCTGGTATTTTGTCCCCACATGGAATTTTGGACATTCTTTCCCCTCCACCTAGAAAGCTCTTTCCTCTTTGCTTGATGGAATGGCATTCATTTTTATTTTAAATTTTAAAAGTATCCCTGGTTCTTCAGACTTGGCCGAGTCCCCCTGTTGAAAGCTCTCTTAGCAGTCTATATTTCTCCTTATCATGCTTACCATCATTACACTTTACATAATTCTGTGTGCAATTATTTGCTTAATATCAGCACACAGATACGCACACCCACGACTATATGCCTCATAATGTCAACAGCTATCCCTGCCTGTTCACCTCTGCATCCCTATTGTCTGATATAGCAGGCAGCCAATAAATATATGTTAAATAGATGAATGAGGGAATGGGTGAATAAGCACATGAACGAAAGAAGAATGATCAGAATTGGTAAGATACTGAGGAACCAAACAGAGTAGCTTAAACGTTGAGAAGTCTTCTGGTGGTTATTAACAGTTGTCCCTACACCCTCACTGTGCTTCCTCGGTGGATAAGCAACTGACTCTGTGGAATCCAGTTTCCTAGGCTGACCTGGCCCTCACTCCAGCTGCAGACACTCCATTCTCTTGGGGGTTAAAATTAGCACCAGTGCGTTCCCCCTACAGCAGGCTCTCATCATGCAAGGGCCCAGGTGGATCTTGCTGACAGATGTTAAGGTTAGAAGGAAGGGTAGCAGCCAGATGAGAAAACAGAGCCACCCCTTTCCGGAGGTACCAGCGCTTCCTGTCTTTAGGCCTGGCTGGTTCCTGCCTGCCCCACCCCTCCCCCATGCATCAGTTTCAACACAGTTGCTGCTCTTTCTGTCATTTGAACTCAAATCCTATCTCGGAAATTGATGGGCGATCCTGCCCCTGACAACACAATGTCAGCTCTGCTCAGTGTCCAGCTGGATCCATGTATATTACCATAATGCACTGCCTGGGTGGACCCGGCTGAGTCTGTCCTTGACTCAGACCCTCCCTTTCTACACTAATTTCTCCTCTTCAACATGCAGACACTACTTGTTTAAAAATACAGCGTTAACGGCTTGGGAGACGTTTGGGGTTTTCGTTTTTTAAATCCTTACCGGAGGATGTTTTCCATTGACTTGCGGCCCGCAGGCCACATGCCTCGTTTATTTGGCCCATGTTAGCCTTTGAGTTTGACATGTTTGTTTTACAGAGAGAGCAAGGGAGAAGGAGAGAGAGAAACATCAATGTGAAAGAGAAACATCAATCAGGTGTCTCTTGCAAGCACCCCTATGGGGGATGGAACCCGAGACCTGGGTATGTGCCCTGACCAGAATCGAACCCTCCCTTTAGGACATGGGACAATGCTCTAACTACTGAGAACACCAGCCTCAGTGGGAGACATTTTGATTTTTAAAATCCTACGCGGACATTAAGTCTGTTCTAATGATAAACTGAGCTAACAATATTATTTTTAAATAACAATATTTGACTTTAAAAAAATTTTCCCCCCGGGTCCTATTTCCTGGTAACTATAAAGAATTACTACTTCCCCACCCTTAACACTCTAAAACTGTTTCCCATACTTCAGTCCTGGCTTTGCTGCACCTCAGTACCACTTACATTATGACTTATTATTTAGTTGCAATTCTGTTTATATTGACGTACTTTCTCTTTAAACTCAGTCTTGCCCTAAGCAATAATAGCTGTGAGACTTTAAAATGCTTTGGTGCCGAAACCGGTTTGGCTCAGTGGATAGAGCCTGCGGACTGAAGGGTCCCAGGTTCGATTCCGGTCAAGGGCATGTACCTGGGTTGTGGGCATATCCCCAGTAGGAGATGTGCAGGAGGCAGCTGATCGATGTTTCTCTCTCATCGATGTTTCTAACTCTCTATCTCTCTCCCTTCCTCTCTGTGAAAAATCAATAAAATATATTAAAAAAAATAAAAATAAAAACAAAAAAATTATAAAATGCTTTGGTGATTTTTGTTTTTTGATTATTTTTTTTTTGCATTCAAATAGATAAATACTAGTATATATTTTTAATTTTTTAAAAACATTTCCCCCCATCTCACATACTGCATGGGAAACCTAGTCTAAAGTTCACTTCTGAACATTGAGTGGATTAAACACTATACCATCTCAGTTGAAGGAATTCAGAGAAAAGAACGTCAGATTAGAGCTACCTAAGGCATACGTGGCTGTGTAAGCCACACTTTGTGGCTTTTCCAGGCCTCCTGGAACCCACTGTGAACCTCCTGCAGAAATGCCCATGGTGGAGGGAAGTTGGCCTTAGATCTGTCCTGTGGAATGACCATGACCTTGGGGGCCATTCATCAAGGCAGTGTGTATGGCACCCCCAGAGATAGACCTCTCACAGAATCATCAGGGTTCAAACAACAGATCATCATAGCTTAAAGGGCTCTACCAAGGCTGCACCCCTTTAATAGATGAGGAAACTGAGGCCCAAAGAAATCAAAGTACATACTCAAGGTCATGAGCAAGGTAGTGGCAGTGCTCTGTTCTTATTTATTTCTGCATGTATAACTGAAAATGTTCAGTCAAATATGATTAAAACCCACTCCTGGCCACACTGCCCCCTAAAGATATTATCTTCAGAATGTGTGTGGCAGCACAAAGAAACTTTCATTGGCATATTCGCCTCATCTGAATCCTCTAAAATTCTCCTGAGGGAAGGTACTCAGGCAAGTAAGTAGAAAGAGGCCCTTGGTTTAGAGAACAATCAATTATGCAAATAATCAAAACTGGAATTATGATGTTTTTGTAATCAACTGTAAGATTAAAAAATTAGCCTTTAAAAAAGTCTGCAATTGCCCAGCAGGTGTAGCTCGGTGGTTGCATGTCGATCTGTGAACCAGGAGGTCACGGTTCAATTCCCAGTAGGGGGCGTGCAGGAGGCAGCCCATCAATGATTCTCTCTCATCATTGTTGTTTTCATCTCTCTCTCCCTCTCCCTGTCTGAAATAAATCAATACATATATATTTTTAAAAAATAAAAATAAAAAGTCTGCCATTTTCTGTCCAAAATGTAAGCAGAAAGTACTGCTCGCCTCCCCCACACCATCCCCCACATACTTATTAAAGTAAGTTAGGTGTGGCTCATTCATTTATTAGATCACACAAAATATCAAATACTGGAAGTTTCCCACAGTTGATGGGCCTGTCGAGAAATTCATATAAGGAAACAGCCTTCCAGAATTCGTATCAGTTTCCCGTGTTATTTGGAGCGTGAGGCTTAGTAACCCTTCAGTACCTTAATAAGGATACAGTTAGTATCCTAACACCTAACGCACAATCTCACAGTTTTTTCGTGATCTCCTTTTTCTCGGCCTTGCATACATGCCAGAGAGCCCATATGGTCAACATATGATTTCTGCAGAGATGAGTTAGAAGATCCTTGCAAATAAATAAAATATTACCAGCCTCCTTGTTAACTTGCCAGCCCCAAAGACAACATGCCAGTCATCAAATAAAATCAGCATTTTCTTTATTTGACTAGCACAATGTGGTCTAGCCACAGGAAAAACAGGTTATTGAAGGAAAATGAACTATAAGGTAAACATAAACATACACAGCATGCCCATCAAAATATAAAAAGACATGCTCTGGGCTAACTTTTGAAAGGTCTATTTAAGATACCAGCATAAATTGCCTTCCTTGTATTGGAAAAAAAAGGAACATGAGAGATGAGATGAAAAGAATTTAAGCATAATGTTCAGAGCAAGTGGTAGGGGTCCCTGGGTTTGACCCCACATCTACAGCTTATGTGCTGTGCATCTCTGGGCAAGTTGCCTAAATGCTCTTTAGCCTCAGTTTCTTCATCTTACAGTGGGGTGTCTATAGCACCTATGTGCCAGCATGATAAGGGCTCAATGAATGTGTATTGTCGTTATTCTTGATACTTCTACTATTACACAGAGCTACACAGTTAGGTAGATCTGTGGTCCTGGCCCAGGTCCATGTCTGATTAGTTTTGTGGCTTTGGATAAGTTACCAAGCCTTTCTAAAGCCCAGTTTTCTCATCTGTAAAATGGGGATAATAATTATTATGGGTCCTTATATTTGTAAGGATTTGATAAGATTATAAAAATAAAATCATCACCACAGTGCTGGCACATAGTAAATATTCCATAAAAATTAGTTGATATTAGTCCAAAAATAACAATAATAGCACTAATAATACATATTGCTACCTGGCCTGATCATCATTAAGCCAGACAGCAAAGTCTGAGCACTGTTTCTCCTTTGTCACCAATGCTGTTGGTGGTGTCATATTCAAACAAGGATAACGTGGACTACCTGCTTCTCAGTGACCCATGGCTCATGCACTGTTTAATCTGCCTGACACTGAGAGCTTGCTGGCTACCAAGTTCCCAGTGTTGTGATTTCTGGCGTTACCTGCTTTATGGATTACTCAGGTAATGGGTCAGTCTTCACTTAGATTCTTGTTCATTATCTTGACTTCTTGCCGAGTCCTTTCCATGGTGAGGGAAGACAAAAGACATGTTCCCCACCGCTCAAAGCAAAAGGCCTGATTTGATGCTTGAAAATCTGGGGCCGTCATGCTCTGCTTTGTGACACATCTGGATATTCTTAACCTTAATGTGCTGTTCTTGCATCTGTCTTGCTTTCTCAAGTAGGAAAATCAATTGATAAGATGTAATATGCCACCCTTGGTAACAAAAATAAAAAAATTGCTGCTCTATTTTTCTACTTAACTTTGGACCCTGCACCAAAATGCTCTTGCCAAAGGGGGCCTGACTG
The DNA here is from genome assembly GCF_014108235.1 of Myotis myotis. Classification (NCBI taxonomy): domain Eukaryota; kingdom Metazoa; phylum Chordata; class Mammalia; order Chiroptera; family Vespertilionidae; genus Myotis; species Myotis myotis. The sequence continues at coordinate 15,014,660 of NW_023416368.1, read as the reverse complement.
GAGTTCTCACTGAAACTCTAAGTGTAAAGCTCTGGGTCCCTCATCCTCTGCCTGTGGGATCTGAAGGTGCGTTTCTGTCAGGAGGCTGGAGAGATTTTACAGACAACCTCCTTATGATCTTTGGAATCCCAGAGACACCTGCAAGCCTAGGCCAACCTGGACTGCACAGGCATCAGGGGTGGAACCCCAGTTCTCCAACATCCTGTGTAACCAAATGACCTTTTAGTTGTGCAACCCCTGAAATTCATACTTGCCAGCCAGCACACCATGACAAGTGCAGAGAGCACTAAACGGCTTTTGACAGAAAGTAGCTATGTGAGCCTGAGCTGGTTGCATCCCCTCTCTGGGTCTCCAGGAGATCTGTTTCATGGCCTCCATGCTTGAATGGCTCTTCACTCAGCATGTGCTGTGACTCGGCCATTGACCATGGTGGGAGAGGAGAGAAATTTGGGAGGGTGCATCTCTTTTTGTTGTTTGGTTTATTTCCACTCATCCCATTTTAATTTTGGGATCAGACAAGTAATTTACATTTCCTAGGTCAAATAATAGCAAGCCTTAAAAATAAATAAATAAATAAATAAATAAATAAAGGTCTCTACAAGTTCAAAAAGAAGTCAATAGGTAAACTCTTTCTAAGCTAATTATAAAAAAATAGTGAATTCATAAGCCAAAACCATCTAGAAAAAGAACCCTCAAATGTTTGACTTTCTTCCTATTTTGAACACATGCACTGTTGATGGAATGAGAAGTGATCAGGGGGACGGCTTCAAGGCACAGCCAACTCCCTGGTGAGCTTCCAGAGGCTGGCAGGGAAGGGCAAAGTTATAAGCAACTCAGAGCAATCTTGCCCTGGGCTCTCATGGCACAGAAGCAGTTCATGTAATTACAACTGAGTTCATCAAAGCCCTGCTTGGTTGGTGCCTCCCCACCACCCCCACCGGCCCCCCCCCACCACCACCACCATTTCACAACTGCCACAACCAGGGCCTGAGCATCCTACGTGGGCCTGCGTGACCTGGCCCTCGGCAGCCAGCCCAGCCTCCTCTCCTGCCATCCCTGGAGCAGCAGGAGCCATCCCTGTCTCTTTTGGTGCCTTGAACTCACTTAAGCAAAACAGCCTTTTAAATGCTGTTCTCCCTGCCTGGAAATTTGTTTCTGTCCCCTTTGCCTGGTGAAGACTTCTTCATCTCTTAGGTTTGGACATAAATGTGATTTCCTCATAGAAAGGCTTCCCCGACACCTCACTCTTCCTCACTCCTCTTGTGGGCCCTCTTTTATGCACAACTCTAAGGAGTTAGTTAGAAGTTTTGCTTAATGTCTTTCTTCTCTATTTACATCATAAATTCTGTGGAGACAGGGACTGTATCTGCCTTGGGCTACTGTACCTAGCTTAGTGTATGGCATGTAGTGGATGCTTAGTGTGAATGAATGGGTGAAGGAATGATTTGAAGTTCACTGTTGCTGACACCTTATTCTCTGGCTAAAGATCCAAAGGAAGGGCTAACCTAGAAATAACCAGGGGATTTCTCTGTTCTCCTGAAGTCCTGTCTCTCCAAAGGCATCTCCTGAAATAGGTATCAGACTAGGAAAGTGTCAATGCTTCCGTTCAGAACACCCCAAAAATGGGCATACTAAAAGGAGGTCTAAAGATGACCCAACCCAGGTCTCATTGGAAACATACAAAACTGAGGCCACGGAAGCAAAGTGGGCTTCCCAGAGTCACCCAGCTAGTTAATGGCAGAGTCAGGACCAGAATCCAGCTCTCCAGTCAGACAGGTGGATGCTACTTCTAATAGACCCAACTGAGATTCACTGGCTCCTTCTTAGGGCCTCGTTACACAGAGGGGAGAAGAGGAGGCCACTCCGTTCTGTTGGAAGCTCTATGCTGTCTCCCAAAGAGTAATCTCCAGGCCTGACCCATCTTTCTCCATGTCCATAAAACAACAAATTTAAGTGCAGCTGGGCACCAGGAGGCAATGGGACTGGATACCCAGGGGCAAGCAACGGAAGCAAACACTGCTGCTGTCTGGAGCAAAAGGATTAAAGAAGGTCAAATGCTAAAGAGCAAGAATAACACCATGTTGTCAGGGACAGCTGGGAGGGGACACTGCAGTGGAAAGGTCAGAGCTAACTGGTGGTGGGGCAAATGGGATTCTGTTTCTCTAACACCATAACCATAGCATGGAGAAGGCCCGGTGATTGTGTCACCACTCTCTTCTACAAGTACTTTCCGTTTGACCAAACCCCACTTTTGTTTTGATTCTGTTTATTTTGGGGTTCTGGCACAAGCATACTTCACATCTCAATCTGTATAATTACTTTGAAGGGACATTCAATTCATTCGTATCTGATGCCCACAAAAGCTAAATGTCTATCGTTTTCCATTTTTAAAAAGTAGGGGTATTTTAAAGCATCTGTATTTGAGCCAAGAAACCAAGTAGGGCCTCAGGTCAGAACTCATGAACATTAAAATGTTCATCTTCTAAAAACTCTTGATTAATCACAGATCTACTTATTTTTAAAATAAATATGAAGATAGTACAAATACACAACAATAATAAATATCCCTAAATCTGAAGAATAGCTGACTGGGGCCTTAACCCCAGTCAGGGACAAGGCATGGCTCCCTACCCTCTCAGACTTCCCCAGTGATCAGGAAAGTCCTCCAATAAATAGTCCATAAAGGGGGGAGAGTGGAGAGAAGAAAAAAAGGAAGTGAGAAAAACACATGCACATCAAAATTTTTAAGTCCCCTAAAAAAATGAGCATTTGAACTGCTTGTCAGACGGCTTCCTGACAAAGCCACCAGAGTATCTTCACTGGTATTTGCATAAACGCTGCCGGTGAGTTCACCACAGCTGCGAGCGCTAATGGTACATAAAGCAATTTAGTCACTTCTCCCGGCACCGATGTCAGGATGATGAGCACCAACTCTTTGCCTTGTTGCATATTAGATCATTAGGTAATAAAGTGTTAGCTCGTGCAAGCTCACAGGGTCCCTGCACTATAGCTTTGTGAGGGCACCACATTTTGCCATGGGGGTGGAGAGTATAAAGAAACTAATACCACAATTGGCCTTAAACCCAAGTAAACACAACCTGAAAGTCAGGAGAACAAGGGCAATATCAATACTCGCAAAGCCCTTTGAAGATCCCCAGTGCACAGTCCCAGGAATTTGCCCAAGTTGGGGGAGACAGGGCAGGCACACAAGCCGGAGCTGTACACAACCATGGGTCAACAATTCAGTGTCTTTGGCCCTATGTCTGCACTTTTTCAAAAATCAGAACTCTAAGAGCAGTGACGTCCTGAGGCTGCCTGTCTCCCCAAGCATACCTCTCCCATAAAGCTATTGCTTAAGGAGGAAACCTCACTACCTAAACTCTCCCACAAATACCCAGCAAAGAACATCTCAGTATTTATGAATGAGGAAAAAGAGGGTGAGAGCAGTTACCAACAGCTTCAGCAAGCAGGGATTCAGTCACCCTCTGTGGATCACACAAGATTCCAGGAAATAAATTTGCCTTTGTCAACTCTTTTACTTGAAATACAGGGACAGTTATGTGAGCACAAGGGTTGTGAGTGTGTGGGTCACACAGGGAGACTGCATGAGTGTGAAGCATGGTCTCTCTTTCTCTCATTCACAGAAAGATTTGAGCCATGAAAGGGAACTTTCCTCCAACTGTCTGACACACAGGATATAAATAGAGATGTGCCGCAGCTCAAAATAAGTCAGGCTACCTGTAAACGAGATGGTGAAAAGCCCAGAATGAGGGAAAACAAAGGCTCCTACAGGTCACCTTAGAGGCGAAAATACTGGTTGTCTCACTGTGCAGTAGCTGCTGGAGGTGGGGGTATGAGAGTGGAGGGGCCAAGGAGGGGGGTGTGGTTCTGTAAGTCTTAAAAAGGGCAATTTCAAATAGGATTTTTCAATGGCCAGATAAAGTATTACCATACCCCAAATCAACATGAGTTAGCATCATAGGTCCACACCCACACACCACCCATGAAAGAGCCCATCGTCACCCTTTGCTGAGTAGATATTTATGTAGCTATCAACTTGAAGTGTCCACATGAGTGGGTGGTTATGTGTGGTTGATTGATTAATTCTACAAAGAAGCAGATTTCCAGGGCACTGTTGTTACTAAGAACCTTAAGGAGCTGTCTACCCTTTGAATCTTCTGGAGAGAAGTGAAGTAAGGCTTTGGGGAGCGGGAGGCCCCCTAGCTGAAGGAGGTAGGACATACCCACATCTCCAACGATGATTAACCATTAATAAATAGTGAAATGTCATCATTTTCTTGAATCATATGCTAATAATAACATGGCCAGTTGTGGACTGGTAAACTGAAGAAGAGAAATAAAATGTTGTCTTTAAAACATAAAATAGCCCTGGCCGGGTGGCTCAGTTGATTAAAGCGTCGTCCCATACACCAAAAGGTTGCGGGTTTGAGTCCCAGTCAGGGTACTTATCTAGACTGCAGATTCCATCCCTAGTCAGGGTGCGAATGGGAGGTGACCCATTGATGTTTCTCTCACATCGATGTTTCTCTTTCTCTCATTCCCTCCCTTCCTTCCACTCTAAAAATCAATAAAAACATATCCTCAGGTGAGGATTTTAAAAATTAAAAACTTAGAATAATACAATATCACCACTAAAATATTAATGTGTATGCCTAGAAATAAAAATATTTGAGCTAGGAAGGAAGCACAGAGATTCCAAATCATTAGCCCATGGCTATAGTCCTCCTAGGTGACTTTTACCTCCACTTCTCTCTCCAGGGTTTAAAATTTTGTAATTAGTTACCAACAATTAAAAATTAGGAGTCTTGCCAAAATGGAACATCTAGCCCCAATGGGCTTTCACTCCCCTTGGTGACAACTGCCTGGGGCCGGGGCGGTGGAGCACATCTCTTGTTCCGCAGTCTCCACCCAGCCCACTTCCCCTGTGTATGTGACCTGCCCCAAGCCAAGGTACACATTACATCCCCCACCCTGAAGATCATCACCTTTGTTTTGCTAAGAAGCAAACTAAGGATCCCAAAAGGTAAGGTAACTTGTCCAAGGTCACACCAAGGGTAGAGGTGAAACTACAAATTTAATTTAGGTTCCCTGACGCCAATTGTCAGACTCTTTCCAACACATCATGATGCAAAATAATGTTTCTGGCCTCCACACCAAGAGGCGTCCTTTCTATCTGGTTGTTTTCTGCTGTTTGTGTTGGTTTTTTCGGTGGAGGGACGATTGGCCTGGCATCCTGTGCTGTCTCCCAGCTTCCCAAGGGCAGGAATGGGAGCTGAGTGAGGTCTGTACTTGGAGCACATTTTGAAACTGTGAACCCATGACTGGCACATTTCAAAGTGACAGTCAAGTGTGTCCCAGACAGGACAGTAACTAACCAGTCACAGTCACAGACAAGACTTCAGCTTTTAAGCCAGAGCTCTCCAAGTTGTGCCCACTAGTATTTATGTATCTTTTCCTCCTTCCTTTTACCTAAACATCTCCAGTCATACAATGTCTTAAGTGACTCCAAAGGTATTAAGAAGGCAATAATACTGTAAAGTGAGGATCAGAATAATTTTAAGTACAGAAATGGAACTGTGAATGTAATCATGAGCAAGTGTTTCAAATGGCCTCCTCAAAAAGTAATATCCATCCATCTCAGCACTAATGAAACCATAAAGTAACAGCTTTTGAAAGATGATGGTTTACCTTAAAAAGACTGTAAAACTAGATGTAGTGAAGAATCCTTTCTAAAAGTGTTACATCTGGCTAATTAATAAAAAGCACAGTTTGTGTATTCCATAAGCACAGGCAAATAAAATCAGGCAAAGGATGATGATAATGGTGTGTTCATTCAAGTGGGATGCTGGCAGGAAAGGGAGTTTCTACCTGTGAACTACATCATGGACTGCTCACGCCCATGGAAGAGTCAGGCCATCAGTGTTCATTTGTATGGTAGTGTTTTACAAAGAATCCTGCTGATCTAGCAAGCTGGAAAGTGAAGTCGGGAAATGAGTTAAGAGTTTAATTTGAGGAGATGGCGAAAATCTAGCATGGTGATTGGTACCCAGTAGACTCAACTCAGTCACTGTTTCTTGGATGGATGGATGGATGGATGGATGGATGGATGAAAGATGAGTGTATTGACGGATGGATGAATGGAGGGATGGGTGGATGGATGAATGGACAGGTGGATGATAGACAAATGAATGGATGGACAGAGAGATGGATGGAATGAGAAGATGAATGGATAGATGTTGCATTGATAATGGATAGATGGACAGATGGAAGTATGGATAATACGTTACATATGCATGTAGTGCTGAAACATTCACATATATACTCAGTTGGGCCATGGTTCTTTTGAGTGGCATTCACTTTTCTTCATTTAATTTTTATCTGGTTTCCTCCAGTTCACTTGAAGGCACAACTGATTAGCCATAAATTCAAGACAAATGTGATTTCTCCCCACCAAAGGCTACGTACTGAAAGTAGGCTCTGCCACGTGGTGATGAGGGAAGGGGTCTGCACAGGGCATGGGAGAAACATTTAGTTCAGGCTGCATATTCAGATAGTGCCTCCAACCCAGCCTTTGGATTTTATCTCCAAATGCAGTTAAATATGTAGTCACAGCGATACACCATCAGTATTGCAAGGAGGATGGAGTTCATTGTACAACCAAGTCAACTGTAAGCTCAAAATGTGTCATGATTTTTGTGATCCTGCTTTGGCTTTTATTTGTCAGTTAAGTGGAAGCTTAAAATAAAGCAGCAATCCAGGTCTCCTTCTGTCTCAACAAAAAGGAAAGATATATCAACCAATTTCCAGGGTAGAAAACTGTGCAATAGGCAAGGGCAAGACTCAAAGATATCTTCCTGTCTTTAACTACTCAGCATCCACATTCTTCAACAGGACATTGGGAAATTTGAAATGGGGTAGAAAATGTGGTGGAGTTGGAAGAAAGAAACCAAAATAAATTCACAGTTAAAGGTAACAATGCCAACCAATGAAAATGATTCGCCTACCATGTTCCAGATAAGAGGGCGTACCTTCCGAGGGGTCAAGCCTCCGAGCCCTCCGCCCATGCTTGGAGTTATTGTGGACAAACATGTTATCAGAGACTGCCAGGACATGGCCATCCACATTGACTGTCGTAGACACCACGACCTGGAGACAGAAGAGAGAGATGAATGAACATTTTAATATAAAAGCACGGAGGGTAATAAACTCAAGTTAAATAAATAACAGCTGGGAGCTGAAGAAAATTGCATCGCGATTTCACATAATAACTGGTGCTTATGCTGTACAACTCTAACAAGAGGAGCTATTGATGAGCGGGTCTTTGGCATGGAACGCTTTTGATGCAGTTTTAAGTAAAATTGCACAGTTTATAGTTATACAGCAGAAGGTACACTGTTAACCATAATTTTAACAAGAGGATCTTTATTAGCATATTTTTTTACACAAGGGTGGTTGTGTTTCACCTAAATTACCCTTCAGTTTAGACACTGAAGCAGATATCACAGTTGATCATGCAAATAAAAAATCTTTTGAATCTTTAAAATATCCCCCTCTTCCCCCTCCTTCCCCTGTGTCAGGGTTAAGAGGATAGAGAAAAGAAAAAGAGAGGTTTTAGGGAGAGCTGGGATGCAGCTTGCTCTCCTGACTGTTTTTAAGGGGATTCTTGTACTTTTTTCTTCCTACATTCGTTCAGTTAACTGGACCAAAGCCCCCTTTGCCACCATCTCCACCATCACCACTACTCCCCCCCCCCGCCCCCCTCCCCGCCCCCCGCCAAAAAAAATCTCTGTTCAAGAAGGGTCTTAGGTCTGTGTTTCAAAGATCCCTCCTACCCCCAAATGGTGACATGGGGCCAGGGTACAATTCACATACCCTGGCCACCTTATAAACTGATTCTGAACTCAGTTTGTCGGAAAGGTGTTTTCTCAGAGAATTTTGACTAAAACAATGAGAAGAAATGACCTACACTTCTCCTTATATTAAATGGGGAAGAGGATTAAAACTGAAACCCACAGAGATATGTTTATTCATGCGACCTCTTACAACCAAATATAATAATTGTCTGTAATTGCAGCTTCAGCTCCCACCTCGTGCTCTGACATGGGAAACAGCAATCAGCTGGCTCCCATTTAATCCACCTATTATGTTGACTAATTAACTTTGCTCGACAGTTTATTTCTTCCTCCATTATCAGCCCCTGTCAGCCGCAAGCACCCTGCAGCATAGGGGGGACCTCAGGCTCTTTGATTGATCACCGATAGATTGACATGCAGATTAATTTAATTAGAATCACCTCACTTGAGAAATGAAAGACAATGGCAAGAGGGCTAATAGATCTGCTCTCATAATGAGGCGAGCCTCCAGAGCCAAGCTGAGGGTTTCTGATTTATTTTGCTCAATTCCCCAGTTGCTTAGAAAGACTGGAGCTTTAATTGTTCTTGGTTTTGAGAGGCATTAGCTTCTGAGGAGGTGAAATGCTTTACAAGAATTGGCACGCACCAAGGCCCCCATTCCTGGGGAAGCCTTTGCTCTGAGTTGGCCAAAGTGGGCACTGCATTCTAGAGTCTTGGGCAACAGGGCAGTTTCGTCACCTGATTTGGGCAGAGGGGAAAGTGCTGTGCCTTGGCCTGTGCCTGCAGATTGTCGGCCCTGCCTGACAAAGTGGTCCCCTGTGTGGACCCCTACACCCATCAACACCCATCAAACTTAAAAGTTCCCCTGCTCCTCACTTTGACCTAAAAGCCTCCTGGCAAAATATGGCGAATTTCCTTCCCCCCTGCCTCAAAGGTGGCAATGAACTGTGGGCTGTGCACACACTGCTTCCATAGAATCATGGGGCTGGGCTGATTTGATTGGTGTTTTTTCTTCTAGACCCTCACTTGAGGCCCTGCTCCTTATACAAAGCCCCTGGTGTCTGTCAGACCCAGAGGCAGAAGGAAGGACATGGGCCCATGGTCATGCTGCCTCCCAGGGAGGGCTTCCATGGGGTCTCCTAAATCCTCCTCAGGGCCCTCACTTTAACTCTCAGCAGGAGCTAGGCCATGCCCTGGCTTTATTTTTAACTCTATTGTATTAAAACGCAAAGTAGACCATTGAGAGCATTCTCCCTAGTCACCTTGAATCCTAGCTAGGGCAAGTCATTCAAGGGAGGAGGTAAGTCTGAAGGAGCAGTGTGCAGCTTGGTTTTCTCTTTCTTCACAATTGACCAACCAGATCTGACACAGCCTGAAGCTCGTGTGTATGTCTCATCAATTGTAGGCTACTTTAAAATGAGGAGGAGGAGGAGGAGGAGGAGGAGGAGGAGGAGGAGGAGGAGAAAACGGCCTATTCTTTTCATTTCAAAGAATATTATGTGTGGTGGCAGAGTCCGTATTATTTGAGGCAACGGAAATACGCCTTTCTTTTTAGTTAGGGAGATGACTTCGCAGGACATCTACAATTATATAACAGAGCTGACTCTTTCAAAGAAATTTTGATTTACTACGAGACCACAATTGAGTGGTCACTGGAGTCGTTAGCTGAAGAAACTATAAAAGGAATCCCAAACGGTAACTGTTTCCAGTGCCAGGAAATACAGAAAGTGGTTATTCTCGATGTCTGTCTTGAGAAAAAAAAAGCAATGACAATTCGCCATGCACCTGTAAGACAAAGCACTACAGGCTTCAGGCTTAAAATACCCAGTATTGTTTAAAGACATTTCATCTCCTTCTTACATTGGACAAAAACTGTTAAGAAAAAAAAAAAACATTACACCCTCTATGTCTTTTTCTTGGAAAGAGAAGAATCACCAAGACCACATGTGTGATAAAATCATTTCATTGAAAGGTTCATTAAATTGGAGAAAGATAACACAGAGATTCCTCATGCTTTTAATTTCTAGGATATAAACATCCAATATGTTCCTCAGAAACCCACGGCACAATACATTTAAACTCCCCTATATCCCCAAAATAATTTCTCTCATTTCAATTTGGAAACGATCAGGATATATTTAAGTAAAATATAGGCTTAAATTAATCCACAGAGCAAGTTATAAATTTTTTAAAAATCTCACTGTGAAATGCAAAAGGGCACTGAAGTGTCCTTTAAAAAATAGGCCCATGGTAGGAGGGAAAAGGGCCTTTATAGTTTAACCCAAGATTAATGAGGTGCTGACACATTCATGCAGGCAAGGGGACAGACAGGCCTGCCAAATCTGCAACCTTCCCAAATTTTGTCAACAAAGCACAGCTTGAATTTGGGACAGATAAACATGGAAAATGACTTTACGTTTGGACTCGACCACCCCTTCCCTTTCTACCCACTTCTTCATTCTCCCGCCCAGGGAACGACATGAAGGGAGTATGAGGAACAGGTCTAGTCAGAATTTTATGATAGCTGCTAGAGTTAAATCTTTAGTCTCTAGAATTGCACTGCCCAATACAGTAACCACACTGATGGCTATTTAAATGTAAAGTTCCATTGTTCCTGAGTCATCATGGCCACATTTCAAGTGGTCAGTAGTCACACGCTAGAGGGCAGATAGAGAACATGAGCATCATTGCAGAATGTTCTGTTGGGCAACGCTGCTGTAGAATGGTTTTGAAATAAATTGTGCCAATTTACTCACTAGGATGCCCAAGTTATATCTCCTGAAATAAGTATTGGCTAAGTGGACATGTTTAGGGTTGTGTACATGTATATTTTCTGGAATCAAATTTCTATTGGATAAAGGGGCATACCCTTTTAAGATGGCAATCCAAAGATGTGCTGATGAACACCCAGCATGTACCAGGGTTCAACCTTCTAGGTGAAGGTACGCAGCGTGAGGGAATATAAAGGGCAGGAGAGAAGTCTGCAGCTGCCCACAGACTCTGAAGATTTTACATAGACATTTTCAATTTCTTGGCTCATCTTGGTGGTTCAGAATCTTCTCTGCTATATCCTGGATCTAGATACCGCTAAAGCTTATTATTTTTGCTATTTACTAGTACTCTCCTCTATTTAGAATTAGAAAAAAATCAACACACAAATTTTGATTCTTGATTCCCAAGCTTTCCTAGTGGATATGACTTTAACTTAACCTCTCAGAGCCCTAGTGTCCCTGAATCTCACATGGAAATAATCATAGTGGCCAACACACAACGTTACTGTGGGGTCGACATTATGTAAAGTGCCTAGTATGGTTCCTGGTTCATACTGAACAATTAGCAAGCACCGATAATAGTAGTTGTATACCTGTTGCTTTTAAAGATGTTTGTGATGCTCAAAAAAAGTTTGAGAGGACATGCTGGGCCACGAAAAGGAACCAGCACAAACTGCTATTTCAAATAAAAGATACAGAAAGTATTTCTTCCATGTCTACTCTTTTATCAGTCTAACAGTGAAACCATTTTTAAAGACCTTTGTGCTCACAACACATAATTATATAACTTAGGCCTCTTGTGAATTGCAAGGTCTCACTGATTTCTGTAACTTTGCTTTCTAGATCTCATCTACATCTCAGCCTGTTACACTCTGGGCTTGAAACTCAGTGAAAGCTTACTGCTTTAAAAACAGTCTGTAAATTAGACAGCTGATCAATTCAGCCTGGTGTTTCTAATACTTCATTGGAATGAGGGGTTCTCTGGGAATTTTGTTGTTAGTTGGCATTTCTTCACTGCCATTCCTCAGGCTGGCCCTCTTCCCTTCGTACCAGGCAGGAGGCTGCATATGTCCCAACTATATTATCAGAAATTCATGAAGCATAATCTCTGTCTCATGAGCAGATTTTCAAAAAGACACAAGCAGCTAAATTTAGTCATGGGTGGAAGGTCACATTAACAGAAGTAGCAGCTCCTGTGGGAGGACCAAAGGCCCCAAAGAATTGAGATCTGTATCTTTAAACACTTCTACAATAAGTGTGGAGTCAGAGCAAAGGTAAGACCCTAACAATATCTTTAATATTTAAATTTAGAGTATCTTGATAGTAAATACCTCCCTCCAAAAAATCATCACTTATGTGAATTAATTTTAAATGATTATTTTTTTAAAAATTATATATTTTGGTTTTCAATGCTGATATATAGTAATCTGGTGCAAGGGAATTAATGTTAAAGTTGGTTTTATATGGCTTACTTGTCTCTGAGTTTAGCTTATTCTATGTTTGCATTAGTTTAGGGCCCCTAACAGAAAGTATTGAATGCATTGGCTTTAAGCACATGAAATAAAAAGGCATTAAGCAACATTCAGGGACTAACAGTCGGCAATAAAAAGAAACAAACTATTGATACTCCTGGATGAATCTCCAGGGAAATACAGCAAGTGGAAGTAGCCAATACCAAAGGTTGCACATTGCATATTATGGTCTGAATTGTGTTCCCTCGCCCCCAAAATTCATATGTTGAAGTCCTAACTCTCAGTACCTCAGAATGTGAACATACTTGGAAATAGGGCCTTTAGAGAGGTGATCACGTTAAAATGAGGCCTTCAGGATGGGCCTTAATCCAATCTGAGAAGAAGAAATTTGGACACACAGAGAGACACCAGGGATGTGAGAGCAAAGAGAAAAGACCATGTGAGGACACAGTGAGAAGGCGAACATTTGCAAGCCAAGGAGAGAGGTCTCAGAGAAAACCAACCCTGCTCACACCTTGATCTTGGACTTCTAGCCTCCCAAACTGTGAGAAAATATATTTCCATTTTTAAGCCACACAGTCTGTGGTATTTTTTATGGAAGCTATAGCAAACTAATACACTGCATGATTCCATCTCCTTAACATTCCTGAAATAGCAAAATTTTAGAAAAGGAGAACACATGAGTGTTAGCCAAAGGTTAGGGACAGAGGGAATGGTGTGGCTACCATTAAAGCATAACAGAGGGACCCTTGTGGTGATGGAAATACCCAATATCTTGACTGTGGTGATAGGCACACACACCTATACATCATAAAATTATATAGAGCTATAAACACATACACATGCAAATGACCACATGTAAAACTAGAAAAATGTGAATAAGATTGGTGGATGTATCAATGTTCATATTCTGTATGAATACTATATAGCACAATGTGATATTGTACTATAGTTTTGCAAAATATTACTATTGAGGACTAGGTAAAGGGCACACAGGATCACTCTATATTATTTCATACAACTGTGTGTGAATCTACAATTATTTCAATAAAAATTGACCTAAATGAAAGGCATTAGCAATCAAGATGTCTTTCAATAGGTGAAAGGATATACAAAACTGGTAATCCATAGAAAGGAATATTAAACAGCAATAAAAAGAAATGAGCTATCAAGCCATGAAAAGACATGAAGGAAAACCTTAAATGCATATTGCTAAATGAATGCAGCCAATCTGGAAGGACTATATACTGTATGGTTCCAACTATATGACCTTCTGGAAAAGGCAAAACTATGGTGACAGTATAAAGATCAGTGACCCTCAGGATTTTGGGAGGTGGGAGGGAAGGACGAATAGGTGGAACATAGGGGATTTTAGGACAGTGGAATATTATAAATCATACTTGAATTGTGGATATATAACATTCTGCATTTGTCCAAATCCATGGGCTACATAACATAAAAAGTGAACCCTAGTACAAACGAAAGGCTTTAGTTGACTATAACGTACCAATATTAGTATATGAACTGTAACAAATGTATTCACTAATATAAGATGTTAGGAGAAACAGGGGAGGGGGAATTGAGGGAGTCTATGGGAACTCTTTGTGCTTTCCCCTCATTTTTCTGTAAACCTAAAACTGCTCTATAAAATGAACTCTATTCCTTCAAACGTCTGCCCTCCACCCCACACAGCCCACATTCTCCACCCAGCTGTCTGCTGAACCACTTATTAGAGACTCCTCGAATGTTAGTCACAAGAGACCCAAGAGATCAGCCAATCTAGTGGCTTCCAAAGGAGACAAGACTGCAGAGAGAGAATCCTAAGTGCAGCCACAGCAAGGCTGTCACTAAAGCATTCCGTGATTTCCTTTTGTTGACATGGATCAGATCATCTCCATATGGAAAGACTGGTTATCTCATGCAGACGAGAAGCTCTGAGTTGGTAGGTTCACATGGCTTCAATTATTTTAAAATAGAGAGGGGGAATTTTACTCCATAAAGGCCATTAGGTTGGAAAATATGTCATCACATAAGGTTCATAAACCAAAATGACAAAAGAGATTCTCAGGAGTTATGATACCACAAATTTGCCCAACACTTCCTTTTACAGATAGCAAAACTGAGGCCCCGAAAGGTTTAAAAACATCCTCAAGGTCATAGGACAAGTTCACAGCAGAGGCAAGCCTGGAGGGAAACTTCCAGATTTCAGGTCCAGTTCTCACCCACAGTAGCCTCTGGCCTCTCCATACATTCTTCTGGCTTCAGGTCTCTCCCCTCTGACTCCCCTGGTATCTTCCAGTGAACACCTCTGGTGCCTACGTGACTGACTACACTTTAAGTAATTTTTACACAAAAATGGTCTGCAGTAGTAAGGCCTTCATTAACTTTGTCCTTTAAAATATCCTTCACTGATATGAAATAAGATATTCTCTAAAACCTGCCTGATTGCTAGCTTCTATCTGGTTGAAAGATCCCAAATAAGTCATTAAAAATTATGGAGGACACATGAACCTACAGGATGTAACAGAGTGAAACTGCTAGAATACGCAGTGAGTAACTGAATTAAATCCACACTTTAAGGCTCAAGGCAAAAACTCTCTCTTCTTTTAAGAATAAGACAAGGATGGATGTTTTTAAATCCTCAGATAATTATGTGAAACTAACTTGGATCCTTGGGAACTAGACTCAGTTTCTGTCTCCTGAACTGTGACACGTGCTACACATAAAAAGTTCATTGGTGACCTGAACCGTGTTTTTCTCTCTCTGGGTCAGGATACTTTTGATGACTCCTGACGGTGTCATTGGCATGTAACTGGTGCTCTCCAATTACGTGTACACTGGCCGTTTTAAGCAGCAGTGAGCCAACACATACAGAATTGCCTTGTGTGCTCTCTACCAACGGGTTATGGCACATGGATGTTGAAATTGGAAGAAAATAGCATATTGGTCAACAACTCCAATTCCAGGGTCAGGCATTCCTGAGTTTGAACCCCAACCAAGTTTATGACTTATTAGTTTGTAACCTTAGGTAAGTCACTTAATCATAGGAATAAGTTATGGGCCTACTATTTGCCAGGCATTATTCCATGTATTGGAGAAGTAGCAATGAACAAGACAGATGAAGTATTTGCCCACAAAGAGCTTAGTTCTTAGCAGGGGCAGAGCAGGGTTTTTAGACAATAAGTAAATAAGCAATGAAAGCAAATTTTGGAATATGAAAAGTTATAAGAAGAAAATAAAATGGGGAGGGGGATGCCTAAATGGGTGTGCTACTTACTGTTGATTGAGTGATTAAGGAAGGCCTCCCTGAGGAGTGGACATTTTAGCTGAGGAGTGGACATTTTAGCTGAAATCTGAGTAAATAAGAAGCATTCAGCCAATCCATGAAGTGAGAAAATTTCCCAGGGAGAGGCAACAGTCAGTGCGAAGACCCTGAAGCAGGAATGAGGTCAGTATATTTGGGAAAGAGAAATGAAGGAAGAGAAGAAAGGCCAATGTGCTTGTTTGGAGCAAAGTAACAAGGAAAAGAGCGATAGGGGGGGAAAAAAAGTCAGATAATACATGTAAAACACTGAGTCCTACAGGGTCTCACACATACTAAAAGCTCTATAAAAGTTACAAGTGAAAAAGTGAAAGCATATAATAATATCTTTTGTTGGGAAGTCTCGATAAGTATTGGCATTCTCACAACCAATATCCATTGGCAACACTGATCAAACTGAACACTTTCATATCTATCTTTTCATGCATTTTACATTTTTTCAATAGCAGCTATACTTCACGTAGGAATTTATTTCCTCTAAGTGCAGAGCTACCACTCAACAAATCCAGCTCATAAGGATTCCTTCTCACTGATGCATATTTTCTGCCGAGCCCCAGCAGAAGGCTCATGCCAAGACACATATTTGCCCAATAAGCCGTAATGGTTTAATATATCAGGTTGAAAATCCGCCATTTGTATTTACCATGTTCTGTGAATTAATCCTGGATTCAGAAACTATCATTAGAGCTGCTTTCAGTATAATTAATCAGCGTGGTACATCTTGAAATTATTCCGTATGAGCAGAGTGATTGCAGCCTGGGCCCCTAGCATTCTGTTTGGTAAAGAATTTAATTGCAAAATGTGCTGTTTGTCAAAACAATATGAGGCAGGGGGTGGGGGACAGTGGGAGAGAAGGAAAAGGGATGAGAATATTTTTGCCTTTATTTAAGTGCCTTTCCAAGCAGACCAAAAGTGCAGAGGTTGGGCATGTATTTTAAGAATCCTCTAATGATACCCTATGACATATTGATTCAGAGTTTCTGTGGGTTTCTGAATAAATAACAAGGGTCCTCCATAATGTATAGAATTCATCCACCCAAAAAAGGGCAGAGAGTTGCCTTTTAATGTCGCTTCCCATGTCATCATTTTAAAGAGAACACACATTTCTGGTGGGAATTTTGGATGCACAACCTGGTGGTTTCTTCTTGTATATTCTATCCTCCACTCTGAATGACTAAGAAGTGAGGGACGATTACTCGTCCCCTCAGATAAACATGAATTCCGCTTGCTGTTCTCTTTGCTCTGGACAAATTATTCTTCTGGCACTTCCCAGGACAATTATTCTTATACTTTAGCTCTGAGCATCAATGTTATCTCCCCACAAGCTTTCCCTGGTCACCCACTTTAAAGTAGATTCCCATTGCCCACCCCACACTGTTATTCTCTCTTGTAATATCCTGTTTAATTTTCTTTACAGCAATAATTACAATTTTTAATGATTTGCAATTATAAATTTGTACACATGTGGAAGCTGATGGTAATTGTTCAGCGTACATCCATTTTCTCTTTTCTCAGGCTGTATGACTAGGCATTTGCAGGCCGCACTTGCTTATTATATACTAGAGGCCCAGTGCACAAATTTGGGGGAGATGGGGGGCCCCTCAGCCCAGCCTGTGCCCTCTCACAGTCTGGGACCACTCAGGGGATGACCACCTGCTGGCTTAGGCCCGCTCCCCGAGGGATTGGGTCTAAGCTGGCAATCAGACATTCCTCTGGCAGCCCGGCAGCCCTCGGGGGATGTCCACTTGCCAGCGGGGAGCAGGCCTAACCTGCAGTCGGACATCCTTAGCGCTGCTGAGGAGGCAGGAGAGGCTCCCACCACCACCGCTGTACTGGCAGCCATCAGCCTGGCTTGTGGCTAAGCAGAGCTCCTCCCATGTGAGAGCGCCCTGACCACCAGAGGGCAGCTCTTGCACTGAGCATCTGCCCCCTGGTGGTCAGTGTGTGTCATAGTGACCAGTCATTCCCAGTCTTTCTGCTGTTAGGGTCAGTTTGCATATTACCCTTTTACTATATAGGATAGAGGCCTGGTGCACAGGTGGGGCCGGCCGGTTTTCCCTGAAGGGTGTCCCGGATCAGGGTGGGGGTCCCCACTGGTGTGCCTGGCCAGTCTGGGTGAGGGGCTGAGGGCCATTTTCAGGCTGGCGGGCAACTGAAGCTCCCAGCCTCTCCTTTTTTTCTGTTGTTTTATTATTATTATTATTATTATTATTCTGGTATTTATTTACCTTCTATAGCTGTCACTGGAGCTGAAAGCCAGCTCCAGCTCTGAGGCCTGGCTCCAGCTCTGAGGCTGCGCTGGCTGAAAGCAGGTATCTGGGTTTGTTTAGCTTCTATAATTGAAACATTGTTGCCATCACTGCTGCTCTAAGCTCTGAGGCCGAAGCTGGCTGAAAGCAAGTATCTGGGTTTGTTTAGCTTCTATAATTGCAACATTGTTTCTTAGAGTGCAGCTCAGAGGCTGGCAGCGGCAGGAGGGGAACATTGGCTTCCTCCATCACTGGAGCAAGCAAGCCTCCTGTTTGCTTCAGCTGCCTGGCTGTCGGCCGCCATCTTGGTTGGCAGTTCATTTGCATATCGCCCTGATTAGCCAATGGGAAGGGTAGCGAAGTTACAGTTAATTACCATGTTTGTCTATTATTAGATAGGATGGCCATGTGACAGACTCCCAGCCAGGGAATGTGAGCAGATGTGACAAGAGTCATTTCTTAGCCTGGACTTTTAAGAAGTCCATGTGCCCTCTCCATGCCCCCTATAGCCTTCAGCTGGGTGGATGGAGACAACTAGAACCTAAAGGGCAGTGGAGACACAAAACAAAAAGGAGCCCAAGTCCCCATATCACTCCCTGAACAAGATCCACTCACCAACAACACCTGCCTTATACCATTATATGAGCAAGAAGTAACCTTTTCTTGTACATGAGCCATTATGTGTTCTTTGATCTATTTGTTACAGCAGCTAGTATTACCCTAAGTAATAGACCCCACCTAGAATACCAGTTTCATTAGAACAAACACTCTGCCTTTCTTATTCATCACAATACACTCACTACCTACCACATCAATAAATACCACTAAGTGCATGCAGACATGAATGAGTGAATGAATGAATGAATACATCTTACATTTATATTCGTAGGTAGTCATAGGGCTAACATTTATACATAGATATAGTTTTATAGCCTCTGGAAAAACTTAGTTGAAGAGATAAGATGGATTTGGAAATGTACACTTTACTTCGCAGCCTTCCAGTATTACGGTGTCGACTGTGATGACAGCTTGTACCCAATTCTTGTTCCTCCCCTCTCCATCCTCATTCTGCCAGCCCCAACAAGAAATGCTATTGATAAGGATTTAAATCTTAACCTTGACTTGTCTAGCTCCTGTCAGTTAAAAACCAGCCCCGTGACATGGTTTTAACACAGGCCTGTGACATTAGCATCTTTTTAGTGTCAAGATAAAGAAACAGGCTCATTTAGTCACAGTGAGTTTCCCCCTGTCATGAGCTGTTGCCATCCCTAGCTTACGCCCCACCCTCTCCCCAACTCCCCTCCCCTACCAGAACTGAATGAAGCCTATATCCACTGTTGTATCTAAGCAAGTTTGTTACCCTAACCACAGCCTAGGGATTTCAAAAGAAAACATCCATTGTAAAAAAAAAAAAAAAAAAAAAAAAAAAAAAAAAGATTATACCAGATTTTCTACAAGGTTTATTCCATACTGCCTTAATGTATGAACATACTTGAGCTCAGGGGAAAGTGATTAATTTCTTGAAAACACTAAGGTCACACTAATTGACATGACCTGTGTAATTAAGCAGTCTCTGTTTACACACCAGAAGCTCTGCCGCTGTGTGGCTGAGTTTGCTTGACAGAATGTCTTTACATGTCAAGAGATCAACAACCTTTCTTGTATCCTCCACAGTCACCTACACAGGACCCTGATTGCTGTTCAGAGGAGAAGCGCTAGGCACAGCTGTATGAAGATCAGACTGGCCTGGCAAGCAGATAAAATGGGTGAGAGAAAAAGAGCACCCATGACAATTGGGAAGAGCCCACTTAGTAGGCAGGAGAGCGAATTTTCAATCAGATTCTCCAGGTCTCAGATTTTCAATATAACTGGGAAAAGCCACAGGGAGATATAAAGAGTACACCAGTTTTCTCATGCCCAAAAAGACACTCTCTCACTCCCCCTTGGAGGCAGCAGCAACATACTAGTAAAAATATTTGAAACCAGCTTCCCACTTAGTGTGCTATGAGAAAAATGATGGAAATTATAAGTCTTGTTCATAGGAAGCATCTGACCACTGTCTCCTAACGCATCTCTATCAGCCAGGATAGCTTCGGGGAAGACTAAACCTCCCTCTCCTGGTTAACTCCTAAGATCTGGGAACTTCAGTAAGAATTCTTAACAGAGTAATCTGAGATGCCACTTTACACTGAGGGGCCGCTTTACTCAGGCTCCATCTGGGTAAGGGGTCCGTCTCACCCTAGAGAACTGGCCTAAAACTCTACCGCTTATGTGAAGCTCAGGCAGTCTTCTGAATAACAGCTTCTTTTCCTAAAGTTCATACAATTACAAATTAACCAACACTGTAGCTCTGTTCAGAAACAAGGCTCAGGTTTCTCCCCCTCCACACAATTCTACCCTCTGCTTGGCAAACTTTGGTGCTGTTCCAATGTTCTTCATCCAGATAGTATCTTTAGGTTCTATTAGGGCAAATGTCTCTTTTGAAAACCCCTCCTTAGCTTTGCTGGGAGTCCAGCACATATTTGTGGGTAGCCACTGTGGCTCTCAGATGTTGGGAGACCTCCTTATTGTCTCATTTGGTACCTGCCAACAGACTCTGGACAAGTTCTTTATAGTTCCACAACCTTAGATAACATTTGAGTCAGACTGCCTCAATACTTAATAGATGTGTGACTTCGGGCAACTTGCTTACCTTCTCTAAGCCTCAGTTTCCTCATCTGTAAAATCCATAATCCACATTTACACATTCCCAACAGGGATATTGTGAAGATAAATATGATAATTCATGTAAAATGCTTAGCATAATATCTCTCACATCAATACCCAATAAATGTTAGCTTTATCATCATCATTATGGCCCATGTCCATAAATGTACATTAAGGTACACACAGGGACATGTATAATTATACACATGTATATGGAACACACTGATATAGACACATATACATAGTTCTCTCCCCAGTACTTGACGCAGTTAGGAACAAACCAAGACAGGGAACATAGGAAGAGAAACCAGCTTGGACACCAGCACAAGGGAAAAAAATAAATAAATAAAAATATTGAGTTTGGGGGCTCAATGCATTGAAGTTCCTGGAAATATCCAGCAGGCAGCTGGTAGCTAGGTCTGAAATGGGATATCATGTCTCGAGGAACCTGACTCAAGAATTCTCAGTGTCGAAAAAGTGGTTAAGGTGCTGGGGGTAGAGAAGATACTCAGAGATCCTATACAGTGAAAAGAGTTCTGTATCTGAAAAGGAAATTTGGAGAACACCGGCATTCATAGGAGAGCAGACAAGAGCATCTCTTAGGAGGAGCTGAGAATGAATGAATGTTGTTATGGAATCCAAGGAAAAAGAAGGATTCAAGAAGGATGGTGTGGCTACCAGCATGAAATGATGCAAAGAAACAAGACTGGAGGAAAAAAATGGAAAGGTTGAATAAGAGATATGTGAAGTTTTTTGTTGTTTTTTTAATATATTTTATTGATTTTTTACAGAGAGGAAGGGAGAGGAATAGAGAGTTAGAAACATCGATGAGAGAGAAACATCGATCAGCTGCCTCCTGCACACCCCCCACTGGGGATGTGCCCGCAACCAAGGCACATGCCCTTGACCGGAATCGAACCCGGGACCCTTCAGTCCACAGGCCGACGCTCTATCCACTGAGCCAAACCGGTGCTGGCGATATGTGAAGTTTTAATTGAATTCTATTGAGGCAATTCATCCATTCTCTGATTGCATAAATACCCATGTGCCTACATGCATAAGACCATGTGCTAATTGCATAAAATGATAATTCATAAAATGTATAACCATACACAGATACAAAACTAAAGGAGTCAGTATGCATTCTGTCATAGGCTCCTTCCATCATCTGCCAGGAAGGAACGAGTAAGTGATGGAACAAAGCAGGTTAAATCTGAGATGCAGTAAGGAATTTGTCATTGCTGATAGAAAGAGATACAGCTCTTCTTCAACTCAAACACTGACTCTGTGGTGGCCAAGGTAGCTGCCCCTATTGAGACACATCCCCCTACTTTAGGACCAGTTGGAGAATCATAGGAAAGAGCATTGCCATGGTTCAGATAAAGCATTATGTATTTGAAGGATAGTATGACGTGTGTCAGGCAGCTCTCATGCCTAGACAAAGAGTGTGCTCTTTGAGATAAAAGCACTTTCCCGAGGAGAGTCCACCGGAGATCATCAAGTATAGGATTGAACCAGTGATTCTCAACCAGCAACAATTTTGCACTCCCACCCCAACCAGGGGACATTTGACAAGGCCTGGAGACATCTTGGTTTGTCATGACTGGGGGGAGGGGAGTATCTCTACTGGCATCTAGTGGTAGAGGCCAGTGACAACTGCAAACATACTACAAACACAGGACATACCATTCCCCCAACCCCACCCCTCACTCCCCACAAAGGATTAACCAGTCTAAAATGTGAATTGTGCCCAAATTGGAGAAACCCTGTACTGAAATAATGACCCAGCTTTAGTTTACTGCAAGTATTTTCTCCAAAGGCTTACATTTTATTTTATCATTTATAAATTACATATGCATGCAAAATGCTGTCTTTTCTTCATATGTTGTAAAATAAGCAGAATCATCATTTTTACTCTATTTTACAGTTGAGGAAACTGAGGCTTTCCGGAAATCTAACTCATATCTCCTCATCTCAGTAGGCCTTCTATTAAACAAAAAGTAACTCTTTTGTCTGAAAAGTAGAACTTTCTAGTCTCAAAAATACCAGACTGAATTGGTTTCTCATCTCACATAAGAGCTACATTCCTATAATTCAAGGCTTTCAGACATTTTACTAGCAGGTCCTATGAGGACAAACAAGTCCCCAGAAGTCTTACACAAATGCTCTTTCTTTAGGCTCCCAATGTCACCAAAGTCCATCTCTAGCTCTGCTTCCCTGAGAAACACAGCAAAGTTGATCCTGGTATTCAAAAGCCATTAGACATGTCTCTCAGATATGAATTGGTTTGTGCCTGGAGATGCTTCGTTTCTAACCCAAGCTTGTTCAAACGAGATATATGGCTCCTCTCAAGGTCAAAGCAAACTACCAAACAGTTTATACTAAAATTCACCCCCACGTTTTAAGACACTTAGCAACACACACTTAGTGGCATCATATGTGTTGTTTTGCCCTTAAAGGTGACTCCAACGCAACCCAAAAAGTCCTGTGTGGGAATGAGGGTGACCAAGTCTACCAAAATGGGATCCGAATCTAGCCAGGAGAAACATTTTCTGGGAAACTAGGAATTTAGGGATTCTCCCCCATTCATCTCTGTTAAGACAAAAGTTGGCAAGGCCAAAATGATTTTAGAGAAATGCTTCAGATCTCAGGAGAGAATGTCTTCTTTTTTTCACTGAATTCATTTTTTCATGAGACCAATAAGTCTCACCCCTTTAAAAAACAATCATCTGAGAGATTAAGAGATCTTGACATTCAAGAATCAATGCTCAGAATCATCCCTTCCCTTTCTCCATCAGAGACTGTGCAGTTAAAAATTTTCAAGAGCTTCTCAGAGATCATACATTTCAATCTACTTAAAGCTGACTATACCTAAACGTATACTATAAGCACCATACAGACCTTATGGCCATACCTATGTGGGTCATGATTCTGATGGGAAATTTAACATTGGCCATGCAAATGAGTTAGCCATAAAATTAGACAGAGAGCAACACGGGAGGGGGCTAGTACCTTGCTACTCAAGCATGGCCATGGCATTGGCATCACTAGGGAGCTTGTTAGAAATGTAGAATTTCTGCACCCCCTCCCCCCAGACCTCAATTAGCATTTTAACAAGATCCCCAGGGGATTCTTGACTTTCCAGTTTGAGAAGCACCTACCTAGAACTTAGCCACCTTTACTAAAACCCAACTCCCATTCTGTGTCTCAGAAGTTAACACGTTTGTTCTCACGTTCTTTTTCCTTTAGAAAATGTATAATTATGTGAGGTTAGCATACCACTCATGCTTTTAATGGTGGCAGATTGGATGGATGCTTCAGGACATTTACATGAGCCGCACAAGGACATTTCTGAAACAGAACTGTCACCCCTGTCAGTCTAGAAATACCCTGCTTCTTAAGGGGTCCATTTTTAATGATAATTGCTACTAACAATTTCCAAGGATAGAAGAACAGAGAGAGAGGAAGAAGGTAGTAAATTCTAAAAACAGAACAAAGCTCTTAGGTACCAGCTTTCCAGTTGTAAACTTATAGGCAAAGAATTCATTGTTTCTGTGTAGTTCACTTAACCTGCAGTAGTGTAAGCCTGTGAGTCCATTCTGGAAGCCACCCTTGGCTCAACCAGCACACACAGGTGGTGTGGTCCCAATTCTTCTCTAATAAAAACAACAACTCCTAGACAGCAGAGACCTGAGGGACTAGGAACTTCACCTGCTCTCCACTCTGGGGAAACAACCGTACTCTCTATATTCTGCCTCAGTCTTTCTCTCTCTCTCTCTCTCTCTCTCTCTCTCTCTCTCTCTCTCTCTCTCTCTCTCTCTCTCTCTCTCTCTCTCTCCTGATATTTATGTCATTATTGAGATTTGAGAAAGATAAGACAGACCCACCTGGAATCTCCGCATATCACGTGGGTTTCCGGCATTCTTTAGGCAATTTTGGTTACATTTGAGGAAAAATTTCAAGAAGAACCTGTGAAGAAAGAAATGATTGTGGTTAGCATTTCAGTTCTGACACAGAAAGGAAAAAAGTAGTAAGTCGCTTCTGGGTGGTGTATCCTAGGCCAGTTTTCTGAAATATTCAAAATGGTTTTAGAACCAGTATTTCTTTGAAAGCTTTAGCCTTTGCTTGGCATTCCAGCTGCACGGACGGCTCTCAGTACTGCCAGCAGCTCTCACAAAAGCATTAAGCCCCCAAGGAAGGGTTCTTACCCAGGCAGAGAGAAAGTCTTCACCCCATTTAAGGTAGGTTCCAATTGAGTATAATTGCCTGAGAATTACTCACGGTCCCTAATAACATGTAAGTCAAGCCCTGTAAAGTCACAGATTATGAACCAGCAAAATACATGCTGAATGACCACAAGGAAACAGTAGACACCTTTTAACTTAGCATCTCCAAATAAAATACCCTAGTTTAGTAGTACCCATGAGAAGTAGGTAAGATTCACATACTGACTCAAGTCCTTTGGCTTCTCAAAGATTTCCTATATGTGAGGCCCAGGGGCTTTACTTGCTAAGGTGACCAAAGGTCCCACCTTGCCAGAAACAATTCCAGTTGTCGCCTGCTGTATTAGTGTATTAATAGTGCCCACTTTGACTTGCAAAAGCGTTCTAAATTCGATGGTCACCCTATAGCTTTCTGAGTTATGTCTTATGTCGCAGTGGTTTGTTAAAGTCCATCAGGTAAAGGAAGCAGATATCAAAGGCAGCCTTCTAGAGCATTCATGTTGGCCACCTGCATGTTCCACACCTGTCCAGGTTTGGGAAAAGGACAATTTTAAAAGCCACCTTAAGATCTTCATTCCCTTTCTCTTGGGCCTGTGGATTTCAGACTCAAATAATTTCCCAAAATATCAGAATGCATTAAAATGCTAGTCAGTGAAATTTTTGTAAGTATAGAGGGCAGGGAGGCTGGGGAGGTGGAATGATTGAGCAAAAAAGAAAAAGAAAGAGAGAAAAATTCATTGACCTGGACAACAGTATGCTGATTGTGGGGGGGAGGGGTAGGTGGAGGTGGAAGAGGGTACAAGAGGGATAAAAGGTGATGAAAAAAAATAAAATAAAATGGAAAAAAAAATTTAAAGAAATTTTCCCTTCTTCATCTTTCCCGCACTTGAAGTCTACAATGGCGTAAAAATCCCACCCTGGTACACATACTTTCGTGAAAGAGTAGAACTCAAATTTGGATGGAGCCTGCATTCTTAGCCATTATGCTATAGTAGTTTTAGTAAGAACAGAAGCAGTACAATACTGATATGAACACTAATTGTACTATCAACAGCAACTGTACTAAGAAGAGTAAATATGAGCAATTGTACAAGCAAGAGGAATTATTAGTATTATCTCTACACTAGCAACGTAAATATTGTAGGAGTGGGCACTGCCATTCTCTCCCCTCCCTTGTTCCCCAGGGTTGATAATATTTGCCGCCTGTGTGTGTTTAAGCCATTTGAGCCCAGAGCCGACAGCCAGATTCAGGTTATGTTAGAAGGAGCTGTCAGCACACCCTCTGGCATCTTCAGGTCAGACAACTGCTAGCCACCGTGAGGGGGTCCATCTGGTGCCAAAATGGGTTCTGAAAGACAGGCAAACAGGACGCAGCTTTGCCAGAGAGAAACAGAATCAAGGGAGCGGGGATCTGCCTCCAGGATGAGCAGGGGCAAGGCGCCTGTCAGCAGCCCATCGTTAGCACAAAAGCTATGCCGGGCACACACCAGATCCCCGTTACCCTAAGCTGCCCTGTCACTCGGCACGGCATGCTGGCAGAAGCTCCACAGAGGATCCCTTGCTGAAATTGAAGGCCTGACCATCTGTCGTGGGGGAGAGACAGCGTCAACTGGTGCCTGGGGCCCAGCTCAAGCCCTTATGTGGCAAAGACGCTCTGAAAGGCCGATTCTTCTGGGGAGAGCCAGCTCTACCCCAGGGGGAGCCTCAGAAATTCTTTCAAAGTTTTCCCCTAAGTAGATGCCAAGTGCCTGACCCTTCTGATCGCGCTTCCTTAAAGGAACCAAGAGGAATTAGAAGCAGGAGTTAAAAATATCCCACACCAACAGACAGAGTTAGACATGGCACACAAATTCGGGGTAGTTTTTATCGGGCAGCTTTTAAGGCATTTGTAAAGCCGGGAGACACGTCTGCTGGCCCAGGGAAAGGGCTCAGATTCCGAGGGGGCTTTTCACAAAGCGGAGGTTCTTGTAACTGAAAACCTCACTTTTGTCTGGCGAATTACCCCAGTTTGTGTGGCGGGTGTGTTTGATAAAGTGTGTCAGGAGAAAGTGTGGCAGCCTTGCCCCAACCGTGGGAAACGGACCTGCAGCAGGACAAAGCCCCTATTGACCCTGTACAGTCCCAAAGAGTTCCATAAACTCTGAGAAATAGCCCAACCAGGACCCAACTCCAGTCTTTTGGGGCTGTGGGGGAAGAGTGGTGAGAAACCTGACACTTTATCGTTAACTTTCAATATGAGTAATGCCATCTTGTGTTCCTGCGTGTGTTATACTATTCAAAGCACGTGTATCCCCAGTATCTCATTGAACCCTCACAGAAGTCATATAAATTAGGTGTGCCAGAAATTATCAACCCATTTAAAAGGCAAGAATATAAGACAATAAAATTAAGATACTTCCTGCAGCCAAAACTAAACTAATACATAGCATTACTAAAAAGGACTCTTTATAACATCTGTTTTTTCCATGAATTAGAGGACTTAACAAGTGATCTTAACCATCACTTAGTCTAATTTCCTCATTGTGCATATGAGAAAATTGAGAGAGAGCAGATGTGGTAACAGGTACACAGTTTTATTAGTTGTAAGAGCTAGAACTAGCATCCGTCACTCCTAGTTGTTTGGGTTTTCCAATATAATGTTAGCTTTTCAAAATCAACCCAATAAGAGCTCCACACTTTGACATTAAATGTTTTTAGTCTACTACCTCAACTAGGAAAGTGATGGTCATAAAACCAAGTGTGGCATCGTATTAAAAATAGTGTTTAGGTTCGTCGGTCAGGCGAATGTAAGACATCAGCCTATCAGTAAACATTAACTGAATCAAACACAGAGGTTGCTAGAACAAAACTGTTTATTCAATGGTTAACTGATATCACATTTTATCAACCAATAGTTATTCAGTATATTAGGTAGCTTCCGTGTGACTAGCATGGTACTGGACACCAGAGGTACCTGCAAGCTTTCCCAAAAGGAAAATTCACTGAATTAGCCACCAGGATCTGACTCATCTATATAAGGATGTAAAAAAACAAAAAGCCAATTCTATATAACCAGCACATGGCACAGGACTCACAACCCAGTGGGTTTCAGTAAATATCTGTTCAACTAAACAGAATCCAGGACCTCTACAATACAGACAGTAGTAGAGTATACTGGACAAGAGCTAGGGTTGGAGATAAGACAAGCCTGGGTAAATTTAGACAATTCCCTTGACCCTCCCTCAGTGGCCTCATTAAAATGTGGGACTAACACTATCTCTCTCCCAGGACTACTGTGTGGTTTTCATCATGATTCTAGCTTCACGGTTGAATTAATTGTGTGACTTTAGATAAGTTATTTTACTTCTCTGGGCCTCGATTTTCTCACCTGTAAAAGGAGGGAGGGGGTAACAGACCCTACTTTAGAGGGTTATTGATAATTAAATGAGTCCTATGTGAAGTGTTTAAATAGCAACAAGCATAGAAAGAGTAATAATTATTTTCATCATTTATCCCTGTGAACTGGTTACTGCCTAACACTCAGAAATGTTGAGATTTTCATATACAAAAAAAATATTCTCCTCTCTTTGAATGTGAAGGTTAAGCATAAGTTCATTGAATGACCAACAAAAAGGAAAGAGGAAGCAGAAACCATGGAGAGAAAGTATGACTCCAACAGCTTGATCCAATGGCCAAGACACACATAAAGAAGAGAGGTAGCCGCTTAAATCATGGGGGACTCCAGCTAGTCACAACTGAAGGGCACACACAGTAAAACCATCCATTAAGCAACAGCTTGTACATCATTAATTATTATGCAAAGCATTGCGATAGATCCAGGCTGAGCAGGTTGAGTTTTTACCTCTCCCACCCAAATTCTGAAAAATCACGTTTGGATGTTTTCAGCTGCTCTCAGAATGTCCAGGCTGGAAAAGAACAGCATCAAGACACACCTAAACCAAGACATAAAATCCCCCATTTGCAGTCTTAAGGCTCCCTGAAAGTTCCACTGACTTATGCCTGCAGATGGTTATGTGGCAGACGAACCTTCCCAAACATATTCAGGACACGGAGACTCACACTGACCTGATGCTGGAAACAGCTGTGTGGAGACAACTGTGGGGTCCCTTCTGTGTGAAGCTCCAGCTGCTCCCACACAGACACTCACTGGAGGGTGAGAAGGAAATGCCTCATGATTCAAAGGGCCTCTTTCCATGAACTGCATTATTATCTGCTTTGACAACGAAGCACAGAGCTGTCTGCCTCCAAAGACCAAATCTACTGCCCAGATATAACCAAGGAAGACTTTCCAGGAGTCCAGGAATTCTCCCAAATTTAAAATATTTAACCAGAAAGCAGCTATGTCTACCCAGACCACCCAGCTGCCAGGGGCTACTTCAGAAAAAACCATCAGTGCCTCAGGACAGCCCTCCGTGGAGAGGTAAACAAGAGTCCCATGGCCACTGCCATGAAAAATAATAGGTCGCCCTTGAAAACAGAGAAGCTAAAACAGCTAGAAAGAGAAAACTATTTTCAATGTCAACACTGTTTTGGGTTCCTGGTACACAGAAATGGTAGAGTACAGTTCATCCATGTGAAAATATGATACACAGAAGTCAGCCAAAATCCCACAGATGTCACAGGGGCGGGCTATATGAGGGCAAAGGTTGCTCACTGCCAGGCCCACTTTCTCTCCTTTTCTGATATTAAAATGCATTACTGAGAGAGGACCTGCCTTGACTCAAACCCGTGCAGTTATGTTTGAGAGGTGAGGAAGGAAGAAAGAGGAAGAAATGAGATCTGGGAAGGGATTCTACATAGTTGAAGCAAATTTTCTTCTCCCTCCCACAGTGGAAAGTGGAATGATACCAAGTTGTGGCACTATCTTGGGGATCCCAAGGGGGAGCATGTGGCTACCCCTATTATTGGCCACTGACTTCAAGGAGTTTACCTTTTCCCCTGGCCAAGGTATCTAAGATCTTGGGCATTTTTGGAAAGTGTTCTCAGCCTGAAGGGGTGAACATGATCAACTTGAAAAGCATTCATTACCTCAGAGCTCAGAGTTTGCCCTTGATAAAAGAACATAATTAGAGGCAAGAACTTAAAAAAAAAAAAAAAAAAAAAAAAAAAAAAAGGTGTTGGAATAGCATAGCAACCGACCAAAGAATTTAAAAATAGTTTTCAGAAAAAGGACCCACTGCAAATAGGTGTCTTCATGCTAGAAGTCGATCTGAAAGGTAAGAAAAGGAAGCAGGATTGTAAAAGGGGAGAGGAGAGGACAAATAAATCAGTGGCCAACGAGGAAAAATAAATTGCAGTTCTTTAGAAATAAAAGGGAGAAGGGAAGTCAGAGCAAGAGTGCTGTAGCTTAACATTGACTACTGCAAGGTTTGATGGAAAGTTAGATGAGAAAGTCTGACTCATCCAAAGCAGTATAGGCTTGTGTGTGGTAGAGAAGGCATTCATCTTCAGAGATACTCCTTCACAAATATTCCTCAAATGCCAGTGCTACTTGCCACAATATATTAAGGAACTAACACTACCTGTTCAGAAATTTAGAATCATCCTAGTAGTTTGATATACAGCAGGAATGAGGCAGATAACAAACCCAAGGGTTGGTCCATTCTTCTTGGGGCTGGGGACAGACTGAGGACATATGTGTCTTAAACTGTTTCCATTCCAAGCAACATGATCTGCAAGGAACCACATGACACAGAGCTCCTGCAGATGTGGGGATAGGATTGAGACAGGCATCAGGCCTCAGAACTCGGAGTCACTAGTACAAACCCTTCCTCACAATGGAAAAATGCAAGTGCATTGGTAACTTTGCTTCAGTAATAGAGCCAAGCACAAAACACAAGGTAGGAGGAACCTCAATACCTCAACTTAGTGGTTATTAGAGCAAACACATGAGTATACCATGTGCAACGCCCTGTTCTAAGACTTCGCATGTATTAATTCATTTACTCTTCACTACAACCCTGTGAAGCACTATCTTTATTCTCATTTTATAGATAACAATGCTGAGAAGTTATGTAATTTGCCCAAGGTTTCCTATCTAGTAAGTGGTAGAACTGGGATTTGAATGTAGGCAGTTTGGCTCCAAAGCTTATATCCACTAAACTCATTCCTTTGTATGTTATACTATGAGAGTATGGCCATTATCATATCTGGCTATACTCTTATCATCACGATCAAATTCATCCACAATTAGAGCTAAAGTTAGCTTAAAATTTTCTGGTATGGTCACCACAATATTCCCAATTATAAATTTTAATGTGTTCTAATTTTTCTCATGACTGTCACCTATTTCAAATGTATTTTAACCAACAATGAGAGCCCAGTTGATGGGTCTGGTCATAGAGCCAAAGCAAAGTTGGAGAATGACAGCCAAAGCAAACCCAATGTGATATGGGTCTCTTGGGAGGAGTCAATAAACAGCATCTTAAGGATTCAGTTGTTCTTTCTGTATTTACCAGTTACACAAGTCAGTATCTTTGAATCCTTTCTTGCAGACAGAAAACCACAGGTTGAAAATGAAAGGCTGTTTAATGCTCACATGTTTAAGGTTTTAAAACATATTCATTTAGAATCTGATGTGAGAATTTCACTTTCCCTCCTAAAGACTCAAAAGGTTTCAGTATTAATTTCCTCTGTGGAGGTGATAGATGCCAGATAGAGATCAGAAAGTTCAAATCCACAGTAAGTGAAACATGTGGGGTTTTCTGGACACTCACCTCCCTATTTTTTCCAAGACTTTATGAAGTATAAACATTCAGTGTCATTCATTTACTCAACTAATAATATCCCCAGAGAACCTAGCATGTCACTAATTCTTTCCCCTTAACACCAATTGTACTACTATCATTGTGACTTTGGTTCAAGTTTTGCTCCAAAAGAAAAGTAAAGGAGAAGGAAAGCACTTAAAATCGAACTTTCAAGAAAACTCTTTAACTCTGAGGATGATAGAGTATTTGAGTAATTGCCAAGTAAGGTTGACTACTTCAAAAGTAATAACCTATTGTGGGTATTCTATCAGGGTCTGGATCAGGAATGTCAAGATTATACCTATCCAGGCACATTGGTCCTCTACTCTTCATCTTCCAGCGTTTTTGCTTCAGTTACATGGAGTTACATCCTATGCCCTGAGCATGAAGCTTCCTTCCTGCCTTCACTGTAAGCCGCATTCCTGGGTCCCACACTATCTCAACTTCCCATGACCCTCCTTAGCCTTCAAGGTGCAGCATAAATGCATATGCCCATGAAACCTTCCCAAGTACCCCAGCTAGAATTAATCACTTCCTCCTCTACTCTGTTACATCTCTTGTCACACTGGTCTTTACATCCTGCATTCCAGTTAGCTGGGTCATCGTTTGCCTCCTCCATGACACTACGGACATGCTTAAAGTGCCTTTCTATTCCCACAGCACCTAGTATGACTGTCTATGAAAAACAGTAAATAAATATCTGACTTAAACTGACTGTAAATGTTAATGGCAGTTAACTCTGATAGCAAAAAAAGTTATCTCTTTCCATATTTTTATTTTCTGAATTTTCTCTAAATAGGCATTACTTTAAGAGAAAAAAAAAAGCACTTTTATTATTGTAAAAATTGAAGTATCATTCAGCATAGAACCTAGAGAATGTTGCCCCCATTTTACAATGAATAAATAATGACAAGTGTCACCCTAACTGGTTTGACTCAGTGGATAGAGCGTCAGCCTGCGGACTGAAGAGTCACAGGTTCGATTCCGGTCAAGGGCATGCACCTTGGTTGCGGGCATATCCCCAGTAGGGGGTGTGCAGGAGGCAGCTGATCAATGTTTCTCTCTCATCGATGTTTCTAACTCTCTATCCCTCTCCCTTCCTCTCTGTAAAAAAATCAATAAAATATATTTTTAAAAAATGACAAGTGTCTTTGTCAAAGTCTTCATGCTCTAAGATTTGCCAGTTAATTTAAATGAGAACAGTTAAGAGTTATCCATCTCACACTCTGTAAAATGTTAGATCATTTACTACTTTCCCATATGCATAATTCATAAAAGTATATCAACTGGGCAGATTCCACATCATTGGTGTCCTCAGCTTCCTACTTAAAAATTCCCCAACGTCAAAATATTATTAAATTCCTCAAATTTAAAATATTATGTCTAGGTTAAACTTGCCATTGTTTTTAAAACATTTAAGTATAACCCAAAGGAACAAAAGGCAATGTGACTAATAGTATGAAATGGATATCCTCTCTCCAAAATTCTACAGACCCTTCTGATGACTTTGTTGAAACCCAGTGCTGAAAGTGCTTGATGGTTTGCCATTTCTTGGTTCAGCTTATTTCCTTAAGTCATCCATTTCTTCCTTCAGTCCACCCCTCACTCAGTAAGTATTTTCTAATCACCAACAACATGCTAAGTACAAGTAGAGAGACAACTTCCTCCCTGTCCTTATAGAAGTTCACCAAAGTATAGTTCTCAGATTCCCTGAGTCAGATTTGTCTGGAAACTTGTCCTGGTGGAAGAAGGTTAGGGGGTAAGGTATGCAAACCTTTTTGATGTACACTAAATCTTAAGAATGAATATCTAATTTTTTAAAAAATCAACAGTCATGTCAATACCATGTGATAAATACAATGATAACATTTTGTACCAGATATAGTGAACTTCAGAGAAGGGATGGCCATCTAATCATGTCACTGAGACTTAGTGCAAAAACACATGTCAAATCACTTCTGAAAAATTAAATTCCCTCACTCATCCCACCTCACCCCCAGCATGATCCACAGAGAAAGAAAGGAGTTTCTTGGTTGCCAAAGAAAGCTGATATTTGGCAAATTTTTGCTTCAAGGAAAAGAAACAAGCCCATTTTTCTACCAAAAAAGAAATAAAGAAAGAAAAAGCATCAGTAGAAAAAGCTGTTCCTCCAAAAGAAAAGCAAACTTGCTAAGGATGAAAATTCTTTTGGGAGCTATTTAAATCATCACTGCCCTTTAAAAAATCTCTTTCCATTTGTCTGTTCACTTTCTTGGACACATCCTCCCTGGTCCCAATCTCAGCATCACCATGTGTTGCCTCCCATCCTCTGGCTCATGCACCATTGGGGATAATGAATTTAATTTGAGCAATGGCTTTCATCGAGAAAAACCACTGCATTCCAACACGCCACCCAAGCAGAGTTCAGACAAAAACAAGTGACTCCTTAATTTGGATTTAAAGCTCAGGATCAGCCTCCAAATGAAAATGACCAGTGAGCCTCATGCCCACAGAGCAATGACAATAATCTCATGAGCTCCAAATTATTCCAGTTTATATTATGGGTGATCCAATAAGTCTGTGTGTTCTAGTCCATAAAAATATAAGAAGAAATTTATCACTTTTAAATCATAATGCAAAATAGAGTCTGACACTTTATTACGCATTATTTCTTATGATATCATAAGGAGGCTGATGGAAAATGAAACTAAAACAATATTGTTGACCAACAATGATATAATTTAGACTTTCTGAGGCGCTTTGTAGCTCCCAGGTCATACCCCTTTGCCCTTCCCTGCTCCCCACTCCACGTCACTCTTAAACAACTTCAGTTTAAAAGTAGAAATGTAGGAAACCAAACTCCACAGAGGCTTTTATCTTATCTCGAAACTGGTTAATAAAACTAAGAATGCTAGAATGGGATGAGACTTTAAGATTTATCTAGTCCAGACAGTCTTACCCTGAAGTCCATGAATGGTCTACTTGGGGTTCTTGAAGACCTCAACAATGTACCCAAATTTTTGCACACAATTTTTTTTCTGTTGAATGAGTTCACAGTTTTCACAAGATTATGGAAGGAGTCTGTGAGTTGACTGCCCAGAACCCATTTCCCCCACTTTGTAACAGACCTCCACTGTCCTTTTGGAGAACTTCCTGGCTCCCACCCAAGAGTCCTTGTATTTCAGTGGCATGAACTCATTCTACACTTGGGCCAGACAGCACCTGTGATCCAGGCCGGCCTGCTTTAGAGATGGGTATATGACCCAAGGCAATCCAATCAGGCCCAATCCAAGCTGCAGGATTTTTATCTGAGTGACTAAAACCAGACATGGATTTTGTTCTACTAGAGTTGAACCTGGAAAAATGTGAGACTGAGTTTGCTGGAAAATTCTACTCTTAGAGATGAATCCTAAGAGAATATAATCTACTAGTATCCCACCTAACAGAGATCACAGGGCAAGGAAATTCTGAGAGGTGGGGAGGAGAGAAGGTACAGGGAGCTCACATCACACAATGCCCTACAAGAAAGGTGGAGGCAAGTGGAGATGGGGATGTGGGCAGAATGATGAAGCTGAGAAGGTAGTAAAACAGAGAATCCTAAAATAGGATGTGTGTAAAAGAGAAAATATTCTATTCTATTGAGCCCTGGTAACTTGTAGGTTATAAAACTTCAACATCCTATGGCCTTCTCTCAAGTCACCAACATTAATACATAGATAAATAGGTAGGTAGGTAACTAGATGATAGATAAATAAATAGATAGATATCCAGGCAGGTAGCTTCAATGGGTGAACGAGGCTGCATGTAAAACAAAAGACAGTGCTAGAAACTGTATAATCTGAAGAATGAATGTCTGTTGCCCTCACACAAGTTCCCACTCATTCACAATGACATAATTTTATAAGAATCTATGGCCTGAAAAATCTACAATTTGAGACTTTATGAAAGAAGACGCCACCGTCCCCAGTACAAGCAAATTTTATCCCTTCTTACATTTAATGGGAGGACATGTGAATCGGGCCAGGCCTCACTGGCATTGGAATCACTCACATTTTCACATAGAAAGCCTCCACTCACTCAGCATGTGCCAGGCACTGGGCATTTATAGGAATCATTCCAATGAACCCTATATACCCTGTTAGTTGGTCCTATTAATATACCTATTTCCCAGATGAGTATACTGAGGTCAGAAAGGTTAGTAAAAGAGCTGAGCCCCAGGTCCCATACACACCGTATGTAGCAGAACCAAGACCTGGGGCGAGGATATAATTCATAACAGAGAGCAAGACTGTAGGGTAGGGCTCACTGCTTAACCTTGGATCAAGTGAAAAGTACAACTGTATGAAAGTAGCAGGCTTCTGTTACTGGGATAAACTTCCTTGGGTGAAAAATAAGTATTCACACTTGTGCTAGGTTCTATTAGCAATAATTCATCACTAAATCAATAAATAAAAAGTAACAGGCTATACTTTTGAAACTCTGATTTGCTTTAAAAATAATTTATTTTTTTAACTTTTTTTTCAATTGATCTTCAAGTAAAACTCTTAAAAAATGGGTCAGGGTGGGTAGAATCACCTCCATTGGATGAACTTCAATTGAAGTTCAAAGGAGCTCTCAAGGGAACTAGGTTTTTATGCTACTGGAGATGCAGCAATCAACATGTATTCATGCCTATTTTAATTGTTAAAAAATGTCTCCTTTCCCCAAAGCACTCCTTTTCCTTCAATACCTGAACCAAACCTATTCCTTACTTCCACTCTCTGCCTCCGAGTTTATGTTGCATCCACAATAAACCACTTATCCTGGCACACCTCCTCTTTCCCTTTTCTATCCCTTCTCACCTGAACAACTAGACATTAATCAAAGCCAAGTTCAAATATCACCTGCATTAGGGCACTGCCCTGACTCTCCCAAAGAAATGTCCCTAAATTATCTCCTCTGTGCTCCCACCATAATTATAATGCTGCAAACCATTCCAGTTTTGTTTCTCTGTTGCCCTCACACAAGTTCTCACTCATTCACAATGACATAAGTTTATAAGATTAAAGTTTCAAAGACTGAAATGTCACCAGCATTCTGAGGGTAATCTTTTTGATGCTGTTAATCATTGTACTAGAATCCTGCACTGGGCTATTTATACTCTTTGAATTGTTCACATTTCTTCCCTTAGGAACTACACATAAAAGCAAGCATAAGTGCTTCCATGCCACAAGTGAGACAGTCCATTCACCAACAGTCTCATGATGGTGTTGGGTAGCAGTTTTCTATGCTAAACACACTGAGAGTGGGAGGAGAAAAAATCCACTTAACTCTGATTTCTTGCTTTTTGCTAGAAAGCATTATAAGTTGCATTTTGGTCTCACCTAGTGGAAGGGTCAATGTTTTAGCTGAGATTGTGACAAGCCTCTCCAGAATTAGAGTACTTTATTATCACATTAGTACTGAGAAAGGCATATAATTAACAGAATTTATCCTCATTCACTCTGTAAAAGCACTAATATTCAATCTCTCTGCCTCTGTTTAATTACTCTCCTTAACACAACTTTTTTTTTCCAAGTTGACCCTTCCTGGGCTTATCTACAAAAATGTGTTGAAATTTCTTCTCCTTCCACTCCATTTAAATTGCTAGACTTTATTCATTTAAATAAGCATAAAAGGCAAATCAACCAGGGGCTGTCATAGCTCACACAATGCCTTTAAATTAGCAGGCGTAATGGTGTCATACTTTTGTGGAGATCCCCTGTTCAGAGTAAGTGATGACAGTCACCAGAATGACTATTAATTGTAACACGACACTGGCATTACACTGGGTGCCAACTAGTGGTAAACTAGCATTAGTTCAGGTGCCTCAGAAATTCAGAAGCTGAGACACCTCAGTTCTTTAAAGAGAACAGCAGGCCCACCTGACACACCTGCTACCTTCTCAGGTAATGCTTCTTCTAATCCATTTGCTCAAGCGGATGGGAGGAGCATGCCCATTGCACACACACCTCTCAAAATCAAGTCACCATTAGATAACAAAGTCATCATTAAATAGCCAATCTGGAAGGCACTCAGCTTGCTCTTTCTCCTGATTATTTTTCTTTTAGACAGCATAACAGTAATGTAAAACAA
Source organism: Myotis myotis (assembly GCF_014108235.1). Lineage (NCBI taxonomy): Eukaryota > Metazoa > Chordata > Mammalia > Chiroptera > Vespertilionidae > Myotis > Myotis myotis. The sequence goes on along the minus strand of NW_023416368.1, from coordinate 14,977,204 downwards.
ACAAAAAAACAAAAACAGGCTTAAATGACAAACATTTAGTAGAGGCTACATTTCTGCTTCTCTTTTTCTGAAACACAGATAAAGAAGTGTGCCTCAGTATTTCATGTTGAGATGGTGCACAGCCTGGTCCGAAAGATGTGGGCTCAGAGGAAAGGAGAGGATCTTTGGTTTAAATGGAGAATTTGTAGTAGTTTGTTCATTGTGAGTGGAAGGTAAACCCTTCCTGATGAGATCAGGGGTGGGGCTAGTGGGTGACATGAGACGATGGATCAAATGGGCAGTTGTCCTGGCCCCTTAGACAGTAAGCTCCAGGCATAGCAGATACAGGCAGGCTTCTCCTACCTGGGACACACTGGTGGCCTAAGAGACATCCACAGCAATCCCCCTCCCCCATGTTTGTCTATCAAGGGAAGAATCTACCCATTCCATTTCCCTACAAGAGACATATCTCAGTTGGAATGTGAAGAGGCCTTTCTCATCTGTCCTCTATTTTATCCAAGTGACAGGCAAGAAACTCTATTGGTCTTTATCCCCAAATAGAATAACCTTGTGAGCCCTCAAACATAATATGGCCCACGTTCACTGGGAAATAAGAATCTTCTCCAACCTCCAAGCTTTAGCTCAATCATTTCTTTGGCCTGTAAGGTCTTTCTTTCCCTCTTTAAGTCCCTCCATCCATCCAGTCGGATTAAGATTCTTCCCCTTTCAATAGACTGCCCAGATTCTCCCATTTGGAATTAATGACTCACTCCTCCATACACCTAAGGCATTCGAGATCTGTGAGTGTCTTTCTTATGGTTCTTACCAAGGTCATTTTTTACTTAGGTTATCCATGCCTAAGTCTGGCTGGTTCACTTGGCCATGAACACCTGAAGGGATTATTAGGGTTGATGCTTTGCCTAATCTCAGTGACCACAATTGGTGCCATTCCCAGCTGAAACTCACTAGTTCACTTTTTCCTCCAAAGATGCCCTTCACTTAACCTTTGGTCAAATGCCTCACCATTCTCTGAAAGTCTGTTATTTCCCATTTCCAAGCCTCTGTACATGCTGTTCCCACTGCCTGGAATTTTGTTTACTGAAAAGAAATCAAATCCATTCTTCAAGGCCAATGCCAAAGCCTCCTTGATCATATTGGCCAAAACCACCCTATCTAAATCCTCACAGCCATGACTGATGCCATACTGGTCCCTTAGCACCTTGTAATTGGTTATCTGCATTTACATGTCTTCTCTGATTATAAGCATCTCTCAGGAGGGATCATATTTTACACAATCCTGTTTCCTCCACAGTGTTTGGCAGAATCTTGTTTATGCATCACAATTATCAATTGTATGGTAGTAAATGGATATGGATCAAATTTTTTACTTTAGGACTTTCAGAGAAATAGGACAAATATTGATGAACAAACTCCTACAGTACTGGCAATAATACTTCTACTTCTGCTGCTATCATGATAATATCATCATGATTACTATTATTTTTGTTCTTCTTATTAGCATTACTATTATTTGAGTGCTTACTATGTGCAAGATCATTTGCTGAGCACTTTTATGATAGTATTTCATTTAATCCTCACAACAACCCTAAGGTAGTAACTATTAAGGTCAATAGTCTTTGCAGTCCATTTGTCTGAGGTCACAAATATGGTGCAAGGACTTGAATTCAAACCCAGGTCTGACTAGACCAAAGTTCACATTCTTGTTCACTGCACAACTGGTATCTAGCTTATCACTATTCAGAGGGTGAAAGGTGATTTTTCCCTGCCTGCCTCCTCACCCTGGCTCTCAGGTACAGGAATGAGGATCTTGAGTCAGAGTTTGGAGACAAGACCACCATGTGGAAAGGAATCACCTCCCATGGTTTCCACTGGCCATGGATTTGGCCACCATGTTGGTGTGGTTCTCTTTGGTGCAACTGAGCACTTTTCACTTTTAGAAGAACAAGAGAAAACCCTCTCACCCTTGAATCCCACACTGCCATGCTTTTTTTCAGCCCACATTATCAGCTTGAACTTTGAAAGGGTGGTTGCTTCATGCTTTGCAATATAGTCAAGTGACATTTCTAATTGCTCAGTTGCCTGTCCCAGCTCCCCTTCAGTCCCAGCCCATGGAGCATCCTGTGTTTCCACTGCACGCGTGGCTCAGGACATAAACACCTTTGCCCCAGAACCCTGGCATGGCCATCATTACACCTCCAACGCCTGCACAGAGGCGAGTTCAGGGCCTCTCACCCTCAGCTGTTCCGCCGTGTCAGCATCACAGGCAGCAAGACGCATTCCAGAGCCGGGTGGATTAACCTCCAAGATGACACTCAGTTTTAGCTTCAGCCTTCCTAAATCCTCAACAAAAACTTTAACATCCAGCTCTCATTTGGGACCTTAACTGTAAATCTCCTCTCTTCTCATGCATTCACTTAAAGGGATGAGCCGAATCAATTCAGACCTCTTCCAGTCACTTGGCCCCTAAGTTTCTGTAAGATTCAAGGTAAATGGGTAAGAATGTCCATCATCATGAGCCCCACTTAAAGGCAAGAAAAAGAAAAAAAAAGAAACTGGAGGGTGGGGAGCAACATTATTCATGCCACGGCTGGGAATTTCTGAAAATATTTGAAGCAACATCCATCACTTATGGAAATGAAGCCAATCGGCTGGTAGGTTAAAAGCAGCAGTAACCGAATTCATACTCAATTCTTAGAGCCTCGTTGGTCAGCAACTGATCCCTGCCGTAAGAACAGATCTTCTTTTCACTCAAGTGAGGGTCTGCAGGGATTATTTTCAAAAGTAAATAAATGGCCACAAAAAAAGCAAAAGAAGATCAGTAAAGAACTGAGTCTCTCAAGAACATCCCTGACAAAATAAACCCCATGTTTATGTATACTCCCTCCATTGGCCTGAGCCAGAAATCTTTCCTGCAACTTAAAACCAACTGCACAGGAGTTGAGAGAAACGTCCGGAATTAGCTTAGTCAAATGCTGCCTTAAATAAATGCTTCTCCAGTGCCTAACAAGATGCTAGGGCCAGAGTTGTTGCGTGTGACCTTACCAATTCCCACTTTTCTGCCATCATGCAACACACAATCTTCTTTTTTTATTATTATTATATGGCATCTGAAATGTAGATACCTCTTTAAAATTCCAGTTGGCATATTTAAAAATAGTGTCTAGCTTTTTTTCTGATTGTAAGTGTTGACTTCCTGTTCTTACAAAAAAAAAATGGCGACATACTCAAAAGTAATTAATAAATAAAAACCACCTACATCTCTTCTCCCAGTCTTTTCATGTATACCCAAATTTACTATTATATATAGATTTTTTTATCCTTTTTTTCATGTTAAGCAATCTTCAGAATGTAATTTTTAAGGCATATTATTTTATTACATGCCACCTACAACTGAGAAATGACTGAGAAGCCAAAATAAATGAACTGAGAGCACCAGGAGCCCCCAAGACATTCTAGCTGTGAACTGTGTGTGCAGAGCATTATGGCTTATTGTAAAGGACTGTATACTGGGATGCTTGCAAAACCAAACTGTACTCATGAATAACATCCAGAGTTTTATACTATGTGGCAATAATCTTATTTTTTTCCTGAAATAAAGAATATCATCTGTAATAATAAACAAAAGTTCTATAAAGTCTCATTCATAACACACAAACTTTTTCTTTGGTGTATTCTAAACATATGTCACATAAATGATGCCAAATCTCATGCTAGTACCCATGAACCCAAAGTTGAATGGCAGCAGATGTACAGAATGCCCACAGAGGTCCTGAGGGAGTAAATCAAACCCATGAGCTTGGGGGGCTATCTTAGATAGAAAGAGCACTGATTCTAAACCAACCAAGAGCTGGTGTTGAGGACTTTTAAAATCTCAAAAATTGTTCTTCCAATAAGGCAAAGAGACATGGGAACTATAGTAACACTGAGGTACTCTTGTGCGGCAAGAATGAGTGAGCAATATAGGATCTATTGAGTGTAGCTTCCCTCCCAAAGAAGGAATCCCTTCCCCGGTGTCCCTGACACACAGTGGCTCTGGGAGCTCTATACCTGTCCTGGGAACTGAAGATGGAATGTGGAAGACAAGTCCTCCTGGACTTGACGTTCTAGTGGGGAACAAAGAAAAAAAAAGTAAAACAAAATCTCACACATAAACAAAAAATATCTGTCACTGATTAGAGCTGTATGAAGAGGAAAGTTGGCAGATGGGAAGTGATTGCTGGTAGAAAGGGGGAAATATTAAAAGGATGGTCAGAGGAGGAGTTCTTGGAAATGATATTTTGGTTGAGCCCTGAAGACAAGGAGCCAGCCATGCCAAAATCCAGGGGCCGAGCATTCCTGTTAGCGCGAAGGCCAGTGCAACGGGAGAAAAGCGAGCGAGGAGAAAAGTGGTGGGATGGATCCCAGAGGGAGGCAGGCTCATCCAAGCTGTGACAGAAAGTCCCAGCATGGGGAGGCAGCCCTTCCCAACCGAACTGGACAGCACTGTGATGAAGTTCCCTCTTCCTCAGAATGGAACTCAGCCCTCCTGTCAGTCACCTTCAGAAATTTCAGTTTTAGCCTGCATCCAGAGAGCAGCACTCCTCCCCTTGCCCCAAGATAACCCTTAAGATCAAGTGGCCCCTTTATCTTCCCAGGCCTCTGTTCCAGGATAAGCAAACCGTATTCTTCTGCCACCTCAATTCAGGATTTCCAGATGCTTCACCATCCTGTTTACACTTTTCCAAATATTCTCAAATCAGACAACACCCCTCTTGAATTACATCATCCGAACTGGGCAGGCCCCCACGATGTTAGAGGTAGAAGAGATCTACTGGTAAAGTCAGACAAATGAGGTTCCAATTTGGGCTCTACCACTTATCAGCAATGAGATCTTAAGCAAACCACTCAACCTCTCTAAGCCTCTGTCTTTTCGTCCGTGAAACGGGAATTATAATTCCTACCTGGGAGGAATACTGTGAGGATTAAATAAGAAAATATGTGTAAAGTCCAAAGGGCCTTGAATGGCATGCAGTAAATGCTCAATAAAGTTTAACTAGTCTATTATGACTAGCTATTGTGATGATGATGATGATGATGATGATGATGGGCCCAGTGCACGAATTCATGCACCTTAAAAATAACTGTGGCTGCGGTAGGCACAGGAGCGGGTCTCAGCCCATCCTCCATGCCCCAGCCCGGCCCCTCCTGCCACGGCCCCCTGTCCCCTGTCTGCCGGCAGCCCTGCTCCTTATGCAGCTGCTCCCACGTGCTGACAGCACCAGCCCCACTCGAACCCACTGATGACATGGAGCAATTGGGGCTGGCACCAGCAGCAGGTGCAAGTGGGGCTGGTGCCATCAGTGGGTGCGAGCAGCGGCTGCTGCCCTAATCACCCCTCAGGAGCAGGGGGAGGTGGAGAAGCCTTCAGGGGCCATCATGGCTGGAAGCCACTGCTCACACCTGCTGATGACACCAAGTGATCAGGACCAGCGCCAGGAACTGGCAGTGGCAGTGGGTGTGAGCGGCAGCCCCAGCGCTGGCTGTGGGTGCAAGTGGGGCCGGTGCTGGCAGTGGGTGCGAGCAGTGGCTCCAGCACTGGCAGTGGGTGTGAGTGGGGCCGGCAGCAGCAGCAGGTGCAAGTGCCAGGCAGGACCACTGTGCATAGGAGCAAAGAATTTTCAGCCACCAGAGGCTTGCCTCAATGACAACAACCAGCACCCCACCTTCATCTGGTGCCCTCACTCACTTGCTCCACCATCCCACTGCAGCCAACACCTGCCATGTTCTGCACATGCTCCCTGGTGGTCAGCACACATCATAGTGACCGACTGTTCGGTTGTTCAGTTCTGGTTGTTCTGCCGTTCGGTCTATTTGCATATTAGCTTTTTATTATATAGGATTATTATTACATGACCTCAGTCATTCTTCATATTGGTCTAAATCAGGGGTGGGAAAACTTTTTGACTCGAGGGCCACAATGGGTTCTTAAACTGGACCGGAGGGCCGGAACAAAAGCATGGATGGAGTGTTTGTGTGAACTAATATAAATTCAAAGTAAACATCATTACATAAAAGGGTACGGTCTTTTATTTCAATAGTTTTATTCATTTCAAACGGGCCGGATCCGGCCCGCGGGCCGTAGTTTGCCCACGGCTGGTCTAAATCTATATTTGCTCAAATGCAAGTTAAGCATAAACTTATCTTTGTTTTGCTTTGTTTAGTTATGTTTGCATAATGAGGTCCCAGGAATGGTTGGAATTAGGAACCAAGCAAATGCATACTGAGCCTCCTTCCCCCAGGTCTTTTGTAGGTAATACAATAGCCCTAATCTGACCACAGTAACAGAGGAAGATCAATAAAGAATTAAACCACAAAATTGGGATGCATCTAGACTCCAGTTACTATAGAAAATATAATGATGCCCGTATGAGTTCGATAACACTGCATGTACTGAACGATGTTTCATGATCACCCTCCTAGGGGCCAGAGGTGAGTCTCATCCTTCTTTTCTGTCCTCATCAAAGCCCACACATCAGTCCTCAATAAATACTGGTGAGAGTGTAGGAAGGGGAAGTCAGCTGGGGAAGTCAGTTAGAGGTCTGCCTCGATTTCTAGGATCACATTTGATGATCAAACTCCCATAATGTTAGCTCTCAAAGGGACCCAAATGAATCATCTCACAGGTGCAGGAACAGAGGCTCAGAAAGGGGAAGCGACTTGTCCAAGACCACATAGCTAACTTGCATCCACACGTAATCTCTTCTCAGGAAACCATCCTGAGCAAACTAGTCACAGACACATCCTCTGTCCTCCTCCAAAGTCTTCTTGCAGAAATGTTCTATGAGGCAGAAGAGAGTCAGATTTCCCATTTCCAAGGTCTGTATCCCTAACTCATCTGAACTCGAATTCCTTTGGGAATGAAAGTCAAGGCTGGCATCCCAAAGCTGCATAAATCTCTCACCTAAGGAACATCATCATTTTTCTCTTGTCACAACCCTTACAGCCTAATATTTGACAGCTCCAATCGGGTACTGTCCAAACATTTATTAAAACATTTTAAATGATGAATATATCCAATTATTACTATTAATGCAGCTAATACTGACTAATGAGGGGGAAACGCAGGAGCTGGTGTCCCGCAATTCATTACTCCTGACTTGTCAACAATTCAAAGCCCGAAACCTAATCATCCATACCGGGCTCTGTTATATTTCACACGTCACTTTTAATAAGTCACTCAGTGCCTATAAATTAATGTAACATGTCGGCGTTTATGAGTGCGGCTTTGTCGCTGTTAACAAATGATGTTCTGCCCAGTCTACAACAGCTAGGAAGTGACGAATGATGGAAGATGATTTCTTTCCAAACTATAAACTATACACAGGGGACTCCAGTAACATATATATTATATATTATATATTATATATTATATATTATATATTATATATTATATATTATATATTATATATTTATTATATATCATATATCATATATCATATATTGTATACATAAAATATTTATTTATATATTTATTTATATATTATACATATTATATATATATATATATATATATATATATATATATATATAGTCACATATTACATACATCTAAGCACATACAGACATACCTGCAGGGACTAACAAAGCATGCCAACACACTCACAGGCACAAATGTGGAATACATATGGTGCATAATTTGTGATGAAGAGCTGTGCAATAACCACCTGCACTTTCATCTCTAAAAGATGTAACGTGCATCACTGGGAACCATGACAGTCCCACGAATGTGGTCAACGTCTATTTCAAATGTGCTGTAAGTTCTAGTCTTTTGCTTCCGGCCAGGCTTCAGGACAACCTCACTAATAATGAAGGCCCAGTGGCAGTGATGAAAAGGGAGGGGAGGATGTGATGCCGAAAACATCGACAGTTAGACAGTGGATCTACATTTTTAGTGGAGACTACATTTTTATGGCAAAATGGATGGTCACTGGGTGTCGGGATGGAAGAGGGGACTTATTTGCTTCCAAGCAGACTTGAGTAGTTTATATCTCCTTCTGAGCCATGGCTTCATATTTCACAAAATAATTAGTGTGGGTGTATCTCAGCCTCCATATTTGCATCAGATTTAAGAAGAGAGACAATGCTTCTTTAACTGGTGCTTTTTTTTTGTCACTTTGCCTGTGTCAGAGGCAGCTCTGACACTGACAGAAGTAGAATCTTCACCCACCTGGGTTGGACACTTCACACAATGACAAACCTCTAAGGTCAAAGGCGGCCCAGGATTCCCTTGGGAGTCTACATGCACGGCTACAGCTCTGGGGGCTGAGTTCTCGTAGACAATAACTCTCTCCATCTGCCTTGATTTTGGAAAAACATAACTCTCCGACTTTCGGAGTGTGCCCGAACTTCCATATGGTTAGTTTTTTTATTATTATCGTTTTCTTTCTCTCTGCTATCCCATCTTAATTCCAGAAACTAAATGCTAGAATAGACATTGAAATGAGCAAAATTTTTAAACTACGTATTTAAAAGTTTGAAATGGGTCCTACAGGGCTCTTATTATGCTCCCTCTTTGACAAGCTTTCAAACCAGTAGCTCAGGAAGCCCATTTCCATCTACTTTTTTCTACTTGCCTACTTAAACTCAGAAGATACATAATCATCTAACCTACATAAAACCTACAAAAACTTTTTTTAAAATCTCCCCCTGAAAATTGTAAATCTATATCTGGGAATTCTCTTAGGTAGCTTTTTGTCACAAAGATTGAGCTCAAATACAGTGCCCGAGATTTAAATTAGAGGCATTTAAGAAACAAACATACAAAAATGGTTTCTAGAACTCTTTTGCCACTCTCCCCATTTTACCATTAAACTAATATGAACAGATGAAGAGCTTCCATTTATGAGCCTAAACAAAGATTCGTGTTTTATAAACCCAGGTTTACCAAGACTTTCATTCTGTGTGTGTCTGGGAGCTGAGTTCTTTCAAACTATATCTAAGAAACATTAAATACTTAATTAAACATACTGCTTTTTAAAAAAAAATATATCACTCAAATCTTTAAAAGAAACCATGATAAGCACTACAAACATGTTTTCATTACTTGGCCTGGCAGGGACCGTGTTGCCCAACTTGTTTTTCTGGGGTCTGCGCGTATCTAGTTCAAGTACTAACACCCTTCACACACCCTCAAAGAGCAGAGAGAAACTGATGGTGATGCAAAGGAATTGCTCTTCTTATTTGAAAATTGGGCAATGTCTGGTGCTCAGGAAAATGGTTTCAAAGTACAGTCTAGGATAGCACACAGCCAGCTGGAAAAGCTAGTGGACCAGCAAGTAGAGTGATGACGTGGTGCCCTAGCCTCTTGTGTTTGCACAATTTGGGGCACGCACACAAAAAAAGTTGCTGAAAATGCTGCACAACAAGCAAGAGCCATGATAATACTGTGTTGGAGACGAGAGGTGGCATGGGGTGGGGTGGAGATGGCATAAACAAAACTTGAAACCATTTCCACATGTGTGATGTTGAAAGCATTCACTTGTAACCTACTCCTGAAAAGATTCAAAATGACTTCATAAAACCAACTCATGGCAACCAGCAACTGAGGAGTCTTGATGTTCCCTTGACAAAGAGGGGCCAGGAGAGAAAGGAAGGATATGTGTACTTTTTCTTTGGGGCCTGAAGTGACGTATTCAACTTTCTCCCCTTCCAGGGCTGGTGTCTTCTGGAGTGTGTAAGGAGGAAAAGGCACGTGTGTGTGTGTGTGTGTGTGTGTGTGTGTGTGTGTGTGTGTGGCAGAGATGGAAGGCACTAGAATTTGGGGCACTGCGTAGAACAAAATGCAGACCGCTGTCTGCTCTGGTTGCTCTATGAAGATATCACCCCAGGAGGAGACAGCTGAACGCGCTTTTCCCAGCAGAGGCCTTCACCAAGCTCAGCAAAATCCCCTGGGAACAGCGGCAATTTGCATAACAATATGCTGTTGCTTATCAGGGACCCAAGAGTGGTATACCTTTAGAGAAAACACCACATGTTTCAGTGGAGCCCACTATAGGGAAGGGGATTGTAGGTCAGTTTGTGGGGGCTGAGAAGAGAGGACTCTCCCACATTTTAGCATAACTTTACCAAATGAAATCAATGAAAACCCTCCTATTTGCCATATTTTCAACTTTGGCACAGGCCCTCATACTCATCCTGAATACGCTCTCCCCCCACATTTTAATTGTTTGTTTTGCTTTTATCTTTGGGGAGCCACCCAACTCCAACCCTTCCCCCCATTCCCTGTTCACTTCACCATCCTGTCTTTTCATCCAGGCCAGTGACTTGGAATTGTGCCTGAATTATTTTCTCAGTGGATAAAGCAGCAGTTCTGTTCTTTACAAATCCATTAGACAGAACTAGCACCAAAGAGTGAACATCTCATCAGGCAGATTTCTTCTCAGCAGAAGGAGAGAACACTCTAATGGCGAGAGATGGGCTGCCTCCCGAGACCATGGGTTCCCCATGACTGCACACATTCAATGAAAGACCAGACACCATTTGGCAGAAATACCAGAGAAGCGAGGTGCTTGTCTAGCTGCCCATTAACTTCCCTTCGAGTCATATATGAGTCTAAAGCCAGCAGAAGCTTAGAGAGTTTGAACCTCAGACATGCAGATTGCTGCAGAATACAGATTAAGATATCAGAATCAAATATCAAGTACTTAGACAAAACAAAGTTCTATAATTCTTCATTACCTCCCTCCCCTTTTTTATTAAATAATGTTCTAAACACATTTTGGTCCCCTTGGGAAAATGCCATAAAACTGTATTAGCACAACTGTTGCCATTTTAAAAATTGCAAAATAATGGTAATATACAGAACAATCAGAATAGGAAAGAAATAGCCGGTGAGTCATTCTGACATATGGCCACATGACTGAGGAGGCAGAAATAAAGTGTCCAACGGAAGTCTTGTGTATATTATGATAAATGATGTTCTGACTTTATAAGAGGGCCAGCCTATCACCACAGGTATAAACAGTGAGTGAAGGAACCATAAAATATTAGAAGAGAGAACCTTAAGTTCAAATCATGTCTCTCTACAGTTGGGGATACAGAAGCTCAGTATCCTGATGGACTTGCCCAAGACACACAGTTCATCAGCAGCAAAGTTGGGGCCACAACCTTCCTAAGACCTGGCCTTATGGTCCAGGACCTCTTTCCACAACAATACACCATATTCACTATTTTAAAATTGAACTTCATAAAAGCACGAGGCACCGGGTTGGAACAGTCAGAACCAATGGGATGAAAGTCTGAAAGAAGACAGACAGTTACCAGAATAGGTACAGTGGTACCTCGTAGCATTACAGCTGTGGCTTTCCAAACTACAGAATGTTGGCTAAGACATTATTTAAAATGCTTTGCAACTCAATTCTCTTGCCAAAACAGACACTAACAAGTAGCCAGGAGGGACACAGTCATCCCCGGCCCAAGATGGCCTTAAGCTTCCTTTGGACTTCTGACAGGACTCCCTTATCTAACCAAAAAGAAAGGTTTGGGTCTTTTCTGATTTGGGGGGATAGGCTGGAGGGAAATAAGAATGTAAGACATTTACATCTGCATTTTAATTTTAAAACTTGCTTAGCACACAATTCACTCTTGTCAAGTGAACTGTCTGTCACAAGCTCCGAAGAACTGTATAATTTATTCCCCGGTCACCCCCCAGTGTACAGACATAGGCTTTTACTCCGCAGGATACACGAGCAGATGAAATAGCGAGCTAATGTCATCTTCAATCATACTTCACTTTTCTGTGTGTATATTTTTGAGGACATATTAGTTAATCAGAGCCCTAGCATTAATTCAAATACGATGAATATGTGTTATTATGAAATGTCAGGCGTGGTTCTGAGTATAGGCCAAAGTCTCCCAGAGCACATCCTCTTTAGATAACAAAACAAGCTAATATTTTGGTCATCCTGAGAAATGTAGCTTGTCCAAGAGATCTCTGACACGTTAGAGAATGACACTAAGTTCCTACACTCCTATCAACGTTAATCTATAAGATCCACTGCCATTTACAACCTCCTGAGTCCTAAAAGCCCTCATTCATTAATGATAGTCAGTTTCACCCCTTGCATTGTCTTACAGGGATCAAAAGGGGACTCCTGTGACTTTAGAAACATTTTCCATCAATGGATCTTCAGTTAGTAAGAAGATAAAATTTGAGTCCTGGTTGGTTTTTCTCAGTGGTTAGAGCATAGACCCAAGGACCAAAGGGTTTGATTCCCAGTCAAGGGCATGTACTTTAGTTGTGGTTCAATCCCTAGGCAGGGCATATTTGGGAGTCAACCAATTGATTTGTCTCTCAAGTCAATTTCTCTCTCTCTCTCTCTCTCTCTCTCTCTCTCTCTCTCTGTGTCTCTCCCCCCCCCCTTTCTCTTCCTCCCATTATCTTTTCTCTTTAAGAATCAATGGAAAACATATCCTCTGATGAGGATTTAAAAAAGATTTTTTTAAGAAAATTGAATAGAACCCCATTTCATTTGTGGAAATTTTTCCTGTTGAAAGACAAAAAGCTGAGTTGCATAAAATATGCACACCTTCACTCCCTCCACCATCCTACGCCACAACCTATTTTTGCCCATCACTCAACCCCACCATGCTCTTTGGCTCTACTGAATCTCCAGCTCTCTAGAATGATTCACCCTTGCTATGGCATTATCATAGTGCTCCTTGAACTTCAGTCATTCATAAAAATACTTTTGTGCCCTGGCCTGTGTTTCTCAATGGTAGAGTCTTGGCCCCTGGACCAAAGGGTCATGGGTTCGATTCCCGATCAAAGGCATGTACCTGGGTTGTAGGTTCAATCCCCAGCTCTGGTTGGGGTACATACAGGAGGCAACCAATCAATGTGTAGAGACACATCAATGTTTCTCTCTCTCTCTCTCTCTCTCTCTCTCTCTCTCTCTCTCTCTCCCCTCCCGCCTCCCTTCCACTGTCTCTAAATATCAATGGAAAAAACAGCCTCAGGTGAGGATTAACAACAAAAATAAAATAAATAATAAACACTTTTGTAATTTTTGTCATCCTATATAAGCCTAATATGCAAATCGACCAAACAGCAGAACAACTGGTTGCTATGACACGCACTGACCACCAGGGGGCAGATGCTCAGGAGCTGCCCCCTGGTGGTCAGTGTGCTCCCACAGGGGGAGTTCCACTTAGCCAGAAGCTGGGCTCACAGCTGGCGAGCGCAGCAGCAGTGGTGGGAGCCTCTCCTGCCTCCACAGCAGTGCTAAGGAGTAGTGAGCCGAATGGTAAGGAGCAGTGAGCAGGTGGGCAAACATCCCCCAAGGGCTCCTGGACTGCGAGAGGGATGTCCGCCTGCCAGCTTAGGCCTATTCCTAAGCCAGCAGGCAGATATCCCCGGAGGGGTCTCAGACTGTGAGAGGGCACAGGCAGAGCTGAGGGAACCTCTGCCCCCCCGCATCCCACCCACAGTGCAAAAATTTTATGCACCAGGCCTCTAGTTTGTACATAATATCTATATTATGTATTTAATATTTTATGAGTATTCACTTCTTTTCACTCCCAATACACTGATTTTTAAATGACACTTTCCATTTACTATTATGAATGAAAACCAATGCCACTTGCTTTAGATAGAGGGAAGCAATACAAACGGAAGTCAAAACAAAATTTAAAAATTTACTAAATTTTGATTAAATCCTATTTCCTGCCAAGGCATATCTATTAGAAAGGGAAATAAAGCAAGTATGAGAGAGCAGTAAGCTGGGACTTTGCCCTAATCAGAAGGACTAAGGAAATTTTACATGGGATGGTCTCCTCATTATCGGACTCAGTGTTATTTAAAACCACATAAAGGTACCACTTACAGATCACCTGCCTTCCAACTTAAAGTCACCCCCGCACCACCAGCAGGATGCAGGTGTACTTTGGGAAACAGTGGTGGGCTGCCAAGGGGTTAGGAAAGTGCCCATCACATGTGGAAGGGAGGGCAATTGTGTGATGGGAAAAAAGGCTGGAGAGAAAAGGATTGATCAGTCTTGGGAGAGGAGATGGAGGAAGGTTTGTTAAATGATTTGTATGGAGTTGGAAGTTCCTAAACTAGCAGAAAATTTATGAGTTACCATGGGTGCAGGAGAAAACTAAAATACATCAGCAGTCGGTTATGAGCTGTCATGAATTTTTCTATCTGTTTTTCCTCTTTAAACATGGAGAATAATAGTGAAATGCCAGAAAAGCGTGCTGTGTGGTGAATCTAGCTTTTGATATTGATTAACATTAGCATGTAGTTTTGAAACTAAGTAATACAAAAAGGAAAAAGAGATACAACTACAGTATACTCCTGCCCTCGAATAAATTTCAAAACAGTGTGATGTATGTGGAATAGAGATCAAGTTGGCAGAAAAGGGAAAGGAGCATTCAGAAGGCAAAATAAACAGGTGCAGAGAAACTGTCATACGCCGAATTGAGACTCGGTATTTAATTAGGGACAGCAAGCTTGAAAGCCTCCTTGGTAAATGTCTATCTAAACCAACCACGTGTTGGTTAACACCGAGACATACAAACCGATCAATAGTACAAAACAAAAGGGCTCAGGTATGCATGTAGAGTCATACATCATTTCAATAAATTATGCTGTGTGTAAAGACAGGTGTGTTTTTTTTTTTAGAACAATCATTCTGGGATCAAGAGCTAAATCATTTCAGCCACATCTTGATTTCAGCAAAACTCGGCAGGAATTATGAGGCTTAACAGCATCCTGACAATTAGCATATTATAAATACAAAAATGATATATTAAAGGGAGAGGAGGGGGGGAAAGGCCAGCGTTTTACACCTACAGTAATATAATTCCACTACTTAATGCAAAGTAACAGGCCTCAGAGTGTTTGGGCTCCTCTCGTATGGTGTTATCTTCTCTATCAGTAAATGAGACTATGTGAACAGTACAACCTATAAATAATTCAAGGCCTGAGATGGCAATTATAGAACCATGCACAACTAGCATGAATATTTTATGAAGGCTAAAACAGCCCTCAGAATGAATCATGGAGAGATGAACACACACACACACACACACACACACACACACACACACACCAGGCAGTTTGGGCCAAATTGTATTCTGAGACAAGGCTTCTCTTTGATCCCCAGCATACCTTTCTTTTACAGAAACTGTGCCCACAGTTATATATTTTTCCTTTCTTGGATTTATTTCTTAAAATCCAAACACGGAGGAATGGAGGAACAGATCTGCCAATAGGGCAGAAGAGCTTGAAAATGAGGAAGAAGGACAAGCCATTTTTAACCCAAACTTGGGCAGAGAATTCTGAGTGATGTTTTTTTCACCTCTCCAAATGGACTTGACAAAAAGTATAGAGTTCCAGTGCATCAAAATGGAAACTGAAACCAGTATCACTTCTTTATGACTCAAGCAAGAACACATCCTCCCCGAAAACTTCCCTCGCATAAATAAGCTTTTATTTCTAATTACTCCTGGAGGAATACCTGTAATCTCTGCTTCCACTACATTTATAAGACAAAACAAATAATACTGAGGCAGAAGCCTGAGCAAACACGGTAGCATATTTAAAGGAGCAGCCCAGACGTCACACTTCACTAGGAAATGAGCAATAGCGTAAGTCCTGAGCGGTTTCTGTAACCGAAGGATGTGCGCAGCTGGGGAAAAAAAAAAATGAAATCATATGAATTCATGTCCTGATTTCTCTGTGCAATGTACTCGCACTATTTGTTTAAGACTTAATATCCCTTTGCATTTTGCAGAGATTAGTGCTCATCCTTGTTACCCGCCTCTTATTTACACACACCCAGATGATGTCCATGTGGGTAGAGAAAATTCTACTGGCTTCCTAGAGTCAACTTGACCATAATCGGCATTTTTAATCAGGACCTAAAACTTTTCAGACTTCTCCTAGTGCCTTCACAAAGGGCTCTAGCTTTATGATATTTTCATCATGATTATGTGCATTTTTCAACTGGTGACGACAAAAAAGAACCTCTAGGACTCCAGAGTCTTAACACAGGAAAGGACCTTAAGATATCTGGCCCAACTCCTTCATTTTGCAGATGAGAAAAGTTGTAGGCTAAAAAATATTCCATGGCATACTCACTACTACCCATGACTAAAACAATAGGACCAGTAATAATATAAGATATAAGAATACTAGCAACAATAAAAATCAGTAACAACTGTAAGTATTTACGGAGAGCTTGCACCCTGCTTTCCGGCTCTGTCTCTTTTAGTCACCCCAATACTTCTGTGTTCGGTACTATTATTGTCTCCATTCAAAGATGAGGAAACAGAGTTTAAAGAGGTTGTATCTCCTACTATCAATCCCATGACCCTTCCATCTGCAGCACTCTCTGGGAAGCTATGTAAAAAGCCTCTCCTTACACCTCGGCTATGATATGGGATGCCTGATTTTCACTGGGCACTTCCTCAATGTGAGACACAATGTTTCCCACTTCACTGCGCCTGCTGCTTTGTTGGACCTCTGAGAGCAAAGGAAAAGGAGGAGGCTCCCTACGACCTACCCTACAATTGGCATTCCCCTATTATTCAGTTCTAAAAGTTCTAAGCCACGGCTCCACTAGGTGCACCTCTCGTGGTGGATCTGAGGCATGAAAATACCTCGAGAATCTATAAAGCCCATGACAACAATTTGGGGCGTGGACGGGCAGGCCAGTGTTGTGTTTTGATAGTCCTCTTTTGGTTTTGTTAATAGAAAGAAAGTAAAAATGAGTATGATTCTCCCCTTCTCTCTGCTCAGACCCAGTTCTGGGTTTTAGTATCAGGGGGATAACACATACAGGTCTTTTCACACTAGGTGCACTAATCTGGTATAAACAGAATGATCCTGTTTGGTATTTTCTTTTAGGTGCTCACTCCAAAATACGCATGGCTTAGACCACAAGGTCAGAAAAATACCCTGTTGTATTGTAAGAGGGCAAGAAACTAAGTCCACTGATTGGCTTTGGGCACGTTTCCTTTAAGCCTCTCCCTCTGCCCCCTCCCTTCCCACTGTGTCCAGATTTCACTCTGGAGCTTCCATCCCACAGCTCCAACCCCGGCTTGAAAAGGTGCTCAGAAAAGGAGACCCAAGCAACTGAATAGAAACCAGTCTCTGGACTCTTACCTCTTTTCTTCCTGTGGACTGTAGGGAGCTAGAATGTCATTTATTATTTACATGCACTTGAATGGGTTAATCTTTTCTTTTCCTTATTTTGACAACCATGTTTATCTTTTGAAGAAGGCTAGTAGAGGTGCCGTGTGGCATCGCAGTGCTAACTGCTAACACATGGGCTGTGCTACATCTCGGCAAAAATGTCTTTCATACTTGCACGGGCAGCCCGGCCAAGATCAACACCATGAGTTTGATTTTCTTCGTCATGAATTGACAGCTTATTTATCTCCATGGAAGAACTTCTTAAGCCCTGTAGTCACCCAGGCAACTTAGAGGAGGCATTCAGCTGACTGCTCAGAAAATATTATTATAGCTTCATAAGAAATAGAGACTAAATTATTTCATCCCTGTTAGGTCGTTCTCCCTTTAACGAGACATTCCCCTGGCCCTGAGTTATGACAGTAACCAAATACAACAAATGCGCGTGCACATCCTCTCCCGATTCAGCTGGTGTTCTCTTTAAAGACCTTTGCGGCCCTAATACGATGCTGGTAGTAGAAAGTTCTGTGGCGATGCACGCTTTTCATGGAGTCCCTTCCCGGTAATGCTCAGGAAGCCTCATTCAAATAATTAGGGAAGAAGTCATCTCCATTTGCCATATCTTGCTATGGGAATAATAGCTTCCGATGCCTGTGAAACCAGCAAGAAATAGAACACAAATGCCAACTCCTGAGTCACGATGGAAAAGAACATAACCTCATGTGGCTGCTGAATGGAACCAAACCAAGTACAAACCAAGTGTCAGGCTCTCCCTTCCAGAGGGAGGTCGCTGCTGCTCCTGGGAGAAGTTTGAGCACATTTGCAAGTAGAAAACGACCCAGAAAATCCTAACAAATTGGGTATGCAAATGCAAAAATCTAAAAAACGATTTTCACTAGTAATAAATCACTTCCAATTTTTGCAACTAACAGCAGTGAGAATATTGACCTGCTATGGCATGGGGACAGATCAATATTTATAACTATCAGCAAAAAAAAAGAAGAAGAAGAAGGAACCTGTAAATTAGCATGAGAAATTGACATGGGGAGGAGGAGAGAGGAAAGATGGGGGTTTATTGGAAAGACTGGGGTGGTTTCTGATTACAGAGCTTCCCAAGTCAAATCTGGCGCCCTACTTCTTTGAGAAAATATCTCCAATTAAGATACTAGTTTCTGGTGTTATGACTTTCACAGAACAGTAGCAACAATGGGAAATATTTATTGAATCCTTACTGCGGGCCAGGTGCCCTGCCAAATGCTTTACTTCATTTCATTATCTCATTGCATCTCCCAACAACCCGATGATGTAAGGATACACTATTACTGCCCTCATTTTTCATTGAGGGAAACTGAAGCTTGGGCAAGTTAAGTCATTTGCCCAGGATCCCACATCTCCACCACTAGCCAGCCTAAATTTCTTCACATATTCCTAAAGTACAATAAGTGGAAGAAGAAAGTAGATTCCCATCAAGTTTGAAGCTAAAACTCCCAGTTTTTTTCTGTCCAATCTGTACCATTACTCACTCTCCATCCACTCTGCCTTATTATTATTGAATATATCCCTCTGTTGCCCAAAGGTTTTGTGCATAAATGCTTAGAGCAGGGTAGTTGGTCTGTACAGTATGAACCAGGGCACTGAAATGTTATCAATGATCATAATGGTGAATATATAGACTGGAGGCATCTTCTATGTCTCTGATGTGGCAAAATAGGGTTGAGTCTTACATAGTGTTTGTAAGCAAGTTTGCCCAAGGGAGCCAGTGTGCTGAGCAAGGTGACTGTGGCAAAGAAGGTGTCCCAAGAGAGGAAAGTTCACATGGAAACACACTTGTGTATTCCTACCTGAATGTTAATGAAGGTGAGCACGTCTTACAGAGACTGATAGGAAGAAGCTATGCAGACAAGAATAGCATGTGGAAGGCAAGACTGAGAAAAATAGAATCATGTTCAAAAGCTGTAGGAAGCTTATTAGTGAGGAGACTAAAAACAGAGAGGAGGCCAAGTTAGCATCTGATCAGCCCCCGTTCCGCAGTGTGTTGTGATTATGAATAATTCCTATGGTCTCAATAAGACTGAGGACAGAGATGGGCCCTGTGCCTTTTCCTCTCTCTTTCTCCTGAACCAGACTTCCTGGAACATTAGGGCAGGGAGGGCAGTCAGAGATCACCCGGTACGATCACCTCATTTTACACCAGAGGAGATGAAGGTGCAGGAGATGGGTTAAATGACTGGCCCAAAAATCACACAACTAATTAGCGGCAGGGAGCCCAGTCACACATGAAACAGTCCTGCTGACTCCTTGCTCTGCGCACTTTTCACACTGCCCTCTGCCTTTTAGGAGGCTCTTGATAAACACAGACAAAGGACTCTCAAACTCTGGGTGTTCTGAGCAAGGAGAGAAGAGGGCCTGCCGTCCACATTCAGACCTCAGACACACATACGCAGGCACTCACCACGCTGCCCCATCAGCCACGCCTCGCTCAAGACACTTATAAATACGAGAACCTGCAGCGTTAAAGAATGGGTAGGGATACCAGGAAAGCTCCAAGTTAATGACTTTTCCATGAGGAGGGTTCATTGGAAATGTGGAGGAAAGAAAAGGTGGAAGCCTTTTATTATCAGTCTGGCCATAAAGATGATTAGGTAAGGCGCATTATATACACACACACTTGACTATCCCCACACTTGTGTGCCCAGCACCGTATTAACATATGTACATATTTGTTCAACAGAACCCTTCAAAGTCCTCTCCCTTCGAGTCATTTTCAGACATTTCTCAAACATGATGCAGATCAAAATGCAATATACAAAGTCAGATAATGTCCCCAGCATCGCATTAAAATAGCTAAGCGGCCAACAGATGGCAGCTAAAGCAAATCGCTTGCCGATTTCAATAAGGACGGCCGTCCATTCCCTTAGACAGTTTTCTAGACAGAAGTTGACTGTGAAATGAAATCAACTTCAGAGCCCAGTTGTTTGTAGTAAGAAAGGGAAGTTACAGGAAAAAAAAAAATGCCTCCTTTGTTCCTGGAACCTGGGGTGATTCACAAGCACGGACATCCCCGGGTCTTCTGACTTTAAATCACGAAGGTGGAAATGTCATTCACCCAGGAGGTTATTGATTAAAATAAAGAACAGAAATGTTTTCCGCATGGCACATCCACCTCACTTCTGCTGGCAACGTTAACATCATTTAGAATTAGATACTGAAAGGAATGAAGAAGAAAAGAAGGGAGGAAGAAAAAAAAGAAACCCAGCAGAGAGAGGACAGTTCATTAGGAACAGGCACAGCCTGGGAATAAATAACACAAAGAAGCTTTCTGGCCTGAGGATAGAGGCAGAGGTTGGCATTATTTTACATTAGAAACACTTCGTATTCAAAACGGTAATTGATAGCAGTGAAGTGTTGGGGGAAAGAGCCACTTGCGTTCAGGCAGCCTGCCCTGCCAATCAAACTCAACCTTTCTTTGAATGAATAAAAGCTTCATTGCCCTATTATGCTGATACAGTCAGACAGGACTAAAGTAGCCTGTTTGTCAAGTTTATGTGCACTGCCCCGAGCTACTTAGATTCTGATGCTGAAAGAATCCCTCCGAATCAGCTGTCATTTTTGCTCTTTTTTACCCACACAGTGTGAATTTTACCCCAGAGTTGCCCATGACCAGCCATAGATGGGGTAGGGAACCTACATCAAGGAGGGCATTGGGCCATCTTTTGTTTAGAGTCACAGCGATAAAGAGTTCTGCACACAGTCGGTGCGTGCTGCGGGCTGTCTGAAGCCTGCAGACAGTGGCCAGACTCTATATTCCCAGCTCTACAGGAAGTCAGTGCAGAGAAGTCTCCCCATCACACCTCTTGTCACCAGAGACTTGAGGTAAATAACACCAGACCTTGCCTCCTCCTAAGTGATCAATACAAACTGAAGGGCCTGGGGGCATTTTTGCTTCCCAGGTCCTGGCCCCTCTCTGCCTCCAGCAGCACATCAGTGCTTTGGGCGCAGGAAGGACTGGAGGGTTGCTAGCCCCTCTGTGCCAGCAATGCAAGGACCCACCGAGGGTCACAAACCTGTCCCCCTGAGGACATGGGCCTATGTGCCTCTGACTTTCCAGTTGCTTCTGCTTAAAAATGCATGTGACAAAACAGCTTTGTATTTGAAAAAAAAAAAAAAAAGAAGAGTCATAGGTAACAATGAACATGCAGTTGGGCTGGAAATAGATTTATCAGGCTTCAAGGATTATTGTTTGCCGAGAGATGGTACACACATTACTATTTCACAGTTCAGCTATGACATTATTAACCTACTGTGCAAGGATTTTATTGCCAGATTGGTCCATTTATCAAAAATAAGAGAAACTCAAAACCCCATAAGGAAGTTAACATTTCAGGCAGGCTTGGCTTTCACTTAATGCCATTAATCTACCTATTTACACAAGAGCAAGAAATGTTCATTTAGTAATGTCTTTCTGTTTGGTATAAAGGCTGTGCGGCAGTATGGGATGCAAGCACATGAATGCCATGCTCATTGTCACAGGAAAAATGAGGGTTTTCTCTTTAAAATGAGTTTGAGCCCCCAGAGCCTGGCACACACACATTCTGGGTTGCCATGTGCTAGAAGCTTCGTGTTCAACCAGCAAAGGGCACAATCTAAGTGTTGGAACATTTAGATGCCAGAGCTGGAAAGAGAGTTGTGGAGGAAGGTAGGCACTGGCAACACACAAGATAAAAATACAGCAAGTTTCTTGGGGGGGAAATAATTTCTCATGCAACCTTATCACAACAATGAGCCCTTAGAATGAAAAAGGACAGGAAAGTGCTGGCAAACAACTCAATAATTCATAGAGATGTAATTGATTTTGGACTACAAAGATAGTGGTCTTTTGACATATCTTCTCCAATAAAAGGTTTCAATAACACAGGGATATTCATGGAGCTATGCGTGCCCATGTTACACATCATGGAGCACCCAGCACTACATGTGCACTCAAGGTGTCACAGCGCCCCGCTGCTCATGCGTGAACTGGCATGAACCTGCGTAGCGGGCCGGGTTAGACATTTACTTAGCTATGGGTAGACATGGGCCTTAGAAAAAAGGAGGGGGCAAAATGCCCATTTCCATTTTCTTTCTTTTGTTTCCTCCTACATTCTTTTTGGTTTTATTACTTCTTTATGGAAGAGAAGATGATCTCCAAGCCCATAAAATGCCTGAAATGACTAACGTTGATCCTGTCAAAAATTTTTCTTCACAATCTATAATAATAAAAGCTTAATATGCTAATTACACCAGATATCCTTTGGGACATCCTTCCGGACGACCTTCCAGATGAAGCCAGGGCTGCAAGGGCCGAGGCGGCTGCCTCAGTGGGTTGGGGGCCGAGCCTCTTGCAAGAATTTTGTGCACCGGGCCTCTAGTATATACATAATGTGGGGAAAAATAAAGGAAGGTTACCCATATGTACAAATGTATGTGTCTGTATATACACATATATGCTCATATACATATATACATATACATACATATTTTGAAATATATACATATTTCAAAAATGAATGTCCCTTTCTTTTGCAACAGCTTCCCTTCACTTTAATATGTATATTACATATTGTATAGTTAATATTATATGTAACATTATATATTCATATATACAAACACCTGCATCAGTATAAATAAACACAAACTCAGGCTACATGGATAGTTAATAAAGCATTCAGCAAGCCCCACCAGCCCTTCTGATAGAAAAGGCACTGTGCTGGGTGAAGTGATAAGGATTCCATAAATGGCAGCCTTGAATCGGTACCAGAAACTGTGCTGAGTGTCTTACAGAATTACTGTACTCAATCTTCCTAACAATCCCACAAGAATAATTAGCCCCATTTTACGAATGGGGAGGCTGAGGCTTGGGTGGGTTATGCAGCTGGCTCAAGTCACAGAGCTGATAAGCTGCAGAGTGTGGCTTCTGCCTGCCTCCAGAGCCTGTACCCTTCTCTGCTGCTAGTAACCACCTCACTCTGGCACCTGCAAGGAACCAGGCAGGATGCAACCGTAACCAAGGGGCCCCTGCATAGGAGAAGCCGCAGTCTATAAGAGCCACATGCAGAAACCAGCAAGCACTGTGTCCGCAGGATGAAAAGTTAGAGGGCACAAGGTGAGCTCAGCACTGACGTGGAAGCCAATGGGTCTTTCTGGACCTTTCTTTCCTCTAAGACAAACCTACCACAAGAGGTACACAAATGCCCTGTGCCTTTGACATTTTCTGGCACCATATTGTCATTTCTTAATATTTCCTCCCCTAAGCTTAAGTCACTATCCTAGTATTTTCAGAGGTTTCTTTTGGTTCATGGAACAGAATAGTTACAATGATATTGAATCAAGTTTTACTCGTTTTCATTATTATCTTAGAAAAATACAGTAAGTGAGGTACCATTCACATTTGGGGCTGACCAAACTGGCTGGATGGTGGGACTGTTGGTTCTGGGATGGGGAGAAGATCAACTAATAATACACACGCTGCAGGGTGCTGTGAGGAAAGAAATGGCACATATAATAACTACCATGGCCATACTATCTGAGGTTTATTGAGCACCTGTTATGGGCCAGGCACTCAGCTAGCACTTTGCCCACATCTGCTCATCAAACCCTCATCACTACTCTGTGGGGAACATACTGGCTCCTTTACAGATTGGGAAACAAGGTCCGGGCAACTCACATGCTGCACTACTGAGTGGCAGAACGGGGACTCCAACCCAGGTCTGCCAAGCTCCAAAGTCTCTGTTCTTCACCATTATTCTCTGCCACAGTGTTCTGTATCTTTTTTTTATTCTTCCCTTCCTAGCAGAGTAAAA
Source organism: Myotis myotis (assembly GCF_014108235.1). Taxonomy (NCBI): domain Eukaryota; kingdom Metazoa; phylum Chordata; class Mammalia; order Chiroptera; family Vespertilionidae; genus Myotis; species Myotis myotis. Next base: position 14,953,189 of record NW_023416368.1, on the reverse strand, counting down.
TGTCAGAAACTACGTGATTGAACCTAGTGGTTCTGCTATACAAAGTACCCACGGAAGAACTTCTCCACCTGCGCCCTCCCCATGGCTCCCCAGCCCCCACTCCAAGCACAGTTTGAAAGAGGTTGTTCTAAGGCAGGAGGAAGAAAGGAAACAGGCCTAGGAACCTGGCCTTGCTGGCAACGCTCAGTATGAATGGAAAGGTGTGTTGCTGCCTATGCCCATGTCTCCTATCCTAATCCTTCAAAGGGACCCATCAATGCCCACCTTCCAGATTATCTGCCAAGATATCGCTGTTACCTATGCAGCCCCTTAGAAGAAAAGTCATAATTTGAGGTATTTCTGTCATCAGCATGTCGCACTGGAAAAGCAGTATGGACCAGCAGCTCAACCACAAATTTTAGAAACCCAACAGACGTGCATTGCATTGGCAATCGAGTGCTGGTCGGAAGCCAGATGCTCTGTGTCTTCCAGCAATACTCATCAATAACTGACAAATTCCAGGCTATTTCTGAAGTGCAGCATTCCAAGTTAGACGGATGGGCATTTGCTTTGCATTGGTGCGTTTGAGTCCAAAGGACTCTCAGGCACGTTCCTTAGATGAAAGCATTTCTGTACAGATTTGAGCATAAAGGAGGGTGTTGACCATGGGGAACTCCAATCCCAGAGCCTACGCTGATCTTAAGCTGTCTTAAAATAGAAAATATTTCTGTTTCTCTTTCCAAATGAAAAGGATTGCATCCTGGCCTAATGACTACATGAGCTGCTAACCTACTAGGAGGCTAATATTTAAACAAAGGGATAGATAGACAAGGGGAAAATTAATATGTTTTAGTTGTAAAACATAGATAGAAATTTTCTCTTTATAAAAGAAAACTTTATATTTCAAAAGGGGTCACCATAGATGTAGAAACCTGGTTTGATTGATTGATTGATTTTAGAAATCCCAATTTCAAATATTCAGCCTCATTCTGGCACACTGGGTGGCAAAAACAAGTTGGTACTAATAAATATTTTTTCAATGACTGAGCAAATTAATGGCTTCTGTTCTCATAACATTTTTTTTAGACTTATAAGACCACAAATCCCCATTTTTTATTTGAAAAATATAGTCACTAAAACTAACAGTTATATAGGATGTCTGCTGAGTGGTAACAGTTAAGCCAACAATATATAAAATCTCTGATCCTAAAATAAGCCACAAAATTTACCACAGTTCAATTTCCCTGTATTTTAAAAATAGATTTTTTCAGAAACAGCCATTGTACCTATTGAAGTATCCTTGTAATGTTTCTACGAAGTTCCTCGGTGGCAAGCTTTCTGCCAGGTTCATCTCTAGAATGTCCTGTTTATCAGAAGTGGCTTTACCCTAATTTTCTTGTGTAATACCTTATATCACTATCCTTAGAAAAATTTTCCCAGGACACTCTGAGGAAAAGCTTAGGGGAGTCACTGTGTAGAATGACCACCTTCAGGGCAGATTCTATCTTCGTTCCCAGCCAACTCCTCTATGGTTAGAAGCTTCTTTTATACTCGCCTACTTATTTTCACTCTAACCTGGCATTCTAGAAGTGATTTCCACTCCATTTTATATCTCCTAGTAGGATTCACTTCAGCGGGAGATTGGGTTATGAAACAATATATCTAAAGCATCTCATATTTATGATTCAAAGGGGAAGAAAAGTCTAACCTTGTGCTCTAAAAAGTTTGACAACACATTTCCAGGGTCCAAGGTGATGAATTATTTCTGCTTTGCCTCAATATGAATTGGCAAAATTCAAATGATTAACCTCACTGCTGGGCTCTCTGTTTCCAGGGGAGACGGAAGAAAGGGTGATTTCTCTGCTTAAATCTCTAAGTGAGACTGCATGGAGTAGAGCTGGCAGGTAAGGGCTCGGCAGAAGTTGCATCTTTTGTCATCAAAACCTTACAAATTATTAATTGATCAGGAAAGAGAGCCACAAAAGGCAACACACATGGACAGTTTGACAGTTACTACTTCTTAGTTCTTTTTCCATTTTTTTCCTGTTGGTTAAGAAATAAAAGAGGCTCTTAAAATTCATTCCTGTGTTTTGTCGTGTGTATGTTTGTGCGTGTTGTATATCTAGAGTGTGGAATCAGTGCTTGAGCTAAAATTATCAGAGTATTGACTATGCTCCCACGTATCATGGCTAATAAAATGTGAGCGGGCCAAACTGTCTTCAGAAAACTTGTGTACATTACTAAGGGGCAAGATTGTGAACCAAGTCTTTAGTTATAAAGCTAATAAATCTACATAGCTACAGAAAGCTTTCACCCCAATGTGCTAAATTTGTTCAGTGGGCTGGCAGAAAATATGTTCGAGGGCTGTTTTCAAATTAAAATGTATACCTCTATCAGATTCCAAAAAAAAATCAACAAATTATATTAAAGACATGGAGTGGTACTGATATATTTTGAAGAGAAACGTAGGCAGTTGGGAAAAACAGATAAGCAAAAGGCTTAGATTTCTATCTCTATGTGAATTTTCTCCTATGTATCTCTACTAGTCCCCTACACCTCTCCCAAGATAAAATTCTCCTAGCACCTCTACCACCCCAGGAACACTCAGCACCTCCATCTATGAACCTAAGATTCTCTTTCTCCCTCTTCCTCTCCCCTGTCCCACCATATTTTCCTCCTGCTGCACGACCCTTCAATAAGTGTGACCTTCTCTTAGCCAATAAAAGTAGAATTTTCTTCCCTCTATTTCTCTCATCAATAGGTTGAATAATTATCTTCCTTTAATTTAAACCCAAATGCAATATGTCTAGCCCATCGAAGGCATTCAATATATGCTGAATGAACCGCTAGTATGTGAATCAATAGATGGCGGGGGGGGGGGGGGAGTATTTGCAAGCAGAATATGGCGAAAAAGGAAGGGCTCAAAAATTCTGCTAAAGACAATATTTACTGGTAAGCCGGGGTTTTTGGTTGAGACAGCTGAAGGGATTCACATTGTCACTCTACTTTTATTTTTCTAAGATAAAATTCTTAAAATGAATTTGTCCACATCTAGCAATTTCTCTATTGCTTGTATACGGGGAAGTTGGTAAAGATGAATAGAAAGCTTGGGCATAACTGTGTTGACGGCAATGGCGATGAGAACAGAGTTTTAGCCTCTGCTATCTCTAATTCCTTAGTGAAACCAGGCAACCAAAGATTCCTAGAAGTCAGAGCTGAAAGCTCTCCTCAATCATTTGCTCAAACTTTTCCATTTTGCAGATTCAAGACCCACAGGGACTACGGGAATCTGTGAAAAGACACAGAGTGAGCTATTGGCAGAGCCAAAGCAAAAATCTAGGTCTTTTCTACTCACTGTTTTACTTTTCTTCCATTAATTGAAAGCAATAATACTTTATCCCTCAGGCTGTTTGTGAGAATGAAAATATATATCCTAGATGCAAAAAGAACTTTGCAAAGCAAAAACTATCACAAAAGGGATATTATAAAGGATCAAATAATATTGTGGGTGGGGTTTTTTTCCAAGTCTTATGCTTCTTTAATTTTTGAATTGTTTAACCCCTGCTGTTCTGGCCACAAGGCCTTTATTCAGTGCAGTGATTATGTTTTCTTACAAGGAAACTCAAAGACGGTCCCACTTACTCATTAATTGAAAAGCCCTATCCCCATATTTGCCACGGAAACAAATAGCCACCAGCCACTTGAGCATGCCTTTCAAAACCATGCAAACCTCTCAATAGGCCCCTGATAGTCTTTTCATTTTTCTTTTCTAAAGACGCAGACCTTTTTCCTGTCTAAACCTTGGGACTCCTAAAGCATCATCTTGCATACTTCAGACATTTCTTTCTCATTGTTACAAATGGAGACGAGAACTGAAAACAGCATTATAGTAATTTCCTCCAGGTTACTGTATATTCAATACTTCTATTTATACTTTCATTTTGTCTGCTGCCTTTGTTTGTTTGTCTTTCTGTTCCTCCTCCCACCCCCACCAGCCTGCTGCTAAGCCTAGTATCAAATAGATGAGAGTTTTATATCCTGCAGCTGAGATTATGCCACTTTATCTTGACTTGGGGGTGGGTCACTCAGGTAGGTGTAGGTTTTCTGTTGAACATTTTAAAATAAAACTTAATAATCTTTGATGACATTAGTTCTGCCCTCCTTCTAGCCAAGTCTTCATGCCATGATTTATTGTCACTTAGCATGAATGTTTTTTCTCTACATCCTGGGCTAGTGTCTATCTTATGATGGGCATTCAAAGGGCCAGGATTAGTTTTCCTTTCCTTGCCTGAAATGTTGAAGACAAATAAAACACCTTGAATCTTGAGCACAAGACAGACTTTTTATCCATTCTGGAAGCTCATCCACAAACAAACTAGTACATTAGTCTCTTTTCCATGCAAGAATCGCCAACTACTCTGAAGTCAGAAAGCACTAACGCTCATCATTTCCGGCTGCACACACTTAGTTTGGGGTTCATGTTTGCTTTTGTTTGAGCACAATGGTATCTGATTTGGAGAAGTTGGGGGGCATTTTTAAACCCTATGCCTCACTCTTGCCACTGCTTTTCTAGGCTTTAAAACACCATTTCTGCATTTTGCCAACTTCTGAAGTTAAAAAAACTCAGAGCAGTGAAATGGATTTCAATAGGAATTGCATCCCTATAAGTGTGGGAAGGAACTCATCCTTCTTTTGTGGTAGCAAAATCCACTTCCCTTTTTATAACATGTGTGTGCTTCCCCTAATAGTCACTTCCTTGCAAGCAAAATATAAATTGCCTGAGCAAAGCCCTGCCATTGTCAGAGCCACCACTTTCCCAGGTCCCAACTTTGGGCTGATCTTTAGTTCCCTGATATTTTTCCTTCTTAGAGTGAGCTAAATAGTGTGTGTGCCCACACACACGTGTGTTTGTATATGTCCATATATGTGTGTGTAAATATGTGAACATACCTGTACACTGTGTGTGTTCATGTGTACGGATGTGTACTGTACGCACACACAGTAATTAGCTACTCTTGGCTCAGTAAATTCTCTTTGGCAATGTCTTGAATATTCAACTCTCTCCTACTTCTATAGCCTCCCAATTCCTTTAGACTAAGATTCTTTCCTGGGAGATTTCATTTTTCATTCTTCTCATCTCGTTTAAAAACAAATGAATCAAAGGTTAACAATGGCTTTATTTTTATTTTATTTTAAATATTTACTTATTTTTGCCAGTTGATTACTGTTCAATCAAAAGCTCCCCTTGTTCTGTAGATAAGCCAATGTAGCCTTTATTGATTTCACCCACAATTAGTATGTGCAACATACCAGGGAATATTATCTCCCAAAGATCTTCCCCCACATTTTATTCCTACACACACACACACACACACACACACACACACACACACACTCTTACAATGTTTCCTGTTAAGTTCTGTTCAACAATATTTCCTTCTCCCATCTATATACCATCTAATTCAGCTTTTGGGATACATATTCTTTTCTCATCTCACAGAGAAGGAAAAAAGTTGGGGTAGAAGGGTCAACAGACCACAAGACTGAAGTCTGTTTCCTTGGTGCATAAACAAACTCGCAAAATTCCCCATTCTGATAAGACGTTGTGATATGACTTTTCTTGAGATGATACATTTAACAAGGAAAGAAAGAAAAAGAAAAAAAAATTGTGCACTCAATGTCTATTTTTTATTATCCTTGATTTCAAGCCATAATGATTTTGTTCCCTCAGCATTTATTCCAAGGTCCCCTTTCCCTCCGTTTTTTTCTAAGCCTTACTTTATACATAAGGTTATGCCTTTGGTTTTTATTTCCATCAGCCTAACACTTCTCTTCTTTGCTGATCTTTTCTAAGCAGTTTATGTCCCACAGTATTTATTCTTCTCCCCCACACACCATTCATTTTCATTATTCTTCCATGATTTGACTACACCGTCATGTCTGAAATAGAGAATGCCTGAACTTCTTTGAAAATCCACATGTCAAAATATAATAAAAATGTTTTCATGGCTACATTGTTTTAAGAGAAATGAATGGCCTGCTCAGTCGCCAATTCCAAATTTATATTCAATTTTGGGAATATATATATTATTAAGCCTTTTCTTCTCAGTCCCTGGTTATAAAAGACTCGACTCTGGTCTCGCATGGCTGGGATTAGGAGTTAAGGCATTCCTTATAAATCAGTGTAATCTTTACAACAGGGCATTGCTGTATTGAGAATTCCTGTCTGTATTGTGCATTTTCAATTATGTTACATGTTTCTATTTAGTAAGCCAGCTTAATTCTACGCTGTGTCACAATATTAGAACATGTCCAGGTTGGAAAAAGGAGCAATTTTACTTCTCTTGTAAGTTGTTTAGCCTTTGGCACTTATAAATCCCCCCAAAACACTGGGGAAATCCCTTTTCCTTGCTTTTAATATGTCTTCAGATTTATTACTTGAAGAATCTGCTCACTTAATCCTTCGCTGAGGCCAAGGTTCGTCAGCATTCTAATAAAGGTTCTACAAAGGGGGAGGAAGAAAACAAAATTGCAAAATCAGGTGTTCAAGGAATGCCTCCGACTTACTAGTAAAACGGATTTCCAAGTGTATTCTCTACAAAAAAGACAAGCATAGGCAGGAGGCTTTAAATTACTCTGCATAAATCCAGCCCCATTTATCTTGGGCTTTATTCCTAGACAGTTCAGCCAGGACGGGCAGCAGGACAGAGCCCGAAGGGCCCTTCGGGGACCAAATTACCGTTTCAAAATGGGGCTTGCCTTCCAGGTGTAGGACAATATCATCTGAGAAATGTTGCACAGATTTGGTGCTGTTCAACGAGCTCTGTTAAAACATTTTAAATGATCGAGACCATGCCATTTAAAAATGGGAGGGGGGCGGGGAGATGGTGGAGAAGCTTCATTTAACATGTATTTTAAGCAGTTCTGGCCAAAATATTAAAAACCCTACAAATGACCAAAGTGGGGGGTTGGGGGGGGGCGCAGTTACTAATAAAAAATTAACATGCTATCTGAATGCCACTTCCAAGTTCCTGGCAAAAGTGATAGAGTTGGCAGAGTATATACTGCATAATGAAGCAATCTTTAAACTTCCTCATACAATTCTGATGCAAAAATATAATGCTGAAAGAATATGTATTATTTGAATTAAATCTGATTTCTGTTCTTTTTTCAAGCTTGAGTTAAGGAAAAGAATATTTGATTTTTTTACTTTGGTCCTTCAAAATTATCTATATCCACAAATATGAGAAAATGTAGTAAAATTCTCCTAATACCTAAATATGTTTTTATCCCTTTCAGAATTTTTTTCTCCCCTTTGTTGCTCATAGCTCTTGAGATTACCTTGGGTTAAGTCAAGAGACAGATTATTCTCCGTGATTCTGAGAAGGTCCCAAGGCAAGAAGCACCAGTCCCTCCCTTTCTATAGTTATTGGTGGATTTGCACAGTGATCCATCCTTTAAAGCCCAAACCCGATATCACCTCCTCCATGGCCGCGGTGGCAGGATTAAGAGCAGAGTGTGGTGGAAAGGACATGGTACCTCAGCCATTTACTATGCCAGAAGGGCAGGTCATCACTTCCCTGAATTTTCATTCCCTCATGTGTAAAACAGAGCTCACATCTGCCCTGCCAATTTCAATGGACTTTTGCAACCCATCAGATGGGCTAGTGTATGTGAAAGCACTCTAAAGTACAAGTTCCTCCATGTCTCTAAATCCATGGCCCCTTATCTGAGCCCACTTATGGAACCAGATTTGTTTTATAATTCAGAGTGCTTTAAGTATTAGAAAGGTAATATGGCACAAATACTACACATATGCATATTATGTAATACTTCATCACTGAAATGTATGAATAGGAACACTAAGTGGAATTTTAAAAGATTATAATGAATACCAAAATCAATTTCAGTATGTGAGAACCTTGTCCAAATTCCCTCATTTGCTAGTTGAAGAAAATGGATTATCATTTTCCTTTATAGGTCTCTAAACATCAATAATTAGTGAGATGCCAGTATGACATGGTGGTCATCAACATTATTCATTGAGCATTTGCTATCAGCAATGTACTTTGCATAGCATTCTAAAAGTATAAAAAGGCAGTAAAAATAATATCTGGGGAGTATTTTATAATAGTGATAATAAAATTAATAATAAATCAATGAATCTTTACTGAGTGCTTGCTATGTACCCTAAGCATTTTATATGTATTATCTCATTTAGCACTCACAGCAACCCCAAATATCATGCCCGATCTTCAGATGAGTAGCCCCTGAGGCTTAAAGAAATAAAGTCGCCTACCCAGGTCAGGGACTGAAGACAATGCTGTCATTCCAGTGGAGGGTTATCAATGAATAAGATATTTTCTGAGGGGAGAAGAGTGAGCAATTTGGATAGGAAGTAGTGATCTAGCCAAGGGAAATTCTGAAGACAGCTAGCCTAAACAACCCGAACTCTAATCTGGATCCCTTGAGACAAGGTAGAAACCTCTCCCAGTCTGTAACATATCTGAAGTTCATGTTCCCTAACCAACTGTTAACATGCAGCTTCCAAATTCCCGAAATCAGCCACATCATACTTTTGGAACTATTGACACATGTCTTCTCCTGAAATGCATTTTTGATGCAGCAAAAATAAGAGAGGCAAAGAAGAGGAGGAGGTCCAAAGAATATAGGAAATAACAGTGAAATTCCAAATTACTCTGCACAACAGATAATACATGAAAAATGATGAGGGCAAAGGTAGGTTGAACAAGAAAAGATCCTTAACACTCAAAGACAACAAAAGAAGAAAATAATAACATTAATTGTTTACCCTTCTCTGAGGCAAGTTTCAAATCACTTGCAATTACAATAAAGTATTCCTTAACCACTTAAGGACCCAGAGTTTTTGAGGGACACTGTGAAATCTTACGTGGAGACCAGATCACAGAATATTCATTTATCTTCTTCTCAATACTATTTACTATCTTGATAGTAAGTAGGTTGTTTTTTTAAAATTCATCTCCTATAGATTAGATAGTGAGCATCCAGAGGGCTGTCCAGACTTTGTTGGGTCTTCTTAGTCTTTATACACATTTCTGAAAGACTGACTACTCAATAAATATTTCATTCAATAATAAGTCATAGCTGCCATTTTTGATGACTCATAATGTCTCAAAGAGCTGGTTGTTTTCATAATTCTCTCATTTAATCTCATTTAAGACAGTGTTATTACCCACAGTTTCCTGATGAAGAAATCAAAGCTTAAGAAGCTTGAATTGTTCAAGACCACACAGCTAGGTGGCAGAAGCTGGGATTTAAACTGTATTATTTCAAAGTTCTTGTTCCTCTGTTGTTGTGCACATGTGTTGTACATATTTACACACATAGGGTATATCGGATGCAACATGGATGGTTGCTTTGTTTTCCAGGATATTTCCACCTTCTTTCATTACTCCATCAAAATTGTCTCTGTAGCCAAAGTGACTCGAATAAGCTTTTTAAAACTTTTTCTAGAAAAAAAACTTAAAGGTTTCCCATTTTTGAAATCCCATTTCTTTAGTTAGAAGATCAGGAGCAAACTGGATGTCTCCCCCTCTACCCAACCTTTCTAGGTGGCTCCACTAGAGTTTCAGAGATGTGCCCAAGGTCATACAGCCAGGCAGCAATGGAGGTAGAGTTGAAATTTGGGGCCCTTGACTTCAGCGCAAGGTACATTTAACTCAAGAGACAGGTTGAGCAGTCAGTTTGTATTGATTAAGGACCCATTAGCCCCTCAGTACGACTGTGGAACAAATAAAAGCATCATTGTTCTCATCTAATTTAAAGAAGAGCTAATATATACATGAAATTAATAAACGAAGTGCTCAAGTTGACTATGTTAATTACACGCAACCAACTTCAGAAGAGCTCTCATCCAAGGGCAGAAAAAGCACTGCCCTGGAGCCACAAGATCGATTCAGGTTCAAGTTCTGCCACGGTCTCTATGGCTGTTTTGACTGAGTCACTTTCACCTTCCTTTATAAAATGATTAGCTGGGGAAAGGAGAATAATGTCTTGTCTCAATCCGTAAAGAGTAGGGGAGCTTCGGCAATCGAAAATGGAGATAATAATAGTACCTGCTCTGAGGAGGAGGAAATGAGATGATGTACAAAAGGTGACAGGCAATGTGTCCAGAGTGATTGACAAACACTACCTATGACTATTTGCCATTGTGAGGTCATTGCTAATCCTGAAACTGTGTAAAAGGAAATATGTTGGCAGAGTCCAGTTCCCCAGAAGAATCTAATCTCTTGCTATTTAAAGACCATGACTTTTAAGATTACCCTTGGTCTTTGAAACATTAAAAAAATATCAAACATGGTGTTATCATTATAGAAAGTAGGTAACCAGCTGCTGGACACCAGAAACATCATCTTGGGTCTGAATAGCCCCCCCCCCCCTCCGGTCCTTTTTCATAGCTCCAGGTGTTCCCGTTTTACCAATATTTGCATCGGCAACTGTTCCACAACATTGCTAAACACTTGATGCCAGACATAAGAATTTCTGACTCTGACAGAAAAGTGTTTGCCCCTCACTATACTTTCTCAGAAATTACTCATTGAGTCCAATGTGCTCAAGTCCTTGAGATGAATCACCAACCAGAACCAGAAGTCCTTTCACTGCTGAGCCTTGAGGCATTTGGCCCAATCTTGAAATAGGATATTTCTTTTCATTTTCATAAAGTAGCTTTTATTTCTTTCCACCTACCCAATATCAGAGGTTTCCCTGAGTGGGACATTTGTCAGCCTTAACAGAATAGAAGACAATTTTGAATATAAATTGACACCACATTTTTGTTTTCTCCACTTCTGCTATTTTCAAAACCTCAGACTTTCCACGGCTAGTATTACACTCAGTGCGACTGTCATCCCCACATTAAGCAGCAGATTACCTCTTTTGTCTCTTGGGGACCTAGCTTTTCTATTGGAGGAGCAACCCTTCTCAGCAGAAGCTGCAGCACAAAATAACCATGAGTCTCAGGAAGGACCCATGTTTCAGGGCAGTAAGACAGTCTGAGGTGGTGGTCTTACCAGCCCTTTGAAAAGAAAACTCCTGAGATGAAACTTAAAACTGCCCCTCTCCAGTGACACCCTAACCTGCTTACAATGAACGGTGACAACACAGTGCCAGCTCAATATTCCCTAGTCATTCTCCTAATGAATGCAGGACTACCAGCGGCCTACCCATTTAGACTTATATAATTCTCCTGATATTGTTGAATGCAGATCACCTTCTCTCAATTCTTGAGTTACATAATCCTGTATCTGAATCATTATGTGAGATTAAAAATGATGTGTTAAACTATTCCAACAGGTGCCTCTTTAAAATTAACACAATTTATGCCTGACATGCACCCAGAAAGTCCTGCGGTTCTTTGTAAGTTAAAGCACACATACACTGGTATAAAAACATAACACACAGCCATTTCCTGGCACGGAAAACACGCCCTTGCTAAAACTGTCCTAGGTGCCTATGGCTTTAGCATAAAACAGGTATGCAGGCATAAGAGAGAATGCTACTTCATTTACCATTTTTTTACACATTTACCAGGTAAGTCTATCTGTCAGTGAGCAATTATGAGGCAGAAAGACATTCCTGAATGGTAGGAATCACACGAAGCCGTCATCTCATCCAGAACTTAATAGTCCTTTTGGTGTGTGTGATTTTGATCATTTCCCTTTTATGAGTGCCGTATGCACCGACCCTTGATTGCTTCTGCAATGGAAAAAGGAGAGGCTATCCCTCTGAATCCCAATGATCTGCTTTGACCAAAATCAGACACCAAAGCTGTTAATAGGAAGAACACTTGCAATAGGGGAAACCCTATAATGTAATGACCGGTGTGATTGCTTAGAAACTCTCAGTACACTCCCAAGTTCACAGAAGATGGCAGTTCCCACTGACAACTCCACAGCTAAGCCTCCTCGTCCATCCTATTCAGAGTAAAGAATAAGAGAGGGATATTTAATGGGATGATTTTCTATACATTCTGGGTGGTCAGAGCCATCTGTTGTAGGATGGCCTTTTCCATGAAGAAGGTGCGGTTTTGTGGGCAAACTATTAATCCCCTTCCCCAAACCACCGCCCCCCCCCCCCCAGACCATGTCACACAATTAAAAACTGTGAGTGGGAGAAGATGGATTGCTCATTGCCCTCCCACTCTGTGGTCCTTCGTTTGGATGGCATCATCGGACCCAGATGACAAGCCGGGAGGCAAGAGGCTTCCAGCAGCAGCATCTGGCCCTCTGGCAGATGGTCAGGCCCTCAGGTTCCCGGCTTGGGTTCTCTCCAGATGTGCCTCATGCTTCTTCTGTTCGGGAGCTGCTTCCTGCCTCTGCAGGGCATTTTCACAGGAAGTCATTTTGGACCAGAAGAACTGACAGGTTCTTATTGAGGAAGAGGATCTTATGTTTTTCCCTCTGGGGTTATATTTTACACAAAGATGTGTAGATCCAAAGGCATATATGCGTATAGCATCAGGGCCATCTCCCTGAAGACATGGGATGCTAAGCTCAGGGAGAAAAGGGGAGATGTAGAAACAAATCATACTGTGTCCTTATTCCTCCATCTCTTTCTACTCCAGCTGTTTCTTTCCTATTGAAATCAAATTTCTATTAACACTATAGGAAGCTCAGAAGGGGACAAAATGAGAAAAGGAAAATGTCTGTCACCTGGGAGGAGAAAGAGCTCTCTGGGTAGTTCTGATTGGGCCATGACCTGAGCACGGGCCTGGGAATTGGAGCATGTACTCCATCTTTCATTTTTGCAACAAGACAGCTACCACCTGTTCCCCATCTACCCTTAACTACTGCCTTGACTTATTCCTCAGTCACTGCCTCAGCAGGAAGGTCCCCTGAAGCAGAGCCCTAGTTGACTGCTCCCAATTTTGGTGATAATAACAATAACCGCCGAAATATCTATTGCAATAGCAACTGCCATTGATTGGACAGCAAGCACTATGCTAAGTACTTTACATGCCTTAGTTAACTGAATTCTCATTTCATTCCTATGAATCTTCCCATTCTACAGAAGAGGAAAGTAAAGTTGAGAGAAGTTAAGGAAGGTTCCACAAATAGTAAGCAGACCATGGAATTTGAATCCTCTGAGAAAGCCTGTGTTCTTCCCATTCTACCACAACTCCTCCCCAGGTGCCATCCTCTTCTGTTTACTGGGTCATCTTTACACTGGAAATAACCTTAGAGATTCTTCAAAGAAACCTTATAAATGATGTTAATATATCCCTCAGATCCTACTTGGCATCCTCTTCTAATGACATATGCCCTGCCCCCAGGGGTAGTCTCTGTTACTCCTTGACTACTAAACCAGAAATGTCTCAATTAGACTCAAATTCAGTTTCCTGGTTGGCTTCCATCATTTGGATCTGGTTCTTGCTCTTGGGAGTAACACAGAACATGTCTCTCTCTCATACATCTCATTGGACCTTAGAACCCATTCACTAGTCTCTACTGGGTTGATTTTAAGATAAATACTGCTTGTTCTCTCTAATGTTCCTCACACTCACCTACCATGACTAAAACTTATCATGTGAAAACTTAGCTGCATTATTTATTTAATTTGCTTATTATCTGTCTGCCTCCACTAGGATTTAAGCCCATGAGTGCAGGGACATTGTTTGTCTTGTTCACAGCTATATTCCCAGCTGCTACTCGGTAGGTAGTCAAAAATAAATGAGTGAACATATCTGTGTCTTCTGGCTCAAGTGAATTCATGGACTCATTCAATCATCTGTTCATCCATTCATTCGTTCAACACCCAACCCTGACTGAGCACAATTGCTAATTATGTGCCAGGAAGAGCAGTACATTTAGTCAGTCAACAAATACTTAGCATTATCACAATAATCATTGCTAGCATTCATTAAGAATTTATAAAAAACATACATTAGATACTTTACCTAGGTATATGTTAGGTATATGATGCAGGTATTCTTTTAACTGCCTTTTTAGAGACAGGAAAAACAAGGTTTAGAGAGGTAGTACTTCCCTAGGTTTATACTAACATTAAGTAGTGAAGAGGAGATCCAAAACCAAATTTTCTAATTCAAAAACCCATGCTCTTACCCCTACAGTATGTTGCCCTCCATTTACTGAGAGTAAAGATAGCTGTGTGTGTATTTTTTTATGGCTATAGAAAAGGAGAAGAAAACCTTGGAAAGCTAAGAAGAAGTCCTATTACAAATTAGGAGACAACCCCAAGATACAATCAAAACTCCACCTCTAAAATAATTACAAATCAATAACAGAACAAGGGTATTGTTGAAGGGACTCTGCCCAAATCCTAAACTGACTTGAGTAATGGAGTTACCAAAGCAGAGTGAGGCCAAAAACACTTCTTGAAGGAGCAGAGCATATTTCTGCATGGTCCCCAAAGACACACAGTTGTTTTCAGAGACGAGTGAGCAAGGGTTCCATATGGGGGTGGTGAGACCAAAGCTCAAAGATGGGAGAGTTCCTATGGGAGGGGTATTAGAGACTTTGCCAGGCAGGAGTGAGAGAGGGAAGAGGAGAAGGAGAAACAAGTCATTTAGAAAGCACAGAAGAAAGTTTCCTGAAGCAAAGTAGATCTTGTTAAGTGAAAAGAGCTGGGATCTTCTGAATCAAAGTTCAGAGGACAAATTGGTACCACCATTAGCTGGAGATACAGGTATGAAGACGAAAACACATGTCAATGAGGAAAGAGCCCCTTCCATGAGGAAGCCTGTTCTGTGAGGATGTGATTAGAATCCACAAAGCTCCCCTTCCCCGTGTCAGCTCATTCATTCATAAATAAGATTACTCACTGCTTATACTCATAAACAGCTTTCTGCATCTCCTTTGGGTATTTACCTCCACCTTTTCTATGTGTCTCTATTCCCTTTCCCCCTTCAACTGCTCAGTGTACCTGGGTCATGATGCATTTCCTCCACTAGCCAGCATCAATTAACAGTTTCATGTCGGCCAGCAATGGCCTCTCTTTCTGGCTTCTCCGAAAGGGAGTCCCTTGATTAGGGGGTGTGGAAGGCCCTGGCAGTGGGGGGCCTTCATGCTCTGTCCTCCCTGTCATAAGCCTGGTAGACAACAGGCTGTTAACTCCTGTTTGGTGGATCTCTTTCTCTTTTGCTCTTTTTCCCTTAAAATACATGCAGTTCTGCTAACTTCCCAGCCATTAGCAGTGGCTGATTAATTTTCAAAGTGAGTTCAGTTTTAAGCCACTTCTACAAATAGACACTTTATTGAGTTGAAGACTCAAGAAAGGATTGCTTTTTAATTGTATTTGATCCAAAGACAATCAGCGGCTTCACAGTCTCACCTCTCTGTGTCCTCTGATTAATTACGAGCACTATCGCCATCTCCGCTTGTGTTGACAGAGTACTTCATAATTTTCCACACTCTTCTGCACTTATTTCTGCTGTCATCCTTCCCCACTCTCTGTGAGGTTACATCGAGCAGGTGGGATTATCTCCACTTGATACGGTGAGACGCAGAGGCTCAGGATGTCCTCAGATAAAGAACCTATTCTCAAAGGAAGGCGGCTGTAAAACCAAGACCCAAGTCCCTGAGTCCTATCCCACTGAACTTGCAATTGGGCCACACCGCCAAATCAAGGTGCAGTTTGGTGCTTAAGAAGAGCTCACAGAGCTGATCTAAATTCAAATCCCACCTCAGCCTGTTGGGGCCTGTTTCCACATCTGTGAAACTGGAAACATACTAGTACTTACTCATAATGCCTACTTGACAGGGGGGAGGAGGATTCAAGGAGGCAAACCCTGCACAGCTTAGGACAGAGCCTGGCACAATGTGAGCTGCTGTCTTTAGCTCAGCCCCAGGACTAAATGCTGTCCATCGTGGTGTACTTGTTTTGCCCTATTTTGGACCCTAAATTGCAAAGCAGAAGTCACAAACTCTGAGCTCATGCATGGCCTTTGTTTTATTTGGGATACAAGCCCTTTTTTTTTTTTTTTTTTGCTTTTTTTTTTTTAGTGACTAGCATTTAAAAATCAGTAGATTTCACAGGGGAAAAAAATCAAGATTTCCCAAATTTCTTGGGAAATGAGGCATTCCAGCAATACTAGTTCCACATTCCTATATGGCAACAATTATCTGGCGATCAGCAGAGACTGCAGCCTTAGAAGGACACATGCTCACCAGTTTATCCCAGTCGCCTCCACTCCCTAATGCCTGTCTCAAACCTCACCACTCAATCCATTTCTATTGGGCAGCAGTTACATTGGCCTCCAGCACTAAGATAACAGCAGGCCCTGCTACAGGAGCTGCTGTGACATGCCCTGCAGCCGGATGGATGGCATGCACTGGCTTGCACTATGAATTCTCACATTAACCGGAGTATCTCAACGCATTCTCTTCACCAACTCAGCTTCTCACAGGACAATCAGCATAGAAGGAACAAAAACATTCAGCCCATTTTGCTAGCAGAAAACGTGAGCTGAAATCAAACTGGAATAAGCTGAAACTAAATGAGGATGCGGGTTAGGCCCAGAATGATAGCTTTTACTTTCTGTAAAAGTCTCCCAATTTGCACCTATTCACATAAACATTTCTGCCGTGTGACTCCAAACTGCCCTCAAAATATATTTTGTTACTTGGTAATCAAATCTACTTATGCTATAAAATGCCCTGGCTCCTATGTGAATATTTTTTTAAGGCCAGAATTGAGGAATATTGAGTATTACTGGGAAATTAAAGGGCCTTGCACTCTCTTAATCATGAGATGAGTTGACTAAACGGGCAGTTTGTTTGAGAGTCCAGACAGTGGCATCTTGGCATCGCGGTGTAACTGGGTGAGGATTAAGTCATTTCTCAGCTTTCCTTGGCAGAGTCTTTTATTATTTACAATATTTACTTCAGGGAAATCTTGGCCTGCGCCGTATTTATCTTGCTGAAAAATGGGCCCATAAATGTGTATCACCTTTCGAACAAAGCCAAATGTTGTGGTACTAATTTGGTTCATGAAGTGTGTAATTCAGTTCCTTTGCACAGAAGCAACATTTGTCTTCTGCTTTTATTAAACTGCCATAAAACAATTTCTCTTGCTCATTATTGAAATATGCAACACCAGGGCTGGGGCAAAGGGGATTTAATGACTAAAGTTCCAAAGGCAAAATAGTGACACTTCCTCTTTATTCTGCTGCTCGCCGGCGGAAAAATGAAGAAAACAAGGAACCTGTAAGGAAACCTTTGCCCTTTTCCCATTTAGTTGGTAGCAGGAAGGATACGGGGACAGAGAGGAGGGGAGCAAAATACAGCAGTCATTTTTATGAGATTATTTCCATGAAACACATGCCTTCATTAAAAGAAGCTATTTATAAATCGCTCCTGATTGATTCGTCATTTAACCCAAGTATACTTTTCATCTCTTTGAGGTTAGCAGCATAGAGACTTTGCAACTGACCTACACAGGTCCTAGCCTGGGGAGGATAATACAGTGAGGAGAGAGGGGTAAAGACAAAATCAATATGGAATATGCCTCCTTCCACTGCTTCCCTCTTAGCCAGCCTGGGTTTGTTTCATGTTCACGCTGGACCTGAATCTGTGAGCAACAGTTTCCCTATCCCACCTCTAACTGAGTGCTTGCCTGGCTGCCTATTGTTCCAATGTCAGCAAAGTGGACGGAAGTCAAGTAGACTCTGGGTGACACAGATGCGGCATTTTAGAAACCAGTCATACAGAGGAAAGGGTATTTTTCCTCCAGGCAAACTACTGTACACCAAAACAACTCCAGATTCAGTATAGCAGGACATGTCACCAAAAAGACTGTCACCTACCTTCATGCTCAACATTTGTCTCATGTTGGAGGCAGTGTGGGGTGCAGGGGAAGGGGAGAAACAGTGTGCACACACCATGCACCTGACCCACATGGAGCAGACACTGTGCTCTGTCCTTTGACTTGGTGAACCATGGCACCAGGCCTGTGAGGAAGGTACTGCTATCGTCCCCATTTTGACAAAGACACTTGTCATTTTTTAAAAATATATTTTATTGATTTTTTACAGAGAGGAAGGAAGAGGGATAGAGAGTTAGAAACATCGATGAGAGAGAAACATCGATCAGCTGCCTCCTACACACCTCCTACTGGGGATATGCCCGCAACCCAGGTACATGCCCTTGACCGGAATCAAACCTGGGACCTTTCAGTCCGCAGGCCGACGCTCTATCCACTGAGCCAAACCGGTTTCGGCAATAAAATATATTTTAAAAAAAAATAAATGAGTCGCGTGTCACCTCTGACACGCGTGTCACAGATTCGCCATCACTGATCTAGGGGATACTGACGAGCATCTGTGGGCCAAGATGGCTTGGGACTCTGGGGCACCCTGTGTTTGGGACTCTTGATGCTAAAACCAAGAAAGCCCAGGCAATCAGTAGGGCATAAACCAGGGGTAAAATAGTGAACTAGACAGAAATCATCCCTGCCTTCAGCCAGCAGTCATTCCAATGGGGACCCAGACAGGTTAACAGTTGGGTAGCTGGGACCAGGAGGGAAGTATGGTGCAGGCTGACAGCACAGCCACACAGAAGGCTGTCAATATGCTTCCCTTAGGTCTGAAAAGCCATCCAAATAAAATCAGAAGCAAAAAAAAAAAAAAAGTAGCTTCTTCACAGAATTGCAAATATACATTTACTAATGAAGTAAAAAAGATAAGGCCAAAATTGTGCACGTGGCTTACAAATATGAGAAAATGCTTATGTATTTTAGACTATCATCAAATGTTCCATTGACATTTAGAGTCACTTTGTAAGACATTAGCTCATCTCTGAGATGACCTGTGTAAAACTAAATAAATTGAAAAAGCAAAATTTTCTGAATATAAGCAAGAGTCTGGGAAGTTAACATTATCCAAAACCTTTCAAAGCTCATGGGTCTCCTAGTTCCATTAGATGAATTGTTGAGTAATCAATATCATTTGTTATTTTAAATGAGTAAGAACTGAATCAGTTATCTTCCTTCACCACCACCATCACCCAAACGTGTATCTTTTGAGCAATTATGACATTACAGCAGCAATTAATGTCAACAATTTTTTAAAAATGCCCTAACCAGTTTGGCTCAGTGGATAGAGCGTTTGAACTTCGGACTGAAGGGTCCCAGGTTCGATTCTGGTCAAGGACATGTACCTTAGTTGTGGGCACATCCCCAGTAGTGGGTGTTCAGGAGGCAGCTGATCGATGTTTTTCTCTCATCAATGTTTCTAACTCTATGTCCCTCTCCCTTCCTCTCTGTAAAAATCAATAAAATATATTTTTAAAAAAATAACAAATGCTTAGAGTGGAACCAACCAAGACCAGCATAATCATTCCCTGAGTTGATGTACACTTTGTTCTCAGTGCATTTACCAGGCACACAGTAGATTCTGGAAATCCCATCCATGCAAACCCCTCCCCAACCACTATAACAAGTTAGGTAATTGAGAAACTAAAAGCCACATTGGTTTTTTTCAAAAGTGTGACTAAGTAGTTTCAGAAAAAGGAGTCCAAGGAAACATTAACAAAATGAGATGCTAATCTTTGCCCCAACACCCCTTCAGCAGATGAAGATTACGGAGCTGCAGTTTGGCAACTGATAACCACCACACAAATCCTGAAAAGCTGTCAGAGGAAACACTGTGGCTCTTCTCACTAGCCCCGTCTTTACTTATATGGCACATGCTTGTCAATTAGTTTCTAAATTATTGGGATGTCTCTCTCACACACACACATGCACTATATATCTTTATGCACAAACTAATTATTTCTGTACATTTGGCCCATATTCTATGTGTAACTATACAGATTTACACATATATAACCTTTGCTCACAAAAGGTATAGTCACAAGATACATGATCCTAACATGATACCTTGGCCCATGAGTGTTAATATGTTAAAATTTTTGCTGACAAAAACAAATCCCTGGCTAAGCCCTCATCTCTTGCCCCATCTAAAGGAGCTCCTCTGCAAGTTGAGGTTCAAATTTCAGCCCACCTTTTCCCGTCCCCTTGAGTTAATCACGCTGGGTCCTGGAATAATGAAACAGCTTCCCCTCAAGCACATCGTGTGTTCCGACCAGGTGTGCATTGTCACTTCCACCCTGGCAGTTCAAGTTCATTTTAAATATGGCGAAGAGGCCTCAAGAAATGCAGATTTATACCCAGAGATGTGTTTGCACCTCCAAACACAAATTATGTTAATCAGGCATTCCAGCCTGAGCCAGGAAGAGGGGATGTGATTATTCTCAGGAAGCCTCTGTGATTGGCAGCCAAATCCTACTGAGAACCAGATCTGGTTGGCTCTTTGGAACCATGCAGAGCGCATGCCTCCCTCCCCTTAACTAAAGGCTGCTCCACACTCTACCTGTCCAGCAGGGCCCTGGTCAAGCTGTTCCACTTGCCATGCATCAATGCCACTTTGTTCAGACCGACTGGCTCTCTCCACAGTGACCCTCCTGCCGTCTGTATTATTTAAAGGAGATTTATGGCTGGGTGTCTCGTGTTGTGAAACAGGAGCTGTGACCCCCAGGCTGGGAAGCCAGCGAGGGGAAGAACATTAATATTATGGCATAGGGGAAAATGAAACTCATAGGCAGCAGCAAGAAAGAAGAACGACGGAAATGTATGGATGTGTCATAAACTGCATCAAATGTTTGCATTTCCCCTCTGATGGAACCTCCCAATATGCTTTGGTGAGGGTGGTAGTGTTTATTTCCTTGGGGCTTTTTAAACATTTGTTTCTTTTCTGCACATTTGGCCCATATTCTACATGTAACTATACAGATTTACACATATATAACCTTTGCTCACAAAAGGTATAGTCACAAGATACATGATCCTAGAAGACAAAGAAATGAATGCCGAATAAGGGCTTATGGGCGAAAGCTCCGAGAACTCTGGTTGCATATTAAAGAGAACCAGATCATTTTATGACCATTAGGACCATTTGAAGTTATGCATACTAATTAAAGGTAACCAAAGCCCATGCCTCAGGGCACGCTCTGATCACTGGTAGGGTCTGGAAGAATTCAGCCCTCTTGCGACTCCTTGCTCTTCAGGAAGAATGGCTCTGGTCACTACAAGGGTGCTGGCAGTTCCAGATCAGGTAAGAAGCATGGAGAAGATCAGAACCAGAAGAACACATTTGAGGGTTTCTAATATAATCAGATGTATATTTCCTGATTTCCCAATTGCATCCATTTGGAATGAAGAAGCATTACCATCCTAACCGAGCTCTGAAATAAGTCTGGCATTTCATTACTGACTCTAATACCAGGCAGAAACAATTTATTTGTCCTCCTTTGGTCTCAGTGTCCTCATCTGTAAAATGGAAATAAATCGTCACCATACCAAGCAGAGCCAAGCCACCCACCAAGCAGTGGTTCTTCCAAAGATAAACTACCCCAGAATCCAGTGTAATGACACTTTAAAAATACCTTTCACATGTATGGTCTATCTTTCACAAAAGCCTAACCTTCTGTCAACATTTCTCTCAGAAAAAGACACTTTTAGTTCCCACTAATAGTACTTCAAAATTAGTGGAATGAAACCAGCATAAGACTATGTTGAGGGAGATGGGACACCATTAGATCCTAAACACACCTCTTACTTGGAAAACATTTCAAGAAGAATTATGAGCATCAATTACATTGGGATTAGATCTTACCCTAAAGATTCAGTATGCTTAATCTCTGCAGCAAAGATGCCCACAGACAAAGGCTGGCTGAAGTTTGTTGCAGCTAAGCAATAGGAAACTATAAGGTCCTATTTGTGGCCCCTGAAGGAAGCATGCCTGTTCTCAAGTAATCTACAAAATTCTATTTCCTATTAGCTCCTGCTGATCCAGAGTTTTCCATTCAAAATAAAAATAAATTCCCAATATTTTAAAGTAGTGTGTGTATATAGGGGTGTGGGGAAGGGGGAGCTGAAGCAGTGCTTACAGAGAGAAAGAGAGAATTTTCTTCTGAGGAACTTCTGTAGTTACTCCCAGAAAACTTGCCTCGGTGAGTCACCTATCTGAGCAGGGGAACTCTGCAAATCTCCTCCCTTTCATGAGATCACTAAATGCTAAAACTAAATGTAACACCCATTTTATACAAAATGTTTGAACCTCATTTAATTTACTCTTTTAATGTTCAATCTTGCTCATTTATCTATGTGTGTTTCATACCTAACTCAGTATGTCTAACAAAAGCTGTCAGCTCCTAAGAGGCCAGAGACACAACCATTTACTTCTGTCTCTAACCAGCCTGGCAATCCACTAGTTACAAGAAGTTGATGAACAAAAAGTGTTTGACAAAGATGGCGATTTTATTAAATTGTGCGTAATTCTTGGGATGGGGGGAAAAAAGAGAGAAAAAGAAGAGCCATCATTTTTCTTATTTCTGTGAAAACCAACCTACAATCCATATCTACCAAAATGTGAAGCAATGCATTTTCAGCTATGATAGCATAGAAAATGAGTAAATCATTTCACTCACTCCATCCCACCTTGCCTAGGCCTGAGAGTGCCTCAAGTCAGACAGTGCACCTACTATTCCTGCTTTGATCCTCCACTGGAACCACTGGGAGCAGAGAATCTCAGCGCCCACCTTGGCAGCTAAAATATAACTACCAAGCAACACTGATATTAGATTAGATGATGCTGTCATCCCGTTGTTATCCAATTTATTCTACTCTGACATAGTATGAAGTGGTTCTGCATCAATAATGGTTAATAAATATAGCTATACCTGAACTCTGTTGTCATTTCCATATGCTTTCACAGGCAGGAGACTGCTCTCTCTTCCATGTCCCCAGGTTCATTTCTTTAGTGGGTAAGTAATGACAGTTTCACCTCTAGAGTCTATTTAACTATAAAGAACCCATTCACAGAAGGACTAGACATTTGGTTGAAAAGCACCTGCTGTTGACTCAGGGCTTAGCTAAGGAGTCTGGGCTGTACATGTTTTAGCAGGGCAGTGGGGTAAGTGTTCTTTCCCATGGATCCTTGTGGATAGACACATAGAGATCCCACTTGTGCACCAACACTGCACATTCATGCAGCCACTGTTTTCATCAACAGATCTCAGCAACTTACCTGGCCAGAGGTCCAATTCCAGAATTTAGTTAATTCTTGGCATTCTTATAATCTAGAGCAGCAGTTCTCAACCTGTGGGTCGCGACCCCTTTGGGGGTCGAACGACCCTTTCACAGGGGTCGCCTAAGACCATCGGAAAACACATATATAATTACATATTGTTTTTGTGATTAATCGCTATGCTTTAATTATGTTCAATTTGTAACAATGAAATTGGGGGTCACCACAACATGAGGAACTGTATTAAAGGGTCACGGCATTAGGAAGGTTGAGAACCACTGATCTAGAGCTTTCCCCATTAAAATGCTATGGAAAGGTGCAGTCTTGAGCTACTTTTTAATTACTTTGCAAGTCTATCTCCCTAAGAGTGGTGTATAGGTAGAGCAGTATATACCTTCAAAATGGGCTGGATCATAAAAATCACCTGAGAATGTTTAAATATATAGATTCCCAAGCCCCACCCCAGTCCTACTGAATTGGAATATTTAGATAAAAGGGTCCAGGAATGTGTAATTTTGACTATTCTTGGGAGATTCTAATGAACAGGAGAGTTTGAGAAACAGATGGGTGTTAGGGGATTTTCACAACAGTCCCGTGAAAAATAGCAAAGCAAGTGTGAGCTCCATTTTACAGATATAAAAGAAATGGAGCTCCGAGAGGTTAGTTGCCTCCATTGGACTTAATTCTTCATTAGCGCTACATCATGTTTTATACATGTCTTGTGTTCTTACTTATCCTTCTCTCTTTCCATCAACCTCCATCAAATAATATGTAGCCCTCCGTCAATGACCTAGAAGTTATTCTTGCAGATAGTATGGACGCTGACAGCAAGAGCAATTTCTGAGAAATGTCCCCACTAGTTTCCAGAGGATGCCTGGCATACTCGTGCCCACTCTCCACTCCTGGCATCACTTTCGGCCCACATTCTGATATAATCAGCATCTGTTCCAGAGAGCCTCCCTCTACTGAGGAATTAATCACCAAGAACACTGCACATGAGGATACAATATACAAAATATCTGTATAATAGAGTTTCTTAAGCAATTATCCTATACCACTGGGTCACATTATGCAACTTAATATTTCCCATAACAAAAGTAGAGTCATGGGGTTTTTTAATGCATACACTGTTAAGTTTTACTTTAATCATTTGCAGCATTCTCTTATATTATTTTACTATTGCATGTCAGTAATCAGTAACAATTAAATTTTTTAAAACTTACATTGAAAACTCACTCTCATCAGAAACAGGATTAGGACCGGGGCTTTCATGGTCCTAACGCGGAACTAAGTGGAGGAAAAGATGTGACACGGGGGGGATGTTTCCCTGGATTCAACAGTGGGCTTGAATGATTTCTGAGAATTTTCCATCAGTGTTTTCTAAAATAGCCTTTGGTGGTCTGTTCCTTCAGTGGCATTCCTAGTAATGCTAGCAGGAATGGCTGTACCCCAACAAGAAGGAACAGGGTACTGCATGCTCCCCCTGAGATTTGGGAAGAGGTTGTGTAAACAACCAAAGCATTGATGGGACGTTTATGTATTGCCTGGGAGGAGGGAGAGCAGTGGAAAGGGACCTCAGTATGGGTTTGGCAAGGCAGCGAGCCGGCCCTCAGTCTCTGCCTCTCGGACACCTCCCAAGGACACAGCGCCTATTCAGAATCCGAGTTCGCAGAGGCTTTTCAATCAATAACATATGGCCACGAAAGCCCTAGTGCTATACAAACAGACTGAAATAAATATGCTCAGCAAATAGAATATCTGTATGTGGAACAACAAAGCTTTTAGTTTAACTGCAGAAAAATGAAAAACAAGTCTACTTGAAACCAGGCTAAATGAGCAGCCAGTTATTCTATGTGAGTTTTTGGAGATGAATGAGCTGGCATATGCTGCATTCAAATCATTAAGACTAGATATCATCAATTCCTTAGGATTAGAGGCAAAACTCACCAGAAACAACTTGCTGTGGCTGGGGGCTCACACCCTCCCTTTCCCCACTAGGACGGATGCTAGGAACGCTGGGACAGACCAGCTGTTTAAAAAGCCAAGTGGCTCCAACCACACCAGCTTGTTAGCCTTTATCTTACAGACATTTTTTTTCCCCCTCCCAGATTCATGATCTCAGATTAGGTAGGTGGTGAGGGCGGCTCTAAATATACCTTCCTGTTACCCGAGACCTGGATCAGGGAAGGTGCTTATTAATATCATGGAGATATGATTTTTAATGATCTCTGAAAACAGCCTATATGGTGTGAATAATGGCACTGTCTCATTGCATGCGTGGTTTGTGCTTTTGTCTCAGACAGGTTCATTTTTCACTGGAGGGGAAAGGTTCATGCCGCACGAGGGGGGTAACCAGTTGATGTTACAAGGCTGACTATTAGGCCCCTTGCTGTTCCACATGTCACAGGGAAGGACTCCAGCCGGCAACCTTAATGCCTACTTCAGCATCTTGAAGAAATTAATGAACACAGCTTCTATGGCAAAACATTTCAATCAACCCTTACCAGCTGTGCCTACATTTAAGAAAAAGGAAAGGCGGGGGGGCGGGGGGGGGAGAGATGCCCAGGTTTATCAAAAAAGTTTCTTCGAAAGATCAACCATGGTTTGGCTGTGTTCGGGGCCGTGGGAGGTGGGGAAAGGAAGAGCAGAAGGAATAAGGTAGAAGGGTGCCAGTCCCCGGTGCCAAAAGATGTGCTCTGGCCCCTGTGTTTGTTGAACAAATTAAGCACGTTCTGGTTTTTCACCTGCTGAAGTAGCAGCAGTGCATATGGCCTAGAAGTTAAAAATAAGGAAATATGCATACATTACCATACTTAATGGACGACCCTCTCCATTTAATATGCAAATTTCCTGAAATATTACTGAATGCCGTCTGTTCTAAATGAATAAATTTGAATTGCAATTAGAATAATCCTTTATAATTAATGAAAACTGTCAATTTTAGTTCATAAGTAATTTGATTAACAGGATGATGGGACACTTATCAAGTTCACTGGACTGCTAGGGTACAAGGAAACTGACAGTGGAAACGGGGCGGGCCAGGCACTCAGGCTCCACCAGAATATTATCCTACATTATTGATAACACAAGCTAATGAACTTCAGAAAGTGAACGCTGGAGCCTCATTTAAAGGGACAGCATCAGAGGGCGATGGGCAGGGTGAGATGAAGATCTTTCCAAGAGCATCTTTGTTGATATTTTTGGATCATAGGAAAATAAATGTTTAGAAATGCCAGGGCAAAGGAAAACATTGGCTCAACACATGAATTTACCAATTCCAGCTGTTGCTGAACAAAAGGAAACAATAGTCGGAGGATAAATGTAAGAGGAGACAATGCAAAACCATGTGGAACGGAGTCTATGGTAATGCATGACAGACGTAGGATATAGCCATCGCAGTGGGGTTGTCTCTGTTTCCCTCCATTGTTTCTTCAGTCAGATAGGCTAGGAACAAGAACTTTTTCACTGCTGTTAATTGGACATTTATATAAAGCAACTGGGGGAGAGGAGACTCCTTGGAGGCACACATGTAACTCTTTTATGGCACAAACACTCAGGGCATAGCTTGGCCCTTTAAGAAACAGACGCTCCATGCAATCTCACTGGGGAGGACAAGGAGGTGGGGAAGAGGGTTAATGTCACAGGGGATGCTGGCATTCTTTTTTGTTATTATTGTTCATGAACATGAAGACAAAGTAAGTAAAAACAAGAAAAGGAGCTATAAACTTCCTTATCTTTTCCAGGAATCAATTCCAAAACTCAATGCAAAGGTGGCAGTGGTCTCAAGAGGGGGTCCATATTTGGGGCTTTCACACTCACAGCACCAGAGAGTTTATTAAGAACCTTTGCGTGGGAGTCTCTGACCAGCAAGGGCCTGGTTCTCGGGATTCACAGCACCCTGTCAGACCTTGCTCTTTACACCTTCCACACCTGTCGCCCCTGACAATAGGGGTGACTTCCTTGCCGACAAAGAGAGTTCCATATTTGGTTGATGTTGGCAGAACAGAACCACATCACGGTTCTTGACTTCTATCTAGTTCTCCTATACCCTCTGAGAAGTGCCTTACTTCCAAGGATGGGAATTTTCTATGCAAAAGACCCCTTAACCTCGAAACCTTAGTCAGAATCATGTGGTGATAACTCAGTCACAGTTACCTCAAGATCATCACGGGAGAATTTTTTAAGAATAATACTAGTCATAAGAGTGTGTCATTAAAGGTCACTCATTGAGCACTTCTGGGAAATCACTAGAGATGTAGCAACTTCAATTCCTTCTCTATGGGCCACCTATACCACTACCTCATTGGATTTGATAGAAAAACTAAGTAAAATAAACCTATCACATAATGTTGATTAAAAAATAGCACCTACAATGTACTGATAAACAATACTAATTGCCAGGCATTGTGCAAAGTTCTTTAAGTCATTAAATACTAAAGTTAGCCCTGGAAGTGCCTATTATACCCATTTGACAGGCGAATAAACCAAGGCTCAGAAAGATAGGTACCTTGCCCAAGGAAGGAATCACAACCAGGAAGTGGTAGGGTCAGTATTTGGACTCCAGGTCAGTCTGTCTCTGAAGCCTCAGCTTTGACCCTATTATGTATTCTAAGCTGATTTCCATTTCATCAGTGTGCTTAGATGCTGGGCATATTTAACTGTGCTACAGTTTCCCTCACTTTTCAAATGCATTTTGTTTTCTTGCTCTGGACCACCACGATTGGTAAGTTGTCTGTGCCATTCCCACACCAGCTCAGTGGGTATACATGTGGAGTCACTGTCTCCCCCTTGCATGAAACAAACAGATCATAAACATCCTTCATTCTACAATGTGTGCCCCGAGCAACCCTTCATTATCCTCTGCCTCCCACAAAGTGTCTCCTGAAATCCATATATTTACAATTCAGTTTTCAAAACATGCTGGGCACTCCTGGGTAAGGCTTTTCCCTGGGACTCTGCCCCAGAGCCCCATGTTGCCACTGTCCTAACTAGCCAACTTCGGCCTTGGGAGATCTGTAATAAAAGCTGTTAGCTCTTTGACGTTCAATAAAAGGAACAAACAAGAAACCAATGATGTTCTTGGTTATTAAGCTCCCTATTAGACCTAAATAAAATTAAGCAGCTGGTGGCCCTATGTCGCCACAAAATTAATATTAAAAACTCTCTTTGAGCCATTTGGATCCTTTGTATGTACACTCGAAGCCTCAAACGCCCTCATTCTTCCCAGCACTACAAGCAATTTCTTTCTTCCCCATTCCCCCTAGTCTTTCACGTGCTTCTGGCACCCAGAGGAGTTCTTTGTTTTTCTCTATAACCTGCCACCATCTGCAAATCCCCAAGGTAATAACAAGAGCGATCTACCTGGATGCTAACCCCACTGATTATGGAAGCCAGGAGGTCTTTTAGAGATCTTCCAGCTCAATGTTTCTCAAGGGTGAGTGCATACCACTGGCTTTAGTTATATACTTTTATATTTTAGTGACTATATACCTATTTTCATGAATATTAGCAAAGAAAAACTACAATTAGCACATTAAACTTTGGATTTCACAGATAACACTGCTCAGCTCATAACCTAAGTAAATATTTGAGTAAGGAATAGTGAATAGATTTATTTTATTAAAAAGACAAATATAGGGTAAATAATACTCTGAGTGGCCCTCATCTACAGCAAAAGTCACAAAGGTATTTTGTAAAGGACATAAAGGACAGAACTTCTTTTAAAAAGCCGATCTAGTACAAACCCCTCTTTTTCCTCCAGGGATAAACTGGAGCTCAGAGAGGTGCAGACCACACAGCCAAGTAGAGGTGAGGCTGGAGCTGGAAATTGCATGTCCTAGTGAGGTGCTCTTTCTTGACCCAGGAACCCAGGCTTTCATCGAAGTTCACTTTGGGAAGAAATGGATTGTGAGCTCCAAGAGCTGCCTTTCCCTGGGGCCGCTGAAGATGGAGGGAGAGAGCAAAAGAAGCAGGGCTCTATCCCCCTTCTTCTTCAAGGATCAGTGTCTGATTTCATTTAAATAAAGAGTATTATATAAGATTGTTTACGAGGGTTCCACTGATGCAATGATAACTCTTCAAATGACTGAAAGCTCCTCAAGTTGGTCTTTTCATGCCATTCAACCTTGCTCACGGGGCAGCAAATTGTCCTCCATCAGCATGGACCAGCTGCTCCCAAAATATGGCACAAGAACCATTTATGCTAGAGTCTCTTGGGTGGATGAGGTGGAGTGTGGTAATCTGTTCAAATTCAAATTTCTGGGCCCCACTGAGGACTTTATAGACACAGACTCTCTGGGAGTGAAGTCCAATAATTTGCATCTTTAATTAGCTTCCTAAGTGACTGCACTGTGAGCTAAGACTTAAGAACCAATATAGTGGAATGATCGATGAGCAGCAGGGCTAACAGAGAGAGATTAAAAGAGGGAGCACAGACGAGAGATAAAGAGGGTTCACCTAAGGGAGAAAGACTGAGAAACTGGGATTCAGTAATTTACTGAACCGTCAGTGGAATACTGCCTCTATGGTGAACCCGTTTGTGATAAAGTATTTATGTCATTAAACCCATCTCTCACCCATACACCTCTATCCTCACACTTATCCCTTTCTTTACACCGAGGTCCTTTCTGAAGAGAATGGTGTAACCATGGGGTTAGGGTTTTTTGTGTGTGTTTTTTTTACCAAGCACCCAGCGGAGCATCCTGTGTGCTGGGGGTAAGGCATTAGACCAAACTGAAGACAAGCCACTGCTCAATAGGAAGTTCCACTCTGGCACAAAGTCAGCATGAGCATTTAAAAATGCATGCATTCCCCAAATTTAAGTCAAGGGTGGGCTTGTATATAAAAATTATGAGCTGATAGAGTTTGTGTGGCCTTTCAGCTCATGCATTCATTACCAATGGAGCTAACTCTCCCAATATACCATGGCTTAGAGTTTTTTGCAAATAGATGTTGAAAATCTCATTTGGTGAAAGAACAGAGTTTTTTTCTTGGTAAGGCTGCTCTGAATTCAGACTCCATCTGTTCACCACTTGTTGGGCCTGCAAGGATGTGCAGACACCCTCCAATGCTGACATGGGTGGCCACCTCCCAAAGAGCAAGAAATAAACCTGCTTTCATTAACTGCTGGCGTTTATGAGGATCTTATAACAAAATTAGATTTTTTTAAGTGGCAGTTTAGAATAATAGCAACCTTGTAGAGAAAAATGGTAGTCATGTTACTTGGGTAACATGTGGTCTAAGTGGCCAGAGGAGGGACGCCTCTGAGGGTTCTTATCTCACAAATACGATCTACCACATCCGAGGGGCCAGTGAGGACAATCTGTGCCTGCCAGATGTTGATCTGTAACATGGGCTATCAACATAGAATGTGCTGGCAACAAACGGGTAAACAAAGACACCGACTGGGGGAGCAGATCTTCCTTCAACCTTGAGAATGGAAAGTTACAAGTTGTCAATTTCTGAGAAAATGTATTCCAACAAGGGTGCTCATCTTTCAGAACAGAACACCAGTGAACCTAGAGGAAGAGTTGAGACAAAAAGCTCGGTAGTGGCATATGTGGGGACAAAGGGGGGGAATGTTCTGGAAGCAAGGACAATAGGGATTCATTCATTTCTCAAACACCTACCAAATGCTAAACCCCATAGTCATCCGCTGTCTCGCTTAATCCTCACAGAAACACATTAGGGTAGGTCTTCTTACCCCAGCTCATAGATAGGAATGTGAAGTTTATCAAGATTCAGCAACTTCCCAACTGAAAAAGGATTTCAAGCCAGGACTGATTTCTAAGTCATGTTTTCTGCCATATATATTACACACAGCTCCACAAGAGAACAGAAAGAAAAATCTAGAGGAGGGGAAATGGCATCTTTGAAGATGTTCTCTAAATCCCCTGTAATGAAAATAATGATAGCCACAATGTCCTAGCTATATATACACATGGCTTCATGTTCTCTTCTAAACCATCCTGTCAGGTGTTATGATTCTTACGTCACAGATAAGGAGGACACTGAAGCCAAGAGGAGTTGTCACATACTCAAGTTTACACAGTGACCAACAGAACTAAGATCTACGCCCAGGTCTGTCTGATTCCCCATCCTCTGGGCTTTCCCACCACACTATTCAATCCTTTTCTAAGAATGAAATCTTCCTTTTCCACTCATTTCAACTGGAGAAGAAGGTAAGTCGAAACCTTAAACTTCAACTATAAAGATGTTAAAATCAACATGTTACTCCCTGCTTTCAAACATTCCTGTTTTATAACACCTTGACATGTGGTGAGTCTTGACAGTCAATGTCCACTGTGAAAATAGGTGATGCGAAAGCTGTGAGCCACAGGCAAAACCTTCGCCAAAGCCACTGGAAGTCTTGTGAGCCAAAGGAAGTGAAGTTTATCAAGATTCAGCAACTTCCCAACGGAAGAGGGGTTGCCCACTTCATGTTAATACAGGGTGTTCCATTGGTATGACTTGCTAACATACACTTGGAGACAGAAACGACAGAATTGGAGAGAATGCCATGAATACCGAGGTCCTTGTGTTTTAATTTGCCTAAAAAATCTGTGTGTTGTTAAAACAAATGTAGAAATTAGCCATATGGGAACCTAGCTTGGGTACATATCTTCATCTGTCGCTACATTTGTAGGGGAAACACTACAGAATCAGTATAGTGTTTAGGCTTGTAGAGAGAAAGAAAAGTCCGCTTGGAAGCAAACTAATAACAAACACATGTTTATGCTTTTGACCTCACAATATGGTAACTAATGATGGTTCTGCAAATAGACTTGAGAAAATAAATGGATGATTGCAAATGGGAGAACCCCAGCAAGGGTGATGAGCTTCATTTCACCTACATTCACCCTTAATTCTTAACAGGACAGCCAGCATAAATACTACACAGCTTGCCTAAAATAGATGAAATCTGTGCCTTATTCTGAATTCAAATCTTAGACCCAGTGCATGTAACACAGGGTCTTAATAGCTTTCCAAACTCTCATTTGGCCTCAGTTATACAACCAGCTGACACTGAAAATAATTAATGCCCTTTAGGACTCGCATCTGCTCCTATGGTTCCAAGTCAAGGTTTTTAATTGGGCTATTTTGGCATTTGGAGACAATGGCAAGGTGAAATAACCTTTCTTTAATATTTTTGAGGTCAGCAGATAGTCCTGCCAAAGGTCATCCTTCAGGTTCACAAATGAGTCATTTGTATCACCTAACACAATCTGTGACTTGCAAATTGCACCGGGATGTGCTAGCGCGCATTAATTAGTCCACGTGATGAATACTGAATTCATCATTACTAGCCAGAGCTTGTAGAGATGTGCCAATACTTGTTTTGGTGGTTTGTGGTTGCTTATTTTTATTTTACACTCCACTTCCAACCCTAGTCTGAGATCTTCAACACCCCCAGCTCAGTAATTGGCACACCAGTTAACCCTCTCCCTGTGACATAGCCAGGTCCTGGAAAAAGGTGCCCTGGCATAAAAATATTGCAAAGCAGGAAATCACCACAGTCTCCCTGTCTTTGGCATATTTACTTTTTGCAGCTCATCATCAAAAGATGATTCCTTTTCTCCCTTATGATCCATAGCATTCCTATCTGAGAGACAGAGAGAGAGAGAGAGAGAGAGAGAGAGAGAGAGAGAGAGAGAGAGAGAGAGACCCCCCATGTTTCACACACCTTGCTTAGAGCAGGGCCCTGCGTAGTGCTAGGTCCTCTCAGCTGCTTGGCAGCTACTGCCTATAATGAAGGCATTATTAATTTCACTTTCAGGGGATAGAAAATCAGGATGTGGACACTGTATGGCTATACCATCTGTGCAGTTGACATATATTGATTCATACCTTCTTCCCATCTGTCCTTGACACTGTGCAGTAACGGAGGTCACAATCTTCTCTTTCCTGGAATTCCCCCCAAAAGCAACTTTCCACCCACTATTCTCACAGTGGGGTTTTTTGGCTGCTATTGTGCACTTCTAAGAAAAACTGGTGGCAGGGTGTCTGCGTCTGTCATCTCCCAGGTAGGTCCCTCTGACCCAATGTAACAATAACCGACCACATCAAAAGGGTGTGTGTAAACAATAGCGCTTCCATTTCACTTTAAGATAGTGAGTCCAGCATTAAAAACGGATCCTGCAATTCTCCAGAGTTTTGAAAATAACACTGAGAATTCATGCATCGCTCTATAAATTAGCAAGTTTGTTTCATTCAAACAGGTATAGTCGCCAGTTAAATTACACCCAGCAAGTCCAAGGGTTTGGCAAAATAGATTCATGGAAAGTTACGAAGCTGAAAACCCACGGGTGGTCCATTTGCTCAACATGAAAGATACTGGGGAAAAATTAAGTCTCAAGTTAATAGGATGTTTGCATGTGTTATGTTTAATAGGCTTTTTTTTTTTTTTTAGAACTATCTGTTTCTGTTATTGTCACTTCAGAAGTGAGAAAGCCTGAGCCAGATACCAAAGGGATTACCTCTCAAGGACCATTGTTTATTATATTTTTGGTTTTTCCCCTAACTACTCTTTGTCCAGGCAGAATTGGACACACAAATAACTGCCTTCACAATGGACTTTTTCAGGATTCAAGTGGCCACTTCTACCTGCAAAGTAAGAAGTGGCTAATTGCAGCCCAAGTGATCGGCTGAGCCTACAATTAGCCAATTAGGTTGTCTATCAGGGGGAGGGACAATCTGAATGCAGAAAACCTCTCCATGGAGCCCCCAGGCCACTGCAACAGGCTCCAGCAACCCCAGGCAGAGTGGCAGGAACCTCTCGCTCAGAGCAGAGCGAGGCTGCTCAGAAGCAGAGAATTTGTTTGTTTCAGTTTTTCCTGCAGCTCTAACATTCTCCAGGTCCAGGTAATACGTTTTGCACAGCCCTCCCAATGGGGAAATGTTTTTTAAAACATAGTTTAAGAGGTGCCTCTAACCCTTCGCATTCTAAACAAAGTTAATGTCCAACATTGCCTTATCCATAAAAATCTCCTCTATCCCCCTTTCATGAAGTTTATAAATTAAAACTTCTCTGACATGTGATTAGTCCATATTTAATGCTGAAGATGAATCCATCTTTCAACTATTCCTGAGAGAGAATATTGCAGCTATCAAAATATTTTAAGGATATTTCCTTTGCTTTGGAGGGTGGATCTCAGATGACTGAGCCAATTTGATTTCAAAACAGGAAATTTCGTTTTCATTAAACGGTGCAGCTCTGTTGAGCTTCTACAATATTGGGCAAGACCTAATAGTGTTTGGTTTGGTAAGGGGCAGGACTTGAAAACAGCCACATTATACCAAAGGAATATATAGCATTAGTTCCTTTAATTGGCTCTAAAGGAAAAACAAAACAAAACAAACAAACAAACAAAAAACAGTAAATCAAAAGAAACAGTGAATAAGATGCACCTTTTCTGGGCCTCACATTTTCCCCAAAACCAGCTCCATTCATTTTAAGGTCCCTTTCAGATGCAAACTCCATGACTCTGATATAAAACACTCATATTTCATGAACTAGCAATAGACCAGTCTAGCCCTGGCCCCTGGCAAGGTAAGGAAGATTCAAATGGCCTCTGAGCTAAAAGCCCAACTGGGTGTGGCTTATCATCCCGCCTCTTTATTTAGCCTTGTTGGCTTCAGCATCATTTTAATGATCATACTTGAAACTAAGTTCACACAGTGTTGTGCCGTTTTAATTGCTTGTTGTTTTAAGCACTTGAGACTTTCCCCACAGCCCAGATGTGTCATTCACAAAACACCATCCCTTGTGAGAATTACAAGATAAAATCATGTGTTCTTAGTTATCTAACTTTCCCCCCACAACCTTCCCCTACTGGGTTCGCCCTGGGGCCCTGGGAGCCCATTAACATCTGCTCTGCCCCACGTTGGGTGAATAAACAACTGGTGGGGAAGACAGATTATTTGGTGAACTGTAGCTTCATTTTATCATCTGCAGTTCTCCTGCCTTTTCACTGTGAATGCTCACTACCTTCCCCATGCAGGGGCACTGCAGAGACAAAGGTGGTTTTTAATGTGGTTTACCTTGTGTCTCTAAACATGCAAGACTTTCGGTGCGTCATCATAAGACCCTGGCTGACCACAAATCTCCTTCATGTGTTCAACACAGGACTGGGAAGCTGAGTAAATCCTTCTCTCCTCCCACCAGCTATATAAGAATGATCTGCTGTCACTGCTCTGTCTCATCTGCCATTCTGCTTGTAGCATCCAGAAAGATCTTTCTAAAATGATCGCCCGAATCACGCGCCCTTCTTCCCCTCCCCTCCAATGGTTTCCATTGCTGTTAGAATGAAATCCACACCCCTTACCATGACCTAGTTCCTGCCTATTACTCACACCACTCTTGCCCAGCTTTCTTTCTGATCCTGAAATATACTAAATTCATCCCCATCTCAGGGTCTGAAATATTCCTCCCCATCCCGTAGCTCAGTGGTCAGCAAACTGCGGCTCTCGAGCCACATGCGGCTCTTTGGCCCCTTGAGTGTGGCTTTCCTAAGCCTTAGGAGTACCCTAATT
The DNA here is from genome assembly GCF_014108235.1 of Myotis myotis. Taxonomy (NCBI): domain Eukaryota; kingdom Metazoa; phylum Chordata; class Mammalia; order Chiroptera; family Vespertilionidae; genus Myotis; species Myotis myotis. The sequence continues at coordinate 14,917,596 of NW_023416368.1, read as the reverse complement.
AAGTTAATAACAATGTACCTATCGTTATAGTTTAAGTTTAAAAAATTTGGCTCTCAAAAGAAATTTCAATCGTTGTACTGTTGATATTTGGCTCTGTTGACTAATGAGTTTGCCAACCACTGCCCTAGCTCATGGCATGGCCTGCTCTATCTCACCAGTCAGAGTTCATCTCAAAGGTCGTCTTTCCTGAAAGGACATCTTTGACTTCCCAAACCAAAGTGACTGGCACCCTTGGCCATCATTCCACTCTCTATTACCTCAACTGCTTTATTTTCCTCCCAGCATGTTATCACTTGTGTCTCATTCATTGTCTAGCTAACCCCTGGAAAGCAAGAGCAATCAGAACAGGGACTTCGCCTGTCTTGTTCACCACTCCATTGCCAGGAATAAAGTAAACATATAGTGAGTACACAATAAATATTTACTGAATGATTGAATAACATATAATTGGAGAAATGAATAAAAAAAATAAAAACTTTAAAACAAGAGGTTCTTTACTGGGATTCATGGACTTTAAGAAGTCCTTAAACTCTCTCAAATTTACTTGTAAAATCCACCTATGGGTATTTTTTCAGGTGAGAGGTCCTGTACTTTCATCATATTCTCAAAGGGTCCATGACTCCTAGAAGATAAGACAGACTGTGGCAGAGTAATAGGACCCCTAATTTCTAGTTGATTACAGAGCTTTCCTATATTTTCTGGCTTCCTGTGTGGCCATGTGACTAATTCTGACCAATGGGATGTGTGGAGATGTGTTAAGTGTAACTTCCTCAAGTGTCTTAAAGGGAAGGAGCTGCCCTTCTTCTTCCTTCCTCCTTCTACTGGCTATGATGTGGAGGTAAAGGCTGGAGCTTCAGCAGCCATTTTTGACCAATAGGAAACTGAGGCCATGCACAGCACAGCAACAAAATAGGAGCCAGAGACCCAACCCCATAGAGCACCACCTAGCCCTGGACTTCCTAAACAGGAGGGAAAAATAAACTTCTGTCTTAAGTTATTGTTAGATGGTGGTAGGAGGGGGGTAATGAGTAGAGATGATTACTGGCAACCTAATTAATCCTAATTAGTTATCCCACTATTGGCAAAATGGGAGAAGATAACGCTCTTAGAAGGGAATCAGAATGTTAATTAACGTGCACCAACTCTATCCAAGATACTACTCTCAGTACTCACCTATCCAGGTACAAAGTTTGGTAGGATAGAGAAATAAGAAAAAGAACCAATGGTACAAAACAAATTTCTTTCAATAAGCCCCAAACTTGGAAGCTTACCAGTAAGTAAAATCATGAATGCAAATAGCACCTGTTTGATACATTTCATTTGCACGGCCACCATTAACATGTGCTGCTAACATATAAGTTGCATTTCTAAGAACAAAAAATTCTTCCCATAACTATTATTCTATGAAAATAATGAAGCCTACCTATACCCATTCTTTTGCATTTCAGCAGCTGTACCAAGCACTGTAGCACATTTTTATTCAAATGATGGAGCGTTTGTTATATAAATGCATCCATATGGTGTTGAAATTTAATCTTAATTTTTACATATTGATTCTGAAGGAAGTAATGACATTGCCATAACAAATTAGGATTATTAAAGTATATTATAATGTTCCAATCCGGTGTACTATAAGAAATAACTATCATAGTTAAATGAAATCATTGACCCACAGCAATGAAAATGCCCAGGATTTATTGCACATTATTTGTGTATAATAGATTGCTTAACAAATTTGGCCATAGAGACTTGAGATATGTATTAATTGCAATTCAATCAATACAACCACAAATAGAGGATATTCTTTACAAAGTGATGAGCCAGTGGGAAAGCAAGCCTTCCTTGTTGATGCAAGGAGGAATGAGAAGTAAAAGTAATCCAGCTCTCTTGCCTGCCTCCCTCCACCCATCCCTCAGGTTAACTCCAGGAGGCTGCCCTCCATCTAGACCAGGGGTCCTCAAACTTTTTAAACAGGGGGCCAGTTCACTGTCCCTCAGACCGTTGGAGGGCCGGACTATAGTTTTAAAAAAAACTATGAACAAATTCCTATGCACACTGCACATATCTTATTTTGAAGTAAAAAAACAAAACGGGAACAAATACAATATTTGTATTTGCATGTGGCCTGCGGGCCGTAGTTTGAGGACCCCTAATCTAGGCAGTATCATAAGAGGCTGGGATGAGAGAATGGAGAGAAATATTTACAGCTATATTACCTTGGGCCAGTTACCTAACTTCTCTGCCCTTTCATCCTCCTCGACTGTAAACATGTACCTAGGGTAAACACCAGTTCTCATCTGTAGAGATATGTGAGCATTGAAAAAGATAACATTGCATGTCTGGCAAATAGTAAGTACTCACTGTCAGTACCATCATTGCTATGGTCATCATCATCATCCTTGTTTTTCTCTGTGTTTTTTTCCTAACTGGATTTCCTAGAATGGGCTCCAGAGATTTCCTGAACTTTGTTTTAGTTCCTAAATCTGAGGGCAGTGCCAACAGTGTGTTCTTCTTTCTGTCCCCTGGAGCCCCTGAGGGTTCCCTGAATGCAGTGCTTCCTCACACACGCCAGCCGGCCTAGGGCCGAAGGGCGAGTCTATATGCACTGACAGGCACACAGCTTGCTGTTCCCTGAGAGCATCACTCTCCGTTCTGATAACACAGGAATTTCAATGGCTTCAAAACAAGAAAGAAGTGCCTTCAGACCTCAATACCAGTAGGCATAGCCGTATTACGCTAAACGCCACTCCGGGTCCTTCCCAGAAAACACTAGCAGCCAAGTTCCCAGAGGCAGACTGCACCCCGTAGATAAGATGAGGCAAAAAAAAAAAAAAATGCACTGGACGAGACGGATGACGCTGCAGGCTGGCGTTTAGCTAACAGTAAGCATGGCTATCACTTCCTGATCACTTACTATGTTCCAGGCACTGTTCTGAGCACTTTGCACAGATCCTCTCATTTAATTCTTGTGACAAATTGTATGAGAGCATCACCATTATTATTCTGTCTTTCCAGTTGTGGGAAGTCAGGCTCACAGGATGTAAATAGCTTGCCTAAAGTCAAACACAGCTAGGAAATTGCAGATCTCAGCTTCATACCCAGGCAGCCAGACCGAAACTTCTTTCTCTCAACACTATACTGTGATGTTCTAGGAATTTGTTCTAAGCTTTTAAACATTCATGGATCCTGCTATCTTCCACCGATGGCAATTTAGAGAGGCAACCCACATACTGGTTAATTAAGATCTCAGGATGTCGGACACACAGGGCTTCAACTCCCAGGTCTGCCCCTTACAAGCCTGATCTCTCTTAGACTCGTTTTTCTCACCTGTAAAATGGGGGTGACGACAGGGCCTACTTCGCAGACTTGTGAAGACTGCATGATATGTTTGAGGAAAGCGCCTAGCTCACTGTAGGACACATACTATGTGCTCAATAAGTAACCAGGTTGATTCATTATCCTCTCCCTCCTTTAGAGACACATTATTTTAAAATAAAAATAGAGGCCCTCTTACTTACCATATTCAGCCTTGAAGCCCTCCCCCTCACATCTGGATGATAAAATGTAATTCTTATGAAAAAAGATAATTTTTCGGCACGACGTCCCCTCTCTGCAATTACATCAAAATCCCATTAATTGAGCTATAACACTGTCAGGCTCAGCAGCTGGAAAGCGCATCCATACATTCTAAAGAGAAGGCCATTAATTCAGCGCTCTCCAGCGCGGCAATGAAATTGGGATGTCCGTTCTCCGGCGTGATTTACTGTCTTTCAAGCTGCTTAAGTGGGAACCTCTACAAAAAGATTTAAGTTAAGTGACTCTCGTGCTGCTCTGAAGCTCATTTATTATTGAATTAAGTTTTCATTTCCTTTAAGGGTGATAAAGAAATATAGTTTTATTTGAAACAAGGTGAAAACATTTAAAAGAGATCGGCTGTTATGATCCTGGAAGCTAGTTTATATATCTGCAAATGATCTCACTCTGCTTACACTCTGCTGAAAAGCCACACTGAAACTCATCAATATTACTAATATGCATATTATTTGAGACTTTGGCATGAGAGCTCACCCTTACTTTTCATACTTTATCATTCCTCTGTTTAAAAAAAAAAAAAATTTTTTTTTAATCAAGGCAGTTAGGGAATTGGCTGGAAAAAAAACCCAGGCAAAAATCAACATGCATTTTTGAAAAGTCTAGATTTTCTTTACGACATGGAGGGAAACACAGAGGAAGAGGAGACGGACAGGCAGAGAGAGATACATGTTATCGGTTACCAGTGTTTGGTGGAAAAATCAACATAGGGCAGGCATAGAGCATTAAAAGATTTCCAGCATTGTGGTCCACAGATGAATTGCATGTGGCAGGCAAATAGAGGATAATTCTCTGCTGGTGGAGGAAGCACAACTTTGCTGCCTAAATTATCAGCCTTTGCAGTAGGCACTGGGCCACAAAGTCCCTTTGGAATTATTAATTCTGCCTGTCCACTGTCTAGATCAAAGAGATGGTATAGTCCCATATAATGTTTCCTCTTCTAAATCTCCTGCAAAACAACCAAGAGTAATATTCCCTATACCAAGATCTCCCCAAAGAGCTAAGCACCTCTGAACAAACTGTATTTTTTAAAAATCCGCTAGGACCCCTGTAATGGTGTCATTTACACTCCAGTCACATGTGTCTACGGCACAAGACCCTTCATAATTAGGTATATACACTATACCAGTTCACTGCCTAATTAGCAAATTATGTTGAAAATAGCATCCTGCTAATTAACGGTTATTATGGCATTTCTGAAGCTGAGGCTTTAATTATCACCAACCTAATGCTTGTGTACAGAGAAAAAAGAAGCCCCCCCCCTTTATTAAATGATCAATAAGTGCAAGAGATTATTATAAGGCAAATCTGCTGACAGCTGATTAATTTGTGTGATGCAAAGTTGCTGCGTGTTTCATATTATTTTATCCGAGTTGCAGGAAAAAGGTACATAATTTGGTTTCATTAGCAACCTCTGCGATTTATCACTAGAAAATGCACACCCCCCCCCCTTTTTGTTGTTGTTTGTTCAATTCCCTCTGTGTTTTTGCCTGTACCAGCATCAAAGTCAAGAGCAGGAAGTTTTAATTAAGTGACACTAATGAGGTCGTTGAAAATGATACTTCAGCAATTCAGCATGCTGTTAAATGTGTTTATTCTATAATGTCATCAAAGGTGATTGTTTTCCCTCGAAACAGATAAAATGCATTACCATAAGCATTGTACTTTTGAGGGTTGGAAATACGAAATGCAAGTTAGTCAGGTGTATCTCTTGCATTTTCTTTCTTCTTTTTGGTGCCAATTCAAAAGACTGGACCTAAAACAAAACTTTAGCAAACAAGGCTCACTCTATTTTGTTTCCTTTCTTTCTTATTTTTTTTTTAAGTCTCCCCTGTTCAGTAATTAACAAACTCTGCCAGGGAGAAACTGAACAAAAATGAGCATGCAAATGACTAGTCAAGGGAAGCTGGAGTCAAAGGGAGTGAAAAGAGGGCTGAAAAGGTGGTCCTCTGAGCCTGGATCCTGCTGCTCTAACAACACAAAGCTGCCCACTTCGGGCCACCCACTGCAAAGGCTACACTTGACGTGACTCAGCATTTGAGCTGAACTAGAATGAGGACGTTTTGAACATTTTTTTCGTTTAAAATAGTTCCAGCCTCCCAAATACAATTAGGGTTGCATGACCCACTTTAGGAAATGATCACATTGTGAATTTCCAAGCTTCTTAAGAAATAAAAGTTATTTTACACATTTCTGAGAGGTCTCAAGGGGGAAGCAATATAATGGCTCCATTTTACAGATGGGGAAAACTGAGGAGCGTGATGTATCCCAGGTCAGAGGCACAGCAGGCAGGGATAACCCCTGCTCCCCTTCTTAAGTCACACCACCTGTGCAATTCAAAATATTCACTCTAGGTTTTTTTAGGTTACTCAGTCAACAACTCATTTTCATAACATATAGAAATTTAAAAGATCTGTAATGTTTCTGTTTCTCTTGGAATGCACCCACTGTTAATAACAAACCCTTCATCAAAGTGGCAGGTCTCATACCCTCCCTGTTTAGACAACAGTGATGAGCTCCCACACAAAGCTTCCCGTTTCTAGAGCATGTGTTTAACACCAAAGGGAACCCACTCTGACCCATCACGTTTCATAACTGACAGCAGTAACTATTCTTCCAACAGCGCCACTAATTCACAGCTAATTAACCAAACTGCACTTCTTTCCCGACCGCCCAGCCACAAATCAGGACAGATAGATTTTGAGGGACTTTTTCAGGATACTTGTCTTAACTACTGTGGCTGAAAAATGAAAATCAAAAATTGCTTTCTTTCCTCACTATATCCCCGATTTGGGCTGGTTGGATCCTGGGGCCGGAGGCTGGGTTCGATGACTTCCTAGAATTTTTCAGGGCCCTCTCAAAGTCTCCACCAAAATGATTAGCCAACTCCCTCAAACATATCAAGAAAATTAAATACTCAATTTTATGGAGCAAATCAAACTTTAACTTAACTTGTCATTTTTCAACTGGTCAGATGCAGGGATATTGCTCTGATATTGCATGGGAGTGAAGAGGTCACCAGCTTCTTAGTGGAGGGTTAAGCATAGGGGGGAAAAGAAAACATTAAAATGATTCCGAAGTATTACCAAGGTGGTAAAAGTTCTAAATCCCAAACAAATGTGCATCGATGAGCTACAAGAACATACTTCGACAGGCTCGGGGGCTGTTAAAACTGTACAAAGCTGCAAAGTGTTAAGGCAGCTTCATGGAAGCACAGAATTAGAAAGTTCTTAACTCTTCACATGAGAATTAAGAAAAGGACATTTCTGGAAGAGGTAGGATGCCTTTGCCAATTTGGTTTCCTGTCTGGAATTTAAACTTCAGCTCTCTTGGTGGCTTTTCCAACTTAACGTTAGTAATCACCCAAGTGCTCCTTCCTAAAATGGCAAAGATGTCAATGAACGATAGCATCGGTGCTGGAGAGGGTGCAGGGACAGGAGTACTCTCACCCACACATGGACGGGAAGGGGCGGCAGCAAAAATGGGCGCAGCCTCTCCAGAAACCACTTTGGTGCTGCATTAAGAGTTTAAAAACATTCATATCCTTTCATCCCATAATTGCACTTCTAGGAATCTACCAGAGGAAAATCAGAGATGCTCATCGAAGCATTATTTATAATAACGAAAAATTAAAAACTTAAATGTCTCACATTGGCAGATTGGTTAAATAAATGATGATCTATCCACATGATGTTATATTATGCAGTCATTAAAAACATGTTCAAAGAACACATATGAATGAATATAATAACCACAAAGAAGAGGACTGAAGATGTAACATTAGACGTTATATATAGGTTATGTCCCCACACCTATAGATTTCAATACATCTATTTAAGTCAGCATAGAAAGCATACCAAAGTGCAAAGAGCGGTTATCTCTGTGAGGCGGGATGAAAGGTAATTTGAATGTTTGTCTTTATACTTTGTAAAAACTACTCAATTAAATGTATTAAAATTATAAAGTAGTTCAATAATATTAGAACTACTTTTCTAGAATGCACCTAGATGATCTTAGGAATTTTGTGTAATGGTATAATTTATAATTCAATATGCCATTTTATTGTTTACAACATACTCAGACCAAGCATTTTTTTTCTCTACAGCCCTCATAAGTATTCAGCCCCACGAAGCTCCTAGGACATTGAAGTGCCCGGAACTACTATTAGGAGGCACTCAGTACAGTAGTGCTCCCAGAACACACCTTTAAAAGATGCCTTCGTGTTTCATAATTGCAGTGATCATCTCAGTTCCGCAGTTTCCTGCAGATCCGTACCAGGCAAGAGCACAGCGTCTGAAGGCCCCACTTGTTCCAGAGCACTCCCTAGGTCCTCGTGGGCGGGCATTTTCTTTAAAGCTTCCCTCTGCTTGTTTGACAGAGTGACAGACACTTTTTCCTTGGATTCCTTGGAACTTCTGAAGCCACTTTCCAGTTAGGTTGAATGAGACTGTATTGGGCTCAGGACATGTGTTGCTAACTTAGTTTTGGGGGAGTTAGTTGTGGTGGTAGTTTTTCTTAATTGGTGAAAAACTGTCAATATATACATCCTGGGTATTATTTAAATTTTGAAAAATAAAAATTCAAGGAACAGAAGAGAAAACGTTTCGACACTTTAATTATACTGTGTTAGAAAGACTCTTTTCTAAAAAAAATGTTTTCACTAAAGAAAAGAGAGGTGAGTTTAGCTGTAAGTAGCAAACTTACCACAAAAGGCAACCGTCATCCTTCAGAATGATGACATAATCACAACAAAAATGAGGACATGGAAAGAGGTTCCCAGCAATTCACTTGGTCAGCTGGACATGAGGGGATCAATAAATTGCCCAACATTTATAATATAATTGGATTTATATGGGCTTTGGGGATGCTCAGAAAAAAATAACAGATTTCTCCCTACTCGAGAGTAAATAAAATGCATTTAAACTACTCATCAAATAATCCATGGGTTGTTCGCGTATTCGTCTTCACCTTTCAAAGGTTGAGGGAGAGGACAGAGAGCTGAGGACAGGGAGCGAGGCTTGCAACTCTTGTTGCACACCTGTCAGTGTGGGCCAGTGACTTAACCTCTCTGAGCCAATCATTCCTAACCTGTGCACGGCTTTTCTCAAAGTGTGCTGAAAAGCTAAGTCGCCTATCAGAGAGCTGCAGAAATGGTAGGTGTTCAATTTTGAAGGTTTTTTTCTTTTCACTTTCAAGTACTAGTAAACATACAAAATAAATTGAATGTGTTCATATTCCACAGGGAAGGATCCGAATGCATGACCATGTTTGAAGAAACACAGCACCTCCTTTGTTTTCCACCCACGTGGAAGGACAGCCTGGAGTACTGTCACAAAATTTCAATTACTCTGTGTTTTGCTTTTCTATTGAATCATAAAAAAGGAAAAAATTTCCTTATTCAGTGTCTACCATATGGACCCACAGGACGTTTTCGTCATGTCCAGTACACATAGACCAATGATAATGCATGTGTGCTGGGTGTATGAGTGGGTGTGCCATGTGATTACCAAGTAATGAGGATGACACATTCTTATGAATGGCTTTTGGCAGCTGACTCACACATAGAACCATGTGTCATTTATGTGCATACTAGCTCCTTCCTTCATTCAATTCATTCAATCTCTGCGATGCCAATATAGAACAGTGCACTACACACGCACACCTGGATACACACACACACACACACACACACACACCCACAAACAACCCTACCATTGCCAGAGGGAACTGGCTCCTTAATGTCACCTAGAGGACTAGATGACATAATACTCTGTAGAGATATAAGAAGATATATGAGATATAAGAAGATATAATTTGAAAGACAGAGGAAAATAGGACTCTCCTTTTCCTTCCTCTTTCCCCAACTCTCAAGTTCAAGGGTCTTCCTTGGCTCAACTAAGCCATTCAAATTTTGACTCTCAGTTGGGCCTTGCAATGGGCAGGATCAAACACTTGGAAAGAGTGCAGATACTGGCATTGAACTTGAATTCAAATCCCTACAAGTTATTGAATCTCCCGAAGCCCCAGTGAACTTAGGAGTCTGCTGTAAAGACCAAATGCAATCATGCATATAGAGTGTTTCGCACAGTGCCTGGCACTTAGTCTCCTAAATGCCATTGCTAAAGGAAGTAAAAGTGACAATTATAGCCTGGCCCTGAGCTCAATGCTGTATGTGCATGACTGCACTCTTAACAAGACTGCAAGGCGGATACTATTATTATCCCCACTCTACAGAAGAGGAAACAGACTCATGGAGGTTAATTTGCCCAAGACTCATTGAGAAAGTGGCAGAGCTGGGATGAGACTCAGGAAGGCTGGCTCCAGAGCCCAAGCTGTTAAATGGCTACACAATATTTGTTTAATCTGTTAGGGTAAAAGTCTATCTAATCTATTAAAAAGGAAAGCTGATGCTTGTGTTTACCTTGAAAAATGACAGACCCAGAGTTTGTCTGGCCTCAAGGAAGGTGTCTGGGCAGGTATACGACCTTGATCCAACTCCCTACCCTCCTGCAACTCCTCTACCCAAGAGCAGAGGGAACTAGGAGGCCACAGCTGGTTGGAGGACATGCTCCAAGGTCACAGTTAAGGTGAACGCAGAGAGCACAGCCCATGTGCACCAAAGAGCTGAGGACACATTCCAAAGACATGACACAAATGTGCTTGCTGCAGCACAACCACCCTCTTTCCCAGTGAGCCTCCCGGGAGCCCCGGGCACAGGTGCTGCTGCCCCACTCCTAGATTAGTGTAAGCGAACCCAGGGCAGGCCAGCTGGTAGAAAATCCAAAATTCACTGTTGAGGGCTCTGGCTGCGCCCAGACACACACACACACACATGCAAAATGAGTAAGCAGGAGAGACACCAGATCTGTCCCCCTTAAAAAGCTTCAATAAAAGGAGTAGCAAATACAAAATGGCAAACTCACACCACTACTGCCTTCCCTTTAGCGACTATTAAAAATTATCATACATCCCATCACTGTAATTAGCCATTTATGCAACCAAATAACTCTCACCCTTAAAAGTTCATAATGTACCAGAGATGATGGTCATGTATTCATTTTAAACAAACAGGTAATGAACACCTACTGTGTGCTGAGTATATAAGACAATATTAACACAATACCAAAAAATCCCCCAAACCCCCAAAGCTTTTCCAAATATACAGGTGAGTCATGTTTCATCTTTATTCAGCGATCTTTGCCCTAGGTGGCCATTTTCCTCTGCCCCCATCCCCAAGTAGGATTTGGTCAAGTTGATGGACTAATTGAATGTACATGATGTTACTGGATTCTTAAAAAAAAGAAAAGAAAATTAGAGAAGTCTGATTTCCCATCCTCTGCCCAACATCACCAATGACAGGTAAGATCTATGTGTGCTCCCAGAGTGTCTGACAACACACCTTGCTGATCCCACTTTTGCTTTTTGTCAATACCAGCACAGGGAAGGTGGTGTTGGGCATCAAAGGAAAATGGTTTTTATTTGCTACCCTGTGAACCACCTTTCCTGCCTCAGTTCCCCATCTCAGTTTATCATGAATGAATGATCCATATACATAGCACAGCTGATAGGCCAGAGGACATGGGAGGTGAAGTGTCTCAATTCACCCTCGGCTCCGCCACTTTCCAGCTGTGACTCAGGTTAGTGGCCTTATATTCTTGAGACTTGGTTTCCTCCTTGGTAAATGGAGATAATACAAGTTGTTACAGAGTTGAGATATACATGTAAAGTGCTCAGCACACTGCCTGGCACATGTTAATGCTCCATACAGATATGACTGAGAACCAACTACACTGAAGGCACATGCTAGGCATTGGGGGGGATACCCAGATGAATCAGACAGCGATCTGCCCATGTGCAAGAACTCCCAATCCATACCGGGCATGATAATCTACTCCAAGTCACTCCTGCTGTACAATTTCCACTCCAGCATCTGGATGGGGAAACTCCTCGAGGGCAAGAACTTTGCCTTGGGGCTTTAATTTTGCTGCTCTTCCATTTCCCCCAATGTGCACTACAATATCATAAACAGAGTAAGTGCTAGATAAACGTTTGCTGAATGGGTAAAGGAATAAAAGAGAGAGCCGCAAGTGCCACAAGCGCTGGACTACAAAAGCGCGATGGCAATTCATAGGAAGGAGTGATGACTTTTATCTGTTGTACCAAAGTGGGAGTCAGGGTGATCAAAGAAGGTGTCTTGGAGGAATGAACCCAAAAGCTTGGCCTTGGGGAACAGGCCGACTGAGGAGGGTCGTTCTGATCACCCAAATGTGGGCCTCCTCTGCCCTCAATAGTACAGTGAAGTGCAGGTGCATGAATGACAGAGGGCTGGGGGTGGGCTGGTCCTTGGAGTCACACTCACTTTTCTCTGAAGTGCCCGGAGTCCTTCACAGGGGTTCAAATCAGCTCTGTCTGTCTGAAAGATTTTTATTCTCCACCCAACCTGGGATAGCATCCCTGAGAACATCTACCATATAAAAGATTAATCAAAACTATAGTTAGGAAGCCTAGGATTCATTCTGGCCCCTTCAGTGTCCCTGAAAGAAATAGGCAAATTGGACAGAAATCAAAGCAGGGGAGCCAGGAGGATTAAAGAGAGCAGCCACAGGAGCTACTTATAAGGGTTCCTGCAGCACCAGGCAGGAATAAGCAAAGCTCAGGGACAACAAAAAAGACCGAGGATCAAATACTCTCCCCGAGCAAGGGTGTAGGCACACCGATGAAGGGAAAGCATTGCTCGGGGTCACGGGAAGGGATAGAGCAGAGAGGAATGGGATGTAATTACAGAAAGGAAAACTTGAGCTGAATATCAGGGCAACCTTCTTAAGAGAAGGCTCAATTCAAGGGTGGGATGGTTTCCCCCGGGTGGCAGTGGAAGCCCCATCACTTGAGGTGCATAAAGCCACTGGACAAAGAGCAAAGAAAAAGAGTGTAAGGCACCATCTCCCCACACAGGGGGTGGGACAGGTGACCTCACGGGGCTGCTCGGCTCCACACTTCAATGACACGTCAAGATGTATTTCATCAGGCACCCACTGGCGAAAGCCCAAAGCATTGTACCCCCACACACACCCTTCGCCATTGTGCTTTCTCAATACGCCACTCAAGAAACATTCCCATTCACTTCAAGAGACCCTCCACAGCTTTGAAGGAGAAATGTTAACTCTGGCTCTAGTTTCCTTAGTTTTGGCTCCTGGAAATGGGATATTTTTGTTTTGTTTTGTGTGAGACCCTTTCCAATTTGAAAGAAAGTCATTATCCTTGCTACGGGATCCAGAAAAGCTAATATAAAATTGTGATATTTTTCATATATTCTCCACACTGATCACATGACTCTTTTTTGTTTCCAGAGGAGAGTTCAATATTTCTAGCGTGGGCTATAGACCCACAGTGAGCTCTGCAGCCTCACCTTGCACCTCCTCCTCTCCCCGCCTCTACTCCAGCATTCTATGCCTTTTAGGGGTTCCCAAACAACCTGTGTTCCCTCTTCCTATAGGATTTGTCCTTGCTGTTCCCTCTGTCCCAAGCACTCTCATGCTTTTTCTATCTGCAATAACGTATTCATCTGCTTATGCTACCATAACAAAATACCACAGTTTATGGTGTATTAAACAAAAGAAATTTATTTCTCACAGTTCTGGAAGCCAGAAAGTCCAAGATCAGGGTGCCAGCATGGTTGAGTTCTGGTAAGAGCCCTCTTTGACATCATCTAAACCAAATCACCTCCCAAAGACTCCACCTCAACACTGGGAGTTAGGGTTTCACTATATGAATTTGGAGGTAACACATAGACCATAACATCCCATCACTCCTCTTCCTTCAGGACCTAGCCTTCCATGTCGGCTTCAGGAAGACTTTCCTGATCTGGCAAAGACTGGATTAGGGCCCCTCTAATCGCATCAAAGGCATCCCAGCCTCAGTTCTGTGGGATCACTTAATGCAGCATACCCCAGTGCTAGATGTGTGTAGGACAAGGGCTGGGTCTTCTGGGAAACACAAAGATAAACTAGAAACTAATCCTCAAGGACTTAGGACTAGACAGGGAGAGAAGCCACACATATAAATAATGGGTACACCAAGATACAAAGCTAAGAGTGCCGTGAGACATGGTGCTATGGGAAATCAGAGGCATTTCCAGGTTAGGGGAAAGGAGTTGGGAAGACTTCCTAGAAGAGGCTGGTAGAACATGAGGTATGGAGATGACACCCAGAAAGTAGGCATAACCAAATAGAGAGGCTAGAATAAGCAAAGGCCTGGAAGCTGAAAATGAGCGCCTTTGGCTCAATAATAGAATTAAACTGAAATTCAGTTGTAGAAAAGCTATTTTGATCACAAAGTATCTTGAGTAAAGAGCTGAGACTATCTTATATACACAAGGGAGTGACAATCAGATGTTGCTCTGTGGTATGCCTTGGTAGGAAGTGGACATTTGCACTATAATTTATAAGAAAACCTATCATTTACTCCTTTTCAAGCAACCAATCACTGAGCAGTCAGTATTCTGAGAGACTCAACCATGTGTTCTCTCAGGGGAGGAGACTATAAAGTGGCCCCTTGCCTCAGAAATTGTCTAACAAACTGCCATCACGGAAATCCATTCTTCTTAGATCTTCAGAGCCCAGGATATATAACAACCAACCTAACAAAAGTCCTGAATTTTGGAGTCTGAATGTTTTAATTCAAAATTCTGAAAGATGTCGGGGAATAGGCCAGGCCCTCTTATCATTCTCTTCATTGAGGACTTTGCCCAGAGTTTCCTTAGTCCCCTCCCAACTTCCAGCCCTTGTGCTTCATTTACCTGGGGGTCAGCTGCAGCACTTGACCTTGCTCAGTGCATTCTGGGAGGGTTTCCCTTGCCCCTACTTCGATTTAGCAGAATTGTTAGCTGCAGCTTTTGCTGGTGAGAGAGCCACAAAGGAACCACTGAACAGTGATGTAGCAATGGCACCTGCAAATTGCTTCACCTGGAGAATGTGCCCAGGATGTTTACTCAACTCACCCACCTGCTGAAACCAAAAGGGGGGAATTGCCAAAGAATGGATGGTCCCACATCAGGCGGGAGTAAGTTGGAAGAGGAGTAATAATTGCGACAGTATCTACTGCCATTTGCAGAACTACAGGATTCTAGGCCAGTGGTTGGCAAACTGCGGCTCGCGAGCCACATGCGGCTCTTTGGCCCCTTGAGTGTGGCTCTTCCACAAAATACCACGTGCAGGCGCACACGTACAGTGCGATTGAAACTTCGTGGCCCATGCACAGAAGTCGGTATTTTGTGGAAGAGCCACACTCAAGGGGCCAAAGAGCCGCATATGGCTCGCGAGCCAGTTTGCCGACTACTGTTCTAGGCCATTTAAGTACATGTCCACTTTAATTTTCTCGAGCTCCAATGTTATTAGCCAATGTGAAAGACCAGAAAATGAACACTTAGAGAGGCAAAAAGATTTCTCCTAAGTCAGACAGCTGGCAAGGGGTGGAGTAGGGGTTTGAACCTAGGTTTGTCTGACACCAGAACCCAGGATCTCAATCATTTTGCTATGTTATTCAGTTGCTGCATTTCTTAGAATATTCTTGGGGAGACAAAGAGGACAGGCTGTTTATTAACAGGGCATGCTTACTCCAGCCTTTTATAAGAGTAGGAGATGAAGCCTGCTCTTCTCACAGAGCTAGTCTTCCGCCCCCTACTGGTCAAATGGGGGTGGATTCCAACAGGAAGTGAATCCCCAGTGGGGCGGGCGGCTTCCCTGTTGCCTAACCCTGGTATAAAACCACTTCAGATGAAAGGACAGTCTATGGATGAGTTGAACCAATTATTATAATCATTATCTGTGTAACATTTGGGCAAGAGACAGCTCCTGACAGTTTCTTATGATAAGTTATGTCTGTCTGACTGAGTAGAATTTAATTGAAAATGTCAACCACCTAGAAGATCATTAGGGTGAAGCTCTAGCCTCAAGAAAAGACAAAACTGAAAACAATCCTCTGCTGCTGCTTACAAGCAGCTCTATTGGGGTGGACAGAAAACAAAAAGGATGAACATATGGCACTTGGGGCTTTTTGTAAGCTGTTCAAGCACCAAATCCTCAGGTCTGCTGTGAAAGAGAGAGACTCATCCCAGACACACACATTTTGGGAAGACTGACAATGTAGGGGGATGGATCCATGCAATCAAGACTGAACTGGTAGCATAGGGAACATGCCAAAGGTAGTGAACATCCTCTGGAGAATGACTTCTTGAGCCCATCTTTTTGGCTTGTCCAAGGCAAAGCGGCCAATGAAACAAAATCACTTGTAGTCCAAGCCTGTTAATATTGTGTCTAAGGAGGACACTCATTCATCTTGTCTCTATGTGCTCTTCCTCCTGCTTCTGCAGACACGCCCATCCACACACCATGCTCACCTGCATGCATACATCATCAGTGGTTTCCACTGAATTATCCATACTCAGCTGCTCCACCCAAGGATTCAAAGATGTGCTAAGAGTCTTGAAGCCTTGGTATATTTGCAAATACTTTCCAGATGATATTTCTTTAGCACTTTTTTTAGGTAACAAAAAGCATGTGAGTATTAGAGAAAAGATGCATTTTATAAATATGAAAATTATTTTACTACCAATCTTGAAAACAAGAAAGGAAGAAGTGAGTAATAATTCATATATGAACACATAGATCGTGTAGGGGATTGCTCTGAGAAACTGTGCTCTATAAAAAATAAAACATACATACAGTGCTATGTAAAAATGCTTTCGTTGCATTGTGAAGCACTGTCCCTGCATATGACCAAATTTAGCACTGTGTCACTGTATTTATGAAATTCCTACCTAGTAGTCTACATGGTATAGCAAACATGAAATCATGAACTAGTTGTCAAAGGCTCTGGCTCTGGACCAGACCACCTACATTCAAATCCTAGCTGTACCACTAAGGATTCATGTAAACTTACACAATTCACTGCACTTCTTTAAGCCTCATAACCTCGTGTGTAAATTGGGGATAACAGCGATACCTAGAACCCCACAGGGAAAAAGCAGGTAGCACGGTGTTGGACACATGGTAAGCCCTCAATAAATGACACACTAGCTTCCATGGACACTAGGACTGGGTAAGTGGGAACAGATCACCAGTTATCATGAATTTCAAACAGAGGTGTTAATTTCATAGACAAGGAAGTAGGGAACGAGTGAAGGTTTTTTAAGGAGGAGTGGTATAATAAAGAAGCTTTTAAGGAAGCTCAGACCAGTGGGTTTTAATATATTCTAAAAGAGAATGAGGGGTGTTGTGGCCACCTAGAAAGTCTGCAATGGTCCCAGGCTAGTCCCATACAGCTCTGGGTGAGAATGGTAGAAATGGCAAAGCCAAGGCAGGGTCTTTACAAGAATATTTTTAAAGGAGGAGGAGAAAGAAAAGAAAGGGGAAAGAGGAGAAAGGAAAAATGAGAGAGGAGGAAATGAAACGAGGGAGGGAGGGAGGTGAAGAGAAGGAGGGAGGGGGAAAGACTGCTCTAGGTGAAGGACTAGAATGACTAATCATGAGTCAAAGATGAATCCAGGGCAGTCATCTGAACAAACTGAATTTCCCATCTAGTCACATTAATGCAGAGTGGCCAGAATGACATACAGACCAGTCATCATCCTAACTAGACAGTCTTTAGGGGTCTTTTCAGGGCTGACTTCCAGAATTCAAAAGCTTCCTGTTGTCCATTCATTCAATGCTCTTAGCAAGTCTCTATTGGGTACCCACTATATCCAAGGCACTGTGCTAGGCTCTGAGAACACAGAAATGAGGAGAAATAACAAAACGGCTCTCTTGGAGCCTCTAACCTAGCTGTATATATAGCTATGAAACAGTTAACACAGAAATAGCCATTCATTCCAATTGTGACAAGAGTTATAAGTGGCATTCCCTGATCAGATCCAACTCCCTGCAGAAAAGCTTCTAAAGAGAACAGGTCCCTTACAGAATCCAAACCCAAGACCTCTGACCTCACCTCCAGAATCTGCCTGGCTTCTAGAACCAGGGAGGCAAGCGGAGTGGGTTTTACAGAAGAGTGTGCTTATGCCTATGCTAAGTAGCAGCCCGCATGCCTGGGAAAATTTAGAATCATCCTGGAGTCTCAGATGAAATAGAAAGCAGAGTAGGAAGGCACAAATGAGCCTAGAACCACTTCTCTCATAATCTACAAAAAATAAGATTTGGCAAAATCAGCGATAGAAAATACCTGACAGTCACCTCCACCCCTACCTCTTGTGCAGGGACAGATGTCACCGCTTTGTCCTAGCACTCTTTGTTTTTGCTTCCTATACGCCTCACCAAAGTACTCCAGGCTGCCACTGGCAATGGACTGGTGTAAGCAGGTGAGATAAAACTTACTTTAAATTTGTCAGTTATTAGGATCCTTTCTAATCTGTGCTGAGATAACCTATAATGTGAGAATTTCGGAGGCAAGCAGAGGATTGCAGCCAACGGTAAAGGAGGAGTATCATATCAGACAGAGCAAATCTGAACATAACTGTAGAGTTGGAATGAGACTCATTTCCCTCATCTGTAGACACGTGGAACAGCTTGTTCTAAATGCCCCACTGTGAATAGCTTCCTTGCTCAGGGTGATCTGGGTTCTTCTCATACAGCTTCTTGTTCCTGTGATGTCAGGGGAGGCCCAAGGACAGACCAGTGGCAGCATGTGCTTAGCTGAAGAGTAGGAAGGTGGTTGACTTTGTGATATAAATAGAGCAGCAAAGTCCCCGTGGAGGAATATGAGGGGTACGACACACGTATACAGAATAGGGGCCAACACTACTGAAAATGGCTCTCAAAAAAAATAAATCTTTCTGAGATTGCTTGCTGGGTGTGTTATTTTTACCTATTCCACTGGGGTTAAGCGTGGCCTAGAATCCCAGCTCAAAATGTTGCTCTACCTGCTCTTTCTCCGTAGTCACAGTGTCATCAGAAATCTGGGTGTGGACACCCTTGACACCAAAGAAAGGACAATTACAGCCTGAGAGTAGTCCAGGCTGAGCTCCGCCAGAGCCAGATGGGCCCTCCATGGCTCCCCTCAATCTCAAGCCTGGCTCGCCTGACAGCTCTGCCTTTGACTGACATGTGACATTCTTGTCTTCATGGACAGAGAAGCCAAGCTCTCGATGGTTATCGACATCAGAAAATGTCATATCTGAATATGCTTCAACTGGACCTTCCTCCCCCACTTCATTTCCTGCCTCCTGTCCCTCAGTTTATTTTAATTATACGATGAAAACTCTCAAGAATGGTTGACTGTTGTATCACATAGGCCCTTAATTGTACTTGGGACTCGGATTGTGGCATTTTGTCACCCTGTGATGGTAAAAGGCACATTTGCAACAGGAGTAGGTCATGAAATATTTTCTGGAAATGCCAATGAATTTCAAGACCCCTCCTTTTTCATACTACACATTTGTGATTTCATCTGTGTGTGTATAGGAGAATAGTAAGTTTCATCTCCTCTCTCATACCTTTTCCTACCCTCCTTATTGTATAAAATTGTATAATCTTATACAATTCCCAAGTTTATTCCTTATATTGATGAATATCCCAATCTATAACCACTTGTCCCTTATTAACCCACAGAAGCATGTAGGAAGATTTGATTTTTATATCACCATAATTCATATACCATGATGGTGTGACCAGTTATCATGCTTCTTGCTCTTTGAAAACATTTTAATTAGTAAAAGGACAGATCACAATAGCGAAATTACATTCAGGTTTTTCCCCCCAAAGAAGCCACATCAACAAGTAAAATAATTTTATAGAATTAATTAAATAAAATAATTTCATGGAATGCAATCACAAAATAATTCATAGAATGCAATCTAGGCATGGCCAAACTGGGACTTTGGCTCAGATGTCTATATATGCCCCTCTCAACAAACAGAGGCCTTCCCCCACTGTATGTGTTCAATAAATGTGCATTGAATGAGTCTTCACAGCTATCAGTGTGCTCCAACTCAAATGCACCCTACTTGTATTTAACCAAGAAACTCCGCCCTCTACTTGCCACTTGTTGAATTCTCATCCCCTAATTCACGAGAAGAACAACTTCACTTCCAGTAACCACCATTCCCAAGCTCAATCCAAACCTCCAGGAAGAAGGGTCCTTGCATTCACGCATTTTATGGCATATTCCTCACAGCAGTAGTTTTCACTTGACAGACTTATATCACTTCTAAACAATTCCCAGAGGTGTATGGTGGTGCCTGTTCACAGATGTCTCCCTAATACTGCTAAGTAAAATGAAAGGTTTTAGGCGAACTTGCACAGAGGCAGCGGGCTAAGGAGAAGTGGATGACCAATGCTGTTCTATTTCCTGGCTCAAAGGTCTCTAATTAACACTCATGGAACTGGCTTCTCTGGGCACTCCCTTGGACATTATTTACTTCAGGACTCGGGAAGAAGCATGATTTTATGTAACAACCTCATTCATTCATCCTTAGTGAACACACACAAGAAAAGATGACCCAGGGTAGGCTCCAGGCCCAGAGTCAATAGCCAATGAAGACAGCAACCTGTTCTTTATACTGCTATTTCCCAGAAAAACTTCAGTCCAGGCAAATGTTTCACTGTTTTTGCCATTGACTGCCACTGGAGTCTGGCCTTTATGGACCCGAAAAGGAGCTGACTCATGTGAAAAATGTCCAGCTCAGTGTCTTGCAAAGAGAAAATGCTTAATGAGGGTTATTTTTAGGTCTGAAAGGAAATACAAGATATCTTAAGAAATTCAGATGTTGATGAAATTGGCATTGATTTGAAGACCATGCAGAAAGCAACAGAGGTATTTCCCAAGTGGCCCTGAAGACAACCTTCATGACATCTTTGAATACGGGAAAGGGGAATCTATAAATGAGTGATGTAAATCATCTGAAATCTCATCATGGCTGAATACCACAGGAGTGTGTAGAGTTAATTGGTGGACTTTGTCCAAAAGTCAGCGTCCCTGACCACTCCAATGCACAGCAACTCCCACCTCAAATCCCCTATCAGGAGTGAGAGAGCAGGCAGGTATGGTGTCCAAAGGGGGACTACTCCAGGGTACTTAGCTCCAACAAATTGTTGCCCAGTGGGAAGGGCATCCTCAGGTTACTAGACCTTCTCTGACTTTTCAAGAGAAGATGGAGACTTGGAAATGTATATAAATCTCCCAATTTTTTAAGATTAGTTCAAACTTAAAAAGAGAAAAGTTTAAGCCAAATAAAACATGACTGACCGTAGACTGACTCAATGCATGGTTTGCCATTTTGCAATCCCAGAACTCTTGGGTACATTACTCCACTTTTAACTTAGCAGGATGTGACTTCCTAAATTGACTACTAACACTTTTGCCCCTGACACAGTTTTGGCTGGGTGGGCCTGTGAGTTTACTAACCAGGGACTCTATTATACCAGGATATTGCCTTGTTGAGCAATGGCTACAAGCAGATGTAACAATTCCCAATAGAGACAATGCAAATGCAAAAGAGGGCACTTGGCATCAACTTGAGTGAACACTCCTCCTTCTCTATTCTGTTCTTTTTTCTTCCTGGCAAGTACATGGCGATTTCTCGTTCATCACTAAGTATTTCCAAGGCACAGTAAAACCCATCATGGACCAGATGCGGGAGTATGCTAATAATTCCCCATCTCTCTGATAATGCCCAGATTCAATGGGGTCTTCTTCCCGCCAATGTGGGTTCGTCGTAAATGCCATTAATAGTAATAGGATTCAAATGCAAAGTATGACTGAGTAGGCCCCAGTGCATAAAATATATTCTCAACCACAAGGACAAGCTGCCCCACAGCTCACTGCCTTGTGTTAAATTAGGGGCTGGGGAGTCTCTAATTGGGACCAAGATGGTGATAATGGCAAATAGAAAGGAAAAGTCAGTCCCTGTTCCCTGCTTATCCACCACCAGGACTCTGCTTGACTTACAGGTTGGACACAATGAGGAGCTTTGAAGCTTGGAAACAGAGACAGGGAGCAGAAAGATGCAAACCCGCAGCCTTGCAGGGGAATTAATGAAACAACTAAACCAGTTCAACACACTGCCCTTTCGTCTCCCACCCACTAAAAGACACTGTTAAAAACCCACCAGCTTTTATTAGCAGAAACAAACGAAGTCGACTACGGAAGACTCAGGAGGTTTTCGTCCTGAAAGTCCAGGATGGCTTTGGCATAATAGAGGTCATCTCTCCGAAGCAAGGCAATGTTCACAGAGCAACCTGAGCTCCAGGCAAGGGCCAGGCCTGCTTCTCAGTATCCCCTGTAGAAGGTGTTGCCGATTAAACTATCACATTTCAAAGGGCTCCTTACAGTAAATAGGAAAGAAAGGAAAAAAGAGACCCAGGGCCCTTTGTTAGTCAAAAAGCTAGGGAAAGGCGATAATTAACCCATTTTTGTAGAGAAATCATTTGGACAAAAGTCAAGGGATTTACCACCCTGTCAATTGTTAAGTCTAGATAAGGACATTATATTCCCCTGCACAAAGGGTGACTGAGATGGTGAATGGAAAGTAGGCCACTACTACAACTCTACCTCACATCTGAAAAAGGACTTTTTTTTTGTCCTCCTGATGCAGCGATGAACTAAAGGATTTTTTTTTCCACCCTCGCACTAAAAGCATAACTTCAGAGCCTGGCTTTTGCATTTTGTTAAATATTCAAAGGTATTGTGCAATTAGCATGTCATTAATGAATAATTAATTACAGCTAAAGCAGCCTTCAGATTTTTGCAGCTAAATTATTTAAACAGCAAACATAACAACACAATGCAAGGCTCTCGTTCGGTGTTTTGTTATTGCATTATTTGAAAGGAACAGCAATATTACTTTTCATTAGTTGCAAGAATTATTTGCAACAAAAGCTGTTTTCATTTTTTTTCTTTTCTAAAAGTTGCTTCATGTGCCCTAACAGGGGAGATTAATTCAATTCAGATTAAATTTCCTAAGAATTAATTAGCTACAAATATCTGAAAACTGTGGCTAGGGATCTTAACTATCTGAACTTAAAAGAAAAAAAAATCAACCTATTTAAACCTGCCCTTTAAAAGGATGCCAACAAAAAATTACCCTCTTCTAGCTATTTGGTTATACTTCTGAAAGAGGCAACCCCTTAAAAATCCTTTTGTTTTATTTTTTTAAGCAAGCAAGTATTACAAAATTACCCCCAGCAAATAGTCAAGACTTAAAGAGAAAGTACTTTGCTACTTGCAGACATACATCACTAGTAAGATGTGAGTTTATATTTATAAGCTGCACATATGGGATCAGTTGACTTATCCATCTGCTAACTACACCAGTAAACAATACGTCTAGGACCGTCAAATCCTTGCATCCATCACAAATTCCTGCTTTAATTGTATGTTTACCTGTCAAACCTCTGCTTAAGTATATTTTAAGACTGTTTTAAGCATTTGTAATTGTTCCTTTCTTCTTCATATTAACTCCAACACGTTTTATTTACCCTTATGACAGACCATGATTTTGCAAGCCTCATAGATAAATAACTGTCAGAGATCATCCCGCCAAGGAAGAGGCAGCAGAAACACAGAAGCTGAGGGCTTTAACCTGGCTGGTCTGAAGGGAGTGGACCCCTTTCACAAAAGTTGGCACCTTGAGTCACAAGTTCAAATCTCAATAGTGCTAGTTTAATGCTCTGTCCCGAACTCGGAAAATTGATAATTATTTATGTCCTTTTTGAAGTTTCCTTCTTTCTCTTAATTAGTCTGCTACCAGTCTGCATGCAAGAGATCCACTGTAGCTTGAGAATTATGTAAGGGGGTGGGAATTTCCAAAGCGGGGGGAGAGGAGCTAGTGGCAGAGAGTGAGAAGTGTAGAGAAGCCCAAAAGTCCAAGGACAGCACGACCTGTGGCCCTGCTGGATTATTAATCCATACTTTCATGAGCATGCTGAAAGCATAGTCTTCAAAAATAAGCACATACCATAAATAAATTAAAAATTTTAAAGATACCTTCCATAATTAGGGAAAAATTATGCACAGTGCTCTTCACTAAAGGGGGGATTTTAGTCTATTTTTCCCAACCTGGCTTTTACATTTATATGTATAGCAGGATGTCAAATTTTCACACAACCTTGTCAAACCACTTTTTGGGGAACTGAAAGTGTTGTGTGCCTATGTATTATTGTGCTGATGCAAATAGTTAAACTTTTCTCTGTGATTAACCATCATTTTCTCAGGGTACAAGATATTCTCGCAGGGTCCAGTTCCTCGCTAAATGTTTAAGTCGCTGCATGGCTGATACGGTGAGGATGCACGCTGAAGACCCATGCCGAAGCTGAAAAGTCACTCTGGCACCATCGAGTTAGAGGACAGCATGGCAGTAGGCAGTTCACCGGGCCAAGGAAGCTGTGGCTTGTCAAAGGCATTAAAATCCAAATGGGCCAGCAACAGTGCCAAATGTGCTCACAGGCCTTGCAAACACATAATCCAGACAAAATGAATTAAACTGCAACCAGTTTATAATTAATTTGCTTTTAAAAGTCATGCCATTAGAACAAATGTGCCATCCATTGCAAGGAATTATTCTTAGGGGCTCCCCTACTTAATAATGCTTCTGCAAGCAACAGAAGTACCCATTGGTATTGGCTACTAAGCTAAGGAGGGGGTGAGAAGTGGGAGACAGATTCCAGAAAGCTTAACTTTTCTGTCCACTTTGTGGGGTAGCAATGTGGTAGGTGGTGTGGTCCCATATGGCCTCCCTGACCTCAATGTCAGTCTCAGTGTGCCTGAGATGATAAAATTAGAAACACAGTCCTCTTAATGAGCACTGTCCCTTCTAGACACCATCTTTCAACTACAAATATTCACAAGAAGGGTAAAAAAGACAACAAGGCAGTAATGCTTCCTGTGAATCTGTTTCTCAGGTCATTTTTTTTCCCTAGGTCTTCGGGAGCCAAGGAATATCATAGCCCTGAGTATATGTGAAAAGGAAACTAAAATCGTGTAAAAGGGGGAAATCATCCTGAAACTTAACATGGAGTATTATGTACCAAGAATGTATTTTCCCTCTGCAATCTCAGAGGGAAATAAACACTTTCAAAGAAATAACTACGGAGCCGAAGACTTAAGTAACGAGCCTTAGGACTTACAGTTACTGAGTGGCAGAGGTGGGATTCAAACCCAGGAGTAACTCACCAGATCTTAGCGCTCAGCTTTGCATAGCGCTGAGAGCCAGACCTCACTGTCTCTGTGCAGGACAGAGAGGCCAGAATGAGACTTGAAGTGTGACTGCTTCTTAAAGTAGAACTGCATCAAAATGAATCCCACCCATCCCAGTCCGTGGCTTTGGGATATTCTGCTCGAGCACATCTGTAGGTCTTCTACTGAACCTGGGCAGAGTTCTGCCTCACCTTCCAGCTCCCTTACAGGCACACCCCACTTCTAATTTGAAATAGTCTTCATAGGCTGATGTTTTATACCAGACGTGGCACCAAATTACTGTTGACTGTTTCTGAAACTCAGATCAGTCCTCAAAAAGTGGAAGTATGCTACTATTGGGAGGCAGTCATAAGAAGGTGCCGCAGTTCAGCAAGCAACTGAGGGGAAGAGACGCTCCAGAAACATACTCAGTGATGGCATTGATGAAGGAGTCTTAGTTTTCATTCATTCATGCGAGAAATGTTGATTTGTTACAAGTTCCTGCTTACAAGTGCCAGACACCGCATTAATACATGAATATGAGTATTTGTGGGTACCTCTGTGTGTGTGTGTGTGTGTGTGTGTGTGTGTGTGTGTGTGTGTGTGTGTATGCGCACACTTAAGATTTAGAAGCAGGCCCAATGTCACAAGGATCATAAATGACTAGGCCAAGATTTAAACCCAGGTTGAACTCTAGCACACATGCTCCAATCCTCAATACTATTCTACTTCGGAGGGACTGGCTGTGGCAGGTCACAGGCCTTTCCATGTCAAATCCTATGCTGCAGTTCCTTTCCCTGGGCTCCAGCCTAATGGTCTCTGCGCCTTTCCACCAGGAGCGGAATGAGAACATCACCTCTGGAAGGACATCTGTGCCGTTAAAATGAAGAGAAATGAGGAGGAAATTCTAGAGGCTTTTTGTTTCTGGAATCCAAAGCTGGATTATCAACTGGCAGCTCAATTGCAGGACTTAACTTCAAAATGAGCACAAGCACCTGCACACGCACACACACACCGTCTCCCAGGTAATCTGCCTTCACCAACCACCGAGAACTTGTTTCAAATCATGGCCCTACGTCTTCCAGGTTACTCCCAAGCATCTAAATCATCACTAGTTCTTTGAAAGAGACAACATTTACTCAAAGAAGAAAGATTCCAGTGGAATTAACAAGAACAGAGGTTCTAGGTGTGAAGTGTGCGCTGTCACTGCCATGCCCTCCAACACCTACACGGACTGCTTGTACTAATGAAAGATATTGTATGAGGGCTCCGTGCCATGCTCTCTGCCAAGTGCTTTACACGCAATATATCCCTGACTCTCCATGAGCACCCTGTGGGTTAGGAGTCATTATGTCTGCTTTACCATTGAGAAAACTGGGGCTTCGAAAGTTTAAACATTACCCAAATAGCCAATCAAACAACAGACAAAGTATTTTGCAATGCTAAGTGCTATGGTGGATGCAGGAAAGTATGAGCTATTGATCCTTTCCATCAAGGACCAGGAATTGAAATTGCAACGATCAAGACACATACGAAAAGGGCACTGATGAGGCAGGCGTAACAGGAGGTCCCAGGAGGACAAGAATCACATCTATCTTGTCGCAGGTGGGGTCTCCAAGGCCTGCGCACTACCTGGCCTAAAGGACATGGTGAATGAACTACTGTTGATAAATGCAGGAAATAGTAAGTGTCGAGCGAGTACTTTAGAATTGCTGGAACCTGGCTCCTGAGCATTTGGTTAACTGCGTTCAAGGAACAAAGCCCCTCCCCACCCCACCCTCACCCCCACCCCGACCAAAGGTTCTTTGGAGCAGAAGGAACCCCTCTGTGATGGCATGCGCCTCTAATTTTGATCGGATTGGGGTGCCAGGGGCTAGAAAGCTTAATCAGAAAGTCTCCATTTCTCTTTGTCCATATTCGGCCGTGGATGTTTCCTCTGCCAAACATTTCACAGTCACCTTAAAGCCAAACAATATTTTTCAAGGGAAGTGACAGGCAAACAGCCATCACCTGGGACGCAGAAAAATACCAACATCACTCCTGGGCTTAACTGCCTTCAAGGAGACCCTTGACTGAAGGAGTCTTTACAATCAATCTGATTTTTTTTTCCCCACTCCCTTTTTGTGGAAGTATCTTTTACACAAGGCTTAAAGGAAAAAATAAGAAGAAAAAGCAAAGAAGAAGAAAACTTGCCTTAAATGAAAAATTCCAATCTTGCCTTTGTCAGAATCCTCCCAGCCCCAGTCAGCGCCCCTCCCCCTGGATCCAGGCCTCTGTGTTTCCAGGCAAAGGGGTTAGAAAGCTGTTGAAAAACATTCCCCTGCTGTATTGAGACTGACATCTGACAGGGCTCTGTAGTGCCCTAACTTGGGTGAATTTAAATGACAAGCTTGGCTTTATAAGGCAGGGATCCTCTGTGACAATAGAACAGCATGGTTGCTTTGTGGTAGAGGGGAAAGGAGGAAGAATCAAAGTTTTCTTCAAATCCCAGTGGTGCCATTGACCTGTCAGAAGGTGGAGACCCACTCCGGTTAATCCATGCAAATCAGATGCCTCCAATTTGTGCTGCTGATTGGACTACCACACCTTTAAATTCAGGAAGCAGCTTTAGAGTGAGGTTCTTATCACAGAGTTCAGTTCACCTCTCGGTTTTTTTCTTCTTCAAAAACACGGTGACAGCTGACTTCCTTCCCGCCCTGCCCTGGCTCAGAGAGGGAAGACTGTCTGATGGTTTCCTGATTAGCATCAAGGCAAAAGCAGCATGTTTTTCATGGACGAATGCTATTACCTAAATTACAGGCCTGTTGCTCTCAGAATGTTACCCCCACAGATAGGTTAATACACACATCCCACTGGTATTATGGCTCTGCTAACAGCGACCCAGTCATTTTTATAACACAGAGAAGTAAAGGCCTGGTATTCCCTGGAACAAGCTTTGTATCCAGATGAGAGAATCTTATAAAAGCAGAAATGCTGTCTTTAAACCGTCCCATTCAAAACTTAACATTAACCCCCCAGGTTCAATGCCATGTGCCCTTCACAGGAACAGTTAAAGGCTGGTAGCTTGAATGGCAACAATAAATCAGCCTATGTGATCTCCGTGTCACTCAAGGTGTCTTGAAACCATATGAACTGGTTATTTATACAATGTAAATGGCCACAATTTTTGTTCACCTTATCCAAAACCTAAGAGACAGAGGGGTAATTTAAAAAGACTTTAGTAAATTGTCATTTTTTGAAACTTTGAAAATTATTATCTTAAAGAAACCCTGAGTGATTAACATGTATGAACAATAAATAACTGTAATACTATTTTGACTATATTTTTGAAAAATACTATTACCAAAAGCAAGAAAAATGATAAAATATACAGGAAGAAACTAAAAAATATATTATAAAGAAAAATTCTACTTAAGGATATTAAAGACTTGAATAAATGGATATATATATATAATTGTATTTGATATATTTAAAAAATTATTATAACCTAAAAAATAATCTATAGTTAATATCCGATATAATAAAAACCTAATATGCAAATCGACTGAATGGCAGAACAACCAGTGGAATGACCAATCACTATGATGTACACTGACCACCAGGAGGCAGACGCTCAATGCAGGAGCTGCCCCCAGCCCCGCAGGCCCGAGGCCAGCCCAGGCAGGTGCCAACGGGGGGGCCCCCCAATCGTTCCATTGGTTGCCCCGCAGAGGGAGGCAACCAGCTGTGGTAGGGAGGGGCCAAAGAGCTGGCAGTGCCAGGCCGGCCAAGGCGGGTGCCAGGGGGTGCCCCCCAATCACCCCACCGGTCACCCCACAGATTGGCCCGGATCGCCAGCCAGGCCTAGAGACCCTACCTGTGCACTAATTTTGTGCACTGGGCCTCTAGTATAATAATAAATAAGAAACAATAGTTATGAAAATGGAAGAAGGTATACTGCTAAAACAAATAGCTAGAGAAATCAAAATTGTGCAGTAAGGGAATCAGACTAGACATATCAATCAATGGAACAGAATTTTAAAGAAGCCACGTGCCTCTATGTCCTTAGGGTTGTTATTCAAACTAGCAGAACACACACCGGAGTTGACACCAGAGCTTTAGTCTGAGAGGCACCAGACCCACCCTCTTCCATGTGCCAAGAGGAGAGCCTTTTAATTGATTAAAAAGAGGCGGGGGGGGTGGGGTATGAACTGAAGGAAAAGGAAGAAGTGTGGGGGCTGAGGACAGCAGCTATTTACCAATCAGCATGGAAGCATTTTCAGGGTTAATAAGGAAATGGTTAAGAGACTTACATTATAGTTTTAAATCTCTGAATGTGAAAAAATTAAAACTGAAAGACCAACAAAAACCAGAGGAAACCATTGGAAAGACACACTGGAAAGAAAAAAAGAAAAAGATAGGTTCTGTGGTAGTTTTAAAACAGGTACATAAATTCTCTAGGAGCTGCTGCTTCAAGAGGTGGGATCTCGCTGCCCCTCCTGACTGTGGGCTGGATGCACTGATTTGTTTCTAGCAAACTGAATACAGCAAAAATGTGGTGTGTAACTTCTACGACGGGTCACGCAAAACATTACGTTTTCCTGATCGCTTTCTCTTAAATCACTCTATCTGGGGAAGCCAGCCGCCATGGCAGGAGGACACGCTACAAAGGCCAGAGTAGCAAGACACTGAGGCCTCCCACTGACCACCTTGTTAACGCACCACCTAGGACAGTGATGGCGAACCTATGACACACGTCTCATTTTTTTTGGTTGATTTTTCTTTGTTAAATGGCATTTAAATATATAAAATAAATATCAAAAATATAAGTCTTTGTTTTACTATGGTTGCAAATATCAAAAAATTTCTATATGTGACACGGCACCAGAGTTAAGTTAGGGTTTTTCAAAATGCTGACACGCCGAGCTCAAAAGGTTCGCCATCACTGATCTAGGAAGTGGATTCTAGCCCCAGTCAGGCCTTCAGATGACTGTGGCTGTTTTTGAATTCCTGTGAATAATAAATGTTTATTGTTTAAAACCTAAGTAAAAATTGGTGATAAAAACAAAGACAATGAATAAGCAATTCACACAAAAATTTAAATATATAAATGACCCCCCAAAATTTTTCAACCTCAGCCATAAGTACAAAATGCATATTAAAATAGGAAGTAAATACCATATTTCACCTTAACAAGTTGACAAGTGTTTTTAAGTGAGGGAGTTCTGTTGAGGATGCCAGTAAACAGAAATCTCTAAAAATGGTGGTGGGAGCATAAATAGTATAATCTCTCTGGAGGGCAATTTAGTAACATGTATCAGAAGGCTTAAAAATATTTATATTCTGTAATTCAAAGATTATACTTTGAGGAATTTAACCTAAGGGGGAAAAAATCAAATTGCAACCCCAAATTTTATATACAAGGTGGCTCATTGCTTCATTTTAACAAGCACAAAAAATAAAAAACAAACAAAAAAAAAACTGAAAAAGGAATGTTCTGCAGCAAGGGGATGGTTAAATAAGTAATAACCATAGGATGTAATGCTGGGCAATTTTTAAAAATTGTGAGATACATTAAAATATTCCCAATATGTTAAATACAAAAAGCAAGATATAAAACAGTATAATTCAGTTTTATAAGTACACAGTTTTAATATTTACATAGAGGGTATTCTGAACAAACTACAGAAAACGTTAAAAGAGTTTTTGTTCAAGTCTTTCGATAAGAGGTAATTTTAGCTTTCTTGTCTGTATTCTCTCAGATTTCTACAAAGAACATATATTGCTTCTTTAATTTAAAAAAATTAATTTTAAAATCATTTTAGGAGTAAGAGATAAATAACATGCTTACACCCATCACTCAGTAAAAAGTATGAAGGCTTAAAATATTCCTGAATATTCCTGAAATGCCATCTGGGGAGGGCATTTCTATTTAAAAAATTAATTATTTGTTTGCCTAGGTGAGAGGGAGAGAGAGAGAGAGAGAGAGAGAGAGAGAGAGAGAGAGAGAGAGAGAGAGAGAGAGAATTTTTTTTAAGAAGAAAGAAAAACAAAAATCCTAAATCCTAGAAAGTCTTTTTCCAGATGGAACAGAAAAACCTTGATATCTTTTGCATAAACCTGAGTGGTGAATAGCACAAATGCACTAATCTTGTTTGCTTATGCCTTGCATCTGTGCCGACGCACAGACTGATTAACCATCTTTTCATACAAATGCTGAAGGTTGCCAGTTGTGACAGATTTGAACTAATGTTGATGGCAACACGAGCTTGGTTTAAGTGATTTAATAAAGCCGGTGGCAGCTTGAGGGGCGGTATGCGTTCAAATATGTAAACAACACTGTCAACGACCAGCCTACCCCATACATGGAGCCCCCTTCTCAGAAGGGTTGAAAATAAAATGGGCATCTCTGAGTTACCTTCCTCTAAGTCCCAAACAAAACAGAAGATCACACTAAACTGAGAGCACTTGATTCCAAAGACTCGGAGACCAGGTCAAGTGAAGCTACTGGGAGCAGGGGGCATAGGGCAACCCACAGACCATACCCCCATCTAAAAGGCAACAGTACTGCAATGGCCAGACAAAACGCTTCCCCAAGCCAAATATGACCACAGCTGCCAGTGTGCAACTTTGAGTTTGCACATCCTGGGAAAATGTTTTGTTAGAAAATCATGAAGACCAAGGTGTCACTATAGCAAAGTGTTTTATCATCCTATGACTTAGTTAACTAACATTACTTTCCACACTGAGCTTACAACAGGATAAAAAGCAAGCACTTCTTTTTTTTTTTTTCTTTTTTACAGAGAGGAAGGGAGAGGGGAAGTGCCCGCAACCAAGGTACATGCCCTTGACCGGAATCGAACCTGGGACCTTTCAGTCTGCAGGCCAACGCTCTATCCACTAAGCCAAACTGGTTACGGCAAAAGCAAGTACTTCTTAAAGCCCAGGAAGGAACTTACAGTATAGGATAAAGAATAATGAATTAGAGTCCAAGGACCATGTATAAATCCCATCTTTGTGACCACCTAGGTCTAGGACTTTGGGTCATCTCTATGACCTCCACCACCACTTCTTTAAGAATGAGGCTTTATCAGATTGTGGGTAAGTCCCATTCTGACTCAAAAGACCCACAATTCTATAATTTAGGAGAACAACTCAGGGATATCCAAGATTTAGTTCTCATCTACACCAACTTCCTATACCTCCTATATCACATCTCCTTCATCAGCCCATTATTTGCCAAGAGAGACAAAGAAATACTTTTCCACCAGGAAGGCTGGAAAAAATTCACAAATCACTCCCTTTCCCTGGCATTTTGGCTAATGAAGGTTTGACCACAGCAATGTCTCTCTGTCTCTTTAACTTCTCGGTGGCCTAAAGCGTGTATTTTCATTTGCAGACTGTGAACGTCCAGGAATGAATGATATAGACTGAAGAATATTCTGCTCCAAGGTCTGTTCCGTCACTGGACAGTTACGGTATTCCACCAGATTTGAATTTGTAAAGAAAGGTTTCTGAGTCTTAAAAATGTTCAGAGGTTTACCGCAGAAAACCAAGATTTCCAGGAGCTTTGCAATGACACTTTGCTGTTAACTTTCACAGAATGATAATATCAGGTTCCTTTGAAAGTTGCCTCTCTTACATCAGATTACAGCAAGAATATCTTTAGAACTGACCTCTAAGACATGCCACAACGCCAGCTTAAAGAGTACTTCAAAATCCATGACAAAAGCTTCTTTTCTCCAACTGGAAAATTACTTCTCAACCTCTTCTTTTGATTATGGGTCTCTGTTGACATGCAAAACATGTGACAGAGCATAATGGCACCACCATGGGACACCACCAGCAAACCAGTGTTTTCATAAGGTGCTACTGGAGAAGGTGGTCAACTGATTTCTATTATACTCAGGTTAAAAAAAAGATATTGGACCACGACATTAAGCTCTTTCTCTCTCTCTCTCTCTCTCCTCTCTTCTCTCTCTCTCTCTCTCTCTCTCTCTCTCTCTCTCTCTCTCTCCTTCCTTCCTTCCTTCCTTCCTTCCTTCCTTCCTTCCTTCCTTCCTTCCTTCCTTCCACCTTTATTGATTTCCTCCCCTGAACCAGACATAGCACTAGCATAAGAATAAAATAGACAGCCCTAACTGGTTTGGCTCAGTGGATAGAGCGTTGGCCTGCAGACTGAAGGGTCCCAGGTTCGATTCTGGTCAATGCTTCTAACTCTCTATCCCTCTCCCTTCCTTTCTCTAAAAAATCAATAAAATATATTTTAAAAAGAATACAACAGACAATAACATGTTCCCTGCCTTCAGGGAGCTCACTGGTGGGGGGCAGGGGGTCGGGGGTAGGGGGTGGAGGCTGAGGGATGGGGGTGTCATATGATAAGGCATCACCATGCACTGGGGTGCTACATCGGTGGGGCCAAGAAGGCTTCTGTGAGGAGCTAAAGCTGAATTTAATCCTGAGATAAGTTAGAAATAGCCAGATGAAAGCCAAGGCAAGGAGGTGCTCGGAAGGACATACTAGTTATTGAGAAAAACAGGTGCAAAGACACAGGCCACCTCACAGGGCATGGCAAGTTTGTGTCAGTGGAAGGTGGCCCAGTGTAAGCAAGGAGGAGGGTTGGGAGCAATGGCACCAGGAGGGACAACGCATGCAGTGCTAAAAGGCTTGGACTTTTCTCTCTGGGACAATGAGGAGACAGGCTATCCAAGTGACAGTTTTAAGCAAGAGAGTAATATCAGAAAGGTCTCCGAAAGATGATTCTAGCTGCTGTATAGACAACAGATTGAGCAGGGTCGAGACTGGAGGCCAAGAGATAACGAAGACATTACTGTAGTCATTGGTGTGAGAGACGAGGGTGAGCTCAGTCAGGCAAGTGCAATGAAAGGGAGAAGGGAGAGCCGACTGAGAGGATCCAGAGGCAGGTAGGCACTTTAACCTGTTAAGGTACCTTTAAGCCCAACATTCTCAGTCTAAGTAAGGCTTCCCCAACCTCAGAAGCAACACACAGTTGCCCAAGGCCAAGGAAACTGTCTAAGCTAGACAGCACCCTAAAATCTAATGCATAATCCTTTCAGTTCTTTAAACAGGTGGGGACCCACTAATAACCAAGTGCCCTGATTTTCATTATGTCTTTTTTGGCTAGACCAGTCAGCACAGTAAAGTGTTTACTCTGAAGTAACAACTTTCCATTTTTTACTACACACATGGCATGTCATCTGCCTACCAGCAAA
Source organism: Myotis myotis (assembly GCF_014108235.1). Classification (NCBI taxonomy): domain Eukaryota; kingdom Metazoa; phylum Chordata; class Mammalia; order Chiroptera; family Vespertilionidae; genus Myotis; species Myotis myotis. The sequence goes on along the minus strand of NW_023416368.1, from coordinate 14,883,634 downwards.
AAAAAAAATATGAATTTTCAAGTAATGGAAACAGCAAGATGTGTAAGAATATATTTCCCATTTGTCAAACAGATCTGACTTCAGTAAACAGAGATATCTTAAGACATGGCGTGTTGAACAAACAATCCAACGTGTCAAGATATTTGGTAACCAGACTAGAGATGCCATGTTGTTTACAAAAATAGCACTGGACTATGAGTCAGAAATTTTGGGTTTTAGCTCTGGCTTGTCACTAACGAGTTGTGTAAGCTTTGTGTCCCTTGCCTTGAATTAAGGGAAACAGGATAAATGACCTTCACAACTCTTTTCAAGCCCTGGCCAGGTTGCTCATTGGTTGGAGTGTCATCCCGTATACCAAAAGATTGCAGGTTTGATCCCCAGTCGGAGCACCCAGGGGCCCTTCCTCTCTCTCTAAAATCAATAAAAACATATCCTTGGGTGAGAAAAGAATCTTTTTTTTTTTTTTTTTTTTTACTAATAATGTATCTTTACCGTTGAAAGTATTATAGATGTCCCCTTTATTTCCCATTGACCCCCTCCACCCTGCACCCACCCCTCCCAGGCCTTCACGACACTACTGCCTGTGAAAAATATTCTTTTCAGTCCCAAGATCCTAGGATCCACCTCCATGTGACAAGGCGGTTTTGGTTACTGTTGTTGTTTTAACAGCAGTCATGGATCCCCTGCAGCAGAAAGGCACTAACATGGAGTTTGGAATTCTCCAGTCCCCTTTGCAACCACAGCAACCCCTTTACATCTTTTGTACATATTATTTGCTTAAAGAAAGGTTATTAACGTGGGGGTGGGGGAGAAAGCTTGTAAACTTGTGCTCAATGGATTTGCGTATTTTCTTAAAGATCCCAATTGTACTCTCATCCTCTTCTAGGAAGATTAATACCATCCAGAAGTTTGGGGTTTAAGGCAGAGTAAAGATTGCTCTGCAGCTTTGGATCTTTGCGATTGTTTTTAAAAGCCCATCCGGTGCAACCGTGTGATTCACTGATGCACATGCTGTGTTTATCCCAATCTCCTAAGCCTTCTGTGGCATTTGAGTTTATAACAGCTTTTGTAAATGTTGATTTAAGATTTGGGATTAAAGGACGAACACACCACCTGTCTAAAAGTTGACATAAATGTTATAAAATGGGATGCTACACTTTTTCTAATCCTGATCTCTAACCAGACCCATATGTAAATTTCACACAGTAGTATTTAGTAGCATAATTAATCCCTACTTTATGTTATGAGTAATATTTCCTATTCCCGACCCTGTAACGTCCTTTAAGAAGATCCATGTTCCAATTAGACTAGCCCATCGGCACTCTTTTAATGAGCAGATTAATCATTCAGATGGGTACAACGGTGTCATCACAGGTTTTAAATATGATAATCTACATCCTAATGGTGCTGCAAAGCATTGGCTTAGAGCAAAAAAAAAGGTAGACAAAATTGGTGAGAGTTTCATTTTGTTCTCTATCTGGGACAATGCAGGGCACAGGAAACCTTGAATAACGCAGAGGGGCAGATTTGGGAAAGTCATCATAATTCAGTTATGACAATTATTTCTAGGGAACTCACATTTGTTGGGTCCCTAAAGCATGTATTAGTATGTTAAACTTTGATGTGGGGAAAATTTTTCATATTTGCTTATCCCAACAGCTTTTCTTTTAGAATTCTACTCCCAACTTTCCTTTCTGAGAAAGGGTATAGAAAGGGAACTTCCAAATGAGAGCAGTTTTGAAATAAAGTTAATTTTTCTCAAGTTGACCCAAATTGATCAAAAGGTTCCCCCATAGAGGTGGGGGGAGGGGGAGTATTTTCAATTAGATGGCTACCTTTTCACATAGGCTTATCGAAAACTACTGATTTTTCTCTGCCTTCTTTCTCCTCTCTACAAAAGCAGCATTACAGCCAAATCTCAGAGAGCATCAGTGCTCTGGGCAATACAGGGTATAAACATTGAAAAATAGGCTGACAGAGAGAAATATCAATAAAATGGAATTCATTATAAATGATTCACCCTGACAACAAGTATACCCTTAGAGCGCGATTAATAGACCCAAGAAACTCAAACCAAACAGATTCTCTTTTCTGTACCTGTAGGGTTTTATCATCATTACCCTGCAACCAAGTTCTCCTTTGAATTGTTACACTGATTTCCTGCTCCCCCATTTCAAGGCACCTGGCTTGGCCTTGAAAATGTGGTCTGAATCACCTTCTTGGACAAGAAAGTCATAGTCACAATTTTTAATACAAATAGCTGAAAGCTAAATCATCTGAATCTATAGCAAGGGTTCTGTCATGAAATCTCCAAAGAGACCATAGGCTGACTTGAGCAGATAGTGAAGAATAGTAACTTAGAGCAGATGTCAAGTATATGAGAAGGAACATAATGAGATGGTGCTGTTAATATGCTCAGGGTAACCCTGGGTTCAACAATGGCATCTGTAATAACAACCCAAGTTTCTAGATCTACACAGATAAAAAGCCCTTTCAGGAAATAAGACATTTAGAGGGAAGTACTTGAATGGGGGTTGGGGAACACTGCACCACTGCTCTTTGGCGATAGCTTCATCCATTCCATTTAACAAATGCATACTGGGCACCTAGAAGAGTAGGCAGTGTGTCCACAGGGGCGCAGGAAATGCACAGAGCCCCCTCCTATTCTCCATATAGCTCTGTTTGGAAGTACAAGAATGGAAAGTATTATTGTTTCAGAAAGGCTGAACTAAATATAACTTTCTTAAGTTGTGGACCAGAATCAATATATATCTTTACTGTAAAACAGCCCTTTTCTATGGAGCACAAATTAAGTGTTCACTACCATCAAGGTCCTTGCTCTAGGACCAATTTCCTCTTCCGTGCCACACCCACACCTACCTCCTAGCCTTTCAATACTTTCCCTATCAAAACCTACTCTTGCCCAGATGGTGTGGCTCAGTGGTTGAGCATCGACCTATGAACCAGGAGGTCATGGTTCGATTCCCAGTCAGGGCACATGCCAGATTGCAGGCTTGATCCCCACTGTGGGGTGTGCAGGAGGCAGCTAATCAATGATTCTTTCTCATCATTGATGTTTCTATCTCTCTCTTCCTAACCCTTCCTCTCTAAAATCAATAAAGTATATATATCAAGCAGCAGCAAGATTGGGAAGAAAAATTTAGATAGGGAAAGAATGGTGTACATTGGTTTTGGGAAGGAGGAGGTCCCTCTCCCTAGATTTATCACTTGAAAAGCTTTTTCAAGACCCATGTTAACCCCACTTTTTGCACATAAAGTCACCACCATGAGAAGACATCAATTCAATGAGTTTCTTCCCAGGACAATTCTGAGAAAACTAACAAAAGGATCATTTTTCAAAATTCAGAAATTTCAAAAGGTTCGTAAACAAATTGTACATTGATACTGCTAAGAATGATGCCTTGGCATCTGACCATGGGGGAAATATTTAAAAATCTAGAAGCCCTTCCCTATCATCAACAAATCAACAAACGACAAGTGCTGGAGAGGATGTGGAGAAAAAGGAACACTTGTGCACTGCTGGTGGGAATGCAGACTGGTGCAGCCACTATGGAAGACAGTATGGAGTTTCCTTAAAAAACTGAAAATGGAACTCCCATTTGACCCTGTGATCCCACTTCTAGGAATATATCCCAAGAAACCAGAAACACCAATCAGAAAGGATATATGCACCCCTATGTTCATAGCAGCACAATTCACCATAGCTAAGATCTGGAAACAGCCTAAGTGCCCATCAGTAGATGAATGGATTAGAAAAATGTGGTACATCTACACGATGGAATACTATGCTGCTCTAAAAAGGAAGGAACTCTTACCATTTGCAACGTCATGGATGGAACTGGAGAGCATTATGCTAAGTGAAATAAGCCAGTCAATGAAGGAAAAATACCACATGATCTCACTCATTCATGGATAATAGAGACCATTATAAACTTTTGAACAATAATAGATACAGAGGCAGAGCTGCCTCAAACAGATTGTCAAACTGCAGCAGGAAGGCCGGGGAGGGTTGCGGGACAGGAGGTAGGGGGGTAAGAGATCAACTAAAGGACTTGTATGCATGCATATAAGCATAACCAGTGGACATAAGACATTGGGGGATAGGGGAGGCTAGGGGACTGTCTAGGGCGGGGGGATAAAATGGACACATATGTAATACCCTTTGTAATACTTTAAGCAATAAAAAAAAAATAAAATAAAATAAAATAAAATAAAAAAGAAAAAAAGAAAAAAGAAAAAAAAATAAAAATCTAGAAGCCCTTCCCTAAAATGTGGATTACAAGTATAACTCAAACATGCCTGTCTTTTCTCCAGTAGGTTTAACTCATCCCCGTTAAGTACCACATCATGGAAAAACACATGTCAACAACGACAAATAATTGCAAAAAAATAATTATAAATTAGTTCTAGATGTCTAAGGCAGTGCGATTCATTTAATGCTTCCACTGAGATCCTAGTCCAAGAGGAGTTAATCAAGCGTAGCGGCTTCCTAATCAGAACAGTGAACTAATGATCCTATTTCTGAGTAATACCAGCCAGATAAAGCTCTCAAAAGGTAGTTAACATCACTTTGGTGGAAAGGAATGACAAGAGCAAGTCCTAGTAGGGGTAATGCATCATTCATGCCCCTTCTCATTCTGACATTTTAACGTTATCTTGTTTTACTGTGTCGGCCTAACACTGCCACTGCTGGCAAATTAAACTGTGAACTTACAAAGTGGGTGGCAATAAATACAAATTATGAGAGTTCAAAAGATGTCCCTGGAGGTGCACTGCTAGATACAGAATGTCTCTGGCTTTTCTGTCACATAGCAATAGATGAGAGACAAAGTAGAGCAGGCGTGTTTGGAAACAGAAAAAAGAGAGAATGAATTAACTAGCTGATGATAAAAATGAGATGAAAATAAAGAGAAAACATGTGTTTAAAAAAACTGATTTGAAGAACATACCGAGGAAACACGGAAGAGGTCCAGAAAAATGATATAAACATCAAAGGTCTTATTATAGACCGGTCTTTTATATAAAAGACTTCAAAAACCTAATTTGAAATTGAGCAGGATATTTGTAAATTATCAAAAATAATAGGCAAGTATTCTGAGTAAAACTTATAATGAGAAAATATGCATCAAATGCCATGAATCTTGGTCATCTTATAAAGCTGTTGTTAAATGAAATCTGAACCAGAGTCCCCACCTCCCCTCCCAGCCCAACAAAGAAAGGGGAGAGGGGAACAAAGAGAAAATTTGCCTCTTATAAGTAATTTTGGGTAGACCAGACTAGCATGGATGCCATAGAAAATTTAAATATTAAGAATTCCCTGGGAGGCAGTTGTAGGCCAAGAAAGAAGGCTCTTGAGAGTCTGTTTCTGCGGGAATTCCATGTGCTTTTCTGGTCAATGCACCTCAAGGGTTAATGGGCAAAATCAGGGGGGGAAAAGGATGAAAATTAAAATGTCTCTACAAAGGCTGCAAGGGGCTTTACCATCTTAACATGCCTACAGTGAAAGTCAGAAACCCACTTCGAACAAAAAAAAAATCTGCCCCTTTCAGGTACACAAAAAAAGACAGACCGAACAAGTACAACCAGAGATCAGATTTTTTTAATATCGCCTAACACTGAGAGTTTTGCTCCCCATTTGGTCTAGTTCCACTAATGAATCTTATAAAATATTTTATCTGCCTATTCCATGCCCACAACCCACTCACAGGGGACCAGGAAATCACCCTTTCTTGCAGAGTGCAGGTATCAGTTGGGCCATATGCAACAGCAGTCTGTTTATTTTCCCCATAAACCACCAGTTTCATAGAAACTCATTAGCATCACCTGTGTTAATTACACTAGCAAACCAATCAACAGCTCCTCCTTAATTAGGTTTTCTTTATTAAAGCCGGAAATTGCCAAGGAGACAAAAGTCACCTGGGGAAATTATGTGAAAAGGAGTGTTTATGCCAAATTACACACTAAAATAATAATAAAATAGCCCAGTTTGTTTACAGGAAAAGGAAACAATATTAATATTCAAGGTCACTGGCACACTCCTTATTAATTATTCTCGTTATATTAAATTGTGATCATTTCTGCTTCAAGAGGGTTGGGTTATAGAAAGTCTTTGTACTCGAAGTTGACTCACATCAGATTTTAATGGCTGTGGTCAGCGATTATGACTTGCTTATTCCATAAACTCGAGCACCCAGGGGTTAAAGCAGTTAATACTAATTTCATGAGCTCATGTCCCAACTGTAACTCAAAATCCCATATGTCTGTTAGTAAACCTAGAAAGGCACATAAAAATCTACTATGAAAGAAAAAGATACACATGTGACTCTTGGAATGGCAATTCTCCTATTAAGAGAAAGGAAAAAAGACTTCCAACCATACTCCTCTCACTTCCAAGAACCTTTCAGCAGAGTGGGGTGGGCACAGCACTGAGAATACAAAAGCTGCTTTTAGAAGTAGATCCTTTCTCCAAGGTTAGACTTATAGGGAGGTTCCCCTGGGACATTTAAACGAAGCCTGGCCAAAGAACCAGAAAGTACATTGCAGAGAGCTTCCTGTTCTGGCTGTGTGGAGGTGGAGAAGGAGGGGTGATACTGGGTGATCTAACAGGTCTTTTCATCTTCAATTGACTATGATGCTAAGTACATTTATCGTGGACTCAAAATCTACCTTCGGAATAATGAAATCTGGGCATGCCCATCAAAGAGTGGGGATAACAATGCTTAGCCTGATTCTTGCAAGAAGAATGAGTTCATATGTAGAAAGTATTTCGATGATGAAAATCCCTGAGTGAGTGATATTTGTTTTTATTCTCATTGGTCCTGGGAAACTGGCTGTCCAAAAAGGCCTGTGAATTCTGGCTCCCTGTGGTCAGTCAAATGAGTGGTAAAAAGTCAGCTAGAGTTGGGATCTTGACCTCTAAGAAAAGCAAGCAACCATCAATGAAATCACTCTTCACCCTCAAGCCCCAGGACCCAACAGTATGAGCTCTCAATGGCTGTCCTCTTAGGGTCTTCTTTGCTTTTGCTTGGGTAACCACACACCTCCCACCTCAGGTCGAAGCCTAAAGAGGCTCACTCAGTGTGCTTGATGAATATTCACTGGAAATCAAAAGGGAAAGTTTGCCCCAAGTCTCACAAGGACCTCTTTGTTTTCTCAAACAAATGCCATAGAAGGGTATTGTCAAGACAGTGGTCGGCAAACTGCGGCTCGGCAAACTGCGTCTTGCAAGCCACATGCGGCTCTTTGGCCCCTTGCGTGTGTCTCTTCCACAAAATACCGACTTCTGCACATGGGCCACGAAGTTTCAATCACACTGTACATGCATGCCCGCACATGGTATTTTGTGGAAGAGCCACACTCAAGGGGCCAAAGAGCCGCATGTGGCTCGCGAGCCGCGGTTTGCCAACCACTGGTCAAGGAGAAGATGACCGAAAGACCACAAGCAAAGACATCAAAAATGGTCTCAAAGACTGAAGAGGTATAATTAGCAAAAAGATTTTTGTTCTGGCCTCTAAAAAGTCCGGTGAACCAACACCCATTCCATGCAGCCTTCAAGAGCTAAAGCTTCCAGAGTGCTTGCTCACTTCCACCTTGTGAAAGTGCAGAGAATCTGGAGTCACTCTTTGGAATTGCTCCCTAGCCTTGAAAGATTACTATCAAAGATGAATATCAAAGGAATATAGCTCTGATGCTAGAAAGGGAAATAGCTTAAGGGCCCTTACCCGTGGGTCACCAAGTATTTAGATATGAATGGCAATGAATTTCTTCTTCCTGATCATCTTACAAATTGCCACAATGATGTTTAACCTTCCTTTCAGACGTCCCACTGGCTTCTCTGGAGAATGAAACTTCAGTTTACACAAAAGCCAGGGTGTCCACAACGAGTCTCCATGACTGACTGATGACCTTTGGGGAAAGGTGCTTATCAGGACAGGCCATTGTCTTGCCTGCGCACCTCAATCTGCATTTCCAGCTGCTCCTTCTCTTTCACCCTCCCACTGGAGCCTCGCCTGAGTTTATTGCATTCGCCCTTATAACATTGCATATTTGGGTACACAATTGTCACATAACTAGACAAACAGTTCAGACAGAATTTTAGCAATGGGTTATCAAAGCATCTCTGTAATGGGTGAGAACGATATCTCTCAAATCGCGTCTTTATGAGTCAAGGTCCGTTAAAAAATCCTGTTGGTGGACTGGACACAGAAGCCATTCTAAAAAAAAAAATGAATCTCACGTTACAGTGGTTTTAGGGTTTCATTCAGGAAATGTCAGGAGATCTGAAATACTCAAAGCATTCCTGGAAATGCTTCCCTTTAGTTTAGGGTTTATCTCCCTACTGGGTGGGCATCTTCTTCACATTGCTTGAAAACCTTCTTGTCTGTTTGTCCTTGACCTCCAATGGCTTCCCATCTCACACAGAGTAAAAACCTAAGATCTTTATATGGCCCACAGGGCCCCCCAATTCCCCTTTATGCCTCTGGCAGCATCACCTACAACCCCCCTCCCCTTCCTTGCTCTGTTCCAGTCACACTGTCCTCCGCACTCTTCCTTAAGCCCATGAATTACACTTCTCTCAGGGCCTCGCCTCACACTGCTCACTCTGCCCTGACTTTACCCACCCCCCCCCCCGCCCCGCCCTAGATATCTGCTCACTCCCTCTGCTCCTTCAGGTCTTTGCTCAATTCCAACATTTACTTCTTCACTTCCTCACCCCCACTAAAAAGTAAGCTCCATAAGGGAATTTTTCTTATGATTTCTTTCATTCTGAATCCCCAGTGCCCAGATTCTAGGAGGCACTAAAAAAATATTTGTTGAAAGAACTAAAGAAAAAGGGGAAGGAATATTATTCATACCCTCTTGCTGCATCCTCTCATTTTTCCTCCTTCCATTCTTTTCTTTCCCTCTTCCTTCCCACTTCCCCTCTCTAGAATATTCTTCTGCACCCTGCCACTCCAATCCTACCCCCTTGACCTGCTTAACCCTCACTTCACCACTTAGGCATTTCCCTGGCCTAATAAGGCCAAACCCTCCCACATACACACTTCTCCTATCTCCATTAGACAGTCCCAGCAAATCAACTAAATATTTGGTGTCCTTTCTTTTATAAACTTACCACATTATAGGTTCCACATTTATGTGTATAAATTTTTAAATTAATGTCTGAGTCATGGGTCCCCCAAACCCACTTACTTTATAAGTTCCACGTGAACAGGGCCCTATTATCATTATACCCCAAGTTACTAGCACACAGAGGGCATGCCATAACTAAGTATTTATTGGTCGAATGTTGTAAAAAGTTATCCTCTGAAGTAAACATTCATTCATATACTACACTTAGATAAGTGTCCCATAAAAGCCTAATAGCTCCTAATAGTAGTAGTGGTAGTTAATACCATCTCTTGGTTCTCATCATGTCTCCCCACCTCACCCAGCACCCTCAATTATTTGCTACCATCTTGTACCCCGAGGAAACCTGCAGACACCCAAATCCTACAAACTGAAACACATCTCATTCTAATGCACTCTGCCAGTGCCCCCCTTCATGCATGCCTCCATAGTAGGATTTGGTACCCAAACCTGTCTACAAGTCTATATGCTCCCCAACATCATTAATGCAGCTTATTCTTTGTACACCTGTAATTTCTAGCACCTATTCAGTGACATATTCAATAAAATTAATTTTAATGGCATATTCATGAAAAGCTTGAATAAACCAGCCAGTACTCTACTCTGGCTGATTTCAAGCCCTCTGTGATGAGATGGCAACCTGTGATTCGGAGAACCCAACAAGAGCAAAAGCCTTGTCTTGTAACTTTCCAAAGCAGGCAGGCTTGAGGAAGAAAGTCTGGCAAGTTAGCCAAATCTTTGATAACCAGTGGTCAGAGTCTCAAGGAAGAGTAGCCAGCAGTTCTGATCATTCATTGCCTGGAGTCTCTCAAGTGCCTTTTGAGAGGCATTCCAAAAATCCTCCTCTCTGAAACTGTCTGATTTTTACGGCCAATTTAAATTTCGATTGTTCTGCATACTTTTCTCAAGTTTATTGGTAAGAAAAGAAATCCTCATTGGAAATATACGCAGCTTTGAGATGACTTTTTTTGCAAACAATTTCTTGGATACACACACACATTATCTCCCTGATAGGCAATAATGGCTCTGTAAGGAGCTGTCACGATCAATCGTAAAAATACATATTTAGAACACTTTCTAAAATGTGTGTATTATAAAAATGTTTTAAAATAAAAACTATTTACCCAAAAGACTATAATGCTTCTGAAGAGTATTTTATAAATCCAGGTTTGAGACTTTCAGGGAAAAAGACAAGATTTCTGTCTGACCCAGGAGATCATAAAGACTTCACTGAAGCCATTAACATTTATTGTCTCTCACGGGCTAAAACTGTTGCTGGGAACATGTTTCCAGGTTAGAGGGGGGGAAAACACACACACGCACACACACACACAGTCCATTCTTCTAACAAAGGGTCTTGGATGCTTCTCTCCATCTTGCCCCAAAGGCTGACAGACACAAGTCCATTATACTAACTAATGGCACACTTAGAAGAAAATGCCATCCAGAAGATGTTAGCCCAGGGACCTTGACTAATGGGTACTATCTAATGTTCAAAGACCTCATCAGCTCTGGTCACTGATGAGACGTTCTAAGAGCAGTACATTAAGACCTGGGTGGAGAAAGTCATTGTGGGAAATCTGATAGGATGAATTGGATATTTGAGGAGAAAACACTCGTTATCCTTCTTGTCTCAAGCCTGATTCAGGAGAAAAGAGATGATTCATAATCTCATGTAAAAATCTAGTCTCCTATACCTTCTGCATCTCCTTCCATATACCTGACCAAAGAAAACACACGTTTGAATAAGAGCCCTTAGCCTTTGTATTTAGGTCTTACTGTAAGCTGTGTTTAGCAAAGCAGAAAAATGGGATATTTTCTGGTCCATAGCAAAAAAAAAAAATTCCATTCACTTCAATGTTACACCGGAAGAAATGCAAGGGTCTGGAGAATGGCAGAAAATATATTGGATCAGTCCCAAGCTGTGAATGCTATATGGTGCCTTCATATTTTTTTCACCTCTTTTTAACAAAAGAATTTTTGTTTTTGAAAGAAAATTAAAAAAAGACTTAAAGGATGAAATGAAAGAAAAAGAGAGAGAAAGCAAGAAAGGAAAGAAAAAAAGGAAAGGAAAAAAGATTGAAAGGCATCAGTAATATTATACACTAAGTGCCAGCCTGAAGCAAAATGTCAACAGTCAACCTGTAATAGAAATCCAGAAGGGAAAGACTGGGAGACTTAACCAGAGCCATATGAGAAACACTACTGGACATAAACAATTGGGAGGGAAGCTGAACAGGGGCTCACATAGACATTTTTTTGATCCACTTTCACCGCTTTTATTCACTTTTTTATACTGTAGAGTTTGCAAATCTCCATGGGGCTTCCTCAAAACTTTACCTGCCAGGTCTAAATGACCAGCTGGATTTGATTAGCTCAGCAATGCACCCCTCACAGGCAAAAGGAGGTCAGAGATGACTGGACTTGGTTTTCACCAAAGGGAGCTAAGTCCCTAATATTTAATGAAAGAGCAGATTTCCCTTCTTACACCTGAAATAACCTGCCCAATATACTGTCTACAAAAGCAAACAGACCAGGCTAAGAGCACCTTCAAAGCCAAGCTTTCATTTATTGTCAAGACACAATCAAATTGTTCCTTTTTAGGTAACATGTGAGTTAGGCTGACCTAGCCATTCCTACAGAGCAAAGTACTGGTTCATTGTGTTGGCTTTATTTCCTTTCCTGTGATGTGACACAAAGAATCTAAATACTCAGGGGTTCCTAGGCCCCTTGATGAGAGTACTCAGCTCACATCAGTGGTAATGGGACTTAAACCTAGGTATTTTAGGCAGCATGAATTTTTTTGTTGGGAACTTTTTCTCTTTATCCCTCTTTTCCCCCTACCCAAGCTTGACTTCACACCAGCTATGTTCCCAAACCCATAATAAATCACCAGGAATGTAAAATACACTCTCCTCCCCTCCCCATGCAGGCCTGGGTCATTTATCATCCTGTGGATTTCAAAAAGATGGTAGTGTTTTTATTGCAAAAGCCTTGTCATTACAGAAACTAGAAAAGAAAGTATTGATCACAATTAGATCGTATATTAGCAGCTCCTGACGCCCGGACGGCTGAGGATTTCAACCTCGATCATTTTCCCCTCTGTTAAAATTCTGGACAGCAATTTCTTTCATGTGAGAATAACTAGTATAAACCCATAAAATGTAACCTAAAAATGTAATTATATTTGCCATGTCAAAAGCAAGCCAGTCAATATCTTTGAGATTCTAATAGTTTCAAGCACTATTACCTTAACAGTCTCACATCACAGTACTGATTAAAGAAACATTTTGTCTTTTTATCTGTATGGGATGGCCAGCATAATCACTGAAGCAGAGAGGGCTAAAATATTTATTAGTGAGTGTACCTCTTGATTCAGGTGGTGAATGTTGATTTAGGTATGGATAGTTACAATATAGCTCAGTTCAATCATTTGCGGGTTCTTCTGATGCTCTGGGGTGGTCATCGCATACAGAGGAGGGAATCCTAAAACCTGCCCCTCCACCCAGACAAGCTCCCCCTGCGAGTTTTCTAGAAAGAAGCTTTTCTCTGGAGCTCTCAAACTGGTGGTAAATTAACAGTGACTATCCCGGAACCAGTGTCCACCAATTGAGAGAAGCCTGGAAGGAGAGGTGCTGAGTGAGGTGAGGCCAATCTGACAGCCGCCAGTTCCCCCCATCCACCTTTCCTGTGCAGCAAAACAGACAAGCAAACAAAACTACCATTTTCACTTTATTGATTTTAATAAATGCACTCGAAAATACGTGAATCAAAGCCTAGCATTCTCCCACAGAAGACATCGTCTAATTTATATCATGAAAAGCATCTATCATGACATTCTAGCCAATTACGAATTGCAGAATTAGAAGGCACATGCAAAAAAAAGTTTCTCCAAGCTAGACACTGACTAATGTTTCCTTTGCCAAACTATACAGTTGAATTATACAGATCGGGGATGTAAGAAATATTAAGAGGCGTTTGAGAATGAACAGCATACTTCTGATCATTTCTCTGAGCAGTGAAAATGTATTTTCTCCCAATTCGTTGAACAGGAAGAAAATGCAGTGTCCAATCAGTTGAGAAACATCAGCACCGTGGTCAAATAAAAATTTCCTACCGTGTGATGTGCACAATTAATTTTACAATTAAACTTATCTGGGTAATGTGCGTTTCCAAAGCTAGATACAAAACGGGGTCGGGGGCTGTGGGGGGGGGGGGGGTGTGTGCGGAGGGAATCTGCTTCGTTTAAGGAAACAGACTCTGTGATTTGGTAAAAACACAACAGCACTGTCCTCCCAAAGGGTCTGCTAAGAGGAAGCATCCATTCTGACTCTTCACCAGTTCATAAGTAAACGGGGTACCAGGCCCCAATTCCTCCTGCCTTCGGAAAGGAGAAGAGAGACACACTGAGGCTAAAGGGGTAGGAAATGGGTGATGCCAGCTCCAAAATTAAGTGAGAATGCCAACCTCGTCATCCCAGAATGGCCTGCACAGTCTACCCATGGGTTAACTGGCATTTCTAATACTTTTCACCTAGCCTGACTTGACAGATGCCTAACCTTAGCTACTGAGTGGAGACAGGCTGATGGGTCTTGGCCATACAGGGGGAAATTTTTTGATGCTTCTCACTTATGACATGATTGATTTTCTTTCAGCGGCCCTTCACTTTGGGAAGTGGCGAGGGCTGGCTCACTGAGCCCCGGTGCGCCCTGACCCCCGACACATGGCCGCTGTGAGGCTGGAAACCGATGACGGCAGAAACCTAAAAAATCAATAGGCCCTGTCAGTCAGAGGCGAGGCGGACGTCTTTTAAAAACCCAATCACGACATGTATTTGCTGCATGGTGCAGATCTACTGCACACTTGAGGACACACTGAATTTCCCCTTCCCCTTCCTTATTTATTTATTCGGCTCTGCTTTGCACTTCACATTTTACCTCCTTTTGGGGGAGGGGAGGGGTGGGTGGCGGGGAGGGGGGGAGACCTTAATCTCGCAGGCAGCAAGGGAAAGGCAACAAGCCACAGGGTAAGGTTGGTTCTTCATGATATTAACAGGAAAAATTCCCTGGAAACTATTTGAATAGTATGAAATAAATAGAGCACCTTGCAGCTGCCAACATAAACAGTGACATCATTTTTTTTTTTTACATTATCTGGAAAGAATTTAGATATAAGACTTTTAAGTCTAAAAACACATGAGGGTAAAGCTGCTGAATAGACGTGGTTCAGGGAAGAGTATTGTTTAATTTTTCTTTTGGGGTTTCTTTAAGGTGAAAGAGTGGCAGACACACACACACTAGTTCTCTGCTGGGAAAAAGCAGCATGGAGGATCACTGTTTCCAGGCAGGGTCAGTGTGGTATTCTCCATTCAGTGTGGCAGAATTATCAAATATGCATCCTTTCTTTGGGAGACAGACAATGCAAAAGATGGCATTTAGCTTCTTTGTGGTCTGGGGGGTGGGGGCCAGAGGGAATAAATATCAACTATGACAAGCCAAAAAGATAAGAGAAATACCATCAACTAGAATGCTCCCACATAGAGAATGAAATCCCACACTCACACAAAAAGGAAAAGGAAGGAAGTGGCAAGGGCTTGGAGACTAGAGAAAAACAGGGAAGAATATGATTAGGTACAATTAAAATATATGGGGTGAGAGCAACATGCAAGCGTATTTCAAAATATTTGTGACACAGTTTTCTTCTTTCTTCTCAGAGAAATAGAGAGGTATATTAGGCATCGTCCTAAAATCCACCAAGGTAAATATCATATATTAAAAAGAAAACAAATAAATAAAATCTGTGCCTGAATTCCCAAACTAAGCCCAATTAAAGGTTTCTTTATGGCTGTAAACCTGACAAGCTACAATTTCCCCCTGTTGCAGTGGGTGTGTGTGTTTTAATGTAATATTAATGAGCCAGGATGGAGGGTCATAAAAAGTGATAGGTTTTTGCGATGGTAAATTATAAATCGGTATTGATTTTTCCCGGCACTAATGCAGCCAGCTTATTGTAAGACACCACAGGCAAAGTGCACTTTATCAGATTAGACTGGGGCCGGTATCAAATATACATGAGAATAAGGATGCATTTGTGAGTTAGACTAGACTTTTCTTCCCTAACAATGCATGAAATTTTTAAGAAAAAAGAAAACAAAACAGACAAGGATACTGGGAAATTCAACATCTTTTTTCCCAAAGCACACATTTCCAGAATTGTTGCTCTTGGGACAATTTGTTTCAAAATGAATAGAAGGCAGCAATAATACTAATGAAGTTAAAAATAATTTTCTTTAAAGGCTGGTCTAAGTTTCTCTCATTAAATGTGTAGTTTAGGACTGTGCCAATAACAAAAGAGCATGCGCCTGGCCTCTCGCCTGTGTCCACCCCCTGAGTGTGGTGTCCTCTTCCCTCTGCCCATTAGTCACTGGGGTGGACCTCGGTGGAAAAGAAAGTGTTAGTTTTTCAAATGCCGGAGGTTCCCCTCCACTGGTGTTTTATAGGCACAGGACTTCATTAAACACTTGAGTGGAGATCTGAGCTATCGAGAGAAAAGAAGAGCCAAAGGGAGACTAAGGACAGGAGAAACTGATTGGACCGCATTTCCCTCCACAAAGATGTTATCATTTGTCCTCTCTCCCAACATGGGTCGGCATCTGAGTCTCTCTTATGTCAACAGAGGAGAAAGTCCCCACCCTGAGGATGTGTTTGCCTTTTGTTCTTCCGAGAGACTTGTCCACCAGCTTTGTTGGGAACGCGAGCAGCCCTGTTTCCAAACACTTCCCCACTTCTTGCTAATAACTGCTTGCACACTCCCTACCAAAACCTGCCGCTTTCCTCCCGCACAAAGGCTGTGCGCCCACCACGTGACGGCAAGCGGTGCCCAGCTCCGCAGGTCCTCAGCCAACACTCCTTGGTCTGTCTCCACAGCGTGAACAGGAATTGGAAACCAGCGTGCTCACCCCTAAAACAGTCTTTTTTTTAAGAAGTCAGGGAGAGCATGTGTTTATTGACAGTTCATTAACAAACATCAACCCCCCTGCAAGCTGTTTACTATGGAACGAAGTGAAGTGAAGAAGTGTGAATATAAATAACTAACAAAGGGAGAATGGAGAGAAAATATCGCAAAGCTGTTGCTTTTTAAATGCATTTTGAATCTGTTTTCTTTCTTTCTTTCTTTTTCTGCTGGAAACATGATGCTCCTGAAGGCATATCCATGGCACCCAGGACAGTAAAAACAATAGGTGTTTGTATACTGGTCTCACATTAAATAAAACTCTGAAAAACTGGAGCATGTTATTTCTTCTCATTTTTTCCTCCTCGCCTGTATCAGGAGACTTAAACGATTTTTTAAGAGAGAAAAAAAATAAGCTAATAAGTTTCATGATAATTAGGTTAAGGCTATATAATATTATTGCTTATTTCTAAAATATGAAGGATGACAACGCTGCAGCAAAAGTTCCCCAAAACCAGGCCCCCATCTCAAGGAGCATAAAATCTAAGTTAAGGGTAAGCAAAATTGGCAAAGAACATATACCATTCAATAAGGTGTTTCTCATTTGTTACATCAATACTCAAAGTGGACCATATTGAGTAAGGGTAGCTAACTATTTCCAAATGTTAAAAAAAAAAAAAATCTTATTATAATATCCTTGCATTAGAATGACTCCTGCAATTACAGAAACAAGGGAAAAATGTTTTGAGACAAGAACAAATCAGGTAAAACCTAATAAAGCCAAAAGGAAATTAGAAAAATAGAAGGTTGTTTTCATGGGAGTTTAATCTTTTCACTGAAAAGTGATCTTTATTATATGTCAAATCAACATCTTATGGTTCTTTTTGATGAAGTTATGAAAGTGAAAGCATACATTCTTTACCTCTGGTAATTTAACATTATTAGTGATGCCAAAACCCTCATTTACATTTTTCATAAAATCATGCAGAAGTTCTCACTGCTTTAGGAATAAAGCTAATAAACAAATACATAAATTAGTGTATTTTAATTAAATGTTATCCCATGAAGTAATATTGTACACCACTGTCTAATACAAGAACAACTTTCTTACTTAAAATCCAGTACAATATTAAAATATTAAAACTCATTAAAATTTAATTTTAAAATACAAACGTTCAAGTACTGCGAGTTCTGTATTTTTAGAGGTTTTATGTTGTTGTTCTACATATGAAATAATTCCTAAGCTTCTAGAAAAATAGTGTAAAAAGCTGAGGTTACTTTGCAGAACTGCACTGATGGACTTAGAAATATTGCTATTGCTTTTGTTTTAAATATTTCATCAAAATAGTATTGTAAAATCTTACAAAAAAATCAAGAGATACATATAGCAGAATAAGATTGAATGATGACTTCAAGTCATTATTATAAAGATGTGATATGATTACATCATTTAAAATCACTTCCAATTTGCTGAACCAGAACCTCCTTAAGTGCCTACTGTGTGCTCAATATGGGCTATGCATGTAGGATTTAATTGTCAAATTATGGCTTGGGAAATAGAATTCAAAATAAGTGACTAGCAGCCTAGACCGAACCACAAACGAATTGAAACTCTGTAATAAAGTTCAATAGGTTTTGGAACATGTCTAGAAATGTCTTTAGAAATTCTAGGTCAAATAGATAAATGCCCTGAGACAGTAAACTAATGCATGCAAATCGATTGACATTTATTAAATAAAAATTAGCCGCTACAGTTGTTACTAATAGTATTATTTGCACAGTAAGGTTCAATCAAAGGTGCAGCTGCCCAAAGCTTAAAATCACAGATGGAGGGGATGTACTTGGGTATGCATAGATACATACATTTTCTCAAGTTAACAATCATTTATCGAGGGGCTATTTACTGTATGTCAGACATTGTGTTAGGTGGTGAGAATGCAAAGATTAACAAGATTAAACTAAGCTACCTGAGAGCCATTACTTTGTCTGCCTTATTTCTGGCTCTATCTCCAGATCCTAGCATAGAGCCCAACACATTGCAGATACTCGATAAGTATTGGTCACACAAATGAATTAATAACCAAACAAAAATCCCCATGACAAGGCATTCACTGTCTAATTCCTTTTCCCGTACCTGGATTTTCCCATCACAAATCCAGCTTGCTCTCTTTGAAAACTCGTCCCTAGCTAAAAGTCACTTAATAAAATAGCCATAATCTCTTGATTCAGATACTATAATCCAGGTGATACTTAAGAAAAAATATAGATTTTGTGGTCTGAATAGACTCAAACTTCCACCCAGCACGCTATGTATGAAGCTCTTAATTTAACAAGCATTAACCTGGAAGGAAATTCAAGATGAATGCTGTGTGACATAGGGCTGAAACTTTGCAGGATTTGTCATCCCTGGCACCCGGCCCTAAAGGCCACACTTCATCTAAGATACACCTCGTGGAGTCCCTATGCTCTCAAGCCCAGGACAGAGTTCTCTCAGGAAAATATCAGCTTTTCATTTCTAGCAAATTCCTGTGATGGCCCAGAAAGTGGTAAAATAGCACAAGGGTTCCCTGTGGCAGCAAGCTTTGAAAAAGCCCTATCTTTCATTTGGTTGAAATTCTTAGTAAACTAAAGACATGAAAGCAGAAAGGAAGAACAGGCCCCAAGGAAGCGTGGAGGGGTTTTATGTACAGAAGTGTATTTGTAAGAGGCACATTCACTTAGCAAGCCCTCTGAAAGTAAGACCGACTTGTTCTTTCCAATACAACCCATTTATAATACCATCTGAACTCTGGACACAAGAGGCATCTTTTTCCAATATTGTGGAATGTTCTCTGGAGTAGTATTGATTGCACAGTGATGGGAAACTATAGGACAAACCTGAACTAATTAAGCAATAAGCTCAAAGACAACCTCCCTTCAATACTGTTTGAAGGTACATTTAATTATTGCGTGGATGCAATGACATGAAGAGGAACACGCCATTTAGGTAAATGTACCAAAGAGTATTGACCCAATGACTGAGACTCCCTATCGGCTCCAACGCCACTGAAAAAAATCAAAGGAAATATGAAGCAGATATTTCAATTTGGAAAGCAAACACTACCAAGTGGGTGGGGGATAGGGGTGTGTAGGGAGGAGGCAATGGCCACACCAGAGATAATGTGCTCAACCAAAACCCAGAATAAACAGGTTCCAGGCCCAGGTTGGGCCATTATTATAAGTACTTGAGAGTATTTTAGTACTTTATATGGGCAGAATCTCATCATGCAACTGTGAGTGTGTGTGTGTGTGTGTGTGTGTGTGTGTGTGTGTTGACCAAATAAAGAAAACAGAACTGTCTCTTCAAATGGAAATTTGGTAACAAAAAATTAAATTAAGATGCTGGTTACTGCTAAACTATTTGAGTCCTTTAGTTAGCAGCTGGTTTTGCATAAATCTCATAAACATCCAAGTCTTAATTAGAGTCCCAAAAGAAGGGGTAAAATACCTACAGGAAGCCTTTAGAGCAGGGGTCGGGAATCTTTTCTCTGCCAAGGGCCATTTGGATATTTATAATATCATTCAGAAGCCATACAAAATTATCAACTTAAAAATTAGCCTGCTTTAGTTGTCAAAATTTAATTAACTCACCCTTAATGCCTTGGCAGGGGCAGACCAAATGATTCACGGGCCTCCAGCTCCTCTAAATTCAGCTGACCATTGTGTTGGGACCACCACCTACAGAGGGTGCTGACAATAATATACCAATGGTAGCCAAAGTCATACAGGCTCATATTCTCCCCCTGGTTTGAAAATTGATTTCTATGGTTCTGTTCCTGATGACAGTCAGGTTTCTAATTTCTTTTCTCTAGTTTTCTCAAGTCTCTTGTCCAATGACCTGAACTTAAATTTTATTTTTCTATTTTGTGGGGACGTGACCTTTCTTCAGAGTATTTTTTCTTATAAGTCCTACTATCATTTTTTAAGGCAAAGAAAGCAATATCAATAATACATTCAAAACAATTTTAGTGGTCCAAGTACACGACCATTAAGTAACATGAACCACAAAGTGAGAAGTTCGTTCCCTTTTCAATTTCCTATATTGTTCTGATGAAGTCAGTGAGAGTGTCTTGGTGTGGTGCTAGCGTTTCTGGAACACCTGACGTTTGCCAATCTCCATGCTTAGCAGAGTCACTGGTAGGCACGAGGGTCTGGCTCCAAATATCACAACACTGCTTTCTCTTCATTGTGTGTATTCTGTGGTCACCTCCCATTTACTGCAGGTGAGGCTGAACTGACACTTAACTGCAGCGCCACAGAGTCTCCTTTGTAAATAAATTCAAGTTTAAAGAGTGCATTGATGTAAATAAATTTATTTTATAAAATAGTATAAACGGTATAGAAGATGGCAAAAACCATGCAAGATCTATAGGAATGGTGTTTACAAGGAAACCTGGGCAGGAAAGCAAGCACCTGGGCTGAGAAACTGACAGCCTAGGTTTTTAGTGATGGTTCTGCCACTAGCCAGCTCTGCGACCATGTGGAGGTCACTGATCATCATTTATCTTGACCAGAAAGGGAAGGCATTAGATCAGCGTTTTCAACCTGACTGTGCACTACAGTGGTCCGGGGATCTTTTTGAAAATGCTGATGCCTGGGCTCTACCCCAGACCAATTAATTCAGAATGTCTGGAGCAGGGAGTAGACATCAGTATTTGTTTTAAAGATTCTCAGGAAATCCTAACATCCAGTCAGGGGTGAGAACCACCAGGAGAGACAACCTCTAAAATCTTCTGAATCCTAATTTCCACTAAAAAGGATATAAGGCAAGTAAATGTCTGTTTTCTCCATTTCTCTTTTTTTCTTTTCTTTTTCTTTTTTCAAACCTTCTCTCACTTTCTTTCAAAGTTCTAGAACCACATATGCTTTCTAAGTGTGCTAACGAGACAACTCCCAAGTCACCGTTATCCACAAAAGCCATTAAGGCACTGTTTTCCTGAGTCTCACATCAGGAATAAAGCCGTTAACAGCAGCATCAGAGTGGAAAGCCAGAA